>NC_090930.1:857363573-859863573 GCF_040938575.1 Ambystoma mexicanum | reverse complement strand
ATTATAGGTCTGCGAACGGGGCAAGATTCCCATCTTTCAAGACGTCCCCCACCCTCTGGATCCCAGCCCTCACCCAGCACGGCCAGGGCTTGAGCTTCGCAATTTCTTTCAGGTTGGCGTTACGCCACAGGGGTTGCGCCGCTGATAGTCTGTTCCCCCACCCCACAAACCTATGGACGCTCCTCCAGGTGGTAATGATCTGTGCCTTCATTGTTAGTGGGGAAGATCTGGGGGGGGGGGGGTGGGCGGGGGCTTGGTGCAGTAGTTGCAATGGGTCGGTGTCAACATAGTTCCTACCTCGGCTTTTATATGGGGTAATTCCCGGTCTACATGCAGAAGGTCATTAACCACCACCAATTGGGAGGCCCAGTAATAGGTCTCAAGGCGGGGCACTCCAATTCCACCCTCCCAGATAGACCTCTGGAGTGTAGCCAGAGCTATACGTGCTTGTCCTCCGCCCCATAGGAGCTCCCTGAGGAGGGTCTCCACCCGGGAAAATTACCGCCCCCGAGATCTGCAGTGGGGCGTTTTGAAGGACGTAAAGGAATCGCGGGAGGGCTAACATTTTAAAAAGGGCGGCTCTATCCATGAGGGTCAGGGGGAGAAGCTTCCAGTGTTGTACATCGTTGGAGAATCGATCCATGATCGGTTTGAGATTGTGCATGGTATAACTGGTAAGATCTGTTATCCAGATCCCAAGATATCGAAAGCCAGTTTGTTCTATGCAGGTGGAGTCGACGCAGGTTCATACGGGTCGATTTGTGTGGCATGAAGCTACATTGATCCGGGTGTATTAGGGCCTCAGCCACCGGTTGCAACCTATTGGCTAGGAGTTTGGCAAGGATCTTAGCCTCGCCATTGATTAGCGAGATTGGCCTATAGGAGGTGCACTGGTCCTGGGGCTTATCAGGTTTAGAGATTACCACAATGGTGGCCTTACAGAGGTCTTGCAGGAGGGTGCCCTGTTCCCGGGCTGTCTAAAACATTTTATGGAGGGAAGATGTAATATTGTCCCCCCCACCCCCTAACTTCTGCCAAGTTTCAGCTGGGAACCCATTCGGGACTGGTGTCTTCCCGGTTTGCAATTGTGCTAGTGCTTCGGCCAGCTTGGTCTCCGAGAGAGCAGAGTCAAGACTCGCCCTTTGCTGTACTGAGAGAGTTGGGAGTGGTATGTCACTAAGGAGAGTTGGGTTCAGCTGCAGGGTCGGGGCCCGGTAGAGTGTTTCATAGAATTGGGCGAAGGCCTCGGCTATCTCGGCGTCCGATGTGCACCTTTCACCCCTTAAGGTGACAATCTCACAAACGCACAGTTGTCCCTCATCCCTTTTCTCCAGCCAAGCTAGCATTCTGCCGGCTTTGTCCCCATGTTCATAGATTCTGGCTCGAGAGTCCCAATGGGCTTGTTTAGCATTATCCATTAAGAGGTTTCGGAGCCGCTCAGTGGCTCATATAACGAGAGCTGGGTCTGTGGGGATGGGTCAAGAATGTGTTCGCTCTCGCGTCTGGCCAGTTCGCCCTCCGCTGTTGCTATGTCTTTGAGTCTCACCCTGCCTCCTATTTGCCACCCAGGAGATCATGGCGCCCTGCAGGACTGTCTTATAGGCCTCCCATACTACCACTGGGTCCTGTTCTCCGTTATCATTAAGCTCGAAGTATTCGGTGGAGACTTCCGAAAGGTGTTCAACTAGCTTGGGGAAGCCCAGATAGTAATTGTTCAATCTCCAAGTTCTAGGGGGGGGGGGAGAAACCCTGTGTGCGAATTTCCACAAGTAGGGGTGAGTGGTCTGAAATGCCCTGAGGAAGGAAGTCGGCTGCTCGTGCCCTGTAAAGATGTGCGTGTGGGACAAAGAGATAGTCTATCCTAGAGAGGGAGCCGTGGGCTCCAGATCGAAATGAGTACCCCCTGGTGTCCAGGTGTAACTCTCACCATACATCACCCAAACCCAAAGCAGAAGCAAAGTTATACAGTTTCATTGGGGTATCTGGGTTGTGGTGTCTAAGGTGAGTACGATCAGTGGTATTGCACATGACAACATTAAAATCTCCCCCAGAAACAGCCTATCCGGCTGATATTTTCCAATGAGGGCCGTCAAATCTTCCAGCAGCTCTTGTCCCAACCCAGGTGGGGAGTATACTGAATCCTTCCCAATCTAGGCAACTAACAAAACATAACCTTAACCAAATCTGCCCCTCTCTGCACACGCCCTACACTTCCGACAGACCAGATATCACACGGCCTGATCGCACCCTCCCCCCGCACCCACACCAAAAAATCATGCATCACCACCGAAACCATTAAAGGTGCACTCATCAATGCGAGATCTGTAGTCGCCCATGCCTTAGACATTGCCGACATTATTACCGTCAATGATCTCGACTTCATAGCTATTACAGAGACCTGGCTCCACCCAGCATCTGGCCCCTCTCTATCACTTGCTATACCCAATGACTATACCATCTACCGTGCAGACAGACAAACAGCTAAAGGTGGTGGAGTAGCCGTTATTGCAAAAAGTTCCATCAACATTAGACACATACAAAACCAATCACTGACATCAGCGGAATTACTCACCCTCAAACTATCCACAACGCACACAAGCACTATCACCATCCACCTCATTTACAGACCGCCAGGCCCCATACTATCCTTTAATGACGACATAGCCCTTCTACTCTCTAATAATATCAAACCTAACTCTCGACTACTCATCCTAGGAGACTTTAATCTAGGTCTCAATGATGAGAAAGATGACAAAGCTCACACTATCGCCAACACTATCTCAGAATTAGGACTCACCCACCATATCGCACAACCCACACACAACAAAGGCCGCATCCTTGACTGGATAGCTGACCTCAATTGCAACACTACCATCCTCTCCAACACTCCATGCGCCTGGACCGATCACCACCCTATTACCTTCACCATCAACAAAGGCACTCAAACACCAGTGCCCTCCTCCAATGCCCCACCCACACTCACAAGAAACAACAAAAATATCACACTAGAGAAACTCCTCCCGCTACTCCAACCCATCATCGACTTCTCACCCACCATGACCAACCCTACTGAACTAGTAGATTTATACAACACAACTATCCTTAAGGCCATAAACACCATAGCACCACTCAAGCTTCGGAAAGCCAAACCACGAGCACACCTCAATTCCTGGTTCACCCCCAAACTAAAAACACTCTGCAAAGCCAAAAGACAAGCTGAATTAGCATGGAAACAGTCACCATCCACTATTAATAAGACATCCTACGCACTGGCCTCGAACATCTATAAATCAGCCATCATCCAGTCTAAAAAAAACATGTACAATGAAAGAATCAGCAACGCCAAATCTAATACCAAAGAGCTCTTCAATATCCTGAGAGAACTCGAATCACCCTCCCCCATTCCAGACACTTGCAACAAAGACATCCACTGGTGCACGAATATCCAGGAAGCACTCCTAGGCAAAATTGCCACGCTACAAGCCAAAATCCTGACAAAGAAAGAAAGCCTCACCCTCTCCGATAACACCACCCCCTCTACACACACCCACACCACCCCCCAAAATGATGACAATAACCTCTTTGAGTTTTCCACCATAACCATTAAAGAGGTTGAAGAAATAATCTACTCTCTTAAACCGTCCAAATGCCAAGGCGACACTTGCCCAGCCCCCATCATTAAAGATGCAGCCAAACAACTTGCTCCCTTCATCACCTCCCTCATCAACGCATCTTTCACCTCCAACATAGTGCCCAACAACCTCAAGGACTCCTGGGTTCTTCCTTTACTTAAGAAGCCCACCCTTGACCCTAATGTCCCCACCAACTACAGACCCATAACGACTGTACCCTTCCTACTAAAAATCCTCGACAGAGCTGCCTATCTCCAGATACAGAACCACCTTGAGAAAAATAACTTACTAGGACTCAGACAATCAGGATTCCGCCCCAAACACGGCACTGAGACCGCCCTGATTGACCTTAAGACACAGATGGACAACATTAAAGACAATGGTAAACTAGCCCTCCTTCTCCTCCTTGACTTATCGGCCGCCTTCGACCTGGTCAACCACGACATCCTCTGCAAACATCTATCCTCAGCAGCCAAATTTTCAGATAACGCCAACGCATGGATCCATTCCTTCCTTAACAACAGATCCATGAGAGTCTTCGCACCCACAGCCTCTGCCATCCCAGCCCCAGTCACTTGCGGTGTCCCCCAGGGCTCCTGCGTCTCCCCCACTCTATACAATGTATTCACGAAACCCCTCTTTGACATACTGGACCGCTTGGGTGTCATCTACACCAACTACGCAGATGACACCCAAATACTGATCCCTTTAACAGGCGACTACTCCACCGACCTCACTGCTCTCAACAACATTTATTCCATTATCCAAGAATGGATGGCTAAGCATGGCCTATGCCTTAATGACGACAAGACCGAGCTTCTTCTCCTAGGTTCCCAACCCAGACTTAATAAACTCGACAAACTATCAAGCATTCACTATAGACGGCAATAACATCATCGTCTCTAACAGCGTCAAAACCCTAGGAATCTACCTCGACTCCTCCCTCACACTGACAAGACAGATCAATTCCATCTCATCAGCCACTGCTTACACTTGTAAACTCATCAATGCCAGCAGACCTTACCCCTCACCATCCAACTGCATCACCTTAGCCAGAGCGCTAGTCCTTTCCAAAGTTGACTACTGCAATGCGCTATACTTGGGAACCAGTCAGAAAAACATCAACAAACTACAAGTCATACAAAACAACGCCTTGCGAGCAGCCCTGAACATACCCAAACATGAACACATCTCGGACGCCAGACGCACCTGCCATTGGCTATCCATACCACAAAGAATTGAATATAAAACCATCTCACTCACACACAAATGCCTAGCTAACCAAGCACCCAGATACCTATCCGACAACCTCAAGCACCACACCCCAGCGCGCCCTACCAGATCAGCTCAAACACACTGCTTAAATATCCCAAGATTTAAGCTCCAAAAAGCAGGTGGCTCCAGCTTCCCCGTGCTTGCCTCCAAACTTTGGAATTCACTTCCACTCGAGCTGAGATCAGAACCGTCCTTTCACAGATTTAGACACAACACCAAAACTTGGCTTCTATCCAAAGAAACTGCCTAGCCCTACCTCACTAGCATGCACCAAGACTGTAAATTTGTAAATATGTAATCGATTTGTACATTTCTGCTGCATTATTCTTGTTGTATTCTTCGCAAGCGCCTGGATGCCCTAGGGCCAGGCGGCGCTATACAAATAATAAACTAAACTGAAGTGAAAGCGACCCTCTCCTCCCAAAGCGTTCCCAGAATCAGCACATAGCGGCCCCTAGGGTCCTGTTCCAGGCTCTGAATAGCAAAAGGAATGCGCTTGTGTACAAGAATAAGGGTGCCCCTGGATCCCATTGTGTAACCCGCATGGAAGGCCGCCCTGTAATTCGTGCGTTGGAAATGGGCACAGTTTGATCCCGCAAGGTGCGTTTCGGATAGCAGGGCCACATCAGGAGAGTGTCTGCTAAGTAGTTGCTTAATCAGATGCCTTTTGATTGTGGAGCCCATCCCATTTACATTCCAGGCGTGTACCTTCAAAGATTTGGAGTGTTCAGTTGGGCTCGACTGGGGTTGTATGGATGCCATCCGATAATCTGGATAAGAGATTGGGCGGGTGATTCACGAGGAGGGTGTCCCCGTCAGTGGTGCTGTATTGCGGCGTCTGCCCAGGGTCAATGGTATTGTACTGTCGGGACCATCTGTGGCCTTGTCTTCCCATGAACCTCAAACAAACCCTGGAGTTTGCGGTATCGCTTTGCTCCCAGGGTAACAAAAAACTCCCCATAACTTTCCCTTCCCACCCCCTCCCCATACTCCACCCCAACACGAAGTACCTGTAGCCCCAACATCGTTGACTCTCAAAAAGAGTTGAGTCAACCTTACGAACCCCCGTTTAAATACTAAAGATGTTAGGGGGACGGGGGGCCCCGGTAGTCTTATCCCAGGTGCGATGGAGATACGCCACTGCTAGCCACAATATTAACGACATAAACGACATACAACTGTTCGTGGCACCACTCGGCCTAGTCCGTGGTATCAGTTCGGTCTCAGACCCGCATGTGGGGTCGACCCCCCCCCCCCCGCCAGAATCAGTCCCCGGCTTCCGCCGTTGGTTCGGTGAGGGTGGTCGATCCGGCTCCGGTGTGTGTCGTGCCGGTGGCCTGGGATTTCTGTCTCTGTTGGCTCGAGGTGCCGACCAGTCTCCCTCGATATGCTGCTCTGCCCAGCGCCAGGCCTCCCTTGGGTCGCTGAAGTGGACCGTTGTGCCCTTGTGATAGATTTTCAGCTGTGCCAGGAAGAGGAGGCCGTATTTGACTACCATTGTTTGCAACTGCCTTTTAAGTTTATCAAAGGATTGTCGTGCTTTCTGGACCTCCCGCATGTAATCCAGGAAAAAGGCCATCTTGGATCCGTTAAAAGTGATCGAGCCTTTGGTTCATGCAAGGTGCAGCAGCGTGTCTCGATCCCGATAGTTCAGTAGCCTTGCTATCACCGTTCGCGGGGGAGCACTGGCCACTGGCCTACCCGTGGCCGTTCGGTGGGCCCTCTCTATAGAAAAGAATTTAGAGAAGGATTGCTGGTCGAACAGGTCCATCAGCCACTGCTCCAGAAAGAGCTCCATGCAGGGGCCTTCGGCTTTCTCGGGAATACCCAAGATCCGAATGTTGGTGCGCCTGGACCTGCCCTTTCCTTCTTCGACTCTGGCCTCCAGAGTTTGGCGGTGACCCCTTGAAGCTGTTGTTGCACTGCGTGCAGTCCATCCTCCGTGTTGGAAATACGCTGTTCTGCGTCGCCCGTTCGTGCTGACAATTTCTGCAGGTCGTGTCGGAGGAGGGACACGTCCAGGCTGATTCCGTCCATCTTCTGCTCCATCGATGTGCGGGAGTCTGCTATGGCCGCCATAACGTCCCTTAGGGAGAGTCCAGGTGCCGAGTCCTCCTCTACCGACGGCAACGGTTGGGAGTCGGGGGACTGCGTTGGAGGGATTGTATACTGTTCGATTCTGTTTTGCATGGTGGGCCGTCTAGCTTTGTCCTTGCCCATGTCCGTGGCCGGGCACTCACCGCTGTATGCGGGTCTTCGTCACGGCAACCAAGTGGCGGTGCCCGTCTCTCCTCGTCCGGGCAGAGCGGTTCGGCCAACCGATTCCTCCAGTCGGGGTCCCACGGGGCCACGCAATAACTCCCGGCCCCTGCCGGTCCTCCGGAGCTCCGTCTCCGTCTCAGACTCAGACTTGCAATCACCTCCGAGTGCGTGGAAGGCCCGGTCCCCGCTCAAAGTGCGCCCAGTGCTCCGGCGGCCATCTTGGTTCATCGTCGGGCCTCTCCGATGTCTCCTTCCCGGGCTCCTACCTCTGCAGCCCTAGTGCGTTTCAGGCTGGAATTTGCCCCAGACGTGCCCTGGGGTATCACGCAACGGCGATCATATTTTGGGGGTCACCAGATAGTTTTAAGTAGTCGTTTGTAAAAGGATGTTAGGCCGCGGCAGCTCCAGAGGCGCACGTCTACCGCATCGCGCAGTTGGCCACGCCCCCCCGGTCATCCACCTTCTGAAGAAGCCTGCACTTGACCCCACTATGCTGACCAACTTCTGCCCAATTTCACACCCTTCGTTCCTCACGAGTCTCCGATCTCGCCTATTCTTAGCTTTATTCTGGAAACTACAGATTATTTTTATCTATCAGTCAGGTTTTTGGCCAGGTCGGCGCACAGTGTGTGCTGGTGTCGACTATGGACGATTAATCCCGGCTGGTGGATCTGGGAGGGCTGATTCTGTTGGATTCATCAGCAGCTTTCGACACGGTTGACCACTCCCTCCTATTGCACTGCCTGGCACTGGCAGGAATATCTGGATCAGTCCTAGCTTGGTTTGCCTCTTTCCTCACCGACTGGTCTCAATCTCTGGCTCTTCCCCCTTCAACTGTCTCGTTCTCTTGTGGGGTCCCCCAGGGTTCCACCTCGTCCCCTATACTGTTCAATGTTTATATACAGCCATTGATCTGCCTCATCAACTCCCACAGGCTCAGTTATTTGTATGCCGACGCCACCCAGATTGATTGACTGGACCTGTCTGGGTCTGAGGTGGCACGCTTCTGGGAATGCCTGGGGGCAGTGGGTTGTTGGATGGGGGTCAACTGGCTAAAGCTCAATGGAGACAAGGCAGAGGTCCTGGAAATCTGCCACGCCTCTGTTCCATCTGCTTCTCTATGGACCTCCTCTTTTTGACTTCTGCATTAGGGATGACTCCTGTATTGTGTATTTGTATTTTATTTGTAAAGCGCACCTGGCCGGAGGGCAGCTGGGCACATATCTTGGTTACAGTCATAGGGTTCATTAGTCAACATCATATTTACAAATTTACATCTTGGCAACCATCTTGGGTTACATTGATAGTGTGCATGTCTAACAAGAATTACATATCAGCAAGTGGGGTGTATATACAGGCAGAGATGTGGAGAAGAGTATGACAAATCACAATAATATACACGCAGGCATGTAGGTTATCAGTGTTTAGTCTGCTTGGGATAGTAGCAATGACCTGGCTTTGCTTTTACAAGAGGATGCATATCGATCAATTCTCAGGGAGATGGGTAGCGTGTTCCAGAATTTAGCAGCCAGAACTGGAAAGGTCATCCCACCTGCTTTTGATAGTTTGTATCTCGGTATGCTGAGACAGTGGGCTTGGGCTGAGCGCAATGGTCGAATGGAGGTGTAGTGGGTAAAGCGCTTGGCCAGGTAGGAGGAGGCCTGATTATTCAGGCATGTGTGTGCGAGGATGAGCGTCTTGTGGGAAATTCTTTGTGTGACTGATAGCCAGTGTAGATTTCTCCTGATGATGGAGATGTGTGATGATCTTGGGATGTTAAGGGCAGCCCTGATGGCGTTATTTTGAATAACCTGGAGTTTGTTGAGATTGCGCTGGCTAGTCCCCAAGTAGAGTGCGTTACAATAATCAATTTTAGACATGACCAGGGTTCTCGCCAGGATGGTGCAGTTGGCGGCGCTAAGAAAAGTGCGGCAAGCAGTGTTATGCTTGCATGTGTCTGCGGATGCTGATATGACCGCATTTGTCTATTGAGTGAAAGAGTGGAGTCAAGGTAGATTCCTAATGTTTTGGTGTCTTTGGAGACATTGATAATGTTACCATCAATGTTGAAGGATCCAAATGCTGTGTCTAGTTTGTTAAGTGGGTGTTGGGAGCCTTGGATGAGGAGCTCTGTCTCATCAGACAGAGCTTGTGTTGGGCCATCCAGGCCTGGATGACTAAACAAACATAATTTAGTGCTTTGGTGTCTGCCACGTAGTCTCCAGTGATAGGGATCAGTATCTGGGTGTCATTGGCATAGTTTGTGTAGGTGACACCCAGATAGTCAAGTATATCGAAGAGAGGTTTTGTGAATACATTGTATAGTGTGGGCGAGACACAAGACCCTTGTGGCACCCCGTATAGAACTGGTAACGAGTCAAAGTAAGCGGAAGGAGAGAAGACCCTCATTGATCTGTTGTTCAGGAAGGATCTGATCCATGTGGCGGCTTTGTCTGAGAAGTGGGCAGCCGTTTTAAGGGGTTGGCAGGGGATTTGATGGTTAACCAAATCAAAGGCTGCCGAGAGACCGAGTAGTAGTAATAAGGCCAATTTGCCATTGTCTTAAGTCCTCGATTTGTGTTTTAAGATCAATGAGAGCAGTTTCCGTTCCGTGCTTAGACCGGAAGCCAGATTGTCCGAGTCCCAGGAGATGGTTTGATTCCAGGCAGTTCTGGATTTGCAGATAAGCTGTGCGGTCTAGTATTTTAAGTAGGAATGGGACGGTTGCAATGGTTAAAAATATGGGCATTAAGATCTCTGCGTTGCTTTTCATGGAGGCGCAAATCAGTCACATCGGCCATATCGAGCATTAACATCTGAGGATTTTTTGTAGAGTCATTGTCTACCTTCCAGTTCACTTAGGGACACAGGTGGTGGCCTCCTTAGTGCTCAGTCCTATCAACTATTGTAACGCTCTTTCTGGCCCAGCCTCCTAATACATCGCATGATGCGATCATACCTAGCAAGCGCATTGCCTTGTGTACCGTCACTTCCCGACTGGCTACACATTGAGGGGTCTGAGAAAGCATGTTCTGAACCCTCTCGGAGGGGAAGACAAGACCCTCCTTTGTCTGAATCAGAGCACCTAGGCATTGTTTGGCTTGACTGGGGTCTAAGATGGATTTCGTCTTGTTGATGGAGAATCCCAGACTGAATAGGAGGTCTATTGTCTTTTTCATATTTCCTAGGCATGTCTCATAAGAGTCCCCTGTTATGAGCCAGTCGTCGAGGTAAGGGTAGACAGGGATGGATAGTCTGGGCAGGTGTGCCGCTGCCACGACTTTCGTAAACACCCTTGGCGTCGAGGCAATGCCGAAGGGGAGTACTTTGAACTGATGGTGCTTGTCCTCTATCATGAACCTTAGGTATTTTCTGTGTGCCGGCAAACTTGAAATATGAAATTATGCATCTTTCATGTCCAATATTGACATATAATCCCCCGGTTTCAACAGTGGGATTACTTACTGCATGGTTACCATACAAAACTTTTGAGGTTTGACAAACTTGTCCACTGGGTGCAAGTCTATTACAGGGTGCATGGTGAGGTCCTTTTTGGGTACACCAAATAAATACCCTTGTTTACCTGAAGAATAGGGACGGCTTCAATGATGCCCTTTTCCAGAAGTGCTTCCACCTCTTGTTTCAGGATTCTGCTTCTTGGGTGGCGATCTCAAAGTAATCGGCGGCCTTCCTTAAGATGGCATTAAAGGCCATCTGATCGTCTACTGGTGAAGCGGGTGGAAGGAGGGGAGTCCAAACACAGGACATCTGTGTCCTGATTGTGAGTAGAGTGCGTACGCCAACGGCTCCGTCTCAACTGGATGAGTGTCCTCCCAGTTGTCCGTGGCATCGCCTGGTCATCTGTAGTGTAATCCTGCGGGAAGGTAGTACCTTCTCCCTCATCATAAATGTCATGATATGTGTCCGTTTGAATTTCATCTTCAGGGTGGATAGAAGTGAAATAGTCCCGAGAAGATTCTAAATTTCCAGGAAACCTTAAGGTTGACATAGAAAAAAAATCCTCCCGAGGCCTCTTGGGTGTAGGGTGCTCTGAAAGTGACCATCCTTTCCAAGTGGTCCATGCACCCGTCAAATTTTTCCCTGGTCAATTTACACGAACCAGAAGGTGCAAAAGGTGGAAAATCTTCCATTTTCTTGCTTTTGGCGCCGAAATGTATTACTAATAGTGCTAGGCAAAGGCTCCCGACTGTCTTCATAGTCTTCGTAAGCATCTGGGTGCTGTGGCGCGTCTTTAGACGTGTCCGCAGCACGGTCCTTGTGTTTCATCGACTCAGCATCAACCCCACTGCCGAAGTAATCCTTGCAATGCTTTCGGCCATGTCCAGCGAATCGGGGCGTGCCGTACAACT
Organism: Ambystoma mexicanum; assembly: GCF_040938575.1. NCBI lineage: Eukaryota > Metazoa > Chordata > Amphibia > Caudata > Ambystomatidae > Ambystoma > Ambystoma mexicanum. Next base: position 859,852,034 of record NC_090930.1, on the reverse strand, counting down.
AGGAGGCCTAGCGGTAGATGTTTTTGCCTCACGGGGCGTCAGAGCGTCAGCCTAGCGCGCTTCGATGGACAAATGTGATTTTGAGGTAGCGCCCTTAATTTTCGAAGGGCCAGTCGCAAGCCGCTGTTGCTGATGCAGGGAAGGCTGTTGATGTTCAAGATCAGAGGATTCCGTTGACATTTTCGGTGGTCCTGTTGGCGCTTTCACCCGTCTCGAAACCGGGGAAGGGGTTGTGCGTTTAGTGTGCGTTTTTTTGTACGCCCCTGTCGCCGGGTGTTGTCCCCATAGCGTGACTTCCGTCAGGCCTGGAGGGGTTGCGGACGGGCGTGGCGGACCAAGAAGTGTCCGTCGTACGGTCGATGGCATCTGATATGAATGCTTCGTCATCACTAGTGCCCGTCACTTTCGCTGGGTGCGGCGGTGGGGGAAGACGATACAGCCCGCGACATGACATAGGCGGCCCACTGCTTAATGCGTCACTCCTTAAGTGTTTTAGGTCGAAGGAGTCTACAAGCCACGCACCGCGCTTCGTTGTGGTCAAGGGGCAGACAAATATTGCACTTATCGTGCTGGTCTTTCCACGGGTATCTGACCCTGCAAGATGGGCAAAACCTAAATGGTGTCCTTTCCATAGCGAAAGGTAATGAAAATGACGACCAGACCTAGAGGGTAAAGAGGAGGAAAGAGGGGGAAAGAGTAGAGACATAGCGAAAGATATGACCACCCCGACCCCACTCTCCCTACTGTGTAGGCTGGCCAGAGGGCCCGGCCACGTGGATGACTGATGCCGGATCTTAGGCATCGAGGTCCACCGCCAGCGAAAGTTCCAGCAGTCTTCGTCGTAGTATCTGAAGCACCATCAAAGTGACTTTAGGGGAAACAATATCTCTTATGAAGAGCTCCGCAATGGGGCGACCAGTTATCTGGGCGGAAAAAAACAATCTGAGGGACCTCGGCGCGTGAGGGATTTTGGGTACACTACACCTCACGATAGGGATAGTGTTACAGACTCCTATGCCGACGCTCCCTTTCGGTCCCCGAAAGACAAGATGCAATACTCTGCGGTTACCACTGGACATCTGACAATATGCACAGCATGCAATTCTAAGCAGATTAACAAGCATCAGAAACTTTATTATAACAATACTGGCTTTGCCATTACTTGCTTGCGCAAGACTTCCGAAAGTTGAGGCTACTTCTGTTAGCTAGTTTAACTTGTACTCTGACAATCGGAACCCTTCACTGGACCCCAGTGACCCTACCTGCATTTTTTCCTGCTTCAGAAAGTCTGTGGGGACTTTATCTAAACTATTGGGCATAAGTGCCCCACCCCCACACCCCCGACAACTTGAGTTAGGGATAATTCTCTTGGACCTATACGTGCATATAATCTTACCTTTCCAGGAGTTTGTGTTGAATAGTATTCCCTTTTAATAAGTGGATGTACACATGTATCTATTTTCACTAGTGTTGTGTGATAACTACTTGCTAATAGTCATTTTTCTATAGTGTGTTTAGGCCAATAAATAGCATTTTTAAAAATTTTGTTTAAGCTTAATCGGTTTCCTATTGTGTAAACTCATTGTGGGTGGATCCTTTACAAACAAGCCACCTCTGAAGAACTTAGCCTAGACTGCCTATCACTGCTTCCTGAACTGGTTTGGCTACAGGCCCGAGAGATGTCCCAGTCACAATATAGGTTGGCCTTTTATACATCTGTCCACTAGGCCAGAGTACAGAAAATCAGTCCTAACAGACAGTACAATAATGCAAAGTGCAAGAATGACAAATGCTTCCCAACCTGGTTGCAGGGAATTTTCAGTGCTGGAGAAACAGGACATTTACATTTCTTGAACAAAAATAGTCAGCATCATGAACAATTACAAAAAGTAATATGCATTTTGCATCCCATTCAAAACGTTTGCTTGAATTTCACAATTTATTGAAAGACGAAGTACAAAGAAAGAAATTTGAAGTTCATGGCATCAGGGATTTTAAAAAGCAAATTTGAGAAATGTAACCCAATAGCATTAGGACTTACTCAGGTGGAGGCATTTTCGAAGGCTCCACATCACGAAGAAAGTCGCACAAAAGAGCTTGTTCAGCTGTGCAGCGTTTGCTTGGATCCAAAGCAAGCATATGATCAAACAGGTCTAATGCAGGTGTGGGAATACTGTCAAAAGAAAAAAAAGCATTGACTATTAAAGCATTAGCTTTCATTTTTCAAAAGCTAAAAATGTTTACATTCCCTAAAGGGGTTCCTCAAAGAGCAGAACCTTTTAGTAAGTCAGATCTATAAACAAACATTTCTGAAAAATGCTACAAACCATGCGCAACTCGAGAAAATTGGTCACATATATTAAAATGTGCTGAGAAAATGATCTTTATTCAAGCAAATTTTAAAAGTAATGTGTAACACTGTGCCCTTACTATCGCTATTTTACGTAAAAACTAGCTTCGCCCAGGACGTCCATTCTCGGTTTTTTCTTTCATATTCCACTGTTGCAGAGAATTCTCAGAAATGTGCCAATTCCCCCTTTACCTTAGAGACTCTCAGCTCTTTTGTTGGCCTTTAGGACTTTTAATTTTTATCCTGGAGAGAGGGAGACCCTTTTCCCCACTCATGTATTTTTCTGTGATTTGAATACTGTTTCTTTTGGGTTTGGAGTCTGACAAACGCCATAGGCATCATCTTTTTACATTCAACGTAGCCTGTGTCGCATCTAGATAGAGCTGTTATTCAATGATTGATATACGACTCCTGCCAATCCTAGACCAAACGTGCAATCATGAATCAATAACCAACCCACTAACAATTTCACTCCTCTGCATACATCTCTCAAACCAAACAACCACAAGCCTTAAACGCAGCAAACCACACAACTTCACTACAGCCCAACAACAAAACAAACCACACAGAGTTGCACAACAGCACACGACTACCAACTGAAAAACACCCCAAGGCAAGCCAACTGACCCACCGGGTTGAGGCTGCCAACAGCAAATCACTGCTAACTTGCATTTTTCCAGCTCATTCCTACTAACTCACCCCCCTCTCCCTTTTTCAGAGCAGCCAGGGGGCCACTCTGGTGGTGATAGTGCGCAGTACAAATATCCTTTAACATTAACATTGTGACACAGCACCTTCCATGCAGGATCATATATAAATCCTTTGGATTTCTGCTAAGGTTTACACAGCTTTTCTTGGATAACTACTGTTCCCAAGAGCAGTGAAGTGAAAATTACTTTACTTTGAACTCTTTATAGACCTAGCACACACTAACTTACAATAGGGTGCTGGAGGAGTTACTTAGTATCCCCTTCGTCTGTCTTCTCATGTAACATTTTTGTGTTACCCTTTCGACAAATGGTCTTCGGAGGATAGCTCAGGGGCAACATGCTTGCCTTGGAAGCAAGACGACATGGAGCAACACATGTTCGATCCTCGGGTCCGTGCTTCGAAACCTCTGGGTATTAAGCATGTTATGAATGACCTATTCTATCATATCCATTAATGGCTGGTGGCAGTGGTTGAAATATTACTACCGCCGAGTGTTTCTACCGTGGTCTGCAACTGAAGCTGCAGTAAAGCACTCATGGGTGCCCATTTTGTCAAAATGGCCTTTGTCCTTCTTGAGATTTACTCTTTATGCCAAACCAGGTTTGGTCCCTTTGTTCGTTTCGTCTTTGGCGGCATTCACTGGTGAAGCCCGCCTCTGGCTCTAGCATGTCTGGCAGGGCAGGAAGCAAAGGAGGTGCTTGACACTCCCTGTGCTTAGTCCCCTTGGTTACAGGAATGCACCCAAAGGTGATTTGTTGGCTTGCTGTCCTTGGAGGACAGCCACCCGGCTGTGTGATTGACAGCTAGGCTGCGAATGAATGGGAGAAACCTGCATAAAAGGCAAGGTCTTTTGCTTGGAAGGCAGAGTCGACCACTGGACGAAGAAATCCAAAGAACTTGGAAGAGACCCTTACTGCAACTCCTGGACCGTTGGTTTGCCCGGTGAAGCCCTGCTGCAGTGCTGAAGCTCTGAATTCACCTCTACTGGAGAAGCCATTAAAAGGAAGACTTCTCCCCTTGGATTGGTGGGACAGTTAGGGAGAATTTTTAGTAATGTGCCAATTCCTCCCATCTTAGAGACCTTCAGCTTTTGCTACTCTTTGGGACTTTAAACTTTTCAATTCAATATGTTTTTTGTGTTGGTTTCTTTTTGGTTATGGAGTCTAACAAACTCCATAGGCATCATCTTTTACATTGTGTCACACAGCACCTTCAGTGCAGTGGCACAGAGAAGTATTTCAGACTTGCCAAGGTTTAAATACCTTCTCTGGGATCAACTATTGTTTCCCAGAGCAGTAAAGTGAAATTGACTTTACTTGGCATTGTACTTGCTAGACCCAGCCCACCCTATCTTACAATAGAGTGCTGGAGGGGTTACTTAGTTTCCCCTGTCTAAATGCTCAAGTAACATTTTTTTATGTTACCCTTTCCTCAATTGACTGGCTGGTGGCAGTGGATACGTTTAGAACTACTTTGGTTTGCATTTACCGTGACCGTTCGCGGCTCTGGTAAAGTAACCGCAGGAGCCATCTTTTTCAAAATGCCATACAGCCATCTTTGCTAAAATGGTACCCGGTCTTCTTTCTTCACCAGGTCTTTGTGGGAAGGTCCTTCTAGAGAGTTTTTGCACCAAACCAGGTTTGGTCTCTTTGTTCATTTCACATTTGGCAGGGTTTCTGAGAGAAATCCGCCTATGGCGCCAGAGTGTCTGGGGTGGGAAGGCAGTGAGGGAGGTGCTTGAAACTCTGAGTGCTTAGTCTCCTAGGAAACCCAAATGCACTCTCTGGTGATTGGCTGGCTGACTGTCCGGCAAGGACAGCCACCCTGCTGGGTGAGTGACAGCTAGGCTCGAATGAATGGGAGAGAACTGAACAAAAGGCAAGTCTTTTGGCTTGGAAAGCAGATTCAACCACTGGACGAAGGCACCGAAGAAGAGCTTGAAGAGGACGCCTGCTGCAACTCCTGGACTGTTGGTTTTCCCGGTGAAGCCCCGCTGCAGTGACTCCTTGTCAAGTTCGCATCAACAGAGAAGCCCCTGCACGGACTTCTGCCTTTGAGTTGGTGGGACCAATCAACTCCAAAGTAAGCCACCTGGACACCCATCTCAGAGCTGGTTGAATTTCCTCAAAATTGCTGCAGGAAACCGTATAGCCAGGGAGAGTGACACCAGATTGAGTGTGTTACTTTTTATGCTGGCCTAAGGCTTTTGGAAGATCCTCCGGACTCTGACGAAGCAGGACTGACCAAGCATGAGCCCACTCAGCAGTGTGTTCCCACAGAAGCAAGGACAGTCCACCTTGACAGCCAGGAACCACGCTTATTGCCATTTGCTGTACCGCAAGGAGATGAAATGCGAAACAGCCACTGAAAGTGAAGTTTGCCAGTTGCCAGTTTTGACAGTCCCAGTGCAGGTGTCCCCCGACCCCCCCCCCCCCGACGCCCTCCTCCTTGTCCCATCACCTGGGAACAGTGAGATCTGCAGAGCTGCACAGGAACAGAGGTCATCAGCTGCATCCTTTTCTTCTTTACAAAGGTACTGTAAAATAAGTCTAAGAGAACTTACCTCTTACTGTAGAAGTGCTTGTAACTTCCACAAGTCACAAGCCTAATCAGCTTGTGGCCCTACATTTTATTCTTCTGGTCATCAAAGACTCCTAAGGAATTGTGCAAAGACTTTTCCATTTACTTACCTGAAGTGCTGCATCCTGTACAAAGACTTTTGCCCATTGACTTTGGCTTAGTCTATTGAATTAAATGACTCTTCTAACTGATATCTGAAGGTATTTGCCCTGCTTATGAATATTTATAATTTCTTGTGTTTTAATAACCTTTGCCTTCTGAACGCCAACAGTAAGATATTAATGTACCCAGCACCCTTGTCATTGAAGTCACCTGTGGGTGTATGTTGAGTCTGTGGACCATCCCAAAAAGGGTCTCGTCTGATTCAGAAACTCAGAGTGTACAGTATTGAAGTGTATTTGTATGTTACTAGTATATTGCTCCCTTCTAAAGAAGGATTTATAACGGACTGATAAATTAATAATTGTTTATGCAAGAAACCTTGAGTGTAAGTGTTTATTTAAATACCTGTAACTGTGGATCTTTGTGTAACTCCATTACAGCTCACATTTCCCCTCTTGAGATAAGCCTGGCTGCTCAGCACACTCCCAAAACTGTAGTACAAGCTTATAGCAAAGGTTGGATTGCCTATACCTGTAGTCCTAGTTGTTGGTAGTGTTCCCAGGGGGTACTGCATGCAAACTTTGCTTAACAGGGACCAATCGACCCCAAGATCATCTCATCTGGAAATCCTCTCGGAGCTAGCTGTACCTCCATTGCTGCTGCAGGAACCAATTGCCAGGGAGAGGAACAAAAGAATCGAGTTGGTCGTCTTTAAGTCGGACCCGAGCTCCAAGAAGATCCTCTGGACTCCCAAGAAATAGGATTAACCAAGCCTGAGCCACCTCAACATAGTGCTGGACACCAGAAGCAAGGAAATCCCACAAGGTATCCGAGAACCGCGGTGGTGCTATTCCCAAGAAGGTGACTCCACAAAGTGCCGCTAATCTGAGGTTTGCCCATTGCTGCCGCAGACCTTTAAACCGTAGTGCAGGAGTCCCCAGACGTCCTACCTCTTGTCCCCACGACTGAGGCCCAGGAACAAAATGATCTGCAGGACCTACAACAGGAACAGAAGCCAGCTGGAATCAATTTCTTCAGACCTAAGGTACTGTTAACTAAGGGGTACTTAACTCTTGTTGTGTAGCCTTGCTAGCTCTCAGTTGAGACTTGCCTTGGCTGCCTTTTGCATAGTGTCTTGCAGCTTTGCCCTTCACAAGCCTCCCAGCTTGTGGCCCAACAGCGATTTATTTTTCAACAAAAACTCTCTAAAATATTGTGCAAGACTTTGCACTTACCTACAAGAACTCCAGCCCCCCTAGACCTTGCTCAATTAACATTGACTGTCCTGGCTCCCTGAAGACTCTTCTAACCTCTGACTGTGTGTTGTTGTCTGTCCCACCCCAAAAAAAAAAATCACACATTCTGAACTTGTGTAGCTGGGAAAGGGGTTCATTTACATCGCATTGGAAGGTTCAAAATTACTTACCTGTTTGAGAAACTTGTTAACCATTGTTCCTTCCCTCTAACCTTTTCCTTTTAACAAACCATGTATTGCTCTAAATGTACCAGTGATATATCAATGTCCACAGTGTCTTAGTGTCACCTCAGGGCATAGGAAGTTTGTGCGTGCCACCCCAAATGGATATCTATTGATTTATTGGAAAATGTGTGTATTTGAGTATATCTTAAGTGTTACATATGTGCTCCCTTCTAAAGAAGGCTTATTCAAACTGACTGTTAAATAAATGTTTAATCAAGAAACCTTGAGCATGTTTCATTTGCATACTTGTCACTGTGAAACTATGTTACAACCCTATAGCTCACAATGACCCCTCTTGAGATAAGCCTGGCTGTTCAGTCACTCTACCAACTTGTGTAGTACATGCTTATACCAAAGGTTGGGTTACCTATTGCCAAGAGGACAAGGCTAGTACAGTCTCCCACAGGATACTGCATACAATCTTGCCTAACACTGGTGGCAGGGAGTGATAATCTATTGTAGAGTTGTTACTTTGAATACAATCATGGGATTCAGGAACTCACATGGAATCAGTCGATTCCTTGGCTTTTGTCTAGGCTTCCCCAGGTTGCAACTGATGCTGTAATGGAGGTGGGTGAATTTGAAAGACAGGAGAATGAGAATGTAAAGCTGGCTTTGATAGCCAGATTTGGGAAAACTCCTTCCCAGTACCTTAAGAGGCTTAGGACCTTCAAAAAGACTGATGGTACCCCTTGAGCTACCTGGGTGTGTGAATGTTTGAAAAACTTAGTTGGTTGTGTTAAGGGTTACAGAGTGAACACCTTTGAAGGAATGAGAAATCTGTTTTTGTTGGAATTTATTTTTGATGCCTGCACACCTGAGCCGAGACAGCACTTGGCCGACATTGATCCCAAAAAGTTAGCAAAGGCTGACGACATGTGGTTTGCCAACAGGGCCACTCACGGGGATTCTGGGGCCACACAAAAAGGATGAGGGGAAGCACCACAAGAAAGATGTAAAAGATTTCAAATTCCAACCACCCAAAAGAGGGCCACAAACAGAAAAAGGGTAAACACAATGGGAAACCAGGTCAGTCTAGTGAAACCTCTGGCGCTAAACCAGATGGTGGTCAGCAGAAGCCTGCATTCCAAAGAACGTTTGGTTAATGTTATGCTTGTGGGTCAAATTACCATGTGACAGGGGTTCACAGATGCAAGATTAAACCTTGAGGGGTCCACACAGCCTCCTTAGCCTTCATCCCCGAGGATTAAGTTCATATGGCAAGTGGTAACTTTCAAGTATTGGCTGAAGACCCCATTGGAGTATCAGCCAGTGTTTCATTAGTGTCCCTGGGTTTGTGGGAATAGCAGAATGTAGATGGGTATAACTATTCCAGACAACACAAAATAATACTACAAGGACAGTGTACTTGTGAATGGACAGGAGACCCCTCTTTAGAGACACTGGGGTCAGCATTACAGTAGTGAATGAAACATTCAAGCTGGAGGATGTTGCTAAGGCACCTAAGGCTCCCACTAAACTTGCTAGAGGCCCACTCCAGATCCCTAGACTAGCAGCTCTCATCCAGTGCAACAATATGACTGAAGCTTCTTGTCAGTGTACAAAGTGATGTGCCTGGGAGAGTCCTGTTGGGGAATCATTTAAAAGCTCTTGGAGTTGTATCACGCACGCCCAGGCCTCCCAGTAAAAGGAAGCAGGAGCAACTTTAGATGAGACTCAGTGGGAAGTTACAGAGGAACCTATAACTTCCAGTCCACAGGAAGGACACCCTTCAAATTCTAATTCTAAAAAGGAGACAAAGGGGAAACCCAAGGTCTCAGGAAAGAAGAACGGTGTCACACCTGTTCAAAGGACAAGGACTGTTCAAAGGACAAGGACATCCGCGAGAGGACAGTCCAAGGTCACACCTGTGACCCCTCCACCAGCTGAGGCCGAGTGTGAGGAACAACCAGAGAATGGCGAATCGGCTACTGGTGAAACAGAGCTGGAAGAAGCCCTTCTCTATGTTGAAGATCTGGATCCTAAAGACCACCTTCAGCTGCAGACTTTGCATGCACAAGGTGGACCCTCTAGGGCAGACTTCAGCAGAGGTCAAAGAGTGTCCTACTCTATAAGGACTTCGACAACATTCAGCTTCCCAGCTGGATGGGCAAGAGTCAGTGAAGCACAGGCTGTAGTGGGAGGATGGCCTCCTTTACAGTGAGCCTACTGTGTCTACCTCAGGGGACTACAGAAGACTTGTAGTGCCTCAGGTGGCAAGACCTCCGTTTCAACAGTTGGACCATGAGATTCCTCTAGCTGGTCACTTAAGTTAAGAAGACAAAGGAGAGGATTTATCTATTTCTTCTGGCCCAAAATGGGGTCGATGTAGATACATTCTGTAGACGCCGTCTCAGACTTCTGGCAACAGTAGAGCCAAGAACGTGGCACCCGTGGTGCCTCTCCCAGTGGTGGGAGATCCTTTAGAGGGTAGGGTTTGACATTGTTGGTCCCCTAGACCCTCCAACATCTTCAGGCAATTGATTTATATTGGTTGTGGTAGACCGTGCTACCAGGTATCCTGAAGCCATACCTATGAGGACTGTTACTGCTCAGGCAGTGGCTAAGGCCCTCCTTGGTATTTTTAACAGGGGTGGCTTTCCTAAGGAGGTTATCTCAGACAGGGGGACCAATCCACTACATGCAAGCCATGTTGAAAAACTGGAGTGACCTACACGTTCTCAACAGCCTACCATCCCCAAACCAATAGATTGGTGGAGAGGTTTAATAGAACTATGAATAGCATGATTGGTGCTTTAGAGGAACACCTTAGAAGAAAGTGGGACTTTCTACTGCCATGCCTTCTCTTTGCTTATAGAGAAGTCCCTCAGGAAGGGGTTGGTTTCAGCCCCTATGAGCTCCTCTATGGTCATAGGTTATAGGTCCATTGGTCCTAATCAAGGAAGAGTTGGAGAGTGCCCCCTCCCTCGAGCCAGTGAGTCACTGACAATGTGTTAAGTCTCTGAAGCAGAATAACACATTATGACAGAAGCTGCCGATGACTTTAAAGCAGGTCAGGCTCTGGTTAAACATTGGCATGACCAGAAGGGTAACATGGTGGAGTTTACTACAGACCAGCTAGTTCTAGTTATGGTACCTACAAGGCAGAGGGCCTTACAGGGCAAACGGGTTGGACCCTTCAAGGTTGTGGGCAAACTTGGAGAGGCCAATTACTTAGTGGACTTAGGCAGTCCCAATGAGGCCCCTAGATTCTTTCACACTAACCGCCTAAAGGCATATGTATCCAGTCTAGGAGCTTTCCTCTTATCTGATCAAGAGGAAGGAGAGAACCTATACCTGACCTTCTCAGAGGACAGCCTTCAGATGGAAAAATAGGAGTTCATCTCTTCTGAACTGACTCTGCAACAATAGGAGGAGTGAAAAGTTAATTTGAATCAGTTTGCCTCGCTGTTTTCACTAACATCACGCTTGACCCTTTGGGGCCAGCATGATAAACTCACTTGTGACTGTCTCTCTGTCAAAAGCAGGCGTTACAGAATGTTAGACCATGTAAGAACCCACATAAAGGAATAGGACAAGAAGATGCTTGATATTGGTGTAATGGAGCCATCTACAAGTCCATGGGCTAGTCCAGTTGTGCTAGTGCCAGAGGCAGGATCCAAGGAGTTGAGAGCTCTTAGTGCAATCACGACGACTGATGCTAATCCTTTACCTAGGACAGATGAACAGGTGGACAAACTTGATTCAGCCAAGTTCCTCAGTACATCTGACCTAACATGAGGCTATTGGCAAATAGCTCTGACAGACCATGCCAATGAAAAAACTGTATTTTCCACCCCAGGAGGCCTCTACCAGTTTAAGGTTATGCCTTTTGGACTATAAAAAAAAAGCACCTGCTACATTCCAAATGATGGTAAATCATGTTCTGAATGGGATGGAGGACTTCTGCATGGCATACTTGGGTGACATTGCAGTGTGGTCCTGAGTGTTCCCAGTGTTCTCTGGGATTACTTTGGTGTGGCAGCAGACTGAGGAAAGTTAACTATTTTCATCACTGTGCGTACTGCTGACGTACAAAGGACGCTCTCCTTTTAAAACAGGCTCCATAGTGGAGCGTGTTGCAGAGAGTGGTGCCGAGTGTTCCTGTGGCTCCTGTGACTCTTGGGACACTGGTAACCACCGGCGTCCATTGCATGCATGTGCGAGTTTCCTCACAAAGGCTACATTTCATCTTTTCAACTTTGAAGATGGTAAGCTGTTACTCCAAACACATGTTCGGCTCACATTCGGCTCATCTCAACTACACGAGAATCACAAATCCATGTTTAAACTGTGACTTTGAATTAGAGCTTAGTAAGGAGCGCACCAATGACGACTTGACATCTATTATTCAGCGGTTGTTGCAGTGACTTTGCAACGGATTTATTTGCACTGTGTTGGGCACTGCTCAGTTAGTGATTACTGATTCCACAGTATTTGTACTGGGAACGAGACTGTTTGCCTGGTGACTGACTCTGGGATGAACAAGTTACTTACCAACTGTAAGGTTCTTTCGATTGGATGTTCCTCCCACGTATTCCTCATGTTAGATATATCCTTACCTTCAGCTTTGCTACTTCGGAAATGTTTTCGCTCTCCACCAGAGGGTGCTCCACTCGAGGCGACTATGTCCCTCGGCGGCATCCGTCGAGCACCGACGTCATCCGTTGTATAAATGCCTCGAGTGCGCCCGTTGGCTTCAGTTCTGTTTTTTCGTGTTTCGGAACCCATGGATTATAATTAAGGGTGTGCGTCTTTTGACCCAGGCCTTAAAAGAATTCAGAGTGTAAACCACGTAAACTGTACTGTGGGGTAGGATGGGAGGGTCGATGAGTAATACGTTGGAGGAACATCCAATCGAAAGAACGTTACAGTTGGTAAGTAACTTTTTCTTCGAATGGATTGTGTCCTCCCACGTATTCCTCATCTTAGATAGAGTCCCAAAGCAGTTTTCTATTGGAGGCGGGAGTACAGATGTCTTTTTAGTCATGTAGCGAATGTAATCCAGATTTGGCAAATAGACCTCCTTGAGAGGTAGCTGAGTCCATAGCATAATGTTTGATGAAAATATGCATGGATGGCCATGTGGCTGCTGCACAAATGTCTTGTACAGGGACACCCCTCTTAAGTGCTGTTGAAGTTGCTATGCGCCTAGTTGAATGAGCTCTTAAACCCTCAGGGGGATCTTTTCCAGCTAGCCTATAACACTCTGTTATGGCTAAGATTATCCATCTTGATGTTTGTTTAGTCACAGGTAGTCCTAATTTACGACCAGTGTATCCCACAAATAGTTGGTCACACTGACGTATTTTCGACAATCTCGAGATATAAAAGCTAAGAGCCCTTCTAGGATCTAGCCTATGTAGTCTTTCCTCTTCCTTACTTGTGTGAGGAGGAGGGTAGAACATAGGTAGAATTATTTTCTGTGACAGATGAAAGTCTGAAACTATCTTTGGTAGAAAAGAGGGTTTGACTTTAAGGATAACTATCTTTATGAAAGATGGTGTGAGGAGGACCACTCGAAAGTGCCTGTAACTCACTCACTCTGCGGGCTAATATCAATGCAATTAGAAGTATCATTTTTAAAATAAGAAGCCTTAATGGGCAAGAATGTAGAGGCTCAAAGGGTGCACCTGTCAGAAATTTCAGTACTAAATTTAAATCCTACACGGGAACTTGAAACGGTATTGGTGGAAAAACATTGTTTAAACATTTTAGAAATTGTATTATTAAAAGGTATCTTAAAATAAGATTTTTCTTCCGACGAGCGCTTCAAGATGGATAGCGCTGCTATGTATCCTTTTATTGTGTTAACCTGGAGCCCCAGATTAGCTAAGTGTAACAGAAAAGATAACACCATTGGAATATCACATTCAAAAGGGATCCACATTCTTATCCCTGCACCAGTTACTGAACTTGTTCCAACGACACCGGTACAAAGATTTTGTTGCTGGCCTTCTGGCCGAAAGCAAAACCTCCATAACATCATCCGAAGGTCCCAATCCTTGTATCTCAACCTCTCAGAAGCCATGCGTGAAGGTTGAGTGTGTTGACCTCTGGATGGAGAATATGACCTCCCTCTTGCGAGAGAAGATACTCTCTTTTTGGAAGACGTATTGGAGGGCAGATGGACATGTCGAGAAGGTCCGGGTACTACGTTCTCCTGGCCCAATCCGGGGCAATTAGGATCATGGTTTTTCTGAACTTTCTCAACCTCCTGATTACCCGAGGTATCACAGGGACTGGAGGGAACGCATATAGAAGAGGAAACTCCCACTCCACTACGAATGCATCTCCTAGAGCTCCTCTCGGGGGAAATTCCCTTGAGCAGTACAGTTCGCACTTCCTGTTGACAATGGTCGCGAACAGATCCACTTGAGGGGTTCCCCAAAGGGTGAAGATCTCTTGAAGGACTTCCTGAGCTAATTCCCACTCGTGGGAGACTGAGCTCTGCCTGCTCAGAGCGTCTGCCGCTGTGTTTTGCTCTCCTGCAAGGTGAATGGCAGATAGAACGATCCCTTCTTGTATTGCCCAGAACCAGAGCTGCATTGCCTCTCTGCACACTGGTAGTGACCCTACTCCTCCTCCTCCCCCCCCTCTTGTTGCGATAGTGCATGGCCACTGTGTTGTCTGTCATTATCAGGACATTCTTTCCCCATACAGAGGGCAGGAAGGCCTTCAGAGCTAGTCTGATCGCCCTCAGCTCTAATAGGTTGATGTGTAGTCTGGACTCTGATGGAGACCAACGACCGCTGATTGTCAATTCGTTGGTGTGAGCTCCCCACCCCGTGAGTGAGGCGTCCGTTACTACTGTCATCTCCGGCCATGGTTGTCAAAAAGATTCTCTCTTGAGGATATGTTTCTTGCAAGCCCACCATTGTAGATCCTGTGGTACTCTGGTTGGAACTTGTAAAAGATCTCATTTCCCCTGAAAATTGGGACCATCGAGTCCTGAGGGCCCATTGAAGGGATCTCATCCTCAATCTGGCTTCTGGCACCAGAAAAATGCAGGATGCCATGAGGCCAAGCAACCCGAGAAAATCAAAGGCCGATAGATACTGGCCATTCTGGAATTTTGTTACCATCTGCAGAATGTGGTGAGCTCGCTCTTCGGGAGGCGAGGCTTTGCCCGAACAAGTATCCAAGACTGCTCCTATAAACTGGAGCTTCTGTGATGGTATCATGCTGGACTTTTTTAAATTCAGAGAAAACCCTAGTTTGTGAAGGAAGTGGCAAGTCTTGGATAGATGATCCTGGGCTTGTTCTGGAGAACGTGCCCTGATCATCCAATCGTCCAAATAGGGGTAGATGTGAATCCCCCCTCTTCTGAGACTCGCTGCCACCACCGTCATCAACTTGGTGAAAACTCTTGGGGCGGAGGTCAACCCGAATGGCAGAACCCAAAACTGATAGTGAGAATTGCCAATAGCGTACCTCAGGTACTTTCTGTGCTTGAGATGGATTGGCACATGAAAGTAAGCATCCTGAAGGTCCAGTGATACCAACCAGTCTTGAAGTTGGAGACCCTGAAGGATCTGAGAAAGTGTGACCATCTTGAACTTGTCCTTTCTGAGGAACTTGTTCAAGTTTCTCAAGTCCAAGATGGGTCTCAGTCCTCCGTCTTTCTTTGGAATGAGGAAATATGGGGAACAACAACCCTTGTTCCTTTCTGCTACAGGTACCTGTTCTATTGCACCTTTCTGTAGCAGGGTAAAACCTCCTGCAACAGGAGCAGATCTGGATTTTTGGTAGGGTTGTATTCCGGTGGGTGATTTTGAGGTTTCTTTAGAAAGGGAAAGCAGTAACCTTGGGATACTGTTTCCAGTGCCCAAGCATCTAAAGTAATGCCTCACCATTCTTTCAGATGCTGTGAGATCCTGCCTCCCACTGGGGTCTAGTGAGTCAAAACCTCAGAGTGGTTTTGCGCCAGCTCCAGCAGCGGCTGAAGGGACAGATGCCGCTGCCGGGGCAGATCTAGCACCTCTTCCTCGCCCCCGAGGAAATTTCCTTTGCCCTCTTTGACTGGCCTGTCCCCTTCCTCTCCCAAATGAGGAGTAGAAACGAAAAGGACCCCCCCTCCAGGAAGATGAGCCTGTGTAGGAGCGTTGCTGAGGTTGTCTTATAGCGGCACTGAGTGACTTTGCCGCTGCTTTGGAGGTCTGCAGCTTCTCCAAACTTTCATCCGCCTTGCTGCCAAACAACCTCGAGCCGTCAAATGGCATATTAAGAAGTCTAGATTGAACATCTGGTGCGAAACTGGACTTCCTTAGCCACGCAAATTTGCGTAACTGCGCTAGACGCCATGGACCTGCTGATACTGTCAGCAGTGTCCAAACCTGCTTGAAGGCATTCTCCCGAAGCCGCCTTACCATCCTTAATTATGGACAGGAAACCATCACGTTCCTCTCCTTCTGGGATTTGTTGAGCTGCAGCTGACATGAAGTCCCACAGAGTATAATTGAATCTAGCCAGCGTACAAGATACATTGGTGGACTTTAGAGCCATGCTCTCTGATGTAAAGACCTTTTTCGACCATGTATCTATCTTCTTGTCATCCGTATCAGGGGGAATTGTAGGATATGCAGCATTTTTTGTTGATGTGGCTGCCTGCACTACCAGACTCTGAGGAGAAGGATGCTTACTCAAATACTATGGATCAGAGTTACAAGGTCTGTATTTTGCCACATTTTTTATTCACTGCTGGAATAGATTCCGGTCTTTCCCAAGCACTCCCTTTGCAGGGCAATATAAAAGGGACGTATGGGATCTGGTTGAGGACCTCCTGACAAAATATCTGTCATATCATCCTGGTATACAGGTGAATTCCTACCCCATCCCATAAACTCTTACTTTATTCATAAGTTTTCTGTAACCCAAATCAGCATGTTCTGCTGGATATGGTCTTTCAAATTCATATTCAGGGGACGTATCTAGTCCACTTGCAGACTAGAAACATTGATAAAAGTCCTGCATTTTTGATTGAGGATTAATTCCTCAGGAACTTCTCTTGTACCATGTTTTACTCCTGCTGATGAAACTTCAGGTTCATCTTCTTCATTCTCCTCATTTTCTGAGGACATTTCTCCATATAAAGCGGACATTGGAAAAAATCATGTCTGCTTTCTGGGTGAAATACTTTCTCAGGAATAGGTTTCAACCCTGTAATTGGCGTCGACAGAAGCGTCGATGGCGTCAAAGTCGTGGCCGTTAGCTTCGATGTTATCGAGGTATTCTTCGAGGTTTTCGAAGGCACTACGGATGCTGTCGAAGGAATCTTCAAGGCAGTCGATGTTGTCGAAGGAGCCTTCGAAACAATCGACGCCATTGAAGAAGTCTTCGAGTTTGTCGATAAAGCACTCGACGTGACCTTTTTCGGCTGGGTCGTCGACCCCTTATACTCGACAGCCTTCGACGGAGGGTTCGAAGATGTTTTTGTCAAGGTGTTTAATGACGTATCAACGTCTAAAGTCTTTTTCTTAAGGTCTGCTTTTTTAGGTGTCTGGGAAGAGTCCCTAGAACACACCCTTGACAATTTCTTGTCGGCTTTTCTAGTTTTAGACCTTCCGCTGTCACTTCTTTTGTGAGTAGAGGCATGACCTTCAACAGACATTTTTGAGGGGGTCTGGGCCGCGGTCTCAAAAATGTATATCATCGATTCTCTAAATGCTTCCCACTTTTTAGCGGAGTCATGTTTAGTTGGACAAGTAATAACTTCCTCCGAAGTCGAAGAAAAAGGAGATCGGCGTAGTCTCTTCTTCGCCTTTTTGGACGAAGAAGAGGACTTCCTTGATCTGCTCTTCGATCTGGATTTTTTATGGCGTTTCGCCGAAGACTCAGCTGAGTCTTTCTTCCCTCTCGAAGAAAACTTCGAGGATTCCTCCCCCACCGCCAGTTTACTTTGTCTTTCTTTCAAGGCCTTATGGGTCATAGATTGGCACGAACCGCAGTCGTCGATCCGATGTTCGGACCCAAGGCACCAGAGGCAGTTACGATGAGGGTGGGTCAGCATCATTTTTCTTCCGTACCTTAGACATTTCTTAAACCCCGTTTTCGGAGTGGACGGGTTCGAGGAAGACGACAATTTGCTGTGACTGAAGCGCCGTCTTTATTTCGATCCGAAGCGAAGCTAACGGAAAAACTGAACTGAAGCCAAAGGGCGCGCTCGAGGCATTTATACAACGGATGACGTCGGTGCTCGACGGATGCCGCCGAGGGACATAGATGCCGTTGCCTTGAGTGGAGCACCCTCTGGTGGAGAGAAACATTTTCCAAAGCAGCAAAGCTGAAGGTAAGGATATATCCAAGATGAGGAATACGTGGGAGGACAATCCATTCGAAATATTCCTTTGAACTGCCCAGTCCAAATTAACAATCTGTTTCTGGTAGCCTTTGGATCCAGCATTATTGACCGATTCCTCCCCCCTCACCTCCTTTCGCATTAGCAATTTTACTGCGGATTCACGTTGATGGGTGCGATCAGGCCTGGAAAAGTGCAGAGCCGTAGCAAGGCAGCAGTCACTGGCTCAAAAAGAAACCTTATGGGCTACGCACAGGAAAGCAGGATGGAGCGAGCTTAGTCATATCAGAGCCCCACAAACAAGGAGAGTTAAATGGGGGTACTACAAAGGGATTGTTACCGGCCCAAAAAGGGTCACTGGATGCTTATTTTCCCAATCAAGTCGCCCGCTGTTGGGGGGAGTTCTGGAAAATGTGGAAGCTCTTCAAAAGTCATTAGAGGCTGACAACAGTTATCAACCCTTGGACCGGGGCAATGACTAGTTGCTTCAACTTTGCTATGCCTTACGAGGCAATCCTCTGGCCAAGGCCATGGAAGAATCTGGCCGCTCGGGCCACATGGGGGGTGGGGTGGGGGGGGGGGGGGGGAAGGGGACACAGCCCCAGAGTGCTTAATCTAGTATGGGCTCTAATCGGGTGCAGGACGATTCGGCTGCAGCTAGCCCTGAAGACCAAGATACCTTAGTATGTGGTCCGTTACTATGGTTCCTCTTTCTACCACCCATTCAATTACTACTAGGCTACAGGTGCCTACAACAAATAAGCCACGTTTATCTGCCACCCCAAATCCGTTATTTGATTCAGCATCAGTCCTTTCTGGTTCAGTGCATGAAGAGTACATCACTCATAATACTACCGGAACTGGACATCGCAATGGAATACTACATTTTGCTGTAAAGATTCTTCTGAAACACTGTGGCACGATGCACGAAGATCTGAAAGTGCAGGGAGTGACCATGGCAGCACCGCAGTCTCATAATTCTGCATAAACCAGCAGAAGGCCAGACCATCATAGATCTCCGGAAAACAACCCAAAAACCTGAATCCCCTACACCGAAAGCTACTGCTGCGTAAGCCCACTGTCACCGCTGTAGAGGCTAAGACATCTGAGAATGCACCATCATACAGCGGTGAGCTAGAGGTGAACTCTCTAATGTTTTATCCCTCTGGGAAACAGTTGAGACTTGCAAAAGGTTTACACTTGAAGGCCTCTAAACAGTGTAAACGGTGGAGAACACCCTGGCAGTAGCACATCCATTAAATTCAACATTGCGCCCAGATAACAATAACAGTTCAAATAAACAACGGAAAAGAGTGGCGTGGCGCAAAAGGTGGTCCGCCTAGTCAGTGGGTAGCCTTAACGAGTTGGCTAATTGTGGAGACTCCAGATAAAGATCAATCTGTGCAAGAAGAGCTAGTCTCGCCTATTAAAGAGAATGTTGCCCCTTTGTCTAACCTAGTCAAAGATCATGAGGAAGTCAAAGCTCCACAATCTGATTCATTAGATCCTGGACAAGAATGCTGACCCAGGAAAGCTCCCATGGTTATTCTTGATGAGAAAAAACTTACTATAATTCCATCAACCTCCTCTAAAATACGCCACCAGTTAAATCGATCATCTCTCATGACTTTGTTCGGTAAAATTCCATCCTTCCGGACCCTGAATTCAGGAGATTTTGACTATTGAACTTTTGCAAAACCTAGGGGGAAAAATACCCAAGATACATTGTTGTTTACCTAAAACGATGACGCTTATCAGTCTTCTCTCGCACACTTGGGTTACTTAATGGTGCCTTCTGTTGAAGCAAGCCCTACATGTTGCAGAGTGTAATTGCCCTTGTGCGGTTGCAATTGCTATCCCTCAACAAAAGCCCCCCCAGAAAACTTCCAAGTTCAGTGACGATCAAGGATGGGGATGGCTGATGAGAATGATCCCCCAAAAAAGGTCAACAGAATGAACGAGGGGGTTTAACCATTGGCTTAACCAGGGTGAGTCCCGAGATCTGCTAATGTTTTCTGAAATCTTCAACCTCCAGGAGTCTTTGGTCAACTTTGAGTTGGAGTTTGATGGATGTGTTATTCATCAGACCCAGGCTATTAAAGGAAAGCGGGGGTTGACCCTCAGGGGGAGGGAGGGGTCTATTAATTGGTGTTAAATATTGTTTTGATTCTAGAATAATCCACCAGGGCCAACCGGGAGGTAATATTTTGGCCATTGAAATATCTCCTCCTGAGGATTTTTTTTTTTTTTAAGGAAAATATTGGCAGTTAATATCTATGCACCCATTTAATGGAGTCCATATTTGATCATGTGGACCCCATTCTTAACTCATGCCAAGTAAATACAGATGGCAATCCAGTGATCCTTTGGGGTGACTGGAATGCCAAATGTGTGGATAAAGAGGGGAGTGGGGCTTATGGAAATGTTTATGATCACTGCGTAATGACAATTGGTGGGTCAAATGATAAAGGAAGACGGTGGTTGGATTTTTTAAAAGAATGGAAATGTACCATACTAAATGGCCGCACCACTGGGGACCAACCCTGTCAGGTGTCTTGGCCGGTGGGTAAAAAAGTGGCAACCTTAGATTACATGGCAATGAATGAATATTTATTGGAGCAAGTGACCAATCTCAAAGTATCCCTGAATGACCATAGTGAAGATGTCAACCTTATGTTGACAATTGGAACGACTATGATGAGCGAGGGGAAGGGGGTTTGTAGAGAGGTGATTCCTAATCATGTGGGGAATAGAGTCAGACGGACGCCTACAAATATCGAAGAGATGTGTTCTATTACCTTTCCCTTAGGTTCTACGGTGGGTAACACTTTACGGGGTAAACACCCTGAGGGAATAAAAGCCTGAATCCAACAGTTAACCTGCTCAGTCTTTAAGAGGAATACCACACATACTATACTGTGGAGATCAGGGGGAAGCAAAAGTTTTGATATTAACATTGGAGATAATAAACGTAAGATGTGCAGAGCCATCATATCTTCAAGGGCGCTTGCCTCCGATTCTGGTGTTACCCCTAAGGTAGCCTGTAAAGTAAGAGTTCTAAAGCGGCAATTTGGTTCTTGGTTGAGACATTACCGATTGTCTGAACAAAGATCTGGTTGGCAGAAATTTGTACAGATAATGATCAGCAAAGATAGCTGAAAAATGTGGAACTTGTTAATAAAAGCAAGGGGCTACCAGATGACTATAATTTCGAACTCCATCTCGGGGGAACACTGGGTTACTCACATAACTGCCAAATTTCACACAGACAAACCCCAACTACCTATAGCATAGTATGTGGCTGAGGTTTGGCCTTTTACCCTTAAGCCATGGGATCTTGATGAATACAATTTGGAAGCTCATGTCATCTAACACCCCAGGTCCGAATGGTCTGGCAAACAGTGCTAAAAAAAAAGATATGTGCAAGTGGTCCCAGGTTTTGCTAACTCTTTATGCCCGAGTCTGTAGATTTCGCACTATACAGTCTTCATGGCAGCGGTTGGTACTTATTCCTGTGCATAAAAGGGGGCCCGGAAGAAAACCATTAATTATCGACTTTTAGCCATTTTAGATGTTACTGGGAATATGTTTACATCACTGGAGCAAAGGGAATTTGAATCCTGGGCTACCACTAACAAGATTCTTAACTTTGAACAGGCAGGTTTCAGACCAGGTTTGGGCACCACTCACATCAGAGTTCTTGATCAACTGATTCTCACCACACGCAGCAGTAGGGATGCTACCCCTCCATATCGCGTTCGTTGATTTCAAAAGTGCTTTTGACCAGGTTAATCGTTAAACACTATGGGCAAAGCTCAGAGACTTGAATTGTCCAACTTCGCTACTACATCTTGGTTCTTTTACATAGCAACAACTTAGCTAGTGTACGACTGAACAATGAGGGGGAAGTTTCGAACCCCATTTATATGAACTTGGGTGTCAAGTGTTAGGACAGTTTTTCTGAAGTCCAACTAAGGGCTTAGTAAAACCATTCAACTGAGGCAGTACAAGACTCCACTCTTAGTATAAGGCTGTACCACCTGTGTTCATGGTAGCGTAGACAGAGTAGCCAGGATTATCTTAGGAGGGAGAGAGGGCTGTAGAATCACTACAAGTGAAATTGTAATACAAATGATCCAAAGAAACACAAACACTATGTACGTAAAAATAAAGGATTTATTTAAATACAGGTAGGCCCAGATAAATCTAGGGGTAAGTAATCACTAAAACATTCTATGAAATCACAGTATAAAAGCACAACACTATACTTTAAAGTACACAGACCCAAGTCTAGACATTATTTGAAGTACCCAACTGTAGTTCTAGGGAAGTCAAAACCTTTTCATACACATTCAGTACAGGTGACGCCTATTCTTTGGGAGTAAAACCCAATGGTTACTTTTTACAATTACATTCAGTAATGCAAGGGCAGTAGACCCTTTCAGTTGTAAAATGATTTCGCAGTACAAATCATTTACTCAGTCAACTGGACAATATACTTTTGGTGAATAGTGGAACACTTATTCTAGGTGCAGTAAAAACCTACAATTAATTACTTTTGTCATAACACACAGTTATACTAGGTGAGTAATATACAATTACAGGTGCTTTTGAAATCAGGGAACCCCAGACTGAGGTAAGCAGCAACTCTTGTAACTTATTTTTGGATGGCATACAGCTAATACTAGGTAAGTAAAAACACACATACTTTCTTTAACCTCACACTGAAGGGGAAAGTAAAACCCAATGTCACTTTACTGAATGACTAGAAGTTATTCTAGGTAGGCAACAACCTAATGTAGACTTATTCTGGACAGGCTAGCAGCAAGTCAGGGGAAGCAAGACCCAGTCTGGGGGGTAGGGGGGGGAGGAAGACACTTACAATTATCCTCAAAAGACTAATCTGGTGATACCAACTCTTTACGTTTGAAAAGAGGCACAACCTAATCACAGGAGAGTAAAATACCTTCAAATCTACTTTCTATTAGACTAGCAAAACAGTTGCTAAGGAAGAAAAGATGTTAACCATACTTTTAAGATTAGTGCATCACACATTTGAGATCAGTAAGAACTTTTATAACAGTTCACTCTTAGAATTACATTACCAACTAAATCTTTACAATTAAATAACTTTTAAACATTTCTTTTCTAGGCAGAAGTCCCAATCCTTTGAAAATCTTTCCCTTATTCTTGGAGCAGGAGTGTTCTCAGTGGCAGAGGGGGGCACTAGCACTAGTGACCAACAGGCAGTGTCGGAACAGGTTCTTTAGTAGCAAAAGTCAGAGTTCCTTAGGAAAACTGGGCAAACAGGCGAGTACTTTACTTTAGGGATATAAGAGGGTCCAGGGGCTTCGCAGAAGACACCCTAGCAAAATTCTAGCAGTGACTGGGTGCACTGGATGAGAGGCCTCCCCATAACAGAAAACAACCCACAGCTACACAGAAATCCTAACAGGCTTAAGGTAAGTACATACCAAAGCCAACGCAGTACCTCAGCATTGAAGATTTTACAGCAAGAGAACTTCAGGGTCTGCAGCCAAATACCGGTCAATTGATTCCTTGTCGTGGTGACTGAAAACAAGACCTCAGAAGGGATTTTGCAGCAGGGATCGATGAAAAAGGCTCTAGGCAAGGTTTCACTCGCGGCTAAATGTGGTTCTGCGGATTTGGCCCCTTTTCAAGGAGCACAGAAGAACACAGAAAATTGCGGTTGAATTCGTCGTTTTAAAGGTCCAGCACTCTGGTGAGACTCTATTCGTGTCTCTGGAGGTTCACCAGGATGCCCACGAAGTTTCAGCGGAATTCGGAAGACTGTGCACCGCACAGTGGCTTGATGAGGTACCAGGGTATTTGGGTATTGCAACAACGCAAGGTTGCAGCAATGCGTGGGATGGCTCAAAATGCAGGTCTTGAGTCTAGTGGGTCTCACCAGGCTCTGGGTCAGGGTCATCGTTTTTTGAGTCCCCAGGTCGATTGTAAGGAAGGGCTACAGCAGGCTTCGGGTTAAACAGCAGGCTGTCCGGATCGCTGGAAATCGTCTCAGCCGCTTTTCCTACATCTTCGGTTTCGGTTCCAGTGGTCGACTTTTCCTCAGATTCCAGGTTTCGCAGTATTTATCAGGAATTCCAACACAACCTCTGCATTCTCTCCCCGCATTTTACAAGAAAGGACGGTCTGGTTGTCCAATCAGGACAGCCAGCCGCCCGCTGGGATTTGTCCCCATTCAAGCAAGGCGTAAAACAAAGGCCTGGGGAGTTTTGGATTCCTCTCTCACTTCCTGCTCGCATAGACAGACAGACTGGAGCCTGGGCGGGGAGTCCAGGGGACTCCCGCTGAAAGCAAAAATCACACAAAGGAATTTCCCACCCTGGATGTCAGGGGAAGGAACAAGAAACAAGAAACACTAAAATGGAGAAAAAAAAGAAGACAGGGGACATTTTGGTAAAAATTGACACCCTTGGGTCCCTTTACTGCAGCTGTGAACACAGCCCGCTGCAAAGGTGCACCAAATTAATACAAGCTATCACTGCCACCAGCCATTGAAGGTAAGCTTGTTACTGTATCAGAATTGTTACATTTTTAGTGTGAAAGGGGATACACTGCATCGCCCCAGCACTCCACATAAGGTGGGGTGTGCTGGCTTCACAGAACAAAATGTAAAAAGGGATCCCAAGATCCTTTCTAACCATGGGAACTGTAGTTCGCTCAGGTTTAGCACAAGAACGTTAAATGGGGAGTCCCTAGAGAAACCCAGCAACAACAGGCACTTATTGCCAATATGTTGTTAAAGAGGATAGAGTCTTACAATCGACACCCATAAAAAGACAAAGATTATGGGAGTGTGGAAAAAGGTTCCCACTCAATGAGGTATTATGGAAAAATATCCCACTAGTAAAGCAAAAAGTTCTGGGGTTGAACCATGTCAGGAAGATTTACCAGTTCTGTCAAAATCTTACCTAACATCAAGCAAGGGTGCATAGCCATGCCAATATTGTATACTTTATACATTGTTTACCTTCTTCCCAGCATGACTATAAAATCTAACTGTCCCCCAAAGATCGGAGATACAACCATGGTAGGCATGTTAGATGCAGACGATTTGGTTCTATTCAATCAGACCATCTCTGGAATAACGAGCATGCTAAACTAACTGGCCATCTATGCTTTCCAGCTAGGTTTGACCATCAATTTGGAAAAAACTTGCATAATTCGGATTACTACAAACAAGGTTAGTAGGACCAGGATAGATACCTTAATTGGTACTATAGATTGTTTATCCTATTCCTACTCGGCCTTGGAGATCGACGTTCGGGCAGACTATGAGTTGATAATAGCCCATAAAAAGAGGCACGCTAAGCTCCTCACTCTTCAAGCACGCACGTTTGCCAGAGGACATGCAGGTTATAGTATGTCTGGGATTATTAAGCTTTACCAGCAATGCTTTGTCCCTGCAATCCTGTACAGCCTTGATGCATTAGCCATTCAAGATCTAACTTGGCTGAACAGGCTTGAAGGTTATTGGGGCTCAACTGGGCCTGTGTTAGGCAAGATTGTATGCAGTACCCTCTGGGTGCACTACAACAACCCTGACTACAGGTAGTAGGAAAACCAATCTTTGGTATAAGTCTGTACTACACAGTATGGAAGCGTGTTGAGCAGCCAGGCTTATCTCAAGAGGAGTCAATGTGAGCTGTAGTGGAGTTACACAGAGATCCAAAGTGACAAGTAATCAACTAAACTATTCAAGAAACCTTGTTTGTAAGAAACAAATCTTAATTTATCAGTCAGAGTAAGCCTTCTTCAGAAGGGAGCAATATAAACAGTAACACTCAAATATACTTCACAAAATACACACTATTAATATTTCTAAATCAGTAAGTACCCTTTTGGGATGTCCCACAGACACAAGCTACACCCTCAGGTGACTTCAATAGCTAGAGTGCTGGGGACATTAATATATCACTGTCGCATTTAGAGTCATTTCAGACCAAGTCAAAGGGTAAGGTTATTAGAACATACAAGAGACCACAAATATTCTTAAGCAGGCAAATATTTTCAGATCCCCAATCAGAGTCATTCAGTGGAACAGGCTAAGCCAAAGTCAATGTGCAAAAGTCTATATGAGCTCAAGCACTTCTTGCAGGTAAGTAGAAAAAGTATTTGCACAATGTTTTAGAAGTCTTCAAAGAAAAAGAATCAATCAATGTAGGGCCACAAGCCGTTAGACTTGTTCCTAGTAGAAGATGCAAACAACTCTACAGCAAGAGGTAAGTTCTCTGACTTTTACAGTACCTTTGTATTGAAGAAAAAGTGCAGCAGATTTCTTCTGTTCCTGAGCAGCTCTACAGATCTCACTGTTCCTGGGCCTCAGTCGTGGGGACAACAGGGAGGACTTCTGGAGACTCCTATACTGCAATGGGACTGTCACCGCTCGCAACCAGCAATCTTCAAACAAGTCGGGATGGGCTTTCCTTGCTTCTGGGGTCCGCACTCTTGAGGGGGCCAAGGCTTGTTCAGTCCAGCATCCTGGGAGTCCGGAGGATCTTGCTAGAGCTCTTGGCCAGCTTAAAAGCAATGCACACAATCTGGTGTTCCTCTCCCTGGCGTCTGTTTCAAGCAGCAGCTCCGACAGAATGTCCAGGTAGCTTACTTTGGAGTCGATTGGTCACACCAACTCAAGATGAGAAGTCATCCCTTCCAGGGGCTTCACTGTCGATAGGAACTTGGAGTTTCAGCACAGCAGCAAGGCTCCACCAGGCAAACCAATGGTCCAGGAGTTGCAGTAGCCGTCCTCTTCCAGCCAGTCTTCGGTTCTTTCGTTCCAGTGGTTGACTGTTTAAAAGGCAAGTCTCTTGGACTGGAAAGCAGTTTTCTCCCATTCATTCCAGCCTAGCTGCCATTCACCCAGCAGGGTGGCTGTCCTTGTCGGAAAGCCAGCCAGCCAATCATGCCAGAGTGCACCTTCCTCACTTTCTGCCCACCCTAGACACTCAGACGCCAGAGGCGGTCTTCGTCCTGAAGACCGCCAAAGGCAAAGAAACAAAGGGACCAAACCTAGCTTGGCGCGCAGAGAAACACTAGGACCTTTCCAAAAAGAAATGGTGAAAAAAGAAGACCGGGACCCGTTCAAGCGAAGGGGCTTAAGGCGCCATCTTGAAAAACATGGCTCGTGCGATTTTTAGCTACCGGTGTTCACGGTCTGGAAAAATCATGGTAGTTAGTTTAAAAACCACTGCCACCAGCCTTTTCAATAGAAAAGGGTAGCATTTGACTGCTACAGGAGTATTTTAGACACAGGGGATACTAGGTAACCCCTCCAGCACTGTATAGTAAGATGGTGTGTGCTGGGTCTAGGAATTTAAAAAAAGACCATTAAAGTTAATTTAACCTTAAATTCTCTGGGAAACAGTTTATCCCAGATAAGGTATTTAAACCTTTGGGAAGTCCTAAAAAGACATCCCTGTGTCACTGCTCTGAGGGCGCGGTGTAACACACATGAAAAGATGCCTATGGAGTTACCTTAAAACTCCAAAATCAAAGAACACCAGAGTAAAACATACATCAAAATACATGAGTGGGAAAAAAGGCTCACACTCTTTCCAGGTAAAAAAACATCAAGTACTCAAAATGCAGCAAAGTTGCTAGGGGGTCTCTAAGGTGAAGGGAATTAGCACATTTTTGAGAATTCTCCCTAACAGTATGAGTACCCTTTGGGTGCACTACAACAACCCAGACCTTCTGGCAATAGGAACACAACCTTTGGTATAAGTCTGTACTACACAGGTTGGTAGCGTGTTTAGCAGCCAGGCTTATCTCAAGAGGGGTCAATGTGAGCTGTAGGGTAGTTCGAGATTCACAGTGACAAGTATTCAAATAAACTATTACACCGAAGGTTTCTTAAACAATTATTAATTTATCAGTCAGAGTAAGCCTTCTTTAGAAGTGAGCAATATAACAGTATCACTCAAATATACTTCACAGAATACACACTCTTAATATCTCTAAATCAGTGAGTATCCTTTTGGGATGGCCCACAGACAACCTACACCCTCAGGTGACTTCAACAGCTAGGGTGCTGGGGACATTAATTTATCAATGTTGCATTTAAAATCATTTAGGAGTAAGTCAAAGGAAAAGGTTTTTAGAACATACAAGAGAACACAAATATTCTTTAAGTGGGCAATTACTTTCAGATCCTCCAATAAGAGTCATTCAGTGGAACAGGCTAAGCCAAAGTCAATGGACAAAAGTTTATATGAGCTGAAGCACTTCTTTGCAGGTAAGTAAGAAAAGTCTTTGCACTACGTTTCAGAAGTCTCCGAAGAACAACAAGAATCAATGTAGGGCCACAAACTGTTAGGCTTGAGAGTAGAAGATGCAAGCAACTCTACAGTAAGAGGTAAGTTCTCTCAGACTTTTACAGTACCTTTGTATTGAAGAAAAAGTGCAGCAGATGACTCTGTTCCTGAGCAGCTCTGCAGATCTCAATTCCTGGACCTCAGTCGTGGGGACAAGAGTGAGGACTTCTTGACTGCAATGAGACGGTCACCGCTCGCAACCGGCAATCTTAAAACAAGTGGCTGTTCAGTATTTCAGCTCCTCGCGTCTACCGCAAATAGCAACACCAGGGTTCCCGGCTGTCGAGATGGA
This sequence comes from Ambystoma mexicanum, assembly GCF_040938575.1. Taxonomy (NCBI): domain Eukaryota; kingdom Metazoa; phylum Chordata; class Amphibia; order Caudata; family Ambystomatidae; genus Ambystoma; species Ambystoma mexicanum. Next base: position 859,823,864 of record NC_090930.1, on the reverse strand, counting down.
CTTTTTTTTGCTTCTGGGCTCACGCACTCTGTTGAGGGGGCTCAGGCTCGGTCAGTCCTGCTTCCTGGGAGTCCGGAAGATCTTCCTGGAGCTCTTGGCAAGCTTAAAAGCAACGCAGACAATATGGTGCAACTCTGTGGAAAGTCAACCAGTTCCCGAGAGAATGTCCAGGGGGCTTACTTTGGAGTTGATCGGTCCAACCAACTCAATGAGAGCAGTCATCCTTGCAGGGGCTTCTCTGAAGATACGAATTTGGAGTTTCAGCACAGCAGCAGGGCTTCACCGGCAAACCAACGGTCCAGGAGTTTCAGCAGGCCTCCTCTTCCAGCTAGTCTTCATTTTTTCGTTCCGGTGGTCGACTGCTTTCCAAGCCAAAAGCCTCACCTTTTATTTAGTTCTTTCCCATTCTTTCCAGCCTCGCTGTCAGTCACCCAGCAGGGTGGCTGTCCTTGCCGGACAGTTAGCTGGCCAATCACTACAGAGTGCATTTGGGTCTCCTAGGAGACTAAGCACAGGGAGTTTCGGGCACCTCCCTCACTTCCTAGACACCCTGGAGCCAGAGGCAGGCTTCACTCGTGAATCCCACCAAAGGCAAAGCAAACAAAGGGCCCAAACCTTGTTTGTCGCGCAGAGTAAATCTCAAGAAGGACCTTTCCACAAAGAAATGGCGAAAAAAGACGACCGGGGCCATATTGACAAAAATGTCAACCTTGGGTGCTTTAACGCAGCTGCGAACGCAGCCCGTGTTAAATGCACACCATGGTAGTTAAAATTAAACCACTGCCACAGCCCTTCAGCAAGGAAAGGGTAACATTAAACATGTTACATGAGAAGCTAAACAAAGGGGATACTAGATAACCCCTCCAGCACCCTATTGTAAGATAGTGTGGGCTGGGTCTATAAAGTTACAATTGAAAGTAAAGTCAATTTCACTTTACTGCTCTGGGAAACAGTTTATCCGGGAGAAGGTATTTAAATCTTGGGAAATCTGAAAGACTTCCCTGTACCACTGCACTGAGGTGCTGTGTGACAATGTAAAAGATGATCCCCATGGAGTTTGTCAGGCTCCGTAAACAAAAGAAACACAAAGTTCAGAAATCACATTAAAATACGAGAGTGGGAAAAAGGGTCCCACTCTCCAGGTATAAAAATTCAAGTCCTCAAAATCCAGCAAAGTTGCTGGGGGTCTCTAAGGTGGAGGGAATCAGCACATTTATGTGAATTCTCCTTAACACTCATGCATATTCCCTGTCAGGCTGGGAATCCTCGGTACAGAAAAAATCAGTTTTTCATTTCTGAACTCTCCTTCTCCTAATAATGAGCTCTGGGTCATACTGCCCCCAGCCAAATATTGCCCTATACCTAAGCCCCTCCTCTGGCAGCCATCTTCAGATTTGGTAGCACGTAAAATGGCAGTACGACCAAGAGAAGAGCTGCAGAGGGGTCGGCAGGAGTGTTCAATTGTGAATCCATGCCAGACCCATGCTGGAGATCAACAGTTACAGGTAAGTATCATGTTCCTTATCCTGCATGGGGTCTGGCATGGATTCACATGCTCATGAAGAATATATAGTAGTACACATATGCACAACCACGGAAGGTGGCAAAGGCTCAACATAAGCATCTCGTACCTACTGTTAGCGAGAATTCTCATAAATGTGCCAATTCCCTTCACCTTAGAGACCCTCAGCAACTTTGCTGGATTTTGAGGACTTGATTTCTTTACCTGGTGAGCCTTTTTTTCCCCCACTCATGTATTTTGATGCGCGTTTTACTCGTGTTCTTTGATTATGGGGTCTTAGATCACTCCATAGGCATCATCGTTTCAAGTGTGTCACACAGCACCCTCAGTGCAGTGACACGGGAGCTTTTTAGGCTGAAACAAGGTTTAAATACCTTCTCTGGGATAAACTACTGTTTCCCAGAGAATGTAAAGTTAAATTGACTTCACTAGTCTTTTTAAATTCCTAGACCCAGCACACACTATTTTACAAGAGAATGCTGGAGGGGTTACCTAGAATCCCCTATGTCTAGAAACTCATGTAGCAGTCAAATGCTACCATTTCCTATCGAAATGGGAGGTGGCAGTGGTTTTACAACAAACTACCATGATTATACCCCCCCCATAACACCTCTCCCCCCCCCCCAGCCCCCGCCGACTGAACTCCAGTAGCTAAAAATCACGGGAGCCCTTTGTTTAAAACAGGTTCTGGTCTTTTTGCCATTTCTTTTTGGAAAGGTCCTTCTAGAGTTTGTCTCTGTGCGCCAAACCAGGTTTGGTCCCTTTGTTTCTAAGCCTTTGGTGAGCTTCAGGACTGAAGACCGCTTCTGGCGTTTGAGTGTCTGGGGTGGGCAGGAAGTGAGGGAGGTGCCCAGAACTCCGCGCGTAGTCTTCTAGGAGACCCAAATGCAATCTGGCGTGACTGGCTGACTGTCCGGTAAGGACAGCCATCCTGCTGGGTGAGTGGCAGCTAGGCTGGAATGAATGGGAGGAAGGAGAGTCTCTTGGCTTGGAAGGCAGAGTCGACCACTGGAACGAAAGAACCGAAGACTAGCTCGAAGAGGACAGCTGCTGCAACTCCTGGACCGTTTGTTTGCGTGGTGAAGCCCTGCTGCAGGTCTGAATCTCCAAGTTCATCTCGACAAAGAAGCCCTTCAAGGACTTCTCCCTATGAGTTGGTGGGACCAATCAACTTGTAAGACACCTGGATACCATTCTCAGAGCTGGATGTATTTTCCTCATAGAGCTGCAATAAACCTAATCGCCAGGAATAATCAAACCAGTCTGTGTGCTTGACTACAGTTACCGGAATCTAAGATTTGCCTTTGCCAGCTTTTTGACCAGACCCTGTGCAGTGCAGGAGTCCCCTGACGTCCTCCCTCTTGTCCCCACAACTGAGGCTCAGGAACATCGAGATCTGAAGGAACTGCCAAGAACAGACGTCTTCAGCTGCATCTTTTTCTGCATTGTAAGTTACTGTGAAAACCCGACAGAGAACTTATCTCTCACCGTGAAAGTTCGTGGAACTTGGGTCACAATCTGACTAGGCCTGCAAGTTGCCAGGCATATGAACCTTTCTTCAGTGAACTACTTCCGAGCACTGTGGCAAAGACTTTTCCATTTAAATACCAGAACCGTTTTTACCTATACAAGACACTAGTCCACTGACTTTGGCCTACCTATTGCATTGAATCAACCCTCTGGTGAACTCAGACTATTTGCATTGTTAGTGACTCTAATAATCGTTTTATTAACTTATGCCCTTTTTCCTCCTACTTCAATTACTCTGAATGCCATTTTGCTCCTCCTTCAAAGTAGTGTAAATGTTTCAGAACCGGTTAGTGTGAAGTATTGTAGGATATTTCAGTGTGATATTGATTGCCTCCTTTTAGTGAATGTTTTCTAACTGACTGTGTAAATAAGTTAAGAAGTGTTTTCCCAAGAAACCTTAAGTCGAAGTGTCTATCTGAATACTCGTGATTATAGACCTCTGTGTAACACCCTTACAAGCTCACATTCCCTCTTGAGATTAGCCTGGCAGCTCAGCTCGCTACAAAAAACTGTGATACAGACTTATACCAACGGTTGGTTTTCCTTACACCTGTAGTCTTAGTTGTGTGTAGTGGTTCTAGTGGGTTCTGCATCACCAGGCTCACCTTCAAGCGAACAGGTTGCGCAGCACTGCTGGGCCGATTCTGGACTCCTCCCTGGAATCCCTGTCAAGGCGGTAGAATTTCATAAAGGTGTGCGTCGACCTCCACGTAGCAGCTCTGCAGATGTCCAGCAGGGGCAGACCAGAGAGGAAGGCCGTAGTTGCAGCGATCGCTCTGGTCGAATGGGCTCTCGGACGGCCAGGCAACGGTCGGTTCGCCAACAGTTGACAATGGGTGATGCAGCCGTAGAGCCACCTGGAAATGGAAGCCTTGGAGAGGGCCTTCCCTTGCTTCACAGGGCCAAAGTTCACGAAAAGTTGTGGCGTCTTTTTCCAGAAACTTTTTGCGGTCCACGTAGAACTTCAGCGCTAGTCGCATCTAGCCAGTGCAAAGTCCTCTCGGCCGGAGACGAAGGCGTCGGAAAAAAAACACAGGCAACAGCAAGGGCTCGTTCAGATGAAAGTCCGACGGCAACTTGGGCATGAAGGAGATGTGCGTCCGCAGCACCACCCTTGTGTTGTGAAATGTCAAATAAGGTGGCACCCACTCGTCGAGCAGACGTGATGGCCACAAGGAACGCTGTTATCCATGATAACTTCAGTGGAACGGTTTGCATAGGTTCGAATGGAGGGCCCATGAGCCTAGTCAGCACCACATTGAGTTCCCACGGCGGGGCTGGAGCCTTCACTGGCGGGAACGAACAGAACAGTCCTTTAATAAACTCCTTAACCAGATGTTGTGACCAGAATGACGACCGTCCAGGAGATCTGGTGTAGCGGAAGATAGCCACCAGATGAACTTTGCTGGAAGCCTGGGCCAGTCCTGCCTTGGCCAATGACAGGAAATATGGAAGCACCTGCGGAGCCGTGACTCGCACAGTGTCGATTTTCTGTGCACAGCACCAAACAGCGAACCTCTTCCATTTATGTCCGTAACATTTAAGAGTAGATGATGCCATGGCCTTAGCCCCTGAACTCCAACGCTGCAGGAGCCAGGTCTTCTTATTCAGCGATCCCAGTTCGTGGTGCAGAATTGCTCCGCCTCCGCTGACCAGAAGATCTGCGACCACCAGAAGCTTGACTGGAGGGGACGCCGACATGTTGATAAAGTCCAGGTTTCAGATGTGCCTCGGCCACTCCGGTGCGACGAGAATCATCCTGCACCAGGACAGTCTCAGTTGATTGACTAGTCAAAGAAGCAACGGAGGTAACATATACAGAAACAGGCCGAACCAGGGGAATGAGCATGCGTCCCCCATGCTCCCCGGGCTGAGGAAACCTGCTGACGAACCTCCGACACTTGGTGTTAGTCAATGTCGCAAATAGATCGATCTGGGGATTGCCCCATCTGCGGAACAGGTGATCCACTTGGTCCTGTCGAAGCTCGCACTTGAGGCAAGAGCACAGCTGCCTGATGAGCGAGTCAGCGACAGTGTTCTTCACTCCTGTCAGATGAAACGGGATGAGGACCATCCCCTGGGCGACGGCACAGTGCCATAGGTCCTGCGCTTCCCTGGATAGCGCCGGGGAACTGTGTCCCCCTGCTTCCTGATGTAAAACATTGTTGTGGTATTGTCCGTAAAGACCCACACCACCTTGCCCTTGAGGGACGGAAGACAGACTTCAGGGTCCAAAACACTGCCCGCAGCTCCAACACGTTAATGTGCAACTTTTTCTCCTCTGGTAACCACAGGCCTCTTGCGTGAAGACTTCCGGTCTGAGCTCCCCATCTGTCCAGGAAGGCATCCGTCGTGACCGTCTCCTGGTGTTGTGGGGTCTGGAAATCTGCACCTCCGGACAGGTGTGCGTGAACCCCTCCACCATATCGCTCAATGGAAACACTTGTCGAGAGTGATCTTGTCCTTGAAGCTTCCCGACAATTTAATCCAACGGGCGTCGAGGAACTCCTGTAGGGGACGCATCCACAACCTGCACAGCCGATTAAGGTATATACATGAAGACATCATGCTGAGCAGAAATTTGATGGACCTCCCCCTCGCCATCTTCAGGGCCAACAGCCATTGTACCTTGCCCAAGATGGCCGCTATGCTCTCTTCCGATGGACACGCCAGGCATGACACTGCTGAGTCTGGATCCCAGAAACAGCACGTCCTGTGATGGAATCCAGCAGGACTTTGCATAGTTCACCGAGAACCCCAGATCCGTCAGGAGGCGCAGAGTCTTCGCCGTGTGGTTTGATGGCAGTCTCCTTAGAGCTGGCCTGGAGGAGCCAGTCCAGATAAAGGTAGACGTGAAACTCCTGTAGTCGCAGCTGCGCCGCCACTGGCGCCAGGCACTTGGTGAAGACCCTTCGTGCCACCTTTAGTCCGAAGGCAAGGGCTTTGAATTGGTAGTGCTTCCCCTGAACCATGAAACGCAGGAAGTTACGGTGTCCTCTGAATCGGGATGTGGAAGTATGCATCCTCTTAAGTCCAGCGACGACAGGAAGGCCCCCTCTTCCAGCTGTCCGAGCACATGCCGAAGAGGGACCATCCGGAATTTTTGGGACTGGATATATCTGTTTAGTCGACGAAGGTCGAGAATGGACCTCCAGCCCCCGGTCTTCTGTCTGACGAGGAAGTACCTGTAGTACACTCCGGAGCCCCAGAGCTTCTTCGGGACGAGCTCTATCGCGTCCTTCTTTAGAATGGCTTGCACTTCCACCAACAGCTGAGGGATGTGGTTTTCCTGCCAGGCCACTGGTGGTATTCTGGGACACTTAAGTTGAAATTCGAGGGTGTGTCCGTGGGCGAGTGTGTCCAGCACCCAACTGTCATGGAGATGGTCTTCCACACGCTGAGGAAGTTTGCCAGCCGGCCTTCCACCATGGTGAACTGTTGGGGACCCGACGCCACGGCCAGTTTAATCCTGCTTGGACGTTCAAAGGGCTGCCTTGGGGACCCTGGCAACAACGTCCTCCGAAGGTCTTGGAGCGGCCAGTGGTCGTTTCCTGTGCCGAAGAGCGGGCGGGTTGGCAGTAAAACGAGGATCCCCCTGCCAAACCCCTTGGAGGATCTGTGGGACTTGCTGCCTGAAGTCCGAAAGGATGGCTTCTGTTGCTGAAGAGTGCCCAAAGCACATGTCGTCTCAGTCTTAATGGCTTGTAGAGACTCCTTCACAGCCGTCCCGAACAAATTGTCCCTTCACCTTAGAGACTCCCAGCAACTTTGCAGGATGAGAACTTGATTTTTTTTACCTGGAGAGAGTGTGCCTTTTTCGCACTCTATGTATTTTGATATGTGTTTTACCTCTGCGTTTTCTTTGGTTATGGAGTTTAAACAACTCCATAGGCATAATCTTTTCATTTGTGTCACATAGCACCCTCAGTGCAGTGGCACAGGGAAGCCTTTTAGGCTTTCCCAAGGTTTAAATACCTTCTCTGGGATAAACTACTGTTTCCCAGAGTAAGTAAAGTGAAATTGACTTTACTAGTCTTAAAATCCTAGACCCAGCACACCCCATCTTACAAGAGAGTGCTGGAGGGGTTACTTAGTATCCCCTGTGACTAGATACTCATGTAGCAGTAAAATGCTACCCTTTCCTCTCAGAATGGAGGTGGCAGTGGTTTTCCAACAAACGACCATGATTTTTCCCAACCGCAAACTATTGGTAGCTCTGGTAACGTTAAATCGCAGGAGGCATGTTTTTCAAGATGGTGTCTGAGCCCCCTCTGTAATAACATGTCCCGGTCTTTTTTCATCATTTTTGTGGAAAGGTCCTTCTAGAGTTTGTCTGCGCGCCAAACCTAGTTTGGTCTCTTTGTTCATTAGCCTTTGGCGGGCTTCAGGAGTGAAACCCTGTCTCTGGCACCCGAAAGTCTGGGTGGGCAGGAAGTAAGGGAGGAGCCCGAAATTCCCTGTGCTTAGTCTCCTAGGAGACCCAAATGCACTCCGGCGTGATTGGCTGGGTGACTGTCCGGCAAGGACAGCCACCCTGATGGGTGAGTGACAGTTAGGCTTGAATGAATAGGAGAGAACTGAATGAAAGGCAAGTCTCTTGGCTTGGAAGGCAGAGTCGACGACTGGAATGAAAGAACCGAAGACGAGCTTGAAGAGGACGGCTGCTGCAACTCCTGGACAGTTGGTTTGCCCAGTGAAGCCCTGCTGCTGCAGGTCTGAATCGCCAAGTTCACCTCAACAGAGAAGCCCCTGCAAGGACAACTTCTTCCTTTGAGTTGATGAGACCAATCAACTCACCAGTAAGCCACCTTGAACACCTATCTCGGAGCTGGTTGCATTTTCCTCCATATAACCAGGGAGAAGGACACCAAATTGTGTGCGTTACTTACAAACGCTGAAATTGAAGTTTGCCAGTTGCAAGCTTTTGACTGTTTAAGTGCAGGAGTCCCCGACGTCCCCACGACTGAGGCCCAGGAACAGCGAGATCTGCAGTAACTGCCAGGAACAGAAGTCATCAGCTTCCTCTTTTTCTTCATTGTAAGGTACTGTAAAACCAGAGAGTACTTACCTCTCACTGCGAAAGTGCTTGGAACTTTTGCAACTCGCAGGCCTAATCAGCTTGTGACCCAACATATTCTTCTTCTTTCTACAAACTACGCCTAAGAACTTGCGCAGAGACTTTTCAGTTTAACTACCAGAACCGCTTTATCCTATCCAAGACGTCAGCCCATTGACTTTGGCCTAGCCTATTGAATTGAATTGACTTCTGGTGGGCTCAAAATATCTACACTGTGTAAGAATAATTGTAACCCGTCATGTTTTAATAACGTTTACCTTTTACTCCTCTTGAAAAGTACTGTGAAATAGTATTGAAGTAGATTTGTGTGTTTTACAATTGCCTCCTTCTTATGAATGTTTTATAACTGACAGATAAATTAATAAGTGTTTATCAAAGAAACCTCGAGTGTAAGAGTTTATTTGAACCCCTGTGATTGTAGAACTCTGTGTAACATCATTACTGCACACATTCCCCTCTTGAGATAAGCCTGGCTGCTCAACATGCTACCAAAACTGTAGTACAGACTTATACCATAGGTTGGTTTGCTTACACCTGTAGTCTTAGTTGTGTGTAGTGTTCCCAAAGGGTACTGCATACAAACTTTGCCTAACAGGCGTGTCCAGCACCTTCGACTGAACTGCAGCGCTGGAGCCGCAGGTGGGGCCGCTGGCGCGATAGCCATCCTTGTCTGCATCTCAAAGACCAGCGTATGCAGGGCCGAAAGGATGTCCACTGAGAGGTCTCTAGGAGGTGCCTGAGGTGAGGTTGGCAGTTGAGGTGCAGGCGGAATAGGCCGCTGAGTCACCGGCTGGGAGCCCAGACCATCGTCACCTTGCTGCTCTTCCTTGACGGTGTCCTCACCGTCATCTCCTTTGTCGAGCCACCTTCCCACGTTTCCCTCCTCCTGGACGGTTTGCAGACCGGTGAGCTCCTCCTCAGGGGAGGTATCCGTACCCTAAAAGGTCACCGCACCCCCCCTTCTTTCATCCAGTGGTGAAGGTCTCGGGGGCGATGACAGGCATCCCCTTCTCCGGGGTCTTCTCTGTGGGCCTGAATGCAGCCTCCCTCCTGGGAGGAAGGGACACCCTGGTTTTAAGTGTTGCGTCCTGCGGGACCGTCTCGGCAGCCTTCCCCAGAAACACTGCCACCCCCTCGATGGAAGGCTGGGCCTTCACGGTCAGGGCTGGAGCCTTGGCCTGCTTGGCCTTCTCCTTAGGGGGAAGGTCTGAGCCCCGCTCCCCCATGGACTTCTCCAGTAGGACGGACTTGGCCCTCTCCTTGATCGGATGGTCTGACTTACTCTTGGCCGAAGAACCTGAGCGTTGACTGGTGACGGAGCATGGAGACAACGAACACGCCCTGGCCGCCGCGGGCCCGTCGCAACGGCGTTCCCGGTGACAGGGGCACTCAAGGTCTTAGACGCCCGCTCAGCCTTCTTGGAACTGGGAGAGGCACGATGCTGGGACCCACCCAGAGCAGGGGGCCTTGGCCTTTAGCCACTTGTCCAGCCGCCTGTGTACGTCCATTGTGTGCGAGGACATATCATGGCAAAACGCACAATCCTCCTCCTTGTGCGCCGGATACAGGCAGTAAAGACATTGGGAATGCTTGCGGTCCAAGAATACATTACGCGAGCCGCAGCTGGAGCAGATCTTGAACAGGGGAGTCGAATCCTTTTCCTCCGACATGGTCCAAGTGGCGTGAGCCTGAGAATCTTCTGGAAGCCTCCACGAAGAAATTCAACGAAATTCACCCATGAGGGGCCTTGAGAAATTCGGCAACGGGTCCCTGTTAATCGGATGGGTTGATTGATGGCGCACAAGGCCAGATTGACAAAAAAATAGAGTAATGCTTTTCCAAAAAACGATAAACGCAGTAAAAGCTTGAGAGCTAAACACAAGGACTCCCGACACTTGAACGTGCAGTAAAAATCTGAAGATGGCTGCCAGAGGAGGGGCTTAGGTAGACGGCAGTCATTTGCTTGGGGTAGTATGACCCAGAACTCATTGATTTGTTATTAGGAGAAAGACAGCTCAGAACTGAAACTGATTTTTTTTTTTTTAACCAAGGATTCCCAGCCTGATGGGGAATATTCATGAGCATGTGAATCCATGCCAGACCCCATTGCTTGAGAAGAACAAGTTACTCTCTTACCTGGTAACGTTCTTTCGATGGGATGGTCCGACGACGTATTCCATATCTATGACAGGTAATGTCCACAGCTGTGCTGCTTTGGAAAATTTTCGGCGTCTGCGTCCTGCGTCGATGACGTCGATGCGCCGTCCACGAGGACCTCATCCAACGGCCAACGTCACCCGATGTGATAAGCAGGACGCACAACGCCTGTAGCCTCAGTTGTAGTTTTTCCCCCAGAACGTGCGACACCAGTTTTCTGCCAGTCAGACACACAAGGCCTTGCGGACCGCAAGCTGCAATCGCATAAGAAATTCTGCAGCGGGGAAGGTAGGGAGGGAGCGATATGGATTAAGCCATCAGACCATCCCATCGAAAGAACGTTACCAGGTAAGAGAGTAACTTGTTCTTCGAGGGGATTGGGTCCTCCGACGTATTCCATATCTATAACAGACTCCCAAAGCAGCACCAAGCAAGGAGGTGGGAAAAGACTGTAGAACACAAAATTAGCATGCCCAATCAGATTGCGGAATAAAGGACTGCCTTCCTAAAGGCCAGATCCTGCCCTCGGATGGAATTGAGGGAGTAGTGACGTACAAAAGTATGTACCGAAGCCCAGGTGGCTGCATCACAGATGTGACGAATAGGAACAGTCCTCTGCAGGGCAGTAGACACAGCCACTCCCCTGGTAGAATGGGCCCGCAAGCCAGCCAGAGGGTCCTTACCCGCCAACCGGTAACACTCGGAGATAGCTAAAATAATCCAACAAGACAGTCTGTTTCGTCACAGCTTGTCCCAAACGTTTCCAGCGTAACCAAAGAAAAGTTGATCGTCCACTCTGACCCGGGACATGCGCGAAATATAAAAGCTCAACGCTCTCCTAGGATCAAGCCTATGGAGCCTCTCCGCTTCCTTAACAGGATGTGGAGGAGGATAGAACACCGGAAGAACAACCTTCTGGCTCAAATGAAATTCTGATACCACCTTCAAAGAAAAGAAGGACGATCTCTAAGGACAACCCTGTCCTTATGAAACACAGTGAAGGGTGGCTTAACTGAAAGTGCCTGTAACTCACTCACTCTGCGAGCGGAAGTAACCGCAACCAAAAACAGTTTTCAGAGTTAACAGTCTCATAAGAAACTTAAGAACAAGGTTCAAATCCCAACCGGGCACCAGAAAAGGTGACGGAGCGAACACATTAGTGAGCCCTTTCAAAAACTCCGAAATTAAAGGAATCTTAAAATAGGAACAATTTTCAGACGAGCGCTTAAATATGGACAGCGCCGCCAGGTAACCTTTAATGGTGCCCACTTGCAAGCCCCTGTGGGCCAAGGAAAGCAAAAAAGACAGAACCATGGGAATGTCACACTCAAAAGGATCCACATTCTTAACTCTGCACAAGTCGCAGAACTTTCACCAACGGCAAGGGTACAGAGACTTTGTTGCTGGCCGACTGGCCGAGAGCAACACCTCCATCACGTCTTCAGGGAGGTCCCAATCCTTATACCTCAACCTTTCAGAAGCCAAGCATGAAGGTTGAGGGATCTGACCTCTGGATGGAGAACCTGACCCCCCTCCTGTGAGAGCAGATTGTCTCGGTAGGGAAGACGACGTGGTGGGCAGATGGACAAGTCGAGAAGGTCCGGGTACCACTTCCTCCGGGCCCACGCTGGAGCTATGAGGATCATCCGGGAACCGAACCTCCGTAACCTCTGCAGTACTTGCGGGATGACGGGGGCTGGAGGAAACTCGTACAGCAGTGGGAATGACCACTCCACCACGAACGCGTCTCCTAAGGCTCCTTTTGGAGGAAATTCCCGCGAGCAGAACCTTTCGCACTTCCGGTTGACACTGGAGGCGAAGAGATCCACTTGAGGGGTCCCCCAAAGGGCGAAGATCTCCAGGAGAATCTCCTGAGCCAGCTCGCACTCGTGGAGATCGTGCTCTGCCTGCTCAGAGCGTCCGCCGTCTCGTTGTCGTCTCCGGCCAGATGAACAGCCGAGATCGAAACTTCCTGCTGGATGGCCCAGAACTCGAGCTGCATCGCCTGCCTGCACAGAGGAAGTGAAAAGCCTTCAGGGCTAGCCTGACGGCCCTCAGCTCCAACAGATTGATATGGAGTCTGGACTCCGATGGAGACCAACGACTGCTGACTGTCAAGTCATTGGCATGAGCTCCCCATCCTGTGAGGGATGCGTCCATCACGATCGTCACCTCCGGCCAGGGCATCCAAATTGGGGCCCCCTTCAGACTGCCTTCGACGGCCCACCACAGAAGGTCCTGGGCGACCGAGGGCGGCACCTGAACAGGGTCCGACATCCTGCCGGAGGACTGAGACCACTGGAGCTTGAGTGCCCATTGCAAAGATCTCATCCGCAACCTGGCCTCTGGCACCAGAAGAATGCAGGATGCCATGAGGCCGAGCAGTCTCAAGAACTCGGACGCTGGAAAGTCTGGGCAAGTTGAAACTTGTGCACCATCTGCTGAATGTGAAGAGCCCTCACCTGGGGAGGAAAACACAGCCCCAGGGATGTGTCGAGCACTGCTCCGATGTACTGGAGCTGCTGTGTTGGCGTCAAATGGGACTTCTTCAAATTGAGGGAGAAGCCCAACCTGTGAACGGAGTGGTAGGTGACGGACAGATGATCCAGGACTTGCTCGGGAGAACTCCCCCTGATCAACCAATCGTCCAGGTAGGGGTAGACGTGAATCCCCCTTTCCTGAGATGCGCTGCCACCACCACGAGCTTGGTGAAAACCCTTGGGCTGAGGTCAATCCGAACCGCAGGACCCGAAACTGAAAGTGCAAGTCGCAAACGCGAACCTCAGGTACTTCTTGTGCTTGGGATGGATCGGCACATGGAAGTAAGCGTCCTTGAGGTCGAGAGACACCAACCAGTCCTGAAGTTGAAGGGCCTGGAGGACTTGAGAGAGAGAGTAACCATCTTGAACTTGTCCTTCCTGAGGAGTTTGTTCAAACCGCGCAAGTCCATGATGGGTCTCAATCCCCTGTCTTTCTTCGAAATCAAAAAATAAGGAGAATACCATCCCTTGTTCCTCTCCGCTACAGGCACCAGTTCTATGGCGCCTTTGTCCAGCAGGGCTTGAATTTCCTGCGCAAGGAGCAGATCCGGACTCTTCAAAGAGGTTCCCCGGTGGATTGTCGTGAGGCCTCTACCGAAAGGGAAGACGGTAACCGTGGGTTATGATCTCCAGAACCCACACATCTGAAGTAATGGCACGCCACTCTACAAGATGCTGCACCAGCCTTGCCCCAACCGGCAAACCATGGGACCTGGCCTCATGACTGAGTGGTAGCGGCTGCGGTGTTGCCTGAAGGCAAAGAGGCAACTGCCCGAGCAGCCTTGGCACCTCGAGTACCCCGTTTTCCACCTCTGGCACTCTTAAGGTGGCCTCTTTGACAGCTCCTCTCGATTTACTGAAGGACGAGTAATAGCGAAAGGAATCTCCCCTCCATTGTTGTCCCCTAGGACGAAAAGGCGGAGGTTGTCGAACTGCAGCGCCCAACGACTTCGCTGCAGCTTTGGAGGTCTGCAACCTCTCAAGTCTCTCGTCAGCCTTGCTGCCAAAAAGATGTTCACCGTCAAAGGGCATGTTCATCAGGAGCGAACACAGACATCCGCAACCACGCAAACCTGCGCATTACGGTGCTCGCCGCCATGGTCCGGCTGACACAATCTGCCATGTCCAAACCCGACTGAACGGCCTCACACATGGCATCCTTGCCATCCTGAACCATAGCAAGGAAACCATCCCGTTTGTCCCCTTCTGGAGTATGTTCAGCCGCTAATGCAACAGTTCCACAGAGTGTGTGTGAAACGAGACAAGGCACATAAAGAGTTGACTGCCTGAAGTGCCATGCCCCAGAAGAAAACCCTTTCTTTGCCCAGCCATCAAAACGTTTGTCGTCCCTATCCGGAGGGATGGTAGGGTATGACGCCTGCTTTGCCGGGGCCGTAGCCGCCTGCACCACCAAACTCTCCGGAGTGGGGCGCCTGGACAAGTAGCAGGGGTCGCTACTGGCTGGACGGTATTTTTGTGACAAAGACTTGCCCACTGCCGGGAGACTCGCCGGATCAGTCCAAGCTGCCGCCACCCTTCTCTGCAGAGCCATATGAAACGGCAGTACCGGGTCAGTGAGGGGGGGGGGGGGGCGCCAAGATCAAGGATGTCCGTGAGATCATCCTGAACAAACTCCCCTGGGGGAGCCGACCATACCAAGTACTCTGTGACCCAAGACATAAGGCGCCGGTACGAAGAATCGAGAATCGGCATGAGTGTCAGGCTCCGGCCTACAAAACTCCAACTCCGGAGGGGTGTCCAGTCCACTGGCATCCTGCATTGACTGCCTCAGGTCATCAAACTGTCTATGGCCCGAGAGAAGCTCATCTGGCACCGTAACCGGAACCAAGCCTTCATCAGAGCCTTCATCACCCTCTGAAATGTACTCCAGGCGGTGAGAGGAAGACACCTGGGGACCAAAGCTATGCCTGACCTTAGCCAGAGCCTTTCTAGGGGCTAACCCCGTACCACGGGGCCCCTCCGACACCACCGCCTCGAAAGGCGTCGAGGGCGCCGAACGAGTCGGCGGCGAGAGAATTGGCGTCGACGTCAGCTGCAGCGCCGCCAGCATTGACGGCGTCGACACAGGCCTCAAAGTCGGAGCTCCGAGCGTGTCTCGACGACCTAGGCGCCAACGACCCCCTCGGAGGCGGAGCCCCGAGAGAGATCGTCGAAGACCTCAGCACCACAGGCGTCGACGTCTTCCTTGAAGACGGCACAGGATCACGCGGTCTCGAGCGCGTCGAGGATCGGGACCTGGAACGGGCATGGCGAGAACGGCTACCCTTGTGTGAGCGGGACCTCTCCCGCGAGCCGTGCCGACCGCCCGAGCCCGAAGGCGTACGGGCGGTGTCTCTTGACCGGTGCCGACCGACCCCACTCGCAGGCACGGACGGACCGGTGCCCTGCGATTCAAGAATCGCCAACATTTTCTTCCCGAAGGAAGCCCATTCCTCCGGTGTCGCTTGCATGGTGTGATAAGCGACGGTCGGAGTCCTCGGAAGAGGGCGGGGAAGGCGACCAATGCCGGCGCTTCCGGGAATGCCTCGAAGAGGCAGAGGAGTGGCGAGACCGACTCCTGGAAGCAGACCCACTGGACTTCCGACGACGCGAAAGCCCCGATGACCTCGACTTCGGGGGCTTAGACACCCGACCTACCGACAACTACTTCTTGCGCTCCCGCAAGGCCTTGGTCGTGAGCGACTGGCAGTCGACCCAGTCGTCCATATCGTGGGCCTCCCCGAGGCACCAGAGGCAGGCGTCGTGCGAGTCCGTGACCGTCATCTTCCGTCATCCGTGACAGACTTATCACATCGGGTGACGTCGGCTGTCGGAGGAGGTCCTCGGGGACGGCTCATTGACGCAGGAAATTTTCCGAAGCAGCACAGCTGTGGACATTACCTGTCAGATATGGAATACGTTGGAGGACCCAATCCCCTCGAAATACAGTTTTAAAGTGAAACAGTTTTTTCTTTTACAAGGATTCCCAGCCTGACAACATGGAATATTCAAAAGCTTTCAAATCCATGCCAGACCCCATGCTGTAGAAAACCCATTTACTTTTTCAAGGAGCCAACAGCAACTTAAAGGTAAGTATAAACCTAAGACTGTTTTAGAATCTGTATAAAACAGACCAGAGAAAGCAAAAACCAATGTTACTCATTAAGAATGACAATGTTTTTCCAGGTAGGTAAAACCAAGGCAGAATTAGTTTAGACAGGCTATACAGCAGACCCAGTTGGTGAATTTACACTAGTAGTATTGAAAACATATTAAGCCAACCACATTACTTTTGGGAAGAGGCACAACCAACTCACAGGTGAGTAAAATAACCTTACAAATACTTTTCAGAATGGCACAACACACATTCAACTTAAGAGCGTTTTTAACTGCTCACTCTCAGAGTTAGTTACCAACTAACTCAATCACAAATAAGTACACACTTTAACACTTCTATTTCTTAAGGCAGAATCCTTGTCTTTATCCAGTCCTTACCTAGTATATTGCATGAGATCGCTCAGAGCAGACAAGGGACCCTGGTGAGCTAGGTGCCAGCTTTAGGCAGGGTCAGATAGGGTTCAGTAGCAGAAAAAGAGTTCCTGTGGAAGACTAAGTAGTTCACTTTTAAGTTTGTCGACTCCCAATCACAGAAAACACCCCAAAAGGTTTTACAGAAATCAAACAGGCTTAAGGTAAGTAATTCCCAAGGAAGTGCCCAGAATTGCCTGTTGGCCTTGGGAAACTGCTGCTGGAGAATAGCTGTGGGAACGTTGCAAAAGAAAATGTGAAAAATCCTTCTCATTTGAAGGATAAGCCCCACCCACAAGCCCCCAGAATTCCTTAAAAAGACTTGGCCGCGCGCACCAAGGAAGTGCCCAGAAGTGCCCGTTAGCCTGGGGAGACTGTTGCTAGAGAATGGCTGTGGGAACGTTGCAAAAGAAAACGTGAAAAATAATTCTCTTTTGAAGGGTGAGCGACATCAGTGGACCCACAGACTGTTAGCAGGATTAATAACTCTAAGAACCTTCTACTTAATCCGCTCTAATACCTTTTTATTTTCACTGTTTTGTGCCGTAGATAAGCCCCGCCCACAAGCCCCCAGAATTCCTTAAAAAGACTTCGCTGCACGCACCAAGGAAGCGCCCAGAAGTGCCCGTTAACCTGAGCGGCTGGGGCTGGGCGTGGCCTTCAAATAAATAAATATAATTAAATGCAGAACGATTGAAGGATTCTGCATGTAACTAACAGGAGGTGTGATCACGGTGTGCAAGTGAAAGCGGAGTGGTAACAACAAGTGAACTTTACTTGAAAGTGACAAACATCATAATGAAAGAAGCGGAAAGTCTCCATAAATATGGATAGGACGTTCCATTTGGGTGAATAAAAGCAGTGAGAGAGGGGAAAGGAAAAGAAGAAAGAAGGGGTGGTGAGGAAGAATGTGTAAATCAGGAAGGAAATAAATTGAATGTTAAGGAAAACAAAGTTGAGACGTTTAGCAGAGGTCTTGGAAGAATCTATTGCACAACTAAGAGCATTGAGCCAACCTCTTTAGATCAACAGGGGTGTTGAATTTACTCTGCTGGAATTCTAGGGGGCACAAACACTTTCTAGAAAACAAGAAGTTTTTTGCAGAATTAAAAAGAAATTATGTATTGTTCCTACAAGAAACATGGGGCACAGAAAGATTGATATGGGATGGGTATGATGACTCCTGTAATTGTGCAACTGAGGGAAAACTGGGGAGACCTAAGGGAGGTATAGCAACATTGGTGAAAATGGCAAAGGGTCTAGAGAAAAGTGAAGAATGGACTATAAATGGTAATATACTTGGTACAGGATGGCAGGTGAAAGGATGCGTTAGGAGGGGTGCCCTTTTGTTGATAAATGTTTACAGATCCACGGAGGCCAATCTGGAAACAATTCTAAAGAAGTTAAATCAGAAATTCCATGATTGGTTCTTGAAGAATGAAATTGGCAGAGTAATCTTAGCCGGGGATCTAAATGCTAGTTGTAATTTAGAAAAACTGCAAAGAAAGGACTGTGTCCGATTATGAACATGTAGCCAAGGCTAGGAAAAAGAAAGTTGGGGGGGGGGGGTATGTGGTTGAACTGGGCCTCAAACTGGGGCTTGAGAAGGTTGGACAACAATAACTCAACGTGGTCAGCAAGAGGTTCTAAATCAGAAATTTACTTTATATTCAGGTCTACTAATATTTTCAAAAGTATAAGGAGATTACAAGTTAAAGACTCTGATGCAAGTGACCACGCAATGCTATTGCTCGAACTAGAATGGTTAGAGATGGATACAATTAAGGCAGAATATAACTTGAAGAACTTGAGCACTAACACAAAGGGTAATCGAGTTGTGGACAAATAAAAAAGTGAGTAATTTTAATCTGCTCATGTTAAGTGAATTTGAAGCATGCACTTTTGAAGACAAGTAGTGAGATACTCTGAAGGGGTTCCCTGAATATTTGTGATCTAGGTTAAAAGTTTCAGCTGAGAATGTGGAAAGTAAGATTAGGTCAAATAAGATGAATAAACACGTATACAACATTGAAATAAAAAAAATGCAATAAAAGGGAGATGAGAAAAATCTCAAAATCCACAGGTACAATCGTGGAGAAGGTAGAAACTACAAGGTTACAGAAGAAAATGTATAAACATTGGCTAAAGTATGAGCACTGGGGAATGCTTCAGGCAGATGGTGAAAAAATGCTAGAGAGCATTCAAGGAAAAAATTGCAAGGCTTTTCGGGAACTTATAAATAAAAAGGAAGCAAAGAACTTGAGGTATAAGAGTAATCCCATCACTGAGGAGAACTGGCTGCAATATATTAAAGAAAACTTTACTTCCAAAGACAAGGGCACTCATTTTATCGTACCGACGGCAGGGCAATTGGACGTATCCGTCGAGCTTATTGAGGCAAAAATTAAGGCGAATCCATCAAGCGCACCAGGCCCAAACAAATTAACAAATGAAGTACTGAAACACTCCCTCTTATTATGGGCTTAGATATTATACGTGGAATTCAAAGATGTAATTGAGAGACAAACCATTACTGAGACATGGAAATGATCATAAATGGTACCCATTTTTCAAAGGGGTTCACATTTTTTACCTTCCAATTATAGAACCATAATGGATGCAGATTCTAAAAATGTTGCCTCATTGGTGCTCGACAGTGTAAACGATTGGAGTGAAAAAAAATAACATTCTTGACTTCCGACAAATAGGTTTCCGCAAGGGTATCGGAATGGATTGCGGGGGTCTATTGCTGAATTGTTTACAGAATCAGGTCTGGAAAATAATGTTCCAATTTATGTTGCATCAATGGATCATAGCAAAGCGTTCGATTCTGTGAATAGGAACATTTTTTGGAAGAAACTTGACAGCTATCGAATCCCTAAAGGCTTATTGAGCATGATAGTTTTCCTACATAAGGAGTATAAGATTCAAATAAGATTGAACAATAAAGGGGTACTAACAAAAGAGTGTTTAATTGACCAGGGAATTAGACAACGTTGTATATTGGGACCTACTTAATACAATTTGTCTGTCTCAGGGGTTGGAAAGGAGTAGGATGAAAATACTTTGGCGTCTCCTAAAATTGGGAAAATGAAAATTAATTGGGAGGGATGCGCTGATTATCTCCTCATAGATACCACGCGGGTGGGACTACAAAGATTAATAAAAACCTTTGGTAATTATATAGCAGGTATGGAGTTAAAAATCAATCCATCCAAAACAGTAATAAAATATCAAAGGAAGGAAAAGTGAAAAACAAGAGAAATTACATATGGAATTGGGAAACAGTGCACTTACAGTAAAAGAATTTGCAATTCTTGGGCTATCCTATAGTTGCAAAGTATTAAAGAAAATCTCAATTGAACCATGCAGGGAATTTTATAGAAGCAAACTATTACCTACTATACTGTATGGGCTAGAATTCTGGCCAAAAACAATGGAGCCAGAATATAGAGCTGTTGAAAAGTAAGATCTGGAGAGCCATACTGTATTTCTTACCAAAATGTATACCGATGGAAGTAATTAGGTATGAGATGGGTCTGAAATCAATTATAAGCCTTATTCAATGGAAAAAGGTATGCCTTATGAGTAAATGTGAATATTCTAGAGAGGGAACATTGTACAGACGAGAGAATGACAGTGGGATATATATGTACAATCTCAGGTTGGAATGTGATGTAATTTTGGAAGAAAGTCAATGGAATTGATGAAAACCAACCCGAATAAAGGTTAAGAGAAAACTTAAGTTATTGGATTGGGAAGAAAATCGAATTGCAATTTGTGAATATAGACTGTATGCACCTATACTATCACCAGAAAAAATCTTCGGAGAATTGGGTTTATACTTAAAGAAAATTCCTTGTAAAAAGATGAAAATGGATTTTCTCAGATTTAGATTGCACGTGTTGTCGATTTCTCGGAGGTCACATAAAAATATGGATAATGGATTGTGTACATTCTGTAAAGTGCCTGGAGAGAGAGAACCTTTATTTCACTTAATGATTGAATGCCCAGAACATATGACATCTAGAATAAGTTGCCTTGGATAATTTGTGTATAAGGTATAGCTATTGAGATGTTTTATGGTCATAGATGTTACACTGAGAATCAATGTCCCTGAGGTTAAGAAGTTCATTTTTAAGGAATGTGTGTAAAATAGATTTAAAAATGGTATGATGATGAATAATGAAAATATGATACATAAGTTATGAATAGTTAATGAAGTAGTTTTTCCTTTGTAATAGAAATGTAAATCATATGCTGATGTTGGATTTTATCAAAAAAGAAAAAAAATGATTTTTTGTTCTCTTTGCAAAAGTTTTTATAAACTATAAACAAATAAAAGGAAAAAAAAATCCCCCAGCCAACACAGTACCTCAGCACAGAAGAAGAGTTGCAGCAGGGGAGACTTCAGGATCTTCAGCCAAATACCTGGTCGATGGATTCCTTTGTCATGAAGACAAAGACAGGACTTTGGAAGGGATGTTGCAACAAGGATCAACTGAGAAGGCTCCGGGCAAGAGTTTTTGTGGCTATGTGGTTTTGTTGCCCTTTTCAGGAGCCTGAAGATTGAATATCCCCAGTCGGATTCTTGTCACTTGCAAGGTCCAGCACTCTGTTGAAGGGACTTTTTGGACTCTAGTTGCATCCTGCAGGACCTCCAGAGATGTGAATAAAGTTTCAGCTTGATTCGGAATTTGAAAGACACTGCACCGGACTCTGGCTCAAGGTCCCAGGGTACTGAGGTGTGCAGCCCTGCAAGGTCGCAGCACTATGTGGGATGGCTCAAAATGCAGGTCTTCAAGTCTAGTAGATCCCACCAGGCTCTGGGTCGTCGTTTTCTGAGTCCTCAGGTTGCTCGGCAGGAGTAACAGCAGGTTCTGGTTACACAGCAGGCTCTCAAGTAGCTGGAAATCATTTTAGCAGTTAACTTCATCTTCGGATTTGGTTCCAGTGGTAGACTATCTCTTCAGCTTCCAGGAACAGACTTATGCAGGAACCCCGCTCCAACAGACGTGCAACAGTCAAACTTGGGGGGGTTGGCAGTCCTGGATTCTAAAAGGCAGACTGGAAGACAAAGGGCTGTGTTGGACTCCTCCCTTGCTTGCTGCCTTTACAGACACTCTGGATACTGGGCGGCATTGACCAAGGTCTCCCGCTGAAGATAAAAATCACACAAAGGAATTTCCCACCCTGGAGGGCAGGGGAAAAGCCTAAGAAAGGACAAGTGGAAAAAAAGAAGACCGGGCCATTTTGTTAAAATGGCACCCATGGGTGCCTTTACTGCAGCTATCATAACAGCCTGCAGTAAAGTTGTACCGAATTTGTAAAAAGTTTTACTGCAACCAGCCATTTAAGGTAAGTTTGTCGCTGTAACAGAATTGTTACAGTGCTAGTGAGAAAGGGGATGCATTGCATCTCCCCAGCACGCCACATAAGGTGGGGCGTTCTGGTTTCACCTAACAAAATGTACCTTTGGGAACTGTATTTCTCACAGTACTAGCCGGATAAAGTACAAGGGGAGTCCAAAGGGCAACTCTGTAACAAAAAGGTTTATACCAAAAGTTGTCAAAAGGGTAAAATTGAAAGGACACTATGGAGTCTCGTAAAAATGACACCTGTAACAAAAGGATCTGCGAGTGTGTAAAAAGGTTCCCAGGTGTCCGGTATAGGGAAAAGTAATCTACCAGTCCAGCAAAAAAGGGAAAATCTTACCCAACAGCCACCAAAGTCAGGGCCACATGCCACCCAACTGCAGCTGGAGGCAGTGTTCCCCTGCACGCTGCACTCAAGTTGTGTGTCACTCACCTTTGCAGGACAATAGGGTTTGTGCCACACTCAGGCTCTCAGATCTGAGTAGGCTGCCACATTTCTACAGGAACTCTTTTTGAGCACTTTCGAAACTTTAGAGTTAGCACAACATTAAAGATCAGCTGATTAAGGACTGCATGACCAAAACAAGACAAATACAACTAAATGACACCTCCCAAAATAGTCTTGTTAAATCTACTTTTCCCCATTGCCTGAAAACACTTTCACTAATTGAATACTACACATGAAAGAAAAATGTAACTCATCGAAATGAGGGTCATTACAAGCTAATTTAACAAATGTAAAAATAGAAAACATTTGTAGTCTTACAAAACAAACTCTTCTCTGAGCTTTCGACGGTACTGCTTCTTTGGTTTCATGGTGTTGAAATATGGTAGCTTTATGACATCAGGCCATACTCCAGGGCAAGGACTACCACAGATGCGGCTAAATAAATAAGAGAGGTAAATGTAGGTAAAAATTGAACGGTACTAAGACAACAATAATTTCATACATGACCAAGGAATGTCATTCAATGAAATAACAGTCACACTGCAGCTCTCTCAATTGTTCAGAAGGTGTCGGGGGTCACTCAAAAAACAAATCTTGTACCCATTTTCAAGCCACATTTAATTTCCATAATTTTTGGAATGCTCTAACAGTAAAGCGGGTTACACTTAAATTTTAAAACAGCTGTCCATTAGAGTTATTTTGGGTCACATTGCCCCACATTAAATTGACAAGTCTCCCTTATCTCCACCACCGGAGTCCACCTTCAGATTTTTTATTTTTAACCGCATGGCTGGCAGTGGATTGAACTGGGTAGGGAAAATGTGTTATTAACTGCAGCAAAGGTAACAAAAGTAATTTGAATTACCTGACCTACTTTGTCCTCTACATGCAAAGCTTAAACATCCTTTTTTAGATCTATTGTCTGGTGGCATCTTTTTGGCAGTTTTAAATGGATTAGGAAACGGTGAAAATAAAAGTTTAAGGATGGATCGGAAAGTGATTTTAGAAGACCAGAAGTATTCATCCCACAGGGCAATGTATAGCTATGAAATACAAAATGAGTTTCACAAATGGAAAGCCTGCAGCACACTAATCTACTAGGCCGATGTCATGGCCTCTAGGAAGGCCACAGTCCAAGGAAGTTGATGCAAAACTGATGTGTGCATTAGTGCAAAGGATGGACACAAGCTTTGCTTGAATATTAAAATTCCACTGTGGATAAGGAAATCTTGTGACAGAATGGTGCTCGTAGAGGCGCGCAATCCTGAGCTTTTTTTTATTTTTCCAATGCAAAGTTATGATATATCGTTTCCATCAGAAAGCGAGATTTTGTTAAACAGACCTCACTGAACAAAAGTGCAATGCTAGTATATTTCTCACGTGTATTTTGCTGGGCGCAGTCTACTGACACTAGCAGCAGCAGCAATGTGATTTGGCAACAGAGCAGCTCGAGAGTAACCTGTGCATTCGTGAATTAGCCTGCTGGAATCAATCAATTCCAACAGCCTTGGGCTGCCTTTAACAGTTGCCACCCATGATTGAATCTATATTGAACAGCATATACTCCTGGTCTGCTGCAGAAGTTTGGTTAAAAATAAAGATACAACTTTATTTAGTTGCTTATAATAGAATACCAGGACAAGAAGTTAAAAAGGAACAGTTACACCCCAAAGAGACTACTGGACTTGTGGCCCACAGTCCCCTTCCCTCCATAATTCGTGGGTCCCCTTCCCTGAAAATGTGCACAGGGTGGGGCCTATACACCCAGTCTCTGTCCACCAGCAACATCCTCCAGTCCACATTTCTCGGGTTATGTAGGACCAGTAATTTCTTAAGGAAGCTGGAGGGAAGGGTACAGGAGGAAATTTGGCCATAGTCATTAGGCTGAGAAACCTTTCCTTACGCCTACATCCCATTCCCTGTCCTCCACACTTCATGGGGATAACCAAGCCTCTCCCTAAGGGGGAGGGTCTGACCTGCAGCAAAGCGGTTCTGCAGAATCGACGGCCTGAACCTAGCATCAGATCTGCTACTGGTGTCCGTGCAGTAGCGCTTACAAAAGGTGGAAGTTAAAGCCCGCGTTGCCACCAAGGTATTTCCTCCCCATGGAACCCACCTCTAGTATGGCATGGTTGTGGCTTTTGCTTGGGTTTATTCTTTTAAGGCTATGTGCCTGCTATGCACTTTATAATACAGTGTGCAATCCGATACATGTATTCCTCTGTTGGGATTGTGTGGAACGATTTTCCTGCGAAAGCCACAAATGAACTAGTGTTACCTTTGCAGTAACCAGATCACTAAGCTTGCTGATTGAGGGGATGAGGGGCAAACTTTCCCTCCCTGCTGAGTTAGAATCTCTGGAAATGCTGGAAAAAAGATCAGTCCTTCCAGTACAATCGCTAATAGATTGCTGGCCAATGAGCGGTCTGGAGATCATGAACAATCACCAAGTCATGCATCACTTGGAGATCATTCTTGGGATGATAAGAACAGCAGGAAAGGCAATGAGGCCCCTCTCACCACCGGATCTGAAATGAACCTCAAAGCGAAAGACGCCCCAGGTAATAGAACTCATTTTGTGTTGTTTTCTGATGTAAACAAGTCTAGTCAAGGGACTCCCCATCTTTGAAATATAGTTTGAATTATGGAACGATAAACAGCCCACTTGTGGTTCTAATGGGAAAGCCTGTTTAGCAAGTCCGCCTCTACATTCTGTGCACTGGGCAGAATAATGGCTCTGAAAGAGGTGGAAAACGCCAGAGCCCATTCCCAAATATGAACTGCCAACTTGGTGAAGGATGGACTTGGTTCCCTCTTACATGTTTATGTATAACATGCAGGTCATGTTTCCATTTAAGATGAGCAGGGTCTTCAGCTCCATATATGGTAGAAACGAGAAAGGTCACTTGAATTACACTGAACCCCAGGCCAGGCTACCATTTTTCCCTGAGGAGAACATACTCCAAAGCTCTAATTTCCAGGAGTTTGCTCACTTCCTGGAGAAGCATTTCTATACTTGCCTTCCTCAAGGGAGGAAAGGATTAGGGGTGGTGGGAGAGAGTAGAGCTAACCTGTACCTATTGAAGACTACAGAAACATTAGAAATTCTTCCCCAAGAGGATCCTGAAACTTCAATAAACATCAGTTCAAAAAGATGTGTTTTTCCAAACTGCCACAAAATTTGAAATCATAGACAAATTGACCCTCACGTGCTGCCTGTGACTCAGATTGGGATGACATCAGCGTCGGAGGCAGAGGAGGCTAGGTTCTGCAGAGCCAACTGACTATGGTACCAGTAAGGCTATTGAGAGTGGCTGCCCCAAGTATCAGAATAATCTATTGCTGAAGAGGATGTCTGTCAGGGAAGAATTAGTGCAGTCCAACTGGTGTGGGACTACACAAGACTCATCTCCTTGGTATTAGACCCACCTTTTAATATAGGCCTGTACTACACAAGTTGGTAGTATGATTGAGCAGCCAGGCTTACCTTAAGAGGGGTGCTGTAGAGCTGTGTAATGAAACTAGTAAATACAAGTATGCAATTGAACACCTACACACAGAGTTATATTTATACACAAAGATATTTAAAGCATTCTTTAAAAAGTAATAATTAGCTGTAACATTAATTCTCAGTTAGGATTCAATTCAAAAAGTGAACAATAAAGCAGGTGAGTAATTCAGTCATACGTTACACATGTTCCAGCACCCGGAAGCAACGTCATTTGAGGTCAGTATAACTTTTATATATTATCACCTTTGCAATATTGAGTTTCTCAGGAAGGAAAGGTTAGGGTATAATCAGAACAGACTGATAGGTTATAAGAGCAGGCAATCAATTATCCCAGCATTAAAGTGTTCAACATTTAAGACCTGTAAGGGAACTAGCACTGTCAAAGCCAATAGGTTCAGAAGGCGACCTTTAGGTAGCCAGGATAGACAAAGTCAAAGTTGTGATGCTCTTTTTCTTAGAAAAATGCTCTTAAATAGTCAGTGTTCAAAAGAGTTATCACAGCAACTCAAGGGGAGTCACCTTTAGAAAGCACAAGCTGTAAGGCCAATGCTGCTAATTTGACGTCAACTTGGTGTTGGGTTAAAATGCACTCCCAAAAAAGTAGTAAGCACCACCCAAATGGCAAAAGGATAAAATATCCCAAGCCCCACAGTACCTTGAAAATGAAGAAAGTGTTCCAGCTGGATGCCTTCACGATGTAATGCAGTAGAAACTCATTCCTGGTCTTTGGCCGTGGTGACGAAAAGGAGGACATCTGGCGGGCTCCTGCGGCAACAACCGAGAGAGAGGGACTTGGCAGCAATGGATTTCTGCCGATTCAGCGGCTCTTTGCGGTTTTGGCGCCTTTTTCTCAGCACCAATGAAGAACAAAAATCTCTGGTTAGGTTTTATACCCCCAGTCCTGGACTCCGGTGAGGCGAATCTGGACACAGATTTGCTTCTGCAGGGTCCTCTGGATGCCCACGAAGATCTGGCCTGATTCAGACTTTGGAAGACTATGCACTCAGAAGGGGTTGAGGTAACCTGGGTAATGGGATTCTGCAGCATTGGCAAAATAGAGTTGGTCTTGAGGCTAGTTGGTCCCACCAGGCTAAGGGAGGAAGTTGTCCTTTACGGGTATTCCACGTCTATTCGAAAAAGGGGTCAGCACAGCTGCAGGGCTTCACCGGGAACTCTGCGGTCCAGGAGGGGGCTTGTTAGGGAGAATTCTCTGTTAGGCTAGTTTCCCAAACCTAGTGAGTCCCCCAGCAGCTTTGCTGGATTTTTGGGGTTCATTTTTTTCTCCTGCTAAGAGAGACTCTTTCTCCCACTCTTAGACATGATTTGAGATATCCTTTGACTCTGCAATGTGTTTAATGGGCTATGGGGTCTTTTACTCCATAGGGTTTCATGTGGTTTTTGAGAAGTGTGTTACACAGCACCCTCAGTGCAGTAACACAGGGGTGTCATAGTGACCCCCAAACAGACTCCATACCCTGGGACTGACTACTGTCTCCCAGGGCATGTAAAGTCACCATTGACTTTACTTACCTTAAATTGGGAACAGAACCAGTACAAACCATCATATTGTGGAAGTACTGGTAGGGGTAATTAGATTGCCCCTGGGTCTGTTTTTCCAGGGGGCACTGTGCAGTCCCCCCTCGTCGAGTTTCTGGCTGGTGGCAGTGGTTCCCACGCAAAATATTCCTTAAGAAAATTTACTATGAGATTACACATTAATTTTAAACGCACCACTTTTTGGTGCAATGTTAAAGATGCCGCCGGATTACATAATATTTATATTTCGCCAGGACTCGGTTTTAAAATGGTGTTTGTGTTCACCTCTGTAACTCCAACCCAAGTCGAGCCCTTTGTTCCACTTTTTTGGCGTGCTTCTACACAGAAGCCTCCAAAAGTGGTGCCACTCTGTCTGGGTCTACAGGATGTGTGGGAGGGGGGTTTAGGCACCCTGGACTGAGTTGCCTTGGCAACTCAAGTCGCACTCTTGTGTGATTGGCCCAGTGGTGAGCCGCCCGGCTCCACACTTAGCATGTTTGAGTGACAGCTAGGACTGATGAATGGGGGTTTTCTGCATAAAAGCAGGGCTTTGGGGACTGGGACTTTAGACGTCGCCACAGGAAAAAAGAATCCGAAGAGGGAGAAGCTGAGCCGACCTGCAACGACGACACCACCGGTGGAGTCCTGCTGAACCGACTCACCACTTCTTCCGACAGAGAAGATCTTCTTCCCGAAGAGTATTCTTCCTTTGACTGGTGGGGATAACCAGTTTGCCCGCCTTTTTGCCTTCCCGGATCATCTCATGGCTGCCTTGCCTGTGCCAAGCACCCCGGCAACCGGGATACCACGTTTTACCACTACCGCGGATAAAAGGGTTGTACCTTTTAACCGGAGAACTCCGCGGCTGGTTTCTTCCCTGGCAGTGCAACAACCTTAAGCTTTCCTCCACGTCGAGATCTTCTCTTCCTCTGGACGACGCCACGACTTGCATCCGCTGCCAGGAACAACTGCCCCCGCTGGAGGATTCTCTCCACTTTCAAGGTACTGCGTCTGCCTGGCCTCCCTCGCAACGGTCTATGTGGGGTGTCTCTTAAATCCTCAACTTACCACTTTGGTTGGCCCTAGGCTGGCTAACTGAACTTTTCTGAGCTGAACCGATTCCTTTTTAAACTCTCTGCAAGACTTTTCAAGCCTTTTAAACTGTGATCTTGGGCGCATTGGTGTTCTACTCTCTCCAAGAGGGAGCCTGGCCTCTGAACTTTTTGCTCACAAGTAGACTTTGTCTGTCCTGCCTTGCTGGGTGCTTCTAAAGTATTGTGTGCTTTTCCTAATTTCTGCCTTTTCCCTCCCTTTTTCTTAACTTATTGGAGTGCCATCTTTAGTTAAGCGCTCACCTCTGTCTGGAAATAAGTGGTGTTAACGAAGACTTGTCTAATAAGGAATAAGGGATGTATATATATTAATAGTGACTGTTTTTGAACTTGCTTACAATAATAGTGCTGGAGTGTTTCGAAGTGTCTTTTTAATAAATAATTATATACTTTGATACCAAAGCTCTGGTCAGTGTTTGCTTGTGCTACTGTATTTTGGTACCTATCTTGTATACTCTACATACTGTAACTCTTCTTGAGAGAAGTCTGGCTTCTCAGCCACAGCTACCAGGTAAATCTGGGTGGTACAGACTGCTACCAATTGGGTTTACTGCCAACACCTGTAGTCTTAAGCCTTTTGCAGTGGTCCCTAAGGGAACTGCACAGGTTTTTGCCTAACAGGCGCTGCTGGCCTATTCTCATCCTCTGCTTCCGATTCTGTCCTCCAGTGATCTACTCTCCTCATAGTCCCAAAAACCTCTTTTTTTATGCAAGTTCCCATTCATTCACAGCCCTAGGCGGTCAATCACCACTGCCAGGCCAATAGGAACTGGTTTCACTCGGGTACACTAGAAACAAAAGGACAGGGAAGTTTCGGCACCCTCCCTCACTTCCTGCCTTCCCAGACACTGGAGCCTGGTCAGGCGGCTTCAGCCCACCAAAGGCAAACTACAAAAAGGGCTCAAACCTGATGCAAATAAAGTAAAAGCCTAGAAGAAACTAATAAGAAATGAAAAAAAAAAAAAGACCGGGGCCATTTTTTGAAAATGGTCACCCTTGTGTGCAACACTGCAGCCTGCAGATACACGTCACTAGGTAGTAAAAAAGAAACCACTGCCACCAGCCATTCAAAAGAGTTAGTTTAACAAAATGTTACATGAGGAATGGGTAAAGGAATTACTTGGTAATTCCCCCAGCACTCCACATAGGGTGGTGTGTGCTGGACCCATAAAGTAAAGGTAAGTGAGACAGGTTTTTTTTAAAATTAATTTTTCTCATAATGAACACAACATCACAGCACGCCCGGCAGCTACAATAGAACTTTCAATCATCATATACATTAGCTTATGGTGTCACTGTCATCCCCCACCCCCTTAACTCGAGCTTACATATTTCACTTTTAACCTTATTCCTCCTGGGGCACCTCTTTGTCAGTGCTCCTAGAGGTGTTGTGTTGGCTTAAGCTGTCGCGCGCAGGTTCAGTTAGTGTAGCAATTAGCTCTCTCCAGGCCATCAGCGCTCCTTAATCTTCCCCCTTGTAGGCCGCCTCATACCGTGCTGCTGTTTCCGCTTCTGCCCATTTTAATAGATCATGCCACCATACTTCTAACTGCGGACTCTGGCCTGCTTTCCACCCCTTAGCTATTCTACATTTGGCTAGGATCTAAGCCAAGTCCTTGAGTTTGCATATATGCTTCATTTTATGTGGTCTAGTAAATCCTCCCACCATACATGCCCAGGCTGAATCTACATCTAGTTTAATACTTTTCTCGGAGAGGCGGTAGTTGACCTCCCCCCAGAATTTACGAATCTCCGGGCATGCCCAGAACATATGCATCATCGCTGCATTCTCTTTTAGGTATCTGCATTTTGAAATTGAGCTATCTTTTGGGGGGTTATATATATTATGCATAGCTGGATCTGTTGTAGTCTAGCATTCCTAGACACTTTGTGCTATCCCTGTGCTCTTTCCCATTGCCAATTTTGCATTGGTTCTCCTACATCTTCCTCCCACTCTCGTCTTAGCTGGGTCACCTTCCCCACTCTGGACATTAATAGTTAGTATATCCGGGACACCTTATGCCCTCCCTCCGAGAGGGCATACATTGTCTCTATAACTGTCTGGTTGGTCTTCTAACACTACTTCGGACCATGAAGCTTTTATCTGCTTTACCAATCTGGTGTGGGCAATATATTGCGCCGGGTGCACTCTGGCTTCCTCCATTAATGTTGTGAATTTCAGTGCCCTCCCTTATCGCCACACATCTCCCAGTGTCGATATTCCCACTGATTCCCAATGCCTACGTATCGTTTTCTTTTGTTCATCTACTCCCCTTAGTGCAACCACCGGTGCTTGGGGGGGAGCACAGTGTCGGGTTCTCCGCGAACCGGCATGCTTTCTGCCACGTTTTCCACCCCAGTCCTAACAATTTTGGTCGCCCTTTCAGTTCTGATCTTGGCAGCCATATTATTTCTTTCAGGAAGAAAGGTACACATTCGGCCATCAGCAGACTGGACTCTGCTGTTGTCTCCTCATTTAGCCACTTGGCTACAAACTGTAGCTGCCCTGACAAATGATATATTTCAAAGTTAGGCAGTTTTAATTCCTCCCCTCATACGTGTTTTGTAGTTTCCATAGAGCGATTCTGTTCCTGGAGTTATGCCAGATAAAGCCTTTACATAGACTATGCAAGTTACCAAAAAAGCCTTTAGGTGGCAAATATGGAATGTTTACAATAAATGCAATAGTCTAGGCAAGACAACCATTTTCAACAATGCCGCCCTTCCCATCATAGCTAGGGTGAGTGTCTCCCAGAACTTCATGCTGTTCTGAATATTAGCTATTGCTGTCTGTGTTATGTTTATGTTCTTCTTCCACCTTGTGATAAATATCTATCCCTAGGTACCGAAATGTGCTAGTTTCCCAAAGTATTTGTAATATCGGCAGTTTATCTTGAGCAATGCCCTTGCATATTCCTAAGGAGAATATGCTCGACTTCCTGGGGTTCATCGCAAAGCAGGAGAATATCGCAAATCGTTCCATCACTTCTAGGATATATTGGAGGTTTTCTTCTGGATACTTCAAGTATAGCAGTATGTCATCTGTGTATAGTGATATGAGGTGTGGCCCCCTCTCTAGTGTGGACTCCTATTCCTTCATATTGTTGCTTCAGATATATCGCTAAGGGCTCCAGTGCAAGAATGTACAGCATCGGGGACCATGGCCAGCCTTGTCTGGTACCCCTACTGGGTTGCCATTTATCTGAGATGATCGCACCCGTCTGGACTCTGGCCAGCGGCGAACTGTATAATAGCATCACCCATCTCAAATACCTGGGCCCCATTCCATATTCTTTCAGGATCGCCATCGGCCAAGGCCATCTCACGGAGTCGAAGGCCTTCACTGCATCAAGCAAGACAATTGCCACTTCATTTGCGTCCCTGTCTGTTCAATGACGCGGTGTAGCCGTCTGTGGTTATCGGCTATACTTCTACCCGGACCATAGCCTGTGATTGTGATGCATCAATATTCTTATAACACGTCAGAGCCTGTTTGCCAGCACTGACGTGAGTATTTTGCTATCTTGATTTAGCATGGCTAGTGGTCTGTATGACCTGCAATCCGTGCCAGGCTTGTTTAGTAAGACAGGGTTCATCTTACTATTCTTGGTAACAGTAGTTCAACCAAGAAAACGTTGATAAACATTGAGAGAAGTCCAAAGGACTTCTCAGTGGCTCTACACAATAGGTGCTGGGTGTTACAATGGAAAAGCAGATGCCAATAAAGTTTACCAGACTCCATAAAACAGTAAGCAATATAAACAAATCACAGTCAGAAAAACACATGAGTGAGTGAGAAAAAAAAAGTCCCACTCACTGATGAGTAAAATTTAAAAAGACACGAGTCCAGCAAAAAAGCTGTGGGTCTCCAAGGTTAAAGGGAATTGGTACAGAAATTAAACTTCTCCCTAATGGTCTGTTAAGATGGATTTCTAGAATCTGGCCTGGTGGACAGATTTTAGGAGGCCTACAGTTATAGTAAACAGGGTAACTATGCAAGGTTAGCCAAACCCCAATCAAGGTGGCAAAGGAGGGTAGAGCGACTGAGTGGTGTCAGGGGGTCCACAATGAATTCACACAGTGAAGCACACAATTCAATTTAGACAGGCAAGTACAAAAACACTATATGTTCTAGGCCCAAAAACACAATAAGAGATTAAAGAAGCAGGTGATATTAGACACTCAGTTCACATGAATGCATTCAATAATTTATTCAACTAAAGAAGGCAAGTGAAGCAGTAAGATGGGACAAGAAAAGTGCCCTAAATTCAGAAGTCCAATCCCTATGAAGAGTGGGGCCTTCAACCCAAAAGTCAATATGCATCTCTCCATAAGGTGTCTGATGTACCCAAGCTTCTTGTGCAGGTGAAATGTTCTAGAGAAGGTATTCAACACAAGTTACTGGTAGGTACAAATGTGTCTTTCAGATAGGAACAAGTTACTTACCTGTAACTGTTCTCCAGCATGGGTCTGGCATGGATTCACATGCTCATGAATATTCCCCGTCGTCAGGCTGGGAATCCTCGGTAAAGAAAAAATCAGTATCAGTTTAGTTTCTGATCGGTCTTTCTTAGTAGTAACCAATCACTGATCTCTGGGTCATACTGCCCCCAGCCAATGACTGCCCTCTCCCCAAGTCCCGCCTCTGGCAGCCATCCTCAGATTTGGTAGCACGCCAAGTGGCAGTATGAGCAAGTGAATAGCCGCAGAAGGGTAGGTGGGAGGGTTCGCATGTGAATCCATGCCAGACGCATGCTGGAGAACTGTTACAGGTAAGTAACTTGTTCCTTCTCCAGCATGGGGTCTGGCATGGATTCACATGCTCATGAATCAAACAATACATACCAGTATACACATGCACAACCACGGGAGGTGGCAAAGGCTCAACATTAAGCATTACATCCAAAACTCAACATTAAGCAATTCTTACCTCCTCACCAGGCTCACCTTAGGCGAACAGGTTGCGCAGCACTGCTTGGCCGACCCTGGACTCCTCCCTGGAGTCCCGATCGACGCAGTAGAATCTTGTGAAGGTGTGCGTCGACCTCCACGTAGCAGCCCTGCAGATGTCCAGCAGGGGCACACCAGACAGGAACGCCGTGGTAGCAGCGATCCCTCTGGTCGAATGGGCTCTTGGACGGCCGGGCAGCGGTCGGTTTGCCAACCTGTGACACTGCATGATGCAGCCGGAGAGCCATCTGGAAATGGAAGTCTTCGAGAGAGCCTTCCCTTGATTCACAGACCCAAAGTTCACAAATAGTTGTGACGTCTTCTGAAAACTCTTCGTGCGGTCCACGTAGAACTTCAGTGCTCTAGCTACATCCAGCGAGTGCAAAGTCTACTCGGCCGGCGTCAAAGGCGACGGGAAGAAAACTGGTAACACCAAGGGCTCGTTGAGGTGGAAGTCCGATGGCACCTTGGGCATGAAGGAAGGATGCGTCCTCAGCACTACACTCGTGTCATGAAAAGTCAAGTATGGAGGCTTGCAAGATAGGGCCTGAATCTCTCCCACTCGTCGTGCAGAGGTGATGGCCACGAGGAACACTGTCTTCCATGACAGGAATGTCAAAGGCGACGAATGCATAGGCTCGAATGGGGCTCCCATGAGCCTGGTCAGCACCACATTAAGTTCCCATGCCGGGGCAAGGGCCTTCACCGGCGGGAATGATCAGAAAAGTCCCTTCATGAATTCCTTTACCAGGCGATGAGACCACAAGGACGCCCGTCCCGTAGTCCTGGTGTATCGGGAGATGGCAGCCAGATGTATTTTTATGGAGGCGTGAGCCAGTCCAGCTTTGGCCAGCGACAGTAGGTACGGCAGCACTTGAAGGGCCGTAATCCGCAGAGGGTTAATCTTCTGTGCACGGCACCAGACAGAGAGCCTCTTACACTTATGACCGTAACTTGAGAGTCGAGGACGCCCTGGCCTTTGCAAGAACCTCTCTGCAATCAGCCGGGATATCGTACCCTCCAAACTCTAGTGCTGCAGGAGCCAGGCCTACAAGTTCAGCGACTGTGGGTCGTGATGGAGAATGGCGCCTCCTTCCCTGGAAAGAAGATCCACGTCCGCCGGCAGCTTGACTGGTGGGGACGTTGACAAGTCCAGAAGGTCCGGGTACCAGATCTGCCTCGGCCACGCCGGTGCAACGAGGATCATCCTGCACCTGGACTTCTTGAGCTGGTTGATGAGGCGGAGCATGAACGGCAACGGAGGGAACGCGTATAGAAACAGGCCGTCCCAAGGGAACGAGAAAGCATTGGCCATGCTCCTCGGCTGTGGGAACCTGCTGGCGAACCTCTGACACTTGGAGTTCGTCGCCGTCGCGAACAGGTCGATCTGGGGTTTGTCCCATCGTTGGAAGAGTCGATCCACTTGGTCCTGGCCCAGTTCCCACTCGTGGCACGAGCGCAGCTCCCTGATGAGCGAGTCCGCGATGGTGTTTTTTATTCCTGCCAGGTGGAAGGGAACCAGAAACATCCCCTGGGCGACGGCCCAGTGCCACAGATCCTGGGCCTCCTTGGATAGGGCTGGGGATCTGGTGCCTCCTTGCTTCAGTATATAGAACATCGTGGTGGTGTTGTCGGTGAAGATCCTCACCACTTTGTCCTTGAGGGACGGAAGGAACGACTTGAGAGCCCAGAACACTGCTCGGAGCTCCAGAATGTTGATGTGGAGAGGCCTCTCCTCCGGGAGCCAAAGGCCTCTTGCTTGGAGGTCTCCGGTGTGGGCCCCCACAACCCTCCAGAGAGGCGTCCGTTGTCAACGTCTCCTGAAATGCCGGGATTTGAAATTCCGTGCCTGTCGTGAGGTGAGCACGGATGCCCCACCATAAGATCGCCTGACGGAACTCCTTGTCGAGACGGATCCTGTCCTCGAAGCAGCCCCTCGCTTGGAGCCAGCAGGCGTTGAGAAACTCCTGTAGCGGAAGCATCTGAAGTCTGCAAAGGTAGATGCGTGAGGACCTCATCCCGAGGAGGGACTTGATGGACCTCACCCTGGCCACATCCGTGGCTAGCAGGCGCTGCACCTTTCCCAGGATGGGGAAGGGGAGGCCAATTGCCCCACTGTATCGAGCTTCGCTCCCAGAAACAGTGCTATCTGCGATGGAACCAGGTGGGATTTGGGGTAGTTGATGGCGAACCCCAGCTCCGTGAGCAACCGGACGGTCCTCGCCGTGTGTTCGATGGAGTTCCCTTTGTTCTTGCCCGGATTAGCCAGTCATCCAGGTAGGGGTAAACATGGATCCCCTGCAGAGGCGGCCACTGGTGCCAGGCACTTGGTGAAAACCCTGGGTGCCGACTTTAATCCGAACGGTAGGGCCCTGAATTGGTAGTGGCGTCCCTCAACCACGAACCTGAGGAACTTCCTGTGCCTTTTTAGAATAGGGATGTGGAAGTAAGCGTCGTCCAGGTCCAAAGACGAAAGAAAGTCGCCTTCCTCCAGCACGTGCTGGAGGGTGACCATCCTGAATTTCTGCGCCTTGATGTACTTGTTTAGGCGGCGCAGGTCCAGGATGGGGCGCCAACCGCCTGTCTTCTTCCTGACGAGGATGTACCTTGAGTTCACTCCGGAGCCCCGGAGCCTTCTGGGGACGAGCTCGATGGCACCTTTGAGCATCGCCCTTACCTCCAACAGTTGAGGGACGTGATTTTCCTTCCTGGTCATGTGGGGAATGCGAGGGCACTTTTGGAATTCCAGCGAGTGCCCATTGGCCAGGGTGTCCAACACCCAACGGTCGGAGGAGATGGACTCCCACACGCCGACGAACTTCGTCAGCCGGCCTCCCACCGGGGTGCTTCGGTGAGGGCCCCGACAACACGGCCGGGTCATTCTTGCTTGGAGGCGGCCTTGCCGCCTTGGCCTCCTTGGCGACAACGGCGGTAACCCCCTTGTTTACCGCGACCTCTGTAGGCCTCCTGGGAAGAGGAGCGGGCTGCCTGGCGGTAGGTGGAGGAGCCACCACTGGATCCTTTGGAGGCACCCTGTCTGCCTCCAGAGCTCCGAAAGGGCTGTCGCTGCTGAAGCACCCCAAGGGCCCGGGCCGTCTCCGAGTCGGTCTTGATGGCCTGTAGAGACTCATCCACTGCCTTACCAAAGAGGTTGTTGCCGTCGAACGGCATGTCCAACACTCTGGTCTGGACGTCCTGGCGAAAGTCTGTCGCCTTGAGCCATCCTCGTCGTCAGAGGCAAACTTCGTTGCCCAGTTGGCGAAATCCGGTATCGGCAATGTCCGTTGCCACAGTAATGGCAGAATCTCTAGGGCCTCCGCCCTTTTGTCATCTGGCAGGAAATCTAGCAGGGGAGCTATCTTGAACCAGAGCTCCTGTCGTAGCGGGCCACGATCGCCAAGACATTGGCCGCCTTAATCGTCATTGCCGCCGACGAGATGTCTCGTCGTCCCATAGAGCACAATTTCTTACCCTCGCTGTCCGGCGGGGAGGTGGAAGTTGAAGCCGCCATGCCCGCTGCCTTCTTAGCTGCTGCCGAGACGACCGAGTCTGGCGTGGGCTGGGCCCTGAGGCACAAAGTTGCGGCATCGGGGACTCGGTACTTCTTCTCGTACCTGTCCCTCTTGGCGGGTGTCGTGGCAGGGTTCTTGAGGACAGCAAGCCCCTCGTCCCAGATGTCGTCGAGTAAAGGCACCGCGAGGACCTTCTTCCTCTTGGCCTCTCGTCGCGGGTACAGAAACCCCTCCTTTTTCCGTTCTTCAGGGCAGAGCTGGAAGAGCTCGGATGCCCTGGTTATCATGGCGTGGAAAGAGCCAACCTCGTCGGCTGGGGACGCCCGTGGGGGAGGCGACGACGGGATGTCTGCTGTGTCATCGCCGCTGTAGCGTGTCGCCGTATCAGTTGCCGTATCCTCTCCCGGCGAGGGTGGTGAGGGGTCCGCCGATCTCGCAGGCACAAAGGGCGGAGCAGGGTGGACTCTCCTCCGCTTGTTCGGAGGGCTTCCCGACGGGCCTGGTTCTGGCTCCTCCGTCAGGGTGCGTGGTAATCTCGTCCTTATCTCGGTACATAAGGATTGGATTGCCAACAAAATGGCCGCCGAGCTATCCTGGGGCTCGGGCAATGGCTGCGACGGATGGGATGGCCGTTCCCGTGGGCCCTGTTCGTCGTCCTCGTCGCTCTCATCGATCACATCAGTAGGGACCGTCCCCTGGGATCGAACCTACTCCAACCTCTCATTGAGGTTTATGAACCTCTCGTTGAGGCCTATGGACCTTTCGTTGAGGCCCCCCTCGGTCTCCACCAGTTCCTCCTCAGAGGCTGATTCAGAGTCTGTAACGGCCACCGCCCCCCCCCCCTCTTTTTCAGCAAGGGGCTTCACGGGGGTCTTTGCGATGGGCTGGAAAGAGGATTCCCTCTGCGGTGGCAGGAATACTCTGGGCCCAGAGGCCGTTTCCATTGGCGTAGTCTCAGCCGCAGAGACCACTTCGGTAGAGGCCTTAGCCGGGTGAATCAAGGCCCTCACCACCTTAGGTGCGTCCTGGGCCTTTGCCTTGGGGGGCGGGGGGGTCTACGCCTCGCTCCCCCTTCGAGATCGACCGGGTCCGCTACAGCGGCCTGCCCGGGTTCTCGGACCTCCCCTTCCCCGACCCAGAGCGCTGGCTCGTGGTCGAACGTGCCGGGGAAGTAGCGCCCTGCTTGGCAACCGAAGAGCCCGACCTTTCGGCGCTCCTGGAGCCCGCGGACTCGCGGTGCTTGGCCTTCTGTTGGACCCCCGTCGCCGGGGCGCCCTCAAAGGACTTAGAAGCCCGCTCAGACTTCTTCTTCGCCTTCTCACTTGCTGTGCCCTTCTCCAGCCAGGTGGCGAGGTGGGAACGACGATCTTGTTTGGTCCGTTCCGAAAGGTTCTTGCAGAACGCACAGTCCTTCTCCACGTGCGTCTTGTCCCCATGGAGGCAGTAGAGACATTGCGAATGCTCGTCCTCCTTGAAAACGTTTTATAATCCGCATCCAGGGCAGTTCCTGAACAGCTTGGATCCGGGCGTCAAGCTCCCTTTGTCCTGGGCCATGTCTTGAGGTAGGCCGCAGATCTTCCGGAATCCTCCAAGAAGTGTAAACTCTACGAAAACTTCACCCTTGAGGGGCGTAGAAGAATTCCGTAACGGGTCCCCGTTATCGGAAGTAGAAACGGTGGAGCTTGAGGCTCGATTAAACCGAAAAAATGAGAAATTCTCCTGAAAAAACGTGAAAACGCAGTAAAAAACTCGAGAGCTAAACACGAGGACTCCCAACACTTGAGCGTGCGGTAAAAATCTGAGGATGGCTGCCAGAGGCGGGACTTTTAAGAAGAGGGCAGTCATTGGCTGGGGGCAGTATAACCCAGAGATCAGTGATTGGTTACTACTAAGAAAGAGATCAGAAACGAAACTGATACTGATTTTTTCTTCACCGAAGATTCCCAGCCTGACCACGGGGAATATTCATGAGTCTGGACTCAGACGGAGACCAACGACCGCTGGCGGTCAAGTCGGCTGCATGAGTGCCCCATTATGTGAGGGAAGCATCCGTCACATCTGGCCATGGTTGCCAAAACGGCTCCCCCTTCATCAGGTTCCCTTCGTTGGCCCACCACAGGAGATCCTGGGAGACCGAGAATGGAATCTGAACAGGATCCAACATCTTGCCCGAGAACTGCGACCACTGCATCTTGAGGACCCACTGCAGGGACCTCATCCTCAGCCTGGCCTCCGGCACCAGAAAAATGCAGGAAGCCATGAGGCCGAGCAACCTTAAGAATTCGAAAGCCGGGAGACTCTGGCCATGTTGAAACATGTCCACCATCTGCACAATGTGAAGAGGCCTCACCTTGGGAGGCGAGCACTTCCAAGGACGTGTCCAGCACAGCCCCGTTGTACTGTAGCTGCTGGGAAGGTGTCAGATGCGACTTCTTGAAATTGAGGGAGAAGCCCAGCCTGTATAGGGAGTGGCAGGTGAGACCGAGGTGATCCAATGCTTGCTCGGAAGAACACGCCCGGATCAGCCAGTCGTCCAGGTAGGGGTAGACGTGAGCCTCGCCGGAGATACGCTGCAACT
Source organism: Ambystoma mexicanum (assembly GCF_040938575.1). Classification (NCBI taxonomy): domain Eukaryota; kingdom Metazoa; phylum Chordata; class Amphibia; order Caudata; family Ambystomatidae; genus Ambystoma; species Ambystoma mexicanum. The sequence continues at coordinate 859,784,488 of NC_090930.1, read as the reverse complement.
ACCACATTTAGCTTGGTGAAGACCCTCGGGGCAGAGGCCAATCCAAATGGCAGGACCCGAAACAAAGTGCGAGTCGCCAGCCACAAACCTCAGGCACTTTCTGTGCTTGGGATGAATCGGCACATGAAAGTAAGTGTCCTGTAGGTCCAGAGACATCAACCAATCCTGAAGTTGAAGGGTCTGGAGGACTTGAGAAAGAGTGACCATCTTGAACTTGTCCTTCATGAGAAGTTTGTTCAACCAATTCAAGTTCAAGATGCGTCTCAAACCCCAGTCTTTCTTTGGGTTAAAAAAAAAAATAAGGGGAATACAATCCCTTTTTTTCTCTCCGCTACAGGCACCAGTTCTATAGCGCCTTTCTCAAGCAGGGTCAATATTTCCTGCACAAGGAGGAGATCCGGAAGCTTCAAAGAGATTCCCAGGTGGATTGTCGTGAGGCCGCTTTAGGAAGGGAAGGCAGTAGCCGTGGGCGATTGTATCCAGCACCCGGCTTGCCACTCTTCGAGATGCTACGACAGTCTGCCCCCAACCGGAGAACCGTGGGACATGACCTCATGACTGATTTGGATCAGCTTCAGCAGCGCCTGAAGGCAAAGAGTTAGCTGCCCGAGCGGCTCTGGCACCTCTATTCCCCAACCACCACGGGTACTTTTACGCTGACCCCTTTGACTGGCGGACCCTCTCTTTCTACCAAAGGAGGAGTAGTAACAAAAAGAACCTCTCCTCCACTGCTATCCCCCTAGGACGAAAAGGCAGAGGTTGATGCACAGCTGCACTCAAAGATTTAGCCGCAGCTTTTGTGGTCTGCAACCTCTCAATGCTCTCGTCAGCCTTGCTGCCAAACAAATGCGAGCCATCAAAGGGCATGTTCAAAAGACAGCTTTGCACATCCGGAGCAAAACCAGACTTCCGCAACCACGCAAATCTACGCACAACTGTGCTCGTAGCCATGGACTGGCTAACAGTCGGCCGTGTTCAAACCCGATTGAAGGGATTCAGACATGGCATCTTGCCATCTTGCACGAGCGCAAGGAACCCATCCCTTTCTTCCCCTTCATGAATATGCTCAGCCGCTAGAGAAACAATTCCACAGAGTGTGTGAAAAACTTGCCAAGGCACAAGTGGAGTTGGCAGACTTAAACGCCATACTCCCTGCAGAAAACACCTTGCGTGCCCAACTGTCGAGGCGTTTGTCGTCCCTATTAAGAGGGATGGTAGGGTACGCCGCCTGCCTCGAGGTGGTCGTAGCCGCCTGAACCACCAAACTCTCGGGAGTTGGGTGAGACTAAAGGTAGCTGCGGTCACTACCGGAAGGGCGGTATGTTTTGGTTAACGATTTGTTAACAGCCGGAAGAGATTCCGGTGACTGCCAAGCAGCCGCCACACTTTCTGTAATGTCAGATGAAAAGGCAACACTGGCTCAGAGGACGGACCTTGATCTAAAATGTCTGTTAGATCATCTTGCTCAAAATCTCCAGGAGGACTGGACCAGCCCAGATATTCCGTGACCCTAGCCATAAGCTTCCTATAGGACGACTCAGCATGAGCCCCAAGCTCAGGCCTACCAACTTCCACTTCCGGAGAAGTGTGCAGACCACTAACATCATGAAGAGTTTGCCTCAACTCATCCAAATGACTGTCTCCAGAAAAGACAGGAGCCACATCAGGCTCAATAGGGTTCATATCAATTTCTGACCTTTCCTCTGCCCCCTCATATATGTCATCCAGAGTGAGGAGAAAAACCCTGCGTCGGGACAGAAGAGGGTCTGGAGTACACCACAGGCCTCAGACTTATAAGGTGCCTTCCTTGGATCATCCACAGTATCGGGGGATCTCCAACAGTAAATTTCAGGCAATAAACCCTGAAGACGTTGAGGGCGCCGCTGGCTTCGGCATCGACAACAGCGCCGAGAGCTGGAACGAAGGCAAAGCTTCGACGTCGGTATCCAGCGGACATGGCGCCGACCTTCAGCCCTTAACCGGTTTCTACGGTCTCGCTGGAGACGAGGACTGGAAGCACGTCTCTTGTGACTATCCTGAGCCTTGGCCCAACGGGACCTTGAAGGTTCCCAATGAGCGTTGCGTCGAGGACCCGAGCCCGAAGGCGTGCGAGCCACAGTACGAGACCGTTCCTTGCTGGCTTCATCAGAAGGCGCGGACGGAACTGTGCCCTGCGATTGAAAAATCGCTAACATCTACTCTTGAAATGCATCCCATTTCTCTGGAGTCTAGGACTTTGTCGGGCAAGCCACTTTCCACGCAGCTCCATCCTCCGAGGATGGACAGGGAAGGCGACTGGTGACGGCGCTTCCTAGAATGCGGAGGAGGACTATGAATGGCCGGAACCACTCTGGGATCGAGAACCCCGGGACTCCTCCCGACAGAGTCACCCCTCGAATAGTCAGTAGAACTCCCCTTGGATTTCGATTTATGGGACTTACAGGGTTTAGAACCCCTACCTACATGAAGCTTCCCCTTACGCTCCTGCAAGGCCTTAGCAGTCAGCGACTGGCATTTGAAACAGTTGTCGGTGTTGTGACTCTCACCCAAGCACCACCAATGCGATGCGGGTCGGTAATCGACATCTTTGACTTGCAGTCCCGGCAAGTCTTGAAGCCAGACCGCGGAGTCGGAGGGGTTGAATAAGATATTCACATGGAATACAAGGAGCGTGCTGAGTCTCCGAAGCAAACACGTTCGTGGAAAAAAACGGAACCAAGGCTATGGGTGCCGTGCGTCCTATTTATAACAGCCGGTGGTGTCGCCCTCGATAGAGGCCTTCGAGGGACATCAATCCAACACCACCGACGCAGGACGCGCTCTGCCAAAAAAAGTTTCCAGCTGTGGACATTACATGTCAAAGATGTGGAATACGATGGAGGATACAATCCATTCGAAGTATAGTTTAACTAGGGACTGGACCTATACACTGAGAAAGTGTTCAGCAATCTGCAATATGCCCAGGCCACACTTCATTCTTGGGACTCCTTAGCTTCCTGCAGAAAAGGCACTCTGGGAGCTGGCATCACATGGAAGGAATAAGCTACCTACTAGTAACTTCAATATTCCAGCATTGGATTCTTTCCCAGACTCGCATGAGTTTAGATGGATTACTAGAATCTGGCCTGTTGGACAGATTTTCGGAGGCCACCCTAGTTAGTGTACAGGGGAACTGTGAGGTTAGCCTAACAATCAGTAAGCGTGGAGAGTGGTCAAGGCTTAGTCTTAAGAGAAAGTGAGTGTGGTCAGGGGTTCACAAACCCACACAGGGGAGCACACAATATTTCAATTGAAACAGTTGAGTACAAACATTAACTTAGACTTAAAACACACTACGAAATTAAACAAGCAGGTGATACTACACAATACTCAATTATCAAACATATATAGTCACCTTGTGTTCTTAGAAATGCATTCAGCAAGTTAACCAGGTTAGGTAAGATTTTCACAGACCTGGTAAATCTTCCTCACCTGGGCCAACCCCAGAACATTTTGAATTACTAGTGGGATATTTGTCCTTAATACCTCAGTGAGTGGAAACCTTTCTCCACACTCACAGAATGTAACTTTTTGTGGGTGTAATTTGTTTACTCTCCATAGTGTTTTTTTAAAGTTATCCTCAAACAAGTGACTGTTGCTGGGTTACCCTAGGGGCTCCCCTTTTAACTTTCTTTTGCTAAACTTGAGAACTACAGTTCCCAAGGTTAGAAAGGATCTTGGGATCCCTTTTAGATTGTATTCTGTGAAGCCAGCACACCCCACCTTATGTGGAGTGCTGGGGAGCTACAATGTATCCCCTTTCACACTAAAACTGTAACAAACATGTTACAGGGACAAGCTTATCTTCAATGGCTGGTGGCAGTGATAACTTGTATTAATTTGGTGCATCTTTACCGCGGGCTGTGTTCCAAAATGGCCCCCCAGTCTTCTTTATTTTGCCATTTTAGTGTTTCTAGTTGCTTTTTGTTCCTTCCCCCGATATCCAGGTCTGGAAATTCCTGTGTGTGTTATTTATCATCAGTGGGAGTCCACTGGCCTCCCCGCCCTGGCTCCAGTCTGTCTGAGGGCAGGAAGCGAGGGAGGAGTCCAGAGCTCCACAGACCTTTGTCTTCCACCTTGCTTGAATGGGGACAAATCCCAGTGGGGGGGGCTGGCTGTCCTGATTGGACAACCAGACCGCCCCTTCTTGTAAAATGCGGTGAGAGAATGCAGAGGTTGTGCTGTAGTTCCAGATAAATACTGTGAACCTGGGAGCTGAATAGTAGTCAACCACTGGAACCAAAACCGAAGAGGATGACTAAGGAAAAGCGGCGGAAACTATTTCCAGCGACCGGAGAGCCTGCTGTAGCCCTCCCTTCAAATCGACCTGGGGACTCTGAAAACGATGACCCCGACCCAGAGCCTGGGGAGACCCACTAGATTGAAGATGACCTGCATTTTGAGCCATCCCACGCATCGCTGCAATACTCAAATACCCTGGGACCTCGAGCCACTGTGCGGTGCACAGTCTTCCGAATTCTGAATCTTGCTGAAACTTCGTGGGCATCCTGGTGGATCTCCAGAGACACAAATTGAGTCCGAAAAGTCCCCTCAGAGTGCTGGACCTTTATAACGATGAGAATACAACTGCGGTTTTCTGTCTTCTGTGCTCCTTTAAAAGGTGCCAAATCCACAGAACCGCATTCAGCCGCAAGGGAAACTTTGCCTAGAGCCATCAATCCCTGCTGCTAAGTTTCTTCTGAGGTCTTGTTTTCAGTCACCACGACAAAGAATCCTCTGACCGAGCATTTGGCTGCAGACCCTGAAGTCCCCCTGCTGCAAAATCTTTAATGCTGAGGTACTGTATTGGCTTGGGTATGTACTTACCTTAAGTCTCTTAGGATTTCTATGTAGCTGTGGGTTGTTTTCTGTGACGGGGAGGCCTCTCATCCAGGGTACCCAGTCCCACTGATAGAATCCTGCTAGGGTGTCTTCTGCGAAGCCCCTGGACCCTCTTCTAACTCTTAAGTAGAGTACTCACCCGTTTGCCCAGTTTTCCTAAGGAACTCTGACTTTTGCTACTAAAGAACCTATTTTGATACTGCCTGTTGGTCACTAGTCCTTCTGCCATTGAGAACACCCATGCTCCAAGAATAAGGGAAAGACTTTTAAGGGATTGGGACTTTTGCCTAGAAAAGAAAATAAGTGTTTAAAAGTGACTTACTTGTAAAGAGTTGGTTGGTAACTAACTCTAAGTAAACAGTTACAAAAGTTCTTACCTTGGATGTGTGATGCACTATTCTCAAAAGTATGGTTAACATCTTTTCCTCCTTAGAAACTGTTTTGCCATTCGAAGAGAAAGTAAATGTGAATGTATTTTACTATCCTGTGATCAGGTTGTGCCTCTTCCCAAAAGTAAAGTGTTGGTTTCGCCAGATGATTGACACATTGGGTTTTACTGTCCCATTCATTGTGAGGTTAAAAAAGTATGTGGGTTTTACTTATCTTGAGTTAGCTGTGTGCCATCCAAAAATAAGTTACAAGAGTGACTGCTTATCTCTATGTGTGGTTCACTGATCTCAAAAGCACCTGTAATTGAATATTACATCCTTAGGGTTTACTCACCTAGTACAAGTGTTAAAACAAAAGTAGTTCTAGGTTTTTACTGTATCTGGAGTAAGTGTTTCACTATTCACACAATGTATTTTGTCCAGTTGACTGATTATGTGATGTGTACTGAGAGTCAGTGTATAACTGGTAGGGTCTACTGCCCTTGCATTACTGAATGTAATCTGAAAGTAACCATTGGTTTTCACTCCCGAAGAATAGGTGTGACCTATTCTGAATGTGTATGAAAAGGTTTGGACTTCCCTAGAAATACGGTTAGGTATTTCAAATAAGATCTATACTTGGGTCTGTGTACCTTCAAGTATAGTGTGCGTTTCATAATTGTGATTTCATATAATGTGTTACTGCTCATTTACACCTAAATGTATCTGGGCCTACTTGTATTCAAATAAATCCTTTATTTTTACATAGTGTTTCTTTGGACCATTTGTATTACAATTTTATGTGTACTGATTCTACAGCCCTCTCTCCCTCCTAAAATGAGCCTGGCTGCTCTGTCTACGCTATCATGTACTCAGGTGTTACAGCCTTATACTAAGAGTGGAGTCTTGTAGTGCCTCAGTTGATTGGTTTTACTAAGCCTTTAGTTGGACTTCAGAAAAACTGTCCTAACAACAAAGCAGTTAAGGGTATTGTCACAATGTTGAATGAAATGCTGAATGCATGCTTACTGGGCATTCTGCAGATCCAAAAATACTGAATCCCATTTTACCGAATAAAGGGAGCGGGGCATGAGGGGGTTGTCCCCCAGCTCGCCATTGTTGGGTTATTAGTGCAGTCAAACTGGTGTGGGACTACACAATGCTTATCCCTTGGTATTAGGTAACCCAACCTTTAATATAGGCCTGTACTACACAAGTTGGTACTGTGACTGAGCAGCCAGGTGTATCTTAAGAGGGGTAATATGAGCTGTAGAGCTGTACAATCAAATTAGTAAATACAGGTATCCAAGTAAACACTTACACACAAAGTTATATAAGACATTATTTATACACAAAGATATTTAAAGCATTCTTTAAAAAGTAATAACTAGCGGTAACATTAATCCCAAGTTAGGATTCAATTCAACAAGGGCACAATAAAGCAGGTGAGTAATTAATCCATACGTCACATTTTCCAGCACCCAGAGGTGATGTCATTTGAGGTCAGTATAACACATTTTGTATCAACTTTGCAGTATTTATTTAAGGAGGGAAAGGTTAGGGTTAGATTGGAACAGACTGATATTCTATAAAAAGAGTTCGATTCTCCCAAAGGGATGTAGGCAGTGTTTTATCCCAGCATTAAAAGTGTTCAACAATTAAAACATGTAAGGGAACAAGCACTGCCAAAGCCAATAGGTTCAAAAGACATCTTTTAGGGTGCCAGGACAGCTAGTCGATGGGCAGCGACAAAGTTCTGATGATGTTCTTACAAAAATGTTCTTAAATACTCTTTGTACAAAAAAGAAATCACACCAACTCAAGGAGTAATCTTCAAGAAGCACAAGCTGAGAGACCAGCGCAAGCAAATCAACTCAGAGTAGGGTTCAATAGCACTCCCAAAAGGTAGGCAGCACCCCAAATGGCAAAGGGATACTACACCCCAACCCCCACAGTACCACTGAACAGAAAAAGTTGTTCCAGCTGGAAGGAAAGCAGCAGACCCCTGTTCCTGGTCCTTGGTCGTGGTGACGAAAGGACAGACGTCTGGCGGGCTCCTGCGGCAGCTCTCTCTCTCTCAAAAGAGGTACTTGACAGCAATGGATTTCTGCCAATTCAGCAGATCCTTGGGGTTTTGGCAGCTTTTTCTCAGCACCAAAGAACGAACAGATCTGGGTAGAAGTTCCTTGATCCCTTGGTCCTGGACTCTGGTGAGGGGACTCTGGGCGTGGATTTCCTTTTTCTGTAGGGTCATCTGGTTGCCCACAAAGTTTTGGCCGGATACACACTTCGTAAGACAATGCACTCACTGGTGGTCAATGTACCCCGGGTATTGGGGCGAGTTGGTCCCACCAGCCTAGGGGAGGAAATCTTCCCATACGGGTCTTGCCTGACTATTCGAAAACTGGGTCAGCACAGCTGCAGGGCTTCACCTGGCACTTTGTGGTCCATAGAGGGTGCTGCAGGCGTCTTTTCTCATCTTCTACTTCGGCTGTTGTCTTCCAGTGGCCAACACTGCTTTTGGTCCCAAAAACCTTGCTTTTTTTTTTGTAAGTTCACATTCATTCACAGCGCTAGGCAGACAATTGGAACTGGTTTTACTCCGGCACACCTAGAGACAAAGGACAGGGAAGTTTCGGGACACTCACTTCCTGCCTTTCCAGACACACTGGAGGCTGGGCGGACTTCAGGGCTGAAGCCTGCCAAAGACAAACCACACAAAGGACTCATACCAGATTCAAACAACATAGTAAAAGCCCAGAAGAAACTGACAAATGGCAGAAAAAAAGATGGGGCAATTTTTTGAAAATGGTCACCCTTGGGTGCAGCACTACAGCTGAGGTATCAGCCTTCAGAGGCATGTCACCAGGTAGTAAAAATGAAATCACTGCCAATAAGCAAGTTAGTGCAAGAAAATGTTACATGAGGAAGGGGTTAAAGGAGTCAACATGTAACCCCCCCAGCACTCCACATAGGTGGTGTGTGCTGGACCTCTAAAGTAGAGGTAAGAGACAGGGGTCATCTTTCTATTCTTGGGAACAGTAGTTCACCCTAGAAAATGTAGTTAAACATTGAGAGAAGTCCAAGGGCCTTCTCAGTGGCACTGCACAAAAGGTGCTGTGTCTCAATGCAAAAGCATATGCCTATGGAGTTTACCAGACTCCATGAAACAGTAAGGAACACAAAATCTTAGTCCGGAAAACATGCGAGTGAGGAAAAGGTCCCACTCGCTTAGGAGTAACAATGTAAAAGCCCCCAGACCAGCAAAAAAGCTAGGGGTCTCTAAGGTTAAAGGGAATTGCCACAGAAATGAACTTTCTCCCCAACCGCCATGTTCGGTAAAATGGGATTCAGGAGTTGTAGGGGTGTCCCTGACTTCAATTACATGGATTGCAGGGGACGTTTTAAAAATGTAAAGGGACCCTGCAGTGGCAGTTACCACTCAGGTTGGGAATAGGGAACCACCGTCGCAGGGGGAGCAGGGAGTCCAGGCACCGGAAAGAAGTGTGCCGGCAAAGGGTAAGTAGACGTAAAGGGGAGGTGGGGATGCAGGAAAAAGTGATCACTGCGCAGCTCCATTTTCACAATCGTCATTTTCCTGGCCGAAATGTCGTGTTCACATAGATCCAAGTTAAGTAGTGATGCTGTAGAATGAAACCATTTCATAAGAATTATGCCCTAACTTTATAAGTCCAATACTTAAGATGTATGGGGCCATGTGCACAAAAGTCACAAAGCTTCTTAGGAAAAGGTACAGACATAGAAGAGTTCTTGAGGTGGTGAAATGTACCAAAAGTTAATTAACAAAGTTACAGTTAGGTACAATTACATTCCTACCTTTCAGATACAGGCTTTTTGATCAGACCATCAAAAGCAACCGAATGGAAGAAAAATTTTATTCTAAGCTTTATTCGAAGGAGAACAAGGGGAAGTGAATGCGTTGCAATTACTTACCATGACTCAGATTTTCCCAGATGACAAGATGGGTCGACTGGAGGGTTGTTGGTAGGTTTTCACCTGGTCGGTTCCAAGAGCAGAGTGCAATCTTTGTGAATAAGAAATACAGAAGGTTCATATGCAGACCTCTTCAGGACACTTCAACAGACAGGGGAAGGCAAGTTCCAGTGATGGCTACTGTGCAATCAACAACAAGTGTATTTCCAGTCGCGCTTGAAGACTTTTCAGAGCAGGATCCCTTCTAGATGGGAGGCTTTAATTTGGAAAGGCGGCAACTTGCATCACAAGCTGGTGATGACTGAAGCTATGGCGACAATTAAACCAAGGTAGTTGACTGGAGAGCTGGTCAGTCCACTGTATGGTCCAGGGACACCTACAGATTGGCAGGACGGCTGGATCCTTGAGAATGCGTCAAAACTGGTTGGTCCCACGAGTCCAAGGGTTGAAGCACTGTTCAGCGCCTTCGCAGATCAGGTAATTCAGCAGGTCTTCACCGGGCCAATTGCAGGGAAGGATGCTTGGGCCTCTTCAGGAGTCGTCCACAGATCTTCATTGGGCTGCTAGTCTATACAGAATACTTGGCTCCAATGCGGATCTAGCTGGAACTAAGTACAAGCCCACCAATGGTAAGAATCTGCACCATTCATACATCCAGCAGTGGCCCAATCAGGGACCACTGTGGGTTTCACTTATGTCCTACCTTCAGACTTTCTGGCAGCACGGATGTTTAGTGAGACTAGACCGTCCCAACCCGTTCCTGGGCCAAGCACACACAAAGGCATCATTAGCCCACAAAAGCAGTAGCTTTCCAAGGCAAATCCATGATATTTAACAGGATTTCTTGACCCAAGAAGGCAGGAAGGCCAAACAATATGACCAAAAAACAAGCGAAAAATCTTGTGGCATGGCCATTTTAAGTAGCCAGACGCAGTAAACGCTAGAAAGAAAGCAAGAAATTGTGAGAATGTAATAGCTGCCACCAGTTTGTCTTGAGGCACAAATAGAAGTATAAAAAAATCTGAAGTGTAAAAGACTAGGGTGATACAAAAGTATCCCCACTGTATAGGAAGATGCCGTCTGCACTGTTAAAAAGTTAAATAAAAGGTAAAAAACAAACAAAAGGGAAACATTTTCCCAGTACTGATAGTCTGAAGTACTGATCGGTTTACCCATAACAAAATGAGCACAAAAAAAAGCCATGGTAGTGAAGCTGAAGCCTTCATTCACTTCTCTGTAAAAAGTCAGGACAGGTTCAAAAACAAAAAGTTAAAAGTTTGGGGGTCCATATAATATGGAGGAAAAGTTAGGAAAGATTTCTATTTCCGCAACACGCAGTTTGACTATTCCCAGTCGATAGGATGGGAATCCTCGATAACATTAAAACAGTCCACCCTTACATTTTTAAAACTGCTGGTCACTATAGTGCTCTACTAAAGTCATCTTGGACCATATTGCCCACAGCATTTAGCTGGGTCTCCTTAGCTCCACCGCTGCATGCCATTTTCAGATGTAGCAGCGCGCACGTACTGTGGCAGTTTGGGAGAATTATTTCTGTGCCAATTCCCTTCAACCTTCGAGACCGCCAGCTTTTTTGGTGGACATTAGGACTTTTAAATTTTAACCCTGGAGTGAGCTGACGTTTTTCTCAATCTCTCGTATTTGTAACTGATTTGGATTATAGGTTTCCTCTGTTTTTGGAGTGTGACAAACTCCATAGGCATCTACTTTTTGTATGGTGACAGCACCTTCAATGCAGTGTCACAGAGAAATACTTTAGATTTCTCATAAAGTTTAAATACTTTTTCTTGTGTGAACTACCGTTCCCAAGAAGAGTGAAGTGAAACTGACTTATTTTCTCTTTGTAAGTCCAGCACACCATCTTATGTGGAGTGCTGGGGGGTTACCTAGTAGCCCCTTATCCTACACATGTAACATTTTTCATGTTACCAATTTTCTGTTTGTGAGGTCTTCCTTGGGTTTTACTCTGTGCATCGAGGCAGAGTGGAGTCCTTTGTTCGTTTTGCCTTTGGCATTGTTCAACCCTGAAGCCCGCCTCTGGCTCCAGTGTGTTTGGAAAAGCAGGATGTGAGGGAGGTTCCCGAAATTCCCTTGTCCTTTGTCTCTAGGAATGACTGAATGAAACCAGTCCCGATTGGCTGGATGGCTGTCCTTCCTTTCAGGACAGCCACCCTGTCAGCTACATTGACCAACTGAACAGAATTTCTCCAAAACCAAGCTGCGCTTCAGCAGAAACAGCTAAATGGTTGTGCTGGTTCCAGTGAGCACCATGGCCTCAAAACTGCATTTTGCAGCGACAAAAAGACGGCTGCACCATCTTGCCAAGCACATATTGGGCAGGATGGAATGAGGGGGCACACTGAGGAAGGTTACCAGTGTGTTCTTACATGTACAAAAGAAATAGAGTGAAAAGGCAGCACTTCTTGGCTAAAAGTCCAAAGTCCCCATTGAAAAAAGAAAGCATTTCACCTTTAAAAATGATGCTGCTCTGACGCTATTTTCAGTTGTTCTTCCTCACCCTACTGTTATTAATAAGGCATGCCATGCCCATTCATATCCCCATTGTGTTTCAGCAAAACCAAGCATGACCCCTGAATGACAGGCTCTGTCAAACCAAATCTGAGAAAAATCAACAAAGAAACTCCACTTTTACCTGCACAGAAAGCACGTTCATTTTTACAAAGTATCAAAGATCAGTAGTTCAAAGAAACTCCAGCTATCTGGGCTATGTCAATTTCACTGCATCTGTACTTCAAATAAACTACTGCCCACAAGAAAACAACTATGGTTGCAAAACAGTGGGAATCCGGATGGAAAGTCAAAAACCGAATTTAAGAATCAAAGTGCTAGCAGGTACACGACATGCGTAAAATGGCCTTTGCAAACTAAAGAAAAAAAATGCCAGTTTTAAAGAAAAGTTAAATATTGAATGAAAGCTTGTCTGTGCTTAGCAATTAGAAGGGGTTGGCTGCTGGGAAACATATGGGCTGCCTATTCAACAGGCTTTTTTTTTTAAATTCAGGACCAAATAAAAGAAAAAGGTTTTAAACTGCCTTGGCTAGATTTTGCAAGCTTCCAAAAACTGGTTATTCCAGTTGGCAGAGCTAAGGTTTCCCCCAAGAAAGGGACCCACCATAAACTCTCAGTAGATAACACCTGCATGATAATTCCTAGGTTGGACAGAATTTGGTCTGGGCTGAACCCTCTGACAATGGAACCTCCAGGACATGGACATGTGAGAAAGAAAAATCACACTTCCTCGTGATTTCTACAGGAAGCTTCAAGGGAATCTACACGATGACCCTGCACCTGAAGGGGGCTAGCCTTAGAAGGTAGGCCCACACATGGGGAACAGATTTAACATTTGTCTCCAAAGACTATTTATTAATAAAAATGTAAAGACTTATTTCTGCAGCAGGACTTTGTAAACATGCAAAGATTTCGCAGTTTAAAAGTGATTTTGTGGTTTATAATTTGAGACATTGTAGAATTCACTGACACCTTGGGAACAGAAATGGCAAAGAATTGGGGATATTAAGGAAAGTATGCATGATGCCATTGCAAATGTTAATACTTACCTCCCTTATGATAATCCACACACGTGTATAGTTTTACAGAATTTTAGGCCGAATCTTCTATACTCAAAATTACTAAAAAGTATTAGAAGGGTGAAACAATGTCTCACAGATTTCAGAGTTGGAGTGGAATATTCTGCATAAAATATGTAACCTGCTTATGTAAGTTGCGAAGAGACTTCAACTGTATAAATGTACAATTTGTGGCAAAATCGGATTTTAGCTGAAGTAACAGAGGTTTTTGAACATTGTAAAACTTCAATCATAAATCTGACATTCTGCCTTGAAATCAAACCAGTTGAGTGAGGCGGGGACTAGCACCCCTGACCAATCCAGTAGGTGAGAGGTGTGTTTAGCTAAGCCTGCACAGCCATATACTTTGATGATGTCACTATGCATTATAAATAAGAGTCCCTGACAAGACTCCAGACAGACACTCTTCCTGACGTTCCTGCACTGCGTTCCTGTTCTACATCCATCTCGCTGATCCCAACTACAAGGCCTATGCATTGCTGACCCTTCAGCAAGGCCTCAATTCTGAAATCCCACTAAAATCCCAAATAACCAAAGGAGAAAAGCTGTGGTATTCTTTTGGGAAGCATCCTGAACCAGCCTGGCTTGCTGCCCATTACCTGCATGGCCACTGCAATCCAGCCATTCAGCTGTCCTTTGCCAGAAGAATTACCATCCAGTGACCCAAATTGCCCAGCTGTTCACTACCCGGGGACCAGACCTTGCCCAGCTGTCGTTTGCCAGGTGCGCCAGCCGTGTGGGGACCAGACCCCGGTGACTGTCCAAAAATCCCAAAACTAGAAAATGGACACTGCATAATCCCTATCCCTTAGCAATACATAGCCTATCTTGTCTTGCCTTTGTCCTTCTCCCACTCTCCAAGCAATCCTTTCTTACCCCGATAACATGTTGAAACTGGTAGAATTATCCTTGTATTCTGGTCTTTAATTTTTAAGTGCTAGCGCCATCTTTTCAATTTTGTCTCGTGTAATCCTAACCCATTAGACATTTTGAGTGATCGGACGGGTTTCCGCCAGGGTTGGGCGCTGGGGTGACAGGGTTGAACTCGTGCATCAACCTTGGATCTTACTGTATCCATCTTTGGTGGTCTAGTCTGAATACTCTAGTTTAAAGTAAAACTGTTCTTGTCACAACTGATTTCCTTTCCTATTTCACAGCTTCATTTTACTCAAAGCGCACCTTTTTATATCTTGCATAACTCATCCAGTTTCATAGCTAGAGACCTATTTTCAACTCTATAGTGTCCCTGTGATATATATCTATTCCCCAGCCTAACCGCGCTCCAAATCAGAGTATTTCACCCATTTTTATTAAAAAAACATTTTGGTAATTTAAAGCGGGAATTGAGAAAATATTGCAACTTTTCAATGTGTCATTTGGCTGCGGCATGCTCTAAACTTTCCACTCATTTTCAAATTGTATGCCTTCTGCTGATCCATTGCCTTGTGATTGCCAGTGAGATAACATACATGCTACTGTGATAAAACATATGCATATTATAATTTAACCACCCATTCATTAATTATGTCATTTCTGAGTTATTTTAGGCCTTTAAGTGTTCAAAGTCAGTTTTTGCCTCTTATTCTGTAAGGGAAGGTCAGATTTTTATTCTTCTGCATCTTATTCCCGATTACCTGCTGCTTCTTTCTATCCACTCAGAATTCGATTATCTGTGGGTTGAGGGAACATTGCAGGGGGGAACCTCAACTTGGGTGCCATCTTTCCTAAATCAAAAAGTGATCCTATTCTATTGTTCTGTTCTAGGAGAAGGGTAACCAAGCCTCTTGATTCCAAATTCATTGTAATTATCACCCCATTGGTGATTGCTGCCCCCTATTAAAATTGTATGATTTCTTTTGAATTTAAAAAATAAATAAATCAATAAATATTGTCTTTTCACCAACCAGCCTGGTTCATGGTCCTTTGTGACCCGAGGTATTTGAAAAAGGGGGTCTGATACGAGTTGTGTACTATCTCAAATTGAATCTGCATAAAATAAGGAGAAAGGCATCTCAGTTGTGCGCTACATACTCGGCCGAGACCAAGGTGTGTGTCGGCAGATTGAAATCCTTAATAACCTTGCTGTGTGATCGACAGGCTAGGCTGTGAATGAGTGGGAGAAAACCACTTAAAAAGGCGAGGGTTTTGGGACTAGAGGCAAAGTCGACCACTGGGAGAAAGACTCGAATAAACCGTGAACGAAGCTTGCTGCATCCTCCTGGACCTTTGAACTGCCCAGTGAAGCCCTGCTGCTGTGCTGAAACTCCTTTTTCTGATTGACAAGCCAAGCTCTGGAAGGGACAACTTCCTCCCTTGGGTTAGTGGGACCAATTAACCTCTGAGACAAATTCCACTGACCATCTTCCCTGATTGGCTGTACTTTGCTGCTGCAAGAACAGAGTGCCAGGGGTCGAGAAATCCATAGTCCAGTGCAACGTCTGAAATCCGTCCAGAAGCTCCAGGAGTCTAAGGACCCTCCAGAAGCAGCACAACCAGAGCTCTAGTCCCATTAGAGTGCAGGAGCCAAGGAGTGAAGGAAGCCCAATCGGTATCCGAGATCCGCGGTGATGCTGTTTACAAAGCGCTGAAACCGTGAAGTGCAGCTGATCCGAAAAGAGCCCGTAGCTCCTAATGACCGCCAAATTGCTGCCGCAGGAGCCCTCCGGACGTCCTCCCTCTTGTCCCCACAACTGAGGCCAGGAACCCAGGGTCTGCACTGCTGCAACAGGACAGAATCCAGCTGGACCACTTCTTCAAACCAGAGGTACTGTTTAGACTTAGGGTACTTACCTCAGTGTTTTGAGATGTGCTTTTCTCAGTTGAGACTTGCAGTTTCTTACCTTTAGAGTTGATTCCAACTCTGCTTTTCACAGGCTTAACAGCTTGTGGCCCTACAAGTGATTTCAACAAAACTAACTTTGTGCAAGGCTTGTATTATCTAAGAAGTGCCTCAGCTCCATAGACTGTGCTACGATTGACTTTGGCTGTCTGGGCTACCTGTAGACTCTTCTAGCCCATTGACTGATATTTCTGCCCCTCATAGGTGGTAACTTGTTTTAGACTTATTGCTGGGAAAGGCTTGTCTAGACTTCATTTGAAGATTTAAGTATACTCACATACCCCGAGAACCTGTTTAACCTTTGTTTCCTTCCTTTAACCTTTCGCTTCTGCAACCTCTGAATCTGCAAAGTATAACTAGTGATATATCAATGCCATTACTGTCCTTGTGAATTAAGTCACCGTCGGGTTTAGGAATTGTGCAAGAAGCATATCCAAAGAGTATTCACTAACTTTTTCCAACTGTGGAAAAGTATTTTAAAGTATATTTGATTGTTAAATATTGTTACCTGTTACAAGGTTTGTAGCTCTGTTAGGGATGTTTTCACAATCTCTAGGTTTTGTGCAATTCTTGATCCACCCCCACTGGGACGATGAAGCTGTTCGAGTCCTTCTAGACTCTCCAGCACCACACATTTTGGGAACTGTATCACAAAATAGTTTTTGGTTTTCACTATTTCTTCATGGCTTACAGTCGCTTAACTTCCCGGTCCTCCACCCTGACTTGTAAGTGTTCCAGTTACCTTCTACCAGGTAACTTCATCTGCTTCGCCAGGGATAGCAGATCCACTCTTCCTAGTTCACCTTCTTCCTTTATCACTCCTGTGTCTAGCCTCCCTCCACCTAGAGTTATTTTGGACTGCCTAGGGCCTAGCTGTTGGACCCCTTTGGCCCACCTTAAGAGGTTACACTTCCACCACGGTCTCACTCATTACCGATTGTCACCTACGCTGCTCTGCTGTATGATACGGCAGGCAGTCTCGTCACCGTTGTCGGACCGCACGGTCCAACCACTACAGGTCATGCCACCACCTCAGTCTCTGCAAGTGTATCACGCCGGTTCCCAACCAGCTCTCAAGACAGTGCTTGGGTGTCCTGCTATTCCTCTTCTCAGGCTTGGAGACAAGCCGCGCTGCAGTGTCCCAAAGCCCTGCACCAGCTTTCCAGACTTTGATGCAGCCTACCTGGTTGCCTTGTCCTCCCTTATGGTTGTATCACAGTTTGACAGAGCCTCATGGGCTGTTGCCAAATGGGTCAGTGGATGACTAAGAACACAGCACCCCTTTGCTGTTCAGTTTAAATAGCGGAGAATGCCCCCAGCGTTACATCCTTCCAATTGACAGCAACTGTTCTAGCTTTTGACCCGCTCAAATGTAACATTTTTGATTACTTCATTTCAGTACTTTTGTCATCAGATGGGTGCTAAGGAATTTCTCCTAAAGTCCACTTGGGGGTAAGACTTCATAAAACCATCTCTTGACATACAGGTCCCCAACTCTTAGAAGTCTGTACTACTGAATAAACCTTGGTAGAGTGCAGAGCCGAGAGACTTATCACAGGAGGAAGATGTGAGCTGTAGGCAAGCTCCAGAAATTAT
The DNA here is from genome assembly GCF_040938575.1 of Ambystoma mexicanum. NCBI lineage: Eukaryota > Metazoa > Chordata > Amphibia > Caudata > Ambystomatidae > Ambystoma > Ambystoma mexicanum. The sequence continues at coordinate 859,767,221 of NC_090930.1, read as the reverse complement.
ATTTACACAAGGAATGTCTTAAAATACTTAGATCACTTAACCAACACACATAGGATTACGTAAAAATACTTTTCAAAGGGCACTGCTTAGTTGGTAGTTGCTCGGGGTACACTTTTATTTGACATAGTTTGACACTAATGACCGCTGTACCGTATTATCGGTACAAACTCATTCGCGCACAAAGAAATACGGTAATTGAATTCAGTTAGCAAAACCACAATGTTTTCTATCCAATGGAAAAAGGTTGGTTAGTCACACAGTAACTGAGCTTGAGGTTCTAGAAGAGGTTTCTGAGCAAACTAAATCTTTAAAAGTCCGATCCCTAGAAGTCTGATGACCAAAAGTCAGTTCGGAGAAGGCTCAAAGTCTTATGCAAGGCACAACAGCAAAAGTTCCTGTGGATACTTTCAATCTCTAGGTAAGGATACTAGAAGAATTAACAACGATGGAGACCCTGTTATAGGACTCACTAAAGGGTCCCAAGCCGGCAGCTTGGGTCTGCGGTAACTGGACACCCTGGACACCTCTTTGTGCACTCCCAAGGCTCTGGAGCAACTTCTTGGTTTACGGTAAGCAATGCCTTTTCACCCCACAGAACCTTTGTGGCCAGCTTCACCCATGTGCAGCAACGACGGACCCAGTCAAAGGATTCCTTGGTCTGGTGACAAAAGGCAGGACACTGAACCGGGCGGGGGGGGGGGGGTCTCAGTAGCAGTCTCCAGAGGGGGCCCCCTTAGCACGGATATCTTCAGCTTCTTAGGTCAGTCTGTGGTTTTGGCGCATTTTCTGCAGCACCAAATAAATGGGACGATTTGCCTGGTCAATCTTGTTTGAGTCCATGAGTCCTGCACTCTGGTGAGGGGTGCAAAGACTTGGACGGATTCGGCAAGACATTGCACTACAAATGGTCGGAGGTCTCCTGATATTTGCAGTCTGCAGCTCTGGAAAGGCACAGCACCTCGGGAGAGGGCTCAGATTGTAGTTTGTCTCCGAGCAGTTTGGTCTCACCAGCCAAAGCGAAGGAGTCCTCTTCGGAGCTCATCTGTCGCATAGAAAACTGAGTCAGTACAGCAGTGGTCGCTGCACAGTGTTGCAAAGGGTCTGCAGGTGTGTCTGGTCATCCTCTTCAAGTTCCAGTGGTCAACTTGCCTTTCACCTCAGGATCCTCACCTTTTATTCTGTTTCAGCACACTCCTCTGCAATCTCTCTCAGCAAGTTACAGAAAGGGGGTTGGGGGTGGCTGTCCAATCAGCACAGCCAGCCTCACAGTGGGCGCTGGTTCGATTCAGGCACTCAAAGGGGAGAGAAAAACTCCTTCCCCCACTGTCTGCCTGCCCAGACAGTTAAGATTAGGCAGGGACACCCACGAGTTCCAGCCAAAGGCAAAAACACACAGATCTCCCCCTCGCAGAATGGTAGAAGGGCTAACAAAGGACAACCACGCTACAAATTTCAAAAAAGAAAGGATCCCCATGTTAGGACATAGCTGAATACAGTCTGCGGTACAAAATAACACAATAGTTCGAACACATCCACTGCCACCAGCCATAACTAGAGGTCTGCTATGTGACAAAAAGTAAGGTCACAGGAGCAGAGAGAAGGGGATACTAGGTACCCCCTTGGCACTCCACATAAGGTGGTGTGTGCCAATCTCTCAGTGTAAAGTTTTAGGAGGGATACAAAGTATCCTTCTATCCTTAAGAACTGTAGTTACTGGAGGCTAGAAATCTCAAAGGGGGAAACCCAGAGGGTTCCCAGCAACACTGCCCATAAGGAGCTGTGTGCTGCAAAAGTTGAACACAGATGCCTTAAAAGAGATATGGAGGAAAGTAGATTCCATAGTAAAGGTAAGCAGAGTTCCAAAAGACAGAGCACATAACAAGATTTGAAAAATGCTCCACTCATTCAGGATATAATGAAAAAGGTACAGAAGTCCAGCAAAAAGTGCTGGTGGTTTCACTATTCACTATGAGACGGGACGAAGCAAAACATGATAAGTCTCCTCAAAAATTGGCTCGATATTTCACAACAGTTCCGGATGTGATCTTACGTTGATCAAACTCAGGCATCATCGTCAACCTACATGGTGGCATTTCACAGGGGTTGTGTCTTCCAATTGCGTCCTTAGCCCCAGTAGAGGAGTCCCTCCCCATGATATCCTCCCGCATGTTACAACCCCTAAGGGGGGGGGGGGGGGGTGGGGGGGGGGGACTAATGGTTAGTCTCACAGGAAGGGATTCTCAATAGGGAGAAGTGACACCATCTGAAGGATCATCACAACAGGGATACCACTGATCTCTTTCCTGGTAGACCGACTACAGGTAAAGGAAACCGCAGTGGAACACCAAAAAGTGGATGAGATCAAATACATGCATGAAAAGAATCAACTTAATCAGGAGGTGAGTCTCCTGGAGGTAGATCTGCTGACTGTCACCTGGCAATAGGTACTCAAACTCGACAGTTGCATGGATAGCCATCCTTCAGATAGTCATCGGTCTCCACGAGGGTGGGAAGGGTGTCTGGATGGTGGCGGAGGAACCAAACCACCTTCCACATAAAAAGCACAAAGCTGCGAGGGAGGAGGTAAAGGTGGTGTCGGAATGGCATTGCTAAGGCTCCTAGAAGTGTGGACAAGGCATCTATAGACCCCATCCCAGGGTATTTTGCTACAGGCACTTGCTTAGCTGAAAGCCCAACGGGTGTTAATGGAGCTTTTGGTGGTAGCATTTTCAAAGGTGGGAGCACATCACCTTCATCATCTTCTGAGGAAAGAAAATGATCCCGAATTTCCTGGTCAGAGCCTGCTCCATGCTGTGGAAGCTGTTCAGTTGTCCCATAGCTGGGCAGGAGACCGCAGGCAGCAAACATGGTCCCAGTGAAAACAATGGCTGAGCATGAGTCGGCCTGAGTAAGTACGACAGTGCTGTTGGAGTCTTGATCCCCTGCAAACCCACTTAGAACTGCAGATGGAGAAACTAAGGGGATTGGAACAGATTTGGCCATTGATGAGGAGGTACTTGTCGACAGCGTTAGTCTGGACTTTAATGAGGTCACTGGTGTTGACTTCATAGTCGATGAGGTGGACAGAGTTGACTTGCTCATCAACGAGGGAGTAGTCAATGGATGATTTGGCCGAAGTGGACTTGGGCTGTCTGTGGACAGTCAACGAGGTTGTCAACGAGCAAGGCCTGGATGGAGGAGTTGGGGCCGTGGACAAGCGGTGCTTCTCCGAAGCCGAGTGCCGACTAAGTTCTTGCACTGTAGTCGTCACCGAGGTGACCGTAGGCATGGACAAACGAGCAGCTCCAGCAAGCAAGCCATGTCCCTTTTTTGACCTATTCACTGGGAAGATTATTCATAGGACCTCTACCTCTTTGGTGACCGTGTGCGCTCAAGGGGTCTGATGTGTCTTGCAGAAGTATGAAAGCGAATAGAGGCAGAGTCAGACACCCCAGCACTGTCGTCCAACCACGCCACTAACCCTCAGTGGCGATCTTTACGGGCCTTGGACGAGAACGACTATGGTGAGGCTGTTCAAATTGTGGTCCGGATACAGACAATGGAGTCATTCCTCAGGAAGAACCTCAATGTACACATTCTTGAGGTGACAAGTCGAGCAGGTCTTGAATAGGCTTTTCTTAAGAGTCTCTGCCATGAGGTCTACGGACACATGAACGCCTAGCCTCATCTGGCGAGAAAATAATGCAGCAACAAATTAACGATTTATCTGTTAGACAGAATTGCATGAAGTACCCTCTGGGACCACCACATATAATTAGGACTACGGGTGTAAGCAAAACCAACCTTTGGTATAAGTCTGTACTACATACTTTTGTGGTAGCGAGCTGAGCAGCCAGGCTCATCTCAAGAAGGAATGTGAGCAGTACGAGGTTACACAGAGGTCTTCCAATCACAGTGGTTCAAGAAGACACTTACACTCAAGGTTTCTTTGGAAAACATTTATTACACAATCATTTAGAAAACATTCACTAGAAGGCAGCAATATTATACACAAACACACTTCAGTATCAAACCACTAAGTTTATGAACAAATGAGGTTCCCCTGAAATAGGAGCAAAATGGCATTTCAATTACTTTCAATGGGAGTAAAAAGGCACAAGCTGGCAGAATAGATCACAAATACTTTCTTAGGCAGTGCAAATAGTTTGAGTTCATTAGAGGACTCTATTCAGTTCAATAGGACTAGGCCAAAGTCAATGGACTAGTGTCTTGGATGGGAAAGAGCAGTTCCTGAAGTAAGGAACAAGTTACTTACCTGTAACTGTTGTTCTCCAGCATGGGTCTGGCATGGATTCACATGCTCATGAATATTCCCCGTCGTCAGGCTGGGAATCCTCGGTAAAGAAAAAACCAGTATCAGTTTCGTTTCTGATCTGTCTTTCGTAGTAATATCCAATCACTGGTCTCTGCGTCATACTGACCACAGCCAATGACTGCCCTCTACCTAAGCACCGCCTCTGGCAGCCATCTTCAGATTTGGAAGCACGTGAAGTGGCAGTATGACCAAGTGAAGAGCCGCAGAGGGGTAGGCGGGAGGGTTCGCATGTGAATCCATGCCAGACCCATGCTGGAGAACAACAGTTACAGGTAAGTAACTTGTTCCTTCTCCAGCATGGGGTCTGGCATGGATTCACATGCTCATGAATAAAGAATACATAGCAGTACACACATGCACAACCACGGGAGGTGGCAAAGGCTCAACATTAAGCATCACATCAACTCAACATTAAGCATCTTACCTCCTCACCAGGCTCACCTCAGGCGAACAGGTTGCGCAGCACTGCTTGGCCGACCCTGGACTCCTCCCTGGAATCCCGATCGACGCAGTAGAATTTCGTGAAGGTGTGCGTCGACCTCCACGTAGCAGCCCTGCATATGTCCAGCAGGGGCACACCAGAAAGGAACGCCGTGGTAGCTGCGATCGCTCTGGTGGAATGGGCTCTCGGACGGCCAGGCAGCGGTCGGTTTGCCAACCGATGACAGTACATGATACAGCCGGAGAGCCATCTGGAAATGGAAGCCTTCGAGAGAGCCTTCCCCCGATTGACAGGTCCAAAGTTCACAAAGAGTTGTGACGTCTTCCGAAAACACTTCGTGCGGTCCACGTAGAACTTCAGCGCTCTAGCCACATCCAGCGAGTGCAAAGTCCTCTCAGCCGGCGACGAAGGCGACGGGAAGAACACAGGCAACACCAAGGGTTCGTTGAGATGGAAGTCCGACGGTACCTTGGGCATGAAGGAGGGGTGCGTCCTGAGCACTACCCTCGTGTCGTGAAAAGTCAAGTACGGGGCCTTGCATGAAAGGGCCTGGATCTCTCCCACCCGTCGTGCGGAGGTGATGGCCACAAGAAACGCTGCTTTCCACGACAGAAACTTCAACGGGGCCGAGTGCAGAGGCTCGAACGGAGGTCCCATGAGCTTGGTCAGCACCACGTTGAGCTCCCACGCCGGGGCCGGAGCCTTCACCGGCGGGAACGATCTGAACAGTCCCTTCATGAACTCTTTCACCAGACGATGAGACCACAAGGACGTCCGGCCCGTGGTTCTGGTGTATCGGGAGATCGCAGCAAGATGAATCTTGATGGACGCGTGTGCCAGTCCAGCTTTGGCCAGCGTCAGCAGGTACGGCAGTACCTGGGGAGCCGTAATCCGTAGAGGGTTAATCTTCTGTGCGTGGCACCAGACAGAGAACCTCTTCCATTTGTGTCCGTAGCATTTAAGAGTCGAGGACGCCCTGGCCTTTGCAAGAACCTCTCTGCAGTCGGCCGGTATGTCGTATCCTCCAAACTCTAGCGCTGCAGGAGCCAGGCCTGCAAGTTCAGCGATTTCGGGTCGTGGTGGAGGATGGCGCCTCCTTCCCTGGAGAGAAGATCCGCGTCCACCGGCAGCTTGATTGGCGGGGACGCTGACAAGTCCAGAAGGTCCGGGAACCATATCTGCCTCGGCCACGCAGGTGCGACGAGGATCATCCTGCACCGTGACCTCTTGAGCTGGTTGACGAGCCGGATTAGCAGTGGCAAAGGAGGGAACGCGTAGAGGAACAGGCCCTCCCAGGGGAACGAGAAGGCATCGCCCATGCTCCTCGCCTGGGGAAACCTGTTGGCGAACCTTCAGCACTTGGAGTTCGTCGCCGTCGCGAACAGGTCGATCTGGGGTGTGCCCCACCGTCGGAAGAGGCGATCCACTAGATCCTGCCGTAGTTCCCACTCGTGGCACGAGCGCAGCTCCCTGCTGAGTGAGTCGGCGATGGTGTTTTTTATCCCTGCCAGATGAAACGGCACCAAAAACATCCTTTGGGCGACGGCCCAATGCCACAGGTCCTGCGCCTCCTTGGACAGCGCTGGGGACCTGGTTCCGCCCTGTTTCCTGATGTAAAACATGGTGGTGGTGTTGTCGGTGAAGATCCTCACCACCTTGCCCTTGAGGGACGGAAGGAAGGACCTGAGGGCCCAGAACACTGCACGGAGCTCCAGGACGTTGATATGGAGGGACTTCTCCGTCGGGAGCCAAAGGCCTCTCGCGTGCAGATTTTCGGTGTGCGCTCCCCACCCTTCCAGGGAGGCATCGGTGGTCACTGTCTACTGGTGATCTGGGGTCTGGAAGTCCATGCCCGCCGTCAGATGCGTGCGGTTGCCCCACCACCGGACTGCTCGGCGGAAACTCTCGTCGAGTGTGATCCTCTCCTCGAAGCTGCCCGTCGTTTGGATCCAGCGCGCGTCCAGGAACTCCTGCAACGGGCGCATCCGGAGCCTGCACATGGGAATGAGGTAGATGCAGGAAGACATCATTCCGAGGAGGGACTTGATGGACCTCACCTTGGCCGCGTCGGAAACCAACATCCGCTGTACCTTGCCCAGGATGGACCTGGTCCTTTCCTCCGACGGGGAGGCCAGAAGGGACACTGTCGAGCTTCGCTCCCAGAAACAGTGCGTTTTGCGCGGGTACCAGGTGAGACTTGGCGTAGTTCACGGAGAATCCCAGGTCGGACGGTCCTTGCCGTGTGATCCAGGGCGAGCTCCCTCGACTTGGCTCGGATGAGCCAGTCGTCCAGGTAGGGGTAGACGTGGATCCCCTCGCGGCGCAGCTGCGCCGCCACCGGTGCAAGGCACTTGGTGAATACCCTGGGGGCCGACCGTAGTCCGAAGGGGAGGGCTTTGAACTGGTAGTGACGCCCTTGGACCACAAACCTGAGGAATTTTCGGTGCCCCTTTAGGATGGGAATATGGAAGTAGGCATCCTCCAAATCCAACGACGACAGGAAGTCCCCTTCCTCCAGCTGACCCAGGACGTGCTGGAGGGTGACCATCCGGAACTTTTGCGCCTTGATGAACTTGTTCAGACGTCGCAGGTCCAGGATGGGGCGCCATCCCCCCGTCTTCTTCACGAGGAAGTATCACGAGTAAACTCCGGAGCCCCGAAGTCTCTTTGGGACGAGTTCGATGGCGCCCTTCCTCAGCATTGCCTTTACCTCCAGGAGAAGTTGAGGGACGTGAAGTTCTTTCCTGGCCACGGGAGGGACGCGCGGACACCTTCTTTGAAATTCGAGCGCGTGGCCCCGGGCCAAGGCGTCCAGCACCCAACGGTCGGTGGAGATGGACTCCCACACGCTGACGAATCTCGCCAGCCGGCCTCCCACTGGGGTGCTTCGGTGGGGGCCCGACCCCACGGTCGGTTCAATCCTGCTTCGACGAGGCTTTGCCGCCTTGACCTCCTTGGCGACGACGGCGGGGTCCGCCAGACTTGCCTCGTCCTCTGTAAGCCTCCTGAGCCGACGAGCGGGCCGCTTGACGGTAGGTGGAGAAACCGCCGCCTGAACTTTTGGAGGCGCCCTTGCCTCCGCTGCTCCGAAAGGGCGTCCGTCGTTGTTGCAGGACTCCAAGGGCCCGGGCCGTCTCGGTGTCTGCTTTAATGGCCTGAAGGGAATCGTCCACTGTTTTCCCAAACAGGTTGTTCCCATCGAAGGGCATGTCCAGGACTCTGGTCTGAACGTCTTGACGGAAGTCCGTAGCCTTGAGCCATCCACGCCGCCTAAGGCAAACGCCGTTGCCCAACTGGCGGAACCCGGTGTCGGCGATGTCCGTCGCAACGGTAATGGCGTGGTCCGAAGCCACCTCACCTTCCTGCAGGATCTCCAGGGCCTCTGCCCTCTTGTCGTCCGGCAAGAAGTCCAGTAGGGGAGCCAGTTTGTACCAGAGCTCCCTGTCGTAGCGGGCCACGATAGCCAAGGCGTTGGCCGCTTTAATCGTCGTCGCCGCAGACGAGATGACTCTGCGTCCCATAGCGTCCAATTTCTTTCCCTCGCCGTCCGGTGGGGAAGTCGATGTAGAGGCCGCACCCCCCCCCCGCTTTTTTCCTGGCCGCCGCGGAGACGACTGAGTCCGGGGTAGGCTGCGCCCGGAGGCACAGGGGGGCCGTGTCCGGGACCCGGTACTTCTTCTCGTACCGGTCCCTTCTAGCTGGCGTCGTGGAAGGGTTCTTGAGGAGGGTGAGGCCCTCATCCCAAATGTCGTCCAATAGAGGCACTGAGAGGACCGTCTTCCTCTTGGCCTCGCGCCGCTAATAAAGGAAACCTTCCTTCTTCTTCTCCTCAGGGCAGAGTTGGAAAAGCTCGGATGCCCTGGTGATCATGGAGTCGAACGATCCAATCTCGTCGGGCGGAGAAGCCCTGGTGGGAGGCGACGACGGTACATCCTCGTCGTATACCTCGTCGTCCGTACCCGTCGCTGCCCTGTCAGTCCCCGTATCATCCCCTCGGGTGGACGGGGAGGAGGGCTGGAAGGGGCGCGACGGCTGAAAAGGAGGCGGAGGGTGGATCCTTCTTTTCTTGGTAGGGGGAACACCAGAAGGTCCCGGTTCTGGGTCCCCCGACGGGAGAGGTTCCGTCGGCAACGGTAGTCTCGTCCTCATCTCTGAGCATAAGGACTGTATAGCCAACAAAATGGCCGCCAAGCTGTCTCGCGGTGCTGGCAGAGGGGAATCCGACGGGCGATCAGGGGCCCCGTCGGTACCCTCGATGTCGTCGTCGTCGCCTGCGTCGGGATCCATCCCGACGGGCCGGTCTTCTTCCACGCCGAGGCCGTGGCTTAAGACTTCGACCAGCTCCTCCTCCGAGGTTGAAGCCGAATCTACGACGACGCCCTGCCCCCCCTTTTTCTTCCCCACGGGGGATTTCACAGGGGCACTATCGATGGGCACAAAAGAGGACTCCCTCCGAGGTGGCAGGGAGACTCTGAGCCCCGTGGTCGCCACCACTGGTGTAGCCCCCACAGGCTGAGCCAGGGCCGCCGCGACAGTTTCGATAGAGGGCTTGGCCGGATGGATTAAGGCCTTCACCACCTTAGGTGCGCTCACCGCCTTATCCTTGAGGGGGGGGGGGGACACTGCCTCGCTCCCCCTCCGATGGGGCCTTCGAGCTCGACCAGGGCCTCTCCAGGAGCTTCGCCGGGTGCTCGGCCTTCCTCTTACCCGACCCAGAGCGTTGGCTCGTGGTTGATGGTGCCGGGGAGGGTGCGCCCTGCCTGGCGCCCGTAGAGCCCGATCGTTCGGCGCTCCCGGTGCCAGCGGACTCGCGGTGCTTTGCCTTGTGTTGGACCCCCGTCGCCGGGGCGTCCTCAAAGGTCTTAGAAGACCGCTCGGATTTCTTCTTCTAGCCTGACGGGCTCTTCCCTTCCAGCCAGTTGGCGAGACGTTGATGGCGGTCCTTCATGGTCCGCTCCGACATGTTGCCGCAAAACGCACAGTCCTTCTCCACGTGCGTCTTGTCCTCATGTAAGCAGTAGAGACAAAAGGAGTGTTCGTCCTCCTTAAAGACGTTCTGCAGCTGGCATCCAGGGCAGACCCTGAACAGCTTTCCGGGCGTCGAGCATCCCTTCTCCTGGGCCATGTCCGGGCCTGAGAAACTTCTGGAGTCCTCCAAAAGCGTAGCTCGACGAAATCTTCACCCTTGAGGGGCGCAGACGAATCCGACACGGGTCCCCGTTGATCGGATGGAGAGTCGGTGGAGCTTGAGGCTCTTTTGACCGAAAACAAGAAGTTTGAGAAAAAAACGTGAAAAAATAGCACTAACGCTCGAGAGCAATAGCACGAGGATCCCAACACATGAACGTGCGGTAAAAATCTGAAGATGGCTGCCAGAGGCGGTGCTTAGGTAGAGGGCAGTCATTGGCTGTGGTCAGTATGACGCAGAGACCAGTGATTGGATATTACTACGAAAGACAGATCAGAAACGAAACTGATACTGGTTTTTTCTTTACCGAGGATTCCCAGCCTGACGACGGGGAATATTCATGAGCATGTGAATCCATGCCAGACCCCATGCTGGAGAAACAAAGTCTTTGCCAAAGTTCTCAGAAGTAGTTTGTACGAAAAAGAATCATGTTGGGTCACAAGCTGATTACGCCTGCAAGTTGGGAAAGTTCCACGAACTTTCACTGCGAGAGAGGCGTTCTCTCAATCAGGTTGGCACAGTAGCTTAATATGAAGCAAAAGATGCAGCTGAAGACATTGGTCCCTAGCAGTTCCGTCAGATCTTACTGTTCCCGAGTCTCAGTCGTGGGGACAAGAGGGAGGACGTCGGGGAACTCCTGCACTGCATCATCGGGAAACGCTGACAAAATGGAGTCACTTCGGTTCGAGTAGCTGTCATCAAGCACAGAAGCTGGTGTCTTTCCATCTGATTAAACCTAACCAGCTCCGAGAATGGTATCCAGGTGGCTTATAATTTGAGGGGTCCCACCAACTCAAAGGAAGAAGTCGTCCTTGGAAGGGGCTTCTCTTTCGAGATGAACGTGGATATTCGAACCTGCAGCAGAGCTTCACTGGGCAAACCAACGGTTCAGGGGTTGAAGCAGCTGTCTTCTTCCAGTTCATCTTCGGTTCTTTCGTTCCAGTGGTCGACTCTGCTTTCCAGTCCAGGAGACTCACCTTTTAAACAGTTTTCTCCCATTAATTCCAGCCTAGCTGCCACTTACCCAGCAAGGTGGCTGTTCTTGCTGGACAGTCAGCCAATCACGCCAGAGTGCATTTGGATCTCCTAGGAGACTAAGCACAGGGAGTTTCGGGCACCTCCCTCACTTCCTGCCCACCCCAGACACTCAAACGCCAGAGGCGGTCTTCAGTCCTGAAGCTCGCCAAAGGCTCACGAACAAAGGGAACAAACCTGGTTTGGCACGCAGAGTTAAACACCAGAAGGACCCTTCCACAAAGAAACAGCGAAAAAAGATGACCAGAGTATTTTTACAGAGGGGTCTTTGGCGCCATATTAAAAAACACGGCGGCACCGATTTTTAGCTACCAGTGTTCGCGGTCAGGAAAAATCAGGGTAGTTATAAAACCACTGCCAACAGCCATTTCAAAAGGAAAGGGTAGCTTTTGACCTCTACAAGAGTGTTTAGACATGGGGGATACTAGGAAACCCCTCCAGCACTCTATTAGGAAGACAGTGTGTTCTGGGTCTATGAATTTAAAGAGACTAGTAAAGTCAATTTAACTTTACATTCTCTGGGAAACAGCAGTTCATCCCAGAGAAGGTATTTAAACCTTGGGACGTACAAAGGACACTCTTGTGCCACTGCACTAAAGGTGCTGTGTGACAACAATAAACATATGATGCCTATGGAGTTCTCTAAAACCCCATAACCAAAGAACACAAGAGTAAAACACACACCAAAATACATGAGAAAGTGAGAAAAAAGGCTCACTCTCCAGGGAAAAAAACAAGTCCTCAAAATCCAGCAAAGTTGGTGGGGGTCTCTAAGGTGGAGGGAATTAGCACATTTCTAAGAATTCTCCCCAACAAGATCCAATGCCAGAGAATAACCCTTCTTACAACATGGGTTAGACCCATTACAGAGCGCTCGGATGGGCCAATCTGATGTGGCAAAATGATTCCATAAGGGGGTGAGATCTCCAACCCCTTGAGTATTCTTTGAATCATCTTCATGGAACCATCTTCTTGAAAATTACTACATCTCACTGGAAACTTGTTGGAGGATTGCACAAAGTCCTTAGCCATTGGGTGAATATGAGGATTTCCAAAGCGGGCGCAGGCCCTCTTCCCAAATCGTTTTAGAGGAACATTTGAAGCAACCTGCTGTTGGAAAAGCTTGGCTGCTGCTGAACACTTTGTACCCAGGACCAACTACGCCTGGAGTGGGGAACCAAGAAAATGCCCCAGGCATCCTCCCAGTCTGGGAAGGGAAGCATTTCAAGGAGCAAAAGACGCTGCCTCAGGCCCCCTGCCATTTAAAGCCTATTTGGGCAACAGAGAACTCAGCCGTCTGACACTACACATTGCACTGCCTTTGAGCTGTGAACCGAACATCGCCTGCTTGTCCAGTGTTCTTAAACCTCAAGACATTTCCCCACATCGAACTGCATCATGTCGTTAGACCCACTCTAGCCAGCTCGCAACAGAAGTCAAATCAATGCAATCCCACAGACATCTTGATCCTTCAAACTACACACATTTTGTCATTGCCTGCATGCCTTTCCTAAGCTTGAGCCAAGTGCAATAGCTGCTTGTTGAATCGCACTGCTTTGCTGGAAACCTAACATGACGCGGTAGAAATCCTGAAAGACATCAGTGGTTCTATCCCTTAACCTTCTGTGGGCACTACTGATATTTAAGACCGCATTGAATGCGTTTAAGACATTCTTAAACTAATTGACTTTTCTGTAAGACGGTTTGCCTGCCAACCCCTGTTCAGTATCCAGAGTGCCTTTTTGCCCCAAAGTTTGCATTCACTGTGTCCTTGCAGGGTTTTTAATAGTTTGTCTGCGCTTTTAGTTTAATTGTTCTAGAATCTTAATAGGACATTAATTTTCTTTTGGATATCTCAATGCTGGCTCACACCACCATGTAGCGAATAGCCTGTTCTTGATCCTTGCTACATTAAGATGCCAAGAAGGAATACACATAATAGTGTGTCCATTTCACCTTTATGATTGCAGAGTGTTGAGATGGATTTCTAGAATCTGGCATGGTGGACAGATTTTAGGAGGCCACCCTAGTTCTAATGAATAGGGAACTCAGAGGTTTGCCAAAACCCAATCAAGGTACGTGGAGAAGCAGTCAAGGTTTCTTCTCACGAGTGTGGGAGTGGTGTCAGGAGCCCTCAATGAATCCACACAGTATGGCACACAATCATTCAATTTAGACTGCAAGTTTAAAACAGCCCTTCTCAACACACTGAAAAATTATTATAACACGATACAAATGTATACATTCACCACAACAATACATCAAATAACATTTTCAGCAAAGCAGTTAAGTAAACAGATGCACTAAATGATGGAACCAGATCACAAGTCAATGACCCAACTTAAGCAGTCCAAACCATAAGAAGAATGTGGCTTTGAGCCCAAAAGGCACAGGAGCCGTAATGTTACTCACCAGAGTGATGTCTCCGCAGGACATTTTGAATTCACTTGTGTTGATGATGGTTCAAAGAAGTTCAACATGTTACTAAAGGTAAGGAAATGTTTTCCTATCTTTTAGGTTACTCTACCTCGGTTTGACGCCCTAAAGGGGAGTGAATTGGTATGTAGAAGACAAAGGGACTTATTCTCAATTTTTTCCTATGAAAGAGGGGGGTCAGGAGATGGAGAACACTGTTTATTTACCCCCCTGACTCCAATTTTCCCAAATGACTTTGTAGATAGTATATAGGTTGCTGGGAGCTTGTTCTTCCGCCTTTTGGCCTGGGAAGAAGTGCCCGGGTCAAGTGCAGCTGCAAGATGCAACCTTTGTCATTGAAGAAATGCAAGAAACCCTGATGCAGACCTCCCCAGGATGCTGCATAGGTTGAAGAATGGAGAGTTCGAGCGATGGTCTCCGCACATAGGCGACGGCAGGCATCCTTCCAGTCGAGGACACAAGCTGCTCCAGGACAGGATTTGCCCAGAGGCTGGGACACAAATACTGGGAGAAGGCAACTTTTGACATGAGCTGCCGACCATCAAGGTGTAAACGAGGAACAGCACCTGTTCTAGCGAGGTAGCCCCCTGGAGAGCTGGACAGTCCACCATGTGGCCCAGGGACACTTACCAAGGCTCAAGACAAGACAGAGGAGAACACGTCGCAACTGATTGGTCCCACCAGTACAGGCGTTGAAGCACCACACCGGGCAGTCACAGATAAGGTAGTCCAACAGGGCGCCACCGGGCCAGAAGTAAGAAGGGATGCCGGACATCTTCAGAAGCCTTCTTTAATCTTCAGTCTGCGGTTCTTCAGTAAGGGATTCTTTGCTCCAATCCTGAACTGAAGAAATGCTGCAAGAGTCGTCCTATCCAAAATCTAACCTGCAAGCAAGTCCTAGCCCACCAATGGTAGGGTTCTGCACGACTCAAACAGCCAGTAGTTTAATCAGACAGTAGCTATCCCGGGCAAGTGCAGGACCTTCTAAGGGATCTCCCGAACTGGTTAGGCAGGAAGGAGTCCAAGCTACAATATGGCCATCAAACAAAATCTAGTTGCACAACCATTTTAGGGCACCAGCCACATTTACTAGCCATACACGATAAAGGCGACTGAACATAAGAAAAATAAAGCAAACAGTAAAAACGGAAAGGATGCCACCAGCTTGTCTTTAGGGACATGTAAAAGTAAAAAAGTCCAATGTGGAAAAAGTTAGGGTGATACAAAAGTATCCCACTGAACTGCAAGGTGGTGTGTGAAAGTAAAAATACAAGAATTCAAAAGGGAAACAGTTTCGAAATACTGATATTCAGAAGAACTAGTCACTTTCCCCATAACAAAATGAGTAAAAGGCAGATACATGAAGCACCCCAAGTGTACCAGAAGTGTGTTGCGGGAAACTTGAGCTGCTGAGTCCTGTCCTCAAGAGGAAGCATTGCTGTGTGCCAACGCAAGAAACTCTTATTAATTCACCAATCCAAGTAAATACTGATTTTGGGTCTTGGGATCAACGTTTAATGTGCTGTAACTCTTGGGATGGGACTCTGGGGATTGACTCTTGGGCTGTGACCTTTGAAGTCACACTAATGTGACTGTACAGTTTTCTATTCCCCCCCCCACCCCCAATTACAGCGTCATGGCTTACTTTCTGCCCCCGCCCTCCCAGCAAGCCTACAACTGGTGCGTTCACGCACACCGGAAGTTTGCTGTTATGCTGTTAGGCTGGGAGGTGGGCTTGGCTTCTGGAGCTGTGAGTAGCACGATCGATATATGCTAACCGCATGCTAAAATCATTGTTTGGCTAACGTGCATAGTGAGTCCTCGTTACGCTGCCTACAGCGGTCTTCAAACAAATTGTTCCATGACCATACTAATATGTGATTGTTTTCATGGTGCAGCCTGAGTATGCTGCTAGGTATGCAAACAAAGGGATTCATATGTGAAACATTACTCACCGTAATCGTATTTCTGATGCTTGTATCTGCTTAGATTACGATTACGGTGAGTAATGTATCCCTTCTGAGGCTTGTGGAATCTGCTTAGATCACATGCTGTGCATAGACTAGCGAGCAGTGGGAGGAGGTGGGATGTGAGAAGGTTCATGAGTGAATAAGTGTCTTAGAACCACTTGTGTATCTGTCTTGGAATGGGTGTCAATGCAGTAGTGATGAGTGAAAGTATGTATAGAGCTCCATGTAGCTGCTTTGCAAATACTGTCTGAGGGAACATTTCCAATGAAAGCCAGCGTGGCTCCAGTACCTCTTGTGGAGTGAGCCCTGGGCATAAAAGGCAGTGTCTTATTTGAAAGGGAATAGCACAGTTGGATACATCTGACTATCCACCTTGAGATGGCGTTCTTAGCGACGCAATCTCCTTCGCTGCCTGGCGCTATGGAGACAAACAGCTGATCTGTTTTTCTTAGCAGTCTGGTTTTGTCTATGTAGTAGAGGACCGCCCTCCTCACATCTAGTGTGTGGAGTTTCACCTCAGCAGAGCTTTTGGGTTCTTGGAAGAAAGCCAGTAGCTCAATAGACTGGTTAACGTGGAATTTAGAAATGAACTTGGGTGAGAACCTATGGCGAGTTTGTAAAACCAGTTTGTCCTTATGTATTGTAAAGAAAGGATCCTGCACGGACAGAGCTTGGATTTCACTGACTCTTATTATGGAGGTGATGGCTACTAAGAAGGCAGTTTTATAAGTCAGATGTTTGAGACTAGATTTGTGCATGGGCTCAAAGGGGGGCCCATGAGCTTTACAAGTACCACATTAAGGTCCCAACCTGGTGGTGGGTTAGAAATTGGAGGGTGGAGTCTCTTTACCCCTTCCATAAAAGCCTTGACCACTGGCACTTTCCACCATGACACCTTGTTATGGGAAGTGGTGTAGGCTGATAAAGCTGCCAGGTGCACTTTAAGTGAGTTGAACACTAACCCTGCATCCAATAAGTGGAGCATAGGTGAAGACATTAGAATGAGTACAATCAACTGGGTTGATTTGCTTATTCTGGCACCAAATAACGCATCATTTCCATTCATCGTAGTAACAGTGCTTTGTGTTGGGTTTTCTTGACTCTTTCCAGATATACATACATCTCTGGGGTAAGTTCATTGAGTTGGGCTGAGGATGCACTGTTAGCCCCTCGTGCTGGGAGAGTAGGTTGTACCGGCACAGGAGTTTGATTGGATCGCACACCGCCAACTTGCGTAGGTGTGGACACCATGGTTGTCTCGCCCACATAGGAGCAACTAGGATGAGCGTCATCGGTTCCCTGTGGATCTTGTTGACCACCTTCCTCACCAGTGGGGTTGGTGATAAAGCGTAGGCAAACATCCCTGACCAATTCATCCATAGGGCGTTCCCCTTGGAGCCTGGTTGTGGGAACCTGGATGGGAAGTCTGGGCATTGACGATTTTCGTTTATGGCGAATAGGTCTATATTTGGAAAACCCCACATGGAGAAGAGGTGTTCTACGAACTCTTCGTGTAGACGCCACTCATGTTCTTCTGGCAGGGGGTCTCTGCTCAGCGAGTCTTCTAGAGCGTTGATTTCCCCTGGAACATGTTGAGCTGCCAGGAACATCTTGCGTCTGAGTGCCCATTTCCAGATTTTCTGTGCAAGTCTGGATAGATTTGGAGAACGTTTGCCCCCCTGTTTGTTGATATAAAACATTGCTGTGGTGCTGTCTGTTAGGATCTGCACCGACAGACTTGTTAAATGGGGTTCGAATGCTTGGAGGGCTTTGAATACTGCTAGAAGTTCCAGCACGTTGATGTGGTTCTGCGCCATGAGACCACAGACCCCGAGCTGTGTGGTGCAGGTAGTGAGCATGTTGCCCCTGAGCTATCCTCCCGAGGATAGCTCCTAAGAACTGTTTGGAGGTGCTGGGCACCAGACTATTTTTTCTCATTGATCGAGAAGCCCAATTGAAAGAGGAGGTTGATTGTTTGAATGTTTTGTCTGCAAATCAGAGGCGATTCCCCTGTTATGAGCCAGTCGTCCAAGTAAGGGTACAATGGGATTGCATCCCTGTACAGGTGCGCTGCCAGTACCTTGGTGAATACCCTTGGAGCAGAGGCCATTCCAAAGGGAAGCACCTTGAATTGGTAGTGCTGGTTCACCATCTTGAAAAGCAAGAACCTTCTGTGCGCTGGAAACATTGGAATATGAAAATAGGCATCTTTCATATCCAGTGTTGCCATGTAATCCCCTTTTTTAGAAGCGAGATTACTTCTTGTAGCGTGGTCATGCCGAACTTTTGTGGCTTGACATACTTGTTTGCAAGCCTTAAATCTAATACAGGATGCATTATTAGATCTTTTTTGGGCACAAGGAATTAAGTTGAATATATGCCCCTGTTTACCTGGTTGGCTGGGACCACTTCTATGGCGTTCTTTAATAGAAGCGCTATAATTTCCTGTAGAAGAATCCATTGATGTTCTTCTGAGTGTACCTTTTGTCTCTGAGATGGTCGCAAGGTTTTTGAAGTTCTACACAGTAGCACCCTGCTACTGTTGACAGCACCCATCTGTCTGAGGTAATACCCTCCGATGCGTGGGTGAAGTTGGAAATTCGTCCTCCTACTGGAGATGCATGGGAGGGTACCTGGAGCGGAATGTCACTTGCTCTGAGGTAGTGTGCCACCTCGAGCTTGTCCTCTACCCAGAGTACCACGACCTCTTTGTCCTCTTGGGTAGCCCTGAAAGGACTGTCCCTGGTTGATATTATAGGAACCCTGGCCCTGGCTGTAACCAGATACCCTCTGGGAATTCGGTCCACGAAAGCAGCAAAAATTGCTGTTGCCCCTTTGCCCTGTGAGTTTGTTCGTGAATTGGCCCAAAAGAATTGAGTGTCTCATATTCGTCTTTAGCAGTGGTGGCCTGTGTTTCCGGTCTGAAGCCAGATTGGCGAAGCCAAGCATGCCTCTTGATGATCGTGCCCTCAGCAATGATTCTACCCGCGCTGTCTTCTGCCACCTGTCACGCTCACTTGGTCTCCACGGGGGCGTGCTCGTGTTCGAAGGATGTCTGCACTGGTGTTGCTCTACTTAACGGAGGGTGCTAGCTCGCGTCTTCCCTTCGTTCTTGCCTCAGGAGATGTTCGTCTGCAAGTCGAAACAAGATTTAGACAATTGAATGGAGCTGGTTTTGGTTTTCCCCTCCTTCCGATTTTCCCTTCTCTTCCTCTGGCTCACCTTGGTTTTTTAATGGGCAAGCTCTCCGTCCTGCAAACTCTGGCAGGGGCGCGGTTTGACAGTCTTTCCAGGATCTAGATACTTCACTGATCTGTGGAAAGGCCGGCGTAAGCAGGTAAGTCTCTATTCCAATAACTCCTTGAAATAGCTGTCCTAAGTCTTTGCCCAAAATATCTAATGTTCGTTCTCGTCTTTCAGGTGTGGCTTTAATCGGCTTTCGGATGATGGATGACTCTCCTGACGATGATGAGCAGGATTCCAGCTGGTAAGTATAGCGCTGTGCGGGGCGTGCTAATTTTTCTCTGTATTTAGCTTTCCTTTCTGTGTGCGACTAACCTGCTTGGTCTGTTCTGTACGGCAGGTGCGGCGCAGTTCCAGGAAGATGATGGAAGAGCCGCTCGACGCGTTGAGTTGCGGCGCGATGCTGGAATGAAGAACTGCTCGATGGAGTTTCTAGAAGTGGCCACTTTCAGGTGAGTAGCTACCGGGGAGGGTACCTTCAGTTCTGCTCTTCTATAGATGCGGCGGTCCGTGGGTAAGTAGAAGGCGAGATCAGGAAGTTCTGCAGGTAAGGTCTTCAATGCTTTTCTAACTCCTGTTCTTCTCTTTTCTCAGGTGCCGATGGAAAGAAGACTCGGGATGGGCGTGGCAGAAGGGAAGCAAGAGCTGAGCTGGCACGGTGAGCGTTACACTGCAGGAGTGCAGAATAACGCGAAGTGTGTTCAGTTTGCTGGGTGCGGTTTAAATAGCCTTGCAAGTAGTCCCAGGAAAATAGTCCCCCTTAACCGTATCCTGTCTCCAGGTAAAGTAGTCCCAAGGCACACCCTGTACTGAATGGCTCAGCCTCTCAGAGCCAAGTGTATGGCCCATGTATTTAGCACCTACCATGAGCCTGGCGCCAGGACTGAGTCCAGGTGAGCCTAGCTGGGGCCTGGGAAGTCCCCAAGGAAGCCAAAGTCCGGGATAGGCTCACCGGTTTCGGGGTTTTGAGGACATGCACCATGACACCACCTGGGCTAATTGGGACTTAAGTGGCTCGGGTGCAGATAAAAGTAATGCTGAAACTTCATCCCACTTGTGGCAGTTGTAGCTTGCCAGAAGTGTAGCATTATTTGCGATGTGGGTTTGGTAGGCTGCAGAAGAGGCTACTTTCCTGCCCATTGTGTAGTTCTTTTTGCTCTCCTTGTCCGTAGGAGCCTCGGAGGAAGCAAGTTGAGTGCCTGCTCTCTTTCGTGTGGTATTGACCACCAGGGAGTCCGGTCTTAACTGGCCTCCTATGTGATGAGGGTCGGTAGGTGCAAGTCTAAAAATTGTTTCAACACGTGGGTTAACAGCCTGTGTGAGGTTGGGTGCTTCCAAAGAAGGTTGGTTTCTGCGTACAGACTTCAATATTGGAATAAACTGGCGCACTGTGTTTTTTAGCTCCCAACAATTGCTCAGCAAAGTCTCTGTCTTCTACCACCTCCTGGGTATCTATGCGGATGTGTTCTGCCGTTTTTGTTTGAACTTTGTTGAGTAAAGGTTGGTTATCTATGGGGGAGTCTACTACTGGAGGATCCTGATTAATGGGTGAATCCAAGGAGTAGATGTTGGCCTCCTGGTCTGGGTCTTAATCGTCCACCTCATAGAATTTGTCTAGGTCGTCATCCATAAGTTGAGGATCAGATGCATCAATAAAGGAAACATTGTCCTGTCCTCCTTCTGGACTGACCTCAGGGTCATACAGATCTAGAACTCTGTCCCGACATGGTACGTCAGTACGAACCTTCTTAGAAGGAGGTTGAGACACCAGCGGTCTCGAGCTCGAACGGGCTGTGGTTGGTGGGGTGGACTGAAGGCTTAGAAGGTGTTCAGGGTGTTTATCGAAGTTACCAATGAAGGACATCCAACGCATAACCCGGTCGATGCCCTCGACGGACCAATCTTTGGAGCTTGGAAAGACAGTTGCGGGCTCGGAGTCGGGAAGGCCCATATCTACATTTGTGGGTGGGATAAGCTTAGGCCTAGGGTCTTTAGGGCGGCTTTCTGTATGGGAGGACTTATGTGTTTTATGGTGTTTGTCCTCCACCCTGGGTCCCAGAGGAGAGAGAGACTGACTTCTTGGGCCCTGACGTCTTACTAACGGAAGAACGTCGAATTTCATGTGTGGGGGGAGAGGTTTCTTCTGCGGACGAATGGGCCTCGGATGTCGTTTTCTGCGAGGCACCCTTGCCGTCTTTCGATGTCTTAGCGTCTTGACGTTTTACCGTCTTTCGACGCCTTAGTTCCGTCATGCGGCAATCTAGATTGCCCAGAGGACAGGGATTCGGTTGACCGTTCTCGGGGTGCCAAGCGTTGTCGAGTACTCGAAGAATCTTTCGAGTGTCGACTGGGGGTTGTGTCCTTTGTGGTGTGTGTAATTGTTGCACTACCGCCCCCGGGTGTAGTCCCCACAACATGGCCGCCGGCCTGTCCTACGGGGTTGGGGGCTTGCGCCAGCTACTCCGGTACCCACGCCGTCCGAACGTACGCCATCACTGCCATCGCTGAAGGTTCCCTCCACGCTCATGGCCTCGATTTGCCTGGCGTGGTGGGGCCAACGCTTAGTTGAACGGTCTTTTAACGCCTTAGGCTTGAAGAGCCTGCAGGCTCGACAAGACGTCTCGACATCTCCTCTCGGGAGACACAAGTTACACACGAGATGTTTGTCTACCCAGGGGGACTTAGGGTTGCACTTAGGGCAAAACTTAAATGGGGTGTTCTCCATAATACTGGGTAAGAGTGATGGCAGCTGGGCGAACAAAGTGTAGGAAGGGGAGAATATGCATTCAACTAATGGCCTAACAATGGCCTCCCCCTCTCTCCCTACTGTCTGGGAGTCAGGGCCGGGGCGGCCTTCCAGGGCCGTTCGGTCCATTGCGAATATTCTTCGATGGTAGTCTTCTTTCCGATACTTCGGAGTAGTGTAACGAGGTCGAAGAAAGGATAGAAAGAGAAACTATCTTATTTCAACAAAGTCAATGGCTAATTTGCCAAAAGGAACTCCGCTATGCACGTCCGTCTAGCAGGCAGAAAAAAACAATCTGAGGGACGGACCTCCACACGTGAGGCATCATGGGTACAGTGGACATCACACTAGGGATAGTATTACTGGCATGCCCTGTCGACCTCCCTTTTCGAGTTTCAAAACCTACAACTGTAATACTCCACAGCTTCCACTAGATGGCCGTCTATGCACAGCATGTGATCTAAGCAGATTCCACAAGTTTCGGAAATGGTTTTTACGTGCGATAGTTTATAGTCCTTTCCTAAAAATTCTAAATCAAGCATTGGTGATACTACTGTGTTCTTGACTACATTTGAATCATTAATTCGATTGTACGCTGGCTTGAAAAAGTTAGCATCTACATCTCAGGATATTAGCACCTGCACATTAATTGCAAGTTACTTCCAGCTCTTTTAACATGGTAGGTGGTCTCTGCAGTGGGAGAGGTCTTGAGCCTTCTATGTCTACCAGCAAAACTACTGATCTCAGTAGTCGTAGATGCAGACACAATGTCTCCCATGGATTCACTGACCAATGTTGATAAAATCCTGGATGTAAGGACTGCGTTAGGTTCATTGGTTCCGGTTGATGGAAACATAAATCAAAATATTATACCACTGCATGATGGTAAGGCTCAGGCAATAGGTAATCCCATTGACCGACCCCGCACTGTGACAAGTTCATCTCATGGCAACTGAAGCACCAAATGTAGATGCAACCTTCTATTCAATGCATGAAATACAAGATCAGGAAAAGTCTGCTTTTCCGGTTCATGCAGTAAATGACTTTCCCTTTGCGAAGATCTCGTTCATTAAATACAATTGATTTGAAGCATGATTCCATGAACAACCTATCTATGATGGGCCCGGTGGTGTTGGCGGAATTTGACAAACTGGTTAGGCTCTCTCTAGGTCCCATTACTGCTTTGGCGCAGCGATCAAGAGGTATGGATGATATTAGCCTTTTTTCTGCAAAAAACCTGTCAATACCCCTAGACTCATTACCACTTCGGCCATACTTAAGAGCAGTAGTCAAGTGAAAAGTTCCATCGGCCCTCGCTATTATGAAAGCGTAACAAAAACGTATGGTCACAGGCCAGTTGGTGCCTCATTCAGGCAAAATTCCTTTGTTAGGTGATGGTCTCCAACTCATCTCCTATTGATGACATCCATCAAATCAGCCCCCCACCCCACCGGTTCTCAATTTATCTTCAACACCTGACCCTCAAGGCCCTTATAATTTTCCTGTTATTCAAATTTTAGATCTTCTTGATAAAGGCCATGAAGTGACGTGCCTCGAGATGAGGGACATCAAATTCTCCATCAATGATATTCTTTCCAAAGTTAATCGATGGGAAGGATTCATCATGGCTAGAGTCTTGCAGACAAAATGAAAAGGAATACTGCTCGACCGCACTGCTTGTCGTTCAGCCTGCTCTCAAACAAAGAAAAAAACAACCTCACACAAGGCAACCCATATTATATCTCCAGAATTGGTACCTGTAGGTATTTTAGACCAAGTCCGGGGTAAAGGGTTAGTGTTGTATATAGAAATGACTTCAACTTTGACCAATTACTTGGAATTCCATCAAACATTGGCATTTATGTCCGAAAACAAAGAAATTAAATCTGCAATTCAAGATTTGAAGGAAATAACCATCCAAGCGCGACCCGAGCCAGGTAAAGAATTGACCAAGGACCATAAAAAAAAAGTAAACAATTTGGAGGCTGCAAGCCCGCTTCCCCGGGGAGCAGCAAGTGTAGTGGACTGTCCTTCTGCACTGATATAATAGATGAGAAAATTCTAGACAACCAGGCAGAGGTTTCCTCCAATAGTTCCACAGCCTTTTTGTCTCGTCGCAATAAGAGAATATAAATCAGGGCAGCAAGGCATAGAGACAATAGAAAGAAATCTTCTGAGGCCCAAACGGAAAAATCTTAGAATATGCCCTTGATTAAAAGCAATATGCACAATACTAACATGAAAAATCTTTGCATTATTAGTAGGGAGGATGAAATATTAGATCTGAACCAGTTGAGTGAATAGAGTAATTCTCATCTTCAACAAAAGGAAAAATCGGCTCAATTGAAGGATTCTGATCACAAAGTTTTGAGAACTGCTAAAAGAAAAACTGGAGGCTGTCCACCAAAAGGAGGGACTCAATTAGCTGACGGAGCAAATGCTCGTCAGGTAACTTTAGAGGAGCAATCCTCCACGCCTAAGCATTTGGTGGAGTTGGATATCAAACAGCCAATGTTATCCAACTATTTTCCATCTGAAGGCAGAAAGCAGTCGCACACTCCGAGACCTGCTAATATTGTAATGTGCTCATCCTATATTAATCATTGTGGAAGCAATTGCTCCAGCAGCTCTTTGAGCACCCCGAATATGAAATCACTTTCTTTAATATGAAATCACTTTCTTATGCAGATGCATGTCGAATTTCAAATACTAAAAATGCTGCAACTCCTCCAGCTGCAACTGTTTTTTAGAAACACAAAAAAGGTAGCAGGCGCCCCTCTCTCAAAATAACACGGCATGATAACCTGTTCAGTGGTTATTAACCACTTCAGATGTTTGCAGCCGCCTGCTTTTTGCTGACTGTACCCTTCACAATTTGGAAATACAATTTGCATATCAGTCTTTGTCCCGCCCACATGGACAGTCGAGCACCGAAATGCTATGGCAATTCCTTTCTGAACAAGAGTACCATTTCGGTGCTGGACTGCCCATGTGGGCTGGACAAAGACTGATATGCAAATGGATATTTCCCATCTATGAAAGGTACAGTGAGCAAAAAGTGTGTGCTGTAAACTCATCTCAGAACAGGTTACCATGCCATGTTCTTTCTGGAGAGGAGCGCCTGCTACCTTTTTTAAAATGTTTTTTATAAACTCATGCTCATATATTGGGGACTTTAAGACAAGCACTCACAGATGGATCATTTACCACAAATGCTTTAAACAATTTACTAATTGTACCTGCTCTGCAACCGTCTCACTCAACCATCGCTACTACAAAAACTGGTCCATTGCTGTCTCCATCTAGCAGTAGTCATGGGAAAGAAGCCCCCTCTACAGAAGGCATCTATGTACCGACGAACAAGCCTAAGCGAGCTTTAATTTGTGGGCCTGTGGATCTTCCTACTCCCGTCCTCCCAGCGGACTGGTCTATGGCTGCATTGGCTTCATGTGATGATCCTCTTACCACTTTGA
The DNA here is from genome assembly GCF_040938575.1 of Ambystoma mexicanum. Taxonomy (NCBI): domain Eukaryota; kingdom Metazoa; phylum Chordata; class Amphibia; order Caudata; family Ambystomatidae; genus Ambystoma; species Ambystoma mexicanum. Next base: position 859,742,352 of record NC_090930.1, on the reverse strand, counting down.
ATATCATAGGCTGGGTTGGTAATGCAGTCTCTTCCTCTATTTAATTACTCAAATTCTCTGGCTAATAACTTTAATATCAAGGGATTTTGAAAGGATCTCTTTACTCAGTCATAACAGTTATCGGATGATCTGTTATGTATCCTCTAATTATATTAAAACTTATCTGGCCCCACAGAACTGAATTCTTGGACATAGGGTTTATGCTACATTCTTTAAAGTCGGAAGAGGATGCTCAGGAATTCTTGCATTTCCAGGAGGTTAAAAAGGGGAATGAAGGACAAACCACTGGAAGGACGAGTGATCAAGGAAGGAAAGGGTAATATTTCATAATTTCTGTCCATGGCCGGTAATATTAAAGATCGTCATGGGTTGAACCATTAATGAAATCTATTTTGGCAACCAAACCAATCCCGAGACCTGCATAGCATTATCCAAGCAACACATTCACCATCTTTTCCTGGAATTCTTGTGGCTTCCACAACCTTGTACAGTGGTTTGTGTCTCTTCTTCCAAGTGAATTGCCTAGTGCCATCTTACTCCAGGAAACCATGAATCTAGATCATTTAATTTTGCAAGGCTTCAATACTTATTGCTCGCGAGCCTACAGGGCAACAGACTGTTGTCCCTCTGGTGGTTTGGCAATTGAGATTAATAATTCTATGGTCTGTGCTTCCAGACTAATTTTTTCATCAGAGTGTTTGTTAGTTGTTGAGTGAAGCAAAATGGAAACGTTTCAGAAGTTCTATCTCTCAGTGAGTCTGCATTGAAATCCCCTTAAAGTTTCCCAAGAAACTCTTTTCAATGAACTTTATGATATTGGAAAAGGCATGTATTCAAAATCCTAACTATGAAAATCATTGGGGGCGATTTTAATTCATGTTTAATAAATTATCAAGTGCCGTCAGTTGATGCTTTGAATGCCAGCGCGAAGAAGTCAAAGATGAGAGGAAAAAATGGGCAGCATACTTCGCAGATTGGGACACTGACTTTGTTCGAATAGCAAACTCTGGTCCCAAATTTTCATGGAAGCATGGTTTGGCATGCTATATGTTAAGACTTCTTTTGTGTTTCCCACACGATTGGTAATTTAGTCGATCACGTAGCTCATGATATTGATTTCAGTGACCATGCATTAATACAGTTAATCAATAAATCTATCTCTATGCATGCAGTGGTCGCAGAATTAGATTTTTTGGAAATTGATCGCCGCCCCACATCATTAAGATGAACCCTAGGTTGTCAACAAATCACTGCCTTGGTCTTGCAAGATCTGGGAAAAATGGAGGAATGTCTCCAATATCATACGGATCTTTCAAAGTGAGGAAATTGTCACTAGTATAGTTTCCAAAGTTCTAAAATATATGATTAGTAGATAAAAACAATGTTGTCACCCGGCTAAACATGATTCTAATCTAAAAATGTTAAAATGCTCTAACAGGGAACTAAGAATGATTAGGAACAGAGGCTTATGCAATTACCAGTATAATGGCAATAAAAAACAAATCCTTCAAACCTATAAAATAAGGTGAAAAGATTTAGGATCGAGAACCATAATGAAAATCTTAAAATGATGAAGTACATTTGCCAGACCCTGCATCATCCAGCCTGTATTCCATATGGTAACAGGTTTACAAGCAGCCCTGCTGAAAGAGGATCGCCTGCGGCACAACCCTGTGTCATTTGTCAGCAGAGGGAACCCAAGAAGCTGACTCCTGGTGGTTTGAAAATTAAGACGAGGTGGAGCGTAACAACCTAAATGGCCGCCTAGTGATTCCTACGCCCGTGGTTCGCGGCGCTTGGTGAGAGAGGGCTTTCGCCGCCGACTGATACACTGCGGGGCAGAGACCTACTGTTGGCCTGCCATCGCACTGTGGGACCTGTACAAACCCTGAGCAGCCTCCGAGCTGTACTTCCCCCTACGGGGTGAGGGGACTGCGCGGAGAAGCTGGAGGAGGATGCTGCTGCCCGGCCCGGAGGATAAGAGGCCCTTTGGTGCCGAAGACGGTGAAACAGACAGATGCCAGAGAGCGGCGTGAACACCACCCACGGCCCCCATCGTCAAAAAAGGGAGGACGCGCAGAGCACATCCCCTCCCGCGCCCCTGGGTGTGGTGGTATTGGCGGCAGGCCCGAGGGTAACGGCCTGGCCTGCAGGATCCTGAGCGGGCAAAGGGCCCAGGCGTGTCAGAGGGCGACCAGACTTTCTCTGGCCGTAGGTCGCAAAATAACAGGTGCCCCAACCAGAGTCCTCCAGCGCTTACTCCAGTGTGCCGAGCCCAGAGCCACGTACAGAGGGTGGCAGGCGAACAACTATCCATTGGAAGATTGATAAGTCCCCGGATCTGCTGCAGAGCCTGGACAATGTCAGCCTGGAAGGGGCTTGCACAACGCTCTGTCGGTAACAATCAGTAAACAGACAAGCCACCCCTACAAGCGGGAAACTTGCGGTGGTGAGGAGTGAGAGCGGGCATAGAGACCTGGCCAACTGCACACGACCTGCATTTACATGAGGCCCAGCACAACAGCGGCGAAGCTACAACTGGTGGAGAAAGGTAGGGACTGCTACCGAGGCATAGAGTATTAGTGCCAGGAAATGGACCTAATGAACACCACGCAGCAAGTACTGTGAACCTCCAGCAGGGGGCAATGCTTTCCTTATACAAGCCTGAATCTGAGCACCTGGGTCTCTTGGGAGCTCCGAGATCAGACACAGGGAAGCAAGACATGTAAGGTACAGGAACATACAGCAACACAGAGTGCGGCGTGGAGCGCGAGTGGCACTAGTGTGCCGAAATCTTCCAGCCATCACAAAGGTGGCATTTGGTAACACTGCATGCTTCGCTACAGAGTGATGATGTGAGACAACTAAATGCAAAGATGCTGATGTGGAGCTGATGAGCGAGGTGCAAGTCTAGTCCCTGATCGAGACCACCCAGCCAGCCAAACAGCACTAGATAAGGGACTCCTGGAGTGAGACCTGGACAGAGCCACCCTGACCCTTATTACAGCCTGTATGATCTGAAAACAGAGCGACAGTGGGGCCGTTACGGGAAGAAATCAATCACAAGTGGCGACAGTGGCGAGACCTGTGAACAAGAAATGATCACTGGCGCCTATGCTTATCTAGCATAATGCAAGACACCGGCTGTCTTCGAAGGGTGAGAGAGAGTACGGGAAGTGAGTGGCGAAATCCTGTCTTGGAAGGGGCCTGGTGCACACGGCGAGGCCAGATACTGAAAAAGGCCAACGCATAGAACGGTCTCAGACAGAGGGACATAATATAAAGATCACGATACCTGGCAAAGGCTCAAGCTAGTGAAGCGACGTGTTGCATTCCAGCACCACCACACGGTTAGACACATAAGCAAACACTGGGCCTGCGAATCTGAGCTGTAAGTGCTCTGCGAAAGACACTTGAACATACCATGGGCAAAGACAAACTAAAGGAACACTCCATGAAAAGCAGAATAGACCAGTTTACGATGCAACCTACGCAGAGCCGTGAGGAACCAGACCCAGACAATCACGCCAGTACTGTCTAAAATGTTTTATCCTTGAATGACGTCATGGCAGTCATAGTAGATTCACGTGCCTCCATGGAGTAGAAGGTGGACGGTACGAGTGTGGACGTCTCGCTCCTTCTCCACGATTTGCAAAAACTAACATCTCGGACCGGTGAGGCGGAGTAACGCATCTCGGATGCAGATGATGGGATACAGGGGCTGCAGCAGCAGCTGGAGGGCATTAAGGCGAAGCTAAAAACAATGGAAGACAGGGTGGACGAAGGAGAAGGGCGCTCAAGACGCAACAATGTCAAGATTCTGGGCTTGAACAATGGATCATGGACATATTTGAACCAAACGCCTTCACGAAATTCTTCTCCATACCGCGAGCTCACCGAATGCCAACTGGCAAACCAATACCTGGTGCCCCGCCACGTACTGTAATTGCGAAACTCCTCAATTACAGAGACCGGGACGCACTGTTACAGAGGGCACTTGCTAAAGGCACGCTAATCTACGCAGCTCCAAAATAGCCTTCTTCCCGGATTACACAAGGGAAGTACAAAAAGCCAGGCAATCCTTCGATCAACTCAAACGACAGTTGCAATCGCTCAATGTTAAATAAGGTCTGCGGTTCCCGGCCCAACTGAAGATTTACCACAAAGGCACGCAAGTCCACTTCACCGACCGAAAGGAATCATGGAAGTGGGCAGAGCCCCACATAGAAGGGGACTGGAGGGCCATGTGCAACAATAGAGGTGGGAACCAGCGCAACCGCCCAGACCCAAGACCAATACTGCTGCAGCCACCGGCCGTGAACCCCCGCCAGGGGAGGTGGGGGATTGAGTGTGGAACCCACCCGGGTGCTATGCCTCCTGCCCCCTCCCCCGATGCCTACAGGGGTGGATACTATTAGATACTATACACATTGTTATGAGAGCCAATGGAAAGGTTGGGCGGCCAAGGAAGGATCTGCCTCTTGAAGGGTTTGTTGTTGGGTTTGGAGTGTTCTCGTTATAGTCTGAAGCAAGTAGTAGTTGGTTCCCCGACTAATGTTCAGGCGACAGATGCTTCGAAGTGGAACAAAGTATGGGATTGGTGGGGGTGGGGGGGGGGGGAAGTGAGAGTTCTATTGGGACAGGCATGGATTCGGGCAATACCTACTGGATACTTTCCTGACATAGCTCGACAGAACAACTACAGCAAGCGATACCGCTTCTATACAAAAAAACACGGCACTTATACCTGCACCCAGCTGATGGCTTTACATAACAAAGTGCCCCTTGCCCTAAAGCTCCTGACCTGGAATGTTAAAAGGCTGGAAAATAGTTAAGAGGAGACTAGTACTGCAGCCCCTGAACAGACACTCTCCGGATGTGGTCTTCCTGACTGAAACCCACCAGGTGGGCACGAACTGCACTCTTTTTAAACGCACAAATTATCGCACTGCAATACAGGCTGGTTTTACAATGGGCTCATGTGGGGTGCTTATTCTAGTGCATAAAAGACTCCCTCTCAAAAGTATTGCAGGATACTGGTGGTAGGTTCACGTATGTCACGGGCACACTATGGAACAAAACAATCTCCCTACTGGCAGTCTACTCTCCTCCCACATTACTCGCAACACTAATACACAATATTACTCTGATACGGGTTGACGACACAGCAGGCATCCTGATTCTCGGGGGGGGGGGGGCTTTAATGAAGTTATCAACGTAGCCCTAGATCGCACACACCTGCAGGGGCGGGACCCCAACACACATACAAAACTTGCTACCTTTGTTGGGGGCACTGGGGCTTCGGGATGTGTGGCACCATTTACACCCTGAGAAAAGAGTATTCATATCATTTCAGAGCACATACTTCACTATCACGGCTCGATTATTTTTTCCTACCATTGACCGTGATACACACAGCAACCCGGGCAAAGTTCCTCCTGAGGGGCATCTCAGACCACCCCCCCCTGCTTATAGAGATTGAGACCTCAGCGCCAAGACTGACACCGACTGGATAGCTACTATCTGGGATTTCCGGAACTCATTGAATGCATGCAGACAGTCATTAATACATACTACGAATTGAATGTGGGGTCAGTGGATAGTGCAATAACTCTGTGGGAGGCATACAAGCCGGTGCTTCGGAGAGAAATTATCTCCTGGAACACGGCTCACAAAAAAAGCACACCAGCAGTCATTAGAGGAGGCGGAGGAGAATGTGAAACAAGCGGAGGGGGCACATCTTGCATGTGACCAGCCAATCATGCATAGAGCCATGGTTCTGGCCCAAAAACAACTACAAAATGTAGCACTGGATAACGCTAGACAAGCCCACAACACAATGAGAGCTAGAATCTAGGAAACTGGTGATAAAGCAGGGAAGATGCTAGCATGGATAGAACGTAGAGATGAAGGCCATAGCCCGGTAAGAGCAATCAAACCAGACAATGGTGACCCGCTCCTCACGGACGCGGAGATTGCGGAAGGATTTGCAAAGTACTATGCAGACCTGTACCAAGCCCCTAGTGTCTCCCCGGATACCTCTATTCTAGATACCATCACTCTTCCCTCCCCGAGTGCCGTACAGAAAGCCACCCTAGAAAAAGAAATCACAGAAGATGAGGTGCTATCAGCAATGGCACAGCTCCAATCCGGGAAAGCACCTGGTCCGAATGGTTTCACGCTCGAGAACTGGAAGAAGTTGGGGGGCGCTGCGATAGCCACGCACCTCTTAAATATGTACCGCCAAGCTAGGGAACTAGGTAGCCTGTTGGAAGATCTTAGGACAGCCACCATAATAGTGATACCCAAAGAGGGGAAACCCCCAGATAAATGCGGTTCGTACAGACCGATCTCCCTCATTAACAGCGAGGCAAAAATCCTGGTCAAAGTGCTAGCTATGCGTCTGTAACGGGTCATAACAAACTTGATCCATCCAGACGAATGTGGCTTTATCCCCTGCGCATCCACAAGAATGAACATACGTAGACTATATCTGGCGCTTGAACATATACAGACATCTCGTGACCCCTTAGCACTTTTAGCAATAGATTTCGAAAAGGCATTCGATTCTATATATTGGGAGGCATTGTGGGAGATCATGCGCCGGATGGGAGCAGCTTCTCTACAGCTCCCCAATAGCTAAAATCAGAGTGAACAGCTGGGTATCTAGATCTTTCAGGCTGGAAAAAGGGATGCAGCAAGGCTGCCCCGTCGGCGCTACTATTTGCGCTGGCGATAGAACCCCTAGCTATGCTGTTAAGGGATGCGCAGACATGGAGTGGTTTCCCAAGCCCGTCAGAATGGGAAGACAGTGTCTTTGTATGCAGACGATCTGCTTCTACATCTAAACAAAAACCCTGATATTGCATGCCCTGTGGTGACGCAACTCCTGGAACTGTACGAGGTCTTTAGCGGTCTCAGAGTAAATTGGACCAAATCAATACTTTTTCCGCTCAATGAATTAGGGGAGAGCGTCCCACAGGGCTGCCCATATAGAGTGGAAAAAGACCATTTCCGGTACCTGGGTATCCGGCTCACGAGAGATCTTACGACTACACAATCGATAACCTGCAGCCAATTACGGAAAGATTCACAAGAGACGTCCAGCACTGGATGTCCCTGCCCCTGACCCTGCTGGGACGGGCGGCATTGTTTAAAATGTTGGCGCTTCCCCGCTTCCTGTACGTCCTACAAAATGCCACGCTCCATATCCCAACACGGGTGTTCCAGAAAATAGATTGCAAACTCAGGAAACTCGTGTGGGGCGGTGGGCATTCGAGGATAGTGCTCCAGACACTACAGAGATCTGTTTGGGAGGGCAGTATTGGCCTACCTAGGGTACAGACATATTATTGGGTGAGTCAGATGTCTGTGGTTAACGATGTACTACAAGCAGACACATCGTTACCACATATGAGGGCATCAACAGCCATGAGGCTGTACCAAAAAACATCCACATCAATCTCGCCGAATATGCTGCTGCAAACACCCCGAATCTGGGTAGAAATTCATGCTTTCATAGGTTGGCATAAGAAAGTTACACCACTGCAACCACTGTGGGAGAATGGGTACCTCCCTGAGATTGATAAACTACCTAGATGACTGATCTGGGTGACAAATGGTATAGGAAAAGTGGGAGATGTGATAATAGATGGTGGTATAATACCCTTCGAGGACTTGACAACAAAATGTAATCAACCTATAACGGAGATATCATTATACACAGCTCCGGCACGCATTGCAACATCATCTACCGGCCTTGTCCAATATGCCAGAGTGTACCCCCATGGAAAGGACCATAGTTATGGAACACATTAACTCTAATAGCACTATACATAACCGTAGTGACATCACCTCCTTTGCTACTCCTGAGTTAGTAAGTTTGAAAGCCAAATGGGAGAGGTGGGAGATATCATGCCGGAAGATTGGGTCACAATACTAATGTATCCACGTGAGACGGCCATTTCAGCAAGGCTGCGACTGGTTCAATTGAAAATACTGCATAGAATTTACTACCTGAGAGTAGCCCTCTATCGATGGGGCAAGGTCTCAGAACCCAACTGCCTGCGATGCTGGAGCAAGGAGGGACCATTTTTATACATACTGTGGGGCTGCCCGCATATACAACACTTTTGGCAGCAGTGCTGCGATATATTGTCGAGAGTCGGTCCCCCGAGATCCCAAAATGTTGTTGCTGGGGGTGGAGGGTGATATCGACCGGTCACGATATGAAAAGCTGTTTTTCAACCGCCACCGCGGTGATAACAGCGACCACTGCTAAATTCCCCAGTATTACCAGAAGTTGAACAATGGGTCACAGACGTCCAAATATGCATTGCCATGGAACAAAGAGTGTATAGGGCACGAGGAAGCCCGGAAAAGGCTGGAAAGATATGGCAGAGATGGGAGGATGCTATATGAGCTCAATGTTATGATGATGGTAAAAGGTATGCATTGGTAAAGATGCTGTCGAAACGATAATGGTAAAACTGCATGTACTGTAAAAGAATCACTAGAACCTGATGTCTTGTTTGTTGTTGTGGTTTGACTCCAATGGGAGTCTGTTGTATGTCTGAACAAAACTAATAAAATGTGTTCTAAAAAAATAAAAAAAGAAAAAAGAAAATCAGATTCCCGGTGTAGAGAAGACTTCTACATCACAATCTCTGCAGAGGTATTGAAGGAGCATATAGAAAGAAAGTTCCAACTAACTTCTAATTTTAAAGAGATTTGTTATTTGAAACCTCAGAAGTCAGTGACGCTGCACTTAAATTGGAGCATGCAGGATATTGAGTGGGCGATTGGAAAGCAAAACCCTTCTAGAGCTGCTGGCCCAGGCCGCATCCCGCCATGTGTTTATAAAGCGGACCCGCACACGTGGGCTTCCATATCGAAGTGTAAATTTGATCTTATTTCAGCGACACTGTCATTGTAGCGATCTACAAAAAGGGTGATCATACTTCCCCCAGATAACTATCGACCAATTGCTCTCACTGATGCCGCTGCTAAAATCTTTTCTATCCTCATTCTACATGAGTTGGAAAATCATCTCTTCACACAATATATATTTGAAGCAACAAGTTACTTACCTGTAACTGTTCTACAGCATGGGTCTGGCATGGATTCACATACTCATGAATATTCCCCCGTCAGACTGGGAATCCTTGGTAAAGAAAAAAAAAAGTTTCAGTTTCGTTTCTGAACCGTCCTTCTCAAAATAAGCAATCACTGGTCTCTGGGTCATAGTGCCCCCAGCCAATGACTGCCCTCTACCTAAGCCCCTCCTCTGGCAGCCATCTTCAGATTTGGTAGCACGTAAAGTGGCAGTAGGACCAAGAGGAGAGCCGCAGAGGGGTGGGAGGGAGGGTTCGCATGTGAATCCATGCCAGACCCATGCTGGAGAAAAACAGTTAGCGGTAAGTAACGTGTTCATTCTCCAGCATGGGGTCTGGCATGGATTCACATGCTCAGGAATACAATACATAGCAGTACCCACATGCACAACCATGGGAGGTGGCAAGGCTCAACATTAAGCCTCTTATCTCCTCACCAGGCCCACCTTCAGGCAAACAGGTTGCGCAGCACTGCCTGGCCGACTCTGGACACCTCCCTGGAATCCCGGTCGACAGTAGAATCTTGTGAAGGTGTGCGTCGACCTCCACGTAGCAGCCCTGCAGATGTCCAGCAGGGGCACACCTGACAGGAACGCTGTGGTAGCAGCAATCGCTCTGGTTGAATGGGCTCTCGGACGGCCGGGCAAGTGTCGGTTTGCCAACCGGTGACAGTGCATGATGCAGCCGGAGAGCCATCTGCAAATGGAAGCCTTCGAGAGGGCCTTCCCCCGATTCACAGGTCCAAAGTTCCCAAACAGCTGTGATGTCTTCCGCAGGCTCTTCGCGCGGCCCACGTAGCAATTCTGCGCTCTAGCCACATCTAGCGAGTGCATAGATGTCTCAGCCGCTGACGAAGGCGACAGGAAGAAAAAAGGTAACACCAAGGGTTCGTTGAGATGGAAGTCCGACGACACCTTGGGCATGAAGGAGGGGTGCGTCCTCAGCACCGCCTTAGTCTTGTGGAATGTCAGGTATGGAGGTTTACAGGAGAGGGCCTGGATCTCTCCTACTCGTCGTGCGGAGGTGATGGCCACAAGAAACGCTGTCTTCCACGACAGGAACTTCAAAGGTGCCGAATGCAGCAGCTCGAATGGTGGCTCAGCACCAAGTTGAGTTCCCACGCCAGGGCCTTCACCGGCAGGAACGATCTGAATTGTCCTTTCATGAGCTCCTTCACCAGGTGATGGGACTACAGAGATGATTGTCCCAGAGTTCTGGTGTAGCAGGAGATAGCCGCCAAGTGGATCTTGATGGAGGCATGAGCCAGCCCCGCCTTGGCCAGCGACAACAAGTACGGCAGCACTTGAGGGGCCGTAATCCGCAGAGGGTCAATCTTCTGTGCACAGCACCGGACAGAACCTCTTCCATTTGTGTCCATAGCACTTGAGAGTCGAGGACGCCCTGGCCTTTGCCAGCACCTCCTTCAAGTCTGCCGGGATATCGTACCCTCCGAACTCTAGTGCTGCAGGAGCCAGGCCTGCAGGTTCAGTGACCCCGGGTCGTGGTGGAGGATAGCGCCTCCTTCTCTGACTAGGAGATCCGTGTCCATTGGCGGTTTGTCTGGGAGGGGGGGGCGGGTCCCTGCCCGCCACAAGATGCGCGCGGGTGCCCCACCACCTGATCGCTGGTGGAAAGTCTCGTTGAGTGGGATCCTGTCTTCGAAACTGCCCGCCGCTTGCATCCAACGGGCGTTGAGGAACTGTTGCAGTGGTCGCATCCGCAGCCTGCAAAGGCGCACAAGGTAGATGCACAAGGACATCATGCCGAGTAGGGACTAGATGGACCTCACCCTGGCCGCGTCCCATGGTCAACAGCCGTTGTACCTTTCCCAGGATGGCCTTCGTCCTTTCCTCGGACGGTGACGCCAATTGCGCCACTGTGTAGAGTCTGGCTTCCAGGAACAGGGCGACTTGCGATGGTACCAAGTGGGATTTCGAAAAGTTGATCGAGAATCCCAGATCCGTGAGCAGTTGGACGGTCTTTGCTGCGTGATCGACGGCGAGCTCCCTTGACTTTGCTCGGATAAGCCAATCTTCCAGGTCGGGGTAGACGTGGAGCCCCTGTAGGCGCAGCCGCGCCGCCACCGATGCCAGGAACTTGGTGAACACCCTGGGGGCAGACTTCAATCCGAAGGGAAGGGCCTTGAACTGGTAGTGCCGCCCCACGATCACAAATTGTAGGAATTTGCAGTGTCCATTTAGACTGGGGATGTGGAAGTAGGCATCCTCCAAGTCCAGCGACAACAGGAAATCTCCTTCCTCCAACTGTCCCAGCACGTGCTGGAGGGTGACCATCCGGAATTTGAGACTTTATGTACTTGTTTAGACGACGAAAGTCCAGGATGGGTCGCCAACCGCCGGTCTTCTTTCGGACAAGGAAGTACAGCGAATATACTCCGGGGCCCCGGAGCCTTTTTGGGATGAGTTCTATGGCTCCCTTTCTTAGCATTGCTCGTACCTCCAGAAGTAGTTGTAGGACGTGGTTTTCCTTCCTGGCCACGGGTGATATGCGGGGCACCTTCTCTGAAATTCCAGGCCAGAGCATCCAGCACCAAACGGTCGGTGGAGATGGACTCCCACACGCTGATGAATTTCGTCAGCCGGGCTCCCACTGGGGTGCTTGGGTGGGGGCCCGATGCCACGACCGGTTCAGTCCCGTTTCGTTGCGGCCTTGCCGCCAGCGCGATCCTCCTATTTTGCACCGCCCTCTGTAGGCTTCCTGCGATGAGGAGCTGGCCGCTTGGTGGTACGACAAGGACCCAACGCTGAATCTTTTGGAGGCACCTTGCTTGCCTCCGGAGTTCCGAAACGACAGCTGTCGTCGTTGAAGAACACCCAAGGCCCAAGCCGTCTAGGTGTCCGTCTTGATGGCCTGCAATGACTCGTCCACTGTCTTGCCTAACAGGTTGTTTCCGTCGAAGGGCATGTCTAGAACCGTGGTCTGCACGTCCTGGCAGAAGTCGGTGGCCTTAAGCCAACCACACCGGCGAAGGCAAACGTTGTCCACCTGACGAAAGCCGGTGTCAGCGATGTCCGTGGCCACCGTAATGGCGTGGTCCGAAGCTATCTCGCCTTCCTGTTGGATCTCTAGGGCCTCAGCCCTCTTGTCGTCCAGGAGGAAGTCCAGCAGGGGAGCGATCTTGAACCACAGCTCCCGGTCGTAGCGAGCCACGATCGCGAGGGCGTTGGCCGCTTTAATAGTCGTCGCCACCGAGATGACCCGTCCCGTGGCGTCCAGCTTCTTCCCCTCGCCGTCCGGCGGGGATGTTGAAGTCGAAGCCGTCGTCCACGCCGCTTTCTTCTTGGCTGCCGGGGAGACCACTGGTTCCGGGGACGGCTGTGCCCTAAGGCACATAGGGGCGGAATCCGGGACTCAGTATTTTTTCCTCGTACCGGTCTCTCTTAGCAGGAGCCCTGGATGGGTTCTTCAGGAGCGCCAGCCCCTCGACCCAGATATCATCCAGTAACGGGACTGAGAGGACAGTCTTCCTCTTGGCCTCCCGCCATTGGTAGAAGAAACCATCCTTCTGTTCTTCGGGGCCGAGCTAGAAGCGCTCAGATGCCCTGGCGATCATGGTGTGGAACGAGCCGATCTCATGGTGGGGGGGGTTGGAGGGGCAAGGGGGGGGGGGGGGGGGGGAGAGAGGCACGCAGAGGTGGTGAAGGGAGGTCCATCCCGTCGTTACCACAGTCGTCGTCTCTGTTCCAGTCTCATCCCTCGGTGGAGGGGAAGGAGGTGAAGGCTGAAATGGAGGAGGGGGATGGGTTTGCCTCCGCTTGCTCAGTGGGCTTCCCGACGGTCCAGGCTCCACTGGATCGCCCGCTGGGGATAAGGGCAACCTTGTCCTCATCTCCGTACACAAGGCCTGAATAGTCATCAAGATCGCTCCCGAGTTGTCTTGTGGCATAGGCACCGGTTGCGTCGGGAGTGACGGTTGGGGAGTAGGATCCTCTGTCTCCTCTGCGGCCCGCGTCTCCTCGTCAGAACCACTGTCGCTTTCTTCGTCCGCCTTGCCGGGATCCCTCCCGTAGGACCGGACCTCCTCAAACTTCTTGTCCAGGATCTTTGCAACGCCAGCCAGCTCATCAGAGGTGGTATCTGTGTCCCTAATGTCTACCGTGCACCCCCCCCTGTTTCTCCACGGGGGTCTTATCGATAGGCTGAAAAGAGGGTTCCCTCCGTGGTGGCAGGAAAACTCTAGGCCCGGAGGTAGTCTCCACTGGGATAGCCTCCGCAGGCTTCGCCAGGGCCGCCACCACTCCCTCGATCGAGGCCTTAGCCAGGTGAAGCAGGGCCTTCACGACTTTGGGCGCGCCTGGGCCTTCACCCTGGGGGGGTGGGGGGGGATCACCGCCTCGCTCCCCCTCGGCTGTCTCCATCGGGATCGACTGGGGCTTCTCCCGAAGCTTACCCGGGTTCTCCGACTTCCTTTTCCCTGAGCCGGACCATTGGCTCATGGTTGATGGTGATATTGCGCCCTGCCTGGCAGCCGAGGAGCCCAACCGATCGGCGCTCCCGGTGCCTGCGGACTCGTGGTGCTTTGCCTTTTGTTGGGCCCCCGTCGCCGGAGCGCCCTCAAAGGTCTTAGAAGACCGCTCGGACTTCTCATCTGCTGCTGGGCTCCTCCCCTCCAGCCAGTTGGTGAGTCGGATACGACGATCGGACATATTCTTGCAAAAGCACAGTCCTTCTCCACGTGCATTTTGTCTTTGTGAAGGCAGTAGAGTCATCGAGAATGCTCATCCTCCTTGAAGACATTTTATAATTCGCATCCAGGGCAGCTCCTGAAAAGCTTCGATACGGGCGTCGTATTTCCTTTCTCCTGGGCCATGTCCACACGGGGTAGGCCTCAAAGATCTTCCGGAATCCTCCAGGAACCGAAACGCGACAAAAACTTTGCCCTTGAGGGACGTAGAAAATTCCGAAACGGGTCCCCGTTGATCGGAAGTAGAATCGGTGGAGTTTGAGGCCCGATTGACCGAAAAAATGAGATTAAACTCTTTGAAAAATAGCAAAATGCAGTAAAAGCTCGAGAGCTATAGCACGACTCTCCCCAACACTTGAATGTGCAGTAAAAATATGAAGATGGCTGCCAGAGGAGGGGTTAGGTAGAGGGCAGTCATTGGCTGGGGGCAGTATGATCTAGAGACCAGTGATTGGTTGTTAGGAGAAAGACAGTTCAAAAACGAAACTGATTTTTTACTTTACAGAGGATTCCCAGCCCAACGACTGGGAATATTCATGATCATGTGAATCCATGCCAGACCCCATGCCTGCAAAATATATTGCTTTTCGTAGAGTTATGAGCACAACATTAAATGCCACTGTCATTTTGCATATCTTGGCTCAAAATAAGATCAAGGGCTCTATTCCTGTGTACATGGCTTTAATAGACATGTCAACCGCCTCTGATACTGTAATTCGGAATCTCCTTTGGAATGAAATGACTGCCCTAGGGATTCCTACTGCTGTGATGTACTGGACCTCGATGCTCCATACGAATACCTCCTATAAAGTTAGACTCACAAGGGAGGGTGTGAGGACAAACTATTCCGACTTAAAGATTAAAAACAGGGGTGCAATTTAGCAGCCACATCGTCCAATCTTTGTGATCTCGATGAGCAATGGATTGGCAACCATTCTCTATTAAATTGTGGTCCATTTGTTTGCACTGGATTGCATTGCAGACATTTTATTCGATCCAAAAGAAACTACAAATGTTTGAGAATTCTGTGCACTCCTAATCGTAGCCCCAATTCCTCTAAAACTAAAATGGTATTTTCTGCAGGAAAAAAATGGCAGCCCTACAGATGGGTGATTGACAGTGCTTTTATTGAACAACCCTCCAAAATTATCTATCTTGGATATTACCCGAGTAATGTCTTGTCAGTTAAACTGTGGACGGACAATCTTAATGAGAAATCTAGACCATTGCTGTCCCAAATGAAAGTGATTT
This sequence comes from Ambystoma mexicanum, assembly GCF_040938575.1. NCBI lineage: Eukaryota > Metazoa > Chordata > Amphibia > Caudata > Ambystomatidae > Ambystoma > Ambystoma mexicanum. Next base: position 859,727,283 of record NC_090930.1, on the reverse strand, counting down.
TTGCTAAATATTGCAAATACTCGATTGTACCATTGATGGAATTCCATAGACTGAAAGTGGAATGTGTACTTTTATACAGTTTAGATATGTGCTTGTTCAATATTAAACTACTCCTTAATAGAGTTCGATTAATGAAGTCTGCATTACACCTTGCACTATTCTGAAATCAGTAATCCGTTACAAATTTAGTTTAATCTCATTGGCATGCAGATTTGAATGGAGGTCTTTCCAATTTTGCTAAAATACTTGATCCGCGGATTCGTTGTACCAGGATTTTCATGACATGCTGACCGGCAATGGTCCTAGGTCTTTTATCTTGTATTGTAGAAGGATGCAATTGTAATTAGATTAACTCTGGGTTACACACAATGATTTGTGTAGTCGTTGTAAAAAAGAATCTTTATGAAAAGGACTGGATTGATACTATAGAGGAATTGAATAAATATAGTACATTTAAGGAGTATACAAAATATTTTAGAAAAAGACCAGCATTGCTCCTATTTAACCTCCTTCCCATGTAGCTCTACTCGTACATTGTTCATGCGTTTTAGACTCAATCAAATCCATACTGGTGAGAGCGCTAGTAAATGGACCAGTGAAAAGGGCACTAAACCTGACGTACATTGTAGGTTCCCACATTGTGAAGAACCTAAGGAGTCTCTAATACATTAGAACCTATTAAGGTACATATGAGCTCCTTTGGGAAAGAACGATGGTGGGGGTAGGGGGGGACAGACCTCATTTTTGCCCTCGTACGGCTATTGAGAATAATTGAATTGCTGACAATGAAATGAAATGTTGCTTAAAGTACGCTACGTTTCTCTTTTTACTAGACTATCTTGAAGGTGGAATGGATATGACAACTTATATTATCACTGCTTATGCAGGCTTTTCTTGAACTATCTTCGCACATTGCGTGACCTACATCAATAATTTGGTTTATATCAATTCTAATATTACTGACTCTGTACCTTAAATCCTAGGACACAGACTTGCTTGTTTGTAATATGTTTTATGTTTATTTTATGTCCTTTAAATGTTTTTAAAGCTTAGTGTTCATTGTAATGCTGCATATTTGCGTGATTTGTGTTTGGATATTGTTAAATGTTTGTGGAGTCTTAATTAGTACTTCATGATGGAAACCCATTTATATCCATTAATTCAGTTGTTTGATGTGAATTTAGGATTTTACCTGTATATTCTTAAGCATCTTTATATGTATAACAAAGAATATTTTGGAAAGGTTTTTTTCAAAACCACAAATAAAAGAAGCTGCTTTAAAACCCTTCAAAAAGTCCTGCCAGGATCCAACACAAGGCATACATAATTGGGTTCCAAAGAAAAATATGGAGGGAAAGTTTCAATAGGACTTCAACCCATGCAACCAAGAAGAAGAAATATTGGTCTAACTTGAAATGGGATCCACCAAACGAGTGAAAACAGCAGTGAAGAAAACTCCAGAAGCACAGAAGAACCTGAGCAAGAAGGTTAAGGCAGCTCGACAGACTGATAGGGACAGGCAACAAAGGAAAACCATTCCCCCAAGGGAAAATGGAAGCATCAACACAGGATGGCCAAAACAAACATGAGACGGGGGTGGGGGCTATAAGGGTCCCAATACCCTTCTGTGTGACGGCAGCTTCCTGGATTCAAGGCGTATGATGAAGGTTAAGAATGAAAGTGGCAGTAAAAAGGCCCAGAGATGGTCCAAGCTCGGATGTCCCAGTCCAGTCCACAAGGAGGTTATGGGGAAGGCAGATGACAGCCCAGTAAAGACATCGAGCAGCCGCAAATCAAACAGTGCCAAGGATATGGGACAGAAGCCCAGCCTATATGACCAAAATTGTTCAACAGAATGCTAGCAAATTTCCAGCCGAGCTCAAGCAGGCTTAGGATATTCCCTAGATTATTATTTTAATTATTTTTATTTAATGTGCAATAGACAACATTTGACTTTAACCCTTTAAGTGCCATGGACGAGGTATCTCGTCCTTGGAAGTGCATACGCAGTGCCAAGGACAAGATAAATCGTCCTTTTCAGCACCTTGTTTTGAGCGATCAAAACTGTAATCCAACCCCCGGGCTATGTGAGAGGAGGTCCCCCCTCACTGCCAGGGGGCTGGATTACCTTCAGTTTCACGTTGCCGTGCTAAAGCACATCGGCGTGAAAATGAAAGTAAAATCTCTGCAGCAGCCATTTTCGGCTGCTACAGTGAAGAAAGACCTCTGCGTCTACCTCAGGCTGTATTTCAAGCCGGAGATCGAGGCGGGTATCGTTGGGAAGGGGATATTTTCCCCTTTTCAACGATACCCATTATGTGGCATTTCTGCTCACGGATCGGGCGCGTGGTGCGCGATCCTTGAGCAGCAATGTCACAGGATCAATACAGATCTGTTTGTGACGTGGGGGGGAGGAGGGGCTGCTTACTAGGTAAGCGGCCCCCTTACCCCCGTGGCCCCAAAGCATAAGGCCACAGCGCTGGAGACCCCTGGGGGCAGATGATCACTGCCCCAGGGGTGAAAAATAAAATAAAAGTCAAGGGAAGGGGGAGGTGTGAGGGGGTTTGGGGCCCACTAGACCACCAGGGATATAGGAAAAAGTGGTGTCCTTGGAAAGGGGAGGTTCTCCCCTTTCCAAGGGCACCATCTACATGAGGCATTGCTGGTCACAGATCGGCGCAGAGCGCTGATCTGTGACCAGCAACCCACTGGACCACCATGGAAACGTTTGTGACCTGGAGGGGAAGGAGGCTGCTTCAAGTAAGCAGCCCTCTTCTCCCCCCCCCCTCTACTCCCCTAAGCATGGGGGCACATATGTGCACAACCCTGGGGGCAGATGGCTGATCATCTGCCCCCAGGGAAGGGGGAAAAAATAAAAAATAAATTAAAAAATATAGAACGGGGGTGGGGGGCCTGGGATTTGTTTGCCCCCATGAAATGGTGGTGGCCCTCCCCCACACCAAGTGGAAAGGGGGGGCCACCCCTTGTAGCACTCCCTGGGGGCAGATCTATGGTCCCCGGTGGGAGTACATAAGGTGGCCCCCCATCCAATGATCATCTGCCCCCAGGGAAGTGGGCAAAATGGAAATAAGAAAAGGGAATCTTGGGTGGGATGGGGGGCCACTAGCCACCAGGGATATATTTTACAGAAATGGGGGGTGGCCCTCTCCCCCTCACCCCAAGGGGAAATGGGGGCACCCCTTGTAGCCCCTCCCTGGGGACAGATATCTACTCCTAGGAAGGGGCATCTGACTCCAGGGAGGGCTGAATGAGATACCCCCCCTTGCATTTGGTGTGGGGGGAGAGGGTCACCCCCCAGTACATTAGAAAATTACCTGGCGGTTTAGGGTGCCCCTCAGCCCGCCCTAAAGTGTAGTGTACCTTTTCCATTTTTTTTTTCTTTACGAAACTTGCCTTGGCGCAGAGGGGCACATTGGTGTGCCAATCTGGCGTCGGGGTGCCCAAACCTTACTGCCCCACCCACTGGGGGGCCTGTCCCACCATTTTTGGGGGCCCTCTCCCCCACCCCAAATGGAGGGGGGGTGTACCTCACACAGCCGTTTGTAGGAGGCCCAGGGAGGCCTGCATGAGGTGCCCCCACCACCCATTTAGGGTAAGGGGGAGGGGGGCCCCCAAAAATGGTGGGACAGGCCCCCCAGTGGGTGGGGCAGTAAGGTTTGGGCACCCCAAGGCAAGTTTCGTAAACAAAGAAAAAAATGGAAAATGGTGGAACGCATTTTAGGGGGGACTGTGGGGCACCCCAAAGGATGGGGAATTTTCTAATGGGACGGGGTAGTGACCCCGTCTCCCCCACCCGCAATGGTGTGGGTGCCATGTCATGCAGCCCTCCCTCGGACCAGGTATCTGCTACTAGGAAGGGACTCCTGAGCCCAGGGAGGAGGGCAGGACAGCCCCCCCCTTATCTGCCCCGGGGGACGGGAGGGGCTACATGAGATGGGCCGCCCCTCCAATTTGGCCATGTGTGGATAACCACGGGTATCCTCTTTTGGACAATGCATGGGGTTCCCTGTTTTCCTTGCTGGCTTCGACACCCTAGGCCCAAATCTGTAGGTTGCCCACATGAACAAAATGGGCAGTAGCGAAAGGCTTGGGGTTACCAGTGGGTTACCAGTTTCCTTTTGCGCCCCCGGTAGGTGCACCCACACATGTGAGGTACCGTTTTCATCGGGACACCTGTGGGAAAACTTAAAGGTATGACATCTATTGTTGGCGACGTGTTTCGGTGGGTGGCCAGAGCGAAATGTCTGAGAATCGTCTTCATTTCCAGCCAATTTCAGAGACATTTCCCTGTGTCCACTCACCGAAACACATCGCCAACAACAGATGTCATACCTTCTCGCGTTCCCACAGGTGTCCTGACGAAAACGGTACCTAATGTGTGGGTGCACCTACCGGGGCGCAAAAGGAAAAGGGTAACCAGCTTTTCGCCACAGCACAATTTGTTCATGTGGGCAACCTACAGATTTGGGCCTAGGGTGTCGAAGCCAGCAAGGAAAACAGGGAACCTGATGCATTTCCCACAAGAGGGGACACGTGGGAATGCACAGAGGTCTGACTTGCGCAAATCGGCCCAGAATCTACTGCCCAGAACCCCTGGCAAAGTCCAAATTTGGGGGTAAAAAACAATTTCCAAAACGGTACCTCACATGTGTGGGTTCACCAATCTAGCCGCAAAGGGAAAAGGCTAACCCACTGGTATCCACAAAAGGGTTTGGGGAGATAACCTACAGATTTGGGCCTAGGGTGTCCAAGCCATCAAGGAAAACTGGGAACCCCATTCATTTCTGAAAAGAGGGCACCAGTGGGAATCCACAGATGTCCAACTTGCGCGAAGCAGACCAGAATGTTTTACCCCGATACCCCAACAAAGTGAAAAATGTGGGGGTTTTTTTGGCACATTTCAGACTTTGCCAGGGTATCTGGGTAATAATTTCTGGGCCAATTTGCGCAAATCATACCTCTGCAGATTCCCATGGGTGTCCTCTTTTCGGAAATGCACGGGGTTCCCTGTTTTCAATGGTGGAATGGACACCCGAGGCCCATATCTGTATGGTGTGCCCGTCGGCAGAGAGTCTGAAATTCAGGTGTGAAAACAGACTTGGGGTTACTTGTGTTTTAGGCTTTCCCCTTGGCGCCCAGGTAGGTGCACCCACACATGTGAGGTACCGTTTTCATCGGGACACCAGTGGGACTGCGGGAAGGTATAACATTTGTTGTGTTTGTGTGGTTTTCATAACATTTTGACGCATTTTCTGGTGCCCATTGTCACACAACCCTTTCATTTCCCAAAGGTGACCTACATTTAGTCGCTGCTTTAGGCACCATACACCTTTGTAACCTACACAAGGTCTGCCTGTGCTCTTTCAAAAAATGATTGCTTGCCGTTCCTCACCACATTGGTTTCCCGATTTACACATGCTAAGTGTGTCTGTTCAGGCCGTGAGCGTAAAACTCGTGTGTGCCATGGCTCAGTGTTTGGCTTGTGGTATTGCTTGTTTTGCAAAACTACAAAAAATGTATGTTTTCCTAACTGCAAGAGTGGGGGGGAATGTAGCGGAGCATTGCTTTTCTCAAAAGTCATAGAAGCCATTGCGTACCAAGCCAACCATGTCCAACACATACCTTTTTTTCAGTCATTTTCACGCTTTTCCCCCCAATCTATGGCATTTTCCCCTACCTCGTGTTTCCCTGACCTACACAAATCACCCCTTCCTTAACTTGGAATTTTGTCTACTTTTCAGAAATATATGCCTCTGTCCTCCAATTCCGCTTTCCTACCCTTTTCTCCCATTCCGTCCATGCATGTCCAATTGGCAAAAATGGCCAAAATCGCCTACCTCTCACAAAAAACAGTTGATAACCACATCAAAATAATTTTTTTTCGTTTCAACTCAACCTGTTCTTGAAAGCCAGGAAATTGGGGAATTCAGCACAGCAAACCATTTGTTCCTAGCTCTTACAAGGAAAAAACCACAGGTACATCATTTTATTTGCATTCTTTGAAAAAACCCAAAATGTTCGCCCTTTTTGCTTATTTTCTCTCACCCCTCTACAGCAACCTAGGATTCCTGGGTGGCGTTACGACCGCCTACATGTGGGGAAAAAAGGAGCCAAATTTGGCCGAGATCCCTCATGTAACAAAAAAGTTACAAGGCTTTGAATGGCCACATACCGAAATCACCAAAAAAGGCCCTGGCACTGGGGGGGGAAATACCCATGGCATTTAAAGGGTTAAACACTTACAAAATAATACATACAAAAAGATAAAACTGAATCACTTCAATTTTCAGAGTCCCTTATTTGGGTTCTTCAAATAAAAACTATGTCAAGACTACCAAAACCGAACGAGAAGAAAATGAACACAAACTGCAAAAAAAGCACATTTCAAGAAAGGAGAGCCAGTGGGTCTCAAAGCAACTACATTTTACAAGAGCAGAACACGAAGGAGAACAGAAACAAAAGATAACAGTAGTAAGGCCCTAAAAGCCTCCACTTCCCATTCCCTTCCTTCTCTCCAATGGATTTTTTGATGAACAAACCTACCAAATCTTCTAACCCTCATACTCCATGTACCCGGGTATTTAGATATTAAGTGTTTAGACGTCTGAACATCGCTGTAATCACACTTATCACAATTCGGTACAGATGTTCCTTCCCTATCTCTAGTAGCCAAAATCTCCAGAGTCAGGAATAGATTTAAGCGGAATCTTAGAAAAGATAATTCAGCACATAAATCAGGTGACTTATTTTTAGATAAGCGGCTGTCTGTGGTCCCTGCCTATCAACCAATGCAAAGTAGGCAGATCTCTTCGCCTTCCTCATACTCTCTATGGTATCTATCCAATCTGATTTGCAGTGATCCGACCGCGGCTGCATTTACCCCGGCCGGAACGTTCGCATGAGAAAGGTGCGAACTGCCAAAGGTTTGCACCTTTCTCATGCGAACACACATACATACACACACACACACAACACACCCATAACACCCCCTCACCGACACCCCCAACATAAACAAACCCCACTTACCTTCATCTTCACTCTGGGTTCCGGCAGTGCCAGTTCACTTTCACTTCCGTGATCGGGAACCGGCGCCACAGGATCCTTTTCTTTTTTTTTTAAAAATGGAAGGCTGCGGGGATGTCCCCCGCAACCCCTAGTCACTATACCATGAAGTATAGTGAGCAGGGCGATGCGGGGGATAGCCCCGCAGCCCCTGTTTTTTTTTTTACAATGTGACCACCAAAAGGTTCAAACTTTTGGTGTTCGAACCTTTGGTGGTAGCATTTAGAACTTTTGGTCATTGTGACAATTGTTTTGTAGGTAAAATCGTCCTATAGCTCCAATTGCATGGTTTCATCTTTTCTTTCACCTTGACTGCATTCTGGAGGAGGAGGAGGTCAACATCACAGTCAGCTCTCGCTAATATTTGAGAGCACCTATGCTGGAATTTAAGCAAAAACCCTTATTTGTCAAGTTGCATCTCTCGAGCCACTACCTCAAAAAGGGAATTCTTGGGGGAGTCTAGGATAGATCTATTAAGTGTCATCCACTTCCATTCCATCCAGGATCTAAGTGACGCAAGGCCTATTTCGGATCGGAGGGAAACTATTGGGACAGAGTCTGGTAGACCTAAAGTGCGTGTTTCCACAACTTAGCTTCAATTGTGTGCCATTCTATGTCTACGGCTAGGGAGTGGTAATACAAACCAAAGAGGACTATCAGGACTACCTTCCCTATGTAAAATCTCAAAAGAGGAAGTATAGAAAGTTTACAAAATTGGGATTTGATTTTTTCCATTTGTGCTCCCAACTTTACAATTTTTAACGCAACTGATATCAGACTACATTTCGTTGGAAAAGACCCGAGTGTTTCTCCCAGATAGGTTAATTCCGAGACAGTCTTTATAGACAGCTGGTCCAATTTCTAGACAGTTCTTCACTGTCCTTCTAGGCTGTTTGAATATTAAAATCTTGGACTTTTCTGGATTAATGGTAAGGTTATGAATTTTCGCGTAGTTTTCTAGTGCAGTCAGAAGATGCTGCAGCCCTACTCTAGAATGATCCAGGACGACAACATCATCTGCGTAGGCCAACCAATAAGTATTTGTTTTTCCAATTTACAGGTGATATTAAACCTATGTCCTGCAGCCACCCCGCTAAATCTGCCATGAACAGAATGAACAAAAAGGGAGCTAGTAAACAGCCCTGACGGACCCCTCTCTCTATCCTGATCGGGTTGACAATAGGCCTCACCTACACCTACAAAGCCTCGCCCGCATTGAGTTGTTATAATGTAACTCTCAGGATCGAAAGTAGACTAGGAGAGATCCCCCAAGAATCCAATTTCTTCCATAGGAGATTCCTATCAATGATATGATAGTTTATTTATATAGCGCCTATACACACTGTGTTTCAAAGCGCTTCAAGGCAAGGAAGGGAACAAGGGAAAATACGACGTTCTTACAGGCCATGAACAGTAAGGATGTGAAATGAACTATCGTACTCGGCCTGACGACATTTCAGATAGTGCAAGTGCTAAGACATAGATAAGGAAGGGAGGGGGATAGTGGGAAGGAAATGGAAACAGACAGGTGACTACCGTACTAGGCCTGACAACATTTCTGGTAGAGCCGGAGGAAAAGAAAAGGTGAGTGAGAGGGGTGCAGAAAGAGAGAGGAGGAACAAAACAAGTGACTATCGTACTAGGCCTGACAACGTTTCAGATAGTGCTGGAGGGAGGGGGGGGCAACAGTTAGGGGATAGGGGAGCGCCAGTCTAGGTTGCTATCATAGTAGGTCCAGGGACAATTTTGATAAAGTAAGTGCATAGAAGAAAGTAAGGGGAGGAGGGGAGATGGGAAAAGGGAGAGGGGAGGGGAGAACAGAGTAAGCAGTCAAAAAGAGTGGAGAAGCAAGAGAGGAGGGCAAATACAATTGCAGAAGTCAGTAATAACACATAATGTTGCAAGCCAGGATACAAGATCAAGATAGAACAGCATGATTCAGGGCCACCATGAGTACAAGATGCAAAGGAAGTCCAGCATGAGAGTTGAGAAAGGGTGATGCACCGTGAATCAATGAAGTCCATAAAAGTATAATCCAGCATTGGCCACAAGACGTTGATGGTGAAACCAGAATGTATCAGGACAGACTCCTCTGTGCAGGAAGGGTGGGGGTGCACAGGAAACATGGGGGGACCACAGAGGGCGGGGATGGCCTGTTGGGACAGAGGGTGTAAACGCATGTTGGTGCAAGCTTACCTGCTGTCTTAGCAGGGGGTTGGACCCTGGATCCTCCTGGTCCTAACAGGTCCAAACAGCAATAGCCCTTTTCTTTGACTGCCCTTCACTTTGGACGCCCGAGCGAGAGACGCCCTTCATCTAAGAGTTAAGAGCAGGAAGGAAGAGGCAGGGCTAAGAAAGTGGGCGGGGCTTAGGCCAGGTGACCTAGATCCACTTACTGCTGCTCCCCAGCTGCAAAGGAAAAGAGGCTGGAGGGTTCCTTAAGTAGGGAAAAGAGCGGCAAGCAGGAAGGCACCAGGTGGGCGGGACTTGCTAAGTGGTGAAACAGAGTGGCAAGCAGGAAGGCTTTTCGTATCAAAAGCCTGGAAGAGGTCTAACAGCGCCCCAAAGAGGGTGGGGAGCCCCCCCTGGAAAGATGGCACGGCTATCCTTGGGGATAATATAAAGCAGTTCTCTTATGCCTTATACCACATTTGTATAAATACTCCTGAAACAATTTCCCTCCTTGACAAAACCAATTCTGCGTTTCCATCTTTCATTTGAGTCCAACGCTTCAACCCATTCCTCTTTCTGTATCACCACTTCAGTGGTTGCAAAAACCATATTACCTTTATCCTCTAATTTTGCCTGGTCATCTCCAATGGCATTATCTACTCTCACTCTGGAAGCATGGTCTACCTGCACATTTTCTTTTCCTGGCACAACCTCCATGTTGAATTTTAGACATTGTAGCCTTGTTACCCAGCAGGCAACCCTCCTTGAAACTTTATCAAGTCCCTCGCTTTCAAATATCGCCTTTAAAGGCCTGTAATCCGTCCTCAGAGTAAATTCTTGACCCCATACAAAGTATTTGAACTTCTCAATGCCCCAATGACAGGCTAGTGCCTCCTTCTCTAAAACCGAATAGTTCAGTTCAGCACCTTTTAACGTGCGAGAAACATGCATCACCATCATCTCAGTACCATCAGCACCCACCAGGGACATCACAACTCCTATACCCATCTCACTGGCATGAACGGAAAGAACGGTTTTCTTTCTGGTATCGTACATAGCCAATGGCTTTGCCATGTCAATTTTATGTTTAATCTCGTCAAGCTTTCTGACATTCTCTGTCCCACTCAAACTCTACTCCCTTCCTCAATAATGCCCTCAATCTGGTTACTCCATCAGTGCAACTTTCGACCAAACGATGATAAAATTCTATCGTCCCTAGAAACAATCTCAACTCAGCCTTGTATGTCAGCGCTTGCATCCTTTTTATACCATCCACCAAATCTCTCTTGGGTCTCAGTCCGTCCTCAGATATTTCATGTCCCAAGTACTCTACAGCTTGGGTAGAAAAAACTTCTCCCCTCGCAGCGTTATACCACGTTCCTTAAAGATCCTCAAGACCATCTCCACATTGCTCTCCAATTCCTCTTCACTCCTCCCACATATGAGTACATCATCTTGAACACAAAACATCACTCATCCCCTTTAGCAACCTATCCATTACTTTTTGAAAAACTGATGAGGCTGATATCAGCCCGAAAGGCATCCGACGAAACTGGTAAATCCCTTCATATGTGATGAAAGCTGTACATTTACGAGATTCAATATCCAAATTAATCTGGTGGTATGCACTTGCCATATCTAACTTGGCAAAAAATGTTGCGTTACCAATCCTTCTCAACAATTCACCCATATTTCGTAGTGGATGACGATCAGCTATCACACACCTATTCAATTCCCTCAAGTCGACACAAACTCTCACATCACCACTTGTTTTTACCACCACTACTGGGGAAATCCACTCTACCACTTTGGCGGGTTCAATAATACCCGCCTTCTCTAGTTTCTTCAATTCCACCTCACAGCATCACGCATAGTCACGGGAAAAGGTCTGAGTTTGGCACACACAGGTATGCTCCCATCTTTCAATACAATCTTGTGCACCATGCCCTTGAGGCACCCCAAGCCTTTGTTAAAAACTTCTGGGTACCTCTCAATTAGACCATTCACACCACCACTCATTTTGTCAGTACCTATGTTCAGTACTTGATCTTTGCTGTTGGGATCCAATCTGATGCCTAAACCTCTTTGCTCCCACCATCCAAACAGTCTCCACTTTCTTAGCGACAAATCTTTCCACACGTTGGCCTTCCTTTAAACCTGAAGTGAGCAGTACAACATCCCAACAACTCTATTTTGCCCCCATTATATCCACCAGGATCCTTATCGGATGGGCCCAAATCTTCTAACCGACCACCCACAATGTTTTCATAGGTAGCTTGTGACATCAATGTAATCTTTGAACATGAATCTGCAAACATTTTCACTTGCCGACCATTCACCTCAACCCAAGCCAATGGATGTTCACACTCAATCTCGGAACATTTCACCATATTCACCGTAACCATCTCATTCCCTGACTCTTCACCTTCATCTGATGACCCTACATCGCATTCTTCAACAAACATGGTCCCCTCCCCCCCACCAATAGGGTAATTCTTGCAACAGTTTTCAAAGTGCCCCTATCTTTTACATAAGATGCAGTTAGCTCGTCTCCCAGGGCATATGGGAGAGGTCGATAGATGACGTGCACTTCCACATCTGAAGCAGTCGGTCATCCCTTCTTGGGCTTTTTGCACGCATCTTTCTGGATAACCTTGTTAGCCACCTGACTCCCATCACTGTTACCCTGGATAACATCATTCTGCTTCACTAATTTGGTTTTCTGCTTCTTTTTCTCTCTTACACCTTCCTTCTTTTTGCCGCCTACTCTCAACACCTCAATTGCTTGTGAAAGCTTCGATTCTTTAGGAGCCAATTTCGCCACACATTGCAGAGTATGTTCGATTCTCTTGGCAATACTTATGACCTCCTCCAGACTGGGATCATCTTTCAACCACACCTCATCACGGATCTTGTCATTGGAGCAGTGCAACATGAATTGGTCCCTAATGTGCTCATCCAAGCCACCACCAAATTTGCAATTTAATGAGGTGTCTTAGAGCCGTAATATATTCTTCTACGGTCTCCCCTTCATGCTGGAACCTCATTCCAAAGTGGTATCGCTCAAGCACTGGGCTTATTTGACTCAAAATGTTTGTCAAGTTTTGCTAATGTAGCATCAAAATCATTACCTCCACCTTCCGTATCTAACCCTGCAATGTCTGTCAAGGTCTCAAATTCTTTGTCCTTCATAGCCAAGAAAACGCATCAGCATGGACACTTTCCTCTCCGTGGACATCCCATTGCCACATGTCGCCTTTATATAATGTAAGAAACCCCTCTTCCAGGGACCCCACTTAATCCTAGGTGGGCCTGGAACAGGCATGAACATTTGCGGACCCGGAACCCCCGAAAGTGCCATATTCGGTGTAGGTTACTCCATATAATTGGTGACAAGAGTACACAAATGTAGTAAAAAAAATGCAGATACAGTACCACAAGCACAGCCCTGTTGTGGCAACTGGGGTTTACTCCTTTCTCCTCACCTGTAACAACGCTTCAGACTTTCCAGTAAACACATTCTCATAAACAAGAAACTACTCTTTAAGAAGTTGCTATCACTACCTCATCAACCGCCTTCCCTTGTGGGCCCTGGGCGGGGAGTGCAGGTGAAAATCCTTTGAACTGTGCCGATCCACAAAGATTGTTTGACAAAATTAATCACGTGTCACCCTCATGTTGCGCGGTTTGTACTCCTACGCGCTTTTAACTCCTGTGTCGTTTCTCATACAGTCAATTACAATGCCTCGGCAAGCGCCAGCCTCATGTTGCGTATCACGTGTGAGATGGGAGGTCCTGTGCTCAGGGAGCAGAAGTCCCTCACGCGTATCGCCCAACTCCGCACTTCCAAATCTCCCGTCACTGAGCTCCGGGGACAGAACTCAATCTCCAGGCGCCATAAGTAAGGCACGTTACAACGGACCTGCCAGGGCTGTGAACCTTCAATGGTGATCGAGCGGCTGCGTCGTCCTCCTTGTCCGGGTCCACGCACTTTGACAGGCCACCTCTTGAACGGGCGGCTGTGCACAGACAGGAGAGCAAACCTGAGCGGCGGACGCGCTCCTCTTCCAATCCGGTTCTCACGTTGCGGTGGGCTGACCGGCAGCGATGCGGGAGGAGCGACAGCCCCCTCTTCATGAGACGGACTGGGGGTCTCGGGACTCGGGTGAGTGCTCCTTGCTACTCACCATCCCATCCTCATCGCCAATGTTATGACAATAACCACACCATGTAGGATGAATTGTCGGTTTATTGTCCATAAATGTAAGACAAATGCATAAGACCCCCAGCCATCACCAGAGCATACGACCAACTGTTGAATATCAATTCATAACATTCTCATGGTGCTTGCACAATCTGGAACTTCATGACATCACACTCATGTGCCAGCATACCTAATAAGAAGTCATGAAACAATACTAGACATCAGCATAACATCTACCAGAACACCTACATAACAGAAAGTACATTACAAATTGTAGAGTTTTGCTATTTCCTTTAAAAGTATAGTTTTATATTCAAAATTGAGATGCGCTGCGTTGGTGTGTTCATATTCCGGGTTCTGCGTCAGACGTTAACACGTAGTTGATGACTGGGCACATTTGGCTATGCTGCCCAGTAACGTCATGGAGATAGGTGGAGAATATCACTAGGTTTGGTGATGTCAGCCTCAGGGGCGGGGGATATGATTTAGTGCCACCAGGGCAGTTCACCTTAGGGCGATGCAGCAACGGAGAAGATTAGCACAAGATGGCTTTGCCCTGCTGCATGATTTTGCATGTGTAAAAGTGAGGAAAACTATGGTAAGATGCATAGGAAATGTTTGTACGATCGATCAAGGTATGCTTAAAAACACATGCCCGAACGACACTCTGGACAATAGTTTTGAACACACTATTCCTTTAATGCAATTCTGAGGTTGTGAAAAAGGAAAAGGTTAGGTAAGGAGAAAGCTTAAACAGGTTCTCAGAGCATATGAATATAATCTCACAATGAAGTCTAAATTAGATAATTCCTAGCAATACAAGAACAAGAGTGAGGACTCCTGCACTTCAGTTTGAAGGTTGTCGGCGGCTATGTGCTCTTTTCAGATCACCGGCACTTTGCGGTTTCAGCAACCGGAAAATCGCACCACTTGGAAACCTGATGAGCTTCGCTTGCTTCTGGAGTCCAGCACTCTGGTGAGGTGACTCGGGCTTAAGTCATCCTGCTTCGGGAGGATCCTGCTGGAGCTCTGGTCGGGCTTAAAGACTATGCACTCGGCTACGGATTTCTCGACCTCTGGCACTAGGTTGCAGCAGCAGCAAAGTAGTACAGCCAGTTGGGAAAGGTCAAACAGCAAAGTTAGTCTTGGGGTCAGTTGGTCCCACGAACCAAAGCAAAGTCGTCCGCTTCTCTACTCGATTCGTAATTGGAGCTTCAGCACTGCCGCAGGGCTACAACGGGCAGTTAAACGGTCCGGAAGCGTGCAGCAAGCTTCTCTTCCAGTTTCCTTTGTCGGATGTTTTGTCCAGTGGTCGACTGCCTTCTGTTCAAGAGACCTCGCCTTTTATACAGGTTTCTCCCATTCATGCACAGCCTAGCTGTCTCACACACACACATCAGGGTGCAAGGACAGCCAGCCAACCAGCAGTGGGTGCATTCAGGTAACCAAGGAGACTAAGGACAGTGAGTTTTTGGTACCTCCCTCACTTCCTGCCCTGCCAGACACACTGGCGCCAGAAGCAGATTTCAGCACTAAAGCCAGCCAAAGGCAAAATGAATAAAAGGGTAAAACCTGGTTTGGTGCGCAGATTAAAACCCAAGAAAGACCTCACAAGCAAGAAATGACAAAAAAAGAAGACCGGCCCTTTTTGACAAACTGGGCAACCATGGGCGCTATACTGCAGCTGAGGATTCAGCCTGCGGTAAAACTGCACAATGGTAGGAAAATTAAACCACTGCCACCAGCCATTAAAAGTTGTGAGGGTAATATAAAACGTTAAATGACGAAGTAGCAAAAGGGCTCCTAAGTAGCCCCCCCCAGTACTTCCACATAAGATGGGGTGTACTGGACCTACATGGAAAACACCTGTAAAAGTCAATTTAACTTTACTACTCTTGGGAACAGTCATTTACCCAGGAGAAGGTATTTAAACCTTATGAGAAAACCAAAGACTTCTCTGTGACACTGAACTGAAGGTGCTGAGTGTCACCATACAAAACGTAGATGCCTATTGAGTTTGTCAGACTCCAAAACCAAAGAAACAAGAGTCCAAATGAGTTCAAAAATACTTGAGTGAGAAAAAGT
Organism: Ambystoma mexicanum; assembly: GCF_040938575.1. Classification (NCBI taxonomy): domain Eukaryota; kingdom Metazoa; phylum Chordata; class Amphibia; order Caudata; family Ambystomatidae; genus Ambystoma; species Ambystoma mexicanum. The sequence continues at coordinate 859,711,739 of NC_090930.1, read as the reverse complement.
TCACACTCCAGGATAAAAATGAAAAGGACTAAAGTCCAGCAAAAGAGCCGAGTGTCTAAGGTTGAAGGGCATTAGCACATAAATGAGAATTCTTCACTTAATAAACCAAGCCAGTTACAAGAATACACTTACAGTTATTACTTTGTAGAACACAGTTCAGAGCTAGAAAAGCAACTCATACGTTCTAGAGTATTCAACTCATGCTTAAGCTACTCAATGAGAAGTATGAACACAATTACTATTTTAGAATGCACGCAAGAATTCAGGCAAAGAAAAAACCAAGTACACTTTAAGAAAGACACAACGTATTTAAGTAAAGTAATTGACTTATTGTTCTATAACTATCCGCTACCTAATAGGTAGTTATGCCAAGTAAACTTTTAAGAAGTGTGTAATACAGTTTCTACGCTAAGTAAGAACTTTAGTACCAAAACAATTCAGGGAAGCACAATCCAGGGTTACAAGTTTAGAAGAGCAGCAGCTATTCATGGCGAGTAAGGCCTATATACGTTTAAGAGGCGCTACCAACAACTCAAAGACAAGTAATAATTCAACTGTTTTGGATCTGTATAAAGCAGCACAGGGAAAGCAAAACACAATGGTACACCAAGTCACAATTTCAGAGTAGGTAAACCCTTTGGGTAAGCTTTTACACATTCAGTTAAGAATAATAAAACAGTACCAACATTACATTTTAGACTGTGGAACACTATTCAAAGTAAAGCAACTTGCATACATTTACATGTAACTGCTTAAATAGTGGTGGCTCACACCCACAATTGGTACAGGAAATTGACAGTAATGATAGTTCCACTGTTTAACTAATAGTGGCTGCACCACCAATTATTACAGTTACAACACTAGCTAATGAGTGCGTTCTTGTCATTACAATTTCCAGAGCCAATCCTTACAAAAAAGTCCATCCCTAGTCTATAGCATGAGTTTTCTCAGAGCCAGAAGAGGGAGCCTAGCGGTCTAGAAGCCTGCTGTAGTTCAGCCAGGATATGATTCAGTTGCAAGAAAGTCAGAGTTCCAGAGGATATCTTCTTTAAAAAGTAAGTATTAGCTTCAAAGTTAGTGCAAAGTGCCCATGGACTTCAGAGAACGCCTTCCTCTATGCGTTCAAGCTTTAAGCCTAGGCAAGTGGTATGGGCAAACTCCCAACCACACAAATCGCCCATGCAGCCTCACAGGATTCACACAAGACTTCAGCTAAGTATTAGCCAAGCCAGCAGAGTACCCTAGGAGAAAAGACCACCTTTGGTGTGGGTGCCTTTAGGATGTAGCAGCACAGGACCCAGTCGCTGGATTCTTGCTCTGGAAATGAAAGAACTGGACGGGAACTTGCAGCAGTCATCAGACGAGGCTTCCAGCAAAGGTTTCTTCACAGATTCTCACGGCTGTGGATTTGGCATCTTTTTACAGCATCCAGATGAACTAATATCACTGGTCTGATTCTCTTCACTCTCTCGGTTCTGCAGTCTGGTGAGGGGACTTAAGGGACTTGAATCGTGTCTCTGGAGATACAGGAGTCCGCCAGTTTCAGTGAGGTTCGGACTTTGGAAGACCATGCACTGCTCTCAGGCTCGAGGTCGCAGCGAATTGGGTGGTTTCCAGCCCAGCAAGGTCGCAGCACATCATGGGATGGCTCAAAATGCAGGTCGCTTTTGGGAACCCCTGGCCAATTGAAGGAAGGGTTGCATCAGGCTCCGGTTACACAGCAGGCTCGCTGGAAATCGATACAGAAGTCTTCTCTTCATCTTCCTCTTTGGATTCAGCACTAGTGATCAACTTGTTAGCAGGTGCCGGGATCAGAGTATTTATCAGGAACTAGAGCATAACTTTTGCAAACTATCCCTGCAGTTTACAGAAAGGGGTGGTCTGGCTGTCCAATCCCGACAGCCAGTCACCCAGTGGGATGTAGTTCCTTTCAGGCAAGGTGAAAGACAAAGGGCTTCAGAGTTTGACTCCTCCCTCGCTTCCTACCGTCTCAGATATTATAGAGCCTTGGACAGGAATGCAAAGGATTCCAGCCGAAGACAAAACTTCAACCAACGCCGTTCCCGCCTGGAATGGCAGAAGACGACCTAGGAAACAACAAGCAAACAAGAAATGGCAAAATAAAGAACAAGCCCACTTTTCTAGTAGAACACTGGCCCACCTGTGCTTTACCGAGGCTGATTTGACAGCCTGTGTGTAATAATTACTAAAAGTCAAAGTTAAAACCACTGCCACTAGCAATTCAAGTTGACTTGCAATTGTAACAAAAATGTTACCAGGTAAGTAAGAAAGGGGATACATTCTATCTCAAGCACTCCCTCTGGACCACATCAAAGTAGGCAGCACGCACCATCAGCTGCAAGCCTGAGGCTCTGCCCCTAGCACTGAACTCTATTCTGGTTCTCACAAGGCTAACTACGGGCTCCTCTCCCCTTTTTCTTGTGCTTTTTTTCTTCCCCTCTACAGCCATGCGACCAATACAAATGGCTCCACGACCAAGAAACTTAAAATAGAGGATTTCATCTGATTGCCAACTATACCATCAACCAAATCTTCACTACACGACTTGCAATTTAGGTATGGACAAGCCTCCCATTACCTTTCCAACCACCTTGCACCCTCTAGACCACCTGGGCACCCCTCCTATCAATGATTTCCTCTTTTTTCATCCCTTGTTCTCCATGCAGTGCAGGCGCATCTGACTGGGGCACACCACGCACGCCTCCAAGCCCTCCCACAGAAGCGGCCATTTTCTGCCCGGCACTCCTTGAAGTATTCAAGCATTCAAGGACACTTGTATCCACAGCTGTGCAACCCGGGACCCACTTCACAGGTCAGTCCCTGCCCAGTTCCACCTATACAAATCAGACCTCAGCTAATTTTATATCTTAGCAATCATTCAAGTATCCACGGCCATGGCATATAACCAGGCAGCATTTTTTACTGTATATAGCATACATTTTAACATTAGACACGAGCTGCCGGTCTCGCTTTCTTTTCCTTTCTCTTCTCTCTTGTCTCTTGTCTTCTCCCCCCACCCATCCAGAGACAAATCCAGTGGCCCAGATAAAGGCTCACCAGCAGGAAGCCGAAACTCCTGTAGACAGAGCATACAGCTTGCTCCTCAGACCATACCAACTTTCAAGGGGGCTCCTCCCCCTGGCATAGACCAACGGTTTTGGTCCTCTGTTGGAAATATGTTTCCCACTTTCACAGCTGGTCCATCTAGTGAGTCCTAGTCACCAAACTAGTACAAGAAAACAGACCAGCTGACATACTATTCAGATTTAAACCTTCTAGATGCCTTCGTTCTGAAATTTTAGAGCAAACATGTACCGAACAAATAATCTTTTTTGTTTACTGTATTGCATGCTAGGCATCTGATAAGTTTATTTACGAGTTTCATTTGTGTACTCCTTTATTGCATTTTTTGTTTTTTATTACGCAGTCCTCTTCACTTGGACAGTACTAACCCACCAATGAGTTTGAAATTGGATATTATGGACCGTACTGTACCTAAATTCATGTTATTTGCTTATATCAGTATATGTACCGGAGAAAAAAATCTAAACCCCCAAAGAAACGACTGGTAATAAAGCAGCAATCCGAGTTACAAAACAAATGCTCTATGATTTATGCTTGGATTGTTTCTGTAGTAAAATCCATTTTCTTTAGGGATACTTGGCTTACCTTTTGTAGCATACATACGTAATACAATAAAATCTAAACAGGCACCAAAACAGGAATGCAATGCCTAAAAATGTGTATGTGGTTGGAGCCCCCCCTTTTGTTCTCTACTGTAGCATAGCCCTACATCCATCCACATTAAGGGCCATCCCTTCCGTTACCTATTACTTAGCATTCAGGGGCAATTCTGAAGGCTCTTCTTTGCAGGACTACGAGTCAACATTGAGAATGGATCTTCCATCCACTCCAAGGATCGCAGCTCCTTCGCAGGACTGCTGGGGATCTTCCAGAAGAAAGGGCTCTACGAAGACAGCAGCAGAGGTTGGTCACCAGGCCTTTTTTCAATGGGCCTGTGGGCGCCTTGCAGCTGGACGGGATTCTTGGCTCCTTCAGTTTCTACCAGGATCTCTCCAGAGTGGGTGCAGTGGTCCATTTATCCAAAAAGCCAGTTTAGCGCTGAAACTACCACTAGCCAATCACAGATCCGACACACACACCCATTAATGGTCCAATCAGGACTACTGGTGCCACAACTCATGAATACCATTTAGAGACACCATAACCAGTTTGTGGATTCAAACCAGACAGTCTCCAACCCACATCCTGGCATCGGACAGCCATGGCCCTGCAGTAGCCAGCCTGAGCACAGGAAGTCAATACAAGGAAGTAGGGTTAAAGGCAAGATGGCCAAGGAACAAACTAAAAACCATGCGGCACGGCCATGTTTGGAAGCTAGCCACTGTTGTTGCCAGAAGCAGTAAACGTGGTAAGGCTAAAGTAAATTACACAAAAAAAAAAAAAGAAAAAAGTAACTGTGGCCACCAGTTTGTCCATTAGGCACATCTAGAGTAATCGAAAAAATCTTGTGTTAGTCTAGGGCAAAACAAAAAATGTACCACATTGTAACATGAATTGTACAATTATAAAAAGGGTATCCGGTCATTGCACTGAATCCAAAGCATCGACAGACCATACCATCGAAAAATAAAATGCATGAAAAACCCCCATCAAATGCATTTTTTTAAATGGTAAAGGGTTTAGTTTAGTAAAAATGTGTTAATGTTTTAAAAATAGGGTCTGGGGGAACCCCCATTAAAAAAAAAAAAACACATTAAAAAATGATTGAGCTTTTTTAATGCTTTTTTTTCTCTCTTGCTTGGCTGTCGATGGAATCACTAGGAACAGAAAGTTTCCAAAGTGATAGCAAGTTACCGCAAGTGGCAACAAAGTCACAAGACCAAGGGAAACTATGTTTCCCAGTACCGATAGCCTGAAGGACATGTCAGTTTCCCCATGACAAATTAGTAAAAGCCAGTGTAGTGACTGCAAAAAGAGCAGATCATAATCAAATAAAAGCAAAATGTTGGCAGCTCCATGGAAATGGAAGGAAATGTGCTGCAAAGAGAAATCTTTAACAACCATCCCCCACAGGGACTCTACTGCAAGGGACTATCAAGGACCACTTCTTTGAGGAGTGAATCACAGGAAGCAGAAACCCCACGGAAACAAGCCAGCGGTTTATGAAATGGTGACACCAGTGGATCTTATGTAGGGAGACAGTGTCTCCAATGGGAGGCACAGGAATCCGGAAGGTAATTTCTTGTTTTCTTGGGTTCTGAGGCAGCTGAGAGGGGTGGGGGGGGGAGAATAGAACCCCTTGGGTATGCTCTCTGCCTTTTACACCTATGCGTACTAGGCAACTTTTCTGGATACCTAGTTCTTCAATCCAAGAACCCTCTAAAACCTCCAACTCATCTAGACCTACCTGCAGACCGTGGTTGTGCTTAAGAAAACACCTTGGTTGCAGGCTCGGCGGACTGGCCAAAGACTTAGCCGGATTAGTGCTAGAGTCTCTCTTGGTCAGTTTTTAGTCTGCATACAAATAAAAAAGCTAGTTTCCCCTAGGTTTGGAATTCTTTCTTGAACTTGTTGGTGAATTATGTGACGTAAATTCTAGCAGACTTGTGCAGATCCACTCACACTCAAACACCCACCCGTCTACTGGCAGTATCTTTGTAAGCCAATGGGGACTCTTAACAGGTCCTGTGCCATCCATTTTGCCTCAATTAAACCTGATTTAAAGGCTGCTTGCAGTTAGCATTAACTTTTCTGCCAAAGCTTCAAGCGGTTTATCCCCCTCATTTAGCATCGCCAAAGGTGGTCTGAGAAGCTGAACCCAAACCTGCCGGCTTAGAATAAAGGAATGCGGCTGCCACCACAGAACAATGGGGCTGTGGGTGAGATGCTAACCAAGGCCCTTCCAAATCCAACTGCCTGTAGCAAACATCCAATCTTCTGCTTACAGCTTGACAGGAGTGAGGTTTAGCCCACAACTTCTTGGCTACCTCCATTACATCCTTCTCGATGGTGATGTCAGACCTTGAGTATGTTTCAAGAGCAAACATTTCTGCTACAACCCCTTGTTAGGCCCCCTTGTTAGACCCCTCCCTCTCACGGCTATGAGGAATTACAGGTTGGGCACTTGCTAACACTGCTCCCCTGCCCCTAACCGTACGAATATCATACACATTAGCACCTTGCCAGAGACTTCTTAGCTTACCTTGTCACTGGCCTACATCCGTTGGCTACAACACCCACCTTACTCCCAAAATGTGCACCTCCAAACTAGCAGTTTACCATCCCCACAAGGTACTTCTCACCATCACTCCACAGCTGCACCTGCCTCTCTCAACCAATAAGAGCACAACTCTTCCCCCCCCTCTTAAATGCGCACTCAAAGGCACGCTCCCTCCCCGCCACTGAGACCCTTGACCTCCTTACCGTCCAGGATCCTGACTTGCTTGCCATCACCGAGACTTCGCTGCATGAGGCATCCGGTCCTGCCTTTTTTTCGCTAGCCGTCCCACCTGGTTACTCCATTCTCCGAAAAAAAGACAGCTGATGAAAGGAGGAGGCGTAGCTCTTATAACTAAAGACGCCCTTCCCATCAGGTTGCAGAACCTTCCTGGCCTAGCCCCTGATTTTCAGGGACATCATCTCCACTTACTAGGTGATAATATTAAGAGCTCCTGCAAAACTATTCTGTGCGGCGTCCTTAATCTGGGTCTAAACGACCATAAAGATAACATCGCTTCAGCCATAGCAAAAGAACTCAAAGAAATGGGCTTTGTACAGAAAGTTACTAGCCCAACTCACTGTAAAGGTCGCACCCTTGAATGGGTGGCTGACCATAATGTGTTCCGCTACAGTTTGTTCCAACTATCCATACCCATGCATGGGCCATAATGGCATACAATTCACCATTACTAAAACACAACCAAATCACTCACCTATGCTCCGGCAATGCAGGCTGGAAGTTCTGGAAAGTTAACTAAGAACAGCATTCTTCCCTTCCTGGCAATCCTAGAGCTCACGCCACCTTTCTCCAGCGACTTTGACATACTAGTAGATATCTACCTCAACACCCTCACCAAAGCTATCGAGGCTATAGCCCTGCTGGAATGTAAAAAGAAAAAAATCTATGCACGTTAACTCCTGGTTCACAGCTGAACTACAAGCCCTATGTACTAGTAAAAGCAACACACTATCAAAATGGCAATCCAAACCTAGCGGTACCACTAAGGAACAATTCAAAAGGTTAAAGATGCTATCATAAAAGCCAAGTTCAACTCATTCAACACATGGATCACCAATGTGAATTCCCAGTCATAGGAAATGTTCGCCAATTTTCAAAGACCTAATTACCCCTGCCTCATGCCCAGACGAGATTATTAAAGATGAAGCTTGGTGCTCCCGTATACAAGCAGCCCCTTCTTAACAAAATAGAAATACTCTGGAAAAAAAGTGCAATTCACAGCCCTTCCCAAATGCAATCAGCCTCCACTCCCCAGCTTCTCCACACATAATCCTGACAATACACTCTTCTCCTTCCAAGACGTCACCGAATCGGAAGTCCTTGACCTCCTTCAACATCTAATAGCTATCTGCAAAGGAGACATCTGTCGTAGCATTCTCAAAGAATGCTCCGATTCCCTTGCTCCTCTCCCAATGGCTTTCATTAATGCCTCATTCGCTTCAGGCTCTGTCCAATCTACGCTCAGCAGCGTGGGAGTGTCCTCAAAAAAGTAAATTAAATATATTTTTATTAAAATCCCTAGATCCCAAATCCCCCATTAACTATCGACCAGTAGCCACGGTCCCGTTCCTCCTAAAAATTCTGGCCAAAGCGGCCCACAATCAGATTCAACACTTTCTCAAGTCCAATTCCATTCTCGGAAAAAGGCAATCAGATTTCCGCAAAAGTCACAGCACTGAATCTTCTCTTCTCGGCCTCAAATACCAAAATTACAGAAATCATGGACCAAGGCAAGGCAGCGCTGCTTCGATTCTTGAATCTCTCGGCTGCATTTGATCTTGTGGATCATGAGATTCTCACCAGACATCTCACTTCTGCAGCTCAATTCTCCAAAGAAGCCTCCTCATGGATCACATCCTTCCTCGAAGGAAGAGCCATGCAGGTCTTTTCAAACCAGGCAAGTGCTCCCCCCTCCTCCAACCACAATTCACTGTGGAGTACCACAAGGTTCATGCACAGCTCCCACTCTTTACACAAAACCACTCAAACTGGACACCTTCGGCATATTTTATACAAATTATGCTGATGATACTCCAGTACTCCTACTTCTTTCGGGCTCCTATGAACAAGACGCCACAGCCCTCCATAACATATACACCACCAGTCAAGCATGGATGGCAGCTAATGGTCTATGTGTCAATATAGACAAAACCAAGATCCTCCTTATCTGCCCTAAAAAGAAACCCTAACTAAACTCAGGAAACAATATTGCAACTTCACCATTGATAAATCCATCATCCCTCTTTCCTCCTCATATACTTAGACTCCACCCTGTCCATGACGCGTCGGGTAAGCTCGATTGCCTCCACCTCTGCTCACACCATCAAACGTATAAATGCAGTAAAAACTGTACCTGTCCAAACAAAATTGTTTTTCAATAGCTAGAGCCAACATTGGGGCTCAACTAGATTATTTTAATGTCCTCCTAGCTGGTACTTCGGCAAAAAAATCTATATAGACTCCAAGAAACCCAAAATAATGCCCATACCTCGACGCACAAATGCCTAGCACAGCCCTGCCTTACCTCTCAGAGAAAATCGCTAGAGCCACTTCCTCGCGCCCTAAAAACTGGCCATGCCACCAACTGCATATACCAACAATCAAGAGGGACAAAGCAGGTGGCATCGGTTTCCCCTACATTGTCCCCAAATTATGGAATGCTCTACCCAACCCACTCAAGAGGCGAGACCTCTCTCCTTGCCTTCTGGAAAATGCTAAAACCCACACTCTTCAACTAACACAGTCTCCCTCTCCACCTTCTACACCTCCCACTGTTCTTATTCCCTTGCCTCTCCTCCCACTGCTGAATGTTTTAACTATGTAACTAAGGATTCTGTCTTGTATCAGCACCACAATGCCTTCAGGCTGCTGCACGCTTTATGAACGTTAATAAAAAATAATAAATTAGGCAAGGTTTGATGCACTAACCCTCTGGGAGACTACACCAGTCTTGTCCTCTTGGTATTAGGTAACCCAACCCACCTATTGGTATAGGTATGTACTACAAAAGTTGTTAGAGTGACTGAGCAGCCAGGCTCATCTCCAAAGCGGTCAATGTGAGCTGTAGAGTTTAAAACAGTTTCACAGTGACAAGTATCCAAGTAAACCCTTACACTCAAGGTTTCTTGATTAAACAATTATTTAACAGTCACTATGAATAAGCCTTCTTTAGAAGGGAGCAATATATGTAACAAAGTATAGTTAAAAAATACACTGTTTCAATAAATCAGTCGATACCCATTTGGGATGGCACACAGACTTCCTACACCCCAAGGTGACATAAATAACTAGGACACTGGACATTGATATATCACTGGCACATTTAGAGCAATACTGAATTTGGTGTCAAAAGGAAATGAGAGGGTATATAACAATGGTAAACAAATATTTCTCAAGCAGGTAAGTACTTGTGAACCCCCGAATGAAAAGTCAATTAACCCTTTCCCAACTACTAAAGTTATAGAAGAACAAGTTACTTACCAAACTGGTAACGTTCTTTCGATGGGATGTTCCTCCGACGTATTCCTCATCTTTGATATTATCCATTCCAGCTTGCTGGTCTCGGAAACATTTTTCAGTAGAGAGCGCTGCGCATCGACGTCCTTCGAGTCGGTGTCCCTCGACAGCCTCCATATTGGCGCCGACGTCATCATGAGTATAAATAGACTCGCGCAGCATCCGTTGCTCAGTTTCATTCTGAAGTTCAGATTTGCTTTGCATTAGTTGGTTAGTAACCTTGAAGGAGCGTAAGCTGCAACTACAAGGGAAGTTTTACTGCGGGGATGCATGGGTGGGTCGATAAGGAATACGTCAGAGAAACATCCCATCGAAAGGTGGTTACCAGTTTGGTAAGTAACTTGTCCTTCGAAGGGATTGTGTCCTTCGACGTATTCCTCACCTTTGATAGACTCCCATAGCAGTAGTGTAAAGAGGAGGTGGGAGTAAAGATGAAATATTTCCCTTTAAAGATGTACAGAATGCAACACATCTTTCCCAAATCTTGTCTCCTGGCTAGAGGAGGAAACCTGGCTGTAAAATCGGTTAAAGTATGTGCGGATGACCATGTGGCAGCCGCACATATATCTTTAATTGGAACCCCTCTTTGGAGGGCGAAGAGGCTGCGATACCCCTGGTTGAATGAGCCCCAGGGGGTTCTTTTCCTGCCAATTTGTAGCTTTCTAGAATGGTTAAAATGATCCATCTTGAAATGTACTGTTTTGTGATTGGCAATCCTAATTTGCGTCCTACGTATCCTACAAACAATTTGTCTGCTTGCCTTATCCTAGCAAGTCTGCTAATATAAAAACTCAAGGAACGCCTTGGATCGAGCCTGTGTAATCCCTCTTCCTCTTTCCCTGGGTGGGGGAGGAGGATAGAACGAAGGTAAGGTTATTTTCTGAGTAATGTGGAATTCAGAGACCACCATTGGGAGAAAATGAGGCTTCATTTGTAAAACAACCTCGTCTTTATGAAAGATTGTATGAGGAGGTTTGCAAGATGGAGCTTGTAATTCAGTCACTCTTCTGGTGGAAGTTAGAGCCACTCGAAAAACTGTTTTAAGAGTGAGAAATCCTACTGAACAGGAATGAAGTGGTTCAAAAGGAGTACCCATCAGAAATTTTAAGACTAGATTTAGGTCCCACAATGGAACTTGAAAAGGCTTTGGGGGATAAACATTACTTAATCCTTTCAGAAATTGAATTACCAGGGGTATTTTGAAAGATGAAGGCTCCTCCAGTACGCTTAAGATTGACAGCGCTGCGAGGTAGCCCTTGATCGTACCAATTTGAAGACCTGAATTTGCTAAGTAAAGCAAGAAAGATAACACCATAGGTGTATTGCATGGAAGGGGTTCAATATTCTTTTTGCTACACCAGCTGCAAAAGTTGTTCCAACGGCGGCGGCATAAAGTTTTTATTGCTGGCCTTTCAGCTGAGAGCGACACCTCCATGACATCATCCGAGAGATCCCAATATTTGTATATCAACCTTTCAGAAACCAAGCATGAAGGTTGAGGGTTCTGATGTCTGGATGGAGAACCTGACCTCCCTTCTGCAAGAGAAGATCCTCTTTGCGGAAAACGAATCGGACGACAGATGGACATGTCCAGAAGGTCCAGGTACCATGTTCTCCTGGCCCAATCTGGGGCAATTAGGATCATATTTCCGGAATCTTCTCAACCTCCTGATCATTTGAGGAATTACAGTGACTGGAGGAAACACGTACAGAAGTGGAAACTCCCAGTCCACTACGAACACGTCCCCTAGAACTCCTCTCGGGGGAAATTCCCTTGAACAAAACTGATCGCACTTCCTGTTGATGCTGGTGGCAAACAGATCCACTTGAGGGGTTCCCCAGAGGGCGAAGATCTCTTGAAGGACTTCCTGAGCTAGCTCCCACTCGTGGGAGACTGCTCTGCCTGCTCAGAGCGTCCACCGTCAAGTTTTTCTCTCCGGCTAGGTGAACTGCCGATAGAGAGATTCCTTCTTGAATTTCCCAAAACCAGAGCTGCATTGCCTCTCTGCCCAGTGGCAGTGACCCTACGCCTCCTCTTTTGTTGCAGTAGTGCATGGCCACTGTGTTGTCAGTCATTATCAGGACATTATTTCCCTATACTGATGGCAGAAAAGCTTTCAGCACTAGTCTGATTGCTCTCAGCTCCAACAGGTTGATGTGTAGTCTGGACTCCGATGGAGACCAACAACTGCTGATGGTCAAGTCATTGGCATGGGCTCCCCATCCCGTGAGTGAGGCATCCGTGACCACTGTTATCTCTGGCTATGGTTGCCAAAACAGTTCTCCTTTCAAGATGTTCTCCCGACAGGCCCACCACTGAAGGTCTTGAGCTACTCTGTCCAGGACTTGTAGGAGATCTGACATTCTTCCTGAGAATTGCAACCACTGGGTTCTTAGTGCCCACTGGAGGGATCTCATTCTCAGGCGAGTCTCTGGAAGATGCAGGATGCCGTAAGGCCTAGCAACCTCAAAAAGTCGAAGGCTGGTAGACGTCGGGCATTTTGAAACTTGATGACCATCTGTAGAATATCTTGAGCCCTCACCTCTGGTGGCGAGGCTTTTCCCAGGGAAGTGTCCAGGACTGCTCCAATTAACTGGAGTCTCTGTGATGGTATCATCTGTGACTTCTTTAAGTTGAGGGAGAAGCCCAGCTTGTGAAGGAAGTGGCAGGCATAATCTAGCTGGATCTGACCTTGTTCCGGAGATACTGCTCTGATCAACCAATTGTCCAGGTAGGGGTAGACGTGGATCCCTTCCCCCCTTAGACTTGCAGCCCTTACCGACATTAGCTTGGTAAAGACCCTCGGGAGGAGGTCAGCCCAAATGGCAGAATTCGAAATTGATAGTGAGAGTTGCCAATTGCGTACCTCAGGTTTTTCCTGTTTTTGAGATTGATTGACACATGGAAATGTCCATCCTGAAGGTCTAGAGATACCAACCAGTCCTGAAGCTGGAGGGCCTGACGGATCTGAGAAAGGGTTACCATCTTGAACTTTTCTTTCCTGAGGAATTTGTTCAATTCTCGCAAGTCCAAGATGGGTCTAAGTCCTCCGTCCTTCTTTGGTACTAGGAAGTAGGGGGAATACCAACCCTTGTTCATCTCCGCTACGGGTACCACTTCTATGGCAGCCTTCTCTAGCAGGTCTAAAATCTCCTGCATAAGGAGCGGGTCTGGAAGCTTCAAAGAGTTGTTCCCCGGTGGATGACTGACAAATGTGCAGGAAGGGCAGGCAGTAACCTTGGGCAACTGTCTCCAATGCCCAAGAATCTGACGTAATAGCCTGTCATTCTGCCAGATGTTGAGTTAACCTGCCCCCTACTGGTGTCTTGTGAGGGGAGACACCAGACGGGTTTAGAAGCGGCTGTCGCAGATGCCGAGGGTAAAGTGGCACCTGCTGCTACAGCTTTTGTACCTTTGAACTGTCCACCACGGGTGAATCGTTTCTGGCCCGTTTGAGCTGGCTGTCCTCTGCCTTTTCCGAATGCGGAGTAAAAGCGAAAGGACCTAGCCCTCCAGGAAGCTCCTGAGGGACGATTTGGAGTCTGCCGGATTGCAGCCCGAAGGGATTTCGCTGCTACCTTGGATGTTTGTAATCTCTCCAGGCTGTCATCAGCCTTCTTTCCAAATAAAGTGCCAAAGGGCATGTTCAGAAGTCTGGCTTGTACATCTGGAGCAAAACCAGACTTCCGCAACCATGCAAATCTGCGGATTGTGGTACTTGCCGCCATGGCCCTGCTGATGCGGTCAGCAGAATCAATGCCTGTTTGAAAGGACTTGCACATTGCATCCTTTCCATCCCTGAGGATGTTTAAGAATGCATCCCTTTCTTCTCCTTCTGGGAGACAGTCAGCCGCAGATAAAGCACACTCCCAAAGTGTGTGGCTGAATCATGCTAGCGTGCAAGTGGCGTGAATAGATTTAAGCGCCATGCTACATGCCGAAAATACTTTTTTTACATGGCATCAAATCTTTTATCATCCCTGTCCTGTGGAAAAGTAGGGTATGCTGACTTACTGTTAGATGAAGTTGCTGCTTGTACAACTAAACTCTATGGAGTTGGATGCTTGCTCAGATATTCAGGATCTGAAGCCGATATTCTGTATTTAGCAGACCGTTTTTTATTTACTGCAGGGATAACTTCAGGAGTTTCCCAATTAGCAGATATTTTTCTTTGCAGAGCAGTATGCAAAGGAACAACAGGATCCTGCTGTGGACCTTTATCTAAAATTTCAGTAAGGTCATCCTGCTGAAAAGAAGGTGTAGGTTTAGTCCACCCCATGAATTCGATTATTCTGGCCATCAGAATCCTATAAGGAGTCTCAGCATGCTCTCCAGGGTCTGCTTTAGCAAACTCTACTTCTGGAGAAGTATCTAAACCACTTGCCTCGTGTAGAGACTCTTGATGGTCTTAACCTGTTGTCCTCGGAGATTAATTCCTCTGGCATGGGTATTGTAGTCCTTTGCAAACCAAAGGGTGTCTCATTGTTGGAATCCTCCCCTTCCTCATATATAGAGGACAAAGCTCTAAAGTAGTCAGACCCAGGATATGGCTTAAAACCCATTGCTAGGGCAGAAGGAGCCAAATTTGTTGTCACTGCCTGAGAAAGCATCGAGGTTGTCGACGTGGACGTCGTAGGCTTCCACAATCCTGAAAAAGGTGTTGAAAAAGTTTGAAAAGACCTTGATGCACTCGAGAGTATCGGAATCCTACTCGGCGTCGAGATTGTCGTGGCATCCTCGACGTCATGCTCGAAGCCTTCGACACCTCTACTGTCTGTGACGTAGTGACAGTTGTAGGTTTGTCCTTTATCAGGGTCGACCGTGGCGTCGATTAAACCGATTTATGCATCAAAGGGCCCTTCAACAAAGGCGTCGATGACGCAGATTTGTGAGTCGAAGGAATCTTCGACGACGGCATTGATGACGCGGTCTTACTTTTTACTTGAGGGTTCATGACGTTTCGAGCGAGTAGAAGTTTTAAAGTCCTTACCTCTTCCTAACTTCCCCTTACACTCGAAGGCTTTCACCGTCATGGACATACAGTCCTCGGATTCCGAACATTGATACTCTGATCCCAGGCACCACAAACAGATCCTGTGAGGATCCGTTAATGACACTTTCTTCCCACAGTCAGGACATTTTTTGAAACCGGACCGTGGAGTCTATGGTTCGGATGAAGAAGCCATCGTGTAATGGTAATAATCTTCGAAGAATACGTTTTTCTGAAGAAAGGAACTGAGCGTTACGTTTCCAAGGCCCACGAAGCGCGGGAAAACGGAACTGAGCAACGGACGCTGCGCGAGTCTATTTATACTCATGATGATGTCGGCGCCGATACAGAGGGTGTCAAGGGACACTGACTCGAAGGACGTAGACGCGCAGCGCCCTCTACTGAAAAATAATTCTGAGGCCAGCAAGCTGGAATGGATTACATCAAAGATAAGGAATAAATCGGAGGGCACAATCCCTTCGAATGTGTGACTTGTTGAGGGATAGTTAAAGCACAAAGTCAGAGGATAGAAGAGTCTTTCAGGGAGCCAGGCCAGCCAATGTCAATTGAGCAAAGTCTAGGGGAGCTGAAGCACTTCTTGCAGTTAAGTAGAATATCTTGCACAATGTTTTAGAAGCCTTTGTAGGGAATGAAATCACTGTTGGGCCACAAGCTGGCTTGTAAAGGGCAAAGCTGCAAGCAACTCTGCATGGGCAACCAAGACAAGTCTCAACTGAGAGCTAGCAAGGCTACACGACAAGAGATAAGTACCCCTTAGTTTTACAGTACCTTAGGTCTGAAGAAATCAGTTCCAGCTGGCTTCTGTTCCAGTTGTACTATGGCAGATCCTGTTCCTGGAACTCAGTCGTGGGAACAAGAGGGAGGACGTCTGGGGACTCCTGCACTACGAATTGAAGGACGGCTGCACTTCGAGTCTTCGGCTTCTCGCAAATATAACCACTGCAGTTCTCAGATACATTATGGACTTTCTTCGCCTCTATGGTCCAGCACTCTGTTGAGTTGGCTCAGGCTTGGTCAGTCCTGCTTCATGGGTGTCCGGAGGATCTTCCTGGAGCGGGGGTCTGACTTCAAAACACTATTCTGATGTTCCTCTCCCTGGTAATCGGTTCCTGCAGCAGCAATGGTAGTACAGCCAGCACATAGAGCATTTCCAGAGGAGTTTGTCTTGGGGTCGATTGGTCCTACCAACCAAAGGGGAGAGATCGTCCTTTGCAGGGCTTCTCTAGTCAAGGCAAATTCGGAGCTTCAGCACGGGCGAACCAATGGTCCAGGAGTTGCAGCAAGCGTCTCTTCCAAGTTCTTCTTTGGATTGCTTCGTCCAGTGGTCGACCCTGCCTTCCAAGCAAAATACCTTGCCTGTATACGCAGGTTTTCTCACATTCATTTGTAGCCTAGCGGTCAATTACGCAGCAGGGTGGCTGTCCTCCGAGGACAGCGAGCCAATCACCTTTGGGTGCATTCCTGTAACCAAGGAAACTAAGCAGAGGTTGTTTCGGGCAAATCCCTCGCTTCCAGCCCCGCCAGACAAGCTGGAGCCAGAGCCGGGCTTCACCAGTGAATCCTGCCTAAGAATAAACAAAGGGACAAAATCTGATGTGGCACAAAGAGTGAATCTCAAGAAGGACATGTCCAACAAGAAATGGCGGGGGGAAAAAAATAAATAAATAAAAAATAGGGCCATTTTGACAAAATGGGCTCCCAAGGGTGCTTTACTGGTGGAGTGGAAGAGGTCCCCGTCCTCGAACGGCAGATCTAATATGCATTCCTGGACATCCGGGATGAATTTTGTTGCCGGAGACAGGCGGTCCTTCTCAGGTCTGTGGCAATACAGATGGCACGGCCAGAGGTGTCAATATGGGCCACAGTGGATTTCATGAGGTCCTGCGCCAGACTACATCGGTCTGCAGTGGAATTCCCGTTTTGGCAGAGGGGCGTCACATGAGGACTTCAGCTAGAACCCCCTCTGCCGGCTGCTCAACCCTGGGTTGAGGTAGGCCCAGATACTCCGCCAGCCCTGCAAGATGTTCGTGGATGACCCTGGCTGAAGATGGCGTGTCAGGATCCTCCTCGTCATCCATATCATGTGGGTCAGGAGGATCCTGCATAGGTGGAGTAGTAGCGGGAGCTGGAGTCTGGGGTACGGGCACAGGAGGCTGAGGCTGATATGGAACTGCCTTAGGAATCGGCTGGGGAGCCGGTAGCATCGTAGGGAGCACGTCCCCGATAACCCCCATCTGAGGTGACTTCATGAGCCTGAGGAACCTCTCGAAGAACCCTTCATCACAGGCTGGAGCGGTGGTAGGGGATACTGACGGGGTAGTTGGAGGCTGCTGGCGCCGCTGCATACCCTGCCCTTAAGGACGCAGTGGGAACCTGTCCTGCGCAAATGAAGGATAGGCTGTAGGCCACGTACCTGGTTGAGGCCAGTCCCACCTTGACACTCGTTCTTCGACAAACTCCAGCAATGGCATCTGACGGGTGCCGATGTCTGGCGTGGTAGCCAATTTGTCGAGATGCCTGCGTCGTGTTGCTCAGCTCGCTGGGCCCAGCCTCCTCCAAAACTCTTGAGTGTGGATCGGGAGGCCTACTCCGCTCCTCTGGCGTAGGCCCGGTAGAGGTGTGACAACCTCGGTCCATGGGCCGGTTGAGCTGCGTTCAGGCGCCCCCTCGGCAGTATTGCTGGTACCAGGGTGTGGCACCTCAGACAATGCTGGTAAAAGGGTGGAGACCCGGTCAAAGAACCTTCTGGTCCCTCAGCACCGTCACCGGGAGGATCCAAGAATCCCTTGGCCGGTAGCTGGAGCAGTCTCGGTGCACGTGCTGGTACAAGGACTTGAGCAGACCCTCCCGTGCCGGCGAGTCCTTGGGAAGGAGTCTCCCTTGCAGGGTACGATGGAAAAAAAGAGGCCCTACCTTGGGCCTGGCTCTATGTTTCACGAAGTTCTTGAGGTCCTCTGGAGAAGACTTCTGGAAGAGCTCCCTCCACCTGGCTAGTCTGTTCTTCAGCGATTTCGATGACAGGGCGTTGCATGCCGTAAAAGCTCGTCAAACGCGGTCTGGTCCAAGGCAACGTAGGCAGAGGGCGTGGGGGTCTGAAGTTAGGAAGAGCCTGTTGCAGGATTGACACCTGTGGAAGTCAATATATGCCAGGGAGGAGCAGAATGCCTGAGGACTGAGTGCCTGAATGAAAGGAAAGACAAAAAAGACAAAGGAGAAGTATCCGCGCATGGAATTACACGGCCGAAGCCAAACCCAGGAGCGCTGGTGAATTCGGCCCGTTCCCGTCGATGAGTAAAAGGGGACAGGGTGTGGTGCCGGAGGGCGGAGTTAGGGCAAGCGCATGCTACCAGGGCTGCACCCGTGTCTCTAAATTTAAAGGGGAAGAAGGTTTTTTCTGGTGATAAAGGTTCCGTCTTCCGTCCCTTGGAAGGGAGGCCTGTGCAGTATGGAGGAAAGGGGACGGGACGCAAGTATACGAGGATATTGAGTTAAGTGTTGATATGGCGGGACGTTGTGTTTATATATAACCATTTATAATATAGAAAATGATGCTAAACAAGAGTTACAATATATTTTTGCATAGGCTGGCATTATGTTAAGTGCCCAGTTTCAAACGGAACCCCGGCCATGCAAGAAGGGAGAATGCAGAATCCCTTGTAAGGCGAGAACAGTTTTGGATGAGCTATGCCAGTATCCAGGTTGAACAGTATATAAAAGGCACCTGCTTGCATTAGTCTGCAGGAGCCAACCACGGAAGACAGAATGCTGGTCAGGGGTGGGAGGGACAGAGTCCTCTGCCCCCCACCCCTCATCCTCATCTTTGTGCAGATTAACGTTTGATATCCTTGCAAGATGAAGCCTTGTAGCCTTAATTCCCTAGAGGGGTGTAGTCATTCTGGTATGAGCGTGATTAGGGGGTACCTGTATTTAAGGGGAATCCCTGCAAGTTGGGCTACCTTTCAGTGGTGACTACCCGACGTGACACTTAGTTTCTTGCCCCTGTGTTAGGCAAGAGTGTATGCAGTACCCTTTGGGTGCACTACAACAACCCTGGCCTCATGGCAATCGGCACTCAACCTATGGTATAAGTCTGTACTACAGCAGGCAGGCTTATCTCAAGAGGGGTCAATGTGAGCTGTAGGTGTTACGCTCACCTGGTCTCTGCGGAGGCATTGGGGCGTACGGTTGGTGAGGTCACTCGGGTCTGACTTCACCCTCTGTGCTTATGTAGTGACTGGTGGTAATGGGTGATGCTACTCAGGACTGCTCCTGTTTAGTTTTGGCGAGCACTCTGTCCTGCTGCTTCTGCCAGGGGCGCTTGTATGATCTGGACCGAGTTCCTTCACTGGTCCCTTGCACGTGGTAGTCCAGTCCTGCTGCGACTAAGCCACTATACTTCAGGTGAGTGTTCCTGTTTGCCTTTGTCTTTCCTCGTCTGTTTATGTTGTATTGCTGTCCATTCCACTTTTGATGTTTTCTCTTTTGCTTTCTTCCCTTGCAGGTGATGTTGCCAGCCCGGCAGAAGCTGCGGAGCTCGATGCGACAGCCGGGGGGGGGGGGAATGAGAAACGAAGCTCCAGCGGTACAGTAGCTGGTGAGTTAACTATGGGGCGTGCAGGGTTCAAATGCGGCACGGCCCTAGGACGGATGTTCTAACCTTGTCTTTCTTCTTCACAGGGTCCGAGTTCATGGATGCAGAGTGGGGTGCTGCAGCGTCAGGATCAAGATCACTGGATATCAGGAGATGAGTCTGCAGATGAAGCACCAGTTTCCTGGATGTGAGCATGCAGGAGAATGCCTGGTTTCAAAGGTAAGTAAACTGGTCCAAGTGGCGGTGAGCGTCACATTGCACGCAAGTGCACAGTAACACAAATCACCGACCTTAAGGATGGAGCAGCTTAGATAGCTGAGCTTCTGAAGCCACGCCCACCAGGTTCAGTCTGCCTGCCACACCCGATGAGTCCGCAATGAGGATGTTCTCTAGAATAAAGGCTAGAACTCGAAAGTTCTTGTAAAATAAAAGCACTCCTGCACTGAAATAAAGTGTTCCTGCTTATATCTCTATATGAGCCTGGCACCAAAGGCGCCAGCACCGAGTCCAGCCAGGGCCATTGTGTTTATAGGTCCCAAAGGGACCTAAGTGAGTCAAGTGACCCATTCCCCCCCCATCGCTAGATGGTGTGGTTTTTGTGTTCTGGGGCCTGTGGCCATGACAGTAGGAGAGCTCCACAGAGATTCACAGTGACAAGTATTCAAATAAACACTTGCACACAAGGTTTCTTGAATAAACAATTATTAATTTATCAGCCATTTAGAGTAAGCCTTCTTCAGAAGGGAGCAATATAAAAGTAACACTCAAATAAACTTCAAAACACACACTCTTGATATTCTAAAATCAGTGAAGACCCTTTTGGGACGGCCTACAGTCACAACCTACATCCTCAGGTAACTTCAGTAGCTAGGGTGCTGGGGACATTAATATCTTACTGTTGCATTTAGAATACTTTTAGAAATTGGTTAAATAAAAAGGTTATTAGAACAAACAAGAGCTCGCAAATATTCTTAAGCAGGCAAATACTTTTAGTTCCACTAAGCAGTCTCATTCAGTTATAACAGGTTAAGCCAAAGTCAATGGGCAAAAGTCTCATATGGGCCGAATCTCTTCAAAGTCTTTACACAATGTTTTAGACGTCTTTGAAGAAAAGAAGAATCAAAGTAGGGCCACAAGCTGATTAGACTTGTTAGTAGTAGAAGATGCAAGCAACTCTACAACGAGAGTCAAGTTCTCCCAGACTTTACAGTACCGTTGTATTGAAGAAAAAGTGCAGCAGATGACTTCTGTTCCTGTGCAGCTCTGCAGATCTCAGTGTTCCTGGGCCTCAGTCGTGGGGACAAGATGGAGGACTTCTGGGGACTCCTGCTCTGCAATGGGACGGTCACCGATGGCAACCGGAAATCTTTCCAACAAGTGGCACTTTGGTGTTTCAGCTCCTCGTAACTACCGCAAATGGCAACAATGCAGTTCCTGGCTGTCGAGATGGACTTTCCTTGCTTCTGGGGTCCCACACTGGAGAGGGGCTCAGGCTTGGTCAGTCCTGCTTCCTGAGAGTTCCAAGGATCTTCCGGAGCTCTTGGCCAACTTCAAAGCAACGCACACAATCTGGCGTTCCTCTCCCTGGCTATTCGGTTTCCGGCAGCAACACTCTGGAAATTCAACCAGATGTTCAGGTGGCTTACTTTGGAGTTGATTGGTCCCATCAACTCAAGCAGAGAAGTCGTCCTTGCAGGGCTTCTCCGTCAATACCAGTTTGAAGTTTCAGCACAGCAGCAGGGCTTCACCGGACAAACCAATGGTCCAGGAGTTGCATCAGGCATCCTCTTAAAGTTCTTCTTCGGTTCCTTCAAACAGTGGTCGACTGCCTTCCAAGCCAAAAGCCTCGCCTTTTTTCAGTTCTCACCCATTCATTCCAGCCTAGCTGTCAGTCACCCAGCAGGGTGGCTGTCCTTGCCGGACAGTCAGCTGGCCAATCACTACAGAGTGCATTTGGGTCTCCTAGGAGACCAAGCACAGGGAGTTCCGGGCACCTCCCTCACTTCCTGCCCACACCAGACCCCCTGGAGCAAGAGGCAGGCTTCACTCGTTAATCCCGCCAAAGGCAAAGCAAACAAAGGGACCAAACCTGGTTTGGCGTGCAGAGTAAATCTCAAGGAGGACCTTTCCACTAAGAAATGGCAAGAAAAGACGACCGGGGCCATTTTGACAAAAATTGCTCCTTGGGTGCTTTACTGCAGCTGCGAACGGAGTCTGCGGTAAAAGCTCATCACGGTAGTTAAAATTAAACCACTGCCACCAGCCATTTAGTGAGGAAAGGGTGACATAAAAAATGTCACATGAGAAGCTAGACAAAGGGGATACTAGGTAACCCCTCCAAGACCCTATTGTAAGATAGTGTGTGCTGGGTCTAGAAAGTTACAACTGTAAGTGAAGTCAATTTCAATTTACTGCTCTGGGAAACAGTAGTTTATCCCAGAGAAGGTATGTAAACCTTTGAGAAATCTGAAAGACTTCCCTGTTCCACTGCACTGAAGGTGTTCTGTGACACAAGGTAAAAGATGATGCCTATGGAGTTTGTCAGGCTCCATAACCAAAAGAAACACAAAGCTCAGCAATCGCAATAAAATACACAAGAGGGGAAAAAGCTCTCACTCTATCCAGGTTAAAAAAAAAAATAAAGTCCTCAAAATCCAGCAAAGTTGCTGGGGGTCTCTAAGATGGAGGGAATTGGCACAGTTGAGAATTCTCTGTAACACCCCGTACTTTGCGAAGCCCCAGGCTAGTCAGCCACGCCCATCTATAGCGATCAGACCCCTAAATCAAAAAACCATGTATCCTGAGCGACTTTAGTAGAAGTCATTTAAAAAGAAATCCTTTCTGCTCACTGAAGCTTGGCAGTGGCTCCAGACAGATTGCTCATCATGGGACTTCGTAATGGAGGAAAACTCAAGTGAAGCACGCCCACGTGAGCATATCCTTGCAAGTGATAATAAAACGAAAACATGTTTGTATGACATGGTGATCTCAATGATACTATGGTGCTGTACGAGGACAATGGAATAGGGCTTTTGCTGATGTATTATGGAACACACCTTTCGGTGCTGTATGATGGAATAGGATTTCAGGTGATGTGTTAAGGAGTAGATTGGATAGAAGGTGGGTTATGTATTGAAATCATCACATTTGTTTTTTTACTTTTTAAAATGTAAGAAGGGAACCTCAGCTGATAAGGACTGGGAAGTAAAGGATCCTTGGCCATAATAGGTTGAAAAGGTAGTACCACACATTATTCTTTAATGATAAAAGCAATGGGAAGGTTGTATTACAAAAGTAGTGGCTTGGTATAAAGGAATTGGCCTGGATTTTAGTCTATTTTTTATACTTTCTCTTGCAGTCTTTTGTGGTAAAAAAGGAAGAAAGGTGGATGAGTCGCAGTGTGTGTGAAATTAAAGTGGAGAAAGTGTAAAGGGTGTGGGGAAAAAAGTGTGTTGATCTGTATTTGTGTGTAAAAAATTGAAGCATGCAATAGGGTCTAAGTAGAGTAATAGGGACGCGCGCAACATTATGGAGGAAGCAACTCCAATAAAACACATTCATAGGGTTCTGCCACTGTATTGTGACAGAACAAACAATGGATAGTAGAATTAAAGGAAGGGGGGACGTGCTGCTCCTGGCCAGAACAGGACTCCCATGACAGAAACATGCTAGAAAAAATGTCCATCTTTGTAGCAACAAAATATAAAGGGAACAAGTCCCAAAAAAGAAGAGATTGTAGATCTATGGCAATTAGTTGAGGATATAAAAATCAGGAAGGTGAAAAAGAGATTGAATGTAAGGGGATATACCCTGTAATGCCTAAACCTGCAGTAGGGTATACAAACTCATTCTGAGCCTCCAGTGGTAGAGTGTGGACCGGATAATCAGGATCATCAACTTGGGGGGGGAGGGGGGGGGAGTCAAGAGCTTTTGCACCTACATATAACCCATCCACAAGCGCCAATATGCCCGTAGCATTGGTGTACACAGAGGGCCCACAAGTGGACAATGAGTTTAGAGCATTGCGGGAAAGGTTAGTCAAGTTACAAGAACCTGAAGTAGTATCACCAGAAATCAACAGTACCGGTGCAGAAAACAGGTGATTGGCAGTCAGGAGATTTTTGTTTGTTTAGGTTTAACCCTGGTGCAAGAAGAAATGTTTGTGTTGAGAAAGATGATGGGCAGAGGGGGTATGGACGGTCCTGGGACAAGTAGTACAACAAGCAAGGGAAAAATGGAGGGGAAGATCAAGGTGCTAGAAATAATTAAGAGGCAGGGCAAGAAGGAGATCAAGGAGAGGAGGTGGCGAGAAAACTGTCCCTGCTACAAGAGGCAGTGAGGAGGGACAGACCAAGAAACGAACCAGATTTAATCATGGTAGTTCAAGATCAGAAGAATACTAACGGCGTTGAAAACAAAACAGGTATGCAGATGCCTCTACTACATAAAGGAATGGGGATAACGCAGCATGTGCCATGGCCTCAAATGGACAAAAATTGACAAAAATTTGATTAAAGCTCTCCCCCAGCTTTTAGATTGAGTTAGTAAATGGATCTATGAATTTGAAAAACAAACAGCAGCGGTAGCCTTAGCACTAGGATATTTTAAGAGTCTACTAGTCACCAAAATTGGGGACCAGCCTGGGGTATATTGGCAAGGGCTGGGTTAAATCTTGCAGATAATGAACATGATTGAGCAGCCTTTAATGAGGTAAGGGCAAGGGTATGGGCTGCCCTGCGAAGAATGTACCCAGATACCGCTGACCTATATTCTTTGAATGCACAATGGGTGATGAGGACCCAGTTAGGTTTATTCTTAAGTTACAGGAAATGAGGACAGTTGAGACAGTACCATTTTTCTATTTTATTGTAAAGAGGGGACTACCAAAAGAGGACCAGAAGGCACTAGATGAAATTGTGGGAATTGAAGCCAAAGGGTGAGCAGAGATACAAAGTATAATAGTCCACAATCGTAAGAGAATTAAGGAGCAGGACAGGGAGACAGCCCAGAAACGGCAAACAGACGAGGGAAAACTAGTGGAAAAGAAACTAAATAAGGTTGTTGTTCAAGCACCAGTGAAGGTACCGGCTCAGGGGGTAAGGACAGGAGACACTCAAATTGGGAACGCTACAATTGCGGCACTATGGGGCAAAGGAAGACAGGGACAATGGGGTGGGGAGGACAATACCCCAACCCACAGTGGCAGTATGAAGGCGCACAGAGGGGAAGAAGAGGATTTCGAGGCGCAAGAGCAGGAGGCTTTGGGGGGGGGGGGGATAGGGCCTCAGGGAGGAGGATTGGGAACATCACAGTGCTGGTATTGCTGGCAATGGGGGCATTTCGCAAGGGAGTGCAGGGAGAAGCCTGGGATGAGATTTAATTATGGGCCATCACCTTCAGGGAAGGGATTCCAATGGCCTCAAGGAAGAAGATAACAGCAATTTGGTGAGGGGCGCCAAATCAGTTCCCTTATGGGGCTGACAGGTAAGGGCAAAAACTACAGCAGGGTGAGGGAACAAAGTTTAACAAGATGGCAGAGGGAACAGGCGCCCCTGCCCCCCAAGGAGTTGCAATGGCATCGGCTCTTTTTCATTCCCCGGGACAAATACATATGATTAGGACAGCCCATACAGAGCAATCACATGTCCAATACTATTGATAACCGCACACCCTGAAGAGGAGCCCTTGGTGGAAGTGGAAATGGGAAAAAGGCAATTTATATTTATGGTAGATTCAGGTGCAACCGAATCATGCATCATGGAGGGGTACTTTCCATTATCAGGTATCTCTCTTTACATGCAGGGATTCTCTGGGGCCATTTCTACAGTTCCATACACTGAGGAGCGGGATATAAAAGTGGGAAGGGGGGGGAATAGTACGAGCCCCCTTGTTATATTCAGAGAGTTCCCCAGTGAACTTGTTGGGTCGGGATCTGCTCAGTAAACTAAAGAGAACTATATAATTCACAGATCAAGGGGTAGTGTGTTCCACTCCAGGGATGTGTGTAGCTCAAGCAATAGTTATAATCAATGCAATGGCGAGGGAGAAAGTAGTACATGGGGTTCCAGTGGGCCCAGATATATTTTTCTATGGTATTATTAGTAAAAGCAGTGCCTCCAACTGCGACAAAATATTGGCAAGTACCTACAGATTTTATTTTCCAACCCATGGTGCCACTCAAGATGGTGGCAAGGACAATCTTGAAAAATGGAGATAGAGGTGGGCACCACAATGAATTTGTGAATATTCTAAAAAAATGTAGCTTAATGATTTATTGAGGAGCTACCAGACTGTGTAGTGGATCCCATGACACCAGGATCCACAAAAAACTAAAAGTTGGGTGGTCCCACCCAGTTATGTCTGATGCTCTCAAAAATGCTCTAGGACGAGCTATATATTTGTGATCATTTGAATAGTTTAATGTTCCATTCTTAAATCAAAGTTCATTCGTGCTTATTTCCTTACACTCCAATAAAAGTCAGTCATTTGTATGGTTTATGATATGGGTAAAAAAACTATTTAATTCAGCTCAACATAGACTTGTATTCTGATTGGTCTATATTAATAGGCAAAACAGTTCCTAGGTCCGAGTATGGCTCAAAAGATCATGCATTTCAGAGTATTTCTCCATTTTCAGGGCTTGTAGTTTGAGCCTTGTCACTTAGGAACTTTAGATCAATGCTTTCAAATGAATTGAGGGCTTCTGTTCACAGCATTACTGCTTCGTTTTGCAGTGTAATTAAAGAAAATGACTGATAAGTTACTTGAGGTCAGTGAACAAAATGGCGCGATTTTGGGAATCTGCATCCACTGTGATTATATGGTGCAGTATAGGGAGGTACAGTGCCCCCTGAGGGCACTGGTGACAGTCGTCTTTTTGGAGGAGGACATGTGAGGTGCCAGAATAAGTAGGGACTTTTAATCCACATGATTTTGGGTTACTGAGCAATGTGACCCCAGTACAGATTATATTGAAGTCCGGTGCTTAGAACAAGCATCCAGTATGTGGATGATCGGTTGGTATTGAGTGCAAATGAACATCAGTACAGGAGGAATTCTGTTGCATTATTGCAATTGCTGGCTCACGAAGGGTACAAGGCAGATAAAGAAGCTATAATACTGCCATCAGGAGGGATTATACTTGGGACAACTCGTAAAAATATTACCACATAGGGCGGCGGCAGTATGCAGTTTTTTGGGCTTATGTAATTATTGTAGGGAATGGATCCTAGACTACGCATTCTACAAAGGGCCACTGTTACAAAATCTCAGGGAAGGACAGAGGACTTAAAAGTACATTTGAATGGACTGACAAAACGACTTGACAATTTGAGGACTTTAGCTATTTGCACAGCCCCTGTTTTAGCAACACCGGATTATATACAGGAGTTTCAACGGCTCATGCATTGACAGAAGGAGACATATGTTGGTGAGTCATAAATAATTGACATGGGGACAGGATGGAGGCACATAGGGGCGGTAGTGGGGCACAGTAAAACGGGGGAGAAATAGTGACCACCCCTGTAGAAAGCAAGACCATAGTTCCATACACAGCATTACCCAGATTACAACTGGACCATTATTATCTGGGAATCTGATCAGCCCCAGATTTAAAGGTCCATATGAGGTTGTGTTCTGCACTCCTCTCGCCGTCCGTATGAAGGAGTTAGATATTGGGTGCATCTCTCGGATGTCCGAAGAGCACCTGAGACTAGGCAAAGTTTAGTAAGGGCAGGGTCAAGGAGGATACATTTTTGAGGATACATGCCAGGGTGGTGTGCAGTGGCACACGTCTGATTCTCTCGGCTTTTTTTTTTTTGATGGTCCAGAACCCGGTCGGCCTTGGTGGAAAAAAGGGTCACTCGTTCACTCTCAAGTTTTCTTAGACAAATGACATGGAAAAGTATGAATGATGTATCATTTATATAAGGGGTTGAGCTGAGACACCATTTCTGACATCCAGCATTTAGGAACATTGAATAGCTGGTACTCTGATATGCGCATTGCAGGAAGGAAATCAATGAAAGCGGTTACGTGTGTACACTTATCACGCACACATCAGGGGCTCCTTAGGTTTTAGTTCCAGATCCATTCCCAATTACAGAGGCATAATGCCCGATACATCTTGCACTATAGGGTATAAAGGGCACATTCCAGAAAAACAGCGTGCAGTTGGACAATTGATCTAGACCCAGCATTATGCAATGGCAACACGAAATACCGACAGTGTCTACAAGGACCATATGTCTCATTTGGAGGTTACTCAAATGACGATGACAAATGGCAGGGCACCACAGTGATGTGCCCGGCAGATGGACTGATCGAGTACAGTGGAGAAGCAATATTCCAAATAGAAACTATGTGTGTGCAAATATGGTGTCATCACATTACAAGGTTGACACGGATTGCAACAATGAAGAAGCCAGTGCAAATACATACAGCCGAAAACTTTGAAGGTTGTTTTAGCAACAAAGGAACAGTACCTGTTGGCGCAACCACACGTGATCCCCGATATGACTAAAGGTACGACAGCGGTGATGGATTACTACTGGGTTTGTGGCCAACAAGCCTACTTGCACTTCCACTGTCATGGAGGGGCAAGCGTTCACTGGCCACCCCTGCAGTGCTGCTAGTAGTCCTGGAAGAACACCTGAGGGGAGAGGAAATGCCCGTTGAGATGCTAACAGCCACTCTACCACGTAATGAAGCCGAAAGAAGCTTGCAGATCACAAGAATTTGCTATACTGCCAGAAAGAGGACAATTTCTACGGCAGAGAAGAAAGAAGAGCTCAAACTGTCTCAAAAGACTCTTCCATACTGCTCTTTTTAGCTCAGCATAGACTTTTTAATATTTTTTGCCACCTGGGGTACAAGCAGCTGCTGCACTTTTTTATATCCCTGGAGGATGCAGAGAATGGGACCCTATCCCACATCAAGGCGGTGCACAAACTAGGTGTTCAAATGAAGAAAGAAGGTGGAGTTCAGAACACAGATTGGCTATTGCTTGCCTTTGGTTGGGTCCCGTCAGGGCTGGGTGCAGTAGTAAAACTACTGGTGCCCATGGTTGTGTTCTTGGTTCTCTTCTGCACATGCCAATTGGGTCTCCGATGTTGTGTTCATATAATCCCTAATAGTGCAAAGATGATGGTATTAATTGGGGGTCCAAAATGCCTTTCCATACAATAAACAGCAACACTCAAACTAATATTTCTGGGGTTGTAGCTATGTTCGGTGGGGATGAGTTGGTTACTGTAGAAGAAATGAAAGGGGTGAATGTTGGGAAAGAGCTAGTGCTTTTCTTAATTCCCAAGCACTTTAGAATAAGGCAAGACTTCTGTTAACTGTTTTCTAAGCACTACAAGAGTCCAGGGGGGAGGAGGGTCACTAAATGAAGCTAGTTAGTATTTAAATATGATGTGCAAATAATTATTTAGCTGAATATATTTGTAAAACTGTTAAATTGTAATTTTCTCCAAGCACAGTGAATGCAGCCCTGTGCTAAAAATAGCTACAGGCACTGCCTGGTGTCGGCTAAGGCTGGCAGAGAGCACATGGTAACTGAGCAGCTGTGTCCTGTCCATCAAAAGCCCACGCACACTAAGAGTAGCGGAGTGTACATGCTCATGAACACAATGCAACATTATGTGAAAATTAGGTTTTAAGTGGAATTACTGGACCAGATAAAATATGAGACTATTGAGTGAAGTGTTAAAAGTATGGCAGGAAGGTGTGTTTATGACATGCATTACTTTCCGTAAAAAAGCATTTCTGATGATTGTATCTGCTTAGATTCACATGCTGTGCATAGTCCGACATCCAGTGGTCACCACAGAGTATTGCATCTAGTCTTTCGAGAATCGAAAGGGGACGTCGACATGGGCGTGCCTGTAACACTATCCCTACGTGACGTGTAGTGTACCCTAGATCCCTCACGCATCGAGGTCTCTCCAATTGTATTTTTTCTGCCAAGAGGGAGCCATATGACCATCGCGAGTACAGAAAAGAGAAAGTAGCAAGACATCTATGTTCCTTCCATCTGAGCGGGGAGGAAGGGTGGGCGCATCTGAATCTAAGCAGATACAACCATCAGAAATGCTTTTACGGTAAGTAATGCATGTCTTCTGATGTTTGTCAATCTGCTTATAATCACATGCTGTGCATAGACTAGCGAGCAGTACCTGGAGTTGGTGGTGGGTTGTGAGAAGGAACAGTAGTGAAAAGATGTCTTAGTACTGCCTGTCCCACCTGAGAATCAGACCTAGAATGAGTGTCTAAGCAATAGTGTTTTGTAAAGGGGTGTACAGAACTCCAGGTTGTCGCTTTGCAAATAGACTCAAGGGGAACATTTGCAATGAATGCTATGGATGCCCCAGTGCCTCGAGTGGAATGTCCTCTAGGCTTTAAGGACAGTTCTCTCTTAGCAAGATTGTAACAGAGTGTAATGCAATTGACAATCCATCTAGAAATAGTGGATTTTGAGACTGCGCCTCCTCTTTCTGTGGCCACAAACAAAAAACTGATTTGTTTTCCTTAGTGGGCGAGTTCTTTCCATATAGAAAATGACAGCTCTGCGTACATCCAGTGTGTGCAGGGTTCTTTCCCCAAGGCTTGAAGGGTTTTGAAAGAAAGTTGGTAGCTCTATTGACTGGTTCACATGGAAATGAATTTAAGCGCAAACCTAGGGTGAGTGTGCAACACCACCTTGTCATTGTAAACTGTTACAAAATGATCTAGAATAGAGAGTGCCTGCAGTCTTCAGGGATGTCCCAATCCTTATACCTCAACCTTTTAGAAGCCAAGCGTGAATGATGAGAGATCTGACCTCTGGATGGAGAACCTGACCCCCCCCCCCCGTCCCCCCCCCTCTTTTGTGTGAACAGATCGTCTTGTTAGGGAAGACTGCGTGGAGGTCAGATGGACAAGTCGAGAAGGTCCGGGTACCACGTTCTCCGGGCCCATGCTGGAGCAATGAGGATCATCCGGGAACTGAACCTCCTTAACCTCTGCAGCACTTGCGGAATGACAGGGACTGGAGGAAACGCATACAGCAGTGGGAAGGACCACTCCACCACGAACGCGTCCCCTAAGGCTCCTCTTGGAGGAAATTCCCACGAGCAGAACCTTTCGCACTTCCGGTTGACACTGGTGGCGAAGAGATCCACTTGTGGGGTCCCCCAAAGGGTGAAGATCTCCAGGGGAATCTCCTGAGCCAGCTCCCACTCGTGAGAGATTGTGCTCTCCCTGCTCATAGCGTCCGCAGTCTTGTTTTCGTTTCCGGCCGGATGAACCGCAGAGATGGAAAATTCCTGCTGGATGGCTCAGAACCAGAGCTGCATCGCCTCTCTGCACAGAGGAAGTGACCCTGCCCCCCTCCCCCTTTTTGTTGAGGTAGCGCATGGCCACTGTGTTGTCCGTCAGAATAAGGACATTCTTCCCTCTCAGTCGGCAGAAAAGCCTTCAGGGCAAGCCTGACGGCCCACAGCTCCAACAGATTGATATGGAGTCTGGACTCAGACGGAGACCAACGGCTGCTGACTGTCAACTCGCTGGCATGAGCTCCCCATCCTGTGAGGGATGTGTCCGTCACGATAGTCACCTCCGGCCCGGGTAGCCAAAACAGAGCCCCTTTCATCAGATTGCCTTCAACGGCCCACCCCAGAAGGTCCTGGGCGACCAAGGGCGGCACCTGAACGGGATCTGACATCCTGCCGGAGGACTGACCACTGCATCTTGAGAGCCCGCTGCAGAGAGCTCATCCGCAGCCGTGCCATTGGCACCAGAAGAATGCAGGATGCCATGAGGCCGAGCAACCTCAAGAACTCGAACGCCGGGAGACTCTGGGCATGTTGAAACTTGTGCACCACCTGCAGAATTGGTGAGCCCTCACCTGGGGAGGCAAACACAGCCTCAGCGATGTGTCGAGCACTGTTCCGATGTACTGGAGCCGCTGTGTTGGCGTCAAGTGGGACTTCAAGTTGAGGGAGAAGCCTATCCTGTGAAGTGAGTGGCAGGCGACTGACAGATCCAAGACTTGCTCAGGAGAGCGTGCCCTGATCAACCAATCGTCCAGGTAGGGGTAGACGTGAATCCCCCTTTCCTGAGATACGCTGCCACCACCACATGTGCTTGGTAAAGACCCTCAGGGCGGAGGTCAATCCGAACAGCAGGACCCGAAACTGAAAATGCGAGTCGCCAGCCACGAACCTCTGGTACTTCTTGTGCTTGGGATGAATCGGCACATGAAAATAAGCGTCCTTGAGGTCGAGAGACACCAACCAGTCCTGAAGTTGAAGGGCCTGGAGGACTTGAGAGAGAGAGTAACCATCTTGAACTTGTCCTTCCTGAGGAGCTTGTTCAAACCGCACAAGCCCATGATGGGTCTCAATCCCCAGTCTTTCTTCGGGATAAAAAAATAAGTGGAATACCATCCCTTGTTCCTCTCCGCTACAGGCACCAGTTCTATGGTGCCTTTCTCCAGCAGGGATTTGATTTCCTGCACAAGGAGCAGATCCTGACTCTTCAAAGAGACATTCCCTGGTGGATTGTCGCAAGGCCTCTGCCGGAAAGGAAGACAGTAGCTGTGGGCTATGATCTCCAAAACCCACACATCTGAAGTAATGGCACGCCATTCTACAAGATGCTGTGCTAGCCCTCCCCCAACCGGCGAACCATGGTACATGGCCTCATGACTGAGCTGAAGCGGCTGCGGCAGTGCCTGAGGCTAAAGAGGGAACTGCCCGGGCAGCCTTGGCACCTCAAGTACCTTGTTTTCCACCTCTGGCACTCCTACGGTGGCCCCTTTGACTCGCAACCCCGCTCGAGCTACCAAAGGAAGAGTAGTATCGAAAGGAACCACCCCTGCATTGCTGTCACCTAGGATGAAAAGGCGAAGGTTGGCGAACTGCAGCGCTCAATTACTTTGCTGCAGCTTTGGAGGTCTGCAACCTCTCAAGGCTCTCGTCAGCCTTGCTGCCAAAAAAGGTGTTCCCATCACAGGGCATGTTGAGAAGCCAGGCTTGCACATCAGCAGCAAACCCTGACTTCCGCAACCACGCAAATCTGCACATTACGGTGCTCGCCGCCATGGACCGGCTGACACAATCTGCCATGTCCAGACCCGACTGAATGGATTCACACATGGCATCTTTGCCATCCTGAACAAGAGCAAGAAAGCCATCCCGTTCCTCCCCTTCGGGAATATGTTCAGCCGCCAAAGGGACAATTCCACAGAGTATGAGTGAAACGTGCTAAGCCACACACGGAGTTGGCTGCCTGCAAAGCCATAACCCCTGAAGAAAACAGTTTTCTCCACCCAGCCATCAAAACGCTTGTTGTCCTTATCAGGAGGGATGGTAGGGTATGATGCCTGTTTTGCCAGGGCCGTAGCCGCCTGCACCAACAAACTCTCCAGAGTGGGGTGCGTAGTCAAGTAGCTGGGGTTGCTACTGGCTGGACGGTATTTTCTCAGCAAAGACTTGCCCACAGCTGGGAGAGACTCTGGAGCAGTCCAAGCCGCTGCCCCCCTTCTTGGCAAGGCCATATGGAATGGCAGTACCGGGTCAGTTGGTGGATCGTGGTCCAAGATATCTGTCGGGTCATCCTGCAGAAAATCCCCTGGTGGGGCAGACCACCCAAAGTACTGAGTCACCCTCGACATTAGGCGCTGGTACGAGGATTCAGCATGCGTACCCGGCTCATGCCTGCCAAACTCAACCTCCGGGGAGGTGTCCAGACAACTAGCATCATGCAAAGACTGACGCAGGTCTTCCAACTAGCTATGACCAGATAATAGGTCATCAGGAACCTCCTCAGGAACCAGACCTTCATCAGACCCTTCATCCACCTCAGATATATAATCAAGAGGCTGGAATAAATCCCTGGATGAGGGCACAGAAAAAGGCACGTGTTCGGACTTGGCCAAAGCCTTCCTCGAAGGTTCCACCTATCTACGGAGCACCTCCAATAAAGCCTCAGCGAAAGGCGTCGACAGAATCGGCGTCAAGCGTGGCACTGATGGCTTCGACACAGGGCTCGAGGGCGGAGCCCCGAGCATGTCCTCAGACGGCCTCGGCGCCCATGACTTCCTTGGAGGCGGAGCCTCGAGAGAGAGAGAGTCCCTCAACCGACATGGCGCCAATGGCATCCACGTCTTCTTCGAAGACCTCACAGGCTCCGACGGTCTCCAGGGCGTCGAGGACCGGAGCCTGGAATGGCTAGAGTGATCCACCTTGTCCGACCGGGACCTCGAAGGTTCCCGGTGATCACACCGACCGCTCGAGCCCAAAGGCGTGCAAACGGTGGCTCTAGCACGTTCCCTGCCGGCGTCTTTCCCACGCCAACATCTCCCTACGAAATGAATCCCATTCCACAGGAGAGGAATGCTTGTTGGGACAAGCAACTCGCCGCCGGGCGGAGTCCTCGGACGAGGAAGGCAACTGGTGATGGCGCTTCCGAGATTGCCTCGAAGAGGCAGAGGAATGGCAGGACCCACTCCGGGACCGAGACCCCCCTGGACTTACACCGACGATGCAGAGAGTCGCCCCTCGAATCGTCGGTCGAAAGGCCTGTGGATTTCGAATTCCAGGGCTTGGACACCTTACTGACAGAAAGCTTCTTCTTACGCTCCTGCAAGGCCTTCGATGTTAACGACTGGAAATCGTCACAATCGTCTGTGGCATGGTCCTCACCGAGGCAACAGAGGCAGGCGTCGTGCGGGTCCATCAGCGACATCTTGGAACTGCAGTCCCGACACTTCTTGGAACCCGGCCGTGGGGTAGAAGACAACATCAGGAAATCTTCACAAACAAACGGGTTTGAAGAACCGATAGAATAACTCCGAGATCTCGGTAGGGAACACGTTCGCGGAAAAAATTGAACTGAGGCTACGTGCGTCGTGCGTCCTACTTATAACATCCGGTGACGTCGGCTCAACGGAGGCTCTCGAGGATAGCGTATCGACGCAGAAAGTTTTCCGAAGCAGCACAGCTGTGGTGATTACCTGTCAGATATGGAATACGTTGGAGGAACCAATCCCCTCAAATGAGCAGATTGTCTGCTCAGGCTATCCGCTATGCTGTTCTGGACTCCTGGCAGGTGAAATGCTCATCTGTTTGGTTATTGCCCATTCCCAGATACGTTGAGCTTCCTGTGATAACGTTATGGATTTTGTAGCCCCTTGTTTTCAGATATAAAACATAGTGGTCACGTTGTCTGTTAGTACTGTGACCGTGCTGCCCTGTAGGGCTGGGAGAAAGGACTTGAGCCCATCGATCTGCCCTTCGCTCCAGTAGGTTGGTGTGCATTTTGGCTTCTTCGGCTGTCCATGGGTGGCCGATGTGTGCTCCCCCCGCCAATGGATGCATCTGATTGTTTCGTCAGGGTCTAGTTCCTGGAACAGACTCCCTTTGGTCAAGTTAGGTTCGTTCTTCCACCATTGCAGTTTGCGGGCAATGTCAGGGGTGATTTACTTTGTCCTTCCACGAGCCCGACACATGTGACCAGTTTGTGGATACAAATTCTTCCAGGGGCTGCATGTAGAGCCTGCACTTTGGGATCAGGGGGATAAACAACATCCTCCCTAGCAGGTGCATGCACTTGTGTACGGAGACACATTTTTTTGGCTTGAGCGTTGGCACTAGAGCGAGCAACATGCTTACCCTTTGTGAGGAGGGTAACACTCTCTGCTCCTGTGCAGCAAAGCGTGCCTCGAGAAAGCCACATTCTTCGACTGTTGCAGTGAAGATTTTTTTGTAGTTATGGAAAACCCCAATTTCTGTAGTGTTCGTGCTCTTACTAACCAATCATCTGAACATGAGTAGACGTGGTGGCCTTCTCTCCGGAGGGCTGCTGCAATGGGCGCTAGGCATTTGGTAAAATGTTCTTGGTGACTACTTCAGACCGAATGGCAGTACGAATTGGTAATGTACGTTGTTGACCACGAACCTTAGAAACTGTGTGTCTGGGATATATTGGAATCTTGAAATAGGCATCCTGCAAGTCTAGGGATCCCAGGAAGTCCCATTGAATGGCGTTCATTACTTTTTTGCAGCATCACAATTTGGAATTTTTGTCTATAAACTTGTTCAGACTGTGCAAATCTAAAAGTGCTGTCCGGTTTCTTGACCATGAAGTAACCAAGTACACCCTGTGCCCCCTTTGTTTGGCACCTTTTTGATGGCTTTTTAGTACTTGAAGGTGACTGAGCTTGTGGGGTGGGTATGTGGGGGGAGCTACGAATTTTATGAGGCGTCATGTGTGATTGCTTGAAGGACGCACCTGTCTATGGTTACAAGATTCCATTGTTCGACAAGATTTGACAGTTTGCTCCCCACCCCCAACTTGGCCCTGGGTGAGGGCATAGTCACAGAAATGCCTTTCATTGTCGCCCCCTCTTGGGTTAGCACCTTGCTTGCATCGCTGAGGTGTGAGGTGATTGGAAATATTTAGAGTTGTTATATCCTTGGATGGACCTCCTGTATCCCTGGGATTAATACATTCCTTTGGTATATGTTTGGACACCCTTGTTAGAGGACGAAGTGCAGGGTCTTCCAGATGCCCCTCTAAAGGGGAAGGAAAAGTTTTGTTGTTTTGCAAGCTGGTGAGTAAGCGGACTGTGTCGGTGTCCGTTTTGATTGGCACCGAGATCGACAAAGCCCTTAAGGCAGAGGCCATCCCCTTCAAAAGGCATGTCTACTACCCTGTGTTGAACATCCTGCCTAAAGTCTGTGCAATTCAACCAACCTTGTCTTCTCATGATCACACTGCTCGAGTTGCAGGAAACCGGTTTCGGGAAAGGTCCACTGCCATATCAATGTAATGGTTGGCCGCTTCTCCTTCCTTAAGCAGTGCCATTGCTTCTTTCCTTTCATCGTCTGGCACATGATTTAGTAAAGGGGCCATTTCCAGATCGTAGCGAGACAGGATTACCAACGAGTTAGCTGCCTTAACTGTGGTTGCTGCAATTACAATTACTTTCTTTACAAAAGCGTCTAAATTGTGCCCTAGTTCTCTAGCAGTACTCCACATTTTTGTGTTTGAGAATGCGCCTTCCTGCCTGCTGCCACTGACAACAGATTCTGGTGTGGTTTGAAAGGTTAGGGACTTAGGTGTTGAGTCTGGTACCTTATACTTTTGATCCCATCTGTCTTTAATAACTGGCTTGGTAAAATGGTGTTTTAGGGTCCCTAATCATTTGTCCATATATGGTCTAATATAAGGATGGACACTACTGATTTTCTTCTTTTGCCCTTTTGATCGAATATAAAACGAACTTTCTTTTCTTCCCCTGGAACCAAACTGAATTCTTGACCGGCCTTTGAGATGGTGAAATGAAAAGCTCCTACGTCGTCAAGGGGAGACAGGTTTGGCGTTTCCTTCTGTTTTCTTCCACTGGGGTGTCTATATCCCATCCCATCCCATATGCATGCGTAGGGTATGCAGTAGAGGTAGAGTCTGTGTCCTGCTGCTTTATCATTTTCGGGAAGCTAACCTTCCTCTTGCTCCCCAACACTACTTGATGCCACCGGTATATCCCTTTGTGCTCGCCTCCTTTTAGTTTTAGCCTTTTGGAATGGATGGCGATCCATTGACGTGTGTGTAGACCTTCATTCTTCTGGTGACGTTGCTCCAAGTGGAGATCTAGACCCAATGAGTTTGCGGGCTGAAAACAACTTTAGCTGGTTGAGCTACATATGCACAAGCCCGAGCATGACCTGCCAACTGTATGTGACTAGACCCCACTGCAGCAGGGTCTTGAACTTGAGATCTTCCAGGCATGGGTGGTCTTGACCTTTCGGAATCAGACAACTGAGAATTGTGCCTTTTGTGCTAGGAAATCTGAGTATTTTGCTGGAGGTTATCCTCTGGCATTATGTCGGAGTAAACTATTGGGGACACTGGTGAGGTGTACACTTTGCTCTAGTTGCACCTCTTGAAGAGGTTGTAGCCGACACTCTGCGCGCTTGGTTGTAATTTCTGCATGCTTTTCCGTAGCTGGCAAACATTCTTCTTGCCTTCGCAGGATGTTTACTGTGTCAGTCGTGGGCAACATTGTCTTGGTGGATTGCCTGGCTTACTTGGTTGTAGGCGACTTCATTATGGCTGCCATGGTTGAGGTTGACGGTCCTCTTAATGAACAATTGCCCTAAGGATGAAGTGTGCCTGGGGGTTTGTGGATTTGCCAGTCGATGGTCCGCTGTGGGACTTTTTCCACTGATTTCTTTTGTTGCCAAATGTCCTATTTCTGAAATGATGGTGGTTAGGCAAGATTGTGTGCAGTATCCTTTGGAAGGCTACAGCAACCTTGACTTCCTGGTAATAGGAACCCAACCTTTGTTAAAAGTCTGTACTACACAAGTTGGTAGTGTGGCCGAGCAGCCAAGCTCATCTTAAGAGGGGTCAAAGAGCAGTAGGATAGTAACACAGAGTTTCAGTGACAGTCAAAAACACTTACACTCAAGGTTTCTTGTTTAAACAATTAATTTGTCAGCTATATAAGCCTTATTCAGAAGGGAGCAAAATATGTAACTTCAAAATCTACTTCGAAACACTTTCTCTAAATCAGATGATACCCACTGGGGATGGCACACAGACACTTCCTACCCCTGCAGGTGACCTAAATAGCTAGGACACTGTGGACATTGATTTTTCACTGGTACATTTAGAGCAATGCCGAGTTTGGTGCAAAGGTTGGATATGGGAATAAAACAAAGGTTAACAAATAATTCATAAACAGGTAGGTACTTTTTAAACCTTTCTATGTCAAGTACATTTTAACCCTTTCCTGGGGGAAAGGTAAAGGCCCAGAGTCAGATAAGAATCTCTGGGAGCCAGGACAGCCAATGTTAGTTGAGCAAAGTCCAGAGGAGTAGAAGATCTTCTTTGCAGGCAAGTAAAAGTCTTGTAAAATGTTTGTAGAAATAAGATTCACTTGAAGGGCCACAAGCTGGCAGGCTTTTGAGGGGGAAAAGCTCTAAGCAACTCTGCAAGGGGAACCAAGACAAGTCTCAACTGAGAGAAAGTAAGGCTACACAACAAGAGTTAAGTCCTCTTAGGTTTACAGTACCTTTGGTTAGAAGAAATGGTTCAAGCTGGCTTCTGTTCCTGTACAGCTCTGCAGATCCTGGTGTTCCTGGGCCTCAGTCATGGGGACAAGAGGGACAACGTCTGGGGACTCCTGCACTGCAATGGGAAGGTCAGCGGCATCAATGGGCAAACTCCAATTCAGCAGCACTTTGCGGTGTCAACTCCTCACGTCCAACAGCAAATAGCAAAACTGCGGTTCTCGGATACCACTTCAGACTTTCCTCGCATCTGGGGTCCAGCACTCTGTTGAGGTGGCACAGGCTTGATCAGTCCTGCTTCAGGGAAGTCCGGAGGATCTTCCCGGCGCTCAGGTCTGACTTAACAGCGATCCACTCGGTTTGGTGTTCCTCTCCCTGGCACATCAGTTCCAGCAGCAGTGGAAGTACAGCCAGCTCTGAGGGGGATGTCCAAACGAGTTCCCTTTGCGGTTGATTGGTCCCACCAACCCAAGGGGAGAAGTCGTCCTTTCAGGGCTTCTCTAGTCATAACAAATTTGGGACTTCAGCACAGCAGCAGGGTTTCTCCAGGCAAATCAACAGTCCTGGAGTTGCAGCAGGCATCTCTTCCAAGTTCTTTGGATTCCTTCGCTCAGTGGTCAACTCTGCCTTACAAGCCAAAAAGCCTCGCCTTTTATGCAGGTTTCTCCCGTTCATTCCAGCCTAGCTGTCGATCACACAGCAGGGTGGCTGTCCTTCCCAGACAGCCAGCCAGCCAAAAACCTTTGGGTGCATTCCTGAAACCAAGGGTATTAAGTACAGAGAGTTTCGGGAACATCTCACTTCCTGCCCCTGCCAAACATATTGAAGACAGAGGCGGGCTTCACACTTTCACAAATAAAGAGACCAAGCTTGGTTTGGCACGCAGAGTAAATCTCAAGAAGGACCTTTCCGACAAGAAACGGCTAAAAAAGAAGAACGGTGCAATTTTGACAAAATGGGCACCCATGGGTGCCTTACTGCAGCTGCGAACGCAGCCCACGATAAAAACACACAATGGTAGTAAAAATTAAACCACTACCACCAGCTATTAATTCAACAAAGGGTAACAAAAATGTTATATGAGAAACTAGACAAAAGGAATACTAAGTAACCCCACCAGCACCCTATGGTAAGATATTGTGCGCTGGGTCTAGAAAGTTACAAAAAGTAAGTGAAGTCAATTTCACTTCCCTGCTCTTGCAAACCATAGTTTCACCAAGAGAAGGTATTTAAATCTAAGAGACTTCCCTCTGGCACTGCACTGAAGGTGCTGTGTGTCACAAATTATAAGTTACTCACCGTAGTGACAAATGTACTCTTAGTCCATAGTCCCCTTTCCTCCATACTGTATGGGCGTCCCTTCCAAGGGACCAGAGACCACCTTTTTCACCAGAATCCCCCCCCCTTTAAATCGTGAGGCGTGCGGGGGCACAGCCCAGGGAGCATGCGCTGCCCTGACTCCACTCTCCAGTGCCACACCCCAGTCCCCAATAGATTTAACATTGCCTCATGACACCAGTATTATTATGGGGGAGGTTGGTGGGACTTATGGAGGAAAGGGGACTATGGACTAAGAGTATGTTAGTCACTACGGTAAATAACTTATAATTACTCGTAAGTCCCGTCCCCTTTCCTCCATACTATATGGGCGATTACAACCGATTGTAGCCCCAGGGTGGAGAGGAGACCCTCCGTGAGCAAATGGGTTCCGGGTAACCGTCTGTCCGAAAGCCACATCCAATCTGGAGCTGGCGTCCAAACAGTAATGCTTGCAGAAAGCCGAGGGAGAGGCCCAAGTGGCCGCCCTGCTTATGACTTGCCAAAGGACATGTTGCTGAAATGCGATGGCCGTTGCCTTGGCCCTGACTGCATGGTCATGCGTGTTGGCCGGGAGCGGCTTGTGCTGACCCTGCAGCTTGTGCTGTACACTTTGATGGCAGAGACCATCCAGCGGGATATGGAAGCCTTAGAGGGCCGATAGCCTGGTTTTGAGCCTCCGAAAGTGACAAACAGGGTATCTGATTTGCGTAAGCCCTTGGTCCTGTCCAAGTAGAATTTCAGGGCCTGCCTGACATCCAGGCAGTGCAGCACCCTCTGTGCTTCGTCCTTGGGATCAGGAAAAAACATAGGAAGGACTATTACCTCGTTCAAGTGGAAAGCCGACGGAAACCTTGGGCAGAAATGCCGGGTGTGTCCGCAGGACTACTTTGTCCTTGTGAAAGGTAGTATATGGTTCTGAGGCGACCAGTGCCTGGATTTTGCTAACTCTATGAGCCAAGGTGAGGCCTACTACTAAGGCCGTCTTGATGGTGACCAGCCCGATGTCCATGGAGGCCATTGGCTGGAACGGCTTGTGCACCAGGGCGCCCAAGACTATGTTATGGTCCCACACCGGGTGCGGATTGTTGACGGGCGGGTACAGCCTTGTGAGTTCCGTCAGATGTTTGATGATAGGATTGGAGGAGACAATGCCTTCCTCAGAGTTCCTGTAAGCCCCAATGGCTGAGAGGTAAGTGCAGCAGGTGTCCACCTGCACGCCTGAGTGGGCGAGGTGCGCCGAGAAGGAATGCACGTCGTCCAAGGTGCACGCCAGGGGGTCGATTCCCCTTGAGTCTGCCCAGTGGCAGAATCTGGTCCATTTGCTTTTGTACTGCGCCCGAGTAGCCTTGCTCCTGGCGCTCTGTATGATCTCCAGATTGGCCTGTGAGAGGCTAAGGTGCCGAAGCGTTTCCTGCTCAGGTATCACACTGTGAGGGATAGTTTCCCTGGCGCAGGGTGGATGACCCTGCCCCCCTGCTGTGCCAGAAGATGTGCTGGTTCCGTCGGGATCGGGGACACAGACTGAGCAGCTCCGAAAATCATGGCCTGGCCGGCCACCATGGAGCTATTAGAACGATTAGGAGTTGGCAAGACTCCTTGATTTTGCAAATTACTTTGTGAATCAGGGGAGTGGGCGGAAAGGCGTAGGCTTTCATGCCGGTCCACTGCAGGTGAAATGCATTGCCCAGAGAGCCGGGGCCCAGACCTTGCCAGGATGCGAACTGGGGACACTTCTTGTTGTGCCAGGTGGTGAAGTGATCCACCTGGGGGGGGGGCACACTTGATGAAGATCCCTTGAATAACGAGGTGGTTTAGCTGCCACTCGTAATTGTCCGCTACAAGCCTGCTGAGTTTCTGCTTCCTGGTTGGATTCCCCCGGGAGGTGGACTGCCATGAGGTAAATGTTTTCCAGGGCCTACGCCCACATGCTGATCGCCAGTCTGCACAGAGGAGGGCATCTGGTGCCACATGCTGGTAGAGTTGTCTGTCAATATGAGGACAACCTTTCCCCTGAGAAGTGGTAGGAATGCCCTGAGCGCCAGCCAGATGGCGTTCAGCTCTAACCAATTGATGTGGTATTCCGGCTGTCGAGTCCAGGTGCCGTGGATCGAGAGATCATCCAGGTTGGCTCGTCAGCCCTCAAGCGAGGAATCCATGGTGAGGGTGGCCGTAAGGGCTTCCCCGTCCGCAGGTTGCAGTCTCTGGACCACCAAGTCAGCTCCAGGTGGAGAGATGGAGGAACGTTGATCATCTCGGATTGAGAGACCCGCTCTTAGTTCCATGAGGCTGCGAAGTGCAGCTGAATCCTCCTCTTACTTATTCTTGGGGAGGGCCGCCACTGCATTCCTGAGTCTGGTAAAGACCCTGGGGGCTGAGTTGAGGCAAAAATGAAGGACCTTGTATTGAAAATGGTAGCCCATGATCCTGAACCGTAGGAAAGAACTATGGGGCTGCCAAATCGGGACGTGTAGGTACACGTCCTTCAGATTCAGGTAGCAAAACCAGTTTTCCCTGTCCAATGTCTCCGGCTATAAAAGCTGGCGTAAACTTCTTGAATTTTTTGCAGGGGTAGTAGCGGTTGAGGGTAGAAAGGTCCAGGACAACTCTGAGGCCCGCGCCTGGTGGTTCTTCTGAATGGCGAAAGCCTTGCTGGGACTTCCTCCACTGCCTGGCTCTCTACGAGTGACCGGATCTCCGCCAAAAGAGTTGCTGTCCCAACCTGAGGAGGGAGGAGAGGCTGGGATAGGAAGGCGGTACCCCGTGGATACTACAGAGAGGATCCAGGCGTCTGCGAAATTCTGGCACCAGAAATGTGCATGGAGAGCAAGCCTGCCCCCCACTGGAGACACGTGGACGCGAAGGGGCGCGTCATGCCTTCATTACCTCCGAGGCTGTCGCTGAGGAGGGGGACTGGAAAAAGCCCTTACACCCCCCCCCTTTTTGTTGCTTGTGCTGGTTCTGAGTCGGCGAGCGGTCCGGCTGCTTGGAACTGCGTTCCTGGGAGCCACGGAACCCTCCGTATGTACGACCTCTTTCTGAGCACTGCTGAGATGGAGTTTACGATTTGGGCGCGGTCTTTGTAAGGATGGACAAAGACTGAACTGTTTGTGAGCTGTTTTTGTCCATCTCTTCGTTCGTAGAGGAGTTGAAGAGGTTTCCCACCCGCGCCCCACTCCCTCGAATGGAATATCTAGTATGCGTTCCTGGACATCCGGGTTGAATTTTGTTGCCCAGAGCCAGGCTGTCCTTCTCATGTCTGTGGCAATACAGATGGCACAGCCTGAGGTGTCAATATGTGCCACTGTGGATTCCATGAGGTCATGCACGACCAGCTTGGCCTCAGCTAGCCCCGCCTTAAAACGTGATTGGCTCTGGGTGTGGAGTTCCGGAGGAAGTCTGCTATTTCCCACCAAAATCTTTGGTTGGTGGCTGCCAGCAAGGCATCGGCGCGACATAGATGTAAAGAGGCATTGGAATAGAGTTTCTTGCCATTCGCCTCCAAGATCATCTCCTCCTTGCCTAACAGCGATGCAGAGGAAGAGGTTGAGGACGACTGGGGCTTGGAGTAGAACAAGTTACTTACCTGTAACTGTTTTCCAGCATGGGTCTGGCATGGATTCACATGCTCATGAATATTCTTCGTCGTCAGATCGGGAATCCTCGGTATAGAAAAAAAATTCAGTATTAGTTTCGTTTCTGATCTGTCTTTCTTAGTAGTAACCAATCACTGGTCTCTGGGTCATACTGCCCCCAGCCAATGACTGCCCTCTCCCCAAGACCCGCTTCTGGCAGCCATCCTCAGATTTGGTAGCACGTAAAGTGGCAGTATGACCAAGTGAAGAGCCGCAGAGGGGTAGGCGGGAGGGTTCGCATGTGAATCCATGCCAGACCCATGCTGGAGAACAACAGTTACAGGTAAGTAACTTGTTCCTTCTCAAGCATGGGGTCTGGCATGGATTCACATGCTCATGAATAAGAGAATACATAGCAGTACACACATGCACAACCACGGGACGTGGCAACAGGCTCAACATTAAGCAATAAAACAACTCAACATTAAGCAACTCTTACCTCCTCACCAGACTCACCTTAGGCGAACAGGTTGCGCAGCACTGCTTGGCCGACCTTAGACTCCTACCTGGAGTCCCGATCGGCGCAGTATAATCTTGTGAAGGTGTGCGTCGACCTCCACGTCGCAGCCCTGCAGATGTCCAGCAGGGGCACACCAGACAGGAACGCCGTGATAGCAGCGATCGCTCTGGTCGAATGGGCTCTCGGACGGCCGGGCAGCGGTCGGCTTGCCAACCGGTGACAGTGCATGATGCAGCCGGAGAGCCATCTGGAAATGGAAGTCTTCGAGAGAGCCTTCCCTTGATTCACAGTCCCAAAGTTCACAAACAGCCATGATGTCTTTCGAAAACTCTTTGTGCGGTCCACGTAGAACTTCAGCGCTCTAGCTACATCCAGCGAGTGCAAAGTCCTCTCGGCCGGCAACGAAGGAGACGGGAAGAAAACTGGCAACACCAAGGGCTCGTTGAGGTGGAAGTCCGACGGCACCTTGGGCATAAAGGAGGGGTGTGTCGCCAGTACCACTCTCGTGTCATGAAAAGTCAAGTATGGAGGCTTGCAAGATAGGGCCTGGATCTCTCCCACGCGTCGTGCGGAGGTGATGGCCACGAGGAAAGCGGTCTTCCATGACAGGAATTTCAGAGGCGCCAAATGCATAGGCTCGAATAGGTCAGCACCACATTAAGCTCCCACGCCGGGGCAGGAGCCTTCACCGGAGGGAATGATCAGAATAGTCCCTTCATGAATTCTTTCACCAGGCGATGAGACCACAAGGACGCCCGTCCCGTAGTCCTGGTATATCGGGAGATTGCAGCCAGATGTATTTTGATGGAGGCGTGAGCCAGTCCAGCTTTGGC
Organism: Ambystoma mexicanum; assembly: GCF_040938575.1. Taxonomy (NCBI): domain Eukaryota; kingdom Metazoa; phylum Chordata; class Amphibia; order Caudata; family Ambystomatidae; genus Ambystoma; species Ambystoma mexicanum. The sequence goes on along the minus strand of NC_090930.1, from coordinate 859,667,031 downwards.
CAGCGACAGTAGGTACTGCAGTACTTGAGGGGCCGTAATCCGCAGAGGGTTAATCTTCTGTGCACAGCACCAGACAGAGAACCTCTTCCATTTATGTCCGTAGCACGAGAGTTGAGGACGCCCTGGCCTTTGCAAGAACCTCTGCAGTCGGCCGGGATGTCGTACCCTCCAAACTCTAGGGCTGCAGGTGCCAGGTCTGCAAGTTCAGCGACTCCGGGTTGTGGTGAAGAATGGCACCTCCTTCTCTGGAGAGAAGGGCTGCGTCTTTCGGTAGCTTGACTGGTGGGGACGTTGACAAGTCCAGAAGTTCCGGGAACCAGATCTGTCTCGGCCATGCCGGGGCGACGAGGATCATCCTGCACCGGGACTTCTTGAGCTGGTTGATGAGCCGGAGCAGCAACGGCAGCGGAGGGAACGCATAAAGAAATAGGCCGTCCCAGGGGAACGAGAAAGCATCGCCCATGCTCCTCGGCTGGGGGAACCTGCTGGCGAACCTCCGGCACTTGGAATTCGTCGCCGTCGTGAAGAGATAGATTTGGGGTTCGCCCCATCGTCTGAAGAGTCGATCCACTTGATCCTGGCGTAGTTTCCACTCGTGGCACGAGCGCAGCTCCCTGCTGAGTGAGTCGGCGATCGTGTTTTTTATTCCTGCCAGATGAAGAGGCACCAGAAACATCCCCTGGGCGATGGCCCAATGCCACAGATCCTGGGGTTCCCTGGATAGGGCAGGGGACCTGGTTCCGCCCTGCTTTCGGATGTAGAACATTGTGGTGGTGTTGTCGGTGAAGATCCTCACCAACTTGCCCTTGAGGGACGGAAGAAAGGACCTGAGGGCCCAGAACACTGAGCGGAGCTCCAAGATGTTGATGTGGAGAGACTTCTCCTACAGGAGCCAAAGGCCTCTCGCGTGAAGATCTCCACAGTGCGCTACCCAACCTTCCAGGGAGGCGTCAGTCGTCACCATCACCTGGTGAGCTGGGGTCTGAAAGTCTGTGCCCGCCGACAGATGGGAGCGGGTACCCCACCACCGGATCGCCTGACGGAACGTCTCGTTGAGAGGGATCCTGTCCTCGAAGCTGCCCGTCGACTGGACCCAGCGGGCGTCGAGGAACTCTTGTAAGGGGCGCATCCGAAGCCTGCAAAGGCGCACCAGATAAATGCAGGAGGACATCATCCCGAGGAGGGATTTGATAGATCTTACCCTGGCCATGTCCGTGGCCAGGAGACGCTGCACCTTGCCCAGAATGGTCCTTTCCTCAGACGGCGAGGCCAGACTCGCCACTATGTCGAGCTTGGCTCCCAGAAACAGGGCGACTTGCGACGGAACCAGGTGGGATTTTGGAAAGTTGGAGAATCCCAGGTCCGTGAGCAGCTGGGCGGTTTTCGCAGTGTGCTCCACGGCGAGCTCCCTTGTCCTTGCACGGATGAGCCAGTCGTCCAGGTAGGAGTAGACGTGGATCCCCTGTAGGCGCAGCCGCACCGCCACCGGTGCGAGGCACTTGGTGAACACCCTGGGTGCCGACTTCAATCCGAACGGGAGGGCTTTGAACTGGTAGTGCCGCCCTTGGACCACGAACCTGAGGAACTTTCGTGTCTTTTAAGAATGGGGATGTGGAAGTACGCATCCTCCAAGTCCAACGACAACAGGAAATTGCCCTCCTCCAGCTGTCCCAGCACGTGCTGGAGGGTGACCATACAGATCTTCTGTGCCTTGATGTACTTGTTCAGTCGTCGTAGGTCCAGGATGGGGCGCCATCCTCCTGTCTTTTACGAGGAAGTACCTTGAGTAAACTCCGAAGCCTCTTTGGGACGAGCTCGATGGCACCCTTCTTGAGCATTGCCCTTACTTCCAACAGTAGAGGGACGTGATTTTCCTTCCTGGCCACGGGTGGAACGCGAGGGCACTTCTTCTGAAACTCGAGGGTGTGCCCTTGGGCCAGGGCGTCCAGCACCCAACATTCGGTGGAGATGACTCCCACACGCTGACGAACCTCGCCAGCCGTCCTCCCACCGGGGTGCTTCGGCGGGGGCCCAACCCCACGGTCGGTTCAATCTTGTTTGGAGGCCGCCTTGCCTCCTTGACCTCCCTGTCGACGACGGGCACCACCTGACTTGCCGCGTCCCCTGTAGGCTTCCTGGGACGAAGATCTTGCCGCTTGGCGGTACGTGGAGGAGCCACTGCCGGATCCCTTGGAGGCACCTTGTCTGCCTCCAGAGCTCCAAAAGGACGGCCGTCGTTTCTGGAGCACTGTCAGTGCCCGGGCAGTCTCTGTGTCTGTCTTGATGGCCTGAAGGGACTCATCAATCACCTTCCCAAACAGGTTGTTCCCGTCAAAGGGCATGTCCAAAACCTTGGTTTGTACATCCTGGCGGAAATCCGTGGCCTTGAGCCATCCTCGTCGTCTCAAGCAAACGCCTTTGCCTAACTGACGGAAACCGGTGTCGGCGAGGTCCGTTGCCACCTTGATGGCGTGGTCCGAAGCAATCTTGCCCTCCTGTAGGATTTCAAGGGCCTCAGCCCTTTTGGCGTCCGGAAGGAAGTCCAACAGAGGGGCCATTTTGAACCACAACTCCGTCGTAGCGGGCTACGATAGCCAGGGCGTTGCCCGCCTTGATGGTCGTCACTGCGGATGAGATGATCCGCCGTCCCATGGTGTCCAACTTCCTGCCCTCGCCGTCCGGCGGGGAAGTTGATGTCGAGGCCGATGCCCCCCCAGCTTTCTTTGCCGTCGCCGAGACGACCGAATCAGGGGTAGGTTGCGCCCGAAGGCACAAGGGGGCAGCATCGGGGACCTGGTACTTCTTCTCGTACCGGTCCCTCTTTGCCGACGCCGTGGCAGGGTTCTTGAGGAGGGCGAGCCCCTCATCCCAGATGTCATCAAGAAGCGGTACGGCGAGGACAGTCTTCCTTTTAGCCTCGCGCCATTGGTAAAGGAACCCTTCCTTCTTCTCTTCTGGGCAGAGCTGGAAGAGCTCGGATGCCCTGGAAATCATGGCATGAAAGGATCCAATTTCGTCGGGTGGGGACGCCCGAGCAGGGGATGACGGGGTCGTCATCTGTGCCTGTCGTAGCCGTGTCCGTGCCTGTATCATCCCCGTGGGTAGTAGACCGGGGGAAGGCAGAGCAGGCCGCAAAGATGGGAGAGGTGGCGTAGGATGCGTCGTCGTCCTCTTATGCAGTGGACTTTCCGAAGGTCCTGGCTCCGGTTCCCCCGTCGGGTCCGGCTCAGGTACCTCTGTCGGGGGGAGGGGCAACCTTGTCCTCATCTCCGAACATAAGGACTGAATCGCTGATAAAATGGCCACCGAAGTGTCCTGCGGCGCCGGAAACGATGGGTGCACGGGCTCTTGAGAAGCCTTGTCGGCGACCCCGTCGCTCTCGTCAGGATCCCTCCCGATGGGCTGGGTTTCTTCCACGACTTCGATGAGCTCTTCTTCAGAGGTCGTGTCCGTATCCACGATGGCCACCAGCCCCTCCCCCACCTTTTCCAACGAGGACTTTGTGGGGGTCTTCTCAATGGGCCTGAAAGACGACTCCCTCCGCGGTGGCAGGGAGACTCTGGGTCCTGAGGGTGCCTCCACTGGTGTAGCCTCCACAGGCTGAGCCAGGGCCGCAGCGACATCCTCAATCGAGGTCTTAGCAGGGTGAATTATGGCCATCGTCACCTTCTGGACGCCTGGGGCCTTCACCTCAGGGCGAGGGTCCAAGCCTCGCTCCCCCTCTGCTGGAATCTTCCAAATCGACCGGGGCCTCTCCAGAAGCTTCGCCGGGTTCTCGGACTTCCTCTTACCCGAGCCAGAGCGTTGGCTCGTGGTTGACGGCGCCGTGGAGGATGCGCCCTGCCTGGCAGCCAAGGAGCCTGAACATTCGGCGCTCCTGGTGCTCGCGGACTCGCGGTGCTTAGTCTTTTGTTGGGCCCCCGTTGCCGGGGCGCCCTCACAGGACTTAGAAGACCGCTCGGACTTCTTTTTCTTCTTCTCGCCCGACGGCTCTTCCCTTTCAGCCAGTTGGCGAGACGGAGGTGGCGATCCTTCATGGTCCGCTCCAACATGTTCCCACAAAACCCGCAGTCCTTCTCCATGTGCGTCTTGTCCTCATGGAGACAGAGTCATAACGAATGCTCTTCCTCCTTGAAAACATTCTGAAGCTGGCATCCAGGGCAGGTCCTCAACAGCTTCCCGGCATCGAGCTTCCTTTCTCCTGGGCCATGTCCGGGGTAGGCCTCAGAACTTCTGGAATCCTCCAAAAGCGTAAGTCGACGAAATCTTCACCCTTGAGGGGTGTAAAAAACTCCGAAACGGATCCCCTTTGATCGGATGTAGAAACGGTGGAGCTTGAGGCTCTATTTAACCGAAAAATGAGAAAAATCTCCTGAAAAAAGCACGAAAATGCAGCAAAAGCTCGAGAGCTACAGCACGAGGACTCCCAACACTTGAACGTGCAGTAAAAATCTGAGGATGGCTGCCAGAGGCGGGGCTTAGGGAGAGGGCAGTCATTGGCTGGGAGCAGTATGACCCAGAGACCAGTGATTGGTTACTACTAAGAAAGACAGATCAGAAACGAAACTGACACTGACTTTTTTTTTTCTATACCGAGGATTCCCGGCCTGACGACGGGGACTATTCATGAGCATGTGAATCCATGCCAGACCTCATGCTGGAGAATAGTGATGCCACAGCGATCTGTCACGCTCACCTGATTCCCACGGGGGCGCTGGCCTGGTTTCGAGTGCTGATGCCTCTTCAATGGTGAAGCGCAGGGCTCTGAGGATGGATAGTACGGGCCCCTCTACTCTGGCTAATCTGGCTCGCAGGAATATCCTCCTGTACGTGAAAAGGGAGTATTACAATCTGGCGAAATAATGCTCGAGCCTCCCACTTCCTTCCAACCCTCCTCGATACCCTTCCACGATCCCCCGTGAAGTCTCACCTTAGGGTCTGAAAGGACAAGCTCTCCATCCTGCTTCTGACGCAGGGGCGCGTTGAACCCAGTTACTTCACTGGATTGAGGTTGGATGGGAGTTCAGGTAAGCTTGATTATACTGGTATGGCGCTGTAAATGTTCTGTTGCAAGTTCAAAAATTCAAGCTTTAAATAATAATGTTCATTGTCTTTTTCAGGTGATGAAAGAAGATTCCTTTGGAGACTTCTTGCAACAAAGCGCTAATGTTGATGTCTTTTCCCCATAGGGGCCGGGGGCCGGAAAATGAAAGGATCCAAACTCTAGTCCTGCATGAGCCAGGCCTGCAAGTTCAGTGACCCAGGGCCATGGTGGAGGATGGCTCCTCCTCCTCTGGCGAGAAGGTCTGCGTCCGTCAGCAGTTTGACTGGGGGGATGCCGACATGTCCAGAAGGTTCGCGAACCAGATCTGCCTCGGCCACGCCAGTGCGACGAATATCACCCTGCACCGGGACCGTCTGAGTTGATTGATGAGTCGCAGCAGCAACGGTGGAAATGCATACAGGAACAGGCCGTCCCAGGGGAATGAGAAGGCATCGCCCATGCTCTTCGGCTGGGGAATCCTGCTGGCGAACCTCTGGCACTTGGAGTTCGTCGCCGTCGCGAACCAGTCGATCTGGGATTTGCCCCATCGTTGAGTCGTTCCACTTGATCCTGACTCAGTTCCCACTCGTGGCACAAACGCAGCTCCCTGCTGAGTGAGTCAGCGATGGTGTTCTTTATTTCTACCAGATGGAAGGGAACCAGAAACATCCATTCAGCGATGGCCCAGTGCCACAGATCCTGGGCTTCCTTGGATAGGGCTGGGGATCTGGTGCCTCCCTGCTTCTGGATGTAGAACATCATGGTGGTGTTGTCGGTGAAGATCCTTACCACCTTGCCCTTGAGGGATGGAAGGAACAACCTGAGGGCCCAGAACACGGCTCGGAGCTCCAGGACATTGATGTGAAGTGACCTCTCCTCCGGGAGCCAAAGCCCTCTTCCGTGGAGATCTCTGTTGTGCGCTCCCCATTCCTCCAGGGAGGCGTCCGTCGTCACCGTCTCCTGATGTGCTGGCGTCTGGAAGTCCATGCCTGCCGTCCGATGCGCATGGGAGCCCCACCACCGGATCGCTTGGTGGAAGGTCTTGTTGAGCGAGATCCTGTCTTCGAAGCTGCCTGCCGCTTGCATCCAACGGGCGTCGAAGAACTCTTGCAGTGGCGCATCTGCAGCCTGCACAGGCGCACGAGGTAGATGCACGAAGACATCATGCCGAGCAGGGACTTGATGGACCTCACCCTGGCCGCGTCCATGGTTGGCAGCCGTTGCACCTTGCCCAGGATGGCCTTCGTCCTTTCTTCCGACAGAGAAGCCAATCGCGCCACTGTGTCAAGTCTAGCTCCCAGGAACAGAGTGACTTGCGACGGTACCAAGTGAGATTTCGCGAAATTGATAGAGAATCCCAGATCCGTAAGCAATTGGACGATCGTCTCTGTGTGCACGACGGCGAGTTCTCTCATCTTTGCTCTGATGAGCTAATCATCCAGGTAGGGGGTAGATGTGGATCCCTTGCAGGCGCAGCCGCACCGCCACTGGTGCTAAGCACTTGGTGAACACCCTGGGCGCCGACTTCAATCCGAAAGGAAGGGCCTTGAACTGATAGTGTCACCTTTGGACCACGAATCGCAGGAAATTTCGATGTCCTTTTAGAATGGGGATGTGAAAGTAGGCATCCTCCAAGTCCAGCGACTATATGACTTGCCCAGCACATGTTGGAGTGTGACCATCCAGAATTTCTGGGACTTTATGTACTTGTTTAGACGACGAAGATCCAGGATGGGCCACCACCCACCAGTCTTTTTCCTTACAAGGAAGTATCGCGAGTAGACCCTGGAGCCCCGGAGCCTCTTTGGGACGAGTTTGATGGCTCCTTTTTTTTTTTTTAGCATCGCTCGTACCTCCAGTAGAAGTTGAGGGACGTGGTTTTCCTTACTGGCCGAGTGTGCCCCAGGGCATCCGGCACCCAACGGTCGGTGCAGATGGACTCCCACACGCTGACGAACTTCGCCAGCTGGCCTCCCACCTGGGTGCTACGGCCAGTTCAGTCCAGCTTGGCCGCAGCTTTGCCGCCGAGATCCTCCTGTGTTGCCGAGTCCTCTGTAGGCCTCCTGCGATGAGGAGCGGGCCACCTGACGGTACGAGGCACCACCGCCGAATCCTTTGGAGGCACCTTGCTTGCCTCCGGTTTTTCCGAAAGGATGGCCGTCGCTGTTGAAGAACGCCCAAGGCCCGGGCTGTCTGCCTCGACGGCCTGCAGTGACTCGTGCACTGTCTTGCCGAATAGGTTGTTCCCGTCGAAGGGCAGTTCCAGAACCCTGGTCTGGACATCCTGGCGGCAATCGGTCACCTTGAGCCAGCGGCGCCGACTAAGGCAAACGCTGTTGCCCATCTGGCGAAAACCGGTGTCAGTAATGTCCGTGGCCACCGTGATGGCATGGTCCGAGGCCACCTCGCCTTCCTGTAGGATCTCAAGGGCCTCAGCCCTCTTGTCGTCCAGGAGGAAGTCCAGCAAGGGAGCGATCTTAAACCACAGCTCCCTGTTGTACCATGCCACAATCGCAAAGGCGTTGGCCGCTTTAATCGTCGTCGCCGCAGATGAGATGCCCCGCCGTCCCATGGCGTCCAGTTTCATTCCCTCGCCGTCCGGCGGGGAAGTCTAAGTTGAAGCCGTCGCCCCAGCCGCTTTTTTCATGGCCGCCGTGGAGACAACCGAATCTGGGGACGGCTGAGCCCTAAGGAACATGGGGGCGGAGTCCGGGACCCGGTACTACTTCTCGTACCGGTTCTCTTAGCAAGAGCCGTGGACGGGTTCTTCAGGAGCATCAGCCCCTCGTCCCAGATGTCGTCCAGCAATGGAACTGAGAGGACCGTCTTCCTCTTGGCCTCACGCCGTTGGTAGAGGAACCCCTCCTTCTGCTCTTCAGGGCAGAGCTGGAAAAGCTTGGATGCCCTGGCGATCATGGTGTGGAAAGAGCCAATTTCGTCTTGCGGGGAGGCCCAAGGGGGTGGTGAAGGAAGGTCCATTCCGGTGTCGCCACCATCGTCATCCGACCCCGTTGTCGCTGTCTCCGTTCCCGTCTCATCCCTCGGACCAGGGGAAGGAGATGAAGGCTGAGAAGGCCGGGATGGCTGGAAGGGAGGGGGAATGAGTTCTCCTCCGCTTGCCTGGTGGCATTCCTGACAGTCCAGGCTCCACTGGATCGTCCGCTAGGGGTACGGGCAACCTTGTCCTTATCTCTGTACATAAGGCCTGAATCGCCATCAAGATTGCTCCTGAATTGTCTTGTGGCAAAGGCACCGGCTGGGAAGTTTGGGGAGTAGGCTCTCCCCCCCCCACGGCTCGCAGTCCCTCCTCGGCACAACCGCTGCTTTCTTAGTCTGCCTCGTCGGGATCCCTCACGTGGGACCGGACCTCCTCGAACTTTTTGTTCAGGATCTTTGAGACGCCAGCCGGCTCCTCTTCAGAGGTGGTATCTGTGCCCGTAATGGCCACCGGGCCCCCCACCCCCTTCTTTCTCCGCCTGGGGTTTCAAAGGTGTCTTATCGATGGGCTGAAAAGAGGATTCCCTCCGTGGTGGCAGGGAAACTCTAGGCCCTCCACTGGGGTAGCCTCTGCAGGCTTCGATCAAGGCCTTAGCCGGGTGAATCTGAGCCTTCGCAGCTTTGGGCGCACCTGAGGCCTTCACCTTGGGGAGGGTGGGGGGGGGGGATCACCGCCTCGCTCCCCCTTGGCTGTCTCCGTTGGGATCGACCAGGGCTTCTCCCAAAGCTTACCCAGGTTTTCCTTTTCTCCGATCCAGAGCGTTGGCTCGGGGTTGATGGCATCGGTGATAGTGCGCCCTGCCTGGCAGCCGAGGAACCTGACCGATCAGCACTCCTGGTGCCCGCGGACTCGCAGTGCTCAGCCTTTTGTTGGGCCGCTGTCGCTGGAGCGCCCTCAAAGGTCTTAGAAGACCGCTCGGATTTCTTCTCACCTGCTGCTGGGCTCTTCCCTTCCAGCCAGTTGGTGCGTCGGATACGATCCTTCATAGTCTGTTCAGACATGTTCTTGCAAAATGTACAGTCCTTCTCCACGTGCGTTTTGTCTTCGTGAAGGCAGTAGAGGCATCAGGAATGCTCATCCTCCTTGAAGACCTTCTGTAATCCGCATCCAAGGCAGCTCCTTAACAGCTTGGATCCGGGCGTCGTGTTTCCTTTGTCCTGGGCCATGTCCACGAAAGGTAGGCCTCAAAGACCTTTACGGAATCCTCCAAGAAGTGAAACTCGACGAAAACTTCGCCCTTGAGGGGCGTAGGAAATTCCGAAACGGGTCCCCGTTGATCGGAAGTAGAAACGGTGGAGCTTGAGGCTCGATTGACCAAATAAAATGAGGTTAAACTCTTTGAAAAATCGCAACACACAGTAAAAGCTCGAGCGATATAGCACGAGGACTCCCAACACTTGAACATGCAATAAAAATCTGAAGATGGCTGCCAGAGGAGGGGCTTATGTAGAGGGCAGTCTTTGGCTAGGGGGCAGTATAACCCAGAGACCAGTGATTGGTTATTAGAAGAAAGACTGTTCAGTAACAAAACTGATTTTTTTCTTTACCGAGGATTCCCAGCCTGACGACGGGGAATATTCATGAGCATGTGAATCCATGCCAGACCCCATGCTGGAGAAAGGTTTTTCTGTTGAAAAAGGTTCCTTCTCCCATCCCTTGGAGTATGGAGGAAAGGGGACGGGACGCAAGTATGTAAAGATGATGCTGTTAAGCAAGATTGCATGCAGTACTGCTATGGTTGCACTACAACAACCCTGACCTCCTGGCTATAGAAACCCAACCTTTGGTAGAAGTCTGCACCTCGAAGGTTGGTAGCGTTTGGAGCAGCCAGGCTCATCTCAAGAGGGGTTAATGTGAGCTGTAGGGGAGTTACACTGGTGAAGCCCACCAAAGACAAACCGAACAAAGGGACCAAACCTGGTTTGGCGCACAGAGTAAATCTCAAGAAGGTCCTTTCCACAAAGAAATGGTGAATAAAAGAAGACCGGGCCATTTCGACAAAAACACCACCCATGGGTGCTTTACCGTGGCTGCGAATGCAGCCCGTGGTAAAATCCCATAATGGTTGTAAAATGTAAGCCAATGCCACCAGCCATTCAGGGAGGAAAGGGTAACATGAACATATTACATGAGAAGCTAGACAAAGGGGATACTAGGTAACCCCTCCAGCACCCTTTTGTAAGATAGTGTGTGCTGGGTCTAGAAAGTTACAATGGTAAGTAAAGTCAATTTCACTTTACTGCTCTGGAAAACAGTTTATCAAAGAGAAGGTATTTAAACCTTTGGGTAATCTGAAAGACTTCCCTGTGTCACTGCACTGAAGGTGCAGTGTGACAATTTAAACGATGCCGCCTATGGAGTTTCAGACTCCACAACCAAAAGAAACCGTGTACAAAATCACATTAAAATACGAGAGTGGGACCTGCAGACCGTTTGCTAGACCTTGAAGCGACCACTGCTGTCCAGACCCTGTTTTCTATGCGACAGAGGATGTCTGAAGAAGACAACTCCCTCCCTTTGGCTGGTGGGAACAACCAGTCCCAAGACAAACTTTGAAACGAGCCATCTCCCAAGGTTCTAGGAGCCTCCAGAGCTGGAGTACCCCAATACCAGGAGACGTGCAGCTCATTTCGAGTGCATTGTCGTAGAAAGGCTGAATCCGCCCAAATCTTTGCTGAAACAATAAGGGCACTCCAGAGATCTGATCCAAATCACCCAGACCCACTCAGCAGAGTGTGGGACTGCAGAAAGCGGAGATTGACTGGACGATGTGTGTCCTTTGTTGGTGCTGCTGAAAAGGCAGCAAAACCGCAGAATAAACCAAGAAGTTGATAAGTCATGCTACAGGTCCTCCCTCCAGACTGCTGCTGAGAGACAGTCCATTGTCCTGCCTTTCATCACAGACAAAGGAATCCGGATGTCATGTCCAGAGCTGCCACGCCATGGAGGAGCAAACAAACACTTTCATCAATCCAAAAGGTAAGGTGAGGGGGGGGGGGGGAGGGGCATTGCTTACCCGATTCCAAGAAGTTGCTCCAGAGTGTTAAGAGTGCATGTAGAGGTGTCAAGGGCAAGCCCCCCCCCCTTACCTCTGACCGAGGTTGCTGCTTATGACCCCCTCTCAAGTCAGTTTTTAGGACTCCTTTGTTAGTTGCCAACTTGCTCCTTCACTATCTTTAGACACTGGAATAAATCCCCAGGAACTCTTCAGTATTCGCTGTTTGTCAAGACTTCAAGCCCTCTCCGAACTGCCTTTAGCTAGGATTGTGTTTTTAGACTTAGAAGACTTGCCAGGCGAAGACACCGTCTCTAGAATCTTGAACTAAACTCAGGTTGCACTAACCACTTATTTTCCTCCCTTTAAGTGACTTTCCTATATGTGTTTGCAGAGTAAATGCCTTAACGTATGACCTGTTGAAAACAGCATGAGTGCGCAATTACTGATAATACAATAACATTGTCTTTTCCCTTTCCAATGTTGCTACAAATGTAACTGCATTCAAGAACAAAAGTGAAAGTGCCCTTTGAAGTGTATTATCTAGCATTTTTTAAGTCTTCTACCGTAAATATCTGAAGTATTTTAAGTGATTCTGGTGTAAATATAAATATATATCTTAAATATACATCCAAGTGCTTGGTATGGAACAAGTTACTTACCTGTAACTGTTGTTCTCCAACATGGGTCTGGCATGGATTCACATGCTCATGAATATTCCCCGTCGTCAGGCTGGGAATCCTCGGTAAAGAAAAAACCAGTATCAGTTTCGTTTCTGATCTGTCTTTCGTAGTAATAACCAATCACTGGTCTCTGCGTCATACTGACCACAGCCAATGACTGCCCTCTACCTAAGCACCGCCTCTGGCAGCCATCTTCAGATTTGGAAGCACGTGAAGTGGCAGTATGACCAAGTGAAGAGCCGCAGAGGGGTAGGCGGGAGGGTTCGCATGTGAATCCATGCCAGACCCATGCTGGAGAACAACAGTTACAGGTAAGTAACTTGTTCCTTCTCCAGCATGGGGTCTGGCATGGATTCACATGCTCATGAATAAAGAATACATAGCAGTACACACATGCACAACCACGGGAGGTGGCAAAGGCTCAACATTAAGCATCACATCAACTCAACATTAAGCATCTTACCTCCTCACCAGGCTCACCTCAGGCGAACAGGTTGCGCAGCACTGCTTGGCCGACCCTGGACTCCTCCCTGGAATCCCGGTCGACGCAGTAGAATTTCGTGAAGGTGTGCGTCGACCTCCACGTAGCAGCCCTGCATATGTCCAGCAGGGGCACACCAGATAGGAACGCCGTGGTAGCTGCGATCGCTCTGGTGGAATGGGCTCTCGGACGGCCAGGCAGCGGTCGGTTTGCCAACCGGTGACAGTACATGATACAGCCGGAGAGCCATCTGGAGATGGAAGCCTTCGAGAGAGCCTTCCCCTGATTGACAGGTCCAAAGTTCACAAAGAGTTGCGACGTCTTCCGAAAACCCTTCGTGCGGTCCACGTAGAACTTCAGCGCTCTAGCTACATCCAGCGAGTGCAAAGTCCTCTCAGCCGGCGACGAAGGCGACGGGAAGAACACAGGTAACACCAAGGGTTCGTTGAGATGGAAGTCCGACGGTACCTTGGGCATGAAGGAGGGGTGCGTCCTGAGCACTACCCTCGTGTCGTGGAAAGTCAAGTACGGGGCCTTGCAGGAAAGGGCCTGGATCTCTCCCACTCGTCGTGCGGAGGTGATGGCCACAAGAAAAGCTGTTTTCCACGATAGAAACTTCAACGGGGCCGAGTGCAGAGGCTCGAACGGAGGTCCCATGAGCTTGGTCAGCACCACGTTGAGCTCCCACGCCGGGGCCGGAGCCTTCACCGGCGGGAACGATCTGAACAGTCCCTTCATGAACTCTTTCACCAGACGATGAGACCACAAGGACGTCCGCCCCGTGGTTCTGGTGTATCGGGAGATCGCAGCAAGATGAATCTTGATGGACGCGTGTGCCAAACCAGCTTTGGCCAGCGTCAGCAGGTACGGCAGTACTTGGGGAGCCGTAATCCGTAGAGGGTTAATCTTCTGTGCGTGGCACCAGACAGAGAACCTCTTCCATTTGTGTCCGTAGCATTTAAGAGTCGAGGACGCCCTGGCCTTTGCAAGAACCTCTCTGCAATCGGCCGGTATGTCGTATCCTCCAAACTCTAGCGCTGCAGGAGCCAGGCCTGCAAGTTCAGCGACTTCGGGTCGTGGTGGAGGATGGCGCCTCCTTCCCTGGAGAGTAGATCCGCGTCCGCCGGCAGCTTGATCGGCGGGGACGCTGACAAGTCCAGAAGGTCCGGGAACCATATCTGCCTCGGCCACGCAGGTGCGACGAGGATCATCCTGCACCGTGACCTCTTGAGCTGGTTGACGAGCCGGATTAGCAGAGGCAAGGGAGGGAACGCGTAGAGGAACAGGCCCTCCCAGGGGAACGAGAAAGCATCGCCCATGCTCCTCGTCTGGGGAAACCTGCTGGCGAACCTCCGGCACTTGGTGTTCGTCGCCGTCGCGAACAGGTCGATCTGAGGTGTGCCCCACCGTCGGAAGAGGCGATCCACCAGATCCTGCCGTAGTTCCCACTCGTGGCACGAGCGCAGCTCCCTGCTGAGTGAGTCGGCGATGGTGTTTTTTATCCCTGCCAGATGAAACGGCACCAGAAAAATCCCTTGGGCGACGGCCCAATGCCACAGGTCCTGCGCCTCCTTGGACAGCGCTGGGGACCTGGTTCCGCCCTGTTTCCTGATGTAAAACATGGTGGTGGTGTTGTCGGTGAAGATCCTCACCACCTTGCCCTTGAGGGACGGAAGGAAGGACCTGAGGGCCCAAAACACTGCACGGAGCTCCAGGACGTTGATATGCAGGGACTTCTCCGTCGGGAGCCAGAGTCCCCTCGCGTGCAGATTTTCGGTGTGCGCTCCCCACCCTTCCAGGGAGGCATCCGTGGTCACAGTCTCCTGGTGGGCTGGGGTCTGGAAGTCCATGCCCGCCGTCAGATGCGCGCGGGTACCCCACCACCGTATCGCTCGTCGGAAACTCTCGTCGAGCTTGATCCTTTCCTCGAAGCTGCCCGTCGTCTGGATCCAGCGCGCATCCAGGAATTCTTGCAACGGGCGCATCCGGAGCCTGCACATGGGAATGAGGTAGATGCAGGAAGACATCATCCCGAGGAGGGACTTGATGGATCTCACTTTGGCCGCGTCGGCCACCAACATCCGTTGCACCTTGCCCAAGATGGTCCTGGTCCTCTCCTCCGACGGGGAGGCCAGAAGGGACACTGTGTCGAGCCTCGCTCCCAGAAACAGTGCGACTTGCGCGGGCACCAGGTGGGATTTGGCGTAGTTCACGGAGAATCCCAGGTCCGTGAGGAGTTGGACGGTCCTTGCCGTGTGGACCACGGCGAGCTCCTTCGTCTTGGCGCGGATGAGCCAGTCGTCCAGGTAGGGGTAGACGTGAATACCCTCGCGGCGCAGCTGCGCCGCCACCGGTGCGAGGCACTTGGTGAATACCCTGGGTGCCGACCGTAGTCCGAAGGGAAGGGCTTTGAACTGGTAATGACGCCCTTGGACCACGAACCTGAGGAATTTTCGGTGCCCCTTTAGGATGGGAATGTGGAAGTAGGCATCCTCCAAATCCAACGACGATAGGAAGTCTCCTTCCTCCAGTTGACCCAGGACGTGCTGGAGGGTGACCATCCGGAACTTCTGCGCCTTGATGAACTTGTTCAGCCGTCGCAGGTCCAGGATGGGGCGCCATCCTCCCGTCTTCTTCTTCACGAGGAAGTATCGCGAGTAGACTCCGGAGCCCCGAAGCCTCTTTGGGACGAGTTCGATGGCGCCCTTTCTGAGCATCGCCTTTACCTCCAGGAGAAGTTGAGGGACGTGAAGTTCTTTCCTGGCCACGGGGGGGACGCGCAGGCACCTTCTTTGAAACTCGAGCGCGTGGCCCCGGGCCAGGGCGTCCAGCACCCAACGGTCGGTGGAGATGGACTCCCACACGCTGACGAAGCCCGCCAGCCGGCCTCCCACCGGGGTGCTTCGGTGGGGGCCCGACCCCACGGCCGGTTCAATCCTGCTTGGACGCGGCCTTGCCGCCTTGACCTCCTTGGCGACGACGGCGGGGTCCGCTAGACTTGCCTCGTCCTCTGTAGGCCTCTTGCGACGACGAGCGGGCCGCTTGACGGTAGGAAGCGAAACCGCCGCCGGAACCTTTGGAGGCGCCCTTGCCTCCGCCGCTCCGAAAGGGCGTCCGTCGTTGCTGCAGGACTCCAAGGGCCCGGGCCGTCTCAGTATCCGCCTTGATGGCCTGAAGGGAATCGTCCACTGTCTTCCCAAACAGGTTGTTCCCGTCGAAGGGCATGTCCAGGACTCTGGTCTGGACGTCCTGCCGAAAGTCCGTAGCTTTGAGCCATCCACGACGTCGAAGGCAAACGCCGTTGCCCAGCTGGCGGAACCCAGTGTCGGCGATGTCCGTCGCCACGGTGATGGCGTGGTCCGAAGCCACTTCACCTTCCTGGAGGATCTCAAGGGCCTCCGCCCTCTTGTCGTCCGGCAGAAAATCCAGCAGGGGAGCTATCTTGTACCAGAGCTCCCTGTCGTAGCGGGCCACGATAGCCAAGGCGTTGGCCGCTTTAATCGTCGTCGCTGCCGACGAGATGACTCTACGTCCCATAGCATCCAATTTCTTTCCCTCGCCGTCCGGCGGGGAAGTCGATGTGGAGGCCGCACCCCCCCCCCCCCGCTTTCTTCCTGGCTGCCGCGGAGACGACGGAGTCCGGGGTAGGCTGCGCCCGGAGGCATAGGGGGGCCGTGTCCGGGACCCGGTACTTTTTCTCGTACCGGTCTCTTCTAGCTGGCGTAGTGGAAGGGTTCTTGAGGAGGGAAAGGCCCTCATCCCAAATGTCGTCCAACAGAGGCACTGCGAGGACCGTCTTCCTCTTGGCCTCGCGCCGCTGATAAAGGAAGCCTTTCTTTTTCTTCTCCTCAGGGCAGAGTTGGAAAAGCTCGGAAGCCCTGGAGATCATGGAGTGGAAAGATCCGATCTCGTCGGGCGGAGAAGCCCTGGTGGGAGGCGACGACGGAAAATCCTCGTCGTATGCCTCGTTGTCCGTACCCGTCGCTGCCGTGTCAGTCCCCGTATCATCCCCTCGGGTGGACGGGGAGGAGGGCTGGACGGGGCGCGACGGTTGAAAAGGAGGTGGAGGATGGATCCTTCTTTTCTTGGTAGGGGGAACACCAGAAGGTCCCGGTTCTGGATCCCCCGACGGGAGAGGTTCCTCCGTCGGTAACGGTAGCCTCGTCCTTATCTCGGTGCATAAGGACTGTATGGCCAACAAAATGGCCGCCGAGTTGTCTCGCGGCGCTGGCAGAGGGGAATCCGACGGGCGAGCAGGGGCCCCGTCGGTATCCTCGACGATGTCGTCGTCGTCACCTGCGTCGGGGCCCATTCCGACGGGCTGGCCTTGTTCCACGCCTAGGCCGTGGCTTAAGACCTCGATCAGCTCCTCTTCTGAGGTTGAGGCCGAATCTACGACGACGCCCTGCCCCCCCCTTCTTCCCCACGGAGGGTTTCACGGGGGTCCTATCGATGGGCACAAAAGAAGACTCCCTCCGAGGAGGCAGGGAGATTCTGGGACCTGGGGTCGCCACCACTGGTGCAGCCTCCACAGGCTGGGCCAGGGCCGCCGCGACCGTTTCGATAGAGGGCTTGGTCGGATGGATCAAGGCCTTCACCACCTTAGGTGCGCTCACCGCCTTATCCTTGAGGGAGGGGGCACTGCCACGCTCCTCCTCTGCCTTAGAGCTCGACCGGGGTCTTTCCAGGAGCTTCGCCGGGTGCTCGGCCTTCCTCTTACCCGACCCAGAGTGTTGGCTCGTGGTTGATGGTGCCGGGGAGGGTGCGCCCTGCCTGGCGCCCGTAGAGCCCGACCGTTCGGCGCTCCCGGTGCCAGCGGACTCGCGGTGCTTGGCCTTATGTTGGGCCCCCGTCACCGGGGCGCCCTCAAAGGTCTTAGAATACCGCTCGGATTATTTCTTCTTCTCGCCAGACGGGCTCTTACCCTCCAGCCAGTTGGCGAGACGTTGACGGTCCTTCATGGTCCGTTCAGACATGTTGCCGCAAAACGCACAGTCCTTCTCCACGTGCGTTTTGTCCTCATGAAGGCAGTAAAGGCAGAAAGAGTGTTCGTCCTCCTTAAAGACGTTCTGCAGCTGGCATCCAGGGCAGACCCTGAACAGCTTTCCGGGCGTCGAGCTTCCCTTCTCCTGGGCCATCTCCGAGACCGGGCCTGAGAAGTTTCTGGAGTCCTCCGAAGTGTAGCTCGACGAAATCTTCACCCTTGAGGGGCACAGACGAATCCGACACGGGTCCCCGTTGATCGGATGTAGGATCGGTGGAGCTTGAGGCTCTTTTGACCGAAGAATCGAAGTTTTTGTGAAAAAGCGCGAAAAAATAGCACTAACGCTCGAGAGCAATAGCACGAGGATCCCAACACATGAACGTGCGGTAAAAATCTGAAGATGGCTGCCAGAGGCGGTGCTTAGGTAGAGGGCAGTCATTGGCTGTGGTCAGTATGACGCAGAGACCAGTGATTGGTTATTACTACGAAAGACAGATCAGAAACGAAACTGATACTGGTTTTTTCTTTACCGAGGATTCCCAGCCTGACGACGGGGAATATTCATGAGCATGTGAATCCATGCCAGACCCCATGCTGGAGAATAGTATAATTGTGCGTTTTTAACTGGCCTGTACCATTTGATTGATTTAAAATGAACAATTAGGATAATACACATCGAACGGGGGTTTGTGTGGGCGTTCCCTGCTCCCCATGATCCGTATGTATTAGCCTGGGGGGTGGTAGGGGAGTGTAACTCAAGATGGGAGAAGGGGGACTGGGAAAAAAAATGTGCAGCTTCTGTTCCGTCCCGCGTTACAGTGACAGATCCAACGCCGCAGGGGTGAAGGGGACCAGGCGGCGTGCAAACAGGTAAGTAGGGGAGTGTGGTGTGGGTTGGTGTGCGCGCATTTGGTTTGCGCTTTGATCCTCTGACAATTGATCGCAAGCAGGCAGGTTTTTTCGGTCTGCTTGTGGTGATCAATTGTCAGACGATCAAACACCACCAAACAAAGTGCTTCTTTGGTGCACCTGTCTCTCCAAGACAGCTCACATCTTCCTCTTAAGGTAAGCCTGACTGCTCTGCCACACTACCAAGGTCCTGCACTAGTACAGACTGATACCAAGTGTTGGAGAGCCACAAACCACTGGGATAGCATACTAAAGTCTGTCAGTTGGACTTCAGGAAAACTCTGCAAAAACTTGACTGGTTTTGGCTAAACGCCCAGATTCCCCAGTTCACTATAACTAAGGTGGCCTCCTGAAATGCGTCGACCAGGTCAGATTTCAGAAATCCATTTCAACATCCTTCAGTACCAGAAAATAGACAAGTGTACCAGATGTTGCCCTGTTCCGAGAACGGCATCCGTACAGCACTGTCAGAAGTCAAGGAACCTCCTCCAACAGGAGGGGGATGCCACTGAAGGCATCGAGCAAAGGTGAGGCAATATCCCTGGTGAATACGTTGCAAAGCCGAGGGAGCAGACTTGGTGAGGCAACATTCTGCACATAACAAGGACCCTCACCCAGGACGTGTGTGTTAAGTCTGATTCATAGGGGCTTCAGCCTGAGGCACGGGTAAGGCGATAGACGAGCCTCTTCTCAAAACCCCTTTGCCTCTACCCCTGTTGGGACAGCATTGCAGCAGTTAGCCCGAAGAAGCAGGTCCCTTGCATCTGTGCTCATAGGGGAGGGGTTAGAATCCCCTACCTCTACTAGTCGGGGCAGCCAGCTGTTTCTGCTAAACCATCAGATCAAGGGACTTGGCAGTCGCTGTTCTGGAGGGACTCGGCAGCCAAACAAGTTGCAGACCTCAAAATTCATGCCCAGGAGTTTTGCCTCGACATCCGGAAAAAACCCAGGCCCTCATCCAAGAGTACCTCATTAATATGGTCCCTGTAGCCATGGATCATGCCATCCAGACCAGACTGCAGAATTTGGCGATGTATCCTTACCATTATTGACCAGGAAACCAAAGCCCTTTGAGTTCTCCTTCAGGTGGGTGTTAAGCAACACCTGAAGCTACTGCCCAGAAAAAATGTGGCCTTAACAGGAGGAATTAATGGCCTAACTGCCTGAGCCAAAAACCTTTTTACCCCAACCGTCTATCCTCTTACTCTCACACCAGAGGTAAGGAGGGGGAAGGAAGTTTTCAAGCTTATGGTGGCAGCCTGGACCAAGAGACTTGCAGGCATGCAAGGAAAGAAAAGCCAGGTCCGAAGGCGCAATCCTGTGCTTTTTCACCAAGTCACTGGCCACATCTCGGACCAAAGCGGGCATTGTCCACAATACCATGACAGGGGCCTCTACTGCGTGGTTAAATGGTAATAGGGTCTCCCTTTGCGGACCTTCATTAACAAGATCAGTCAAATCAAACTACTCGACGTCTGGAAGTGGCAGTAACCCCAAGGCTATTATCGACTTAGCCATGAGGCATCGAAAAGAAAACTGCGTCTTCCTGGAGTTGGTGCAGGAAGAAGTCTGGCGACATGTCCAGTCCACTCACTTCCTGTAGATCAGTGGCAAGGTCCGTTGTTAGGGAGAATTCCAATTTCTGTGCCGATTCCCTTCAACCTTAGAGACCCGCAGCTCTATTGCTGGACCTTAGGACTTTTTAATTTTACCCTTGAGTAAGTGAGACCTTTTTCTCACTCATGGGGTTTGACCTGATTCGGATTATGCGTTTTTGTTTTGTAGTCCGACAAACTGCCTATGCAGTGTCACAGAGAAATCCTTTAGATTTCTCATAAGTTTAAATAACGTTTCTTGTGTGAAGTACTGTTCCCTAGAATAGTGTTAGGCAAGATTGTTTGCAAGACTACAGCAACCTTGGCCTCCAGTCTCAACTGAGAATAGGTAAGGCTACACAACAAGAGTAAGTCTTCTTAGATTTACAGTACCTTTGGTTAGAAGAAATGATTCCAGCTGGCTCCTGTTCCTGTACAGCTCTGCAGATACTGGTGTTCCTGGGCCTCAGTCTTGGGGACAAGAGGGAGGACGTCTGGGCACCCCTGCACTGCAATGGTAAGGTCAGCGGCAGCAATGGGCAAACTTCAATTCAGCGGCACTTCGCGGTTTCAGCTTCTCACATCTGACAGCAAATAGCAACATTGCGGTTCTGGGATAACACTTCGGACTTTCCCCTCATCTGGGGTCCAGCACTCTGTTGAGGTGGCTCAGGCTCGGTCAGCCCTGCTTCAGGAAAGTTTAAAGGATATTCCTGGCGCTCGGATCGGACTTAAAAGCGATCCACTCAGTTTGGTGTGCCCCTCACTGGCACTTCGGTTCCAGCAGCAGCAGTGGAAGTACAGCCAGCTCCGAGTGGATGTCCAAACGAGATCACTTTGGGGTTGATTGGTCCCATTAACCCAACGGGAGAAGTCGTCCGTTGCAGGGCTTCTCTAGTCGAGGCAAATTCGGAGATTCAGCAATTCAGCAGGGCTTCACCAGGCAAACCAAAGGTCCTGGAGTTACAGCAAGCGTCTCTTCCAAGTTCTTCTTCGGATTCCTTCGTCCAGTGGTCGACTCTGCCTTCCAAGCCAAAAAGCCTTTCCTTTTATGCACGTTTCTCCCATTAATTCCAGCCTAGCTGTCAATCACATAGCGGAGGGCTGTCCTTGCCGGACAGCCAGCCAATCACCTTTGGGTGCATTGAAGTAACCAAGGGGATTAAGCACGGAGTTTCACGCACCTCCCTCACTTCCTGCCAGACATACTGGAGCCAGAGGCGGGCTTCACTCGTGAATCTCGCCAAAGGCAAAACAAACCAAGGGACCAAACCTGGTTTGGCACACAGAGTAAATCTCAAGAAGGACCTTTCCAACAAGAAATGGCGAAAAAAGGAAGACCAGATCATTTTGACAAAATGGGCACCCATGGGTGTCTTACTGCAGCAGCGAATGCAGCCCACAGTAAAAACACAATGGTGATAAAAAGTAAACCACTGCCACCAGCCATTATTTGTAGAAAGGGTAACAAAAATACATGAGAAACTAGACAAAGGGGATACTAAGTAACCCCTACAGCACCCTATGGAAAGTGTGTGCGCGCTTGGTCTAGAAAGTTACAAAAAGTAAAGTCTATTTCACTTCACTGCTCTTGGAAACCGTAGTTTCACCAAGAGAAGGTATTTAAACCTTTGGGAAACCTAAGAGGCTTCCCTGTGCCACCGCACTGAAGGTGCTGTGTGTCACAATGTAAAGTTGATGCCTATGGAGTTTGTCAGACCCCCAAAGTCAAAAGAAAAACAATGGAATTAAAAGTACAAAGTCTCAAAGTTCAGCAAAAAGATCTGCAGGTTTCTAAGGTGGGAGGAATTTAGCACTAAACTGAACATTCTCCCTAACACATAGTAAAGTAAAATTGACTTTATTTACCTTTTCTCTTTGTAGGTCCAGCACATACCATCTTATGTGGAGTGCTGGGGGGTTACTTCGTAGCCCCTTTTCCTACCTACTCATAACATTTTTTGTGTTACCCTCACTACTCTAAATGGCTGGTGGCAGTGGTTTAATTTTCCTACCAATGTGGTTTTCTACCGCAGGCTGAATCCTCAGTTGCAGTATAGTACCCATGGGTGACCATTGTGTCAAAATGGCTCTGATCATCTTTTTTTGTAATTTTCTGTTTGTGAGGTCTTTTTTGGGTTTTACTCTGCGTGCCAAGCCAGGTTTGAGTCCTTTGCTTGTTTTGCCTTTGGCAGGCTTCAGTCCCAAAACCTGCATCTGGCTCCAGTGTGCCTGGAAAGGCAGGATGTGAGGGAGGATCCCGAAACTCCCCTGCTCTTTGTCTCCAAGAATGCCTGAATGCAACCAGTCCTGATTGGCTGGCTGGCTGTCCTTTTAAGACAGCCACCCTGCTGTGTGATTGACAGCCTAGGCTGTGCGCGAACGGAAGAAACCTGCTTAAAAGGCAAGAGTTTTGGAACTGGAGGCAGAGTCGCCCACTGGGAGAAACACGGACTAAGAAACTGAACAGAGCTTGCTGAATAATCCTGGACCGTTAAACTGCTCAGTGAAGCCCTGCTGCTGTACTGAAACTCCATTTTTTGATCGACAAGAGAAGCTCCGGAAGGGACTACTACTTCCCCTCGGGTTAGTGGGACCAACTAACCCTGAGACGAATGTCACTGAAAGACCTTCCCCGACTAACTGTACTTCTTTGCTGCTGCATGGACCGAGTGCCAGGGGTCGAGAAATCTGTAGTCTAGTGCAACGTCTGGGATCCAACCAAAAGCTCCAGGAGTCTCCCCAGGACCCTCCAGAAGCAAGACGACCAGAGCTTGAGGCCCCAGTCACCAGAGTGTAGGACTTCAGGAGTGAAGGAACCCCAACCGATAGCCAAGATCCACGGTGGTGCCGTTTACCGAGCACTGAAACCATGACGTGCTGCTGATCAGAAAAGAGCCCGTAGCTGCCGCCAACCTCTCAATTGCTGTGCAGGAGTCCTCCAGACGTCGTCCTCTTGTCCCATGACAGAGGCCCAGGAACAAAGGATCTGCATCACTGCAACCAGACAGAATCCAGCTGGACCATTCTTCTCCTAACCAAAGGTACTGTTCTGACTTGGGGTACTTAGCTCATTGTCTGTAGCTTTGCTCCTCTCCGAAGCTAGTTGCAGTAGCTGATTTTCTAGAGTTTATTTCAGCTCTACCTTTCACAAGCAACAGCTTTTGACCCTGCAGTGATTTTTCTTCAATAAACTAACTTTGTGCAAGACTTTACTATCCAAGAAGTGACTCAGCTCCATATACTGTGCTCCAATTGACTTTGGCTGTCCTGGCTCCCTGCAGACTCTTCTATTCTATTCTATTTGACTTTGATACTTACCGTTTCTCATAGTTGATGTATTGGTTTTAAACCAATATTGCTGGGAAAGGTTTCTATCTAGACTTCATTGGAAGATTTGAAAGTGTTCACATGCTCCGAGAACCTGTTCTAACATTTTCTTTCACTTAACGTTTCCTTTCTACAAACCTCAGAATCTATAGTGTTCTAGTGATATATAAATGCCATTACTTTCCTAGGTAGTGAAGTCACCTCAGGGTGTAGTAAGTGGGTAAGAAGCATCTCTAAAGAGTATCTACTAGCTTTGTGTTGATTCTGGAAAAGTATTTTAAAGTATATTTGATTGCGATACATATTTCCCTTTTTAAAGAATGCTCATTTAAAAACTGATGTTAAATAAATAGCTATTTATAACTGATAACTTTAGTGTTAGTGTTACTTGCATTGGTGGTCTTCAATGCTACAGCTCACATTGACCCCTCTTGAGATGAGCCTGGCTGCCCTGTCACACTATCAACTTGTGTAGTACAGGCCTATACCAATAGGTGGGTTACCTAATACAGGGATACTACATCAATTCTTGCCTAACATCCTTCAGTTGCCCATCCATCTCATAACTCAAGGAAGCCCATGTCCTCGCTGGGGCACAAAGTTTCAATGCCAAAGGGGATGGGATCAGCCTCCGTATTAAAGATGTTCTCCATCTTTGATATGAATGCACCCCCCCCCCTACGGAGTGGGGCTTATTCACAAGGGGCGCTGATGGTGCTATGGAGGATGGAGCCACCGATAGAGGACCTAGGTCAGAAGGCAGAACGTTGCTGTGTAATAACAGGTCTTTGCCCTTACACCGTAGCCAAGCCAGCAGGCATACGGTCACAGACCTTAGCTTGGTCTCTGCTAGCTCATCCACATGCAGAGGATCCAGACAGCGCTGGGACCAAGTGATCTAGCATCTTAAACCAAGGGACTCCCTTTCCTCCACGGTGGAGAATTTATTTGGGAAAGGTACCTGTAGTGCCTTTTCTGAGGGGTCCCTGGATCAGTGAATTCTCTTCTTCGAGGGGGAAGAAAGATGCCTAGAGGAACCACCGGGGGCACTTGATAACTTGCAATGCTTTTTCTTCATGTCTCTACAGACTGAGAAACTTTCTTCGGTATGACGCTCTGTACTGGGTGACCACGAATGCGTCAGTCTAGAACCATTTTCAGTGTGGAAAAAGATAAATAGCTTTGCAGCCTGCTCCCAAAGCAACTTGGGGTGCAGCCACTGGCATGACTCAGTCTTGCGTGTCCTGTCCCTCCCCCCAAACAATATAGACAAATCCTTTGGGTGTCAAGAGACAGACATCTGGCATCAACAGTTGGCGCAAGGCTTAAACACAGTTTTGTTGGATGCAGCTCGGGGTGAAATGGTTAACTTCTAACTGGTTTTCCTGAAGCCAGCAGAGCGTGGAAAAAACAAAGGTCACAGGAAGTGGCACCTTGATAACTACTAGCCCTTACATGATACCAACGTGAGGGGCGATTAGAGGCATCAAGCAGACCAGACACAAAGTCACGATGTGCCCCCTGC
Organism: Ambystoma mexicanum; assembly: GCF_040938575.1. Lineage (NCBI taxonomy): Eukaryota > Metazoa > Chordata > Amphibia > Caudata > Ambystomatidae > Ambystoma > Ambystoma mexicanum. The sequence continues at coordinate 859,642,487 of NC_090930.1, read as the reverse complement.
TGGCACAAAGGTTTCCGAAGAGCAGCTGTGCTGGGAGATCAATATAGATGAGGAATCCGTGGGAGGAAAGAATCCATTAGTAGCGCTTGTGGCTGTGCTAAAGGATCCCAGTCATGTCCCGCCTTGGCAGGATCTCCAGTAAATATGGAGGAGAGTAACCAAGGAGTACTTGATAACAGTGATTCTTTTCTTGCTCAAATTTGTATAGCGCACCAAACCCGCGGGCATCAGGGCGCTGTTTGAACCCTTCTCACAACTGACTTGCATGCAGCAGTCCACATTTGAAATTTTCTGCACAGAACAGTTTCACAGTAGCCTGAAACAGCACTTGTCTCAGAAGGGAAACCCTATTCATGTATATAAATATATATATATTTCTCATTTTAGAGGCTTGACTAAAAGCTTTTCAGGAAGAGTGGACTGCTGGCGGTACTGTGGTTAACAATTCTGGAATACAAAATCACATGTCAACATACCAAAAACAATCCTTAAACTCCTAGCATACTTAGTGATCTATTAACATATATACAGATACAACATAGTTTTACCTTATTAGTTCAAGTTGAGCGAGTTCCTGATTTGCTTGAAATATTGGCTTTTTAGTGAACAGTTCCCCAAGGATGCAACTGTTTAGAAGAAGAACATAATTTTAATATACACCTGCATCAGTTATCCCAAAAAGAACTGAAAAAATTCAGAATCTTACCCACAACTCCAAACGTCGATAGCTGGTGTATATCTTTCTTCCCCAAGCAAAAGTTCAGGAGGACGATACCACAATGTAATAACTTTATTTGTATATGGTCGGCTGCATTATATATTAAAAAAAGAAAATAGCAGTCACCTAGTTGTTTAGAATAGCACAAACATGAGAAGCTAGTTACATTGTAAAGCACACTTCAACAGTTTACATTTTGTGCAGTTACAAATACGGTTCACTGGAATGTTCGATTTATGAAGCATGGCCGGTACCATACCTGCTCTGTCACTACTACTGTTGGGAAAGATGACCCTTTTGGAAACTTTGCCTTCAGAGTTCTACGCACTCACAAACTTTGTTTTTGAACCTTTTGTTATGGGTAAACTGATCCATCCTTCTGACAATCAGTACTGGGGAAACTAGGTGCTCCTTTTAACTTTTACACTTTTGTTTTTTCTGTTAAATTAATTTTCTTAATCTCATAAAACAGCATCATATAATAAGGAACAAAAAGTGGTTAATATCCATATGTTAATAGAATATGAACAATACGATTCAAAAGTTTTCTATAAAACAAAGAATGGTATCATTAAGTACATTTTAGCAAGTAAAGTCTTAAAGAGGGGAGACTAGACTAATAAGAAACAATAAGGAAGGAGAAAGGGGTTAAGAATCTATGAAGAAATTCAGAAAAGACCATGCAATTGCGTTAATTCTCTATTGTTAAGGTATCCAGCAAAAATATCCCATTTATTATTGAGTTTGGTGATGCTATTAGACAACACATGAAATATTTAGATTCTGTGAATAGAACAAACCAAATTCCTTCCAAGAGGATAAGATCATTTGGTATAATTTTTCCCATTAAGATGAAATTACAAGAAAGTCAATGCTAATAAAAAGGTTAAACAAGCTAGGAGAGAGAATTACATGTATATGTATGGCTTTACAAGGTACCAATCATTACACTGCATAAATTAAGTGGTTCACGGAAATCAAATATAACTTGCAGCATTTCCACATTTTTTCCCGCAAGGCAAAAAACAAATTTACATGTAAAAATAGAATGATTAAAATCTGCATTAGGTGCTCCAAAGGAAATAATTGGACAGTTTAGCAATTCTCAAAGGAATCGGGTAAGCACTATAAGATTGAAAAAAAATGTGAGTTAAATTTGCTGCTATACAAGTAGAATAATATTGTTTCCAAATATTTTCCCAAACATCAGGGGAGAGCTTTAAATTCCAGCCAGTGTCCCATTTCCTAACACTAATGGCATCAAATGCATATAGTCATTTTAAAAAAGTAAAATGTTGAAATTTTGGAGAAATTGAATTCAATATTGATAATATTCTTGGAGTTCTGCGATAAATAATGCAAAACCTTGGAAATGGATTTAATAAGAACAGTGAAGCTTGAGATCAGAGGCCTAAATGTTAAATTGTAAACACTTTTATTCAACAAAAATCTTCAAGTCAATACATAAAACACATTATTCCATAACAGTAGTAAAAACATCAAATAAAATCAGTTACCAAGTCTATTTGTGTGCAGTAGAATTTTAGTGCCTGTACAGTTCATATTGTATTAAAAGAACCTTCATGTGCACCTCAACGAGGAGAGCATAGCTTGCAACCTCAACATATTGCAGTAGCTTCTGTTAAATTACGCGTGTAAACTAATCAGTTTCCTTTTTAGCAACCAGGATCTATGGGTAAATCTAGCGACTGCAAAGACTAAGTGTTGCAGAATGATTATATATATAACTGCTGATCTAAAGTGTCTCAATCCAGCTTCTATAAGCACTGGCTTCAGGTTTATTTGCATAAACATAATTGTGGAAAAGAAAACTCCACAAAGTTACTAAATAAATTATTAATACCACAGGAATACCATCTATCCAAAATGATCGAATCACGTTTAATCGAGATATAGCTATTACACCATATAAAAATATAACCTGCATCAGTTTGCACATAATAAGTCTGTGGTAAAAAGGACATTTTTGATATTCGGCCATTGTGAAGGTAAGCAAATGGGAGAGGCAGAGTGGGGGTATTAAAAGGAGTTTCAATCGTCGATTTTCATAATGAAGGAACATTCCCACTTTTCCTAAAGTAAATGCTCTGTGATAAAATGGAAAATCAGGAAATTTTACGCCACCAAAAGTCTGAGAATTTAAGTTTATTAAAAACAATTCTAGCTGTTTGTTCCCCAAGAATTGAGAATAAACCATCACTTAAAGATATGGGCATCACAGAGATAGAACAAGTTACTTACCTGTAACTTGTTCTCCAGCATGGGTCTGGCATGGATTCATATGATCATGAATATTCCCAGTCATCAGGCTGGGAATCCTCGGTAATAGAAAAAAAGTGTGTTTCACTAACAAACTTTAATTCTCTTATAAACCCATCACTGAGCTCTGGGTCATACAGCCCCCAGCCAATCACCCCTCTACATTAGCCCCTCTTTTGGCAGCCATCTTCAGATTTGGTAGCACGTAAAGTGGCAGTAGGACCAAAAGAAGAGCCGCAGAGGGGGAGGCGGGAAGGTTTGCATGTGAATCCATGCCAGACCCATGCTGGAGAACAGTTACAGGTAAGTAACTTGTTCCTTCTCCAGCATGGGGTCTGGCATGGATTCACATGCTCATAAATAAAGAATACACAGCAGTACACAATTACACAACCACGCGCGGTGGCAAGGCTCAACAGAAGCAATCTCTTACCTCCTCACCAGGCTCACCTTTAAGCGAACAGCTTGCGCAGCACTGCTTGGCCGACTCTGGACTCTTCCCTGGAATCCCGGTCGACGAAGTAGAATTTCGTGAAGGTGTGCATCAACCTCCACGTAGCAGCCCTGCAAAAATACAGCAGGGGCACATGAGACAGGAACAACGTTGTCACAGCGATTGCCCTGGTAGAATGGGCTCCTGGACGGCCAGGCAGTGGTCAGTTTGCCAGCCGGCGACAAAGGCATCTGAAAAAACCCAGGCAACACCAAGTAGTAGAGATGAAATTCCAATGGAACCTTGGGCATGAAGGAGGGGTGCGTCCGCAGAACCACCCTTGTCTCGTGGAAAATGAAATAAGGATTCTTGCAGGACAGGGCCTAGATCTTGCCTACTATTCTGGCAGAGGTGATGGCCACAAGGAAAGCCATCTTCCAAAACAGAAACTTTAACTGAGCATGATGTATAGGCTCAAATGGAGGCCATATGAGCCGAGTGAATACCACGTTGAGTTCCCACGACGGAGACAGAGCCTTCACCAGCGGCAACAAACGGAACAGTTCCTTGATGAACTCCTTGACTAACCAGTGTAACCAAAGGAAAGACTGTCCTGGAGATCAGGTGAAGCGGGAGATAGCCGCCAGGTGTACATTTGGAGGAATGCGCCAGCCTTGATTTAGCCAATGACAACAAGTACGGAAAAACTTGGGGGGGGGGGGGGTGTGACCCTCCGAGGGTTAATCTTCTGCAACCGGCACAAGTCGCAAACCGCTTCCATAGCACTTCAGTCAGCGACGCTCTGGCCCTGGAGAGAACCACTCTGCAGTCCACCGGCAGCTCATAACCACCAAACTCCAATGCTGCAGGAGCCAGGCGTTCAGGATCAGCGATCCTGGATCGTGGTGTAAAATTGTGCCTCCCTCCCTGGTGAGAAGATCTGCGACCACTTGCATCGTCACTGGAGGGGACACTGCCATGCTGAGAAGGTCCGAGTACCATATCTGCTCAGACACACTGGTGCGGTGAGGATTATTCCGCAACTGTACTGTTTGAGTTGAATAATGACTCATAGCAGTAGTGGTAACTGGTGAGGGGGAGGGGGAGACATGTATAAAAAGAGGCCTTCCCAAGAGAAGGAGAATGCGTTCCCCCATGCTCCCTGGCTGGGGAAACCAGCTGGCGAACCGTTGTCACTTGGTGTTCGCTGCAGTCGCAAAAATATCGATCTGGGCACTGCCCCACTGGAGGAAAAGTTTGTCCACTTGATCCTGCAAAAGCTCCCACTCATGGAAACAGCGCAGCTCCCTGCCGAGAGTGGGCAACAGTGTTCTTTACTCCTGCCAGGTGCAACAGAACGAGGAACATCTGCTGGGCGACGGACCAGTGCCACAACTCCTGTACCTCTTTGGAGAGCTGTGGGGATATGGTGTCCTCCTGCTTTCAGATGTAAAACATTGTGGTGGTATTGTCTGTGAAGACCCTCACCACTGTGCCCTTGAGGGACTTCAAACACTACTTGAGGGCCCAAAACACTGCCCGTAGTTCCAGTACGTTGATGGGTATCGTCTTCCCCTCCGGCAGCCACATGCCTCTGGCGTGAAGACATCCGGTGTGTGTTTCTCATCCTTCCAGGGAAGCGTCTGTCGTGACAGTCTCCTGATACGGGGGGCTCTGGAAGTCCGTGCCTCCGACCATGTTGGAGCGCATGCCCCACCACCTTATCGCTCGACGGAACTCCTCGTCAAGTGCAAGCCTGTCCTGAAGCCTCCAGACAACTGGATCCAACGGGAGTCCAGGAATTCCGGCAGCGGGCGCATCCGCAATCTGCAGAGCCGGATCAGATAAATGCATGACAAAAACATGCCGAGCAGTGACTTGATGGTCCTCACTGTGGCGATCTTCCATGCCAACAGTCGTTGCACCTTGCCCAAGATGGCCACCATCCTGCCTGCCAGTGCCATCGGAGGAAAGGACACCATTTTGAGCCTGGATCCCAGGAACAGCGCGTCCTGCGCTGGAATCAAGCAGGACTTGGCATAATTCACTTAGAACCCCAGGTCCATCAGCAGCTGGACAGTCCTCGCCGTGTGATCGACTGCAATGTCCCTTGAATTGGCTCGGATGAGCCAGTCGATGTAAGGATACACATGGATCCCCTGTAAATAGGCTGCCACCAGAGCCAGGCACTTGGTGAAGACTGACTTCAGTCCGAAGGGGAGAGCCTTGAACTGGTAATGCTTCCCTTGTACGACAAAACGCAGGTAATTGCGATGCTTTTTGTGTATGGGGACATAGAAGTGTGCGTCCTCTAGATCCAACCACTTCACCTGGTCTGCGGAAAGGGCAAGAGCCCGCTCGCTACCACAAGACACCCTCTTCACAACGGTTACGATCCCATGCTGCATGACCAGCTGGATTAGCCATCCCTCGACATGTGCTGAAGGAGCACACTGCCCTACAACATCCACTGATTAGCTGAGCTTGGCGGTGTAAACAAGGAATCCACTGCCAGATCCCGGTTCTAGAGATCCACCGTTGTGGATCAGTCTTAATTTCATTACTTCGTTCATTTGCTCGAGGCTGCCCGCTCCATGCCCCTAGCATTATTGCCCTGCTAGGCATCGGCTTTGGCTGTTTAAGTGCAGACATCTGCCGGCAGGCGAAGCTGGCCCGCAGCGGCAAAGGCCCACTAAGTAAAGGCCATGTTTGCCCCTATTTGCCTCTTGAGAAATCTGGGCCCAGCCACCACCTTATCAATGCTAAGATAGGCCTGTACCATCCACAACCGCCGAACGGACTCCTTTAAGGGCTCTCCTTCCAAGACTGACATGTGCGCACCCATCAGTCCCAGCAGAGGTAAGGTCTTGTAACCTTAATCACCTCACTAGACACTGCCAAATCGTTCCCAACCTCGCGCTGAAACTGTGGATACAGCATTTCCATTTACTGTCATTGTCCGATGGGGCACCCCTATTGTTTTAACTGCTTGCCCCAGTTCCATTATTGCACCATGATTGCCTATATCACTCATACAGCACGAGTACTGCCTGTGTACCCATAGCATCACTATTGTCAATCTGCATGCCTACTGTATTACTATTGCCCAATGTTATGCCCTAGCATGTGTTGTTCCTAATTGCGTGCCCACAGACCCACTGCCTAATTATGTGCCCTATCTTGTTCTCTGCCTAATTGCGTGCATACTGCATCACTTCTGCCAATCTGCGCGCCTATTGCATTACTATCGCCCATTTATGTGCTCCAGCATGTTTTGTGCCCTAGCATGTTCTCTGCCTAATGGCGAGCCCACAGCATTATTACTGGTAAATTGCATGCCCACAGTATTACTACTGCCAACTTGTGTGTCTACAGTACTGTCACTACTGCATTACTATTGCCCAATTGGGTGCCCTAGCACTTCTTTCTACCGATCTGCGAGCCTATAGCATTACTTCTGGTAAACTGCGTTCCCATAGCACCACTATTTTCAAACCACCATGCTCAATGGTGTGCCTGCAGCACCACTAGCAACTATCAATCTGTGCTTAACGGCCATAGCACCCTTGCCCACATCCACATTGCCAATCCTGCATATAAGTACCTACAGTACCTCTGCAACAGTGCATACAGATTGTCATGCTCATCTAACCCAACAACTAGATCTGCCCTGCTCGAACCATGATCATTTTCCTACTCACTACCACCAACATCACCGTTCTTCGCCCACCACTTGACCAACACTTGTCAAAAACACTAACCTACTTGCCACCTGTTCGACAAAGTTTGTATGCAGTACCCTCTGGTACACTACACACAACTAGGACTACAGGTGTAAGCAAAACCAACCTTTGGTATAAGTCTGTATCACAGTTTTTGGTAACGCGCTGAGCAGCCAGGTTTATCTCAAAAGGGAATGTGAGCTTTTAACGAGGTTACACAGAGGTCTACAATCACAAGTATTCCAACAGACTCTTATACTAAAGGTTTCTTGGTAAAACACTTATTAATTTATTACAGTCATTTAGAAAACATTCACTAAAAGGAGGCAATCAATATCACACAAAAATATACTACAGTACTTTACACTATCAGGTTCTGAGGCATTTAAACTACTTTGAAGGAGGAGCAAAAAAGCATAAGTTAATATAAAGAATAATAGTTACTTTTAAACAGTGGAGATAGTTTGAATTCACTAGAGTAGTGCTTCCAAAGCAATAACTAGGCCAAAGTCAATGTGCTAGAGTCTTGAATAAGAAAAACGGTTCTGGTAGTTTAAACGGAAAAGTATATGCCACTGTTCTCAGAAGTAGTTCATAGAAGAACGGTTTGTATGTCGGATCACAAGCTGACTAGGCTTGCAAGTTGCCAAAGTTTCACGCACTTGCGCAGTGAGCTAAGTTCTCTCGGTCGTGTTTTCACAGTACCGTTCAATGAAGAAAAAGATGCAGCTGAAGACGTCTGTTCCTCGCAGTTCCTGCAGATCGCTTTTCCTGAGCCTCAGTCATGGGGACAAGAGGGAGGATGTCAGGGGACTCCTGTACTGCACAGCGACTGGTCAAAAAGCTGGCAAAGGCAAATCTTCGATTCCGGTAGCTGTAGTCAAGCACACAAACTGGTGTCCTTCTCCCTGGCTATTCGGTTTTCTGCAGCACTCTGAGAAAATACAACCAGCTCCGAGAATGGTATTCAGGTGGCTTACGAGTTGATTGGTCCCACCAACTCAAAGGGCGAAGTAGTCCTTGAAAGTCTTCTCTGTCGAGATGAACTTGGCGATTCGGACCTACAGCAGGGCTTCACCGTGCAAACCAACGGTCCAGGAGTTGCAGCAGCCGTCCTCTTCCAGCTCGTCTTCGGTTCTTTCGTTCCAGGGCCGATTCTGCCTTCCAAGCCAAGAGACTTGCCTTTTATCCAATTTCCTCCCATTCATTCCAGCCTAGCTGCCACTCACCCAGCAGGGTGGCTGTCCTTGCCGGACAGTCAGCCAGCCAATCACGCCAGAGTGCATTTGGGTCTCCTAGGAGACTAAGCACAGGGAGTTTCGGGCACCTCCCTCACTTCCTTCCCACTCGGGCGCCAGAGGGGCTCTTCAGTCCTGAAGTCCGCCAAAGGCGTAGGAACAAAGGTACCAAACCTGGTTTGGCACGCAGAGACAAACACAAGGACCTTTCCAAAAAGAAATTGCGAAAAAAGAAGAACGCAACCTGTTTAAACAAAGGGGGCTCAGACGCCATCTTGAAAAACATGGCTCTGGCAATTTAATGCTACTGGTGTTCGTGGTCGGGAAAAATAATGGTATTTCGTTGTAAAACCACTGCCACCAGCCATTTCAAGAGGAAACAGTAGCATTTGAATGCTACATGAGTTTCTAGACATAGGGGATACTAAATAACCCCTCCAGCACTCCATTGTAAGATAGGGTGTGCTAGGTCTAGGAATTTGAAAGACTAGTAAAGTCAATTTCACTTTACTTTCTCTGGGAAACAGTAGTTTATTCCAGAGAAGATATTTAAACCTTGGGACACACATGAAAAGATTATGCCTATGGAGTTGTCTAAAACTCCAAAATCAAAGAACACAAGAGTAAAACACATCAAAATACATGAGAGGGTGGGAAAAATGGCTCACAATCTCCAGGTTAAAAAAAAAAAAAAAAAAATCAAGTCCTCAAAATCCAGCAAAGTTGCTGGGGGGTCTCTAAGGTGAAGGGAATTATCACATTGATGAGAATTCTCCCTAACAAAGTCATTTTAGACCCATACGCGATTTGTCAAAAATAAGAAAGTCTTCTGCGTATGCAAGCCAGGAAATATGTTGGAAACCTACTTTAGGTGAAATTAAGTCGGCCGGTGTTAAGAACTTCCTTGTGTCAGACAGATTGAATAAGCATGCCTCAAGGATACATCCCTGCCTGATACCAGAACGCGTGGGAATACACTGAGACATGGCACAATCTATTCAATCTTACCTTTACAGGGGAGTTCTTATGAAGGCCAATGATGAGCTCCAATTAGCCACTAGGGATCCCCCAGTTTTTCAACTTACCCCATAGTCTGCCATGATCAACACGGTCGAAGGCAGAAGACAGGTTGATTGAAGCAATATAAGTCCAAGCATGAGGGGTTGCCCAGGGGTAGTGTTGAATGTACCCGAGAGGGAGGTCATTAAGGGCTGTAGAGTGGGCCTTTCGGAAACCATTTTGAAATTGGGATCTAGAAGTGCCAGCTGCCCATTTCTCCAGGTGTTGAAGCAAGAGTTAGGAACATTTTTTGCTATAAGCATCCAGTAGAGAAATCAGTAAATAGTTCAAAGGTTCGGATTTTAGGACTTTTTTAAAGATAGGGACAATAAAGGAGATTTACCTAAAGAAAAGTAGAGGGAAAGGTCTTAGTCGAGATGCTGCTTTTAAACAGAATGGTTAGAACATTATGCCAGTTTCTAGGGTCCGTCTTTAAGATAGCGTTACAGCCTGTTAAGACCTGCAGCTCTAGATGATTTGCATGAAGTAAGTAAACCAAAGACATTATATACCTCTATTATTGGGGCTTCTTATACAACGAGGCTATTGCAGTTAAAAATAGAATCTGGAGCTTTTACAGAACCCAGCTCAAAGATTCAGGGAAAACGTTACCCTGATAGCTTTGTCCACTGCATTGTTTTTTGCTAAAATCAGTAGGGCCGATTGTGCATCTTGCTGAAGCAGGGACGCTCTTCGATGTTTACAACATATCTTTTACTTCGCAGATTTCTATTGTTGGAAACAGATCGACACTTTGACCTTTGGGCAGCCCTCATCTTTGAATTGTCAGCCAGTTGCTGCTCATAGAACATGTAGAAGGTTCTTACGAATAGGACTCTGCCTGGGACAAAAGCAGTACAGGGCACCAGAAATTAACATTTATGGATCCTTCATAATTCCTGACATTAAGCATGCTGAGCTTCCAATCAAGAGTGGAGCAGGCCATATCTGCACGGAACTGATGAACAAACTTATTAACATTTAGAGATGCTCGAACAGCATTACCACCTGGACAAACTCAAATCACGGGGACCGTTGTCCTCATTGTGAAAGAGAGCAAAAGACAGATTTAAGGTGGCTCTCCACAAGCATTGATCGCTCCAAGTAGTCCGAGTTATGGAGAAATCAGAGCATAGCTCACACATGTCAGAATCAGTAAAAATTGAGTCAATCAGGGATTGACTCTGCACACGAAACCAGGTATAAACCTAATTGGAGCTTTTACTAACGTGCTCATGTAAAGAATGCAAATTTAGGGAAGCAAGAGTAGAACTCCAGGCTAAGTCGTTTTAGGAATATCTTTCTGAAAAGCAATTGCAAGAATTATAATTCGCGAAAAGGTTGTCAACCGGAATGGCAAAACATTTGACATTTAAGTCACCAGCTAACAAAACACAATGAATGCCACATCTTTACAAACCAAATTGACCATAGGAGAAAAAAAAAGTGTGTCAAGATTACCCACACCTGTATGCCAATAGATATTGATAATTAGGACGAGGAATCCCTATGTAGGAAAATCAAGCTCAACTGCCAGAATACCATATGACAGATTCAAAACTTGTCGAGGCGACACCAAAAGATCAGCTCTTAATGCACTGGCCAGGCCACCATACGGTCTGCCCTTACCACCAAAATTTGCTGCCTGAGAAAAAAAGATGGTAACCATCCATGGCAGGAGTGGTAGTAAACCAGGTCTCTTGGCTCATTAGACAATGGGCACCTTTGAGTTCATCTAGGACAGCAGGATTGGTACATAGGCGAGTTTGACCCCTGGCATTCCATGACAGTAATTTCAAGTCTCCAAACACAATTTATTATAGCAAAATTTTTATTATAACGCCATGCACTTTTACCTGTTGGGACCCTGAACTGTAAGTGCTCTGTCCTAGCGGGAACACAGCCGTTTTATTTTCACCATTCCACCGCTGAAGGTAATTGACAAGGGGGTTATCTTTAAGGGTTAGAACATGGGGATTGTTGATTGCTTCTTCCCATCTGGTCAACGAGAACCCCAAGGTATGCAATTAATTTTTTTCAGCTAAAACCAAGTCAAGCCCGAATTTAGATAGTAGATACAAGTGAAATCGGGACACATTTCTATCTGGAAAGGCAACCCTCTGTATATCAGCAGAGGAGATGGCAGTAAAGGTGGACATTTCAGCAAGAATAAGATGTTCATGTGATTAGGGCAGATAGCGATAGAGGGACCCATGAGTCTGGGCATTAGTATAATATTGTTAACCTCTGGAAGATGACAATTAGCAATGCTAGGTAACCTAGGGGCTTCTTCATTGTTGGAAGAAGAGTTGGAGTCAAGACTGAGAGCCTTCACACTGCTATGAGGCATAGCATTAGAAACAGCTGCACAATCACTTTTCCCCTGCACCCAGTTCTTGAAATTCAGCACAGCCCTTTGACAGTCACAAGTGTGACTAGAAAATTGAGTAGGGGAGGACTTTCCACTCTCTGGATACATGACTCCCTCACTGGTTAGTATGGCATGTCACTCTAAAGGAATGTAAAATATGCCGAAGAGAGCACCACGATTGATAGGATTACCGTAAGCAGCGGAAGAGGTTCCTGAGCTTCCCTGGGGCAAACATGAAGGCAGATGGATCAATGATTGAGCACCGGACTCAGTTCAGGTCAGAATTACTAGGTATATTTCTGCTCAAACAATTTTAAGTCTCTTTAGGCTTGACGATGGAACCAGACGCACTTTGAAGGAAGCACCCGATGGGAGCGGTATTTGGCAAAGTGTTACCAACAAGGTGCTGTTCAGTTGATATATCCTTTGATTGCTGATCAGCCAGAATCTGATTAGAGGCCGGACCCAACAAGCTTGAAGAAAGGGCCACGCCACGTGTACAATTTACACATGCAAGCATTCACAGAGGGCAGTTTAGGCACGGTGTGGATACTTGCAGGTGGCAAGGTAAAAAGATTTAGCAAGATCAGACATCTGGCTAATTGACGCAAAAGGGGCTTCAACCAGGGAGGCCTTCGAGCATTCCGGTTGAGCAATCGTCTGCACATACGCATCAGAACTAGACATGCTCAGAAAAAACAGGTATAAAACGAACAAGAGGAGAGTAGTCCACCACTACCAACCTTTGCCTCCAAAGGCACACCTTTGATGGGGAGAAAATCTCCTCGTACATCAGTAATCTGATTTGGTTCTAATTCAGTGTTAGATTCTAAGTTATTTGTGGCAGTCAGCCCATGTAAGGGATATATGTTATTAGATGAGCTGAGGTGAAGGTCGGAACCCGGTTCTTCAGGCACTGGCGTAAATATTGGAGCTGAATGTTTTAGATTGAGACTTATGAACAGTCAAATAATCAAGTATGGTCATATTATGTAGCCATTTTAGGGAGGAGTTATTCAGTCTGACAATTTTTGATTCTTAGGTTTTTTTCTTTGTTCTCCCCTCGTCCGGGAAGACATTCGGGTAATGCCTTTTGTTGCATGGGGGGGGGGATATGGAAAGTTGTAGTGGTGGATTATCATAGATATTCATGACAGGAGGCTCATTCCTAGTAACATTACACGTTGGTGCAGTTGGAATATCAGGGACAGATATATCTCTAATAGGAATATCTGTTATAACAGTGTCGACCAGATGCAATCTTCAAGTTCGATATTTGGTAGCTTGTCAACCTGTATATTGTGGGAGGCTAAATGGCCGACATGCTTCAAGATCTTAAACCTTGGTTTAAATAGATTCAAGCACGGAAGAGTGAATCTTTACCTCATCCCATATGTTCTCGTAAATTTTAACAAAGGAACTAAGGACCATGTTGAGTGCAGAGAGACTAGGAGAAGACAGCTTGATACAGTCATCAGCTTCTCCAAGTGAGAGATTAATTTCTCCCTCACTGAGTTGGGTAGAGTAATCTGGAGGAGATTGAGCGAGCTCTATGCTTTTCTTGGGAGATGAAATCAGAGAGTTCTGTGGGGGAACCAAGACGAGAGGCATCAATCATAAGGTTGCTGAGTTACATTCTCCAAAGATTCACAGACCATCAGGTGAATTATACAATCTGCACATTCAATGAAACTTCTAACATTCAAGTTGTTCATCTGGGTTCCATCAATTATAGCAGTTTGCCTAATTGGTACTAAAATTTTGAATTTCAATGCTAGTCCCAGTGCATTAGGGAAAATAGTCCAGAATACATTGGCTAGCAATAGGAGACCTAGGAGGAGGGGAGGCTGTGCGACGAGCTGTAGAGATTCTGGGGCCATGCTTGTTGCAAGCCTTCTGCTTAGGTTTTTCAAGACAAACTTTCACAGGTGAGTTTACTAAAACAGGTGGATTAGATAACCCATATTGTGATTCAATGCTGCAACTAAATCAGCTTTGTTATTGTCACACATTGCTGCAGCATGCGCCAGTTGGCTTCTAGTAGAGCCATTCATTGCTTGAATTGCACGTCTTCATTTCTACAATGATGCTGATTGGGTCCATTATTAAGGGCACATGGGTTGACTACGTAGCCCCGTATGAAGAGAAATCGCTGCAGATGTAGATTAATGCGAGCTTCAGAAATCCCAAAACAAGTGAGTAGTTGGAAATGTTAAAATGGTAAAGAACACAGAGGGAGAAAAGGCACGACAATATAGCTCCCAGCACGGCTCAAAGGGCGTAGCAGACCACCCGCAGTCACCGGCCACGTTATATCACGTTTGGGATGAAGCAGTCACTGGACATGGTGCACCACACCCTGATTGGCATCACAAACTCAGTGGTGTCTGTATGGTTCAAAGGGTCAAAGATACAAACACAGAAGACCCCGTGGTCACCTATACCAGAATAAACTATGAAATCGCAGAGTATCAGGTGAGTAATTAGAGGTGTTGAAGGATTGAAGCAAATCATCAAGCACGGTTCAAAGGGAGTAGGAGACCACACGCAGTCACCAGCAAGGTTATGTCAATGTTGGGGTAGTCACCAGACACTGTGCTCCACAACCTAACAAATTAGAGTCACACATTATTTGATATCTGTATAGTTCAAAAGGTCAGAGGTTGTTAGGCAAGATTGTGTGCAGTACCCTTTGGGAGACTACAGCAACCTTGACTTCCTGGCCATAGGAACCCAACCTTTGGTATAAGTCGGTGTGCAGTTATGTCGACTGAAAACAAAAATGTCGAAAAATAAAATTGAATGTGTTTTTTTATTTGTATGTTTTTTTGGGTTTAGCTATGAAAAATAAATGGGGGGGTTGTGGGAATCCCCCCCCCATAAAAAAATAATTTGATTTTCACTATAAACTGTATAAATCTGTACTACACAAGTTGGTAGTGTGGCTGAGCAGCCAGGATTATCTGAAGAGGGGTCAATGTGAGCAGTAGGATTTTTACACAGAAATTCACAGTGACAAGTATTCAAATAAACTCCTACACTTAAAGTTTCTTGATTAAGCAATTATTAAACAGTCAGTTCAATAAGCCTTCAGAAGGGAGTAATATAAAAGCAACACACAAATATACTTCAAAATACACACTTTTGGTTTCTCTAAATCAGCAAGTTCACATTTGGGATGGCACACAGATTTTCCTACACCCTGAGGTGACTTATATAACTAGACCACTGGACATTAATAGATCACCGGTACATTTAGAGCAATACTGAGTTGGTGTCCAAGAAAAGGATTTGGAATAAAACAAAGGTTAAACAAATATTCTGAAGCAGGCAAGTACTTTTTAACCCCTCAATACAAGTAAATGGAAGGAACGGTAAAGCATGACACACAACGTCTGAGGTGAGAAGAGTCTTTCAGGGAGCCAGGCAAGCCAATGTTCATTGAGCAAAGGTCTAGGTGAGCTGAAGCACTTCTTGCAGGTACGTATAAGTCTTGAACAATATTTTAGAAGTCTTTGTAGAAAAATAGAATCATTGTAGGGCCACAAACTGGGAGGCTTTCGAGGGGCAAAGCTACAAGCAACTCAGCAAAAGCAACCAAAAAAAGCCTCACATGAGAACAAGCAGGGCTTCACAACAAGAGGTAAGTGCCCTTAGTTTTACAGTACCTTTGGTTAGTAGAAATGGTTCCAGCTGGATCCTGTTCCTGGGCCTCAGTCGTGGGGACAAAAGGGAGGACATATGGGGACTCTGGCACTACAAATTGAAGGTCAACAGCAGTAATGGGCAAACTTCAAATCAGCTGCACTTTGCTGTTTCAGCTCTTCGGGGCTCTAGCAATTCGCAACACTGCAGTTCTCGGATACCACTCCAGAAGTACCTCGCATCTGGGGTCTCGCACTCTGTTGAGGTGGCTCAGGTTGGGTCAGTCCTGCTTCCTGGGAGTCCGGAGGATCTTCCTGGAGCTCGGTTCTGACTCAAAGACACTCACTCAATTCTGGTGTTTCTCTCCCTGGCAATTTGATTCCTGCAGCAGCAATGGAAGTACGGCCAGCTCCGAGAGGATTTACAGAGGAGCTCGTTTTGGGGTCGATTGGTCCCACCAACCCAAGGGGAGAAGAACAAGTTACTTACCAACTGGTAACGCTCTTTCGACTGGATGTTCCTCCAACGTATTCCACACCTTTGACAAGTAATGTCCACAGCTGTGCTGCTTCGGATATTTTTCCGCACAGGGCATCCTGCGGCAATGGCGGTGGGTTGATGTCCCTCAAAGGCCTCCGTTGAGGGGCGTCGGGTCGATGTCCCTCGAGGGCGACGCCACAGAATGTTATAAATGGGATGCACGGCGCCCGTATTCTCAGTTCTGTTTTTTCCACAAATGTGTTTGCTTTGAGAACTCGGCGCGCCTTGTGTGTTCTTTGTGAAAATGCCTTCTTCATTTACCCCTCTGACTCCGCGGTCAGGCTTTAAGAAATGCAGGGACTGTAAGTCCAAGATGTCGATTACAGACCCACAACGCATTGATTTGAGGTGTCGGGGGGAAGAGTCAGGATACCGACGACTGCTCGAAGTGCCAGTCGTTGACTGCACATAGCCTTGAGGAAACGCAAGCTGCAATAGTATAGGAAATTCACCAGAGGGGCAGGCTGGGAAGGCGATGTGGAATACATTGGAGGAACATCCAGTCGAAAGAATGTTACCAGTTGGTAAGTAACTTGTTCTTCAAATGGGTTGTGTCCTCCAACGCATTCCACATCTTTGACAGACTCCCAAAGCAGTACCAGAGCATGGAGGAGGGAGAAGAATTTAGAATCCCCAATCAGAGGGCAAGATGAAGTTCCGCTTTACCAAAGGCCATCTCCTGACCATGGAGCGTATCCAGGGAGTAATGTTTGACAAAGGTGTGTATTGAAGCCCACGTCGCTGCATCACAAATATTGCTGATAGGAACCCCCCCCGCCCCCGCTGCAGGGCCGTGGAAGTAGCCTGCCCTTAGTGGAGTGAGCACATAACCCCTCAGGAGGGTCCTTGCCCGCCAATCTAACATTCATTAACAGTGAGGATAATCCACCTGGACAAGGTCCGTTCGGTAACAGCCTGGCCTAATCAGTGTCCAGCGTACCCCATAAAGAGTTGGTCGTCCACTCTGACCCTGGACATCCTAGAGATATATAAAAGCTCAAAGCTCTTCTGGGGTCCAACCTATGAAGTATCTCCTCTTCCTTACCAGGATGAGGGGGGAGGATAGAAAGCAGTAAGTACCACTTTCTGGTTCAGAGGAAACTCAGACATTACCGTAAGTAGAAAGGATGGACATACCCAGAGTACAACCCTATCCTTGTGGCACACAGTAAAGGGTGGCTTAGATCAAAGTGCCTGCAATTACTTCACTCTGCGAGCAGATTTAACTGCAATAAAGAAAACAGTCTTGAAAGACAACAGTCTCAAAGCACAAGAGTGCAGAGGTTCAAACGGAGCACCCATTAGGAATTTCAAGACCAAATTCAGATCCCAAACCGGCACCTGAAACTGTGGCAGCGCGAACACATTCGTGAGCCCTTTCAGAAATTGGGAAATCAAAAGGAATCTTAAAATAAGAACACGTCAGACGAGCGACTGAAAATAGACAGCGCCGCCAGGTAACCTTTAATGGTACCCATTTGTAGACCCCTGTGGGCCAACGAAAGCAATAAAGACAACCAATGGAATGCAACATTGAAAAGTATCGACATTGTGTCCTCTGCACCAGTCGCTAAACTTACAGCAATGGTACAGGGCTTTGGTTGCCGGCCACCTAGCCGAAAGCAACATCTCCATCACATCATCCGGGAAGGCCCAATCCTTATATGGCAACCTTTCAGAAACCAAGCGTGAAGGTTGAAAGTCTTGACCTCTGGATGGAGAACCCGACCCCCCTCGCGAGACAGAAGATCCTCTCGGTGGGGAGGGCAGATGGACAATTCTAGAAGGTCCGGGTAACACGCTCTCCTGGCCCAATCCGGAGAAATGAGGATCATGTGGGATCCGAACCTCTGCAGAACCGGAGGAATGACGGGGACCGGAGGAAATGCATACAGCAGTGGGGACCAATCCACGACAAATGAGTCTCCTAAAGCTCCTTTCGGAGGAAATTCCCTTGAGCAGAATCTCTCGCACTTCCGGTTGGCACCGGTCGCAAACAGATCCACTTGCGGGGTTCCCCAAAGGGCGAAGATCTCCAGAAGGACTTCCCGAGCCAACGCCCACTTGTGAGAGACCGTGCTCTGCCTGCTCAGAGCATCCGCCACTGGATTCAGATGTACCGCCAAGAGTGATATTCGGTGGATTGCACAGAACCAGAGCTGCATTGCCTCTGCACAACAGGAGTGACCCTACCAACCTCCTCCCCTTTTTGTTGCGTTAATGCATGGCCACTGTTTTGTCCGTCATGATCAGGACAACCTTCCCCCGCTCAGATGGCAGAAAAGCCTTCAGGGCCAGCCTGATGGCCCTTAGTTGTAACAGGTTGATGTGGCGTTTGGACTCCGACGGAGACCAACGACCGCTGGCGGTCAGATCGTCGCCATGGGCTCCCCCCATCCTGTGAGGGAACTCTGGCCACAGTTGCCAAAACGTCTCCCCCTTCTTCAGATTCCCCTTGTTGGCCCACCACAGAAGATCCTACGAGAACGAGAGTGGAATCTGAATGGGATCCGACATCTTGCCTGAGAATTGTGACCACTGCATTTTCAGAACCCATTGCAGGGATCTCATCCTCAGTCTGGCCTCTGGCACCAGGAAAATGCAGGATGCCATGAGGCCGAGCAACCTTAAGAATTCGAAAGCCAGAAGCTGCTAGGTATGTTGAAATTTGTTCACCATCTGTACAATGTGATGAGCCCTCACCCTGGGAGGCGAGCACTTCCAAGGACGTGTCCAACACAGCCCCGATGTACTGGAGCTGTTGGGAAGGTGTCAGATGCCACTTCTTGAAATTGAGGGAGAAGCCCAGCTTGTGGAGGAAGAGGCAGGCGAGGATGAGATGATCCAACGCTTGCTCGGGATAACTCGCACGGATCAGCCAGTCGTCCAGGTAGGGGTAGACGTGAATCCCCCCTCGGCCAAGATAAACTGCCACCACCACCCTTAGCTTGGTGAAGACCCTGGGGCAGAGGTCAATCCAAATGGCAGGACCTGAAACTGAAAGTGCGAGCTGCCAGCCGCAAACCTCAGGGTACTTTCTGTGCTTTGGATGAATCGGCACATGAAAGTAAGTATACTGTAGGTCCAGAGACACCAACCAATCCTAAAGTCGAAGGGCCTGGAGGACCTGAGAAAGAGTGACCATCTTGAACTTGTCCTTCCTGAGGCTTGCAGGGTAGGGCCTGGATCTCTCCCACTCGCCGTGCGGAGGTGATGGCCACAAGAAACGCAGTCTTCCACGACAGGAATTTCAACAATGCTGAATGCAGGGGCTCGAATGGCGCCCCCATGAGCCTGGTCAGTACCACGCTGAGTTCCCACGCCGGGGCAGGGGCCTTCACCGGCGGGAACGATTGGAACAGTCCCTTCATAAATTCCTTCATCAGGTGATGGGACCACAAGGACGCCCGTCCTGTGGTTCTGGTGTATCGGGAGATCGCAGCCAGATGTATCTTGATGGAGGCGTGAGCCAGTCCAGCCTTGGCCAGCGACAGTAGGTACGGCAGCACTTGATGGGCCGTTATCCGTAGAGGGTTAATCTTCTGTGCACGGCACCAGACAGAACCTCTTCCACTTATGTCCGTAGCACTTGAGAGTTGAGGACGCCCTGGCTTTTGCAAGGACCTCTCTGCAGTCAGCTGGGATATCGTACCCTCCAAACTCTAGTGCTGCAGGAGCCAGGCCTGCAAGTTCAGCGACACCAGGTCGTGATGAAGTATGGCGCCTCCTTCTCTGGAGAGAAGATCCGCTTCCGTCGGCAGCTTGACTTGTGGGGATGTTGACAAGTCCAGAAGGTCTGGGAACCAGATCTGCCTCGGCCACGCCGGTGCGACTAGGATCATCCTGCACCGAGACCTCTTGAGCTGGTTGATGAGTCGGAGCAGCAACGGCAACGGAGGGAACGCATATAGGAACAGGCCGTCCCAGAGGGACGAGAAAGCATCGCCCATGCTCCTCGGTTGGGGAAACCTGCTGCGAACCTCTGGCACTTGCAGTCTGTCGCCGTCGCGAACAGGCCGATCTGCGGTTTTCCCCAACGTCAGAAGCGTCGATCCACTTGATCCTGACGTAGTTCCCACTCATGGCACGAGCGCAGCTCCCTGCTGAGGGAGTCGGCGATGGTGTTCTTTATCCCTGCCAGATGAAAGGGCACCAGAAACATCCCTTGGGCGACGGCCCAATGCCACAGATCCTGGGCTTCCTTGGAGAGGGCTGGGGATCTGGTTCCTCCCTGCTTCCGGATGTAGAACATCGTGGTGGTGTTGTCGGTGAAGATTCTCACCACCTTGCCCTTGAGGGACGGGAGAAAGGGCCTGAAGGCCCAGAACACTGCACAGAGCTCCAGGATGTTGATGTGGAGCGTCTTCTCCTCCGGGAGCCAATGGCCTCTCGCGTGACGTTCTCTGGTGTGTGCTCACCACCTTTCCAGGGAGGCATCCGTCGTCACCGTTATCTGGTGGGATGGGGTCTGAAAGTCTATGCCGGCCGTCAGATGAGCACGGGTGCCCCACCACCGGATCGCTCGTCGGAAGGTCTCGTCGAGCGGGATCCTGTCCTTTAAGCTGACTGACGCTTGGATCCAGCGGGAGTCGAACTCTTGCAGAGGGCGCATCCGAAGCCTGCACAGGCACACAAGATATATGCAGGACATCATCATCCCGAGGAGGGACTTGATGGACCTCACCCTGGCCACGTCTGTGGCCAGCAGACGCTGCACCTTGCCCAGGATGGCCTTCGTCCTTTCCTCCGACGGTGAGGCCAGACGCGCCACTGTGTTGAGCTTGGCTCCCAGAAACAGTGTGACGGGACCAGGTGGGATTTGGGAAAGTTGATGGAGAATCCCAGGTCTGTGAGCAGCTGGACGGTCTTTGCTGTGTGATCCACGGTGAGCTTCCTTGTCCTTGCTCGGATGAGCCAGTCGTCCAGGTTGGGGTAGACGTGGATCCCCTGCAGGTTCAGCCGCGCTGCCACCGGTGCGAGGCACTTGGTGAACACCCTGGCTGCCGACTTCAATCCGAACGGGAGGGCCTTGAACTGGTAGTGCCATCCTTGGACCATGAACCTGAGGAACTTTCGGTGTCCTTTCAGAATGGGGATGTGGAAGTACGCATCCTCCAAATCCAACGACAGGAAATCGCCATCCTCCAGCTGTCCTAGCACATGCTGGAGGGTGACCATCCGGAACTTCTGTGCCTTGATGTACTTGTTCAGTCGTCACAGGTCCAGGATGGGGCGCCATCCTCCTGTCTTCTTTTTCACTAGGAAGTACCTTGAGTATACTACGGAGCCTCTTCGGCAGGGCCCACCCGACTTGCCTCGTCCTCTATAGGCTTCCTGTGACGAGGAGCGGGCCGCTTGGCGGTACGTAGAGGAGCCACCGCCGAATCCCTTGGAGGCACCCTGCTTGCCTCCGGTGCTCCGAAAGGACGGCCTTCGTTGCCAGAGAACGCCTAGGGCCCTAGCTGTCTCTGTGTCCGCCTTGATGGCTTGGAGGGACTCATCCACAGTTTTCCCAAACAGGTTGTTCCCGTTGAACGGCATGTCCAACACCTAGGCTTGTACATCCTGTCGGAAATCCGTCGCCTTGAGCCAACCTCGTCTAAGGCAAACGCCTTTGCCTAGCTGGCGGAAACCGGTGTCGGCAATGTCCGTTGTCACCGTAATGGCGTGGTCCGACGCCACTTCACCTTCTCCAGGGCTTCGGCCCTCTTGTCATCCGGTAGGAAGTCCAACAGGGGGGCGATCTTGTACCATAATTCCCTGTCGTAGCGGGCCACGATTGCGAGGGCGTTGGCCGCCTCAATCGTTGCCGTCGACGAGAACTTGTCGTAGCATTGCGTCCAGTTTCGTCCCTTCGCCGTCCCTTCGCCGTCAGGCGGGAAAGTTGACGTTGAGGCCGATGCCCCCCGCTTTCTTCTTGACCGCCGCTGAGACGACCGATGCTGTGTCCGTGTCCACAATGGCCACCGCCCCCCCCCTTTTTTCCGCGGGGGTCTTCTCGATGGGTCTGAAAGAGGCTTCCCTCCACGGAGGCAGGGAGACTCTGGGCCCCGAGGTCGCCTCCACTGGTGTGGCCTCCACAGGCTGTGCCAGGGCTGCCGCGACTCCCTCGATAGAGGCCTTGGCTGGGTGAATCAAGGCCTTCACCGCCTTAGGCGTGCTTGAGGCCTTCACCTCGCTCCCCCTCGGCCGAATCCTTCGAGATCGACCGGGGCCTCTCCAGAAGCTTACCCGGGTTCTCGGATTTCCTCTTCCCCGAACCAGAGCGTTGGTTCGTGGTGGATGGTGCCGGGGAAGGCGCCCTGCCTGGCAGCCGAAGAGCCCGACCGTTCGGGGCTCCCAGTGGACTTGCGGTGCTTTGCCTTCTGTTGGGCCCCTGTCGCCGGGGCGCCCTCACAGGACTTAGAAGACCGCTCGGACGACTTCTCACCTGACGGACTCCTTCCTTCCGGCCAGTTGGAGAGACGAAGGTGTCGGTCCCTGATGGTCCTGTCCGACATGTTCCTGCAAAACGCACAGTCCTTCTCCACGTGCGTTTTGTCCTCATGAAGGCAGTATAGACATTTCAAATGCTCGTCGTCCTTGAACATTCTGTAGCTGGCATCCAGGGAAAACCCTCAACAGCTTTCCGGGCGTCGAGCTTCCTTTCTCCTGGCCCATGTCTGGGTAGGCCGCAGAAACTTCTGGAATCCCCAAGAAGCGTAACTCGACAAAATCTTCACCCTTGAGTGGCATAGAAAAAAATCTGACACGGATACCCGTTAATCGGATGTAGAGACGGTGGAGCTTGAGGCTCTATTTGACCGAAAAATTTGAAATTCTCCTTGAAAAAGCTTGAAAACACAGCAAAAGCTCGAGAGCTAAACACGAGGACTCCCAACACTTGAGCGTGCGGTAAAAATCTGAAGATGGCTGCTAGAGGCGGGGATTAGGGAGAGGGCAGTCATTGGCTGGGGGCAGTATGACCCAGAGACCAGTGATTGGTTACTACTGAGAAAGACAGATCAGAAACAAAACCGATAATGATTTTTTCTTTACCGAGGATTCCCGGCCCGTCGACAGGGAATATTCATGAGCATGTGAATCCATGCCAGACCCCATGCTGGAAAAATTATCTTCTACAATTTCTCTGTGTAGACACCATTCGTATTCTTCTGGGAGGGGATCTCTACTCAAAGCGTCCGCCAGAGAATTGAGATCCCCTGGAACATGTTGAGATACAGGAAGATGTCTGAGTGCCCATATCCAAATTTTCTGGGCAAGCTTGGACAGATTTGGCGAACGAGTCCCTCCTTCTTTGTTCAGGTAAAACATGGCTGTAGTGCTGTCCGTCCGGATCTGCATTGACAGGTTCAACAGGTAGGGCTTGAACGCTTGAAGCGCTCTGAATTCTGCCAGAAGCTCCAGCAGGTTGATATGATTCTTGGCCACTGAGTGAGACCAAAGACCCTGAGCTGTGTGGTGGAGATGGTGAGCTCCCCACCCTGACATGCATGCGTCCGTTGTGACTACTGCCTGTATCTCGGGATCGTAAAAGGGTTTCCCCTTGGACAGATTTTCTCTTGTCCAAAAATGAAGACTTTGTACAAGTGTTGGCGAAACGACCACTAGATCGTCCCACTGACCACTTTCCTGAGACCACTGTTTCGCCAGCCATTCTTGCATGGGACGCAGGCGCGCATGGGGGACCAGGTAAATACATGACGCCATCATGCCCAGCAAAAACATTGCTTTGCGTACCGTTATCTGGCGACCGGCCTGATATTGCGGAATTTGCAGCAGTATATTCTGAATTTTCCACTGATGGAAAGGCCAACCCCTCTTGTGTGTTTAGGACAGCTCCTAAGAACTGTTTGGAGGTGCTTGGCACCAGACTTGACTGTTTATGGAGAAACCTAATTCGAAGAGGAGGTCAATCGTTCTTTGAATGTTTGTTCTGCAAATTACTGGGGTCTCCCCCGTGATGAGCCAGTCATCCAGATAAGGGTACACTGGGATTGCCTCCCTGCGTAGCTATGCCGCCGCCAGTACCTTGGTGAATACCCTTGGAGCCGAGGCTATCCTGAAGGGCAGTACCTTGAACTGGTAGTGCTGACTGTACACCTTGAAGCGCAAGTATCTTTTGTGCGCTGGGAACATGGAAATATGAAAATAAGCATCTTTCATGTCCAATGTTGCCATGTAATCCCCTTTTTTAGGAGGGGGATTACCTCTTGGAGAGTAGTCATTCGAAGTTTTTGGGGCTTGACATACTTGTTTGCAGGCCTTAAGTCCAATACTGGGCGCAGTCAAATCTTTTTTTTTGGCACAAGGAAGTAAGTTGAATAAATACCCTTGTTTACCTGGTGTCCCGGGACGAGTTCTATCGCGTCCTTTGCTAGAAGATTGGCGATCTCTTCGAGGAGGATCTTCTGGTGGTCTAATGAGTGTACTTTTTGACGTGGCAGGTGGTTTTGGGGACGCTCTAACAGTTCTATGCAGTATCCTGCGGACAATGGACAGCACCCATCTGTCTGATGCGATCCCTTCCCAAGCTTGGGTGAAGTTGGTAATGCGTCCCACTACTGGGGATGCGTGAGAAGGGACCCTGAACGGAACGTCACTGTTTTGCTGGAGGCGTGCCGCCTCCTCTACTCGGGCTGCCTCTACCCTTACCACGTCCCCTCTTATTACCCCTGCCATAACTCTGGGTAGACTGCTGGTGGTTGTTGTTGTTGTCCCATGGTGTACCCTGCCCCTGGGAATAGTTTGTTCCTCTCTGGGAATTTTGTCCGCGTAGGCGATGAAAATTGCCATTCCCTCTGATTCGGGGGTTTGCTGGTTAATTGGCTTAGGGATTTGAGAGTCTCATACTCATCCTTGGCATTTTTCAGGGCGTCCTCTACCGCCTTCCCAAACAGTAGATCTGTCTCCGCCGGTTTGTCTATTAATGATGCTTGTGTTTCGGGTTTGAACCCAGACTGGCGTAACCAAGCATGTCCTTTGATAACAGTGCTTTCTGCTATCAATCTGCCGGCGTTATCTGCGGCATCAAAGGTTGCTTTTAAGATGCAACCGGACACGGTTCTTCCCTCCGACGCAACCCGTGCCAAGTGGCCTTTTATGGGTTCTGGGGCAGAGTATGAGTGCCGCGACTTCCTCCCACTGGTGGCAGTTGTAACTCGCCAGTAGGGTGGTGGAGTTGGCGATCCTTGCCTGGTAGGCGGAAGTGGAGGCTATTTTCCTACCCAAGCCATAAATCTTCTTGCTCTCCTTGTCGGGAGGAGCTTCGGACGATGACAGGGGTGTTCCCGCCCTCTTTGTTGTGTTCGTAACTACCAGGGAGTCTAGTTTCAGTTGCCCCCTTATGTGCAGCGGGTCTGATTGGGCTGCCCTGAAAAGTTTCTCTATCCTGGGGTTTAGCGCCCTGGTGAGTTTGGTAATTACAAGGGAAGGGTCTATCCTCCTTTGTATTGATAGGGATGGCCTGGGCAACAGGTCTCCTTTCTCCCACTAATTCTTCGGCACAGTCCCTCTCTTCCTGTGCTCCCTGGGTGTCAATGTGGAAGTGTTCTGCCGCTCTGGACAGAACTTCATTCAGGAGAGGTTGGTTGTCGACCGGGGAGTCGGTAACCGGGGGATCTTTGTCTACTGGGGAATCTACCCTGTAGGCTTCTGGGTCGTCCTCTTCTTGGTCCTCATCCTCATAGTAGCCCGTCCCAGATTGTTCTCCCAACATGCCCAAATCAGGATCCTCAATAAAGTGTGGATCCTCATTATATTGAGAGTAGGGCTGTATACAGAAAGGGTCCGAAGACCATGTTGGTGCTTCAACCCGGGACTTCTTACTTGGGGGTATCGGGTCCCTAGAACCTGAGGGCGCAGCCCCGTCAGGGGTATATGAGAGGAAATGTTCAGGATTCTTGGCATAGAAGTCTGCCAAAGACGACATCCTAGACATAACTACCTATGTCATCACTAGACCATTCACTTGAGCTGCGAATGACTCTTTCCTGGGAGAGTTTCCCCGTCTTGTCCTGACTGGACCTCTGTGTTAGGGCAGGGGTCTTTAAAATGACAGAAGACTGAGACTTGTCCATCTGTTTTTGCCTGTCTGACTGCTTCTGAGGTGTGGAAGAATGCTTCTTTTGTTGTTTTCCCTCCCCTCCCCATGGGTGGAAGAGTGTTTTCACTGTTTATTCGCCCCTATGGAGCCGTCTGGTGTCGAGGTTCGGGGGTGGTGTCCCCATCTCTAGGGTGTGGAGGTTGGAACTCAGGAACAGCCTTTAAGCAGTCTGCTGACGCTGACTCCTGGAGTGCGGCCTGGGGATAGAGGTCGGCTTAGTCTTCCGACGATCGAAACTTTGTTACCATAGGGAGCGAGGCACTCTTGGCAACAGTGGATGGCTGCCTGGAGTCATGCGGCGATCTAGATCGAGAACGCCCAGAGGACACCGATTCGGTGCGCGTCGAGTCTCAGTGGGACTTATGTTTGGTGGAAGTGGTGTGGGTAGCGCTTGTGTCGCCGGGTGTTTTCCCCATAGCCGCCCTGCCGGACGACCTTCTGAGGTCGGGGACTTACATTTGGCTGTCTCTCTACGCCACGTTGCCCTCGCCGTCCGAAAGCACGGCGTTGCTGCCATAGGTGAAGGCACCGTCCGCTGCCATGGCCTCTTGATGCCTGGTGTGGTGGGCCCAAAGCTTGATCGAATGGTCCTTTAGTGTTTTCAGTTTAAACCTACTACACGCTCTGCAGTTTGCCTCGGGGTGGCCCCTCGGCAGGCAGAGGTTACACGTGGCGTGTCTGTCAACCCAAGGGTACTTGCGGTTGCACTTGGGGCAAAATTGGAAAGGGGTACCCTCCATACGCACCGTGTGGCAGCGGGCTAATGATTGTAGGAATATATAGAAGATGTACCTATATATAAGAGTGTAGAGTATGTGAAACCCCCCACTCTCCCTACTTTCAGGGCCGAGGCCAGAGGCCTTCCGAGGTCCGGGCCGAGGCCAGAGGCCTTCCGAGGCCGAAGTCTGTCTTGCAGCTGGCGACGGTTGATTCCTTCTCCGGGCCGACGTCTAGTGTCGAACTTCGGT
This sequence comes from Ambystoma mexicanum, assembly GCF_040938575.1. Taxonomy (NCBI): domain Eukaryota; kingdom Metazoa; phylum Chordata; class Amphibia; order Caudata; family Ambystomatidae; genus Ambystoma; species Ambystoma mexicanum. Next base: position 859,615,408 of record NC_090930.1, on the reverse strand, counting down.
GGCTCGACGTTGGGGTGGAGAAATGGGGAAATATTAAGACATTTTAGCAAAATTGTGGCTAAGGCCAGGAACTCAGCGGGATGCTTCCGACCAGTATGGTGGAAAAAAAAACAATCTGAGGGTCCTAGACGTGTGAGGGATCATGGGTACAGTGGACGTCACACTAGGGATAGTATTACTGGCACGCCCTGTGTCGACGCCCATTTTCTTGGGTGTCTAGGACAGCTCCTAGGAACTGTTTTGCGGTGCTTGGCACCAGACTTGATTTTTTTCTCGTTGATTGAGAAGCCCAATTGGAAGAGGAGATTGATTGTTCTTTGGATGTTGAATCTGCAAATTAGGGGGGACTCCCCTGTAATGAGCTAGTCGTCCAGGTAAGGGTACACTGGGATTGCCTCCATGCGTAGGTGCGCCGCCACCACTGCCAATAACTTGGTGAATACCCTTGGAGCCGAACTAGTAGTGCTGGTTGTCCATTTTGAAACAAGAATCTTCTGTGCGCTGGGAACATTGAAATATCAAAATGGGCACCTTTCATGTCCAATGTTGCCATCTAATCCCCTTGTTTAGTAGGGTGATTACCTCTTGTAGTGCAGTCATGCAGAATTTTTGTGGCTTAACATACTACTAATCTAATACTGGGTGCATTGTTAGATTTTTTTGGCACAAGGAAGTAGGTTGAATAAATAGTTGTTTACCTGGTTGACTGCGACTATTTCTATGGCGTCCTTTGCAAGTAGAAGGAACAAGTTACTTACCTGTAACTGTTGTTCTCCAGCATGGGTCTGGCATGGATTCACATGCTCATGAATATTCCCCGTCGTCAGGCTGGGAATCCTCGGTAAAGAAAAAACCAGTATCAGTTTCGTTTCTGATCTGTCTTTCGTAGTAATAACCAATCACTGGTCTCTGCGTCATACTGACCACAGCCAATGACTGCCCTCTACCTAAGCACCGCCTCTGGCAGCCATCTTCAGATTTGGAAGCACGTGAAGTGGCAGTATGACCAAGTGAAGAGCCGCAGAGGGGTAGGCGGGAGGGTTCGCATGTGAATCCATGCCAGACCCATGCTGGAGAACAACAGTTACAGGTAAGTAACTTGTTCCTTCTCCAGCATGGGGTCTGGCATGGATTCACATGCTCATGAATAAAGAATACATAGCAGTACACACATGCACAACCACGGGAGGTGGCAAAGGCTCAACATTAAGCATCACATCAACTCAACATTAAGCATCTTAACTCCTCACCAGGCTCACCTCAGGCGAACAGGTTGCGCAGCACTGCTTGGCCGACCCTGGACTCCTCCCTGGAATCCCGGTCGACGCAGTAGAATTTCGTGAAGGTGTGCGTCGACCTCCACGTAGCAGCCCTGCATATGTCCAGCAGGGGCACACCAGATAGGAACGCCGTGGTAGCTGCGATCGCTCTGGTGGAATGGGCTCTCGGACGGCCAGGCAGCGGTCGGTTTGCCAACCGGTGACAGTACATGATACAGCCGGAGAGCCATCTGGAGATGGAAGCCTTCGAGAGAGCCTTCCCCTGATTGACAGGTCCAAAGTTCACAAAGAGTTGTGACGTCTTCCGAAAACCTTTCGTGCGGTCCACGTAGAACTTCAGCGCTCTAGCTACATCCAGCGAGTGCAAAGTCCTCTCAGCCGGCGACGAAGGCGACGGGAAGAACACAGGTAACACCAAGGGTTCGTTGAGATGAAAGTCCGACGGTACCTTGGGCATGAAGGAGGGGTGCGTCCTGAGCACTACCCTCGTGTCGTGGAAAGTCAAGTACGGGGCCTTGCAGGAAAGGGCCTGGATCTCTCCCACTCGTCGTGCGGAGGTGATGGCCACGAGAAAAGCTGTTTTCCACGATAGAAACTTCAACGGGGCCGAGTGTAGAGGCTCGAACGGAGGTCCCATGAGTTTGGTCAGCACCACGTTGAGCTCCCACGCCGGGGCCGGAGCCTTCACCGGCGGGAACGATCTGAACAGTCCCTTCATGAACTCTTTCACCAGACGATGAGACCACAAGGACGTCCGGCCCGTGGTTCTGGTGTATCGGGAGATCGCAGCAAGATGAATCTTGATGGACGCGTGTGCCAGTCCAGCTTTGGCCAGCGTCAGCAGGTACGGCAGCACTTGGGGAGCCGTAATCCGTAGAGGGTTAATCTTCTGTGCGTGGCACCAGACAGAAAACCTCTTCCATTTGTGTCCGTAGCATTTAAGAGTCGAGGACGCCCTGGCCTTTGCAAGAACCTCTCTGCAATCGGCCGGTATGTCGTATCCTCCAAACTCTAGCGCTGCAGGAGCCAGGCCTGCAAGTTCAGCGACTTCGGGTCGTGGTGGAGGATGGCGCCTCCTTCCCTGGAGAGTAGATCCGCGTCCGCCGGCAGCTTGATTGGCGGGGACGCCGACAAGTCCAGAAGGTCCGGGAACCATATCTGCCTCGGCCACGCAGGTGCGACGAGGATCATCCTGCACCGTGACCTCTTGAGCTGGTTGACGAGCCGGATTAGCAGAGGCAAGGGAGGGAACGCGTAGAGGAACAGGCCCTCCCAGGGGAACGAGAAAGCATCGCCCATGCTCCTCGTCTGGGGAAACCTGCTGGCGAACCTCCGGCACTTGGTGTTCGTCGCCGTCGCGAACAGGTCGATCTGGGGTGTGCCCCACCGTCGGAAGAGGCGATCCACCAGATCCTGCCGTAGTTCCCACTCGTGGCACGAGCGCAGCTCCCTGCTGAGTGAGTCGGCGATGGTGTTTTTTATCCCTGCCAGATGAAACGGCACCAGAAGAATCCCTTGGGCGACGGCCCAATGCCACAGGTCCTGCGCCTCCTTGGACAGCGCTGGGGACCTGGTTCCGCCCTGTTTCCTGATGTAAAACATGGTGGTGGTGTTGTCGGTGAAGATCCTCACCACCTTGCCCTTGAGGGACGGAAGGAAGGACCTGAGGGCCCAAAACACTGCACGGAGCTCCAGGACGTTGATATGCAGGGACTTCTCCGTCGGGAGCCAGAGTCCCCTTGCGTGCAGATTTTCGGTGTGCGCTCCCCACCCTTCTAGGGAGGCATCCGTGGTCACAGTCACCTGGTGGGCTGGGGTCTGGAAGTCCATGCCCGCCGTCAGATGCGCGCGGGTGCCCCACCACCGTATCGCTCGTCGGAAACTCTCGTCGAGCTTGATCCTTTCCTCGAAGCTGCCCGTCGTCTGGATCCAGCGCGCATCCAGGAACTCTTGCAACGGGCGCATCCGGAGCCTGCACATGGGAATGAGGTAGATGCAGGAAGACATCATCCCGAGGAGGGACTTGATGGACCTCACCTTGGCCGCGTCGGCCACCAACATCCGTTGCACCTTGCCCAGGATGGTCCTGGTCCTCTCCTCCGACGGGGAGGCCAGAAGGGACACTGTGTCGAGCCTCGCTCCCAGAAACAGTGCGACTTGCGCGGGCACCAGGTGGGATTTGGCGTAGTTCACGGAGAATCCCAGGTCCGTGAGGAGTTGGACGGTCCTTGCCGTGTGGACCACGGCGAGCTCCTTCGTCTTGGCGCGGATGAGCCAGTCGTCCAGGTAGGGGTAGACGTGAATCCCCTCGCGGCGCAGCTGCGCCGCCACCGGTGCGAGGCACTTGGTGAAAACCCTGGGTGCCGACCGCAGTCCGAAGGGAAGGGCTTTGAACTGGTAATGACGCCCTTGGACCACGAATCTGAGGAATTTTCGGTGCCCCTTTAGGATGGGAATGTGGAAGTAGGCATCCTCCAAATCCAACGACGATAGGAAGTCTCCTTCCTCCAGCTGACCCAGGACGTGCTGGAGGGTGACCATCCGGAACTTCTGCGCCTTGATGAACTTGTTCAGGCGTCGCAGGTCCAGGATGGGGCGCCATCCTCCCGTCTTCTTCTTCACGAGGAAGTAACGCGAGTAGACTCCGGAGCCCCGAAGCCTCTTTGGGACGCGTTCGATGGCGCCCTTTCTGAGCATCGCCTTTACCTCCAGGAGAAGTTGAGGGACGTGAAGTTCTTTCCTGGCCACGGGGGGGACGCGCGGGCACCTTCTTTGAAACTCGAGCGCGTGGCCCCGGGCCAGGGCGTCCAGCACCCAACGGTCGGTGGAGATGGACTCCCACACGCTGACGAAGCCCGCCAGCCGGCCTCCCACCGGGGTGCTTCGGTGGGGGCCCGACCCCACGGCCGGTTCAATCCTGCTTGGACGCGGCCTTGCCGCCTTGGCCTCCTTGGCGACGACGGCGGGGTCCGCCAGACTTGCCTCGTCCTCTGTAGGCCTCTTGCGACGACGAGCGGGCCGCTTGACGGTAGGAAGCGAAACCGCCGCCGGAACCTTTGGAGGCGCCCTTGCCTCCGCCGCTCCGAAAGGGCGTCCGCCGTTGCTGCAGTACTCCAAGGGCCCGGGCCGTCTCAGTATCCGCCTTGATGGCCTGAAGGGAATCGTCCACTGTCTTCCCAAACAGGTTGTTCCCGTCGAAGGGCATGTCCAGGACCCTGGTCTGGACGTCCTGCCGAAAGTCCGTAGCCTTGAGCCATCCGCGACGTCGAAGGCAAACGCCGTTGCCCATCTGGCGGAACCCAGTGTCGGCGATGTCCGTCGCCACGGTGATGGCGTGGTCCGAGGCCACCTCACCTTCCTGCAGGATCTCAAGGGCCTCCGCCCTCTTGTCGTCCGGCAGAAAATCCAGCAGGGGAGCTATCTTGTACCAGAGTTCCCTGTCGTAGCGGGCCACGATAGCCAAGGCGTTGGCCGCTTTAATCGTCGTCGCCGCCGACGAGATGACTCTGCGTCCCATGGCATCCAATTTCTTTCCCTCGCCGTCCGGCGGGGAAGTCGACGTGGAGGCCGCACCCCCCCCCGCTTTCTTCCTGGCTGCCGCGGAGACGACGGAGTCCGGGGTAGGCTGCGCCCGGAGGCATAGGGGGGCCGAGTCCGGGACCCGGTACTTTTTCTCGTACCGGTCTCTTCTCGCTGGCGTCGTGGAAGGGTTCTTGAGGAGGGAAAGGCCCTCATCCCAAATGTCGTCCAACAGAGGCACTGCGAGGACCGTCTTCCTCTTGGTCTCGCGCCGTTGGTAAAGGAAGCCTTCCTTTTTCATCTCCTCAGGGCAGAGTTGGAAAAGCTCGGATGCCCTGGCGATCATTGAGTGGAACGATCCAATCTCGTCGGGCGGAGAAGCCCTGGTGGGAGGCGACGACGGAAAATCCTCGTCGTATGCCTCGTCGTCCGTACCCGTCGCTGCCGTGTCAGTCCCCGTATCATCCCCTCGGGTGGACGGGGAGGAGGGCTGGACGGGGCGCGACGGTTGAAAAGGAGGCGGTGGATGAATCCTTCTTTTCTTGGTAGGGGGAACACCAGAAGGTCCCGGTTCTGGATCCCCCGACGGGAGAGGTTCCTCCGTCGGTAACGGTAGTCTCGTCCTTATCTCGGAGCATAAGGACTGTATAGCCAACAAAATGGCCGCTGAGTTGTCTTGCGGCGCTGGCAGAGGGGAATCCGACGGGCGAGCAGGGGCCCCGTCGGTATCCTCGACGATGTCGTCGTCGTCACCTGCGTCGGGGCCCATTCCGACGGGCTGGTCTTGTTCCACGCCTAGGCCGTGGCTTAAGACCTCGATCAGTTCCTCTTCTGAGGTTGAGGCCGAATCTACGACGACGCCCTGCACCCCCTTCTTCCCCACGGAGGGTTTCACGGGGGTCCTATCGATGGGCACGAAAGAAGACTCCCTCCGAGGAGGCAGGGAGATTCTGGGCCCCGAGGCCGCCACCACTGGTGCAGCCTCCACAGGCTGGGCCAGGGCCGCCGCGACCGTTTCGATAGAGGGCTTGGTCGAATGGATCAAGGCCTTCACCACCTTAGGTGCGCTCACCGCCTTATCCTTGAGGGAGGGGGCACTGCCACGCTCCTCCTCTGCCTTAGAGCTCGACCGGGGTCTCTCCAGGAGCTTCGCCGGGTGCTCGGCCTTCCTCTTACCCGACCCAGAGCGTTGGCTCGTGGTTGATGGTGCCGGGGAGGGTGCGCCCTGCCTGGCGCCCGTAGAGCCCGACCGTTCGGCGCTCCCGGTGCCAGCGGACTCGCGGTGCTTGGCCTTATGTTGGGCCCCCGTCGCCGGGGCGCCCTCAAAGGTCTTAGAAGACCGCTCAGATTTCTTCTTCTTCTCGCCAGACGGGCTCTTACCCTCCAGCCAGCTGGCGAGACGTTGATGGCGGTCCTTCATGGTCCGTTCCGACATGTTGCCGCAAAACGCACAGTCCTTCTCCACGTGCGTCTTGTCCCCATGAAGGCAGTAAAGGCAGAAAGAGTGTTCGTCCTCCTTGAAGACGTTCTGCAGCTGGCATCCAGGGCAGGCCCTGAACAGCTTTCCGGGCGTCGAGCTTCCCTTCTCCTGGGCCATCTCCGAGACCGGGCCTGAGAAGCTTCTGGAGTCCTCCGAAGTGTAGCTCGACGAAATCTTCACCCTTGAGGGGCACAGATGAATCCGACACGGGTCCCCGTTGATCGGATGTAGGATCGGTGGAGCTTGAGGCTCTTTTGACCGAAAGAATCGAAGTTTTTGTGAAAAAGCGCGAAAAATTAGCACTAACGCTCGAGAGCAATAGCACGAGGATCCCAACACATGAACGTGCGGTAAAAATCTGAAGATGGCTGCCAGAGGCGGTGCTTAGGTAGAGGGCAGTCATTGGCTGTGGTCAGTATGACGCAGAGACCAGTGATTGGTTATTACTACGAAAGACAGATCAGAAACGAAACTGATACTGGTTTTTTCTTTACCGAGGATTCCCAGCCTGACGACGGGGAATATTCATGAGCATGTGAATCCATGCCAGACCCCATGCTGGAGAATGGTGATATCCTCGAGGAGGATTTTCTGATGGTCCAACGAGTGTACCTTCTTTTGCGGAAGATGGTCGTGGGGGCGCCCTAGTAACTCAATACAATATCCTCCGAACACTGGACAGCACCCATCTATCTGAAGTGGTCCCCTCCCATGCGTGGGCGGAGGTGGAAATGCACCCCCCTACTGGGGATGCATGGGAGGGGACCCGAAGCAGAAGGTCACTGTTTACTGGGGGGCGTACCACCTCTGGCGGGGCTGCCTCTACCCGTAGTGCGGCTTCTGCGCTGCCCTCTGGGGAAGCCCTGTGATGATTGGAACTGATTGTTGCTCCATGAGGTTCCTTGATTTTGATAGTTTGAACCCTTCTGGGAGCTTTGACCCTGAAAGCAACGAAAATTAGTGTTTCCCCTCTGTCCTGAGGGTTTATTTGTGAGTTGTCAGAGATTTTAGGGTCTCGTACACGTCCTTAGCTGTCTTTAAGGCTTCCTCCATTTCTTTGCCGAATAGTACGTTCGGCTCTACCGGCATGTCTATGAGAGTGGCTTGGGTCTCAGGTTTGATCCCTGACTCTTAGCCAAGTGTGATGTTTTATAACCATAACTTCGGCGATTAACCTTCCCGCATTATCTGCTGCATCAAAGTTTGTCTTTAGTATGCATCCTGATACAGACCTTCCATCTGCGGCCATCTTCTTCCCACTGGTGGCAATTGTAGCTTGCCAAAAGAGTGGCACTGTTGGCAAATAGGTGTCTGAGAGGCAGAGGTGGAAGCAATCTTTCTACCCAGAGCATATAGCTTTTTGCTCTCCTTATCAGGAGGTGCTTTGGAAGAAGCAAGCGGTGTACCTGCCCTCTTTCTGGTGGTGGTTACAACCAGAGAATCCTGTTTTAATTGCCCTCTAATGTACAGGGGGTCGGAGGGTGCGGCCCGGAATAGTTTCTCAACTTGTGCATTAACCGCAGGTTTGGGATTACGAGCGAGGGATCAATCCTACGCTGGATGGATTATAATATAGGGATGGCCTGAGTAATGGCTTTCCTCTATCCTAGGATCTCTTCAGCGATATCCATTTCTTGGACCCTGTGTGTCAAAGTGAAAATGGGCTGCTGCTTTAATCAGTACCTCATTGAGGAGAGTTCATCTACCGCGAGTCATGCACCGGGGCGTCTTTGGGAACCAGGGAGTCGAGTTTGTTGGCCTCAGCTTATTCCTCATCCTGGTCCTCGTCATCCCCATAACAAGAGACCCATGTTTGGTCTTCAACCGATTGTGGTTCAGTTTCTTCACAATATACATCAGGGTGGTAAGATTCGCTCACCAAAAGTGTCTGTGACCAAGCTCTGCACCGGGGCATCAGAGCAGGATTTTTTAGTAGGGGGCTGAGAGTCTTTGGACCCCGAAGGGGCAGAGTCAGCCGGGGTGTTAACATAGCTATGAAAGTAATTAGGGTATTTTTCATAAAAGTCCGCCATAAATGACATCCTTCTCATGACTGTCAATATCAGCTGAATTCCATTCTCTGGAGCTAGGAATAAAGTGTTCTGGTTCCCCCTCCATGCCCATATCCTGAGCAGTGGGAGGAATGACTTTACTTTTAGTGGTAGGGTCAGGGACCTTGGACTTTCCAATAGATTTAGGGGCCTTCTGTTAATCTTTATGACTATGGAGTTCCGAAGACTTTTTATGCTCTTTGTCCCCCTTCCCATGACTAGAGGAATGTTTTCCAGTATTATTGGGAACCTCCAAGGGATTTGACGCCTAGCGTCGAGATTTGGAGGTTGTATTGGAGGAAGGACATGTAATCTCAGGTATAGACGCTAAGCGTCTTGACTGAGGATAGAGGTCGGAATCTTCTGACGACCGGGCCTCCGGGACTATTGAAAGTAAGACACCTTTATCAACCGTGGACGGTTGTTTGTCATGAGGTGAGCGTGAACAGGAACACCCAGGACACACAGATTTGGTAGACCGCTCTCTTGGTGTCTTCCGTTGCCGATCACTCGACACGTGCGTCGAGCCACGGCCGGGGCCGGTGTGTTTACTGGAGGTAGTATGTGTTGCGCTCTTGCACCCGGGTGTTCGCCCCACAACGTGGCCGCCGCCCAGTCCTATGGGGTCAGGGGCCGGTGCGTGGGTGTAGGAAGTCACCCCTCTGCCCTCGTTGTCCGATTCAGCTGCGTTGCGGCCATCGCTGAACGTTCCCTCCACTTCCATGGCCTCTAGCTGCCTGGCGTAGTGGGCCGAGCGTTTAGTCGAGCGGTCTTTAAGGGTTTTTGGCTTGAAGAGCTTGCAAGCTTGACAGGTAGCCTCAGGATGGTCTTGTGGAAGACACAGACTGCACGAATTGTGCTGGTCTACCCAGTGAAATGTCCAGTTACATTTTGGGCAGAACTTAAATGGAGTACTCTCCATATATTACAAAATGGCAGCGGTTAAATATATGTAGGAAAAAAGGTGGAAAGAAGCCCGTTATGACCACCCCTCACTCTTACTGTACAGAGCAGAGACCAGAGGCCTTCCAAGGCCAAATGTCTGTCGTGGCAGTCCTCGACGGCTGGTTTACTCTATCTTCACAAGCGTCGATCTTCGGCATAAGGTGGAAGTAAACAGGGAAGTTTTTTTAACGGTACTTGTAAGAATAAATGGCTAAAGTCAAGGGAACTCCACCACATGCGTCTGACTAGTATGGTGGAGAAAAAACTATCTGAGGGTCCTACACATGTGAGGGGATCATGGGTACAGGGGACATCACACTAGGGATAGTATTACTGGCACGCCCTGTTTCGACACCCCTTTGAGTTTCGAAAAACAAACCGTTATCCTCTGCAGCTTCCACTAGATGTCATCCGCATTGGATTGACGAAGGTGCAGTGAAGCGTTGGAATAAACCTTTCCGTAAGCCTCCAAGAGCTTCTCCTCCTTACCTAGAATCACTGAAAAGGAGGTGACCGAGTACGACTGAGGCTTGGAGTAGAGTGACGCTGCATCGATCACCGAAGAGTGCGGTTGAGGGTGTGCCGACAGCAAGTGTGGATCCCCCTACAATTGCCTATACTTGGTGTCAAGGCGCTGATTGACAGGCTGGGCCGGGTTTAAGCCATCCCTTTTTGGCCAAGGTGACTACATCCTTTTGCAAAGGGATCCCTGTTCTAGCCGCGGGGCGCAGAGTGAGCACCTCGGCAAAGGACCCCTGCCTTGGGTTGTTCGACCTTGGGTTGAGGAAGCCCCAAATACTCTGCCAAACCTGCAAGCCGTTCATGGAAGGCCTTGGCTGAAGGCAGTGTGTCGGGGTCCTCCTCCTAGTCAGTGTCCACCAGGGTGTCCTGCTGGTCGGAAGCGGGTGGAGGAGTTCTGGGCCAGAGGGCTGCAGTGTAGGAACCAGAGCCGGTGGCTGCTGCAGAGGCTAGTGTTGAACAGCCTGAACTGTGGGAAGCAGGGGAGCCAGAATCAAAGGAGCCGGCAGGGGCAGCCGAGTCTGCACAAGGACCTGTGGTGCTGGAGCCGTAGGAGGAATGATTATAGGCGCAAGCGGAACGGCCGGTGGGCGCACATGTCCTTGATCACATCCCAAAAGGTGGTCCCCATCTTAGGAGATCTCTTGAGCGTGAGGAACTTTTAAAAAAATCTGTCCTCACAGGCCAGTGGTATGGCAGGTGGTATTGCTGTGATTATTGGGCAGCTGCTGGGGCCGGTGCGTATTCTGTCTTGCTGGTTGCGTGGTGAATCTGCCCTGCGACGCGATAGATAAGCTGTAGGCCGCGTACCTGGTTGAGACCAGTTCCACCTTGAAACTCGTTGTCCCACCGCACCAAGGGGAAGTATCGGATGATCAGCCATTTTGTCTGGCGCAGTGGCCATCTTGTCGAGCTGCATGCCACGTGCCAAAGTCATAGTGCTTGCCTCACCGAAGATCGAGATCAGAGAACCAGTGACGAGCTACTGAACGCAGCTGTGCAGCCCCCGTCAGCAACCATGATTTACGGACGGTGTTGGTTTTGTGATTTGAAGTCTCACATTGGACGAACAGGGTCTAAAAACAGAAAGCGTTAGAGACTGACACGCCCACGGCATTGGACAGCCGAATACACGGCACTGGGCCAGCGCCTTACTCCATCTATTTTCAAACGCCGGCCATTCACGACCACGTAAACAGACTGGGCCTTAAAACCAGCTGCGACTTTTTCAGCATATTGATGCCCCAATTCACTCGACAACTAGACAGTGTATCGGCATGCACAGATTTAGGGACAGAACCAGCCGAAGTTAGACGCTTTCACTGTGCCATTCGCGCATATCTCTGTGAGGTCTGGAAGCATTAACATCAGATCCCATCACTAGGCCACTCGTCAAAGAGGATCTTGCTGGTGTGAACAGTCATCTCTCTATCCGACCAAGTAATAGCAGTCGCTGCAGTAGGAATAAGCCGACTGCTGCTATCGATTGGGAGGACCTATTCTTTGACTCATCCAATTGGGTCTTGAAATTGAAGATCATTGTGGTTTTCCATTTCTGTCATAAAACACATTTCTAATTGTTCACTGGCAAACTAGCACCCCTGAAGAATTTCCCCTGATTTTAGTGTGTAAGAAGTGCGTGAGGAATGAAACAGATTAAGCTGAATGGAGTGGTAGGGTAATGAGTGGTCATTTGAGAATTTAGCTAACTTCCAGCCAACTATTGAAAACTCTTGGTTGACTGATAAGCTTGACTTATTGTTTTGTCAAGCCTGTAACCTTCTTTAATTTGATCCCTGTGCATTATTTTTTGCCTGTTAAGTCTGTCAAACTAACAGAAGATGGAGTTATTTTTTGCTTTGACTTTCCGTGTGGTCTAGTAGTTGGTTGAATTTTCCTTCACTAGACGTTTGGTTTTCACACAGCCCCCAGCTGTGGTAGGTTTTGCTTCTTTTCCCCTCTGCTTTGGAGTGTTCCCACCTGTGGCCAAACACTGCTCACCAGCACTTGTGCTTATGTTATAGGTTCCACCTATCCCAGGGTTTTCCTACTGGTGTAGCAGTATAAAAATATTTTTCCCTTCAGCTCCTTTTTGTATTAAAGGCTTGCCTCGCTGGGCCCAGCCTCCTCTAGGAGACTTGGTTGTGGGAGCACAAGACCTTCCCTGCACCCCAGGACCGGGCCTGGTAGGCGTGTTGCCCTCGGCCGTATCACTGAGTGTTGCATACAGGTGCCCCCCTCGGACATCTGCCCGGTACTAGGGCATAGCCCCCCAGGTGAGAACCCAGTAAAAGAATCATGCTGTCTCAGCACTGTCCCCAGAACGATCTAATGGCCCCTCAGCCTGGCGGCCGGTAGCTGAAGTAGCCTCGGCACCTGTGCTGGTGCGCGAACCTGAAAGGTTCCTCCCGCTCAGATGTTTCCTTGGGAAGGAGTCACCCCTTGCACGGTGTGATGGAAAAAAGCAGTCCTACCTTGGGCCTGGACTTGTGCCTGACAAAGTCCTTCAAGTCCTCTGGAGGCGACTTCTCGAAGAGCTCTGTCAACCGAGCTAACCTGTTCTTCAGAGCACACAGTGTAAGCGTGTCACACGCCGTACAACCTTCCCAGCCGTGATCAATGTCAAGGCAGAGGAGGAAAAGAGCGTGGGGGGTCAGACGTAGGGAAGACCCCTTTGCAGGATAAACACCAAAGGGCCAACCTGATAATAAACCCGTTTTTACTAAATTGGGCGCAAATGTCCTGGATTTTCTTTTTGTTTTGTCAATACTATACATGACAGGTTTTCCGTGGCTTACCGTCAATCCAGTGACCTGCGACCATACACATTTTTTCGCAAGTAAAATTTCACCTGCTAACAGTAACCTAACCATCCTAGCTATAATTGTGGCAATACGAGTCGCCAACCAGACCAGCTGTACTTCTAAGCCTAGCTTTTAAATATAACCCTTTGCAGGCAGGACACCTGCTGAAGCCCGCTGACGTCAACATGCGCCGGGGAGGAGCGTGGCACCAGAGGATCGAGTACCTGATTGAATAAAAAACAGAAGACAAAAGAAAGTATCTGGGGAAGAGTGCATTGTATTACAAGGCCAAAGCCAAACCCAGGAGCGCTGGTGAAAGCAGTCCGTTCCCATAGATGGAGAAAAGGAGACTGGGGCGTGGTGCCAGTGGGTGGAGTCGGGGGAATGCATACTCCCAGGGCTGTGCCCCCATGTGCCTCTAAATTTAAAGGGGAATGTTTCTTCAGGTGAAAAAGGTTGGGCCTCTTCCCTAGCGAGGGACGCCCATGCAGTATGGAGCAGGGCACGGGACATAGGATTACAGTTCGCACTTCCGGTTGACACTGGCCACAAGCAGATCACTTGAGGGGTTCCCCAAAGGGTGAAGATTTCTGCAAGGACTTCCTAAGCTAGTTACAACTCGTGGGAGACTGCGCTGCATGCTCTCTCCGGCTAGGTGAACTGCAGATAGAGATTACTTCTTGAATTGCCCAGAACTGGAGCTGCATTGCTTCTGTGCACAGTGGTAGTGACCCTACACCAACTCTTGTTGAGGTAGTACATGGCCACTGTTATCTGTCATTATCAGGACGTTCTTTCTCCGTACGAAGGTCAGGAAGGCCTTCAGCGCAAGTCTGACTGCCCTCAGCACCAAAAGGTTGATGTGTAGTTTGGACTCTGATGGAGACCAACAAATGCTGATGGTCAGGTCATTGGCATGGGCTCCCCACCCAGTGAGTGAAGCATCCGTCAGTGGTCTCTGGCCATGGCTGCCAAAAAGATTCTCCCTTCAGAATGTTGTCCTTGCAAGCCGACCACAGAAGGTCCTGAGAGACACTGCTTGCAACCTTCAGGTGGTCTGCCATTCTGCCTGAGAATTGGGACCATTGAATCCCACTGGAGGGATCTCATTCTGAGGCGGGGCCTCTGGAACCAGAAAAATGTAGGATGCCATGAATCGAAGGCCAAGATGCTGGGCACTCGAATTTGGTGAACATCGTCAGAATATGTTGACCTCTCAGCTCGTGTGGCGAGGCCTTTCCAAAAGCAGCATCCAGGAATTCTCCAATAAATTGGAGTCTTTGAGATGGTATCATGTGGGACTTCTTGTATTTGAGGGAGAAGTGAAGTCTTAAGAGAGTGGCAGGTTACACCGAGATGTTCCCAGGCTTGTTTGGATGAACATGCCTTGATCAGCCAATCATCTAGGTAGACTGGAATCCCCTTTCCGGAGACTAGCTGCCACCACCATTTTGGTTAAAACCCTTGGGGCAGAGGTCAGTCCGAATGGCAGAACTCTAAACGGATATTGAGAACCGCCAACAGCGAACCTCATGTACTTTGTGCTTGAGACGGATAGGAACATGAAAGTAAACATCTTGAAGGTCCAATGACACCATCCAGTCTTGGAGTTGGAGAGCCTAAAGGATTTGGGAAAGGGTAACCATCTTGAAATTTTCCTTCCTGAGGAACTTGTTTAAGTACAAGATGGGTCTCAATCCTCAGTCATATTTGGGAATCAGAAAGCATGTTGAATACAAACCCTTGTTCCTTTCCCCCACAGGTACTTGTTCTGTAGCACCTTTTTTTTTTTAGCAGGGTCAAAATGTCCTCCCGAAGGAGCGGATCCGGAAACTTTTGAAAATAGTTGTTCCCCGGTGGATGATCCAGAGGCCTTTTTTGAAAAGCAAAGCAGTAACCTTGGACTACAGTTTCTAGTGCCCAAGCATCTGAAGTAATGCCATGCCATTCTTTCAAATGCTGAGTAAGTTGCCTCCCACCGGGGTCTTGTGAGTCAAGGCCTCAGTGGTTTCGAGGCAGCTGAAGCGGCGGCTGAGGGTAAAACTGCTGCTGCTAGGGTTGCCTTAGCAAATCTCCCTTGTCCACCATGAGGGAATAGTCTGACCTCTTTGACCGACTTGGCCTCTTACTCTTCCAACTGAGAAATAGAATCGAAAGGACTTAACTCTCCAAGAAGATTAACCGGAGTAGGGGTGTTGAGGCCGACTAATGGCGGCGCCAAGGCATTTAGCCGCCACTTCGAGTTCTGCAGTTTTTTTTGCAAATTTATCAGCCTTGCTGCCAAACAGCCTTGAGCAGTCAAAGGGTACGTTGAGGAGTCTAGACTGCACAGCTGATGCAAATCCAGACTTCCGCCACCACGCAAATCTGCTTAATACTATGCTAGTTGCCATGGATCCGCTGATGCTGTCTGCAGTATCCAGACCTGACTGAAGGCATTCACCCATTGACCCTTTACCATCCTTGATGATTGCCAGGAACCAGTTTCTTTCTTCACCTTCCGGGAATTTGGTCAGCCGCCATAGCAACAAGTTGTGTTAGTTGCTTTAATGCCATACTGCCAGGAGTAAATGTTTTTCTCAGCCAGGCATCCACTCTTATTCCCATCAGGAAGGATGGATGGGTAGGTTGACTGCTTGGCAGATGTAGCAACCGGAAGCAAACTTTCTGGTGCTGGATGTTTTGTCAAATACTCTGGGTTGCTAACAGATGGTCTATATTTTCTAACATTTGTATTCACTGCAGCAGTAGTCTCTGGTGTCTCCCAGGTCATCCTACTTAAAAGGAGGAGTGGCCTGCTCCAACCTAAAAATTCAATCACCTTACTCATCAGTTTTCTATATGAGGATTCTGCGTGGTCAGTAGGATCTGGTTTGCCAAATTCCAGTTTGGGAGCGGTATCTAAACCACTGGCTGACTGAAGGTTATAATACAAGTCTCTTAATCTAGACTCTTCAGAGATACATTCTTCTGGCACATTAGGTGTGCCATATTGTAACCCAAATGGTGTTTTATCTATCATCTGAAGGTTTATTATCTTCATAGATGTAAGTTAAAGAAAATAATCTTTCTTGGGCAAAGGTTTGAAAAACCTTTTCCTGGGTCACCACTGATTTTGACAATTTCAAAGTAATCGTTGCCGACTTCGAAGTCGGAGTCCATTTCGTTGGAGTCTACTTCGAAACTGGTATCAAAGGCTGTGATGCAGACTGTCAGTGAAGGAGTCAACGTTGTCTGATTTTTTGAGGGAACCCTTGGACTGGATTCCTGACTTGTCTAAGCCCTCGACAATTTCTCATTGCATCAAGATTTTTCTTCTATGCAGCTTGTGGCTCGGTTTCGAAGCTTTAGTCTTCGACTTACCTTTATCGTCTTTATGCAGATAGACAGATGCATGGGCTTTCTGCTTGTCCTTCGAGGAGGTCAGGCCGCATTCTCGAAGATGTTAAGCATTTCATTATGAAAACGCATCCCATTTTGCTGGGGAGTCCTACTTAGTTAGACGTTTGATTACCTCAGCTGAGGAAGCACTAGACATTGAAGGTGACCTGTGACGCAGTTTCTTGGACTTCTTCAAAGACTAAGAATGGCATGATCGACTTCTCGATCGAGACTGGTTACATTTTTTTCGTCCAGTAGAATCCCTCGACTCATCGGTCTCTCTTTGAGATTGTCGAAGGAGACTTCGAAGGCAACCGCCCCACTGCCAATATATCTTTAAGCTCCCCTTAGAGCCTTTTCGGTCATCGCCTGACGGGAGTTCCAGTCGGAGGTACGGTGACCAGTACCAAGGCACCAGACACATGCGGTGGGGGTCGGTGATCGACATTTTCGATCCACAGTCTTGGCACTTCTTGAAGTCTGCCTTAAGCGTAGATAAGACCGACTGGGGGTTGGGGGGGGGTGGGTCATGGGGTTACTCCGTAATTCTTCTAAGCTTTAGCTCAGAAAAATGGAACTGAAGCCAACAAGCGCTGCATGCGCTACTTATAATGATTAGGACGTCAACAGTCGAACTTGAGGGACATCGATTCGACGAGACAGCACACAGCGTCCCCTGTCGAAAACATTTCCGGAGCAGCTGAAGCTGGAACGATAATTATCATAAGATTAGGAATACATGGGAGGACAAGCCATTCGAAGGTACAGTTTAGGTAAGACAAAGGATTTTTGGAGCCCAAAAGTTTATTCACACTTCATAGGTCCTTTGTTACTTCCAAACCAATAGTTCTCAGACTGTCTGGTTTAGTCTAACTTTTTGCAATGTTACTGTGGTCTGTTCGCATAGGGACTGTTAGGGGAGTTTTCTTTAAGTCCTACTGGTAGTAAGACCTTAGTAAGCTATCCCAGTGGTTTGCAGATCCCTTAGTATCAGTCTGTAATGTGGGATGTTTTTACCCAGGCATCCAAGCCCTACCATAAAACTGTGCAGTACTGGCATGGAAAACATCATGATGACCAGAACTCCCCAGAGTGCACAGGGAAAACATGAAGAATGGGCTGCCATCCATTTTTGCCTATGTTGTGAGCACAGGAGGGCACTGCCTAAAACCACCATTGGGCTACACACACAGTAGCCTGAAACCATTGGGAATGGCAATGCTGATTGCCAAAAAGCAACTCAGAACTGTGGGGAATTCATTTTCTTAATCCCAAAAAATGGTTGCATTACCAGTACTCGCCACTATCAGAAAGCCGGCGTTTTAAAGCCACCAGACTTTTGTGTAAAACTGAACAAATGAAACAAAACCAGACCAAGGAAAGACTTGCTAAGAGGTGGATACAATGTTAAACTATATTCTGAAATGACTTGAAGTAAGTATTTAATGCATAGGTAAAAATTGTCAGTTTGATTTGAATGTAGAAAACTGGGAACAAAAAGTGACATTTAGCTGAAACCTGGCTTAATGAAACTGAATTCTGCCTGACAACTACCCCCGACAGGAGTTGAAACTGGATCAACAGCCACTCTTCCCAGGCCAAGCTGCATCCTGCTGCCCCTTGCCAAAAGGAGTTCACCTTTCTGATTAGATTAGGGGTGGAGCACCTGGGAACTGGAAGGGACAGAACAATGCAACTTCGTTGACTCAGGCAAATGTTATATTGGGGGCGTCGTAAAATAGCTTCCTCTTGGGAGAAACTGGTGGGCAGCTGTGCCTCTGAACAAGCTGGCTTGGGGGAAGTGGATAAACCAGTTACTCCACCATGTGATATGGGAAGCCACACCCCTTTTTAACCAGAGCATAATTTTAAAAAGATAGATAACTCATAGTGCGGACTTGTCCGAATTATATAAGTAATATCATTTTTGTGATTTTTCTGTGAACATTTTAAGAGGCGTTAGGACCCTGTGGTGTATTCTGGGGGTTGCTAGCGGAAAATAGGGTCTCACTCCAAATGTATGCATGTTAAAAATCTGACACTCATCTGTAACCCATATCCCTGGTGCACATTTGTGTAAAATCTGGAAAGGTTTAGGGGTCGTTATCTGGATGAAAAGGGGAGAATTCTGTCATCAGTGGACACAACATCGTACAAAGACAGGGATCGGATGGTTTGGTGCTACAGAAAATATGTTAACTGGACCTATAATATTAGAAAAATGGTACATAGATAAATATGTATTTGAATCAAATATAGATTTGTGGGCAAACTGACCTCTGACCCATAAACAGACCTCATCATGATGACAATCCATTTCCTTCCCCCAATCATGGGAGAGGGGAGAATTGGGCCAATGACAAGTAGAGAGGGGCAGGCTTAGCTAGGCCCAGGCACACACCCATTTTCAAAAAACATAAAAAGAGACTGCTGGGACAGGTAGAGAGATTCAATTCCATTTGCTGCGGAGCATGCTGACCGACGACTTCACATCCAGAGATCCAGACTTCAAATCCATCAATCTCCAGAACCTGTAGCAGAAATTAACTCCAGAATTTGTAGCAGAGACGCCTGAATCCACCAGCTGAATCCTCTTCAGCAGGCCTCAAAACTAACCAAACTATTCCAACAGCCGGGCGAGCTGTTTGAAGTTTTGCCGAGAATTTTTGCAAGAACCTGTAGCAGTACCCAGAAAGCAGTGTTACATCCAGAATCCAGAGAGGCTAGACCAGCAGAGCAGAGCTGACCCAGATCGCTGTGAGCAGAACCGGTGCCTGATTGACCCGCCGAGCAGACAAAACCGCAGCCGGACGTGTTGACCAGATCCGTGACGAGGCCTAGTTCAAATTTATATTGTGAGTACCTAGCAGAACTGTGCAGAACCAATCTCTTAGTTAAAATAATCTAATCCAAACTATTTTAACCTAAGTAGAACTGCCTCCTAGAAATCGTGTCATCAGTCATTTTTAAAGCTGCACAACTGTCACCTGTCAATTCTGCAGCTGCAAGCTGTCACCTGTCATTTTGAGTTTACTTTTAAATCCGAAAAACTACCTTTATTTAATCGTCCGTATCTCTGCAACCGTTTGGGTTAGGAACGAAATTTTACTTTCATCAGCTTAGAATCTAGGCTTTCCAACGAACCTAGAACCGACTTCCTACTCCCTATACTTTTCCCATAATCGCGAGACACGCACTCGCGAAATTTACCGCGATTTGCGATTTGGCCCGATTTCTTCATCTGTAGAAATCAGCAGCTTTTTGCTTCTCTTTTGCTAAAATTCGTTTGCAATCTGCTAATCATTCATAGAGTATTGTTAAAGTGAGCCTGAACTAATATAAAGTAGCCATCACCTACCCTGAACATCTAGAGGGAATTAAAAGCAATTTTAGCACCTTTTCACTTCCTTGCAAACCACATTAAAGTAATTTGCCTGTGTTTAAAACTCATCCCTGTTTTCCCTAAGCTTGCTGGGAGAACTGGAACTGTGTATTGCATTATAAAGTGTGATTTGTTGGGATTCTTGAAGACTGTGTGCTCTCCTTCCATTTCTGGTATTGCATAGGGGGGGAGTGAATTGTCAAAAGAAAAAGTGATCATATTGCGTTTCCTTGAACCATATAAAGCATTCTTTCCCACCTTATTCTTCTGTTCCTATTAATAAGTTACTTCTTGCGGACTACTGCTCATATTCTGAAGTGTGATATCAGTTATCAATTGATTTATAAAGTGTGATAGATATATATTGTTGAATTGTCCAAATAAACCTTTTAATTTGCAAAACAAACCTACTTCTTGGCTCAGTGGGGTCAGGGGGATTCTAAGAGGGGGGGGGGGGGGTGTTATACAAGGGTTGTCATCCAGAGTACTGAACTGGATATAACAATACATCAATAAGGGTTTTCCTCAGCATCCCAGACTAGGCATTGACTTAGCTGTAGTGTTGATTGAATATCGCTTACAGTAATAACTCAGGACCTTGGTAGAGTGGCAGAGCAGTCAGGAATATTTTAAGAGGAAGATGTGAGCTGTAGTTAAGTACACTGAACCTTAGCTAGACATGCACAACCAAGCAACTTACACTTATAATTTACATAAAATGATATATTATATATACACACCAGAATCACTTTAAATACGTTAGACGTTTACACTGGAACACTTAGGAATACTTTAGAATACACTTCAGAGGACAATTTCACATTTGTGTTTGTTCACAGTTACATTTGCAGCAATGTTAGAAAGGGAAAAGACAATGTTATCGTATTATCGATTATTTCATGCAGCTGCGGTTTTTAACAGTTCATACGGTAATACATTTACTCTGCAAACACATAGTAAAGTCACTTAAAGGGAGGAAAATGATTAGCTAGTGTAATATTAGCCTGGTTCAAGGTTCTAGAGAGGGTTTCTACGACCAGTAAGTCTTTTAAGTCCCAAAACGCAACCCTAGCTAAAGGCAGTTCGGTGCGGCTCAAAGTCTTTACAAGCAGCAGAATATAAAGAGTTCCAGTGGATTTCTTAAAGTCTCTAGTGTCATAGAAGCAGCAAGTTAACTAACTAGGGGGACCTGAAAAAGGACTTTATGAAGGGACACAAGCAGCGGCTTCAGTCAGAGATTAGAGTGGATGACCCTGGACAACTATAGGTGCACTCAAACGCTCTGGAGATACTTCTTGGAATCAGGTCACCAATATATCCCCCCCCCCGACAGTACCTTAGGTTACAAGAAAATGTTCATGCTAGATGCTCCGCGATGTTGCGGCTCTGGACCAGACATCCCGATTCCTTGGTCTGATGACTGAAGGCAGGACAATGGACGGGATCTCAGCAGTAGTCTCGAGGGAGGACCTGTAGCATGACTTTCAGCAACTTCTTGGTACACACTGTGTTTTTGGCACCTTTTCTGCAGCACCAACGAACAAGACAGATCGCCCAGTCAATATTTGCTTCCTGCAGTACCACACTCTGATGAGGGGGTCTGGGCGAGTTGGATCTAATCTCTGGGTGTCCTTACAGGTTCAAAGATTTGGAAGGATTTGGCCTTTCCACAATGAATCACTCGAAATGGGCAGCAGGTCTCCTGGTATTGGGGTTCTGCAGCTCTGCAAACTCCTAGAACCTCGGAGCATGGCTCAAAGTTTGTCTTGGGACTGGTTGTTCCCACCAGCCAAAGTGAAGGAGTTGTTCATTTCAGGGCTCCACTGTTGCACAGAAAACTGGGCCAGGACAGCAGTGGTCGGTTCATGGTGTAGCAAAGGGTCTGCAGGAGTCTCTGGCCGCCTTCTTCGTTACTTCAGCTTCCAGTGGTCGACTTGCTTTTTACTCCAGACGCCTCACCTTTCATACAGTTCCAGCACATCTCTGCAATCTCTTTCAGCATTTTACAGAAAGGGGCATTTGGCTGTACAATGAGGACAGCCAGAACCCACCTGTGGGAGCTGTTCCTACTCAGGCAGTCTAGCAGACAAGGGACAAAGGGATGAAAGACTCCTCCCCCACTTCCTGGCTGCCCAGCCACTCTGGAGCTTAGGCAGGGATGCCCAAGGGTTCCGACCAAAGGCAAAACACAGGCACTGACCTCCCCCACTCCCAGAATGGTAGAAGGACGAACAAAGCACAACCCCACTAGTAATGGTGAAAAAAGAAAGGAAGCCCCAAGTTTGTACTTGGGTGCCCCTATTTTGCACTAGCAAGGCTATGGACATAGGCTGCGTTATAAAAACTACAAAATAGTTGGTAGAACACGTCCACTGCCAGCAGCCATAACTAGGAGATGGTCTATGCGCATAAAAAGTCACAGTAGCAGAGCGAAGGGGGATACCAAGTATCCCTTTGGCATTCCACTAAAGGTGGTGTGTGCAAATCTCTCAGATTATAGAGTTTTGGGAGAGATACCAAGAATCTCTCTATCCTTGAGAAGAACAAGTTACTTATTACCTGGTAACGTTCTTTCGACGGGATGTTCCTCCGACGTATTCCTTATCTTTGATAATACGTTTCCAGCTTGCTGGCCTTGGAAATTTTTTCTGTAGAGTGCGCTGCGCGTCGACGTCCGCCGAGTCGATGTCCCTCGACGGCCACCGTATCGGCGCCGACGTCACCATGCCCATAAATAGCCACGCGCTGCGTCCATTGCTCAGTTCCGTTTTGTAGCATAAGAAAAGTCATGCCTGAATTGGTTATTGACCTTGAAGGAGCGTAAGCTGCAACCACAAGGGAAGTATCACTGCGGGGATGGTTGGGAGGGGCGATAAGGAATACGTCGGAGGAACATCCCGTCGAAAGAACGTTACCAGGTAAGAAGTAACTTGTTCTTCGAAGGGATTGTGTCCTCCGAATGTATTCCTCAACTTTGATAGACTCCCATAGCAGTGGCATGTAATTGGAGGTGGGAGTGAGATTGTCATGTATCCCTTTAGGGATGGACCGAATGTAATACAGCCTTGCCAAATCTGGTCTCTTGAGCAGTGGAGGAATCCAGATTGTAAAATTTTGTGAATGTATGTGCGGACGGCCATGTGGCAGCCGCACATATGTCCCGGACCGGTACCCCTCTTTGGAGAGCCGAAGAGGCATGCAATACCCCTGGTTGAATGAGCCCTGAGATTTTGGGGTGGCTCTTTCCCTGCTAGTCTAACATTCCAGGATGGCCAAAATAATCCACCTGGAGATGGTTTGTTTTGTTATGGGTATACCCAACTTGTGACCTGAGTATCCTACAAACAGTTGGTCTGCTTGCCTGATCCTAGCCATTCTGCTGATGTAAAAGCCGAGAGCTCGCCTTGGGTCCAGCCTATGTAGCCTTTCCTCCTCTTTCCCCGGATGGGGAGCAGGGTAGAACGAAGGTAAGGTAATTTTCTGAGTAATATGAAATTCAGAAACCATCTTTGGGAGGAAATTAGGCTTCACCTGTAGGACAACTTTGTCCTTGTGGAAGATTGTATGTGGGGGTTTACAGGAGAGAGCTTGTAGCTCGCTCACCCTCCTAGCAGATGTTAGTGCTACCAATAGGACCGTTTTAAGTGTGAGAAATCTCAGCGCGCAAGAGTGAAGTGGTTCGAATGGAGTGCCCATTAGGAAGTTTAAGACTAAATTTAAGTCCCATAAGGGAACCTGGAATGGTTTTGGAGGGTAAACCTTAGTTAGTCCCTTGAGAAATTGTACCACTATAGGAAGCTTGAAATACAATGGTTCCTCCGCAGTGCGCTTGAAGATGGAAAGCGCTGCGAGATAGCCTTTTACAGTGCCAACTTGAAGGCCTGAGTTTGCCAAGTAGAGTAGAAACGATAACACTGTGGTGTAGCACATGAAAAAGGGTCGATATTCTCTTCCCTACACCAGCTGCAAAATTTGTTCTAACGGCAGCGGTATAAAGACTTTGTTGCCGGTCTTCTGGCCGAAAGCAACACCTCCATGTCATCAGGGAGATCCCCAATCCTTGTACCTCACCCTTTCAGAAGCCAAGCGTGAAGGTTGAGGGTTCTGGTGTCTGGATGGAGAACCTGACCTCCCTTCTGCCAGAGAAGATTCTCTTTGAGTGGGAGACGGATTGGAGGACAGATGGACATATCTAGAAGGTCCGGGTACCACATTCTCCTGGCCCAATCCGGGGCAATTAGGATCATGGTCTTCTGGAATCTTCTCAACCTCCTGATCATTTGAGGAATAACAGGGACTGGTGGGAACGCGTAAAGGAGTGGAAACTCCCAGTCCACTACGAACGCGTCTCCTAGAGCTCCTCTCGGGGGAAATTCCCTTGAGCAGAACAGATCGCACTTCCTGTTGGTGCTTGTGGCGAACAGATCCACCTGAGGAGTTCCAAAAAGGGCGAAGATCTCTTGAAGGACTTCCTGAGCTAACTCCCACTCGTGGGAGACTGCTCTGCCTGCTCAGAGCATCCGCTGTCAAGTTCTTCTTTCCGGCTAGGTGGACTGCCGATAGAGAGATTCCTTCTTGGATTGCCCAAAACCAGAGTTGCATCGCCTCTCTGCACAGCGGCAGTGATCCTACTCCTCCTCTCGTGCATGGCCACCGTGTTGTCCGTCATTATGAGGAAAGCTTTCAGCGCTAGTCTGATCGCTCTCAGCTCTAATAGGTTGATGTGTAGTCTGGACTCTGATGGAGACCAACGACCGCTGATGGTCAAGTCGTTGGCATGGGCTCCCCACCCCGTGAGTGAGGCGTCTGACTACTGTTATCTCCGGCCATGGTTGCCAAATCAGTTCTCCTTTCAAGATGTTCTCTGGATAGGCCCACCATTGGAGGTCGCAGGCTACCTTGTCCGGAATCTGAAGGTCTGTCATTCTCCCTGAGAGTTGCGACCACTGACTTTTCAGTGCCCACTGAAGAGATCTCATTCTCAGACGAGCCTGGCACAAAGAAGATGCAGGATGCCATGAGGCCTAGCAACCTCAAAAAGTCGAAGGCTGGGAGACGTTGGGCATTTTGAAACTTGGTGACCATCTGTAGAATATCTTGAGCCCTCACCTCTGGTGGCGAGGCTTTTCCCAGGGAAGTGTCCTGGACCGTTCCAATGAACTGGAGTCTCTGTGATGGTATCATCTGTGACTTCTTTAAATTGAGGGAGAAGCCCAGTCTGTGAAGGAAGTGGCAGACATAATCTAGCTGGGCCTTGGCCTGGGCCTGTTCCGAAGATACAGCCCTGATCAGCCAATCATCCAGGTAGGGGTAGACGTGGATCCGATCCCTTCTTAGACTCGCCGCCACTACCGACATCAGCTTGGTGAAGACCCTCCGGGCGGAGGTCAGCCCAAATGGCAGAACTCGAAATTAATGAGAGTCGCCAATTGCGAACCTCAAGTATTTCCTGTGTTTGAGATGGATTGGCACATGGAAATAAGCATCCTGAAGGTCCAGAGATACCAGCCAGTCCTGGAGCTGGAGGGCCTGACGGATCTGAGAGAGAGTCACCATCTTGAACTTGTTCCATTCTCGTAAGTCCCGGATGGGTCTCAGTTCTTCGTCCTCCTTTGGTATGAGAAAGTAAGGGGGGGGGGGGGGGGGGGGGGGGGGACCAGCCCTTGTTCCTGTCCGCTACAGGTACCGGTTCTATGGCAAATTTCTCTAGCAGGTCTATGATTTCCTGCAAGAGGAGCTGATCTGGAACTTTTAGAGAGCTGTTCCCCGGTGGATGGCTGAGGAATGTGTAGAAAGGGTAGGCAGTAACCTTGGGCAACTGTCTCCAATGCCCATGCATCTGCCGTTATAGCCTGCCATTCCGTCAGACGGTGAGTTAACCTGCCCCCTACAGGTATATTGTGTGGGAAGGCCTCAGAGTGGTTTGGGGGCGGCTGATGCAGATACCGAGGGTAAAGAGGCACCTGCTGCGGTCTTAGTACTTTTGACCGGTCCACCTCGGGTGGATCTCCTTTGGCCTCTTTAAGCCAGCTGTCCTCTGCCTTTCCCGAATGCGGAATAATAGCGAAAGGACTTTCCTCTCCCACAGGTTCCTGAGGGGCGAAAAGGAGTTTGGCGGATAGCAGCTCCTAAGGATTTTGCTGCTGCTTTAGAAGTCCAACTTTTCCTGAATAATGAAGAGCCGTCAAAGGGCATATTCAAAAGTCTGGCCTGTACATCTGGCGCAAAGCCCGACTTTTGCAACCACGCAGGCCTGCGGATTGTTGTACTTGCCGCCATGGCCCTGCTGATACTGTCAGCGGAATCGATGCCAGTTTGAAGTGATTCGCACATGGCATCTTTGCCATCTTTAATAATGTTAAGGAAGGCTTCCTTTTCCTTTTCTTCGGGTATGCAGTCAGCCGCTGATGAAGCACACTCCCATAGTGTGTGACTGAACCTGATTAGCGTACAGGTGGCGTTGATGGACTTCAACGCCATACTACAGGCAGAGAAGACTTTCTTCGCCATAGAGTCGTACCTCTTGTCATCTCTATCCTGTGGGACAGTAGGGTAAGCAGTCCTACTGCTAGATGAAGTTGCCGCTTGAACCACCAGGCTTTCTGGGGTCGGGTGTTTTGATAAGTATTCAGGGTCAGCAGCCGCTACCCTATACTTGGTTGACAATCTTTTATTGACCGCAGGGATAACTTAAGAAGATTCCAAATTAGATGCAATTTTCCTTTGAAAGGCTGCATGGAAGGGGACCACCGGGTCCTCCTGTGGGCCTTCATCTAATATATCTGTTAGGTCATCCTGTTGAAAAACAGGTGAAGGTGCAGACCAACCCATAAATTCAATAATTCTTGCCATCAGGGTTCTATAGGGTGTTTCGGCATGTTCCCCTGTATCTGGCTTAACAAATTCCACTTCTGGGGAAGTGTCCAGCCCACTTGCCTCATGTAGCGACTCTTGTAGGTCCTTCAGCCTTCTTTCCTCAGAGGTGAAATCCTCTGAAATAGGCAGTGTGGTCCTCTGTAAACCGAATGTTTGCTAGTCAGAATCTTCCCCCTCTTCATAAATTGAAGAAAGTCCAGGGTACTCTGACCTCTGAAATGGTGTAAAACACATGTCTAAGGCAGAAGGAGCCAAACTCGTTTTATTGGGCGAAAAAAGGTTGATGTCGTCGACGCAGATGTAACAGGCTTCGAAAGGCACCGAAAAAAATGGAAGGGATCTTGAAGAACTCTAGAGGATCGGGATCCTACTCTAGGGCATCGGTGACGGTCTTGGCGTCGTGCCGGAGGCCCTTGGAATCACTGTTGGCTGTGGAGTGGCCTTGATCCTCTTTCATCGGCGTTGAAGATGGCGTCGAGTCGATCGACCGATGGGTCGAGGAACCCTTCGACAACGGCGTCGATGCCGCCGATCCGTGCGTCGAAAGAATCTTCGACGACGGCGAAGATGGTGCCTTCTTACCCGATGGCTCATGCCGCTCTCGGGTGGAATGTTTCGCCGGGTGCTGCGACTCGCTGATTTTTTGGGTTTTTCACCCGGGGCATCACCCTCAGCTGTCTTCGAGGGGGTCGAGGCTGCGTTCTCAAAGACGCTTAACATTTTCTTTCTGAATTCCTCCCACTCAGCTTGAGAACTGTGTTTAGTGGGACAGGAGACCCTTTCTGGGGACACAGACGACGAGGAAGGGGACCTTCGACGTCTGTTTTTTGAGTGTCTTGATCTCGACGAATGGTGGGAGCTACTTCGATATCTAGAATGGGAATGTTTGACGGCGAGGAGACACATGCCTCGGCACAGCCGATGAAACTTGAGGTGGTTTTGACTGACTTACCTCTCTCGAGCTTCCCCTTGCGCTCCTTCAAGGCTTTCGCCGTCATGGACATGCAGTCCTCACACTCCGAACAATGGTGCTCGGATCCCAAGCACCACAAGCAGATCCTGTGTGGATCCGTTAGACATTTTTTTTACCGCAGTCTCGACATTTCTTGAAGCCGGATCGCGGCGTCGTCGGTTCCGATGACTAAGCCATCAAGAACGATAAGGTATATTCGAGTAGATATAGTTAGTTATCCTGACTGAACTGAGCAACAATGTTCCGAGGCCCCACGAAGCGCGGAAAAACGGAACTGAGCAACGGATGCAGCGCGTGGCTATTTTATGGGCATGGTGACGTCGGCGCTGATACGGTGGCCGTCGAGGGACATCGACTCGGCAGACGTCGACGCGCAGCGCCCTCTACAGAAAATACTTCCGGGGCCAGCAAGCTGGAAACGTATTATCAAAGATGAGGAATACGTCTGAGGACACAATCCCTTCGAACGGTAGTAACTGTAACGCCCACCTGGTTCCCGCGGGGGCGCTGATCTAGTCTGGATTACTGCGGCCTCTTCTAGCGTGATGCGCAGGACCCGGAACACCGATTGGACAGGACCTCCAAATCGTGCTTCCTTGGCCCATAGGAATATCCTTCTGCAGATGAGAAAGGGGATTAACAGTCTGCAGAATGGTGTGCTAGCTCCCACCTTCCCCCCTCCGTTCCTCTCTATTCCTCCAAACCCGGTTTAAGCTCACCTTATGGTTTGGAAGGTTGAACTCTCCATCCTGCTTCTGGTGCAGGGGCGCGCGTTCGTCCAGTTACTTCACTGGTTTTCAGAATGGCGCTGGCAAAATCCACTTGAATTTCCTGAGCGATGCGCCGTAAGTATGAAAGTTCAAAGTTCAAGTGAGGCCCCCTTTATGCTGTCTTTCTCACCTGTGATCTGTCCTTTATTTCAGGTGCAGAATGAAGGCGATGCGTCGAGGGGTTAACCTGCCGAGGTGAGTAGTAATGAGGGCGATCCCTCTAGATGTCCTTATCATTCCTCTGAAATGTCTCTAGTCCTTTCCCCATAGGGGCCGGGGTACGGTACCTGCCAACGGGGCGGCGCCGACCCGAAATGTGGAAGAAAAGCCGGTAAGTATTATGGCTGTTAATCAGGCTTTCCTTCTGTGTGTCCTTCTGCTCACCTTTTGTTTCTTCTTCTCTCCCCTAGGTGCAGAGATGTGGCGTCCGATGCTGACAGCCGCGATGGAGCCGGGAGATGTCTCGAGGACAGGACAGGTGAGTGAAGCGTGGCGCTGCAGCGAGCAACGCGATGCTTTTAAATTGAAGTCTTCCTTCAGGGACGCTGGCGAGAAGATTCCGGATGCAGGTAAGAAGCTTGAAATAATCCTTGGTTTTCACCTTTCTCTTCTCTTCCTCCCTTGCAGGTCTTCCAGGTTCAAGATGGGCGTGGCTGTAGTCCAGGAGCAGACACGGTGAGCGTTAAGCTGCAGGAAGCAGAACAACGCGAAGCATGAGCTGCTGTCTGGACGTGGCTTAAATAGCCTCCAAAGAAGTCCCAGGTATGTATCCTTCACCAACTAGGTATATACCCTTCCCTGGCCACGCCCGAGTGAAAAAATAGTCCCTATGAAAAAATAGTCCCTTTCAGGTCTCAGGGAGGCCTGAAGCGTGCAGCATGGTCTGCATCAGGTAAGTGCACAAAACACCTCCCTTTATGAGCCTGGCGCCTATGGCGCCAGGACTGATGTCCAACATGAGTCCAAAGAGTCCCTATAAGGGGCCGCTGGGCTTTTACCCGAGGGCATGATGCCTGCTTCCGGGGGTGCTGGGCCTGGCCTGATGCTCCGGGGGTAGGCATCATGACAGTTACTCTGGGATATAGAAAAATAATCTTAAAGGAGGATCCTAAGGGTCCACAGTAACACTGCCCATAAGGAGCTGTGTGCTGCAGTAGTAAAAACAGATACCTTTAAGAGCAATGGAGCAGACAGACTCCATAGTACAGGTAGAATAAAAGTATAGAGTTCCAAAAGTCAGAGCCCATAAAAATGAATGAGTGGAAAAAGGCTCCACTCATTCAGGATTTCAGAAAAACAACCAGAAGTCCAAGCAAAATGTGCTCGGGTTCTCACTAGGAGAGGGGATGAAGCATACTCATGATCAATCACCCTAACAGTGATAAGCTGCAAGACATTTTTTTGAAGGCGGGAGGCTTGAGATTTGAGTGTGCCCACTGGGTCAAGGAAAGGGATTCGTTTTTATTTGGTTTCATCTGGCTGTATGAGAAGTCCAATGTCCACAGACATGGTCGCTGCTTTGCCTTCTAATCAACCTTGGCAATATGTAGTCCGGCATCGCTAATGCCCTTTTTTCTTATTTTTGGTATCTTCTCATTGGTATAAGGTATAGACACAGACACTGCAATGAGGTGTTAACTGCTGCTCAATTCCCTATTTAACTGCAAACAGAAAGAGGGTGCCTTTTTTCACAATTTTGGCAGCTATCCAATCATATGGGGTCTTCCACATACAAATTCTTCCTAAACATTCATGCAGTTGTGGAACCCAGCCATATCAAATTTTTGTCAAATCAGCCCTTGTTCTCGCAGGCAGTGGTCATGACCACAAGTAGCTATATCTATATCCCACTCACTCCTGTAGAAACAAAGTAGCTGCTAGGCTGGCAATGCATTTCATTCATGGGGGCCTGCTACAAGCACCCTCTGTACAGCAGACTATGCAGTACTAAAGAATTACCTATGGAGATACCTCCAAAAGAGTTGCCCATTCAGCCATGTTAATCACATAGGCAACGGGCCGTTGAGGCATCCTAACTAGGAGAAACTCAGGGACACAATTGCTTCCCTGCTCAGCCCTTAAATTAGGAGTCAACAGGGACAAATACTGAAAATCAAATCAATCAAATGGCAAAAAAGTACAGTGCCCCTTGCCACAAGTACAGTTCAGCACATTTGACCTCACACAAACCCTTCACATGTACAACTGCCATCTTCTGCTTAGTCATTAATACGGTATGAACTATACAATAATCATTTAAAAGAAAGAAAACCAAGCCAGGCAAACAATTATTCATATGGGCTACCAAGTAAGGTTTCGAAATTGGGATTCGATGAGAAGGAGCTAAAACCAACTTCTGGACATCGGGCATCACCCAATAGGCATGAGTTAACACTGGGGAAGCAGGAGCAAGTATACAATCCAACACAAAATAACAGAAGAGGCAACCATTAACTTTTTTCCCCATTATGTATTATCAATTATGTTTAAATGTGCCCTAGTTCTTCTTTGTTAACATTCTTAAATACCACAGGTTAATTTGATGTATGCCTATTATAAAAGAAATATATCAGTTGTCCTGTGTAGCCAAACGTAGCTCCTTGTGCTGGTATCAAGCTAACCAGAATGTCCTATGCAAGAAGCAGGAGCTAAATAGCTCCCAGCAATTTCAAACCCTGAAGTGGAGATGCAAACAAATCATCATGTAAGAACCCACTCTAGAAATTTAAGAAAACAAATACAATTACCATGCATCTACCGGGAAGCTGACTACTTCAAAAGATGGGATTTTCAGTCTTACCTTTCTTCAGAACTATACAGCCTTGCAAGTCCAAAATCCGCAAGTTTAATTTGACCCCTGGTGGAAAATGAAACCAATTCATTGATTAACAATTCATGCAAGCAAGTATAATGCAAGTTCAGAAATGTGTGCAAAGTAAAAGCCACCTCTGTTGCTTTTCAGAATCATGTGCCTTTTTGTGGACATCCATAAGTGGGTCAAAACATGCATTCTGTAATCATTATGAAAATCAACTCTAGAGCCGATGTGTGTTGGGAGGGTTTTAAAGACCCTATCTGGGGGGTAGGACTTGGAAAAGCCATCATAGTGTTAGCAAGGTTATTCACAGCCAATCTCTTAAGTAGTGTTGACCAAGCAGCGGAAGGGGCACTGCTGTGGAGTACAGTTATCAGTTAGACAAGATACGAAAAACACCCACACAGGTAAGTTATCAAAACAATCATTGACTACAATACTATAATTTGCTTGTCTGTTTTGCTCATTCTTATGGGGAAACTGACTAGTCCTCAAGACTGTCAGTACCGAGAGACTTTTGGATTTTTTTTTCTTTTTAACAATTGCAGTGAAGTGGTTGGGATACTTTGTATCCTTATAACGTTTTACCTAATGGTTGGCAGGTGTAAGATTTTTACTGTTAGAATCTTCCTGTGCACTTTTCCATTTACCAGAAATGGCTACTATAGGAAGCTAGCACCCTAAAATATCTGTGCCACAAGATTGTTGCTTGTTCTTTGGCCATCTTGTTCTTTGGCTGTCTTCCTGCCTTCTCAGGGTCAGGAAATGCCATACATGGTAATCCCTTTCCCGGTGAAAGCTGCTTCTTCGCATGCAGGGTTTGGACAACTCTGGGTTATTTGAATGTTGCAGAACCCTACCATTGGTGGGATTGCACTTGCTCCCAATCAAAATATTGTATAAAAAGGAGGACTCCTGCAGCTAATTGGCAGGTCATTGCTGGACCTTTAGAGAATTGAAAACCAGGCTTAATCTAGTAGGTAAGTTAGGTACAGGATGTGTTGGTGGGCATTCAATTTGACTGATGCTTTTGCCATTACACCAAATAAAGCGTTTCCATTTGATGAGTAGCAATGACTGGTGTTAGGTTTCTGTGCTTCTCCGAGTATGTCCATGCATCTTTGAGGGAGCTGGAGGTGCCCGAACTCTATGACCCCAGGAGCCGGGCTGCTAAGTTGAGAGTTTGAGGGCATGGATGTAGTGTTCCCCCCTGGTCTTGAGACAGCATGTTGTACGGGTACGGCACTTGTGCATTATTCTGTTGAGCAGGGGAATCGATTGGGGAGGGGGGCTGGCGGAGAGGGGAGGGGGGGGGAGCACAGGTAAATTTTCCAGACCATGTTATCCAAAGACTGTTCCCCTTGGAGCGGTTGCAAGGGTACCTGGAGGTGTAACCTGGGCATTGGGCGTTCGCCAGAGTGGTAAACAAGTCGATCTCTGGGAAGCCCCATTCTGCGAAGATGTTGAGTACAATGTCTTCCTGTAGCTGCCACCCTTGCTCTACGGGTAGGGGGAAGGCTCTGCTGAGTACATCCGCCAGAAGATTAAGTTCACCTGGAACATGTGAAAGGAGGAACTTTTTGTGTTTGTGAGCCCACTTCATATGTTCTGGGACAGTTTGCACAGCCCTAGAGAGCGAGTGCCCCCTTGTTTAAGTAATGCATTGCTGTAGTACTGTACGTGAGGACTAGAACCATTTTACCCTGGAGGTGTCTCTGGAAGGCCTTCAGGACCTTGAACACTGCTAGCAGTTCCAACAGGTTGATGTGACTAGATGCTACTGCTGGGGACCACACGTTGGGTGCCGTTTGTTGAAGGTGGCGAGCACCCCCACCCGGTTACAGATGCGTCTGTGGCGAGTGGCTTCTACTGCCGGGGTGGTTAAAGTTTTCCACTGCAGAGGGTTTTCCCTTCACCACCACTGCAGAGACTGAACAAGGGCTGCTGAGACGACCACTAGATCATCCGACTGGCCGCTGGCCTGACACATTGGCTCGAGAGCCACTCTTGTATGGGGCACATGCACAGACGAGCGTGAGGAACTAAGACACAGGAAGCTATCATCCCCAACAGTCGCATGGCTTTGCGTACGATCACTTGATAGTTGGCTACTAGGGATCTGGAACAGCAGGTTTGAACCCTCTCGAGGGAAAGACAAGGCAGTCTTTGGTCTGAAGTAGAAACTGTTTGATTTGGAGGTTTAGACTGGATGCTTTTCTCGATGGAGAAACCCAAGTTGAAGAGATCTACCGTCTTCTGGGTATTTGTCTGGCATGTTCCGTACGAATCTCCCAGTTATGAGCCAGTCGTTGAGGTAAGGATAGAATGGGATGGACTGCCTGCGCAGGTGATCAGCTACTTACGCCAGTACCCTTGTGAATACCTGTGCCGCTGAAGCAATGAAGGGAAGAAACGGATAGTGGGTGTCCTCTACCATGAACCTGAGGTACTTTGTGCGCTGGCAACATTGAAATATGAAAGTATGCATCCTTCATGTCCAATGTGGCCATGTAATGCCCTCTACTGCAGCAATGGGATTACCACCTGCAGTGTTGCCATCCTGATTTGAGGTTTGACATACTTGTTCGTAGGGTGCAGGTCTAAAACAGAGTGAAAGGTGAGATCCTTTTTAGGTACAAAGAAGGACACTGAATAAATATCCTTGTTTACCTGGCAAATGGGGATGACTTCTATGGTGCCCTTTTCCAGGAGGACCTGAACTTCTTCCAGCAGAATGCGCAGGTGTTCTGGCGACAGGCGTCTGCTTTTCGGTGGGTATTATCGACGTGGCCGTTGAATTTCAATGCAGTAGCCGTGGGCAGCAGTATGTAACACCCACTGGTCTGATGTGATCACCTCCCAGGCGTGGATGAAAGACAAGCGAAATCCAACTGGGGAAGCGTGGCAGGGGACGAGAACCGGCGAATCACTGAGGTGGAGGGCGGTTAGCCTCTAGGAGTAGAGTTCCTGCCTCTACCCAGGTCTCTGCGAGGGCCACCTTGTTGAGATTGGCTGTTACTGGAAGAGACTTGGCCGGAGGACGACGGGGTACTCCCCAAGCACTATTTTCCATGGGGAGAGAGGGGAAAGACACTCCACGAAAGGATTGGCACAAGTTAGAGCCTCTGCGCTGGTGGTAGGGCTTAGCCATAATCTGGCTTAGCGACTTTAGTGTTTCATGTTCTTTTTTCGCAGTCTCCAAGGCGTCATCAACAGCCTTCCCAAAAAGGGAGTCCTCAACTGGTTTGTTGATAAGAGGCCCAGGTTTTG
This sequence comes from Ambystoma mexicanum, assembly GCF_040938575.1. NCBI lineage: Eukaryota > Metazoa > Chordata > Amphibia > Caudata > Ambystomatidae > Ambystoma > Ambystoma mexicanum. The sequence continues at coordinate 859,581,343 of NC_090930.1, read as the reverse complement.
GGTTTGAAGCTGGCGTTCTTTAACCAGGTGTGTCTTTAGGTAAGGTACCCTGTGCTAGAGGGCATCCAGCGACCTTAGAGTCCAGCGTGTTCTTCAATAGGTTAAGGTTAACCTGTCTTCCCTCAGCCACGACCGCCAGCAGGCCCGATCGTGTGGGCTCTGACATCTTGAAGGCCATCCTGGACTATGCCCCATTGAACATTGCATTAACTTGCCAGGAGAGTGGTATTGTTTGCGATCCTAGTAGAGTAGGTTGCAGAGGCGGTGACCCATTTACCCAGAGCATAAAGCTTTTTGCAGTCCTTGTCGGGAGGTGCTTCCGCCGAGGACAGTGAAACCCCCGCCCTTTTCCGAGTGGTAATAACCAGGGAGTCAAGTGTAGCATGACCCCTTATATAGAGTGGGTCGGAAGGTGATGGGCAGAATACTTTTTCAACCCAGGGTTGACCACCCGTGTGAGAGACTGGGATAGTAAGGAAGGGTTCAGGAGCCTCTTTATGGAGTTCAGTAAGGAAATGGCTTGACTAGTCTGATGCTTCTCCTTCAGGATATCCTTAAATTCTGAATCTTGAGCTGCCTCATGTGTTGCAATCTGGAAATGATTGGCTGCTCTTTTTAAAATAGCACTGAAAAACATCTGGTCGTCAACAGGTGACAAATCCCTCTGTGGAGGTGAAGAAGTGGGATCTAGACAGATTATGTTCGGGTCAGGGATATGTGTAGGTGATAGCCAAGGGACCAGATTTCCCCTGCCTGATCTTAATCCCAGTCTGGGTCCTGATCAGCTGTATCTTGTGCAAAGGGATTAATGTCCTCATAGGTATCCTCCTGTGTTGGGTCCTCTGGGACATCCAAGATATCCTCCTCATGTCCCTGAGCGGGGATGGTGAATTTCTGCTTTTTGTAAGGAATGGGGCAGGAGGCCTCTTCGCTGGGCTGTTGGATGTAATGTACCTGTCAGAAAAATCAACAAAACCAAGCCATTTTGTCCATGTATTGTTCAAATCTCTCCCTAGTCCATAGGGAAGAGGCAGAAGAGTCTGGAGGTGAAAAAAGGGGCCCACAAGGGGGTTAATTTCCCAATAAGGCCTCAGAGAGAGGCTGGGGAGCTTAGGAATACTCCTTTCGACTCTAGGGGGTGCCCTTGTGCTCGGTGGCTGCCGAAATGATAGCCGCAGATTTTTTGCAGTTGTATCCAAGGTCTCGACGTGCCTAACGGCACCTTCTTAGTCATTGACTCCGAGGCCTTAGGTGTTTGTATCCCCTTTGTCGATGCCAGTATGTTTTTTAGGGTGAACACCCTTTCCAGAGGAATGCCCAGTCGAATGCCACAAAAGTCATTGGGTGGATGACGCCAAACCTCAAGGTTCGGAAGGCGCCGTTGAAATTTTCAGGTACCTGTTGGCGTTGGGTGCTTTTTTTTGACGAAGAGGCCTCAGGGGTTTTGTGTTTTGTATTTGTGGTGTTGGGTGCCTCTGTCTTTCGGGGCTGGGGACGGGCATCTGGGAGCCTGAAGGCTCCGCTACGTTTGATGGCTTCCAATTCAGAGCCATGGCTGCAGAGGGATTCCTCGTTGTCTGAAATGACAGCGGGGGAATGGCTTTCGGCCTGCATAGGGTAGGCCGCCCACCGTTTAGTCTGCCTATCTTTCAATGTTTTCGGTCGAAAGATCTTACAGTACTTGCATGAGCGTTCGTTGTGGAAGACACAGATTACATTGGCGATGGGTGTCCTTCCAAAGAAGCTTGCTGTTACACGACATGCAACATTTATAGGGCATCCTCTCCATAGCATAGGGTAGCGGCAGACAGACCAAGAAGAGAATAATAAGGTTACTCACTGTAGTGACCACATTACTCCGAGTCCATAGTCCCGGTTCCTCCACACTTCTAGGGACATTCCTCCGTCCTGTGAGACGGGACCGGAGCAATTTGTAAAAAGCATCACATTTTTCAAAAATGTGTCTTTCCTCTTTTTATGCGGGGTACCGCATGTGGCCATAACCGCGCCCTCCTTAGCTCCGCCCAGTGCATCGCCCATCAGCCCTTTTCTATTGCCAGGTCAGAGACCTTTAAGCAATAATAGAGGAACCTTATTAGAGGGGACGGCGGGCAGGCATATGGAGGAAACCTTATCATACTAATACATCCCGTCCCCTTTCCTCCATACTTATGGGAGATTCCCAAGCACACCTCACAGGAACTACAGGTGGATGGAAACCCCCTACTGAAAAAGGTTTTTCAGCACAGCCTGGCCAAACTGGGCATCTGATCTGGAGCTCCGGTCCAAACAGTAATGTGTACAAAAAGCCGATGGGGAGGCCCAAGTAGCCGCTTTCGTGATGGTCTCCCAGGGGACATACTTTTGAAAAGCAACAGCAACTTCCTTGCCCTGTACCAGATGTGCATGAATGGAGGCTGGAGACCCTGAACAGTGTAAGACTCCGTAATACAGGCAGCAATCCATCTGAGATAGTCGCTTTGGAGGCATGCTAACTGTGCAGATTACCAAAGGTCACCAATAGTTGAGAAGAACTCCTAAATTCGGATGTTCTGCCCAGATAGAACTTAAACAGCTCTTCTAACATCCAGGCAATGCAAAACCCTCCCAGCTTCCGAAGCCGGGTTTGGAAAGAAGACAGGCAGGAAGATGGATTTAGACGGAAATTCGAAACCACCTTTGGTAGGAAAAAAGGATGTGTCATCAGGACAACCTTATCCTTGTGGAAAACCAAGAAGGGATGCTCCACCGACAAAGCTTGGAGCTCACTCGCACGCCTTGCCGAAGTAACAGCGACCAAGAAAGACACCTTCCACGAAAGGTGCTTAAGATCTACCGTAGCCATTGGTTCGAAAGGCTTCTGGCACAAGGCCCTAAGGGCCACGTTCAGATCCCACGTCGAATGCGGTTTGCGAACAGGAGGGCAAAGACGCAATAGACCTGCAAAGTGCCTTTTAACCACTGGATTTGACAGTGAAAAAGAGCACATGTCCGTGGATAGGAGGCGGTCACAGATGAAAGATAAGTCCTGCATGACAGGACATGAATACCAGACACTGCTAGATGAGAGAAGGACAGCACCGTGTCGATCGTAGCCACCCTCGGGTCCAGCTGTTTGGCTAAGCACCAGTGACAGAACCAAAGCCATTTGCTTCTGTACTGAGACCTCATTGAGGGCTTCCTGGCTGCCTGAATAATGTGCACCCGTGTTGTCAGCAGACAGGTTGAGATGTTCTAAAGATCTGAACTCAGGCACCAAACTGAACGAATCTGGGGAGCGGTGCCACAGCTGCCGATCTCTCTGGTGAAGCAGATCAGAAACCAACGGAAGCCTGATAGGTGCACACACCGACAGATGTTGAAGATCTGAAAACCAGAACCTGGCCGGCCAACACGTAGCTATGAGCAGAAGAGAACAGTTCACTGTGTTCCTCAGCTTGCAAATCGTCCGATGAATCAGAGGCGGAAAAGCACAGGCCCTCATGTTGTGCCAGGGAATCCCGAGAGCATCTCCCAGAGGGGAGGCTCACAGCCCATTTCTGGAGGCATACAGAGGAAGTTTCTTGTTTGCTGATGTTGCGAAGAGTCTACTTCGGAGTGCCCCAACACAGGAATATCCGTAACATTCAGCTGGCCCGGGATGTGTACTGCCACCAGCCAGATGCCACGCTGAACCCCCCATTCCCAAATCTGAATGGCAAGATCCACAAGAGGAGGGGATTTGGTGCCCACCCCCCGCTTGTTGATTTAAAAAACAGACACCACATTGTCCGTACGGACACAAACCACTTTGTTGGCAATGACCGGCCTGAACGCCTTGAGCACCAGGAAGATCGCCAGAAGCTCCAGATGATTTATATGAAGGAGCTTGTCTTGGGGTGACCAGAGGTCAGAGACCTGAAGAAGATCCAATGTCGCACCCCACCCCAGAACGGAAGAGTCTGTCGTGATTGTCACCATCGGAGCAGGGTCTTGCTAACCTGCGCTCACCGACAGGTTGCTGAGAGACGACCACCACACGACGTCCACTCTCACGAAAGCCGGAATCGATATCTTGGATTCCGGATCCACAGCATGACGCCAAGAACTCTGAAGAGCCATCTGCATCCGCCTCATCTTGAGCCAAGCAAGAGGAAGAGCCAATATGCACGAGGCCTAGAAGCCTCTGGAACTACCAGGCCGACATGCTCTCCGACTACGCAAACATCTTACACGTGGCCAACAGATCCGCCATTCTGTCCCCTGTCAGGTATACTCTGCAGTCGATCGTGTTCCAACAAAAACCCAGGAAAGTCGGTCCTGAGAGACCGTCATGGAAGATTTCCGCCAGTTCACAGACAGCCCATGGTGGAACAGGAGCTGGAGGAGAGACTGAAGATTGCTCGAGACTTTCAGCAGCCAAGGACTGCACAACAGCCAATCATCCAAATACGGGTACACATGGATACCCTGAAGCCGAAGATAAGCTGCGATAACCGACATCTTCCTAAAGACACGCAGTACCGAGCTTAGGCCAAAGGGGAGCACTTGGAACTGGAAGTGCTCCTCCCCTACGGAAAACCATAGGTATCTGCGGTGTGGATTACGGCATATACGCATCCTTAAGGTCCAACACGCTGAGCCAATCGCCCTTCTGCAAAGAGGACTTTATTTGACAAGGGTTGATCATCTTGAATTTCTCTTGGGTTAGAGCGAGATTGAACTGGGATAGGTCTAGGATGGTGCGCAGGCCAGCCTGGTTGGGTTTGGGCACCGTAAACAGCTGGGCGTAGAAGCCCTCCCCTCGCTCCCCTAGGGGAACGGGTTCCACACCTCTGAGATCCAGTAATTTCTGATTTTCGGATTTGAGGGAGGGCGACCCGGACTGCTGGAACGGAGGATTGATGGGTGGGGTAGGGGGAAGCGGAAGCCCGCCCGAGCAACTGACAAGACCCACCGGTCCTCAGTGATGGTCTGACATGCCTCCCCTCCCAATGAGACGCAACGCGTCCTCCCACCGGGGTCTCGTGCAAGTGTAGAAAACCCTTATTTAGCTGGTTTCTCGGTGGCAGCACCACCTGAACCTGAGGAGGCTGAGGAGCGGGAGAAAAACTGACTCCGTTGCGGACATCGGCAGAAATTTCCGAAGGGGTGTCAACCCTGCCGGATTTTCAATCTAGAAAACCCCTGAAACCAGAGGAAGTCCAAGGCTACAACAACGATCTGTGTCCTGAAAGGTGGTTTTACCAGGACAGACAAGGACTTGGTGGTCTGAGTGCTGTCCTTAGTTTTGGTCAGCTCCACGTCTGTTGTGGAATGAAAGAGCTCCTTGCCATCAAAGGGCAGGCCCAAAACCTTATCCTGCACTTCCTTAGAGAACATGGTGGCTGTTAGGGTGAATTCTCTGTTTAGGCTGAATTTCCTAACCTAGTGAGTCCCCCAGCAGCTTTGCTGGATTTTTGGGGTTTATTTTTTTCTCCTGCCAAGAGTGAGACTCTTTTACCCTCACTCTTGGACATGATTTGAGCGTGTTCCTTTGACTCTAGATGTGTTTAATGGGCTACTGGGTCTTTTACTCCATAGGGCTTCATGTGTTTTTGTGATGTGCGTTACACAGCATCCTCAGTGCAGTAACACAGGGGTGTCAGTGACCCCCCCAGTATAGACTCCATACCCTGGGGCTGACTACTGTCTCCCAGGGCATGTAAAGTCACCATTGACTTTACTAGTCTTGAATTCTGAACAGAACCAGTACAAACCATCATATTGTGGACGTACTGGCCGGGGCAAATCGATTGCCCTGGGGTCTGTTAGTCGAGGGGGCACGTCTCCGTCCCCCCTGATCGAGTTTTGGCTGGTGGCAGTGGATACTACTTTTTATATTCAACGGCGAATATTTCTCTATGGGATTTTCCCATTGTTTGAGGCTACTATCTTTATTTAATTACGATAGCGTCAAACATACCGCCGGTTTATTTATTTTATATTAATTCTCTGGTTGGTATTTTTTGCCAAAACTCGGTTCTAAAATGGCGTTTGTGTTCTCTTCTGTGACCCCCAAGTCAAGCCCCTTGTTCCACTTTTTGGCGGGCTTTTCCACAAAAGCCCTCCAAAGTGGTGCCACTCTGTCTGGGGTACTTAAGAGGGGTGGAGGGGGATTTAGGCACCCTGGACTGAGTTGCCTAGGCAACTTAAGTCGCACTCCGTCCTGATTGGCCCAAGTGGTGAGACGGCCGGCTCACCACTTAACATGTTTGAGTGACAGCTAGGCTGAGTGAATGGGGTTTTCTGCATAAAAGCAGGGCTTTGGGGACTGGAACTTCAGAAGTCGCCACAGGACCTAAGAATCCGACGAGGGAGAAGCTGAGACGACCTACCACGACGACACCACTGGTGGAGCCCTGCTTGACCGTCTCACCACTTTTCCCAACGACAGAGGAGATCTCCCGTCGGAGAGTCTTCTTCCTTTGACTGGTGGGGATAACCAGTTTCACCGTCTTTTCGCCTTCCCGACGCATCTCGTGGCCGCCTTGCCTGTGCCAAGCACCCCGGCAACCGGAATACCACGTTTTACCACGACCGCAAAATAAAGGGTAATACCTTTAAGCGGAAAACTATGCGGCTGGTTTCTTCCCTGGCAGTGCAACAACCTTCATCTTTCCTCCAAGTCGAGATCTTCTCTTCCCCTGGACGATGCCGAGACTTGCACCCGCTGCCAGGAACAATTGCCACCGCTGGAGGATCCTTCCCACTTAAGGTACCGTGTTCCGCCTGGCTCCCCTTGCCACCGACTGTACGGGGTAGATTTAGCCCCCGGCTTTCGAACCTGGGTTTGCCTGGGACACCCTGGCTAAACTTTTCTGAGCCTCTCAACTCTTTTCGACCTCTCTGCAAGACTTTCAAAGCCTAGTGTAACTGTGATCTTGGGCGCATTTGTGCTCTACTCTCTCTAAGAGTGGGCCCAGCCTATGGATATGGCTCACAAGTGACTTTTGCCCTTCTGCCTTGCTAAAAGTGTTCCTAAATCTTAGAGTGGTGTATCGTCACATATTCTGCTTTTTCCCTCCTCCCTCTATCATGAACTTATTGGAGTGCCATCTATAGTTAAGCGCTCACCTCTGTCTGGAAATAAGTGGTGTTAACTGAGACTTGTGTGATAAGGAATAAGGGTTGTATATATAGTAACTGTGTTTAGAGTGTTTTACAATAAGAGTGCTGGAGTGTTTCAAACAGTGTTTTTTAAAATAAATAATTATATACTTTGATACCAAAGCTCTGGTCAGTGTTTGCTTTTATTATTGTGTCCGAGTGCCTATTGTGTATACTTTGCATACTGCCTAACTCTTCTTGAGGGAAGTCTGACTGCTCAGCCACAGCTACCAGGTAAATCTGGGTGGTACAGACTGCTACCAAGTGGGTTTACTGCCAACACCTGTAGTCCTAAATCTTTTGCAGTGTTCCCAAAGGGAACTGCACAGGTTTCTGCCTAACAGTGGCATGCAGCCAACCCTGACGAGAGGTATCCACACCAAGCAAAAGGGCCCAGGCTGAGGTGTCGACATGATGCCCCGCTGCCTCCAGCAAATCCTGCGCCAGGACCCTGGCATCTGACAACCCCGCTTTGAAATCTTCTAGCTTTTCAGCAGGAATAAACTCTGCAAACTGACAGACCTTTCCACATTTTCATACTCGCCCCCGCTAACACCAGTTCTGCATTGGCATGACGCAGCTTCAGGGCTGAATTAGCGAAAACCTTGCTCCCTAGGAGTCAAGAAGCTTTTCCTCTTTGGCCAGAACCTGTGTAGCCGTCGTAGAAGAGGATGCAGCAGGCCTGGACTGTAAAGTGGCCGCAGCCACTACCGTGGAGGAGGGGGGGGGGGTCAGACACGACGCTAAAGCCACCTCTTCCGAAGAATGGAGCTTTTAGCGTGCGTCAATTTTATTGTTGACACAGTCCAGAGTGCGGTTTCTCCAAGACTTTACGTATCTCAGCCAAAACGTCCTTCTGCAAGAACAAGCCGGTACGCTCCGAAAGAGACAAGGTGAACGCCCCCGAAAGCACGCCCTCCTGCGGAGCGGGTGCCTTGGATACTGGAACATCCAACAGACATGTCCAGCACCTGGTCATGAAAGGCTCTGACAAAGCGGGGCTGGTCTTCGCTGACCTGATCGCTCTGTGCGTCGTCCGACATGTCCGGATCAGGCTGAGTCGCATCAGGCACCACAATAGACTTGTCCGCTGGGGACAACGGAGGCTGGGGTGGAAGAGTCTAGAGAGGACCAGCCGGTAAAGGCGGTGCCGGCGGAACCACAGGAACAAAAAAGTATCGAGAAATGCGAGATTACAGCAGAGACAATTATACATCACCCATAGGACGTATATGACGCCCCAACGAATAGCCAAGTTCAGAGACGCAGGGCGACAATCTTGCCCCAAATGCGATGAGGAAAATGTAGGAATGGTACACATGTTTTGGTCATGCCCAATAATAGGACGGTTCTGGGGAGAAATAGCGCGCAGAATGGAGGATAAAGGGATTAACATGGAAGTGGACACGGTATGGGCATGTCTGTTGGGGGGGGGGGGGGGGGTTCCCTAGACCACATAAGCTAAAGCATGCGAGTAAACTGAAGGACCTGGCATATGCACTAGCTAAGAGGAAAATTGCAATGGGATGGAAAGCATGTCATAGCCCGAGGATAGAAGCGTGGTGGAGGGACCTAAAGAAATGGGAAGAGGCGGAAACCATGGTATGGCAAGAGGCAAGTAGCCCTAAGGGAGGGGAGGAAGCAGGACATTTATTGGCTTAGAAACAATTAATTGCTGAATTGTTTGGGCACACGCACAGCGGAGCAAGTGACCAGGATCCAACAGAAACCCGCGATGAGGAGTCCCTATTGCGGCACGCAGAAACAGAACAAGGAGAGTAGGCTGGAGTGGGGGGGGGGGGTGGGCAGTAGGGATACAGTGGTCATGAACAATTGATATGTATCCATACCATTATGTGCACTGTAAGTTTGGTTTGTGTTGGTTGTTAAAATAAAATTAATTTAAAAAAAAAAGCCTTTGAAACTTCCTGAAAAAGAAGTCCTCCGCCAACGATTTAGGCGCAACTGGAGGCGGCCTCTCATGAGCGGAGTAATTCCAGGGATGCAAGGGAGACAGTTTCCAAGAGGGCCCTTCCGCACTAGTGTCCACATAAATCAATGGTGCCGATGCTGAAGGGAGTGAGACATTGTGCGGTAGGGGCATCCAAGCGTTCCAGTCATAAACTGGACGAAAAGGAGGTGCACAAGAAAACCGAAAAACCACTCCCCACACATAGGGCCGATGGCGTAGTTGTAAGGGAGGTATCCAAAATGGCCACCGTGGTCTTGACGGGAACGGCCGCCATTTTGTCAGCACCTGAGGAGAACTGCGACACGTGTGGAAGTGAGGCAGGGGTCTTCATCTTAGCCTTAACACAAGGAACCTCGGCCGAGCCAGTACTGCGTGGCCTAGGATGTTTCTCTGTGACATGCTATCAGCCAAACTAGCCTTCGAAGGAAGGACCTCGGTACTGCCGGTAACGGATTACGGTTCAAGACCTCACTCCGTACCCCCTCAACAGATCTGGAGTCACTGCTAGAGCGGGAACGATGAGGAACACACTTCACCGACAAGACCTTAACAGGCCTCTCAGAACTGTTGGTCACCTTAGCCTCTAAACAAGGGACCTCGGAGCAGAGTCCGGTAAAAGCCTCTTCATGACGGGCCTCGAACTTCCGTTCCGTATCTACAGCCTCAACTGAAGCCTCAGGGCGTGGGTACCCTGTTTTTACGGGAAGCTCCAGTCAAGGAGACCTTGAAGCAAGCTACGGTACCCAATGCCTCAGTAGGTGCTACAAATAGGCCCCACAAGGAAAAAAATCTTCCAAAGATGCAAGTGCGTCAGAGCGGAGAAAAGGACTGATGGGTGATGCACTGGGCGGAGCTAAGGAGGGCAGGGTTACGGCTGCATGTGGTACCCCGCGTAAAAAGAGGAAGGAACATTTTTTTGAAAAATGTGATGCTTTTTACAAAGTACTCCGGTCCCATCTCACAGGACGGAGGAATGTCCCCATAAGTATGGAGGAAAGGGGACGGGACGTAGGAGTAAGAGGGTTAAGGAACAATTTACTTACCTGTAACTGTTCTCCAGCAGGGGTCTGCCATGGATTCACATGCTCATGAATATTCCCCGCCAGGCGGGGAATCCTCAGTAACAGAAAAAACTGTTTCAATTTATTTTCCAAACTTTCTCTCATTAACCAATCACTGAGCTCTGAGTCATACTGCACCCAGCTAATGACTGCCCTCTACCTAAGCCCCTACTCTGGCAGTCATCTTCAGATTTGGTAGCACGTAAAGTGGCAGTAGGACCAAGAGAAGGGGCAGTCAGGAGGGTTTGCATGTGAATCGATGCCAGACCCATGGTGAACAGTTACAGGTAAGTAACTTGTTCCTTCTACAGCATGGGGTCTGGCACAGATTCACATGCTCATGAATAAATAAAACATAGCAGCACACACATGCACAACCACGTGAGGTGGCAAGGCTCAACAGAAGCATCTCTTATCTACTCACCAGGCTCACCTTCAAGCGAACAGGTTGCGCAGCAGTGCTTGTCTGACTCTGGACTCCGTCAACATAGTAGAATCTCGTGAAGGTGTGCGTTGACCTCAACGCAACAGCCCTGCAGATGTCCAGCAGGGGCACACCAGACAGGAACGCCATAGTAGCAGCGATCGCTCTGGTAGAATGGGCTCTGAGACAGCCAGGCAATGGTCGGTTTGCCAACCAGTTACTGAGCGTTCGGGAGAATTCTCAGAAATGTGAAAATTCCTCTCTACCCTAGAGACCCCCAGGACTTTTGTCAGACTCTAGGACTTGTTAAATTCTTACCTGGAGAGAGAGACCTTTTTCTGATTATCTCATGTATTTGTCTGTGATCAAACACTTTCTTTTTGGTTTTGGAGTCTAAACTCCATAGGCATCTTTGCATTGACACACAAAGCACCGTCAGTGCAGTGGCACAGGGAAGTATTACATTTCCAAAAGGTTTAAATACCTTCTCTTGGATAAACTATTGTTTCCAAGAGCAGCAAAGTGAAATTGACTTAATTTACAATTCTAACTTTCAAGACTCAGCACCCACTATCTTACCATAGGGTGCTGGAGGGGTTACTTAGTATCCCCTTTGTCTAGTTTCTCATGTAAAATGTTTGTTACCCTTTCTACAATTAATGGCTGGTGGCAGTGGTTTACTTTTTACTACCATTGTGTGTTTTTCCTGTGGGCTGCGTTCGCAGCTGCACTAAAGCACCCATGGGTGCCCATTTTGTCAAAATGGCCAAGTCTTTTTTGCAATTTCTTGCTGGAAAGGTCCTTCTTGAGATTTACTCTGCGTGCCAGACCAGGTTTGGTCCTTTTGTTCATTTTGACTTTGGCAGGATTCATGAGTGAAGCCTGCCTCTGGCTCCAGTATGTCTGGCAATGGGCAGTGAGGGAGGTGCCTGAAACTGCCTGTGCTTAATCCCATTTGTTACAGGAATGCACCCAAAAGGTGATTGGCCGGCTGGCTGGCCTTCAAGGACAGCCACCCTGCTGTGTGATTGACAGCTAGGCTGGCATGAATGGGAGAAACCTGCATAAAAAGCTAGGCTTTTTGGCTTCGAAGGCAGAGTCGACCGCTGGATGAAGGAATCCGAAGACGGAACTTGGAAGAGACGCCTGCTGCAACTCCTGGACTGTTGGTTTGCCTGGTGAAGCCCTGCAGCTGCACTGAAGCTCTGAATTCGCCTCGACTAGTGAAGCCCTGCAAGGACGACTTCACCCCTTGAGTTGGTGAGACCAATCAACTCCAAAGTGAACTTGTTTGGACATCCTCTCGGAAATAGCTGTACTTTCGCTGCAGGAACCGAAGTGCCAGGGAGAGGAACACCAAACGAAGTGCATCACTTCTATTTCAGACCCGAGCTTGTGGAATATTCTCCAGATTCCAAGCAAGCAGGACTGGCCAAGCCTGAGCCACATCAACAGAGTGCTGGACCCCAGATGCGAGGAAAATCCAGAGTGGTATCCGAGAGTCCGCAGTTGTGCTATTTGCTGAGACACGAGGAGCTGAAACCGTGAAGTGCCGCTGAATAGAAGTTTGTCATTTTCTGCCGTTGACCGTCCCATTGTAGGAGTCCCCAGATGTCGTCCCTCTTGTCCCCACGACTGAGGCACAGGCACAACAGGATCTACAGAGCTGCACAGGAACAGAAGTCACCTGGAACCATATCTTCTAACCAAAGGTACTGTAAAGTTTGAGAGGACTTACCTCTTATTGTAGCCTTACTTGATCTCAGTTGAGACTGGTCTTGGTTGCTTCTGTAGAGCTGATTGCATCTTATACCTCTCACAAGCCTCGCAGCGTATGACCCTACTTTGATTATACTTTACAAAGATTTCTAAAACATTGTGCAATACCTTTACTTACCTGCAAGACGTGCTTCAGCTCACCTAGACTTTTGCCCAATTGACATTGGCTGGCCTGGCTCCCTGAATGATGACTCTTCTCTGCTTGTGTCTTACCTTCCCTCCAGGGAAGGTAAAATTTACTTTGCATTGGGGGTTCAAACGTACTAACCTGCTTCTGAATATTTGTGTGATCTCTTGTTTTATTCTGAAACCTCTTTACTTAAACACTCATCTCAGTATTGCTCTAAATGTACCGGTGATCTATCAATGTCCACAGTGTGATAGCTATTTAAGTCACCTGGGGGTGTAGCAAGTTTGTGTACCATCCCAAATGAGTACTTGCTGGTTTAGAGAAAATAAGTGTATTTTGGATTGTATTTGTGTGTTCCTATTATATTGTCCCTTCTGAAGGCGGCTTGTGCAAAATGACTTAAATGGTTTAATCAAGAAACCTTGACTAAATGTTTATTTGGATACTTGACACTGAATCTCTGTAACTCCCCTACTGCTAACATTGACCCGCTTGAGATAGGCCTGACTGCTCAGCCACACTACCAACCTGTGTAGTACAGACCTATATCAAAGGTTGGGTTCCTATTGCCAGTAGGGCAAGGCTGTTGTAGTGCACCAAAATGGTACTGCTCCAAATCTTGCCCAACAGAGTGATACAGCTGGAGAGCCATCTGGAAATGGAACCCTTATACAGGGCCATCCCATGGTTCACAGGACCAAAGTTCACAAAAAGCGGAGAAGTTTTCTGGAAACTGTGTGGGCCACATAAAACGTCAACGCTCTAGCTACACCAGCGAGTGCAAAGTCCTTTCAGCCAGCGACAAAGGCGTCAGAAGAAACCGATAGCACCAAGGGCTCGTTTAGATGAGTCAGAAGGCACCCTGAGCATGAAGGAGGGGTACGTCCATAGCACCACCCTTGTCTCGTGGAAAGTCAAGTAAGGAGATTTACAGGATAGGGCCTGGATCTCATCCACTTTCCGTGCAGAGGTGATGAACAAGAGAAAAGCAGTCTTCCGCAACAAACTTGAGCGGGACAATGCATAGGCTTGAATGGGGCTCCCATGAGCCTAATAAGTACCACATTGAGCTCCCATGCCGGGGCCGGAGCCTTCACCGGTGGGAACGAGTGGAATAGTTCCTTGACTAACCGGTGCGACCACAAAGAAGGTTGCCCTGGGGACCTGGTGTAGTGGGATATAGCCGCCAGATGAACCTTGATGGAGGCGTGGGTCAGTCCCGACTTGGCCAACAACAGCAAATATGGAAGTACCTGAGGGGCCGTGATCCTCAGCGGGTCAATCTTCTCTGAACTGCATCAAATAGTGAATCTCTACCATTTGAGTCTGTAGCATTTCAAAGTAGATGACACCCTGGCCTTGGCGAGTACCTCCTTTGAGTCCGCCGGAAGATCGTAACCCCAAACTCTAGCTCTGCAGGAGCCAGGCCTTCAGGTTCAACAATCCTGGGTGTTAGGCAGAAACCTGTGCAGTTCCCTTTGGGAACACTGCAAAAGATTTAGGACTACAGGTGTTAGCAGTAAACCCACTTGGTAGCAGTCTGTACCACCCAGATTTACCTGGTAGCTGTGGCTGAGCAATCAGACTTCCCTCAAGAAGAGTTAGGCAGTATGCAAAGTATACACAATAGGCACTTAGACACAATAATACAAGCAAACACTGACCAGAGCTTTGGTATCAAAGTATATAATTATTTATTTAAAAACACACTGTTCTAAACACTCCAGCACTCTTATTGTAAAACACTCTAAACACAGTTACTATTATAATATAGTCAACCCTTATTCCTTATCAGATAAGTCTTAGTTAACAACTTATTTCCATACAGAGGTGAGCGCTTAACTATAGATGGCACTCCAATAAGTGTATGAAGAAGGGAGGGAAAACGACAGAATATGGAAAGGTACACCACTCTAAGATTTAGGAACACTATTAGCAAGGCAGAAGAGCAAAAGTCACTTGTGAGCCAAAGTCCATAGGCTGGGCCCACTCTTAGAGAGTAGAGCACAAATGCGCCCAAGATAACAGTTACACTAGGCTTTGAAAGTCTTGCAGAGAGTTCAAAAAGAATTGAGAGGCTCACCCAGGTTCGAAAGCCGGGGGCTAAATCTACCCCGTACAGTCGGTGGCAAGGGAAGCCAGGCGGGACACGGTACCTTAAGTGGGAAGGATCCTCCAGCGGTGGCAATTGTTCCTGGCAGCGGGTGCAAGTCTCGTCGTCCAGGGGAAGAGAAGATCTCGACTTGGAGGAAAGACGAAGGTCGTTGCACTGCCAGGGAAGAAACCAGCCGCTGAGTTTTCCGGTTAAAGGTATTACCCTTTATTTCGCGGTCATGGTAAAACGTGGTATTCCGGTTGCCGGGGTGCTTAGCACAGGCAAGGCGGCCACGAGATGCGTCGGGAAGGCGAAAAAAGACGGTGAAACTGGTTATCCCCACCAGTCAAAGGAAGAAGACTCTCCGGCGGGAGATCTCCTCTGTCGTTGGGAAAAGTGGTGAGACGGTCCAGCAGGGCTCCACCGGTGGTGTCGTCGTGGCAGGTCGGCTCAGCTTCTCCCTCGTCGGATTCTTAGGTCATGTGGCGACTTCTGAAGTTCCAGTCCCCAAAGCCCTGCTTTTATGCAGAAAACCCCATTCACTCAGCCTAGCTGTCACTCAAACATGCTAAGTGGTGAGCCGGCCGGCTCACCACTTGGGCCAATCAGGATGGAGTGCGACTTCAGTTGCCTAGGCAACTCAGTCCAGGGTGCCTAAATCCCCCTCCACCCCTCCTAAGTACCCCAGACAGAGTGGCACCACTTTGGAGGGCTTCTGTGGAGAAGCCCGCCAAAAAGTGGAACAAAGGGCTCGGCTTGGGTTGGAGTCACAGAAGAGAACACAAACGCCATTTTAGAACAGAGTTTTGGCAAAAAATACCAACCGGAGAATTAATATTAAATAAACCGGCGGTATGTTCGAGGCTATCGTAATTAAATAAAGATAGTAGCCTCGAACAATGGGAAAATCCCATAGGGAAATATTTGCGGTTGAATATAAAAAGTAGTATCCACTGCCACCAGCCAAAACTCGATCAGGGGGGACGGAGACGTGCCCCCCTCGACTAACAGACCCCGGGGCAATCGAATTGCCCCAGCCAGTACATCCACAATATGATGGTTTGTACTGGTTCTGTTCAGAATTCAAGACTAGTAAAGTCAATGGTCAGTATTGCTGCCTGACATGCAATCTAAGTAAAAGATATTGATATTATAATACCAACAAGGTCAGACATAGTCTGATATGTTAAAATAATGGAGCTGCGAAGGGGACAACCTGTGGGTAGGAGCCGCTGGACCTCGTTGCGACGGGGCAGGATCCTATCTTACACTCAAATCCAGGCATCCACATGCAGAATTAGTTCAACTGTCACATAGTGGATGCATCTGCAGAGGGGTATTAGTTGTCCCTGGTGCAGTAAGAAGAGTAAACTCAAGGGGTGAGAATCTGAAATGTAAGAGTAGAAAAAAACGCCGTTTGTAGCATTCTGTTGATGTGTTGCAACCAAAGTCAAAGTTAGGGGTGCATCACAGTGTATTTAGGTTCAAAAATACAAGTCATTCGGGTTTGCTGAGTACTGCAAGCTGGTGCAGGTAGTCGGTACTTCTTAGTTACCACAGTAAACAGCTGCAGGGAGTGAGCAGAGGGGTGCCAGGATTAGCACAAAGCAGATTAGAGGAGTGGGAGGACTGCCTCTAGGAAGAGGGCTAGTGGAGAGAGCCACTAGCACGTACGGGTACTCACCTGTGGAGGAATAGAGCCTCAGTGATTCCGAGACGTCCCGTTGCTTTCCGATGCGGCCGGAACTCTCCTAAAGCCGCGAGGGAGCTGTACCAACGAATGGTATGGTACGCATGTGCTGGGGACTAGTATAGAGTAGTCCTGCGCATGCGTAAAGCACGAGTTGGCTGAAGCGTTGTTATGGCAACGCTATTGCAGTCACGGCCGCTGTGAACGGGGCCGTGAAGGAGCAAATTCGTGCAGTGGGACTACTGGTGTGCCCCACACTGTCACAATTCGGAACTAATACATGAGGGGAAACCAGGAAATGATTATGGGGCTATATCATGGAAGGGGCGCCAGAGTTCTATGAGGCATTACCTGGGTAGCCATGGACATGTCATCGCACCAATGGGTGGAAAATGACGACCAAACTGGTGGTGTTGTGATGTTAAATGATCTCGGCGGGCCGCAGGGCAAATGATCGAATGTCATGCCGGGAGTATTGGAGGCAGGCGGCAAACGTGCGTAGCCTCGAGCAATTGAGTGGGAGAGGCTCATAATGTATGGCACAATTCCTATCTTAGTCGGTGGACCTATATGCACAAGGGTATCAGTAAAAAAAATGCGCGTGCGAGCCCCAGGAAATCCTAGGGCTCACATGTAGGTGGTGGTGAGGTCTGTAGAATGGAGAGCGGCAACTACCTTCACTGTGCTGCCGATAAATTGGTCAATAAGGAATGGTATGGTGTAGGTGCATGAATACACTATTCAGTACTGAGGTATAGCAATGCTGGCGCTAAGTGTGCTCCGCAGGGCAGATGCCCTCAAGGAAGGCTACGATAATCTTTATTCCCAAGTGACCTTGGCCTCATTCAGGCCGTGGGTTAATGTCTGGTGCTTAAAAATCCACCACGCTCCCTTATGTTTGAGTGCATTTCTGATGTTGGTGTTGCTCTCCAACTTGTCGATCACCCACCAAGAGAAAACATCTGGACTGTGGCAGAATTCAAGAAAGTGGGAGACCAATGGGGCATTAGGTGTTTTACAGCGGATACGTGAGCGGTGTTCACTTATCCTTTTGTTGACCGGTCTTTGGGTCTGTCCCACGTACCTTAAGCCCCAGGGACACTCAATTAATTAGATTGCATTATTGGTCTTGCAATTCGAAAAGTGTCGGAGTGTCCAATCTTTATTTCCAATCTTAAATGTTTTGACCTTCTTGGTTAATCTGCATGCTACACACTGACCCCATGTGTAGTGGGCCGTGAGGTCCCTTAGGTTCCAAAGTATTGTCCTAGTGGTTTTCTTTAAACGGGCATGGGTTAAATGTTCCTTTAAATTTCTGGCGCGTTTGGCCAAAATTTCTTGATAATCTGCTGGACTTTGGTGGTGTTCTGTCCAAAGGTAGTAACACAAGTTATTCTGTCTTTGTCAGTGCTCCTGTTTTTAGGAGTGAGGAGGGCTTTGCGAGGGGTGTATAATGCTCTTTTGTTTGTATTCCTTACCAGTTTCTTTGGGTATCCCCTTGCCCTCAGTCTTTGTTCTAATGCCGCTGCATGTTCATTGAATTGTCCAATTTCCGTACAGTTATGTCGTACCCTTAGAAATTGTCCATATGGCAAATTGTTCCGTAGGTTGCTGTGGTGATTACTACTGTAATGTCGTAGTGTGTTGCGATCTGTTTCCTTTCTGAATAAGTTACATGAGAGTTTGTCTTCATTAACTTCTATCTTGAGGTCTAGGAAGTTAATGCTTTCCAGACTACAATTCATAGTGAATTGGATTTCCCTAGTTTCCTGGTTCAGCCATCCATGAAAATCAAGTGTCCCAGCCAGGAGGCAAACTGGAGGCACTTCTTGTTGTGCCGGTGGCAAACAGATCCCCCTAGGGGGAAACTCCATCTGCGGAACATCTCCTGAGTAACGAGGTCGTTTAGCTGCCACTCGTAGTTGTCTGCTCCCAACCTACCGAGCCTGTCCATCTCCAGGTTGGATTCCACCGAAAAATGGACTGCCGTGAGGTAGATGTTTTCCAGGGCCCACTCCCACATGCCGATTGCCAGTCTGTACAATGGAGGGGGGATCTGGTGGCTCCCTGCTGGTTGACATACTACATGCTGGTCAAGATATCGTCTGGAGGAGGACAACTTTACCCCTGATAAGTGGGAGGAATGCCGTGAGTGCTAGCTAGATGGTGTTCAGCTCCAACCAATTTATGTGATACTCCTGCTCGTGTCGGGTCCAAGTGCCGTGGACCGAGAGATCGTCCAGGGTGGTTCCCCATCCCTCTAGAGAGGAGTCCATGGTGATTGTGACCTGCGGGGTGGGAGGCCGGAAGGCTTTGCCCGTCCGCAGGTGGCAGTGCCTGGACCACCATGTGAGGTCCGGGTGGAGAGAGGGAGGAACGTTGACCATCTCAGATTGAGAGCCCCGCTCCTGGTTCCATGATGCTGTGAAGTGCAGCTGCATTCTTCTCACCCTGAGTCTCGTGTGGTGGGACAGCTAATAGGACCGCTGCCAAGAGACCCAGGACGTGCTGGTACCACCAGGCCGAGGTCACTTCTCTGCTGAGGAAGTGGGTAGTGGCCCTTTTGATGGCTGTGAGCTTGTCCTCCTAAGAAAACACCCTCTCGGAGCACGTGTCCCAGACGACACCCTAGAATGTCAGTCTGCGTGGGTTGCAGCTGTGACTTCTTGAGATTGAGCGAAAAGCCCAGATTGTGCAGTGTGTTCATAAGAGCCTGGGAAGCGTGGTGGACTGCTTCCGGCGATGTAGCCCTGACAAGCCAGTCATCGAGGTATGTGGAGGCCCTGCGCCCTGAGGAGGGCAGCCACAGAATTCTTGAGTCTGGGAAAGACACTGGGAGCCGAGTTGAGGCCAAAAGGAAGGACCTTGTATTGGAAATGGTAGCCGATGATCCTGAACCGTAGGAAAGAACAATGGGGTTGCCATATCGGGACGTGTAGGTACTCGTCCTTCAGATCCAGGGAGCACATCCATTTTCCCCTGCACAGTGTTTCCACTATCAAAGCTGGCATAAAAATCTTGAATTTTTGTAGGGGTAAGTAGAGGTTAAGGGTGGAACGGTCTGAATGGGGAAAACCCTGGAGTAAAAGCCCAGGCCCCGCTCGGAGGCTGGGCCTTCCTCCACGGCCTTGCTCTCTACGAGCGATTGAATCTCAGCCAGAAGAGTTGCTGACCCAACTTGGAGTGGAGGGGAGGATGGAGCAGAGGCTGGGATAGGTAGGCTGTACCCCGCGGACACTACGGAGATGTTACGCTCACCTGACTCCCACAGAGGCGCTGGCCTGGTTCGCGCTGCTGTGACCTCTTCTAAGGTGATGCGCATGGTTCGGAAGACGGACTGGACCGGGCCCCCAAATCTGGCTTGTCTGGCTCGCAGAAGTATCCTTCTGTAGGCAAAAATAGGGGATTAACTGTCTGCGGGGTAATGCAATCGGCCTCCCAGTTTCCACTCTCACCCTCCTTGAAACCCTTCTGTGATTTCTCGTAGCATCTCACCTTAGGGTCTGGAAGGACGAGCTCTCCATCCTGCTTCTGATGCAGGGGCATGTTGGTATCCCGTTACTTCACTGGATTTTCAGATTGGTGAGAACCAAACTTGCTTGGCTTCCAGGTAAGTTTTTTGATAAGAGGTTCCCCTTGTGTCCATGCATTAATGTACTAATGCTAGTGTCTTTTTCTCCATAGGGGCCGGGGTACGGAATGCCGGGGAACAGGCACTGACCCGAGATGAGAGGTGAAATCCTTGTAGAAATCAGGTAAGTCTTTAATGAGCATTTTTTGGTAATGTCTTTTCATTCGCTCATTAACGCTGATGTCTCTTTTTCCCCTTAGGGGCCGGGATCCGGAAATGCCAGGATGCAGCGCGGACCCGAAATGAAGAGGGAATGAATCAACAGGTAAGTCTTAACATGGAGATTTAGCTTTCCTTATTCCCTTCTCTCCCTCACCTTTTGTTCTGGTCTTTTTCTCCCTAGGCGCTGGGGCGTGACTGCGAATCCGGATGATCGCTGCTGAACATGGAGGCACCCTGTAAAGGTGAGTGGAAAGCGGCGCTGCAGCGATCGACGCGAGGAGCTTTTAAATTAAAGTCTTCCTTTTCAGGATTGTCGGCGAGATGTCTCCGGGATGCGGATTTAGCAGGTAAGAACTTTTCCTTCTTCTGTTCTCTTCTCTTCTCTTCCTTTGCAGGTTATCCAGGATGCTGGCAGGCGTGGCAGAAGTCAGGATGCAGGAGCAGACACAGTGAGCGTCCAGCTGCTAGATGCAGAACAACGCGAAGCACGTGTGGCTGTTCGGGTGGGGTTTAAATAGCCTTGGAAGAAGTTCCAGGTATGTATCCTTCCTCCAATCAGGTATGTATCCTACCACGCCCGGATGGTAAATTAGTCCCACAGGTAAAGTAGTTCCTTTCAGGCCTCAAGGAGGCCGGGATCCTGCAGCATGGTCTGCATCAGGTAAGTGCACCCAAGCATTCCCATAATGAGCCTGGCGCCTATGGCGCCAGGACTCTGTCCAAAGGGCCCCTATATGGGGTTGCTGGGTCCTTCCTTGGGGACTGGATGTCCGCTTTCGGGGACGCCGGGCTTGAACCGGAGCACTGCTGTGACTTGGTGTACGATTTGGGCGTGGTCTTTGTCAAGATGGATAAAGACTTGGCCATTTGTGAGCTATTTTTTTTCTTTGTCCAGCTCCTCGTCCGTGGTGGAGTGGAAGTCGTCCCCACCCCCCCCCCCGAACAGCAGGTCTAATACGTTTTCCTGGACGTCCGGGTTGAATTTAGTCGCACAGAGCCAGGCGGTTTTTCTCAGGTCTGTGGCGATGCAGATGACCCGGCCAGAGGTGTCAATGTGGGCCATGGTGGACTCCATGATGTCCTGCGCCACCAGCTTGGCCTCAGCCCGCCTAGCCTTGAAACGTGATTGGCTCTGCGTAGGAAGCTCTGGGAGGAAATCCCCAATTCGCCGCCACAACCTCTAGTTAGCGGCCGACAGCATGGCATCTGTGTTGGCCTGACGAAGATGCAAGGACGTGTTGGAATACAGCTTCAATTATCTTCTCCTCCTTGCCTAGCAGCGCCACAGAGGAGGAGGAGGAGGCGGAGGACTACTGAGGCTTGGAGTATAGTTATGCTGCAGCGATCACTGAGGAGTGCGGTTGAGGGTGGGCCGATGGCAAGAGTGTACCCCCCTCCATCTGCCTGAACTTGGCGTCCAGGCAGCGACTGACTGGCTGGACAGACTGGGGCTTGTGCCAACCCTTCGACTACATCAGTCTGCAGTCGAATTCCCATTTTAGCAGAGGGGCGTCGCGTGCGGCCCTCTGCGAGGACCCCCTCTGCTGGTTGCTCGACCTCAGTTTGAGCCAGGCCCAGGTACTCGGCCAGCCCTGCAAGGCGTTCATGGAAGGCTTTGGCTGACGATGGGTGTGTCAGGGTCTTCCTCACAGTGTCCACCTGGGGGTCTGGATGATCCTG
Source organism: Ambystoma mexicanum (assembly GCF_040938575.1). Classification (NCBI taxonomy): domain Eukaryota; kingdom Metazoa; phylum Chordata; class Amphibia; order Caudata; family Ambystomatidae; genus Ambystoma; species Ambystoma mexicanum. The sequence continues at coordinate 859,559,591 of NC_090930.1, read as the reverse complement.
CAACGGAGGAGTAGCGGGAGCCGGAGGCTGGGGTACTGAGACCGGAGGCTGGTAGTGAACAGCCCAAAAAGGTTGGGGGGGGGGCTGGAGCAGGTGGCAAAGGCTGTGCCGGGACCAGAGACGCCGGCGGACGAGCCTGAGTTGCTGGAAGCATTGGCAGGAAGGCCTCCCTGATGGCATCCCGGAGGATCACACCCATCCGGGGGGACTTAATGAGTCCCAGGAACCTCTCAAGGAAGCTGTCCTCACAGGCTGAAGGGGTGGTAGGGGATATAGACGGATTAGCGGGCTGCATACCCTGCCCATATGGACGTAGCGGGAACCTATCCTGCGCAGATGAAGGATAGGCTGTAGGCCACGTACCTGGTTGACACCAGTCCCACCTTGACACTTGTTCTTCGCTGAAATCACGCTCCTGGTGCGGCAGCAGGGGAGTGAAGTCTGGCACGGTAGCCATCTTGTCCAGCTGCAGTCCATGTGCCTGCGTCGTGTTGCTCGGCTTGCTGGGCCCAGCCTCCTCCAGGACTCTTCAGTATGGATCATGAGGCCTACCCTGCTCCTTAGGCCGAGGCCTGGTAGGCGGAACACCCTCGGCCACGGGGCCAGTAGAGCCGCATTTAGACGCCTCCTCCGACTTATTGCTGGTACTAGGGTGTGGCCCCTCGGGTGAAGACCCAGTACAAGAACATTCCGATCCCTCAACACTCACCGGGAGGATCCCACGACCCCCTCTACCCATAGTCTGGTAGCCAGGGAGGTCTCGGTGCACATGCTGGTAGTAGAACCTGGGCGGTCCCTCCAGCGCGGGCAAGTCCTTGGGAAGGAGTCTCCCTTGTGTTCTGTTCTCCATCTCTACTGGGTGTGATGGAGAACAGAGGCCTTACCTTGGGCCTAGATCGATGTTTGACAAAGTCTTCAGGTCCTCTGGAGGAGATTTCTGGAAAAGCTTCCTCCACCTGGCTAGCCTGTTCTTCAGAGACCTAGATGACACCTAGGTGACAGGGCGTTGCACGCAGTGCAAGCTTGCCAACCGTGGTCTGGGCCAAGGCAACAAAGGCATAGGGCGTGGGTGTCTGAAGTTGGGAAGAGCCATTCGCTGGATGGATACCTGCTGAATCAACATGCGCCAGGGAGGAGCACAACACCTGAGGACCGAGTACATGTATGATAAGACAAAAGACAGCAGTATCTGTGCGTGGAATTACATTGCGAAGCCAAACCCAGGAGCGCTGGTGAATTCAGCCGTTCCTGTCGACGATGAAAAGGGGACTGAGGTGTGTTGCTAGAGGGTGGAGTCAGGGCAGCGCATGCTCCCAGGACCGCACCCCTGTGCGCCTCTAAATCTAAAGGGGAAGAAGGTTTTTCGGGTGAAAAGGGTTCCGTCTCCCATCGCTTGGAAGAAATGCCCATGCAGTATGGAGGAAAGGGGACGGGACGTAAGAGTATATTACGGATATTCATAATTTTACTGGGTCTAGACACAGTCTCCTGTCAATATTACTGGAGCCGATGGTTCCACCACTAACTCTTCAGCATGGTCTCATTTTCCTGAGTTTTCCATGGAAGATGTCTCTAGGGCAGCTCGTCTATTGAAGTCGGCAGCCCCTTCTGATCCGGTGCCTTTGCAGGTACTTCAAGATATTATGCCCTCTATCGGCTTGTAGAGGCGGTCCCAAATAAAGCCTGCACTCCAGTCGCCCATTTTGAAGTTCCAGGAACGTGCACACCAAAATATATGTGACATATGATGAGCAAATAAACCAGCAGAGAGCCGCAGTGGGGCTCTGTCCAGTGCCTATTAGAAGAGCAACACCTATTGAAGTACCGATACTCAAAAAACCATGGACAGTAAGGTATCCATTAAGGAAACACTACCAGCAAATTAAAACGAAATGAAGATTGCTTAAGTACTGTCCCGTAAGAAACCAAAAAGGCCTTAATGGAAGACGAATGGTGATGTTATGAGGGTCCGAACTGTGTTGCAGATAGATGAAATGACAACCAAAGAATGACAAAGACGAAACGCCATGAATAAAGATATTGTGAACCTAAAGGTGGAGAACGATGTTGAAATACAAAGAAGTTCAAGCTGTAAGCAAGATGAAGATATTCAACTAGTTTACACCTGTAAATATGCTTGGAACCGCAAGAAAGCGAAGGAAACAGTGCAGCTTGCTATGCTAAGTAAAAACATAGTGCGGCAAGCGCCATTGTACATAGTCTACCTCAAACGAAGCACTTTATAACAAACTTTTCTACTTTGCAGAGAATCAGAACCAACCCAGGTTACTAAAGGCCAAAAGCAAGAAGATTCATATTCTAGCAACACGAGGAGAGACGGCTGAATCGAAGAGAGACGGCCAGGGAAGCCAAGGTCATTCCAATAGAAGTTATGAACAGTAGCTGCTTTTAATTGAAACTAAGAACAGAATATCCTGCCTCTGAAGGATCGAGATAAGAAGGCGAAGGCAGGTGAAACGAAAATCAAATACACAGATTGAGACAAACGAGAAATTCAGTGTGGGAATCGTGTGACCAGCCGAGCAAGAAGCAGCATAGGTGCACACCTACGCTTGGCACCGGACCAAGCAGAGATATCAGAACCTTTCCAGACAGACGATGCAGTTTCGAGGCCAACCACAGTGAACTGATTAAGACATGGCTATTAAAGCAATGATTGATTGTAATGAGGGCTGGAGGAAGGCCGGGTAACTAAGGGGCACCTCACACCTGGCTGACTGTTCTGTGTGCTGCTAAGCAAAGTGGAAACGTATGCATGGGGTTGGTGCCAACCCAATCACAATGGACCAAATTATCTAGGGACCTATAGTTAGTAAAACCAATGTGACGTCTACAGTAGTCATTTTTGAAGGAACAGCTTACACACCCACCTGACAGTGCTTCCCCAATCCCCTCACTCCGTTACCATATACAGATATAGTACCTATAATAAAGTTTTCTTTTCCTAACCAATATAAATGCATGTTAACTTTAGTGTTACACGTCAATTATGACGAGTTTTGAGTATAAATGTTACAACTTGTATGAAGTTCGTTGGAGTTGAAGCGAGAAGTACGATTGCGTCACTGCTGAAATCCATGACTCCCTGTTTTTTGTACTCGTCATTAAACGGACTCCCTTTGCCAAACCATTGAGTTGTCCTTAAGGATTGGTGTTGGAGTAATAAATCTGCACCCCCATCCATCTCAAGGGTGCAGCTATCTCGTCTTAAAGTACTTCTGAGCAAACCTCGGCTCTATGGGCTGGCCGGGGGTCTCGGGGTACACTTGGTAGCAGAGATTGATTGTTATTGATTAGAATAAAACACCCATTGACCGTCGTCATAGAGTAACTCTAGGTCTTCGTCAATATCACGAGTCCTTTGTCATTCGGCCGAGTAGACCGTGAAGCTCCCCGTAGACAGTGGTAGTGTAAGAGAAGTCTGCAAACCAGGGTCTGAAGGAACCCATGTTTCCCCACGCAACCCCTTCCCATTCCTACAGGCAGCTGAGCGGGCGAAAAGCCGAAAAAGGCGGTAACGAAGGCGGTGATCCCGAGGGTCCAGAGAGGAAAAAAAATGCCAACGGTGAGTGAAAATGACGGAGTGTTTTGGCAAAAGTGCATGCTTTAGAACAAGGGAAAAGGTAACGGAGGGAGGCAGGAGAAAAAACAAAATATAGTTAGAAGTAGAGAAGAATGCATACATCTAAGCGGAAGGGAATAATGACTCCAGAATAATTAAACAAAAGATAGGTTACCGGGGAGGACACCCGAGAAGAGAGGTTACCGGGGAGGACACCCGAGAAGAGAGGGTACCGGGGAGGACACCCGAGAAGAGAGGGTACCGGGGAGGACACCCGAGAAGAGAGGTTACCGGGGAGGACACCCGAGAAGAGAGGCTACCGGGGAGGACACCGGAGGAGAGGATTCGCCTTATTCCTACGCTTTTAATGTAAGTGGCTAGAAGAAACGTGTACCCATAGTCCCAACTAAAGGGGAACAAACAGACTACCACGGCGATTAAAGATACTGTGAAAGGGGTACGTTTAAACTCCATGTCGGGGTAATATTTAGAGGGAGAGATAAGTGTGACCAGCTGGCGTTCGTCTAGTCTGTTAAACGTCTGTCTTGTTGACAACATTTCTTTGAGAAAACCGATTTCAATTTTACTCAATTGAATAGCGGAGATAATATCACATGCAAATTGATTTTTGAGTAAAAAAAGAAGAGAACATTTTGTGGGAAAAAAAAAAATCGGGATTGGAGCTTGCAGTGTTTGGTGCTCGCTCATTGTTGGAAGTTGTTTAAGTCGCATGAAGCGTTGACAAGTGTTATATAAGGAGAAAGTTAACAGATTTAAGCATGGAAGACATAACTCCATTGACACACCTATGCAAACAGTTGCCGAAACATGCACCCAAGGAAAAAAAAACAGTACAGAGTGGGTTAAGGGGACCACCCACAAAATGTTTATGCCAAGGCCACAAGGGGGGTCCTTATCTAAAGCGGTCTTGCAACACATGACGACATTTGCATACCACATACAAGGGCAAAAAGACAAACGCCTCGCTGTTCTGGAACTTTGGAAAATGTATTAACAGGGAAAGGAAGAGGCGCTACCAATAGATTGGATGCTTCATGTATGCACAGAGGGGGGGGGGGGGGCGAGACGCCTGCTGCGCCACCCGCCCCATCTGAAACGAAGGTTGAAGAAAAAGACGAGGGGTTATACCCGCTGAGAGAACTTAAAGCAGCTACAGGGTATAGTAACCTGGCATATGAGTCACCTACGCAAAGTAGTGACGCAAATCAATGGAGAGAAAACGTTAAGGATATCGCCTCCACAGTCCCAAGGGACAAGGAGAGACGCGATGATGAAAGAAGGGACCAGACACAGACAAGTACATCTCTCGATAAAAAGATGGAGGGGAAACGAAGATAGAACTGATGATATAGCATTCGCAAAAACAAATGGAGGGGAGTGCAAAATGTATTGAAACTCGATGGCAAAGGCATTGATGATGCGAAACAAAAGGAGACTAGACAATGTACAGAGAAAAGAGGACGAGAAGGAATTGAGAGACGAAAGAATAAGCAAAAAAGATAGACAAAGGCGAGAACAGCTATATAGCGAAGAGCAAGAAAGACAGCTCGATCGCAAACCGAGAGCAGCCAATGATCAAGACAGAATCAGCAAAGGTCAGAGGAAGAGCAAAGGATCCGAGAATAGACAAAGGGATGAAGAAATCCGAAGGGCAGATGAACGTAGAAATTAAAAGAAAAAAAAGAAGAAGATGGGGTCAGAGAAAAGGCGAGCAAGCACAGAGAATTCGATGACGATGTAGAACGTAAGCGAAGGCAGAGAGCATGCAATACCAGATCCAGTAGTAGATTGGGAAAATATGGAAGAATTTTCTCCTGTGTACGCTTCAATGCCAGCTACATCTAGGGCAAATATGGAAGATGACTGACACCAGACGCATCGGAGAAACAATCGATAGAATATATGATGAAATGGGGCTAGAACAAACACCCCAAGGGGAGGGGGAAGACGAGCGCCTGGAGAGCACTCAGCTGTACGACACTGAGGATGTCTCCCGAACTAGTGGGAATAGAGAACTATCCCTGGATAGACTAGAAATAAGTAGGAGCAAAGAAGACACGAGAAGTGGCACTAATTAGGGACAGACAATGTCCGACTCAGAAAGGGAGGAACGCAAGAAAAAGGAGGAAGAGAGAAAGGGTGAAAGACGATTCCCAACAGAGAAAGGGATATGATGGTCAGACATTAGCGAGTCCGCACCAAGGACATCAGAGTCAGCCACACAGTAAGAATGACACGAAGGAGTATCTCACGGTCAGAGGAGGTTGTCAACACCTCCCTATGTGGACGGGCTCAAGACATTGCCAGGCAGACGGCGATGCAGGAATGTTACCCCTGCAACACAAAGGGGAATAACGAGAGAAGAGAGCGAGCTATGCATCCCAATTCCCGTTACTCGAGAAATGGGGGGCGAGACCACAATATATTCCATGGCCACACATGGATCGAGAAAACCTGAAAAACAAGCTTCCAATGCTGACATCGGGAGACGGAAAATGTATACACGAGTTAGAAAAAATAACAGGAGGAAACATGTTAGCTATAGGGGATATCAAGCGTCTCCTAATCGCCATACTTGGTGAGAGAGCAGACGTGTAGACACGAGCAGGTTACCCTGGAGTGACCACAATTAATACTGCGCATGACAGAGCTCCACTTAACACTTCTGATATGGGAGCTATAATTACACATAAAATGAAGGAGTCTGAGGATCCGTTAATTTACAAACAGAATTTTCAAGACACGTGGGTACTCTATACTCATGAATCTTGGACGAAATCTATAACTGTGTTCTACCATATATTGTGCCAAGGGCTGCCAGAGCCGGTACAGAAACAGCTCAAGAAATTGGTAGGAATCGAGGCTAAACCTTGGGCAGAAATACAGCGGACCATCGCACACTATTGCAGGCTACTGCAAGAGAAGAATCGCAAAAAGGAAGCTACATGAAAGGGTGAGTAAGCTAAATTGGTGCAGAAGAATGTCAAAATATGCTCTTGAGGGAGCCATGATAACTAGCACAGCTGAATCGAGCATGCAGCTGGTCAATAACCCGCAGCTGACTAATCAGGGCAGTACTGGGTTTTATCCCACGGGAAGACGAATTAGAGGAAGGGGATGGCAGAGTAATCAGGGAGGTTTTCAGAATAATCAAGGTTTCCAAAATGTGCAGAATGGCAACCAAGATATGTCAAATGGGCAAAAGATCTGACCACCGCCAGTATGTTGGTTGTGTGGGATGACGGGAGATTTAGCACGCACATGCAGAAACCAAGGCATGATGCAAAACGGCCAAGGTATGGGAGCAGGTATGGTGAATCCACCTGGAGTTTTACAGCAGGGAGTTGCACAGAATCACATGGTTCAACAGCAAACACAAGGAGCTCAGCAAAACCCACAACCCCAAAATGTAGGGAGTTTTCCACAAGGGCAGTCCCAACAGTCACTGCTGCAATTGTCACAAACGAGCTCAGGGCAGACCATGAACCCTGGAATGAGTTTTAACACTGGTAATGGGGGAAGTCCATTCGCATAAGGTGGGACAAAACTATATATGGACTAGGACATTTGACTGGGAACCCTGCTGTGTTCTATCCTATCATTGACACCAGACCCTCACCGGGAACCTAGGGTGGATGTTGTTATAGGGGATAAAGAATATTTCTTCTTAGTTGACACGGGTGCAAAACACTTGTGCATACTTGAAGGCAAGTTTTCCTTGTCCGGCGAGGCCATAAATACTCAGAATTTTACAGGAGCTACCAGTCGTGTTCCCTTGACAAATGCACTTCCAGTCTCCATAGGAGAATGTGAAGTGAATGCGCCCCTATTATATTCATGTCAGAACCCAGTAAACATTCTGGGTTGAGATTTAATGACGAAGTTAAACATGACAATCTCATTCACGGAGGAGGGCATAGTATGTTGAACTCCAGGAATGCACTATTCAAATGTATGCAAAATGATCAGAGCATACGCAGGACACAGCTATGAGGGCCATACCATTAGAGCCAGAAAAATTCGCGTATGGTATGCGCATAGTTATGGGAGGGCTGCCAGGCCTTGTAGACAGAATCATGAGAACCCCAGATAAATTTCCATTTAGACCAAGAATACTGATGCAAGAGGAGAAGGGACAAGTATTTCCCTTGATACACAGTGGTAGTACGAGGGAGAATGGCCTTGATAGATGGTTATGACGACAAAGGCCGACAATGATGCGCAGGAATTGCCACTGAAGGATATCCATTGACTGACGTCACTGATGACGATCTGTTTGAAGAACAAGCAGCTATGGGAGAGAGAATGGTGGAAGGTAGTCTCACCTTTTGGGTGAATATGATCAAAAGAAGTGCCTCAAAGAATGATGGCACAAAACCGTCCTGAATATTTTGACGACATGGTCCAGGTGCCTGTCTCAGTATGGACTACAGGACCGTATGACGTAGGCCTCCTGAAAAGTGTTGGAGAAGTGAGAATTAAGCTAAAACCAGGAGTAATTTTACCCAAAGCATGACAATAGCCCCATATCCAGAGAGGCAGATGAAGGGATTTTTAAGACAATTTCGGCTATGATGGAGCAAGGCATCTTAGCGACGTCAGAGTCGTCATGCAATACTGCGGTTTATCCAATCAAGAAATCAAAGGGAGGGTCTTGGTGGCTAATCCAGGATTTATGCCCAATAAATGATATTGTTGTGGCAGAGTTCCCTTTAGTCCCTAACCCGGCTACAATCTTAAGTAATATACCTGTTGAGGTAAAATATTTTACGTGATCGACTTAAAAAATGCTTTTTTCTCAATCCCGTTGCACCGTGACTCACAAGATCTGACGTCATTCACGTTCAGACAGATGCATCTGAAAAGCATGAGGCTACCTCCGGGGTACTGGGAGTCTATTTTCAATAGAGTCCTGCAAATGGATTTAAGCAATATTGCATTAAAAAGTGTTGTACTGCAATATGTGGATGACATCTTAATCTGCAGCATGACAGAAGAGCAATGCAGGCACGATTCTGTTCAGCTATTGACTATACTGGCTGAGAAAGGATATAAGGTTGACGAGGAAAAGCTACAATTTTGTCAACAGGAAGTGCTGTACATAGGCCAACTGATCTCACATGAGGGAAAGAGTGACCCCAGAAAGGGCTGAAGCCATACTGAACACGGCTAAGCCACACACGGTAAAACAGCTGCAGAGCTTTTTAGGCCTATGCAACTAAAGGCCCAAGTGATGAAGGAAAAGATTGAATGTCTGAGTCCATGGAGGAAGGATTTGCTGAACTCAAGAAAGCTATTTGCACAGCACCCGTTCTAGGGATTCCCAATTATGCAGAGGAATTTTACCTGTTTTCACACACCAATGGCAGTGTCATGACGGCAGTGCTCACTCAGAGAACCACACTGGGATACAAGCCCCTGGCATACTAGAGGGGAAATTTGGACCCGGAAATGAGAGGTCATTTTCCGTGCTAACAAAGTTTCGCTGCCGCAGCGTTCGCCATAGAGAAAGCGACAACCATTTTGATGGGTTGCTCAATGACGTATGTCGAGCAATCCATGTTTGCCATTCTAGAGAAACCAAAGGGCACATTGACATCTCAAGAGATCTTCTGCTTATGAAGTGATCATATCAAATCCATCGATTAAGGTAGTTCGATGCAAAATAGTGATCCCAGCTATGTTTATAGCAGAGCCAGTCACTGAAGGAGAGCCAATACATGACTGTGCAAAATATGAAGAATTCTATGATGAAATTCCCAGAGTGAAAGAAAATGCTTTGGCGGAAGGAGAAAGTGTCTTTATTGACGGTTCTTCGAGGATCGATCAAAGTGACAAAGATATACAGGCGTTGCTGTGATGAAACGCAACAAATGGAGATTTCTGAGTACTTATTAGTGTGCAAATACCATCTCATTATTCAGTGCAGGCTGCAGAATTATTGGCGTCGATACTCGCCATAGAGAATCATCCAGACCAGGAAGTAACGGTGTACAGTGACTCTGCCTATGTGACAACAGTGCACGCAGGCTTAGCGTGCTGGAAAAGGAGGGGCTACCTCCGAGCATAAGGCACGGCAGTGCAGCACGCAGCCTTAATGGACAGGCTCATTAAGGCACGACAGCTCCCAGTGGGCATAGCGGTCATGAAATGCTCCGCCCACACAAAGGGGACAGATTTTATCTCATGCGGAAATCAAGCAGCAGACACAGAAGCCAAGCGTATGGCATCCAAAAGTGAGACTATCATGGAAGTGGAAGTCATCCATACCAATGAGAGAATGATGGTTGCACGAACGACACCTGAAGGCTTTAATAATCTTGGGCAAACGCAATTAATGGAACTCCAAGGAGATCGCCACAAGAAGAAGAAAGCATATTCCCGACACCCCGAGATAGAGCTAGATGTGATGACCAGTCAACAGGAGAAATGTTAGGGTCTGAAACGCAAAAATACCTGGATTGCACGACATCTTGCCTTACTGTAATTTCAGACCAGCTGCAGCGACAACGAAAGGGGTGCAGGGCAGCACGGAACACAGGAGATACTACAGACACAGCTCAAGGTGTACCATCCGTTTTCCCTGGAGACACCGTCCTTGTAAGGAACCATACGAGGAAAAAGTGGGATGAGCCAAGATGTAACGGCACCTTCACAGTGGAGAACTGCACTCCCTCTGCAGTGAAACTACAAGGCAGGAGAGCTTGGATTTTTCTGGGCGATATCAAACCCTACATCAGAGAAGGCCCCCTGCCTGCACCCCAACAAGAGGAATTTACAAGCAACGGGGAAGAACCACAGCACATGCAAACGAGATCCATGACGAAGAAAAAGGACGCATGACCAGCCAGACAAAGATTAAGAACTTTTTGTAAATTGTGGCTTAAATTGGACACTTCCTCCAAGCAAAAAAGGGGATAAGGACAGAACGGACACTCTGTGCATACTAGTTGCAGGGTGAAGAAGAAAACTGCATGTATAAGCCACAACATAGTCTGTTGACTTTGGACTGAAGCACACTTAAGGCCTTTATAAAAAATAACATGCCAAATTTTGTTCGAGGACACAAATTGGAAGAAAATACAGTAACCAGACTCATTCCACACCGAGACCCTATTCGGAATCACTTATGGTGTCCCGCAGTAGTGACATCACCAAAGATGTGGTCATATACTTTAACCTAGTGCCAAGATCATATCCTTCATTGGTGGGGAGACTCACCAGTGTCAATGACTTGCATCAAGATCCTGAAAACGAAAAGACAATAAGAAAATTGCTTACTGTGATTGCCGAACAATTTCTCCTACTTCCTGAATACAGCGAGGAGAAGCCAAATGTCTCAAGCAGAGAAGGAAATAAATGAGCTTGTCAATATATTGTTCTTTTGCATAATCGAAGACTGTCCAAATCGTTTCTTCGAGATCCAGGGAATACAGAAAATCTAAGCCACCTCCTAAATAAAATTGTGATCTTAGTTGCACTCCACGCAAATGGACAGTGCAGACATTGTTTACATAGAGGAGAAAGCATACAATCCTGAAACTCAGCAAGACAGGACGGATATCCCAGTCACTAAAAGACAGCAGGTAGGCCCACAACATCTTCTTTAGTCTAGTCACTGACTTTCCAGAGCTAGTGGGGAGACCGATCGATGTTGACGTCCTCCTATTCATCAGTTCCAGCTAATGCTGCACAGATGGGCATGCTTTTGCATGGAATCTTACTACAAATATAACTCTCTAACCATCAATAGAACTATCTGAGGAGAGCCTAAAAGCTTTCCGCCGCGGGACAGATCGAGGAAGCAGTGTCAAGGGTTTCACATTCTTCCATTTGTTATTTTGTCTCTATTCTTCATACTGACCAGGATACAACAGGTCTTCGGGACTGAAACAAATCCGGGGCGTGGCCTGGAGGTGACCTACTTTGAACATGCACAGTAAAAGGGCTTGCCGAAGTGTTCATTGATTTGATTTTTCCCATAGTCTAGCAAATAAACTGTATCCTGAGATAAGAGACAACTCACCGCCCGCAAGAGGGGACACACTAGTAGGACACATGAAACTCAAACACAGATTCCGAAAGACTACATTGGTTAAAGAAGTATAGTAAAAGGTAGACATTTTGCGAATGATCGAGATGGGGATCCAGAGCAGCAATCTTGACCTCCCACAGGAGGAGAGACGTCCACATTTCTCTGGAAGTAAATGCTGCCGCCTGACCTACAGGGGCATAATGTATTTGTGTATCATATTTATCATTGTTTTACTGTCATTAACGATCAGAACTGCATTTTATTTTATCGGTGCACGAAGCGTTCCAATTCCAGTGCACCCACCTAATGACGCACGCATGAAACCCACAAAGGCACCCAGACCTTACATAGTCATTCCGGTCCCTAGAAGATCTGATGGTGGAATGAATGAGCTTGAAATGGATACGATTAGCAATGACACACACACTTGTGGTAACGAACAAAAAGAAAAGCCTGAGACAGGGTCGGCAAAGGGTGAATGAAGAAAGATTACCGACAACCACACATGCAAACACTGAATTCACACGCAACAGGACTAGTGTCAATGACTACAGAACCACAATTCACAGCATTAGAGAAGAAAAGACTGCATACTATAAGAAACTCCATAACAGACATTGTGGAAAGACAAGAAGAATTGGAGAAGAAACCAACAGAAATGATAATGATACACAGTCCTGAGACAACACTGATGGAGACAAAGAAACTCAAAGAAATCTCACAAGCACAACCAATAGTAGACGCAATATGGCCGTCATTAACCAGAGAAAGGAAGACTAGAGGAGCTGAAGAATAAACACCCAGAAGACAGCAGTAACAAACATATGTTCCAACGAAAGGGACAAGTACAAGTTCCACAGTACGACCATACACCAATGCCAGTATGGATACGAACGTTCCTAGCCAGAAAGAAAGAACTGTATGAGGACCAGGAAAGAACTGCCAGAATTCGGTCTACTCAAATGGCGCAGATGAGGAGGCCTGCACCATGGACCGGGATACCCGAGAATCCTCCAGCAACAAGGAGCCATACAGATGCATTCAGGGATGTACTTATAGGCAATTACATGAAAACCTTGAGAATCAAGAGAAGCATGCATGGAGATGACAACGAACTAAACGACTACCTGGATAGCACAGCAAATCTGGGAAACATTTGGTACCAGCACATGAAAGAAGTTGGCAGACCAAATTCAGAAGGGGAATGCTTTGTTTGTGTATTCCTTGTAACGCTCACTTGGCTCCCACGGAGGCACTGGTCTTGTCTGGGTTGCTGTGGCCTCTTCAAGCGTGATGCGCAGAATTCGGACCACCGATTGAACAGGACCCCCAAATCTTGCTTGTCTGGCCCGTAGGAATATCCTTCTGCAGATGAGAAAGGGGATTACTGTCTGCTGAATAATGTGGTTGCACCCCCATTTCCCCCTTCGTTCTCCTCTGACTTCCTCCAAAACCCCCGGTTTAAGCTCACCTTATGGTTTCGAAGGATGAACTCTCCATCCTGCTTCTGATGCAGGGGCGCGCGTTCGTCCAGTTACTTCACTGGTTTTCAGAATGGCGCTGGCAAATCCACTTGACGTTACTGAGCGATACGCCGTAAGTAGGAAGATGCAAAAGTTCAAGTGTGAGCCTCCTTTTATGTTGTCTTTTTCTGCCCTTTATTTCAGGTGCAGAACAAAGGCGATGCGTTGAGGGGTTAAATTGCCAAGGTAAAATCAGCTGAGTCAGTGATGAGGGCGACCCCTCTAAATGCCTTTATAATTCCCCAGTAATGTCGTTTGTCCTTTCCCCATAGGGACCAGGGTGCGGTACCTGCCAGAGATGTGGCGCCGACCCGAGATGTGGAATGGCTCACCAAGAATAGCCAGTAACTAATATGGCTGAAAATCCAGCTTTCCTCTTGTGTTCCCTGGCTCACCTTTTGGCTCTTCTTCTCTCCCTTAGGTGCGGTGCAGAGATGTGGCGACCGGCACTGAGAGCCACGATGGAGCCGAGCGGCGTCTCGGGAACAGGTGAGTGAAGCGCGGCGCTGCAGCGAGCAACGCGGTGCTTTTAAATGGAAGTCTTCCTTCAGGAATGCTGGCGTGAAGATTCCGGATGCAGGTAAGAAGGTTGAAATAGTTCTTGGTTTTCACCTTTCTCTTCTCTTATTCCCTTACAGGTGTTCCAGGTTCGAGGCGGGCATGGCCGGAGTCCAGGTGCAGGAGCAGACACGGTGAGTGTTCAGCTGCTGGGATGCAGAACAACGCGAAGCACGTGTGGCTGTCCGGGTGTGGGTTAAATAGCCTTGGAAGAAGTTCCAGGTGAGTATTCTTCCACAGCCCCACCCAAGTAACAAAATAGTTCCTTCAGAAAAATAGTCCCTCCTAAGCCTCATTCGGCTTGGTTCTTCATGCAGCATGGTCTGCATCAGGTGAGCGTACAGCATGGTCTGCTTCAGGTAAGTGCACCAAACACTTCCCTTTATGAGCCTGGCGCCTATGGCGCCAGGACAGAGTCCAAAGAGCCCCAAATAAAGGGCCGCTGGACTTTTACCTGGGGGCGTGATGCCTGCTCCCGGGGGTGCTGGGCCTGGCGCTCCGGGGGTAGGCATCATGACATTCCTACCATACAGCATGGGGAAGTCCAAGATCTTCGTAACTGTAGAAATCGATGTCCAGACAGCACGCTGTCTTTCACACGTAGCCATGTGCAAAACTAGAGGCCAGTTCATGGGAAGTGACGATTCCCTAATATGGGCAACAGCTTATCCCGACGAAGGTGATTATGTTCAAGACATTAAGACAAGAAACAGAGCTCATACTAGGAACCATGTAATCAGGTATGAGAAACCTGGAGTGAAAGGAGCAGAAATAAGATGGGAAGTGAACCCGAAACTAAATTTCCAAGGAAAAACTCCAAAAGAGGCTCAAAGTTGGAGGAACAGAGACCAAATGCAGATTTGGGGAACAGTGCTTTCACCAGGCGGATGGGAGGAAGTAGTAGTAATCTGCAGGTCATGGATGGTCCTCTGAGCCTGCAAGCAGGCAATTGAAAATTCTCAAAGGCTATGCAAGCCATTATGGCCAAAACTTGTAAAACTACTGACATGGGTAGAAGACAGGAGGACCCTTACAGCTATTACCACTGGAAAGCTCAAAATTGTGCTTCAGGAACAATGGCACAAGGAAAATGGGAGAAAATCAGAACTGTTGACGAATCTTTGACGCCGCAGGAATGACGCATGGAACTGCCGTAATTATGGATCATTATCGGGCATGTGGGTCTAAAGCATACATCAGACTGCCAAGAGACTGGGGAGGTATATGCACAATAGTGAAAGTCCACGTTCCAGCATTAGTGATCCCGAAGTGAACTGAATATTGACAGTTTCCCAAAAGCAGATGCTCACCTGAGGAAGAAGAGATCTGTGGAACTGCTAGCTCGAATGAAGAGAGAATTACTTCTCAGCGAAATCAGAGGAAGCCCTTCATGCAATCCCATATGAAAACAGGCTTTTCAGCCTCACCTCATCAGTGTTCATAACGATTTTCGTGCCAAGAATCCAAGGTGGAGCAAATACTAAATGGTTACAGATAACCAGATGGGAGTTACTGCAAACCACTAACACGACCATAAAAGGATTCAATGCAATCAAGGAAGAGCTAAGAGCCATCCGACTGATGACTCTCCGGAACAGATAACAGATATGTCCTTGACATGATCACAGCTATGGATGGAGGAGTTTGTGCAAAAATCAGAGAATCATGTTGCACATTTGTACCTTCTAACGATGAGGAAATTGTAACTTTAACAGAAGCTATAAGTATGCTGAAAAATCTGCAGAACCAGATGATCGATGAGACTGACAAAGTTAAAGACAGCTGGTTTGGATCACTGTTTTCATGGGTCCCACAGTGGATGGCAGACGCATTCAATTCTTGAGAGCCCTGCTAGTGATATTACTAGGATTTTGTGTTATCAAAATAATAATCTCTCAGTGCCAGAAGACTGCTAAAAAAAAAAGCCATAGGGATAAAGATCATGATTGAGGTCAAGCCAGGATGGAAGCCCAAAGACCTGACTGATGAAGAAATAAACTTTGTGAAGGCCAGCATTCACGCACCAGAAGGAACAAAGTTTCTCTATCCCAGGAAGCACAGAAATTATGTGGGAAGATTAGTTTACTGCAGCCCAAATGGACAGTGCCAACTGATGACATGGAATAAAGATGAACATGTAATGACAGCATAAAGCCTGAAATGAGTGGTGAAAATCTGGACTCCAAAGGGACACTTCTTCAAACCATCACGTACAGATCCGGAGGATGAACAAGGAATGACCCCAGACGATGGAGTGAAGATGAACACAGAAGAACAAAGTAAGATTAATCCGAACACAGAAGTGAAAGTGGTCGATGAATCGCCCAGAGGGGGGTGGGTGTAGGGGCGGTCCCAAATAAAGCCTGACTCCAGTCGCCCATTTTGAAGTTCCAGGAATGTCCACACCAAAATATGTGACGTATGATGAGCAAACAAACCAGCAGAGAGCCGCAGTGGGACTCTGCCCAGTGCCTATTAGAAGAGCAACACCTATTGAATTACCGATAGCCAGAAAACCATGGACAGTAAGGCATCCATTAAGGAAACCCTACCAGCAAATGAAGCGAAGATTTCCCAAGTACTGTCCCGGAAGAAACCAAAAAAGGCCTTAATGGAAGACGAATGGTGACGTCACGAGGGCCCGGACTGACCTGCAGATAGATAAAATGAGAACCAAAGAATGACACACAGACGAAACGCCATGAATAAGGATATCGTGAACCTAAAGGGGGAGAACGATGTTGAAATACAAAGAAGTTCAAGCTGTAAACAAGATGAAGATATTCAACTACTTTACACCTGTAAATATGCTTGGCATCGCAAGAAAGCTAAGGAAACAGTGCGGCATGAAATGCTAAGTAGAAAAGTAGTGTGGCAAGCGCCATTATACAGAATTACCTCAAACGAAGCACTTGAAGCCAACGTCATACCAATAGAAGCTACTAACAGTAGCTGCTTTTAATTGAAACTAAGAACAGAATATCCTGCCTCTGAAGGATCGAGATAAGGCGGCGAAGGCAGGTGGCTGCTGAAACGAAAATCAAATACACAAATTGAGAGAAATGAGAAAAATTCACAGTGTGGGAATCACGTGACCAGCAGAGCAAGAATCAGCATGGGTTCACACCTAAGCTTGGCACCGGACTAAGCAGAGATATCAGAACCTTTCCAGACAGAAGATGCAGTTTCGAGGCCAACCACAGTGAACTAATTAACACATGGCTATTAAAGTTATGATTGATTGTAACAAGGGCTGGAGGAAGGACGGGTAACTAAGGGGCACCTCACACCTGGCTGATCGTTCTGTGTGCTGCTGAGCAAAGTGGAAAAGTATGCATGGGGTTGGTGCCAACCCAATCACAATGGACCAAATAATCTAGGGTCCTATAGTTGGTAAAACCAAAGAGACGTCATACTTTTAGTGATGTCTACAGTAGTTATTTTTGAAGGAAGGGCTTAGACGCCCACCTGACATTGCTTACCCAATCCCCCTTACTCTTACCATATACAGATATAGTACCTATAGTAAAGTTACCATTTCCTAACCAATAGAATTGTATGTTAACTTTTGAGTGTTACACGTCAAATATGACGTGTTTTGAGTGTAAATGTTACAACTTGTATGAAGTTTGTTGGAGTTGAAGCGAGAAGGACGATCGCATCACTGCTGATATCCATGACTCCCCATTTTCTTTTTTTACCCATCATTAAACGGACTCCCTTTGCCAAACCATTGTGATGTCCTTATTGATTGGTATTGGAGTAATAAATCTGCACCCCCATCCATCTCAAGGGTGCAGCTATCTCGTCTTAAAGTACTTCTGAGCAAACCTCGGCTTTATGGGCCGGCCGGGGGTCTCGGGGTACAATCTCCTGGGTTACCACAGCAGTTAATCTTTGTCAATCGGGCATCATTCCTATCAATCTTAAGCAGGCAATGGTTATCTCCCCCTCCCCCCTGCTCATAAACTAGTCACTGGACACCTATTCTTGCTAACTATTGTGCCATCTCACTTCACATTTCTCATAAAACTGCTGTAATCTTTGGTCTCTCCACTACTGCCCTCTTTTCTTGAGTCTTCTCTTCTCTCACTCCTTTCAGTCAGGCTTTTGCCCTGGACGGGGAAGAGAGGGTGTCCTGTTGTCCGTTGTTGACTATCTTACCATGCTGGTTGACCAGGGTGGAGTGGGAGCCCCGATATTGTTTGATTTGTCAGCGGCCTTTGACACCGTCACCCACTCCATCCTTGTGTCCTGCATGGCAGCAGGCCTATGCAGTCTAGTCCTGGCGTGCTTTTCATCCTTCCTGCCTGATAGGGGCCAATTTCTTTCTCTCCCCTCATTCTATTCTTCTTTCTCTTATATTGCTTGTGGAGTTCCTTAGAGCTCTGCCTTTTCTCCTATACAATTCAACATATTCAGCCATTGATTTGTCTCATCCACTCACATAGCTTTCGGTGCTACGTGTATGCCGATGACCCCGCAGATCTTCATTCCTTTAGATCTTGAAAAGTCTGGGGCGTCCTCCTGGCTGAGGTCCTGGTGGTGGGATCTCCCCTTTAGTCTGCTCTTTGGACTTCCTCTTTCTGGCCCACTGCCTTTGGTGTTTTAGCTATTCCCGGTACAGTGGTAAACAATTTGGGGGTTTGCCTCTCTGCCTCACTGTCTGCTCAAGTGAATGTAGTATGCAAAACAGGGAACTTCTAGATAAGTAATCCACGCAGTACTACCTTGTCTACCTACTAACCTTCGTCTTCGGGTGGTTGCCTCAGATATCAGTCGAAAATGACTATTGCAATGCCGTGGTTGTGGGTCAGCCACTTGGCCTTATTCATTGGCTGCAGCGCCTTCAGAATCTGGCAGCTAAAGTTGCCACCTCTACCCCTTAGGGGTCGCACATCAGTCCTGTGTTTTGTTCCCTTCACTGGCTGCCAGTAGCAAAAAGGATCGAATGTATCTCTGTCTGGTGCACAAAGCATTCTACCCTCAGGGTACAGAATACCTTCAGGATAAGTTTCAGCTATCTATATGTCCCTGGTCAGGCCCTTCAATCCGCAACCGCACATTTAGTGGTTATCCACAATTTCCGTTGTTTAAGGACTGGGGCGTGCCTTCTCAGTGTCTGCGGCTAAATTATGGAACGATCTGCCCGTTGCTCATAGGCAGGTTGAGAACCACTCATTTTTGCCGTCTCTTACAAACTTGCCTCTTTTAGGTTACGGTTAGCCTTTTGCCGACTATGTCCTTCGTGCCATGATGCCCTTGGGTGACTCAGTGCGTTAAAAATTATGATAATTTAGAGACCAAGATAATTCTTGGGTAAGTACTATAACATCATAAAACAATCAAAATACAACTCAATACCTATGGCATGCAAACCAAGGTATAACCTTATTTAGAGTAGAAAAAGCAAGTCAAGGTGAGTAAAACCCAAGGTTATACATTCAGGATAGTAATATAGTATTCTTGGGGAATAAGACCAGGTTAGACATACTTTTAGAATACAATCAGTATGTCAAGAGTAGTAGACCCGGTCAGTCATACAGTGACAGTTATGAAATCGCATAATAAACCTACACTGTTACAAGTATACACCTTGCAACATTAATATTCAGAACTCTGTTCAGAGCTAGTAAAACAACTCATACTTTCTAGAGGGGCCTCAAGCTACTCAAGGATAAGTATGAACAGTCTATTTTTGAATGCATTAAGAAACCAGGGAAAGCAAAACACAATTACACCTATTTATTTCATTTGTAAAGCGCAAACAGCCTGCAGGCATCGAGGCACAGTTGCAGGAACATGATATTAGTGATGCATTCATACAGAGGTTACAGAAATTTCAATAGGTTACAGATGCAGTACATATGTGGGGGCGAGAAGGAGCATATGATTAGCGGAAAAGCTGTGCTTGGAGTGCTTTTCGGAATACTCAGAAAGATTTCTCTGCTCTGAGTGGGGGGGGCGGTGTTCCATTGTTAGCCTGCTAGGTAGGGAGAGCTGACGCTGCTTACTTTGGAAGGAGTAGGCGGTCAATGTATGGTGTCCTGGTTGGTCTTGTTGAATGGGCATTGGTTAGTCTCAGAGAGGGGGGGGCGGGGCTGTAGCGGATAGGCACTTGTGAGTGATAGAGTTTTGAAGGTAATGCGAGCTTGGGTGGGAAGCCAGTGTCCATCCTTTCTAGCTTCTGAGATGTGTTCTCTTCTTGGGATGTTTAATGCAGCTCGAAGGGTGTTTTGAATAGTTTGGAGTTTGATGTTGCTGGAGGAGGTGCCTGCCAAGAGGACATTGTAGTAGTCCAACTTGAAGATGATGCCTCAGGCCACAGTTAGGCAGCTGTTTTTAGAGAGGAAGGGTGTGGCAGGCTTTAGGACTTTGGATGCATAGGCTGCTGAGGAGGCGTTGACTTGGCGTGACATGGTGAGGGAGTAATCTAGGTACACCCCTAGGGTTTTGAACGAGGCTGAGACGGGAATGGAGATGTTGTCAATCTGGAATGACGAATATTGTTTGGAGAGATATTTTAGGGCTATTGGTCGTCCAATGATTAGGATTTCTGTGATTGTCACTGTTCAGGCAGTAGTTATTATTGAGGGTGTTTGAGTCCTCAGCATAGTTCCATGTGACGGGATCAAAATGTGGGCGTAGTCGGCATAGTTAGCGTAGGCTATGCAGAGTCCAGAATGTCAAAAACAGGGCCTGGCAAAGATGTTCTGAAGTTTCAAGGTAAGTTATTGACCTATTGGCATACAACAATATTTTATCTAATAGCTAGTTATACCCAGTATAATTTTAAGAACTGTATAAGAACATTATGAAACTATTTTAGAATAGCACCAAAGCATTCCGGAGAAGCATAACCCACTAGTTCGGATGAGCAGCAGCCAATCAAGGCGAGTAAGACATACATACTTTTCAAAGGAGCCTCCAGCTACTTAAAAAGGTAGGTATAAACCCCAAGACTGTTTTAGATCTGTATAAAGCAGACCAGGAGAAGCAAATCCCAATGTTAAGAATGACAATGTTATTCAAGGCAGGTAAACCCGGTTGGTAAGCTTTTACACTCATTCAGTTAAGCAATGACAAAACACTACCAACAGTTTTGACCTTTTAGAAGGGGGAAACAATTCAAAGTTAGTAAAGGAAGTTGTACACTTTTTATAGAGGCAGAATGCAAATCAAAGGCAAGCATAAACTTAAACACTTTATAAACCAAAGGGAACGAGTCATCCTTTTTGTAGCTCCTCTGTCGACAAGTAAACGGGGCAGGACAGCAGTGGTCACTCCACGGTTACTGGAAGGGTCTGCAGTTGTTTCTGGACATCTTCAGCTTCGGATCCTCTGCTCTAGTGGTTGACTCGTGTCAGGGAGAAGTCTCAAATGTGCTAATTGCTTTCTACCTTAGAGAGCCCCAGCACTTTTGCTGGGCTCTAGGACTTTTTAAAATTCTTACCTGGAGAGCACGAGACCTTTTCCCCCCTCTCTCATGTATTTATATGTGATTTAAACACTTTATTTTGGTTGCTGAGTCTGACAAACTTGGTAGGCATCTTTTTACATTGTGACAAAGCACCTTCAATGCAGTGGCACAGGGAAGTCTTTCAGATTTCTCAAAGTTTTAAATACCTCCTCTTTGATAAACTACTGTTTCCAAGAGCAGTGAAGCGACATTGACTTTACTTGCATTGTAACTTTCTAGACCCAGCACACACTATTTTACAATAGGGTGCTGGAGGGTTACTTAGTATCCCCTTTGTCTAGTTTCTCAAGTAACATTGTTATGTTACCCTTTCTACGAGTAATGGCTGGTGGCAGTGGTTTACTTTTAACTACCATTAGGAGTTTTTACTGCGGGCTGCGTTCGCAACTGCAGTAAAGCACCCATTGGTGTCCATTTTGTCAAGGTCCTTCTTGAGATTTACTCTGCATGCCAAACCAGGTTTGGTCCCTTTGTTCATTTTGTCTTTGGCGGGATTCACAAGTGAAGTCCGCCTCTGGCTCTAGAGTGTCTGGTGAGGGAGGTGCCCGAAACTCTGTCCTTAATCCCCTTGGTTACAGGAATGCACCCAAAGGTGATTGGCCATCTGGCTGTCCAGCAAGGACAGCCACCCTGCTGGGTGACATAGCTAGTATGGAATGAATGGGAGAAACCTGCAAAAAAGGGGAGGCTTTTTGGCTTCGAAGGCAGAGTCGACCACTGGATGAAAGAATCCAAAGAACAACTCGGAAGAGATGGCTGCTGAAACTCCTGGACCGTCGGTTTGCCCGGTGAAGCCCTGCTGCTGTACTGAATCTCCAAAGACAGCTCTACTAGAGACGCCCTGCAAGGACGACTTCTCCCCTTGAGTTGGTGAGACCAATCAACTCCAAAGTGAACTCATCTGGACATCTTCTTGGAGCTTGCTGAACTTCTTTGCTACTGCAGGAAGCCAAGTGCCAGAGAGAGGAGCACCAGATTTGGAGTGCATCACTTAAGTCGGACCCGAGCTGCTGGAAGATCCTCCGGACTCCTAGTAAGCAGGACTGACCAAGCCTGAGCCACCACAACATAGTGCTGGACCCTACATGCGAGGAAAGTCCAAAGTGGTATCTGAGAGTCTGCGGTATTGGTATTTGCCGAGACGCAAGGAGCTGAAACCACAAAGTGTCAGTGAATAGAAGTCGGTGCTTTTCTGTTGCTGATCATCCCATTGCAGTGCAGGAGTCCTCCACAAGTCCTCCCTCTTGTCCCCACGATTGAAGCCCAAGGACCCAGGATCTGCAGAGCTGCACAGGAACAGAAGCCAGCTGGAACCATTTCTTCTAACCAAAGGTACTGTAAAGTCTACGAATGTACCTCTTGATGTGGTCACCTTGCTTGATCTCAGTGGAGACTTGCCTTGGTTGCTTCTGTAGAGTTGCTAACAGCTTTACATCACAAGCCTAATCGGCTCGTGGCCTACTTTGATTTCTTCTTTGCTACGAAGACTTCTAAAATATTGTGCAAGACTTTTATTCACCTACAAGAAGTGCTTCAGCTCACCTAGACATTTGCCCAATTGACATTGGCTGGCCTGGTTCCCTGAATAACTTCTGTCCTCTGACAGTTTTACCTGTCCTTCCAGGAAGGGGTTAATCTATTTTGCACTGGAGGTTCATAAGTACTTACCTGCTTCAGAATATTTGTGTGATCTCTCGTTTTTTTTCTATAACCCTTTTCTTTGACATGCTTCTAAGTATTGCTCTAAATGCTACAGTGATATTAATGTCCACAGTGTCCTAACTATTTAAGTCACCTGAGGGTGTAGGAAGTGTCTGTGTGCCATCCCAAAAGGGTACTCACTGATTTAGAGAAACTAAATGTCTGTATTTTGTAGTGTATGTGTGTGTTGCTGGCAGACAAAGGACAGGGGAGTTTTAAACTCCTCCCCCCTCTACCTGCCTTCACAGACACTATAGCCTAGGCCCAAGGCTCCCGCCAAATGCAAAAATCACATTCAGAACTCCCCCTCCCAGAATGGTAGAACAGCTAACAAAGGACAACCACACAAGAAATGGTGAAACAAAAAGGAGCCACCATGTCATTAATTAAGTGACCCTGTGGTGCATAACCGAGGCTGTGAATGCAGTCTGCGGTAGAAATTGGCACCAAAGTTGTCCATTGTCACCAGCCATATCTTTAGGGTTGGCACTATGACCAAAAAGTCACAGGAGCAGAGCGAAGCGGGAAACTAGGTATCCCTTTTGCACTCCACATAAGGTGGTGTGCTAAAGTTTTAGGAATGATACAAAGTATCCCTCTTTCCTTAAGAACAACCAATTACTTGCCCCTGGAAATGTTCTATCAACTAGATGTCATTCCCATTTATTCCTCATCTTTGATATACTCCGATATCCTGCTTGCAGCTCAAACCTTTTTCAGCAGGAGGCATGGCGTGTCATCGACCTTGTGTCCCTCGAGAGCCTCCGTCCTAGAGTATGACTTTGACGCTGGTATATATGGCCTGCACCACTCCCGTTGCCTCAGTTCATGTTTTTCCTCTCACTAGCACAGCAGTCTCGAAGATGAGGATTCTTGAGCTTTAACCGAGAGGAAGGTGTAAACCACAGAAGCTCATTCACCAAGGGGAAGGATCGGAGGGCGATGAGGAATATGTGGGAGGAACATCCAGTCGAAAGAACATTACCATGGGTAATGTGTTCCTTCGAATTGATTGTGTCCTCCGACGTACTCAGCTTTGATATTCTCCCACAGCAGTCAGTTGCAGGAGGTGGGAAAGAAGAGTTTGATTTTTATTTAATGTTGGTTTCTGCTGTGTAACACAGCCTTCCCAAATCTGGAATCTTGGCCCGAAAGGTAATCTAAACAGTAATATTTTGCAAATGGATGAACAGAAGACCAGGTGGCAGCATTGCAGATGTCTTGCAACGGTACCCCTCTCTGGGGGGCTGAAGAAGTGCTACACCTCTGGTCTACTGGGCCCTTAGACCTTTGGGAACCTCTTTCCCAGCCACGTTGTAAGATTCGGATATATAAAGTATGATCCATTGAGACAGCGTTTGTTTGGTGACCGCTTGTCCCATTCCGTCTCAATAGTTGGTGGTCTACTCTTCGTTTAGAAACCCTGCTGTATGTAAAAGCTCACAGCTCCTCTAGTGTCCAGTCTGTGTAATCTCACATCTTTAGATGGCTGAGGCCAGTAGAAGGCTGTTAAGACCATCTTTTGTGTCCGATGAGATTCGTCCACTATTTTTTGGCAGAAAAGAGGGACGAACCCTCAAAACTACCTTGTCCTTATGAAAGACCGTGAATGGTGGTTTTGAACACAAGGCCTGACGCTCGCTCACTCTGCGAGAAGTAATAATGGCCAACACAGTTTTTAAAAGGCATCATCCTAAGTGGACAAGAATGTAATGGTTCAAATGGAGAACCCATCAGGAAGCTTAAAACTAGATTAAGATCCCGGACCAGAACAATAAAAGGAACTGGTGGGAAGATGTTGGTCAACCCTGTCAGAAAATGGAGGACTATGAGAACCTTGAAGTAGGACGAAGGATGCCGATAGAGTACAAACACACCGGTTATATATGGCAATGTAATAAGAGTTCTATCACTCAGGGTTCAATGATGAACCCAATCAGATTTCTTGAAAGTAAAGGGTGCAGGGGAGAAAAGGCTGACTCTGGTATCACAAGTCAGAGCTAACAATAGACAGAAAATAGAATACCCATTCTCTAATGGGTACTCCCGTCCCCTGCACACCTCTCAATACTGAGGCGGAACCCTCAGTCAGGTTTTGCAGAGACTAATCTCTTAGTCTCTAAATTTGTTAAACTTTAACACAAGTATTGTTACCCACTTTTTTGTTGCTGCGTAAGTTAAGCAATATTTATTCATTCAATATTTAGGAAAACAAAAGTAGTTGAGGCAAATACTCAAATCACCATTTAGACTGAGGATAAGTTACCATTACTTCAGATTGGTGTTTAAACCCGCCATATTGAACACAATGACTTATCGTCTGCATGAAAATGTTTCTTAAAAGGATGTTTGTAAATAATATTTGAAGATTTATGTTAAGTACTCCTTGTATGTAAATTTCCACTCCTGATGAAGAGAGTTACCTCTTGAAACTCTGAGTTATTAACACTGAGGAAATTACAAAGTGTACAAAGTTGTTTTCTGGAACTAATATCAGATGTGAATTTTGTGATATTAACTGGTGACAATGTTAAACCAGGAATATGTAATATGATTTAATCCAAAATTATATCATTATGAAAAGAGGCACTCTTACTCCCAACTATTTTTGTTTTCCTAAATAGTGAATGAATAAATATTGCTTAACTTGAGCAACAACAAAAAAGTGGGTAAAAATACTTGTGTTTAAGTTTAAAAAATCTAAAGAGACAAGAGATTCAGTCTTGGCAAAAGCTGACTGAGGGTTCCTCCTCAGTATTGAGAGGTGTGCAGGGAACCTTGAAGTAGGAACCTTGTTCTGGAGAGCACTTGAAAATGGACAGCGCAGACAGATAGCCCTTAACTGTAACAACCTTTAGCCTCTGATGGGTTAAATGTAGTAGAAAAGACAAAACCGATGGCGTGTCACAAGTAAATTGATCAATTCCTTTCATCTCTACACCAGCTGCAAAATTTGTTCCAATGGCAGCGGTATTAAGATTTTGTGGCTGGCCTTCTGGCACAAAGCAACACCTCCATGACATCTTCCAAAAGGTCCCAATCTTTGTACCTCAACCTCTCAAACCATGCATGGAGATTGGATGAAGAATGCAACCCCCCCCCCCCGCTTCTTGCGAGAGAAGGCCTCTATGGAAGATGAATTCAAGGGCAGATGGACATTTCCAGAAGTTCCGGGTTCGCCGGACCCAGTTCAGGGCAATCAGCATCATAGATTTCCCGAAGGTTTCTTAGCCTCTTTTACGAATGACGGGGATAGACGGAACCGCGTAAATAAGTGGAAATTCCCAGTCCACTACGAACACGTCCCCTAGAGCTCCACTCGGGGGAAATTCCCTGGAGCATAACTGTTGGCACTTCCGGTTGACACTGGTCACGAGCAGATCCACTTGTGGTATTCCCCAAAGGGTGAAGATCTCTTGAGACTTCCTGAGCCATCACCCTCTCGTGGGAGAGACTGCTTTGCCTGCTCAGAGTGTCCACCGCCGTGTTGTCTTGTCCGGCCAAAGGAACTGCTGATGGAGAGATTCCTTCTTGCAGTGAACAAAACCAGAGCTGCATTGCCTCTGCACAGAGACAGTGACCCCACACCACCTCCCTTGAGGTAATGCATGGCCACTGTGTTGTCCGTCATAATTAGGATACTCCTCCTTCGTACAGAAGGCAGGAAAGCCATCAGCGCTAGTCCGATTGCCCTCAGCTCCAAAAGGTTGATATGCAGTTTGGGATCTGACGGAGACCAGTATCTGTTGATTGTTAAGACCGTTGCTGTGACCTCCCCAACCTGATGGGGAGGAGTCCGTCACCACTGTAATCTCCGCCCATGATGCAGCCAGAGAGCCACCTTGAAATTGAAGCCTTGGATAAGGCCTTACCATGGTTCACAGGACCAAAGTAAAACAATTGAGAAGTCTTCTGAAAACACTTAGTGCTTGTTACGTAGAACTTCAAGGCACAAGCAACGTCCAGCAAGTGCAAGGACCTCTCCGCCAGCGACAAAGGTTTCGGGAAGAAATTAGGCAACAGCAAGGGCTCGTTGAGGTGGAAGTCCGACAACCTTTGGCAGGAAAGAGGGGGCATGTATGCAGTACCACCCTTGATTTTTGGAACATCAGATACAGTTGCTTGCAGGATAGGGCCTGGATCTCAAACACACATCTAGCAGAGTTCATGGCCACAAGGAACGCCGTTTTCCACAAGAGAAACTAGAATGGGGCTTGATGCATATGTTCAAAAGGTGTCCCAAGTCTCTAGTCAGGACCACGTTGAGTGCCCATACTGGGGCAAGAGCCTTCACCGACAGGAAAGATCAGAAAAAAAGCCCCTTGAGGAACTCCTTGACAAGTCTGTGGGACCACAGCGAGGATCTACCCAGAGATCTGGCACAGTGTGAGATGGTCGACAGGTGCAGCTTGATGGATGTGTGAGCCAGTCCAGCTTTTACAAAGGACAGCAAGTAAGGAAGAATCTGTGGAGCCATGACCCTTGAAAGGGGTCATCTTCTGTGACTGGCACCACGTAGCAAAATGATTCTATTTGTGGCCGTAGCACCTTGAAGTCTACAGCACCCAGGCTTTGAAGAGGACTTCCCTGCTGCCCGCTGGCAACTCAACCTTCAAACTCTAAGGCTGCAGGAGGAATGCCATCAGGCTCAGCAAACCTGGGTCGTGATTAAGGATTGCACCGCAATCTATAGAGAACAGATCCCAGAAGTACCGGCAACTTGACTGGATGCGATGCAGACAGGATGACTAGGTCCAGACACCAAATCTGCCTCACCCACGCCAGGAACGAATCTCATCTTGCTCCAGCTTACCCTCTCTCTCTCTCTGGCCAATCTTCTTGGGCCTTCTTCCTTCACCTTCCGGGGAGGCAAAAACCTTAGCGTGATCTTCAACTCCACTCTGTCCTCACATCACAGACCTTGCAAGAAGGCCCACTATCAGCTGCACCACCTCTAGAGGTATTCTTCCTTTTCTCACTCCTCCCTCCACCCCCCAAATGCTCGCTGTCTCCAGAGCCCTGGTTCCTTCTAGACTGGACTACTGCAACAACTGCTTTCTCAATCTGCCTTCCTCTAAGGTCTGCCCTCTGGCAACGAATCAAGACCAGGACTATGAGACATCTCCCTGGCCTCAAAAATCAGGGACTATCTCTCCAGTCCTGAAATCTCTCCACTGGCGCCCGGTGGCTGCAAGGATCAAGTTCAAGAACATCTGCATCGTCCACAAGGCTTTCTGGGACCAGGGCACACACTACATCCAACTCGCTCTTCCAAAATAGCTTTCTTGTCGAGCCCTTTGGCTAGCTACCTTCAACTCTGAAGGTCAGACACTTCTCCAGGCAGAGAATGGGGGTTAGATCCCTCGCCTCTGCAGGAGACTCCCTCTGGATTGGCCTCCCTGCCCCTCAAACTCGCGCCAGGGCACCCGACGTTCCAGAAGCTGTTCAAGACCTTCCTTTTCTCCTACGCTTTCTCGCTCTCCCTCCCCTGCTGACCTACCCGTCTGGTTGCTTGGCTACCCTCAGCATTTTACTGGGTACCAGGCTCCTCCATGATCAGTCTCCCCTGCACTACCTCCGTGCCTACCGCACACTTAGGGGCTGTAACTAACCTCTACAGTTCCCTACCTCATTGCACTTAAACGAAGCAGCGCTGCACTTACTCAAAATAATGCTACACCGATTGAACTCTCCCCCTGCCCCACATCCCTTCCACCTGCACTCTGTTGTTGGACTTGCATGATCTGAATGAGACAAGGCCTAGTAACAATTTGTCTTGGCCTCCATCTCCATATATTATTGTAGTCTACAGTCTAAATGTAATTATTGTGTGCTACACTGTGTTGACTCATTGTGGACCCCTGACGGACCACACACACACACCTCCCCCAACCCCCCAGAGAATACACTAGACTGCTCTCCACGCTTACCTTTATTTGGGTTTTGGCTAACCTCTCAGCACTCCCCTGTTCACTATAACTAGGGTGGCGGCCACCTAAAATCTGTTGACCAGGCCACATTCTAGAAATCCATCTTGCCGGCAATCAAAAGAAACATGGCTAGAGAGTGAGGCGCCAGTAAGGCGCCAGTAAGGCGAGACTCACTACTGTGTTTAGTTTTCTTATGGTTTCTTATTTTATTTGAAAGAAAATTACGAATGTAAACCCTAACTAAACCTACTCCATCAGGGTATTTCATACCCAACCTAGGATCCAAGCGAAAACCTAGCATGCACAAAACCCTCACACTAAACATACATTCAAAACATAGAAGCAACATAACCAGATGACCAGCGTCTTGGATGACTTCCATTTGTCCTGGACAGATCCTGCTCCCTAAGAATGTCCCAGTTAGGGAGAATTCTCATGTATGTGTCAATTCCTGTCTAACTTCTAGGTTTCCCAGCTCTTTTGCTGGACTGTAGGACTTTGTTTTTATTCTGGAGTGAGACAGACCTTTTTCTCACTCGAGTATTTTTTACTGATTTGGACTCTGTTTCTCTTTTGGTTTTGGAGTCTGACAAACTCCATAGGCATCACCTTTTGAATTGTGAGACAGCACCCTCAGTGCAGTGTCACATAGAAAGGTTTAACTACCTTTGCTTGGATAAACTACTGTTTCCAAGAGCAGTAACGTGAAATTGACTTTACTTACCTTTTTCTCTTTGTAGACCAAGCACACACCATCCTATATGGAGTGCTGGGGGCATACTTCGAATCCCTACTTTCTCAAGTAACCTGGCTGGTGGCAGTGGTTTATTATTCCCACCATTGTGTGTTTTTAACGGAGGCTGAATCCTCAGCTGCAGTATTGCACCCATAAGTGCCAATTTTGTAAAAATGGCCGAGTCTTTTTTTGCCAGATGTTTGTGAGGTCCTTCTTGAGATTTACTCTGCGCGCCCAACCAGGTTTGGTCCCTTTGTTTGGTCTTTGGCGGGATTCATGAGTTAAGCCAGCCTCTGGCGCCAGCATGCCTGGCAGGGCAGGAAGCAAGGGAGGTTCCCGAAACTACCTGTGCTTAGTCTCCTTGGTTACAGGAATGCACCCAAAGGTGATTGGCTGGCTGTCTTTAAAAGGACAGGCACCCTGTGCGAGTGACACCTAGGCTGCAAATTAATGGGGGAAACTTGCATAAAAAGGTCAAGTCTTTTACAAGGAAGGCAGAGTAGACTACTGGACAAAGGAAGCGAAGAAGAAATTGGAAGAGAAGCTTGCTGCACCCTCCTGGATCATTGGTTTGCCCGGTGAAGCCCTGCTGCAGTGCTGAAGCTCCAATTTTCGAATCGACTAGAGAAGCTTGGAACAGACGACTTCTTCCCTTGGGATGGTGGGACCAACTGACCCCAAGAAGTACTCGACTGGAACACCTCTGCCTGCTGGCTGTACTTCTTTGCTGCTGCTGGAACCGAGTGCCAGAGGACAGGAACAAATGAGTCTTTAAGCCGGACCCGGCTCCAGGAAGATCCCAAGGACTAACTCAAAGCAGGACGACCCAAGCCTGAGCCACCACAACAGAGTGCTGGACCCCAGAAGCAACGGGAGCCCAAAGAAAGTCCAAGAACCGCACTGGTGCCATTTGCCGGTAGCTGAAAACGCGAAGTGCTGCTGATCTGGAGTCCATTGTTGCTGCCAACCTTCAAACTGTAGTGCAGGAGTCCCCAGACATCCTCCCACTTGCCCCCACAACTGAGGCCCAGGAACAATAGGATCTGTAGGACTACAACAAGAACAGAATCCAGCTGGATCCCTTTGTTCAGACTCCAGGTACTGTGTAACTAGGGCTACTTACCTCTGGTGGTGTGAAGTTTGCTTGCTTTCACTGGCGACTTGCATTTGCTTCCTTTGAAGAGTTGCTTGCATCTTTTGCTTTTCACAAGCCTCCCAGCTTGTGGCCCCAACAGCAATTCTTTTTGTACCACAAAACTTACCATTGTGCAAAACCTTCGTGCTATCTTCAAGAAGTGCCTCAGCGCCCCTAGACTTGCTCAATTGACATTGCTGTCCTGGCTCCCTGCAGACTGTTCTTACCCTCCAACTTTGTGTTCATCTGTCCCCCAAAAATTCATACATAAGTTACTTGCATAGCTGTGAAAGGGTTAACCTATATTCCATTGGGGGATTGTAAAGTACTTACCTGTTTGGAGAAACTTGTTAACCTTTGTTTCCTTCCCTGACCTTTCCCTTTTGACACTATCGCAGTTAAGTGTTAAGTCACATATCAATGTCTGCACAGTCCTAGCAAATGAAGTAACTCTGGATGTATGGAGTGTGTGATATATACCAAAAGGGTATCTACTTACTTAAAACTGAAGGAGTGTATTTTTTAAGTGCATTTCATTGTTGCCAAATGACCTTTCTAAAGAAGGCCTATTTTAAAAACGGACTGCTAAATTAATAAATAAATATTTTAATAAGAAACCTTGAGTATAAGTGTTATTTGAATACCTGTCACTGTGAATCTCTATGTTACATCTACAGCTACCATTGACCCCCTCACGAGATAAGCATGGACGCTCAGTCACTCTACCAACTTGTTTAGTAGAAGCCTATACCAAAGGTTGGGTTACCTATTGCCAAGAGGACAAGGCTGGTGTGGTATCCCACAGGGTTACTACATACAATCTTGCCTTACAGTCCTAAAGTCAATTTCTTCCAAGAAAAAAAAAGGTCTTTAATCAAGTCTTGAAACGTTCCAAAGAAACAAAAGTTCCCATAAATAAAACTCCACTGGTAACAGTTTGTTCTTCACTGTTTTTTTCTCCAAACTTTATTTTTCGACATCTTGGCAACACAAAGAAAAATGAACACAGCACAGTATTATCGTAAACAATTTAAGATCAACACACGGCACAAGAACGGTGTTATACAACAGACTTACCTCCAACCAGTGACGCTCCCGGCTCGGGTTTGGAAATGTATGGCAATGTTTATTTCTGTAGCGCCTATACACAGACAAGTGTTTCAAAGTGTTCAATGAGGGTGCGAACATGGGGGAAAACAAACGGTTGCTCAGAGCCCTTACAATTCTGAGGCAATAATAGTCTGCACAGGCAGAGTAAGTGCATATAATAGATTTTAACAGTTGAGACACAGCAAATAGTCCTGAGAGGCGATTCTGCAGTTTTAACAAGTGCATTTTGGGGTGAAGACCAGGGAGAACAGACTATCTTCAGGCGCAGTGCATTCGGATTGTGCAAGTGCACAGACTGTCACAGGGAGGGGGAGGTCATAGTGCACCCAGTTGGTGGAGACTGGGGTAAGTGCAGAGAGCCACTCTAGGGTAATTTCTCAATTGCAGTAAGGGTGGGTGGGGTGTAGGGCCCTGAGGCAAGTGCGAGAGAGGACTGGTGGGGGGGCCCGGGACCTGTGAGACTCTGAGGCACATCAGGCATCCAGTCAGCAAGCTGTAGGGAAGAGGAGGGAGAGTGGGAAAGAGCAGAGAGCTAGGGTAGAGAGAGAAAAGTAAGAGGGAGGTCTTCAGGGGTTACCAGAACTTAAGATCAGGCTCAAGACGGAGGGATGCTGTTCCAGAGGGAGGCACCTGCTGAGGATAAGGATCTCCCTCCAAATCTCTGCTTGGAGAATCGGCTCACTCGCAGAAGGTTACAGGTAGATATGCGGCGGGCTCGCGAGGGACAGTATTTAGGGCAGCAGTGCTGCAGGTAGGTAGGTCCGAGGCCCCAGAAGCCTTGCGGACAATGTAGAGGCTCTTTAACTGGTTCCTTGCAGCTACAGTGAGCCAGTAAAGAGATTTCAGAGCCGGAGAGATGCGGTCCCTGGGCTTGAGGTCAAGGATAAGTCTTAGAGCTCTGTTCTGGATGAGTTGCAGAGGGCGCAGGGTAGAAGCAGGGTGGTTGAGGAAGAGGCTGTTGCAGTATTCCAGCCTAGAGAGAACCAGGGCTCTGGAGACGGTGAGCACCTGGGGAAGGTAAGAAAAGGTAGAGTACCACTGAAGAGGTGTAGCAGAGACCTTTTTTGAGATAACTGAAATGTGAAAGGAGAAGGAGTGTGGCGTCTCGCAGGTGGGTGCGGGCGCAGGGCCAAGGGAGGCCAGCCAGAGTGGGAAAGCATAGCAAATGAGGAAAGGCATAAAACATGCACAGCGGATTGGCCCCCCCTCCTCTCTGCACCTGGGGCATAGGCCTGAGCCAGTGTTTCCGAACTGCAGGATCCTCTTCAGGGTGTAAAGCAATCTGTTCAGAACCATAAACTGAATCAGTCAGAATTTACAGTTGTAGAAAATTATTTCAGTTAACCCACACATCGCAGCCCATTGTTTGTTAACTCGGTGCAGAGGTTGCGCTCCCAATTCCTTCTTACTTTTGAGCCCTTGTGTATTATTGGCACACAAGTGTCATATAACACCGATACGTGCTTTGCTGAACCTCCCACGACAGTCTTGTGTATATATGATTCCCCTGGACTTCTCAGGTTCACATAGATACTCTGGCCACCTCAAAAACCCAGGACATCCTGTCCACCCTCCCTTCCCTTCCTTTTCCCCCCTCAGCCTGCGCTTGTTGACCCTCCCTCAGCCACCCCCCACCCTCCTGGTCCTTTCCCCTTTTCTCCCTAGATGAGGTCGCTAGACAAGTCCGATCTATGAAAGCCTCGTCAAAACAGGTTCACCCCGGTTCCTCAAACCATCAAGGACCACATGGACATCCTCGCTCCGGCCCTTGCCAATTTCTGCAAATACTCCTTTGCCTCAGGATCCTTCCTCTCCTCTCTGAAGCACTTGCTTGTGCATCCTCTTCTCAAGAAACCCACAGCTGATCCTTCTTGTCCCGCTAACTATAGCTTCAATTTCCATTACTCCCTTTCTGGTCAAACTCCTGGAAAAGCTGGCCATCTCTCAGCTTAACCTTCGTTACGATTCTGTTGGCTGTCTCCATGACCACCAGTCTGGCTTCAGAGCTGCCAGAAGCATGGAAACTACTCTCCTGAACATCTGTGAAGATCTGCTCTCCAACCTTGACTCCAACATTCCCTCTGTCCTCATCCTACTCAATCTCTCTTCTGCCTTTGACAGTCAACCATACCTTCCTGCTCAACCGTCTTGCGATAACCAGGGTATCACTGATCAGACTCTGGCCTGGCTGACCTCTTTTCTCTCTGATCGACCCTCCCAGGGCCAACTTGGGCCCTTATCATCCATCTACCTCTCTACCTGTGGTGTCCCCCAGGGGTCTAACCTCTACCCCTGGCTCTTTAACCAATACCTGGCAACTCTTGCCCACTGCATTGCCATTTTCTGTTCATATTTCCAGTGCTATGCTGACAAATCATTTTCAGGCTGCCCTCGCCCACCTCCTTTCCCTCTCTCATCTCGGATTGCCTAACGGCCATTCAAGATTGGCATGCTGCCAATGATCTTTGTCTGTATGCCAGCAAGATGGAGATCCTCCACATTGGCACACCTTCACCATCCTTTCCCCTCACTCTATGGCCGGCCTCCCTTGGCCCTCCTCCTACCCCCACCTGTGAGGCTAAGAACCTCAGGGTCATCTTTGACTCCACACTTTCCTTCTCCGCCCACATCTGATGTCTCTAAAAAGTCAAACTTCCTACTGCACCTCCTCAAAGGTACTATGCCTTTGCTCTCCTTTCCCGAGAAGCTCACTGTCTCCCAAGCTCTGGTTCTCTCCAAGTTGGAAAATTGTGACAGCCTCTTTCTAAATCTGCCTGCCTCTACTCTCCGCCCTCTGCAACTAATCCAGAACAGGACTGCAAGACTTGTCCTTGGCCTCAAGCACTGCCATCAACTCTCCAGCTCTGAAATTTCTCCACTGGCTCCCAGTGGATGCAAGGATTAAATTCAAAACCCTCTGCATTGTCCACAAGGCTTTCTGGGGCCTGGGTCCAAAATACCTTCAGCTATACCTCCGTAAATACCTCCCCTCTCAAGCTCTTCGCTCCTCTACCTCCAACTCCTCAGGGTCAGTCGTTTTTCAAAGAAACGAGCTGGGGGTAGATCTTTCTTCAGCTGGGGCCTGCCTCTGGAACAGCCTCTCTGCCACTCAAATTTGAGGAGAACCATTTCTGGAAGCACCTCAAGACGTTCCGCTTTGCTTCCGCCTTCGCTTCCCTCATCCCCTGCTGATCTGTTCTCTTTGCACCATGCACATGGCCACCATCTGTTCTCCGTGCCCAGGCACCTGCTCACCCTTACGACCCCACCCCCCTCACTACCTCCGGGCCACCCCTTGCACTGGGGTCTGTATCTGTACCCATACAGCACTCCACCTTTTTTCTTCCTGCACTTTTCAGACCTACCCCGTCTGCTGCCTTCAACCCATGACTTGCCACATGCTAGCTGCACTACCACTGTTGGTTGCTTTTATTATTTATCTGTTTCTCCTTTGTTCCCCCTGCCATGCACTTTTCCCCTCCCCCGTGCACTTGCGCGTTCTCAATGTCACTGGGCCTAACAAGATTGTTTTGTTCTCCCCTGTTCCCCCTCCCTTGCCTTTTCACGCTCTGAAACACTTGTGTACGAGTGCGATAGAAATAAAATATCAATTCAATTAA
Organism: Ambystoma mexicanum; assembly: GCF_040938575.1. NCBI lineage: Eukaryota > Metazoa > Chordata > Amphibia > Caudata > Ambystomatidae > Ambystoma > Ambystoma mexicanum. The sequence goes on along the minus strand of NC_090930.1, from coordinate 859,524,159 downwards.
ATCTAAACAGTTTTGATCCGCCAATAGTGGGGCCTCTGTATGGTGATTCACATGCACCCCATAGCAGTGGCACCAGGTGCGCTCCTGCTAGTAGATATGGAGTGATCCAGCATTCCTGACTTCCCTGTGTGACCCCCCCATAGAGGAGCTCCCGTCATAATGATGCTCCAACTCAAAGTCGCCACAGCTTATCCCATTCAAGGTGTGTAGCAGCTAATGGATCGAGAGGCTTGAGAGACTTCTATATGGTACCCGCCGCCCTCTCAAGTGCTATGTCTGGGGGGTTAGGGTAATCTTCCCAATAGAAGGCAAAAAGCGCTTGTGCCGCCAAGTAGTAGAGTTCAAATTGGGGAGCTCAAAGGCCAACTTCATCCCAAGGCCTAGACATTACATTCCAACTAATGCAAACCCCCTCTGTTACCCCCCACACAAAGGATGTACACAATGATTGCAGCTCTTGGAAAAATGTCTTACCCAGCCAAACCGGCATATTGTTAAACAAATACAGTAACTTCAGAACAACCAACATTTTAACTATCAAGAGACGACCCAAAGGTGACATTGGCACCCTGTTCCAGCAAGCCATCTTGGGCCCCAACTGTTGCATGTACGTTGTACAATTCTAAGCAATCATCCCCTTTGCCGATTTATGGACTATGATACCCAGGTATCTAAAAAGAAGTGGTTACCAGTCACAGCCCATGTCCCTCCCACTGATTCTCTCCAGGCACAGCCAACGGGAAAACTTCAGATTTGTCGCGGTTAAAATGCAATCCTGAGTATTTACCCAACTCCTCTACCATCAGGAGAACCGCCGCTGCCACACTTCATAGGTCCTTAATATAAAGCAGGATGTCATCCGCGTATAACAATATCACTGCTGGCGGACCACCCGATCTTAGTCCACTCTTAATATGTTGGGAGCGGACCAAATCAGTCAGGGTGCGGGGTTAGCACAAATAGGAGGGGTGACAGCAGGCACCCCGGCCAGGTGCCGCCTCCCAGCTTGATGGACAGCAATATCATCCTGTTGGTTAGAACACTCGCTATTGGGAGGGTATATAACAGTTGTACCCATGATATGAAACAAGGCCCAACCCATCATTCTCCAGTACTGCAAAAGATGAGGCCAATGTTACGTGTCAAATGCCTTCTGCATATCTAGGGAGATAGCTACTGCCTCCGAGTCAGGAGGCACCCACGCCATTATGTTGTAAAAGCAGCAAAGGTTGAAGGCTGTGGCTCTACCAGGAATAAACCCTGACTGATCATACTGGATGTGATAGGGCAACAGGGGCTGCATTCTGTTCACTATCGCTTTAGAAAATATCTTGCCATCGATGTTAATTAGTGACAAAAGGGCTATATGATGCACAAGCGCCGGCTTCTCTACCTGGCTTACACATAATCGTAATCACGGCTTCACGCACCGTCTCCGAGAGTTCCCTTGTCAAGGACCTCCTCACACATTTTAAGCAGCTGCAGGGCCAGGATTTAGAGGAAATCCTTGTAAAACTCTGATCACCAATCGGCACAGGAGGCTTTTCCCGAGGAGAGTTCCTTAATTGCCCTTGTTCGCTCCTCCGCGGACAGGGGAGCCTCCAAAGATGTTGAAGCCTCTGAAGACAGCCACGAAGTAGGAATCGCACTAAGATATTCTCTAATTCCAACCTCGGATTCCGCACCATTAGGCCTATACAGAGCTGCATAAAAGGAACAGAAGGCCTCACTAATGCAAGTCTCAGTACAGACCCTAGTCCAATCATCAGTGTCAATGTAAGTGATAAGTCCTCTGCCAACTTCTCTGTGGATCAGCTGGGGCAGGTAACGTCCTGGTCGATCTGCCTCAATATCGGCGAGCCATCCCAGGCGCATCTAAGAATCTCATCTCCCTTTGAGGAAGGTCCGGGAAACTATTGAGCTCTCTTAAGATTCTGCGAGCACGGCAGGGGCAGACTTCCTAGCATAACTATGCTGGAGCTCCTTTAATGTGGTCTCTGACTTCGACATATCGCACCTAGGCTGCTTTAGGACCCCAAGCTCAGGCGACATAGCGACACCACATATGTAGTCTTTGAACGCCTGCCACAGCACCACCCTTGTTGTGACGAACCCCTCATTCTGCGAAAAGTAATCTATATCCACTTGCAAGCTCTGTACAAAGGTGAGGTCCCTCAGTGCCTCTGGCTTGAAGGGCCATGGAAGCCAAGGTTGACACTACCCAGACCAATTTATAATAAACATTAAGGGAGAATGTTCTAAAAAATCTCTCCAGTACATGAAAGTCCACCACCTCAAGAAGGAGGGAATCCGACAGAAACCAAATATCTATGCGGGAATGCATATCTTTGCCCGCAGAATAGAAAGTGAATCCAAGGTCAGTACCATGCTGCAGACGCCAAACATCCACAATATTTAAATCCCACACACCAGACCAAAGAACTGCCTTTGTCAGTTTCTGGGGCAAGCAGTCGGACTGTACACTGCTGTGTCCATAAGGGTGTTAAAATTACCTCCCCATGTAAGGACAGACTCTGGGAATCAACACAGAAGGTCCATTAACTACATAAAACTTGGGATCGTCAATGTTGGGGCCATAATAGTTCAGCAATACTACTTCCCTTTTGCAAATTGATCTGTGCACAAACACATACCTGACCCTTTCAGTGACAATCTAGTCTTGATATGTATCAATATCATCACTCCATGCGCTCTGGTGTAATAGGATGTGTAGTATCTTTGCCCTCCACAAGACTGACCAACCCACTGAGCAAGTGATTCCATTGTGGGAGTTTCTTGTAAGAAGAGTAGATTAGCACCCAGCCTATTTGCCTGGGCAATTATTTTCCACGCAGTTCACTAGCCCCCAGACATTCCAGTTTAATCTGAGCCAAACCCGGCAAAATCCCACCAGCCATATGACATTCATTCTGTGGTTACTCTGAGAAACAAAACCCAGGACAACTATGTGCTGTTTGCTAGTGTTAGGGAGAATTCTCAGAAATGTGCTAATTCCCTTCTCCCTTAGAGACCCCCAGATCTTTTTGTGGACTTTAGGACTTTTAATTTCTAACCTGGAGCGAGTGGGACCTTTCTACCACTCACGCATGTATTTTTCTGTGATTTGGACTGTTTCTTTTGACTCTGGCAAACTCCATAGGCATCATCTTTACATTGTGACACACAGCACCTTGAGTGCAGTGGCACAGGGAAGTCTTAGATTTCCCAAAGGTTTAAATATCTTCTCTTGGTGAAACTGTTGTTTCCAAAAGCAGTCAAGTGAAATTGATTTTACTTACATTGTGCAACTTTCTAGACCCAGCACACACCATCTTACAATAGGATGCTGGAGGGGTTACTTATTATACCCTTTGTCTAGTTTCTCATTTAACATTTTTATGTTACCCTCACTACAATGAATGGCTGGTGGCAGTGATTTACTTTTTCCTACCATTGTGTGTTTCTACCGCGGGCTGCAATTGCAGCAAAGCACCCATGGGTGCCCATTTTGTCAAAACGGCCCGGTCATCTTTTTTTGCAATTTCTTGTTGGAAAGGTCCTTCTTGAGATTTACTCTGCGCACCAAACCAGGTTTGGTCCCGTTGTTCATTTTGTCTTTAGCAGGATTCACTGGTGAAGCCCGCATCAGGCTCCAGCCTATCTGGCAGGACAGGAAGCGAGGGAGGTGCCCGAAACTCCCAGTGCTTAATCCCCTTGGTTACAGGAATGCACCCAAAGGTGATTGTCTGGCTGTCCTCGGAGGTCAGTCACCCTGCTGTGTGATTGACAGCTAGGCTGCGAAGGAATGGGAGAAACCTGCATAAAATTTGAGGCTTTTTGCTTGGAAGGCAGAGTCGACTACTGGACAAAGGAATCCGAAGAAGAACTTTGAAGAGAAGCCTGCTGCAACTCCTGGACCGTTGCTTTGCCTGGTGAAGCCCTGCTGCAGTGCTAAAGCTCTGAATACACAGATTAGAGAATCCCTGCAAAGGACGACTTCTCCCCTTGGGACCCCAAGACAAACTTCTGGAAATCCTCTTGGAGCTGGCTGCACTTCCATTGCTGCTGCAGGAACCGAATGCCAGGGAGAGTAACACCAGAATCGAGTGCGTCGTCTTTAAGTTGGACCCAAGCTCCAGGAAGATCCTCCAGACTTCATTGAAGCAGGTCTAACCAAGCCTGAGCCACCTTAACAGAGTGCTCGACCCCAGATGTGAGGATTGTCCATAAAGTATCTGAGAACCACAGTGGTGCTATTTGCAAGAATCTGAAACCGCGAAGTGCTGCTCATCTGAAGTTTGACCATTGCTGCCGCCGACCTAAAATTCGTACTGCAGGAGTCCCCAGACATCCTCTTGTCTCCACGACTGAAGCCCAGGAACAACAAGATCTGCAGACCTGCCCAGGAACAGAAGCCAGCTGGAACAAATTTCTTCAGACCTAAGGTACTGTAAAACTAAGGGGGACCTACCTCTTGTGGTGTAGCCTTGCTAGCTCTCAGATGAGACTTGTCTTGGTTGCTTTTGCAGAGTTGCTTGCAGCTTTGCCCCTCACGAGCCTCACAGCTTGTGGCCCCACAGTGATTCCATTTTCTACAAAGACTTCTAAAACATTGTGCAAGATTTTTTACTTACCTTCAAGAAGTGCTTCAGCTCACCTAGACTTTTGCTCAATTAACATTGGCTGTCCTGGCTCCCTGAAAGACACTTTGATTCTATGACTGTGCTTTAACTATCCCTCAACAAAAGTTACACATTCTATAACTTGTGTAGCTGGGAAAGGGTTAATTTACTTTGCATTGGGGATTTCAAAAGTACTTACCTGCTTTAAGAATATTTGTTAACCATTGTTTTATTGCGTAATGCCTTTTCTTTGACACGAAACAAGTGTCAAGTGTCCTAGTTATTTAAGTTACCTCAGGGTGTAGGAGTGCGTGCGCCATCCCAAATGGGTATCTACTGATTTAAAGAAACTGTGCGTATTTTGAAGTATATTTTCGTGTTACATATTTTTGCTCCCTTCTAAAGGCGGCTTATTCAACTGACTTAAATTAATAATAAATAATTTAATCAAGAAACCTGGAGTGTGTTTATTTGGATACTTGTCACTGTGAATCTGTTACAACCCTACAGCTCACATGGACCCCTCTTGAGATAAGCCTGGCTGCTCAGTCACTCTACCAACTCGTGTAGTACATGCTTATACGAAAGGTTCTGTTAACTAATGCCAAGCGGTCAAGGCTGGTGCAGGGTACTGCATACAATCGTGCTTAACAGCTATGTTGTGAACACCAAGAACGACAACACGCCTTTTTAATTGTAAACCTTCAAACTCACCCACCCCCTTCCCACCCACTCTCAATGCCCCCCTCCCCAGACTAGCAGTGTAAACTATGCCCTCCCACACCTCCCCAACACACAACTGTGCAGCCGAACTGCCTGGCTGATACCCCAACTTTAACCATCAAAAAGCTATTGCAACCGTGGCGAACCGGCACCACTCCAGGCACTACTCTCAGATTTCTAAAAGGATACACAAATGATAGTGTAAACCCAATGTTATCAGTACATACGCAATGACTGCCATCGCTTGTAACAATGAGTTCATATCGTCTGACGTTGCAGACGGTCACCCATGAAGATGGTTAGGTAGACGTTGAAGCAGGATCTTGGCCTCAAACCTTACCGCATCTTTCGAACCGTGAATTGGAAACAAAGCCTTAACTGAAACAGCATTGCATATTGAATATTGCGTTCCCACAGCATCTTTTTGACTCCCAAGAACTGACAATGCTCCTGCTAAACAGTCAGAGAAATCTGGATCACTTGAGAGTCCAGCCAGCGCTCTTTCTTGTCTCTTACCAGCTTCAGAAGGAGATCTCTGTCGCTTAATATTTTTGCTATTATTGGTCTTGGAAAGACACCAGGCTTTGGTGTAAGTGCACCTTCGCTCGCCCGACTGCAAAAAAGTGTGAGTCGGGGTTCCCCCAACAGTTCTTTAAGCAGTTGCTCTACTGCCTGCTCCATGCTTCCAGTGAGGGCATCGTCCAGCACCCCGACTATCCTGACATTCTCCGGGAGCGGGATTCGAGGTCATCGCATTTGGCCCCGATATACCTCGTATCTGTTGACAGAGCAGCCTGTCGATTGCAGGTCATTCATCTTCCGTGGCTCCAATACGTTCATCAGCTTCGTTCATCCATAGGACCTCCGATGGTGGTGACATTATCGTGAGGTCATCCAGTTTTTCGTTCACAACGGCAAACCGCTTTGTCATGGTATCCACCATTTGTGACAGTTCAGGGGGTGGGGGGGGGGAAGAGCTTCCCTGCCTGCACCACATCTCCCTCTCCCCAGCGGGTTGATTTCCAGTACATTTCCATGGTGACAGCTTTCTTTCCCTTGCCTGCTCCCCTGGTCATGGCATGCAGCGAGCAAAAAAAATAAATAAACTGCGCTGATCAGTGAGGACACACCCCTCGGGCAGCTGTGCAGTGCTGAACAATCCTTTCAGCTACCGCTGCAACAAGCAATACCGCAGGGAGGGTGGGTTGCGACAGTAAAACAGATGTGGGCTGCTTCAGCAGACCACTACACTCACCCCCTGCAGAGGGCACTAGCTCGGAGGGCAGCAACACTCTGGGAGGGACCCCGCACGGCCAAAGATGTTAGAGGTGCAGGCCACTAAGGGCTCAGATTCCAAGCAGCTTTTCAGAGTGTGTGGAGATTGCAGGAGGGTCCAGATGCGAGCGGATGAGGCAGCCAACCGCTTGGGAGTTCAAAATAAACTTCAACAGTCACTATAGCGAGGCATGGATAGTGTTTTATGCCGCAGAGCTTCTCGGATATGCAGCCACTACCCACCCCCACCCCCCCCCCCATACCCCCTGACAGTTTGTTCTTTACTTGATGAAGATTCCCCTTTCAAGTTCCACAAATAAAACAGCACCAATGGTATTCATGAATAACCTCCTTATAGGAAAGAATGTATCAAGTATCACTTCTACCCAACAACTCTTCTTGCAACATCTAGGGTGTCTTTAAATACAGTTTGTCAGGATGCTTTTTTTTAGGGTTTGCCCTCTTCCTAGCATCTCCCTTTTGCCAATGAGACTGCATGCAGGCTGTCTTGCCAGTAGACTTCTACTTCGTTCAACTGATAGTTCTGACAAAAGTTTTGACAACCACAGTTTCACTACAACCTTTTCCACTAGAGTTTTAGAAGACTTCAACAAGACTTCTTCGACCTGTAAAGGTTGGCAAGGCACTCTTATATGGTAAGAAAGGGCAGCCTCTTTGCCTTTCCTTTTCTGTTTTCATCTCCCAGACTGCTGCTTCGTGACTTGAAAAGTCTCAGCTTCACAGATTTAAAGAGTTCCTTTTCACAAGTAACTAGTTCCCTTCCCCAGCTTTGTATAGACACTCCTGCATCCAATGGTTACCCCAAAGCTGTAGTGCCACCCTTCCATCCTTGCATAACCTGGTCACCCTTCTGTCAGAGACCTCTGGGGGTACAACAGCTTTAGCAACTTTAAAACAATGGTGTTCAATTCTTAAATGAGCTTTTTTCACTTTAACATGGTTTGGTCTACTGGCTTGGGTAATACTTGTTCTTTGTTTAACTTCAGCTGCTTCTACTTTAGTGTTCAGGATGTTACAAGAGGCAGGTGTCTTAATAGAAACAAAAAGGAGGTACACGCAACTTAGTTCTGCTGTTAAACGACTATTTTCAAATATGAGTGTTCCCTCCTTTCGGTCAGCGTTATGCCTCCAAGGTAATCGGGAAACAGTTTCATGCGCAACCTCTTCTGATGTTAAGCAAACTAGTAGCAGGAAAGTCAAGTTCTGTTTTATAAAGTTTGCTAGCAACGTTCTCACATTTAATAGGAGACACACAAATGCTCGACAACAGGTTACATCTAACAATGGGGAAAAGTAATGCTATCTTTACATGGGGGTACTTCAGCTTTGTTAATATAAGCAAGTGTTACAATTCCCTCATTAGAATGACTTCCCACTTCTGCAAGCAACTTCTCACTTTTATGTGCACAAGAGTACAAATTAAGCTGTTTACCAGAAAAGTAAACCTGATGATTTGGAGTACGGACCTTCTCTTTAATGACTCCACAATCACAGAGGCTGAGGGCTGCTTTTGCTTCCCGGCTTGATTTCTTCTTCTGATACTACTACAGGCACTTTTGGGACCCACACCCCTTTGCTGCACAGGTATCTCTGGTCCGGCCTCATTAAGTGAGAGTTTTCCTCTCTCCAGTTTCCCTCAGCTCACTCCTGCACATGAGCATTGGGTGGATGCACAACTTCAGCTCTGCATTCACAGCAATTAGGCACACCTGGAAAGTCTGCCCCTTTCCTTCAGTCTCTTCCAATGCTGCCACAGCCAAACCGGGTTTGCGAGCACAGGACCAACTCAGAGCTTGCAAATGAAATCAGCTTTTACTCTACTCCGGTGTCCAGTCTGTTTACACTTGCTCGTGAACTGCCAGCCTTGTGCTCTACTTCTGCCGTCCTGCCAACTCCTGCTCCAGCTTCATTCTACTGCTCCTTCCTGCTGCAGCATTTTATGCCCCTCAGGTGGGTTAATTGATTTCAGGTAGAGACCCTTAAAACTAATTGACCAACCTTGTCAAAAGCAATTAGGCCTGCCTATCATTGGCTCCTGCATGCCTCCCCAACCCTCTTCCTCGTCAAGAGTCCCCAATTGATTCTGGGACATGTAGTCTACTTTAGAAAGATTCAGTTTCTTTACTTCTTTAAAAAGGTTTAAGGAGGGTTTTTCCTACTCTGATATTAAAGACGAGTTATAATGTTTGACCTTTTGAGAGATGGGACAGGAAGTCACATTTGTTATTCTTTTTTGGCATACCTTTAGCACTGTGGAGAATATGTGATCTTAAGGGTAAAAGAAGAATGGTTCTGAAGGGTTACTGTCTTTAGAAGAACAAGTTACTTACCAAATGTATTGTTCTTTCGACTGGATGCTCCTCCCACATATTCCTCATCTTATGATATTCGTATCCTGCCAGCTTTGCTGCTTCGGAAAAAAAAGAATTCTCGGCAGAGGGCGCTGTGCACGAGGTCGTGGCGTTGATGTCCCTCGACGGGCTCCGTACCATGTCGAAGTCACCATCAGTATAAATAGCTTGTGCCGCGCCGTTGGCTTCAATTCTGTTTTTGAGGAAATATTCGATGAACACCCAGGCGTGCCTCATGACATACACTTTCCTCTCACGAAGAGTCTAAGTAACGTAAACTGTACTGCGGGGTAGGATGGGAGGGGTGATGAGTATGTGGGAGGAACATCCAGTTGAAAGAACGTTACAGTTGGTAAGTAACTTGTTCTTCGAATGGATTGTGTCCTCCCACATATTCCTCATTTTAGGATAGACTCCCATAGCAGTGGTAATTTTGGGGGTGGGAGCACTAGTTCTTGTTCTCATGGACGGAATGAAGTACTGCCTTAGTGAATAAACCCTCATTGGAAGAAGAGGCATCTAAGCAATAATGCTTGATGAAGGTATGCATTGATGCCCATGTTGCAGCTGAACAAATATCTTCTGCAGGGACTCCCCTCTTCAGAGCCGCAGAAGTAGCCATCCCCCTAGTGGAATGGGTTTGAAGCCCATACGGTGTGTCTTTTCACACCAATCTGTAGCACTCAATTATAGCCAGAATGATCCAATGAGAGTCTGTTGTCACCGCTAATCCCAATTTATGACCTGAATAACCTACAAAAAGTTGGTCATCTTGACGTAATTTTGACATTCTTGAAATGTAAAAACTGAGAGCCCTTTTGGGGTCCAGTCCATGCAGTCTCTCCTCTTCGTTGCCCAAATGAGGAGGATAGAATGTTGGTAATATGATTTTTTGTGACAAATGGAAGTCAAACTACTTTTGGTAAGAAAAATGGTTTAACCTTAGAAGCCACTTTGTCCTTGTAAAAAGTAGTATATGGAGGTTTACGTGAGACCCCGGTAGACAGTCTTTAATGTTAGAAGCCTCAAGGGACAGGAGTGCAGAGGCTCAACAGGTATACAAGTTACAAACTTAAGTACTAGATTTAAATCCCAAGTTGGGACATGAAAGGGGACTGGGGGGTATACATTAGTAAGCCCTTTCAGGAATTGAATTATTAATGGAATTTTGAAGTAAGAAACCTCTTCCGAGGAGCACTTGAAAATGCATAGCGCAGTTAGGTATTCTTTAATTGTTCCGATATGGAGCCCCAGATTGGCTAGATGCAATAGGAAAGAGCACCATTGGGGTGCCACATTGAAAAGGGTCCACATCCTTAGCTTTGCACCACTTACCGAAAGTTCTGGCCGAAAGCAAAATTTCCCTTTCGTCATCCGGAAGATTCCAATCCTTGTATCTCAACCTCTCAGAAACCATGCGTGAAGGTTGAGTGTCTTGACCTCTGGATGGAGAACTCTACCTTCCTCTTGTAAGAGAACATCCTCTTTGCGAAAGACATATTGGAGGGCAGATGGACATGTCCAGAAGTTCCGGGTACCACGTCCTCCTGGCCCAATCAGGGGCAATTAGGATCATGGTTTTCCTGAACTTTCTCAACCTCCTGATTACTTGAGGAATCACGGGGACTGGAGGAAGCGCGTACAGAAGTGGAAACTTCCTGCCCACCACAAACGTGTCTCCAAGAGCTCCTCTCGGAGGAAATTCCCTTGAGCAGTACTGTTCACACTTCTGGTTTACCGTGGTTGCGAACAGATCCACTTGAGGGGTTCCCCAAAGGGCAAAGATCTCCAGAAGGACTTCCCGAGCTAGCTTCCAATCGTGGGAGACGGTGCTCTGCCTGCTCAGAGCGTCTGCTGCCGTGTTCTTCTCTCTGGCTAGGTTGGTAGCCTCGAACAATGGGAAAATCCCAAAGGAATATATTCGCGGTCGAATATAAAAAGTAGTATCCACTGCCACCAGCCAAAACTCGATCAGGGGGGACGGAGACGTGCCCCCTCGACTAACAGACACCGGGGCAATCGAATTGCCCCGACCAGTACGTCCACAATATGATGGTTTGTACCGGTTTCTGTTAATAATTTGGGACTAGTAAAGCCAATGGTGACTTTACATGCCCTGGGAGACAGTCAATCCCAGGGTATGGGGTCTATGGTGGGGTGTCACTATGCCACCCCTGTGTTACTGCACGGAGGGTGCTGTGTAACACATAGTAAAAACACATGAGACCCTATGGAGTAAAGGACCCCATAGCGCATAAAACACACTAACAGTCAAAGGAACACCATAAATCATGTCCAAGAGTAAAAAAAAAAAAAAGAGTCACACTCTTGGCAGGAGAAAAAAACAAACTCCAGAAATCTGTGCGATTTCACAGATAGAGACATGGTGGTATTCCTCGGATAATGGTAAGATCATTCTGATGAATATCAGTCTATGGCTAAAACCAAACTAATAAAATCTAAGATTAAAATTTCGAATGGATTGTCCTCCCCCGTATTCCTCATCTTATGATATTCGTATCCTGCCAGCTTTGCTGCTTCGGGATATTCGTATCCTGCCAGCTTTGCTGCTTCGTTTAAAAAAAAAAAAGAAAATTCTCGTCAGAGGGCGCTGTGCACAAGTTTCTGGCGTCGATGTCCCTAGACGGGCTCAGTACTGTGTTGAGGTCACCATCAGTATAAATAGCTTGTGCCACACCCGTTGGCTTCAGTTCCGTTTTTCCGATTGCTTCGCTCTCGAACTGCGTGCTTCGAAATTTTCTTCAGAAAATGTCATCTTCCACCCCTTCTACTCACAAGACAGGGTTCAAAAAATGTATCGACTGCGGATCGAAGATGTCGATTACAGATCCTCAGTGCGTTTGTCTTTGGTGCCTACGTTCAGACCATCGAACCGGCGACTGTGGCTCCTGTCGGTCGATGACGGAGAAGGCCCTTCGTGAGAGGAAAGGTAAACTGGCGGTGGGGCGGGAAGCTTCCAAGGCCTCCTCGAAGGCCTCGTCAAAAAGACATAGGAAGTCGAGCGATTCGAAGGAATCGGATCATCGTAAACACTCGGATCTCAATCTCTCAGTAGATTGAGACGCTCTTCATCTTTGTTAGGGAGAATTCTCTCTTTAGGCTGAATTTCCTAACCTAGTGAGTCCCCCAGCAGATTTGCTGGATTTTTGGGGTTTATTTTTTTCTCCTGCCAAGAGCGAGACTCTTTTACCCTCACTCTTGGACATGACGAGAGTGTTTCTGTGACTTGCTATGTGCTTATGGGCTATAGGGTATTTTTTCCCCATAGGCTATCATTAGTTTTTGAATGTGTGTTACACAGCACCCTCAGTGCAGTAACACAGGGGTGTCATAGTGACCCCCAAACATAGACTCCACACCCTGGGATTGACTGTCTCCCTGGGTCTGTAAAGTCACCATTGACTTTACTAGTCTTAACTTAGGAACTTAACCAGTACAAACCATCATACTGTGGAAGTACTGGTAGGGGCAATTAGATTGCCCCTGGGTCTATTGTCGAGGGGTACTGTCCCGTCCCCCCTCGCTGAGTTCTGTTCCCAATGGGATTTCCCATTGATTTTAATGCACCACTTTTTGGTGCAATGTTAAAGATACCGCCGGTTTATTTGTTTAATATAAATTCACCGGTTGGGATTTTTTGCCAGAACTCGCCGCCAAAATGGCGTCTAGGTTCACTTCAGTAACCCTGAACCCGAGTCGAGCCTTTGTTCCACTTTTGGCGGGCTTCTGCACAGAAGCCCTCCAAAGTGGTGCCATTCTGTCTGGGTACCACAGGGGGTGTGGGAGGGGGTTTAGGCACCCTGGACTGAGTTGCCTTGCCAACTCATGTCGCACTCTGATGTGATTGGCCCAAGTGGTGAGCCGCCCCACTCACCACTTAGCATGTTTGAGTGACAGCTAGGCTGTATGAAAGGGGGTTTGCTGCATAAAAGCAGGGTTTTTGGGACTGATTCTTCAGAAGTCGCCACAGGACCCAAGAAGCCGAAGAGGGAGAAGCCGAGCCGACCTGCCAAGACGACACCACCGGTGGAGCCCTGCGGAACCGTCTCACCACTTTTCCCAACGACAGAGGAGATCTCCAGCCGGGAGAGTCTTCTTCCCTTGACTGGTGGGGACAACCAGTTTCTGCCTTCTTTTCGCCTCCCTGAAGCATCTTGTGGCCGCCTTGCCTGTGCCAAGCACCCCGGCAACCGGGATACCACTTTTTACCTCAACCGCGAAAGAGGGGTAACATCCTTTTAACCGGAAAACTCCACGGCTGGTTTCTTCCCTGGTAGTGCAACGACCTTCATCTTTCCTCCATGTCGAGATCCTCTCTTCCTCTGGACGACGCTGCGACTTGCACCCACTACCAGGAACAACTGCCACCGCTGGAGGATCCTTTCCATTTTAAAGGTACCGTGTTCCGCCCGGCTTCCCTTGCCACCGATTGTACGGGGTAGATTTAGCCCTCGGCTCTCGAACCTGGGTAAGCCTGGGACACCCTAACTAAACTTTTCTAAACTTGGTAAAACCTTTTCTACTCACCTGTAAAGACTTGTGACATTGTGTGATCTTGGACATCTTTTCGCCTGGCTTTCCCTAGAGTGGGCCTGGCAACCGAACTTCCTTGCTCCGCAATAGACTGCCTTTCTAAACTTACTGTGAATCTCTGAAAAGTGTTTTACCTTGCTGTTTTCATTACTTCTGCTTTTTCCCTCACTTTTTAACTAACTTGTTGGAGTGCCATCGAACTTTAAGCGCTCACCTCTGTTTGGTGTTAACTTAGACTTGTCCAACAAATAACTAGGGATGTACATATAAGTAATAGTGACTGTGTTTTGACTTACTTACCTTTTCTGTGCTAGTGTAATTTATGAGTGTGTCTTTTAAATAAATAATTATATACTTTTACACCTAGCTCTGGTCAGTGTTTGCTTGTACTACTGTGCCTCTGTACCTATTATGTATGCTCTATATACTGCCTAACTCTTCTTGAGGGAAGTCTGACTGCTCAGCCACAGCTACCAGGTAAATCTGGGTGGTGCAGACTGCTCCCAAGTGGGTTTACTGTAGTCTTAAATCTTTTGCAGTGGTCCCAGAGGGAACTGCACAGGTTTCTGCCTAACACCTCTAGAGGAGAGATCATCCCCCCCTCTACCGTTATAATTTCCTCATTTTTCGGCAGCCCAGCCTTCAGCATTTTCAAAACAGCGATAACCAACCTAGTTTGATCCCCAATTAACACCCATTTTCACCATTCACTTTTGGAGGGTAGCCCCAATAAATTGAAGTTCATCCAAAAAAAAGGATCTAGTCTGACAATGCCTCCCAGTCCATTATCAGATGCTCGGGGTTTTCAATCATCCGTGAATCTTTACAGTACCAACATGCAGCATTATCCACCCCTGGGACTTTCCTCCAACATTGGACCTCTTTCGTATTGAGAATGTTTAGGTGACATCTAAACAAAATGTCACGAAACTTCTGCGAGGGGAATTTCTGAAGGTATCTGGGTAGCTCATTCACCATCCCACAGTTCACTGACAGATTCTGTAGATTTCAACCCCTCACATTGCTCAATGTTAGAGATCCAATCACGTAACAATAACTTCTTTACCGCCACAGGATTATGCAATAGGGACATTATCTGTACCTCTTTGTCCCTCAAAAAGGCTTCAACCTTCAGCCTCCACCTCTCTACAGGGCCTTTTAACAGGCTGTTATTCCAAGCCAAAATCTGAAATGTTTTTTATACAGTTGCTAGGGCACATTTCCTATAAAGAGAAACAGTCTTCCAAGCCACCACCGACTCCAATGACTCCAGTCTCAATTCCAGCCTGATCACACATGCTGGCACATGGCAGGGCAATTGCAGAACCTTGCGCCAAAAATGGCCTTCCAATTTCTCCCAACATTCACAAGACGGGCGCAGAGCTGCCTCGGCTCCATACGCGAGTATTTGCGCAACCTTTTGTTTATAGAAGGTTATTATGGGCACTAATGTGAATTTTCCATATCTGTGTTGAAACACTCTACCCTGATTGACCAGCGGGATCATTCTTACCCATAAGTAGGCTAGTTGGGCTGCCTCATTATGTTTCTTGTTTACGGTAACTCCCAAGTAAACTATGGACTCTACCATTTGCAGGGGAGTACCCTCCAGGTAAACTTTTCCTTCGTTAAGTATCCTGTGTTCTTCATAGGAAGAATTTTTGATTTTTTACATTTATCTACATTCCATTCTCAACTAAGTAAACTTCAAAAGCCCTTAGACGGCCTTGGAGCCCAATCGGCGTGAGGTCCAGGAAAACCAGATTGTCTGCAAAGAGGATCCAAGGCACCTGTTCCATTAATTTTAGGTGGAAAAGCTCAAACGCCGGACTGCGATATCACTAGGTCTGCTATGTACAGGCAAAATAGTAGAGGTGCCAGGGCATACCTCATTTGATACTAACACTGTACTTAACCTTAAGGATGCCTTGGTACTTTAGCTTCTAAAAAAACCGGCTTTAGGCCCCAATAACCCATTCAACTATAGACCCATCCCCACTGTACTGTTCCTACTGAAAATATTGGATCGAGCAGCATACCTGCAGATTCAACACCACCTAGAAACAAACAACCTTATGAACTGGTTATCCACCAAGCAAAGAATCGCCCTCAAAACATTTTCCCTCACACACAAATGTCTCGCCCACAGGGCACCCAAGTATTTGTCCAATTGTATCTCGTGCAACATTCCAGCATGCCCCACCAGAACTGCACAGACTCAATGCCCCAAGATTCCGAGGTTTAACCTACAAAGGGCTGGTGGATTCAGCTTCCCGGTACTAGCAGCCAAAAGCTGGAACACACTTCCCTTCACACTAAGAGCCAAACCCTCTTACCACCTGTTAAGGAAGAAGGTTAAGCTCTGGCTTCTTGAGCAAGAAAGCAGCAACTTCCTGTAAAATGATACACAGTCCCGATACCTAAAACTCTGTATATTTGCAACTGTCTAAGATTTACCCTTCAACACCTGTGTATACCATCTCATTCATGCCAATGTAATTTAACTGTATATATTAACTGTATATTTGCAATGACCCAAATGTAATTAAGTGTATGTAACTGTATAACATGCAAGCTTAAGCGCCCAGATGCCTCAGGGATTGGTGTGCTCTACAAATAAACTAACTAAACTAATCTCCACCCCGGTGCTCCTCCCGCAGTATGCCATCCTCAGGATTGGGATCAGAATGGTCCGTCCTTTCCTGGCCACCCGTGAGGAGACTTTAGGCAGGGTATTAGTGGGGGATCCACAGGACTCCCGACAGTATCCACAGATATAGTCAGCAATGGACCGAAACACAGAGCAACATAGCAACAGGAAAGGGTGTGTGCTGCATGCACTTTCGGGTTCATTGCCCAATTCATAAATAAAATTAAGTTGCACTGTCAGGTAACCTGGTGTCTTGCTTCTCGCTCAATAATAAATTGCTATATGAAATACTTGTTTCCATCTTTTTACTCATCTCTTAAATGTACACTGTCCTAAGAAAACATTTATGAGATCACCTAGGGTCAGGTGATCAACTATTGGACAAAGGAAAATTCATGACACCCAGATGCCTTGTGTGTACATGCACCAGCACCTCTTATGGGTGGGGCAGCATATGCATGCCGGTCCATCCATGCATGTTCATCCATTTCTGTGCTGCACCTCAGAGTGTGAGTGTGCACATGCACTTCGGTGCGTGTGCACACCACTCCTTCACAAATTGATTTTACGCTAAATGCTACAAGGGTCTGGCAATTGGAAGAGGGAAGAGGTTTGGGCACAAATCTTGAGAATCCACTCATTACAATAAGCTAGGTGCAATGGGTTATGGGAGGTAAAACATTCTGGTTCAGGGAAACACCTGCATGAGAAATGAAGTCCCGGGGCACCCTTTTAATCTTCCTTAGCATGTCGTTTGGTAACCCGAGTGTAGTTTTAGACCTTACCGACTTACTACTGGGTTCACCATGCCTTGGATGGAGTCCCGAGGCAGCAAATTATGGGGTTGGGTCAGGCATACAATAAGCAGTCTAGAAACAGCAATCTCAACTTTATCATCTCCCGTGTCGTACATATTATGTACTGCTTTTTACCAGAGTTCTTTGCGAAGTTTTGCTAATAATACTAGGCAAAAAACAGGAATGCAACATTTATCTAGCTTTAGCGACTGTTCTTCCAGAGAAAGGGAGCGGCTGTAATGATGATCATATGCACACAATGTGATCTCTAAAAGAGAGGGGCAGGGTTTGTCAGGGAGTCTAACTGGGTCCTGGAAGGAACTGCCTTTTAGATGTCTTTGAAAATGCATTCTACTACAAATGTAGTCTTGTGGCCCAAAATGTAATTTGATCAAAATTTCTTATAAGGCAGAAAAGTACAACTCTCTGCTGCTCCATTTAAAAACAAAATCAACTCACGGTAAACAAACAAGCATACTTTTCAGTGAAAGGTGTATGCTTCAAAAAGTTGTTTGGCTCCACTGTTCTACAAATTATGCAGCTACCTTTAAACATAGTTGGCACAGTTGGCAATTTGGATTGTGTCCAAATAAAACAATCTTCAAACTTAGACATTTCTCATTAATTTACTGAAGTTATAAAAACCACCCATACCTATTATTCAGGAGAATATTTGAACACTTTATATCTCTGTGAAGGAAATTCTTCTTATGGCAATAATCCAAGCCCTCCATCAGTTGTCTCATGAACGACTTTATATGGTTTTCATCGAAGTGCACCAAGCCAGATTCTAAGAGTCCCATCAAGTCATGGTCCATATATTCAAACACCAAGTAAAATGCACCTTAAAATGAACAAAAGGGCAATGTTATAACCTGCTAAAAAAAAAAAAGACGTAAAAATCAAACACTACCATTTTTGTAGTGCAAACAGAGCTAGTTACATTTCAGATTGGGGCATTTATGAGCACTTGCAGAAATTTCTTTTAAGCAGCAACCTAAGTCTGCAAGAAGCATTGTATATAAAAACTGAAATGCCCAGCATACCACACTTACTAGCAAATTATACAGAATTCTTTCAAAGAGAACATCTACGATTACCCTGATGGTGTCAGCTGGAAAACCATGCTGTTGGAAAAAAAAAAAAATCTTAACCTAGGAAAAGAAAAAAAAATCAAAATCACCACATCGAGTTTTCTGGTGGGCACAATCTCCCTCTAACAGTATTATTTTAGCTTGTTTGTTTTAATCATGCAACTTGTGCATTTATTCCAAATGGGTAATTGGGTTTAAATGACATGCATTACTCACTGTAATAGCATTTTAGATGATAGATGATTGAATCTGCTTAGATTCATATGCTGTGCATATAGCCCGACATCCAGTGGTAATCGCAGAGTATTGCATATTTCTTTCGAAGAAAGACATGGGCATGACAAACACTATCCCCAACGTGACGTGTACCCAAAATCCCCTCATACGTCGAGGTCCCTCCAATTGTGTTTTTTCTGCCATGAGGAAGCCCTATGGTCAGGATGAGTACAGAAGAGAGAAGGTGAAAGATGTCTATGTTCCTTTTACTCCATGAGGGGAGGAAGGGTGGGCGCATGTGAATCTAAGCAGATTTTTTATTTTCTTTATTTCTATCGCGCCGAAGCCCGCAGGCATCAGGTATCATACAATGAGACACGGACAACAAAAAAAAAAAAAAGACGTGCCAGTTAATTCAAACCAGGCAAAGAGAATCATCTACTGTGTTTTTAGTTTCTTTTAAAAGATCAGAAAATGTGATTCTGATATTAGAAAACATGGCAGCTCATTCCATTTTCCAGCAGCTATAAATGTGAATGAACGTACCAGTCCTTTGACTCTTTTGGCACGTGTGACCAACCAGGCCATGGGCTTCAGATCTCAAAGATCAGCCTGGTTTATAAGGAATCATCAGCTTGTTCAAGTAGGCTGGGGCTAAACCATAGAGGCAATGGTGTACAATGGTCTTGGCTTTGAAAGCAATATGATCTTCCAAGGCTAGCCAATGGAGAGACTTTGCATCTTCTGAAATATGCTCCCTACATATTTTCCTTGATGGTTCTCAAAGGTTCGTTCTGGATAATTTGGCATTGCCTGATGCAGTTCTTGTTTGCAGCGTCTAACAAGGCATTGCCATAATGCAGTCTCGAGAGGATTGTAGCCCTAGCTATTGTGTTGCAGTTTGTTTTCGCTAAGGACATGTCTGATCAGTTTGAGAAGCCTCTGGTAGTAGTGGCAATTTTATTTCAAATACCCTACGTGAGATTCCGCTCCCAGGGAGGCTTCAAGATCAACACCTAAGGTTTTTACCTTGCCGGATATTGATATCCAAGCGTCTCGGATGGTGAAGGAGGTGCAGCCGGGACAGAGTTTGGCCCTAGCCTGGACGAGGCAAAGATCATAAGCTTGGTCTTGATTCCATTTAGGCAGAGCCAGTTTGACTTCATCCAAGCCTCTATGGTATTGTAGATGTTTGCAATTCTGCGGTCATCTATTTCATGGCACCCAGTTTAATAACCAATTGGGCGTCATTGGCAAAAAACACCCTTAAGTTAGTAAGAAGGGTGCAGAGACACTGAATATATAGATTGAATAGGGGGGGGAACTCGCCCACTGGGGTACACCACATAGAACTGCTGATAGTAGTGATGACTGGTTTCCCCAATAGATTTTAGAGCTACTCTTTGCGAGAAACGGCTAGCCTTGAAGCACTCACCTACAAGAGTGCCTTATTGGTGGCTATCACTTCAATAAGGAGAGTTGGTGAACTGCAAGCCGTCTAGGAGTCTAGTAAGTACAATGTTCAGGTCCCATCAGGGAGCTGGGTTGGAAATAGAGGGTTGAAGTCTTTATCGCCTCCATAAATGCCTTAATTACTGGAATTTTCCACCACAATACTTTCTTCTGGGACGCTATTTAGGCTGAAAGAGCAGCTAGATGGACCTTTAAAAGGGATTGCAAACCAAGGCTGAATTTAGCAGTTGAGTTAGGGAGAGGATATGTGTTGTGTGCATTCAATTGGATTGATGCTTTTGCCATTACACCAGATGACAAAGCGTTTCCATTTGCTGGAGGAGCAATGTCTGGTGTTGGGTTTCTGTGCTCTGAGGGAGTTGGGATGATCTTAGGAGTCAGGCTGCTAAGTTGCGAGTTTGAGGGCATGATTTAGTGTCTTCCCCTTGTCTTGCGACAGGCGGGCCCACCAGAATCATCCTGACTGGTTCCTGGTGCATCTTGTGCACTATCCTGTAGAGCAGGGGAGTGGGGGGGGGGGGGGGGGGGGGGGGGGGGGGTTGCAGGAAGGTGGTGGTTTCGTAGACAAATTTCCCTGACCATGCTCCCCTTGGTGTGGTTCTGCAGGTAACAGGCATAATCTGGGCATTGCGAGTTCTCCAGAGTTGTGAACAAGTCGATCTCTGGGAAGCCCCAGTCTGCAAAGATGTTGAGAACAAGGTCTTTGTGTAATCGCAACTCGTACTCTACGGGTAGTGGGAAGTCTCTGCTGAGTACGTCTGCCAGACTATTGCGTTCCCATGGAACGTGTTGTGATAGGAGGAACATCTTGTGTTCGAGAGCCCATTTACATATGTTGAGTGACAGTTTGGATACCCCTGGACAGTGAGTGCCCTCTTCTTTGTTTAGGTAATACACGGCCGTAGCACTGTACGTGAGGACGAGGACCGTTTACCCCTGGAGGCATGTTTGGAATGACTTCAGTGGTAGCAGTTCGAACAGGTTTATGTGGTTGGTTGCTACGGATGGGACCACACGCTGTGCGCAGTCTGGTGAAGGAGGTGGGCACACCACACTGTCAAATGCGTCTGTGGCAAGAGTGGCTTCTACTGTGGGAGTGGTAAAGGTTTTCCCTTGCAGGAGGTTTTCCCTTGACCACCACTGCAGAGACTGAACGAGGGCTAGCGAGACAACCACTAGATCATCCCACTGGCTGCTGGTGACACACCATTGGCTTAAGAGCCACTCTTGCATGGGGCACATGTACAGACGTACGTGTGGAACAAGATAAATGCAGGAGGCCATCATCCCTTACGGTCGCATGGCTTTGCATACGCTCACCTCGCGACTGGCTACATATAGAAGGATCTGGAAAAGCATGTTTTGAACCCTTTCGCTGGAGGGGAAATGAGGACGTCTTTGGTCTGAATTAGAAACAGTTTGACTTGGCTGGGGCCGGGGCTTGACTTCTCGTTGATCAAGAACCTTAGGCTGAAGAGGAGATCTACCATTATCTGGATATTTGATAGGCATGTTCCGTACGAATTCTCTGTTATTAGCCAGTCTTCGAGGTAAAGGTAGATTGGGATGCACTGCCTACTCAGGTGAGCAGCTACAACCGCCAGTACCTTTGTGAACTACCGGGGAGCGGAGGCAATGCCGAAGGGAAGAACCTTGAACTGATAGTGCGTATTCTCTATCATGAATCTTATGTACTTTGTGTGCTGGCGACATTGAAATATGAAAGTATTCATCTTTCATATCCAATGTTGCCATGTAATCCCCTGTACCAACAATGGGATTACTTCGTGCAATGTCATTCTGAATTTTTGCGGTTTGGCGAATTTGTTCGCTGGGCACAAGTCTAACACAGGGCTAATGGTGAGATCCTTTTTGGGTACAAAGATGTACACTGAATAAATACCCTTGTTTACCTGGTGAATGGTGAGGACTTCTACCGCACCCTTTTCCAGAATGATCTGCACCTCTTCCAGCAGGATTTGGAGGTGTGCTGGTGATGGGCGTCTGCTCTTTGGCAGGTGGCATTAAGGTGACAGGTGGGACTCCATATACTCTATATAATAACCGTGGGTGAAGTCTTCAGCACTCACGGTTCTGATGTGATCCCCTCCCACGCTGTTAGGAAAGTTGCCCATTTATGTGTAATTTTCACGTCCAGTTCTGAACCCCCCCCAAACTTTTTTGCTGTTGTCCGACAAGATTAGCCTGATATTTACCATTGGAGCACAGCCTTCTGCTGCACCAAGCTGGGTTTTTGCTCACTTTGTTGTGGGGAAACTGACATGCCCTTAAAGACAGTCAGTACTGGGAGATTTTGTTTCCCTTTTCCTATGTTACAAATTTTCTGCACCATGTTACCAGTGCACAAAGTACCTTCTAGTACAGTGCGCTGGAGTCTTCCATTCGTAACCAAAGGCCATAGACTCCCTCAAAGTATTTTTTGGCCTTGGACAGGGCTGGTCGCAGCTTTTACTTTCACTCATTTTTTAAACCTTCTTGCCATGCAAACCGCAATTACTGCAATTGGCACAGGAAGGTGGGCCCGGCCCCAAAATGCCCATGCCACAAGGTTCTTTGTCTTGTCCTTTGGCCATCGTGTCCCTTTGCCTTCCCCACGTGGAGCAGACCCAGGTCAGTCCTTATTTGGTCATGCATTATCCTGCAAAAGGCCAAGCTTTTGCGGGCTTCTGCATGCCTTGTGTGTGCCTCCAGGAAGTGGGCTGTACTGTCTAGTTTTAATACACATCCTGGGTGCAAGAGAGTCTGGTGTGCTGGAAATGACTGGGACCACCGTGGCCCGTAATTGGTCCACACGTGGTGTGCCGGTATGTGAGCAGATCTCCCATTGGGTCCTCTTCGTTTTGGCACGAAGGAGATTCTGGATAAGAGAAGGCACCAAACACCCATACCAGGTCGATCTCTTGAATTCTCACTGAACCTAGGATAGGATCCAAGTATCCTGATACTAAGAAGTAGAGTCGAGGAAAAGCTGGTGACCCATTGGAAGGTTTGGCACCCTGAGCCGGCTGTTGTCCTGCAGGACCCCTCTGCATCTAATCAAACTGCGGTCTGCAAAGGTGCATCCACCAATTTGAATGGTGGGAACTATTCACGCCACCTACATCTTAACCTGCAAGCGAGCCTCTTCGGAAGTGTTCCTGGGACAACCAGTGAACTGACCAGCTTGCGCAGGACCTTTGCTCTGAAACGAACGTGGCCGTTTCAAGTTGACACTTGAAACTTGGTAGATCGTAAGCACTGGGTCTAAGGCACTCCCCCGCCGAGTTCCGTACACCTAGGTACCATAGGTCTGGAATTAGGAGAATATGCCTGAACCAGAGTGCTCAGCCGTGGTGACTAACTTTGCAGGTCCCCTGCTGCTGTGCCCCGAATCCTACTGTAGTGAAACTGGCCTGATCCCTTCATCAGGAGCAGAGAAATCACCACTGTCCTGCCACAGAATAATCGCTGTAACTCAGCCGCCGAAAGCCGCAATGCTGCACAATTGGCGCATTTGAACCTGCAACGGAAGTGGACTTGACTGTTGAAGTTTGGTCCAGAGTGCGCCTGGGGTCAGCGAGTACTTGCAACCCTTACCGGTGGTCCCTGGTGCATTCATCCGTTTTTATGCACCAGTCTCCCTTGAGTGCCACTCACCTTTCTACATGTAACCTGTGCTATCATCCCATTCCCAACTCCTGGAACCTGTTCTGCCCTCTTGGGGAGACCCTCCTTGAATAGTCGCTACAGCCCCTGCAAGAGACCCCATTTTCACTCTACTGCACCATCGCGTGCACCTGCATCCGAATGTACTTTTGAGCGCCAGGCTCCACTCCTCGTAGGGACTGGACTGACTTAGTTAGGGATTGATTGATGAACTGCCTAAAGTTTATTTGTACTGTTTGCTCCCTTTCTTCATAGGCTGTGGACCCATTCTGAGCACTATTCCTTTAGGCCACTTGGTAACAGTATATATGTTTCATAGTAGTGTTGTATTGTTTGAAGTATTACTGTTCATATTTGCTTTGTGTTTGATTTCATAGGCCTTGAATAAATGTATATGTATTTTTGATATATACACCCGACTGGGAGTGATTTGTATTGTCCTTTACTGTGCGTGTTCATTTTGGGCTTTTGATCACCCTTGCCCCTCCCGAGACCTAGTCTTGCCTGCCTCCAATGCTACCTTGATTGGTCTGGCTTGTCCAGAAGGTTACCCTGTTCCAAGAAACTAGGCTGGCCTTCTGAAACTCTGCCCACCAGGTCAGAGTTCAGAAATCCATCTTAACACATTTGTGAATGAATGATGTTCAACATCCTCCGACCTGGATGATGCGGAGGCTGAGGAGCCTCTTGGGGTGGAGTTGCTGTCTCTACCCTTGCCTCTGCGCTGTCCCCTTTGCGGATATTGGCTGTTGTCAGCTGAACCTTGTCAGGACCACCACAGGTAACCTCCTGCACCATACTGCCCATGTGGAGATCAGAAGGACGGACCTCGAATGGAAACGTGAGAGTTAGCACCTTCCCACTGTTGGAAAGGCTTGGCTGTAACCTGAGTGATTTCAGCGTCTCATGTTCCTTTTTAGCCATTTCCAAGGTGTCATCCACAGCCTTACCAAACAAGAGACTCTTCTACAGGCTTATTTATCAAGGAGGTCGGAGTCTCCGGGTTGCAACCTGAATTTTTTAGCCAGGCGTGTCTCTGGAGGAGAGTTCCCTGTGCCAGAGTGTGTCCCACTGTTTCAGCAGCGTCTAGTGTGTTCTTAAGAATGTTGTGGGTCACCCATCTACCCTCTGAGATGACTGCCAGCAGTCGTGATCGCGTGGGTTCAGGTACCTCTGAGGTGAAGTCTTCTTGAAGCAGGCCCCATTACATGACGCTGTAACTAGCGAGAACAACAACTTACTTCTTACCTGGTAATGTTCTTTCGATGGGATGTTCCTCCGACGTATTCCTTATCTTGATAGATCTCCAGCTTGCTGGCCTCCGAATTTATTTTTCAGTAGAGGGCACTGCGCGTCGACGTCCCTCGAGCCGATGTCCCTCGGCAGCCTCCGTATCAGCGCCAACGTCATGCGTATAAATAGACTTGCGCAGCGTCCGTTGCTCAGTTCCGTTTTGACGTTTAACAGTTGCTTTACATGAATTGGTTGACCCTGAAGGAGCGTAAGCTGTAACTAAAAGGGATGTTTTACTGAGGGGATGGATGGGAGGGGCGATAAGGAATACGTCGGAACATCCCATCGAAAGAACGTTACCAGGTAAAAACTAACTTATTCTTCGAAGCGATTGTGTCCTCCGACGTATTCCTTATATTGATAGACTCCCATAGCAATGGTGTGTAACTGGAGGTGGGAGTAAAATTGCCACGTTTCCCTTCAATAATGAACAGAGTGCAACACAGCTTTGCCAAATCTAGCCTCTTGGCTAGAGGAGGAATCCAGGTTGTAAAATTTTGTGAAGGTATGTGCAGACGACCATGTGGCAGCCGCACATATGTCTCGAATCGGTACCCCTCTTTGGAGGGCCGAAGAGGCTGCAATAGCCCTGGTTGAATGAGCCCTAAGATTTTGAGGAGGCTCTTTCCCTGCCAGTTTGTAACACTCCAGAATGGCCAAAATAATCCATCTGGAAATGGTCTGTTTTGTTATCAGTAATCCCAATTTGTGCCCCGAGTAACCTAGGAACAGTTGGTCTGCTTGCCTAATCCTAGCAAGTCTGATGTAAAAGCTCAAAGCCTGCCTTGGATCCAGCCTATGTAGCCTTTCTTCCTCTTTCCCCGGGTGGGGAAGGGGCTAGAATGAAGGAAAGGTAATCTTCTGAGTGATGTGGAATTCAGGAACCACCTTTGGGAGGAAATTAGGCTTCACTTGTAGGACAACTTTGTCTTTATGAAAAATTGTATGAGGAGTTTACAAGATCGAGCTTCTCCTAGCAGATGTCAATACCACTAATAAGACAGTTTTAAGGGTGAGAAATCTTAGCGAACAAGAGTGGAGTGGTTCAAAAGGAGTACCCATCAGGACATTTAAGACTACATTTAAGTCCCATAAGGGAACTTGGAATGGTCTTGGAAGATAGACATTGGTTAATCCCTTCAGAAATTGTATTACAAAAGGGTAACTTGAAATACAATGGTTCCTCTGCAGTGCGATTGAAGATCGATTGCGCTGCGAGATAGCCCTTGATAATGCAACCTGAAGGCCCGAATTTGCCAAATAGAGTAGAAAAGATAACACCATTGGTGTACCACATGAAAAGGGATCGATATTCTTTTCTCTACACCAGCTGCAAAATTTGTTCCAACGGCAGCGGTATAAAGTCTTTGTTGCTGGCCTTCTGGCCGAAAGCAACACCTCCATGACGTCATCTGGGAGGTCCCAATCCTTGCATCTCAACCTTTCGGATACCAAGCGTGAAGGTTGAGGGTTCTGATGTCTGGATGGAGAACCTGACCTCCCTTCTGCGAGAGAAGATTCTCCTTGAGTGGAAGACGAATTGGAGGGCAGATGGACATGTCCAGAAGGTCCGGGTACCACGTTCTCCTGGCCCAGTCCGGAGCAATTAGGATCATGGCTTTCCAGAACCTTCTCAACCTCCTGATCATTTGAGGAATGACAGGGACTGGAGTAAACGCTTACAGAAGTGGAAACTCCCAGTCCACTACGAACGCGTCCCCTAGAGCTCCTCCCGGGGGAAATTCCCTTGAACAAAACTGATAGCACTTCCTGTTGATGCTGGTGGCGAACAGATCCACTTGAGGGGTTCCCCAAAGGGTGAAGATCTGTTGAAGGACTTCCTGAGCTAGTTCCCACTCGTGGGAGACTGAACTCTGCCTGCTCAGAGCCTCCGCCATCAAGTTTCTCTCTCCGGCTAAGTGAACTGCCAATAGAGATTCCTTCTTGGATTGCCCAAAACCAGAGCTGCATCGCCTCTCTGCACAGAGGCAGTGATCCTACGCCGCCTCTTTTGTTGAGATAGTGCATGGCCACTGTGTTGTCCGTCATTATCGGGACATTTTTCCCCTGTACAGATGGCAGAAAAGCCTTCAGCGCTAGTCTGATTGCTCTCAGCTCTAACAGGTTGATATGCAGTCTGAACTCCGATGGAGACCAACGACCGCTGATGATCAAGCAGTTGGCATGGGCTCCCCACCCCGTGAGTGAGGTATCCGACTACTGTTATCTCCGGCCATGGTTGCCAAAACAGTTCTCCTTTCAAAATGTTCTCCTGACAGGCCCACCACTGAAGGTCTCGAGCCATCTTGTCCAGAACCTGAAGGAGATCTGTCATTCTCCCCGAGAATTGCGACCGCCGAGTTCTTATTACCCACTGAAGAGATCTCATTCTCAGGCGAGCCTCTGGCACAAGGAAGATGCAGGATGCCATGAGGCCTAGCAACCTCAAAAAGTCAAAGGCTGGGAGACGTTGGGCATTTGAAACTTGGTGACCATCTGCAGAATATCTTGAGCTCTCACCTCTGGTGGCGAGGCTTTTCCCAGGGAAGTGTCCAGGACCGCTCCAATAAACTGGAGTCTCTGTGATGGTATCATCTGTGACTTCTTTAAATTGAGGGAGAAGCCCAGTTTGTGAAGGAAGTGGCAGACATAATCTAGCTGGATCTGAGCTTTTCCCAGAGATACAGCTCTGATCAGCCAATCGTCCAGGTAGGGGTAGACGTGAATCCCTTCCCTCAGACTTGCAGCCACTACCGACATTAGCTTGGTGAAGACCCTCGGGCCGGAGGTCAGCCCAAATGGCAGAACTCGAAATTGATAATGAGAGCCGCCAATTGCGAACCTCAGGTGTTTCCTGTGTTTGAGATCGATTGGCACATGGAAATAAGCATCCTGAAGGTCCAGAGATACCAGCCAGTCCTGGAGATGGAGGGCCTGAAGGATCTGAGAGAGAGTTACCATCCTGAACTTGTCCTTCCTGAGGAACTTGTTCAATTCCCGTAAGTCCAAGATAAGTCTCAGTCCTCCGTCCTTCGGTATTCGGAAGTAGGGGGAGTACCAGCCCTTGTTCCTCTCCGCTATAGGTTCTATGGCACCTTTCTCCAGCAGGTCTACAATTTCCTGCAAGAGGAGCGGACCTGGAACTTTCAGAGAGCTGTTCCCCGGTGGATGACTGAGGAATGCGTAGAAAAGGCAGGCAGTAACCTTGGGCAACTGTCTCCAATGCCCAAGCATCTGACGTAATAGCCTGCCGTTCCGTCAGATGTTGAGTTAGCCTGCCCCCTACTGGTGTCTTGTGAGGAGAGTCCTCAGAGTGATTTAGAGGCGGCTGATACAGATGCCGAGGGTAAAGAGGCACCTGCTGCTGCAGCTTTTGTATTTTTACCCCATCCACCTCGGGTGAATCTTTTTTGACCTCTTTGAACCGACTGTCCTCTGCCTTTTCCGAATGCGGAATAAAAGCGAAAGGACTTACCTCTCCAAGAGGTTCCTGAGGGGCGATATGGCGTTTGACGGATTGCAGCTCCCAGGGATTTTGCTGCTGCTTTGGATGTCTAGCTTTTCTAGACTGCCATCCGCCTTCTTACCAAACAAAGAAGAGCCGTCAAAGGGCATATTTAAAAGTCTGGCTTGTACATCTGAAGCAAAGCCGCCATGGCCCTACTGATACTGTCAGCAGAATCAATGCCAGTTTGGAGGGATTCGCACATTGCGTCTTTACCATCCTTAATGATGTTTAGAAACGCTTCCCTTTCTTCTCCCTTTGGGAGGCAGTCAGCCGCTGATGAAGCACACTCCCAAAGTGTGTGGCTGAACCTTGCGAGCGTACAAGTAGCGTTAATAGATTTCAACGCCATGCTACATGCAGAAAAGACTTAGCCATAGAGTCATATCTTTTGTCATCCCTGTCCTGTGGAACAGTAGGGTATGCCGATCTACTGCCTGATGCAGTTGCTGCTTGAACAACCAGACTCTCTGGAGTTGGATGTTTAGACAACAATTCATGGTCAGTAGCAGATACCCTATATTTGGCTGATAACTTCTTGTTAACCGCCAGGATAACCCCAGGAGTCTCCCAGTTAGCCAATATTTTTCTTTGTAATGCAGCGTGAAATGGAACCACAGGATCCTCCTGTGGGCCTTTAACTAAAATGTCTGTAAGGTCATCCTGTTGGAATGCAGGTGAAGGTGTAGACCAACCCATGAATACTGTAATCCTTGCCATTAAAATTCTGTAAGGGGTCTCGGCATGTTCCCCTGGGTCTGGTTTGGCAAATTCTATTTCTGGGGAAGTATCTAACCCACTTGCCTCATGTAAGGATTCTCGAAGGTCCTTTAACCTATTTTCCTCAGAGGTAAATTCCTCTGGTTCAGGTGTTGTAGTTCTCTGCAACCCAAAGGGTCCTTCTTGATCCGAATCCTCCCCTTCTTCATAAATTGAAAACAAAGGTCTTCAATGATCAGACCTTGGAAATGGCTTAAATCCCATTTCCAGAGCAGAAGGGGCCAAATTTGTCATAATTGGTTGAGAAAACGTCGACGCGGACCCTAAAGGCTTCGGAAACACCGAAAAAGGCATCGAGAAGATCGGAAGAGGCCTCGAAGAGCTCGAAAGGATCGGAATCCTAATCGAGGTTGTCAATGACATTCTCGAAGTCGTGTTAGAGGCCCTGGGTATGACCACTGGCTGTGAGGTAGTGACGGCCGTGGGTTTGTTTTTTTCGGCGTCGATTCGGTCGACCTATGCGTCGATGAGCCCTTCGATAATGGCGTCGATGACGCAGATTTATGCGTCGAAGGGACTTTCGACAATGGCGTTGATGGCACAGTGCCTTTGCTCGAGGGTTTGTGACGCTCTCGAGTAGTTTCTTTCGCCGGGTGCAATGACTCGCAGCGTTTCCATTTTTCAGGTCTTTCGCCCATGGTATCACCCTCAGCCTTCTTCCAGGGGGTCGAGGCTGCTTTCTCGAAGACGCTAAGCATCCTTTTACGGAATTCCTCTCACTCAGCCTGAGAGCTATGTTTTGTGGGGCAGGTGACTCTTTCCGGGGAAACAGGAAGACGAGGAAGGGGATCTTCGACATCTCTTACTTGAATGCTTGGATCTCGAAGAGTGATGGGAACTGCTTCGAGACCTAGAACGAGAATGTTTCCTGTGTCGGCGAGGAGACGAATGTCTCGACTCTGCAGAGGAAACTTTCGAAGGAGTTTTAACTGTCTTACTACTCTCAAGCTTCCCCTTACGCTCCAAGGCTTTCGCCGTCATGGACATGCAGTCCCCGCACTACGAACATTGATGCTCCGATCCCAGGCACCACAAACCGATCCTGTGAGGATCCGTCAACGACATTTTCTTTCCACAGTGTCGACATTTTTTGAAGCCGGACCGTGGAGTCGTCGGTTCGGGTGAGGAAGCCATCGAGTAAGAGTTGGTATTCGAGGAATAATGAATATGTCTAACAAACTGAGCAACGCAATTCCAAGGCCCACGAAGCGCGGAAAAACGGAACTGAGCAACGGACGCTGCGCGAGTCTATTAATACGCATGACAACGCCGGCGCCGATACGGAGGCTGTCGAGGGACATCGGCTCGAGGGACGTCGACGCGCAGCGCCCTCTACCGAAAATGTTTTTCCAAGGCCAGCAAGCTGGAGATCTATCAAGATAAGGAATACATCAGAGGACACAATCCCTTCGATGGGTGGTATTATTCGCAATTCTGGTAGAATAGGCTGCAGACGTGGTAATACGCTTGCCAAAGGCATAGCTTTTTGCAGTCTTTATCGGGGGAGCCTCTGACGTAGACAGCGGCACCCCAGCCCTTTTCCTGGTGGTGGTGACAACCGGAGTCTACTGTGGCATGACATTGAATGTACATAGGGTCAGATGGAGGGGGGCAAAACAGCTTTTCAACCCGAGGGTTGACAGCCCTTGTAAGGGAAGGAGACAATAAGGAGGAGCAAGCATTGCTTTAAAGAGCTCAGAGTAATAGCTTGACTTGTAGAAGGCTTTTCTTTAAGAATGTCCTCAACAAAATCAGAGTCCTGAACAGACTCCTGTGTGGCGATCTGAAAGTTGTCTGCGGCCCCCTTTTGGATGGCATTAAATACCATTTGGTCATCTACTGGCAATGGCTGCCTCTGTTGAAGTGAGGAAGGTGGGTCCAGACAAATAATATCTGGGGTAGGAGTGGCTAAGAGCCAAGGCCCTTCATCTAATGGCTCATCTTGTTCCCAGTCCGGGCACTGGTCAGTTGTGTCCTGACTAAAAGGGTTGTGTTCATGACTAAAATCCTCATAGGTTTCCTCTGGCTCAGAATACTCAAATACCTCCCCCTGATGGGTTTGAGTCTGAATAGGAAGCCTCTGCAGCTTTGATACAACGGGGAGTGATGCACCTTTGAGAAGTCTATGAATTTGACATCTTATCCATATCATTTTCAAACCTCACTCTAGACCACAGGGATGATCCAGAGGGGTCAAGTCTCGTCAAAAGGGGGTGATTTATCAGCTGCAGCCCTAGAGAGGGACTGGGGGCCTTCAGAGTACTCTTTTCAACGAGAGGGGGCCAGGGGGGTGGTACTTCTGGGTCGTTCCGCTTGTGGAAACACTTGTGTACGAGCGCGATATAAATAAAATATATATTATAAAATATCAAAAACAGCTGTTAGCTATATGATGGATTTCGACATGCCTAAAGGAGTCATCGCAGTTGTCGATTCCAAAGCCATATGAGGTGACGCGCTCTTGGATGGCATGTCGGCACTCATGTGCTTTTTGGGAACACCCTTACGAGTAGAATGCCCAGTTGCATGCCAAAAAGACAGTTGCAGGGAGGGCAGCGGACCGCGAAGTTTGGCATGCACCAAAGTCTTCGGCGGGCGTGTTGGCGTTTGGTGCTTCTTCGACGTATCCATCGATGAGGCTTTGGGGTTGTGTGCTTCTCCTTAGGTGGTGCGTGTACGGCAAGGACAGCCACCCTGCTGTGTGATCGACAGCAAGGCTGGAATGAATGGTAGAAACCTGCATAAAAAGGTGAGGCTGTGTATCTTGGAAGGCAGAGTCGACCACTGGACAAAGGAATCCGAAGTAGAACTTGGAAGAGACGCCAGCTGCAACTCCTGGACCGTTGGTTTGCCCGGTGAAGCCCTCCTGCTGTGCTGAAGCTCTGCATTCTCCTCGACTAGAGTAGCCCTGTAAGGACGAGTTCTCTCCTTGAGTTGGTGGGACCAATCAACTCCAAAGTAATCCTGTCTGGACATCCTCTCAAAGCTGGCTGTACTTCCGCTGCTGCTGCTGCTGGAACCAAAGTGCCAGGAAGAGGAACACCAGATTGTGTGCGTTGCTTTTAAGTCTGACCCGAGTGCCAGGAAGATCCTCTGACTTCCCTGAAGCAGACTGACCAAGCCGGAGCCACCTCAACAGAGTGCTGGACCCCAAATGTGATAAAAGTCCTGAGTGATATCCGAGAACCGCTGTATTGCTATTTGTTGTTAGACACGAGGAGTTGAAACACCAAAGGACCGCTGAATTGAAGTTTGCCCACTGCAGGGCAGGAATCCTCAGACGTCCTCTTGTCCCCATGATGGACGCTCAGGAACAGGATCTGCAGAGCTGTACAGGAACAGAAGCCAGCTGGAACTATTTCTTCTAATCAGATGTACTAGAAAGTCTAAGGGAACTTACCTCTTGTGTAGCCTTGCTTGCTATCAGTTGAGACCTGTCTTGGTTATATTGCAGAGTTGCTATAGCTTGGATCCTCAAGCCTCCCAGCTTGTGGCCCTTAAAGTGTTCTAATTTCCTACAAATATTTCCAAAAACATTGTGCAAGACTTTTTACCTACCTGCAAAGAAGATCTTCAGCTCCTAGACATTTTGCAATTAACATTGGCTGTCCTGGCTCCCAGAGAGACTCGTCTTGCCTTCGACTCTGTGCTTTATCTTTTTCCCCAGGAAAGGGTTACACTTATTTGCCATTGGAAGGTTTTAAAAGTACTTACCCGTTTATGAATTATTTGTTAACTGTTTTATTCCTCTTCCATCTTTTACACCAAACTCAGCAGTGCTCTACATGTACCAGTGATAAATCAATGTCCACGGTGTCCTAGCTATTTAAGTCACCTGAGGGTGTAGGAGGCGTTTGTGTGCAATCCCCAGTGGGCATCATTTGATTTAGAGAAACAGTGTGTTTTGAAGTATATATTAACTGTTACACATATTGCTCCCTTCTGAAGAAGGGTTATGTTGGGGAGCATTCTCAGAAATGTGCAAATTCCTCTCTACCTTAAAGACCCACAGCACTTTTGCTGGACTCTAGGTCGTTTTATTTTCTTACCGGGAGAGAGTGAACTTTTTCCCCCTTTCATGTATTTATATGTGATTTAAACACTGTTTCTTTTGGTTGTGGAGTCTGACACTCCATAGGCATTTTTTACATTGTGACACACAGCACCTTCAGTGCAGTGGCACAGGGAAGTCTTTCAGATTTCCTAAAGGCTTAAATACCTTCTCTTGGGTAAACTGTTTCCAAGAGCAGTAAAGTGACATTGACTTTACTTGCATTGCAACTTTCTAGACCGCAGCACACACCATCTTAAAATAGGGTGCTGGAGGGTTACTTAGCATCCCCTTTGTCTAGTTTCTCATGTAACATTTTTATGTTACCCTTTCTACAATTAATGGCAGTGGTTTACTTTTAACTACCATTAGGAGTTTAAAGCGAGCTGCGTTCGCAGCTGCAGTAAAGCACCCAGGGGTGCCCCCATTTTGTCAAAACGGATAAGTCTTTTTTCACCACTTGTTTGTGGGAAGGACCTTCTTGAGATTTACTCTGCATGACAAACGAGGTTTGGTCCCTTTGTTGTTTTTGTCTTTGGCATGATTCACGAGTAAAGCAAGCCTCTGGCTCCAGTTTGTCTGGCAGGGGCAGGAAGTGAGGGAGGTGCCCGAAACTCACTGTGCTTAATCCCCTTGGTTACAGGAATGCACCCAAAAGGTTATTGGCCGGCTGGCTGTCCGGCAAGGACAGCCATCTGCTGGGTGATTGACAGCCAAGCTGGAATGAATGGGAGAAACTTGCATAAAAAGGTGTGGCTTTTTGGCTTGGAAGGCAGTCAACCACTGGACGAAGGAATCCGAAGAAGAACTTGGAAGAGGCGCCTGCTACAACTCCTGGACCGCTGGTTTGCCCGGTGAAGCCCTGCTGAAGCTCCGAATTCCCCTCGACTAGAGAAGCCCTGTCAGGACGACTTCCCTTGAGTTGGTGGGACCAATCAACTCCAAACTGAACTCGTCTGGATATCCTCTCAGAGCTGGCTGAACTTCCTTGCTACTGCAGGTAGCAAAGTGCCAGGGAAAGGAACGCCAGATTCGAAGTGCATCACTTTTGAGTCAGATCTGAGCTGCTGGAAGATCCACCGGACTCCTAGTAAGCAGGACTGTCCAAGTCTGAGCCACCTCAGAGTGCTGGACCCCAGATACGATGAAAGTCCAAAGTGGTATCTAAGAGTTTGCGGTGGTGCCATTTGCTGAGACGCGAGGATCTGAAACCACAAAGTGCCGCTGAATAGAAGTTTGACCTTTGCGGTCGCTTACCGTCGTGTTGCAGTAGTCCCCAGAAGTCCTCCCTCTTGTCCCCACGACTGAGGCACAGGAACAATATCTGCAGATCCAGAAGGGTACAGAAGCCAGCTGGAACCATTTCTTCTAACGAAAGGTACTGTACAGTCTAACAACTTACCTCTTGTTGTGGTAGCCGTACTTTATCTCAGTTGAGACTTGTCTTGGTTGCTTCTGTAGAGTTGCTCACAGTTTCTTTACTTCACAAGCCTAACCAGCTTGTGGCCCTACGTTGATTCTACTATATTCTACAGAGTCTTGTAAAACATTGTGCAAATCTTTTATTCACCTACACGTGCTTCAGCTCACCTTAACTTCTGCCCAATTGACATTGGCTGGCCTGGCTTCCTGAATAACTTCTGTCCTCTGACATTGTTTGTTACCTGTCCTTCCAGGAAGGGGTTAATTTACTTTGCATTGGGGGTTCAAAAGTACTTACCTGCTTCAGAATATTGGTCAGATCTCGTTTTATTCTATAACCCTTTTCTCTGACATGTTTCTAAGTATTGCTCTAAATGCTACAGTGATATATTAATGTCCACTGTGTCCTAGCGATTTAAGTCACCTGAGAGTGTAGGAAGTGTGTGCCATCCCAAAAGGGTACTTGCTGATTTAGAGAAACCAAGAGTGTATTTTGGAGTGTATTTGTGTGCTACTATTATATTGCCCCCTTCTGAAGGTGGCTTATTCAAACTGACTGTTAAATTAATTGTTTTAATCAAGAAACCTTGTGTGTAAGTGTTTATTTGAATACTTGTCACTGTGAATCTGTTTAACTACCCTACTGCTTACATTGACCCCTCTTGAGATACACCTGGCTGCTCAATCACGCTACCAACCTGTGTAGTACAGACTTATACCAAAGGTTGGGTTCGGATTGCCAGGAGGTCAAAGTTGTTATAGTGCACCCAAAGGGTGCTACTCAAAATCTTGCCTAACAGCTTTATACAAATGACTGAAATAAATGAATAATTGTTCTATCAAGAAACCTTGAGTGTAAGTGTTTAGTTGAATAACTGGATTGTGAAACTGTCACAACACTGCTGCTCACATTGAACCCTCTTGAGATAAGCCTGGCTGCTCAGCCACACTACCAACCTGTATAGTTCAGACCAAAGTTTGGGTCCCTATTGCCAGGAGGTCAGGGTTATCAGTGCACCCAAAGGGTAATCCATACAATCTTGCCTAACAAGGACTTTGCATAATTCACTGAGAACCACCAGATCCATCAGTAGGCGGAGGATTCTCGCTGTGTGGTCGACGGTGAGGTCTGTTGAACTGGCCCAGATTAGCGTGCGAGCGTGACGTCATTCCCCTCCTAACTCAATGTTACCTCTTTAGCTTAACATTTAATAAATGCCATCTAGTTCTTTTTACAACATGCGCGCGTCCTCGCAACACAGTTGCGCGATGTATATTAAGTGAATGACGTCCATACGCATGTGCACGTGACATTCACTTAGGATTATAGTGTGACAACACCAATACGTCATTCACTCAGATGCACGTTTTCAAAATTCCATATAATGTCACTCGCGGATGCGCAAGTGACGTCATTGTTGGTTTAGCATATAAAAACAGACATCGTAAATAATGGCAGTCCTCAACAAGTCCTATTGGGATTCGTGCTGGTAGCTGACCGTTTTCGGCAGCCTAAGGACCTTTCTGTACATAAGTCAGTGACTCCTGGGTATTTAGTTTCTGCTGAAGCATTCTATAAGGAACGATTTTTGATACATAGTTTCCCCCTTTTTTTTATAGTCCTGCCAAAATGTACAGCATGAGGTAACTGTTTCCTCACTACGCTTCAAAACGCCATTTGTGTCTGCATGAGAGCAATTTCTTTAACAATTCCTGCAGCCACATGTCTCACTAAATAGGGTGAGTCACCTTTGTATCTCTTCTTTTGGCCACTAATTCTATGTATAAATAGATGGGTTGCCTTAAGTCCAAATAACTATGCATATTTTAGTATATTTAGGAATAGTCCATCTCTAGATGACTTCTAGGAAAGACTTTTTATTGAGCAAACTTTTTAGTCTTAATAAGCTTGCTACAAATTCTTTAAAACAGTTTAAAACTGAATACTCTACAATACACAATGCAAATACATTCCCCCAATAACCCGTCTAATTACGCTTATAGGTACTCTGAGCCACAATAATTGATGCGCTTCATTCTTTCAAACCGAGGAATGCCACATCCTACCCGCTCTTAATGTAAGGATCTAGCTCTTCATAGATGGGCAATAAGTTTGACAAACTTAGGTATTATGTAATTTATAAACCTTTCATTTCAATCATGCAGATTTGAAATGATCCCTTTTTTGGGGTTAGATAAAACTTCAATTTGAAACAGGCGAATGTCAACATAATGATTATGGTTGTGCATTAGGATCAAATGTGTACTAGTGCCAGGATGTTTCTGAGATCTACCTATGTATACAATATTTTTAGAATTTTTTTTGGAATGTTATGTTTCGTTGTACATATAAGTGACCAGTATTTTTGAGGTTTAAAGTGAAAACTAATATATGTTGAATAATTTCCTTATTTGTAGATATAAATGAAGTTTATTGAATTTTCCGCCCCTGATGGTGTTGTAAACTCAAAACGTGTTGGCCCGACCACAACAAATGAAGAAAAAATTGTGTTTTTAACAATAAGGTGTAAGTTTGTACATGCCAATTGATGAAATGGTCATATGAATGGATTTATGTTACTTTGCAACATTGAATGCATCAATAGGATTCTTGAATAGTCTCATTTCTAGAAACTCTACATTACTTTATTCGGGATTTTGCCTTTTAAACAGCGTGCAGGGGATGCAGTTTTCCATAATTTGTATCTTTGTTTCTCATATTTCCAGCCTAGATACCAAGGCTGAGTCTTTCTCCCCTGCACCTAGAATTTACTTAATACACAAATTTGTTCACACTCTACTTTTTACTGAGTTTTACCGACTTGGGTGTGCAATTGTTTTTGCCTGTTGTGTTGCCAGATTAGCCAGTCGTCCAAGTACGGGTAGACGTGGATCTGTTGTAGTCGTAGATGGGCCGCTACCGGCACCAGGCACTTGGTGAAGACTCTGGGCGCCGACTTCAGCACGAAGGGAAGGGCCCTGAATTGCTAATGCTTCCCCTGAACAACGAATCGCAAAAACTTGCGGGTACTTTGCGGAAGTACGCATCCTCCAGATCCAACGATAGAAAATCTCCCTCCTCCAGTTGTCCGAGCATGTGTTGAAGAGTGACCATTCGGAAATTCTGGGACTAGGCATTTGTTTAGTCATCACAAATCGAGAATGGGCCTCCAGCTCCCGGTCTTCTTTCGCATGAGGAAGTACCTTGAATAAACTCTGGAGCCCCGTAGCCACTTTGGAACTAGCTCTATCGCCCCTTTCTTTAGCATGGGCCAAACTTCGAGGAACGTGGCTTTCCTGTCGTGCCACTGGTGGTATTTGGGGATGTATTTGGGGATACTTTCGTAGGAACTCTAGAGTGTTCGTGGGAGAGAGCGTCTAGCATCCAACAGTCAGTGGAGATGGTCTTCCACCTGCTGACTAAGTTCACCAACCAGGGTGCACGGGTGGGGGCCCGACGTCCTTGCCAGTTCGTTCTTGCTTGGAGGTAGACGGGCCGCTTTGGGGTCCCTGGCGATGACGGAGTCGTCCTCCAAAGGCCTTGGAGCGGCCCCTGTTGGTTTCTTGGGCCGAGGAGTGGGAGGGTTGGGGGTAAGAAGAGGATCCCTCGCCGTAACCCTTCAAAGATCGGGGAGACTTGCCTCCTGGGGACCGAAAGGACGGCCGTTGCTGCTTTAGCATGCCCAGGGCATGTGCTGTCTCCGTGCCCGCCTTGATGACTTGTAGGGACTCATCTACAGCCTTCCTGAAAAGATTGTGTCAGTCAAAGGGCATGTCCAAAACCCTTGTCTGGACCTCCTGTCGAAAGCTGGTGACCTTGAGCCAGCCACTGCGGCGAAGGCAACCACCATTGCCCATCTGGCGGAAAACCGCGTCCGCGATGTCCATGGCCATCGTGATGGCGTGGTCCGAGGCCACCTTGCCTCTTTTAGAATCTTCAACGCCTCTGACCGCTTAATGTCGGGGAGGAAGTCCAGCAGAGGTGCGAGCTTGAACCGCAGCTCCCGGTCCTAGCGTGCTACGATAGCGAGCACATTGGTGGTCTTGATGGTCATTGCTGCAGAGCATATAACTCGCCTTCCCATCGCATCCAATTTCTTCCTGTTGTCATGAGGGGTGGACGCTGCCGAAGACTTCGAGCCCAATGACTTTTTCTTGGCTGCTGAAGAAACCGAGTCCAGTGACGGTTGGGCCCGCAAGCACTTAGGCGTAGAGTCCAGCACCCTGTACTTCTTCTCTAGGCACTCCCTCTTCGCTGGCGCTATAGAAGGGTTCTTCAGGAGCGCCAGACCTTCATCCCAAATGTCAACCAAGAGCGGGACTGAAAGGATGGTCTTTCTCTTTGCCTCGCGGTGCTGGTAAAAGAAGCCCTCCTCCTCCGGTGCGAACTGGAAGCGCTCTGATGCTCTGGAGAACATTGCATGGAACGATCATATCTCGTCTGGTGGAGAGGATCTGGGCGGAGGGAGGTACCGCAATACGCCATCATCGCCCATACCCATAGTCGCTGTGTCTGACTCCATCTCACCTGTGGAGGGTGGCAGAGAAGGAGGCGATGGGTGGCAAAGAGTCAGAGGGTGCATCTTGCTCTTCTTGGATGGCGGTTCCCCCGTCAGAGGGGCGGTCTACTCCGGTGCCGCTGGGAGAGCAAGCGGCGGTGTCACCCGCATCCTCTTCTGTATCTCTGATACCAGTGTATGCAGAGTGGAGAGAATGTCCATTGAAAGATCTCTGGGTGGCAGCTAGGGCGTAGGAGCCAGGCCAGGGCCCTCCTCGAACTGAAACCCTCCGTCGCCTTCCTCAACTGTATCTTAGTCGTCGTCACCCTCAGTCACCCTCGTCAGAGCCCTCATCGTAGGGCACTGACTGACGTTTTCCTCGGTGCCAGTCTTCCTGGATGGTCTGGAGGTAGTCCAATCCCTCCTCCTCAGCAGAGGTGATATCCGTGCCCTGCATGACTTCAACACCCCCTCCCCTTTCTTTGCATCCAAAGGGGACGGCCTCTGGGAGATGATCGGTATCCTCTTCTCCTGGATCTTCTCAATGGGCTGGAACACAGCCTCCCTCCTAGAAGGGAGGGACACTCGTTCGGAAGGACGCCCTGCGGGTCTGCCCCTGCAGCCTTTCAAAAAGGGACGTTACCAGCACCTCTATGGAAGGTGCCACCTTCGTCTGGTGCACTTGGGCCTTCACGGTCAGGCCAGGCCCCTTGTCCTGCTTGGCCTTCTCCTTGAGGGCCGGGTCAGAGGTTCGGACCTCTTTAGCCTTCTGCGCCGAGGGTAGGCCAGACACATTACCCAGTTTGGTCTTCTCTTTGGTCGTCTCCGGGGCCACCTTTAACTTGCCCGGGTGATCAAACTTCCTCTTGGATGAATATCCAGAGCGTTGACTGGAGAATGATGCAGCTGGGGATGTCGAACGTGCCCTGGGCATCGAGGAGCCCGTCACAACGGCGCTCCCGAAGGTAGTGGACTTACAATGTTTGGCCTTTTGTTGGACCCCCACGGGAGGGTCGCCCTCAAAGGACTTAAAAGCCTGCTCAGCTTTCCCGGATCTGGGAGAGGCATGCTCCTGGGACCCACCCGGTGGACAGGCCTTGGCCTGCAGCCTCTCCTCCAGCCATTTACGTCGATCTTTCAACGTGCGTTTGAGAGTTCAAGGCAAAACACAATAATCCTCATGCATTGGGGGTACAGGCAGTACAGGCACTGGGAATGTTTATCATCCATGTAAACATTCCACAAATCACAGTCGGAGCAAAGCTTGAAAAGGGAAGGGGAATCCTTCTCGTCCAACATGATCCATGCGGTGTAAGCCTGAAGAATCTCCCGGGAGCTCCCACGAAGAAACTCGACGAAATCCACCCTTGAGGGGCACTGAAGAATACGAAAAACGGGTCACCGTTAATCTGAAGGATGATTGATGGAGCACAAGGCTCGTTGACCGAAAAATAGAGTAAAACTCTTCCAAAAGGAGGGCTGTTAGGTAGAGGGCAGTCATTGGCTCGGGTCAGTATGACCGAGAGCTCAGTGATTGGTTAATGATGTGTTATTTATATAGCGCCTTTATCCAAAGCGCTTTACAGAGCGCATATTTACATACAATATCACCCAACCGAAATTGGTACTCAGGAGAGTAAGGAGAAAGACATTTCAAAAATTAAATTGATTTTTACTTTAACCGAGGATTCCCAGAATGGCGACAGCGAATATTCATGAGCATGTGAATCGATGCCAGACCCCATGCTGGAGAAAGTAGAGGACTTCAGTTGTTCCTTCACAGGAGCTTGGATGATGTCAAAGGTGCCCAAACAGGCATTGGTGCAGTTTGTAGATGCAGGGAGAGCTGTGGTTACTGCAAAACCCATTACAGAGTCTTGAGGACAATTCTAAGACCTTCAGTTATGCACTTCCACTCCAGGAAGTTGGCTGGCAACTAAGGGTGAGCTCCAGTGCAGTGGCCTGGTTCCAGTGCCACAGCCAGCAGAGGCCTTGGTTCTCAGCAGTTCACCCCCACTGTTTTGTAGGGATGGTTACGGGACAGAGCCCTTCTTGGCTTTGGATGCATGTGTTCACCTCAATTTCAGACTTTGGGATTTACTGTATCTGCAACAGAGGTCCAGCCTGATTCTTCATGCTCCAAGAATATTAATTGAAGAAAGATGGGGTGCCTCGCCCTATAAAGGCAAAATGTCACTGGGGATTAGTCCAAAGCAAGCATGCTGAAAAAAGTCCATTGCAGGATGGTGCAACAAGTGATCTTTGCCTTCTGTCAACCACAGTGACTTGTCATGTAGAACATGGGGTGGG
This sequence comes from Ambystoma mexicanum, assembly GCF_040938575.1. Taxonomy (NCBI): domain Eukaryota; kingdom Metazoa; phylum Chordata; class Amphibia; order Caudata; family Ambystomatidae; genus Ambystoma; species Ambystoma mexicanum. The sequence continues at coordinate 859,482,857 of NC_090930.1, read as the reverse complement.
ACAGGAAGCGGTAGAGAGCCCCGACAGAAATCAAGATGGTGGAAACGGACACAGCCCACCTACTACTTCTGGCTTTCCTAATTCCGCCACCTTCCCATGCCTGCAGACTTCAAAGTGACTCAAATGGTCAGCACTGTGGTGCAAGTGTGGCTTTATGTTATGTCAGCGCTGCCTTTGAAACAATAGTTTAAGAGTTCTCCTGGGGAGGGTTCCTATGCCTTGGAGGAAGGTGTCAGCTGTGGAGACAGTCGGACCAGACACCAATGCACATCAGCTCTTTCTTAGCTAGGCCCTGCTCACAGAGCCGAAACTTGTGTTCCATCAAATTGCCGTGACTGTATAACTAAGTTTACTAGTCACCTTGTCCCCACAGGCATGGCTAATATTTAAAGACTACATAACTCCAGAATAAGGCATACAATTATTAGGTTTTGAAACAGTTAACAAAGATTAAAATGCCACTTCAGCCTATGGGAACTTTGTGTTCCAGCATGTGTCAAAAGGGCCTTTCAACAGGTCATGTATCACTGCAGGGCAGGTGCTGAGGGTACCTGCTGAGGGCACCAGGCGGCTGTCTCACCAAAGACACATGGGTGCACTATGATTTTGGCATGAAGCCTTTATTAAGGGACCGCCTGGTTAGCAGCTGTTCCACCATTAGTAGATGGCCATTCCATCACACCACAGTTATAAGTAAACAGGATAATTTTTCTTGCATTTACATAACCATTCAAGGATAGTTATGTTTGCTTTGAAGATACTAGGCTTTACGAATTAGGCTCTCAAGTTATGTAACCAAAGGATAGCAGGTAGGGGCTTGATGATGACTGCTCTGCCAACTGTGGATGAAAGAAAATGTGGAACCAAAGTAAATATCATGCAATTTTTTACCAAGTAGAGGCACTTATCCAATAACCACCTGTGAAAACAACAGGTTAGAACCACAATAATCAGGAAAAGGTCTGTCAATTTCCACAGTCTTCAAAATCAGGACAATGTAGAAAGGCATAGAGGGTCTTGGACTAATCAATTAAGGAGAACAGCATCCCATAATATGAAACAGACCAGGATGGGATGTGAAAAACAATACATTGCTCAACATAGAGGCTATTGGAGTCCTAGCATAGGCAGTTCACTTTCCCAAAAACATGTATATGCATCCAAATGGTCCAGGAGCCTCATTCACAGAAAAAACAATCAATATGAACAACGTTAATTCAGTGTGCCGGCAGGGTCACAGAGCCTACCCAACTGATGCATCCTCCACCTTGGCCCAAGGTGTGGGGAGCCAACGTTTGGGAGGGCATCTTTTACCAGTTGCTCGGTACTGCAAGTTGCAGTCTGAGACTATTCGGATTGGTCCTTGGTCAGGTGTTAAAAAAAGCCAAGTGGTGCGTGACAAGAGAAGAACAAGTTACTTACTAACTTGTAACGTTCTTTCAACTGGATGTTCCTCCAACGTATTCCTCATCTTAGATGTATTCCATCCAGCTTTAGCTGCTTCGGAATTCTTTTCATCGGCAGAGGGCGCTGTGTGTCGATGTCATCGAGTCGAAGTCCCTCGAAGGCCTCCGTTGAGGGTGATGTCATCGGGTATACAAGTAGCACGTGCGGCGCCTGTTGGCCTCAGTTCCGTTTTTCCCCCTCTTGCTCTGTTGTATAGATAGTGTAGGTAGCCAGGTGTCAGCCTTGCAAGAGCTGAAGTGGCATTAACCCAGAAAATCTACAGAAGGGTAGGATGGGAGGGTGATGAGGAATACGTTGGAGGAACATCCAGTCGAAAGAATGTTACCAGTTGGTAAGTAACTTGTTCTTTGAATGGATTGTGTCCAACGTATTCCTCATTTTAGACTCCCAAAGCAGTGTAGAAAGCTCCCTGGAGGAGGGAGGAGATTTTTAATATTATATAGCCGAATATAGCACTGCTTTACCAAAAGCAAGCTCTTTAGACTGGGAAGCATCAAGACTATAGATTTTAGAAAAAGTGTGCAGCGATGACCAAGTTGCTGCTTCAAAAATAGATTTTATGGGAACACCTCTTTGAAGTGCTGTCTAAGAGGCTATGCCTCTAGTAGAATGGGCCCTTAAGCCTTCTGGTGGATCTTTGCCCGCCAATCTGTAGCATTCTGAAATGCAAAGCACAATCCAACGTGATATGGTTTGTTTTGACACTGATTGACCCAATTTCCTTCCGGTGTAGCCAATGAAAACTTTAGTATCTACTCTAAGCTTTGAAAGCCTAGAAATGTAAAAGCTTAGAGCTCTTCTCGGGTCCAGCCTGTACAATCTTTCCTCCTTCTTACTGGGATGAGGTGGAGGATAGAACGCAGGCAGAATAATTCTGATTTAAATGGGAATCAGACAACTTTAGGTAAAAATGAGGGTTTAACCCTCAAAACCACTGTCCCTGTGGAACACAGTATAGGGTGGCCCAGAAGACAGTGCCCGCAATTCGCTCACTTCGTGCAGATCTTAAAAAGCAACCAGGAAAGCAGTTTTCAACGTTAATAATCTTAATGGAAAAATGTGCAAGGGTTTAAAAAGGGGCACACGTTAAAACTTTAGAACCAGATTAAGGTCCCAAACTGGGACTTGGATAGAAGGAGGGAACACATTGGTGAGTCCCTTTAAGAATTGTTTTATCAAAGGAATTTTAAAGTAGGAACATTCTTCCAAAGAGCGCTTGAAAATGGAAAGCGCTGCAAGATAACCTTTAATGGTCCCAACATTGAGGCCTCTATGTGCCAGGGACAAGAGGAAGGACAACACTTCCAGGATAGAACACAGAAAAGTATCAACATTTTCTCTGCACCAGTTGCAAAACTTCTTCCAACAGCAACGGTACAGAGATTTTATTGCTGGCCTTGCCGAAAGCAACACCTCCACAACGTCATCTGGAAGGTCCCAATCCTTGTATCTCAGCCTTTCAGATACCAAGCATGACGGTCGAGTCCTGACCTCTGGATAGAGAACCTGGCCCTCCATTTGTGAGGGAAGATACTCTCTCTGAGGAAGACGTAACGGAAGGCAGATGGACATGTCTAGAAGGTCAGACTACCACGTTCTCCTGGACTAATCTGGGGCAATTAGGATCATGCGGTTTCTGAACCGTCTCAATCTCCCGATGACGAGAATCGGAGGGAACGTGTATTGCAGTGGGAAGTTCCACTCTACCACAAACGCACCCCCTAGGCCTCCTCTCGGGGGGAAATTCCCTTGAGCAATACATTTTGCACTTCCGGTTGCAAACAAGTCTACCTGAGGGATTCCTCAAAGGGTGAAGATCTCCTGAAGGACTTCCTGAGCCAGTTTCCACTCGTGGGACACCGTACTCTGCCTGCTCAGAGCGTCCGTCATTCTCCTCCCCGGCTAGACAAACTGCCGTTAAGGAGATTTCCTCTTGAATTGCCCAATACCAGAGACGCATTGCTTCTCTGCACAGAGGTAGTGACCCCAACTCCTCTCTTGGTGAGGTAGTACATGGCCACTGTGTTGTCTGTCATTATCAGGACATTCTTTCCCCGTACAGAGCGCAGGAAGCCCTTCAGCGCTAGTCTGATTGCCCTCCGCTACAATAGGTTGTGTAGTTTGAACTTCGATAGAGACCAACGATTGTCAACTTGTTGGTGTGAGTTCCCCACCCTGTGAGTGAGGCGTCCGTTACTGTTATCTCCGGCCATGGTTGCCAAAAAGATTCTCACCCTGCAAGCCCACCATTGCAGATCCTGTGCTACTCTGGTTGGAACTTGCAAACGATCCGACATTTCCCCTGAAAATTGGGACCATTGAGTCTTGAGGGCCCACTGAAGGGATCACATCTTCAATCTGGCTTCTGGCACCAGAAAAATGCAGGATGCCATAAGACCGAGCAACCTGAGAAAACCGAAGGCCGGTAGATACTGGGCATTCTGGAATTTTATTACCATCTGCAGAATGTGGTGAGCTCTCTTTGGGAGGTGAGGCTTTGCCTGAACAAGTATCCAGGACTGCACCGATAAACTTGCGTTTCTGTGATGGTATCATGTTTGACTTTTAAAATTGAGAGAAAAGCCTGGTTTGTGAAGAAAGTGGCAGGGCTCGGACAGATGTTCCTGGGCTTGTGCTGGAGAACGTGCTCCGATCATCCAATCGTCCAGGTAGGGGTAGATGTGAATCCCCCCCTCTCCGGAGACTCGCTGCCACCACCACCAACCACCATCAACCTGATGAAAACTCAGGCAGAGGTCAACCGAAAGGCAGAACCCGAAACAGTGAGAATTGCCAATCGCGAACCTCAGATACTTTGTGCTTGAGATGGATTGGCACATGAAAGTAGGCATCCTGAAGGTCCAATGATGCCAACCAGTGAGTTGGAGAGCCTGAAGGATATGAGAAAGTGTGACCATCTTGAACTTGTCCTTCCTGAGGAACTTGTTCAAGCTTCTCAAGTCCAAGACAGGTCTGAAGCCTCCGTCCCTCTGTGGTATGAGGAAATATGGGGAATATCGACCTTGTTCCTCTCCGCTACAGGTACATGTTCTACTGCACCTTTCTGTAGCAGGGTTAACACTTCCTGCAACAGGAGCAGGTCTGGATGTTTGACGGAGTTGTATCCCGGTGGGGGATTCTGAGGTTTCTTCTGAAAAGGAAGGCAGTAACCTTGGGATACTGTTTCCAGTGCCCAAGCATCGAAGTGATGCCCCGCCATTCTTCCAGATGCTGTGAGATCCTGCCTCCCACCGGGGTCTTGTGGGTCAAAACTTCAGTGGTTTTGCGGCAGCTGCAGCAGCATCTGAATGGACAGTTGCCGTTCCTGGGGCAGATCTAGTACCCTTTCCTCACCCCCGAGGAAATGTCCTTGGTCCTCTGACTGGTCTGTCCCCTTCCTTTTCCAAATGAGGAATAAAATCGAAAGGGACGACCCCTCCAGGAAGATGAGCCTGTGTAGGGGCGTTGTTGAGGTTGTCGTATAGCGGCACTAAGTGATTCTGCTGCCACTTTGGAGGGCTGCAGCTTCTCCAAACTTTCATCCGCCTTGCTGCCAAATAACCTTGAGCCATCAAATGGCATATTGAGAAGCCTGAATTGCACATCCGGTGCAAAACCAGACTTCTTTAGCCACGCAAATCTGCGTAGCACCGTACTAGACGCCATGGACCTACTGATACTGTCAACTATGTCCAAACCTGATTGAAGGCATTCCCCCGAAGCCTCCTTTCCATCCCTTATTATGGACAGGAACCCTTCACTTTCCTCACCTTCAGGGATGTGTTCAGCTGCCGCTGACATGCAGTCCCACAGGGTATTTGTAAATCTTGCAAGAGTGCAAGTTACATTTGTGGATTTTAAAGCCATGCTCCCCGACGTAAAAATCTTTTGGGACCATGCATCAATCTTTTTATCACCCCTATCTGGGGGAGTTGTAGGGTATACAGCATTTCTAGTAGAAGTAGCTGCCTGAACTACAAGACTTTCAGGTGATGGGTGTTTACTCAAGTATTTGGGATCTGAGGAACAGGGTCTATATTTTGATTTTTTTTTACTGCCGGAATAGATTCAGGGTTGTCCCATGCAGTGTTAACCCTCCTTTGGAAGGCTACATGAAAAGGAGGTATGGGGTCTTGCTGAGGTCCTCCTGAAAGGAGGATAGTCATAGCATCCTCCTGAGAAATGAATTTTTACTCCATCCAATGAATTCAGTTAACCTGTTCGTCAATTTTCAATATCCACAGCCAGTCAGCGTTGGATTCCATGAGTTCATGTGCCACGAGGATGGCCTCTGCTAGCCCCGCCTTGAAGCGTGATTGGCATTGGGGGGGGGGGGGGGGGGGGGGTTCCGGGAGGATGCACACAATTTCCTGCCATAACCATAGGTTGACGGCAGCCAGCATGGTGTCTGCGTTGGCCTGACGCAGCTGCAAGGAGGCGTTGGAGTAGATCTTCTTGCCGTAAGCCTCCAAGAACTTCTACTCCTTGCCTAGCAGCCCCGCAGAGGAGGCGGCTGAGGACAACTGAGGCTTGGAGTAAAGTGATGCCGCAGCGATCCCCGAGGAGTGTGGCTGAGGATGGGTCGAGAGCAATAGTGTGTCCCCCCTCCATCTGCCTGTACTTGGCATCCAGGCGTCGGTTGAGCGGCTGGACCGAGTGGGGCTTGAGCCAACCCTACTTGACCAGGGAGAAATCGGTTTGCAGTGGAATCCCTGTGTTGGCAGAGGGCAGTCTTGTGAGGACCTCAGCGAGAACCCCCTCTGCCGGTTGTTCGACCTCAGGCTGAGGGAGGCCTAGGTACTCCACCAGGCCAGCAAGATGTTCATGGAAGGCCCTGGCTGAGGATGGTGTGTCCGGATCCTCCTCCTTGTCCATGTCCTGAGGATCTTGTAGAGGTGGGGTACAGAGACCGCAGCCAGAGGCTGAGGAGGCGGCAGAAGTTGCAGAGTTGGTTGTGGAGCCGGAGGAGGTGGCTGCACCAGGGTCAAAGTCTGATGGAGGAATCTGTGGCCATTAGCATGATGGGGAGGACTTCCCGGACTGCGTCCTTGATGATAACCCCCATCTGAGGAGACCTCAGGAGGCCGAGGAATTTGTCGAAGAGCGCATCCTTATTGGCCGAAGAGGTGGCGGGGGGTTCTGACTGGGTAGCGGGGGACTGCTGGAGCCGCTGCGTACCCAGTCCGTATGGACGCATGGGAAAGTTGCCCTGTCCATATGAAGGTGAGACTGTAGGCCACGTACCGGTTGAGGCCAGTCCCACCTAGAGACTCGTTCTTCCCCAAATTTGTGGAATAACGCTGGACAGGTGTTCCTGTCTGGCGCGGCAGCAATCTTGTCGAGCTGCCTGCCACGTGCCTACAACTTGTTGCCCAGCCCGCTGGGTCCGGCCTCGTCCAAGACTCTTGCGTGTGGATCACGAGACCTACCCTGCTCCTCGGCCCGGTAGGTGCGACACCCGCGACCAGGGCATCGGTAGAGCTGCGTTTAGGCACCCCCTCTGACGTATTACTGGTGTTGGGGCATAGCCCCTCAGACGTATTGCTGGTGTGAGGGGACGTATTGCCAGTTGTTAGGAAAGATTTCATAAGTGTATGTAATTTTCCCTCCATGTGTTAACCCCCCAAACTTTTTGCTGCTGTTTAGACACCACTGACTGACTTTGCCAGAGAAGCAAAGCCCTCAGCTGTACTCCTCTGGGCTTTCACTCACTTTTTTTTTAGGGAATCTGACATGCCCTTAAAACAGTCAGTACTGGGAGACTGTTTCCCTTAGTCCTTTTCTCATGTTGTAACTTTTGTGCAACATGTAACAAGTGTGCAATGTATCTTACCATACAGCACACTTGGGTCTATAGTCATTTCCAAAGGCTCTAGATGCTCTCGCTGGACTTTTTATGAACTGTGCATATGTATCAAGGACAGGACTGGTAGCTATCGTTTTGCATTATTTTTAACCCTTTCCTGCCATGTTAACCGCGTTCGGCACAAATAGGTGGCCTGGCTCAAAATGGCCATGACAAGGTTTTGTCCAGTCCTTTGGCCATCTTGCCCCTTCCCCTTCCCCAGGTCGAGTCGACCCGGGTCAGTCCTTATTTGGTCATGCATTTTCCCACGAATCCCAATGCTTTTGCGGGCTTCTGCATGCCTTGTGTGCGCACCTTCAGGATGTGGGCTGGGATGTCTGGCCCCAATACACATCCTTGGTGCCAGAGAGTCTGGAGTGTCCTGAATGCCTGAGACCATCGTGGTCTGTGATTGGTCCACGAATGGAGTGTGCTTGCGAGCAGATCTCCCATTGGGTCCTCTCTGTTTTGGCACAAAGGGAACTTTGGATAAGAGGAGGCTGGAATCACCACTACCAGGTCGATCTCCTCAGTTCACACTGAACAAGGGATAAGATCCAAGTATCCTGCAACTACGAAGCTGAGTCGAGGAACCACTGGTGACCCGCTGGAAGGTTTGGCACCTTGAGCCTGCTGTCGTTCCGTGGGACCCCTCTGCATCTGGTCATCCTAGAACATCTGCGAAGATGCTTCGACCCATTGGAATAGTGGGACCAACTATTCTCGGCACCTTCACCAAAACCTGCAAATAAGCTTTCTCGGAAGTGTCCCTGGGCCAACCAGCTTACACGGGACCTTTGCTCTGTCTCCGCCATCGTTTCGAGGAGGCCCTCGAAACTTGGTATACTGCTAGCTGTATGCCCACGGCACCCTCACCAAATTTCGTACACTTGGAATTCCCAGGTCTGAATTAAGACTAGCACGCCTGGACCGGAGTAAACACAGTTACCGTGTTGCCCTGCTGCAGCAACGTCCTTTGCAAGTCCGCTGCATTTGTGCCCCTCTTGCCCATGAAACCTGCTGCAGTGAAACTGGGGCAATTCATCCACCCTGAGCGGAGAAATCGCCACTGTCCCGTTTGGGAATCCTCGCTGGATCTCAGGAACTGAAAGGTGCCGAGAAGTCCTTTATTCCGCATACGAACCTGCAACCGAATTGGAGTAAAAACTGCCAAATGTGGGTCTCCTTGCCCCAGGGACCAGTGACTAATCTTTACCCCAACCTTTGGCCCCTAGCGCCAGAGCCCATCTTTAAGCACTAGTGGCCCCTGGGGGCCCCCTCTCCTGTCCACTGCTATTGCAAAATAGCGACTCCATCCCGAACTCTCGAACTGCTTCTGCCTTCAAGGGGAGGTTCTTGAATATTGGGGAACTTATTCTTCATCGCCTTATCCACCTTCCCGAGCTGCTAGAGACCCCTGAAGAGACCCTGTTTTGCCCATTGGAACAACCGCATGCGTTTGCCTTACATGTACTATTGAGCACAAGGCTCCCCTCTTCTTAGGGCTTGGACTGCCTCTTAGTTAGGTGAATAACTGATGTTGAATTGGGCCTAAAGGCTAACTGCACTGCCTTTTTCCTTCCCCTCTAGGTTGTCAACATATTTCGTGCAGTCATCCCTCTAGACCCACCAATGTCTTGTATATATATTGTATTAGTGTGATGTATTGGTTTACTTAGTGTTACTGTGATTCTTTGCTATGGTCTATGTTACAAAGGCCTCGTAATAAATGTATCTATATGTTTTATATAACACCTGTCTGGAGTAATTTGTAAGTGTCCTTGCTCTGTGTGCTCATTGAGTTCCTTCAGACACCCTCACCCCGCCTAAGACTTAGTCTTCACCGCCTGCCATAGCTACCCTGATTAGTCTGGCTTGTCCAGAGGTTACCCTGTTCCAAGAAACTAGGTTGGCCTTCTGAACCTCTTCCCCTCCTGAACAGAGTTCAGAAATCCTTAACACTAGTGTTAGGGCGTAGCCCCTCTGCCATTGCACCGGTAGAAGGGCGTAGCCCCGGTACAAGAACCTTCCGGTCCCTTGACGCTGCGTCCGGGAGGATCCGAGGACCCCTCGGCCTGGAGGCCGGTAGCTGTAGCAGCCTTGGTGCACTTGCCGGTGGAAGGACCTGGCCGGTCTCTTCTGCGCTGGAGAGGACCTGGAAAGGTGTCTCGCTTGTGGGGTGCACTGGAAAATATCGACCCTACGTGGGACGATGCGTCACGAAGTACTCGAGATCCTTTGGAGGCAACTTCTGGAAGAGCTCCCTCCACTTGGCTAGTCTGTTCTTCAGCGCTTTCGAGGACAGCGAGTCACACACCGAATAGGATTGTCAACCGTGGTCTGGGCCAAGGCAATTTAGGCAGAGGGCGTGGGTGCCTGAAGTTGGGAAGAGCCCGTTGCAGGACGGACACCTGCTGAACCCTGTAGAAGTCAACATGCGTCAGGGAGGACTGCGACGCCTGAGGACCGAGTACCTGAATGATAGAAAAGACAAAAAAGGCAAAGAGAAGTATCCGTGCGTGGAATTACATGGCCAAAACCAAACCCAGGGGCGCTGGTGAATTCTGCCCGTTCCCGTCGACGCAGAAACAGGGACTGGGGTGTGGCGGCAGAGTCAGGGCAGCGCATGCTCCCTGGGCCATGCCCCCACGTGCCTCTAAATTTAAAGGATACGTTTTTTTCTGGTGAAAAAGGTTCCGTCTCATGTCCCTTGAAAGGGAAGCCCATACAGTATGCAAGAAAGGGGACGGGACGCAAGAGTACTAGGCAGTATGGGACTTCCTGGCTATGTGTTTCTGGAAGGACAGGCTGCTTGTCAATGGTGATGCTTAAGGATTTTGTTGAATTTAAGAATTGCATAATAAACCCTTCTAGGCGCATACTATGGAGCCATTGTTGGCTAAGTTGTTTGGCGGGGGGAAACGACAAGGACTAATTCGGTCTTCGATGGGTTAAGTTAGATGTTGGCAGTCAACATCCAGAACTGGATAGGTAAATCACGGACTGATGACCTGTGGGCTTTTTTAATCTCATGTACAACTGAGTATCGTCCGCATATTGTTGGATGGTGACATCAGGATCTTTGAGGCATGCGCACAGAGGATCCATACAATGGTTTAAAATGATTGCTGGAAAACTGGAGCCTTGGGTGACCTGCGCAGGAGACTGGAAGTCAGTTAGAATGCAACATGTTCAGCTAGACTGCTTGCCCAATAGGTAAGAGAAAGCAATTCAGAGAGTTGCCAGAAAATCCCATCCTGTGGGGCGAGAGAGGTTGCTGGGGTGGTAAACTGTTGAATGCAGCTTCATTTGGACCTGCCTATTAAGCCTAAGAATCTCCAAAACTTTGTTGAATGCTGCATGCAGAGGATGCACGGCGAAGGAGCGAGAGTTTTGGTAGTTCTCACATCCCAAGACATACAGTGTTTCAATCAATCCATCATTCAGAATTGATGGTGATTACTTGTTTATAGCATGGAAGCCAACCTGGACGAGGCTGTTAACAGATCATGTTGCTAGTCAGACCAACTTTGAGGTAAGTCTACATTTCATGTTTTGTACTGAAATTAGGAGCCTATCAAATGACCTGGCCGCAGTGTTAGGAATCCATCAGTGACAGGGCATTCTGGTAGTGGGGCTCTTATGAAGCACAATACAATCAAGCTGTCTTGAAGAGGCTGCTCTAGAGACAAATCTAAAGACAATATTGGGAACGAGGGAGCCTGTGGCAGCTTAAGAGGACAAGGTAAAAGGAAGACAAAGATGGCAGTGAAGCTCCTTGATGAAAATGGTGGAGAAAGAAAGAGTGGGTTGTGTGTTGTGAAAATGAAAAAGGGTGTAGGGCGGAGCAGGGTCAGTACTCTATTTACCATGAAAAATTATTTCGTACCCCATTTGACTTATGAATCCACATTACAAGGGCTTCCTTACACACATTACATTGGCTCGCACAGCAAACTTTAAGAGATAGCTGACTTGTCTGTGCATTGTGAGCCACGTTTTTCAAATTTGCATTAAATAAAAAAAATGCAATTGGGACGCTTGAAAGCAATATAATTTCAAGCAACTATATAAATGAATTATTTTCTCAATTTGTTTCCCCTGCAGTCTGACTGTCCAGTGTGCTTTGATGCATCCGACGACCTGCATATCAACATGAGTTGAAGGAATGTGTCCTGCGATTACATATTTGTTCACATACGTCACAGCGGGGAGGAAGTGCTTCCGATAGTAAGTGAGTGACTTTACTAACTTTAATAAAGTAACATTTTATTTGTGTGTCTTTGCCGAGTTAACCCTTGAACGAATGGAGGAAGAGAGGAGCGGAAGTATACACAAAGATGCAATGCTAGCAGGGAGCATCTGAGGAGGCTTTAAGGCTGCAAACCTAGCAAACATTTTCACACCGAGTTTAATAGCCAAATCTATCCCAGGTTTGAACACATCACAAGTATGCAGTAATAAACAGGTCAGCCACAGCTAACCATCTTTTCGCTGTATTAATAACATGACAATAGAAGCCAACATGCCCCATTGTATTTGGGAGAGGTTTTGTCCAGTTTCTATTTACTCTGTAATCTAGCACTGGAGTTCTAATAGGAAAAGTAATACTACAACTCCCAGAATGCAGAGCATTTTATGAATTGAATGGGCCATGTTGGCATGATGGTAGTACAGGACCAGTTTATGGCAGAACTAGGGCTTCATGCAGAATTTGGATGAGGTTTGCCAGAGAAGACAGCTGCGTAAGTGCCTCAGTTGACCAGAATGCGCTAGGCAATCAGCAACAAAGCTGTAAAGCACCAAGGAACATAACGACATAGAAATCAAAGTTACCAGCCAAAACCATGATCAGAAATCAGAGTAGGCTGTGGAGTGCCACAGAGGATTTCAGAGTAAAAATACGCCCAACAAAAATAGCAAAGACATAGGGCCTTCTGCCCTTGCTTTCACCCCAACAACTCCATGGATAGATTTGGACCAGTAGTGCATGTAGTACCAAAGGAAGAAACTACAACTTAACATTCCATCTTTTAATGTGCATGAACAAGGTGCAAAGACAATTACAAAAACATGTATTCTCCCTTATAAAATACACCCATCAGGAAATGGATTTACATTTTTTACTCCCCAAAAAATGATTTTACTCCCAACTAGGAGTCAAATACTGTAATTTTTCTGCCTTGAGCATGCACGAATTCTTAAGCAGACTGTCAAACATTTGACAGAAAATATGGAAAAACCAATTCCTTCTTTAGCATACATCAGTAAAGGTTCAGAAGAATATTCTTGAATAAATATGATTTATACTGTTTGTTGTTTTTTCAAATCCAGTAGCAGGGAGGATAGGTGTGCACATGTGATTCTAAGCAGATACAAGCAGCAGAAAGATGATTACTGGAAGGTAATGTTAGTCTTCTTAGGCTTGTGGAAGATTTGCTTAGAATCACCCCCTTTGCACATACTAGCAAGAAGTACATTAAAGTGGGGATAATTTGGAGGAACGGTAACAAAGAAATGTGAAAACTCCCTGTCCACCTGTGACAAATTTCTTACACACGTCAAAACAGTGTTGTGTGAAAATGTGTACTGTACTGAAGGTTGCTGCCTTCCAAATAGCATCCACTAGCACATTAGCAAATGTAAAGATGGATTTCTAAAATCAGCCCCTGTGAGAGGATTTTGGGGGGCCACCTTATTTATGGCAAACACAGAAGACGGAGGTTAGCCAGCCCCCAACAAGGTAATGTGGAAAAGCAGTCAAGGCTTAGTCTCAGGAAAAGTGAGAGTTGTCTAGGGCTACAGTGAGTCAACATAGAGCACCACCAATAAATCAATTCAGTTAGGGAGTATATAAAAATACAATTGATTCATTAGGCCTTTTCAAACACATGTAGCATAAAAATATCAAAAGTATTGCAATGCAATACCATATATACACATTCACATTTAGAGATATCATTTACTATTAGTCAACTTAAGTAATCCAATGCAAGAAAAACCGTTGTATTTAGATAGAATAATCACAAAATGTAGCAACACTCGCATCCACAACCGTTCTCTTTGGCATAAGTAAGCGTGTTTTAAGCTGCCACTTTTCTAGGCAAAGCGGCTCTAACAAAACAGAAGTTATATAGTAAGCAAGCGTGCCTACCCAAACCGCGTGGGAGCTGTAGAAGTAGATTACCTTGCATGAATTACTCCATGTCTTTCAGCGGGATTATATTGTCTGGAGCATGAGAATGCAGCCACTGCCTGAGACTCAGACAGACACTGAGCAGCGGTTGCTTGATCAGAGTACTGTTGGTTTGCTATCCTGTGGCTTTGCTATTGCGAAATCTGATTCACAGAGGCATTTCTTCACCCCTAGGGGAGTGTCCTGCCCCCCCCACCACAGCCCCCAGTATGAGCAGGGGTAGGGAAAAAGATAGAGAAAATCATATACCCTTTACTATGCATTAGAGTAGGCAACACACCCCTGCAATGGGTAGCTAGTCTTACTCATCCACATAGGACTGATTTACTAATGTCACCATTTATTGATGGCCCCCTTGCTCAAACCTAACCCACTTTTACATCAAAACAAGCACCATATAGAGTATGACATTTTACAGTACTTCATAGATTCCCCATACTCGATAAATGTACTTTCATGCTTCTGACTTGATTCTCGTTATAGTCGCAAGGAATGCTCACTCTCCTGTACAGTGCAATTCATTTTATTATGAGAAATAAGCATTAAAGACACTATTATTTTTATTGATATAGCTGATATCGATCAACTTTTCAATATTGAATAGCAAAATTAAGTAAAATCCAATTAAAAAAAACCATCACAATACAATGCCGAACAATACAATGCTATGAGACAATGTAAGACAATTAAAATTAGAAAAAAAAATATAACAGTAGCAAAAGAAATACGTATAAAACTTAATACTTGGAAAATAACTTCAGTTTACTAGCAGAAACAAATTCTACAGTGGTTAGCCTTTTGACTAGTCCATGATTGATTATATTTCTGATTGTTTATGATTGATTAGTGTAGGTTTCGTTGCCTGATAGCATTGTAATCATAACACAAGATTGGGTTCGTCTAATTTCAACTCATGTAAGAATGCAATAGCTCTTATAGATATAGGTGTAGAGATACCAGAATAAATTGTTCTCCATAATATGTCAGATGCAGTGACACTAAATTGTTCCATTACACTTTTGAAATATTTCACTCGATGGATGAGGAGTGGCTCACAGTCAGTCAACAGATGTTTAAGCGTCTCTTCTACTTCTTTTTGGTTACAAAATTGACAGTTATTTTGGTCTTGATTGATAAGTCTTCGCCGTGCCAACACCTGTCTTGTTGGCCAAAGGTTAAATCGCAGTTGGAGCAGATCATTCCGATATTGTCTAGATGGAGACCTAATCAAATAGCGTTCTGGATAGGTGAGATTTTTTACTGTGATGGTATCTGGATCAAAGTCGCAATAATGAGAAAACTTTATTCTTGTATTTTCCCAGTCCATGGCAAATATTCTAGTTTTTATCTGCGTTGGGTTCTGAAACAGTGTTGCTAAAGTTGCTTCTATTTACGCTAAAATATAGATGACTCGATTCCGCCCGATTCCGCCATTTAGATATAAATTTGTCTTTAGATGCAAAGATATAGCCCGCCAAAGTTCCCAATACTGTATCAGAATTCCAGGCTAACAAACATTTTCTGAACATTGCCACAACCAACCATGTGTACCTCATATTGAGGGATATCAACCCCAGCTCGTATCGAATGAGGGATGAAGGGGTAGAAGCTGGAAGATGGAGAACTCCCCACCAATATTTCCCCTCAAGATGGTTCCAAAAGGTCTCATTCAGAATGGGTCTTGTTTCTGAAGAGTACAGCAAGACTGCTGATACTTTTTGATAGTAAAATGTTAGAGTTGGCACCAGTGTGAACTTTCCATATTTTCTTTGAATGATTGCGGTTTGATGAATAAATGGTATTACTTTATCCTGTTGTCTGTTTGAATACAAGCTTTTGTTTTTGTGTTAGAATTTGGGCTCCCAGATGTGTAGTGTTGTACCACTTGTAAGTTCTGTCCTGAAAGATTCCATGTGTAAGACCTTTTTAGTGTCTTGAGTGACATTAAACATGATCTTTATCTTTGAGGTTTGTACTCAAGTAGTTGGTCTTTTTGTAGGCTACTACCGCATCAAGTGCCTTCTGTAAGCCCATGGGAGTTTTTGATATAATGACTAGATCGTCAGCATACATTAGGAATGGAATGCCCTGCCCTTATTTAATAATTTCGGCGGGTCTGTGCAGATGTTTTTGAATGCTTCACCCATGTCTGAAATGAAAAAATTAAATAATGCAGACGCGAGCCCTATACGTCATGACATTGAGTCAATTTTCCTTAATTTGCGAGTCGTATCTGCACGCTATTATCTGTATGTAAATTGTTAATAAGATGTACAATATATTTCGGGCAGCCTTGTTGTATTAACTTTTGTATTAATTCCCGAGATACAGAATCGAACGCCGCTCGCAAGTCTATGTAGGACATATATATCGGCTGTTTCATGGTTTTATGGTGTTCGATTATCGCTGTCAATGTCAGGAGATTAACACATGTCCCCATCCCGGAGACAAACCCAGTTTGAAACGGGTCTCTAGCTCCTGAATGTAAAGTCCATTATATAAAATCTCTAAGTATGAATCTCGAAAACAATTACCCCCGATACATCGAGCAAAAAGATGGGTCTGTAGTTGCAAGGCAGATTTCTGTCGCCTTTTTTAAATATTGGGATAATTATCGCTGACTTCCACGTCGCTGGTATTGTGTTGGTGGTTATGACTTGCTTGAATATGAGAGTGAGAATCCTGGCCTATTGAACTGGATTTTGTCTGAACACAAAATTACTCATACCATCGGGACCCGGTGCTCGTGAATTGGAGAGTTTATGAAACTTAAGACATCCTACTCTTCAACGTCAAGCCCTTCATAATTTGAACATTCCCAGGCATTATACTCCACTGGGAGTCTTCCTTCTGGTACATTTTACTAAAATATGTGACCCATTCCTTTTCATTGACCCCATTGAGTTGTAGTACTTTGAGTGGCACGATTGCTAATATAGATCAGTGCCCATATCTGTCCCATATTTCTGTTGAGGGTGCTTTTCAACATGGACTCACCATCTTTTTGTAGCATGTGATGAGCTTTTATCCAGTTTTTATATTGGCAGTTTAATGATTTTAATCTTTTTTATTCAGACAGTTTGCCTGAAGAATCACTCTTGTTTTTTCCCCTTGTACCAGCTCGTCATATTCATGGCATGGTTTAGAGCAATCTAAGTTACGCTCCCAATACGACACCCGATAGGGATGTAGGAAAGAGGTATAGTCAGTTGTCTTTTGTCCATCATGCATGCAGGATTCTATGTTTTTATGGAAGTCGGATAAAGTATGCAAATTCCACTTAAGTCTCGTTCGGGCATTGTTTACTATAAGTGAGTGTGAGAAAGTTTGACTCCTTTCGTGGACTGCTAGATCTGCCAAATGCCATTTCAAGTTCAAGATGTTGTGATCACTGTATGGCTATGGAAACATGTGTAGGCTCACAGCTCTATTAAATATATCTGGATCTAGGAAGACAGTCAATTATTGAAGTGGATGCCCCTCTTCCCCAGGTAGGATTCGGAATGATGTCTCCTGATAGGGAACCATTGCACATCACCAATTTCCGATCTTTGACTAGACGCATCCACCTGAAACATGTTAAACTGAATCTCTTATTATGCTCTGGTAAGAGTTGCAAGTTTATGTCCCCCGCCACGATCATTGTTGTGATCTCCTGTGATTTAGTAATAGCATTTAAGAGCAATTCAATTTCCAGAAAGAAGGCATCAGTGATTCCCTTTAGGTTTCTATACAGATTTAGTATGGCCATTGTTTCCCCTGGAAGTTCCAGCTTAACCAACTGTAAAAAAGGGTTCGGCGATAGCCAAGGAGAAAGATGCCACCTTTTATGATTTTTAATTGCCACCATTAGGCCAGATGATGGTCTGCCCAGATTGGCTGATTTTGCAGGGTTTAGCAGAATACTATGGTCCTCCCATATTGGACTTTTTAATAGCCAGGTTTCTTGGAGTACTATGATGTCGTGGGAGCCTAAGATTTCTGTACTGGCACCCAACAAAAGGGAATGGCCACAGGTGTTCCAGCTAATCAAAGAGATGGCATTTGTCTCTTGTTCCAAGACTGGTTGTGACATAGGTACCCATTCTCTTTCTTGATTTTTTTGTGTGTGAAATTGCATGTCTAACAGAGTTTGCTTGTTTTAGCATTGTATTACAAAGCCTGTCTGTCAAAATAGCTGTCCTTAGTTTCCATCATGACGTTTCCTTCTGAATCCATGCACATAGGATCTCTAGCCATTATGAATCCCAGTGCAAATATCTCCATTCGGGCTTGCCATAAAGCATTTCTGGTTAGGTTGGATTGAATTCACAGCCTCACTATGGAGTGATCATTTTCTTTGAAATATTCTACTTGCTCAATGTCAGTAGTAGATGTGTGCAGGATGTCCACTTCTTCACAGATTGCCAATACACTTGTTCGATTCAATACATAATCTGGAAATGGGGCCAGCCGGCCGACACGTCGAGATTAGTCTATGGTACATATTCCATTTTTTTCAAGTTATCACTGGTGTTGCCTTGTACATGCCCTTTGGCATTACTTTTACATTTATTGTCCTCGTCTTGTAATATTGTAGAGGTATTTGAATTATTTTGTGGGCATTGTACTTGGGCATTGTCCATCTGCGAAATGTCTTTATTCGGAGGGCCCAATTTGTTCATATTGAGTTTAAATT
This sequence comes from Ambystoma mexicanum, assembly GCF_040938575.1. Lineage (NCBI taxonomy): Eukaryota > Metazoa > Chordata > Amphibia > Caudata > Ambystomatidae > Ambystoma > Ambystoma mexicanum. Next base: position 859,464,671 of record NC_090930.1, on the reverse strand, counting down.
AGTTCTCGATGGCTCTGGCAATTTGATCTTCAATTCCACCAGGTTTTTGCTGTTGAGCGGTTATATGCACAGCACTCTTTGTTTTGTTGTTGATTGCTGGCACCTCTTAACATTTCAGTATAGTCAAGCTTCTCATGATATGTTTGTTGCTAATATCTTGTCTTGGATGCATGTTCTGTTCGAATTTTTTAGATGTCTTCGGTTGATTTTGCTGCAGTCGTACTTCTTGATAATACAGTGCTACCTGAGCCTTGTTTTTATTTTGAGCTTGTAGTTTACGTGCTGCACATTCTTCGTTAAGTTGCATTTGCGAGGCTGTCGCCAACTCTACAACAGTATTTCGGCTGAGGAGATGATTTTGAGATGTTGCTTTGGCCAGTTGTTGGAATTCAAGCTATTTCTTTATTGAATTCTCAATTTGAATTCTCACATCTGCCAAAATTGAGAATTCTTCCTCTTTGTTTTTGCATTTGCTTCTCCCTGTTACGACCAAGAGTAACAAACTGATCATCTAGTTTATCCTGAAGCTTAATGACATCACTACTGGGATTCACCATTTGTGTCCTCTGTTTTTGAGCTGCTTGTGTGTGCAGCCTCTTCCTGCAGTATCTCCGTTTGTTCACTGGTGGGTCGTGTTAGTCTGTCACCTTTTAGACTCGTATTGTTAATTGGGGGTTTTGATATGTCAATTGTTGCAATTGGTTCATTTAATGGTGGGTAGTCATCAACAATTGGTTGGCCTGTCTTAGATGCTGTTATGGATATTTTCTTCCCCCTTTTAGTCATTTTCTTTTGTATTGGACCTGGTTTGTTGACCCCTTTTAGTTTGGGCATTAGTCGTTTTATTAGGCGTTTGATTTTGGCCCTTGACCAGAGTCAAGGGGCTTCTTGATTCTTGGACTTTTTCTTTGTTGTATCAGTAGAATTACTGTCTTTGTTCTTGGCTTTTACATGTTGAAATAATTTATACATAATTGGTTTGTCACCGGATTGAGTCGACGCCTCTTGACGCGGTCTGCGCCTTTTCCAACTTGTCTAGTGTACTCATATCTGCATTTGCGCCCAAATCATGTTGTGATATGTGAATAACACATAGGATCTCAGATTGATTTGTTGACATCCTGGCCTCAATGTTTTGCACGGACTTATCAACACTGTTAGTGAACGGGGTTTTCTCAATTACATGACTTATTTCTGGTAGTTTCAGATAGTCTCTCTCCATCGTGCTACCTTTAACTGATGCCCTCCTATTGCAACAGCTGATGGTGCTTTGCGTTGATGACCATTGATTCATCCATTGCACTTTGATGCAGTTGTTTTGCCTGTAAAGTTATTTTATAATCTAGTGTCTCAAATAGTTTTGTTAAGGTGACCAAGGTCATGTGCATGGAGTTTAATGTAATTTCCAATAATTTGCATTGTTACTAGGTCTTCTCTACAAAGTCTGAATTGGCGATTGGCATCTCACTTTGTCTGCATGACGACTGGTCTTCCGTCACTAAGCCCGCCAATGACATATGTACAGTGTGGGCAGAATTGTCAAAGAACGCAGTGAGTGATACAAACTGGTGTTCACTGATGAAATCAGAGGAATACGCTATGAATGATATTTTTTAGTTTATGCTTGATCCCTCAGTTCGATGCTCTAGATCAATAGTTACACGGGAAGACAGTATGTCATGTATCTCACCAGCAGGTTGTTTTGGTGCCGGTTCACGCTTCGAATCTTCAGCTGGTAATGTTTGTCTTTTTCTGGTCTTTCTAAGTTTGTTATATTTAAAGTTTCTGGGCTTGGTTGCATTTCCGGTAAAATTATGGTTTTAAGTTGGGCTTCTGCATTTGTGGCACTGTTTGAATTTGAGTGGCTATCAGCTGACAGCAGCTGAGTGTCCGTTATTGAGTTGTTCGTTGCAACAGTTACACCAGTTGCAGCAACCGTGTCGTTTTCAGTGCTTTTGGCTGCCAAGTTATTACTCGAAGACTTTACTTTGCAGAATTCGCGTATGTCTCCTTCACATGCCTTCTTGCCCCCAATATCAAGAGACTGATAACGTATCTTTCTTTTTAGAGTGGAGACTAACGCAGGTCTAATAGGTGTTGATTTTATGGTTAGTGATGTGCTGGAGGTTTTCAGATTCTTTTCCATATTTGATCTTAAATAATATCCTCTGTGTAGCATGAAGGGAATAGTTTCTTACCTGTAACTCCATTTCTCCAGCATTGGTATCTTTCATGGATTCACATGCTTTGAATATTCCCCGTCGTCAGGCTGGGAATCCCCGGTACATTATATATAGACCCTTTCCCGTAGGAAAACTTTTTCGATGCTTATGCGTCCTATCCACCTTGTTTTGTATCATGCGTGCCCGCACCGTCAGGACGTCATGATATAAATACAGGACCCGCCCCCGCGCTCCCTCAGATTTCGGCCCCCAAAGTAGTGGGGGAACCGGTTTGCATGTTCAGGGGGAGGCAGGTGGGCGCATGTGAATCCATGAAAGATACCAATGCTGGAGAAATGGAGTTACAGGTAAGAAACTATTCCCTTCTCCAGCATTGGATCTTTCATGGATTCACATGCTTAGAATAGATTACATAGCAGTACACCCCCAAGAGAGGAGGCGTGCATGCAAACCCATATACTTTCTTCGCAAAGCCCGTTCCCTATGATCATGTATACATTAGTAATCGTTAACATAGGAAAACGAACCACATACAGTCATAAATTCCACAGGATGCAACCCCTCAGTCGGGGCTTACCTTATTGGAATAGGTGTCGGAGCACCGCCTGTCCCATCCTGGTATCTTCAGCATGTTGCTGCGACAGGCAGTAATGGCGGGTAAAGGTGTGTGTGTGTAGCCGCCCAGGTAGCCACCATGCAGATGTCCCCCAGAGGGACTCCAGCCCACAGTGCCGTCGACGATGCCGCTGCTCTAGTTGAATGAGCTCTTGGCCGTCGTAGAAGAGGCTTCCCTGCCCTGGAATGGCAGTACGAAATTGTAGATGACACCCATCTCGACAGTCCTTGCTTAGAAATGGCTTTTCCTCTAGCACCCAAACCATAGGCCACGAACAGTTGTCTTGTTTCTCTGAATGGTTGCGTACGATGAAGATAAAACTTGAGAGCCCTTTTTACATCCAATGTGTGTAACGTGCGCTCCGCTACCGAGCATGGCTCCGGAAAGAACGTAGGCAACACAATAGAGGAGTGTTTATGGAACACCGAAGGAGCTTTCATATGAACTGTGGGTTAGTGGCAAGGGCTACCTTGTTCTTGAAAAATCGTAAGTATGGTGGGTCTACCATTAGAGCCTGAACTTCTGAATACGGCGGGCTGAAGTGATGGCCACCAGGAAGGCCAATTCCCACGACAAAAACTTTAGAGACGATGATGCCATTGGCTCAAAAGGAGGCTTCATAAGAGACGTTAAGACCAGATTGAGGCTCCACTCCGGCGGAAATTTCTTCTCTGGAGGGAAACTCCGAAAGAGGCCTTTAAGGAAGTGCTTAATCAGGCGGTCGCTGAACAATGGTGCCGAATGCCGTCGACGAGTAAACCTGGAAATGGCGGCCAGGTGTACTTTTATTGACGATACCGATAGGCCCTTTTGAGCTAAGAACAGCAAGTATGGCAGGAGCTGTTCCGGCTTAATCGATTGCGGGGCCAACCCTGGTTGATCCTCACACCACTGACAGAAACTTCTCCATTTGTACGTGTATGAGGCGTTTGTGGAAGGCGCTCTTGCCGCTTGCAGGGTACGCCGACAGTCCTCTGGAATCGTTAGCCGACCGAAGTCAGGAGCCAGGCCGTCAACTTGAGGCTGTCCGGGTCGTGATGCCAAACTACACCCTCCTGTCGAGACAGAAGGTCGGGGGTCTTCTGGAATCTCATCGGTTCCGCCACAGCTAAGTGTAGCAGGTCTGAAAACCACACTTGTCTGGCCCAGTACGGGGCCACCAGAATTACTCGACATGGGTACCTGAGGATCCATTGCAACGTCCTCCGGACAAGGGGAAATGGCGGGAATGCGTACAGGAATTTGTTCGACCATGGGAAGGAGAATGCATCCCCCAGTGAGCCCTGCTGAGGCCATCTGCTTGCGTACTGATGGCATTTCCTGTTCTTCGTCGCGAACAAATCTATGGAAGGATGTCCCCATTTCTTGAATACTTGCTGTAGTTGTTGGTCGTTCAGCACCCATTCGTGAACTTCGTTCATTTCTCTGCTGAGGGCATCGGCTTCCACATTTCTCACGCCTGGTAGGTGGAACGCCAAGATTTGCATGTTGTGTTGTAGGGCCCAATGCCAGATTTTCTGTGCCTCCGTCGATAGGGACCTGGAACGTGTCCCTCCTTGTTTCCTCAAGTAGAACATCGTAGTGGTGTTGTCCGTCATGACACGCACCACCGAGTCCCTCAGTTGAGGAAGAAAAGATTTCAGAGCCCATCTCACTGCTCTCAGTTCTAGCAGGTTGATATGCAGGGAGGACTCCTGCAACGACCACTGGCCTTGTACCTGTAACGTATCCAGATGAGCTCCCCATCCACTCAGCGATGCATCCGTCACCACCGTCTTCTGGAACTCCGGTTCCACCAGAGGCATTCCTTTCGTTAGATGAGTAGAGACTCCACCAACAGAGTGCTTGTACCAGTTGTTCGTCGATGATCAGTCTGTCGGACCAGCGACCTTGGCTCTGCGCCCAACGGTCCGCTAGAAATGCCTGGCAAGGCCTCATAAACAGACGGCAGTTGTTTATCAACGGAATGCAGGATGACATGGTCCCTAGCAGGGACATGTATTTGCGCACCGACACCCTGGTACCACATCTCCATTCCGACGCCTTGCTTTGTAGCTTCTGTATTCTTTCGCTGGATGGTCTTACCAGACTTGTTTGCGTATGAAACTCCGCTCCTAGAAAGACCAAGGTCCTCGAAGGCTCTACGGAGGACTTGCTGAAGTTTATCGCGAAGCCCAGTTCCTGTAAGAGGGACATCGTGGCCCCTATACTGTTTCGTGTTTGTTCCATGGACGAGCCTCTGACCAGCCAGTCGTCTAGATAGGGATAGACATGGTGACCGTCCTTCCTTAAATGGGCCGCTATGGGGGCCAAGCACTTGGTGAACGTCCTGGGGGAGGACTTGAGACCGAACGGGAGGACCTTGAACTGAAAATGCTTTCGCCCGACGACGAACCTTAAATATCTCCTGTGTCGTGGGCGTATTGGGATGTGAAAATAGGCGTCTTGAAGGTCTAGTGACGACAGATAATCCATGGGTTGCACCGACCTGATAACCTCCTGGAGCTTTAGCATTTTGAACTTTAGGCTCTTTAGCCATTTGTTGAGTACCCTCAGGTCGAGAATGGGCCTCCATTTTCCATTTGGCTTCTTGACAACGAAGAACCGGGAATAAACTCTGTGTCCTTCCTGTGCCACAGGAACTCTCTCTACCGCTCCTTTTCGCAACATAAGCGCCGCCTCTTGTCGTAGGATTCGGAGGTGGGGCTGGGTCGAAAATACAGGCGGAAGACGTGGAGGCTTGTCTCTGAATTGTAGCGCATGACCCATGCGAATCGTGTCTAGAACCCATCGATCTGTGGTGATGCATTTCCATTGGTCGAAGTGATGAGAGACTCGTCCCCCCAGGACGTTCCGAAGGCCGTCATTGGTTGCTGGTTTGCTTGTTCTTCATCGACGAGGGACCCGAGCCTCGCCGCCTGGAAGCTTGATAGTCTCTGCTTCTACGTGCCGATTGGGACGCTCGTCTGAACCCTTGTGAAGAGTACGAGGGCCTGTTAAATCCACGGTCCCTCGAGGCTCCAAAGCGGGAGTTTCCAGAAGCACCCCTAAAGGGGCGAAAAGAGCGAAAGTTTCTACCCGTTTGGAGGGCGCCGAGGGACCTAGCAGTATCTGTGTCTTCCTTCATCCCCTTCAACGCTTCGTCAACCTTTTCGCCAAACAGGTGTTCCCCTTCACATGGCATGTCAAGGACCTTGTACTGGACTTCAGGACGGAAAGTAGTACATTTGAGCCACGCTTGTCGACGAAGTACTACGCCATGGTTGATTTGTTTGAATCCAGACTCTGCTAGGTCAACTGCAATATTAATTGCGTGGTTCGAGGCCTCTTCGCCCTCCCGCAACAGTAACATGGCTGCTTTCCGGTGTTCGTCTGGCAGGTGTTCTAGGATAGGGGCTAGTTTGTGCCACATTTCTCTATCGTATAGTGACACGATCGCTAAGGAATTGGCTGCTCTTACCGTCGTCGCACCGACCGAGAGCACCTTTTTTCCAAAGGCGTCTTGCCTCCTTGCCTCGCTTTCTGGTGGAGTTGAACATTTTTGCTGTAGCCTGGCCTTCCTAGCCGCTGCCGCCGACACCACCGAGTCAGACAGAGGTTGTGATGTTAGACATTTTGGAGTGGACTCCGGAGCTTTAAACTTCTCAATCCGCCCCTTTATAGCTGGCTCCGAGAACGGATGGCGCATCGTCTTGAGACCTTCCTGCCACACGTGGTCCAGAATCGGGATGGCAAATACAGATTTCCTCCTTTGACCCATATGGTCAAAAAGGAAACAGTCTTTCTTCTGCTCCTCAGGAATCAAGCCGAACTCGGAACAAGCTTTTCCCATAATTGCATGGAAGGCTCCCACATCATCCGGAGGAGATGGCTGAGACTGGCTCCTCGTAGACTCTACCTCTACCTCTACATCCGAATTCCATGTTGGGTCCCTCGAAGGTGACAGGGAGATGACTGACCCTGAGTCACCCAGTATAGAATCGGACTCCGACAACTCACCCTCCTCCTGCGCTCGAGGACGATCTTTTACTGCCTGAGGAGTCGATGGGTTTTTAGTCGTCGAGCGAGCCGCACAAATTTGCTCGTCAACAGGAGGTACAGAAAAAGGTGACGACAAAGTCCCAGGATGAGGGATCTGCGTATCCAGCCGCTGCAGGAGCTTCTGAAGAGTATTAAGCACATCCAGAGACAAAACTGCCTGGGGGTTCAATAACGATGATATAGGTACCATACCCCCACTCGCACTCGTCGTCGTCGCCGACGTGGAAGGCCGTAAGCCTAAATCCGATGGCTGCAGAACCGTGCCACCTTCTCCTTCCACCGAGCAGGCCGTGTCTGGCTGCAGTAGGACCTCGGGGGGGATCGGGTCATAGACCTCTGGCAGCCAAGCCATAGACTGAGTCTCCGTCGACGAAGGAATCCCAACCGCTGCTGCCTGAACGGTAATAGGCATCGTCAATGACACCGAGGTCGACGAGCAAGTTGTCGTCGTCGAGCCCTTAGACTTCGTCGCCGATTCCGATGCTGACTTCCCGGCTGAAGCGTCTCGACTCACGGAAGACCTGGGACGGTCCCCTGAGGAGGATTTTGACAGCGCTTGCCTCTCCGTCTTAGATGAGGAGGAGGAGGAGGGCTTTTTATGTGATGAGGAAGACCCAGCATGCTTCCCCTTATGCTTGTCCTAAGCGCGGTTTTCTGCTGGCCGTACCGACTTGCTCCTGGAGGCCGTGGAGCCAACTTCCGAAGCCGGGTAGGCACCCGTTCCGTCATTAAGCCAGTCGACCAGCCTTCTTTTACGGTCCTTAAGGGTTTTTTGGGAGAAACCCTGGCATATCTCACATGTATCCGCCGTGTGGTGCGGGTGGAGACAGTAGATACAATCCATGTGGGCATCTCCTTCATACACTTTTTTGAGGCCACATGTCGCACAAGGGCGAAATAACGCTTTTCCAGACATAATTCTCCAGAATGTGAACGTCGCCGAAGCGAAACAGAAAAAAGAAACAACCTAGTTTCCACTAGCAGTAATCACGAGGATCCCACTACTTTGAAAGACGGTTGAAATCTGAGGGAGCGCGGGGGCGGGTCCTGTATTTATATCATGACGTCCTGACGGTGCGGGCACGCATGATACAAAACAAGGTGGATAGGACGCATAAGCGTCGAAAAAGTTTTCCTACGGGAAAGGGTCTATATATAATGTACCGGGGATTCCCAGCCTGACGACGGGGAATATTCTAAGCATGTGAATCCATGAAAGATCCAATGCTGGAGAATAACACTTTACTCAGTGCGAGTTGGCAATTCCTTTAATCAACTGCTCCGTGGGCTTATCCCCGCAGTCGTAGGTACCTGAGCTGGGTTAGATTTAATGTGATTGCCCAAGCTGCTCAAAGGGCTTAGCCCTGCAGTCGCAGCTGTTACAGGTGAGTTTAATTTGATGATTATCCAAGCTGCTCAAAGGGCTTTGCCCCGCAGTCGCAGCTTCAACAAGTGCAAAATTAGAGTTCATCGCACTCAATGTGCCAACGCCAACATATGAGAGTTCATGGTATCACGGCAATTTGGGAGCTTTTTGGAAAAAAACAAACGATTGCCAGCTCACTCAGCAATAGTTTACTCTGTTTTTTCCCTTTTTTCCTTCCCTTTTCCCAAATGATAGGTGCCTTCACACTACTAGCACTTCAACCTGGGGCCTACGTACCAATTTCGAGTCCCCAGATAACATAGTTGCTTAGTAACTTCTCGTTACAGGATAAGAGTTTACCTTCAAAAGAAGCTCTTTGTAAGTCCTCCTGCTTCCGCCAATGATCTCCGCCGCAAGACTAAGGGCAGTGATTTATGGTGGTCACGCTACAGAGTCAAGTGTCTTTTGAGCCAACCAGAGCCGAACAGCGGCTCAACAGCGCAGTATATAACAAAAAGCACAGCCCTTTACTCCGCTCTGGGCTTCACAGCTATTATTGTAACTACACATACTCAAAAAACAAAACTGCATAAATGGATATGCAGCTATAAATGGTATTGCCTCTATATCTATTAAAGACCACTCATCTTAGAAGCATAATAGCCACTTCAAAAAGTAACAAACAACCTCATTAAGCCTACACTACACAATCTCCTAAAATGAGTAAAACAGGCCCTCATACTCACTACCGTCCTCAGGGGCTAGGGAGATGAGGGCTGAAGGCTGGATGTTTAACTCAGAATGTTGTTAGAGCAGTGCCCACAGTCCAGTACTAGAGGGGTCCTTCTTAAACGTGCAGACCGTTTTTTTGCAGCTTCCCAATTGCGTGGAATATTCATACTGTCTTCTGATAGATGTGTTCTCTGAGTGGGCAGAATCATACAAGGGCATATGCAGACACTGGCCATGGAACTATTGGCACACCTGATTCGGGGTGCCCCTGGTCATATACAGCAACCGAGGTACTCCCTTCACCGGTCGGATCATTGAGGAAGTATGCAAGGCACTAGGAATAGCTTTGCAGTTGCAATGCACCCAGCACCCAAGGCAAGCGCTCATAAGACTCCAAAACTGCGATCTCAAACTGTGCCTGTCTAAAGTGTTTCAGGAAACCAGGCTGAAATGTTTCCAGTCATTGTCCCAAGCCCTGTTTGCCATGTGTAACAATCTGCAAAGTAGGCATACATTGTCCACACAGGTTAATACTCATAGGTCACATCATGTGCATAGGAACTGCTGTCAGGTTTCCCCTTAGTGCACCAGTCAGGAGGGTCCGTTCTTAGTCTTGAGTTGGGTGTTGGTATTACCTTTCTAGCAGCTGTTTGTGTGTTCAAGAAGTCAACCATAGTGTCCTTAACCCATACATTGCAGGAGTCATCCCATTTGAAGATGGCGATAGCAGTCCATAGATTTCATTAGACCCTGGTCCTTTTAGAGGTAGTTTGGAATCTTGCCATCCATTTTAAACTGCTTTTCATTCAGACTCTTGACCAAAGAGGTCACAGTTTTGTTTGATGCAGAGATTAACCTTAGCAAAATCCATGACACAGAAGACAACCAAGACACGGTCCAGTTAAGAACAACCATCTGACAAGACAAGATTTGCAGCTACAGCAACAAGTTAAGTGCAGCTTAAATGACTTATGAAAAGAACCGTGAACAAGTTTCAAATAAAATCTTTCATTATATTTATATGTTTATGCTTTAGCAAGTTGGTAACGTTATTGGAAGGATCTAGTTGTGCATCCTATCTTTGAAACTTCTATTTTATGCGCGCAAATCCATGATTGAGCGCGCGTGGCTCTGAACAGTGAAACAACACTTGGCGTAGCAGCATTAACCTTATGCGCGTAATCATTCTCCTTAGTAAGCGGCAAAGAAGACCGTGAGCCAGTAACGCTAGAGGAAGGGGCCTAGCGGTGCATCGTGCAGGCGCGCGTAATCTCCATATCTTTTCTGACTGCGTTAGCTGTTCGTGTCCAAGAAGATTTACTTTGTATCTTCCCTCATAAGTACTGCAGTCTCCCGTGACAGTTTCATAATAGCACGGCAAGCCGGCACCAGTGAAGTTAAGGTCGGAGAAGTTGATTTTCCTATGAGACAGAGTTAATGTAAGCAGTTCAGTGTTTGCCACTGTTATTTGAGCAAAAGTTCACTGAATTTTAAAAGACAAATGACAAGTTATAAGCAAACTGTTAGAAAATGGTGTTAGCATTTAAGAGACTTGGAAACTACAGAATTAAACAAGGGAGTTACCGCACGTTAAGGCAATTCCAGAGCTGAGGATAATACAGAATACATTGAAACCAACAATTGCACTATCAGAGCACAGAGAAGATACTCTGGACCCTGGGTAGTAGATGAGTTATCCTGGGTGAAAGGAAAGAAGATCCAACTGAGAAGATTTACAGCCTTTCAGCAATCTGCAGAGGCTTTCAGGGACAAATGGGAACTGTGGGGTTGGGGGTAAATTCATAGAAGGGAAGGAAGAATCAAATGTATGGATTAGTTAAATGTGTGTTTGCACTCAGGTCAGTGAAGTGCCTGGAACTCTCTCCCATATAGTCTCAGAGCTAATCCTACAACCAAAGAATTTTAAAAAAGGCTGCGGACATACCTCTTTAACCTACCTTCTGACTAACTATCCTCCCTTTAATCCTCTTGCTTCTCTGATACTGTATTTCTCGCTCTCCTTTAATAGTTTGTTAGTCTTGTTTGTTTTCTATGTGCACGCTCTGAGGCCTTCGGGTGTGTGGCGCGGTGTATACAACATTTTAATAAATAATTTGTCCAACCCAGACCAGAGATCCAGAGGCGGCAACAGAACCAGATTTATTTTATCCACTTCCCCTTTTTCCTCTGGGTTGTCAACCCTACAGTTTTCTGAATTGAGGATTGCAGAGTAGGCGAACCAAAAGGGATAGTGGGGCCATTGTCTGCTCCTGCAGAAAGTTGGAATTGGGGCCTTACAGAATGAAAGGCCCATGTTGTTAATCCTGCCCGAGAGACGACAGAGTCAGAGTTGACTTTGAATTCCCTGGTGGAAATGCTAAAGGAAAGGAGGCAAGAAATTACTGCAGCCAAGAGAGAAATGCTTTCTCTGGTGGTGAAGATGGAGAAGTTTAGTGTAAAAGTGAAGGGACAGGTAGAGGTTAGAAGGCCATCTAATTTGAGGCAAGATCCAGGAGATGAACCATCTGTGTTGTGCCCAGTAGAGGACAGGAGGGCTAGCTTGACACCAGGTATCTCATTGGGGACCACCCCTTTTAGCAGCACCGGAGTGATTTGGTGGGGATTCCCGAAAATGTGAGTATTTTCTGATGCAATGCAAGTTGCATGGAGTAGACCAGAATCATTTCCCACTGAGTCTTCTAGAGTACCGATTGTATTTTCCTACTTAGTAGGTGAGGTAGCGGCTTGGTCTGTACCGTTAGTAAGCAGCGGAGCTACACGATTGGGTCCGGTTTAAAGCAGAGTCAAGTAAAAAGTTTGATCTCTGCATTTTGTCGCAGGTAGTGGACGGAGAATTGCTTGAATTGAAACAGGGAAGAGTAGGGCGTTGGTGTCATATTACACAATTTAGAGCTTTGGTTCTGGAAAATGGGTGGCCTGAGGAAAAAAGGGCATCTCTTTTTTATAGAGGTTTACGGGGACGAGTTAAAAGATGCCTTGGTTCCCATAGTGGATAGACCGACAGCTAGTGAGGATTTGATTTCATTGGTAATACTGTTGGATGCTAGGTTATCCGAAAGGAGATCCGAGAGTAGGCGGGAAGTTGCAGACAGTAGGACTTGAGTAAGAACAGAGCAACCCAAGATAGAATCAGTTCCTAGGGAGATTACGAGCACTGGGGAGAGCCAGTTTAGACCACCTCTGTCAAAGGAAGAGAAGAAGATGGAACACTTTGTAGGCACGTGTCCACGAGCTCCAAGACATTATGGTGCCGCACCCGGACGGGGACAGCTGGTGGCAAGCACAATTCAAACTTCAGTTCCACACAACTTTGAATGTATCCTTGCTTTGGAAAGGTACATTGAGGTGTGGTGGACCACGTGTAATTGATTCAGGAGCAACAGGAAACTTTATGGACAAGAATTTAGCTAGAAAGTTGCAAGTTCCAGTGGTAGTTAGGAAGGTGCCAGAAGGGCAATGGATGGTACACAACTCTAGTCCGGTTTGATCACACAATCCACCGGTCAACTGGGAATGAGGACAGCAGGAGGAGATTGCATTTGTGGGGCATCAATCAACTCGCAGGCAAACTATTTTGGGAATGTCCTGGCTAACTTCATAATCCAGTACAGATTGGAATAGGAGAACGGTGGAGTTTAAGTCAGACTTTTGTAAGGACCAATGTAGTTTGAAGGAACAAGTGGAAGCTCTGAAGGAAGAGACTTTAGGTGGGTGTCTGGCTGGGGTCATGGAACAATGATTGGTGGTGGGAGCAATTGTGGGAGTTTTGCCAGAATGTTACTGGGACTTTGAGGGTGTGTTTAGTGGGCAAGAAGCTAGTGAATTGCTCCCACATTGTCCTTATGATTGTAAGATTAATTTAGAGAATGGGGCACCAATACCTCGCAATAGGATTCATGCTTTAACCGAAAAAGAAGATTTAAAGTAATATGTACAGGAAAATGTGGCTAGGGGGTTTATTCGACATTCACAATCTCCCACGGCCGCTCCCTTATTCACTGTCCCAAAAAAAGATAACACCTTGAGAACCAGTATTGACTATAGAGCACTAAACACGATAACTCTGCCAAACTCTTTAAAATCTGCAAGGAACTGGCCAATCCTGCCACAGTGTCTACCTCTCCTGTTCCCTCCCAGGCCCTCTGTTCAGCCCTTGCTTCTCACTTTATCTCTAAAACCCAGGACGTCTTGTCCACCCTCTCAGCTTATCCCTCCAGTCTCTCCTTTTCCTCCAGCCCCCATGTGGCCACTCCCCCTCCCTTCTCTGCCTTCCCGCTCTTCTCCCCTGACGAGGTTTCTAGACAAGTCTGATTTATGGAAACTTCATCAAAACCGGTTCTTCCAAGGCCATCAAGGACCACATTGACACCCTCGCTCCAGCCCTGGCTGACGTTTGCAACCACTCTTTCGCCTCTGAAACCTTCCTCTTCCCCCTGAAGCGAACTTGTACATCCTCTTCCCAAGACACCGTCAGCCGACACCTCCCTTCCGGCTAACTATCGCCCTACCTCCATCACTCCTTTCCTGGGCAAACTCCTGGAAAAGCTGGCAATCTCCCAGTTTAATCTTCACACGGAATCTGTTGGTTGTCGCCATGACCATCAATCTGGCTTCAGAGCAGCCAGAAGCACGGAAACTGCTCTCCTGAACATCTGTGAAGACCGGCTCTCTAACCTCGATTCTAATCTCCCCTCTGTCCTCATCCTACTTGATCTCTCTTCTGCCTTTGACACAATCAATCAGGCCATCCTGCTCAACTGGCTGTGTTAACCTGGGTATCACTGATCAGGCTCTGGCTTGGCTGACTTCTTTCCTCTGACCGTCCCTCCCAGCTCCAACTTGGGTCATTCCTCGTGCCTCTATCCACCTGCGGTGTCCCCCAGGGGTCTAGCCTTTCTCCGTGGTCGTTCAACCAATACCCGGCACCTCTCGGCCACCGCATTGCTGCTCTCTGCACCAACTTCCAGTGCTATGCTGATGACACCCAGCTCGCTTTCAGGCTCCCCTCTACCGCTCATTCTCTCAACCTGGATTGTCTGTCAGCAATCCAGGAGTGGTGCGTCGCCAATTATCTCTGCCTGAATACCAGCAAGATTGAGATCCTCCTCATTGGCACACCTGCACCCGTCTTTCCCGTCACTCCTTGGCCAGCCTCCATTGGCCCTCCTGCTCCCACATGTGAGGCTAGGAACCGCTGGATTATCTCCCGACTCCTCACTCTCCTCCTCTCCTATTACTGATGTCCCTAAGAATTGAACTACCAATTGCACCTCAGAAGTATGCTTCCTTTCCTCTCCGTCCCACAGAAGATGATTGTATCTAGAGCTCTGGTTCTCTCTAGGCCGGACTACTGTAACAGCCTCATTTTAAATCTGCCTGCCTCTACTCTCCTCACTCCGCAACTCATCCAAACAGGACTGCGAGACTGGTCCTTGGCCTCAAGCCCAGGAATCGTATCTCTCCAGCACCAAATTCTCTTTATTGGCTCCCAGTGACTGCAAGGATAAAGTTCAAGACCCTTTGTATTGTCCACAAGGCCTTCTGGGGCCTGGGACCAACATATCTGCAGCTTTCTCTTCTGAAGTATCATCCTACTCGAGCTCTTCACTCCTTCACCTACAACTTCTTGAGGGTCTGCCGCTTTTCCAAGCAACGAGTTGGGGGCAGATCCCTCTTCGGCTGGCGCCTCCCTCTGGAACAACCTCCCTGCCTCACTGAAACTTAAGCAGAAACATCTCCGGTTCCGGAAGCAGCTCAAGACTTTCCTCTTTGCTTCTGGCTTCTCTCTTCCGCCTACTTGCTGGTCTCCTGTCTGACACTGCACTAGTTACCTGGCTACCCTCTGAACCACAGGTCCAGTTCCCTGCCCTCCCAGTTGCACACATGCACTGCCTCCTGGCAACCTTGCACTTGGGGCTGTATTTGCATCCCTACAACCCCCCTACCGGCACTTATCCAACACTTGGTTTTCTACACTTAACTCTGCACTACCACCTGCTGGCTGCACCTTGTTTTTCGATGTGTGATCCTATGTCTTGCACTTGCTCCTCCTCCCCTTCCCCTGGCTGTTCTCCCCTTCCCTCTTGTGCACTTGCGCAATCTCAAAGTCACTGGGCTTAGTAAGATTGTTCTTGTACCCATGTTCCCCTGCCCCACCTCGTCACGCCTTGAAACACTTGTGTATAGGCATGCTATAAATAAAAGATATCAGTTAAAAACAAAATTAAAAAAAAAATCACTACCCTCTTCCTTATATATCAGTGATGCTAGACCAAACACAGGGAGCCAACATCTTCACCAAGCTAGATCTTAGAAGGGCTTATCTAGTCAGAATTTGAGAGGGCGAGGAGTGGAAAGCCGCTTTTCAAACACAATTTGGCTTATTCTATGTAATGCTGCCACAGCATTCCAGTATATCATCAACACGGTTTTGATGTTTTTGCGGTGGTCTACATTGATGTAAAAATCATGTCAGGTTAATTATTCGAAAAAATAGAGAAAAGTAAATTCCATACTACAAGAGTAGAATTTTTAGGATTTGTAATATCACCAGAAGGTTGCAAATAGATTCAACAAAAATCAAGGCAAAGTGGTGGTCGACGCCATCTACAGTGAATGATATTCAGAGTTCCATCAGTTTTGCCATTTTTTACCATAGATTCATTCTGAACTTCTCTCAGGTAGTGGACCCAATTATCAAAATTTTAAAGGAATGAAGTTTGTGTGGCTGAAAGAGAAATTCATCACAGGACCTATTTTACTAAACCATGACAGGGAACAGCCATTTTTTGTGGAGGCAGATGCTTCAGATGTGGCCATGGGAGCGATGTTAACCCAAAGACAGATGGGACAAATTCATCCATTGGCATTTTATTCTAAAAAATGTTTACTCGCAGAACAGAACTACACAATTTCTGATCAAGAACTGGCAATTAAAGCAGCCTTCGAGGAATGGAGACATTTCCTTCTGGGAACCAGGCATCGAGTGTCATGATCTCCGCTTCCAAAAGATCAGGACTTGCCCGACTCCCTTGGAAGCAGACCCATAACCCCTGTTCCGAGTGCCAGCCAGTCCCAATTGGGACCTTTTGACCCTGTCCTGGCGCCAGTGGCACCAGGCTCATAAAGATGCCCAGTCCCAGCGCTGGAATCGCCGGTCTCATAATGCTTGGGTGGACTTACCTGCAGCAGACCATGCTGCTTACTTACCTGCCAGTTGAACCCCTGATCCTCTTCTGTTTGGGACTACTTTTCCCGTTGGGTGGGGCAGGAGCCACTCCCTAGGTTCAGAACACGAACTCTTCTGGAAAGCAGGAACTCTTTTCTTACCTAGGCGTGGCTGTGGAAGGAGACACCTAAGCACTACAGGAGGCTATTTAAACCACACCCGATGGATGAATCTTGCTTTGTGTTATTCTGCATTCTCTGCAGCAGAACGCTCATCGTGTCTTCTGCTTCTGATCCTGGGCTTAAGGGAACAAAGGCTTACCATCCTGGAATCCAGTCTTCAGCAGCACCTGTAAAGACAAAGAAAGAACAGGTTAGCACTACGGCCTTCAGTGGCAGCGCATCTCTTACTTGGTCCATCGGCTGTCACCAACGCCTCGTGCTGCATTCCGGCATCTGAAAGACAAAGGCTTACCTACTCTTCGCATGCTCCGGAGGTCTTCGCACTGCATTCCGGCATCTGAAAGACAAAAGCTTACCGGCTCTTCGCACGCTCCGGAGGCCTTCGGCGCTGCATCCCGCATCTGAAAGACAAAAGAAAGTGCGTTTAAAGACATTGGGCAACTTTATTACTCACGTGCCATTACTCCTTCCCACGCCGAATCCAGTGGGTATTCCAGCACCCTTCAGCTTCTCTAAAGCTCCGAACTTGTACCTGCAAGATAAAAGGGACAGTTAGTGCGCATCGTGAAGCAGGCTACAAGCGCTTACTTACGTGCTTCCAGGCGCTTCTATTCCTCACGCGGGTTCGATCCTCAACTCTCATCAGCCCGCCATCCGCCATCGCCGGAACCCTGCAAAACAAGAGATATCATTACAAAAGACTTTTAAGACATTTGAAGTGCCCAGAACTTACCGCTCGTGCAGTTAACGACGGACAGCAGTCCTCTGAGGTCAAGAGGCCTGCACCCTTATCCAGTGAAGAATCTGGTTACGGCACCCTGCCCCGAGGCAGATGGAGAGCTCGGCGTTCACTTACCTAAGGTGAGGGCGTTAACCTTTGGGGTTCTACAGGAGAAGGGAAAGGGAAGAGGAGAGAGGCACCCAATAACCCCAGTTCATTAATCCCATATTTTCTATCTGCAGACATCTTACTCTTCGAGTCAGACATACAGTGCCCAAAGAGCCAACCGTGTGTTACACATCACCTTTGAAGATACGGCATTCACCCAGTCAAGACCGGCGCCTCTGCGGGAATCAGGTGAGCGTTACATCGAGTGACTGTTGAACGATCATCGAAACTTGACTTTCCTACGGTAGGCTAAAACCTTTACAGCCAGGCAACTGCAATGGTCCCACTTTGCAGAATATGATTTTGTCATCACGTTCAAACCATGTCGCTAGAATGGCAAGGCCGGCGCTTTGTCGAGATATTACCCAGGAAGTTCCAAGAACCAAAATGAAACTGTCTATTATCTGTAGAGTAATTTTGTGATTGGAGAAGTTAAAAAAAAAAAAAACTGGGATTTTGGTGAACAGATTCCGGAAACGGGTGAGCGTTGAACAAATGCAGGTTTGGGAGAAGGAATACTTGGTACAACTGATTCAGCAAGGCTTGCCATATGTGGATTCTATATTGCATTTGCCGAAGATCTACAGGAAGAAGCTTTGAAACTTTGTCATGACTCACCCCTAGCAGGACATCATGGCTGTAGGAAAACGGAGTTACTTAAGAGAACTTTGTTGCATAGTATGCGTGAAGACGCTCAACTACGTGCAAACTTGTGAAGTGTGTGCTCGGGCATAACCTGAGAACCAAAGGCCAGCTGGATTATTAGTTCCTTTGGCCCATTCCTCCTCGCCCCTGGCACACTGTCTATGGATTATATTGTGGACCGTCAACCAGACACAGGATGCACAACAATATTAGTGGTTGTGGATGTGTTAACCAAGGCACAACATTTTATCCCCATCAAGGGCGCAGCTACCGCTCCATCATTGGTGCAGACTCTCTTGCAAAACGTAAAACTTAACAGATTGCCCAAGCAAGTGATCTCAGACCGCAGAGCCCAATTTGTATCCAGGTTTTGGCAAGCCTTCTGCAGGGAGTTGAAGATCGAAATCAAATTGACCACTAGCAGTCACCCAGCGGCCAATGGTCAGACAAGAGGGTGAATCAGGAGTTGGAACAGTATTTGCTTTGCTATCTTGAGCCAGATGGAAGTTGGTTTTAACTATTGCGGCTTGCAGAGAATTGTTACAATAAAACAGTGAATGATTTCACTACCATGTCTCAATTTTTCATTAACCAAGGTTTTCATCCACGATTCCTGAGAGGAGTGATCTCTAAATAAACAGGGGTGCCAGATGTGGAGAACAGACTTCAAATTATGGGGCAAAATCTAGAAAGAGCAATACAAGCATTGCAAAATAGTGAGATGAGCTACAAGAAGTTTGCTGACCGGAAACGTAGGCAAGAAACCGAATATCAGGAGGGGGAGTTAGTTTGGCTTTCCACCAAGAACATAGCCCTTAAGGGAAAGAATACGTTTAGTCCATGTTTTAGTGGTCTATTCGAAATAGAAAAAGTCATTTCTCCTGTTTCGGTCAAACTGAAATTACCGCAAGGTTTAAAAGTACATCCCACATTGTGTGTGTGCGCCTGTTGAAGTCTTGCAAGAAGGGAACTAAGTTGCATGGAGTGCCTGGTCCAGTATATTTGGATGTAGTTGATAATGAATATGAGATACAATCTATATTGGATTCTAGAATTAGGCATGGGAGGCTGCAGTATCTAGTGGATTGGAGAGGGTATGGTCCGGAGGAAAGATTCAGGGTAGGAGTGACGGATGCTCATTTCCCCTGAGGTTCTCCCCCCCCCCCCCTTTTTAGTGCAGCAGTCAGAGGGTCCGTTCTTAGTCTTGAGTTGGGTGGTAGCATTAACTTTCTAGCAACTGGTGTGTGTTGCTCAAGAAGTCAACCATAGTTTGGTTAACCCATAATGCAGTCATCCTATTTCATGATGGTGTTAACAGTCCTCAGATTTGATTGGACCCTGCTCCTGTGTGAGGTAGTTTGGAATCCTGCCATCCATACTAAGCTGCCCTTCATTCAGACTCTTAACCAAGAAGGTGAGTTTTCTTCAATCCAGAGATTAACCTTAGGAAAATACATAACACAGTAGAAGAAAACCAAGACACGGTCAAGTTAAGAACTCAACCACCTGACAAGACAAGATATGCAGCTACAGCAACAGGAAGCCAAGCGCAGCTTAATTTACTTATGAAAAGGACCGTGAACAGGTTTTAAGTTAAACCTCATTATATTTATATGTTAATGCTTAGAAAAGTTGTTAATGATATTGGAAGGATCTAGGTTGTGCATCCTATCTTTGAAACTTCCATTTCATGTGATAGGATATTTTATTTGTATCGTGCTCGTACACAAGTGTTTCAGTGCGTGAAATCCATGATTGAGCGCACGTGCCTCAACAGTAAAGTAACTACTAACCCTTGACGTAGCGGCATTAACTTTATGAGCGATCATCGTTCTCCTTAGTAAGCGGCAGAGGAGAAGACTCAGCCAGTAACGCTAGCGGAAGAGAACTAGCACTGCGTCGTACATGCGCGCGTAATCTCCATATCTTTTTTGACTGCATTTGCTGTTCACTTCTGAAAAGGTTTACTTTACATCTTCCCTCAGAAGTACTGCAGTCTCCCATGACTGTTTCATAATAATACGACGAGCCGGCACCAGTGAAGTTAAGGTCCGAGACATTTATTTTCCTATGAGTTAGAGTTAAGTTAACAGTTCAGTGCTCGTCACTGTTAATTGAGCAAAAGTTCACTTTGTATTTAAAAAGACTGTTTCGGCAAGTTAAAAGCAAACTGTTAGAAAATGGTCTTTGCATTTGAGACTTGGAAACTACAGAATTTAACAAGGGAGTTACAGCAAGTTAAGGCAATTCCAGAGCTGAAAGGATAATACAGAATACATTGAAACAAACAATTGCACTGAGAACAGAGAAGATACTCTGACCCCTGGTTAGTAGAGGAGTTATCCTGGGCAAAAGGAAAGAAGATCCAACTAAGAAGATTTATTTACAGCCTTTCAGCAATCTGCAGAGGCTTCAGGTACAAGTGGGAACTGTGTGGGGGTGGGGGTGAATTCATAGACGGGAAGGAAGAATCAAGTGTATGGATTAGTTAATTACGATGTGTGTTTGCTTTCAGGTCAGTTAAGTCGTCAAACCCAGTCCAGAGATCCAGAGGCAGCAACAGAAAGTGATGTGTTATTTTATCCACTTCCTCCCCCCCCACACCCCCCCACTCCCCCACCATCAAGCTTGTCGGCCCTGCAATTTTTTGAGTTGAGGATTGCAGAGTAGGCGAACCAGGGGTGTTAGTGTGGCCATCGTCTGCTCCTGCAGGAAGTTGGAACTGGGACCTTACAGCTCCCACTGCAGCTCTGGACCTCTAGAACCTGCATTTAGAGGAAACCCTGTGCTTTACTGTTACATGTTGTTTAAAACGGTTTGCTGTCTCCATATGCGGGTCCAATCTACCCTGCCATAGCCGGTGAATGAGCCCTGCCATCCTCTCCAGCATGGTCACTGGATCTTGGTGAAGGTCCATCAGAGGAAATCAGCACTCCAGGCGGCACAGACCATATCAAGTCTTACTGACTACCCACACCGCTCTCAAGTGTGCTGGACTGGCAGCGTGGGGCAATGCTGCAAGGTCAACACCCTCCCCCCCAGGAGCCCACATCTGACCAATATTCCACAGCCTGACCAACCACTCCGAGATCTCAGACACCTCCACCAGTGAGCCCGCCTCCAGTCTGCCAGTGCCAGGCCCTGCACAAGCAACAGAGGCAGAGGCAGAGACCACTGCTCACAGTCCACCAGTACCTCCAGGTACTTGACCAAGAACCACAGCGCCATCTGTTTCGGGTGGTGGGGTCACTGTGGGAACTGCTGCTCAAGCTCCTTCATCAATTGCTCACGGCACTGGAGGGCACAGCCCCAATTCCTAATCCACTCCAGGCGTACCACATCCCGAGTTTCACCCGACCGGATCTCAACGCAGGCCCAGGAAGGTAAGCTCTGCAGCCCGTGGGACGTCGCCAGTGTCAGTGACCCAGGCCAGAGTATCAACTGGTCAGCTTCCTCGTCCCCTCAACAAAGATGATTCCACAGGATTGGTGGTACACTGGCCAAAGTTGGAAGCTGCTACCACTGATCTGCCAGTGCCTTTGGCTTTGATCTGTTTCGCTACCAACTCTTGGTCACCCAGCTTGTCTTCATGACCATCTCTGGCCTCTGGTACTGCAGTTATTTTTAGTTTGAACTTTCAGCAAGAAGAGCATGACAATGAACTATGAACTACACAACTTTACTCAGAACCCCTCTGGAAATAGACTTTTGCCCACCTACAGAACCTCCAATCTGCAAGCTTTGGACTTTCAATCTCCAATCAGTGGGAAGTGGCTGTGGCCAGGCATTCAGGCTCAAGACAGAGGGATACGCCATATCAGGATATTTAACTATTAGTTTGTTGGTTTTTCACCATCTCGCTGCGACTGCTGCTTTCCATACCACCTGTCATGAGAAATATGGTCCATCTGCTCATCCCTGGGTTCATAGTGAGAACACTTAGTTGTACCTCTCCTTGCAGTATGCCTGCACCTTTAACATTACCGACAGCTGGGTATCTGCCTGCCTACCTACCTCATGACCTATCCACCAAGAATCCTATATTCACCCATTCCTTTCCAAAGGGACAATGTCTGCTAGACCTCAAATGAGTTAGCCGGTTCCCAGACCCTGGACGCTGCAGTGATACCCATTCCCAAGTAGTGTTCACCAGTGCTCTGAATTTCGCATCTGCAAACCAGGTTTGCAAGAAGTTAGCCGCCCATCTTTCAGCTCAGGCTACAGGCCTTGTGTGCCATATCAGCTGGAGTCTGCTATTCATGGGGGAACAGCAAGTGCCAGTAGGATCTGTCCACAAACAGTTGTGTGATTAATAAGGTCACCTTTGCTTTTGATCCCGATTTCTCCTTCACCCAATCCGGGTACACTTTTACCGGGACCTAGTTTATCTGTGGGGACAAGACTTACCCTTGGCTGCCCATCAACTAGGGTGAAGAGTTGTTACATGGGATATGTCCTGCCTGGTATGTGCCATACCCGCTCCGTCAGAGCTGAACCCTGCCTTCGAGAAGCTCCACCTTGGAGGGACTCATTGCTGGTATGGGGTACCTCAGACAGGCTTTGGAGAATCAAGGTAAATAAAGACCACCTGCCACAATTGATCAAAGTCCTTGCAAATACCACTGCACCCTCACTCACACTATTGTCCCGAGAACAAATATCCATTTTCACCATGGTTCGCCAGAACCGTATTGGACTGGACACCCTCCTATCCTCACAAGGGGGGTGTGCACAATCGTGAAGAGTGAACGCTGCCCCTTCGTACCCAGCTGTGCTAGCAACATCACTCACATCCACCAAAGTGTTGGCCTCCTCCACACCAGCCTTAAGGTTGTCTGGACCTTCGGGTTCTGGAAATCGGTCAGATTCTGCTCAGTCTTGTTTACGAACCCAAGTCTGTCTGATAATGAGCTGCAAATGTTTCCATCGAGTGTGGCGAACACTGCTCTTGGGTTCTCCAGAGCAAGACCGTGTTTTATTGCCACAAACGTGAAGTCCAATGTTCTGACATGCCAGAGTTTGATGTCTGCTCCCCTAAAGATGAAATGGATGAGACTGGAGACAAGGTCTTGTAGGAGGGTATTACAGGGGAATGCTGGGGGTTGAAAATGTGAATACCCTGACCACAATTGCACTATAATGATGTAATGCAAATGTTAATGCATTAGCATGCTAATGGCATACAATCATAGTTAACAAATGTCTTATTGCCATTTGTGAGGTGTGCCCTATGTTCTACTGAGCATGTTTCAACCTCAACAGCTTCATCGCCTAGTGTGTAGCAGTGACTGGCTCCACAGCTCTCGCTCTGACAGTTTTGCCTTTGGCATAAGTAAGCATGTTTTAGGCTGTCGCTTTCCTAGGCTTGGCAGCATTTGGCAGAAGGAAGTTTCCATATAGTAAGTGAGCGTGCCGTGCCAAACCGAGTGGGAACTCTATAAGTAGTATACCTTGCATGAATTACTGTAGCAGGTCTTCCAGGCTGATTATATTGTCCTGAGCATGATAAAAACAGACACGGCATGAGAATTGTAGGCGAATACACTGCCCTTCCGCTTGCAACATTGTTTCAGTCTCAGGTCCACACCACCCTCTCCACTGAAATGCAAGTGTACTCTGAGGGGTACTCTTAATACAATCTCAACTGCCTGGTATACACGCCTGCCAGGACTTCCTAAGTGTTTCACAATTCCTTTATATACCACAGTAGAATATACCATGTGCTGCTTAGTATATCCATTTGTGGTAATATTTTGCTCAAATGTACTTGCTTGAACCGCTCACCCACATTGAAACCTCATACTTCTGTATTTTATTGGGGTTTGCCTTTTCACTTTGTCTTGTCTGCAATCAAACAAACTTTACCTTTGTATATTTTTCTGCATTAGCAATCTTGTACCATTCAATCACTTGTTGGCACAGTGGTCAGAACGTATAACGGTCCCCAGCTGCTTTGGGCAGAATTACTGGTGTTTTCCAGCATCCCAGAAGTTCCTGCGCATCTGTGCTATGGCTTCTTCTGCCATCTAGCTTGGAGTATGCGGATGCTCCCCCATGCCCTGGCGAGTCTCCATGGTTATACGCCAGCTCTCCTCATCCAGGTTCAAGTCTGCTGCCTCGTCGAGCGACCAAACCGTCAGAAGCTCCTGCACGGCTCCCAGCGTCTACAGGGCCCTTCTTGCTCGCACTCAGCGTTTCTATTCATATGCCAACAGTCTCCTCTGCATTGCCGGTTCTGTCGGTGTCCTTTGCGTTCAGGAGCCACGGCGGCCATTTTTAAGTCCCGCTCACTGCTGGCTTGGAAAAACTAATCTGCATGTTGCACTTCGAGCTCCCGTCACTCTACATAAACTCCAATGTCGCCTCCTCATCTTAGTACCCAAGTGGTTATGGGAGTTAAGTCCATAACTTCCTTTGGGCTTTTAACTACTGGATGGTTTTTCTCAGTTTTCACAAAAAGGCAGATCAAGAACAGAAGGTGTTGTGTGAAAGATGGGGCACTGACTAGAACAACAATCAGCCCATAAAACTCTGGTATCAGAGGGTCTTCCTCATGGGCTAGGCGTGGGAACACTCATTCCTCCAATGAAGTCATGACATCTCCCCAGTTATGGTGGTCTCCCATGTGATCCACCGTCCTGAAACTGCAACCAGGGTCAGGATCAGGCTGCGGTCCCCTGACCACATGGGAGGTGGTTACCGCCAGGGAATCCATGATGCCTCCATTGTATTCAACCAAGTACCTTCCAATATATAATCTAGCTCAATGAGGGAAGCAAAGTCTCGTACTGCCATTGGTTTGTTTTTATACTGTGGCTCTGCCATTTCTAATAAAACCATTCATCAAATAGTATGTGGTTATTCTTCCATGACAAAACCCAGTACCCTCAGTCATTTGAAGTCCAGACCTAAAATGTATGTGGCCTTGGGCCCAAAACATCCTAAGTTCCAATATGGTTTCAACATGCAAGGTATCAGTTTCAGAACTGGGAGTGGGCTGTGGTGCTAATTGCATAGTTTCTTAAAGTAATGCAAGCATTTACAAAAAAAAGGCAAGTACCCCACTCTATCCTGTTAAAAAAGTAAGTCTTAGGACAGGATCCTTGACTCAGGTTTGACGACCAAAAGCAGGCAAGAGGGATTTTAGGGACACAGATTATCCACTTAATGTTAACCCTATGGGAGACAGATGGTCAAGGGATGGACAGAAAAGTGAAGTTAATCACTGTAGTGACTAGAGCACTCTTAGTCCCTAGTCCCCCTTTCATCCATCCTTGTGGGGGTCCCCCTCCCCCCCCAACACAAGCACTATACCTGAACCATTGGCAGCAAAAAAATGAGCTTCCCTTTTAAATTCAGCATAGAGCGCAGGGGTGCAGCCAGGGAGTGGAAATGCCCCAGAGACTCCGCCCTCCGGTGCATCACCTCAGTCCCCTTTTTACACAAGAGACGTTTTAATACCTGGCTATGCTGATCATTTTAGCCCCTGGCATCCAAGCGAGGGAAACACTTGTGTATAGGCGCGTTACAAATGCCATATCATAAGGTGGGTGGGACGTATGAGGAAAGAGGACTACGAGTACTCTAGTCGAGAGGCCTCTGGCTCCCATAGGAGAAGACGCTCCACATCAACATCCTGGAGCCCCGAGCACTGTTCTGGGCCCTCATGTCGTTTCTCCCGTCCCTCAAGGGCAAGGTGTTGAGGATCTTCACCGACAACACCACCACGATGTTCTACATCCGGAAGCAGGGAGGAACGAGATCCCCAGCCCTGTCCAAGGAAGCCCAGGATCTGTGGCACTGGGCCGTTGCCCAGGGGATGTTTCTGGTACCCTTTCATCTGGCGGGGACAAACACAATCGCAGACTCGCTCAGCAGGGAGCTGCATTTGTGCCACGAGTGGGAACTGAGTCAGGATCAAGTGGATCGACTCAATGATAGGGCAAATCCCAGATCGACTGGTTCGCAACGGCGACAAACTTCCAAGTGAAGATCTCTGGTGTGCGCTCCCCACCCCTCCAGGGAGGCATCCGTCGTCACCGTTGCCTGGTGTGCTGGGGTCTGAAAGTCTGTGCCCGCCGCGAGATGTGCGTGGGTGCCCCACCACCGAATTGCTTGGCGGAATACTTTGTTGAGCGAGATCTTGTCCTCAAAGCAGCCCGTCGCTTGCATCCAACGGGCGTCGAGGCACTCCTGTAGAGAGCGCATCCGAAGCCTGCACAGGCGCACCAGGTAGATGCATGAGGACATCATCCCGAGAAGGGACTTGATGGACCTCACCCTGGCCACGCCCGTGGCCAGCAGACGCTGCACCTTGCCCAGGATGGCATTCATCCTTTCCTCTGACGGCAAGGTCAATCGCGCTACTGTATCGAGCCTGGCTCCCAGAAAGTGCAACCTGCGACGGAGCCAGGTGGGATTTGGGGAAGTTGGAGAATCCCAAGTCTGTGAGCAGCCGGACAGTCTTCGCTGTGTGTTTGACAGCGAGTTCCCTTGTTCTTGCTCGGATGAGCCAATCGTCCAGGTAGGGGTAGACGTGGTTCCCTGCAGGTGCTGGCGCTAGGCACTTGGTGAATACCCTGGGCGACGACTTCAATTCGAATGGGAGGGCCTTGCGCTGGTAGTGCCGTCCTTGACCACGAACCCGAGAAACTTTCGGTGTCCTTTTAGTATGGGGATGTGAAAGTACGCATCCTCCAAATCCAACAACGATAGGAAGTCGCCTTCCTCCAGCTGGCCCAGCACGTGCTGGAGGGTGACCATCCGGAACTACTGTGCCTTGATGCATCTGTTTAGTCTACGCAGGTCCAGGATGGGACGCCATCCTCCCGTCTTTTTTCGGACGAGGAAATATCTTGAGTATTCTCCGGAAGCCCCGGAGCCTCTTTGGGACGAGCTTGATGACTCCTTTCTTGAGCATCGCCCTTAACTCTAACAGCAGTTGAGGGACGTGGTTTTCCTTCCTGGCCACGGGAGGAATTCGGGGGCACTTCTTTAGAAATTCTAGAGTGTGCCCGTGGGTCAGGGCATCCAGCACCCAACGGTCGGTGGAGATGGACTCCCACACGCTGATGAACTTCGTCAGCTGGCCTCCCACCGGGGTGCTTCGGTGGGGGCCCCGACGCAACGGCCGGTTCAGTCTTGCTTGGAAGCAGCCTTGCCGCCTTGGCCTCCCTGGCGACGACAGCAAGATCCACTTGACTTGCCTTGTCCCCTGTAAGCTTCTTGTGACGAGGAGCGGGCCGCCTGACGCTATGTCAAGGAGCCGCTGCTGAATCCTTTGGAGGCACCTTGCTTGCCTCCGGAGTTCTGAAAGGGCGGCTGCCGTTGCTGCAGAACTCCCAAGGCCTGAGCCGTCTGTGTCGGTCTTGATGGCCTGCAGTGACTCATCCACTGTCTTTCCAAACAGATTGTTCCCGTCGAAGGGCATGTCCAAAACCTTGGCTTGCACGTCTTGGTGGAAATAGGTCACCTTGAGCCATCTCCGCCCAACTGGCGGAAACCGGTGTTGGCAATATCCTTGGCTACCGTTATGGCGCGTTCGACGCCACCTCACCTTCCTGTAGGATCGCCAGGGCCTCTGCCCTCTTGTCGTCCGGTAGGAAGTCCAACAGGTGGGCAATGTTTTACCACAATTCCCTGTCGTAGCGGGCCACAATCGCTAGGGTGTTGGGCACCTTGATCGGCGTCGCCGCCGAGATGACTCGTCGTCCCATGGCGTCCAGTTTCTTTCCCTCGCTGTCCGGTGGGGAAGTTGAAGATGAAGCCGATGCCACCCCCCTCCCCTCCCGCTTTTTTCTTCTTGGCCGCTGCTGAGACAACCGAATCCAGGGTCGGCTGTACCCTAAGGCACAACAGGGCAGCGTTGGGGACCCGGTACTTATTCTCGTACCAGTCCCTCTTGCCAGGCGTCGTGGACGGGTGGTTCTTCAGGAGGGCAAGTCCCTCGTCCCAGATGTCATCCAGCAACGGCACCGAGAGGACCGTCTTCCTCTTGGCCTCGTGCCGTTGGTAGAGGAAGCCTTCCTTCTCTTCGGGGCAGAGCAGAAAAAGCTTGGACGCACTGGCAATCATGGCGTGGAAGGAGCCAATTTCGTCAGGCGGGGACGCCTGAGGATTCGGAGACGGGAGGTCAGTCCCGTCATCACCGCCGTAGTCATCCGTCCCCGTTGTGGCCGTTTGTTCCTGTGTCATCCCTCGGGACTGGGGAAGGTGACAAAGGCTGAGCAGGCTGTGAGTGCTGAAAGGGCGCTGGATGAATGCTCTTGTTTGGAGGGCTTCCCGATGGACCCGGTTCAGTTGGGTCGGCCGTCGGGGTAGGGGCAGTCTCGTC
This sequence comes from Ambystoma mexicanum, assembly GCF_040938575.1. Taxonomy (NCBI): domain Eukaryota; kingdom Metazoa; phylum Chordata; class Amphibia; order Caudata; family Ambystomatidae; genus Ambystoma; species Ambystoma mexicanum. The sequence goes on along the minus strand of NC_090930.1, from coordinate 859,436,495 downwards.
CTCATCTCCGTGCATAAGGCTTGGATTGCCGCCAAAATGGCCGCCAAGTTATCCTGTGGCTGGGGCTGCGACGGGCGTGACGGGTGCAACGGTTGCTCCTCTTACACGGGAACCTCGTCGTCACCACCCTCGCTCTCGTCGTCCCCCTCGTCGGGATTGCTCCTGTGGGACCGGGCCTCTTGCAAATTCTCGGTCAGTTCCTCCTTGGAGGTTGTGTCCGTAACTGCCACTGCACCCCCTCTTTTTCCACTGGGGTCTTCACCGGGGTCTTCTCGATGGGCTTAAAAGAGGATTCCCTCCGCGGAGGCAGAGAAACTCTGGGCCCCGAGGTCGCCTCCACTGGGGTAGCCTCCACAGGCTTCACCAGGGCCGCAGCGACTCCCTCAATCGAGGCCTTGGCCGGGATCAAGGCCTTCACCACCTTGGGTGCGCTTAAGGCGGTCACCTTAGGGGAGGGTCACCGCCTCGCTCCCCTTCGGCTGGTTCCTTCGAGATCGACTGGGGCCTCTCCAGAAGCTTAGCTGGGTTCTCAAATTTTCTCTTCCCCGAGCCAGAGCGTTGGCTTGTGGTTGATGGCATCGGTGAAGGGGCGCCCCGCCTGACAGCCAAGGAGCCCGACCGTTCGGCGCTCCCGGTGCCCGCGGACTCGCAGTGCTTTGCCTTCTGTTGGGTCCCCGTCGCCGGGGCGTCCTCACAGGACTTAGAAGACCGCTCGGACTACTCACCTGCTGGACTCTTGCCTTCCAGCCAGTTGGAAAGACGGGTCAGACGATCCCTCAGTCCGATCCATGTTCATGCAAAACGCACAGTCCTTCTGCACGTGCGTTTTGTCCTCGTGGAGTCAGTGTAGACATTTTGAATGCTCGTCCTCCTTGAACACATTCTGTAGATTGCATCCAGGGCAGATCCTGAACAGTTTGCCGGGAGTCGAGCTTCCCTTCTCCTGGGCCATGTGCCTCTCGTCCGCGAGGTAGGCCTCAAAACTTCTGGAATCCTCCAAGAAGTGTAACTCGATGAAAACTTCACCCTTGAGGGGCGTAGAAAAATCTGAAACGGGTCCCTGTTGATCTGAAGTAGAAACTCTGGAACTTGAGGCTCGATTAAACTGAAAAAATGAGATAAATCTCTAGAAAAAGCGCAAAACGCAGTAAAAGCTCGAGAGCTATAGCACGAGGACTCCCAACACTTGAACGTTGCGGTAAAACTCTGAGGATGGCTGCCAGGGGCGGGGCTTAGGGAGAGGGCAGTCATTGGCTGGGGGCAGTATGACCCAGAGACCAGTGATTGGTTATTACTAAGAAAGACAGATCAGAAACACGGATACTGATTTTTTCTTTACCGAGGATTCTCAGCCTGACGAAGGGGAATATTCATGAGCATGTGAATCCATGCCAGACCCCATGCTGTAGAATTGCATCTTTCTTTCGAAGATCGAAAGAGGACGTTGACAGGGGCGTGACTAACACTATCCCTAACTTGACGTGCAGTGAACCAAAAATCCCTCAAGCGTCGAGGTCCCTCTGGTTGTGTTTTTTCGTGCAGTGATGGAGCCTTATAGTCAGCGTGAGCGGGAACAGAAGACAGAAGTTATAAGAGGTCTATGTTCTTCCTACTCCACGAGGAAAAGGAAGGGTGGGCACATGTTAATCTAAGCAGATAGAATCATCAGAAATACTTTACGGTGAGTAATGCATGTCTTCTGATGCTTGTGAATCTTCTTAGAATCACATGGTGTGAAGACTAGCCAGCAATACCCAGAGATTTGGGGGGGGGGGGGGTGAAGGAACAGTAGCAAAGAGATGTCTTAGCACCACTTGGCCCACCTGAGAATTAGACCTAGAGTGTATTCAGGCAGTAGTGTTGTATAAATGAGTGTAGAGAACTCCAGGGTGCTGCTTTACATCGAGGGGAACATTTGCAATGAATGCAAGGGTAGATCTCTCTTTGAAAGAGTGCAGCACAACGTGATGCAGTTTTCAATCCACTTTGAGATAGCCGATTTAGAGATGGGGTCCCTTTCTCTGCCAGCTGCCACTGAAACGAAGAACTGGTTCGTTTTCCTTAGTGGCTTTGTTTTTTTCCAGATTGAGTATAAACGCTCTCCTCACATCCAGTGTGTGGAGGCTTCTTTCCGCCATGTTAGTGGGGTTCTATAAAAAGGTGAATAGTGGTTTACATGGAACGGAGATAAATTTAGGCTCAAAGCGTGGGTGAGTGCGCAAAACCAGTTTATCCTTGTGAATCATGACAAATGGGTCCTGAACTGAAAAGGCCTGCAGTTCACCAACTCTCCTTACAGTGGCGATTGCCACCAGGCGTTAGCCTTGTGCATTGGTTCAAAGGGAGGCCCAATTAGTCCGATAAGAACATTCAGGTCCCACCCGAGTTTGAGGGCATGGATGTAGTGTTTCCCCCCTGGTCTCGAGACAGCATGTTGTATGGGCACGGCAGTTTCCTGGGAGGGGAGACTGACATTGCCATGAGATGGGAGAACCAAGGATGGCGGACCCACATCGGGGCCACACGAATCATCCTGACTGGCTCTTGGTGCATCTTGGTCACTATACTGTGCAGCAGGGGAATCAGGAGGGGTTTGGGGGCGCATAGACATTTCCCAGACCATGTTATCCAAAAAACGTTCCCCTTGGAGCGGTTCTGAGGGTACCTGGAGGCGTAATCTGTGCATTGGGCGATCTCCAGAGTGGCTAACCAGGCAACCTCTTGGAAGCCCCAGTCTGCGAAGACTGAGTAAAATATCCTCCTATAGTCGCCACTCGTGCTCTACGGGTAGAGGGAAATCTCTGCGGAGTACATCTGCCAGAAGATGGAGTTTCCCTGGAACATGTGAAAGGAGGAGCACTTGTGTTTGAGAGCCCACTTCCATATATTCTGGGACAGTTTGGACAGCTCTAGAGAGTGAGGGGCCCCCTTGTTTGTTGAAGTAATACACGGACGTAGTACTGTCCATGAGGACTAGAACGGTCTTACTGTGGAGATGTGTTTGGAAGGCATTCAGGGCCTTGAACACTGCTAGCAGTTCCAACAAGTTTGTGTGACTGGATGCCAACTCTGGGGACCAAACACTGTGTGCCGTCTGATGAAGGTTGTGAGGACTCCACTCCACCCCCCCACACCCTGACACAGTCAGAGAGGAGTCTGTGGTGAAAGAGTGGCTCTACTGCAGGGGTGGTAAAGGTTTTCCCTTGCAGAAGGTTTTCCCTTGACCACAACTGCAGAGACTTCACAAGTGCTGCCGAGACAACCACTATCATCCCACTGGCCGATGGCCTGACACCATTGGTTCGAGAGCCATTCTTGCATGGGGAACATGCACAGGTGAGCATGTGGAACTAGGTAAATGCAGGAGGCCATCATCCCTAACAGTTGCTTGGCTTTACGTACGATCACCTTTTAAACTGGCTACATAGTGAGGGATCTGAACAGCATGTTTTGAACCCTCTTGTTGGACGGCAAGAATAGGCAGTCTTTGGTCCGCATTGGAGCCACCAAAAACGGTTTGGCTTGGCAGGGGATTAAATTGGACTTTTTCTTGTTGATAAGGAAACCTAGGTTGACGAGATCTACAATCGTCTGGGTATTTATATTTAGGCATGTTCCGTACAAATCCCAGGTTATGAGCCAGTCGAGGTAAGGATAGACTGGGATGGACTGCCTGCGCAGGGGCGCAGCTACTACCGCCAGTACCTTCGTGAACACCCGAATGCCGAAGGGGAGAACCTTGAACTGATAGTGGGCGTCTTCTATCATGAACCCAAGGTACTTTCTGTGCACTGGCAACAATGAAATATGAAAGTATGCATCCTTCATATCCAATGTGGCCATGTAATCCCCCTGCAACAGCAGTGAGATTACTGCCTGCAGTGTTGTCATTCTGAATTTTTGAGGTTTGACATACTTGTTCGCTGGGCACAGGGCTCATGGTGAGATCATTTTTGGGTACAAGGAAGTACACTGAATAAATACCCTCATTTACCTGGTGAATGGGGATGACTTCTACAGCGCCCTTGTCCAGAAGGACTTGAACCTCTCCCAGCAGGATGTGCAGGTGCTCCGATATATAATATGGCATTTGTAACGCGCCTATACACAAGTGTTTCAAGGCGCGACGAGGCAGGGAGGGGGGGGGACAAGGGGCGACGATCTTACTAGGCCAGGTGTCATTCAGATAGTGCATGCGTAGGGGGGACGGGAAAAGTGCGAGGGGGAAAGGGAGAGGGGAAAGTGCAGTACAGGGTTAGTAACGAACAAGATAAATAATAAGGGCCAGCTGGTGGCAAGTGCAAGGTAAGTGCAGACAAGTGCTGGGAAGGGGGGCTGTAGGGATACAGAGACAGTCCCGCAGTGCAGGGGTTGCCAGGAAGGCAGTGCAGGGTAGAGTGGCTGGGCCAAGGACCGAGATTAGCGAGTGGCCCAGTTGCTGATTCAGTACAGTTTCAGTGATTTAGCAGGGGAGAGGGGGAGAGAAAGCAGAAGCAAAGAGGAAGGTTTTGAGGTGCTTCCGGAACCAGAGATGGTTCTCCTCAAGTTTCAGGGAGGCAGGAAGGCTGTTCCAGAGGGAGGCCCCTGCTGCGGAGAGAGATCTCCCCCCAACTCGTTGCTTGGAGAAGCGGCTGACCCTGAGGGAGTTGGAGGCGGATGAGCGAAGTGCTCGAGAAGGAAGATCTTTAGGAAGGGAGAGTTGAAGTTATTTTGGCCCCAGGCCCCAGAAGGCCTTGTGGACAATGCAGAGGGTTTTGAACTTAATCCTCGCAGCCACAGGGAGCCAGTGTAGCGATTTCAGTCCTGGAGAGATACGGTCCCTGGGCTTGAGGCCAAGGACAAGTCTTGCAGTCCTGTTCTGGATGAGTTGCAGAGGGCGGAGAGTAGAGGCAGGAAGATTTAGATAGAGGCTGTTACAGTAGTACAGCTTCTAGAGAACCAGGGCTCTGGAGACAGTGAGCTTCTGGGGGAAGGAGAGGAAAGGAAGGATACTTCTGAGGAGGTGCAGCTGGTAGTGTGACTTCTTCGAAACGTCAGAAATGTGAGGAGAGAAGGAGTGTGGAGTCGAAGATGACCCTGAGGTTTTTTGCCTTGCAGGTAGGAGCCGGAAGAGGGCCAAGAGAGGACGGCCAGAGAGCTGCAGGGAAGGAGGGAGTGGGTGTGCCGATGAGTAGAATCTCGGTCTTACTGGCATTAAGGCAGAGATCGTTGGCGGCACACCATTTCTGGATAGCAGAAAGACAGTCAGATGAGGGAAGGAGAAGAGGAGGCCGAGGGTAGCCTGAAAATGAGCTGGGTATCATCCACATAGCACTGAAAGTTGGGGCAGAGAGCAGCGATGCGGTGGGCGAGAAGTGCCAGATACTGGTTGAACAGCCAGGGAGAGAGGTTAGAACCCTGGGGGACAACACAGGTAGAGAAACAGATATCAGACAGGAAAGACCCCAGTTGGACCTGGGAGGGTCGATTTGAGAGGAAAGAGGTCAGCCAAGCCAGAGCCTGACCAGTGATACCCAGGTTATCACGGAGACGGTTGAGCAGGATGGTATGGTTGACAGCATCGAAGGCAGAAGAGAGATCAAGCAAAATGAGAACACATGGAATGTTCGAGTCAAGGTTCGAGAGCAGGTCCTCACGGATGTTCAGGAGAGCAGTTTCCATGCTTCTGGCAGCTCTGAAGCCAGACTGATGGTCATGAAGGCTGCCAACAGATTCGGCATGGAGATTAAACTGGGGATGGCAAGTTTCTCCAGGAGCTTGCCCAGGAAAGGAGTGATAGAGATAGGGCGATAGTTAGCTGGGCAGGACGGGTCGGAAGAGGGTTTCTTAAGAAGGGGGTGCAGAAGGGAGTGCTTGAGAGGGGATGGGAAGACTCCAGAGGCGAAGGAGTGATTGCAGAAGTCAGCAAGGGCAGGAGCCAAGGAGTCAATGTGGTCCTTAATAGTTTTGGAGGAGCAGGGGTGGACCTGTGTTGACGAGACTTTCATAGATCGGACTTGTCTCGAAACCTCATCCGCAGAAAAAAGGGGAAGGCAGAGAAGGAGAGGAGGGGTGGCTGCAGAAGGGCCAGAGGACGGGCAGGGAATAGAGGGGGGGAGGTGATGGGAGGAGAGTGAGGACAGGATGTCCTGAGTTTTTGAAATGAAGTGAGAGGCTAATGCCACACAGAGGGCCTGGGAGGGGACAGGAGAGGTAGAGACTGCAGCAGGGTTGGCCAGCTCCTTGAAGATTTTAAAGAGTTCAGCCGAATTGTTAGATGCCACAGTGATGCGGGCTTAGATAAGGAATCTCTTCTTGGTGAGAACGGAGAGCCGGTATTGGCTTTGGAGCAAGCGACAGGCCAGTTTGTCAGGGGATGAACATGAAGCACGCCATTTCCTCTCTGCTACCCTGCACATGCGTTTAAGGGTGACGAGATCCGAGTCATACCAGGAGTTACATTTGGCTTTGGGCTTCAGGCGGATTCTCATGACAGGGGCAAGGATATCAAGAGTATCAGATATAGCAGAGTAGAGAGTGGAGAGGGCGGTGTGAGGGTGGGAGTCAGCCGAGGGGGGAAGAGGGGACGAGAAGGTGGCAGCGAAAGCCTCAACTGACACACGCTTCATGGGTCGGATGACCGAGAAGGAAGATGGCAGTGATTAGGGTGGCTTTGCCTGTGGGGTAGGGAGGGTAAGGTGGGAGGAGAGGAGAAAGTGATCACTCCAAGAGAGGAGTGGAGAGAGGGACAGGTCAGAAGAGATCAGGGCATCAAGAGTGTGCCCAGCAGAATGGGTCGGCCCAGACGGGAGAATAGAGAGTGAGAGAGAGTCGCAGAGGTCGCGAAAGAGTCCAGAGGGGGCACAGGAGGCATCCAGGTGGATGTTGAAGTCTCCAAGAAAGAGGAGTTGAGTGGTTGAGGACAGGAGTGAGGAGGAGAGGTCAGCCCACTCGGAGAGGAAGGAGGAAATTTGACCAGGTGGCCGATAGCCACGGTAAGGGAGTGGCTAGGAGAGAGAGAGAGTCGGCAGACAAGACATTCAAAAGAGGAGTAGGTCTGCGTGGGAATAGCAGTGGCAGGAATCCACTCAGGGAAGATAAGGGCCACACCCCCCCCAGCACGGTTGGCCCTGGGCACGGAGAGTATCTTGTAGCCGTCAGGTAGGAGTGTGTCAAAGCTGTTGACAGAGCTGGCCGTGAACCATGTCTCAGTGAGACCGAGTATGTCAAGGTCCAGTTCCTCAAGGAGGCGGCAGATATCAGAGGAATGTTTGACGGCAGAGCGAGAGTTACGAGTGGCAATGTGGAGAAGGTTGCCATCTTTGAAGGACTTCTGGGGAGGGGTACAGATCAGAGGTACGCCCTGCGGAGGAGAAGGAGCACGGGAGGGGGCAGGGAGGGTAGAGGCAAGGTAGCCAAGGACAGAGGAAGGGGGACAGCAGGAGAGGAAAGGAAGTTGATGAGGCGCGGGAAGCATCTATCAAAGAGGTGGTTGGCCTGAGGGCCTTGGACCAAGATGGTCCCATTAGCGTAGACATTAATGATGGCCTTAGAGGAGTGGAAGGAGGCCAAGAGGACATCCCAACGGGTGCCACCATTAATGGGAGAAGAGGAGAAAGGAGAGAGCACAGAGACCATATGAAGGATCCATAGGTCAGGTGAAGGCACGAAAAAGTGGATGTCAGTGAGAGTTTCCTTAGAGGAGGCACTGGTGTAGGTGTCAGAGATAGGGAGGCCTGGGTTGGAGACCAGGATGTCCTTTTTAAACTTTTTCCTACCAGATTTAGTGAGAAGAGCAGGATAATCAATGGAGAAACAGAAAAGATAGGTGAGATAGAGAGCACCATGGGATAGGAGGGAGTGGGGGAAGGGTAGGACAAGTACGAGCGGATAGGAAGAGAGCAGCAAGCCCTAGTTTACCACAAATTCAGAATACAGTGAACACAGTAATGCATATCAGGTACCCAGTGGAGAGGGCATCTAAGTTTGAGAATCCTGCAAGGGGAGGAAAAACCCTAGTATAACAAATTCAGAAAAAAACAGTGAACACGGTAATGCATATCAGGTACCCAGTGGAGAGGCCACCTAAGTTTGAGAATCCTGCGAGGGGAGAAAAACCCTAGTATACCACAATTTGCAAGGCATAGTGAAGTCAGGGCACCATGCGAAGGAGGTGACAGGTCTAAGTGCGGTGGGCCGAGGGAGCAGGTGGAGCTAACAAGGTGGACCGGCGCCAAGCGTCCCCTGCTGACACCTGCACACACACAGGGAGCCGCAACTGTAGGAGCTGCCCTTTGCCTAAGGGGCCCTTAGCCAAAGGGGGCTGCCCAGGAGGGAGTGGTTATAGGCAGAGGGAGGAGAGGAAGGGGAGGGGGGATGAGGGCGGGCAGGGAGGCGGGAAGGTAGAGGAGGACCAGGAAGTGGGAGGGGGGAGCAGGCACAACACACGCTCAGAGCGCGAAGAACAAATTTACAAATTTACACACAAATGCACTCAGAGGCCTGCAGGGCCAGGCAGGGCTTCCCTTGGCCTGCAGTTCCCTCAGGGCTGCCGGCAACTGCTCTCCCACGCTCCGCTGAACAAAGAAGCGAGCGGGGGAGCAGCCGTTGAGCAGGCCAGAAGGGGACCAGCCAGTCAACTAATCAGAGGGGGGGAGGGCGGGCAGGGAGAGGAGGACCAGGAAGTGGGAGGGGTGGGGGGGGGGACAGGCACAACAAGCGCTCAGAGCGCGAAGAGCAAATTTACACACAAATGCACTCACGGAGGCCCGCAGGGCCAGGCAGGGCTTCCCTTGGCCTGCAGTTCCCTCAGGGCTGCCGACGACTGCTCTCCCATGCTCCGCTAAACAAGGTTGGCGACAGGTATCTGCTTTTCGGTGGGTGGTAGAGAGATGGTTGGTGAAACTTTATGCAATAGCCATGGGTAACAGTCTAACACCCACTGGTCTGATGTGATCCCTCCCAGGTGTGAATGAATGATCAGTGACCCCCAACCGGGGAGGCATGGGAGGGAACCCGAAGCGACAAGTCACTGAGGTGGAGGCCAGTGAGCCTCTAGGAGTGGAGTCCCTGCCTCTACGAGGACCTCTGTTGATACTGGCGGTTACTGGAAGTGCCTTGGAAGGAGGACCAGGGGGTACTTCCTGAGCCATATTGTTCACGGGGAGAACAGGAGAAAGATTGTCCAGGAAAGGAACAGCGTGAGCTAGAGCCTCCACGTTGGTGGAAGGGCTTGCCTGTGATTCGGCTGAGTGATTTCAGCGTTTCGTGCTCCTTCTTGGCTGTTAGGCAAGATTGTATGCAACAACCCCGTGGGAGACTACACCAGCCTTGTCCTCCTGGCAATAGGTAACCCAACCTTTGGTATAAGTCTCTGCTACACAAGTTGTTAGAATTACTGAGCAGCCAGGTTCATCTCAAGAGGGGTTAATGTGAGCTGTAGGGTTTCAACATAGTTTCACAGTGACAAGTATCCAAATAACACTTGCACTCAAGATTTCTTGATTAAATAATGATTTATTAATTTAAGTCAGTTTTAAAATAAGCCTTTTTTAGAAGAGAGCAATTGGCAATAATAAAAATCTACTTCAAAATGCACTCCTTCAGTTCAATAAAGTAAGTAGATACTATTTTGGGATGGCACACAGCTATTCCTACAACCTGAGGTGACTTCAATTGCTAGGACACTGGACATACTTTTCAGACTTAAAATGGTAATACTGTAGTTGTGGCAAAAAGGACAAGGTTACGGAAGGAAACAATGGTTAACAAGTTTCTCAAACAGCTAAACACTTTTGAAATCCCAAATTCAAGGTAGATTAACCCTTTCCCAGCTATAAAAGTAAGGTATGTACGACCTTTTGGAGGGATAGTTAAAACACAAAGTCAGATGTTAGAAAAGTCTTCAGGGAGCCAGCACAGCCAGTGTCACTTTAGCAAAGTCGTAGGGGAGCGGAGACAATTCTTGAAGGTTGGCAAAAGTCTTGCACAATGTTAAGAGTTTGTTGAAAAACAAATCACTGTTGGGCCACAAGCTATGAAGCTTGTGAAGGGCAAAGCTGCACGCAACTCTGCAAGGGGCAGCTAATACAAGTCTCAACTGAGAACAGGCAAGCTACACATATAAGAGGCAAGTACCCCTTACTTTACAGTACCTTAGGTCTGAAGAAATGGTTCTAGCTGGCTTCTGTTCCTGTTGTAGTTCCTGCAGATCATGTTCCTGGGCCTCAGTCGTGGAGACAAGAGGGAGGACATCTGGGGACACCTGCACTACAATTCGAAGGTCGGCGGCAGCAATGGGTAAAGTTCAGATTAGCAGCACTTCGCGGTTTCTGCTTCTCGCGAATAGCACCACAGTGGTTCTTGGATACCTTGTGGGCTTCCCTTGCTTCTGGGGTCCAGCATCCTGTTGAGGTGGCTCAGTCTTGGTCAGCCCTGCTTCCAAGAAGTCTGGAGGATCTTCGTGGAGCTTGGGTCCAGCTTAAAATCGATGCAGTCTATTCTGGTGTTCCGGTCTTCTCGTAATCTGTTCCTGCAGCAGCAATGAAGTACAGCCAGCAGAGAGGATTTCCAGTCGCATTCGTCTTGGGGTCGATTAGTCCCGCCAGCCCAAGGGGAGAAATCATCCTTTGCAGTGCTTCTATAGTCTAGGCAAATTTGGAGTTTCGGCGCTGCAGCAGGGCTTCACCAGGCAAACCAACGGTCCAGGAGTTGCAGAAAAGCTTCCCTTCCAAGTTCTTCAGATTCCTTCGTCCAGTGATCGACTGCCTTCCTTGCAAAAGACCTCGCCTTTAATGCAAATTTCTCCCATTCCTTCTCAGCCTAGCTGTCACACAGCCAGCCAATCACCTTTGGGTGCATTCCTGTAATCAAGGAGACTAAGCACAGGGAGTTTCAGGCACCTCGCTCGCTTCCTGCCCTGCCAGACACGCTGGAACCAGAGGCGGGCTTCACCAGTGAACCCGTGTTAGGGAGAATTCTCAGAAATGTGCCAATTCCTCTCTACCTGCGAGACCCTCCCTCCCCCCCAGATCATTTGCTGTACTTTAGGACTTTTAATTTCTACCCTGGAGAGAGCAAGACCTTTTTCCCCACTCTCTCATGTATTTTTTCTGTGATTTTGACTGTGGAGTCTGACAAACTCCATAGACATCTTTGCATTGAGAAACAGCACCTTCAGTGCAGTGGCACAGGGAACTATTAGATTTCCCAAAGGTTTAAATACCTTCTCTTGGTGAAACTACTTTTTCCAAGCGCAGTGAAGTGAAATTGACTTTACTTACATTTTGTAACTTTCTAGACCCAGCACACACTATCTTACCATTGGGTGATGGAGGGATTACTTAGCAGCCCATTTATCTAGTTTCTCATGGAACATTTTGATGTTACCCTTTCCACAATTAATGGCTGGTGGCAGTGGTTTACATTTTACTACCATTGTGTGTTTTTACAGCGAGCTGCGTTTGCAGCTGCAGTAAGGCACCCAGGGGTGTCCATTTTGTCAAAAAGGCCTGGTCTTTTTTCACCATTTCTTGTTGGAAAGGTCCTTCTTGAGATTTACTCTGCGCGTCAAACCAGGTTAGGGGTCTCTGTTCATTTTGCATTTTGGGATAAACTACTGAAATTGACTTGAATAGCCGTTTAAATTCATAGACCCAGCACACCCTATCTTACAATCTTACAATAATCTTTTACCTTAAAATACCTTCATGACTTACCATCTGTAGATATTGTATTTTATAAATTGCCAACACTGCCATCCTTATTATCTGTGTAATCTGCCAACGTTGCTATGCTCTGTACTATAACCTGGATGATCTATTCTGTAAATATGCAATATATAATTTTGTAAATTCTTTGTACTATATTATGTAACTATGTAAGCTTAAATAATCCTTGTATTCGTGCCCCGATACCTCCGGGTCTGGCGCACGCTACAAATAAAGTAACAATAGAGTGCTAGAGGGGTTACCAAGTATCCCCTATGTCTAGATACTCATGTAGCAGCCAAATGCTACCCTTTCCTCTCAGAATGGCTGGTAGCAGTGGTTTTAAAACAAACTACCATGATTTTTCCAGACTGCGAACTATTCGTAGCTCCGGTAACGTTAAATCGCGGGAGCTATGTTTTTCAAGATCGCGTCTGAGCCACCTTTGTTTAAACAAGTCTTGGTCTTTTTTCACCATTTCTTTGTGGAAAGGCCCTTCTAGAGTTTGTCTGTGCGCCAAACCTAGTTTGGTCTCCTTGTTCATTCGCCTTTGCCGGGCTTCAGGAGTGAAGACTGCCTCTGGCGCCCGAGTGTCTAGGGGGGCGGGGGGGGGGTTTAGGAGGTGAGGGAGGTTTCTGAAACTCCCTGTGCTTAGTCTCCTATGAGACCCAAATGCACTCTGGCATGATTGGCCCGCTGACTGTCCGGCAAGGACAGCCACCCTGCTGGGTGAGTGGCAGCTAGGCTGGAATGAATGGGAGGAAAATGTTTAAAAGGCGAGTCTTGGACTGGAAGGCAGAGACAACCACTGGAACAAAAGAGCCGAAGACGAGCTGGAAGAGGACGGCTGCTGCAACTCACAGTTGGTTTGCCTGGTGAAGTCCTGCTGCCGGTCCAAATTGCCAAACTCCATCCGACAGAAGCTCCTTCAAGGACGTCTTCTTCCTTAGGAGTTGATTGGTCCCACCAACTCAAAGACACCTGGATACCATTCTCAAGGCTGGTTAGGATTAACCAGGGAGAGGGACACCAGTTTGTTTTATTGAATCTACAGCTACTGGAACTGAAGTGACTCCATTTTGTATGCCTTATTCAACGATCCCGTGAAGTGCAGGAGTGCGACATCCTCCCTCTTGTCCCCACGACTGAGGCTCAGGAACAGCTAGATCTGCAGGACCTGCCAGGAACCACGACTTCAGCAACTTCTGTTTCTTCATACAAAAGGTACTGTGTCAACCCGATTGAGAGAACGTCACTCTTGCGGTGAAAGTTCCTGAAACTTTCTCAACTCGCAGGCCTAATTAGCTTGTGACCTGACAAATGATCCATTTTCGTCTAAACTACTTCTGAGAACTTTTGCAAAGTCTTTACCGTTTGATACCAGAACTGCTCTTTCCTATCCTGAACACTAGGCCATTGACTTTGGCCTGGCCCATTGACTTGAATTGAACTCCTCTGGTAAACTGAAATTATTTGCACTGCCTAGAAACTATGTCTGATCTATTCTACTTACTTTTGCCCTTTTTGCTCACTGCTAACTGAACTGCCATTTGGCTTCTATTTCAGGGGAGCTCAAACTGTCTCATCAGCTTCCAGTGTTATATTGAAGTGTATGGGAATGTAATATTAAGTTGCCTTCTTCTAGAGAAATGTTTTCTAAATGATTGTGTAATAAATGACTAAGTGCTTTAAACAAGAAACCATGAGTATAAGTGTCTACTTGAACCACTGATTGAAAGTCCTCTGTGTAACTACTTGTACTACTCACATTCACTCTTGAGATAAGCCTGGCTGCTCAGCTACAAAAACTGGGTGATACAGACGTATACCAAAGGTTGGTTTGGCCAACACCTGTAATCCTAATTGTGTGTAGTGGTCCCAGAAGTTACTGCCTGCAACTCTGCCTAACAGCCGTCTCACCTTCCTGTAGGATTTCCAAAGACTCTACCAGTTTGTCATCAGGGAGGAAGTCCAGGAGTGGAGCCATCTTGTACCAAAGGTCCCGGTCGTATCTGGCCACGATCGCTGAGGTTTGGCAGCCTTGACCATCGTCGCTGCCAAGTACATGATGACCTTTCTACCTATGGCATCCAATTTCTTCCCCTCCATGTCCAGAGGTAGAGATTAAGACGACTAATTCGGCGACTTCTTCCTGGCGGCCACTGAGACCACCGACGGTTGAGACCGCAGACACTTGGGCGCGGACCCCAGCACCCAGTATTTTTTTTCAAGTCGGTCTCTCTTCGCTGGGGCTGAGGCAGGGTTCCTCAGTAGCGCCAGCCCCTCATCCCAGACGTCGTCCAGGAGCGGTACCGACAAGATAGTGTTCCTTTTTGCCTCCTGACACTGGTACAGGAAGCCCTCTTCCGGAGTAAGCTGGAAAAGCTCAGATGCACAGGCGATCATGGAATGGAAGCTTCCACTTCGTCCGGTGGAGAAGCTCTCGGCAGCGGTGATGCAGGATCTCCCACCCCACCGTCTGTCTGTTGTCGGGTCCATCCCGCTAAGGTGGGGTGGGGTGTGGGGGCGGCACCGATGGTTTGATAGGATGTGTAGTATATGTCTTCTCTTCTTTGCCGGTGGTGGTGGTTGCCCCGGTGTCAAAAGGGTCCCAGTTGGCGGCGCTGCTGGTGATGTCATCGGCATCCTCCTCTAAATCTCTGACACCAGTGTGTGGAGGATCGAGAGGATAACCTGCGACAGGTCTTTTGGAGGCACCTGGGGGACAGGGTCGCTGGGCCCAGTGCCCACGTAGTCATCCCCGCTGACGTAGCAGACACCTCCGGCAGGCCTTTCCCCGGCGTTCCCATAGTCGTCGCCACCCTGAATGGTGTGGACGGAAAGCATTTCCTCGGACTAAGAAATGTCTGTTCCCTCGAGTTCTTCTCCACCCTCCACCCCACCTTCTTCAGGTCCTGAGAGGTCGGTGCCGGGCTAAGTTCCAGCATCCTTTTCTCTGGAGTCTTTTCTATTGGCTTGGATGTGGCCTCCCATCTGGGAGAAAGTCACTCTGGCTGCCAGTGGGGTACACTGGCCCGGGTGAGCCCCCTTCGCCTTTGAGACGGCGGCAGCAACCATCCTGATGGAAGAGAACTTCTTTGCCTGGATCACCTCTGGGCCTTCACGGGGAGGTCGGACACCTTGTCTCGCTTGGCCTTCTCTGGTTTCTCCTGCAGCTTCCCTGGGGTAGCCGACTTCCTCTTGGATGAAGAGCTGGTGCGGTGGCTGGAGATCGAGGCAGACAGACTAACGGACCCTGACCGTCGTGGGACCCACTTGTGCAGCGACCCCCAACTGAAGCGGACTTGCAGTGCCTGGCCGATCTTGGGCCCCCACGGATGGAGAGCCCTCAAAGGACTTGGAAGCCTGCTGAGGTTGGCTGGATCCGGAAAAGGCATGCCCCTGTGAACCACCTGGGGTAGAGGCCATGGCCTTGAGCCACATCGACAACCGGACGTGTAGATCCTTCATTGTGCACTTGGAGAAGCCATGGCAGATCTCGAAATCTTCCTCCTTTTTCCGTCTGGTGTAGACAATACAGGCACTGGGAATGCTGGTCATCCGTGAAGACATTCCGCAAACTGCAGTTGGTGCACAGCTTGAAGAGGGAAGCTCCGTCCTCCTTATTCTCCAATATAATCCAGTGCAGTGTAGGTCTGATTAACTTCTGGAAGCTTCCAAAAAGAAAAACGCAACACTTTCTGCCCTTGAGGAGCAATGAAAGATGCTGAAAAAAAGGGTCCCCGTTAATCGGAAGGATAAGCGATGGAATACAAAGGCTGAATTGAACCGAAAACAGTTTTCCTATCAAAAACAAGAAAGAAATGCTGAAAACTCAGAGCGAATCGCGAGGACTCCCAACACTTGAACGTGCAGTAAAAATCTGAAGATGGCTGTCAGAGGAGGGGCTTAAGTAGAGTGCAGTCATTGGCTGGGGCAGTATGACCAAGGACTCAGTGACTGGTTTAAAGGAGAAAGTTTGGAAAGAAAACAAACTTTTTTCTTTACTGAGGATTCCCAGCCTCACAGGGAATATTCATGAGCATGTGAATCCATGGCAGACCCCATGCTGGAGAGTGAAAATTTCTTCAGTAACATCCTGTACAGGAGATTGAGTGACAGATTTGGGAAATGGCTCACCCTCCTCTAAAACTAAAGTCTTCCGTTTTATAGGGTATTTATCCATATAGGGGATAAACTCAGACACCCAGGCATCTGTCTTCTCAAATCTCTCTCTTGTCCATGTACCTGTGCTTGGGGCTTCAGGAAGAGGAAATATCTTCAGGATCTGCAGTTCTCCTACGATGCCGGAATTTGGACAATGTCTCAGTAGCCATGGTATGAATAAAAGGAGGTTACTGGTGTAGCAACAGGATACCTGGCGGACCGTATAGGTACTTGCATTTTTCTCTCCCCCCAACCCCCATTGTTACGCTTTGAAAGATACTTTCATGGCCGTTTCAGCGTATACGAATTGGCAGTCGACTTGTTTATGAACAGCAACAGTGGGAAAGCGCAGAGGGCTTCCAACTCGACGGCTCAACAACTTTCGACAAAAGTGCAGTTGCCGTGGAAGTCCCTTTTCACGATTGCATCAAAGTTTGGGTTGAGAGTTTGTGAAACGAACTTTGCTGAGACATGCAGGAGTCTACTTTTATGTCTCAGGCTTCCGAGAAGAAGCCGTAGCTGCCGAGATCTTCCTTGTCTGAGGCAACAGTGCTGGGGAGGGGAGGGGCTGGGGGGGGAAATGGGAGTCGGCCTGCATGGCATGGGCCACCCGCCGCTTAGTGCACCTTTCTTTAACCATTTTAGGCTGAAAGAGCTTCCAGGACTTGCAATGCTGTGTCTTGATTTTTGTCTCCGGCTGGAAATCTTTGTGTAGCCTGCTGAGTTTCAATTAAATGGGTGATGGAAAAAAGCTGGAAGTTCAATGGATGGTTAACATGCAATTAAGTGATGAATTTAGGTGAAAAACTAGGATGGTACTGAGAACAACCTCTCTTTGCAAATAATAAATTATAAGTTACTCACCGTAGTGACTAACATACTCTTAGTCCCCTCTCCCTCCATACTGCATGGCTGTCCCTTCCTAGGGAAGGGAGACTTAACCTTTTTCACCAGAAGAAACCTTCCCCTTTAAATTAAGAGGTGCGCTGGGGTGCGGCTCTGGGAGCATGCGCTGCCCTGACTCCGCCTCCAGCGCCACACCTCAGTCCCCATAGATGCTTCGACAATGAACAAGTTACTTCTTACCTTGTAACGTTCTTTCGACGGGATGTTCCTCCGACGTATTCCTCATCTTAGATATCTCCTTCCAGCTCTGCTGGCCTCGGAAAATAAGTAAGTAAGCTGCAACAACACGGGAAGTAGAACTGCGGGGATGGATGGGAGGGCCGATGAGGAATACGTCGGAGGAACATCCCGTCGAAAGAACGTTACAAGGTAAGAAGTAACTTGTTCTTCGAAGGGATTGTGTCCTCCGACGTATTCCTCATCTTAGATAGGCTCCCATAGCAGTATTCTATTATTGGAGGAGGGAGTACTGACTTCACGCTGTCTTCTATTGATGAATAGAATGCAGTACAGCCCTTCCAAACCTAGTCTCTTGACTGGAGGAGGAATCCAAATTGTAAAAACGTGTAAAGGTATGGACAGACGACCATGTAGCGGCCGCACAGATGTCTTTAACCGGCACGCCTCTTTTGAGGGCCGATGAAGCTACAATACCTCTGGTTGAATGAGCCCTAAGGTTTTGAGGGGGCTCTTTCCCTGCCAGTTTATAACATTCCAGAATGGCTAGAATGATCCATCTGGAAATGGTCTGCTTAGTTATTGGTAACCCCAGCTTGTGACCTGCGTAACCTACAAACAGCTGGTCTGCCTGTCTTATCCTGGCTAGTCTACTGATGTAAAAACTTAAAGCCCTCCTAGGGTCTAGCCTGTGTAACCTCTCTTCCTCTTTCCCCGGGTGAGGAGGAGGATAGAAAGATGGTAGGGTAATCTTCTGAGTGATATGGAATTCAGAAACCACCTTTGGGAGGAAATTAGGCTTCACTTGCAGGACAACTTTGTCTTTGTGAAATATTGTGTGAGGGGGTTTACAAGAAAGAGCTTGTAATTCGCTCACCCTTCTAGCAGATGTAAGTGCTATTAATAAAACAGTTTTAAGGGTAAGAAATCTTAACGAACAAGAATGGAGTGGTTCGAAAGGTGTGCCCATCAGGAAAGTTAGTACTAAGTTTAAATCCCATAGGGGAACTTGGAATGGTCTTTGGGGATAAACATTGGTTAACCCCTTTAGAAACTGTATTACCAAGGGTAATTTGAAATAGGATGGTTCTTCCGCAGTGCGCTTAAAGATGGATAGCTCTGCGAGATAGCCCTTAATGGTGCCAACTTGAAGGCCTGAATTCGCCAAATATAGAAGGAAGGACAAAACCATTGGTGTACCACATAAAAAAGGGTCGATATTCTGTTCTCTACACCAGCTGCAAAATCTGTTCCAACGGCAGCGGTATAAAGACTTTGTTGCTGGCCTCCTTGCCGAAAGCAACACCTCCATAACATCATCAGGGAGGTCCCAATCCTTGTACCTCAACCTTTCAGAAGCCAAGCGTGAAGGTTGAGGGTTTTGATGTCTGGATGGAGAACCTGACCTCCCTTCTGTGAGAGTAGGTTCTCTCTGAGTGGAAGTCGAATTGGAGGGCAGATGGACAAGTCTAGAAGGTCCGGGTACCACGTTCTCCTGGCCCAATCCGGGGCAATTAGGATCATGGTTCTCCGGAATCTTCTCAACCTCCTGATCATTTGAGGAATGACAGGGACCGGTGGGAACGCGTACAGAAGCGGAAACTCCCAGTCCACTATGAACGCGGCTCCCAGAGCTCCTCTCGGGGGAAATTCCCTTGAGCAGAACAGATCGCATTTCCTGTTGACGCTGGTGGCAAACAGATCCACCTGAGGGGTTCCCCAAAGGGCGAAGATCTCTTGAAGGACTTCCTGAGCTAGTTCCCACTCGTGGGAGACTGCTCTGCCTGCTCAGAGCGTCCGCTGTCAAGTTCTTCTCTCCGGCTAGGTGAACTGCCGATAGAGATTCCTTCTTGGATTGCCCAAAACCAGAGCTGCATCGCCTCTCTGCACAGGGGTAGTGATCCTACGCCTCCTCTTTTGTTGAGGTAATGCATGGCCACTGTGTTGTCCGTCATTATCAGGACGTTTTTCCCTTGTACAGCTGGCAGGAACGCCTTCAGCGCAAGTCTGATGGCTCTCAGCTCTAACAGGTTGATATGTAGTCTGGACTCCGATGGAGACCAACGACCGCTGATGGTCAAGTCGTTGGCGTGGGCTCCCCACCCCGTGAGTGAGGCATCCGTGAATACTGTCATCTCCGGCCAGGGTTGCCAAAAATGTTCTCCTTTCAGAATGTTCTCCTGACAGGCCCACCACTGAAGGTCTCGAGCCACCCTGTCGGGAACCTGAAGAAGATCTGTCATTCTCCCTGAGAATTGTGACCACTGAGTCCTCAGTGCCCACTGGAGGGATCTCATTCTCAGGCGAGCCTCTGGCACTAGGAAAATGCAGGATGCCATGAGGCCTAGCAACCTCAAAAAGTCGAAGGCTGGGAGACGTTGGGCATCTTGGAACTTGGTAACCATCTGTAGAATATCTTGACCCCTCACCTCTGGTGGCGAGGCTTTTCCCAGGGAAGTGTCCAGGATCGCTCCTATGAACTGGAGTCTCTGCGATGGTATCATTTGTGACTTCTTTAAATTGAGGGAGAAGGCCAGTCTGTGAAGGGAGTGGCACACGTGATTTAGCTGGATCTGAGCTTGTTCCGAAGAGACAGCCCTGATCAACCAATCGTCCAGGTAGGGGTAGACATGAATCCCTTCCCTCCTTAGACTTGCCGCCACTACCGACATTAACTTGGTGAAGACCCTCGGGACGGAGGTCAGCCCAAATGGCAGCACTCGAAATTGATAGTGAGAGTTGCCAATTGCGAACCTCAGGTATTTCCTGTGTTTGAGATGGATAGGCACATGGAAATAAGCGTCCTGAAGGTCCAGAGATACCAACCAGTCCTGGAACTGAATGGCCTGGAGGATCTGAGAAAGTGACCATCTTGAATTTGTCTTTTCTGAGGAATTTGTTCAATTCTCGCAAGTCCAAGATGGGTCTCAGTCCTCCGTCTTTCTTTGGAATGAGAACGTAAGGGGAGTACCAGCCCTTGTTCCTCTCCGCTACAGGTACCGGTTCTATGGCACCTTTCTCTAGCAGGTCCAAAATTTCTTGCAAGAGGAGCGGATCTGGAGCTTTCTGAGAGCTGATCCCCGGTGGATGACTCTGAGGTATGCGTAGGAGAGGCAGGCAGTAACCTCGGGCAACTGTTTCCAATGCCCAAGCATCTGACGTGATAGCCTGCCATTCCGCCAGATGTTGAGTCAACCTGCCTCCTACAGGTGTCCTGTGAGCGAAGTCCTCAGAGTGGTTTTGGAGCGGCTGATGCAGATGCCGATGGTAAAGAGGCACCTGCTGTTGCTGCGGCCTTTGAATATCTACCCCGTCCACCTCGGGTAGTTCTTCTTTGTCCCCTTTGAGCCGGTCGTCCTCTACCTCTTCCGAATGCGGAGTAGAAGCGAAAGGACTTGCCTCTCGCAGAGGTTCCTGTGGGACGAAAAGGTGTCTGACTGATTGCAGCGCCTACGGATTTTGCTGCTGCTTTTGAAGTTTGCAGTTTTTCTAAACTGTCATCCGCCTTTTTCCCAAACAAAGAAGAGCCATCGAACGGCATGTTCAAGAGCCTGGCTTGCACATCTGGGGCAAAACCAGACTTTCTCAACCAAGCAAATCTCCTGGTTGTTGTACTTGCCGCCATTGCTCTGCTGATACTGTCAGCCGAATCAATGCCCGTCTGGAGGGATTCGCACATAGCATCTTTACCGTCCTGTATGATATTCAGGAACGCCTCCCTTTCTTCTCCCTCCGGGTTGCAGTCAGCCGCTGTAGAAGCACACTCCCAAAGTGTATGGCTGAATCGAGCAAGGGTGCAAGTAGCATTCACAGATTTTAACGCCATGCTACATGCCGAAAAAACTTTCTTTGCCATAGCATCATATTTTTTATCGTCCCTGTCCTGTGGGACGGTAGGATAAGCCGTCTTGACATCGGTAGAAGATGCTGCCTGTACCACCAGACTTTCTGGGGATGGGTGTTTTGGAGAAAAAAATCGGGTCTGTAGAGGATACCCTGTATTTTGTAGACAGTTTTTTATTTACTGCCGGGACGACATCTGGGGTTTCCCAGTTCGTCATAATCTTCCTCTGAAGAGCTTTATGGAAAGGCACCACACGATCCTCCTGTGGGCCTTTATCAAGAATATCGTGAGGTCATCTTGTTGGAAAGATTGTGAAGGTGCAGACCACCCCATAAACTCTGTGATCCTGGCCATTAAGGCTCTATAGGGGGTTTCAGCATGCTCCCCCGGGTCTGGCCTAGCAAACTCCACCTCAGGGGAAGTGTCTAACCCACTTGCCTCATGTAAAGAATCATGAAGATCCTTTAACCTGCGTTCTTCAGAGGAAAACTCCTCTCTAATTGGGGTTACAGGTCCCTGCAACTCAAATGTGTCTTCCTGTTCAGACAATTCACCCTCTTCCAAAATTGAGGACATAGTTCTCAATTGTTCTGAACTCATAAAGGGTGTAAATCCCATTTCGAAGGCAGAGGGTGCCAAACTTGTAATTATCGGCCTCGAAGACGTCGATGTCATCGACGCCGAAGGCTTCGAGCGTGGCGTCGAAAACAAAGGCGGAGACCTCGATGACCTCGACAGAATTGGGATTCTACTCGACAATCTCGAAGCCATTGTCATCGAGGACCTGGGGATAGTCACTGGGTGTGTCGTGACCATGACTTTTCTTGGCGGCGACGGTGTCGAAGCTGGCGTCGAGTCGACAGACCCGTGTGTCGAAGGTCCCTTCGACAACGGCGTCGAAGACACCGACCTCGGCGTCGACGGAACCCTCGTCGACGGAGCCTTCGAGGAAGGTTTGGAGGTCATAGTCCTACTCGAGGGTTCGAGACGCGCTCGAGAGGTTTCCTTCGCCGGGTACTGCGACTCGCAGCGTTTTTGACCTTTGGGTCTTTCGACCAGAGCATCGCTCTCGGCAGTCTTCGGGGGGGGGTCGAGGCCGCTTTCTCGAAGACGCTCATCATATTTTTGCGGAATTCCTCCCATTCAGCCCGGGAACTATGTTTCGTGGGGCAAGGGATTCTTTTTGGCGAAACAGAGGAAGAGGAAGACGGAGAAGGGGATCTTCGACGTCTCCTCTTCGAGTGCTTCGATCTCGAGGAGTGATGGGACCCACTGGAGCGCGAATGGTGACGAGGAGACGAATGTCTCGACTTCGTCGACGAAGAAGAAGCTTTAAAAGTCTTACCTTTCTCCAGCTTCCCCGTACGCTCCTTCAGGGCCTTAGCTGTCATGGACATACAGTCCTCGCACTCCGAACAATGGTGTTCAGCTCCCAAACACCACAGACAAACTCTGAGGGTCAGTCAGTGACATCTTTTTTCCACAATCTCGGCATTTTTTGAAGCCGGATCGAGGAGTTGTCGGTTCTGACGAGGAAGCCATCGAGTACGGATCGAATAACTCGAGGTAAATAGGTTTAATCTGACAAAAACTGAGCAACGGTATTCCGAGGCACTGAGTAAGCGCGGAAAAACGGAACTAAGCAACGGACGCTGCGCGCGGCCTTTATAGGCGGGATGACGTCGACGTCATGCCGCGGCTGTCGAGGGACCGACTCGGAGGACGTCGACGCGCAGCGCCCTCTAGAAAAAAAATTTTCCGAGGCCAGCAGAGCTGGAAGGAGATATCCAAGATGAGGAATACGTCGGAGGACACAATCCCTTCGAAAGAATACATTGCCTAATGAAACCAGTTTTATTAGGGGGGGGGGGGGGGGAGGATGGCGGGACGTATGGAGGAAAGGGGACAAAGGACTACGAGTATGTTAGTCACTACAGTGAGTAACTTATAATTACTCTTAAGCCTTGTTCCCCCTTAATCCATACTGCATGGGCGATTACAACTGAGTGTAGCCCCAGAGTGGAGAGGAGTCCCTCATTAAAGCAAACACGTTTCTAAGAACAGCCTGTCCGAAGGCCGTGTCTGATGAGCTGGCATCAAAACAGTAATGCGTGCAGAAAGCTGAAGGGGTGGACCATGTGGCCGCCCTGCTTATAACCTACAAGGGGACATGCCGCTGGAAAGTGATGGCCGTTGCCTTGGCTCTGACCGCTTGGGCCTGCATGTTGGCTGGCAGTGGCTTATGCTGTCCCTCATAGGCTTCTTTGATAGCTGAGACCATCCAACGGATAGAGGCCCAATACCCCGGTCTTGATCTGCAAAAAGTGACAAAAAGTGTGTCTGACTTGCGGAAGACGTTGGTCCTGTCCAAGTAGACTTTGAGGGCACACCTGACATCAAGGCAGTGCAGAACTCTGTGCCTCGTCTTTCGGCTCAGCAAAAAATGCGGGCAGCACATTTTCTTCATTCAGATGGAATGCGGAAGGCACCTTAGGTAGGAATACTGTGATTGTCCGCAGGACTACTTTATCCCTGTGAAAGATAGTATATAGCTCTGAGGCGACCAGCCCCTGGATTTCACTGATTCTGCAAGCCGAGGTGAGGCCGACTAGCAAGGCTGTCTAAATGTGACCAGCCTGATGTCAGCGGATGCCATTGGTTCAAATGGTTTGTGCGCTAGGGCATCCAAAACTATGTTGAGGTCCCACACGGGTGCGGCCTCTTGATGGGCGGGTAGAGCCTGGCGAGTCAAATGTTCGACAATCTGGTTGTAAGAGGAAAAGATCTCTTCCTCCGAGTTTCTGTAAGCTCCAATGGCTGTCAGGTAAGTGCAGGAAGTGTCCACCTGAAAGCCAGAATGGGCGAGGTGCGCCGAGAAGGAGAGCACGTTGTCCAAGGTAAATGCAAGGGGGTTGATACCCCTAGAGTCTGCCCAGTGGCAGAACATGGTCCACTTGCTCTTATACTGGGCCCTGGTAGATTTGTTCCTGGCGCCCTGCATGATCTCTAGATGAGCTTGGGAGAGGCGGAGGTGACCCAGCATGACCTGTTCAGGAACCACGCTGTGAGAGCTAGTTTGTGGAGCTGGGTGGATGACCCTGCTCCCCTGCTGCACCAGAAGATGTGCTGGGCCTGTCGGAAGGAGAATGGGAGGCCTGTCCGAGAGGCTGAACAGGTCCAAAAACCATGGCCTCGCCAGCCATGATGGTGCTATTAGAATGATGCCGAGGTGGCGAGACTCCTTGATCTTGCATTTACCCTGTGTATCAGCAGTGTGGGTGGGAAGGCGTATATTGTCATTCCGTCTCACCGAACCTGGAATGCATTGCCCAGGGAGCCCGGGACCTGATCCTGCCAGGAGGCGAACAGTTGGCACTTCCTGTTGTCCCAGGAGGCAAAGAGGTCCACCTGGGGGTGTGCCTATTTGTAGAAGATCTCCTGCAGTACTAGGTTGTTTAACTGTCACTCAGTTGTCAGCTCCCAGTCTGCTGAGCCTGTCTGCCCCCAGGTTGGATTCCCCCAGCAGGTGGACAGCCGTGAAGTAGATGTTCTCCAGGGCTGATTTCCACATGCTTGATGCAAGTCTGCCCCGTTGTGGGGTGGGGGGGACGGGTCATTGGAGAGCTGATACCTCCCTGCTTGTTGACATAGAACATGCTGGTCAAGTTGTCTATCTGAATGAGGATGACCTTGCCCTCGATAACCGGAAGGAAGGCTCTGAGCACCAAATTGACAAGGGGGGGTCCTGGGAGTCTCTCTGCCAGACATTAGTCCTGGTTACGAGAGACTCACCCAGAGTCTTTAGCTCACTATCTTTCACAGAGAAGAGATATCCCAAACACATCAGTCTTTGTCCTGCCCTGGGGCCGCCCAGCACCGAAATGCTAGGTAATTCTCCTCTGAACAAGAGTACCAACAGCATCCCCAGACACGTATTTCGGTCTTTTTGGACCTCATCAGTAGGGAGGAGGAACTTCTCATCCATCTGCAAGAGGCAAATGACACTCCAGGTTAGCGTGGAAACATCTAGAGGCGCAGCATACCGCGCTTACCCACCACATTTGTTCTTCATAACCGGCATCCACGCTGAAAACGTTGCAGCACAAAAGACACAGAAAAATAACTCAGTTCAATGCAAATATGAAAGGGGTGCATTGTGCATCGCGCTCTTAGTCACCTTCAGTGCTACTCATCTCAGCAGCATGCCGCCATCCCCGGAAGCTGGCCATCACCTAAGGAAGGAAAGGAACGAAGTTAGAGAACTGTTCAAAAGACTCATACTTACCTGTCAGACTCTTGCCAGTGTTTTTCATTTTATAAATGCTTGTTTCTGTATTGCTTTGCATTTCTCCTTATGCTCTGTTATATGTTTTTAATTTAATGATTTTGTGATGTTGAAATCTGTTTGGATATTTCAATATTTTAGACTTGCCCTGACGAAGGAATAAAACCCTCCGAAATGCATTGGCACATCAAGTCTACTCATCACGAGATGTGTTAGCCGCATCCCCACTAAGATTGAATTAGTATTTGTTTTTTTAAACTTTTTTTGTTGATAAACAATTATTCATCTAATTAAGACTCGGATTTTCTTTTGGAACTTTTGTGAAATTGGATACAAGTTGTCCATTAGAGAACATTTATACATTGGAAGAACTCTTTTCTGAAACTGCATTACCCGTATTGGGTGTAACGGAGAGCGGCTGTGTGACTAAGTTTGCTACCTAGTCTCCTGTTGTACATGTTTTTCGAGTCAGGGTGTCTCCAGACTCATCACAGCTAGCTTCTGTAAAATGTTCTTGACTTTTCTTAACCCCATTTTGGGATTCAAGATTTTTACCTTACAAAATACCATACTTAGAGTGAATTTACCAAGTGGTGCCCACTTATCTTTTTTTGATTTTTGTTTTTTGGTCCTCCAACGTATTCCACATCTTTGACAGACTCCCAAAGCAGTACCAGAAAATGGAGGAGGGAGAAGAATTTAGAACGCCCAATAAAATGGCAGAATAAAGCACCACATTACCAAAGGCCAAATCTTGACCATGTAGTTTATCGGGGGAGTAATGTTTAACAAAGGTGTGGATAGAAGCCCACGTGGCTGCATCACAAATATTCTGAATAGGAACTACCCTCTGCAGAGCTGTGGAATTAGCCACACCCTTAGTGGAATGAGCTTGCAACCCTTCATGAGGGTCCTTGGCCGCCAAACTCTAACACTCCGTAATGGTGAGGATAATCCACCTGGACAAAGTCTGTTTTGTAACAGCCTGGCCCAATCGGTGACCAGCATACCCCACAAAGATTTGCTAGTCAACTCTGACCCTGGACATCCAAGAAATATAAAAGCTCAGAGCACTCCTAGCGTCCAACCTATGGAGTTGCTCCTCTTCCTTACCAGGATGAGGATAGAAAGAAGGCAGAACCAGTTTCTGGGTCTAATGAAATTCAGACACTACCTTAGGTAGAAAGGATGGACATCCCTTCAGTACAACCCTATCCTTGTGGAACACAGTAAAGTGCGGCTTCGATGAACGTACCTGCAATTCACTCACTCTGAGCGGAAGTAACCGCAACCAACAACACCGTCTTGAAAGACAATCTCATAAGGACTAGAGTGCAAAGGTTCAAACGGAGAACCCATGAGGAATTTTACAACCAAATTCAGATCCCGGCACCTGGAAAGGGGACTGTGGAAACACATTAGTGAGGCATTTAAGAAATTGAGAATTCAAAGGAATCTTGAAGTAAGAACATTCTTCAGACGAGCGCTTGAAGATAGACAGCGCCGCCAGGTAACCTTTAATGGTACCTACTTGAATGCCCCTGTGGGCGAAAGAAAGCAAGAAGGACAAAACCATGGGAATGGAGCACTGAAAAGGATCAACATTTTGTCCTCTGCACCAGTTGCAAAACGTATGGCAACGGAACAGGGATTTTGTTGCTGGCCGCCTGGCTGAAAGCAACACCTCCATCACGTCATTCGAGAGGTCCCAATCCTTATACTTCAAGCTTTCAGATACCAAGAGTGAAGGTCGAGGGTCCTGACCTCTGGATTAAGAACCTGGTGGAAACTCTTACATCAGCGGGAATGACCAATCCACTATTAATGCGTCTCCCAAGGCTCCTTTCAGAGGAAATTCCCTTGAGCAGAATCTCTCGCACTTCCGGTTGGCACTGGTGGCGAAGAGATCCACTTGCGGGGTTCCCCAAAGGGCGAAGATCTCCAGAAGGACTTCCTGAGCCTGCTCAGAACGTCTGCCGCCGCATGGTCCTCTCCGGCCAGATGAACTGCCGAGACAAAAATTCCCTGCTGGATTGCCCAGAAGCAGAGCTGCATTGCCCCTCTGCACAACTGAAGTGACCCTACACCCCCTTTTTTGTTGAGGTAATGCATGGCCACTGTTGTCAATCATGATCAGGACCCTCTTCCCCCGCACAGACGGCATAAAATCCTTCAGGGCCAGCCTGATGGCCCTCAGCTCTAAAAGGTTGATGTGGAGTTTGGACTCCGACAGACCAACGACCGCTGGCGATCAAGTCCTCGGCATGAGCTCCCCATCCTTTGAGCGAAGCGTCCGTCACTTCAGTCACCTCCGGCCATGGTTGCCAAAACAGCTCCCCCTTCATCAGGTTCCCCTTGTTGGCCCACCACAACAGATCTTGGGAGACCTAGAGTGGAATCTGAACAGTATCCAACATCTTGCCTGATAACTGACCACTGCATCTTGAGAACCCATTGCAGGGATCTCATCCGCAGCCTGGCCTCTGGCACCAGAAACCTGCAGGAAGCCATGAGGCCGAGCAACCTTCAGAATTCAAAAGCCGGGAGACTCTGGGCGTGTTGAAACTTGTCCATCTGCACAATGTGATGAGCCCTTACCTTTGGAGGCAAGCACTACCCCAAGGACGTGTCGAAAACAGCCCTGATGTACTGGATGGAGAAGCCCAGCCTGTGGAGGGAGCGGCAGGCGAGACTGAGGTGCTCCAATGCTTGCTCAGGAGAGTGCGCACGGATCAGCCAGTCGTCCAGGTAGGGGTAGACGTGAATCCCTCCTCGCCGGAGATACGCTGCCACCTTCATTAGCTTGGTGAAGACCCTTGGGCGGATGTCAATCCGAATGGCAGGATCAGAAACTGAAAGTGAGTCGCCAGCCGGCAACCTCAGTTACTTTCTGTACTTGGGATGAATCAGCACATGAAAGTAAGCATCCTTTAGATCCAGAGACACCAACTAAACCTGAAGTTGAAGGGCCTGGAGGACTTGAGAAAGAATGACCATCTTGAACTTTTCCTTCCTGAGAAGTTTGTTTAACCAACGCAAGTTCAGGATGGGTCTCAATCCCCAGTCTTTCTTTGTAATGAAATAAATATGGGGAATACCATCCCTTGTTCCTCTCCGCAACAGGTACCAGTTCTATAGCGACTTTCTCTAGCAGGGTCAAGATTTCCTGCACAAGGAGCGGATCTGGAAACTTCAAAGAGATTCCCTGGTGGATTGTCGCGAGGCCACTTTAGTAAGGGGAGCCAGTAGCCGTGGGCTATGGTATCCAGAACCCACGCACCCTAAGTAATGGTTCGCCAGTCTTCTAGATGCTGAGACAGTCTGCCCCCAAACGGCGAACCATGGGACATGGCCTCATGACTGTTTGAGCAGCTGCTGCAGCGCCTGAAGGCAAAGAGGCAGCTGCCTGAGCGGCTTTGCCACCTCTATTTCCCCGACCACCACGGGTACTTTCACGCTGACCCCTTTGACTGACAGCTCCTCTCGTTCTACCAAAGGATAAGTAGTAACGAAAAGAACTTCCCCTCCACTGCTGTCCCCTAGGACGAAAAGGCAGAGGGTGATGCACAGCTGCGCTTAAAGATTTTGCTGCAGCTTGCGAGGTCTGCAACCTTTCAAGGCTCTCGACACCCTTGCTGCCAAACAAATGCGTGCCTTCAAAGGCCATGTTCAAAAGACGGGCTTGCAAATCCGGGGCAAAACCAGACTTCCACAACCACACAAATCTGCGTATAACAGTGCTTGCAGCCATGGACCGGCTAACACGGTCGTCCAAACCCGACTGAAGGGATTCACACTTACCATATTGCACGCGAGCAAGGAAGCCATCCATTTTTTCCCCCCTCGGGAATATGCTCAGCCGCAAGAAAAAGAATTCCACAGTGTGAAAATCTTGCTAAGGCACAAGTGGAGTTGGCCAATTATAGCGCCATACTCCCGCCAGAAAACACCTTGCGTGCCCATCTGTCAAAGCGTTTGTCACCCCTACCCACAGGGATGCTAGGGTATGCCGCCTGCCTAGAGGTGGCCGTAGCCGACCTCAACGACCAAACTCTGCGAGTGGAGTGGGATGAAAGGTAACTGGGGTTGTTACCGGAAGGGCGGTATTTCTTGGTTAACAATTTGTTAACAGCCAGAAGAGATTTCGGTGACTGCCAAGCAGCCGCCACCCTTTTCTGCAAGGTCAGATGAAAAGGTAACACCGGGTCAGAGGACGGACCTTGATCCAAGATGTCTGAGATCATCCTGTACAAAAGCTTCAGGAAGACTGGACCAGCGCAGATACTCTGTGACCCTAGCCATGAGCCTCCTGTAGGACGACTCTGCATCTGCCCCAGGCTTAGGCCTGCCAATTCCACTTCAGGAGAAGTGTCCAAACCACTAGCATCATGAAGACCTCAATTCTTCCAAGTGACTGTCCCCAGAAAATACAGGAGCCACATCAGGCTCAACAGGGCCCATATCGAAGTCTGACCTCTCCTCCTCATAAATGTCATCCAGAGGGAGCCCCGGGACAGAAGAGGGTCTGGAGTCCAACACAGGCCTCACAGACCTAGAAGTAGCCTTCCATGTAGGAGCCACAGTATCAGGGATCTACTTTGGCAAATTTCAGCCAAAAAGCCCCAAAGGCGTCGAGAGCACCGACTGCTTCGGCGTCTACGTCGAAAACGGTGCCGAGGGCAGATACGAAGTCAAATCTTCAACATCAGTACCCAACAGACACGGCACCGGAGTCGACATCGAGCCCTTACCAGGTTCTGCGGTCTCGCTGGAGACAAGGACCGAGACCTGGAAGCACGTTTCTTGCGACTATCCTGAGCCTTGTGTGAACGGGACCTCGAAGGTTCCCGATGAGTTGCATTGAGGACCCCGAGCCCTAAGGCATTGAAGTGGAACTGTGCCCTGCGATTGAAAAATCGCTACCATCGGCTCCCTAAAGGCAGCCCATTCCTCTGGAGTCAAGGTCTTTGTCGGACAAGCCACTTTCCTAGCAGCTCCACCCTCTGAGGACGGGGCAGGCGACCGGTGACAGCGCTTCCTAGAATGCCGAGACGAGGCCAAAGGCTGGGAACCACTCTGGGACCGAGTTCCCCCGGGACTCCTCCCGATGCGGAGAATCGCCTGCTAGTCGTCAGTGGACATCATCTTGGACTTAGATTTACAGAACTTACTCCCTACCTGAAGCTTTCCCTTATGCTCCTACAAGGCCGGAGCCGTCGTCGGTGGGGACTCTCGCCCCAAGCACCACAAACAAATGCGATGCGGGTAGCTAATCGAAATTTTTAACTTGCAGTCCCGGCAAATCTTGAAGCTAGACCGCAGAGTCGGAGGGGTCGAGGAAGAAGACATTCACCAGGAATACACGAGGCACGTCGAGTCTCCGAAGCAAACACGTTTGCAGAAAAAACAGAACTACGGCTACGGGCACCGTGCGTCCTATTTATAACATCCGGTGACGTCGCCCTGGACTAAGGCCTTCGAGGGACATCGACCAGACGCCATTGGTGCAGGACACCCTCTGCCGAAAAAGTTTCCGAACTACACAGCTGTGGAGATTACATGTCAAAGACTTGGAATACGTTGGGAGGACACAATCCATTCGAAACATGCTCTTAAGTGTGGTTGGGGTATAGTGGATCCTGTGTAGTATCTTAAAATGTATCAAGCGGTATCGCGAGTTGTGCGATATGTTTTTCGTCAGTTCACACAACCTTGACCAGATGGTACCTGCGAGGGCAAGTCCCAGATCTTGTTCCCATTTCCCTTTAGAATCTGTTGTTAGGGGTGTCCTGATTGCCAGAGCGATTTTTGTACAGTGTGGAAGCAGGTGTCTTTGTTATGCTTGGGTTAAGTATGTATCCCAGGCCTGGGTGTGACAGTTCTGCCGGGAAGCCTTCCCATGTGTCTGCCAACGCTGAGCGCAATTAGAGAGAATGTAGCTTCTGCATCGTGTTATCACCCATTATTGCTTTAATCTCGTCCCAGCTGATGAATTGTTTATTAACAAATAAATTCCCAAAGTGGTGAACCGAACCCCTCTACCCTTCCAGTTCGCGACCAGTCCTGCGTTCTGTGTAGGGGGGAGGTAGGGAGCATCCCACAGTGCCATGGTTGGGTTATGTAACATGTTGTGCCCAAGGTGATCCGTCAACCTGGTCCATGCTCTGCACGTCACCCGAGCCGGGTTAGTGGTGTTGTCACTCCTGACTTTCCTTTCAGCAATTTTGTGTACCAGCTTTGCCGGGCGTTCTGTGTGTGTCTGGTCGCATGTGGGGGAACATATACCTCACTCTGCCCAGTAAGTCGCATGGTAGGCCTGGGCAGAGAGGAAATATAGCTCAGTGTGGGGCAGCCAGGCCCCCTTATTCATATGGTCTGGTGAGCAGATTCCAGCTTACCCGAGGTTGCCCATTCCATTTGAATGCCGAGCATGCACCTTGGACTTTAGCAAAGAAAGATCAGCCTGGCCAAACTGGGACAGTGCTTAACATATAAAGCAGTTTGGGAAGAATAATCTGTGCGAGTCTACCCATCAGCGAGATTGGGAGATATTTCCATCGGTCTAGTTTAGCACAGTGCGTCTATAAGTGTACTGTATTTCAGTGTAGTTGCTAGTTGTGTCGTGCGCGCTATTTCGACCCCTGGGTATTTCACTTAATGGGGAGCCCATATAGTTCTGCTGGTCTTTTGGTTGCTTCTGTGAGCGGGAACATTTTCGACTTAGCTGCATTCAGCCTCAGGCCAGAGTACTCTGCGAATTCCCA
Source organism: Ambystoma mexicanum (assembly GCF_040938575.1). Classification (NCBI taxonomy): domain Eukaryota; kingdom Metazoa; phylum Chordata; class Amphibia; order Caudata; family Ambystomatidae; genus Ambystoma; species Ambystoma mexicanum. Next base: position 859,404,665 of record NC_090930.1, on the reverse strand, counting down.
GAACACATTCAACACCACCTTCAGGTTTGTTTCAGGGTGATTTACGTACAGCATTATGTTGTCTGCGTATAAGGTTATGATCTCTATTTGACCTGCCAACGGTATCCCCACTCAAGAATATCTTGCCCTCAGTAGGTCTGCCAGTGGTTCTATCACCAGGGCAAACAGTGGGGACAGTGTGCAGCCTTGCTGTGTACCCCCTGCTAGCTCTAGGATTGCCGATAACCTCCCATTAACATATAATCTGGCAAATTGTTGCATGTATAGTATACGTACCCAGCTTATAAAGTTTGGCCCGAATCCATAGTTGTGCAGTATTCTAAACAAGGGCCAGTACACCGCGAAGGCCTTTTGCATGTCTAACGCCAGTGCGACCCCTTTGGGAATAGATAGAAGTATATTGTAGCATCAGCGTATGTTGGAGGAAAGAAGCTCCCCCCGCCCCGTCTTCATGAACCACGTGCGGCATTGGGGGTTCAGATGCGAGGCTATTACCTTTGTCAAGACCTTCGCATCCGTGTTTATAAGGGACAGCGGGCGATAGGAGCCACATTCTTCGGGCCGCTTTCCTGGTTTGAGAAACATGGTTATTTGTATTTATTTTATTTATAAAGCGCTCCTTGCCCTGGGGCATCTCGGCGCATGTTTAACAGCAGAACAGGTTAAAAGGCATTTACAATATATAAATAGGTTATTTTTTACAGTCTTAACAGGATACAAGTTACACAGCATATACAGTATCTACACGGTTACCTAGTCTAGTCAGGAAAGGTAAAACAAATTACTGCGAAAGGCAATACAGTGTGAATCAGTTGGACTCAGACAGTACCGGACAGTTCTAAGTAAAAGGTGGGGGTGAGAGTTTCATGTCATGAAATTAAGCTTGTGAGTGTACACTGACGTCAAGTTCATGGAGCCAACGATTAGCATTCCTCTTAAAGGCATTGAAGGAGGGTTGAGATCTAAGAAGGAGGGAGCGTGTTCCAGAGCTTGGCAGCCAGAACAGGGAAGCTAGATCCGCCTGAGTTTTGGAGCTTAAATCTCGGGATGGACATGGTAAAAGATTGAGCCGCTCTAAGTGGCCTTGTGGAAGTATGAGAGGAGAATCTGTTGGTAAGTTAGGTTGGAGCAAGATTAGCTCGCTCTGTGTGTTAGGGCAAGTGATTTCAGGGAGATTCTGTGAACAGACAGCCAGTGCAGGTTACGTCTGGTGTCTGATATATGAGATTTCTTGGAGATGTTGAGAGCAGCCCTAATAGCATTATTCTGAGTGACTTGCAATTTGTTCATGTTTTTTGGCAGATTCCTAGGTAGAAGGGGATCTTCGACGTCTCCTCGAAGACTACTGCAATGCCCTAGGTAGAGGGCATTGCAGTAGTCTATTTTAGAGAGGAGTGTTCTAGCAAGCGTGATACAGTTGGATGTCGTGAGGAATGGCCTGCATGCAGTGATTAATTTACAAGTGTATGCTGATGCAGTTACCACAGCATTCGTTTGTCTAGTCAAGGAAAGTGTAGAATCAAGGTAGATACTAAGGGTTTTCGTATTATTAGAGACATTAATGGTGTTGCCATCGATAGTGAAGGATTTGAAGGTAAGATCTAGTTTGTTAAGTCTGGCGTGAGAACCAAGGATTAACAACTCGGTTTGGTGGCATTCTTGTGAATTTTGGGTAGGATGTAGAAAGCTGGGATGTGTGGGTGTATTTTGTTCAAGAAGCGTTGTTCGTCTTCACATATCCATCCTTCTGTCACAGCATGTGAGGTCAAGCTTTTAATTTCCTCTTGTAAATCTGTGGTCGAGTTGTGATTGAGACGTCTATATGCTTTCTGATCACCCAAAAGACGTAGGCATTCAGTGTCCTAGTCTATTGTTGAAACTAAAACACGTCCTGCCCTGAAGATGGATTTCCAATAATCCGAAACGGGTTGGCACTGATTACTCAATAGGAATGTTTTTAGAAAAACTTCTGAGCAGAGTGAATGTAACGGCTCAGAAGCAGTGAAATACAAATTTGACAACTGTCTTGTATATGAATTACTCTATCATGTTATACTGAGATGAAGTGTACTTTACTTTTGTACTTTACCGCACACGGTTTGTTTTAGAGCATTCTTCTAGCTCAATTGAAATGCTGTCCTTTGTTTTTGAATTACAAACTGACTTGTATGAACTAAATCTGTGAATTAAATTAGTTATTTTACGCACATCTAAGGTATTGGTGTGGTGTAAATTAAATCTGTTTATCAAATCTGTTGGCGATACGATCTAATGACAATCGGTTCTGCCTCACACCTGTTTGTTCTCAGCCGGATTCATTCTTGGTTGGAGACTCACAGCTAGACAGGGCCGAATGTACCCGGTTGACTATTTGAATATTAGATCAAGCCAATCACACCATTCTGAAGACTGTTGAAAACTGAGCCTTGTCGAACAAATATTCCCGCGAGGGAGCCTTTAGTCTCTGCAAGGCAGAATTACTACTTGGGACTAGTTCCCTCGAGGAGTGCAGCACAGGGTTACCGGCCGGCAACTGTCGGTGCATGTCTTGTTCTTCAGCATTTTGAATCTCGAGTGGCCTCGAGCTTCTTCCTGCTGCACCTGAAATATTCTATACTTGAATGACACAGAGTACCTAAGACCCTTTGGGCAAATGTACCTATAGTAAACCCTGTTGCATTGACGCAAACACCGCTTGCAGGTCCATGTCGTTTGACGTCGTAGATGGCAGGGGGAGCATGGCTTGGTCCAGGGTGGTGCTGCCCATAGTACTTTATTTGGCTGTTGACGTTGTGAACCTGTCGATCTCTCATTTTTTCCTGGAAGCTGCCCCCATGGGCATTGTAGGTTGCTCCTTCGATGCTCCCCCCCCCCTTTCGGTGTGGTTTCACGCGACATCAAGGTTCCTATGGACACTTCCACAGTTGCGTCCCTGCTCCTATGTGGCTGGTTTGCACTTAAGACAATGTCTATGGGGCCAGTGACTTCAGCGATTCATTTTTGTAGCTTATGCCTCTGTCCTTTTCTATGATCTGCAGGGTCGAGCTTAAGTCACAATGTCTAGTAGGCTGCCTATGATTTTCCCCAAATGTGCAACTAATCCATTAACACCTTGCAAGGTTCCTGTTTGATTAATTGCCTTGTTCCCGTATGTGTTCGGGTCGCCGCATGTCCTTGTGGTGCCAGCTGTCTCGAGATGTAGACCATTTACTATGGTGGAGGACAGTGGCAGTGTCCTCTAGTGTCCCTATATTCTGACGCCTCACGTGAGGCGGCAAGCTCTGCTATTATGGTCATGCGGTCATTGCTGCACGGGGTGTTCAATTCACATTGCAGCGTCTACTCTCCGGGGGCTACTGGCATCGCTGCGCTGCACGGTTTACCGTCTTAATTAGTTGTTGCCCTCCTCCCCTGCCCCAGATATACCAGGTGGTTAACCCTTCTTTAGCCGGATTTACCCACTCCACGCTAGTTGTGGTGTATCAGGTCTTCCCAAGGTTTCCTGCGTTGTATACACATACACTGGCGCTGTGAGCGTGTGCTCTGAATGATTAATTATACCTGCACATTTTGGTTATTTGCAATGTTCCTTGGCGTGAGTTCCCGGTAGCTTATGTGAGCCAGGGCTATGGTGTGCTGGTAGTCTTCCCCACATGCAGTTGCCCGTTTCCGCGGGACGTTGTGGAACACATTTTCTTAGTCCCAAGGGCAGGGGAGGAGGGAGGTGGCCGTAACTGTAGCGATTCCCCGGGGAGCCCTGCGGGCTCTCACAACCAGTTTGTGTCTCGCTACTGTGCGGCTTACCTTCGGATCGTTTGTGCTGTATTTGCCATTATATTCTGTGATCCGTCGGTAGTGTGGGTGTTGTGAGCCAGTTTCTTGAAATGCCGTGTAGCGTCGCTCTCAGGAGTGATTGGGGTTGAGGTGGCCGGGATCCGATTTGGCAACCGAGGGCTCCCCAGCAGCTCCTAGATTCTTTTCTCCAGGAAAACGCATATATGACTTGGTGGGGCTCAGTGGGGGGGGGGGGGGGGGGGGGGGGGGGGGGGGGGTGGAAAAAAATTTTAAAAAAATAATCGGGATTTTCTCTGTTCTGTTTGAAGTTGCAGTGTCACGTACTGGGTCTTCTTATCCCCTGCTCGAGGGGTTTTATGAGGTGCAGTGGGCCCTTGTGTGCTCGGGCTCCTTTCCAGCATCTGCAACTGCGAGCAGAGTCCACAGGGTCTCCAAGGCCCTCGCAGCAGGGCGCTCGGGGTCATGTCGAACACTCAATGTAGCGCCGAAATGGCCGTATCAAATCTGGCGATATTTTACCCACCGATAGCCTGCATCTTAATAGATCTTCCTAGCGATTTCTGTTGAAAACGGGATTGCTTCTAGGTCCCGTTCCTCAGCATGCCAGCAGAGCTCACACACAACACTGCGTCCAGCAATGCACACCAACAGCGACCCCCGGCTATTTGATACTTTAACAACTGTGCTGGTCTTATTTTAGGGGGATGGATGGTGGGACGTATGGCGGAAAGGGGACTAGGAGTACGTTAGTCACTCCATTGAGTAACAATTACTACTACGTCCTGTCCCCTTTCCTCCATCCTTTATGGGTGAATACAACTGACAAAGCCCTGTTGATGAGAGCCTGACCTCTTAGGCAAATAGATTGTGCAGCACTGCTTGGCCAAATGCTGCATCCTCCTTGGCACCGATAGCCAAGCAGTACTGCTCGCAAAAAGCCGAAGGCATGGACCATGTTGCCGCCCTGCTTATCACCTGCCAGGGAAAGTGGTGCTGGAATAAGACTGCTGTTGCTTTAGCTCTTACCGCAAGCATGCCCTGCGGCGGATCCTTATGTAGCACCTTGTATGCCTCCTGGAACGCTGCTGTCATCCATCGAGCTATAGAGATCTTGGAGGCCTCCTGCCCAGGCCTAGAGCCTCCAAATGTTACAAACAGTGCGTCCATCTTGTGGATGTGTTTCATTCTGTCTAGATAGAATTACAACGCCCTCCTGACATCAAGGCAGTGGATTATTTTTTCTTCATCTTCCTTGGGGTCCGGGAAGAATGTGGGGAGCACAATCTCCTAGTTGATATGGAAGAATGAAACATTCAGAAGAAATTTGGGGTGTGTGCGTTGCACAACCATGTTCTTGTGAAATCTAGTCTATGGCTCCAAGGCGACTAACGCCTGCATCTCACTCTGCAAGATGATGTAAACCCAACCAGAAGGGCTGTCTTTAGAGTGCCCAACTTCATGTCTGTCGTGGCCATGGGTTCAAATGGGTTATGTGTTAAGGTGCTTAGGACTACATTCAGGTCCCAAACGTGATGCAGGCGATTGACCAGAGGGGGGTAAAGCATGGTCAACCCAGTCAGATGTTTCTTTACTACGGGATTGGCCAAAGACAGGACAAGAGTCAAGAGTTCCTATACGCACCGATAGCAGCCAGGTATGTTCTGCAGATATCAACCTGGAAACCAGACCTGGCGAGATAGGCCGAGAATTACTAGACCTGGTCGAGGGGGCATGCCATTGCGTTCACCCCATGGGCCTTAGCCCAAAAGCAGAATCTTGTCCATTTACTTTAGTACTGCTTGCGTGTAGAATGACTCCTGGCATCTCTTTTCAAAACTTCTTTTTATTGGTTTTGTACAAACAAGTGAAGAGCGAAAGCATGGCAATTTATAGCAAGAGCATTCTTCGCAGTTTGGTTGCGTCATAACAAAAGAGGTACATAAACAATTAACTTATATAGTTTTAATGAGGACAGGGAAGCAGGGCCATAGGAAAGGGGGGGCAGAAGATACGGGGGGCGTTTTCAGTTCCTCTGTGGATAGGGGAGGTGTTGTGTCTGTGACCATAATCCTTTGTTCGCCTGTTTTCGGCTTTCGGGAGAGGACGACAGCCAATGGTCCAGAGCCTTCTTGCATGGTTTGCTAGTGGCTTCATTGAGTCTAGCTTGTGCCTTGCTCCTCCATAAATCTAAGAGTGGGAGGTTGTCTAGCCAGCCCTGGGTATTGGGGTGTGTGTGGTCCAGGAAGTGGGCCCAGATTTGGTAGAATTTATCTTTGTGCCCGAACCGGAGAGCTGTAATTTTCTCAGCTGCTATTATGTCCCAACACTTGGACCACCACATCTGTATTGCTGGGCCTTTGGGGTTTTTCCAGAGTCTGGCTATTGAGATTTTTGGTGCAGTTAGTAGATGCGAGCATAGGTCTGCTCTTCGGCCGGTATGGGGAAATTGGCCTTCACCCCTCGCTCCCAGCAGAACAATTCCTGGGTCCCAAGGGATCGTGAGGCCGTGATCGCTTTGATCTGTTCTATGACAGTTTTCCAAAATTGGGTGGCCTTGGGGCATGTCCACAGTAGATGATACAGCGTGTCTTTATGCGGGCAAACCCTCCAGCAAAGTGGGGAGATCGTGGGATTGTATTTGTTCTCTGGAGTCCGATACCACCTTTAGCATACCTTGAATGCCCCTTCCTTGTTGGTTATGCATTTGGAGCTTCTGTGCGCTCTAGCCCAGATGTGGCCCCAATCCTCTGGTTCAATAACTCTCCCTATGTCTTTTTCCCATTTTAACATATAGGACTCTTTGTTGTTTGGGTCTGTTCTGTCACGCAGTTTGTGAAGGGTAGCTATTTTCCCCTGGGGTGTGGAGAGGGGTTGCTGTGAGGGTCCGCTCTAGTGGTGGGAGTTCTCTGCTTCCGTGTTTCTTCATTGCTTTGCTAGAGAGCCAGTGATTAAGCTGTGCGTATCTGAACCTCTCAATTTCTGGTATTTTAAATTTCACTTTGCAGGCTTCGAAGTTCAGTGGGTTTTTGTTCGAAGAAGGCCACGACTTTCTCCAGTCCTCCTCCTTTCCATCTGTGAAAAGTTATTTGGGCCGGCACCAAGAGTGAAGTTCGGGTTATTCCAGATGGGGGTAAGTGGGCCTATGGTGCTTACGCACTTCCATTGACGAGCTGCTCTGCTCCTGTTCGTTACTTTGTTGTCTGTTGCCGGCAGGGGTTTCGTGGATCGCTGGGCCTCTTCATATGTGGAAGTGAGACTATTGGGCTCGGGCTCCAGGCTTCCTCCAGTTCCAGCCATCGGGGTTTGTGAGAGCTTGTGTTCCAAGCGAAGGTCTGCGGAAGTTGCGATGGATTCTTCCCTTCCCAGATATATTTCATGATGTCCTTTTGCAGATCCTGTATGGCTTTTTTCTGGATAGCTACAGGTAAGGCAGAACAGTGATGGAGCAGTCTGGGGATCAAGTTAATTTTCAGAGCTGTAATCCTTCGGAACCATGATAATACTAGTTTCAGCCATTGTTTTAGATCGCTCCTGAATTCGTGAATAGTGGGGGGAAGTTTATTCTGTATATTTTCACTGGTTCTTTGGTAGCTAGACCCCTAGGTAACTCAGTTGTGATTTCGCCCACGGAATCGGGTAGTCTGTTTCCAGTGCTTTTGTGAGTTTTCCCCGTAGGTTGACCCCAATCGTTGACTTGGAGAGATTTACCTGGAATCCTGATGCCTCCAGTTCTGACCATAATGCTTTCATGGATTCCTCCGGTCTGGTGAATGTTAAAAGGACGTAGTCAGCATATAAGGATGCTTTGTAGGATTGCTCTCATTTCCATGCCATGAATTGCTGGGCTATGGCGGATTATGCTGGCAAATGGCTCCATCGAGAGTGCAAATATCAGAGGGGATAGCGGACATCCTTGCGTGGTGCCTCTCATATTGATTTTGTCTGATCCAACCCCATTCATTCTGAGCCTGGTGGAGGGATGTTGGTAATTGGCTAGTGTCCATTTTCAAAAATTTGGCCCAAACCCATAGTGTCAGTGTTTCTTGGATGTAGCCCCAATCTAGCATGTCAAAGGCTTTGTGTGCGTCGAGCGATAGGATCATCATTTCCTGGCCCGTCCTGTTGACGGATTCAATTATATTTATGGTTCTTCTGATGTTGTCTTGAGTGCCACGGCCTGGGATAAATCCGGTTTGATCCGGGTGGATTATGTCTGGGAGTAGGCGCCCCAATCTATTTGCTAAGATTTTCGCAAACACTGTGGCATCCTTGTTTAGTACGGTGATGGGTCTGTAAGAAGCGCATTGATCACAATCTTTCCCGGGCTTCAGTATTGTTAGGGAGAATTCTCTCTTTAGGCTGAATTTCCTAACCTAGTGAGTCCCCTAGCAGCTTTGCTGGATTTCTGGAGTTTCTTTTTTTTTTTCCTCCCGTCAAGAGTGAGACTCTTTTCCTCCCACTCTTGGACATGACTTATGGTATTCCTTTGACTAGTAATGTGTTTTATGGGCTATGGGGTCCTTTACTCCATAGGGTCTCATGTGTTTTTTTCCTATGTGTGTTACACAGCACCCTCCGTGCAGTAACACAGGGGTGTCATAGTGTCACCCCACCATAGACTCCATACCCTGGGACTGACTTCTGACTCCCAGGGCATGTAAAGTCACCATTGGCTTTACTAGTCCCAAATTATTAACAGAAACCAGTACAAACCATCATATTGTGGACGTACTGGTCGGTGCAATTCGATTGCCCTGGGGTCTGTTAGTCGAGGGGGTACGTCTCCGCCCCCCCTGATCGAGTTTTGGCTGGTGGCAGTGGAAACTACTTTTTATATTCGACCGCGAATATTTTCCTATGGGATTTTCCCATTGTTCGAGGCTACCAACTTTATTTAATTCTAATAGCCTCGAACATACCGCCGGTTTATTTAATTAATATTCATTCTCCGGTTGGTATTTTTTGCCAAGACTCGATTCTAAAATGGCGTTTGTGTTCTCTTCTGTGACTCCAACCCAAGTCAAGCCCTATGTTCCACTTTTTGGCGGGCTTCTCCACAGGAGGTGTGGGAGGGGGTTTAGGCACTTTGGACCGAGTTACCTTGGTAACTCAGGTCGCACTCTTGTGTGATTAGCCCAAGTGGTGAGCCGGCCGGCTCACCACTTAGCATGTTTGAGTGACAGCTAGGCTGAGTGAAAGGGGGGTTTTCTGCATAAAAGCAGGGCTTTGGGGACTGGAACTTCAGAAGTCGCCACAGGACCTGAGAATCCGACGAGGGAGAAGCTGAGCCGACCTACCACGACGACACCATAGGTGGAGCCCTGCAGAACCGACTCACCACTTCCAGACGACAGAGAAGATCTCCCGGCTGGAGAGGCTTCTTCCCCTGACTGGTGGACACAACCAGTTTTCCTTTCTTTCTTCGCACCCCAGCCCGGTTTGTGGTCGAACTGCCCGTGCCAAGCACCCCGGCAGCCGGATAGCCACTCGCCACTGAACCGCGAATCACCGGACCGCTCCTTGTACCTGAGAAACTCCGTGGCTGGTTTCTCCCCTGGCAGTGCAACGGACTCCTGTCTTCCTCCACTACGAGATCCTCTCTTCCCCCGGACGAAGCACCGACTTGCACCCGCTGCCAGGAACAACTGCCCCCGCTGGAGCATTCTCACCACTTTAAGGTACCGTGTCCGCCAGGCCTCCCTTTCTAAAGATTGCTACAAGGTAATAATAACCCCTTAACCTTCTGGACTGGGCTGGCCGCCTTGACCCTCTAACTGGTCCCTTTCTGTGGTCCAACTCCTTTTTGAACCTTTACAAGACTTGTGCACTGCAACTGTGTGACCTTGGACACATTTCGTTTGGATCCTCTGAAAGTGGATCCGGCCTCTTGAAACCTAACTTCACGGTTTTACCTTGCCTTCCTCTCTTGTTGTGTTCTTGAAAAAGTGTTGGGATCGGTTTCAATTTGTTCTCTGCTTTTCTCTCCCTTTTTAAAACAAATTATTAGAGTGCCATCTACGTTAAGCGCTCACCGCTGTCTGAAAATAAGTGGGGCTTTACTTAAGACTTGTCTAATATTCTTTTAAGGGAGTATATATATCTTTTAGTGACCGTGTTTTTGAATTGCTTACCATTAGTGCCTGTGTTTTTCTAGATGTGGTTTTAAATAAATAATGATATCTCTTACACCAAGCCCTGGTCAGTGTTTACTTGTTCTACTGTGTTCTCGTGACCTATTGTGAATACCCTGTATACTGCCTAACTCTTCTTCAGGGGAGTCTGACTGCTCAGCCACAGCTACCAAGTGAATCTGTGTGGTACAGACTGCTACCAAGTGGGTTTACTGCCAAACACCTGTAGTCCTAAATCTTTTGCAGTGGTCCCAGAGGGAACTGCACAGGTTTCTGCCTAACAAGTAGGAGTACAGTTAAAGCTTCCTCAATGGAAGGAGTGGTGGATCCTGTTGAAATGAACGAGTTGGGGTGCGAGGATGCAGGCAGGCTCTTTATAAAAAATGGGCCGTGAGCAGTGCACATGCGGGCCTGGGGTTGTGTTTTTTAGTGTTAGAATGGTGTCGCTCACCACCTCGGCAGAGATTGGGTCTTCTAGGGAGTCCAGCTGAGGATGCGGAGGACCCCTGCAGGCACCCGCTAGGTATTGGAGTTGTGCGGATTTGACGGTTGGAGGTCCTGTCACGATTCCCTTATGGTGTGTTGTCATGGCTTCCAATTTCTCTGTGTTTGTATAATGGTGGGTGCCATGGTTATCAATTGGGCATTGGATGTTGTTTCGCGAGTGCAGTTCCTTGAGTTTGTAGACCAGGAGGCGGTTTGCTTTGTTGCTGTTTATGTAGTTGAATTGTTTGGTATAGGCTGAAGCCCTGGCTGATCTGTCTGCTAGGTGCATTTCCAATATTACTTTTGCTTTCTTAAGTTCGCGGCTTGCTTTCTTAGTTTGGCCTTCTTTGAGGTTTCTCTCTGCAGCTGTGAACCTAGCCTCCAGTTTGTCCTGTTGTAGTTTATTTATTCGTCTGAGCCTCGCTGTGCAGTCGTTCGCGACTCCTCGGCTGACTGGTTTCATAACCTCCCAGATGATCGCCTTCGAGGTGTCGGGGTTGTGTTCTCCTTGAAGTAATTGAGGGCTTCAGCAATTTCGGTTCGGATGGATAGGTCTATCAGAATCCGGTCCTGCAGCTTCTAGTATCGCTCCGGGGGCTCAGGCTGGCCCTGTACTCTTAGGCTTATGGTGACTGGGTCGTGGTCTGATAAAGCTCTGTCCCATTTTAATGTTTTCCACACATGGGATGAGTGCGTTGGTCAGTAGTAGTAGTAGGTCAATCCTCGAATGCCCTAGATGAGCATGAGAGAAGAATGTGTAATCCTTAGTTCCCATGTTGGATATTCTCCACACGTCGATAGTTTCCCTAAGAAATTTAGCCATGGCTAGTGCCTTGCTGAAGTCTTCCCTTGTTGGAGGTAGCGTTTTGTCCAGATTCGGGTCCGGTGTTAGGTTGAAATCGCCTCCAATTATCAAGTGGCCCCCGGTGAAGGCTGTGATGACAGGTAGGAGGTTGCAGAGGTAGGGGCCTTGCGCGCTGTTCGGGCAGTAGATCGCTGCTAGGGTGATGTCAGCTCGACCAGGAAGCCTTTCAGTAGAATATAGCGCCCCTCTGGGCCACTCTTGACTGAGATTTGTGTTAGTGGCAGGTCACGGCTTAGTAGTAAGGCCACCCCTCTTTTCTTCTGTTCTGCGGAGGCAAAGTAGCGTCTTGGGTAGCGTTGGAAGGAGATTCGCTTTTCATCTGCCGCTAGGAGGTGAATTTCCTGTAAGCAGACGATGTCTGCTGCCAGCTGGGAGAGCCTGTGTTCCACGGATTTCCTCTTACGTGGGGCATTTAGTCCTTGTACATTCCAGATCGTGATAGAGATTTCATTGTCCGGCCGGCTCATTTGTATTGTGGTAAGTTATTGTGCTTGGTATGCCCCTGGTATTTTGCAGGCCCATTGGCATTCCTTCCGCATTTGAAAAGTTTCCTCCTGCTGAGCTTGTTTTGCTTTGATTTACGTCTTCCTGCAAGTTGTTCCTCTTAGTAGATGCATCTCTGGCCCTCCGTGTTGTCCCCCCGCCAACCTACCCATCATCCCACAAACAATGAACGAAAAAGAAAAGGCAATAACAGGTATTCCGGCCCAATCTTCTCCCAATTGGGCAACCGGCTGGGCCAATGCCACCAATTCAGTTCGAGGCTGTTGTGCCTCTTGTTATATCAGTGTACTGACTTGTTTCTCGCTGGTTCCTTTGGATATATGTGTTGTTGCGAGTGGTCTAACCCCCTGGCACTCTGAAGATAGCTTTTAAAGTCGGGATGATTGTCTTTAGTAAGAGGTCCCTTGGTTAGTGTTTGGATTCCAGGAGGCTCGGTTGTGGGTGAATCCAGGTCAACCAGGCTGACAAGTGTGGGATGTTGTGAGAATGTGGTATTGCAGAGGGGGGATTTTTTTACGGATATTTTGTTTTTTGCTCCTAGAAGGGGGAGCCGCGTATTCTGCGCCGGCCCTCCACTCGAGACCAGGAACAATGTCTGTGTTGGGGTTTGACTTATAAGGATCCCCCTCTTCTGCCTCAGGGTTCATCAAGATGTTCAGCTTTTTTTTTTTTTTTTTTTTTTTTTTTTTTTTAAGAGATGATCGGTCTAGGTTTACCCTCACATGTTAAAGAGGGTGGTAGGGAAATTCCATTGGTATGACTTTCCTCTCTGAGCCATTCAGTCAGAGGCCTGAGGGCCTTTCTTTTTGTCAGTGTAGATGGCGCCAGGTCTTGGAACAGGGAGATCGATGCATCTCGAAAGTGGATGCGGTCTGTAGTTCTGGCTTCCCGCATTATCTTTTCTTTGAGCCTATAAAAATGAACTCTCACTAGTACATCTCCTGTAGAGAAGGAACTTTGTCTGGGTCTTCTCCTGTGCACTCGGTCAAGTTCAAGTGGGGCATCATCAGGTCGTTTACGTAGGCTCAGTTCTCTGGAGACCGACATCGGGATTCCCGGCAGGCGGATGTTGTTGCCCCTGGATCGGTTTTCTGCATCTTCCGGTTTGGCTTCTAATGCCTCACATCTGTATGCAAGTGCTTTGAGTTTGTCTGCCCCCTCACTGATATCGAAGTTCCGGTTGTACAGGGTGGTCTCGACTTCTTCCGTTCGAGCTTCAATTTCCTCCACCCGCTTGTCGAGCGTTGAGATCTTGCTCTTTACCTCTTCGGTTCCTTTTTAAAATTCCTTGTTGAGAGCTGATAAGGTCTTGCAAGTCTGATTTTGTGACTGATTGAGTCGGCATGTCTGTACTGTTTACAGGCAGGATACTTGTTGACCCGCTGTTGTTGCGCTGCGCTTGCCTCTTTTTGCTTTCCCTCCCCCCCATAGGTGTTAATAATGTTGCAATACACCTTTACTTGCGTAACACAGAACCCAGCACCCACCAGGAATGGGAGGCCCCGAGAACCCTACAGGTTGTTGACCCACCGAAGTTCGCGGAGATTTCTTAGTTCACTCAGCTCGAGTAGTCCAGTTGTTAGGGTCAGGGTTATGGCGTGTGGTTTGTTTTCTTGTGGTGGAGCTCAGCCGTTTCCCTCGATGCGATGGAGCCCATTGGTTCGCAGATTCCGGGTTGTAGTATTCTCTTCGGACACAATGTCCAGCAGTTTTCTTGCGCAGATAATGGTGCCGCTTTGGACTTGTGGGTCTGGAATTCTGAAATTCCCCTTGTGTGGAGTGCCTCTTATACAAGGTTGGGTCCCCTCACGACTTCTGTGTACTGAGGAGTCGAGTCTGGCGCACCGGATGGACAGTATGGGGGAGGGAGGAGAGGTTATGTGCCCCCTGAGGCATTGCAGACCCTCTTAACCGCTGAAGTCTTAGTTGTGAGATCGGGAGGGGGGGGGGCTGCAGAGCTTGGTGGAACGCCGGAGGACCGGTGTGATATGCATCTTCGTGGCCCACTTGAATCGCCCGAGGGTTGCTGAAAGGCCGGGATGCCGACTGAGTCGCAAGACCCCAGTGAGTGACTGGGTGCAGATAGTAGCAGGTGGGCAAGGGGGGAGCGGGGGGGGGAGACTAGTTAGCTGTGGCTACTTGGTTCCACTCAATGTCGGGGTCTTCGCTTGAGTATGTCTCCATGGCCCCAGTGAGCTGGAGGTTCCGAGGCCTGCGGGACACTGGCCATCTGAGGGGGCCCACCAAGAGGTGCGGCAGGTGCCGCCTTACCTTGCGATGGTGCCGGATTGCTCCGTTGAGTTGGCCCCAGCTGGGGAAGAGGGGGAGATGGGATCAGAGTACCCTGGATGAGGGGCAGGAAGCTCCAGCTCGTCCGCATGTGGAAGGAGCCTGCACTCGGCCGTGGCTCTCCCGGCAGGGCGAGCCTCTCGCCTCAGGCTGGACAGAGGCTCTGCGCAGTTCTTCACTGGTGCTACAGGTGATAAATGGCTTTGGCAGCTCGGCCGCTGCTGTAGTTCCCTTCACGGCCCCCAGACTGGGGGGAATTTTCGTAAGTCTTGTTGCTTGGGTAGATCGTGGAATCGAGCACGGAGAGGATGACAAGCTTCGCTCCGGGGAGTCGGAGGGGCGCTCATCTCTTTGTGGATCCACTGCTCGCACTGCTCGGCCTTAGGATCTGCTGGTCTAGGATTCCGGGGTGCTCGTGTTGCGGTGTGGAGCACAACGCTGGCCAGGGGGGCCCAAATTGTGCCTATGCCTCTTTTTGCCGCTGCTGTAGAGTTGCTTAGGCAGGAAGAGAAGCTTATATGTGCGGGCATGTTTGAGCGCTGGTTCCGTTGCTCACTGAAGCCCTGTCACGCCGGAGAGGGAATATCAGTCCGCTTCGGACAGGGGTGGAGATACGAGGAGCCTCTGCTGTGTTGCCTTGCACCAGGGAGAGGGCAGTGTGGCTATCTGATTGCGGGATGGTGCTCCCTGCAGCCTGGTGGGACTCAGCAGTGCGTCATGCCTTTGCTGCCGTAGTGCGGTTGCAGAGGCAGGCAGAGAAGGATTTGTGCAAGTGGCCAGTGAGCGCTGGTGCTGATGCTCGCTGGAGCCCCTTCACACTGGAGGAAGGGAACGGCAGTCCGCCTCAGGAAGGGGTGGGAATGTGCAGGTGATCCACAGCGATGTGCCAGGAGACGGTATGCTCGGATAGCCAGCGTCAAAGACGGATTCAAGTTGGGAAGGAGTCGGCCATTTTGTTGCTGGATTATACGCTGCAGTCCCCTCCGCTTCGAATCAGCCGAATTCGCCGTTCTACACGCTGTAGGGGAGCCGAGAGCTGATCAAAACATGCAGACACGTTTGAGCTTCAGGATAAGTCGAGTATGAGTGTTGAAACTCAATTTTCACTGTGGCATCATTGCAGATGGCAGCGTTGCACCAGCCGGGAGCTTTCACAGAGCTGC
This sequence comes from Ambystoma mexicanum, assembly GCF_040938575.1. Classification (NCBI taxonomy): domain Eukaryota; kingdom Metazoa; phylum Chordata; class Amphibia; order Caudata; family Ambystomatidae; genus Ambystoma; species Ambystoma mexicanum. The sequence continues at coordinate 859,389,432 of NC_090930.1, read as the reverse complement.
TCCGACTGCCATGGGTCCAAACCAAGCCCGACTCCTGGCATTTTGAATGAACTCCAGGTTGTCACTGGACAACTGAATGCACTGGAGCGATCGCTGCTCGGGAAGCAGGTCGCTAGGGCTAGCCTCTTTGGAGAGGGTGTAGCAATGAACCTCCCTACTGTGCTAGTAGAGGGCCCTTCCAGAGGGAGTAGAATTTCCAGTTGAAGCGCTATCTGTCGCAGGTCCAAGAACCAGAGGCGCACCGGTCAGCAAGGCGCCACAAGGATAATCTCGAGGTTCCCGATCTTGCTCACTACCTTGTGCAGGAGCGATATGGTTGGGAACGCAAAGGCCCACATCCCGTCCCACGGTATCAGAGTGCGTCCTCTAGAGAGTTGCATCCCCTTCCTCCCCAGGACGCAAACTGTTGGCACATCTGATTCTGTGCTGTCGCAAACAGGTCTGTTGATGGGTGACCCCCATCTCCTGAACACTTCCTGGACGGCTCTCCCGTTCAGTTGCCACTCGTAATGGTCGGCAGCCAGGCAACTGAGCCTGTCTGCTTCCAGATGGACTCTGCCGGCAGGTAGACCGTCGAGAGCCTTACTTCCTGGCGGATAGCCTACTCCCAGATTTCAAGAATAAACACGCACAATTGCGGGGATCTGGTGCCCCACCGTTTGCCAATATAGAACATGCAGGTCATGTTGTCTGTCGGGATGCACAAAAACCTGCCATTGATGGTCGGTTAAAAAGACCTGAGCGCAAACTGTAAAGCCATAAGCTTCAGCCAGTTGATGTGATTCTGCCTGTCGGACGAAGTCCAGAGGCCATGCATCGAGTGCGCTCCCAGATTGGCTCTGTAGCTGGAAACCCCAGGACACCACTGAGATGCCCGAAGCATCAGTGAACTTCGCCCGCCAAGCCTGACTGTGCAGGGTCAGCCTGCCCCTGACTGGCGTGCTGTGGACCTGAAACACATTGTCATTGTTTCTTCCAGTCAGAGGCCGATGAAGAGGGAGACTGGAAGAACCCCTTATGAGATGCCTTGTGCTGTTTTCTCTGGTGCTGAATGGGAGACCTGTCTGGCTTTGCAGTCCTGAAACCCGCAGAAGCTGCCAAATTAACGTCCCATGTCTGAGCAGGACTGTGCCTGCGAGAACAGTTTAGGTGCCAGTTTGGTGAGAATGACCAGAGACTTAGTCTGAGAACTGCCCTTCTTATCGAGCTCCTCAGTGGAGGAGTGGAAGAGGGCAACCCCCCTCAAATAGAAGGTCCAAGATTCTATCTTTCACATGTGGGTTGAATCAGGTAGCTTTCAGCCAGGCGGTCCTCCTATTGTCTGTTGCCAGGCAGATTGCCTCATTAGCTGCGTCGATGTGGCCCACCAAAGTCTCCACCCTGATGCTCAGGACCTCCGCCAGAATTCCTGCTTCAGGGAGCTCCTTCTGTGGCTGGAGGATACCCAGGTATGTCGACAGACTGGCAATCCTGTCATGGAAGGCTTTTGCTGAGGGAGTGTCCTGCTCTTTTTTGTCATCAGTGTCCTGCTGGTACTCTGTCACCTGAGGGGTGGTGCCAGTTACCTTCCGGGGGTCCTCTGTGGTGGGGGTTCTGAACCTGCACCGGAGTTGCTGGAGCCTCAGTACTGGGCTGCTGCAGTGATTGAGCCGGAGGAGGCGGCATGGGCTGTGCTGCCGTGTATTGCTTCGGCGAAGCCAGGGGCAACATGTCCTTAATGATGCCCCTCAGAATTGAGCCCATTTGGGGGGGGACCGCATGAGAGACATGAATTTGTCAAAATACCTGTCCTTGCATGCTGGCTGAACACGATCTTGCGCAGGAGGCAGGGGTTAATATGCCAGCTGCCACCCATGCCCGTACAGGACATCTGTGTAACTGGACCGTGAGATGTTGGGATAAGACGTGTACCAGGTGACGGGGGTCAGTGGTACCCAGTCTGTCCTAGGAGCAAAACTCCTTTGCTGCTCAGGCTGGCGGGCCTCCGCACCTTCCTGCAAGACTTTCCACCTTAGCTGCTCTGTGGGGCCGCCATTTTGTCTCGAGCTGCCGCCATTTTATCCGTGCCCTAGGAACATGGATCTCTTACGTGCATTTTCCCGGGTTCGGCCTGCATCCCCGACTGCACTGGCTCTGTCACGCCCTGCACCTCAGGTATACACCCGGTAGGCTGTGTCGTTTAGCTTCCCGGACAGTAGTGCTAGCTCTGCGTGAAGGTGCCCACTCGGGTAAAGTCCCAGTACCAGGGCGATGCCCCTAGGGACGGGTCCTGGTGATAGAGCTCACAGTCCTCGGCTGCAGGACCACTAGGGCCCTTGAACTCCTCGGCCGTGAGGTCGGTAGCTGCGTGAGTCTCGGTACTGCCTGCAACGATGCAAGGGCCAGACTGACCCCTCCCCACTAGAGGGCTTCACCAGGAAGGAGTCACCTCTGCGGGGAGCCTTGGAGAATAACGCACATACCTTCTGTGTCTTCCTCAGGACGTAGTCCTTGATGTTCTGAGGAGGAGTCCTGTTTTATAGTTCCCTCCAATGCTCCAAGCGGTGCTTAAGCGACCTGAACGCGAGGGAGTTGCACGCAGAGCATCCCTCCCAACCGTGGTCCTCACCAAGCCATCAGAGAGAGGATCTGCTGTAGGGAAGGAACTGTTGCACAAAATGGCACCTACTAAAGCCCGTCGGGCAGACATGCGACAGGGCACCAGTCGACAAAATTTCCCGATTCTGTATGGAGAAAAGAAAAAAAAAAAATAGACAAGTTAAGATAACGGGCAAGGGCATGTGGAATTCTGAGGCTAGGCCTCACCCAGGAGCTCTGGTGGAACGGTCCGTTCCAGTCAGAGCGGAAAAGGGTACTGAGGTGTGGCGCCGGTGGGCAGCGTTAAGGGGGGCGGCCGCGCGCCAGTACACTTAAAGGGGAAATGTCTTTCTGGTGGAAAGAAGGTTACATTCCAATCCATCGCAAGGGACGCCCATACAGGATGGAGGAAAGGGGACGGGACGTAGGAGTACGTATTGACAAAATAGAAAAATGTGGTATGAGAGGCCATTTTCCAAATCTTTTGGGCTAACCTGGAGAGCGATTGGCCCTGTTGAGATACAACATGGCAGTGGTACTGTGTCAGGCCTAGAACGGTTTGCCCTGTTAAGCATAGTTGAAATGTTTGTAGGGCTTGGAGGACTGCTAGCAAATTCTAGTAGGTTGAAGTGATGCTATGCTGTGGACGGTCCACACACTGCAGGAGCACAAGTAGGCTAAAAACTGTGGGCTGCAACTGCTGGATGGAATAGGGTTCTACCCCCCCCCTCCTTGTTGGCAACGAGAGAAAAAAGGAACAAGGAATGATTCTAATGTGAGTTTACAATTCCAAGGCTCTCACCCCACCCTGCTGTGCGTCCTTTTAATAATCTGGGTGACCGCTTCCTTCTCACCTGTGATTTTAGGTAGGGGAGCTCTACGTCCTGATATCGTGCAGAGGTGCGTTGGTAATGAGGCAAAGAATTCTCTAGTGTGAAGAGTGTAGAAGAGCCTCAAGGTGGCAAGTATCTTGATGTTCTGAGCTTTACTGTAATCAGATGATGTGTTGTAGTCTCTGGGAGAAATAACTGTAGAGATTGATTCTCTTGTTAAAATCTAATCCTCTCTTTCTTGCAGGTTCGACGTAGGAAAAAAATAATAAAAATCACACATGAAGACAACGCGTGTCTAAAATGAACCCCACGAAGTTTCATTCCCGAGGTAAGGCTGAGCGCGTAAATCGAAGTCGCGCAGTGATACTTGGCTTTGTGAACTGCAGCAGGTTCTCGCTGCCTGGTCGAGCCTTTGGAATGCTCGGAAAAGTTTGTAGAAGCATGCAGCAAGCACATAGTTGCTTTCATGTGCTGTCTGATCAATTGTCTCTAACTAAATACCTTGTCTTACAGGTTGACTAAGTGTCGGTGGTCGAAGGCTGCACGGAAGCAAGCCGTGACTGAAGAGAAAACGTAGCGGTCTGCGACGCGGAACTCAGAGAAGAGCTCCACCTACTTCAAGACAGCTGCTGTGGAATTTCAAGTCCGGTACGTTGAATCTGTGCTCTCTGGTATTTTCTGGTAACTCGATAAGTTCTGAACATGACTTTCCTTCGCTTTTTACAGGTCTGAACAGAGCGCCGGTAATCGTTGAACTGCTGTCAGCGGAACCAACACGAAGCACGTGCAAAGGCACGGGTGGGGCTTATATAGTCCCCCCAATCCCAAACACTAGTTTCCTTGTGCAATTCAGTCAGTGACCCACAAGGCGGCCATTTTAAGGAAAACCTTCCTCCATTGAACCTCTATGGGGGCCCACTGCGGTTCTGACACTGATGTGTGAGGAATGTTTGGCACGCCATGCCAATAACCATCTAGTCCCAGCATATCTGCACAATGAACCCTTGCTAGCCTGCATAAATGGTCCCAGCCCCTTAACCCTTGAGGTGATCATGACATCCCCATCCTAAGAGGAGGCTGTTGAGTAGCCTGCACTGGTTGGTTGCAAAAAGGTTTCCCTTTTAACATTCCCTTTGGTCCACTAACATAGAGCCTGTAATAAGGTCTGTGAAACAACCATTAGATCATCCCAATGGCCGCTTGAATGAGACCATGATTTTGCTAGCCACCCTTGCACCAGGCAGAGACGTGCGTGTGGGACTAGATTTTATGCATGAAGCCATCACCCCGAGAAGGCGCATTGCCTTGCACACGGTTATCTGATGATGGCTATATAATGAAAACCTGGAACAGCATGTTCTGGACTCTGAAACGCAACGCCCGTGGCCATGGTTCTGACTGCATGGGCATGAATCTAGTCAGGAACAGGTTTCCCCACGGCTGTGTACGCCTCCGGAATGGACTGACCCATCCCAATGAGCAATGGAAACCTTTGAAGCCCGAGAGCCACGGGAAGAGCCCCCAAAAGTCACAAACAATGCCTTGGACCTCCTGAAGGATTTCGTACAAATGAGAAAACTAGGAACCTCAAGGTCCAAGGAATGTAGGGCCCTCTCTCTCTCAGACGGCAGGTTTGGGAACAACAACGGCAGGCGGATCTCTTGATTAAGATGAAATGGAGCGACCACCTTGGGCATGAAGGCTGGGTGAGTGTGCAAGATGACCTTGATGCTGTGAAACGTGGTGAAGGACTTGCACGAAAACCATGCCTGCAGCTCACTAAGCCTGTGCCCAGAGGTGGGAGCCACCAATAAAACTGTCTTTAGTGCCACCAAGCGAATGTCAAGAGAGGCCATCGGCTCGATAGGCTTGCGTTGCAAGGCTGCAAGAACCACGGTGAGGTCTCAGACCGGATGCAGCCCATGCACAGGAGGAAAAAGCCTAGACAACCCCTTAAGGTGGGCCTTAACCACAGGATTGGCTACCGAAAACGCATGCTCAGCAGAATTCTTGTAAGCCCCATTGGCCGCCAAATAAGTGCGGCAAGTATCCACCTGAACTCCAGAACGAGCCAAGTGTGCTGAAAAAGCCAGTACAACGTCCAGAGGACAGGTGACTGGGTCCCTTGTAGGGAGCCCAATGACAACCTATTCCATTTTCTCTCATACTGGGAACCAAGTCGAGGGCCTCCTGGCTTGCTGAATGATGTCCCAGTTGTCATCTGAAAGTTGAGCATGTTGAAGCCTCAGCTGGTCAGGAATCAGGCCGCCAGCGCTTGGTTGGACAGGTCCGGATGTTCCACTGCATGCCCTAAGGCGTCAGGAAGCCCCTGCTGGGGATTGGAAGATGAAGGGGACCCTGGGAGCACAACTTGCAGCAGATCCGAAAAACAGTGTCTCGAAGGCCAGTGGGGTGCAACTAGGATGAGGCTGCAGCCAACTGAAACCCGGCACTTGCAGAGGGTCCGTTGGAGCAGAGGGGTGGGCGTGGACACAACACCTGCGCCATGCCAACAAATCTGGAAGGAGTCTCCCAGTGACCCCTGCACCCGTCCATGAAGCAAAGTGGGGCACTTGGCATTCCAGGGAGATGCGAACAAATCCAGGTCCTCGAACCGCCAATGCTGGAATAGGGGCAACAGGGAGTCGTTCTGCACAACAGACCTGTCCCTGACGAGGGTCAATAACGCCCTAGAAGCCAGGCCCACTGCCCCGAGCAGATTTATATGCAGGAGGGTTTCCGTCCTGGAACTCGCTCCATGAATCGGTAGCCCCCTAACCTGAAAGGGAAGAATCCGTTTTCACCACCAGGGTAGGCTCCGGACCGGTAACTGCGTTCCCACTGAGACATTGCCCTCCATCAGCCCCCAGAGAAAATCGGATAGCAGGAGTGGTGGTATTGGGATCCTATCCAACTGAGAGTCTCCTGATCCCAAATGGCCGCAGGTGGAGCTCAAGGCGCCTCATCTTGAGGCGAGCATGCTGAACAGTGAGCACACAGGAGGCCATCAGGCCCAGAATGTGCCGGAACCACCATGCCGAGGTGGTAGAGTTGGCCAGAAAGAGTCCCACCGCCTTGTGGAGGGACATAAGCCTCTCAGGCATGGGAAAACCTGCTGTACAGTAGTGTCCAAAAGCACCTCTAGGAAGACCAGTTCCTGAGACGGGCATAACTGATTTTCCGCTGGTTGAGGGAAAACGCCAGCTGAAGGATATCTGCCAATCCCTGGCCAGAGTGCACCACCCCTTCGGGTGACTGCACCCTCACCAGCTTGGCCTCCAAACAAGGGTACAGATGATGGCCCTCCAAGCGGAGAAGGCCCGCCACCGGGTTCAGGCCAAAGGGCAGCACCTTGAACTGAAAGTGTTAAGACAATCGTGAACAGCAGAAAATTCCAAGCAGTTGATAGATGGGTACCTGCAGGTACGCATCCTTGAGGTCCAGGGAACACAACCAGTCCCCTTCACACAGACTATGTGTGTGGGTGTAATAATCTTGAAGCGTTCCAGCGATTAAGACAGATTTAGTAATGACAGTTCCAGAGCTACCCCTTCAGGCCAGCCTGGTTGTACTTGGGTACCGCAAAAATTCTGGAATAGTAACCGAAGGCCCCGTCTACAAGAGGAACCGGTTCCATCGCCTGCATCTCCAAGAGCAGAAGGACCGCCCATAAGAGACAGGGAACTGTCTGACAAAGAGGAAGAGATGGTGGTAGAGGCAAACGAAGAGGAAGACGGAATCTCTGGGAGACTATGGATAGGATCCACTGGTTGCTGAAAAGAGACTTCCAGTTGTTGGAGAACTGAGACAAACTGCCCCCGCAGGCAAGCTGTGTTGCCTGACCTTGACGTTGCTGCTTCTTGGTGTCCGAGGCAGGGGCAGAAGGCAGTGGAAAAACCTGTGCAACAGGCTCTGGGGAATTCTTGCAGGCCCTGGTGGCCACCAGATAGGTGTGGCAGGTGTCGACCTGAACCCTGGAACAAGCCAGATGTGCAGAATGTAAGAAGATACTTAACTATTGCTCTCCAGCATAAATCTGGCATGAAGTCACATGCTCATGAATATTCCCAGTTAACAAGCTGGGAATCCTCTGTAAAAGAAATGAGTTTCAGTTTCACTTACAAAGTGTGTTTCTGCTTTAAAGGAAGGAAGGGCAAGTGCGAAGCACAAACCTATCCTTGGGGAAACTTAGACACGGATGTTCAACAGAGCTTGAAGCTCACTTATTCATTTTGCAGATGTTACCGCAATCAAAAAGGCCACCTTCCAAGAAAGGTACTATAGTTCTGTAGTGGCCATAGGTTCAAAAGGTTTATGACAAAGCGGTGAGGACCACATTCAGATCCCATTTGGGCTGAGGGGCCTGGACCGGTGGAAAAAGATGAAGACCTGCAAAGTGTCTTTTGATGACTGGATTAGACAGTGAAAAAGAGCAACTGTCTAGACAAGTAAGCCACAATGGCAGACAAATGTCCTGCATGATAAGATGTGGCTGCAAGGTCAGATACAAAGGACAAGACACTGTCAATAGAAGCATGCCTGGGATCAAGCTCTTTGGCTAGACACCAATGACAAAAATTAAGCCACTTGCTCATGTAGTGAGATCTCGTAGAGTGCTTTCGTGCCGCTTGAATTATAAGCATGTTGCCTTCTGAGAGGTTGAACTGTGCTAATGATCAGAACTCGGGCACCAGGCCGCCAAGCTGAACGATTGTGGGAAGGGTGCCACAACTGTTTGCTCTGGTGAACAAGGTTGGGAATGTGTGGCAACCTGATCGGAAAGGACACAAAGTTGCTGCAGTTTGAAAACCAAATCCAGCCTGGCCACCAAGTAGCAATGAAGAGGAGAGTGCAGTTCGGTGTACTCCTGAGTTTCCAGAGTGACCGATGAATCAGTAGCAAAGGTGGGAAAGCATAAGCTTTCATGTTGTTCCACAGGATCTCGAGGGCTTCCCCACAAGGAAGACACTCAGTCTGACCGTGGAAGCATCAGGAGTGAGTTTCCGGTTCGGTGTCACAAAGTTCCACCGCTGGAGAACCCTGTTGCTGGATGATCTTGGTGAGATCATCAGTGTTCATCTCCCGCCCCTAACTCGCTGCAAATTGGCGGCTGAGGGAGTCTGTAGCCACATTGTTGTGACCCAGAATGTGCACAGTTGAAAGCAGACATTGTGTTGGCTAGCCCAATTTCAAATTTGGATAGCAAGGTCCACCAGGAGAGGGAGACTTGGTAACACCCTCTCACCTGTTTGTTGGTGTAGAACATTGCTACGTAATTGTCCGTGAAAATTCAAACCATGCTGTTGGTCGAGGGCTGAAAAGCCTTGTGCGCCAGAAAAACAGCCCGGAGCTCCAGGTAACTGATATGGAAGCACTTGTCCTGAGGCGTCCACAAATCTTACACCTTGGGAGGAAGGGAGGACCCAGAAGGGAGTACCCTGTAGTAACCATTGCTTGTGGGCAGGGCTCCTGGAAGGAGGTCCACACTGAAAGGTTGATGGTGGATGACCAATATTGACGATCCGCCGTCATGCAGGATGGGACTTGAATCATCTTGGAATACGGATCCGTAGCCTGGGACCAGCAACTCCCAAGAGCAAGCCGTGGGCACCCAAGAGGTAGAGCTAACACGCAGGAGGCCATGAGGCCCAGGAGTCTCTGGAACACAAGGCCGACATGTGGGAGGACTGCAGGAAGAGCTGGCACGTGGTCAAAAGGTCTGCAATCCTGCCCTCCGTCAGTAGCACTCTGGTATTGATGGTATCCCAACGGAAACCCAGAAAGATCAGGACTTGAGCTACCGTCAGACAATTTCTGGCAGTTCACGACAGCCCAAGATGGAATATGAGCTGAAGGAGTAACTGAAGATTGGCTGTAGCGGCCTCTGGGCAAGGACTTCGCAGGGGCCAATCGTCCAAGTATGGGTATACATGAACCCCCTGCAGTTTGAGGAATGCTGTGATGACCAGCATCTTCACAAAGACACGCGGTGCGGAGCCGACACCAAACAGAAGCACACGACACTGGAAGTGTTCCGTTCCCATAGAGAAATGCAGAAATTATCCATGCGGGCTCCAGATCAGAATATGCATGTATGCATCCTGAAGGTCTACCACGCTGAGCCAATCGCCCTTCCGGAAAGAGAATTTATCTGGCAGGGCGAAATCATCTTGAATTTGTCTTGGGATAGAAAGAGATAAAAGTTGGAGAGGTAGAAGACCGTGTGCAGGCTACCCTGGTTGTGTTTGGGCACTGTAAAAAGACGGGAGTAATAGTCCTCCCCTTGCTCCTGCAAGGAAACAAGTTCCACCGCTATGAGGTATAGAAGTTTCTGTACCTCGGCTCTGAGGGAGAGTAATCCAGTCTGCTGGAGAGGAAGGTGAAAAGGTGGTGTAGGGGGAGGGGCAAGCGGAAGCCCACCCGGGTGACTGACGAAACCAATCATCTTCTGTGACGGACTGCCATGCCTCCAAATTAAATGGAATTCGTCCTCCCACCGGTGACGAGTTCGACCAATGGAAAATATGTAGATGTTTCCTCGGCTAGGAGACTACCCGTTGCTGAAGAGGAAAACAGTTGGCCGAGAGAAAATCCGGCCACCTTGCCGTTTACAGCGGGGGCCACTGCAAGGCATGCACGGCAGTCCTGAAATTCTCTGAAACCAGAGAAGGACCTCGTTGAGATGCCGACCTCTGAGTATAAGATGCCTTCGCTGGGGTTTTCACAAGGACTGACATTGATTTGACAGGTTGAGTGCTTGCTGTGGCCTTTGCGAGTTCCTCATCCGTGGAGGAGTGGAACAGTTCTTTACCCTCAAAGGGTTGAAAACCTTGTTCTGAACTTCCTTCGAAAACTTTGCAGCATGCAGCCACGCTTGGCGGAAGAGGTCTACTTCAACCATAATGCCTCAAGCGGAAGTAACTAAATGATGGGCGGCAGCCTCAAGTAGATCCTGCGCCAGGACCCTGGCATCGGATAAGCCGCCATTAAAGTCTTCAAGTGTATCAGGAGGACTACATTCCTGAAACAGAGCGATCTCCTTCCATAGTTTCATTAGAAGCCGCCTGGATAAACTCAGTATTATCCTGACGCAGCTAAATAGCCGAATTGTAAACACCCTTTTTGAAATGGCATCAAGAAGCTTCTATTCTTTGGAAAGGATCTAAGACGCTGCAGAGGAGTATGTAGAGGCAGCTTTGACTGCAGCGTAGCTGCTGCCACCACTGATGAGGGGAGTGGACATGCAGACAAGGGCATGTCCTAAGACGCGTGTAACTTGTAGCGAGCGTCCATTTTCTTGATTAGGTGTTGCCTGGAATGAGGTTTTTCCCCAGACCTTACGGGCCTTGGCCAGGACGTCCTTGTGAAGTAACAGGCAGGTGTGCTCCTGTGTCAACAAAGTTAAGGCTCCAGAAAGCACCCCTTCTTGTGGACCCAGGTTTTGGGATGTCTAGCAATGCCATCATATCCACAACCCGGCCGTAAAAGACTAATTTAGCAGGGCTAGTCATTGCTGTCCTGGTCTGCCTAGTCTTAATCCATTGAGGCAGAAGTCTGATCCACCGCACATGGCACCTCAGGCCCCGAAGGCACGGTTGACTGTGCAACAGGAGTCTTTTCCACAGGGGAAAAGTGGAGGCAGAGGAGGAGGCTGCCCCACGTGAAGTGGTGGAGGAGGTGGCACTACCGGGACCTGCATAGGGATTGCCGAAGCAGGAGCCGGTTCAAGCGGCTTCGGATGCATTTCCTTAAATCCTTAAAATGCGCCTTCATGGGATAAGAATGCACAAGCATCTTAAATTTGCCCAAAAAACGCATCTTCAGACGAAGGTCTAGTCGCTGGAGTGGGTAGAGGCCGCTCGGAAGGGGCATACCCCCAGGATCACAAAGATGATGGTTGCCACGATGATCCTCGACCAACTGGATCCACATAAACCAAAGGCGCAGACTTAGGAGGGAGCGAGAATGTATGCAGCAGCTGAGTCCGAGCAGGCCAATCCATTGGAGGGAGAAACAGGTTCTTATTATCCACAAAACGTGGAAAAGGATGCTCTGCCCCAAAAACAGGCCCCTCAGCACCAGCTGTGTTGAAACTTGGCTTAAGAGGTAGTCAAAAAGGCCACTGTTGACAGCAGGGGTTTGACTGCTATTTTGTCAACGCCTGAGGCGAACTGCGTCACAGGTGGAAGTGAGGCCGTGGTCACCACAGGGGAGTCAGGGGTCCTGTGTTCCATTTTAGCCTTGTGACAAGGAACCTCAGCAGAGCCCGTGCCAGCAGATTTAGAGCGTTTGAGACACCTTAGAGCCTGCTGATGAATTAGCCCCAAGTGAGGGAATCTCAGCAGAGCCAGCACTCAAAGACTTCAGGTGCTTAACCCAGCTTCTTTGCCCCCTCAGCAGGATCGGTTCCACCACAGGTCTAAGTGTGGGAAGGAGTCACCCCTGAAGCCATAAACCTCAAAGGGGTCCCCTCAATCTTGCTGATCTTCGATATAGCCCCAAGAAGGGGAACTTCGGGGATAACCCTGGTGACAACAGCCCCAGTAGTACTGGGCCTAAGTTTAGCCCCCAAAAGGGGAACCTCCGATTAAGATCCGGTTTTGGCAGCCCCTTTGCAGGGGTCCAAGGAAGAAACTCTGGACAGCTGGTTAGATCCCTTTCAGGGCACCTCTTGGAGATCCTTGGTAAGAGCCGCATCCGCCCCTCCCGGACACAGAAGATCCTGAGAAGGAGTCCCCTGGCCGGGGTGCCCGGAAAAGGAACCAACTTACTGGCCATTTCCTTTTTTTCTTCAATGAACTGCTGTAAATGTGGCAGAGGAACGCGTTGAAACACCTCCTCCCACCTGACAAGCTGACGCTGGAGCGCCCAGACAGAGTGAGTCACAGTAGAAGCACTCCAGGGAAAGAGGGGAGCTGCCCTCGCAAAATGACGTTTGCACGATGAACAGGACACAAATCCCATACGCTCCAGCATAGACTGGCATGAAGGACAAGGGAACAAAAAGAAAAATATGCCCCGTGATTAAATAAATAATTATATACTTCGATACCAAAGCTCTGGTCAGTGTTTGCTTGTATTATTGTATCCGAGTGCCTATTGAGTATACTTTGCATACTGCCTAACTCTTCTTGAGGGAAGTCTGACTGCTCAGCCACAGCTACCAGGTAAACCTGGGTGGTAGAGACTGCTACCAAGTGGGTTTACGGCCAACACCTGTAGTCTTAAATCTTTTGCAGTGGTCCCTAAGGGAACTGCACAGGTTTCTGCCTAACAATGCAAGGGCGTCCGACCCCGACCATGCAGAGAAAAGGACTGGAGGGTGATGCACAAGGTGGAACCCAGGAGGCGGGGCTACAGTCATGCGCGGTGGCCCCACGTGTTAGAAAAGTTTACCATTTATGTGTCATTTTACCTCCAGTTGGGTAACCCCTCCAAACCCCAAGTTTTTGCTGTTGTCCGACAAGCCTAGCGTGACTTGCCAGTGGAGTACAGCCTTATGCTGCACTCCACTGAGTTTTCACTCACCTTGTTATGGGGAAACCAACATGCCCTCAAAGACAGTCAGTACTGGGAGACTTTGTTTCCCTTAGTCCTTTCCTATGTTGCAACTTTTATGCAACATGTTACAAGTGCACACAGTACCTTACAGTGGAGTGCACTTGGGTCTACCTTTCATTTCCAAAGGCGCTAAACTCCCACAAACGATTTTTTTGGTAGAAATGTCTTAGTTACTTACCTGTAACTGTATTTCTCCAGCATTGGTATCTTTCATAGATTCAGATGCTTGAATATTCCCCGTCGTCAGACTGGGAATCCTCGGTGATAAATTAAATAATATTTTTTATATATATATATATATATATATATATATATATATATATATATATATATGATACATTACTCACCGTAATCGTATTTCTGATGCTTGTATCTGCTTAGATCACATGCTGTGCATAGGCCGACATCTAGTGGAAGCTGCGGAGTATTACAGTTTGTTTTTCGAAATCGAAAAAGGGCGTCGACACAGGGCGTGCCAGTAATACTATCCCTAGTGTGACGTCCACTGTACCCATGATCCCTCACGCGTCTAGGATCCCCAGATTGTGTTTTTCCTGACATGAGGTAGCATGAGGAGTAGCGCGAGTACAGATAGTCCAAGCAGATAGACAGAAAGGTAAGACTACAAGCAACCATGCGCCTTCTCTCGGAGGGGAGGAAGGGTGGGTCGCATGTGAATCTAAGCAGATACAAGCATCAGAAATACGATTACGGTGAGTAATGTATCCCTTCTGAGGCTTGTGGAATCTGCTTAGATCACATGCTGTGCATAGATTAGCGAGCAGTACCAGAAGCAGGAGGTGGGATGTGAGAAGGGTCATGAGCAAACAGGTGTCTTAGAACCGCTTGTCCCACTTGTGTATCTGTCTTGGAATGAGTGTCAATGCAGTAATGCTGAGTAAAAGTGTGAATAGAGCTCCAAGTAGCTGCTTTGCAAATGGTGTCGAGGGGAACATTTGCAATGAAAGCCAGAGTGGCCCCAATGCCTCTAGTAGAGTGGGCCCTTGGTGTAAACGGCAGAGTCTTTTTAGAAAGAGAGTAACACAGCTGTATACAGTTGATAATCCACTTAGAGATAGCGCCCTTAGAGACGCGATCCCCCTCTCTGCCTGTAGCTACGGAGACAAACAGTTGATCTGTTTTCCTTAGCGGTCTGGTTTTATTTACATAGTATAAGACCGCCCTACGCACATCTAGGGTGTGTAGTTTCACCTCAGCCGAGCTTTGTGGGTTTTGGAAGAAAGCCGGAAGGTCGATGGACTGGTTTACATGGAACTTGGATATGAATTTTGGTGAGAACCTAGGGTGTGTGCGTAAAACCAGTTTGTCCTTGTGGATAGTAAAGAAAGGATCTTGCACTGACAGAGCCTGAATTTCACTGACCCTTCTTATGGAGGTAATGGCTACTAAGAAGGCCGTTTTATAAGTCAGGTGTTTGAGACTACTTTTATGCATGGGTTCGAAGGGGGGCCCCATGAGCTTAGCTAGCACCACGTTGAGGTCCCATCCTGGCGGTGGGTTCGAAATAGGAGGGTGAAGTCTCTTTACTCCTTCCATGAAGGCTTTAACCACTGGTACTTTCCACCACGAGACCTTGTTATGGGATGTGGTGTAAGCCGAGAGGGCTGCCAGGTGTACTTTGAGAGAGTTAAAAACCAACCCTGCATCCAGCAGGTGGAGCATGTATGTTACAACGTTGGAAGGAGTGCAATCAACCGGGTTGATTTGTTTATTCTGGCACCAGATAACGAATCTTTTCCACTTGTCAAAGTAACAGTGTCTTGTATTTGGTTTCCTGGACTCTTTTAGAATGTCCATACACCTCTGTGGTAATTTGAGATGTCCAAACTCTATGACTTCAGGAGCCATGCTGCTAGGTTCATAGAGTTGGGTTCCTGATGCAGTGTTTGACCTTGTTGCTGGGACAGAAGGTTGTACCAGGCTGGGAGTCTGATGGGCTCGCACACCGCCATCCTGCGTAGGTGTGGAAACCATGGTTATCTCGCCCACATGGGAGCAACTAGGATGAGCGTCATTGATTCCTTGTTCATCTTGTACACCACCTTCCTGATGAGGAGTTGGTGGAAAAGCGTACGCAAACATCCCTGACCAGTTCATCCACAGGGCATTCCCCTGGGAGTCTGTTTGGGGGAACCTGGATGCAAATCCTGGGCATTGTTTGTTTTCGCTTGTGGCGAATAGGTCTATAGTGGGGAAACCCCACTGAGAGAAGAGATCTTCTACTACGTCTCTGTGAAGGACCCATTCGTGTTCTTCTGGGAGGGGGTCTCTGCTTAGAGCATCCGCTAGGGAATTGAGCTCCCCTGGAACATGTTGCGATGACAGGAAGATGTTCCGTCTGAGTGCCCATATCCATATTTTCTGGGCAAGCTTGGACAGATTTGGCGAACGAGTCCCTCCTTGCTTGTTCAGATAGAACATGGCTGTCGTGCTGTCCGTCCTGATCTGCACCGACAAGTTCAGTAGATGGGGCTCGAACGCCTGCAGCGCACGGAATACTGCCAGAAGCTCTAGCAGATTGATGTGGTTCTTGGCTACTGAGTGAGACCAGAGACCCTGAGCTGTGTGGTGGAGATGGTGAGCTCCCCACCCAGTCAGGCATGCATCTGTAGTAACCACTGCCTGTACTTCGGGATCGTAAAAGGGTTTCCCCTTTGCGATATTCTCTCTTGTCCACCAGTGTAGGCTCTGTACGAGTGTTGGCGAAACGACCACTAGATCGTCCCACTGACCACTTGCCTGAGACCACTGTTTCGCCAACCATTCCTGCATGGGACGCATGCGCAGACGCGCGTGGGGGACCAGGTAAATGCATGACGCCATCATGCCCAGTAACCGCATAGCTTTGCGTACTGTTATCTGTTGACCTGACTGATAATGCGGAATTTGCAGAAGTATATTCCGAATTCTTTCTTCCGAAGGGAAGGTCAATTCTCTCTGAGTATCTAGGATAGCTCCTAGAAACTGTTTTGAGGTGCTTGGCACCAGACTTGACTTCTTCTCGTTGATAGAGAAGCCTAATTCGTGGAGGAGGTCGATAGTCCTCTGAATGTTTGATCTGCAGATTCCTGGGGTTTCCCCCGTTATGAGCCAGTCGTCTAGATAAGGGTACACTGGGATTGCCTCCCTGCGTAGGTGTGCAGCTGCCACCGCCAGTACCTTGGTGAATACCCTTGGTGCTGAAGCTATCCCGAAGGGCAGTACCTTGAATTGGTAGTGGCGACTGTCCACCTTGAAGCACAAGTATTTTCTGTGCGCCGGGAGCATAGAAATATGAAAATAGGCATCTTTCATATCCAAGGTTGCCATGTAATCCCCCTTTTTTAGGAGTGGGATTACCTCTTGTAGCGTGGTCATACGGAATTTTTGGGGCTTGACATACTTGTTGGCAGGCCGTAAGTCCAATACTGGGCGCATTGTTAAATCTTTCTTTGGCACAAGGAAGTAAGTTGAATAGATACCATTGTTTACCTGGTGTCCTGGGACGAGTTCTATCGCGTCCTTTAGGAGCAGATTGTAGACTTCCTCGAGGAGGATCTTTTGATGTTCTAAAGAGTGGACTTTTTGTCTTGGAGGGTGGTTTCGGGGACGTTGCAGTAGTTCTATACAGTACCCCTTGGATACTGTCGACAGCACCCATCTGTCGGATGTTATCCCTTCCCATGCCTGGGTGAAGCTGGATATTCGTCCCCCTACCGGGGTTGCATGGGAAGGGACCCTGAAATGAGCGTCACTGCTTTGGTGGAGGCGTGCCGCCTCCTTTACTGGGGCTGCCTCTGCCTCTACCACGTCCTCTTCTACTAGCCCTACCATACCCCTGGGTAGACTGTTGTGAGTTGGTGTTCCACTGTGTACCCTGGGTGTGGGAATAGCTATTTCCTCTATTGGAATTTTGGCCGCGGGGGCGACGAAAATTGCTGTTCCCCTCTTTGGTTAGGTGGTTTTGTAGTTAACTGGCCAAGGGATTTGAGGGTGTCGAATTCCTCCTTAGCGTTTTTTAGTGCGTCCTCGACTGCCTTTCCAAACAGGAGATCACTTTCCACTGGTTTGTCTAAGAGTGCAGCTTGTGTTTCTGCTCTGAATCCCGACTGCCTCAACCAAGCATGTCTTTTGATGACAGTCCCCTCTGCTATAATTCTACCCGCATTGTCTGCGGCGTCGAAAGTTGCTTTTAAAATGCAGCCTGAGACGTTTCTTCCCTCTGCACAAATGCGAGATAGCTGGCTCTTAAGGGGTTCGGGAGCGGAATCTATTAGTGCTGCCACTTCTTCCCACTGATGGCAGTTGTAGCTGGCCAACAGTGTGGTGGAATTCGCGATTCTGGTTTGGTAGGCTGCCGTGGAAGCTACTTTTCTACCAAAACCATAGAGTTTCTTACTTTCTTTGTCGGGGGGGGCCTCCGAGGAAGATAATGGGGTTCCAGCTCTTTTGCGGGTGTTAGTTACGACTAGAGAGTCTGGCTTAAGTTGACCTCTAATATATAGAGGGTCCGACTGGGCTGCTTTAAACAGCTTCTCTACTCTCGGGTTTACAGGTCTTGTCAAGTTTGGGTTGACAAGGGATGGTGCTATTCTGCGTTGAATAGATTTCAGGATGGGAATGGTCTGGGCTACTGTCTTCCTTTCCCCAATTAGTTCCTCCGCGAAGTCCCTCTCTTCTTGGACACCTTGTGTGTCTATGTGGAAGTGGTTAGCTGCCCGAGAGAGCAGTTCATTTAGGAGGGGCTGATTATCTATTGGGGAATCAGACACTGGGGCTTCCCTTTCGACTGGTGAGTCCATTCTGAAAATATCCGGGCTATTTTCTGGCTCATCCTCGTCTTCGTCCTCCCCGTAATAATCTGACACTGCGAGATCTTCTGGTGTTTCAAAATCCTGGCCCTCTATAAGGGAAGAGTCTCCTTGGCCTGTAGGGAAAAGGCAAGAATAGGGTTGGACCTCGAAGGGTTCTGAAGCCTTTACTGGTGTCTCGACCCGGGGCCTTTTATTTGAAGGGATAGGGTCCCTTGAACCTGAGGGAGAAGATTCCTGAGGGTTTAAAGCTAGTAGTTGGTCAGGGTGTCTTTCGAAGAAATTTGCTAAGGAGGACATCCTTGACATTACTCTGTCAATGTCCTCGCATGACCAGAGTTTTGAGCTTGGGGTGACCCTGCTGGAACTCTCTATGGACTGTCCCTGAGAAGACTTGGACGGGGAAGTCAGTTCTATTGTTGTGGGGGATTGCAAGGGTTGTTTCCTTTGTTGCTTACCCCCTTCCCCGTGGGTGGAAGTGTGTTTACCCTTGCCCCTATCTTTCGACGCCTGGCGTCGAGGATCGGAGGTGGAATCCCTGTGTTTCGAACTAGGCTTCGAAACTGGGCCCTCCTCACTCCCAAGTGATGTACCCTTTCCCTGGGGTGCAGGCTGGGGATGGAAGCCGTGTTCGTCTCCGGACGAGTGATCTTCCGTGATGTTAATGGGCGAGGCACTATGTGCAAGTGTGGAGGCTTGCCTGACGTCGTGCGGCGACCTCGACCGGGACCGCCCAGAGGACGTCCTTTCGGACCGCTCCTTTTGTGCCTCTTTCCGAGGTTTCGACGACGTCGAATCTCGGGTGGGTTTTTTGTGTTTAGCGTGTGTATGTGTAACGCTCTTGTCGGCGGGGGACTTCCCCATAGTCGCCGGGACGGACGACCTTCCGAGGCCGGGGACGTGCGTTAGGCTGTCTTTCGACGCCTTGGTGCCCTCGCCGTCCGAAAGTCCGGCGTCGCTGCCGTCGCTGAAGGTACCCTCCGCCTCCATAGCTGCTAGCTTGGCGTGGTGGGCCCAACGCTTGGTGGAGCGGTCCTTAAGAGTTTTTGTCTTAAACCTGCTACAGGCCCTGCAACCCGCCTCGGGGTGGTCTCTGGGCAGGCAAAGGTTGCACGTAGCGTGCTTATCTACCCAAGGGTATTTTTTATTACACTTGGGGCAAAACTGAAAGGGCGTACCCTCCATACGCGCCTGTGGGCAGCGGGCAAGTGTGTGTAGGTAAGAAGGTGTTTCTAACCGAGTGTGGAAGTGTACCACCCCCCACTCTCCCTACTGTAGGGCCGAGGCCAGCGGCCCAGGCCCGAGCCGAGGCGGAAGCCTCAAGGCCCAATCCGTCGGGTCTCGACGTTGATCTCCTCCCCGGTTCGGCGTCGAGATGCTGGTCGACGTAGGGGTGAGAAAATGGGGCAAATTAGAATTATTTTAAAGTGTAAATATGGCAAAGCCAGGGAACTCCGATGAAGTGCTTCCGACCAGAATGGCGGAAAAAAACAATCTGGGGATCCTAGACGCGTGAGGGATCATGGGTACAGTGGACGTCACACTAGGGATAGTATTACTGGCACGCCCTGTGTCGACGCCCTTTTTCGATTTCGAAAAACAAACTGTAATACTCCGCAGCTTCCACTAGATGTCGGCCTATGCACAGCATGTGATCTAAGCAGATTCCACAAGCCTCAGAAATATATATATATTACACACACTGCCACCTAGCAGTGCATGTACATAGCCCATTATAGCCTATGAGCCACTTCATTGTGTAGTCCCTCCACCTCACTTTGGTCCTTTATGGCCCCAGCCAATGAGGTGGCAGGGCTTAAGCTCCGCCCCCGGCAGCCATCTTCAGATTTTTAACCGTAGAGATTACAGTATGATGGATGCCGAGCATAGGAGCAGCCTCTCAGGGGAGGCGGGCGGGCGCATGTGAATCTATGAAAGATACCAATGCTGGAGAAATACAGTTACAGGTAAGTAACTAAGACTTCTCCAGCATTGGATCTTTCATAGATTCAGATGCTTGAATAGAATACCAAGCAGTTAAAACATGCCACCATTATAAACAGATATGCATAATTACAGAAAAACATTTCTGATCAAACCTTTACCATGCAACAACACAACGGTTACATACTTCGGGAAAGGTGGGAAAGGAGGCTGGTCCTACCTTACACAAAGAGATGGCGGAGCACTGCCTGTCAAACTGCAGTTTCTTTGTTGGTATCTTCAGTCAGGCAGTAGTGTTTCGCGAAAGTATGGAGAGTGCTCCACGTGGCAGCTCTGCACATGTCTTTCAAGGCCACCCCTGCGTGGAATGCTATTGACGCCGCCCTTCCTCTGGTGGAGTGCGCAGACGGCGGTCTAGTTAAAGGGTCGCCTTTCAACTGATGACAGTGGGTAATGCAGGACAATACCCAGCGTGCCAGGCTTTGTTTGGATATATGTTGGCCCTTGGTACGGCCAGAGAAGGAAATGAATAGCCGGTTTGAGGAGCGGAACTCCTTGGTTCTTTGCAAGTAAAACTTCAACACCCTAGAAACGTCTAGAGAGTGTAATGTCCTTTCCGCTTCCGAAGCGGGATTCTGGAAGAAGGTTGGTAAAACAATGCGCTCAGTGAACGACATCTCCGAAAGTACCTTGGGGAGGAACTTCGGGTGAGGCCTTAAGATGACGCGGTCCTTCTGGAACAAGGTAAATGGAGGTTCCGAAGACAAAGCTTGCAACTCACTGATCCTTCTGGCCGATGTGATGGCTACCAGGAAGGATGTCTTCCAGGACAAGAATTTCATATCGCATCTATGTATGGGCTCGAAGGGAGGTTGCATGAGGGCTGTTAAGACGGTGTTGAGGCTCCAGTCCGGAACTGGTGTAGGTGTAGGCGGATAAGTACGCATCAGCCCTTTCAGGAAGATCTTGATCGCTGGTAAGGAGAGTAAGGCTTGCGTCTCCGCGGTTACTGTGTAGGCCGCTATGGCTGACAGATGGACCTTGATAGAGGACAGTGAGAGCCCTGATTTAGCCAGGTGCAACAAGTAAGGCAGAATTTGATCAACCAAGGCCGTGAGGGGATCGATCGCAGAGGTCTCGCACCATTTGGAAAACCTGGTCCATTTTCTGGTGTAGGTGAGTTGCGTGGACGGGGAATATTCAAGCATCTGAATCTATGAAAGATCCAATGCTGGAGAAGCAGATGTGCCTTGGACAGGGCTGGTGGCAGTTTATCTTTTCGCATTTTTGTAACCCTTCCTTGCCATCCAAACAGTGTTTACTGCAGTTGGCACAGGAAGGTGGCCTGGCTCCAAAATGGCCATGCCACGAGGTTCTCTGTCCTGTCCCTTTGGCCAACTTGTCCATTGACCATCTTGTCCATTGACCTTCCCCAGGTCGAGCAGACCCGGGACAGTCCTCATTTGGTCATGCATTCTCCTGCAGGCTTTTGCATGCCTTGTGTGCACGTCCGGGATGTGGGCTGGACTGTCTAGTGCCAATACACATCCTGGCTACCAGAGACGGTGTGCTAGGAATGACTGGGACCACCCTGGATTGATTGGTCCATGCCTGGTGTGCCTGTATGTGAGCAGGTCTCCCATTTGGTCCTCTGTTTTGGCGCGAAGGAGATTGTGGATAGAGAAGGCTCAAAACACCCATGCCAGGTCGAACACTGGAGTTCTCACTGAACCTAGGAAAGGATCCAAGTACCCTGAAATCAAGGATAGTCGAGGAACCACTGGTGGCCGACTGGAAGGTTTGGCAACCCGAGCCCGCCGTTGTCCCGCAGGACCCCTCTGCATCTGATCACACTTAGGTCTGCAAAGGCGTTTCAACCCATTTGACTAGCGGAACTATTCACGGCACCTTCATCTTAAACCGCAAGCGAGCCCCTTATGAAGTGTTCCTTGGCCAACCAGTGAACTGACCAGCTTGCGCAGGACCTTTGCTCTGAAACTGCCGCCATTTCAAGTAGACACTTGAAACTTGGTAGATCGTAAGCTCTGGGTTCATAGCACTCACACCGAATTTCGTACACTTGGCATTACCAGGTAATGAAAGAGGGGTGCGTTTGCAGCACCACCCTCGAATCGTGGAAAGTCAGGTATGGTTACATGCAGGATAGGGCTAGCATCTCACCCTCCCTCCTGGCAGAGTTGACGGCCACAAGGAAAGCAGTTTTCCAGACGGGGAACTAGAGGGGCCTGATGCATCAGCTCAAAGGGGGTGCCCATGAGCCTCGTCAGAGACACGTCTAGTTCCCACATCGGGGCAGGAGCCTTCACCGGCGGGAAAGATTGAAAAAGTTATTTAAGGAATTCCTTGATGACTTGGTGAGACCACAGTGAAGATCTTCCTGGAGACCTGGTGTAAAGGGAGATAGCCACCAGAAGTACCTTTTATAGAAGTGTGCGCCAGGCAGGCCTTGGCCAAGGAGAGCAAGTATGGAAGAATTTGCGGGGCCGTTACCCTCAGCAGTGCAACCTTCTGCGATCGGCACCACGTAGCGAAACACTTTCACTTGGGACCAGCGCACTTAAAAGTCGACGACGCCCTGACCATGGCGAGGATCTCTGCAGTCTGCAGGCAAATTGTATCCACCAAACTAGGGCTGCAGGAGCCAAGCCCTCAGCTTCAGCGATCCCAGCTCGTGAAGCAGGATTGCGCCTCCTCTGTTGAGAAGATACGGAACTACTGGAAGCCTAACCAATGGCGACATCGTCAGACAGATTGTCTAGATACCGAATCTGCCTCGGCCACTCCGGGGCGATGAGCATTATCCTGCATTGGAACTGTCCGAGTGTTGACTCATAGCAGGAGAGCCAACAGAGGAAACGCGTACAGTACATGAACAGTCCTTCCCCCACACAGGAAGGAGAACGCGCCCCCCTCCTGCCTCCCAATACACCTTGGTTGGTGGAATGTGCTGGCAAACCTCTGGCATGGAGTTCGCAGGCACTGCAAACAAATCGATCTGGGGCCTGCCCCACTTGAAGATGCGGTCCACTTGTTCCTGCCACAGTCACCACTTGTGACAGGAGCACAACTCCCTGATGAGGGAGTCCGAGATGGTGTTCTTGACTCCCACTAGGTGAAGAGGAATGAGGAACATCTCTTGTCCGACAGCCCAATGCCACAAGTCCTGTGCTTCCTTGGAGAATGCTGGGGATAGAGTGGCACCCTGTTTCCTGAAGTAGAACATCGTGGTGGTGTTGTCCGTGAAGACCCTCACCACCTTGCCCTTTCGAGATGGAAGGACCGACTTGAGGGCCCAGGACTCTGCCCGCAGCTCCAGGATGTTGATATGGAGATCCTTCTCCAGCAGCCGCAGGCCTCTGGGTGTGCAGACGTCCAGTATGGACTCCCAAGAATTCCGTCTCCTGGTATGGAGGGTTTTGAAACCCCATGACCCAGGCGATGTTGAAGCGGACGACCCACCACCCTATTGCCCGACGGAACTCGCAATCTTGTCTGCGAAGCTTCCAGACACCTGTATCCAGCGAGTGTCCATGAACTCCTAAAGAGGTTGCATCTGTACCCTGCAGAGCAACAACTTGATGGTTCGCACCATCACAGATTCATTGCCAACGGCTGCTGCACCTTCCCTTGAATGGCCACCCTCTCCTCAGAAGTCGACGCCAGGCAGGACACCGTATTGCGCCTGGCTCCTAGGAACAGCACGTTGTGCGATGGTGACAAGCAGTACTTTGGATAGATTGAGATTCCCGGATCAATCAGTAGCTGGACGGTCGCCTCCATGTGTCCGATGGACAACTCTCAGGAGTGGGCCCGGATGAGCCAGTTGAGGTACGGGTATATAGGTATACCCCGTAGATGAGCCACCACCGGTTCCAGGCACTTCGTGAACACCCTGGGGACCAACTTCAAGCCGAAAGGCAGGGCCTTGAACTGGTAGTGCTGGCCCTGTAATACAAAACGTAGAAACTAGTGCCTTGTGAATGGGGACGTGGAAATCCATGTCCTCCAGGTCCAATGACGTCAAGAAGTTTCCTTCCTCCAATTAGCCGAGCACATGCTGCAATGTCAACATGCTGAACTTTTGGGATTTTAAGTATTTGTTGAGATGTTGCAGGTCTAGGATGAGTCGCCAGCCCCCCCAGTCTTCTTTCTGAAAAGAAAGTATCTGAAATAGAGTCTGGAGCCCCGAGCCATTGGGGAACTAGCTCGATCGCCCCTTTCTGCAGCATTGCCCGTACCCCTTCCAGGAACTGAGGAATTAATTGCTCCCGACTGGTAACCAGAGGAATCCACAGACACCTGTGTTAAAACTCCAGATGTGACCCTGGACAAGGGCGAACAGCACCCATCTGTCGGTGGTGATCTTGCACTCACAGACGAACCTAGTCAGCCGGCTGCCCGAGGTGCACTCGTGGGGGCAAGACGTCCTGGATGGTTCAGGCCCGTTTCAGACCCTGCATGCGATGTGGACGCTGTCCTCCGCTACCATAGGACTGGTAACAGCCTTTGTAGGCTTCCGGGGTCATGGATCTGGAAGGCTGACTGTACGAAGAGGAGAACCCTTTGAAAGACCTGCTCTACTTTCACCTGGAGGAGCGAAGAGAAGAGCGCTGGAGAGTGCCCAAGGAACTGGCTGTCTCCGTATCCGCCTTGAAGGCCTGGAGGGACTAGTCGACTACCTTCCCAAACAAGTTCTCTGCATTGAAGGGCATGTCCAAAACCTTTGCCTGGATTTACTGCAAAAAATAGGTGGCCTTCATCCAGCCTTGTCGAGGAAGGCAGACACTGTTCCCATCTGCCAGAACCCTGTGTCAGTGATGTCCAACGCCACTGTAATGGCATCAGGCGCATCTTCCCCCTCCTGGAAAAGAGCGATTGCCTCAATCAACTGGGAGGAACTCCAGAATAGGGCCCAGCTTGTACCACAACTCCCTGTCGTATCCGGCTAGAAGCGCCAGTGCGTTTACCTGCCTTGATCATGGACGCCGCGGTGTAAATCACTTTCCTTCCCATGGCGTCCAGCTTCTTCCCCCTCGCTGTTCTGAGGGACCAAAGACGAGGATGGGTTATATGGCCATTTCTCGCGGCTGCCGACACCACCGATTACGCAAATGGTTGCGACCTCAGTCACTTTGGTGCAGAGCCCAGCACCTGATATTTCGTCTCCAGTTCATCCCGTTTGTTAGGGCCATGCAAAGGTTCTTCAAAAGGGCCAGGCCCTCATCCCACACGTCGACCAGAAGGGGCACTGCCATGTTTGCCTTCTAGTACAAGAAACCCTCCTTTCTGGTTTCTTCGGACACAAGCTGAAAGCTTGGAGGCTCTAGCAAACATGGAATGCAATGACCCCACCTTGTCCAGGTTGGACGACCTTGGTGGAGCATCCAAACGCTTAGACACCACCTGCTGCAATCTAGTCTGTGGTCGTGGCCGTGTCTGTCCCAGTGTCTGGGTGTGCTGGGTGGGAGTGGGCCCCGATGCAGAGGCTGAAATGGGGGCGTCCGATGATGCTTCCTCTTAATTGGAGGCTGAACAGGGCCTGAGGGACCACAGGAACCGGGCCAAGTGGCATCCTCTTCTTGATCTCCGACAGCAAGGTCGGAAGGGTTGACAGAATGTCCAGAGACACGTCCCTCAGCTGAGCTGGCGGGATCAGAAAACTAGGTCCAGTGCTGTCGCCTCAGTCCTTTTCCATGTCCTCGTGGACCGCTTCCAAGTACTCCTGGTCCTAGTCTGTGGGTGAGACTTCCATGGCATGTGCCACAGCCTGGGAGGGTTGTTTTGGGGCCTCCACGCCCCCTCCCTTGTCCCCCCCCCCACTCCATGGAGCTTGAACCAGGGTCTGAGCCGGTTTCCCCCTTATGGCATGCCAGCACACTTTGCCAAAGTCACTGCAGTGGTGTCCCGCCTAGGGGGCAAGGATACTCTGTGCTGCGGGGGCTACCCACACAGGGTCAGTACCCTTAGCCGTCATTTGAGCAGCCACCACCAACTCCATCGTCGACAAAGTCTTAGCCTGTGCCAATTGGGCCTGCTTGGGCAGTTCGGCTGCCTTCTCCATCCGCGACCTCTCAGATTTCTCCCGCAGTTTAGCCTGGGTGTACGATTTCCTTTTTGGAGAAGCTCAATTGCCAGCTGGCAATTGAGGCAGAGGGTGACGATTGCACCCTATCCACCTTGGGACCGGCTTCCGCAGCGACCCCATTGGACTCGGACTTGCAATTCTTGGCCTTGTCTTGGGCCTCCACGTATGAGGCGCCCTCAAAGGACTTAGAATGCACCTCGGACCGGCTGGTCATGGGTGAGGCATGATTGTGCTCAGGACATGGGGCAGAGGCGTTAGCGTTAAGCAACGCCGCCAGTCTACTGTGCCTGTCAGTCTTCTTGGAGAACCCCAGAAATATCTCGCACTCCACCTCCTTATGGTCCGGGTGCAGGCATAGAGGCATTGTAGGTGCGTGTCTTCCACAAACACGTTATGTAGCCCGCACTTGGTGCAGGGCTTTAAGAGGGACCTTCCCTCCATCATGGTCGGAGGGCAGGAAGTAGGCCTGATAGCCTTCTGGAAACTTTGGCAACCTTCGTCCTTGAGGGGTGCTGAAATTCACTGGCAACGGATCCCCACTGTCGGCAGATGAGAGCACACCGGCTCTTTCAGAGCAAAAATAGAACTTT
Source organism: Ambystoma mexicanum (assembly GCF_040938575.1). NCBI lineage: Eukaryota > Metazoa > Chordata > Amphibia > Caudata > Ambystomatidae > Ambystoma > Ambystoma mexicanum. The sequence continues at coordinate 859,363,010 of NC_090930.1, read as the reverse complement.
ATGCCATCGAAAACACGAACATAGAAGTATTTTGCAGAGTAAACTCAAGGCCTCCCAACACTATAAAGTGTGCAGTAAAAATCTGAAGATGGCTGCCAGAGGAGGAGCTTAGGGAGAGGGCTGACATTGGATGGGGCAGTATGACCCAGAGGACAGTGTTGGTTTAAAGGAGAAATAAAGTGTGAAAGTGAAACTTTTTACTGAGGATTCCAAACTTTACAAAAGGGAATATTCATGAGCATGTGAATCCATGCCAGACCCCATGCTGGAGAAAAGCAAGCACGTCATCCAGGGAGCAGGCACAGTGGCAAAACAAAATCTTGTCCACTTACTCTTGTACTGAGACCATGTAGACTGCCTTCTGAATGATGTTCGTTATCCTTGGAGAACTGAGCAAGCTGGAGTCTCAGCTGGTCAGGAAGCAGGCTGTTAGGGCCAGCCTGGCTAAGTTCTCCGCTGCCCCGCCCTGCTCCTTCAGGAAGCCCCTGCTGGGGATCTGAAGATGGGCCGGTCGCTGGGAGTACAACTGCAACATACCCGAGAACCATGCCGTTGATGGCCAGCACAGGCGATCAGTATGAGGCTGCAACCCACAAACACCCAGAACTTGCGGAGAGTGCAATGGAGGAAGAGGAGGAAAAGCATAGCACATGCGATGCGGCTGTGCCAGCAAATATTGAACGAGTCCCCAAGAGACCCCTGTGCCCGGGTTGTCCAAGACGCAAACCGGGGGCACTTGGCATTCAGGGGAGATACGAACAAGTCCAGATCGTTGAACCCATCCTCTCCCGCCCCCCTCCCCCCCCCCCCCATCTCTGGAAAAAGGGCAACAAGGGTTTAATGTGTAACTTCCAGTCGTACTCTAACCCCAAGCGGGTGAGCTGTTAGCTTACACATTGCTGTCCCCCGGAAGATGGCCCCAGGAAATCCAGGGCCCTTCCCTGAGGGCTCATTTCCAGATTGCCACTGCCGCAATACACAGGAGGGGGTTGGGGGGTGGATAAGGGGTGGCACCCTGCTTGATCAGGTAAAACATTGTTGTAAAGGTGTCTGTCCTGATCTGAACCGCCGTGTCCCTGATGAGGTAGAAAAGCCCCGAGTGCACAGAGTTTGAGCAAACAGATATGCAGGAGGGATTTTGCACTGGACAATCGTCCATGAATGGAATAGCCCTCCAGAATAGCCCCCCCCCCCAACCTCAAAGAAGAATCTGTCACCACCAAAGTGGGCTACGGCCGGGTACAGGGGGCTCCCACTGCCACATTGCAGTCGATCAGCCACCAGTGAAGATCCAAGGGGAGGATTGGGATCCTGTCCAATTGAGACCCAGTTTGGTGTCAAGCAGTCCTCGCAAGCCACCAGGTGAAACTATAAGACTGCGAGGGGTAGATGTAACCCTGCAGAAAACAACCACCTGTACCATAAAGTCTGCCGCTGCTTCCTGAGGAAGGGGACCAGAACCTTCTTGCGTGGCCCACTTTGTCCAAGATGGCACTGGACTAGCAGGCCAAGCCACGTGCTTGTCTGCCATTTTGCAGCCTTGTTCCATGCCCTCGGTGGTAGGGCGCGAAGGCAAAATGCCACGTGCTGGCTCAGGCATGGAGGGGTACTCCTTGGTCCTCGAACCTGAATAAGAAAAGTACCTCAGAGAAGGCTCCAGTAAACTCAGAGCCCTCAGCCTGCTGGCCGGTAGTTGAATCGTCCTGTACCACAACCTCGTAAGTGACTCTGGTAGGATGAGTGCCCTCAGCTACTGAACTGGTAGTTGTGTTGGATCGTGCTACAGACTTGACTGAGGTCGAACACGACGATCCCTTGCCCAATGCAGCTGAAGAGGATGCAGAACTTTATCGCAAATCCGTGGACCACCTGGAAGACCGCCTGGGCACCTCGTGAGCCGGTAGCCTTGCTGGCATCGAGTCCGTCAATGCAATGCCTGGAGAGGCCCTGGACCCTTTGGCAAGGGCACAGTTACTTAATGGCCTTGCGTCTGCCAGAACCAAAATCCAAGCTACCCTTTCCCATGGAGACCCCCCCGCCCCCGATGAGCGTGTGCGCCGAGGAGCCGTACTAATCAAACGGCCTACCTTGTCGTGACGTGGGGTCCTGGAGACAAACTCTAAGATTACCTGAAGAAGCGTGGAAGAAGTCCCTCCAGCATGAAAGACTATTCTTCAAGGGCCAGTGACCGAGTGCGCTGCAAGCCGCGCATGCCTCAGCAGTGGTTGGGCCCCAGGAACTCAAGACAGCGCGCGTGCGGGTCCCAGGCCAGGAACGAGCGATCGCAGGATGCGCATCTCGTGAAGCCTCCTGCAGCCGACATGCACGGGGGGAGCAAAGGCGCCGAAGGGAGGTGAAGAAGTTTAAAAAACAAACCAGGTTTCATGCCCAACTGCCAGGTGCGACATCGTCTGAGCAGGAAAAGGGATGGTGGTAATGTGCCAGAGGGTGGGGCCTCAGGGGGCGTTCCCACATCCAGGCCACGCCACTGCACGCTGTGCTAAATTTAAAGGGGAAGCTCAATATTGCACTGCCAAAGGTTCCGGCGCTGTCCCCAGTTTGGGGGACATCCACAAGGCAAGGATGGAGGCAAGGGGGCGGGACATACCAGTACGAGGAAGAAAGGAGGAAGTGGAAGGAAGCTTGAAGGAGAGCCGAGTCTTGTCTGCATACGTGAGGAGAGAAGGCAGAGATCAAATGGGCTATAAGGGCAATGTAGATGTTGAGGGGCCATGGCAAGAGGCTAGAGCCCTGAGGGAGAGAAAAGGGTCCAGTTGAATCCGGTGAAGGTCAGAGAGGAAGGAGGTCAACCAGTCCAATGTCAGGTCTGCAATGCCAAGATCTGATTCATAAGGGTGGTATGATTAACCATATCAAAGGCAGAGGAAAAGTCAAGGAGGATGAGAATGGATGGAGAGTTGGAATCGAGATCGGAGAGCAAGCCTTCATGGGTGTTCAGGAGTGCAGTTTCCGTGCCTCTGGCTGCTCTGAAGCCAGACTGGTGGTCGTGGAGACAACCAACAGATTCAGTGTGGTGGATCTGCTGGGAAAAAAAACGCTTCTCCAAGAGTTTGCCCAGGAAGTAATGGAGTGTTATTTGTTTGTTTATTTATATAGCGCACCAAACCCAGAGGTATCTGGCTGCGTTACAGAGTTGCATAGGACATACAGGAAGGACAGCAAAATAATTGAGAATATTTACAATAAAGTACAAGTATTTGTAAATTTTACATACAGATTTATTACAGAGATGTCAACCTGGTACATGCATTATACATCAAGAGAAAGGAGCCAAGATCTGTATTATTCATAAAGCTGTAGTAGGACGGTTCTGCTCTTAGGTCCACAGGCAGTGAGTTCCAGAGTTTAGAAGCCATTACTGAAAAACTACTTCCACCTGCTTTCTGCAGCTTAAATCTGGGGTCCTTCAGGCAGGCAGTGTGAGTGTGCAGCTCTAGTAGGTCGTTACGAGGTTTTTTTTTAAAATGTATCAGCTAGATATTTAGCGGCAGAGTTGGCAAGGCATTTGTGTTCAAGGGTTAGGGCTTTGAAGTGTATTCCATCTTTAACGCCAAGCCAATTTGTACTACGTCTGACAACTGAAATGTGCTTGGTTCTCAGAATGCTAAACAGTTCTTAAAGCGTTATCTGCAATATTTGTAGTTTGTTCACATAATATTTACTGGAACCCAAGAAGAGTAGTATAACTTTGATCAAATTAGAGCTCTGGCCAAAGTAGTGCTATCAAGCTACGAACCTAAGGTTTTCACCTCCTTGAATACTTTAATATTGGTGCTGGCAATATTGAAGGATTTCCATTGATCATTCAGGTTATTTAGTCTTACATTCCATCCGATGAGAAGCTCAGTCTACTCATCATTCAGGCAGAGGCCGCGAGTGGCCATCCATGCTTGAATAGATATATTTTGTTTAGTAAAGTAGAGTCAGTTTCATAGTCAAGAGATGGGGATGAGAATCTGAGTGTCATCTGCATAGTTTGTGTAGGAGAAACCCAGATTGTCAAGATCATCAAAAAGAGGCTTGAATATGTTGTACATTGTGGCAAGACACATGACCCTTGTGGGACTCCACAAGTAATAGGTATAGGTTCAGCTGAAGCAATAGGTGAAAATACTCTAATGGTTCGATTGTCCAGGAATGATTGAATCCAGGACGTGGCTTCAGCAGAGAAGTGTGCAGCTGAGGTCGGGTGATTGCATACAACCTTGCAATTAACTCGGTCGAATGTGGCCGAGCGATCCAAGAGGAGAAGGAGGGCAAGCTTCCCTTTGTACTTTAGGTAGTCCATTTCATTTTTCAGGTCTATTAATGCAGATTCTGTCCCATGTTTGGGCCTAAAACCAGATTGGTGCAGACCAAGACGATTGTGTTTCGAGGTAAGACTATCAGAAGGTAGGATGCCCCATCTAGAATTTTCAGAAGGACGGAGACAGTAGTTATAGGCCTGGCATTGGTTGGTATGTTAGGGTTGAGGGTTTTTTTTTTTTTAAAATGAGGGAGGACCCCAGCATCGTTTAAGTTAGAGGGACAGAACATGAATCAGATGAAGAGTTGATAAGGGTGGTGATGAATGGCACCAATTCTTGAACTGCCTGTTTGATAACTGGAGCCGAGCAGATGTCACCCTGGACAGTTATAGGAAGGATATTATATCCACTACTTCCTGGGTGGAGACAGCGGAGAATTTGAAGCAGTTACAACGTTTAATGAGGGTTGTGTGTAACTTTGCTGAAGGCAGGTCCCTGGAGAGATTGTTTTTTTATTTTCAATTATCTCTTGTAAGAGAAATTTTATTGGCTAGCGCAGTTTGAATATTTGTGCACGAGGTCTTATCCTTGGTGCAAGTTTCAGTTGGGGGTATAGGTGACAAATTCTTTTAGAATGATGAAAAGTTCTCTGGTACTTTAGTTAGCTTTGTTAATCCTGTCATTGTATGTGTCTTTTTTAGTTTGAAGTGTCTCATTTTTATATTTTGCTGATATTTTGGCCAATTTTTCCTCATTAGCCTTTGTCGGATTAGACTTCCAAAAGGTTTCTGCACCTCTTTCCTCATTACGTAAAGCTTTGAGATTAGTAGTAAACCAGGAATTGAGGTGCACTTGAGGTTTCTCTTTGGATTTTTAGGGGTGCAACCTTATCAATAGCTTGATTAATCGTATTGTTTTATAGTTCCACTTGAGCTGAGGGGTCTAGACTATTAAGTGTAGGATTCATAATGGGTTGGATTAGTGGAAGTAAGTTATCCAAAGTTATATTATGCTTATTTCTAGTCGGGGGGGCCACTGGGTTCGGACTAGGTTAGATACTTGACTGGTAGGATAAACGAAATCAGGTGATGGTCAGTCCAGGCACACTGTTCATTGGCGATGATCACAATTTAAGTCGGCAAGCCAGTCTAATGTTCTTCCTTTGTTGTGTGTTGGCAGGTTGATACAGTGGGTGAAACAGTGTTCCATGATGCTGTTAGCAAGAGTTGAGGCATTGTTGTCAGAGTCGTTAAGTCCTAAATTGAAGTCTACTAGTAGTGTAATATGCGAGCTAGGTTTCGTATTGGTGGTGGGTAACAATCCAATATCTTCCTCAAAAGGAAGAGATTGGGACAGGAGGTCGATATACAAGGTGCAAAGTTAAGTCGATCACTGGAACCTGAAGTAACTGAAGAGATGCCTGCGAGGGAGGAACTGCGAAGAGGATTCCTTCCCTTGGACTGGCGGGAACAACCAGTCCCAAGACAAACTTTGATTTGAGCCATCTCCCAAGGTCCTGTGAGTTTCCAGAGCTGCAGAACCTCAATACCAGGAGACCTACTGGCCATAACGAGTAAATAGACACAATCCAACTCGTCCAGACCCTCTCGGCGTGTAAAACTGCAGGAACAGAAGAAGATTGACGGGGCCAATTGCGTCCTTGGTTGGTTCTGCAGAAACGATACCAAAAGCAGAGTGACCAGAAAAGTTGAGGAAAGCTGTGTCAGAGGTCCTCCCTCGAGACTGCTGCTGAGAGATGTCGTCCATTGTCCGGCCTTTCATCAGACCAAGGAATCCAGAGAACGGTCCAGAGCCGCAACATCACAGAGCACGCAGCACAAATGTTTTGTTGGGAAAAGGTATTGCTTACCTACCTTATTGCAGAAAGCCGCTCCAGAGCATTGGAGTGCACATAGCGGTGTCCAGGGCAATCCCCCTCTTCCAGCCGACTCAAGCCTCGGTTTGTGTCCCTTAAGCGAGTCCTTGAACTGGGTCTCCAACGCTGGTTAAGCCTTCTTGTATCTTCTTTCCTTGAGACTAGAAAGTATCTACAGGAACCTTTGATTTCTGCTGCTTTTCAAGACTAAGCCTCTCCGAACTGCCAGGGGCAAAGGAGTGACTGCAGAAATCAGCCAAAGCTGGAGAACGGGATGCAATGTGGTCTTGGAAAAGTAACAGCTAAATTCTGGTATAAATAGGACTCTGTGCCTATTAAAGCACACTTTGAAACTGAATCAAGGAATCATTTTAAATGAAGTAAACTAAAAAGCCTGTGTTACCTAGCAATGCTACAGACCAGCCAATGTTCCCTCTAAACTGTGCGCTTGCCCAGCTTGCTTCTGGGTCCCGCTCAGAAGATTTTTTAGCAACGCACACAGACCATTCTCACCAAACTAAAAGAATGTAATACGGTACAAGCCACAACAATTACCTGACATTTGCTTTCTCTTAAAATAACTAACTAATCTTACAATTCTGGTATCGCTCATTTGCATTACCCTACAATGCAAGCATGACCTTAAACACTTCTACCCCCAACAGAATACACCCACAAGAGGTTAAATACCAATATGAAAAAGTGGCTCCAAGAACAGCAGCATCTAACAAAGATTTGCCTGGACACATTAACCAAATAATGTCCCTTCCCCATCCATGACTCTGATACTTGGCTCTACCATGCTTTTACCTTACGACTATAACTTGTGCCCCAGAACACATTTAGATATCAACCTGGATTCTTCCTCTTTTGGCTCCACGAAAAGGTTACCAGACTTGTACCAACACCCATTTGTTTTATATTTGTTGTAATATGAATAACGTTCAAGTACCAGAATTTGTTGCTCCTGGTGCCTCCCTAAAAGCATCACCCACACTATGGAAAACAACTGTCAGCCAAAGAACAAGTTACTTTCTTACCTGGTAACGTGCTTTCGATGGGATGGTCCGACGACGTATTCCATATCTATGACATGTAATCACCACAGCTGTGCTGCTTCGGAAACTTTTTCGGCGTCTGCGTCCTGCGTCGATGACGTCGATGCGCCGTCGTCGAGGACCTCCTCCGACGTCATCCGATGTGATAAGTAGGACGCACGACGCCCATAGCCTCAGTTGTAGTTTTTTCCCCCAGAACGTGTGACATAAGTCAACTGCCAGTCAGACACAAAGCCTTGCGGAACGTAAGCTGCAATCGCAAAAGAAATTCTGCAGCGGGGAAGGCCGGGCGGGAGCGATATGGAATACGTCGTCGGACCATCCCATCGAAAGAACGTTACCAGGTAAGAAAGTAACTTGTTCTTCGAGGGGATTGGGTCCTCCGACGTATTCCATATCTATGACAGACTCCCAAAGCAGTACCAAAGCAAGGAGGAGGGAAAGAATTTAGAATCAAAATGTAGAATAGCCAATCAAATAGCAGAGCAAAGGACCGCCTTGCCAAAGGCCAGATCCTGTGCTCGGATGGAATCAAGGGAATAGTGACGTACAAATGTATGTACTGAAGCCCAGGTGGCTGCATCACAGATGTTGCGAATAGGAACACCCCTCTGCAGGGCAGTAGACGCAGCAATACCCCTGGTAGAATGGGCCCGCAAGCCAGCCGGTGGGTCCTTACCCGCCAAACGGTAGCACTCCGAGATGGCCAAAATAATCCAGCGAGACAGTCTGTTTCGTCACAGCTTGCCCCAAACGCTTTCCAGCGTAACCAATAAAGAGTTGATCATCCACTCTGACCCGGGACATGCGTGAAACATAAAAGCTTAAAGCTCTCCTAGGATCAAGCCTATGGAGCCTCTCCTCTTCCTTACCAGGATGCGGAGGAGGATAGAATGCCGGAAGAACAACCTTCTGGGCCAAATGAAATTCCGTCACTACCTTCGGAAGGAAAGAAGGACGAACTCTAAGGACAACCCTGTCCTTGTGAAATACAGTGAAGGGAGGCTTAACTGAAAGTGCCTGTAACTCACTCACTCTGCGAGCGGAAGTAACCGCAACTAAAAACACAGTTTTCAGAGTTAACAGCCTCAAAGGGCAAGAATGTAAAGGCTCAAACGGAGCACCCATAAGAAACTTAAGAACCAGGTTTAAATCCCAACCAGGCACCAGGAAAGGTGACGGAGGGAACACATTAGTGAGCCCTTTCAGGAACTGTGAAATCAAAGGGATTTTAAAGTAAGAACACTCTTCAGACGAGCGCTTAAAGATGGACAGCGCCGCCAGGTAACCCTTAACGGTACCCACTTGCAAGCCCCTGTGGGCCAAAGAAAGTAAAAAGGACAGAACCATGGGGATGTCACATGCAAAAGGATCCACATTCTGAACTCTGCACCAGTCGCAGAACTTACGCCAACTGCAACGGTACAGAGACTTTGTTGCCGGCCTTCGGGCCGAAAGCAACACCTCCATCACGTTCTCAGGGAGGTCCCAATCCTTATACCTCAACCTTTCAGAAGCCAAGCGTGAAGGTTGAGGGATCTGACCTCTGGATGGAGAACCTGACCCCCCCCTCCCGTGAGAGCAGATCGTCTCGGTAGGGAAGACGACGTGGAGGGCAGATGGATAAGTCGAGAAGGTCCGGGTACCACGTCCTCCGAGCCCACGCCGGGGCAATGAGGATCATCCGGGAACCGAACTTCCGTAACCTCCGCAGCACTTGCGGGATGACGGGGACTGGAGGAAACGCGTACAGCAGCGGGAATGACCACTCCACCACGAACGCGTCTCCTAAGGCTCCTTCTGGAGGAAATTCCCGCGAGCAAAACCTTTCGCACTTCTGGTTGACACTGGAGGCGAAGAGATCCACTTGAGGGGTCCCCCAAAGGGCGAAGATCTCCAGGAGAATCTCCTGAGCCAACTCCCACTCGTGAGAGATCGCGCTCTGCCTGCTCAGAGCGTCCGCCGTCACGTTTTCGGCTCCGGCCAGATGAACTGCCGAGATCGAAACTTCCTGCTGGATGGCCCAGAACTCGAGCTGCATCGCCTCTCTGCACAGAGGAAGTGACCCTGCCCCCCCCCCTTTTTGTTGAGGTAGTGCATGGCCACTGTGTTGTCCGTCAGGATCAGGACATTCTTCCCTCGCACAGACGGCAGAAAAGCCTTCAGGGCTATCCTGACGGCCCTCAGCTCCAACAGATTGACATGGAGTCTGGACTCCGACGGAGACCAACGACCGCTGACTGTCAGCCCGTTGGCATGAGCTCCCCATCCCGTGAGGGATGCATCCGTCACGATCGTCACCTCCGGCCAGGGAAGCCAAAATGGAGCCCCCTTCATCAAGTTGCCTTCGACGGCCCACCCCAGAAGGTCCCGGGCGACCGAGGACGGCACCTGAATCGAGTCCGACATCCTGCCGGAGGACTGCGACCATTGCGTCTTGAGTGCCCACTGCAAAGATCTCATCCGCAGGCGAGCCTCTGGCACCAGAAGAATGCAGGATGCCATGAGGCCGAGCAACCTCAAGAACTCGAACGCTGGGAGCGTCTGGGCATGCTGAAACTTGTGCACCATCTGCTGAATGTGAAGAGCCCTCACCTGGGGAGGAAAACACTGCCCCAGGGAAGTGTCGAGCACTGCTCCGATGTACTGGAGCCGCTGTGTTGGCGTCAAATGGGACTTCTTTAAATTGAGGGAGAAGCCCAGCCTGTGAAGGGAGCGACAGGTGATCGATAGATGATCCAGGACTTGCTCGGGAGAGCTCCCCCTGATCAACCAATCGTCCAGGTAGGGGTAGACGTGAATCCCCCCTTGCCTGAGATGCGCTGCCACCACCACCATGAGCTTGGTGAAAACCCTCGGGGCGGAGGTCAATCCGAACGGCAGGACCCGAAACTGAAAGTGCGAGTCACCAACCGCGAACCTCATGTACTTCTTGTGCTTGGGATGGATCGGCACATGGAAGTAAGCATCCTCGAGGTCGAGTGACACCAACCAGTCCTGAAGCTGAAGGGCCTGGAGGACTTGAGAGAGAGTAACCATCTTGAACTTGTCCTTCCTGAGGAGTTTGTTCAAACCGCGCAAGTCCATGATGGGTCTCAACCCCCCCGTCTTTCTTCGAAACCAAAAAATAAGGGGAATACCATCCCTCGTTCCTCTCCGCTACAGGCACCAGTTCTATGGCGCCTTTCTCCAGCAGGGCTTGAATTTCCTGCGCAAGGAGCGAATCCGGACTCTGCAAAGAGAGGTTCCCCGGTGGATTGTCGCGAGGCCTGTGCCGAAAAGGAAGACAGTAGCCGTGGGTTATGATCTCCAGAACCCACACATCTGAAGTAATGGCTTGCCACTCTACAAGATGCTGCGCCAGCCTTCCCCCAACCGGCGAACCATGGGACATGGCCTCACGACTGAGTGGGAGCGGCTGCGGCGTTACCGGAGGGCAAAGAGGCAACTGCCCGAGCGGCCTTGGCACCACGGGTACCCTGTCGTCCACCTCTGGTACCCCTGCGTTGGCCTCTTTGACTGCCAGCTCCTCTCGCTTTACTGAAGGATGAGTAATAGCGAAAGGAACCACCCCCCCACTGCTGTCCCCTAGGACGAAAAGGCGGAGGTTGGCGAACTGCAGCGCCCAACGACTTTGCTGCAGCTTGAGGCCTGCAACCTCTCAAGGCTCTCGTCAGCCTTGCTGCCAAAAAGGTGTTCACCATCAAAGGGCATGTTGAGGAGCCGGGACTGCACATCAGGAGCAAACCCCGACTTCCGCAACCACGCAAACCTGCGTATCACGGTGCTCGCCGCCATGGACCTACTGACGCATTCAGCCAAGTCCAGACCCGACTGAACGGACTCACACATGGCATCCTTACCATCCTGGACCATAGCAAGGAAACCATCCCGTTCATCCCCTTCGGGAATATGTTCAGCCGCTAACGCAACACAGTTCCACAGAGTGTGCGTGAAACGTGACAAGGCACAAATGGAGTTGGCCGCCTGAAGCGCCATACCACCAGAAGAAAACACTTTCTTCGCCCAGCCATCAAAACGTTTGTCGTCCCTATCAGGAGGGATGGTAGGGTACGACGCCTGCTTTGCCGGGGCCTTGGCCGTCTGCACCACCAAACTTTCCGGAGTGGGGTCCCTGGTCAAGTAGCAGGGGTCGCTACTGGCTGGACGGTATTTACGCGACAAGGATCTGCCCACCGCCGGGAGACTCTCCGGAGCAGTCCAAGCCGCCGCCCTTCTCTGTAAAGCCATATGGAACGGCAGTACCGGGTCAGTTGGGGGACCAACATCAAGGATGTCCGTCAGATCATCCTGCACAAACTCCCCTGGGGGAGCAGACCATCCCAGATCCTCAGACACCCTAGCCATAAGGCGCCGGTACGAGGAATCGGCATGGGAGCCAGGCTCAGGCCTACAAAATTCCACCTCCGGAGAGGTGTCCAGTCCACTGGCATCATGCAGTGACTGCCACAAATCGTCAAACCGACTATGGCCGAGACAATTTCATCTGGCACATGACTAGGAACCAGGCCATCAGAATCCTCATCCGCCTCCGAAATATATTCCAGGTGGCGAAAAGGCACCCGAGAGTGCTTGCTCTTAACCAGAGCCTTCCTAGGGGGTACACCCGTGACACGGGGCACCTCCGACACGAAAGGCGTCGAGGGAATCGGCGCCGGCGTCGAGGAAATCGGCGCCGGCGTCGAGGAAATCGGCGCCGGCGTCGAGGAAATCGGCGTCGAGGAAATCGGCGTCGAGGAAATCGGCGTCGAGTAAGTCGGCGTCGAGGAAGAGGAAGTCGGCGTCGAGGAAGAGGAAGTCGGCGTCGAGGAAGAGGAAGTCGGCGTCGAGGTCGAGGAAGTCGGCGTCGAGGTCGAGGAAATCGGCGTCGAGGAAATCGGCGTCGAGGAAATCGGCGTCGAGGAAATCGGCGTCGAGGAAATCGGCGTCGAGGAAATCGGCGTCGAGGAAATCGGCGTCGAGGAAATCGGCGTCGAGGAAATCGGCGTCGAGGAAATCGGCGTCGAGGAAATCGGCGTCGAGGAAATCGGCGTCGAGGAAATCGGCATCGACGTCAGATGCAGCGCCTCCAGTATCGGCGGCGTCGACACAGCCCTCGAAGCCGGAGCCCCGAGCGTGTCCCTCGACGACCTGATCGTCGACGGCTTAGACGACGTCCTCGAAGCCGGAGCCTCGAGAAAGCCTGTCGACGCCCTCGACGCCTCAGACGTCGATGTCTTCCTCGAAGACTTCACAGGAGCACACGGTCTCGAACGCGTCGAGGACCGGGACCTGGAACGGGTACGGCGAGAACGAGCCTCCTTGTCCGAACGGGACCGCTCCCGTGACTCGTGCCGACCACTCTAGCGAGCGGCGTCTCTCGACCTCACACGGCCGACCCCACTCGGGGGCGCGGACGGCCGAGTACCCTGCGACTCAAGAATCGCCAACATTTTCTTCCCGAAGGAAGCCCATTCCTCCGGCGTCGCACGGCTGGTGGGGTAACCGACGTGCCGTGCAGAATCCTCGGAAGAGGACCTGGAAGGCGACCGGTGACGGCGCTTCCGAGAATGCCTCGAAGAGGCTGAGGAGTGGCGAGACCCACTCCTAGAAGAAGACCGACGAGACTTCCGATGATGACGCGGAGAGTCACCCCTCGAATCATCCGTCGAAAGCCCCGCCGACTTCGACTTCCAGGGCTTGGACACCCGACCTACCGACAACTTCTTCTTACGTTCGCGTAAGGCTTTGGACGTGAGCGACTGGCAGTCGATACAGTCATCCGTGTCGTGGGCCTCCCCGAGGCACCAGAGGCAGGCGTCGTGCGAGTCAGTCACCGACATCTTGGACCCACACTCCCCGCACTTCTTAAAGCCCGGACGCGGGGTTGAAGACGAAGTGGAAGACATCGCCGAAGGAAATTCACAAACGAACAGGTTCGAAGAACCAGAAAGAACAGAACTCCAAAGAGTTGAGGCTTAGAACCGAGAAACACGAAGCAACACGTTCGCGGAAAAAACGGAACTGAGGCTATGGGCGTCGTGCGTCCTACTTATCACATCGGATGACGTCGGAGGAGGTCCTCGACGACGGCGCATCGACGTCATCGACGCAGGACGCAGACGCCGAAAAAGTTTCCGAAGCAGCACAGCTGTGGTGATTACATGTCATAGATATGGAATACGTCGGAGGACCCAATCCCCTCGAAAATTGGTTAGCGACTTCGAGTAAGCAGTCTACTTAGTTGTGTAGCCTCATCCGATGCTTCCTCTTTGTATATTTGTCATGCAATTGTTTTGCAGTGGTCCCCTTGCAAGTTAACACATTATGAAACTTAAATAATAATTTGCCATCTAAGGCTTTTGAGTAGACAAATGTTATGCTCAGCATCTCCTACTTTAACACTGCTAGCAATACCCTATAGGTGGAGAGCAACATTGCAATATCATTTTCTTGGACTGCAAGGGAAAATGGGTATCGACTATGCCTAGCATTACTGCTCTATAATATTAGGGCGATTGATATTCAGATAGTTGAATGATTTTCACAAAATCTGCATCCTTCCCAAGTGTTCAGAGTTCCATTGGGCATAGACCTTAAATTATATGTTAACTTCCTGGTATACAGAAAATGCTTCATTGAGCACTTGTTTAATATTATAGGGTTGTAGGCGTGGGGTATGTTGCAAGAAATCTATGCACTGCTAAATAATTATGTACATGCCGATTGATGATTTTCTTAAAATGCACATAATATCATAATGAGACATTAAATATGTTTTGCTTGCAAAGTATTGTTGGTATGCAAATATCCCAGTGAGTGTTTACTGCTACAATCCCTCACTTTTTACAGTGGTCTGTCAACTAGTACTGGAGGCTAGCACAGAAGCTGGGTGATGCAGGAGTACAGGTGGAAGGGCAGGGGTGAACACTTCTTGGTGATGAACAAATCAACAAACTTAAACCCAGTCACACCTTTCAGCACAACAGCAACTAGGTTGTGTGTTTGCTGAAGGGTAGGAAACTGCACCTTGTGTTTCCATCTATGCTCCGCTGCTGAAGCTTTTCTATATAATCAGGTGTTCTTCTGTTTGACTCGAGCCTCCCCCTGCAACTTATTTAAGTGATAATGAATTACAGAAGACAGGTCCCCGGTTACAGAAGAAGGCACTCAATCTGTTGTACTGATGAGCATTGCTCCCAAGTTAAAAGGCATATGGTATTTTCTTCAACAGGCTCCATTAGAAGCCTCAGTAAGGCACTCGTTGAATTTTGTCGTGGCTGTGGTGAGGAAGGGAGGGCACAACTATGGGCTGTATTATGAGCCTTGTCATTTCACTTCCTATGTCAGGGTTGCAAGCAGGGCTCCGATAAGATTTTGCTCCCTACTTTGATTCAAATGACAGAGTAAAAAAGTAATTAGCTTTGCCATTAAGGATATTTTATGCTTATTAAAATATGTTCTTTCCACTTAAAACTCCTCTTGAGATCGGGCAGCAATCTTATTAGAGTTGTTTCCTATGCCACTGTTCTGCTCGTAACTAACTTGAAAACATACCTGTGTAGCGTTGTGGGTTGAAGCAGGGGGTAGGCTATTTTGTGTTCACTGTTTCCCATTTTTGTTGGGCACATTTACCTATTTTTAGAGAGTAAAAATGGATGGTGCATATGTCTTAGCTATAATGCTTGTTTTGAGTATGTGTCATCACAACTCACAGGACAATGAAATGTGGATAATAAGCAGAGGCCCAGGAATTCTGACCATCATATTCATTAGGTGCAGTTATCTGATGCAAATAATTATTACACAAACTATGCATGTTAACCTGTCCCTTGTATTACTTAAAGTTGCACAAAAACGTCTATTACAATGTGTTCTGACACATTTTTTCGTTGCCATTATCCCATCTGTAAATATTGTATTCTGCCTGAATAGTCTGACAGCTACATCAATTATGCAATGTGTGTTTCTAATATAATATATTATGACAATGCATTACTTACCGTAAAAGCATTTCTGATGGTTGTATCTGCTTAGATTCACATGCTGTGCATAGGTCCGACATCCAGTGGTCACTGCGGAGTATTGCATTTTGTTTTTCGTAGTCGAAAAGGGGACGTCGACAAGGCGTGTCTGTAACACTATCCCTATAGTGACGTGCGTTGTACCCACAATCCCTCACCCGTCGAGGTCCCTCGGTTTGTATTTTTCTGCCCTGAGGGAGCCTTCTAGACGTGAGTGAGTACAGAAAAGAGAGAAATATAGAAAAAGGATGTCTATGTTCCTTCCATCCGAGCGGGGAGGAAGGGTGGGCGCATGTGAATCTAAGCAGATACAACCATCAGAAATGCTTTTACGGTAAGTAATGCATTGTCTTCTGATGTTTGTTAATCTGCTTAGAATCACATGCTGTGCATAGACTAGCGAGCAGTACCCGGAGTTGGCGGTGGGTTATGAGAAGGAACAGTAGAGAAAAGATGTCTTAATACTGCCTGTCCCACCTGGGAGTCAGATCTAGAGTGTGCATCTAGACAGTAGTGTTTTGTAAAGGTGTGCACAGAACTCCAGGTAGCCGCTTTGCAGATGGACTCAAGGGGAACATTTGCAATGAATGCTATGGACGCCCCCGTGCCTCGAGTAGAATGTGCTCTTGGCCTAAAGGGCAGTTCTCTCTTAGCAAGAGTATAGCAGAGAGTGATGCATTGAACAATCCATCTAGAAATAGTGGACTTTGAAACTGCATCCCCTTCTCTTCCTGCTGCCACCGAGATGAAGAAATGATTAGTCTTCCTCAGTGGTCTGGTTCTTTCCATGTAGAACATGACTGCTCTGCGGACATCTAGTGTGTGCAGAGTCCTTTCTCCCAAGTTGGAAGGATTTTGAAAGAACGCTGGTAGTTCTATAGACTGGTTTACGTGGAATTTTGAGATGAATTTCGGAGCAAACCTTGGGTGAGTGCGTAGAACCACTTTATCTCTGTGAACTGTAACAAAGGGGTCTAGAACAGAAGGAGCCTGTAGTTCACTTACTCTCCTGATGGAGGTGATGGCTATTAGAAAAGCAGTCTTAAGAGTGAGGTCTTTAAGAGATGCTTTGTGCATGGGTTCAAATGGTGAGCCCATGAGTCTGGTAAGTACCACGTTAAGGTCCCATCCGGGAGCTGGGTCAGCTATCGGGGGGTGTATTCTCTTTACTCCCTCCATGAAGGCCTTTATAACAGGGATCTTCCACCACGACACTGAGTTGGGAAGTGGTGTATGCAGAAAGTGCCCCTAGGTGGACTTTAATGGTATTGAACACTAGACCTGAATCCAATAAATGGGTCAGGTATAGAACAATATGTGTGGGAGAGCAGTCAATTGGGTTGATGCTCTTTCCTCTGCACCAGATGACAAATCTCTTCCATTTGTTAGAATAGCAGTGGCGAGTGTTAGGTTTTCTGGCTTCCCTGAGGATGTCCATGCATCTCTGCGGGAGCTGTAGATGTCCAAATTCTATGATTTCAGGAGCCAGGCTTCTAAGTTCATGTTCTGGGGGCATGGATGCAGAGTCCTGCCCCTGTCTTGTTACAGCATGTTGTACGGGCAGGGGAGTTTCACTGGGGGAGATAGAGACAAATCCATCAAGTGAGCGAACCATGGCTGTCGGGCCCACATTGGGGCCACCAGTATCATGGTTACTTGTTCCTGGTGCATCTTGTGCACCACCTTGTTGAGAAGGGGAGTCAGGGGGGAAAAGCGTAAACAAATTTCCCTGACCATTGAATCGACAGACCGTTCCCCTTGGATTGGTTCTGGGGGTACCTGGAGGCGTAACTTTGGCATTGTGAGTTCTCCAGGGTTGCGAACAGGTCTATTTCTGGGAATCCCCATTGCGTGAAGACGTCGAAGACGATGTCTTCGTGCAGTCGCCATTCATACTCTTCGGGCAGGGGGAAATCCCTGCTGAGTTTGTCTGCCAGCAGATTGAGTTCCCCTGGTACATGTTGTGACAGAAGGAACATTCTGTTTGAGAGCCCACTTCCATATGTTTTGGGCCCGTTTGGACAGTCCTGGAGAGTGGGTTCCCCCCTGCTTGTTGATGTAATACATGGCTGTGGTGCTCTCTGTAAGGACTATCACTGTCCTGCCTTGTAGGTGTTCCTGGAAGGCTTTTAGCGCCTTGAACACCGCTAGTAGCTCCAGAAGATTGATGTGTTTGGATGCTACGTTCGGAGTCCACTCTCCGTGAGCAGTCTGATGGGATAGGTGAGCCCCCCATCCTGTGAGGGATGCGTCTGTGGTTAGAGTGGCTTCTGCCACGGGTGTGGCAAAGGGTTTCCCTTTTTCCAGGTTTTCCTTTGTCCACCACCGTAGCGAGAGAACTAGGGCCTGCGAGACCACCACTAGATCGTCCCATAGTCCGCTGGCCTGACACCACTGGCTGTTGAGCCACTCTTGCATTGGGCGCAGGCGCGCGTGAGGTACCAAATAAATACACGACGCCATCATACCTAGCAAGCGCATAGCTTTGCGTACCGTCACCTCTCGACCGGTCACATATTGAGGGATCTGAAACAGCATGTTTTGGACCCTCTCTTTGGAGGGGAAGACGAGGCCGTCCTTTGTTTGAATTAGAGCCCCTAGGAATTGTTTGATTCGGCTGGGGTCTAGGCTGGACTTCTTTTCGTTGATGGAGAAGCCCAACTGGAACAAAAGGTCTACAGTCTTTTGGGTATTGGAGAAGCATGTTTCGTAAGAATCCAATGTTATGAGCCAGTCGTCGAGGTAAGGGTAAACTGGGATGGACAACCTGCGCAGGTGGGCCGCTGCCACTGCCAGCACCTTCGTGAATACCCTCGGTGCTGATGCTATGCCGAAGGGTAGCACTCTGAACTGGTAGTGTTTGCCCTCTATCATGAACCGGAGGTATTTTCTGTGCGCTGGCAACATTAAAATATGAAAGTATGCATCTTTCATGCCCAATGTTGTCATGTAATCTCCCTGTGATAGCAGTGGGATCACTTCCTGCAAGGTCACCATACGAAACTTTTGGGGTTTGATGAACTTGTTCGCTGGGCGCAGATCTAATACAGGGCGCATGGTTAGATCCTTTTTGGGTACAAGGAAGTACACTGAATAAATACCTTCCGTTACCTGAGATAGAGGCACGACCTCTATGGCTCCTTTTTCCAGCAGTAGTTGTACTTCTTGTAGAAGGATGGCAAGATGTTCCGGTGACATGTGTCGTCCCCTTGGGGGTTTGTATGTTGGGGAACTGTTGAATTCGATGCAGTATCCGTGGGCTACGGTGGAAAGTACCCAGCGGTCTGACGTTATACCCTCCCATGCTGGAAGAAAGGATGTTATCCGGCCCCCGACCGGTGTTGCATGGGAGGGGACGTGAATCTTCGCGTCACTTGGTGTTAGGGGCTTGGGAGCCTCTGGGGGTGGACCCCCGCCCTCTTCCTTTGCCCCGGCGCTGTCCTCTTTGGCTGCACTGGCCACTATTGGTCTGGAAAATGGTGGCAGGGTACTGTTGCTGCTGGTTTTGCTGTTGGCGTTGGCCACGAAAAAAGCGTTTGTTGGCATAGCCGCGCCTGGTAGAGGGCTTAGAGATTTGGTCAAGAGTTTTGATAGTATCGAACTCTTTTTTTAGCCATCTCCAGAGCCTCATCCACCGCTTTCCCGAAGAGGTTTGAGTCTTCAACAGGTTTATTTATTAAAGACGCCTGTGTCTCCGGTTTGAACCCTGAGTTGCGCAGGCATACGTGGCGTTTTAGGATTATTCCCTGAACTAGGGAACGTCCCGCAGTTTCTGCCGCATCCAGAGAGCTCTTTACAATACTCTGGTTGACCTGGGTTCCTTCGCCAATAGTTGTAAGCAGGCGTGTACGTAATGGTTCCGGCGCTTCTTCGGCGTCTTTGCGCAGTTTGGCCCACTGCGCGTCCGCATAGCTAGCGAGCAAAGAATTGTTGTTTGCAATTCTTGCCGAAAAGGCAGCCGAGGATGTAACTCTTTTTGCAAGGGCATATAACCGCTTGCCCTCCTCGTCAGGTGGTGCCTCACTGGTGGAAAGTGGTACCCCTGCCCTCTTTCTTGTGTTGGTTACTACCAGGGAATCTGGAATGGAATGTCCCCTGATGTACAGCGGGTCTGAGGGTGAAGGAGTGAAAAGTTTTTCAATTCTAGGATTGACCCCTCTGATTAGTGCGGGTGTGGACAGCGAAGGGATGATTCTTCTCTTCACCGAAGCGAGGAGGGGAATGGTCTGACTGACCGGGGGTTTTTCCTTAATTACTCTTTCCACAAAGTCTAATTCAGGGGAGAGCTCCCCAGTGTCCAGTTCGAAGTGTGCTGCTGCTCTGCGCAACAGGGCATTAAATGTGGGCCGATCGTCAATGGGAGACGTGTTTCTAATAGGTGAATAGTCAGGAGGATTTAGGTTCAGGACATCAGTGTCGGAATATATTGAAGGGGATTGCCAGGGGTGAGAAGGTCCTTCTTCTGGATTTTCTCCGAAGCCTTCTCCTACCAAGTCTGGGCTGTCTTCCAGACCTTGCTCCTGGTTCCCTCCCTCTTCCTCGTCCATAAAATCATCCCCTTCCTCAAAAAAATGTTCTTCCCCAGTGAGGTCATACACACTATGGAAGTCTGAGGCTGTGTCCTGGTGGGGATTGACTAGTCTTGGAATTTTCCCCCTGGGGTTCTCCTGAGGCGCTTCTCTTATTCTCTTGGGAGTGGGAGGGTTCTGGGTATTCATAAACCTCTCCATTCTTTCCATGCAGAGATGGAGCCTTTCCATGGTTTCATGGGGTACTCCTGAGCGGTCTAGCGGGGGAAAATTGGTGTCTTGTAGCTGAAAACGGCTTGACCTCTCCCACAACGTCGAGGAAAGTGTCCCGTCGCCCTCCGAAAAGCCTTCAGGTGTGTTGGGAATGCCTTCGACTGAAGGAGATCGTCCCTGTCTTTTCGGCGTGTCTTTCGACATTTGCGTAGCGCTCGACGAGTCTTTCGGCGTACGCTTGTGGGCGTCGGCTACCACGATCCTTGCCAAGCTCTCAGCGACTCGTTTGTCAGCGGAGGGCTGTGGTTTCGACGTTATGGGTGTCGATCGCTCTACGGCGGCATGCGCTTTCTGCTGATGAGCGCCGGCCGATGATTTGGGGGCAGCGCCCTTATTTGCCGAAAGCCCAGTCGCTGGTCGCGGCTGCGGTTGCGAGAGGGGCTTCTAACCCGAACGGTCCGAGGAGGCCACCGGTGAAACCTGCGTCTCCTTGGGCGCTGATGCTCTCTTCGCCTTCGACGAAGAAGAGCCATGGGTTGTGTGCTTATGTGTGGTCTTGTGTGCGTCCATGTCGCCGGGGTGTTCATCCCCATAAGCAGGGCGTGAGCCGAGCCCGTCGGAGCCGGGGACAGACGACGAAGCGCGTGTGCGCTCTCTAGGGGGGTTTTCGACTTCCGTAGCGGAGGTCGTGGTATCACGTTCCTCGTCACTGTCTGAGGTAGCGACGATGGGTGGAGCGTCGGCCTTCGACATAGCGTAGGCCGCCCACCTCTTAACCCTACGGTCTTTTAGAGTTTTCGGCTTAAGAAGCCGACAAGCCGTGAAACCTTCCTCTTTGTGATCGAGGGGCAAGCAGCGGTTACACCGTGAATGCTTGTCCTTCCAAGTAAATTTGCCCTTGCAAAGCGGGCAAAACCTAAAGGGTGTCCTCTCCATAGCCGAGGCAATAAATCGTGATAACCACCCCAAGGGAAAGGAAGGGGAAAAGGAAGGGCATTCGCAGAAAAGAACTAGAGATGTCCCACGACCCCCACTCTCCCTACTGTATTTGGCCTGCGAGGCCAGGCCACGTGTTCGGCAACCCCGAAGGATCTCCTCTGCTCGTCCCCTCCGTCGAAGATCTTGCTCGGCGGAGACAGCTTCACAACAGCGTCGAGGGGGGGATCGATATGTCTATATTAATATAGGAAAAACGACCAAAGGTCGAGGAGATGAAATCTGCAATGTCTTTCGAGGAGCTCCGCGTAAAGGCGACCAGTAGCTGGGCGGAAAAAAACAATCTGAGAGGACCTCGACGCGTGAGGGATTGTGGGTACAACGCACGTCACTATAGGGATAGTGTTAGACACGCCTTGTCGACGTCCCCTTTTCGACTACGAAAAACAAAATGCAATACTCCGCAGTGACCACTGGATGTCGGACCTATGCACAGCATGTGATTCTAAGCAGATTAACAAACATCAGAAATATTATATTCTTTATAATAACATCAAATATTTTTTATCCTATGCCTTTGGAAAAACGTGTTGTAAGATGCAACTTTTACACAGATTTGCAAAGAAATGCAGTGGATGGGAAGCTGAAATTCCTTTCCAAACTATTGAGACAGTAGCTCACTAACTTCGCATGCTCACAAAGTGGCTTACCTCATTAGTCAGTTGCACCCATGCAAAATAATGTGCGCACGACAGCCACCCAGTTCCACACGGAGAAAAATAATTAGAGGGAACATTGGAACCACTGTTAGATATTTAGCATAATGCAACAGCAACAAAAAGTCCTGTCCGTGCAACTGCCTGTTCTTTGGCCTGATCTATTAAAATAAGCAGACTTGCAGCATTTGCATTTACTATGACACAAGTCATTTTAAGTTTAAAAGGCTAGGTTTTGTACAACATAAATGCACAGCCTAACACCACACTCACAAGTGAATACCTTTATCGGTCTTAAAATCGACAGCGTCTTCCTTATCAGTTACTATTTCCTTCATATTAATGATGCTCTGGTGAGTTAATTGTCGAAGAATCTTTATTTCTCTTATAGCAGTTATTGGAAAGCCTTCCTTCTCGTTATCCAAGCGCACTTTCTTCAGTGCCACCATTTCTCCTACAATATAAAAATATACAGTAGGCATTACAAGAAGGAATAATTAGATCTCTGTGCTCAAATAACTTATGAAATAACACCAGTCCCCAATTCTGAGCACATCAACATATAGAGCCTCTATGAAAGTTAGTGTTGCTTAAAATAGATTCCCCAAACATTAATAAGGGTTATTCCTTTGACACAAATCAGGCGCAAAGTTATCATGGTTTCCTTACACAGACACTGCCCTCTAAATAGGCAGTGTCTGTTTTACCCTCTAAAATTAGTCCGATGCTACCAACAAAAGAAATACAAAAAAGCATGGGTCCTTCCATTATTGCTGCTCGACATGCTGTGCCCAATTGTTCAGACCCTGAGGTCTTAGAGCATTACACCAAGAAGTGTTCTACTATTGTGTTATCTAATAAGAGGCAGGTCTTCAAAATAAACTAAATAAAATTATTGTTGGTTAATACTGGGCACAAATAAACTGGAACAAAAGAAAAATACTCCGGTTCTGAAATGAAAACCTATGTACTTCACTCAAGGAAATAGCACACACTGCGCCCGTTACCGCAGTTCTTAGTTTTTCCCTCTCGTATGCACAGACGTCTCCAAGACCACAAGATGGCCAGACTTTGAAGAGAGGAAGGTGTAAAACACGGAAATTCGCCCAAAGGTAGAGGGTCAGGTTGGGATGGCAATGAGGAATAAGTGGGAGGAACATCCAATCGAAAAACATTACCGGTGGTATGTAATTTGTTCTTCAAATTCATTGTGTCCTCCTACATATTTCCTCATCTTTGATAGACTCCCACAGCCGTATGTTGCCGGAGAAGAGAACAGCAAATTTACTTTTCATTAATGCTGTGCAAAACAGCCTTCCCAAACGTTGCCTTCTGACCAGATACAGAATCCAGGCAATACTGCCTTGCAAAAGGTATGAAGGGACGTTCAAGTAGCAGCACTACAGATGTCATGCACTGGTACTCGCCTACCCCCGTTGCTAAGCCAAAGAAGCAGCCACAACCCTGGTAGAATGAGCACAATCCAACTGGATAAAGTTTGCTTGGTTACAAGCTTGGCCAAGCTTGTGAGCAACATATTCCACAAAAAGCTGATCGTCCGGTCTGAGTTTTGCCAGCCTATTGATGTAGAAACTCAACACCCTTTTTGGACCTAGGCGATGAAGCCCCTCCTCTTTGGAAGGATGTGGAAGATGAAAAGTAGGAAGCCCATCTTCATTGTCAAATAACATTCAGAGACCACCTGAGGTAGAAAGGAAGGTAGGAACCTCAACACAACCTTTTCCTGGTAAAAGGTGGTAAACTGAGGATTACAAGATAAGGCTTGCAACTCGCTAACTCTACAAGCCGAGGTGATAGCCGTCAAAAAGACAGCATCGAGGGTAAGCACCCTTAAAAGGACATGAATGTAGAGGCTCAAATGGAGCTCCCATGAGAAACTTTAGCACCAGAATGGGGATGTAAATACTTTGGGGACACGCAATACACCTCAAAAATTGTCAGTGGTCCAGCAGGTGTTGAAACGAATGTGCGCAAAACTACAACTGGGGAGGGGATATAGACGTGCAGATGATAGCCGGCCCTGTAATTGGGGGAATACTAGTGGAAATGGGACCGTAGAGAGGTACCACCGCAGACCTACACACATTGGGAGATATGTTTGAATGGGAGGGCCCTGCTACCCTTCCACAGATGGGCGCAAAAATATGTCAGAGGTGCAGTTCTTGAACTTAACTTCGCAAGGCTAACTTGCCTTCTGTTGTCCCCTGGAGCGATTACTCCCTCTCCTCATCGCTCCCTCTACCCCCATCCCCCAAGCCAAGCCTACCCCCAACACTGCCACCTACCTTCTCGGACATCCGGCCCATGAAGCGTGTGTCAGTTGAGGATTTTGCTGCCACTTTTGGCTGTCTCACATCCTGACTCCGCCCTATCTCGTCTATACTCGTCAATTTCTGATACTCTTGATGCTTTTGCCCCCGTCATGAGGATCCGTTTGAAGTCCAAAGCCAAGTGCAATTCCTGGTGACTCTGACCTAGCTACACTTAAACTTAAGTGTAGGGCAGCTGAGAGTAAGTGGAGGGCGTCCTGTTCATCCTCTGACAAAGTGGCCTGTCGCCTGCTACAAAGGCAATACCGACTCTGTCCTCACCAAGAGGAGAGTCCACATTCAAGCTTGTGTCCCTGCGGCATCTAATAACTTGGCCGAACTCTTTAAAATCTGCAATGAGCTGGCCAACTCTGCTGCAGTTTCTACCCCTCCTGTTGCCTACCAGGCTCTTTGCAATGCCCTTTCCTGACTTAATTAAAACAAACCAGGACATCCTGTCCACCCTTTCCACACCTCCCCCTCTTCTCCCCTCCCCATCTGTGCTTGCTGACCCTCCTTTAGCCACCCCTCCACCATCCTTCTCGTCCTTTCCTCTTCTCCCCTGACGAGGTTGCTAGACAAGTCTGATCTATGAAAGCCTCGTCAAAACAGGTCCATTCCTCTAAAACCATTAAGGACCACATTGACACCCTCGCTCCGGCCCTTGCTGATTTTTACAACCACTCCTTTGCCTCAGGATCCTTCCCCTCCCCTCCCCTCTGTAGCACTCCCTTGTACATCCTCTTCTCAAGAAACCCACAGCTGATCCTTGTCCAGCTAACTATCGCCCAATTGCCATTACTCCCATTCTGGGCAAACTCCTGGAAAAGTTGGCCATCTCAGCTTAACCTTCATTCCAATTCTGTTGGCCGACTCCATGACCACCAGTATGGCTTCAGAGCTGTCAGCACACAGAAACTGCTCTACTGAACATCCGTTAAGATCTGCTCTCCAAATTTCCCTATGTCCTCATCCTCCTCGATCGCTCTTCTGCCTACGGTCAACCATACAATCCTGCTCAACTGTCTCTGTGAAAACCTGGGTATCAATGATCAGGCTCTGGCCTGGCTGACCTCTTTCCTCTCAGATCGACCCTCCCAAGTCCAACTTGGGTCCTTCCTATCCATCTTCTGCTCTACATGTGGTGTTCCCCAGGGGTCCAACCCCTCGCCCTGGCTTTTCAACCAATACCTGTCAACTCTCGCTCACTGCATTGCCATTTCCTGCTCAAATTTCCAGTGCTAGGCTGACAACTCATTTTCAGGCTGCCCTCTGCCACCTCTCCCTTGCTCATCTCGGATTGCCTAACTGCCATTCAAGATTGGTGTGCCGCCAATGATCTTTGTCTGAATGCCAGCAAGATAGATCCTCCTCATCGGCACACCGTCACCATCCGTTCCCCACACTCTGGCCGGCTTCCTTTGGCCTTTCTCCTAACCCCACCTGCGAGGGTAAGACCCTCGGGGTCATTTTTGACTCCGCCCTTTCCTTCTCCGCCCACATCCGAGGTCTCTAAAAAGTCAGATTTCCTACTGTACCTCCTCAGAGGTACCCTGCCTTTCCTCTCCTTCCCCCAGAAGCTCATGGTATCCAAAAATATAGTTCTCTCTAGATTGGACTATTGTTAACAGCCTCTTTCTAAATCTACCTGCCTCTACTCTCCCCCCTCTGCAACTAATCCAGAACAGGACTGCAAGACTTGTCCTTGGCCTCAAGCCCTGGGAGCACATCTCTCCAGCTCTGAAATCTCTCCATTGGCTCCGAGTGGATGCAAGGATTAAATTCAAAACCCTGTGCATTGTCCACAAGGCTTTCTGGGGACTGGGTCCAAAATACCTTCAGCAATCCCTCCGCAAATACCTCCCCTCTCGAGCTCTTCGCTCCTCTACCCCTCTGGAACAGCCTCCCTGCCACTCTAAAACTTGAGAACCATCTCCGGTTCCGGAAGCACCTCAATACCTTCCTCTTTTCTTCTGCCTTTGCTCCTCTGCTGATCTGTTTTCTCTCGTCACCGTGCACCTGGCCACCCACTGTCCTCCAGGCCCAGGTGCCTGCTCACCCTGCCACCCTCCCGCACTGCCTCCAAGCCACCCCTTGCACTGGGGTTTGTATCTGTACCCATACAGCCCACCCCCTTTTTTCTTCCTGCACTTATCAGACCTACCCTGTCTTCTGCCTTACACCTAGCACTTGCAAATTGCTGGCTGCACTACCACGGTTTGTTGCCTTTATTATTTATTGTTATTCATCTATTTCTCCACTCCTTCGCACTTTCCACTTCTACCCCTTCCATGCACTTGCGCGTTCTCAAGGTCACTGGGCCTAGTAAGATCGCTGTTTTGTTCTCTCCTGTACCCCTCCCTTGCCTTATCGCGCTCTGAAACACTTGTGTACGAGCGCGATAGAAATAAAATATCAATAACTAAGGCTCTGGCTGGGTGCTGGGACTCCATCTGGGAAGAACCTCTGACCACACCCATACTTCACACCATTCTCATGCTAGGGTCAGACCATCATGCAATTACACTATTATAGCATTACAGAAGAGCAAAAGCTGGGCCAACCATAGGTTCCGGGAAAAGTGGGAGAAGGATATGGGAGAACCATTAGATGAGAAAACATGGTCCAACGTCTGCGCTACCATCCCCAAAGTCTCACGTAATGTCCGACTCAAATTGATTCAATTTAACATGATCCAGAGTTCATTTCAGACCACAGAAGCTGCATGAGATGAATGTAGAGCTCCCACCCGCATGCGTGGACTGGGAATCCGCTGAGATTTGGCACATGGTCTGGGGTTGCACCCAGATGGCTGGGCACTGGCAGGAGGTGGTCAGCCGAATCAACACGCTCTTGGGAAGGGAACTGGGAGTGCATACCCCAGATATGCCTGTTGGGGACTGCTCCCAGGGTGGGGGGGGGGGCAGGGGGGGATGGAGTGGAGACACTAACAAAGTAGCAGCCTTCCTATTGGTCTTGGCAAAACGCTGCATGGCTATAGGGTGAAAGAACCTGAAAGGACCCCTGATAGAACAATGGCTGAAAGATGCATTAAAGTGGGCTGCAGCAGAGAGATATAGTGAGGGAGCGAAACACAGGAGGGCTCCAAAGAGGTGGATCGCCAATGGAGAGCCCTCCTTCATGACGTGCAAATGTCACCCAACGATCCCCCCCCTCCCCCTGAAAGCACACAGGGGGAACCAGATTATGTATCTACAGTACGCCCACTGATACAACAGGCTAGAGAAACAGACGGGATGCCCCCATAACCAAGATGTGTGACTGGACTAAGGATTAACTGGGTTAGGGGGACGGGGGTAAGAAGCAGGGGGAGAATACAAGGGGGGGGTCATGCTGTTGCATTATATGCTGGTTTACAAACCAGTTTTTTTAAAAAAGCCTTTGCACCAGATTTAGATCCCAGACTGGTACAATAAATTGGACGGGTGAAGGACGGCACAACGTTAGTTAACTCCTTTAGAAACTGGATCACGATCGGGAACTTTAAAATACAAGCCCTGCTCTGGCAAGCGCTTAAAAACAGACAACGCTGCCAAGTATCCTTTTGCAGTCGCAACCTGCAACCCTTGATGGGCTAATTGAAGCATGAATGACTGCATCACTGGTGTGTCACAAGAGAAAGGGTGAATTGTCTTAGCTCAGTACCAGCTGTAAAACTTGTTCCAACGGCAGCAGTATCGAGTCCTTGTAGCTGGCCTTCTGGCAAAAAGCATCACCTCCATTAAGTCTTCCAAGAGGTTGCAATCCTTTTATCTTAACCACTCAGAAACCAGCCGTGAAGGTTAAGATTCCTGATTTCTGCGCGAAGAATGAGACACCCCCCTCTTGCAAGAGCAAATCCCCCTTTTGTGTAAGACAAACTGGAAGGCAGATACAAGTGTCCAGAAGGTGCAGTTATCACGTTCTCCTCACCCAATCCAGGGCACAGACTATCATGGGTTTCACAAACTTCCTCAACTTCCATGAAATGAGGAATGACAGGGACCGGAGGAAACTCGTACAGGAGTGGAAATTCTCAGTCATCTAAGAACGTGTCTCCAGAACGCCTCTCGGAGGAAATTCCCTGAAGCAGAAAAGGACAAACGTCCTGTTGGCACTGGACGCAAAAAGATCCACTTCAGGGTTTCCCACTAGCTGAGCTTGCTCCCACACGAGAGACAGTTCTGTGCCTGTTCACAGCATCTGTCAGGCTCTCATCTACGGCTAGGCCAACGGTCAAAAGAAAGATTCCTTCTTGCAGTGACCAAAACCAGAGTTGCATTGCTCCTCTCTGCACAGCAATAGTGACCCTACACCATCTCTCTTGAGATAACGCATGGCTACTGTATTATCCATCATTATCAGGACTTTCCTTTCCCCGTTCCGAGGGCAGAAAGGTAATCCGCGCTGTCTGATTGCCCTCAGCTCCAAAAGGTTCGATGTGTAGTTTGGACTCCAATGGAGACCAGCACCACTGATGGCCAGATCGTTGACATGAGCCCCCAAATCTGTGAGTGAGGCATCCTTAACTACAGTCATCTCTGACCATGGTTGCCAAAAGGGTTCCCCCTTCAACACATTCTCCTCACAGGCCTACCATAGGAGAACCCTGTGTGACCATGCTCGGGACCCGAGGTAGATTCTTCATTCTGCTGGAGAACTGAACACTGGGATCCAAAGGCCAACTGAAAATCCCTCATTCTCAGACAGGCTTCTGGAACCAGAAAAATGTAGGATGCCATGAGACCAAGCAACCTTAGAAAGTCAAAGGAGGGTAGACTTTGGGCATTTTGAACCTTCATGCTGCCTCTACCTACCACCCTGCAACAAGATGAGGGACACGTCTATTATTCAACCTGGAGGCTGCACTTTCCAAAGCATTGGGAGAACAATGCTCTCTGAAGATGGCCGCCGTCTTACCCGGCAGAAAGCACTGCTTTGTGCTCACTGGAGGAGTGCCTAACACCAGCACTCCTGATTGGCTAGCCCATAGCCGAGTTCCAGGGAACATCAGAAGCCAGCGCTGGCTGCCGAGGAAGCCTGCTGTGTAAGGCGAGATACTGTCTGTGCACAACAGTCCCTGCACCATGCTGCCTCTACCCACCACCCTGCACCGAGATGAGGGACTCTACCATTACTCAGCCTGGAGGCTGCACTTTCCATGGATCGGGAGACCGATCAGATGCCCCCTCTGAAAATTGTTGCCGCGGTCCCCAGCATACTGCTTTGTGCTCACTGGAGGGTACTAGGTGAAAATATCTTTTAAAGAAGAATATTGATTTAGAAAGACTGCTCCGTGACCACAAGGACGGGGGCTGAGAGTATGGTCCTGGGGGCTCGGAGGTAATAGTGCAGGAAGGTGGGGGGTGGGTCAGGGGCACAGGGGAGCAAAGTGGGGCTTGTAAAAAAAAGAAAAAAAAGGCAGTTCTATGTGAAAAGACCTCATTATTAAGGTCTCATGAAGTTTGATTAAAAGGAAAAACAGCAAATACAATCGGCCTCTCATGAGACCTTATTAGGTCTTTGCACATAGAACCTGGAGGAGTGCCTAACAGCCCGTAGCCAAGTTCCAGGGAACATAAGAAGCCGGCAAGTGAAGGCAGGATTATCTGCTAAGCAAGATTGCTGTGTAAGAAGCGATCCTGTCTGTGCAAGTGGCCCAGCCGGCACCCTCCCCACACTCTTGCTTACATTAATATGTTAGTCTCCACGGTAGCCAATATTTTTTTGGGGCCTTCCGATGCTCATCACTTTAGTCATCGGACTACCCCTAT
Source organism: Ambystoma mexicanum (assembly GCF_040938575.1). Lineage (NCBI taxonomy): Eukaryota > Metazoa > Chordata > Amphibia > Caudata > Ambystomatidae > Ambystoma > Ambystoma mexicanum. Next base: position 859,333,286 of record NC_090930.1, on the reverse strand, counting down.
GTTCACCCAGGAGCTGGCCTTGTTGCCCAAATCTATGTCCATCTGCCTATGGGTTACAATGGCAGACATTGTCACTACCACACCCCCCCCCGTCCTCCACCATCACTACAGCTCACTAACTTCAAATAGCCAACATTTGAAGTGCCGATGCCCTGCCACAAGGGGCGGCTTTCCAAACACTCTACTTTACTCACTGCGTCTCGCGCGCCCATGGTGCCCAACTTCATGCCGCAAAGAGAGAGGGGGGGAGGGGGCACACTTCCTCAAGCCTGTAACTGTAGATTTTTGATCCAAGTCATGCTCATCATAGCAATTGCTTGAATAGAATACTGTTGCAAATGTATCCCTACCTCCTGTACTTCCAAACCTGTAACAAATTCTCAAACGCAATACCCATTGTACAACTCGCATCGAGCAATCCCGACCCCTCCCCCCTCACCCAGCACCATGAGGTGAGGCTTTACCAGGTTGTGCATCGCTCAGTTTTTCCATGCCTTCCTGCACACCCGACGTAGCCCTCAGCTCCAGGAGTTGAGGCTTTCCAGAACATGCTCAAGAGCTATCCTGCATGTTTTAACTCATGCTTGATCCTGCATATTGGGGACTGTTACTGCACTTATTGTAACTAGCGCCTAGATGCCTCTGGACTTTGTGCACGGCTATAAATGTTTAAAAAAAGAAAACCATGAATACATCTGCTGAATAGGTTGAGCCCTCACCTAGGGTGGAGTGGCTTTCCCTGAGGAAGCATTCAGGACCGCTTCAATAAAGTGCAGCTTTTGGGAAGTTATGTGGGACTTCTTGAAACTGAGGGGGAACCTCAGTTTGCAGAGAGAGTGACAGGTGATGCTGAGATGTCCTATGACCAGTTCGGGAGAAAGGGCCCTGATCAGCCAATCGTCTAGGTAGGGGTAGATCTGAATCCCTACTCTGCTCAGATTTGCTGCCACTACCGCCATCAACTTGGTGATAACCCTAGCGGCAGAGGTGAGCCCGAATGACTAGGCCCGAAATTGAAAATGAGAACTAACAAAGGCGAACCTCAGATACTTTGTGTGCTTGTGATGAATAAGCACACGAATTGCAGACATATGTGCGACTAGAGCAGACCTGGCGAGAACCAGACAGTGGGAGGGATATGGCATCTATACTTGGGGAGATATGTATGAGGAGGGCTCCTTTAGAGAATTTGACTATGGTGGAAACTGAGGGACTGCCCAGCAGTCAGTTCCTTTGGTACCAGAGGATTAGCATAATAGCAAAAAATGTATGGAAAAGCTGTCCCGAATGGGACGGCAGCGGCACCAATATTAACATTATTGCATAACCTGGGGGTCGGGTGGAAGCCGGTGTCTAGAATATATGGACGACTTGCAGACAGGCCAAACCCTAAGGGTGATGAGCTAAGGCAGGGGTGGGAAGTGGACCTGGGTGTCAACATAACCGAGAGAGTGGGAGAGGATACTAGGGGATACCCCCGGGAAGTGTCGAGAAATGCCAAGTTTCGATTGATCCAGCTGAATGTTCTTTACAAGACATACATGTCACCTGGTAGAATCACTAAATTCTGTGGCGCCACGGACCCACTGTGCAAATCAGAAGGCGCAGACATGATGCTTATGTTCTGGGAGTGTTCCAAAATACGCAACTTTTGGCAGAAGATTGAACAAGTGTGTAGAAGGGCTGGGCTGTCGAGATATGAGTGGTCACCGATGGTGCCTATCCAAGGGCTAGCAAAATCAGGCACCTCATCAAATGTATGGACATGGTATGTGTGTTGACCCTGTGGAAGAAGCCTGCTGGCCCGCAATAGGTGAAATGGTACAGCGAACTGGAACACTGGACGGGAGCGGAGAGTGTGGCAAGGGCAAGTGGGGAGGTGAGCCCGATGTACGAGGCCTGGAAGACTGGTGTGGGACAAGTTTTACCGGTCAGATGATAAACCTCCATGAAAGAGACGAACTTGTGAAGATTAGGAAGAAAGTACATGTGTAGTAGCTTGCTATGAAGTGCAAAATGGGACAGAGGTCATCTGGCCCAAGCGGCCCTGGACACTCCCTGAATGCTGGCTCCCTCGGAAAACTGAAAGGCTACCCCACATGAATATGAAGTTGACCAAGCATTGAAGACCAAATGTTACAATGTCACTGTATATTGCATAGTATAAATACTAATAAAAACGATTTGCACTCTGGAGCGTGCAAGGTGTGCCGAAAAGGAGAGGACACCATCCAAATAATACAATAGGGTCGATCTCCTTAGAGCTGGCCCAATGACAGAATCTAGACCATTTGCTCTTGTATTGGCTCCTAGAAGCTTTGCTTCTGGCGCCTTGTATGATAGCCAGGTTAGCCTGCGATAGGTTCAAGTGTTTCAGAGTGACCAATTCAGGAACCACGCTGCGAGGACTAGCTTGTGAGGAGCAGGGTGGAGGACCCTCCCCTCCTGCTGTGTCATGAGCGCAGCTGGTCCCAGCGGTAGGTGAATGGGAGGCCTGTGATAGGCTGAGCAACTAGGAGAAACATGGTCTCGCCGGCCACCAGGGAGCTATCAAAATGATACTGAGGTGACAAGATTGCTTCAACCTGCAGATCGCCATGTGCAACCAGGGGGGTGGGCGGGAAGTCGTACACCCTCATGTAGTGCCACGGCAGCTGGAAGACACAGCCCAGGTAGCAGGGGCCTTGCCTCTGCCAAGAGGCAAACTGCTGGCATTTCTTGTTGATGTGTGAGGCAAACGGATCCACTTGGGGGTGCCCCCATCTGCGGAAGACTTCCTCCAGTACCAGGCCTTCAATTGCCACTCAACTGTCCACCCCCTCTGCCGAGTATGTTCGCCTCCAGTTTGCCTGTCCATGGACGTGGACAGCCATGAGGTAGATGTTCTCCAGGGCCCACTCCCACATACTGATCGCGAGGTTGCAAAGTGGAGGGGATCTGGTACCATCCTGCTTGTTCACATAGTACATGCTGGTGGAGTTGGCCATCTGGAGAAGTACTGTCTTGCCCTCTATGAGAGGGAGGAAGGCTTTGAGGGCAAGCCACATGGTCTTCAACTCTAGCCAGTTGATGTGGGACTCCTGTTCCTGCCGGGTCCAGACTCGATGGATGCTTTGGTTGTCCAGAGTGGCACCCCAGCCCTCGAGGGAGGAGTCTGTCAGGACAGTGCCCTGAGGGAGAGGCTGTCTGATGGGCTTGCCCCGCCGTAGGTTGAAGTCCGCGGACCACCAGACAAGGTCTGGGTGGAAAGACGTGGGAATGTCCACAGGCTACGATTGTGAGCCCGTCTCCCGATTCCAGAAAGCTGTGGAGTGCCGCTGCAGCCTCCTCATCCTGAGTCTTGTGTGGGGGACGGCCAGAAGGACTGCCGCCATAATGCCAAGTAGGTGTTGGCACCACCAGGCAGACGTCACAGTCCTACAAAGGAAGTGAGTCGTGGCTCTCTTGATGGCCGTGATCTTGTCCTCTGAGAGAAACACCCTCTTGGAGACGGTGTCCAGATGAGGCCCAGGAAGGTAAACTTCTGCGTGGGTTGCAGCTGAGACTTCTTGAGATTGATAGTAAACCCCAGGTCGTGGAGTGTTCATAAGAGCGGAGGCGGTGTGAAGAATCGCCTCCGGAGAAGAGGCCCCTACGAGCCAGTTGTCTAGGTATGGGTAGATGTGGTGGCCCCCGAGAGCCACCACGGCATTCATCAGTCTGGGGAATACCCTGGGGGCTGAGTTGAGGCCGATGGGTAGAACCTTGCACTGGAAATGGCAGCCCATGATCCTGAAGCGCAGAAAGGACCGATGAAGCTGCCATATTGGGACTTGTTGAAATGAGTCCTTCAGATCCACGGAGCACATCCAGTCTCCCCTGTTCAGTGTCTCCGCAATGAGTGCTGGCGTAACCATCTTCAATTTTTGTAGAGGTAGGGAGCGGTTCAGGGTGGAAAGGTCCAACCCAACTGTCAGGGCAGCCTGGTTCTTCTGTATGGCAAAAATCCTGGAATAGAAACCCAATCCTCTCTGGGAGGGTGGGACTTCTTCCACTGACTGGTTCTCGACGAACGACCGGACTTCTGCCAACAGAGTTGCTGTCCCAATCTGTGGGAGGCGAGGAGAGGGAGGGACCGGTAGATAGTACCCTGTGGAGACTACAGGATCCAGGCATCCAAAAAATGTTGGCACTAAAATTGCACGCGAGAGGCAAGCCTGCCCCCCACCAGACTTGGATCTGAAGGGGTCGGTTCATGCCTTTTTTTCCCCTCTGAGGCTGGTGGGGAGGAGGGGGGCGGAAGATCCTCCTCCTCCTCCTCCTCCTCCTCGGCTGTGTCTGCCCGAGTGCTCGGAGGATGCAGAACTGGTGGAAGGTAACTAGGTGCCGTGGGCTGCAGTGTGGGAACCGGAGCCTGTAGAACCGCCTAAACTGCCAGTGGCCAGAGTGGGAGCCGACAAAGGAAGCATTGGAAGCACTGGGGCCTGAAGCATCGAGCCACTGGAGGAATGACAAAAGGTACCGGTGGGGTGACCTGAGAGAGCAGGTCCCTGATCGCATCCCAAAGGATCTATCCCATCTGAGGCGTTCACATCAGCACCAGAAACCTTTCGAAGAACCCGTCTTCAGAGGCTGAGGATGTGGCAGGAGATATTGGAGTGGCCACAGGCTGTTGGTGCCAGAGCGCACTTTGTCTGGGACGCAGGGGGAACCTTCCCTGTGCTGCTGATGGATACGCTGTAGACCACGTACCTGGTTGACCGCAATCCCACCTTGTGTTTCATTCCTTGGCCTGCTCTGCTAGAGGAGGCATTGGACGAGCAGCCATTTTGTCTGGCGCAGTGGCCATTTTGTGGAGCTACGTGCTGAAGTTGTGGTGCCTGGCTCGCTGGAACCAGCCCTGTCCAAGACGCTTGGTGTTGGATCGTAAGGCTTATCCCACGCCATCAACCCTTGGCAGAACCAGAAAAACCTTCTTCCCCTTTAAAAATTTAGAGGCGCTCAGGGGTGTGGCCCTGGGAGCATATGCTGCCCTGACTCCGCCCTCCGGGGCCACACCTCAGTTCCCATTGACGCATCGACAATAGATTTAACATTGCCTAATGACACCAGTATTATGAGGGGGAGGCTGGTGGGAAGTATTGCGTCCCGTCCCCTTTCCTCCATACTGCATGGGCGGTTACAACTGAATGTAGCCCACAGTGGAGAGGAGACCCTCCTTAAGCAAAAAGGTTCCCGAGAAGCGAATGTCCGAAAGCCGCCTCTGATCTAGAGTCAGCATCCAAACAGTAATGCTTGCAGAAAGCCGAGGGAGTGGCTCAAGTGGCTGCCCTGCTTATAACTTGCCAAGGGAAGTGGCGCTGGAATGCGATGGCCGTTGCCTTGGCACAGACTGTGTGGGCGTGCATGTTTGCCGGAAGCAGCTTGTGCTGGCCCTCGTACGCTTCCTTGATGGCCGCGACCATCCAGCGGAATATGGAGGCCTTGGAGACCTGATAGCCTGGTTTTGAACCTCCGACAGTGACAAACAGGGCGTCTGATTTGCAGAAGCCCTTGGCCCTGTCCAAGTAAAATTTCAGGGCACGCCCGACAACCAGGCAGTGCAGCACTTTGTGCTTCGTCCTTGGGATCAGAAAAAAACGGAGATAGGACTATTTCCTCGTTCAGGTGGAAAGACGACGGCACCTTGGGCAGAAAAGCTGGGTGTCCCCATAGGACTACTTTGTCCCTGTGAAAGGTAGTATATGGTTCCGAGGAGAGCAGCGCCTGATTTCGCCGACTCTGCGAGCTGAGATGAGGCCTACCAGCAAGGCAGTCTTGATGGGGACCAGCCTGATGTCCGTGGACGCCATTGGCCCAAACGGTTTGTGCGCCAGAGCGTCCAAGACTGTGTAGAGATCCCCCACTGGGTGCGGCCTCTTGATGGGCGGGTAGAGCTTTGCAAGCCCGGCCAAACGTTTGACGATGGGGTTGGAGGAGAAGATTCCCCCCCGCCTCCTCCTCCTCCTCTGAATTCCCGATGGTTGCGAGGTATGTACGGCAGGTGTTCACCTGCACACCGATTGGGAGAGGTGCGCCGCAAAGGAGAGCACGTCGTCCAAAGTGCATGCCAGGGGGTCGATTTCCTTGGAGGCTGCCAGTGGCAGAATCTGGTCCATTTACTTTTATACTGGGCCCTGGTAGCCTTGCTCCTTGCGCCCTGTATGATTTCTAGTTTAGCCTGGGAGAGGCTGAGGTGCAGAAGCATTACCTGCTCAGGTACCACGCTGTGAGGGCTAGTTTCTGTGATGCGGGGTGGATGACCCTTCTCCCCTGCTGCGCCAGAGGATGAGCTGGGCCTGTTGAGAGGTGAATCGGAGGCATCTACGAGAGGCTGCACAGCTCTGAAAACCATGGCCTGGCCGGCCACCATGGAGCTATTAGAATTATCTTGCAAATGACTGAATCAGCGGTGTGGGCGGGAAGGCGTAAGCCCTGATGCCGTTCCACTGAATCTGAAATGGTCGCCCAGGGAGCCTTGGCCCCGTCCCTCACAGGAGGCGAACTGAGGGCACTTCTTGTTGTGCCAGATGGCAAAGAGGTCCACCTGGGGATGACCCCACCTGTAGATCTGAATGACAAGGTTGTTTAGCTGCCACTCAATTTTCTGCTCCCAACCTGCTGAGCCTGTCCACCTCCAGGCTGGCACCCACCGGGAGGTGGATTGCCATGAGGTAGATGTCATTTTCCAGGGCCCACTCCCACATGCCGATTGCCAGTCTGCACAGAGGAGGGGCTCTGGTTGGTGCCTGCTTGTTGATCTAGTACATGCTGGTCGAGTTGTCTGTCTGGATGAGGACAACCTTGCCCCTGAGAAGTGGTAGGAAAGCTCTTAGCGCTAGACAGATGGTGTTCAGCTCTAACCAATTGATGTGGTATTCCTGCTCCTGTTGAGTCCAGGTGCAGTGGACCGAGAGATCATCCAGGGTGGCTCTCCAGCCTTCAAGCAAGGAGTCTGTGGTGGTGGTGGCCTCCAGATTGGGAGGTGGAAAGGGCGTTGCTGGCCCTGGACCACAATGTTAGGTCTGGGTGGACAGATGGAGTAACGTTGATCCTCTCGGATTGAGAGCCCCACTCCTGGTTCCATGAGGCTGCGAAGTGCAGGTGAATCCTCAGTCTCATGTGTTGGAAGGTTAGTAGGACCGCTGCCAAGAGACCCAGGAGATACTGGTACCACAAAGCCGTGGTCACCTCTCTGCTGAGGAAGACAGTGGTGGCCCTCTTGATGGCCGAGATCTTGTCCTCCGACGGAAAAACCTTCTCGGAGCACGTGTCCCAGATGAGGCCCAAGGATGTCAGTCTGCGTGGGCTGCAGCTGCGACTTCTTGAGATGGAGCGAGAAGCCCAGATTGTGCAGCGTGTATATAAGGGCATGAGAGGAGTGGTGAACCGCTTCCGGAGATGTAGTCCTGAAGAGCCAGTCGTCGAGGTATGGGTAGATGTGGAGGCCCTGCACTCTGAGGAGGGCAGCCACTGTATTCATGAGCCTGGTAAAGACCCTGGGGCAGAGTTGAGGCCAAAAGGACCTTGTATTGAAAATGGCAGTCCATGATCCTCAACCGAAGGAAAGAACTATGGGGCTGCCAAATCGGGACATGTAGGTACGCGTCCTTCAGATCCAGGGAGCACATCGAGTCTCCCTTGCACAATGTCTCTGCTATAAAAGCTGGCGTAACTATCTTCTTGAGGGAGTGGAGAGGAGAGGATGGGATGGGAAGGCGGTACCCCGTGGATACTACGGAGAGGATCCAGGGGTCCGCGAAATTCTGGTGCCAGAAATGTGCATAAAGAGCAAGCCTGCCCCCGCCCCCCACTGGAGACACGTGGACCTGGAGGGACGAGTCATGCCTTCTTTCCTTCGGAAGCTGTCGCGGCGGAGGGGGATTGGAAAAAGCCCTTATTCCTCCCACCCCGCCCCACCTTTTTGTTGCTTGCGCCGGTTCTGAGACGGCGAGTGGTCAGGCTGCCTGGATCTCTGTTCCTGGAAGCCACTGAACCCTCCATACGTAAACCCCCTGTCGGAGCGCTGCTGTTACTGGGTGTACGACTTGGGTGTGGCCTTTGTCAAGATGGATAAGGACTTTGCATTTGTGAGATGTTTTTCTTCTTGTCCAGCCCTTTAGATCTAGATCTAATATGCGTTCCTGGACACCCGGGTTGAACTTCATTGCCCAGAGCTAGGCTGTCCTCATGTCTGTGGTGATACAGATGGCACGGCAAGAGGTGTCAATATGGGCCACAGTGGATTCCATGAGGTCCTGCACCACCAGTTTGGCCTCAGCCAGCTCCACCTTAAAACGTGATTGGCTGTGTAGGGATTTCCGGGAGGAAGTCCGCAATCTCCCGCCATAACCTTTGGTTAGCAGCAGCCAGCATTGCATGGCATGGCATGGGCAATAGCCCGACGAAGATGCAAGGACGCATTGGAATACAGCTTTTTCCCGTACGCCTTGAAGATCTTCTCCTCCTTGCCTAGCAGCGTCGAGGAGGCGGCGGCGGACGACTGAGGCATGGAGTATAGTGATGCTGCTGCGATCACCGAGGTGTGTAACTGAGGATGGGCCGATAGCAAGAGTGTATCCCATTCCATCTGCATGTACTTTGCGTCCACGTGTCGATTGACCGGCTGGACCGAGTGGGGCTTGAGCCAACACTTCTTGGCCAAGGAGACTACATTGGTTTGCAGTGTAATCCCAGTTTTGGCAGAGGGGCGTCGTGTGTGGACATCTGCCAGAACCCCCTCTCTTTTGGCTGCAGAGTCTCGGGTTGGGGTAGGCCCAGGAACTCGGCCAGCCGTGCAAGACGTTAGTGGAAGGCCTCGGCTGAGGATGGTGTGGCCAGATCCTCCTCATCCATATCCTGTGGATCAGGAGGACACTGGAGGTAGAGGAGTAGCTGGAGGCTGGGGTACAGTGACCGCGGCCGGAGGCCGAGGAGGAGCCGGAGGAATCAGATGGGGAGCCAGAGGCAGCGGCTGCGCCGGGACCGAAGTGCTAGCGGAGGAGCTTGTGGTGCCGGTAGCATCCTAGGGAGGACCTCCCCGATGGCGTCCTTGAGGATAACCCCCCCCCCCCCCCCATCCGAGGTGACTTCATGAGCCTGAGGAACCTCTCGAAGAACCCCTCTTCACAGGCCAGAAAGGTGATAGGGGGCCCTGACAGGGTAGCTGGGAGCTGCTGGAGCCGCTGCATACCCTGCCCGTATGGACGCAGTGGAAAACTGCCCTGCGCATAATGATAGGCTGTAGGCCACGTACCTGGTTGAGGCCAGTCCCACCTTGACACTCTTTCTTTGCCGAACTCCTGGAATGGCGTTGGACGGGTGCCCATCTGGCACGGCAGCCATTTTGTCGAGCTACCTGCCACGTGCCTGCAACATGTGGCTCAGCTCGCTGGGCCCAGCCTGCTCCAAGACTCTTACGTGTGGATCACGAAGCCTACCCTGCTCCTCAGGCCTAGACCTGGTAGGTGGGACACCTTCGGCACGGGGGTCGTTTGAGCTGCGTTTAGGCTCCCCCTCAGACGTATTGTCGGTACTAGGGCATAGCCCATCGCCCATACTGCCAGTACAAGCGTGGTGCCCCTCGGATGACAATCCGGTACAAGAACCTTCTGGTCCCTCAACACTGCCCCTGGTAGGATCCGTGGATCCCTCTGCCCGAAGGCCGGTAGCTGCAGCAGCCTCGGTGCAAGTGCTGGTACAAGGACCTGACCGGTCAGTCCTGCGCGGGAGTGTCCTTGGGAAGGAGTCTCCTTTGCAGGGTGCGATGAAGAATAGGAGCCCTACTTTGGGCCTGGTTCAGTGTTTCACGAAGATCTTGAGGTCCCCTGGAAGTGACTTCTGGAAGTGACTTCTGGAAGTGACTTCTGGAAGAGCTCCCTTCACCTGGCTAGTCTGATCTTCAGCGATTTCGATAACAGGACATTGCACACTGTAAAAGCTTGCCAACCATGTTTTGGGTCAAGGCAATGTAGGCAGAGGGCGTGGGGGTCTGTGGGAAGAACACGTTGCAGGATGGACACCTGCTGAACCCTGTGGAAGTCAACATGCACCAGGGAGGAGCGCGACGCCCGAGGACCAAGTACCTGAATGATAAAAAGACAAAAAAAGACAGAAGTATCCATGTGTGGAATTACATGGCCGAAGCCAAACCCAGGAGTGCTGGAGAATTCGGCCTGTTTCTGTTGACACGGAAAAGGGAACCGAGGTGTGGCGCCAGAGGACAAAGTCAGGGCAGCGCATGCTCCCATGGCCGCACCCCTGCGTGCCTCTAAATTTAAAGGGGAACAAGGTTTTTTTCTGGTGAAAAAGGTTGTGTCTCCTTGGAAGGGACGCCCATGCAGTATGGTGGCAAGGGGACGGGGCGCAAGTACAAAGGGGCGATTACAAACAGCAATTGCCATATGTTGCACCACACCCCTAAACCGATCCTGACTTGGAAACTGGGTTGGGAGGAGAGCGAGAGAGGGGTAACTGTTCAATCCTACTGACAGGGAGCAGGGTACTTACCCCAAGATTGTAAAATTGGTGATGTCATTGCTGCTATATAAGGGGGACTGCACTAGAACAGAGGACACCCAAAAGAAACTAGGACAAAAAGGAGAAAAACAGGAGGACAGAAGAGAGACCATCAGGAAGGCTGCTGAAACTTACCATATGAGACACCAGAGGAGATTGCTGAGAGTGCATTGGGGTGGATCTGTCCATTTCTAAGAAGGCCTCTAAGCTCACTGGGACCTGTGGTGGAGAACGGGAGGCCATCTTTGAGAGTGAAGTGACCAGACCCCTGCACTCTCTTTCCAGAGTGTCCCAATACACAGCAGGCTTTCCTGAACCTTTAACAGAGGATTGCTTTGCAAGTAGAACCAAGCCCAGGAAAACCAAAAGGTGGGGGCAGTCTGCGTGCCTTGAATCCTTTGCCATTATAGTGTGTGGGGAGGGTATGGGGGGACCAAAATTGCAGATCCTTAGCCTATGTAACTGAAAATATTAACTTAAATAAATCCCCATTTGGCAGAACACTACAGGGGTGAATTTTGCGCGGAATACTATAGCCTATGATTTAATTGGGTAATCCTTGCTGTCCAGCTGAGGCAGACTTCTTTAAGAGGGTGTCTTTGTTCTTCAATCAGTCCAACATTTTTATCCAGCTTCCCCAACACTGGCCTTTCAGCAAGGTGGGGGGGCGGTGGTCCCTCGAAGGCCTCCGTCGAGGGTGATGTCATCGGGTATACAAGCAGCAGTGTGGCGCTCATTGGCCTCAGTTCTGTTTTTCCCCCCTCACTCTTGTTCTACTGTGTAGATTGTACCGGTAGTCAGGTATTAGCCTTGCGAGAGTTGAAGTGGCAATAACCTGGAAAATCTGCAGAGGGGTAGGATGGGAGGGCGATGAGGAATACGTTGGAGGAATATCCAATCGAAAGAATGTTACCAGGTGGTAACTTGTTCTTCGAATGGATTGTGTCATCCAACGCATTCCTCATCTTAGATAGACTCCCAAAGCAGCATGGACAATTGCCTGGAGGAGGGAGTAGATTTTTTGATACCCTTAAATGGCTGAATATAGTACTGCTTTACCAAAATTCAGCTCCTTAGACTGGGAAGCATCCAGACTATAGCATTTTGAAAAAGTATGCAGCGATGACCAAGTAGCTGCTTCACAAATGGATTTTATGGGAACACCCCTTTGAAGGGCTGTCAAAGAGGCGATGCCTCTGGTGGAATGGGCCCTTAAGCCTTCTGGTGGGTCTTTCTCCGTTAATCTGTAGCATTCTGAAATGCAAAGCACAATCCAACGTGATGTGGTTTGTTTGGACAACGATTGACCCAATTTCCTTCCAGCGTAGCCAATGAAAACTTGATTATGCACTTTAAGTTTGGAAAGCCTAGAAATGTAAAAGCTTAGAGCTCTTCTCGGATCCAACCCTTGCAATCTTTCCGCTTCCTTACTAGGATGAGGTGGAGGATAGAATGCGGGTAGAACAATTTTCTGATTTAAATGAAAATCTGACACAACTTTAGGTTAAAATGAGGATTTAACCCTTAATACCACTCTGTCCCTATGGAACACAGTATAGGGTGGCCAATTCGCTCACTCTTCTTGCAAATGTTAAAGCAACTAGGAAAGCAGTTTTCCATGTCAGTAATCTTAATGGAGGGGGATTCACGTCTACCCCTACCTGGACGATTGATCAGGGCATGTTCGGCCGAACAAGCACTGGATCATCTGAAAGTCACCTGCCACTTCCTCCATAGACTGGGCTTCTCCCTCAATCTCAAGTCACAAATGACACCTTCCTAACAGCTCCAGTACATAGTGGTTGTATTAGACATTGGGAAAGAGCTTGCCTCCCAAGTCGAGGGCTCAAGACATTCTTCAGATGGTTTCCAAATTCCAAAATGCCCAAAGTCTCCAGGCCTACGACTTTTTAAGGTTGCTGGGCCTCATGGCACCCTGCATCTTCCTAGTGCCAGAGAAACGCCAGAGGATGAGATCCCTTCAATGGGCTCTAAAGACTCAATGGTCCCAGTTCTCAGGTCAAATGACGGATTTTCTTCAGATTCCGAACAGGGTTCGGCAGGATCTTCTGTGGTGGACTTGCACAGAGAAATCCTAAAAGGCGAACAGTTTTGGCAACCAATTTGGAATCTTAATCCGGTTCTAAAATTCTTAATGTGTGGCCCTTTTGAACCCTTGTAAATTACGAAAGGAACATTCTCCTCATCAGAACTCTCCTGTTCCTCAAATATTGAAGTCAGGGATTTGAAAAATTCCTTCCTTGGAAGAGGTTTTAAAAACCTTTTCTGAGAGAGGTGTATTAGTGGAAGCTGAAGGCATTACAGCCTTTGCAGTCTTCTTTTTCTAGCTGAGTTGGCTGAACTGGAGCCTTTGGAACCTTTAGCGCCGAGGGCTTCGGGGTCGATGTCGACAAAGGAGTCGACGAAATAGTGGTCGTCGACGGAGCCAGCGTCGAGGCACTCTTCAAAGATTTGCCCTTGAGGTGCGTCGTGTTTCAGACGGCGTTGGTGACCTCGAGCAGTCGACTTGAGCGGTGGTCTTCGCTCGGCGTTCTGGAAGGTTCCCGATCCTTCCTTCGATCACTCGGGCTTGTGGCACGCGAGTGTCGGAGTGATAACGCTCCCGGCCGGCTTCCGAAGAAAGCACAGACCAAGGCTTCCCTTTCTCAAACACCGCCATCATTTTCACCCTGAATGCGTCCCACTCTTCGGAGGAAGAATGTTTTGTGGGGCATTTCATCCTTTTTGGGGATTCGTCTGAGGACGAGGTGGAAGGGGACCTGTGGAGTCTTCTTGGATTTTTTCATCAAAGACGAATCACGATGGGAATCACTTCAGGACCTAGACCGATGCCTTTCGTGTCAAGGAGACTTCTCGACTCGACACTAGAGGCTTTCCAGTCGGATTTACGACCTACCTGCAGTTTTCCCTTACTCTCCATCAAGGTCTTCGCCATCACCTGACACTACATGTCGTGGCCTTCCCCGAGACCACAGACCTTCTCGGTGCGGGTCCGTGATGTACATGTTCAAACCGCAAGATTTACACTTTTTGAAAACCCGAGTGAGAGGTCGGAGTCGATGACAAGGACATATCTAATATTCTTCAGTATTTACTGCGCCACAAAACTCGAGGCGTGCCGAATATCCGAAGCAACATGCACCGCAGAAAAACGGAACTGAGGCCAACGGACGCCGCACGTGCTTCTTGTATACCCTATGACGTCACCCTCGACTTAGGCCTTCGAGGGACCATCGACTCAATCGACGCCCAGCGCCCACTGACGAACATTTCTCTTCCGAAGCAGCTAAAGCTGGATGGAATACATCTAAGATGAGGAATACGTTGGAGGACACAATCCACACGAAATTATACTATTGATCAGTGTAATTATTTGGTGAAGTGAAATTGGCAGAAAGTGTACAATTGTTATTTAACTCCCTTTTGTGATTTATTTATGCTGAGAGAAGTTGATTATGTTGTGCCACTTGTAAAATGGTTTAATAATGTGCTAATTTCTATTACTGTTAAATTTAAATAAATGCCAATATATTTCCCGTACAACGGCCTGGTTCTTGGCTCCCTGTTAGCTCATGGGAGAGAGATCCAAAGGGCTTGTGTGTCAGAGAGAAGGGTACAAAAAAAAATCCTGTAGTTTGTTGCATAAACACTTCAGTGGGGAGGGAAGGAACTCCATGTGGTGAGGGGGGGCTTCTCAATCAAAAGTTACATAATAATTCAAAAGAAAGCTTGTTGACTCCAGTTCATGGCAATACAATAAAAAGAGCAATCACCCACACAAAACTGTTACAGTAGCACATGGTTGAGTGTTACCCATCCCTGCAATCTGCAGCATCAAGAACCTGCACAAATAATTACTAATTTTCTGAAAAAGAACTAGCGCAGCTGAAGTCAACCAACCATGCCAATTTTTCACAAACCCATTGTACAGTAAAGCGTCAAATTTAGAAAATGTTAATCACCGTAGTGACTTCTGTACTCCCAATCCTTAGTCCCCTTTTCCTCAATACTTCTGGGTGTCAGTTCCTGGGGACTGGACCGGAGTGCTTTTAGCACAGCATTAAATAGTTTCCCCTTTAAAATTGTGGTGCACGGTAGGCTTGGCAGCATGGATGTGGCTAGCCCCGCTGACCCCACCCCGATTAACACCAGTCAGTTCTCAGAAGCGCTAGACTGACAACCTGAACTAATAGTCCATTTGTGAGGTGACGGAGTGCAGGGCACATGTAGGAAAGGGAACCAAGGAGGGCAGTATAGAATTCACTATGGTGAGTAACATGTTCTTACTCCTACGTCCCATCCCATTTCCTGCATACTTATGGTAGAATGAATGGGCCCAAATCATCCTGGGGTTCAGAGATTTATACTTGGCCAAACTGCCTGTCCTAATCTGGCTTTCCAAATCTGCCGTCTGACCTGGAAGCCATATCCATACATTGCAGCCTTGCGGATAATGTCGGAGGGGACATATCTCTGGAAAGTGGCAGCTGTAGATTTGACCTCGATTGCATGTGCGTGTAAGCCTTCTAAGCAAGTTCATTTTTTCTGAATCTGGTTTACTTCTGCAATGCAGGGATCAATCCAGAGGTTCATAGTTACCTGCAAGGCTTGGGTTCCTGGTTGCTGACCCTAAAGTCAAAACTGTCTGACTTCCTGAACTCTCTAGAATAATTCAAGTAAAATGAATGGGAGTGTCTCACATCCAAAGAGTACAAGGTCTTCTCACCCTCAGTTTGCGGAGAGGGTAAGAAGGTAGCAAGAAATATTTCTTGACTGATGTGGAACTAAGACAAATGTATGCAAAAAGGAAGGGTGAGTTCTAGGCACCACCTTGTCTTTGTTACGCAAGATTGTATGCCGTAACCCAGTGAGAGACTACACCAGCATTGACCTCTCGGTATTGGGTAGCCCACATACTGGTATAGGTCTGTACTACACAAGTTGGTAGAGTGACTGAGCAGCCAGACTCATCTTAAATGAGAGCTGTAGCATCGAAATCCACAATTACAAGTATCAAATTAACACTTGCATTCAATGTTTTCTAGTAAAAATAATTACTTAACAGTTTTAAATGAGCATTCTTTTAAAATGGCAATGTGCAACAAGAAAAATACACTTACAAATACTTGCTCAGAATCAAGTTAAGCACGTAAATACTCTTGATGCTTTATACACACTTCCTACATGCTGGGGTGAATTCACTAACTACAACAGTATCGGCATTTATTTATCACTTTTGTAAAAATCTGAGTTTGGTAAAGGAGGGAAGGTTAATGTTAACAGGTTTTCAAAGCATGTGAGCACTTTTTAAATTCCCCAATTAAGTCTAGATATAATCTTTCCCAGCAATACTAGTACCAATGTACCACCTATGAGGGACAGTTCGAATCAAAGTCAATGGGCCAAAAGAGTCTGCAGGGAGACGGGACCGCCAAAGTCATTTTAAACAATGTCTATGGAGCTGGGGCACATGGATAGCACAAAAGACAAGCACAATGTTAGAACATTTGTAGAAAAATCTGTTGGGTCATGTCAAAGTTGAGAACTGTTAGGCAAAGTTTGTATGCAGTACCATTAGGGTGCACTACAACAACTGACTAGAGGTAACAGGAAACCCAACCTTTGGTATGAACTGGTACTACACAGTTTGGTAGTGTTGAGCAGCCAGGCTTAACTCAAGAGTGGTCAATGTGAGCTGTAGGGGTGTTACACAGAGATTCACAGTGACAAGTATCCAAATAAACTTGTGTACACAAGGTTTCTTGAATAAACAATTATTAATATATTCATCAGTTAGAGTAAGCCTTCTTCAGAAGGAAGCAATATAAAAGGAACACTCAAACTTCAAAACACACTCAATATTCTAAAATCAGTTAAGGCCCTTTTGGGATGGCCCACATACACAACCTACACCTTCAGGTGACTTCAATAGCTAGGGTCATGGGGACATTAATATCTTACTGTTTGCATTTAGAATACTGTTAGAAGTTGGTAAAAGGAAAAGGTTATTATAACAAACCAGAGACCACAAATATTCTTAAGCAGGCAAATAATTTTGGCTCCCCACAGCAGAGCCATTCGGTATAACAACCTAGGCCAAATTCAATGGGCAAAAGTCTTATATAGGATGAAGCACTTCTGGTAGTTAATTAGAAAAGTCTTTGCACAATGTTTTAGAAGTCTTTGAAGAAAAGAAGAATCAAATGTAGGGCCACAAGCTGATAAGATTTATGAGTAGTAGAAGATGCAAGCAACTCTACAATAAGGTCAGTTCTCTCAGACTTTACAGTACCTTTGTATTGAAGGAAGAAAAAGTGCAGCTGATGACTTCTGGTACTGTGCAGCTCTGCAGATCTCTTATTAACTTATTAGAGTCATCTTATGTTAAGGATAGTTCCGGGACTTTTTTTTTATTGTCCCTACGGTTCGGCCATGTGTTTTTAAGCATAACTCGGTAGATCGTAGAAAACTTTCCTATGGACCTTACCCGACTTTTCGTCCATTAACGCACTCGAAATCAGCCGCCATTTTCTGATAATCCTATCATTTCCCCCCCATCGCCCTGGCTCACCTGCTTTTGCGGCACTAAATCAATTCCCCCGCCCCTGAGCCTGACATCAGCAGACGCGTACCGCCCATTTCCCAACGCCAAAGCACGTTTCGTGTCAACAATCGCTGCGCCTCAGCTAATGAAGTGTCGCCATGGAAATGGCAGGACGCCTCTTTCCTCAATAAGTATAAACACACCGTTTCACAACACACAGCAGCAGATTTTCGATTCCATTACTCTCTGTGTGTTACTTTGAGTATTCTGTGACTCGTTTCTGTGCTCTGGTCAGCTACCTTCGCCGCTTCTAGGCCTTGTGAACACCTGTACCATCTCTGTAAATTATTTTACTTTCTTTACCACACAATGGCTACAATAATGCCGTATATGTACAAGCCAGAGTACACCGAGGAGGAACTACTGGAAAGGCAAGCACGCGAAAACGATGGGGATTCTGACGGCAGTTGGGAGGACCAGTCAACGGATGAAGAGATGGACCATGTCGCATGGACGGCGTCTCCACCTGGTGCACGTGCAATCGGTGCGAGCTAATGCCAACTGAGGAGAACTGCTGCTGCCGTGAAAATTCCGGGTGCTTGGCCTACATTTCGGAAGGCGAGCCAAGTCCGCAATGCATCACCGAGCTGCCAGAGTTCAGGGAAGCCTGCCTCTCACGGACCGTGTTGAGGATGATGGTGCTTATGCACGAACTTCGCGGCACTGTTCGTCCGCGTAATCCGAGTAACGAGTAAGTATACTCTGGTTGTGATGTCAGTGATGCCACTACTATGTCATGGTCGTCTCCCACATATAAAATTACATCTACATATCATTCGAACGCATGTAAATTGGTTCCATATTGTGCATTTTCTAGATATAATTTTTTTCAAAGCAGAATGACATTTTTTACCTGAATCAACAGTGATAAGAAAGTTGTCATTTTAATACAGTTTGCATCTTTCATTTTCACAGGTGGTACAGGCTGGTGGCCTATCGTTGCTTCACTTGGTGGCTTCACGGGAGGCTCGGACACCGCGTTCGGAGAGTAATACCTGCCTGTGCGGTACTTGCCATTAGACATTTCCCCAGCGACAGTGGACAATACCGCGGATTTTCCCTGGATGTGCTGCAACCGGAACTTTACAATGTGTAATGTTTATTATTTATGTTCAATTGAAATTAAGATCTGAAATAAAACCCAACATATATTTTAACAATGGTTGTTTTGATTTTTTAAATGAATCTAGTGTGTCTCCATTGAATAGTCTTCCTGTGCCTTGTCTTGTCACACCACATGTCTCCGGCCAGCATCCTCCCTCACGCTGGCCGCCCACCTTCAATCCACATAACCGTTGAACCCATATGCAGCAGACATATGTTATTTTGCGGGTTGGCATCAAGCCTCCCGGCCTTGCCTCCTCCCCCAAAAATACTTACCACACCACTTTGTTCAAGCGTTGGCAATAAAAGGCCGTTGGATTTTATTGATACAAAACAAAAAAATAATCAATATGGTTGATCGTAATAAATCATCCTTTTGGGCACCGGCTACAGAGATGACCCCCTCTGGCCCGTGCCGCCTTGCCACCACAGGCCAGCCTGCAGCTGACTAACTGCCTAGGCATCCAGGGTCTCCAGGGTGAACTGCACCCATATATTCTCCTGGGAGGCTGAGGTATTTATAAACTCACCCCCCTGCCTTCCATGTACTAGATCCTTCAGCCTGCCTCTTACATGCAGTGAGATGACCTCTCCTTGGTGAGGCCCTGCGGCAAACTAGTCTTGTCTGCACGACCAGCGCCCTAATCCACACCCCCCCCCCGCCCTATCAAAGGCAGTTCGCACCGGGGTACTTGCGCTGCCAAGTGGAGCTGTCAGGGAGCGATAAAGGCCAAGAGGTGCCAAAGACAATGTACACTTCAAAGTGGTCTATAGAGCATGGGTTGTTGTTCCCATGTCTACCTCCAGACCCCGTGTCTCCTGCCAAGCATCCCCCCTCACGCCTGACGGCCCCCTGCAAACCGCATAATGCCACGACATACACACGTCATTCATTCACAAACACACCCCTGTTTCGAATTCTTTATAACCCACTTCATATTTCTAATGAGAACTTCTTTGCGCTTTGCTAGTCAACCCGTGAAGGTGCTGGTTATCTGCTCTTCGTCTCTGCGAACTTCCGTGACCACTTCGAGGAAACTCGTCAGTTTGCAACCTGTGAACTGCTCCCTGTTCTACGACAAGAAACTGCTCTGATCCCTGCATCTAACTGTTTGTTCGTCAAGGTAAGGCCATGTACCATAATCATTTTGCGTCCAATTTCTTTTCGTTCAAGACAGTACATGCAAGGAACTAGTCACATGTTCTGAGTTTAGTCAAATTATTTTTCTATTTTTTTAAAGTTATTCAAATACTTATCCGCATGTGAATAAGGTGTATAGTTACAAGAACCAAAACGAACCTTGCATTGAACCTTTTATGTGTCATTTAATTTTTTAACACATTGGTATTCATAGAGAATTGTTGATCTTTACTTTTCAGAACTTTCCACAATGCCTGCCTGTTCCATTGGCGGTTGCCCTTCGAAGACCCATAATAAATCTGAAGGTACTATAATGCATGTTTTCCCTAAAACAATAGATCAGATACGAGAATGGGTCCGATATTGCAGATATCCACCGTCTGAGCTTGAAAGTAGAGTCCTAGAAGTCTTTGCGGACAAGAGGGGTGATCGATACCGCATCTGCAGCAGGCACTTTACCTCTGACATGTACTCCACATCATTGCTAATAAAGAAGAACACACCGCGAGCGAGGCGAAAATTGCTCTCAACCGCTATTCCCACTCTATTCGTCCACATCCCTCCACTGGTGAGTCAAGTTTACGTATTTATCTCTCGGCCTTGCGGTAGTGTGTAGCATTACCTAACAATAATTTCCCCATTTATGTATCCACTCAATATGAAGGCGGAAGATTCTCCATCCGTGTCGTTATTGCAGTCATCAGCCACTTCAAGCGCCTATCGGGTAATCTTACTTGGCTATTCTGCCAATGACTGTACTCGTCCTCTAGTCTTTGTTTTCAGTTATAATTATTGTTATCCAAAATAATGCAAGTACTGTCTTTCAGGGAGATGCTGAGGAGTCCAACGTATTGACGACTACCGTTGATGTCACTCAGATGCTCGAGGTACGTTTCCGGACAGTTCCATCGATGGAGATCATCAGATCTTGCATTCTTGTAGCGTGATTGTTACACACAATGTTTCTTTCGTTTTTAGTCATTGATATGTCCTTCTGTCGTCGCCCTCCTATGTCTCCTTTTTTCAATATTGTGTTCATTACTAACGAAAGTCCTATGTTTCAGGGAGTCGATGGAGCATTAGTCCAAGAAGAAGCGGGAGCATGCAGTTACGGGTCGGCGCAACAGCTTGCAGAAGTGTGCACCGCAGTTACATCGTCCCTTGATGTTCTTATGCATTGAGGTATGGATACTGACAGTTCGATCAAGCGAAATCATACGACGTGATTACATCCGCTATACTTCCTTCTTTATTAAAGCAAGTACTATGTTTCAGGGAGATGACGGAGCTTCTTCTACAAGAACATCACCCCTAGTAGTTGATGCAGATCTCTGGGTGGTGACACTTCCAACGATCGAGCAAATCGAATCATATTTACATATCCATTATTTATTTTAGACAACTGATCATTTGTGCAGGTCTATTTAGATGAGCCGTTGACGCCTGCACGAAGTTTATGTTCTTTTTAACAAAATAGAAAACCATACTAATGCAATTACTGTGTTTCAGGGAGTTACTGAAGCATCATCTTCAATAATATCATCAATGGAAGTCTATGAGGAGCCCGAGGTATGGATCTTGACAGTTCCATCTAACTAGATAAACAATGCGTGAATAATTGTCGTTTGAATGTTCTACACAAAGCGTTCATTCGTGTTTTGCTATTGAGATGTACGTGGGTATTGGTCCCCAAGTACATTTTGTGTTTTCGATATTATTATACATACTAATGAAAGTTCTATGTTTCAGGGAGTCGATGGAGCGTCAGTGCGTGATGGATGTGCTTATCATGAAAATATAGTCGTTGCAGCGCAAGAGGAAGTGGAGACATGCACACACGAGTCGGAGCAACAGCGTCCTGATGTTGAAGTTCGAGGCAAGAAAGTTTCAAAGAAAAGAAAGCAAAAGAAGGTTAGTGTCCTGGTCACTATATTATGTTGTTTTTCACTGTTAATAGTTCAATACTGTAAGTTGTGTTTAAACTGAACATCCCTTTTCCAATCTGTCCTCTAGTTGCGAGTGGGTGTACGAACTAGATCTACACAGACAGTGAAGCGAACGAGAGATGTTGCTTGTCAAACCTTTTGGCAGGGACTTGAGACTGGAGATGCATCGTGCCAATGGGAAGAATATGAAGCGATTGACAACGGAGCTATACCACCACCAGCCATTGATAGTGAATGTCCTCCTGGTAGTTCGGATGCAGTCGGAGATCAATTCACAGAATCCACACCCGCAAAAACTAAGACCGCGAGAAAGTTGAAGAAATTGTTTTATTCACCCATCGCCGGAGAAGGAACAGATGTTGCAATGGAAGAGAATGAAGTGGACGACAATGAACCACCATCAATATCACTGAACATAGCGGAAGACGATATAAGAGATTCTACCTTTCATGTGAGTGACATGTCCTCAACGTTACAGGCCGAACCAGCTGGGATGCAGAGTGACAGTATAAGGAAAGAGGCCAAATTCATTGTATTCGATAGTTGTTTGATTGATATTATTCGGATGAAATGTGGGCATTCGGTTGGTGGGGAAGTATGTGGGGAGCCATTGATTAATGTGACTTGTGCAATTCGAGGCACTAACCTTAAAATACATGCCACCTGTACAAAATATCATCCTTTCTCATGGTCTGCACAACCCATGCTGGGGCAACTGCCAGCAGGCAATCTACTTTGTGCAGCGGCTGCACTTTTTAGTGGTTCAAGTTTTAAAAAGTTAGAGTCTTTCTTTCAGTTTGTGGGAATCCATTTCATTGCGAAAACTCAGTTCTACAAATACCAAACCGATTATCTATTTCCAGCCATTAGCGAAGCTTGGAGAATGGAAAAAATGTCTATTGATAGTACATTCGCGGGCAAACGGTTCAGGCTAGCCGGTGATGGACAGTGCGACAGCCCAGGATTTTCAGCCAAGTACTGCACCTACCACTTTCAGGACATGGAAAGTAAGAAAATTGTGAGTTCGGTGGTCGTGCAGGTGTCACAAAGTACATCCTCAGTGGCCATGGAGAAAGTTGGCTTTGTAGCATCATTGCAAGAACTACAATCGCGGGGAATGGTGATCGAACTGATAGCCACGGACAGACACGTTTCAATTGCCAAGACAATGAGAGAAGAGTACAAAAATATAAATCACCAATTTGACGTTTGGCATCTTGCAAAAACAATCAAAAAAATGTCAGCTGCAGGTAAAAAAAAAGATATGCAAGGTATTTCACAGTGGTCCAAGTCAATCAGCAACCATCTTTGGTGGAGCTCAAAAACATGTGGAGGGTCGTTGGAAATTCTACTGGAAAAATGGCGGTCAGTAATGCTACACTGTAGCAACATTCACCGCTGGAACACAAACCAACATTTCCACAATTGTGAACATGGCCATTTGTCCACAGAGGAGGCACGGAAGAAGAAGTGGTTGATTCCTTCATCACCCACTCACAAAGCCATTGAAAAGATTGTATTTGATAAAACTATAACAAGAGATTTGAGGGGACTCACGGAATTCTGCCACACAGGAGATTTGGAGGTGTTCCACAATATGTGCCTAAAGTACAGGCCAAAACGATTGCATTTTGGCATGGAGGGCATGATAAATCGGACTCTTCTAGCGGTCTTGGCACATAACCATAATGTTGGCCGTCAACAAAGTAGGACGACCGGAACTTTAGGGACGCTTCGCTACAATAAGGCCTTCACTAAAAGAAGTAAACAATGGGTGATCAAACCAGTGTTTGAGGATATGCAATATGAGTTTATTGAGAGACTTATTGTTGATGTCCTACATAGGCACATACATGGAGTTGTGAATGAACCTGTGCAGGGGACAACTGCATTGCCACCCAACATTGCCTCTGTTCCATGTCCACCTAAAGAAGAGCTCATTGAGAAATACACATCACGGTTTAAATGATTGTAATTTGATTGTCTGTTCTCTCGAGTCTCCTCATGTCGCAGTCCGATTGAATATGTGCATCTATGTAATGTGTAAATAAAAGTGACTGCTCAGTGTACATGCAATGCGTCTCTCCACCCTTGCCCCTCCCTTCACCGTGCAGTAGTGCGAACCACCCGGGTGTCACCTGTGACTTTGCTCTCGAGTCTCCTCATGTCGCAGGCCCATTGAATATGTGTAGCTATGTATTGTGTAAATAAAAGTGATTGCTCAGTGTACATGCAATGTGTCTATCCAACCTTGTTCATTTGCGCATTAAATTAAACCAAACAGTAATATAAATCATTTTTCAAAAAATATAGAATGTCTCCGTATTTATGGATCTCTGGGGCTGCAAAGCACGCAGACAAAATGCAAAGATGGAGTGTAAATTTCAAGTCCTGTGAGATGGCCTTACACTGAATGTAGCTAACTAGGAATGTGTGCTCGTTCAAAGTGAAGGTCAGCTGCTTTGATTCTTTGCTCGGGTGCCGGAATGGCCCACGACTCAGTATAAGGTTCTATTGTTATTTGACCTTGACAGGCCGGGACCATCCCGAAAGACTTCTTTTTGGGGGTGTGGTGCAATAACGTAAGAAACAATAATGAATAAAATTTCAGAGACGATAGCCATTTAATGTTCGTTCATTAGAAGAAATAACGTCGGCATAGAAGGAGTGGTATTTCGGGGCTGCCCTATGCACAGAAACAATGGAAAATGCAAATATAATGTAAGTAACTCTTTAGATGAGTTTATACCGCAATTTAAACTTGTTCTTTCTATGTGGCATATTGTTTTGTACCGCGCACTATCTTGAGGAGAACCATCTCCTTTTACGGAAGCACCTCAAAACCTTCCTCTTTGCTTCTGCTTTCTCTCTCCCTCTCCCCTGCTACAACTGGTCCACTGTCTGCGACCTCGGTCCTGGGCCCTTCCACTCTCCACCTGCTCTGCCTCCCTGTCAACCCCTGCACTGGGGGACTGTCTCAGTATCCTACAGCCCCCCCTTGACGTATAATACCCAGTTGCACTGTCCTAGCTATGAAATAATTTCCCGACCGAATATATAAAATGAATAATTTTAATAAAGATCTGATGGTGAGACTAATTTCATTTTTTATGTTTTTCAAACAGGTATATCCTTCATTATTGCATGTGTCACGAGTACCAGACACCAGCGAATGGGTTTTTCAACCCCCAGTTACTTCTCCGCGTGAACAACGTTACCACCCTGACCATTTTATGGGACGATCGCCAAGTACAAGTATGCCCTTACGCGGTACTAACGGCTAGATGCAACATACAGACCGTTGTGGTGGCCTAGTGCCTCGTTGTTGGAACAGCCATGCGATTATCAGTGCGACCGAAGAGCTTATTTTATCGTAAACCAACACCCTGTGTACTGCACACGAACATCGCTTGCCTCAAGACGAACTATTTTGGATCGAGAGCAAAGAAAAATGCAAATCGCTGAATATTCTCTAAACATTTGATGTCCAATAAATGTACTTTGCCAAATGTACAATCTTGCCGTTTGCTTTTAAACCACAGTTTCATATTCCGAATTGTGGCGCTGTATTGTGAGATGATTAAGACCCTGTGTACAGCAAAGGAACATCGCGTGCCTCAAAACGAACTTTTTGGAACGTGAGCAAATAAAAATGCAAATCGCTGAATATTCTCAAAACATTTGATGTCAAATAAATGTACTTTACCAAATTTACAATCTTGCGGTTTAATTTAAAAGTACAGTTTCATATTCCCAATTGTGGCGCGCTGTGTTGTGTGAGCTCATCTGTGTTGATTTCCGGGTTCTGTGTGGAGTCGCGTAGAAGACGCCTGGGCGCGTTTGCCTACGCAGCTCAGTCACGTCACGGATAGAGGCGGGGAATATGAATGTTGAGATAGTCTGTTTCAGGGGCGGGGGATTTGATTTAGTGCCGCAAAAGCAGGTGAGCCAGGGCGATGGGGGGAAATGATAGGATTATCAGAAAATGGCGGCTGATTTCGAGTGCGTTAATGGACGAAAAGTCGGGTAAGGTCCATAGGAAAGTTTTCTACGATCTACCGAGTTATGCTTAAAAACACATGGCCGAACCGTAGGGACAATAAAAAAAAGTCCCGGAACTATCCTTTAAGCGCTCATCTCTGTCTGAAAAAAAGTGTTGTTTCTCACTAAGACTTGTCTAATAAATGAATAGGGTTGAATATATATGATAGTGACTGTGTGCTGAAATTACTTGCCTCTTTTTTTGCTAGTGTGATTTACAAGTGTGTTTTTAAATAAATTATATACTTTTACACCAAAGCTCTGGTCAGTGTTTGTACTACTGTGTCTCTGTACCTATTGTGTATACTCTGCATGCTACATAACTTCTTGAGAAAAGTCTGACTGCTCAGCCACAGCTACCAAGTGAATCTGTGTGGTACAGACTGCTACCAAGTGGGTTTACTGCCAAACACCTGTAGTCTTAAATCTTTTGCAGTGGTCCCTAAGGGAACTGCACAGGTTTCTGCCTAACAGAAAGGGGACTATCGGCTAAGAGTACGTTAGTCACTACAGTGAGTAACTTAATTACTCTCACGTCCCGTCCCCTTTCCTCCATACTGTAAGGGCGATTACAACTGAATGTAGCCCCACGGTGGAGTCGAGACCCTCCTTAAGAAAACAGGCTTCTTAGAACGGTCTGATCGAATGCCACGTCTGACCTAGAGGCAGCGTCCAAGGGTAGTGCTTACAGAAAGCCGAATGGGTGACCCAGGTAGGCGCCCTGCTGATGACCTGCAAAAGCACATGCTGTCGGAACGCGATGGGCATGGCCTTGGGTCTGAGAGCATGGGCATGCAAGTTAGCTGGCACTATGGCCCCTCATAGGCCTTGATGGCCACGACCATCCACCTTGCTATGGAGGCCTTGGAGGCTTGATAACGGGGCCTTGACCCAGCGAAAGTGCCAAACAAGGCGTCAGACTTGCGGAAGTCCATGGTCCTGTCCAGGTAGTATTTCAGGGAGCATCTGGCATCCAGATGGTGCAAGACCCTCCGAGGCTCGTCCTTGGGGTCGGCGAACAAAGTGGGTAAGACTATTTCCTCGTTGAGATGGAAGGTCACCTTGGGAAGGAACGCAGAGTGCGTTCGCAGGACAACCTTGTCCTTGTGAAGGGTGGTGTAGGGCTCTGAAGCCACCACAGCCTGGCTCTCTGGCTCCGACTCTGCGAGCCGAGGCCCACTAGCAGAACTGTCTTAATGGTGACCAGCCTGATGTCCGTGGACGTCATTCGCTCAAAAGGTTTGTGCACCAAGGCACCAATCACAACATTAAGGTCCCACACAGAGTGGTTTCTTTATAGGCGGGTAACGACTGGAGGCCCGCCAGATGTCACTTGACCACCGGGTTAGAGGATGAGAAGAGGCCCTCCTCCGATTCAACTAAGCCCCTATGGCTGCCAGATTAGTGCGACATGTATCCACCTGTACGCCGGCGAGGTGTGAAAAAAGAGCACGTCGTCCAAGGTGCACTTAAGAGGGTCGTTCTCCCTAGAGTCGGCCCAATGACAGAATCTAGACCATTTACTCTTACATTGGTCCTAGTAGCCTTGCCTCTAGCGCCCTGGAGGATCTCTAGGTTAGCCTGAGATAGGCTCAAGTGTTTCAGCATGACCTGCTCAGGAACCACCCTGAAAGGGCTAGTTTGTGAGGAGCAGGGTGGCGTACCCTGCCCCCCCCGGCTGGGCCAGGAGAGGAGCTGGGACCATCGGTAGGTGAATGGGTGGTCTGTCCGATAGGCTTAGTAGCTCGGAGAACCACATCTTGCCGGCCATCATGGAGCTATCAAAATGATGCTGAGGTGCCAGGATTCCTTTATCTTGCAGATCACCCTGTGGACCAGGGGTGTGGGCAGGAAGGCGTATGCGGTCGTGTCGTTTCATTGTATCTGCAATGCGTCGTCCAGGGAACCGAAGCCCTGCCAGGAGGCGAACTGCTGACATTTTCTGTTGACACGAGAGGCATAGAGATCCACCAGGGGGATACCCCCACATGAGGAAGATCTCCTTCAGTACCAGGTTGTTCAATTGCCACTCGTAATTGACCGGCCCAGTATGATGAGCCTGTCTGCTTCCAAGTTGGATTCCCCGAGAGGACGACAGCCATGAGGTAGATGACTGCTAGGTTGCACAGGGGAGGGGATCTGGTTCTGGTACCCCCCCTTCTTGTTGACATAGTACATGCTGGTGGAGTTGTCTGTCTGGATAAAAAAGTGCCTTGCCCTCGATAAGAGGGAGAAAGGCCTTGAGAGCCAGCCATATGGCCTTCAATTCTTGCCAATTGATGTGGCACTCCTGCCACTGCCAAGTCCACACTATGGACGCTGTGGTTGTCCAGAGTGGCTCCCCACGCCCTCTACGGAAGAGTCCGTAGTAATTGACCTGAGGGGCCAGTTGTCGGAAGGGTTTGCCCGGCTGCAGAATGTAGTCCGCAGACCACCACTGGAGGTCCGGTTAGAGAAAGGGAGGAATGTTGACTGGCTCCGCTTGGAAGAGCTTCTCCTGATTCGATGAGGCTGTGAAAGTTCAGCTGTAATCTCCTCATCCTGAGTCTTGTGTGTTGTGTGTTGTTACGGCCAACAGTACCGCTACCATAAGACCCAATAGGTGTTGGTATCACCAGGCCGAGGTCACTGGCCTGGTGAGGAAGTGAGCTGTGGCTCTTGATGGCTGCAATCTTGTCCTCCGAAGGAAAGACTCATGGGGCTTGTGTCCCAGATGAGGCCCAAGAAGGTCAGGCTCTGCGTGGGCTGCAGCTGAGACTTCTTGAGATTGATAGTGAACCCCAGGTCGTGGAGCATGTTCATCAAGTGCAGAGGCGATCTGGTGAACCACTTCCGGAGAGGTGGCCCGAACGAGCCAGTCATCCAGGTATAGGTAGATTTGGTGCCCTTGGACCCAGGGGGGGGGAAGAGGAGGGGGGGACTGCCACTACAATCATTAACCTGGTAAAGACCCTGGGCGCCAAGATGAGGCCAAAGGGTAGCAGATTGGATTGGGAATGGCAGCCCATGATCCTGAAACGCATTAAGGAACAATGTGGCTGCCAAATCGGGGCGTGTAGATAAGCGTCCTTCCGATCCAAGGATGCACATCCAGTCTCCCCTGTCCTGTGTTTCTGCAATAAGAGCTGGCTTAACCATCTTGAATTTTTGCAGAGGGAGGGAGAGCTTGAGGGTATAAAGGTCCAACACCACTCTCAGGCCAGCCTGGTGGTGGTTCTGTATGGTGAAAAAACCCGGAATAAAAGCCAAATCCTCACTGGGAGGCTGGGACTTCTTCCACTGCTTTGCTCTCGACGAGCGACTGGATCTCTGCCAGCAGAGTTGTCCCAATATGTGGGGGAGGAGGAGAGGAAGGTACTGGTAGGCGGTACCCTGTGGAACCTACGTAGAGGATCCAGGGGACCGAAGAATTCTGTCACCAAAAATTGCATGGGAAATGCAAGCCTGCCCCCCCCCCTCCCCACCAGAGACATGTAGACCCGAATGGGCTCGTCATGCCTTCTTTCCCTCTGAGGCTGTTGCAGAGGGGGGGCTGGAAAAAACCCTTGCCCCTCCCCACCCCCCCGCAACCTTTTTGTTGTTTCCTCTGGTGCCGACTGAAAATGGTCAGGTTGTCTGGAACTCCGTTCTTGGATGCCTGGGACCCACCAAATGCCCACCCCTTGTCAGAGCGTTGCTGCGACTGTGTGTAGACCTTGGGCATAGCCTTCGTGTGGTTTGCAAGCTGTTCTTTTTATCCAATTCCTCATCCGTGGTGGAGTGGAAGAGGACACTACACTCGAATGGAAGGTCCAATATGTGTTCCTGGACATCGGGATTAAACTAAGTAGCCCGGAGCCAGGCCGTCCTTCTCATGTCCGTGGCAATGCAGATGGCCCGGCTAGAGGCATTGATGTGGGCCACGGTGGACTCCGATGTCCTGCGCTACCAGATTGGCTTTTCCTAGGACCGCCTTGAAGAGCACTTGGCTCTGTGCGCAAGTTCTGGGAGGAAGTCTGCAATTTCCGGCCAGAGCCTTTGGTTAATGTCTGCCAGCATGGCATCTGTGTTGGCTTGACCCAGGTGCAAGGAGGTGTTGGAGTACAGCTTTTTTTCTGTACACCTCCAAGATCTTCTCCTTGCCTAGCAGCATCGGGGACGAGGTGGCCGGGGATGACAGGCTTAGAATAGAGTGACAGCAGCGATCACAGAAGAGTGCGGCTAAGGATGCACCGAAAGCAAGCATGTATCCCCCTCCATCTGCCTATACTTGGCGTCGAAGTGCTGATTGACAGGTTGGGCCGAGTGCGGCTTGAGCCACCCCTTCTTGGCCAGGGCAACTATGTCTTTCTGCATCAGGATCCCCGTTTTGGTAGGGGGTTTTAGGGTGAGGACTTCTGCCAAGAACCCCTCCTCGGGCTGCTCTACCTCGGGCTGAGGAAGGCCCAAATATTCTGTCAAACCTGCAAGGCATTTGTGGAAGGCCCTGGCTGAAGATGGCGTGTCAGGGACCTCCTCCTAGTCTGTCCACCAGAGCGCTCAGAGGGTCCGGAACTGGTGGAGGAGTGCTGGGGGCTGCAGTGTGGAGACCAAAGCCGGTGGCTGCTGCAAAGGATGCTGTGGAACCGCCTGTGTACTGCGGGAGGCAGGGAAGCCGGAATAAGAGGAGCCGGCTGGGGCAGCGGTGGCTGCGCTGCGGATTGTGGCACCAGCGCCATAGGTGGAATAGCTATGGGTGCTGGTGAGGTGACCTGTGGGGAGCATGTCCCCGATGGCATCCCGGAGGATGGCCCCCAGTCTGGGGAGTTCACAACAGCCCTAGGAACCTTTCGAAGTACCTGTTTTCGGAGGCTGTAGAGGTGGCAGGTGATATTGACGAAGTGGCTAACGCCAGCAGGGGCCGGGGCGTACACTGCCTGGGGTGCAGGGGAAACCTGCCCTACCCTCAGCTGCTGGATAAACTGTAGGCCCCACACCTGGTTGACACGAATCCCACCTTGGGACTAGTTCCTCCACCTGCTCTGCAAGAGGGGGTATCGAAAGTGCTGCCATCTTGTCTGGCACGGCGACCATTTTGTCGAGCTGGGCGACACGTGCCGAAGTCGTGGTGCCTGGTTCGTTGGAACAAGCCCCATACAAGATGCTTGGTGTTGGAAAACAAGGCCTATCCCCCACCTCAGGCCGTGACCAGGAAGGTGTATTGCCCTTGGCAGAGCTGCCGGTAGTGCTGCGTGAAGGCGCCCCCTCAGACATGCCTGTACTAGGGCCTTGCCCCTCGGGAATAACCCCAGTAAAAGAAACTTGTTGTCCCTCAGCACTGACACCGGAAACACCTGGAGAACCCTCGGCCGTGAGGCCGGTAGCTGGACTAGCCTCGGTACGTGTGATGGAGCTAGAACCCAAAAGGTTCCTCCCAGTCGGCCATTGCTTTGGGACGGAGTCGCCTTTACATGGTGCAATGGTAAATGGAGGTCTTTCCTCCATCCTTGAGCGATGTTTGACAAAGTCCTTTAGGTCCTCCGGAGGGGACTTCTAGAAGAGTTCCCTCCACCTAGCTAGCCTGTCTTCAGTGCACGTGGAGTCAGTGCGTTGTACGCAGAACACCATTCCCAGTCATGGTCGGAGCCAAGGCAGCGGAAGCAAAGGGCATGGGGGTCAGATGTAGGAAGAGCCCCTCTTGCAGGCTGGACACCTGCTGAAGCCCGCTGAAGTCTACATGTGTCGTGGAGGAGCGTGGCGTTGGAGGACCAAGTACCTATTGACAAGAAAAAGAAAGATGGAAGAATATCCAGGGAGGAGCACGTGGTATAACATGGCCGAAGACAAACCCAGGAGCACTGGTGAATTCGGCCCACGCCTCGAAATTTAAAGAGGAAAAAGATTTTTCTGGTGAAAAAGGTTCCGTCTATCCCTTGCGAGGGACGCCCAAACAGTATGGAGGAAAAGGGACTTAAGAGAATGTGCCAATTTGTCTCTACCTTAGAGACCCACAGCATTTTTGCTTGACTCCAGGACTTTTTAATTTTTAACCTGGAACGAAAGACCCTTTTCTCCACTCATGTATTTTTCAAACACTGTTTGTTTTTGGTTTTGAGTCCGACAAACTCATTAGGCATCTTTGCATTGTGACACACAGCATCTTCAGTGCAGTGGCACAGGGAAGTCTTTCAGATTTCCCAAAGGTTTAAATACCTTCTCTTGGATAAACTACTGTTTCCAAGAGCAGTAAAGTGAAATTGACTTTACTTACAAGTGTAACTTTCTAGATCCAGCACACAGTATCTTACAATAGGTTGCTGGAGGGGTTACTTAGTATCCCCTTTGTCTAGTTTCTTATGTAACAATTTTATGTTACCCTTTCTACAATTAATGGCTGGTGGCAGTGGTTTACTTTCATCTACCATTGTGGGTTTCTACTGCGGGCTGCGTTCGCAGCTGCAGTAAAGCACCCATGGGTGCCCATTTTGTTAAAATGGGCCCGGTCGTCCTTTCTCGCCATTTCTTGCTGGAAAGGTCGGAAGAAGTTACTTACCTGTAACTGTTGTTCTCCAGCAGGGGTCTGGCATGGATTCACATGCTCATGAACATTCCCCGTCGTCAGGCCGGGAATCCTCAGTATAGAAAAAAAATCAGTATCAGTTTAGTTTCTGATCTGTCTTTCTTAGTAGTAACCAATCACTGGTCTCTGGGTCATGCCGCCCCCAGCCAATGACTGCCCTATCCCCAAGCCCCGCCTCTGGCAGCCATCCTCAGATTTGGTAGCACGTAAAGTGGCAGTATGACCAAGTGAAGAGCTGCAGAGGGGTAGGCGGGAGGGTTCGCATGTGAATCCATGCCAGACCCATGCTGGAGAACAACAGTTACAGGTAAGTAACTTGTTCCTTCTCCAGCATGAGGTCTGGCATGGATTCACATGCTCATGAATAAGAGAATACATAGCAGTACACACATGCACAACCAAGGAAGGTGGCAACAGGCTCAACATTAAGCAATACAACAACTCAACATTAAGCATCTCTAACCTCCTCACCAGGCTCACCTTAGGCGAACAGGTTGCGCAGCACTGCTTGGCCGACCCTGGAGTCCCGATCGACGCAGTAGAATCTTGTGAAGGTGTGCGTCGACCTCCATGTAGCAGCCCTGCAGATGTCCAGCAGGGGCACACCAGACAAGAACGCCTTGGTAGCAGCGATCGCTTTGGTCGAATGGGCTCTCGGACGGCCGGGCAGCGGTCAGTTTGCCAACCAGATAAATGCAGGAGGACATCATCCCGAGGAGGGATTTGATCGATCTTATCCTGGCCATGTCCGTGGACAGCAGACGCCACACCTTGCCCATAATGGTCCTGGTCCTTTCCTCCAACGGCGAGGCCAGCCGCACCACTGTGTCGAGCTTAGCTCCCAGAAACAGGGCGACTTGCGACGGAACCAGGTGGGATTTTGCAAAGTTGATGGAGAATCCCAGGTCCGTGAGCAGCTGGACGGTCTTCGCAGTGTGCTCCACGGCGAGCTCCCTTGTCCTTACCCGGATGAGCCCGTCTACCCAGGTTGGGGTAGGGGTGGATCCCCTGTAGGCGCAGCCACGCCACCACCGGTGCGAGGCACTTGGTGAACACCCTGGGTGCCGACTTCAATCCGAACGGGAGGGCTTTGAACTGGTAGTGCCGCCCTTGGACCACGAACCTGAGGAAATTTCGGTGTCTTTTTAGAATGGGGATGTGGAAGTACGCATCCTCCAAGTCCAACGACAACAGGAAATCGCCCTCCTCCAGCTGTCCCAGCACGTGCTGGAGGGTGACCATACAGAACTTGTGCCTTGATGGACTGGTTTAGTCGTCAGTCCAGGATGGGGCGCCATCCTCCAGTCTTCTTTTTTACGAGGAAGTACCTTGAGTAAACTCCAGAGCCCTGAAGCCTCTTTGGGACGAGCTCGATGGCACCCTTCTTGAGCATCGCCCTTACTTCCAACAGCAGTTGAGGGATGTGATTTTCCTTCCTGGTCACGGGTGGAACGCGAGGGCACTTCTTCTGAAACTCGAGGGCGTGCCCTTGGGCCAGGGCTTCCAGCAACCAACGGTCGGTGGAGATGGACTCCCACACGCTGACGAACCTTGCCAGCCGTCCTCCCACCGGGTTGCTTCGGCGGGGGCCCGACCCCACGGTCGGTTCAATCTTGTTTGGAGGCCGCCTTGCCTGCTTGACCTCCCTGTCGACGACGGGCACCACCTGACTTGCCGCATCCCCTTCCTGGGACGAAGATCTTGCCGCTTGGCGGTACGTGGAGGAGCCACTGCCGGATCCCTTGGAGGCACCTTGTCTGCCTCCGGAGCTCCGAAAGGACGGCCGTCGTTGTTGGAGCACTCCCAGTGCCCTGGGCAGTCTCTGCGTCTGTCTTGATGGCCTGAAGGGACTCATCAACCGCCTTCCCAAACAGGTTGTTGCCGTCGAAGGGCATGTCCAAAACCTTGGTTTGTACGTCCTGGCGGAAATCCGTGGCCTTGAGCCATCCTCATCGTCTCAAGCAAACACCGTTGCCCAACTGACGGAAACCGGTGTCGGCGATGTCCGTTGCCACCGTGATGGCGTGGTCCGAAGCAATCTCACCCTCCTGTAGGATATCAAGGGCCTCAGCCCTTTTGGCGTCCGGAAGGAAGTCCAACAGAGGGGCGATTTTGAACCACAACTCCCCGTCGTAGCGGGCTACGATAGCCAGGGCGTTGGCCGCCTTGATAGTCGTCGCTGCGGATGAGATGATCCGCCTTCCCATCGTGTCCCCCTTCTTCCTGCCCTCGCCGTCCGGCGGGGAAGTTGATGTCGAGGCCGATGCCCCCCCAGCTTTCTTCTTTGCCGCTGCCGAGACGACCGAGTCCGGGGTAGGTTGTGCCCGAAGGCATAGGGGGCAGCGTCGGGGACCCAGTACTTCTCGTACCGGTCCCTCTTGCCGGCGCCGTGGCAGGGTTCTTGAGGAGGGCGAGCCCCTCATCCCAGATGTCATCAAGAAGCAGTACGGCGAGGACCGTCTTCCTTTTAGCCTCGCGCCGTTGGTAAAGGAACCCTTCTTCTCTTCTGGGCAGAGCGGGAAGAGCTCGGATGCCCTGGAAATCATGGCATGAAAGGATCCAATTTCGTCGGGCGGGGATGCCCGAGCGGGGGGGGGGGGGCGACATGTCCCGTCGTCGCCTCCGTCGTCATATGTACCTGTCGTAGCCGTGTCCGTGCCTGTATCATCCCCGTGGGTAGTAGACCGGGGGGGGGGGAAGGCAGAGCAGGCCGCAGAGGTGGCGTAGGATGCGTCGTCGTCCTCTTATGCGGTGGACTTTCCAAAGGTCCTGGCTCCGGTTCCCCCGTCGGGTCTGGCTCAGGTACCTCCGTCGGGAGGAGGGGCAACCTTGTCCTTATCTCCGAACATAAGGACTGAATCGCTTGTCCTATGGCGCCGGAAACGACGGGCACGAGGGCTCTTGAGGAGCCTTGTCGGCGACCCCGTCGCTCTTGTCGTCGCCCTCATCTGGATCCCTCCCGATGGGCCCGGCCTTTTACACGACTTCGATGAGCTCTTCTTCAGACGTGTCCGTATCCACGATGGCCACCAGCCCCTCCCCCAACTTTTCCAACGAGGACTTCGTGGGGGTCTTCTCAATGGGCCTGAAAGACTCCCCCCCCTCCGCGGTGGCAGGGACACTCTGGGTCCTGAGGGCGCCTCCACTGGTGTAGCCTCTACAGGCTGAGCCAGGGCCACGGCGACATCCTCAATCTAGGTCTTAGCAGGGTGAATTAAGGCCATCGTCACCTTCTGGACGCCTGGGGCCTTCACCTTGGGGTGGGGGGGAGGGGGGTGGGGGGGATCCAGGTCCGAGCCTCACTCCCCCTCTGCCGGAATCTTCGAGATCGACCGGGGCCTCTCCAGAAGCTTTGCCGGGTTCTCGGACTTCCTCTTACGCGAGCCAGAGCGTTGGCTCATGGTTAATGGCGCCGGGGAGGATGCGCCCTGCCTGGCAGCCAAGGAGCCTGACCGTTCGGCGCTACCGGTGCCCGCGGACTCGCAGTGCTTAGCCTTTTGTTGGGCCCCCCGTCGCCGGGGCGACCTCACAGGACTTAGAAGACCGCTCGGACTACTTTTTCTTCTCACCTGACGGGCTCTTCCCTTCCAGCCAGTTGGCGAGACGGAGGTGGCGATCCTTCATGGTGCGCTCCAACATGTTCCCACAAAACGCGCAGTCCTTCCCAGTGTGCGTCTTGCCCTCATGTAGACAGGCATAACGCATGCTCGTCCTCCTTGAAAACATTCTGAAGCTGGCATCCAGGGCAGGTCCTGAACAGCTTCCCGGGCATCTAGCTTCCTTTATCCTGGGCCATGTCCGGGGTAGGCCTCGGAACTTCTGGAATCCTCCAAAAGAGTAACTCGACGAAATCTTCACCCTTGAGGGGCGTACAAAGCTCCGAAACGGATCCCCGTTGATCGGATGTAGAAACGGTGGGGCTTGAGACTATTTAATCGAAAAATGAGAAAAATCTCCTGAAAAAAGCGCGAAAACGCAGCAAAAGCTCGAGAGCTACAGCACGAGGACTCCCAACACTTGAACATGCGGTAAAAATATGAGGATGGCTGCCAGAGGTGGGGCTTGGGGAGAGTGCAGTCATTGGCTGGGGGCGGTATGACCCAGAGACCAGTGATTGGTTACTAAGAAAGACAGATCAGAAACGAAACTGATACGGATACTGATTTTTTTCTATACTGAGGATTCCTGGCCTGACGGGGAATGTTCATGAGCATGTGAATCCATGCCAGACCCCATGCAGGAGAACTTCAGATTTACTCTGTCTTTGGCAGGATTCACGAGTGAAGCCTGCCTCTGGCTCCAGTATGTCTGGCAGGGACAGGAAGTGAGGGAGGTGCCCGAAACTCCCTGTGCTTAATACCCTTGGTTACAGGAATGCACTCCTAAGTAATTGGCCAGATGACTGTCCGGCACAGACAACCACCCTGCTGGGTGACTGACAGCTAGGCTGGAATGAATGGGAGAAACCTGCATAAAAGGCAAGAGTTTTCTGGCTTGGAAGGCAGAGTCGACCACTGGATGAAGGCATCCGAAGAATAACTATCTGGGCTCCACCACACTGTTGCGGTGGCTCAGGCTTGGTCAGTCCTGCTTACTGGGAGTCCGGAGGATCTTCCAGCAGCTCGGGTCTGTCTTAAAAGTGATGGACTCGGTTTGGTGTTCCTCTCCCTGCCACTTGGGTTCCAGCAGCAGTGGCAGTACAGCCAGCTCTGAGAGAATGTCCAAACGCATTCACATTGGAGTTGATTGGTCCCACCAACTCAAGGGGAGAATTCATCTGTGCAGGGCTTCTCTAGTCAAGGTGAATCTGGAGCTTCATCACAGCAGCAGGGCTTCAGCAGGCAAACCAACAGTCCAGGAGTTGCAGCAGGCTGGGAGGGTACGATGTGGAATATGTCGTCGGAACATCCCATCGAAAGAACGTTACCAGGTAAGAAAGTAACTTTTTTTTCGAAGGGATTGGTTCCTCCGACGTATTCCACATCTATGACAAACTCCCAAAGCAGTACCAACGTATGGAGGTGGGAAAATTTAGAAATTTAGAATGCCCAATTAAATTGCAGAATAGAGGACCGCCTTGCCAAAGGCCAAATCTTGCCCATGGATAGAATCCAGGGAGTAGTGTTTTACAAAACTATGGACAGAGGCCCATGTGGCTGCTTCACAAATGTTACGAATGGGAACACCCCTCTGCAGGGCACTAAAGGCAGCCACACCACCTAGTAGAATGGGCCCGTAAGCCAACCGGAGGCTCCTTACCCGCCAAGCAGTAACATTCAAAAACTGTCAAGATAATCCATCAAGACAAAGTCTGTTTAGTAACAGCTTGTCCCAAACGCCTTCCAGCGTATCCTACAAAGAGCGGATTGTCCACTCTGACCCAGGAAATGCGTGAGATATAGAAGCTCAACGCTCTCCTAGGATCCAACCTATGGAGCCTCTCCCCTTCCTTACCAGAATGCGGAGGATAGAACGTCAGAAGAATGACCTGGCTAAAATGAAATTCCGACACCACTTTCAGAAGAAAAGTACGAACCCTAACAACAACCCTGTCCTTATGGAACACTGAAGGGTGGCTTAACGGAAAGTGCCTGCAACTTGCTCACTCTGCGAGCGGAAGTGACCGCAACTAAAAATAGTTTAAGGTCAACAGTCTCAAAGGACAAGAATGTAAAGGCTTAAACGGAGTTCCGATTATGAATTCAAATCCCAACTGGGCATCTGGAAAGGTGACGGTGGGAACACATTAGTGAGCCCTTTCAGAAACTGAGAAATCAAAAGGAATTTTAAAATAAGAACACTCCTCAGACGAGTGCTTAAATATAGACAGCGCCGCCAGATAACCTTTAACAGTACCAACTTTCAGGCCCTTGTGGGATAACAAAAGCAAAAAAGACAGAACCACAGGAATGACACATGAAAAAGGATCCACATTCTTAACCCTGCACCAGTCGCAGAACTTTCTCCAACGGCAACGGTACAGAGACTTTGTTGCAGGCCTTCTGGCCGAAAGCAACACATCACGTCTTCAGGGAGGACCCAATCCTTATACCTCAACCTTTCAGAAGCCAAGCGTGAAGGTTGAGGGACTTGCCCTCTGGATGGAGAACCTGACCACCCCTCCCGTGAGAACAGATTGTCTTGGTAGGGAAGACGGCGTTGAGGGCAGATGGACAGGTCGAGAAGGTCCGGGTACCACGTTCTCCTGGCCCATGCCGGAGCAATGAGGATCATTCGGGAACCGAACATCCGTAACCTCCTCAGCACTTGCAGAATGACGGGGACTGGAGGAAACGCATACAGCAGTGGGAAGGACCACTCCACTACGAACGCGTCCCCCAAGACTCCTCTTGGAGGAAATTCCTGCCAGCAGAATCTTTCACACTTCCGGTTGACACTGGTGGCGAAGAGATCCACTTGTGGGGTCCCCCAAAGGGCGAAGATCTACAGGAGAATCTCCTGAGCCATCTCCCACTCGTGAGAGACCATGCTCTGCCTGCTCAGAGCATCCGCCGCCGCGTTTTCATCCCCAGCCAGCTGAACTGCTGAGATCGAAACTTCCTGCTGGATGGCCCAGAACCAGAGCTGCATCACCTCTCTGCACAGAGGGAGAGACCCTGCCTGCCCCCCCCCCCTTTTTGTTGAGGTAGTGCATGGCCACTGTATTGTCCGTCAGAATCAGGACAGGCGGCAGAAAAGTCTTCAGGGCTAGCCGGACAGCCCTCAGCTCCAACAGATTGATATGGAGTCTGGACTCCGACGGAGACCAACGACTGCTGTCAACTCGTTGGCATGTGCTCCCCATCCCGGGAGGGATGAGTCCGTCACGATCGGTACCTCCTGCCAGGGTAGCCAAAATGGAGCCCCCTATATAGGATTGCCTTTGACTGCCCACCACAGAAAATCCTGGGCGACCGAGGGCAGCACCTGAACGGGATCCGACATCCTGCGGAGGGCTGTGACCACTGCATCTTGAGAGCCCACTGCAGAGATCTCATCCGCAGCCTGTCCTCTGGCACCAGGAGAATGCAGGATGCCATGAGGCTGAGCAACTTCAAGAACTCGAACGGCGGGAGATTCTGGGCATGTTGAAACTTTTTCAACATCTGCAGAATGTGATGAGCCCTCACCTGGAGAGGAAAACAGCCCCAGGGATGTGTTGAGCACTGCTCCGATGTACTGGAGCCGCTGGATAGGTGTCAAGTGGGACTTCAAGTTGAGGGAGAAGCCTAGCTTGTGTAGGGAGTGGCAGGTGACTGATGATCCAGGACTTGCTCGGCAGAGCGCGCCCTGATCAACCAATCGTCCAGGTAGGGGTAGACATGAATCCCCCTTTCCTGAGATACGCTGCCACCACCACCTAGAGCTTGGTGAAGATCCTCGGGCAGAGGTCAATCCGAACAGCAGGACCCGAAACTGAAAGTGCGAGTCGCCAACCACGAACCTCAGGTACTTCTTGTGCTTGGGATGAATCGGAACATGAAAGTAAGCGTCCTTGAGGTCGAGAGACACCAACAAGTCCTGAAGTTGAAGGGCCTGGAGGACGAGAGAATAACCATTTTGAACTTGTCCTTCCTGAGGAGCTTGTTCAAACCACGCAAGTCCTTGATGGGGGTCAATCCCCAGTCTTTTTTCGGGATCAAAAAATATGGGGAATACCATCCCTTGTTCCTCTCCGCTATAGGCACCAGTTCTATGGCGCCTTTCTCCAGCAGGGATTTGATTTCCTGCGCAAGGAGCAGATCCGGACTCAGAGAGATTTCCTGGTGGATTGTCATGAGGCCTCTGCCGGAAAGGAAGACAGTTGCCGTGGGCTATGATCTCCAGAACCCACACATCTGAAGTAATGGCACGCCATTCTACAAGATGCTGCGCCAGCCTTCCCCCAACCGGCGAACCATGGGACATGGCCTCATGACTGAGCTGAAGCGACTGCGGCAGTGCCTGAGGGCAAAGAGGCAACTGCTCGAGCGGCCTTGGCCCCTCGAGTACCCAGTTTTCCACCTCTGGTACTCCTACGTTGGCCCCTTTGACTGGCCGCTCCCCTCGATCTACCAAAAGACGAGTAGTATCGAAAGGAACCTCCCCTCCATTGCTGTCCTAGGACGAAAAGGCGAGGATTGGCGAACTGCAGTGCCTAACGACTTCGCTGCAGCCTTTGAGGTCTGCAACCTCTCAGGGCTCTCGTCAGCCTTGTTGCCAAAAAGATGGACACAATCAAAGGGCATATTGAGAAGCCGGGCTTGTATGTCAGGAGCAAACCCCAACTTACGCAACCACGCAAACCTGCACATCACGGTGCTCGCCGCCATGGACCGGCTGACAGTCTGCCATGTCCAGACCAGATTGAACGGATTCACACATGGCATCCTTGCCATCCTGAACGAGGGCAAGAAAACCATCCTGTTCCTCCCCTTCGGAAATATGTTCAGCCGCCAAAGATTCACAATTCCACAGAGTGTGAGTGAAACAGAGTTGGCTGTCTGTAAAGCCATACCCCCCTGGAGAAAACATTTTCTTTGCCCAGCCATCAAAACGTTGGTCACCCCTATCAGGAGGGATGGTAGGGTACGACGCCTGCTTTGCCGGGGCCGTAGCGACCTGCACCACCAAACTCTCCAGAGTGAGGTGCGTCGTCAAGTAGCAGGGGTCACTACTGGCTAGACAGTATTTTTTCGGCAACAACTTTCTCACTGCCGGGAGACTCTCTGGAGCAGTCCAAGCCGCTGCCACCCTTCTCTGTAAAGCCATATGAAATGGCAGCACCGGGTCAGTGGGTGGGACCTTGGTCAAGGATATCTGTCAGGTCATCCTGCAGGAAATCCACTGGTGGCGCAGAACACCCCAAGTACTTAGTCACCCTCGACATGAGGCACCTGTACGAAGATTCAGCATGCATACCAGGCTCAGGCCTGCCAAGCTCGACCTCCAGGGGGTATCAAGAACACTGGCGTCGTGCAAAGACTGACGCAGATCTTCTGACTGGCTATGACCAGATAACAGGTCGTCAGGGACCTCATCGGGTACCAAACCTTCCTCAGACCCTTCATCCACCTCAGAGCTATAATCCAGAGGCTGGAATAAATCCCTGGATGAGGGCACAGAAAAAGGTTCAAATACAGGCATCACTGACTTCTTCAGGGCCTTCCTCTGAGTTTCCACCGATGCACGGGGTACCTCTGGTAAAGCCTCCACAAGAGGCGTTGAGGGCTTCGACGGAATCGGCGTCGAGCGTGGTGCCGATGGCTTCGACACAGGCCTCGAGGGCGGTGCCCCGAGCGTGTCCCTCGGCCTTGGCGCCGATGACTCTGAGGCAGAGCCTCGAGAGTCCCTCGACGGACATGGCGCCGTCAACGTCGTCTTAGAAGACCTCACAGGTTCCGCTGGTCTCGAGGGCATGGAGGACCGGGACCTGGAGCGGGCATGTCTAGAGCGATCCACCTTGTCCAATCGTGACCTCGAAGGCTCCAGATGACCGCGCCGACCGCCCGAGCCGAAGGCGTGCAAGCCGTGGCCCTAGCACGTTCCCTGCCAGCTTCTTTCGAAGGCGCGGACGGAACTGAGCCCTGCAATTGGAAAATAGTCATCTCTGTACGAAATGCATCCCATTCCGCAGGAGGAATGATTGTTGGGACAAGCAACCCGCCGTCTGGTGGAGTCCTTGGCGTCACAGTTATCGGTGGCGTGGTCCTCGCCCAGGCACCAGATGCAGACTTTGTGCGGGTCCATAAGTGACATCTTGGAACCGCAGTCCCAACACTTCTTGAATCCCGACCGCAGGGTAGAAGACAAAGACATATCTTCACAAACACCAGGTTCGGAGAACCGATAGAAGTAACAGAAGAACCGAGGCGCGCCGAGATCTCCAAAGCGAACAAGTTTGCGGAAAAAATAGAACTGAGGCTACAGGCGTCGAGCGTCCTACTTATAACATCCGGTGACTTCGGCTCGACGGAGGGCCTCGAGGACTGCGTATCGACATCGACGCAGGAGCCGGACATTTTCCGAAGCAGCACAGCTGTGGCGATTACCTGTCAGATGTGGAATACGTCAGAGGGATCAATCCCTTCGAATGTTATACATTTGAGCAGGAATATACAGGCCGATAGGGTAGACTGAGCATTGGGTGTCATGTCAGCAGTCTAGGAAGTGCAGCCATTTCTTTGCCTTGGATTTGAAGCATTGGAAGGATGAGATGGCTCTAAGTGGGTTCCATAGTTGTGCTGTTAGGACTGGGAAGCCGGCGTCTCCCATTTTTATGAGTTTGAATTTGGGAATTCTGAGGTTGTTGGCTTGGGCTTTTCTGAAGGGACATGTAGATGTGTTTGGAGATTGTCGGTAAGGTACGGAGGGGCCTTGTTGGAAATTCATTTAGTGAGTTTGATTCTGTCCTTGACAGAGAGCCAGTTAGTGTGTCACCTAACGTGTGAGATAAGTTGTGATTTGGGTATGCCCATTGCTGCTCGAAGGGCGTTATTTTGGATGGTTTGTAATTTGGAGATATTGCGTTTGCATGTGCCTAGATATAATGCATTACAATCTACTTTTCTACTTCAGAGAGGATTAGTGCTCTGGCAATTGTGATGAAGCTTGCCGTCGACAGGAAAGGTTTGCATGCGTCTATCAGTTTACAGGTGTAGATGGTGGTGGAAGCTGTGGCGCTGAATTGTTTAGAGAGGTTAAGGCTTGAATCGAGGTAGAAGCCTAGAGTTTTAACCGCTTGGGAAACTTTGATGGGGATTCCGTCAATGAGAATGGATTTGTATTGCGTGGACAATTTAGCCAGTTTTATGGGGGACCCAACGATGAGGAGCTCTGTCTTGTCATCGTTGAGACATAGGCCGTGGGAGGTCATCCATGTTTGTATAATGATATACATTTTGTTGATCATTGCTGTGTTTTTCTCATGGTTACCTGAGATGGGGAAGAGAATCTGGGTGTCCGCACGACTGAGGCCCAGGAACAACAGGATCTTGTTGTAGCCTTACTTGATCTCAGTTGAGACTGGTCTTGGTTACTTCTGTAGAGTTGCTTGCATCTTCCAACTCTCACAAGCCTCCCAGCTTGTGACCCTACTTTTCCTACAAAGACTCCTAAAACGTTGTGCAAGACTTACTCACCTGCAAGAAGTGCTTCAGCTCACCTAGACTTTTGCTCAATTGACATTGGCTGGCATGGCTCCCTGAATGAGTCTTATCCTCTGCTTGTGTCTTACCTTCCGTCCAGGTAAGGGTTAATTTGCTTTGCGGGTTCAAAAGTACTTACGTGCTTCAGAATATTTGTGCGATCTCTTGTTTTATTCTGTAATCTCTTTAAACACTCATCTCAGTATTGCTCTAAATGTGCCAGTGATATAGTAATGTCCACAGTGTCCTAGCTATTTAAGTCACCTGAGGGTGTATGAAGTGTATGTGTGCCATCCCAAATGGGTACTTGCTGATTTAGAGAAACTAAGTGTGTATTTTGGAGTGCATTTTGTGTTACTATTATATTGCCCCTTTTGAAAAAGCCTTATTCAAACTGACTTAAATAAATTAACTGTTTAATCAAGAAACCTTGAGTGTAAGTATTTGGATACTGGTCACTGAATCTGTAGCTCCCCTACTGCTCACATTGACCCCTCTTGAGATAAGCCCGGCTTCTCAGCCACACCACCAACCTGTGTAGTTCAGACTTCTACCAAAGGTTGGGTCCCTATTGCCAGGCGGACAAGATTGATTTAGTGCACCCAAAGGGTACTGCTTCAAATCTTGCCCAACATGGTGTGAAGCCAGTACACTTGGTAACATGCAAGACCACACACATCTGATCCAACAGCAGGCTCTGGTAACGCACCCAATCCTGCACACAACAAACTTCACAGCATGGCTCCTAAGGTTAAGTTTCTTATGAAAGGCTAGAAAGCCCATCCCTAAACAGTGCTCCTTTAATAAGTGCAAGTGGTTCATTATCTGGTGTTCAGACAGACCTATTAATACTTTTGACTGTGTTCTTGCAGATGTTTTAACATACTTGTTTTAACTCCTTACTCTGGTTTGGTTTACAATTACCTAAAATTCTACCAGACCGTGAATGCGGCATACACCTTGTCAAAACAGTGTCCTGGTGAGAGGTGCCTTTTATCAAAGCTTTTATGGCTAAGAGCATATAACTACCCATCGCTCACCCTCATACTGGATGGGACCTTACTACAGATCTACAAGACCTCATGAACGCACCCGTTGAACCAATGCATAAAGCACAACTAACAGGAACTCAAAGTCACATTTTTAACAGCTTTCACAGCCGTCATGCGGTTAAGTGAATTACAAGCA
The DNA here is from genome assembly GCF_040938575.1 of Ambystoma mexicanum. Lineage (NCBI taxonomy): Eukaryota > Metazoa > Chordata > Amphibia > Caudata > Ambystomatidae > Ambystoma > Ambystoma mexicanum. The sequence continues at coordinate 859,289,041 of NC_090930.1, read as the reverse complement.
GTGTCAAAGAACCATTCATAAGTTTTGTACTGGGTGGAGCCGGATTGCTATTCAGACCACCATCTTCATGGCGGGAGGGCTTAACACATTTGTATCACCCACATGGTGCAATGAGAATTGAAGTCAAATGTTAGTGCAATCGTTTGTGAACTACCTTGTGAATTAGAGGTGGTGTGGGGGTAGGGGGCTGTAAGCAACAATCCCTGACCAATTCATCCTTGTCCAGTCCCCAGCGACCCCTTCTGTGGTTACCTGAATCCAACAGTTGGGCATTTAGAATTTCTGACTGTTGCAAAAAGATCCACTGAAGCATGACAATGAGTTTGTGTGCATATACCACTCGTGTTCTTGGAAGGATCCCTCTGCTTAGGTTATCTGCTGGGAAGTTACGATCGCCTGGTACGTTATGATTGAACGAAGATACCTGTTGTGTCACACAAGTGACAAGTTATGAGGAGTGGAAAGTGTCTTGAGTGGGTTACACCTTGTTTATGTATAACATACATAGCTGCAGTATTGTCTGTGTTGATTAGCGCACAGCTGTTTTGGAGTAGTGTTTGAAATGAGCATAGGAGCATTTTGATAGCCAGGAGTTACAATAGGTTCATATTTTGGCCTGCCTGGTGCTGTGCCCGGTGGGAGTTGTTTTTTCAACTGGCAGGTCATTGAAAGATTTGCACTTTGGCAGGTCTGCCAATTAAGAGTTTACCACCTTTTTCCAACACTGCGACTAGATTGTTCCAATCATCAGACAACTGTGACCATTGGTCAGAGCCATTTTTGAAGAGGGCGCATTTAGGCATTCCTAACATTGTAAATGTACAAAGCCATCATTCCGAATGGATTCATGGTGTTGGGTAAGATTTTGTAGAGTCCAACTGGCATGTGACTTTACAAGACTTATCTGCTTGGTATTAGTAACAAAACTAATAACATAGTCCTGTACTACACAAGTCGGTAGAGTGACTGAGCAGCAGGCTCATCTTAGAAGGGGCACTGCGAGATGCAGAGCAGTACAATGAAAACATCACAAGTATTCAAGTAAGCACTTCCACCCTTAAGTTATATTAACATTTATATATATGTCTTGTTATCCATTACAATATTTTACAAAAATAATCAATCCAGCATATAAAATTGTATCATGTCATTGTGTTAATAACAATAAGAGTTCCATACAACATCTTTTTTCAGTTAAATTTAGAGAGTCCAAGAAGTTCACAATTGCGCAGGTCAACTTAATGTTATGTCCGGCAACCGCATAAGACCACCAATTTTGATTGTCTGATTCAACAGGGGTAAAGTCTCCTAAGTGACGCAGTCGACGTGAAGTTAGCGCAGGGCATCTGGTAATTAGATGTTCGATAGAGTTGATTCGAAGGTTGCAGAATCAGCAAAGATTGCTGTTTGCTTCATTAATATGTCGTAGAAATTGCATTTCCCTGGTGTTTAATGCATTCAAACGCAGCCTCAAAAATTGGTCACGATGTCGCGAGGGGCAAGTTACCAAGTAGCAACAATAAGCATTGAGTTTGTGTTCGCCTATTCCCGATCAAGAATGTAGGCTTGGTTTTCAGCAGATCGTAATTCTGGATCCAACACCATCGGTGAAATTTCTTTACGCACTGAGGTTGGCTGAGCAAGTCAGCTATGTTCAAATCAGCATTGTTTAGAGTGGCTTCCAGTAATTGCTGCCAGTCTCCAAGAAGGCCCGGTCGTCCACAGCCTGGACGATTTTCAAAAAGTTGGTATGACGGAGGCAGTGGGTGCAGCCTCATCTTTCGTAGCACCATTATTGATTTCCACATGATGCAGCTATGTATTGAATTTATTGATAATTCATATCGAAGAGACACCATTGAAATGTACGAGGGTAGATGCAATACCCGACGCCAAAATAAGCCTTAAAGCTTCTGCCAGAATAGGGCATCAATGTTCCAGCCTGATTCAGATCCAAACGTAATAGCGGGTATAACCTTTTGAATGTAGAAAATTAGTACCGGTTCAAGAGAAAATATGCCATATTGCTAGTTTATTTTTGAGGCTTGAATGCTGAATTGAATCATCCGATTTGTGAGGTCCAACTTCCACTGATGGAAGTGTTGAAAATTATTCCAAGGTATCAAATAGAATTTACCAAACTCAAGAGATTCCATTAATTTTCCAGAAGGACTTATCTTTTCTGGAACCACCAGCACCAATGGTCACGATCTTTGTTTTACCTGTATTTAATTCAAGATCATTCCTATTAAGATACTCACACAGACTTGTTAACAAGCGTTGAAGACCAATCTGTGTAAGATCTACTAGGACAAGATCGTCCGCATAAGTTATGCAGCGAATTTCGGTGTTTATCTTTGGCGAAAAGCATCTGACAGCTTCCAGATGTTTCGGAAGGTCAAAAATGAACAATTTGAAAAGTTAGGCTGCCAGGGAACATCCCTGTTTCACCCCCTTGTTGGTAAAGATTTTCTTCGATAGGTCTCCATGATTATTTAAACGAATCTGAATGGAAGTATTAGAATGCAGCGCCTTAATTGGTTATAGCAACTTTTGAGGACAATTCCAGTTTGACAATTTCTGCCAGAGCTTGACACGATTGACACTGTCGAACGCTCCTCGCATATCGATGAATGCCAGATGTAGTCGCCTTTTTGATTTTAGGGTTTCTGATTTCAATATGTTTAAGATCAGTAGGTTAACCTCAACTCCAACTCCTTTAGTAAAGCCAGTTTGACGAACATCGTAGATTTCTTCTCGCATGGACCACTGTGCAAGTCATCGTAGAAAAGAAGCAAATAATGTGCCTATCGTATCTAACAGAGCAATCGGGGGATAGTTTTCAGGATCCGCCCGATTGCCTTTCTTACATATAGGTACGATGATGGCTTCACACCAGGATTCAGGAATAGTCCTTGATCCCATGGGATCACATAATCAGATGAATCAGGCGAACCTTCACTCAAGGGAGTACTAAGTATTTTCACAAAGTGAGTCTCCCATGTGAATGCATCAATTGCGTTTAGCACAGAAGGTGAATGACGCAAATTTCATGTATTCAAAATCCTCCAAATTTCGCGTGAATTTTTAGTAAGCAACTGTTTCATCATTAGTTCTGCTTCATCTTGTTCAATAATCATTTTTGCAGATTTTAGCCAGTTCCGGTAAGTTTGGCATTGTGCTCGAATTGCACTTTCAAGATTGTTGTCGCAAAAACTAGTGAGGGATGACTTTTTCATAGCTCTTATATCACGACGGATCTCCCTTTTTGCTGTAGTTTGTAGTGACGATGTGAGATTCTTGTGGGAAATTCCCATCACTCTGACTGCAGATTTGACAATGATAAAATTGACTAAAAGTGGTGCATACTCAACCGACGAGCCTTCCTTCTGATTGAATAATTGCAGACTCAACAAATGGATTTGAGAGTCATTCATCCGAAGACTGTTTCCCCCAGCATTCACTGATAACGGAAGAGTACTGTTTTGCACATTGTGACCATTCCAACCTACAAGTGAAGCACAACAGGTCGTGATCACCGTCGGGCATCTTGCGAACTTCAATTCTTGGGCAAAAAAGGTTTGGGATACCCAGAAATAATCAATAATGGAACTTGATTTTTGGTTCGACCACTTTGCACATGGTGGTTGGTCACCTTTCACGTTACCGTTAACCATTTGACAGTTTCTGTTTTGAAAAGACAAGCTCCACATTTGGCCTCTAACATTTACCTCGTCGATCGGCAGTGGCAAAAAGTGCTTTGATTTGTGGTCGATTTTCAACCAGGAGCAATTTAGATAGCCACAACATAGGATCGAGATATTCAAGTACAAAGTTATGACTTCATCTATCATACATGTGACCGAATTTAGGAAGGCCTTAGTGCTAATTTCTTCTGGATTCCAATATCCATTTATGATTAGCAGATGTTTCCTTGTAGATATAGTGACATCAGACCGCATCAAAACCATCTGGACATATGGATTTGGACAGCAATAGTAACATCAAGTAGAATTTCAGAATCAAGTTATTCAAGCAGTAATAATGCAGATGAGTACATTCTGTTTGTACTAAAACATTTCCAGCACACAGAATGACATCAGTTAAGGTCAATAGTAGCACTTATTGTTCACCAGACAATACTGAATTTGGAGGGAAAAAGTGTTATGAGTCGAATAGAACACTATAGCACTAACAATAGTCCTTTCTCCCAGAGGGATATAGGAAGTATTTTCCCCCAGCAATAAGCGTGTCAAACAATTAAAACCTTTATAGGGGACGAGGACTGCCAAAGAGGGATGCATTTAGGGAGCCAGGATAGTCAGTCAATAGAACAGTTCTACTACAGTTCTAGAACTGAGCCTACCTGAGGTGCACAAGCCGTTAGACCTGCAAAAGTAAATTGCAGTAATTCAAAAGGATAGAAAGGAGCACTTCAAGCTAGGAAGCAATAGATTTGGCTAAAATGGTTAAACCCAAAGCCCCACAGTACCTTATAATTTAATAAGACGTTCCAGCGGACTTCGTTCTTGATGCAGAGTTGCAGACCCTTGTTCCAGGACCTTCGTCATGGTGAGAAAAGGAAGGGCGTCCTGCGGGCTTCTGCAGCAGCACTCAAGACGGACTCTGCAGCAATGGATCCACCACTTTCAGCGGCTCTTGGTGGTTTTGGTGGCTTTTTATCAGTGCCAAAGAACAAATATCCCTGGTTGGAATGTCCTCGGTCCTGAACTCGGGTGAGTGGACTCTGGACGAAGATGTCCTGCTTCTGTAGGCTCACGGTGATGCCTGCAAAGTTTCAGCCAGATTCGTTCTTCGGAAGACTTTGCACTCATCGATGGTCCAGGTACCCCAGGTATTGGGAAACTGCAGCCCAGGTAGGTTGCAGCGACACAGGGTATGGCCCAGAACGAAGCAGGTCTTGAGGCTAGTTGGACCCACCAGCCTAAGGGAGGAAGTCGTCCTTGGCAGAGCAAGGCTTCACTGGTGCTTTTGCGGAAGGTGCTGCTGGCATCTGAGTCCTCTTTGGATTTGATGTTCCAGTGGTTGACTGCCTGTATTCCCAAAACCCTCGCCTTATATGCGAAATCAAATTCATTCACAGTACTAATCTGTCAATCACCCGGGGGGGGGGGGGTCTTCCTCTAGGACAGCCACTCGACCAGTAGTTGCCAGACAAAAGCAAAACACACAATGGACTCAAACATGATCTACAACAGAGTAAAAGCCAAGAAGAAGCCAACAAACAAGAAATGGCAAAAGACGACGACATGGGCCATTTTGGTAAATGGTCACTCATGGGTGCTGTACTGCAGCTGAGAATTCAGCCTACATATACATTGCACAAAAGGTAGTAAAAAAAACACTGCCACCAGCCATTCAAGTAGGTTAGTGTAACAAAAGGTTGCATGAGATGTGGGATAAGGAGTTCATGTAACCCCCCGCCCCCCAGCACTCCACATAAGGTGGTGTGTGCTGGACCCACAAAGGAAAAAGCTAAGACAGAAGTTATCCTACTATTCTTGGGAACTGTAGAAAAGGTATTTAAACATGTAGAGGGGTCCAAGGGACTCCTCGATGGCACTGCACAAAGGGTGCTGTGTGTCACTATATAAAAAGCAGATGGCTATAGAGTTTACAAAACTACATTAAAACATAAGGAACACAAAATCTTAGAGGGGGGAAGGCATGGAGTGGGTGGCAAAAAGACTCACTCACTCAGGAGGTTAAAATCAAAGGTCCCAGATTCCAGCAAAGGGCTGGTGGTCTCTAAGGTAAAAGGGAATTAGCACAGAAACTGAACTCTCTCCCCAACACATGGCCCTTCTCACTGATCAGAATACTGACCTGTTAATCGGGAATCTGGGACAAGAACGCTTGCAACCTTTCTTGTGAGTGATAAGCTAATGCCCACTGCATGGTTGGAATTGTCTGGATGAATGGTTTTGTTTGTGATGGTCCGAGGCTTGACTTGGTTTTGTTTATTAACCTAGTTGATAGAGAAGGTTCATGGTCTTTCAGGTTTCGCAAGCAAATCACATTTTTTTCTACTTCTTTGAAATCTTGGATATGGGTTTACAATTGTTCCATTCTTTCTGTGTATAATAGGTACCTGTGCATGAATACTTGTACAATGCCTTTAGGAGTGCAAATTAATATGCACGACTGTTTTTAGTTCTTCTGGATTTATAAGATATTTTTCATGCAGGTGAAAGTATAGCTAGTGGGTTCTGTAGGTTTGCAGCGAGTTAACCCATATGAAGGCTTGCTTACAATAAAACAAGCTACAATTAAAATGTCAGCACGGTTAATTGCTGGAATATAAAAAAGTTCCACGAGTTTTGGGAAATGTAAGGAGTCGGGAACTGAAGGCGCAAGAGCTCAAGTGTGTGCAATAGTGCACTGAGGCAACTAAAGGCCCAAAAGAACGTGGGAGAATGAGGCAGTGGTCACTAAGAGTGGGGCTTAAAGTTAATGAGGGTGAGGATCCACAGGGAGCAGAAAACCGGCCAGGAAGATGCCACGAATAAGAGCAGTGGAATGAAAGTGAAGGAGCAGGGGAAGAGTTATCAAGTGGTGTCGTTAACGGTTAAAGTGGACAACGTCCGAATACACTGACTCCCGGTGGCTGCAAGGATCAAATTCAAGACCCTCTGCATCATCCACAAGGCTTTCTGGGGCAATGGACCCCACTACATCCAACTTACTCTCCCTAAATAACTCCCTGCTAGAGTCCTTCAGTCCTCTAGCTCCAACTCAATGCAGATCAGACGATTCTCCAAGCAGCGAGTGGGGGTGGGTGATAGTAGATCTTTCTTCGGCAGAGCCTCCCTCTGAAACAACCTCTTTAAAAGGGTTTAAAGAGGCTCAGGAGGTAAAAGGAGATATCTAGAAAATAGAAGGGCTAACAGTTCAAGGAGAAGGTGCCCAAGCATGGGGCAAGAAATGGTTCTGGTGGTTGTGGTCAAAGTGCTGAGAGAGAGAATGATGTGGCTATGACTAGCACCAACAGAACCTCTTGACCTTCTGCAATGTTGGATAATATCCAATAGTGCCAGACTCAATGCCTGAATCTAGAAAGTCCACACCAAATGGACTGATGGCACCAACTGCACATCAAGAGAATTGCAGCATCCTGATCACTTCTATGAAAGCCAAGTCACAAACCAGCAAGAGCTAAGAAAGAAGTGTTGGGGCTTTCTGATTGCCAATTGTGCAAGAACTAAGGGAGAGAGGTAAACACTGACAGACAAAGCTTCTATAGAAAGGCAGGTTTGCTTTAATTGAGATTCCCTCTTGTGTTTTTAGTTCTAACTTCTGTCTTTGCAATCTCTAATAAAGCTCTCTGAACTTTAAGAGCTTGGCTTGCAGTTGCCAGATCTCAAGGCCATGACTTAATTTCAGGTAGCCTTGAGCCTCATCTGGAAACAGCAACCCCATTGGCTTTGATGAGACTGGTCAAATTCCCCTACTGTTCACACTGTATAAAAGTTCTGAAGTGACCCTTCATGAATTTCTTTAGGACCATCTGGACACAGGGAGGGAGTTGCTAGGCAACACATACAACAGGAGATCGCAGCCGAATGCACTTTAGTAGACATGTGGCAGACCAACCCTCAAAAAGCCTAGCCGTCATGGTAAGATTTGATGCGCAAGGCAAATAAGTCTGTAAATATTGTGTTGTAGTATAGTAGTCATTTATATAGTGCGTTTTCCCATTCGTATTGCGTCAACGTGCTTTGTTGTGGGAACGCCCTTGGGGACCGAAGTACAGGTATGGGAACGTTCTTAAGAGGAGGTTTAGGATGCGTGTATCAAGTTTAGGACTTAGTAGACCTGGCTAGACTCCAGTAAGTAACCCAAGAGGTCCGGCATGTGGAGTGTGCCGAGGGAGTTCACAACAGAACGATGGTGCAGGACAGACTATGTACCCAGCTAGATCGAAATAGGTCATAGGTTGTCGCTGTATTCTAATGGCAGAGGTGATGAGGCAAGTCTGGTGTTTCGGTGTGAAATGGTTATGTGACCAAATTTGTCGTGGTCGTAGCTGCATTAAAAAAATGTGCAGATAAATATCATGCCTGAGGCAGAGGTCTGCTGAGGTGGTGCATTAATACAAACCTTAAGCTCAGATGGAGCTCATCTTTGATGTCGCTATGTCATCCAATGGTCTGTGAGGAAAGAAAAGCCAACTACCTTTGCAGACTTCTCTAGGCACTATGAACAGGCTACCCTCAAGCCTACCAAGGGCAATCGACTGGATGTTCATGAGACTTCTAGGCCGACAGACAGGCTACCATTGAAACTAGGATGATGGTAATTCTCCAAGCGCAATAGACAGATCACCTTTATAGTCTTACTAAGAATCTTTAATGTTCTATAAACGCAAACCAAAGGAGTCTCACAAGCGTGAATATCAAGGATACCGGCATTTAACCACCATGTTTTACAATGGCTAACCTAAGCACTTATGAGTGCAATGAAGCGTTCAGAATAGGGCTGCAAGACTCATCCCTGGCCTCCAGTGCAGGGACCGCATCTCTCCAGCCCTAAAATCTCTCCACTGGCTCACAGTATTTGCAAGGATCAAATTCAAATCCTTCTGCATCAATTATAAAGATGGCTGGAGCCAGGGACCACGCCATCTACAACTGGCTCTCACTAAATACTCTCCCTCCCGATCTTTACGTTCTTCCGGCACCAACTGTGTGTCAAGTGCTTCGCTAAACAGCAAGCTGGTGGCCAATCTCTTTCCTCAGATGGCTCCCTCCTATGGGACAGCCTCCCCCTTCCTCTTTCCATTTGTCTTGAGCCAGATCTTCACAAATTCTGGAAACTCCTCAAGACCTTCCTTTTCACCTCCTCCTTCCCTCCCTCCTCTGCTAAATCACAGTTGCTGAGTTTGGTGACCAAGCCGCTTATGTGTCCACCTGGGTCCTGGCCTCCCACACCCAATTGCCTTCTGCCTCTGCCCACTCCCAGCCCTTGGCACCCACTGCCCTGTGGCATGACAGGCCTGCACTTATTTATTGGCAGTTAACCACTCTTACCAAGTCACTTAACAGCTGCCATCTCCCTAGCACTGCCCTCTGTGGTATTCCTAGCACCCCTCCCACATCCCCCCCCCAACCCTTCTCTCTCTGTACTTGTACGTTCTGAATGCTCGCATGGCCTAGTAGGACAGCCTCCATCTTTCATGGTTTTATTTGCATTTCATTCCCATGTTCCCTTCCTGTGGGCGCTTCGAAATACAATTTACTTGCTGTACAAGTGCCTTACAAATGTACAAGAAATAAATTAACAAGAAACTGGGGTCCGGTACCATGATACAGAAGTGGCCAGCTATCCCGACTGATCTTCAAGCATAGAAGGGGCATTCCAATACATTGTCTTGGTGCAATTGGCAGTCTGTAATAAAAGGACTTCAGGCTTGTTGGGCCGGTCTCCCCCCCCCCCCTCCCAAAATCATCTTCAGAGTCCTGGGAATAGCTTCATAAAATCTCTTTGTAAATGGAACAGGCTAGCGAGAGCATGCTATGCCACTCCTATTCACCCTAAAATCCATCAGTTGTGCCATATCCATAAAGTGTATGCCCTCATCTTGATATAGCTAATGAGTGTTGGAAGGATCTCTTTTAGACAACTTTTGCTCCATATTCTATGGACCCCCCAAACCATTTGCTTTGGTTTTTAACCTGTCCTGACTTTCTACATACAGAGAAGCGCAGCCTTCCCTGGCCTTTTTGCTCATTTTGTCAAGGAGAAAACATACTAGTCCTTCAGATTGTTAGTACTGGTAAACGGTTTCCCTTTTGGCTTTGACTTACCGTCTTTGGTAACTTTTCAAAATTCCATACAGCATCTTTCAGTGCAATGGGGTTACATTTGTATCACCCTAGCCTTTTCACTGTGGGATTTTTGGTTACTTTTAAGTGGGCCTAAAGACAGGGTTGTGGCAGCAGATTCATTACCATGTTTGCTAAATTTTTAGTATGCACATTCGCGTTTACTATGTTTGCTACTAACAGTGGCTAGTGCCCACAGCTGTGCTACGCGAGTTGTGTGTTCTTTGGCCCTTTTGGCGTTCGCCTGTCCTCCGGCCTTCGCGGGCCAGGAAATCCCAATATGGTGATGCATTTGGCTGGAAAAGCTGCTACTAGTGAATGCCATTTGTGCATGGACCCAGGAAGTGGGTTGGGACTGTTTTCCCGATCAACAAACTGGTGCGGGTGTGCATGCTCGAGTCAGCCCCGAAGGTGTCCGAGTAGACAGACTAGGGAAACTAATCCACTCCTGGATGGGTCTCCTGGTACAGTCAGTTGTACATTCTGGACAGCCCATCAGCATTACAATGTTGAGCACCTGGCCTATGCTCAATGGTGAAATCCAAGCATTGGAAACTTATGGATCACCCAAGCAAATGAGGATTCTCTCCCTTCATGTTCATAAACCACTTTAAGCGCCTATGGTCAGTCTGCAAGAAAGATCATCAACCTAAGAATCCTCCCGTCGCCTGCACACTATCCAATGTTGGCAAAAGCCAATTACTAAAATGTTTAAACGCAATTTATGCGTTAACTCAAACACATGTAAAGAAATACAACTTTCATTAAACAGATTTTTAGAATATAATTTTTTGAATTTACAGATATTAAAATGTACAAATACAAAAGGAGGAAAACAAAGTAGTCTGTTTTCTGTGGCGATGCGTTTCGAGGAATTTATCCTCTTCTTCCAAGGCATGTACGGACTGTTAGAGAAGAATTGAACAAAAATATTCAATCAGCTAATTGTCGAGACTAAATGCAAAACACTCAGTAATATGATTAATGAAATTCAAATTGTATCTTGGACATAATCAAATTGATTATAGATCAAAGATCATTCTATTGCAGCTATTAGATGCAACAATTCCAGGTAACATTGTTTGGCAATCCGGTGAATGTTCAAAATGACGTTCCACCCCATTTCGACAATTTCACATAATAATGGACCCTGTTAGTGGTCCATTTAGAGAGAACACCAGTTTTTGTTTATTCTTGAATAACAGTTTAAATAAAGAATCCTAACATGGTTGTCAAGATAGCAGTAGAAATTGTTAAACATATCATTTAATTAGTCAGACCGCAAAAAAACCTTTGGAAAAAAAAAATGATTAAGTCTATCATGTACAAGTTATGATGAATAAAAACTCATTTCCCAAGATAAGAAAGGTAAAGCAAAAGTCACCTAATGTGTGTTGTAATGCTGGAGAATCTATGTCCCCAGACAAGGAACCTGTGGCATGGATGTAGACATTCCGAGTGATCTCATACGGACGTCCAAAGGAGCGCGAGACAGATTCAAAAGACGAGTTCTGGAACAGGCTCACCCAGTAGGTAGGTGTTTCTGAAATGGGTCATAAAGATGTTGCCTGTTAGACACTGCCAAGTTATATAGGATGTCTAAAGGGTAGAAGGCGTAACGGGTAAGAGCGGCAAAAAGCTTGCTGAATAAAGTATTTTGATCAGAATCTACACAATAATAAAATCCTATGTAGGGGCGGAACAAAGTCTATTAAATCCTCACCTATTCACATGAAATGCAAAGGATATCACAGATATGGCTAACGAATTCTATTGAATTCAGGTAAAAGGAGGGTGAAATCCATTAGTTAGCAAGGACAGCGGATAGGAAAGCCTAGATCAGGCAACAGAAAGACAAGATAATGCGTATTAGAAGGATGGAAGCAGCCAACTTCTCGCTAGGAGAGGATTAAATAGTGAATATACATCTATACATACCTATAGTCATGGTAGATGGGTGCTCACAGGTCGAGCATTACCGATAAGAGTATTAAACAATCTACGCTGACGATCGCTGTAACTTCAATGATCCTGTATGGTGAACACGAAGAAGGGAATTGCAAAGAGAAAAGATCTGTGTAAAAAAGGGTCATTTCAAGAGGATCCCTGCAAGGAACACACGGAGTCTCGTCCACGTATCTTCTGTATTCTTGAACGTGGTAAGAATGCTGGCTCGAGTTAATGGTGTTAGCGTCCATAACCACGATAACGCATGGTGCCATTTTAGGTAAGTATTTATAGGAATAATGTGGGCAATGAAGGAAGGACCAACTAGAGAAACTGAAACAAGACCCGCCATTTTGTAACGGGTAAGTAGGGTGACCAATACAATGTATTGGACACAGAAGTGATTGAAAATAGTATAAATAAGGAAATGGGCAATTAAAAAATAAAAAGATCACGGATGCTAGTGTTGAAGACTGATGCTAGTATTCCTAAATCCAAAAATTCAGGAAGGACCTTGGATACACATTAAGAAATAATGCAAATAAGCATCAATCAATGCGGTCAAATTGAATTAAAAGGAAATGTAAGATAAAGAAGGTAAGGAATAGTTAAAGGACCGAATCTATATGGCTAGACATGTAAAAAGCGTATCTGGCAAGGTTTATCCCATCATACCTAACATGTATAGAGTAAATCAATCAATTCAATGATTTCATATGCATACAGAATGTATTGTTGAATAAACACAGACGGATAATGCATTGTGTGGGCAAAATATAAGGAAGAAGTTACTTACCTGTAACTGTTGTTCTCCAGCATGGGTCTGGCATGGATTCACATGCTCATGAATATTCCCCGTCGTCAGGCTGGGAATCCTCGGTAAAGAAAAATCAGTATCAGTTTCGTTACTGATCTGTCTTTCGTAGTAGTAACCAATCACTGATCTCTGCGTCATACTGACCACAGCCAATGACTGCCATCTCCCTAAGCCCCGCCTCTGGCAGCCATCTTCAGATGAAGTGGCAGTATGACCAAGTGAAGAGCCGCAGAGGGGTAGGCGGGAGGGTTCGCATGTGAATCCATGCCAGACCCATGCTGGAGAACAACAGTTACAGGTAAGTAACTTGTTCCTTCTCCAGCCTGGGGTCTGGCATGGATTCACATGCTCATGAATAAAAGAATACATAGCAGTACACACATGCACAACCACGGGAGGTGGCAGAGGCTCAACATTAAGCATTACATCAAACTCATCATTAAGCAATTCTTACCTCCTCACCAGGCTCACCTTAGGCGAACAGGTTGCGCAGCACTGCTTGGCCGACCCTGGACTCCTCCCTGGAATCCCGATCGACGCAGTAGAATTTCGTGAAGGTGTGCTTCGACCTCCACGTAGCAGCCCTGCAGATGTCCAGCAAGGGCAGACCAGATAGGAACGCCGTGGTAGCTGCGATCGCTCTGGAGGAATGGGCTCTCGGACGGCCAGGCAGCGGTCGGTTTGCCAACCGATGACAGTACATGATACAGCCGGAGAGCCATCTGGAAATGGAAGCCTTCGAGAGAGCCTTCCCCTGATTGACAGGTCCAAAGTTCACAAAAAGTTGTGACGTCTTCCGAAAACTCTTTGTGCGGTCCACGTAGAACTTCAGCGCTCTAGCCACATCCAGCGAGCGCAAAGTCCTTTCAGCCGGCGACGAAGGCGACGGGAAGAAAACAGGCAACACCAAGGGTTCGTTGAGGTGGAAGTCCGACGGCACCTTGGGCATGAAGGAGGGGTGCGTCCTGAGCACTACCCTTGTGTCGTGAAAAAGTCAAGTACGGGGGCTTGCAGGAAAGGGCCTGGATCTCACCCACCCGTCGTGCGGAGGTGATGGCCACAAGAAACGCCGTTTTCCACGACAAGAACTTCAACGGAGCTGAGTGCAGAGGCTCGAACGGAGGACCCATGAGCTTGGTCAGCACCACGTTCAGCTCCCACGCCGGGGCCGGGGTCTTCACCGGCGGGAACGATCTGAACAGTCCCTTCATGAATTCTTTCACCAGACGATGAGACCACAAAGACGTCCGTCCCGTGGTTCTTGTGCATCGAGAGATCGCAGCAAGATGAATCTTGATGGAAGCGTGCGCCAGTCCAGCCTTGGCCAGCGTCAGCAGGTACGGCAGAACTTGAGGAGCCGTAATACGTAGAGGGTTAATCTTCTGTGTGTGGCACCAGACAGAGAACCTCTTCCATTTGTGTCCGTAGCATTTAAGAGTTGAGGACGCCCTGGCCTTTGCAAGAACCTCTCTGCAGTCGGCCGGTATGTCGTAACCTCCAAACTCTAACGCTGCAGGAGCCAGGCCTGCAAGTTCAGCGACTTCGGGTCGTGATGGAGGATGGCGCCTACTTCTCTGGAGAGAAGATCCGCGTCCACTGGCAGCTTGACTGACGGGGACGCTGACAAGTCCAGAAGGTCCGGGAACCATATCTGCCTCGGCCACGCAGGTGCGACGAGGATCATCCTGCACCGTGATCTCTTGAGCTGGTTGACGAGCCGGATCAGCAGCGGCAATGGAGGGAACGCATATAGGAACAGGCCCTCCCAGGGGAACGAGAAAGCATCGCCCATGCTCCTCGGCTGGGGAAACCTGCTGGCGAACCTCTGACACTTGGAGTTCGTCGCCGTCGCGAACAGATCGATCTGGGGTGTGCCCCACCGTCGGAAGAGGCGGTCCACTAGATCCTGTCGTAGTTCCCACTCGTGGCACGAGCACAGCTCTCTGCTGAGCGAGTCGGCGATGGTGTTTTTTATCCCTGCCAGATGGAACAGCACCAGAAACATCCCTTGGGCGACGGCCCAATGCCACAGATCTTGAGCCTCCATGGACAGGGCTGGGGATCTGGTACCGCCCTGCTTCCTGATGTAGAACATGTTGGTGGTGTTGTCGGTGAAGATCCTCACCACCTTGCCCTTGAGGGACGGAAGAAAGGACCTGAGGGCCCAAAACACTGCACGGAGCTCCAGGACGTTGATATGGAGGGACTTCTCCGTCGGCAGCCAAAGGCCCCTCGCGTGCAGATTTTCGGTGTGCGCTCCCCACCCTTCCAGGGAGGCATCCGTGGTCACTGTCTCCTGGTGGGCCGGGGTCTGGAAGTCCATGCCCGCCGTCAGATGCGCGCGGGTGCCCCATCACCGGATCGCTCGTCGGGAGCTCTCGTCGAGTGTGATCCTGTCCTCTAAGCTGCCCGTCGTCTGGATCCAGCGAGCGTCCAGGAACTCCTGTAACGGGCGCATCCGGAGCCTGCACAGGCGGATGAGATAAATGCAAGAAGACATCATTCCGAGGAGGGACTGATGGATCTCACCCTGGCCGCGTCCGCAACCAGCATCCGCTGCACCTTGCCCAAGACGTCCCTCGTCCTTTCCTCCGACGGAGAGGCCAGACGCGCCACTGTGTCGAGCTTCGCTCCCAGAAACAGTGCTTCTTGAGCGGGCACCAGGTGGGACTTGGCGTAGTTTATGGAGAATCCCAGGTTCGTGAGGAGTTGGACGGTCCTCGCCGTGTGCTCCGCGGCAAGCTCCTTTGTCTTTGCTCGGATGAGCCAGTCGTCCAGGTAGGGGTAGATGTGGATCCCCTCCAGGCGCAGCCGCGCCGCCACCGGTGCGAGGCACTTGGTGAACACCCTGGGTGCCGACCTCAATCCGAAGGGAAGGGCTCTGAACTGGTAGTGACGCCCTTGGACCACGAATCTGAGAAACTTTCGGTGTCCCTTTAGGATGGGGATATGGAAGTAGGCATCCTCCAAATCCAACGACTACAGGAAATCGCCCTCCTCCAGTTGACCCAGGAGGTGCTGGAGGGTGACCATCCGGAACTTCTGCGCCTTGATTAATTTGTTCAGTCGTCGTAGGTCCAGGTTGGGACGCCATCCTCCCGTCGTCTTCTTCACGAGGAAGTATCTTGAGTAAACTCCGGAGCCCCGAAGCCTCTTTGGGACGAGCTTGATGGCGCCTTTCTTGAGCATCGCCTTTACCTCCAAGAGAAGTTGAGGGACGTGATGTTCCTTCCTGGCCACGGGGGGAAAAGGGGTGGGGGGAGGACACGCGGGCACTTCATAAACTCGAGCACGTGACCCTGGGCCAGGGCGTCCAGCACCCAACCGTCGGTGGAGATGGACTCCCACACGCTGACGAAGTTCGCCAGCCGGCCTCCCACCGGGGTGCTTCAGTGGGGGCCCCGACCCCACGGCCGGTTCAGTCCTGCTTCGACAAGGCTTTGCCGCCTTGCCCTCCTTGGCGACGACGGCGGGGTCCGCCCGACTTGCCTCGTCCCCTGTAGGCTTCTTGCGACGACGAACGGGCCGCTTGACGATAGGTGGAAAATCCACCGCCGGAACCTTTGAAGGCACCCTGCTTGCCTACGCCGCTCCGAAAGGGCAGCCGTCGTTGCTGGAGAACACCAAGAGCCCGGGCCGTCTCTGTGTCCGTCTTGATTGCTTGTAGGGAATCGTCCACCCTTTTTCCCAAACAGGTTGTTCCCGTCGAACGGCATGTCCAAGACTCCGGTCTGCACGTCCTGACAGAAGTCAGTTGCCTTGAGCCATCCACGCCGTCTAAGGCACACGCCGTTGCCCAACTGGCGAAATCCAGTGTCAGCGATGTCCGTCGCTATCGTAATGGCGTGGTCCGACGCCACTTCTCCTTCCTGCAAGATCTCTAGGGCCTCCGCCCTCTTGTCGTCTGGTAAGAAGTCCAGCAGGGGGGCGATTTTGTACCACAACTCCGTCGTAGCGGGCTACAATAGCCAAGGCGTTGGCAGCCTTAATCGTCGTCGCTGCCGATGAGATGACTGCGTCCCATCGTGTCCAATTTCTTCCCCTCGCCGTCCGGTGGGGAGGTTGACGTAGAGGCAGAGGGCCCCCCCCCCCCTCGTACCGGTCCCTTCTCGCAGGCGTTGTGGATGGGTTCTTGAGGGTGAGACCCTCATCCCAGATATCGTCCAGTAGAGGTACAGCGAGGACCGTCTTCCTCTTGGTCTCGCGCCGTTGATAAAGGAAACCTTCCTTCTTCTCTTCCGGGAAGAGCTAGAAAAGCTCGGATGCCCTGGCCATCATGGCATGAAACGATCCAATCTCGTCGGGCGGGGAAGCCCGGGGAGGAGGTGACGACGGGAGATCCTCATCGTAAACCTCGTCATCTGTGCCCGTCGCGGCCGTTTCCGTCCCTGTATCATCCCCACGGGTCGTGGACGGGGAGGAGGGCTGAGCAGGGCGCGATGGTTGAAAAGGAGGTGGAGGATGAATCCTTCTCTTAGGAGGGGGGCTTCCAGAAGGGCCTGGCTCCGGGTCCCCCATCGGGAGAGGTTCCTCTGTTGGTGGTAACAGCAATCTCGTCCTCATCTCCGAGCATAAGGACTGTATAGCCAACAAAATGGCCACCGAGTTGCCTTGCGGCACTGGTTGAGGGGAGTCCGACGGGCGGTCAGGAGCCCCGTCTGCACCCTCGACGTTCTCGTCGTCTCCTACGTCGGGGTCCCTCCCGACGGGCTGGTCTTCTACCACGCCAACGCTGTGGCTTAAGACTTCGATTAGCTCCTCCTCAGAGGTTGAGGCCGAATCCACGACGACCCCCTGCGCCCCCTTTTTCTTCTCCGTCGGAGGTTTCACGGGGGTCCTGTCGATGGGCATGAAAGAGGACTCCCTCCGGGGTGGCAGGGAGACTCTGGGCCCCGAGGTCGCCACCACTGGTGTAGCCTCCACAGGCTGAGACAGACACGCGACTGTCTCGATAGAGGCCTTGGACGGGTGGATTAAGGCTTTCACTACCTTAGGTGCGCTCACCGCCTTCTCCTTGGGGGGGAGAAAGGGGAGGGGGGGTCACCCCCTCGCTCCCCCTCCGATGGGGCCTTCGAGCTTGACCGGGGTCTCTCCAGGAGCTTCGCTGGGTGCTCGGCCTTCCTCTTACCCGAGCCAGAGCGTTGGCTCGTGGTTGATGGCGCCGGGGAGGATGCGCCCTGCCTGGCGCCCGTAGAGCCCGACCGTTCGGCGCTCCCGGTGCCAGCGGACTCGCGGTGCTTGGCCTTCTGTTGGACCCCCGTCGCCGGGGCGCCCTCAAAGGTCTTAGAAAACCGCTCAGACTACTTCTCGCCTGATGGGCTCTTCCCTTCCAGCCAGTTGGCGGTCCTTCATGGTCCGCTCCGACATATTGCCGCAAAACGCACAGTCCTTCTCCACGTGCGTCTTGTCCTCATGCAGGCAGTAGAGGCAAAGGGAGTTTTCGTCCTCCAAGACATTCTGAAGCTGGCATCCAGGGCAGACCCTGAACAGCTTTCCGGGTGTCGAGCTTCCCTTCTCCTGGGCCATGATCGAGATGGGCCTGAAAAACTTCTGGAGTCCTCCAAAAGCGTGGCTTGACGAAATCTTCACCCTTGAGGGGCGTAGAAGAATCCGACACGGGTCCCCGTTGATCGGATAAAGAAACGGTGGAGCTTGAGGCTCTTTTGACCGAAAATGAGAAAATGTTTGTAAGAAAAAGCGCGAAAAAAGCACTAAAGCTCGAGAGCAATAGTACGAGGATCCCAACACTTGAACGTGCGGTAAAAATCTGAAGATGGCTGCCAGAGGCGGGGTTTAGGGAGATGCCAGTCATTGGCTGTGGTCAGTATGACGCAGAGATCAGTGATTGGTTACTACTACGAAAGACAGATCAGAAGCGAAACTGATACTGATTTTTCTTTACCGAGGATTCCCTGCCTGACGACAGGGAAAATTCATGAGCATTTGAATCCATGCCAGACCCCATGCTGGAGAACTACATATATGTCCAAAAAGAATACAGTAGTGTTAGCCATGCAGTAAGGTGATGACCTTACAAGTCTATTCCCTTTCCTATAGAAATATATACTCAATTTACACGGATAAATTGTTGGAGACCACCTAGCTCAGTATCACATAGTGGTACAACAATGCAATTGAATACATACTCAGCACATGTGTGTAGAAATCTCCAATGTTAACACAAAAATGACACAAATTTACAAAGCAAAAGAGGTCAGCAGACCCAATTTACAGCAGAGAAATGCAACTTCATAGATAACAATTTAGTGAACACTTCATTAAGCCCGCTGGGTTGGACAGCGTCCAGCGTATGGATCCAGTATAGTTCTCTTTGAAGGAGGAGGGACTGGTAGTCACACCTTCTGGGGGGACAATTAATAACCTCAAGGATCTGAAATTTGAGCTGAGCAATTGTATGTTTGTGGGTGGTGAAATGCCTAGCAATTGGTGAGCGTTGGTTAAAGCAACGTATGTTGGATTTGAGCTCGGTCCATCTAGTTTTTGCAGCTCTCAGTCTGTCCAAAATAACTTTCCCACAAGGGCATTTAATCATGTAAATGACACCTGATGACATACAGGTAAAATAGTCTTGAGTTAAAAAATGTTGCCAGTGCATGGATGAGTCACTGGGCTACCCTTGATAATATTGTTAGTGTGTGCATCCTAAGCATGGAAAGGTGCCCATCTTTTTAGTTGTTAAGAACTGTTTCTCCTTTGGTGGTTTCTCGGCCGTTACGAGTTTGTCCCTGATGTTCTTACCCCTCTTAAAGCACATCAGTGGGGCTTAATGAAATAATATTCCAATGTTTTTTGTTTCTTTTACTAATTTGGAAACTTTGGCTAGAAAACCTGGAGATTAACAGAAGTGGTGTTTCCTTCACCTGTGTATTGGGTAGTAATAGGTCTGTTCTAGTGACATTGAATGATCTTTTTTAGCTTCATTAAGGATGTTAGAAGGATAGCCTCTTTGGTTGAATTTTTCAATGAGAGTGGAGCATTCAGTATCCCAGCCCTCGGGGTCAGAAATTATAATTTTTAACCTTAAAATCTGACTAAGGCAGGCTTTGAAGCATAGCTCTGGGATGAAAGCTGGAATAATGAAGCAAGTTATTCACGTATGTGGATTTGTGGTAGACAGTGATGACCATTAGCAATATCTAAGTTCACATCAAGAAAGTGTAGTGAAGGGTTCCCCACCTCGATGGTAAATTTAATCCTGAGATGTATAGAGTTCAAATATTCAGAAAATGATGTTAAATCCTCACGTATCCCACACCATGGTCAGTCTGCACAGTGAAGTGGGTCCCATAGAGGTAGGGCCTCAACATCCTAAGGCTACACAAATTGGGAAAGCATTTTTACACAGTTCACACCTGAGCCCTCTGTCCTTAAACTGGCAGCTCACGAAACTTAGGATGTTCCCAGATTGTCATCTAGCTGCGATAGTACTGCTCATACCCGTGTGCCTCAGGCATCTCCCTGCACTATAAAAGGCCTCCAAGGAGTCAGGTTCCCTGATAAGAGGGGCCTGACAAATCCTTCAGGCCTTGGAAGGCCTCCTTCCACTCCTCAGACCAAGAAACTTTATGTTTCTTTGGAGTAGTGAGGGCAGCTATGGTGCCATAGGCTGCCATACATTTCCTGTAATACCCAGTGAGGCCCAGAGTGGAGCCCCCAAGGTCTTACCCTTACATCTGGGAACCCGCTTCACATGGTAATTTGGTCCACACGACATTAGTATTTAGGCAGGGTTAGGGTAACCATTAGTTTGCTTGCAACAGTTAGTCCCACTACCCCCTTCTTAAACCTTTTGTGGGCTTTATGGGAGGAAGTATCAGTTGCCCCACCCTTTATCTTTTTGCTGCTTCCCCTCATGCTGATCAGAAGCATGTTTGTCCTTATTGGACACTCTACTGGACACCCATAAGTCGGCAGCAATGGCCAGCTTCTTAGGATCCATATCCTTAGAATCTGACAAATGCTGCTTCAGCTGAGGGTAACATGAAACACAAATGGGTTTGAGCATGACCAAATTGATCATGTCTTCAAAGGTGGTTTATAGCCCTCTACCCAGGCTTTTCAGGGAACCAGTTACATAAGAACCAAGTATTTTCTTTCTTTTTGGATTCTCTGAACCTCCAAGTATTGGGCAGTTTTCTCAAACTTTAAGAGGAGAGCCTGCTTCAATTTAGCAAAGTCTTTTCTATCAGCCTTTAGCGCATCCATAATGGGGTAGCCTGCTGATTTACCAAGCAATTTATTCAGAATCGCCAACCTCTTGCACCTCACAAGCTTACTCAAAGGTTGCAAGCCAATCATGATATAATTCTTAACCTATATTGTGGGATGATTCAACCCACTTTGGCTCTGCCATGCGGCATCACTGTGTTCTGATAGTGCCGGAAAATCAAAATGGCCGCAAAACCATTGTGCGCGCCAAAACCTCAGAAAATTGCGCTTTGCAAAGCACAAAAAGATGGCTGCCCAATCTGCCATGAATGCTGTCAGTGGTGGAACAGAGATCTCACTCCTGAAACATGTCACTGGGCACAACATGTGAAGATGGATTACAGAAGGAAAGGCAATGCTTTGCTAGATGAAACCCAAAATCTTGCTTTAAATCATTTTTTCTTTGTTGTTGAAACTGCAGAATGTCGATACGAAACACCCTCAAACATCCAGGATTCTTGCTGGGTGCTACAATTCACTTTGTAAGTTCACAATGGTTTCTTGTACTATGTCCTGAAAAACTGAAAGCATCAAGGGATTTCCACAGCAAAAGTGGCTCTGTGGATCTGTCAAAATCTGGGCACAGTATCCTCAGCCGCCTGAATGACAGCTGTCAGCGGCCTGCAGGATTAAAACTTTAAACGTGTATAAACTAAAATCAAATGTTTGCAAGCTAAGAGGCCTGTTCTTGAGAGTAACCCACCTTGTAATTGTTTTGATTTCATGGTTGAAAATCTTGAAGTATTTAGCTGCGATTTGATCCCACAAGTTTGTTGTATGCTAAGGGAAAATTCAACAGAATTAACATTTAAATTTAAGCCTGGCTAAAGCAACCAAACTGGAATAAAGGCTTTCCTCACAGAGGCAAGGCCTCCCCCTCCAGCTCCATCCACCAGGAAATCACACCTAAATGATAATTATAGGGTGAGAGGGGGAGGGGGGGGGGGGGGGAGACCTGGTCTGCAGTGGGGAAGGAAACAATGAACAGCTGCAAAGCAGGAAAGGCTAAGTGTGAGGACCGTCGTAAAATGGCCTCTGCCAAGAGAACGGGGAGGAGACTTCTCCTGAACTGAAGGGAGACAAAAAGAGGCGGAGACAAACAGCCATCTATGGCTGGACATTCACAAAGAACAGTTTAAATACCTAGAACTTGCCACTTAAAATTGTCAAAAACACAAAAATAACAATTGTAAATCTAATTTTTGGCTGCACATTTCAAGAGGTGGCAAAATCGTGTGACATAATTTGGAGGGAAACGGCAGACAATGTGATTTTACACTAAATGTATTTCTGCTAGAAGTATGAAACTGTATACACTTATGCCCACCTTATACGCGCACTTGTAGAAATTTGCTGATAAATGGGACATTGTGTTCCTGATGAAAAGGGCAACATTTTGGGAAAAGCAGATCCAAGATCCCACAGCTACGGGGTTTGGAGGAATAGCTGCTGTACAAAATATGTAATCTATATATGTGGTTGTTATAGAGGTTGCATATGTGTAAATATGTATTATGTCAAAAGTAGATTGTGTTCAAGAGGCTAGGGGTGGACTCTAAGCCTCATAAACCCACATCATAAAGATGACACTGTTTTTCTCCTCTATCAAGGCAGAGAGGAGATTCTGACCAATCTTTGTCAAAGGGACAAGGTTAGGATAAACCAGCACACACACACACCCTTTAGCAGAGCATAGACACAGCAGCGGGCAGAAAGACTGATTCACCCACTATCCGAATGCTGGCGGAGCACCCTGCTGCAGAACTTTCCATCTTCCTTGCTCCAGACTCCAGAAACTTGGCAAAGCAGAACCCATTGCATAGCTGAAACACTTTCAGATAGGCCTCAATTTCCAGAACCAGAACCCCACAAACCTAAGGGGAACTAAAATACAGCCAGGCTGTGATGTACTGCTTGCCTGCTGAAATAATCATCAGAACCAAAAAGGGCAGATCTAATACAGTCCTGTGCCGTCCTGTGCCGTGCTGTGCCCAGAGTGCAATGCAGATCAGATCCAGTCCTGTGCGGTGTGCAGAGCGCCTTGACGCTGCTCAAATCTGATGTGCCCAGCAGTCTGTCCTGATGGTTCCATTTGAAACATATCTAGTGAGTATCTATAGATGGAACGGTGTCACTAGCATATGTACCATGCTTTGTCCAATCCCTATCTTAAATCCATCATATCTTGTCTTCAGACCCTGCATTGTTAGAAGTACTTTTGAATTGCCTGAACTCTCTATCCAATCCCTCCCATCTTCCCTGTGTGCTAGTTTTGTTAAAACTCTCTGCGCTGATCTTTTCTCATCTGAAGCAGGCGGGACCAATGCAGGCAGTCGCCCTGATCAAGTGGCTGTGTTCCTGTGTGGTATTCGTTTTATTCATAGTCATCCCCTAGGGTTAGAAATCCCATTTGTCACTTTAAAAGCGTGTTCCTGTTTTTCCATTCTTGCACCCATCTCGAAAAAACAACCTCCACTAAAACATCCATAACTTCCTCAGTTTTTGCACTAGAAACAATATTTGAACTTCTGCTTGTAGCCAACATCCACAGCTTTAAATCACATCTAAAACCGCATCCCAAATCCTTAGTTATCCTGTTATCGCAATTACCGCATAGTGAAAGGTTTGCTGTGAATTTAGTTTTTGGGAAATTTGCATGTGTAAAACAGATTATGAATGCTCCCGACCGTAATTTTGAGATTTCAAATTGTTTGGTATTAAATCATTGCTAGTGTTTGTGTGCAACTATCCAAAGCGGCTCCCATAAGAATTATAACAATTCAGCAATTTAAACCATATTTAGTGTTTTTGCCCAGTCCATTTTCAAGATAACTTTAAAAGCCATCCAGACTGCTTGACAGTCCATTCTGTTATCTCTTGTGCTTGCTGGGGGCAAAGTTGGATTGTTATTTTGTTTGAATTCTGCCATTCCTGAATACCTGCTCTCTCCTCCACTCTTTACACTACCTATTTGGGGGTTGAGGGCATTCCAGGGGGAACCTTTAACCACAGTGCTATCTGACCTTAACACACCCAAAACTATTTCTGTGCTGAATTGTTTTGCTCACTATTACTCCTTGTGTGGTAAAGAGATTATACTGTGTTACATCACCCCATTGGTGATAATTGTGTACTGTTGGGGAGAATTCTCGCTTTAGGCTGAATTTCCTAACCTAGTGACTCCCCCAGCAGCTTTGCTGGATTTCTGGAGTTTGTTTTTTCCTCCTGCCAAGAGTGAGACTCTTTTCCTCTCACTCTTGGACATGATTTATGGTATTCCTTTGACTGGTAATGTGTTTTATGGGCTATGGGGTCCTTTACTCCATAGGGTCTTGTGTTTTTTCTATGTGTGTTACACAGCACCCTCCGTGCAGTAACACAGGGGTGTCATAGTGACACCCCACCATAGACTCCATACCCTGGGACTGACTGCTGTCGCCCAGGGCATGTAAAGTCACCATTGGCTTTACTAGTCCCAAATTATTAACAGAAACCAGTACAAACCATCATATTCTGGACGTACTGGTCAGGGCAATTCGATTGCCCCAGTGTCTGTTAGTCGAGGGGGCACGTCTCCGTCCCCCCTGATCGAGTTTTGGCTGCTGGCAGTGGAAACTACTTTTTATATTCGACCGCGAATATTTTACTATGGGATTTTCCCATTGTTCGAGGCTACCAACTTTAATTATTTAATTCTCATAGCCTCGAACATACTGCCGGTTTATTTAATTAATATGAATTCTCTGGTTGGTATTTTTTGCCAAGACTCTATTCGAAAATGGCGTTTGTGTTCTCTTCTGTGACTCCAACTCAAGTCGAGCCCTTTGTTCCACTTTTTGGCGGGCTTCTCCACAGAAGCCTCCAAAAGTGGTGCCACTCTGTCTGGGTACCACAGAGGGTGTGGGAGGGGGTTTAGGCACCCTGGACTGAGTTACCTTGGTAACTCAAGTCGCACTCTTGTGCGATTGGCCCAAGTGGTGAACCGGCCGGCTCACCACTTAGCATGGTTGAGTGACAGCTAGGCTGAGTGAATGGGGATTTTCTGCATAAAAGCAGGGCTTTGGGGACTGGAACTTCAGAAGTCGCCACAGGACCTGAGAATCCGACGAGGGAGAAGCTGAGTCGACCTACCACGACGACACCACCGGTGGAGCCCTGCAGACTCGACTCACCACTTCCCGACGACAGAGAAGATCTCCCGGCTGGAGAGGCTTCTTCCCCTGACTGGTGGGCACAACCAGTTTACCTTTCTTTCTTCGCACCCCAGCCCGGTTTGTAGTCGAACTGCCCGTGTCAAGCACCCCGGCAGCCGGATAGCCACTCACTACTGAACCGCGAATCACCGGACCGCTCCTTGTACCTGAGAAACTCTGTGGCTGGTTTCTTCCCTGGCAGTGCAACGGACTCCTGTCTTCCTCCACTACGAGATCCTCTCTTCCCCCGGACGAAGCACTGACTTGCGCCCGCTGCCAGGAACAACTGCCCCCGCTGGAGCATTCTCACCACTTTAAGGTACCGTGTCCACCAGGCCTCCCTTTCTAAAGATTGCTACAAGGTAATAATAACCCCTTAACCTTCTGGACTGGGCTGGCCGCCAAGACCCTCTAACTGGTCCCTTTCTTTGGTCCAACTCCTTTTTGAACCTTTACAAGACTTTTGTGCACTGCAACCGTGTGACCTTGGACACATTTCGTTTGGATCCCCTGAAAGTGGATCCGGCCGCTTGAACTCCAACTTCACGGTCTTACTCTGCCTTTCCCTCTTGTTATGTTCTGATAAAAGTGTTGAGATCTGTTTCAACTTGTTCTCTCCTCTTCACTCCCTTTTTAAAAACAAACTATTAGAGTGCCATCTATGTTAAGTGCTCACCACTGTCTGAAAATAAGTGGGGCTTTAAGACTTGTCTAATATTCTTTTAAGGGAGTGTATATCTTTTAGTGACCGTGTTTTTGAATTGCTTATTGTTAGTGCCTGTGTGTTTTTCTAGATGTGGTTTTAAATAATTATATCTCTTTTTTCACCAAGCCCTGGTCAGTGTTCACTTGTTCTACTGTGTTCTCTTGACCTATTGTGAATACTCTGTATACTGCCTAACTCTTATTGAGGGAAGTCTGACTGCTCAGCCACAGCTACCAAGTGAATCTGTGTGGTACAGACTGCTACCAAGTGGGTTTACTGCCAAACACCTGTAGTCCTAAATCTTTTGCAGTGGTCCCAGAGGGAACTGCACAGGTTTCTGCCTAACATGTACCCATTAAAACAGTGTGATTAAATTGTAAATACATAAATAATTTAACTTTGCAAACCAGCCTGATTACTGGTTCAGTGTGACCGGGGTGGTTCTAGGAGAGGGGCGCGATATGAGTGGTACATCGTTCAGAATAAAGAACTTTCAGACAAAAATAAATAAGGATTGCAGTTGTGCATTACACGCTAGGCATTGACTTGGGGGTGTGCCGCATTGAAATCACTTACAATATACTGAGCAGATCTTTGGGAAATATAGGATAAGAAGATCAAGAACCATTTCCAGAACCTCTGGAGGAGCCTTGTGGTTCCAGAAACCTTGCAGGTTCCAACTGGTGATCCCTCTCCAGTTATTCAATCCCACCAAATTCTAGATTCACCATGTTGAACTCAAGCTCGTCCTGCCCAAGTATGAGCTTTTTCTTAAGCTCCCATATGGCTTCAGTCTAAGACGTTAAGAAAACGTTAAAGGTATGTGTATCGCGCACCGTCACAACTCGAGTGATCACCAGGCGCTCTGGCAGATATCAAAAGGAGGGTGTGGAAAAAAGGGGGGAGAAGGGGAAGTTATTAGGGTGTAGTGGAAATAGGAAAGTGAGTTGTGATTTCCTGTTGGCAGCTTCAGTTCGGTTTGCACCGTTTGACGAGTTGGAGTGCGGTTTTTGGGTCGGTGCGACTTCCCATGTACTGTTGTGAGGGGTTATGTGCTGTTAGGCTCTTGCAGTGTGCTGAAGTGCGTGTGGATTGATGTGCAGAGATATGGTTGTGTGAGTTTCTGTATGCGAAGAGTATGCAGAAAGTTGAGGTTTTAGAGTTGTGTTGGCTGGTTTTCTCTTACCTCGGTCTTTCCATTTGTGCTTAACATCTATGATTAGCCTATGTGTATGGTATTCTAATTTGTGAAAAGAACAGTGAGATAAAAACTTGGTTGAGACTCTCCCAGGGGCCATCCACCCAAGAACAAGTCAATGGGTGTGTTTGTGCTGGTAGAGAGTCTCCCAGACCCGCCTCTGTTTTGCATACCAAGTAATTTTGGGTCTTACCATAAGTTACCAGGGGAATCCAGACGTGGACCCCTTGCTCACTACTCTTAGAGAGGGTCAGCTTCACCTCCCGGATGATGCCCAACAAGGCTGAACGATGTGTATGGGGTTGCTTTGGCACTCTTGTTCAGAGGAGAATTGCATAGCATTTCAGTGCTAGACTGCCCCTGGGCAGGACAAAGACTGATATGCGGGGACATTTCTTCTCTGTGAAAAGAACAGTGAGCTAAAGACTTTGAGACTCTCCCACAGGCCATCCACCCAAGAACAAGTCAATGGGCTGTGTTTGTGCTGATAGAGAGTTTCCCAGACCCCCCCCCCTCTGTTTGGTATTCTAATTTGTCTGCTTAGTTGGTTGGCATGTTGAGTGGCAGTTTTCTTCTTTGTTACTCCAGTGGTATGTCTACCTGGCTGGTGCAGGCTTGTTCCCCCACCCTGGGTTGGTGATGATTGGGCCAGTGTGTTCTGGTCACTCCCTGCCCATCACTTGGGGATCCTTACCCACCCAAGTTTCCTCTGTGGACATGGGTTTTTGGGGTGTCCTCCGCCCGTCCCTCCAGTTCGGGAAAGTTAAGTTTGGGTCATGGGTTACTCCTTAGACTTCTTTTTTACCCGTTGGGTGCATCCTTCTTACTAGTTTCCTTCTGGTTCTGGAGCAAAGAGCCATGTTTTTAGTAGTTTCCGGAATTCCAAATGATCCCTTGTGTTGCATATGTTTTTTGGTAGGTTATTCCAGGTTATTGCTGCCAGGTGCGAGAAAGAGGATCCTCCGAATTTTCTTTTATCGTTTTGGTTCAAGCGAATGTCGTTGCTTGATCTGACTGGTCTTGTCAAATGGTAGACTATTTACTCTTTTAGGAGCTCTGCTCCTTGGCCGTAGATTGGTCTGTGGAAACATTCTCATCATCCTCCCCCCTGTCAACAGTGGCAGCTAAAATAGGTCCCCTACCTGTTGCCGGGTCCAGGACCAGCACGTCCTGCATCACTGATGACTGGTAAAGGGACTATCCTAATTTCTTGATGATCTGATGATCAAAAATTCTCTGTACAAGTTCAGCCTTGTTTCCAGAACATGGCAGTCTTCTGTCTACACACAATTTCGTACGTTAGCAACTTTCATAGCACTAAGAGGACATAGTGACTGTATCCATACTTAAACATGGCTCAACTCAAATCTACACACCCAAGCTATGCTCTCCACTCTGGATGCCTACACGCTCTAAATAACAGACTGCATACAGGATAGAGGAGATGGGGTAGCGCTTATATGTAAATCTTGCCTTAACTGTCATTTCATGCCTCATATTTCAACTGATGGCTGCGAATCCTTATGGCTAAAAATAAGAACGGCTCCCCACACGTCTCTCAATGTTATGTTATAGGCATTTATATAACGCACTGTCACCAACGGAGTTGGTCCCTAGGCGCTCTGGCAGATCTGTAAACAGGCAGGAGGGTGGGTAAGGTTAGTCAGGAGGAGGGGAGTAGGAGAGTGGGAGAAGTGGTGTGCTTTTGGCAGCTTCAGCTCGGTATACACTGAGTGCTGGGCTGTGGTGCAAGTTTTGGTTCGGGCGAGAACTTGTGCGCTGTGGTGCTGTTTGTGTTTTTGGTGTGGTAAAGTGCGTGCGGATTGCTGGGAGAGAAACTGTTGTGTGACTGTGGGTTAAGTATGCAGAAAGACGAGGGTTGGGTTAGTAGGGTCTGTATTCTGATGCGAGTTTTGTCGTCGGTACTTCTGGTTCCGTTCAGGCTGTATCCCTGTGGATAGGGTCTTTGCTGGTTCCTTATGGACGTATCGCAGTAGTGGTGCTGCGCTGATCCAACTTGATCATAGTGAGTATTGTATTTAGTGCCTACCATGGAGCGATAGGTGTTTGAACCTTTCCTTCGGGTGTGGAGCTGGGTTGGTGGCATCTATTCTCTTGTTGTCCAATGTGCCCTGGTTGGTTGAGGCTTTAAATGGTTCAGGGTCTGAGTGCTGTTGATGGGGCGTCCTAGTGTATCTGTCTAGGTCGGCCTGCATATTCAGTTGTTAGTTTCCTCCTGTCTTGACTAGCTTTAAGTTGGTTCTTTGGTTTCTGTGGGGAGACTTCCTTGGGCTGTTTAGTTGTAGTTACTGTGTGATGGCGCAATGGGTTAACAATTTATCGGCCCCTCAAGGACATGCCCTCTTTTGAGGAACAACTTCTTGATTTGATTGCACAGATCTCAAAATCTAAAAGTCCCCTCATCATAATGGGAGATTTCAATTGCTGGGCAAACGACTTGCTCGATAAGCCAGGCTCCAATTTACTTGACTATTACTTCCACTGGTTTGAAACAATGCGTTAATACTCAAACTTAAAAAAGTGGTCATATTCTTGACTGGCTTACCTCACAAAATCAATACATCTCAATTGACAGTGGTCCCATGCATTTGGTCGGACCATGCTCTCATTCGGGGCGAAAATCATGCTACCAAACCCCCCACCCAAACTCAATACTTATCCCCATATCCGTCAGCTCACTAGGAACCTAAAGAATATCACAGCCACCAAGTTCTCCACACTGTTGTCGTCCAACTTGCAGTCACTTGCTAACTTCGCCGATTCCTCAGCTTTAGTGGAAGATCTGATTTCTTCATCAAGCAAGTAATCAATGAATTGGCCCCAATGAAAATGAAAGGGACTAAATCTGAAGCAAAAAAAAAAAACAGTCGGTTCTTAGAAGACATTACAGCCAGGCAATCCAAAAGGACCTTAGAAAGAATGGGCGGAAGAACTCCAATGCTGCCACCCTCTCAGCTTATACAAAAATCAGTTCTAGAATTTAAAGAGCTCATTACTTCTGCTAAAGCCACCCACTACAACAAGAGAATGACATGCATTTCTTACCGTAAAAGCATTTCAGATGGTTGTATCTGCTTAGATTCACATGCTGTGCATATAGACCGACATCCAGTGGTCACCGTGGAGTATTGCAACTTGTTTTTCGAAAGTTGAAAGGGGTCGACATAGGCGTGTCTGTAACACTATCCCTATAGTGACGTGTAGTGTACCCAAAATCCCTCACGCGTTGAGGTCCCTCTGATTGTATTTTTTCTGCCATGAGGGAGCCTTGTGACTAACGTGAGTGAGTACAGAAAAGAGAAAGTAATAAGACGTCTATGTTCCTTCCATCCGATCGGGGAGTAAGGGTGGGCGCATGTGAATCTAAGCAGATACAACTATCAGAAATGCTTTTACGGTAAGTAATGCATGTCTTCTGATGTTTTTTAATCTGCTTAGAATCACATGCTGTGCATTGACTAGCGAGCGGTACCCGGAGTTGGAGGTGGGTTGTGAGAAGGAAGAGTAGAGAAAAGATGTCTTATTACTGCTTGTCCCACCTGGGAATCGGATTTAGAATGAGCATCTAGACGATGGTCTTTTGTAAAGGTGTGTACAGAACTCCAGGTTGCAGCTTTGCAAATGGACTCAAGGGGAACATTTGCAGTGAATGCTATTGGATGCCCCAGTGCCTCGAGTAGTGTGCTCTAGGCTTGAAGGGTAGTTCTCTCTTAGCAAGAGTAACAGAGTGATGCACTGGACAATCCAACTAGAGATAGTGGATTTGGAAACTGCATCTCCTCCTCTTCCTGCCGCCACTGAGACTAAGAACTGATTAGTCTTTCTCAGTGGACAAGTTCTTTCCATATAAAACATGACCGCCCTGCACACGTCAAGTGTGTGCAGGCTCTTCTCCCCCAAGTTTGAGGGGTTTTGAAAGAATGTTTGTAGTTCTATAGATTGGTTGACATTGGGTGTGTGCGTAGAACCACCTTATCTATGTGAACTGCTACAAAGGGATCCAAGATAGAGAGTGCTAGTAGTTCACTCAATCTCCTGATGGAGGTAAGAGCCATTAAGAAAGCAGTCTTAAGAGTGAGATCTTTAAGGCTTGCTCTACGTATGGGCTCGAAGGGGGTGCCCATTAGCCTGGTTAACACGACTTTCAGGTCCCATCCAGGGGCTGGGTTAGATTTAGGAGGGTGAATCCTTTTCACTCCCTCCATAAAAGCTTTAATACCTGGAACTTTCCACCATGACACCTTATGTTGTGACGTAGTGTAGGAGGAGAGTGCAGCTAGGTGAACTTTAATGGAATTAAAGACTAGACCTGAGTCCAGTAAGTGAGTTAGGTATAGGACAATATGAGTGGGAGAGCAGTCAACAGGGTTGATGCTCTTTGAATTACACCAGATGACAAACCGTTTCCACTTATTGGAGTAGCAGTAACTAGTGTTTGGTTTCCGTGCCTCCCTGAGAATGTCCATGCATTTCTGACGGAGTTGTAAATGTCCAAATTCTAGGACCTCAGGAGCCAGGCTGCCAAATTCAGGGTCTGTGGGCATGGGTGCAGCGTCAGGCCCTTGTACTGCGACATGTTGTACGGGCATGGTAGTTTCACCAGAGGAGATAGCGACATCTCCATCAGATAAGCGAACCAGGGTGCCAGGCCCACATGGGTGCCACCAGTATCATAACTGGTGCCTGGTGCATCTTGTACACTATTTTGTTCAGAAGGGGAGTCGTGAGGGTAGGAGGGTGTAGACAAATTTCACTGACCATGTTATCCAGAGACTTTCCATTGGAGTGGTTCTGGGGGTACCTGGAGGCGTAATCTTGGCATTGGGAGTTCTCCAGCGTTGCAAACAAGTCGATCTCTGGAAAAACCCATTCTGCGAAAACGTTGGGAGACGATGTCTCCGTGTAAGCGGCATTCGTACCCAGCGGGTAGAGGGAAGTCTCTGCTAAGTCCGTCTGCCGGAAGATTGAGTTCCCCTGGTACTTGTGCTAACAGGAACATGTGTTTGAGAGCCCACTTCCAGATATTCTGGGACAGCTTGGACAGTCCTGGACAATGAGCGCCCCCCTGCTTGTTCAGGTAGTACATGGCCATGGTGCTGTCCATGAGGATCAGCACTGTCTTTCCTTGCAGATGCATCTGGAAGGCCTTCAGTGCTTTGAAGACCGCCAACAATTCCAGTAGATTTATATGGTTGGATGCCACACTTGACTATCAAACTCTGTGTGAAGTCTGATGGGACAGGTGAGCCCCCCCCCCCCAATCCTGTGAGGGATGCGTCTGTTGTTAGAGTGGCTTCCACTGTGGGGGTGGTGAAGGACTTCCCCTTCACGAGGTTCTCCCTCGACCACCACCGCAGCGAGACAACCAGGGCTTGCGACACAACTACTAGATCGTCCCATTGTCCGCTGGCCTGACACCACTGGCTGTTGAGCCACTCTTGCATTGGGCGCATGCGCGTGTGAGGAACCAAGTAAATACATAATGCCATCATTCCTAGCAACCGCATGGCTTTGCGTACCGTCACCTCTCGACCGGCTACATATTGAGGGATCTGAAACAGCATGTTTTGGACCCTCTCGTTGGAGGGGAAGACGAGGCCGTCCCTTGTTCAAATTAGAGCCCCAAGGAATTGTTCAATTTGGCTGGGGTCTAGACTGGACTTCTTCTCGTTGATGGAGAAGCCCAGGTGGAACAGGAGGTCTTTAGTCTTTTTGGTATTTGAGAGGCATGTTTCGTAAGAATCCTGTTATGAGCCAGTCGTCGTGGTAAGGATAAACCGGAATGGACAACCAGCGAAGATGTGCCGCTGCCAGTACCTTCGTGAATACCCTTGGCGCTGAGGCTATGCCGAAGGGTAGCACTTTGAACGGATAGTGTTTGCCTTCTATCATGAACCTGAGGTATTTCCTGTGCGCAGGCAAAATTGAAATATGAAAGTATGTATCTTTCATGTCTAGTGATGCCATGTAATCCTCCTGTGTGAGCAGGGGGGGGGGGGGGGGGGGGATTACCTCCTGCAAAGTCACCATACTAAATTTGAGGTTTTACAAATTTGTTCGCTGGGCACAGATCTAATAGAGGACGCATGGTTAGATCCTTTTTGGGTACAAGTACACTGAATAAATACCCTCCTTTACCTGATAGAGGCACGACCTCTATGGCTCCTTTTTGCAGCAGCGATTCCACTTCCTGAAGAAGGATGAGAAGGTGTTCTGATGCGAGACGTCTTCCTTTGGAGGTCTGAATGTCGGGGAATGGGAAATGGGGAATGGCTGAATTCTATACAATAACCGTGGGCTATAGTTGACAGTACCCAACGGTCTGTGGTAATACCCTCCCATGCCTGCAGAAAAGAGGTTAACCGGCCCCCGACCGGGGATGCATTGAAGGGGACCCGAATTTTCGGGTCATTTAGTGACGGTGGCCAGGGAACCTCTGGAAGTGGGACCCTGACCCCTTCCTTTGCCATGAAGTTGGCTTCTTGGAGCATACGGTGCGTTGTAACCATTGGTTCCTAGAGAGGAGGACCAGTTGCTGGCTGAGGTATACTGTTGCTTAGGTTGTCGTTGGCCACGAAAAAAGCAAATATTGCCATATTCGCGCTTATTGGGGGGCCTTGTGATCTGCTCCAGGGTTTTTAAGGTTTCATGCTCCTTCACTGTCTCCAGTGCGTCATCAACCGCCTTTCCGAACAAGTTGGAGTTCTCCAGGGGTTTGTTAATGAGGGACGCCTGTGTTTCTGGCTTGAACCCTGAGTTCCTAAGCCATGCATGCCTTTTATGGAGTATGCCCTGGACTAAGGAACGGTCAGCCATTTCCGCAGCATCTAAAGTGTTTTCAATGATGCTCTGGTTCACTTGAGTACCTTCTGTAACAGTGGCCAAGAGGCGGGTGCAAAGTGGTTCAGGGACTTCCTGTAGGCCTTCGCATAAGAGGCCCCATTGGGCATCAGCGTAACTAGCCAACAGGGTGGTATTGTTGGCAATACGCGTGGCGAATGCCGCCGAGGTTGTAATCCTCTTCCCGAGAGCATAAAGCTTTTTCCCCCTCTATCAGGGGGTGCTTCACTGGTGGACAGAGGAACCCCCACCCTTTTCCTCATGGTGGTCAACACCAGAGAATCTGGTATGGAATGACCCCTAATATAGAAGGGTTCTGAGGATGAGGGACTAAAGCTTCTCGATCCGTGGGTTAACACCCCTGACTAAGGCTGATGTAGATAAAGACGGAATGCGGCGCCTCTTGATGGAGGCGAGGAGAGGTATGGCATGGCTAGCAGGTGGCTTTTCTTCGAATCCTTCAACAAAAATCGACCTCTGGGGTAGTCTCCCCCTCATCGATTTGAAAATGTGCAGCCGCCTTGCATGGCATGATACGTGGGTTGATCGTCCACAAGCGAAGGATCTCCGACAGGCGTACTCTGGAGAGGCCAGATCAAAAGCATCATTGTCAGATGACGCCCGCGGGGACTGCCATGGCTGTGGCTCACACATACCTGGGTCTTCTTCAAAGTCCCCTAGAGGATCTTGTAAATCCTCAGTATCAATGAATTCATCCTCTTCCCGAGTGTGAGGGTCCTCTTCAGTGAGGACATGTGTATAGTTCTTCCTCCTGGGGGTCAAAATGTCTTGGTACTTTGGCTATAGGGTCTTGAGGGAATACCTCCCTTGGCCTTTTAGTTGTGGTGTGCTCAGAAGTGGACACAAACCTATCCATCCTGTTCATACAGGTTTCAAATCTCTCCCTAGTCCAGTGGGAGGACCCAGAACGGTCTAGTGGTGGAAAGGCTTCCTCCTCCGCCTGTAGGCGTTGAGATCTCTCCCACAAAGTGGAGGAAATCCCCCCCCCCCCCCCGTCGCCCTCCGAGAAGCCGTCCCGTGGGCCCGACAGTGGAGAAGTACCTCTGGGTCTCTCCTTTGACCTAGGGGAGGGTTCCGGCGTTCCCTTCGCACCTTAGCTAGGTCTTGGCGTCTCCTTGACCTTTTGAGGGGACTTCACTGACTCCTTCACCAGCCGTTTCCGAGAGTCTTCGGAGACGATCCTCGCTATGCTTTCAACGACCATCCTCTCATCCAGGGGCTGGTCATGAGTAGTTTTAGGCGGAGCCGGAACCTTGCCGTTGACCGACGCCTTCTTTTGATGCATCTTGACGGATGTTGTTTTAGGGGTAGCGCCCTTTGTACTCAACGGCCCAGTCGCTAGGCGCACGTGCGGCTTCGGGGAAGACTGCCGACCCTTATGGTCGGCAGAGACGGCCGGCTGTGTCAGCATCCTCATTGGCGCAGAGGTCTTTGACTTACTCGAAGAATGGCCATGGGTTGTGCGTTTAGTGGCGTGTTTTTGTCCGTCAGCGTCGCCAGGGTGTACATCCCCAAAAGCAGGGCCAGAGCCGTGCCTTGCGGGGCCGGGGACAGACGCCACGGAGCAAGAGCCCTCCGTTGGGGGGTCAACAACCTCAGTTACCGAGGTCGAGTTATCACTATCACCCTC
The DNA here is from genome assembly GCF_040938575.1 of Ambystoma mexicanum. Classification (NCBI taxonomy): domain Eukaryota; kingdom Metazoa; phylum Chordata; class Amphibia; order Caudata; family Ambystomatidae; genus Ambystoma; species Ambystoma mexicanum. Next base: position 859,253,594 of record NC_090930.1, on the reverse strand, counting down.
GTCGCACTGGGCGCCCACAGCAGCAGGTTAGGAATCAGCCTTTGACATCCCGTAGGCTGCCCACCTTAACCCTGCATTCCTTCAAAGTTTTTGGGCGAAGGAGCTTGCAGGCCACGCAACCGGCCTCGTCGTGTTCGAGCGGTAAGCAGCAGTTACACCGTTTGTGCTAGTCCTTCCACGGGAATTTGCCTTTACATCTGGGCAAAATCTAAAAGGAGTCCTCTCCATAGCTGAGGACGTAACTAGTGATAACGACCCGGAAGGAAAGGGGGGAGAAAGGGAAAGGCATTCTAGAAGAAACAGAAATGTCCACCCGACCCCACTCTCCCTACTGTGTAGGACGGCAAAGCCAGGTCACGTGGTCGGCAGTGCCGATAGGATCACCGTCCGTCGAAAACCACCATCCGTCGAAGATCTGGTCTCAGCGGTAGTGGAATGGCTGTCGAACGAGGGCTGGAGGTGATGAGTTAACAATAATTAACAAACGACCAAGGGTCGAGTAAGGAACAAGTTACTTACCTGTAACTGTTGTTCTCCAGCATGGGTCTGGCATGGATTCACATGCTCATGAATATTCCCTGTCGTCAGGCTGGGAATCCTCGGTAAAGAAAAAATCAGTATCAGTTTCGTTTGATCTGTCTTTCGTAGTAGTAACCAATCACTGATCTCTGCGTCATACTGACCACAGCCAATGACTGCCCTCTACCTAAGCCCCGCCTCTGGCAGCCATCTTCAGATTTGGTAGCATGTGAAGTGGCAGTATGACCAAGTGAAGAGCCGCAGAGGGGTAGGCGGGAGGGTTCGCATGTGAATCCATGCCAGACCCATGCTGGAGAACAACAGTTACAGGTAAGTAACTTGTTCCTTCTCCAGCATGGGGTCTGGCATGGATTCACATGCTCATGAATAAAGAATACATAGCAGTACACACATGCACAACCACGGGAGGTGGCAAAGGCTCAACATTAAGCATTACATCAAACTCAACATTAAGCAATTCTTACCTCCTCACCAGGCTCACCTTAGGCGAACAGGTTGCGCAGCACTGCTTGGCCGACCCTTGACTCCTCCCTGGAATCCCGATTGACGCAGTAGAATTTCGTGAAGGTGTGCGTCGACCTCCACGTAGCAGCCCTGCAGATGTCCAGCAAGGGCACATCAGATAGGAATGCCGTGGTAGCTGCGATCGCTCTGGTGGAATGGGCTCTCGGACGGCCAGGCAGCGGTCGGTTTGCCAACCGATGACAGTACATGATACAGCCGGAGAGCCATCTGGAAATGGAAGCCTTCGAGAGAGCCTTCCCCTGATTGACAGGTCCAAAGTTCACAAAGAGTTGTGACGTCTTCCGAAAACACTTTGTGCGGTCCACGTAGAACTTCAGCGCTCTAGCCACATCCAGCGAGCGCAAAGTCCTTTCAGCCGGCGACAAAGGCGACGGGAAGAAAACAGGCAACACCAAGGGTTCGTTGAGGTGGAAGTCCGACGGCACCTTGGGCATGAAGGAGGGGTGCGTCCTGAGCACTACCCTCGTGAAAAGTCAAGTACGGGGCCTTGCAGGAAAGGGCCTGGATCTCTCCCACCCGTCGTGCGGAGGTGATGGCCACAAGAAACGCTTTTTTCCACGACAAGAACTTCAACGGAGCCGAGTGCAGAGGCTCGAACGGAGGTCCCATGAGCTTGGTCAGCACCATGTTGAGCTCCCACGCCGGGGCCGGAGCCTTCACCGGCGGGAACGATCTGAACAGTCCCTTCATGAACTCTTTCACCAGACGATGAGACCACAAAGACGTCCGCCCCGTGGTTCTGGTGTATCGGGAGATCGCAGCAAGATGAATCTTGATGGACGCGTGCGCCAGTCCAGCTTTGGCCAGCGTCAGTAGGTACGGCAGTACTTGGGGAGCCGTAATCCGTAGAGGGTTAATCTTCTGTGCGTGGCACCAGACAGAGAACCTCTTCCATTTGTGTCCGTAGCATTTAAGAGTTGAGGACGCCCTGGCCTTTGCAAGAACCTCTCTGCAGTCGGCCGGTATGTCGTATAACCAGTGCTTTAAGTGGGGTAAGAAATTGAGGGGGGGGCCCTCGTTTGGGGGCGTGGCTTTCATTGTGGGCGTGGCCTAAAAGTGCACAAATCATAGTAAGGTGCGCAAAGAAATATATAAATGTATGTGAGCATTTATATCTTTGTATGCGTACTACTATGGTGTGTGTACTTTTCAAGCCATATTTTATAAACATAGCAATGTTACATATTTCTATGTTTATAAAAGGTGGCTTGAAAAGTGCACAAACCATAGTAAGTTACGCACACTTGTGTGCTTACCTTACTATGGTTTGTGTACATTTCAAGCCACCTTTTATAAACATAGATATTTAGAACATGTTTCTATGTTTCTTAAAGATGGCTTGACACGTAAACAATTCAAGGCATCTTTTATAAAGCGTTGTGTGCGACGGGGGCCCCGGCTGGGCCCCGGCTCAGCCCCACTTTCTGGAGACTGCCGGGGCCCGGCCCCGGCAGGCCCCGGCCCACTTAAAGCACTGCGTATAACGCTGCAGGAGCCAGGCCTGCAAGTTCAGCGACTTCGGGTCGTGATGGAGGATGGCGCCTCCTTCCCTGGAGAGAAGATCCGCGTCCACTGGGAGCTTGATTGACGGGGACGCTGACAAGTCCAGAAGGTCCGGGAACCATATCTGCCTCGGCCACGCAGGTGCGACGAGGATCATCCTGCACCGTGACCTCTTGAGCTGGTTGATGAGCCGGATCAGCAATGGCAATGGAGGGAACGCGTATAGAAACAGGCCCTCCCAGGGGAACGAGAAAGCCTTGCCCATGCTCCTCGGCTGAGGAAACCTGCTGGCGAACCTCCGGCACTTGGAGTTCGTCGCCGTCGCGAACAGATCGATCTGGGGTGTGCCCCACCGTCGGAAGAGGCGGTCCACTAGATCCTGTCGTAGTTCCCACTCGTGGCACAAGCGCAGCTCCCTGCTGAGTGAGTCGGCGATGGTGTTTTTTATCCCTGCCAGATGAAACGGCACCAGAAACATCCCTTGGGCGACGGCCCAATGCCACAGATCCTGCGCCTCCATGGACAGGGCTGGGGACCTGGTTCCACCCTGTTTCCTGATGTAGAACATGGTGGTGGGTGTTGTCGGTGAAGATCCTCACCACCTTGCCCTTGAGGGACGGAAGAAAGGACCTGAGGGCCCAAAACACTGCACGGAGCTCCAGGACGTTGATATGGAGGGACTTCTCCGTCGGCAGCCAAAGGCCTCTCGCATGCAGATTTTCAGTGTGCGCTCCCCACCCTTCCAGGGAGGCATCCTTGGTCACTGTCTCCTGGTGGCCGGGGGTCTGGAAGTCCATGCCCGCCGTCAGATGCGCGCGGGTGCCCCACCACCGGATCGCTCGTCGGAAACTCTCGTTGAGTGTGATCTTCTCCTCGAAGCTGCCCGTTGTCTGGATCCAGCGCGCGTCCAGGAACTCCTGCAACGGGCGCATCCGGAGCCTGCACAGGCGGATGAGGTAAATGCAAGAAGACATCATTCCAAGGAGGGACTTGATGGACCTCACCCTGGCCGCGTCCGCAACCAGCATCCGCTGCACCTTGCCCAAGATGGCCCTCGTCCTTTCCTCTGACGGAGAGGCCAGAAGCGACAGTGTGTCGAGCTTCGCTCCCAGAAACAGTGCGTCTTGCGCGGGCACCAGGTGGGACTTGGCGTAGTTTATGGAGAATCCCAGGTCCGTGAGAAGTTGGACGGTCCTTGCCGTGTGCTCCACGGCAAGCTCCTTCGTCTTCGCTCCGATGAGCCAGTCGTCCAGGTAGGGGTAGACGTGGATCCCCTCTCGGCGCAGCTGCGCCGCCACCGGTGCGAGGCACTTGGTGAACACACTGGGTGCCGACCTCAGTCCAAAGGGAAGGGCTCTGAACTGGTAGTGACGCCCTTGGACCACGAACCGGAGAAACTTTCGGTGTCCCTTTAGGATGGGAATATGGAAGTAGGCATCCTCCAAATCCAACGACGACAGGAAATGGCCCTCCTCCAGCTGACCCAGAACGTGTTGGAGGGTGACCATCTGGAACTTCTGTGCCTTGATGAATTTGTTGAGTCGTCGCAGGTCCAGGATGGGACGCCATCCTCCCGTCTTCTTCTTCACGAGGAAGTATTTGAGTAAACTCCGGAGCCCCGAAGCCTCTTTGGGACGAGCTCGATGGCGCCCTTCTTGAGCATCGCCTTTACCTCCAAGAGAAGTTGAGGGACGTGATGTTCTTTCCTGGCCACAGGGGGGACGCGCGGGCACCTCTTTAGAAACTCGAGCGCGTGACCCTGAGCTAGGGCGTCCAGCACCCAACGGTCGGTGGAGATGGACTCCCACACACTGACCACAGCCAATGACTGCCCTCTACCTAAGCACCGCCTCTGGCAGCCATCTTCAGATTTTTACCGCACGTTCATGTGTTGGGATCCTCGTGCTATTGCTCTCGAGCATTAGTGCTATTTTTTTCACGTTTCTCAAAAACTTCATTTTTTCGGTCAAAAGAGCCTCAAGCTCCACCGACTCTCCATCCGATCAACGGGGACCCGTGTCGGATTCGTCTGCGCCCCTCAAGGGTGAAGATTTCGTCGAGCTACGCTTTTGGAAGACTCCAGAAGTTTCTCAGGCCCGGTCATGGCCCAGGAGAAGGGAAGCTCGACGCCCGGAAAGCTGTTCAGGGTCTGCCCTGGATGCCAGCTGCAGAACGTCTTCAAGGAGGACGAACACTCTTTTTGTCTTTACTGCCTACATGAGGACAAGACGCACGTGGAGAAGGACTGTGCGTTTTGCGGCAACATGTCGGAGCGGACCATGAAGGACCGCCATCAACGTCTCGCCAACTGGCTGGAAGGGAAGAGCCCGTCCGGCGAGAAGAAGAGGAAGAAATCCGAGCGGTCTTCTAAGACCTTTGAGGACGCCCCGGCGACGGGGGTCCAACATAAGGCCAAGCACCGCGAGTCCGCTGGCACCGGGAGCGCCGAACGGTCGGGCTCTACGGGCGCCAGGCTGGGCGCACCCTCCCCGGCACCATCAACCACGAGCCAACGCTCTGGGTCGGGTAAGAGGAAGGCCGAGCACCCGGCGAGGCTCCTAGAGAGGCCCCGGTCGAGCTCGAAGGCGGAGGGGGAGCGAGGCACTGTCCCCCCCCTTAAGGATAAGGCGGTGAGCGCACCTAAGGTGGTGAAGGCCTTAATCCATCCGGCCAAGCCCTCTATCGAGTCTGTCGCGGCGGCCCTGGCTCAGCCTGTGGAGGCTATGCCAGTGGTGGCGACCTCGGGGCTCAGTCTCCCTGCCACCTCGGAGGGAGTCCTCTTTTGTGCCCATCGATAGGACCCCCGTGAAATCCCCCGTGGGGAAGAAAAAGGGGGGCAGGGCGTCGTCGTAGATTCGGCCTCAACCTCGGAGGAGGAGCTGGTCGAAGTCTTAAGCCACGGCCTCGGCGTGGAAGAAGACCGGCCCATCGGGATGGATCCCGACGCAGGTGACGACGACATCGTCGAGGGTACCGACGGGGCCCCTGATCGCCCGTCGGATTCCCCTCTGCCAGCGCCGCGAGACAGCTCGGCGGCCATTTTGTTGGCTATACAGTCCTTATGCTCAGAGATAAGGACGAGACTACCGTTGCCGACGGAACCTCTCCCGTCGGGGGACCCAGAACCGGGACCTTCTGGGGTTCCCCCGCCCAAGAAAAGAAGGATCCACCCTCCTCCTCCTTTTCAGCCGTCGCGCCCCTTCCAGCCCTCCTCCCCGTCCACCCGAGGGGATGATACGGGGACTGACACGGCAGCGACGGGTACGGACGAGGTATACGACGAGGATGTACCGTCGTCGCCTCCCACCAGGGCTTCTCCGCCCGACGAGATTGGATCAATCCACTCCATGATCGCCAGGGCATCCGAGCTTTTCCAACTCTGCCCTGAGGAGAAGAAGGAAGGTTTCCTTTATCAGTGGCGCGAGGCCAAGAGGAAGACTGTCCTCGCAGTGCCTCTATTGGACGACATTTGGGATGAGGGCCTCACCCTCCTCAAGAACCCTTCCACGACGCCAGCTAGAAGAGACCGGTACGAGAAAAAGTACTGGGTCCCGGACACGGCCCCCCTGTGCCTCCGGGCGCAGCCTACCCCGGACTCCGTCGTCTCCGCGGCGGCCAGGAAAAAAGCAGGGGGGGGGGGGTGCGGCCTCCACATCGACTTCCCCACCGGACGGCGAGGGAAAGAAATTGGACGCTATGGGACGCAGAGTCATCTCGTCTGCAGCGACGATTAAAGCTGCCAACGCCTTGGCTATCGTGGCCCGATACGACAGGGAGCCCTGTCCAGCAGGGGAGCCACTGTCGTCGTTGGATTTGGAGGATGCCTACTTCCATATTCCCATCCTAAAGGGACACCGAAAGTTTCTCAGGTTCGTGGTCCAAGGGCGTCACTACCAGTTCAGAGCCCTTCCCTTCGGACTGAGGTCGGCACCCAGTGTGTTCACCAAGTGCCTCGCACCGGTGGCGGCGCAGCTGCGCCGAGAGGGGATCCACGTCTACCCCTACCTGGACAACTGGCTCATCGGAGCGAAGACGAAGGAGCTTGCCATGGAGCACACGGCAAGGACCGTCCAACTTCTCACGGACCTGGGATTCTCCATAAACTACGCCAAGTCCCACCTGGTGGCCGCGCAAGACGCACTGTTTCTGGGAGCGAAGCTCGACACACTGTCGCTTCTGGCCTCTCCGACGGAGGAAAGGACGAGGGCCATCTTGGGCAAGGTGCAGCGGATGCTGGTTGCGGACGCGGCCAGGGTGAGGTCCATCAAGTCCCTCCTTGGAATGATGTCTTCTTGCATTTACCTCATCTGCCTGTGCAGGCTCCGGATGCGCCCGTTGCAGGAGTTCCTGGACGCGCGCTGGATCCAGACAACGGGCAGCTTCGAGGAGAAGATCACACTCAACGAGAGTTTCCGACGAGCGATCCGGTGGTGGGGCACCCGCGCGCATCTGACGGCGGGCATGGACTTCCAGACCCCCGGCCACCAGGAGACAGTGACCAAGGATGCCTCCCTGGAAGGGTGGGGAGCGCACACTGAAAATCTGCACGCGAGAGGCCTTCGGCTGCCGACGGAGAAGTCCCTCCATATCAACGTCCTGGAGCTCCGTGCAGTGTTTTGGGCCCTCAGGTCCTTTCTTCCGTCCCTCAAGGGCAAGGTGGTGAGGATCTTCACCGACAACACCCACCACCATGTTCTACATCAGGAAACAGGGCGGAACCAGGTCCCCAGCCCTGTCCATGGAGGCGCAGGATCTGTGGCATTGGGCCGTCGCCCAAGGGATGTTTCTGGTGCCGTTTCATCTGGCAGGGATAAAAAACACCATCGCCGACTCACTCAGCAGGGAGCTGCGCTCGTGCCACGAGTGGGAACTACGACAGGATCTAGTGGACCGCCTCTTCCGACGGTGGGGCACACCCCAGATCGATCTGTTCGCGACGGCGACGAACTCCAAGTGCCGGAGGTTCGCCAGCAGGTTTCCTCAGCCGAGGAGCATGGGCAATGCTTTCTCGTTCCCCTGGGAGGGCCTGTTTCTATACGCGTTCCCTCCATTGCCATTGCTGATCCGGCTCATCAACCAGCTCAAGAGGTCACGGTGCAGGATGATCCTCGTCGCACCTGCGTGGCCGAGGCAGATATGGTTCCCGGACCTTCTGGACTTGTCAGCGTCCCCGTCAATCAAGCTGCCAGTGGACGCGGATCTTCTCTCCAGGGAAGGAGGCGCCATCCTCCATCACGACCCGAAGTCGCTGAACTTGCAGGCCTGGCTCCTGCAGCGTTATACGCAGTGCTTTAAGTGGGCCGGGGCCTGCCGGGGCCGGGCCCCGGCAGTCTCCAGAAAGTGGGGCTGAGCCGGGGCCCAGCCGGGGCCCCCGTCGCACACAACGCTTTATAAAAGATGCCTTGAATTGTTTACGTGTCAAGCCATCTTTAAGAAACATAGAAACATGTTATAAATATATATGTTTATAAAAGGTGGCTTGAAATGTACACAAACCATAGTAAGGTAAGCACACAAGTGTGCGTAACTTACTATGGTTTGTGCACTTTTCAAGCCACCTTTTATAAACATAGAAATATGTAACATTGCTATGTTTATAAAATATGGCTTGAAAAGTACACACACCATAGTAGTACGCATACAAACATATAAATGCTCACATACATTTATATATTTCTTTGCGCACCTTACTATGATTTGTGCACTTTTAGGCCACACCCACAATGAAAGCCACGCCCCCAAACGAGGGCCCCCCCCTCAATTTCTTACCCCACTTAAAGCACTGGTTATACGACATACCGGCCGACTGCAGAGAGGTTCTTGCAAAGGCCAGGGCGTCCTCAACTCTTAAATGCTACGGACACAAATGGAAGAGGTTCTCTGTCTGGTGCCACGCACAGAAGATTAACCCTCTACGGATTACGGCTCCCCAAGTACTGCCGTACCTACTGACGCTGGCCAAAGCTGGACTGGCGCACGCGTCCATCAAGATTCATCTTGCTGCGATCTCCCGATACACCAGAACCACGGGGCGGACGTCTTTGTGGTCTCATCGTCTGGTGAAAGAGTTCATGAAGGGACTGTTCAGATCGTTCCCGCCGGTGAAGGCTCCGGCGTGGGAGCTCAACGTGGTGCTGACCAAGCTCATGGGACCTCCGTTCGAGCCTCTGCACTCGGCTCCGTTGAAGTTCTTGTCGTGGAAAACAGCGTTTCTTGTGGCCATCACCTCCGCACGACGGGTGGGAGAGATCCAGGCCCTTTCCTGCAAGGCCCCGTACTTGACTTTTCACGAGGGTAGTGCTCAGGACGCACCCCTCCTTCATGCCCAAGGTGCCGTCGGACTTCCACCTCAACGAACCCTTGGTGTTGCCTGTTTTCTTCCCGTCGCCTTTGTCGCCGGCTGAAAGGACTTTGCGCTCGCTGGATGTGGCTAGAGCGCTGAAGTTCTACGTGGACCGCACAAAGTGTTTTCGGAAGACGTCACAACTCTTTGTGAACTTTGGACCTGTCAATCAGGGGAAGGCTCTCTCGAAGGCTTCCATTTCCAGATGGCTCTCCGGCTGTATCATGTACTGTCATCGGTTGGCAAACCGACCGCTGCCTGGCCGTCCGAGAGCCCATTCCACCAGAGCGATCGCAGCTACCACGGCATTCCTATCTGATGTGCCCTTGCTGGACATCTGCAGGGCTGCTACGTGGAGGTCGACGCACACCTTCACGAAATTCTACTGCGTCGATCGGGATTCCAGGGAGGAGTCCAGGGTCGGCCAAGCAGTGCTGCGCAACCTGTTCGCCTAAGGTGAGCCTGGTGAGGAGGTAAGAATTGCTTAATGATGAGTTTGATGTAATGCTTAATGTTGAGCCTTTGCCACCTCCCGTGGTTGTGCATGTGTGTACTGCTATGTATTCTTTATTCATGAGCATGTGAATCCATGCCAGACCCCATGCTGGAGAAGTAGCGTGGTGATGTGATCTGGTGGTTTTCAGTAGGTGCTTGAGATCGAGCGCCTTCATGCTCCAACCGCTCCATGCACTCCAACCGCTCCATGCACAATGTCTGTTCCATGCCCACCCCATCCGCACCACGCACCCCATCCATCTATTCCATTTGTTCCTTTCATTCCATGCACTGTCATTTCATGCCATCTATCCATTCCATGCACTGCATCCTTATGTACTCCTTTCTATCCGCTCGTCCACTTTATTCCGCTCGACCACTTTATTTCATCCATTTCCTTTATTTCATCCATTTCCTTTATTTCATCCATTTCCTTTATTTCATCCACTTCACTACTTCCATCCAGTTTATTCCTTTCTTCCACTTCACTAGTTTTAATTTACATTAGCGGTTATTAGTTTTCGATTTCTCGCTCAGATCATGCTGCTGGATTGTTATTTATGATAAAGCAGCTTGGGGCTAAGGTCATTGATTGCTGTTACATAGTGAGTTAAGAGTCGATTTCAGGGGGGCGTGGCTTGGAGCGCCAGCGATGTGGCTGCTCCCCTGAGGCCCGCCGTGCGAGGCCCGCCGCTTCTGGGCCCCTAATGCGGCTCTACGCCTCGATACCGGAGCCCGGCTGATCCTATGGATGTCGGATGGCCTGGGGCTCATACAGGCTGAAGCGGGGATCATAACGCCCAGCGGGGACGAAGTTATTCGCCCCGGCTTCCCGAGCCGTCCTCAGCGACGAATTCCCAAGATGGCGGCCGAGCTCATCCCCCGGCCCAGGAGGGCGAAGAGAGCTCCTTGAAGCCGCATCCGGACGCGTCTCAGCTCCTCGAGTGCCCGGGGCGCGGCGGAGTGGCACCAGCCCCCCGGACTTTTCCTCCGGTGGTCTCCCCGAAGCGACCGCTGCGCAGCTGAGCCGCCCGCGGGGGTCCTCCGCTTCTCGCACTACCGGCCCAGGCCTGCCCGCGGCTACCCGACGAAGAACGGCACGGACGGTGCCTATCAGGTAGGGGCTGCTGGGGGTGAGGACCCGGGTGGGGGGCTGGCCTCCCATCCCTCCGGGGCCACACGAGAGGAGCCCTCCAGACCTGCCACAGCACCTGAGGTGGGGGCCACACCACCCCCCACCCTCCGTCCCCCGGCGACCCCGGAGCGGGCTCCAGCCTCCACTCCTCGCTACCCGACCAATACCCGGAGATCCTGACCCCATACGCCGCATTCCTGGGGCGCCCCGGCCCATACCGACGTCTGGGGCCTCCGTCCTGGCCCGGGACCTGGAGGTCCCCTGCCATTATCATCCCCACCAGGGGATCTGGGCCTGGGTCCACGGAGGAGGGGTGGTCCTGGCCTGGCCGCGTTGGGGGGTCCACAGCTGCAAGCCCCGAGGAGGGCCTGACCTACGCACCACGAACCAACGCCGCCCACCTGGAGCCCCGGCCTAAGGCCCTCACCGACGCCCCTCGACGCGGCTAGGCTAACCCCCGGGCCTGGCCTCCCCTCCACCCCGGGCTACCCCTGACTCCGGAGGGGAAGCCCCCCCCCTCAGCTACAGAAGCGACTTGGCTGCGTATTTCCTGGGGCGCCCCGGCCCACTGTATCACCCGCTCTTTCTCCCTGGCCCAGTCCCAAGCGGGCGCACAACAATCTATCTACCCACCGGGACCTACGCCCCACACATCTGCCCACCACCAAGATCTGGAGAGCTCACCCCCTTATTTGAAGCCACTGTGCACCGGCCAAGCTCAGAGCCAGCATTCCCTCTCCTCAATCAAGAGCCTTGACGCCCGACCACAGGGTGGGCCTTCCAAACCATCTTCCCACCCACGATTCGCCACCATGTCTAGACAGTCGAAAGCTACTAAAAACGTGGACATTGCCACCATGCTCACCGCTCCTGACAAGGGAAAGAAACCGGATTCAGCTAAACCCACCCCAACGATTTCCCAGGAGGAGGGTGACACCCCAGCTACCAGAGGTGATCTACTGGCGTTTATGGCAGACATCAAAGCTGAGTTTCGGTCCTGCATGTCGGAACTCACCACCAAATTGGAACAAACGGACCACAGGGTGACCGAGGTGGAGCAGAGACAGTGAGATCGAGGACCGCTCCCAAGACCAAACATCTGCTATGGGAGATATCCAGCAAACAGTAAGAGCCCTCCAAGACGGGTGCGAAATCCTCGAACACAAACAAGAAGACTTAGAAAACAGAGCCCGTCGGAATAACCTCCGAATCTGAGGAGTTCCGTCCTCAGTCCTCGACAAAAATCTTGCAGATTACATAGGAGACCTCTTCCAAACCCTCCTCCCACAACTAGATAAATCCCAACTGCTGCTGGATCGGACTCACAGACTGCGTCCGCGTCGGGGAGTAGACTCCGACCAGTTCCCAGATGTCATTACAAGAGTTCACCATTTCCCCACAAAAGAAGCTATCTCCGCTATCAGTCGGTCCGGAGATGAACTCTCCTTCCAAGGTCACCCTCTTCAAATTTATCAGGACCTCTCCCTCTCAACCCTACAGAAAAGAAGGGCTCTCCGACCTTTAGCCCTCTTCCTCCAGGAGCGTCAAGTCAAATATAGATGGCTCTTCCCCACAGCATTGCAATTTTCTTATAATGGCTCCCTCCGGAGAATATCCCATTTAGAAGATGCCGCTAAAATCATGCAGAAATCCTCCTCCTCCGAAGGAACTACCTCCCCAGACTTGGATGTTTCAGGGAGCCCTACGTCAGCCTTCCCTCCCCAACCTAGGCGACCCTCATGGTCCAGGGCCTCCCGAAACAACAGAAAATGATAGCCGGAGTCCGAGCGGCCCTAAATATCCTCTGCTCCTCCGGCGTCCCGGACGCCCGACGCCCTTTCAGCTAAACCCAGAAGCTGCAACTCCGGCCCAACACAGTCCTATGTTCACCCAGTGCGGCGGGCTTCTTTCACGGCCTATGCCCCCCTCCAAGGTCCGCTCCATTTTAGAGTCCTTGGATGCGTACGTTACTTTTTCAGATACAATTGGCCCTGTTGGCCTGGGGTGGGGTTACACCCACAATGTTTCCCACCCCGCCAGTTAAAAAGTTGGCCTCCCGTTGGGGGCCTCCGTTAAAACTGCAAGTGCGGTACAGATCGCTTCTACACCCTCTTCACGATGGCAGCTAATGGACAACCTGGAGTCCCCCCTCCATCCCCCAAGCATGGAACCTCTAGCTCCCCGATCCCGGAACACCAGACGCTGAGATGCCTTTCCTGGAATGTTAACGGACTCAACTCTCCCCCCAAGCGCAAATCGATTCTCCAGAAGCTACAAGATGAGGAGGCCGGAGTGGTGTTCCTTCAAGAGACTCATCTCCTCCCGGCAGACTTCGGTCGTCTCCGATCTAGCATGTATCCACGCCAGTTTTTCGCCTCGGGGAACTCTAAAAAGGGGGGCACAGCAATTATGTTCCGGAAAGACCTGCACCCCCAGATCTTAGATTCCATGATGTGCCAGGAGGGCCGCTTCGTGGCCATCAAATGCTTCCTACTGGGGGACCTCTACACCCTGGTATCGGCATATGCACCCAATTCGGGACAGGCAACTTTCTATGATTCACTGGGCTCCTCCCTCTCAAGCTTTGCGGAAGGCCAGACAATAATTGGAGGGGACTTCAATGGGGTTCCAGACCCCACTAAGGACAAATCCCACCCCCCTGCTCTTGGCGAGTTCGGTCAGGCCCTCAGTCTGCTGCGGCTCTTCAGAACCCTGGAGGTGGTGGATACATGGCGGGTGCTTCACCCCACCGAGAAGGATTACTCTTTCTTCTCGGGCGTTCACCGAACTTATTCCAGAATTGACCTCCTCCTATCTTCCCCCCAAACTCTCGCCCTCGCTAATGAGGTATCTATAGGCCAGCGAATTCTATCAGACCATGCTCCGATAATAATGGAATTAAGCATTCAGAACACCCACGCTAAGGCGCCACGCAGATGGGCGCTCTATGACCCGATCCTCGATGATATGTCAGAGACAATATAACTACCACCATCAAGAACTTCTTTGAGGAGAACCCAGCCGCGGACACCTCCCTAGCCAATAACTGGGATGCAATGAAGGCTGTAGTTCGGGGATCCCTGATAGCCCAAGGCGTAGCATACCATCGAAACCGGAAACACGTCCGTTTATCCTTGGAGGAGGACTTGCGAGCAGCTGAGGAAGCCCAGAAAAAGAGTGGCTGGTCTCCCAGAACGCAAAGAGCGCTTCGTTCGGCCAGGAAGAAACTGGAGGCCCATTATGCGGAACACACTGCGCAACTTTTGGCGAAGACCAAACAATTTTACTACGCCAAAAGCAACAAGCTGCTGGTAGCCAAGCTAGCTAAAACAAGACGGACTAACACAATTATAGGGCTCCGAGACCCACGGGGGGTGATGCATCACTCCGAACAGATGAAACTACAACTAGCTTCGGACCACTTAACCCAGGTCATGACAGCGCCCCCCCCCCCCCCGAGATCGGACGAGGCAGGAGGCATACCTGCGAAACGCAGCCTTAACGCGTCTCCCAGACTCCACACGAGAGCAGTTGGAAGCCCCAATAACAGATGAAGTCGACGAAGCCATCAAGGCCCTCAAACCGCGAGCCCCGGGCCCAGACGGATTCTCCCCGAGGTTCTATAAGATATTTAAGCTCCAGCTCATCCCCCACATGGTGGCTCTTTTCAACTCTTTCCAGGTTTCGGGTTCCGTAACCCCCACAATGCAAGAGTCGGTGACGATCCTCCTTCCTAAGCCGGGGAAAGACCCGAGGGATCCGGCGTCATACAGGCCCATCGCCCTACTGAATATTGACGCCAACCTGTATTCGAAGATTTTGGCTAACCGCCTGGCACTTATTCTCCCGGAAATAATCCACCCCGACCAAACAGGCTTCATTCTTCATCGAGCAGCAGGGGACAACATCCGGCGGACTCTGAATCTGGTGGACATTGCCCACCGCAACTCCCAAGGCCTGGCCTTAATGGCCCTGGACGCAACCAAAGCCTTTGACAGAGTCAATTGGTCCTATCTGGAATGTACCCTGGAAGCATTTGGGTTCGGCCCGACAACCCGAGCCATGATCCTAGCGAACTACAAGCAGCCCAAAACCATCCTCAGGATCAATGGCGCCCACTCAGCCCCGATATCTCTGACCTGTGGGACAAGGCAGGGCTGCCCGCTGTCATCCCTGCTCTTTGCCCTCACGATGGAGCCCTTCGCCCAGAAGATCAGGCGGAATGAGTCCATCAAGGGACTTCAGGTGGGCCCGTCCCACCACAAAATTGCTCTCTACGCGGACGATGTACTACTGACACTCACAGAAGCCAGTACCTCAGCGAAGCACGCCCTGGCCGAAATAAAGGAATTGGGGGAGGTTACCGGCTTTACTGTTAACTTCGCCAAATCAGTGGCCCTGGGAATCGGCCTCCGCCCAGAGGAAAAAGAGGCGTTAACGGGGCGGGACCACTCGATCCCCTACCTAGGAGTTTTCATCCCGGCGAAACCAAGGGAGACCTATCGGGCGAACTTTCCCAAACTGATCAGGGAGCTGGAGGGAGACCTGAAGCGCTGGACCACGCAAGAGATCTCACTAATGGGCCGGATTACAGCCGTCAAAATGAACTTGCTCCCTAGGTTCCTCTATGCCTGCTCGTCCCTATCGGTGCCTTTCCCGGCCCAGACCCTCCACCACTTACAGAGGAAGATATCGAAATTCATATGGAAAGGCAAAAAGGCCAGGATCCCCCACAAGACCCTGATTGGTAACGCCAGGCTAGGAGGCCTGGGGGTCCCGGACCTGCAGGCCTATAGCGCAGCGGCGCAACTATCACACATACACGCCTGGCAGTCGAGCACAGCCCGCCCCAGATGGGTGGAACTGGAGCCAGCCCAGCTTCCGCTCCCCCTCCGGTTCCTCCCTCACATCCAACCCTCCCTCAGGGCGCGTTGGAAGGACGTCCTACTGACAACGAAGCAGACCCTAAGCTCCTGGGACTGGGCTCTAAAGCAGAAAGGAATCCCGAGGGGCCAGAGCCCCCTCTCGCCGATCTTCCACAATCCCAACTTCTCCCCGGGAACTCATCCCCGCAACTTCCAGAATTGGATAGACGGGGGCCTTGAAACCCTGGGGCAGATGTACTCTGAAAACAAACCCCGGACCTTCGAACAGTGCAAGGAGACATTTCGGCTTCAAGAGAGGGACAGATTCACGTACTGCCAGCTCCGCCACTGGTGTTCGCACCCCCGGACCCTCCAAGCAGCAACTCGCCCCCCCGACTCCTCTGGAGCTAACTCTCGCGGATCTGCCGGCTAGAGGAAAAACTTCAGCCATATATAGACGCTTCTTGGGGGATTTCCTGGTGGCAAAAACCCGATGCATGGCCCAGTGGGAGGCGGACCTAGGCCACCCGATTGAGGACCAAACATGGGTGGACATATGGTCCCGCACCCACTCCTCCTCCACCTGCGTCACCAACAAAGAATGTGCATACAAACTCACCCTGCGTTGGTATTACCCCCCTCTCAGACTCCACCACATGAATCCACAAGTGGACCCCGCCTGTTGGAGGCTGCACTCAGCCAGGCTCCTACCTTCACATGTGGTGGACGTGCCCCAAGATCCAGCAATTCTGGACCAGGTGTCTCAACCATTGAACAAATCACCGGCTCCGCCCTCCCACTGGACCGTGAGACAATTCTGCTGGGGATCCCGGTCCCCGGAATCTACCCCCGCTCCGGCAACAGGGCTAAGCTCCTCACACAATGCCTCTTGGCGGGCAAGACAGTTCTGGCCCGTTTCTGGAAGTCGCAGGATGGCCCCTGCCTAGCCCACTGGTGGGGAAAACTGTGGGACATCTTGATAGCGGAAAAGGTCACCGCAGCGAGAGCAGGGACTCTGCACCGCTTCCAGAATGTATGGGCCCCAGTGCTGGACTATGATCAGCGATTTCCCACAATGACGTTCAAACCAATCAACGCCCGTTGGGCCCTGAGGGACCGGGAGAGTACACACCAGGCGGGGGTGATAGACTGAATCTCTGGCCCGGGAAAACCGGAATGATGGGGGGAAAAGGACACAGCCAGAATCTTTCTTTTGCTATGTTATACTGCCATCCGATACTGTTTGTAACCTATACTGCCTTGCTATAAATAAACATTTTTTTTAAAAAAGAGTCGATTTTAGCAGAAGAGCCATTTTTCAGTAATTTGCGAAAAACATTAGGCCCTTGGTGAGTCTGATGTGGGGTGGGGGCCAGGGCCGAGAATGATGATCCACCCAACCCGAGTTGGTTTTTGGTATGACTAGGCGGCCGGCAGAGCTTGATCTTTGAGTACGTGGAGGATGGTAGGGTTTTAGTTTGTCTTGAAGATATTGAGGTGCGGTTTTATGCATTGCTCGGTCAGAGATGCATAAGGTTTTGTAAGTCCCCCTTTGAGCAACCGGAAGCCAGTGTAGAGTTTTGAGAGCTGGGGAGATGTGATCCCTTGGGCCAAGTGCTAGCAGCAGTTTGGCTGCAGCGTTCTGTGCTCTTTGTAGTTTAGTCAGTTGGTACGCATGGACTCCGAGGAAGAGGGGGTTAGCATAGTCCAGTCTTGATATAACAATAGATTGGACTGCAGAGAGTCTGTTGGGAAAGGAGAGGTATGGAAAAATGCGCTTAAGGGTTTTAAGGCGATAGTGGCAGGACTTGGAGACGTTGATGACTTGGAGCAAGAGGGTTAGGGTCTGAGTCTAGGGTGCATCCAAGGTTTTATTACTGAATTTTAGGGCGTTGGGGAATTGCCCATGGCCTGGGTAGCGGGTGTAGAAGAAGTTTGGTGTTGCCACATACCATGATTTCAGTTTTGGAGGGGTTTAGCAAGAGGTGGTTTGTGGTCATCCAGTGATCTATGCTGAGGCAGGAAGAGGGATCGGGTTGGTAGTTGGGTTTTGAATTCAGGAGTTTTAGGATTCGTTGTGTGTCATCGGCATAGTTGTATCACATGATATTGTGCGAGCGGATTATTCGGGTGAGGGTGGACATATAGAGGTTGAACAGGAGGGCTGATAGGTGTTGACTGGTCAGGCGTGGGAAGCATAGGTGGAAAGTAGGGTTATTTGATTCCTATTGTTGAGGAAGGATGCTATCCATTGGAGAGCGTTTCCACGGATTCCCAGGGAGTGGAGGCGGTCAAGGAGGACTGAGTGGTTGATTGTGTCGAAGGCAGCGGATAGGTCAAGAAGGATTAGTGCGGCGCATCCTGCAGAATCAGCAGTGTTTTTAAGGTCATCCCGGATTGAGGTTAGGGTGGTTTTGGTTCCGTGTCGGGCTCTGAAACCTGACTGAGCGGGGTCTAGGAGATTGTTGGCTTCGACAAAGGCATTTAGTTGGGAGTAGGCGGTTCAGTCACTGAGTTTGGTAAGGAACCTGGTGTTTGAGATGGGGCGGTAGTTTTTGGGCTTGAGGGAAGTTTTTTTTTAATTTTTTCTTTTTAGAAGAGGCTCGACATGAACAGTTTTGAACGCGTCGGGAAAAATTCCTGAGGAGAGGGAGTCCTTTATGATGGTTCTTGCGTGTTCTCCTGCGCAGGTAGATGCGAACATTTGAGGGTTGTGGCTGGGCAGGGGTCCAGCGGGGAGCCGGATGGTTTGCGGGCAGAGAGAAGTTTGAGAAATTGGTCAGTTGATATTGGAATGAAGGAGTTGAGTCGGTTGGGTGGCGGTGGGATGGCAGGTAGGGTGGGTGGATTGCCTGGTGGGTGTAAGAGAGCTAGTTTGTTGGTTAGAGTGTGTTCTTTCGAGAGCTGTGGTGTAAAAGTGTAGAGAGTGAGTCGCACAGTGATTGTGAGGGGGTGGGAAGGTTGGTGGTACATGATGGTTTGGTGAATTCAGCGATTATTTTGTGAAGTTCTTTGCTGGGGCTTTTACAGTTTAGGATTGGGAGTTGTAATGGGCTTTTTTAGCTTTCTGGATTTTGGCCTTGTAGTGGCGGTAGTGCCGGGCCAAGATGGATCTGCTCAGTGCTGTTTTGTCTTTCCGCCATTTGCGTTCTAGGGATTTATATAGCTGTTTAGTGGTCTTCAGTTCTGGTGTGAACCATCTTGGAAAAAGGCCATGGTGAGCTGATGGTTTGCACGAGGGGGTGAGTGGGATTAGTGAGGTGTTGAGCCATGAGTCAATGGCGAAGGAGTTTAGGAGTTCATTGGGTAGGGGGGAGGAGCTTGAAGGAGTGCATCGGCTAGGTCGGGAAGGATTTTTAGTTTCTTCCAGCATTTGCATAGATTCCGATGTTCTGGTTTGGGGAAGGGGAGCGGGTTGGGTGAGCGAATGGTGAAAGAACAATGAAGTGATCGGAACAGATGATAGGGGCGAGAGGGTTTAGATGTATCAGGTTGTGGGAGCTAAAGATGGCATCAAGTCTGTGTCCTTTATAGGGAGTCGGCCCGTATGTCGGTATGGAGGTTATTCACGTCTAAGCCGTCAACCAGAGAGTGGGTCATAGGGTTGGCGGGGATGTCCAACCATTTGTTGAAGTCTCCTAGAAGGGTGAGGGTGGAATGGTTTAGTTGGAGGGTGGCAATAGAGTGTCAGAGGTTGTTTGAGAATTGGCTATTGTAGCCAGGGGGTCTGTAGATGATTAGGAAGCTGTGGGAGAACGAAGGCGGGAGGGATAGTTTTACGAGGAGTGATTCGCAGGAAAGAATGGATGGCTGGTTGTCTATGATTGAGGCGTGGAAGTGAGACTTGAAGGCGATTGCTATTCCTCCTCCTCTAGAGGGACGGTTCAGTGGGCTGAGGGAGTAGTCTGGGGAGAAGGCTTCATTGGCGATAGGGGCGAAGTCGTCAGAGAACCAGGTTTCCGTGATAAAGACCAGGTCCTGTTTGTCAGAGGCGAGGCGGTCAAAGATGCTGTGTCCGTTTTTTGCTACAGATCGGGCATTAAAAAGGATGCAATTTACTTCGGAACAGGAGGATGATGAGGGAGTTGCAGAAGTAGGCGGGTGGGAGGGGAGAGGGTGAAAAATGGGGAAAGAGGGGGAGTGGTTTGTGGTCGATGGGAAGAGTAAGCGGGCAGTTGGGATGGTGGGTTTGCGGGGGGTTGGACGGATTTGGGTGGAGGATTTGAAGGTGGGGTGTTGGGGGGTTAGGAGTTTCAGTTGTGGTCGGTGAGAATTTGAGGGAGAGGGGTTTCAGGTAGGGTGAGGCAGGGGGAGGGTGGTGGTCGAGATTGGGAGGAGGTGGGTCGAGACAGGAGTGGCGATGAGCACAGAGATTGAGGGAGACCAAGTATGTTTCCTCTTCAGTGTTTTTGTTGCGGTTGGTGTGTGAGAGAGAGAGGGGGGAAAGGGAAGGGGGGTCAGAGAGGGGAAAGGGAAGCGGCTACTGTTCTTGCCAGGGCGAGGCATGCAATTTTTAGGGAGGGGAAGGAGTTGAGTCGGAGGTGGGGTGATGGTGGGCGTTGATGAGGGAAGTGGGGATGGATGGTAGCGGGCTGGGTGTGCTTGGGAGGCTAGGCGGGTCGTTAGTCGGGGGAGCGGGTATGATAGTAGGTGGGTGGGAGGAGGGGATGGAGGAGCAGTGGTCTTAGGATGGTTGGCTCAGCATCGTGCCCCTCTGGCTTGGTGTTTGGATAGGGGATGGTTAGGGGATGTGGTGGAGGGCAGGATGGTTTGGGGAAGGGGGTGGGAGGTAGGAGGGGCAGGAAGGGAGGCAGGCGCGAGGTGGTCATTTTCGGTGGACCTTGGTGGGTTGGGTGGACTCATGGTTTGGATTAGTTTGAACTGTGTTATAGTTGGCGTTGGATGATTTTGTTCACACCTTCCCACTTCAACTATACCACTGGATGTTAATTGTACACACTATGATTAACTGTACTATCTTTACTGATAATTTGCACTTTCTAAATTCATCTATACCACCGGGTGAGATTATTCACACTTTCTAAGTTAGACTATACCATAGGGTGTGATTAATCACAGTTAAAAATTCAACTATACTATATGGTCAGATTATACAGTTTCTCAATTCAACTATACCACAGGGTGAGATTATTCACCGTTTTCATGTTCATTATACCACAGGGTGAGATTACAGTTATGTAATGGGCAGATTTTCTAAATGCAAACTAGACCACTGATCTGCTATTTGGTGGACTTTCTGAATGCAATTAAACCACTGATATGCTATTAGGCAGATGTTCTTAATGTAGGTAAACCACAGATGGAACAGTTTGGCTTCCGGGGTTGAGTGGTAGGGTAGTATGTCGTGAAGTAATTGCCTCAGTCCCCGCCCTTGCCACACTTCTTGTTGGCTTCTCCTGCAGATACCTGCAGATACGACTTGGAACCGTCACTGTCGGAGCCGTCCTTTGCCTTGGGTCCTTAGCTGATGGGCTGCCCTGGGAGGACTAGCAATGAAAGGGGGGCCCACTCGCCAGGACCAATCAGAGCAGGGGTAGGAGGGATGGGAGGCGGGAGGGAGAGGGGAAGACCAGGAAGTGAAGGCAGGGCAGCACAGGGGCACACGCACTTATTACACAAAAACACCAGAAAAGGGGTTGCACACAAATCAATGCCAAGTCTAATGTTGGAGAACTTTTCAAAATGTTGTCAGAATTGCAAAATCGTCCAGCTCCTTCGAACGATCCTGTTAAAAACTCAGTGGTTCAAAGAAATCCACAATGGCTTCTTATCTAAAAATCACAGCCCACAAGGAAAAACATTAAAAATCGCCTCAATTGTGGAGATCCTATGTTATCTGTCCACAACTCTGCTACGCCCACCAACAACATTAACAAGATTCCTTTGTTCTCCTTCCGTCACTACTCAGAGAAACAAGTGTTTAAGGTTATACAAGATCTTAAAACCAGCTCATGTCCAGGTGACGACTATCCAACTAAAATCTTTAAAGAATCACTAGAGCTTCTTGTCCCCTGGCTTACGAAGCTGGGCAACGATACTGACTGCCGTTGTCTAGGAAAGACCTTCACAGGGTATCAGATTTGCATGTCGGATGAATAATGCTGGCAATACTTGTATCGGGCGTAGTCTACATGAGAACAGTGTCATTAGTCGGTATGGGAAGATGGCCACACCAAGGGGCAAGATGAATTGGCATCAGAGTGCGTACGTTAAAGGTAATCGGCTGTCTATAACAAGGTCACCTTGAACAAGTGTGGAAGGAGGGTCTGATCATGGAGTGAGCATACCTTTGTTGGTTGGGTCTGTAGTGATTGGTTGGAAAATCGGCGGCAAACAGGAAGCCTTTTTCCTGTGGCCTTCCTGAGTAACTTATAATTTACTCCTACGTCCCGTCCCCTTTCCGCCATACTGTATGGGTGATTGCAACTGAATGTAGCCCCAGGGTGGACAGGAGACACTCCTAATAACACAAGTTCCTTAAAACTGCCTGACCAAATACCGCATCCGACCTGGAGCTGGCATACAAACAGTAGTGCTTGCCAAAGGCGTAGCCCATGTAGATGATTACTGATGACCTGCCACGGATGACCTGCCACGGAACGTGCCTCTGGAAAGCCACAATCGTTGCCTTGGCTCTGATAGCTTGGGCATGCATATTTGCCAAGAGTGGTTTTTGCTGCCCCTCATAAGCCTCCTTAATGGCCGCAACCATCCATCTTGCTATGGAGGCCTTGGAAGCTTGATAGTCTGGCCATGACCCGACGAAGGTGATAAAGCTTCCGAATAGCGTAAGCTCTTGGTCCTGTCCAGGTAGAAGTTTGGAGCACGTCTGGCATCCAGACAGTGCAGTACCCTCTGCGCTTCATCCTTGGGGACCGTGCAAAAAGTAGGTAGCACCATCTCATCTAGGTGAAACAAGGCAACTACATTAGGTAAGAATGCAGGATGAGTTCTAAGGACCACCTTGTCCTTATGAAAGGTAGTATAGGGCTCTGAAGCCACTCGTGCCTGGATTTGACCGACCCTGCGTTCAGATGTAAGACCTACAAAGAGGGCTGTCTTAATGGTGACCAGCCTGATGTCCATGGACGCCATTGGCCCAAAGGGTTTATGCGCCACGACGCCCAGAACTACACCGAGGTCCCACACCAGGTGTGGCTTCTTGATAGGTGGGTAGAGCCTGTTGAGGCCTGCCAAATGTCTTAACTATCGGGTTGCCGGATGAAAAGACCTCCTACTCATAGTTCCTACAGGCTCCGATGGCCGCCAGATAGGTGCGGCATGTGTCTACTTGCACCCCTGAGTGTGCGAGGTGCGCTGAGAAGGATAGCATGTCGTCCAATGGTCATGTTAAAGGATCGACTTCCTTTGATTCTGCCCAGTGGCAAAACCTAGTCCACTTGCTCTTGTACTGGCTCCTAGTAGCGTCGCTTCCAGCGTTCTGTACGATATCTGGGTTAGCCTGTGACAGACCCAGATGCTTGGAGACCTGTTCAGGAACAATGCTGCAAGGGCTAACCTCTGGGGGTGGGGGGTTGTGGAAGACCCAGGAGGTGAGCTGGGCCCAGCGGCAGGTGAATCGCAGGCCTGGCTGAGAAGCTCAGAACAGTCTCATGGGCTACCACCGAGCCATCAGAAAGATGCTGAGGTGACACGATTCCCTTATCTTGCATAGCACCCTGTGCATCAGGGGTGTAGGAGGGAAGGCATATGCTGTCATGCGCAGCCGCTCCACTGAATCTGAAAGGCGTTGCTCAGGGAGCCGGGGCCCTGGCACTGCCAGGACGCAAACTGCTGGCACTTCGTTGTCCCAGCAGACCAAGATCCACCTGAGGATGCCCCCTAGAATGCTGACCAGCTCTGCTTGGGAGACATGCTCCCGATTCCAAGAGGCTGCGAAGTGCAGCTGTAATCTAATCTTAAATAGTGTAAGGTACGGCCAGTGGGACCTCTACCATGATGCCTAAAAAGTGTTGGTACAACCAGGCCGAGGTCACTTCTCGGGTGAGGAAGCTGCTGAGGCCAGTGCGTACTCGGTCTAGCCGGTCGCGAAGTAAACCGGACCTGCGATGCTGATGGAGAAGCTGTAGGCCACACACCTGGTTGACAGCAGCCCCACATTGTGACTCATTCACCCACCTGCTCCGTATCAGATGAGCGGCCATTTTGTCTGGCACGGTGGCCATCTTGTCGAGCTGCATCCCACGTGCCAAAGTCATAGTGCTTGGCTCACTGGGCCCAGCCTCTTCCACGACTCTTGGCAATGGAGTGTGAGGCCTACCCTGCACCTCAGGCTGAGGCCTGGGAGGCGTGTCGCTCTCGGCAGAGTTGCCGGTAGTACTGCATGCAGGCACCCCTACGGACATGTTGCCAGTACAAAGGCATAGCCCCTCTGGTGTAGACCCGGTAAAAGTACCTTGCTGTCCCTCAGCACTGTCACCGGAAGGATCTGGAGACCACCCCCCACGGCCTGGCGGCTGGTAGCTGAATTAGCCTCGGTATTCGTGCCGGTATGAGAACCCGAGCAGTTCCTCCCATCTGGGCATTTCCGAGGAAAGGATTCACCCTTGCAGGGTGCACTGGAAAAAAAAAAAGTCTTTCTCCCTTTGTGTCTGACTAAGTCCTTCAAGTCCTCTGGAGGCGACTTCTCGAAGAGCTCCCTCCAACTGGCTAGTCTGTTCTTCAAAGCACACGAAGAAAGTGCGGTGCAACGCAGTGCAACCCTCCCGTGGGGATCTGATGCTCCCCGCAGACTCGACACCTGCTGAAGTCGACATGCACCGGGGAGGAGCCTGGCGCCAGAGGACACACTACCCGATTAAAGACCAAAAGACAGAAGACAAAAGACAGTATCCGGGGAAGAGCGAGTGGAATTACAAGGCCAAAGCCAAATCCAGGAGCACTGGTGAAAGCGATCTGCTCCTGTCAAAGTGGAAAAGAGGATGGACTCAGGAGTGGCGCCGGTGGGCGGAGTCAGGAGAGCCACTGCGCAGGCTCCAAATTTAAAGGGGGAAGATCATCAACTCTGGTGACAAAGCTTCGTCTCCCGTCCCTAGCGAGGGACGGCAATACAGTATGGAGGAAAGGGGACGGACATAGGAGTAAATAGGTTTCTTACTTTTAGAGCACTTTTCTTAGCATATGTATGAAAAACAATGGATGATATAAAGGTTCTTCATAAACTTAATGAAGGAGATGGGGGCACTGGTATGCATTGCTACTACTCACCACCCGTACTTCCCAAAGTCTTGACAGGTCGAATTGGGAGGAGGGGTTCGTTGAAGGTAGGTTTTTCCACTATTGGTTGCAGTAGAAGATGCCCAGGCGCTGCAGGTGCAAGCAAGATTCAGGTCGGGTTCAGTAGCTGAGTGCAACCCTTTAGAGTGAAGGAATGCAGCAGGCACCGGGGCATGACTCTTCAAGGCACTCTACCAGACAGGGGATGGCCGGTTCCAGTGACTGCCACGGCGCACAGCAACAGCAGGCATCCAAGTATTCATTAACAAGGGAGGGCCTCCAGAACAGGACCAGTCGATGTTGGGATGGTTAAACTTGGCAGGAAGGAGACTTGTAGGACTAGCTAGAAACCACCAAAGGTCCAGGGGCAAATCACAGAACAGCAACCCTTCAACAACAGTAGCCCATAAACAGAGCTGGTCCGTTTACTGCGTGGTCCAGGAAAGCTTCTGAAGGCTCTAACCCACAGGATTGTGAGGAGACATGGAGACTAGTTGGTCCCACTAATCCAAGGGGTCTCAGCACGAGCAAGGGTCTTCTGAAATCAGTAGTTCAGACAGGGATACACCAGGACAGCAGCAAGAAGAGGTCACCAGGCCTCTTCAGGGTTTGCCATTGGATCTTGCATCGTCTGTACAGCTGCACAGGCTATTTCACTCCTCATCTCATCAGCTGGAACGTCTGCAGGAATCCTCTTATCCTAAATTCAGAGTGATTTGACTCAGCACTCCAATAGAAAGATCTGCCCCACACATGCACATCGGCAGTGGTCCAATCAGGGACCACTGCATACCAGCAGTGGTATAATCAGGGACCATTGTGGGGTTACCTCCTGCATGCACACTGGCACCAGTATGTGGATTGGTACCAGACAGTCCAAACCGACTTCCTGGATCCCAACACACACAGCATGCACTAGCCCACGAAAAGACACTGCTTTCCTGTAAAAATGCGTAACAATGTAATTAAATTCCTGACCCGAGAAGGCAGGAAGATGATCAAATAACAGAATGGCCAAACAAGCAAAACATCTCTTGGCACATCCATCTTAGGACACTACCCACAGTTGGTAGCCAAACGAGGTAAACGTGAGCGTCAACTAAAAATATAGAAAAAAAATTGTAAAACTGCTGTCACTAGCTTGTCTTTAGGCACATTTAAAAGTAAGCAAACATCCTTTGAATGCGAGTATAGGCTGATTCAAAAGTATCCCAATTCGAATGCACTGTAAGGTGCTGGTTGCAATATGAAACCGCTACACAAATGGATAAAGTCAAAAGACAAAAGGGAAACAGGCTGACAGTATGAAGGACTAGTCAGTTGCCCATAACAAATGAGCAAAATGCCAGTGGCATGAAGCTGAAGGCTTCACTTCACTGTATAAAGTGGGGACAAGAAGTAAAAACACCACAAAGTTTATGGGTCATAGAATATGCAGGAAATATTGCCTAGAAGAGAAACTTTACTAACCGACTACCTGATCTTAGAATGACTTCACTGATGCTTCGTCCCTTGGACTGGTGGAACCAACCAGTCTCGACACCTTCTCACGATCCTGCAGCCTGAAGACTTCAGGAGTGTCCCTGGACCACCTGCCAGACTGAACCAGCTCCGAATTGGGCTACCATGCCAAAGTGTCACCGTTCCACGCTTTCCTCTCGAACTCTGGTAATTACCATCTAGTCCTACAAGTGACCTTCCTGCCAGGTGTCTGCTTCCCAGCATCAAGGGATGCTGTCCTGGAAGTCAGCCATTGTTCGCGACTTGGGAGACTCCTGCCGCCGATTGTCTGTGGCGAGTGTCCTGAAGGAGCCCTGCATCGGTGCCTGCTGCATTTTTTCAGAAAGGGTTGCACACAGCTCCTGAACCCGGTCAGAATCTTCCCTGCACCCACAGCTCCTGTGAATCTCCTACTTGACCCAACAGCAAGTAACTCTACATCCAGCGACTCCCATCCGACCTGCCAAGTCCTTTGGGAAAATCTGTGTGAGGGCGCTGAGTAGTCTCAATACTTATCGGTGCCCCTATCTCTCCATTCTAAAAGTGTGTGAACAACTGATTTTTTCCATGCTTTCACTTTTTAAAACATATGCTTCAATAAATTGATAGAAAAGCAGATTACCAGTAAAATCCTTGTGAAGTCAGTTGGAGCATTCCTGACCACCACAAGAACTCTTCCTGCCTTTGTCGCCTCTCCTAAAGAAATGTTACTTTTGGTCAAATGGCATCATTCAACTTCGGGAGTGGACACAAAGTTAGCGCTTCTATTCATGTGAACTGGTTCTCTCCTTGACTAAATACTTGCCTTCCAAGTGTTTAGTTGAAACGTGTGCATTTCTATAACCAAAAGTGAATGTATGGGATACATTACTCACCGTAATCGTATTTCTGATGCTTGTATCTGCTGCTTAGATTCACATGCTCTGCATAGACCAACATCTAGTGGAAGTTGTAGAGTATTGCACATAAGGTTTATTGAAGTTCAAAAAGGGACGTCGTCAGGGAGAGACCAATACTATCCCTAGTGTGATGTACCCATGATCACTCACACATCGAGGTCCCTCAGATTATTTTTTTTCTGACAAGAGCGAGTGTAAGTTGTAAGCATGGAGTGTAGGTGGCGACCATGAGGTGTGCAAAATCCATGTTCTGCCCATCCACCTTCTATTCCAAGAGGGGCGGAAGGGCAGGCGCATGTGAATCTAAGTAGGTACAAGCATCAGAAATCCGATTAAGGTGAGGAATGTATCCCTTCTAAAGCTTGTATCTCATGCGTTGCAAACACTTGTGTACGAGTGCGATACAAATAAAATATCATATATATAGCATATAGCAAAGATTAGCGAGCAGTACCTGTAGAAAGAGGTGGGTTGTTAGAAAAGATGTTTCAGCACTGCTTGCCCCACCTGTGCATCACCTCTAGATTATCTAGACAGTGTTGGGTTAAAGTGAGAACTGAACTCTCAGTGGCAGCCGTGCAAACGGAAGGTCAAGCAGGCCCCCACCAAAGGCCACTTTCTGATCCTATCCCTGCCTGTCTCAGCCGCGCAAGTCTGGCCATGCCACGCACCAGGTACTGTCCTCCCCAGATCTTGCCCCCTGGGGACAAAAGCACTTGCCTCATGTTCATGTTGCTTAACATTGAAGTTTCATACGTAAATGCCATGACCATCACCAACTGACACTAGCTGGATTATGCGATCCAGTATACCAGTTATCAACGATTTATCCTCCGACTAACGATTATGTGCCATTTGTTAGCTGTGTCCATGTAGCATGTCATGCCTTTGTCCTCTGAACCTATGCTTCTACCTAAACAGCACGGTTTTAGGCAAAATACACCCAGGATTAACCTTTTATCCCATCACCTCCAAACTACCATTGCTTTGCCTCCCCTGCCCATGCCACTGCAACCAGGCACCCACGCCTTAAGAAATTGTGTGCTCTAATGCTATTCAAATCCAGGACCCAACATCAAGACTGCTGCACACAGAAATGACCACTGTTCCAGACAATCGAAAAAACTGCCAGGCTACGCAGCCCGATACACCTTGCTTTCACAATGCGGCCCCTAGCATGCCAAAACCGAGCAGCACACTACCCAATCCGAGTGTGCTCGCAGTCACTGCAGCATCAGAGATATCCTCATCGCTGAATGCTATCCTTCATTTCCAAATACCAGCGCACGCATCTCGAAGTAATACTGTCGTGCGGGAGTCTTGGTACCTCTCTGCTGCCATTGATGGGGATCACCCCACTGTGCCTCAACGCAGCAGTTTGTAAGCACTCCAATTGCTGGCACACAAATACCCATCACTGGTCTCTCTGTAGTGCCCATTCCAACGCCAAACTCCTTCACCTCCTTGTATAACGTGTCAGCTAGGTGCCGTTGCATCACTTCCAATGTCCCTGCCGCCATGCAAATGCCCACCAAAGCCTGCACACAGCTCCCTACGCGTCAAGTACAACTACAATCCCCAGTTAGCTCACGTCCTTCGAGGCTGCGTTCGTCACCTAGCCATGAGAGATTTTGCAAACACATCTTTAAGGCTTAACAGGCACACACAGGCCCTTATCTGCAGTTTGCCCAAACACTATTCCACAAGCTGCCAACCTGCCTGCCACACACACTGCCAATTATGCCCCTCACTCCCTAGATTACCCCTAAGCCTTCTACGTCCCCTCCCTCCACACCACCCTCACCCACCACCCCCTGAGAGAAATTCACCTGCACTGTCTTGCGCAGACGTCGCACAATACCATGCCTGAGTCAGCCTCACAGAAAATTACACTAGCAACCCCGCACGGTACCAGCCCATTGCACACCCAGCCAGCTCACTACAGACTACTACACCCCTCATCCACACCCACATCAAACCCCATATAACATCTCCAAGCCTGCAACACCTGCACTCAGCCAGCATACTCAACCGCCTGCACAACAACCTACCTTCAATTCACCCCCACAAACCATTACATCCACACACTTCACTAGCCCTGCCCTCTCTCATGCAGTACAGTCACTTGCCCCCGCCTGACTTGTGCCCTTATTAACGCCTGCTTACTACCAGCCCATGCACTGGACATCCACGACCTCATCACAAAAAACAACCTTGACACCTTAGCCATCACAGAAACCTGGCTTCACCACGCATGAGGACCAGCACTCTACTCAGCCCTGCCCATAGGTTACACTATTTTCAGGAACGGCAAAATCCAACTCTTTCAATTCTAGAATAAGCAACGCAAATTCTGATGTGAAAGACACTTTCAATATTTACAGAGAACTTGAGGCACCAGCCCAAACGCGCACTACTCTCACCAAAGACGCCTTGTGGTGTTCTGACATTCAGGCTGCACTACTAGGCAAAGTTGATAACCCTAAGGCTAAAATTGTCTCAAGCTCTATTCAACGCCCACCCCATAGCCACCACTACCAGCTGCTCACCCCTCGCGACTTCCCTCACGCAATCCGGCATACAGTTCCATTTCAGAGCTCTCTCTGAAAACAAAGTCCTCAAATTGATGAAAAGCCTAAAGCCCTCTTCCTGCAAAGGCGACATCTGCCCTGCTACTCATTAAAGAGTGCACCAACATGCTAGCCCCAGTTATAACCGCCTTCATAAATACTTCTTTTGAGAAGAGCATCGTCCTAGCAAGCCTTAAAGCCTGGGTCATCCCTCTCCTTAAAAAAAAAAAAAAAACACCTTTGACCCCACTATTCCATCAAATTATAGGCCAATTAGGAACAAGTTACTACCTGTAACTGTTGTTCTCCAGCATGGGTCTGGCATGGATTCACATGCTCATGAATATTCCCCGTCGTCAGGCTGGGAATCCTCGGTAAAGAAAAAATCAGTATCAGTTTCGTTTCTGATCTGTCTTTCGTAGTAGTAACCAATCACTGATCTCTGCGTCATACTGCCCCCAGCCAATGACTGTCCTCTACCTAAGCCCCGCCTCTGGAAGCCATCTTCAGATTTGGTAGCACTTGAAGTGGCAGTATGACCAAGTGAAGAGCCGCAGAGGGGTAGGCGGGAGGGTTCGCATGTGAATCCATGCCAGACCCATGCTGGAGAACGACAGTTACAGGTAAGTAACTTGTTCCTTCTCCAGCATGGGGTCTGGCATGGATTCACATGCTCATGAATAAAGAATACATAGCAGTACATACATGCACAACCACGGGAGGTGGCAAAGGCTCAACATTAAGCATTACATCAAACTCAACATTAAGCAATTCTTACCTCCTCACCAGGCTCACCTTAGGCGAACAGATAGCGCAGCACTGCTTGGCCGACCCTGGACTCCTCCCTGGAATCCCGATCGACGCAGTAGAATTTCGTGAAGGTGTGCATCGACCTCCACGTAGCAGCCCTGCAGATGTCCAGCAGGGGCACACCAGATAAGAACGCCGTAGTAGCAGCGATCGCTCTGGTCGAATGGGCTCTTGGAAGGCCTGGCAGCGGTCGGTTAGCCAATCTGTGACAGTGCATGATGCAGCCGGAGAGCCATCTGGAAATAGAAGACTTCGAGAGAGCCTTCCCTTGATTCACAGGTCCAAAGTTCACGAACAGCTGTGATGTCCTCCGGAAACTCTTCATGCACGTCCACGTAGAACTTCAGTGCTCTAGCCACATCCAGTGAGTGCAAAGTCCTCTCGGCCGGCGACGAAGGAGACGGAAAGAAAACAGGTAACACCAAGGGCTCGTTAAGATGGAAGTCCAACGGCACCTTGGGCATAAAGGAGGGGTGCATCCTAATCACCACCCTCGAGGCATGGAAAGTCAAGTACGGTGGTTTGCAGGATAGGGCCTGGATCTCTCCCACTCGTCGTGTGGAGGTAATGGCCACCAGGAACGCAGTCTTCCACGACACAAACTTCATCGGTGCGGAGTGCATCAGCTCGAATGGGGGCCCCATGAGCCTGGTCAGCACCACATTAAGTTCCCACGCCGGGGCCGGGGCCTTCAGCGGCGGGAACGACCGGAACAGTCCCTTCATAAACTCTTACCAGTCGATGGGACCACAGGGACGTCCGTCCTGTGGTTCTGGTATATCTGGAGATCGCCGCCAGATGAATCTTAATGGAGGCATGGGCTAGCCCAGCCTTTGCAAGCGATAGCAGGTACGGCAGCACTTGAGGGGCCGTAATCCGTAGGGGGTTGATCTTCTGTGCTCGGCACCAGACAGAGAACCTCTTCCACTTATGACCGTAGCATTTGAGAGTCGAGGACGCCCTGGCCTTTGCAAGAACATCTCTGCAATCGGCCGGTATATCGTAGCCTCCAAACTCTAGCGCTGCAGGAGCCAAGCCTGCAGGTTCAGCAACGCCGGGTCGTGGTGGAAGATGGCACCTCCTTCTCTGGAGAGAAGGTCCGCGTCCGCCGACAGCTTGATGGGAGGGGACGTTGGCAAGTCCAGAAGGTCCAGGAACCAGATCTGCCTCAGCCACGCCGGTGTAACGAGGATCACCCTGCACCGTGACCTCTTGAGCTGGCTGATGAGTCGAAGCAGCAAAGGCAACGGAGGGAACGCATACAGGTATAGGCCGTCCCAGGGGAACGAGAACGCATCGCCCATGCTTCTCGGCTGGGGAAACCTGCTGGCGAACCTCTTGCACTTCGAGTTCGTCGCTGTTGCGAACAGGTCGATTTGGGGTTTTCCCCATCGTCGGAAGAGTTGATCCACCTGATCCTGGCGCAGTTCCCACTCGTGACACGCACGCAGCTCCCTGCTGAGCGAGTCGGCAATGGTGTTGCTTTCTCCTGCCAGGTGGAAGGGAACCAGGAACATCCCCTGGGCGACCGCCCACTGCCACAGATCCTGTGCCTCCTTGGATATGGCTGGGGATCTGGTGCCTCCCTGCTTCCGTATGTAAAACATTGTCATGGTGTTGTCCGTGAAGATCCGCACCACCTTGCCCTTGAGCGACGGGAGGAATGATTTGAGAGCCCAGAACACGGCTCGGAGTTCCAGGACGATGTGCAGGAGCCTCTCCTCCGGGAGCCAGAGGCCTCTTGCGTGGAGATCTCCGGTGTGGGCGCCCCAGCCTTCCAGGGAGGCGTCCGTCGTCACCGTCTCCTGGTACGCTGGTGTCTGAAAGTCCTTGCCCGCCTTGAGGTGCGCTCGAACGCCCCACCACTGAATCGCCCGCCGGAACACCTCGTTGAGGGGGACCCTGTCTTCGAAGGTGCCCGTCGCCGGCATCCAACGGGCGTCGAGGAATTCTTGAAGAGGGCGCATCCGTAGTCTGCAGAGGCGCACCAGGTAGATGCAAGAGGACATCATCCCCAGGAGGGACTTGATGGACCTCACCCTGGCCACGTCCGTGGCAAGCAGGCGCTGGACTTTGCCTAGAATGGTGTTCGTCCGTTCTTCCGACGGGGCCGCCAGGCGCCTCACTGTATCGAGCTTCGCTCCCAGAAACAGGGCCACCTGCGACGGCACCAAGTGGGACTTTGGGTAGTTTATGGCGAATCCCAGGTCTGTGAGTAGCTGGACGGTCCTCGCAGTGTGTTCGACGGTGAGTTCCCTCGTTCTTGAGCGGATGAGCCAGTCGTCCAGGTAGGTGGTAGAAGTGAATCCCCCTGCAGGCGCAGCCGCGCCGCCACTGGTGCTAGGCACTTGATAAAGACCCTGGGGGCCGACTTCAGTCCGAACGGCAGTGCTCTGAATTGGTAGTGCCGTCCCTGGACGACGAACCTGAGGAACTTACGGTGACTTTTGAGGATGGGAACGTGGAAGTATGCATCCTCCAGGTCCAACGACGATAGAAAGTCGCCTTCCTCCAGCTGTCCCAGTACGTGCTGGAGGATGACCATCCTGAACTTCTGTGATCTGATGTATTTGTTCAGACGACGAAGGTCCAGGATGGGGCACCAGCCGCCCGTCTTTTTCCTGACGAGGAAGTACCTTGAGTATACCCCGGAGTCCCCGGAGCCTCATCGGGACAAGCTCTATGGCGCCTTTCCTGAGCATCGCCCGTACTTCCAACAGCAGTTGCGGGACGTGATTCTCCTTCCTGGCCACAGGTGGAACGTGAGGGCACTTATTCAGGAATTCGATAAGAGTGTCCTCTTGCCAGGGTATCCAGCACCCAACGGTCGGTGGAGATGGACTTCCACGCGCCGACGAAGTTCGTCAGCCGGCCTCCCACCGGGGTGCTTCGGTGGGGGCCCCCCCGAGACCACGGCCGGTTCAGTCCTGCTTGGAGGTGGTGGCCTTGCCGCCCTGGCCACCTTGCCGACGGCGGCGAGGCACTCCGTGCTTGCCGCGACCCCTGTAGGCCTCCTGAGACAAGGAGCGTGCCGCCTGCCGGTAGGACGAGCCACCGCTGGATCCCTTGGAGGCACCCTGTCTGCTTCCGGAGCTCCGAAAGGGCCGTTGTTGCTGAAGGGCTCCTAGGGCGCGGGCTGTCTCCGTGTCCATTTTTATGGCTTGGAGGGATTCGTCCACCGCCTTCCCGAACAAGTTGCTGCCGTCGAACGGCATGTCCAACACCCTGGTCTGGCCGTCCTGACGGAAGTCGGTCGCCCGGAGGCAACCCCGTCGTTGTAGGCAAACACCGTTGCCCAGCTGGCGGAACCCGGTATGAGCAATATCAGTTGCCACCGTTATGGCGTGGTCCGACGCCACCTCACCCTCTTGCAGTATTTCCAGGGCCTCGGACCTCTTGTCGTCCGGCAGGAAGTCCAATATGGGGCCCAGCTTAAACCAGAGCTCCCTGTCGTAACGGGCCACGATCGCCAGGGCGTTGGCGGCTTTGATCGTCGTCGCCACCGACGAAATGACCCGCCGCCCCATGGCGTCCAACTTCTTTCCCTCGCCGTCCGGCGGGGAATTAGACGTCGAGGCTCCTGACCCAGCCGCCTTCTTCTTCGCCGCCGCCGAGACGACCGAGTCTGGCGTTGGCTGGGCCCTGAGGCACAGGGGAGCGGTTCGGGGACCCGGTACTACTTTTCGTACTGGTCCCGTTTGGCTGGTGCCGTGGAGGGGTTCTTGAGAACCGACAGGCCCCCCTCCCAGATGTCATCGATTAGGGGCACCGCGATGACCGTCTTCCTCTTGGCCTCCCGGCGCTGATAGAGGAAACCTTCCTTTCTCTGCTCCTCCGGGCAGAGCGGAACAATTCGGACGCCCTAGCGATCATGGCGTGGAATGAGCCAATCTCGTTGGGCGGCGAAGCCCGTGCGACGGGAGTCCCGTTCCGTCGTCGTCGCCCTCAGAACCCGTCGTCGAGCCCAACGCACCGTCATCTCCCGACTCGTGGGAGGATGAGGAGGGAACTGCAGGCCTTACGGGGGCGAGCGGAGGAGAGGGTTGGGTTCTCCGTCGTTTGTTCTGAGGACTACCCGACGGGCCCAGTTGCGGGTCCTCCGGCCTGGGCCGTGGGAATCTCGTCCTTATCTCAGAGCATAAGGACTGGATGGCCGACAAAATGGCCGCCAAGCCCTCCTGAGGACTAGGATCCGGCTGCGCCGGAAGGGAAGGTCGCTTTTCCCCTCCATCGTCGTCTTCCTCGGTTAGCTCCCGAGGATCTTCCTGACGGGATCGAACCTTCTCGAATTGGACTTCGAGGTTCCTCACGGCCTCGGTCAGTTCCTCCTCTGAGGCTGACTCAGAGCTCGAGGAGGGCACAGTGCCCCCCCCCTCGCTTCTTCCACCATGGGGGCCACGACGATGGGTTGAAAAGAGGATTCCCTCCTTGGCAGCAGGGAAACTAGTCCCGGAGGCGGTCCCCACTAGCGGCGTCTCTGCCGGCTTGGCCAGAGTCGCTGCGATAGCCTCGATAGAGGCCTTCGCCTGCTGGGTAGGGGCCTTGACCACCTTAGGTGCGTCCCGGGCCCTCTCCTTCGGGGGAGGGGCGACGCCTCGCTCCCGCTATTCTGAGATTGGACGGGGCTTCTCCCGAAGCTTACCCGGGGTCTCGGACTTCCTCTTCCCCGAACCGGAGCGTTGGCTCGTGGTTGACGTGCCGGGGAAGGTGCGCCCTGCCTGGCGACCGAAGAGCCCGAACTTTCGGCGCTCCCGGAGCCAGCGGACTCG
This sequence comes from Ambystoma mexicanum, assembly GCF_040938575.1. Classification (NCBI taxonomy): domain Eukaryota; kingdom Metazoa; phylum Chordata; class Amphibia; order Caudata; family Ambystomatidae; genus Ambystoma; species Ambystoma mexicanum. Next base: position 859,218,382 of record NC_090930.1, on the reverse strand, counting down.
CAGCGCTTGGCCTGGTGTTGGGCCCCCGTCGCCGGGGCGCCCGCACAGGAATTAGAAGCCCGCTCGGACCCTTTCTTCTTCTCACCCGTCGAGCCCTTCTCCAACCAGCTTGCAAGACGGGATCGACGGTCCCTCATGGTCCGCCCCGACAAGTTCTTGCAGAACTGGCAGTCCTTCTCTACATGAGTCTTGTCCCCATGAAGACAGTAGAGGCATCGCAAATGTTGTCTTCCTTAAACACATTCTGCAGCCCGCATCCAGGGCAGCTGCGAAACAGCTTGGGTCCGGGTGACGAACTCGCGTCCTGGGCCATCTCGAAGTAGGCCGCGAATCTTCTGGAATCCTCCAAGAAGTTGATTCGACGAAATCTTCACCCTTGAGGGGCGTAGGAAAATCCCGTAACGGATAGCCGTTAACGGGAGTAGAAACGGTGGAGCTTGAGGCTCAATTAACCGAAGAGTGAAAATTCACCTGAAAAAGCGCAAAACACGCAGTAAAAGCTCGAGAGCTAAGCACGAGGACTCCCAACACTTGAACGTGCGGTAAAAATCTGAAGATGGCTGCCAGAGGCGGGGCTTAGGTTGAGGGCAGTCATTGGCTGTGGTCAGTATGACTCAGAGATCAGTGATTGGTTACTACTACGAAAGACAGATCAGAAACGAAACTGATACTGATTTTTTCTTTACCGAGGATTCCCAGCCTGACGACGGGGAATATTCATGAGCATGTGAATCCATGCCAGACCCCATGCTGGAGAACTACAGTCCCCTTCTTACTAAAACTGTTGGACCGTGCAGCCTATCTGCAGGTCCAACGTTTCTTGGAATACAACCAAATTCTAGGGATGCTTCAATCAGGTTTTTGCCCGGCCATGGAACTGAATGTGCCCTCCTCGACTTTAAGAACCAACTTGACGAGATTTGAGACAAAGGTAATTCTAGAAATGTGAAGCACATTGGTTCTCCATATAGGAGCGCATCAAATTTAAAACCCTCTCCATCACGCACAAATGTTAATCCACCACAGCTCCCCCGTACCTAAATTATTAAATCACCAGGGCACCTACCACCAGACCTACGAGGTCCCCCTAGTCGTGCCTAAAGACAAAAGATGTAAAGCAGGAGGTTCCAGCTTCCATACATTGCTGCTAAACTTTGCAACAGCCCCCCCACCCCCGCCCCATCTTTCGAGCTGAGAAATCAAACTGGCTATTCAGCAAAGCACTCAAAACACAGCTTTCCGCAAAACTCGCTTCCCTTCCCTCTGCCACCCCCCTACTGATCCCCTAACCCTGTGCCTGCCCATTTGTACACCGTCAATAACATGCTTGATGATACTGTTTTGGTACTTGATCCGATGCTCTCACGACTTATGTAATTCACCTGAACTGTATGACAAACTATGCTTACCTGACTTGTACCTGTAACAGCGCCTCAATGCCTCTGGGTTGTTTGTGTGCTTTATAAATGAAATAAATGGCATCTAGGAGTACATTTGCTATGACGGCTAGGGTTATTAATGTGCCTCGAGTGGAATGTGCTCTAGGCTTGAAAGGCAACGTTCTCTTACCAAGAGATGCAGTTGGCAATCCATTAAGAAATGGCTGCTTTAGAGATAGGGTCCCCTTCTCTTCCAGCGGCTACAGACACAAAAGACTTTTGGTTTTCCCCGATTGGTTTAGTTTATTGAAGGTAGAACATGACAGCTCTCCGTACATCAAGTGTAAGGCTTTTCTCTGCTGCGTGTGGGGTTTGGAAAAATGCAGGTAGTTCTATTGTTTGATTTACATGGAATTTTTATATGAAATTTGGTGAGAATCTAGGATATGCGATTGTGTGTAGCACCACATTGTCTTTATGTACAACTACAAAGGGGTCTTCTACTGACAGAGCGTGTAGTTCACTCACCCCTCTGAGGTAATGGCTATAAGGAAAGCCGTCTTGAATACAAGATGTTTAAGGCTTTCCTTGTGCATGGGCTCAAATGCCCCCCCTTTCCTGCACCCCCCATGAGCTTTGTGAGTACGATATTGCGGTCCCAGCCTGGAGTGGGATTAGAAATCAGGGCGGGAGATGGGACAGGGTTGCAGTTTGACGGCCTCCATGAAAGCCTTAACTACAGGCACCTTCCAACACAAAACATTACTTTGAGACGTGGTATAAGCAGAGAGACGCTAGGAGTACCTTGAGTGAGTTAAAGCCTAATCCTGAGTCAAGTAGATTGAGCAGTTGACTATATTGGACGGTGAAAAGTCTGTTGGATTAAGAGACACTGTTTTGCACCATAGCACAAGCGTATCCATTTGTTAAAATAGCAGTGCCTTTTATTAGGCTTGCATGCTTGAGTATTTCCATGTACCTTTAGTCTAAGTGGCCAAATTATATGACCTCAGGAGCCAAGCTGTTAAGTTCAGCTTCTGAGGGCATGGGTGGATCGTCGTTGCGTGATCCTGAGTTAACAGGTTGTCTCGACAAGGTCGTTTCATGGGAGGCCACAGGGAGATCATTTGAATGTGGGAGAACCAGGTCGGTCGTGCCCAAATTGGAGCGATTAGGATCAGCGTTACTTGTTCCCGGTGTAGTTTGTGGACTATTTTGTTGAGAAGGGGTCTTTGGGGAAAGTGTATGCAAATTTCATTGACCAGTTCATCAGACGTGCATTCCCCATGGATCCTTTCTGGGGAAACATGGGCACGTAATCTTGGCATTGTGTGTTCTCTAGGGTTCAAAGGTCTATTTCTGGAAACCCCCAGTTTGAGAAGACGTTGTCTAGCACGTCTGCTTAGTTGCTATTTTTGCTCCGAGAGTAGCATTGCACTCCTGCTTAGCACGTCTGCCACAGAATTGAGTACCCCCGGAACATGTGACGTAGTGCCCACAGTCACATGTTCTGGACTAGTTCCGACAACCGTGGAGTGTGTGTTCCTCCCGTTTATGTAAAACATAGCCATGGTACTGTCTGAGGACTAGGACTGTCTTGCGCGCTAGCTGAGTCTTGAAGGGCTTTGAGAACTGCTACTCATTGCATAAGTTTGATGTGCTTTCTGGTTAGCGACAGTATCCACAGGCTGTGAGCAGTGTGGTGAAGGAAGCGGGCTCCCCACTCTGTCATTGATGTGTCTGCTGTGAGAAGCCTCAATCTCTGGTGTGTGGAAAGGCTTTCCCTTTAGGAGATTGTTTCTGTTCCACCACTGTCGCGATTGAACCAGATGCTGCAAAACCACTAGATCGTCCCACAACCCGCTTGCCTGCAACCATTGTTTTGCTAGCCATTGGAGGTACGCGCAGCCTGGCGTGAGGCACGCAGTAAATGCAGGAAGCCATTCCCAGCAGGCGCATTTCCTTCCGTACCGTCACCGGACGACTGGCTAGATACTGAGGTGTTTGGAACAACATGTTTTGGACCCGCTCTTCTGATGGGAAGACTAGTCTACAGTCTTTTTGAATTAGTGCCTTCAGAAATGTCTTTACTTGGCTGGGCACTAGACTACTTATTTTGTTTATGGAGAAGCCCAATTGGAACAGCAGATTGATTGGCTGCTGTGTGTTTTGAAAGCACCTCTGAGGAGAATCCCCCGGTAATTAGTCAATGTACAAGTACACTGGAATGGACTGCTGTTGGAGAATTCACAGAAATGTGCCAATTCCTCTCTACCTTAAAGACCCCCAGCAACTTTGCTGGATTTTGAGGACTTGAATTTTTATCCTGGAGAGAGACACTTTTTCCTCACTCTCTCATCTATTTTTGCTATGATTTTAGCACTGTTTCTTTTGGTTGTGGACTCCGACAAACTCCAGAGGCATCATCTTTTACATTGTGTCACAGAGCATCTTCAGTGCAGTGGCATAGGGAAGTCTTTCAGATTTCCCAAAGATTTAAATACCTTCTCTTGGATAAACTAGCATTTACAAGAGCAGTGAAGTGAAATTGACTACTTACATTGTAACTATCTAGACCCAGCACACACTATCTTACAATAGGGTGATGGAGGGGTTACTTAGTATCCTGTTTGTCTAGCTTCTCATGTAACATTTTTTATGCTACCCTTTCCTCAATGAATGGCTGGTGGCAGTGGTTTGCTTTTTACTACCATGGTGTGCGTTTACCGCGGGCTGCTTTCGCAGCTGCAGTAAAGCCCCCAAGGGTGACATTTTTGTCAAAATGGCCCAGACTTTTTTCACCATTTCTTTGTGGAAAGATCCTTCTTGAGATTTACTCTGCACGCCAAACCAGGTTTGGTCCCTTTTGTTAGTTTTGTCTTTGGCAGGATTCACGAGTGAAGCCTGCCTCTGGCCAGAAGGTGTCTGGCGGGGGCACGAAGCAAGGGAGGTGCCCGAAAATCCCTGTACTTCGTTCTGGGTGATTGATGGCTAGGGTGGAAAGAATGGGAGAAACCTGCATAAAAAGCAAGGCTTTTTGGCTTGGAAGGCAGAGTCGACCACTGGACGAAGGAATTCCAAAGAACTTCTTGAGACGCCTGCTGCAACTCCTGGACTGTTGATTTGCCCGGTGAAACCCTGCTGCTGTGCTGAAGCTCCGAATTCACCTCGACTAGAGAAGCCCTGCAAGGACGACTTATCCCCTTGAGTTAGTGGGACCAATCAACTCCAAAGTAAGCCACCTGGACATCCTCTCGGAGCTGGTTGAAATTCCACTGCAGTTGCTGTGGATACCAAATAGCAAGGGAGAGGAACACCAGATTGTGTGCGTTGCTTTTAAGTTGGCCAAGAGCTCTGGACTCCAAGGAAGCAGGACTGACCGAGCCTGAGCCGCCTCAGAGTGCTGGACCCCAGATGCAAGAAAATCCCATCTCGACAGTCAAGAGTCTGCAGTGTTGCTATTTGCTAAGCCGTGAGGAGCTGAAACCGTGAAGTATCACTGAATGGAAGTTTGTTCTTTTATGTCGTCGACCGTCCCATTGCAGTGCAGAGTCCTCCAGACATCCTCCCTCTTGTCCCCATGGCGGAGGCCCAGGAACACAGGATCTGCAGAACTGCAGAGGAACAGAAGCAGGATGCCCATAAAGTTTCAGCAAGACTCAGCAGACTGTGCACCGCACAATGGCTGGAAGTCCCAGGGTATTGCAGCCCTGCAAGGGCGCACCACAAAGTGGGATGGCATAAAATGCAGGTCTTCACAAGCCCAGTGGGTGTCCCCCCAGAGACTGGGTTGTCGTTTTCATAGTCCCCAGGTCGATTGGAAGGAAGGGTAACTGCAGGATCTGGTTATACAGCAGGCTCTCCTGTCACTGGAAATCATCAGTGTTTTTTACATCATCCTCTCTGGTTTCGGTTGCAGTGGTCGACCACCTCTTCAGCTTCTAGGATCAGAATTTTATGCAGGAACCCAACCAAACAGCCATGCAACATTCAAAATTGGGGGGTTGGCAGTCCTTTCAGGACAGCCAGCCTCCCAGTTATAACTGGATTCTTGCAGTCAAACTGGAAAAAGGGCTGCAGTTTTGGACTCCTCCCTCGCTTCCTGTCATCACAGACACTCTGGAGCCTGGGTGGGGAATCCACATAATCCTTGCCGAAGACAAAATGGATGCAAAGGATTCTCCCACCCTGGAGGTCCGGGGAAGAAAGAAGGAAAAGGAACGCTGAAATGGTGAAAAAAAGACAAGGGGCCATTTTGGTAAAACGAGCACCCATGGGTGCCTTCACTGGGGTTATGGAAACAGCCTGCGGTAAAGGTACACCAAATTAGTTAAAAGGGTCACTGCTACGAGCCATTAAAGATGGGTCTGTCCTTGTAACATAAATGTTAGTTAAAAGGAGAAAGAATACATTGCATCTCTACATCACGTCACAAGGTGGGGTGTGCTAGTTTCACCTAAACAAAATGTAAGAGATCCAAAGATCCTTTCTACCCTTGGAAACTGTAGTTCTCACAAGGTTAGCCAGAGAAAAGGCAACCCAGCAACAATAGGCAGTATTTGCCAAAAGATAGCAAAGGGCAATACAATTAAAAACACTATGTAGAGTCTTAGAAATGACGCCCAGAAAAAGAGTAAAAGCTCAGCTGAGTTTGGTTCCCACTCACATAGGTACAGGGAAAAATAATCCACAAGTAAAGCAAAAGTTTCTGGAGTTGACAGGTCAGGAAGATTCATCATTGCTATGAAAAATTTTAATAGTAGGACCCAGCACTTCTACTAGTGGGATGGTGGATTCCCTCCTCACAAGGAATAGTGCCCGAGAGCTTCAAGTAAGCAGCTTGTAAAGTAACTAGTTTGGTAAACAGCCATTCCAACCAAGACGTAGAACTGCAGTGACTCTTGGATGTTTTACTAGTTCCAGGTTAGGAAGAGAACCTTTATCCACACACTCCGTATTTTACTGTACCTTTGGGAACCGTTTTTTCCAATAGCATTTATTTTGTTTACAAGTACAACTTTTTATGCTAAACTCAATTAGTAATCAGAATAACAAAGGAAAATAGAACGCAAGAAGAAATCAAAAAAGAAAAATGAAAACCCAGAAACTTAAACAAAAAACAGTAAGGAACAAGCTACAGCATGGGTCTGGCATGGATTCACATGCTCATGAATATTCTGCGCCGTCAGGCTGGCAATCCTCGGTAAAGAAAAAATCTGTTTCAGTTTCGTTTCTGAACTGTCTTTCTCCTAATAACCAATCACTGCCCTCTAACCTAAGCCCCTCCTCTGGCAGCCATCTTCAGATTTGGTAGCACATAAAGTGGCAGTAGGACCAAGAGACAAGCCGCATAGGGGTTGGAGGGAGGGTTTGCATGTGAATCGATGCCAGACCCATGCTGGAGAACAGTTGCAAGTAAGTAACTTGTTCCTTCTCCAGCATGGGGTCTGGCATGGATTCACATGCTCATGAATACAAGAATACATAGCAGTACCCATATGCACAACCACGGGAGGTGGCAAGGCAACAGTAAGCATATCTTACCTCCTCAACAGGCCCACCTTCAGGTGAACAGGTTGCGCAGCACTGCCTGGCCGACTCTGGACTCCTCCCTGGAATCCCTGTCGACGCAGTAGAATCTCGTGAAGGTGCGCGTTTACCTCCACGTAGCAGCCCTGCAAATGTCCAGCAAGGGCACAACAGACAGGAACGCAGTGGTAGCAGCGACCGCTCTGGTCGAATGGGCTTGGATGGCCAGGCAAGGGTCGGTTTGCCAACCGGTGACAGTGCATGATGCAGGAGAACCACCTGGAAATGGAAGCCTTTGAGAGGGCCTTCCCCTGATTCACAGGTCCAAAGTTCACAAACAGCTGTGATGTCTTCCGCAGGCTCTTTGTGCGGTCCACGTAGAACTTCAGTGCTCTAGCCACATCTAGCAAGTGCAAAGTCCTCTTGGCCAGCGACGAAGGTGACGGGAAGAAAACTGGTAACACCAAGGGTTCGTTGAGATGGAAGTCTGACGGCACCTTGGGCGTGAAGGAGGGGTGTGTCCTCAGCACCACCCTCGTCTCGTGGAATGTCAGGTATGGAGGTTTACAGGAGAGGGCCTGGATCAATCCCACTTGCCGTGCGGAGGTGATGGCCACAAGAAACGCTGTCTTCCACGACAGGAACTTCAAAGATGCCGAATGCAGCGGCTCGAATAGCGGCCCTATGAGCCTGGTCAGCACCACATTGAGTTCCCACGCCGGGGCTTTCACCGGCAGGAACGAACTGAATAGTCCTTTCATGAACTCCTTCACCAGGCGATGGGACCACAGAGATGATCGCCCCAGGGTTCTGTGTAGGGGGAGATAGCCGCCAGGTGGATCATGACCAGCAACAACAAGTATGGCAGCACTTTAGGGGCCGTAATACGCAGGGGTTAATCTTCGGTGTGCGGCACCAGACCGAGAACCTCTTCCATTTGTGTCCATAGCACTCTAGAGTTAAGGACGCCCTGGCCATTTTAAGCACCTCCTTGCAGTCCGCCGGGATATCATACCCTCCGAACTCTAGTGCTGCAGGAGCCAGGCTTGCAGGTTCAGTGACCCCGGGTCGTGGTGGAGGATGGCGCCTCCTTCTCTGGCACTTGGCTTTAGTCGCTGTTGCAAATAGGTCGATCTGGGGATTGTCCCATCGTCGGAATAGGAGATCCACTTGATCCTGCTGCAGCTCGCACTCGTGGCACGAGCGCCGCTCCCTGCCGAGAGTCGGTGATGGTGTTCTTTATTCCTGCCAGATACATCCCCTGGGCAACGGCCCAGTGCCACATATCCTGCGCTTCCTTGGATAGGGCTGGGATCTGGTGCCCCCTGCTTTTGGATGTAGAACATCGTGGTCGTGTTGTCGGTGAAGACCCTCACCACCTTGCCATTGAGGGACGAAGGAACGACCTGTGGGCCCAGAACACAGCTCGGAGATCCAGGACGTTGATGTGTAGTGACCTCTCCTCTGGGAGCCAAATGCCTCATGCGTGGAGATCTCTGGTGTGCGCTCCCCATCCCTCCAGGGGGCGTCCGTCGTCAGTTTCCTGGTGTGCCAGGGCCTGTAAGTCCATGCCCGCCGCAAGATGCGTGCTGATGCCGCACCACCAGATTGCTTGGTGGAACGTCTCGTTGAGTGGGATCCTGTCTTCGAAACTGCCCACCGCTTGCATCCAACAGGCGTTGAGGAACTCTTTCAGTGGTCGCATCCGCAGCCTGCAAAGGCGCATGAGGTAGATGCACGATCACATCATGCCGAGTAGGGACTTCATGGACCTCACACTGGTCGCGTCCATGGTCAGCCGTTGTACCTTGCCCACGATGGCCTTTGTCCTTTCCTCCGACGGTGACACCAATCACGCCACTGTGTGAAGTCTGGCTCCCAGGAACAGGGCGACTTGCGACGGTACCAAGTGGGATTTCACAAAGTTGATTGAGAATCCCAGATCCGTGAGCAGTTGGACGGTCTTCGCTGTGTGACCGACGGCGAGTTCCCGTGACTTTGCTCGGATGAGCCAATCGTCCAGGTAGGGGTAGACATGGATCCCCGTAGGCGAAGCCGCGCAGTCACTGGTGCCAGGCACTTGGTGAACACCCTGTGCACCAACCTCAATCCGAAGGGAAGGGCCTTGAGCTGGTAGTGACGCCCCTGGACCACGAATCGTATGAATTTGTGGTGTCCCTTTAGAATGGAGATGTGGAAGTAGGCATCCACCAAGTCCAGCAACGATAGGAAATCGCCTTCCTCCAGCTGTGCCAGCACGTGCTGAAGGGTGACCATCCGGAATTTCTGAGACTTGATGTACTTGTTTAGACGAAGGTCCAGGATGGGTCGCCAACCGCCTGTCTTCTTCCGGACGAGGAAGTACCGCGAGTATACTCCAGAGCCCCGGAGCCTTTTTGGGACAAGTTCTATGGCTCCCTTTCTTAGCATCGCTCGTACCTCCAGAAGTAGTCGTGGGACGTGGTGTTCCTTCCTGGCCGCGGGTGGTATGTGGGGGCACCTTCTCTGAAATTCCAGGGTGTGCCCACGGGCCAGGGCATCCAGCACTTAACAGTCGGTGGAGATGGACGCCCACACGCTAACGAATTTCGCCAGCCGGCCTCCCACCGGAGTGTTCGGGGGGGGGCGCAACGCCACAGCCGGTTCAGTCGCAGCCTTGCCGACGACGCCTCGATCCTCCTGTCTTGCCACACCGTCTGTAGGCTTCCTGCGACGAGGAGCGGGCCGATTCGCGGTACGAGAAACCGCCGCCAAATCCTTTGGAGGCACCTTGCTTGCTTACGGAGTTCCGAAAGGACAGCCGTCGTTGAAGACCACCCAAGGCCTGAGCTGTCTCGGTGTCCGCCTTGATGGCCTGTGGTGACTCATCCACTGTCTTGCCGAACAGGTTGTTTCCGTCGAAGGGCATGTCTAGAACCCTGGTCTGCACGTACTGGCAGAATCAGTGGCCTTAAGCAAACCGCGCGGGCGAAGGTAATCGCCATTGCACATCTGACGAAAGCAGGTGTCAGCGATGTCCGTGGCCACTGTAATGACGTGGTCCGAAGCGATCTCGCCTTCCTGTAGGATCTGTAGGGCCTCCGCCCTCTTGTCATCCGGGAGGAAGTCCAGCAAGGGAGCGATCTTGAACCACAGCTCCCCGTCGCAGCGAGCCGCGATCGCAAGGGAGTCGGCCACTTTAATAGTCGTCGCCGCCGACGAGATGACCCGTCCCATGGTGTCCAGCTTCTTCCCCTCGCCGTCTGGCAGGGATGTTGAAGTTGAAGCCATCACCCCTGCCGCTTTCTTTTTGGCCGCCGCGGAGACTACTGAATCCGGGGACGGCTGTGCCCCAAGGCACATAGGGGCAGAACCTGGGACTCTGTACTTTTTATCGTACCGGTCGCTTAGCAGGAGCCGTGGACGGTTTCTTCAGGAGTGCCAGCCCCTTGTCCCAGATGTCATCCAGTAACGGGACTGAGAGGACAGTCTTCCTCTTGGCCTCCCGTCGTTGGTAGGAGAAACCTTCCTTTTCTTCGGGGCAGAGCTGGAAGAGCTCAGATGCCCTGGCGATCATGGTGTGGAACGAGCCAATCTCGTCGGTGGAGATTGGGGGGGCCTGCAGCGGTGGTGAAGGGAGGTCCATCCCGCCATCACCACCATCGTCATCCATCCGCGTCATTGCCGTTCCCGTCTCATCCCTCGGTGGAGGGGAAGGAGGTGAAGGCTGGGTTTGCCTCCGCTTGCTCGGTGGGCTTCCTGACGGTCCAGGCTCCACTGGGTCGTCCGCTGGGGGTAAGGGCAACCTTGTCCTTATCTCCGTACACAAGGCCTGAATAGCCATCAAGATCGCTCCAGAGTTGTCTTGCGGCATAGGCACCGGTTGTGACTGGAGTGATGGTTGGGGAGTAGGATCCTCCGTCTCCTCCACGGTCCGCGGCTCCTTGTCGGCACCACAGTCGCTTTCTTCGTCCGCCTCGTCGGGATCCCTCCCATAGGACCGGACCTCCTCAAACTTCTTGTCCAGGATCCTTGCAATGCCAGCCAGCTCATCATCAGAGGTGGCATCTGTGCCCATAATGTCTACAGTGCCCCCCCCCTCTTTCTCCGCCCGGGGTTTCACGGGGTCTTATTGATAGGCTGAAAAGAGGATTCCCTCCGTGGTAGTAGGGAAACTCTAGGCCCGGAGGTTGTCTCCACTAGGATAGCCTCCACGACTCACTCGATCGAGGGCTTAGCCGGGTGACTCAGGGCCGTCGTGACTTTTGGCACGCCTGAAGCCTTCACCTAGGGGGCAGTGTCACTGCCTTGCTCCCCCCTTGGCTGTCTGTCAGGATCGACCGGGGCTTCTCCCGAAACTTACCCAGGTTCTCAGACTTCCTTCCTTTCCCCCCAACCCCCGAGCCAGAGCGTTGGCTCGTGGTTGATAGCGTTGGTGATAATGCGCCACGCCTGGCAGCCGAGGAGCCTGACCAATCAGCGCTCCTGGTGCCCGCGGACTCGCAGTGCTTTGCCTTTTCTTGGGCCCCCGTCGCCAGAGTGCCCTCAAAGGTCTTATAAGACCGCTCAGACTTAGTCTCACCTGCTGCTGGGCTATTCCCCTCTAGCCAGTTGGTGAGTCGGATACGATGATCCTTCATGGTCCGATCAGACATTCTTGCGAAACACACAGTCCTTCACATGAGTTTTTTCTTCATGAAGGCCGTAGAGGCATCGAGAATGCTCATCCTCCTTGAAGACATTTTGTAATCCGCTTCCAGGGCAGCTCCTGAAAAGCTTGGATCCGGGTGTCGTGTTTCCTTTGTCCTGGGCCATGTCCACGCAGGGTAGGCCTCAAAGATCTTACGGAATCCTCCAAGAATCGAAACTCGACGAAAACTTTGCCCTTGAGGGGTGTAGAAAATTCCGAAACGGGTCCCCGTTGATCGGAAGTAGAATTGGTGGAGCTTGAGGCTTGATTGACCGAAAAAATGAGATTAAACTTTGAAAAATCGCAAAACACAGTAAAAGCTCGAGAGGTATAGCACGAGGACTCCCAACACTTGAACATGCGGTAAAAATCTGAAGATGGCTGCCAGAGGAGGGGCTTAGGTAGTAGGGGTGTCACGGTATTAGTTTTATGGCGGTACAATAACCTTCTTGCCAAATGACGGTATATCATGGTTATCGCGGTATAGCAGGTGGAGCTAACTAATCTTAACAAATATTTTCTAAAAGGTCATAAATTGTCAGATTTATCATCACAAACAAAACCAGGCAACCAGACCCAGAATTGGGCTTTTCAACATACTTACCACTGAAATGCCACCCCTTGCTTCCACCAAACACAAACACACGTGTGGAGAGGAGGGGAGCGGGGAGAGCACTGCTGCGACTGGCAAAGCAAACTGAATAGCTTTTCTTAAGTGGTCATTTAGGCTTTTAGCTCCCCCACTGGCTACTGGTGAAGATGAACATGTTGCCATCTTGATAACCTGCATGCCACAGATCAATGAAGGCTGATGGTAGTATATGCTTGTGTGCATACACACACGCACGCTCTTTATGTTACAGCCTTTAGTTTACTTGTGGTCGAAAAGATGTTGAGTAATCACGGACATGTTACCCTTTGGTATGGCAGCAGGGAATACCCACAGAGACTAATTATAAGTAAATTCAATGATAGAAACAGGGAAATCCCCCATTGTCATATGTTTAGAAAACATTATCCATTATAAATATGTAAACCCCAAAGCCGCCAACCCAAAGTAAACCCTCTTCCTTCTTGGCACTGTATTTATCCTTCCTATTGCTAACATATTGATTTTGTGTCAGGCACGTGTGGTTTATGGAATGGCATTAAAAACTGCTCCAACTGAAACTACTTGGCAGACGGCACATCCAACAGTGCAAGACCAAGACTGTGCAGCACTTGCTTACTGCAGCCTTTCCAAATTAGATTGAAAAGCACACTTAACGGTATGAACGGTATAAACAATATGACGGTTATTATTGTTCGATTAAGTGGTTCACGGTATACCGTAATACCGTTACATCCCTATTAGGTAGAGGGCAGTCATTGGCTGGCAGCAGTATGACCCAGAGACCAGTGATTGGTAATAACCAAAGGAGAAAGACCGTTCAGAAACTAAACTGATTTTCTTTACAGAGGATTCCCGGCCCGACGACAGGGAATATTCATGATAATGTGAATCCATGCCAGATCCCATGCTGGAGAACATCAAATATCCATAAGGCTTCAGATTAATTCAAAATGCACTCCTGCAGATCCAAGATGGCCGCCGGCAGTGGAGGTCGCGTCTAGATCGCGCTCCCGCTGGGCCTAAACAAAAACGCACTTTGAGATTTTCCGACGGTTCCCGCACTGGAATCAGAGCCGCAACACCCAAGAGACAGGGGACACGGTGGCGATCGGAGACAGCCCCGGCAACACAGCCCGCGGCGATCTCGCCGCCGAGAGAAACAACCGCCCCTCCCCCACCGAGGGAGTCCTCGGCAGCCTAGCGGAGGGGGCCGCGTAGCGGCGGACCCGTGAAAGAACAGAGTCCCGGGGAGAGGGCCGCCTACTACCCCGACACAGAGAAAAGAGGAACGGCACCCGGCCCGGCACCAAGAAGAATCCGCGCACCTCCACCGCGACGCTATCCGCACAGGGTGCGGTGGGCGGCATGGCGCAGACGGGGGTAGAAGAGCCGGCGGCGAACACACAACAAGGGAACACAACCACGAGCAGCCGGATCGGCAGCAGCGAGGCACACAGGGATCGGCACTCCGGTGGTGAAGAGCGAGAGGAGGAGGAGGTACCATCCGGGCACTCGCGGACACGACGGGCATTGCTGGCACAGGAGAGGAGATCAAGAAACAGGTGAGCGCGCCCGCACAAGCGCCCCCCCTCCTTATACTATCCCCGGCACACGAGGCCACGATCAGGCAGGGGCAAATATGCAAGACGCCGGCCCGGGCGCGGAGGAGTGCCCCTCCCCATCTCCGCATAACGACACTGGAGGGGGATTAAGACCCCAATATAACTCAAGGCACCCCCACACTCAAGGAGGGCATAGGAGTGGCAACAATCCCTCGATAAGAAAACTCCGGCAGTCCCGTGGGGAACCAAACATAGCCCTTCCAACACCGCCACCAGTCACCCCTTACAATCAAGGAGGATGTCACGAGCAAAGGGGAAAGGGGGCCCCCTCTCAACCTACACCGCAATCTCACAAACAGGACACAAGTCTGCTACAAATGTGGTCCTCAGACGCCCAGGCAGTCCCAAGAGACAGGTCAGGAGAAGAACTCCCTACCGACACGTATCTCCCAAACCAGAGCGCTCTCTGCCCCCAACAAAGGATGATATGAAGGCCTGGTTTGCGGAGCTCCAGGACAAGTTTATGTCCACAGTCCAGGACCAATTTGCCTCCATGAAAAACGAGATGAAGCAGGCGGTACAGGACTTGAAAATAGAAGTGGCCAAGCTGGAGGAAAGGACAGACAGAGAGAATCGTACAAAACTTAGAAGAGGAAACGAAACAGAACAGCGAAACACAAGAACATCTGATCCGGCTAACCCATAACCTGGAAATCCAGTGTGAAGACCTGGAGAACCGTTCCCGCAGATCCAACATCCATATAAAGAATGTGCCCGAATCGGTGACGGACAAAGACCTTAAAACAGCGATACAAGAGGTGTTCAGAGATATAATCTAAGCACAAGAATCAGAGAACATCGGGATAGACAAAGTCCACAGTGTGTTCCGAGAAGAACTGGCGCCCCAGGGGAGAGACCCAGGGACGTATTAGCAGCACTCACGTCTTACCCACAAAAGGAACTGATCTTAAGGAAAGCGAGGCAGCTTGACCACATTAGGATGAATGGAGTGGAAATACAGTTGTACCAAGATCTGGCCTCAGCAACACTCCTAAAAAGAAGGGAAATGGCCCCATTGGTGAAGGAATTGGTGGCGAAAGAAATCAGATACAAATGGACGTTCCCATTCGGCCTAATATTCGAGTGGGAGGGCAAGCAGAGAAGGGTGACTACTTGCGAAGAAGGGCTCAATATAATGGACAAGCAGATGGAGGAGACGAACACAGGGGATAGCAGGACAAAAGGGGAGACCCACAAAAGGCTGAGAGGATGGGAAGTGGTGAGACAAAAGAAGAAACCAAATGGTTGGGGGAAAGCAGGGAAAACAGCAGGAGACCACTAGAGATGATCAAATAGGGCCGCCGGCTCGTCCTCCCCTTGAAGGGAGAGGGCGGAAGAAGATTAACTAGAAAAACCTCGGATTACCAAGTAGAAGAGGCCCGGCAGGGGGAATGGGAGGGAAGTAACCTAGGTAGAGGATGAAGCGGGGTTTAGGACCCCCCCCCGCACAGTTAATCCCAAGCTATGAGAGGGCAGGGAGCGATAGGCGCAACGCCCTAGCAACCATAAGTGCCTGGGCCCTCCTCGGGATCGAAGTTGAATTCATGTTAATAGTTGGGGGGGAGTTGGGAAGGGGGGAGCAGGGTGGGGGACAATCCGGAAGAGGGAAGGGATGACAGTATACGGGAACGATAATTGTACCAGCAGAGTAGAATGATGGGGAAGCTCAGAATTTTCTCACAAAATGTAAGGGGGCTGAACTCACCGGTGAAAAGGAAAAAAATTGAGGCCCTGGTGAGAAGGGAAAAGGCAGACATTTTGCTCCTCCAGGAGACACACATTAAGGCACAGGACAAAAAGAAAGTACACCTCAGAGGATATATGATCTGGGCGCAGGCGAATGCTGGGGAAAAAAGAGCAGGAGTAATGACTGCTGCGAAATGGGGTCTCATGGCAAACCTCAGACACTCGAGTAGACAGGGAAGGGAGGTTTGCATTTGTTAATATCTCCTTAGAAGGCTATAGACTCACCCTAGCGGCAATATACTCGCCGAACACTGGGCAGGATGGATTTCTCTGGGACACACTGGAGGAATTTGCGAAGGGAGAGAATTCTGGGAGGAGACTTGAACTTGGCCTGGCAACCTCACATAGATAGGAGTGCGGGGGGAACGCAGGCACATGGGACCCCTTCCAAACAATTAAAGCAAAGGATGGAACAGATGGCACTACGAGACGCCTGGAGGGAAATAAGGGGACAAGATGCAGGATTCATCTACTACTCGCATGTGCACAACACGATGTCGAGGATTGACTATTTCTGGGTGTCGGTGGGACTGATGGGTAGGATCCAGGATATCGAAAAGGGAGTGATAGCGTTGTCAGATGACGCCCCGCTATGGCTCGATGTACAGGCCCCCGGAAGGGGAAGCGGTCTCTGGAGATGGAGAATGCCGTCTGACATTCTAACGGACCAGGTGCAGGGAGAGGATCTAAGGGACAAAATCGGGGAATACTTTGACCTAAACAACAATGGAGAAGTTCCACTGGGAACAGTATGGGAAGCCTTTAAGGCTGTAACCCGGGGACATGTCATAGCACAAAAGGCAGCCAACGACAAACATCAAGAATGGGAAAGAACGCTCGAAAAGAAACTAACAGACATACAGGAGGAGCTAACACTCCACCCCCACAAGAACCCTCAAGAAAGCAATGAAACACGTGCATGGTCAACTAGAGATGCTCCGCAACAAAAAAGCAGAGATCCCTACTATATTTAAAACAGCGATACTACATCAAGACCAACAAAGCGGACAAATATCTAGCAAGACAACTTAGAGAAAAACAGAAAGCAATGACGATCTTGAACGTCAAGGATGCGCAAGGTATACCTTATACAAACTCAAAGGACATAGGGGGGGCCTTTAAGGCGTTCTACCAAGATCTATATGCAACGGAGCACCCGGACGAAAAGAAACAAGACAAGTTCCTACAATCTATTACCATTCAGACAATAGCAGAAGAAGACAAACAGGCTTTAGAATCAAGGATTACAGAGGAAGATGTCCACAGGGCAATAGCGGGCCTCCCCATGTCAAAGGCACCAGGCCCGGATGGCTTCACGGCCCAATTTTACAAAAAATATGCTGATACTGTAGTTCCATTCCTGACGAGTCTTCTAAACACATTCAAGGACAGTGGGAACGTAACTTTCTCCATGAATGAGGCAAAAGTCCTTGTGTTCCACAAAAAAGGTAAAGATCCCACTCTCTCGGGCTCATATCGCCCGATAGCCCTAATAAACCTAGATGCCAAAATCTACACTAGAGTACTGGCTGCCAGACTATCACCACTCCTTCCGACCCTAATAAACACAGATCAATCAGGCTTCATCCCAGGTAGGCAAACACACGACAATCTAAGAAGAGTCATCCACCTTCTAGAAAAAATAGGCATCACCCACACACCAGCAATCCTACTCTCACTAAACGCCGAGAAGGCCTTTGACCGGGTTGAATGGTCCTTCCTCCTTAAAACGTTGAAGCGTATGGGGTTCAGAGAGCAGTTTATAAATATGGTTAAAGCCAACTACAACTCCCCATCGATAAGAATAGCAATAAACAGAGGTCACGGGGAGGGTGGAGATCACAAGGGGTACAAAACAGGGATGCCCGCTATCACCTCTGCTATATGCTATATTTTTGGAGCCTCTCCTAATGAAGGTAAAGGAAACGGTGGGGGTAAGAGGGATTGAGATGGCGGGCAGGCAACAAAGTTATTGCATATGCAAACGACATGCTATTGGCCCTGGAAGACAGACCCTGTGAACTCCCTGACAAGATCCATAGAAATACTGGAGGAATTTGGGGTGATCTCAGGCCTGAAGATTAACAAGAATAAATCAGAGATTATGCTCCTTGCCGGAGACAAGGAGACAACAGAAACAGTTGCAGGCATGCTAAGTCTAAAAATTGTGGAGGAGGGTATCAAATACCTGGGGGTGACGCTAACACACAGTAGACAAGATTTATAAGAACAACTACACACATCTCCTGGCTAGAGTCAGGCAGGATCTAGAAAGATGGTCCCCGCTTAGGATCTCATGGTGGGGCAGAATTCAAACAGTAAAAATGAATATACTCCCCAGGGTGCTCTACCACTTCCATGCCCTCCCAGTAACAGTCCCTAACTCCTTCTTCAAGGCACTCTCCAAAGCCATATCGCAATACGTGTGGAACAGGAACCCCCCCGAGGATCTCCAGAGCCATTCTCACGGCACCTACCAAGGCAGGCGGAATGTCCCTCTCCCACTTCAAAAAATATCAGGCAGCCCAACTCTGGATCCTCAAGGAATGGTTGGGGGTGGACCAACAGACGATCTGGGCAACACAAGACAGGGCAGTAGCCAGGACCCCCTGGAGGACCTACTATGGAAACAAACACAGACACCAGAACCCCAGAGTTAGTGAGGTCATGAAAGCCACCCTCAACGCATGGGACGACCAAACCAGGAAGGGAATCATGACCACCCCACTGGCCCCCTACACGCCTATCTGCCGAAACCCTCCGTTCCCACCCGGACAGGAATCCAGCGCCTTTGAAAAATGGGAAACAGCTGAATGCAGGAAAATGGGTGAAATGATCCAAGATAATGAAATATGATCGTTCGAGGAATGCAAAAACCATGTGGAAATTAACAGAGGCCGATCGCTATAGATACGAGCAAATAAAACACTGGCTAAGTACACCATAGATCTTCCAGGCGGCCACAAGGGACCTTACACCATTTGAAAAGTACATAATTTCCAACCCAGGAGACAAAAAAACTGCTGTCAACCCTTTATACCCACATTAACAAACAAGGAGAGGAAATAAAATGGGCATACATGAGGAGATGGGAAGCCACGCTGGGGGAAGAAATAACCAGGCAGCAATAGGAAGAACTCTGGGCGGGCATCCCAAAACTCATCAGAGCAGTCCAAACCGGAGAAATGTGGTTGAAAATAATCACACAATGGCACTACACCCCAGAGAGGCTCAAATCAACGTACCCGGCAACGTCGGATCGCTGCTGGAGGGGGTGCCCGGACGCAGGAACTTGGAGGCATATCTGGTGGGACTGCCAGGGAGTACAGGGCTTCTGGAAGGAAGTGCGACTGGAAATCCAGAAAGTTTTCCCAGAGGCAGACCAAATGGGGGAAACAGTGGTTGTGCGGATTTAAACACCCACAGGCCAAGAGACTCCACAAAGCACAATGGAGGAGCTTCATGGGTTTAGTCATTGCGGCATGGGCAACGATAGCTCAAAGCTGGAAGAAACGATACCCACCACTGGTATTCACCTGGCTGCAAAAGGTGTGGTCCCAAATGACCATGGAAAAGATTACGCACCATCTCCAGGACCAAAACACATTCATGAAGGAATGGGGACAAGTCCTAGAATATTTGAAATCAGACTACATGGATCAATGGTGTCCACATAACATTAAAATATCAGACATGTTCTGTACGTAAATGTTCCAGAAGTGAAAACTGATGAGGATCCACTCTTCCGGGGAGGGGGGAGGGAAGTTGGGAGAAATAATTGTGTTAATGTTTATTTTTGCATCAGAAAACAAAAATATGTTTTAAAAAAAATGCACTCCTGTTTATTTTCTAAAAATGAATGACTTTCCTTTGTCCATGATAAGTGTAAAAACGTCCTCTAAAAAAGATAAAAGCTAGTGATGTGCGTATGCGTTTCCCTTGGTTCAGCAAAATTCAGTCTTTTGAAGACATTACAGAAAATTCTTCAATAATTTTTCCCAAATGTTTCTGTCTCAAGGGAACCAAAGCAGAGCACTGTAGAGTAAGATGGAATAAAGTTTCTGATGTATAGTTAGAGTCTACAAGTGAAGTCCCGATCCCTCTGTGGCTTCTGTCGTTCTACAACCTCCTTTGTCGGGTATAAATTGAAACGAAATCTCAAATTCCTGCCGTAGTGTGGGAGATGAGAACTTCTCTATGTAGTTAGGTACTTTGCCCCTTTTCCTGCAGTCCAATTTTTGTGTTCCAGCTATTTTTAAGGAATTCATTTGTTCTGCCGCGATTATCCAGTCCAAATCAAATTCCTTCTTTTTCACAAGTTCTGGGTTCAGTAGTAACGTGTTTTCTGCTCGGACCACACTGTGTAAAATTTCAATGCAAATACCTTTCCATATATTCAAAGTTGGTCCCCGCTCTTCATTCAGTGCCCTTCTGAGGATCGCAAAACCTCCTTCCCCAGGTAGATCCAGGCACTTTCTAAAGAGTGCTAAAGATTTCCAGGCGGTGACTGAGTAAAGTGACATTAAGCCCAGTTCTCTGAAACATAGCCATAGGTACCGATTTGGGCATTCCAGAAGAGACCCTCAATTTGGGGCCACACTGATCCTGCTGGTGACAATTGTGCTTCAGCCCCATATGTCAATATGGGCATGACCTTAAGTTTATAAAATTCAAATAGAGGCTCCAAAGAAAATTTACAATACTACTGCTTTATTAGCTTAGCTTGGGATGCCAGGATTCTAGTTTTAGACTTCAATGCGGTTGATCCATAAGAATCGTTGATGCAGTCATTCAAAGTTGAGCCTAAATAAAGCATTGATGAAACCTCTGGAATTCTTTCACCATTTAGGTACCATGCTCTTTTAAGGCATCTTGCCCCTTACCACATCCCAATGACAGTAGCTTCGATTTTTTAGGATTGATCTGGATGCCATTTTTCTCCAATTATGTTGCTAGGGCATCCAGTTGGCGTTGGAGCCCTATTTCCGTTTGGTCCAACATCAAGATATCACCATATAAAAGCCTTCTCCAAGGTCAGTTCCTGCAATTTTTGGTGGAAAACACCTTACAACAATAAAAGCTTCTCCAATATCAGAAATATAGAAGTTAAAGATGGCAGGTGCTAGTTGGCAACCCTGTTTTATTCCCTTCAATGTCTGGATTACCTCCACCAGGGTGCCGTTTTTGTCTAATCTCAATCTGAAAGTGATAGAAGTATGTAGCAGTTCTATGGCTTCTCTTAAGTCAGTCGGGCATCCCCAGGTTTTTAATTTTGACCATAAGATGTTTCTATCGATAGAGTCAAAAGCATGTGCCAAAACAATTGCTAAAAAATTTTTTTTGGTCTTACTAGCTTTGACCCAAAATTTCGAGAGCTTTATCAAAAACAAATTCAAGGCGGTTACCGTTCCCTTGACAAGACCTGCTTGGAAAATATCTCGATATTTCATGTGTAAAGTCCACATATTTAATTCTTTTAGCAGGATTGCCAAGAACAGCTTGCCCACCACGTCCAAGGGGGCGATGGGCCTGCAATTTGCTGGGTCAGATCTCTCCCTTTTTTTAAATGGGTACTACTATAGATTTCATCCAGGAGTCTGGAATAGATTTCGTATTCATAACCTTCTCAAATAGTTTCATCATAAACTCGCCCCATTGTTCTGGATTTTTTTTTAATATTGCATTTGTTAGTCCGTCCGGCCTTGAGGCGCTCGATTTGCTGGATTTCTTTTTTTTTATCAGATCCACTAGATCCTTTTTTTTTTTAAGTGGAAGGACCAACCAGTATTAGTGGGAATAGGGGATCTTGATATTACCTGAGAATAACTGACCATAATGTTCCACCCAAACTTTAGATGGTATTGGATTCACAATTGAGGCTTGTTCGTGACTTATGGTGTTAGAAAATTTCCATATTTCAGATGTGTTCTTTTTAGTTATCAATGTTAACATACTTTCCCCATTTTGCTGTAATAGTCGAGATCTCAGATGTTTTAGACAGTTTTGAAGGCCTGCTTTCCTTGTCTCACTGCTCAAAAAGCTAATTTTGGTACCAGGGTTTTCTTAGCCTCCTTATAATGTTTGCTTAGTAATTTCTGTCTGCTACCTCCTCGTTGAACACATGCATAGCAGAGAAAAATCTTCTGGAACCCGCTCCTGGTTTTATTGCAAACGCTTTAAGTGATGGGGGATAATCAAAAATTTCCAAAGAACTTCCCTTCTTGTCTTTATTAAAATCTGTTAAACTTCTCGTTAAGGCCATGACTTGAGTTCTAGAAATTCTTAGGCGATTGCCACCAGGCAAAACCTCCAAGTCATCGTTAATCCGTTTTTGCAATTCAGGCAATTGTCAATCCGTCCACATCAGTACTTTAACCTGCAAGGGGTTATGGTTGCTATATGTTGTATCTATAACCTTCATGTTTATTAGCCTTCCTTGATGGATATCGGTAGCAAGTACATAATCCAAGATCTTCTTTTGGGTCCCTCTCTTCCAGGTAATTGCAGGTGGAATGTCTCCTTTCAAATGACCATTAATGATTCCGATGCTTCTTTTCTTTAATTAATCCCTCCAAAAGAAAGCCTTGTTCAATTTTTGGTGCCTGTTTTTTAGGCAGGTTATTTATTAATTGGAACTAGTCCCCACAAATTAAAATATCCAGGTTAAGCCCTGTGATCCTTGCTTCGTCTATATGATCCATAACTGACTGTACAACATTTTTCCCCAACAGTGAGAGTGGATTCCAATATAGATTGCCAATCGGGATAAACCAGCGTTATTCCTCTTTCAATACTTTATTTCTTAATAGAATGAACTGTATTAGTAGTGAAAGGTTGTCTACTGCACATACAGTCATCCCACTTGTTCGTCTAGCCGCAGTAAGCAGCCTGGCTGTTGGTCTTCCAATCGCCCTTTTTGGGCCGGATTTAAGCATATTTCATGGCCTTCTAATAACGGTGTCTCCATTAACCAGGTTTCCTGGAAGCATAAAATGTCATAGCTCTCAAAGGCGAGATCTTCCTTACCAAAGAGATGCATAACTCCTTTGTGTCCCAACTTCCGAATGATAATTCGGTTTGAGGGGGGGGGTTATGTAGAAGCTGTGAGCGTTATGATTTTCGTAAAATCGATGCCGGCAGCCAGCTCGTGTCTTCAAGATCTTTGCTTTGTCTTGGGTTCAGACATTTCCGTTTTACTCGGATGTCCCTATCCCTCTCCTGATCCATCAGAGTTATAAACTGTCTTTTTGGTTTCACTTCATTTGGCGTCATTTGCCATTTGTTTAATGGACTTCTAAAGGTGTCCAATTTTTTGGAGGGTAATTCTTCAATCGCATGGTTAATACCCTCTTAACGGTTCCAATATATAGAATCTTCATCTTCCAGTTGTTTCAAAACAAAACCCATAGGGAGCAGTTTGTGTCCTTCACTTTCTAGGAGTACCTCGACTCGGTTATCCGAAAAGTGAATCACGACAAAGTTGTGGCGATGTTCATCCAGAAACTCAATGAGGAGGAGCTCTTTAGACTCTATATATCTTAATTCTGGTGAGCTATGCAAGAGTCTCATAACATTAGCTCTATTGAATATCAGTTTATCATTTATTCTCGGAAGCATTTCTAAACACATTCTATGTGTGGTGTTCGTGTCAAACCGTCCAACCCTCTTATTACGAAGGACTTTATACTTTGTAATTAACCTTCCTGGTTTCAAATTATCCTTTATCAACCCTTTCTGACCCTTCCTTTTTTTTGTTCTAGGGTCAGATATTCCTCTCTGGCTTGTTTATCAACAGGTTTCTGATCATTTTCATCTTTCTGATTACTTCTTTCCAGAGAGAAGTGGACCCTACCTTTCGATCCTTTGATAGCGGACCCTCTTTCATGCATCAACAACGGATCTGCTAATACTTTCTCACCCCCCTTTGTCTTTAGGGGTGTCGTTTCTTTTGTGTTCTTCCTCTCTCCTCTGTTAGAGCTGTTCGATAGGGTCGAGTGGTCACCAAGTTTTTATGTCTTATCCGTCTGTCTAGTCTTAGAGTCTGGGCTGGCCACTTCATCATCTGAGGAGGTGGACAGGTTTAGCAGTTCATCTATGTCTGTTTGAGCCAGATCTATTTTCTTCACTATTTTCCTGATCCAGTTCGTCCTCTTCATAGTTTGTTATAATGTTTACTGCAGTCCCAGATCTCGAAGACCCTGTTGCACAGTCTTTCAAAGACTACCACTTTTGCTGGCTTTAATATATTTCTGACCCTATTAGTGTCTTTAGTTTTCCCTGGAGGTTGCAGATTTTTTTAGTTGAACTTTTTTGGTTTGTGGTTTTATGGTACATGGTTCCCCACATTCCGTATACTTGATATCAATTTTCTCCTTAATACAGTTCTTTTCATATGCAGAGATTTCCCGTCCGCTGTAGTGTCTAGTTCACCCCCTTCTAATTTACAAAAGATTTTAAAAGTTTTGGGGACTGGGGGGTGAAGGCGTTTTACCGTCTGGTGTTTTTTTTCCAGTGTCTACATGATGCTCATTCTTATCTAAGGGATTTGATTTCAGTTGCTGCGGTTCTCTTCAATGTCAGTGTAGTGAGGTCAATCGTCAGTTTTTCCTCTGTATTTTGATCTCCAACCATGACAGTATTTGTGTCTAAATCGATGTTAACTTTACTTAATGTGCTTGTTGACATAACGGTTACCTCAGTTGGAACATGATTTTCTTCGTTATTAGGCTTCTCAATATTCTGCTCTACCATCATCTGCACATTTTTAGTTTGTGTGTTTGAGGTGAGTCTTTCCGATCTTCTCCCTTTCTATAATGATTGGATTTAAAATACTTGAGGATTTCAGTGATATGATCAGTATTTTTGTTAAGGTTACTGTGTAGAGCTGTAATAAAACCCTCCACATAGATCATTTTCGTATGCAACATAGCAATTAGCGTAGTCTGGTCTTTGAGTTGGTCATTTTGGTTCTCAATCAACTTCATGAAAAGCCATGGATAAAGCAAATGCTGCAATCATACCGCCATCAATTTGGGTATTCTCTTTTCTCCTCTGCTCTGCCATCTGGGATGCTGCCAAGTCCAGTAACAAATCCTCATCTGTGGGCAAATGGTCGGTAGCTTTAAGAGGCGTTTCTAAGCCGGTTGAATGCCAAGAGCGCTTGTTATTCCTCTCCTTGCTATATGCAAGTGTTGCAGTGTTTTTTCTAGTTTGATTACTTATACCATCAGCCCCTAGTGCCATACCAGAGTCTCTAGCATTAATATGCTCCACCCAAGATTGAAGATCCTGATCAATCTTGTTTCTTATTTTCCAAGGATGTACAGTTGTCTTGGTCGCGGAATAATCCTCTGGCCACTGTTGCTCTGTGAATTGATAGAACTAGGTCCATGTGTTGTGATGGAATCTTTTAAATGATCATCTTCTCTATCAGGTAATCCTCCCTAGCCCTCCGTTATCATTTCTTGCAGTTTTCTCTAAAAATAGATGGCAGGGCTGCAGGGTTTTTCCGGACTGTCTTACCCCCATTAGCAGGAGCCTGTGATTCATTGTTCCTCGAGTAGAAGAATCGCTGCGTGCCTTGCAGCGACACAGGAGTTATTCCTCTAGGCTTCCATAAAGTCGCCGCTTTGATTTGCAAAGATTTGTTTGTGCTTTCGTAGTGTTTGCTTCAAAGGTGTATACAGTAGGTGGCTCTCCACATTTGTCGCCTAGTAGTTCTACTATGATGCTCAACTGATTTTTCTGATTCAACCTTGTTTCCATATTCATGGGGCGTAGATACTACAGTCGCCATGTTTTGAGATGTTAAGGCCTGTAATGTATCTTTAGTCACCAGCGCGACGAGGATCGCCATTTCTTTATCCAGAGCTTCCTCCTCTAAATTGGATTGGGATGGACAATCTGTCGGACAAACGTCGAATATTTCCTGTTGTAAGGTGTTTAAATGAGAGGCAGTCATGCAACCTATTTCCACTCATGGAGACAGTGGACAGCTGTTATTCAGTGTCCCTATTAGAGTCACACTACCATTTGTAGTGGTAATGATTGTGTCATTCAAATGATAAGCTGGCCGAAACAATGTCTGTTCATCGGTCATTATGAGTCGCTAAAAGGTGTAAGGTGTCTTGCGTAATGATTGCAAAACACTATCAAAGGGTCACTGTCCTGCAGTCTCCGTGGTGTTATACGTTCAGGAAAGACAAGAAAGTTAAATCCTTTTCCTTGGGTCTTGATGGAAACAAAAGGTCCTTAAAAAGGCACAGGTTGGATATATTTTTTATCCAGGATACTATAAAGTATGTGAGTTTAGTTTAGGCAGTATTTGAAAAAGTTCACCTGCGATCCTCGGTGGACTGCGGCAGACTGCACACTTCGCTTTCCATTTCGCTAGAACCACGCTATTTCACAGTTTCAAACCAGGAGTGGGTGGAGCCAACGTCGCTCTACACGGCGTCCCCTTAAAGCTATATACACGGGTTCCCGCAAAGTCTTTCCGTGTCTACTGCAAACTGGTTAAAATTGATGTTATCCACTTGACAGTTTCTCACGTACTTCACGTCTCGTAGTTAAACCAAGATCCTGCTGCGGCAGACTGCACACTTCCTCTTTGAACAGTTTGTTGCATCTTTTTGGAATCATGATGATCTCAAACTTTTAAAAGGCATCTACAATTTATTATTGCAGCACACAGCACTTTCTGTGCAGTGTTGCTGGAAGCTCCTTGAGCTGAACATTTTATTTTCCTTTACCCAGGACAGGGGGACACTTTATCCTACCTGATATTTATATTGTGGATTCAGCACACCCTACTTATGTGCAGTGCTGAGGGGACACAAAGAATCCCTTTTTTCGACTTCTCCTGTGACTTTCTAGTTACTGTGGCAAGTTCATCTTGAGTGGCTGGTCGCAGTGGATGATTTCTACCGACTTTGTGAACTTTATATGCAGGCTGTTATTGCACACACGGGTCACCACGGAACTAAAATAATGGCTGTACTTTTTTTTCACCAACTCTTGATGTCTTGTCCTTACTTGAGCCTTCCACCTACTTGGGTGGGGCAGGTCTGGCTAGGTATTGTCTTTAGGTATTCTTGCAAAAGCCGGCCAAAGCTCTCTGTGTGCCTGAAAGGACAGGAAGTTGGGAAGTGACCGAAACTCCCAAGGTCTTTGTCCGGCAGTGGGTCTGCCTGGATCCATTTCGATATGAGAGGCTGGCTGTCCTTTTAATCTGGATTAAAAATTAACCAGTTACAAAAGGATATCGCCAACTATAAGGAAGAAAAAAAAAATACCAATATTTGAGATCAGGGTTTTTTTGTTTTTTTAAGACCCACCATTGGGGGAGGGAACTACAGAACAAACAATAGAGATGTGACCGTTTCGAACACATCTGCCTCATCGAGTGGATCTGACCAGTCTCTAAATAATCAGGCAGGGATGAGCACAGGAGGTAGAGGGCATCAAAATCAACAGGTTTTTTTTTCAGGGGAGGGCAGAGAGGCCACCCCCGACAGAGAAGACAATACGGCCAAAGTATGAGAACCAGGCAATGGTATCAGAACCAATAGCACCCTCTGACCCAGATCGTATACCTATTGTCAATTGGTCTCCATATCATTTAGAGAAACCTGACTTACACCTTCTAAACGTTTATCGTATGTTCCAATGAATAGGGCGAATCCTTTCGATACAGAACTAGCACTACAAAGATTTTTTAGAACTATTCGTTTGAATCATTTCTTCGAGGTTTATTTGCCTTTACACCAGACAGAGAAGTAACACCACAGAGATAAACAGACAACTAATGTGAGTGGATTAAAGGTGAAATCTGCATGCCTGCCCGCCTGAGATATTGGCATTTGAGAATAGGGAAACCAAACAGGTTCTGGAAGTTATGAAAAAGAAAAATTACAAACCTGATAACATTAACAGAGGAGAGAGAGAGAGTGAAATAAACTGTGCGATATAGCAGAAATAATAAAACCAGCAGATAAAGATGGGTGGGATTGTGATCCTTGAAACCACAGCATATGAAGCGGAATGCAAGCGCCTGTTAGGAGACCGGAATGCATACAGAAAGCTAGACTTGACCCAATGGCAAGATTAGAGGAGGGGACTAAAAGTTTGACCAATCATTACATTGCAGAAGAATGGATTAGCCCAGAAGGCAGTTTTCTTAATAAAACATGGCCTAAAAAGGTGCCGTTTTATATCCTACCAAAAAACCTTAAGGATAGTATTAAACCTCCGGGCTGATCCATTGTGTCCACAATGGACTCCTCACTTGAACCCTCATCTGTGTACGCAGAGGTTTTTTTGAAGCCATTTGTACTACAGACTCCCCCCGCCCCCTCATGTATCCAGGATTCTAACAACATGATTTGGATTATCCAAGAAGAATAAGTTACTTACCAACTGTAACGTTCCTTCGACTGGATGTTCCTACCACGTATTCCTTATCTTTAATAAATCCACTTCTAGCTTGCTGGCCTCAGAATTTTCACAATAGAGGGCGCTGCGCGTCCACGTCCCTCGAGTCTGTCTCCCTCGAAGGCCTTCGTATCAGTGCCGACGTCACCATAGGTATAGTCTCGCGCAGCGTCCGTTGCTCAGTTCCGTTTTTGTCTTGTACGAGATGGTTAGTACCTTTGAAGGAGCGTAGGCTGCAACAACAAGGGAAGTTTTACTGCGGGGGAAGGATGGAGGGGCCAGGAATACGTGGGAGGAACATCCAGTCGAAAGAACGTTAGTTGGTAAGTGACTTGTTTTTCGAATGGATTGTGTCCTCCCACATATTCCTTATCTTTGATAGACTCCCAAAGCAGTAATGTGTATAGGAGGCAGGAGTAAAAATGATTTCTATAAAGATGCAGAGTGCAACACAGCTTTTCCAAATTTAGTCTCCTGGCTAGTGGAGGAATGTAGACTAAAATTTGGTGAAGGTATGTGCTGATGACCATGTGGCAGCCGTACATATTTTTTTAATTGGGACTCTTTGGAGCGCTGAAGAGGCTGCAATAACCCTGGTTGAATGAGCGCTGAGGAGGCTCTTTTCCTGCCAATTTATAGACCTCTGTTAGTATTATCCATCTTGAGATGTCCTAGTTTATGTCCTGCATACCCCACAAACAAACTGGTCTGCTTGTCTAATCCTTGCAAGTCTGTTAATATAAAAACTCAAAGCATGGCTTGGATCAAGCCTGTGCAATCTCTCTTCCTCTTTGCCTGGATGGGGAGGAGGGTAAAATGAAGGTAAGGTTATTTTTTTGTGTGATGTGGAATTCTGAGACCACCTTTGGGAAGAAATTTGGCTTCACTTGAAGAACTACCTTATCTTTGTGAAAGATTGTATGAGATGGTTTGCAAGATAAAGCTTGTAATTCGCTCACTGTTCTGGCCGAAGTTAAAGCCACTACGAAGAATGTTTTAAGAGTGAGAAACCTTAATGGACAGGAATGAAGGGGTTCAAATGGAGTACCCATTAGAAATTTTAAGACTCAGCTCAAATCCCACAGGGATGAAAAGGAGTTGGGGGAAAGACAGTCAACCCTTTCAGAAATTGAATGACTATGGGCAACTTGAAATATGAAGGCTCCTCAGCCGTGCGGTTAAAGATTGACAGTGCGGCGAGGTAACCCTTGATTGTGCCGACTTGAAGGCCTGAATTTGCCAAGTATAGTAAGAAAGATAACACCCTCGGTGTACTACATGAAAAAGGGTCAATGTTCTTATCTCTACGTCAGCTGCAGAATTTGTTCTAACAGCAGCGGTATAAAGATTTAGTTGCTGGCCTCCTGGCTGAAAGCAACACCTCCATTAGTCATCCGGAAAATCCCAATCTTTGTATCTCAACCTTTCAGAAATCAAGCGTGAAGGTTGAGGGTCCCGATATCCAGATGGAGAACTGGACCTTCGTCTGCGAGAGAAGATAATCTTTGTGGAAAACGAATCGGAGGCCAGATTGATATGTCTAGAAGATCCAGGTACCACATTCTCCTGGCCCAATCCGGGAAATTAGGATCATAGGTTTCCAGAATCTCCTCAACCTCCTGATCAATTGAGGAATGACGGGACTAGAGGAAACGCGTACATAAGTGGAAATTCCCAGTCCACAACGAATGCGTCCCCTAGACCACCTCATGGGGAAAATTCCCTTGAGCAATACTGATCGCACTTCCGGTTGATAATGGTGGTGAACAGATCCACTTGAGGGGTTCCCCTTTTGAAGGACTTCCTGAGCTAGTTCCCACTCGTGGGAGACTGTTCTGGCTGCTCAGAGCGTCTGTCGGGTTCTCCTCTCCGGCTAGGTGAACTGCTGATAAACCAGAGCAGCATTGCCTCTCTGTACAGTGGCAGTGACCCTACGCCGCCTCTTTTGTTGAGGTAGTGCATGGCCACCGTGTTGTGCGTCATCAGGAATTTGTTCCCCTGTACTGATGGCAGGAAAGCCTTCAACGCTAGTCTGATCGCTCTCAGCTCTATTAGGTTGATATGCAGTCTGGACTCCGATGGAGACCATCGACCGTTGACGCTCAAGT
Organism: Ambystoma mexicanum; assembly: GCF_040938575.1. Lineage (NCBI taxonomy): Eukaryota > Metazoa > Chordata > Amphibia > Caudata > Ambystomatidae > Ambystoma > Ambystoma mexicanum. Next base: position 859,188,284 of record NC_090930.1, on the reverse strand, counting down.
CGTTGGCATGGGCTCCCCAACCTGTGAGTGAAGCGTCCGTGACTGTTATCTCCGGCCATGGTTGCCAAAACTGTTCTTTCAGAATGTTCTCCCGACAGGCCAACCACTGAAGGTCTCATGCTACTCGGTCTGGGATTTGTAGTAGATCTGCCATTCTTGCTGAGAATTGCAACCACTGGGTCCTTAGCGCCCACTGGAGAGATCTCATTCTCAGGCGAGCCTCTGGCACTGGAAAAATGCAGGATGCCAAGAGGCCGAGCAACCTCAAAAAGTCAAAGGCTGGTAGACGCTGGGCATTTTGAAACCTGGTGACCATCTGTAGAATATCTTGAGCCCTCACCTCTGGTGGCGAGGCTTTTCCCAGGGATGTATCCAGGACTGCTCCAATTAACTGGAGTCTATGTGATGGTACCATCTGTGACTTCAAGTTGAGGGAGAAGCCCAGTTTGTGGAGGAAGTGGCAAACAATCTAGATGGAACTGTCCTTGGTCCGGGGAAACTGCTCTGATCAACCAGTCGTCTAGGTAGGGGTAGACATGAATCCCCTCCCTCAGACTTGCTGCCACAACCGCCTTTAGTATGGTGAAGACCCTGGGGGCGGAGGTCAGCCCAAATTACAGAACCCAAAATTGATTGTGAGAGCCGCCAATGGCGAACCTCAGGTACTTCCTGTGCTTCTGATGGAATGGCACATGAAAGTAAGCATCCTGAAGGTCCAGAGATGCCAATCAATCTAGAAGCTGTAGGGCCTGAAGGATCTGAGAAAGGGTTACCATCTTGAACTTTCCTTTCCTGAGGAATTTGTTCAATTCCCGCAAGTCCAAGATGGGTCTCAGTCCTCCGTCCTTCTTTGGTATTAGAAAGTAGGGGGAATACCAACCTTTGTTCCTCCCCGCTACAGGTAGCGGTTCTATGGAACCTTTCTCTAGCAGGTCTGAAATCTCCTGCATAAGGAGCAGGTCTGGAAGCTTCAAATAGTTGTTCACCAGTGGATGACTGAGGAGTGTGTAGGAAAGGCAGGCAGTAACCTTGGGCAACTGTTGCCAATGCCCAAGCATCTGATGTAATAGCCTGCCATTCTGTCAGATGTTGAGTTAACCAGCCTGCTACTGGTGTTTGTGTGGTGAGACCTCAGAGGGGTTTAGAAGCGGCCGACGCAGATGCTGAGGGTAAAGCAGCGCCTGCTCATGAGGGCTTGGTACCTTTGACCCGTCCACCACGGGTGAATCGTTTCTGGCCCTTTTGAGCTGGCTGCCCTCTGTTTTTTCCGAATGCGGAGTAAAAATGAAAGGGCTTCCCCTTCCAGGACGTACCTGTAGGGCGATTTGGAGTTTGATGGATTGTAGCCCCAAGTGATTTAGCGGGTGCCTTTGAGGTTTGCAATTTCTCCAGATTCATCAACTTTCTTGCCAAATAGAGAGGTACCGTCAAAGGGCATGTTCAGAAGCCTGGCTTGTACATCAAGAGCAAAACCAGACTTCCGCAACTACGCAAATCTGCGGATTGTGGTACTCGCTGCCATGGCTCTGCTGATGCTGTTAGCAGTCGAGACCTGTTTGGAGGGACTCGCACATCACATCCTTCCCATCTTTGACAATGTTCAAGAAACACCCCGTTCCTCCCCTTCTGGGAGATGGTCAGCCGCCAATGAAGCGCACTCCCAAAGGGTGTAGCTGAATCTCGCTAGCGTGCAAGTGGCGTTCGACTCAAATTCCATACTACATGGTGAAAAGATTTTTAGACATGGCATCAAATCTTTTGTCATCCATATCCTGTAGTAAAGTGGGATATGGAACAAGTTACTTACCTGTAACTGTTGTTCTCCAGCATGGGTCTGGCATGGATTCACATGCTCATGAATATTCCCCGTCGTCAGGCTGGGAATCCTCGGTAAAGAAAAAACCAGTATCAGTTTCGTTTCTGATCGGTCTTTCGTAGTAGTAACCAATCACTGGTCTCTGCGTCATACTGACCACAGCCAATGACTGCCCTCTACCTAAGCACCGCCTCTGGCAGCCATCTTCAGATTTGGAAGCACGTGAAGTGGCAGTATGACCAAGTGAAGAGCCGCAGAGGGGTAGGCGGGAGGGTTCGCATGTGAATCCATGCCAGACCCATGCTGGAGAACAACAGTTACAGGTAAGTAACTTGTTCCTTCTCCAGCATGGGGTCTGGCATGGATTCACATGCTCATGAATAAAGAATACATAGCAGTATACACATGCACAACCACGGGAGGTGGCAAAGGCTCAACATTAAGCATCATATCAAACTCAACATTAAGCATCTTACCTCCTCACCAGGCTCACCTTAGGCGAACAGGTTGCGCAGCACTGCTTGGCCGACCCTGGACTCCTCCCTGGAATCCCGATCGACGCAGTAGAATTTCGTGAAGGTGTGCGTCGACCTCCACGTAGCAGCCCTACATATGTCCAGTAGGGGCACACCAGAAAGGAACGCCGTGGTAGCTGCGATCGCTCTGGTGGAATGGGCTCTCGGACGGCCAGGCAGCGGTCGGTTTGCCAACCGATGACAGTACATGATACAGCCGGAGAGCCATCTGGAAATGGAAGCCTTCGAGAGAGCCTTCCCCTGATTGACAGGTCCAAAGTTCAAAGAGTTGTGACGTCTTCCGAAAACACTTCGTGCGGTCCACGTAGAACTTCAGCGCTCTAGCCACATCCAGCGAGTGCAAAGTCCTCTCAGCCGGCGACGAAGGCAACGGGAAGAACACAGGCAACACCAAGGGTTTGTTGAGATGGAAGTCCGACGGCACCTTGGGCATGAAGGAGGGGTGCGTCCTGAGCACTACCCTAGTGTCGTGAAAAGTCAAGTACGGGGCCTTGCAGCAAAGGGCCTGGATCTCTCCCACCCGTCGTGCGGAGGTGATGGCCACAAGAAACGCTGTTTTCCACGACAGAAACTTCAACGGGGCCGAGTGCAGAGGCTCGAACGGAGGTCCCATGAGCTTGGTCAGCACCACGTTGAGCTCCCACGCCGGGGCCGGAGCCTTCACCGGCGGGAACGATCTGAACAGTCCCTTCATGAACTCTTTCACCAGACGATGAGACCACAAGGACGTCCGCCCCGTGGTTCTGGTGTATCGGGAGATCGCAGCAAGATGAATCTTGATTGACGCGTGTGCCAGACCAGCTTTGGCCAGCGTCAGCAGGTACGGCAGTACCTGAGGAGCCGTAATCCGTAGAGGGTTAATCTTCTGTGCGTGGCACCAGACAGAGAACCTCTTCCATTTGTGTCCGTAGCATTTAAGAGTCGAGGACGCCCTGGCCTTTGCAAGAACCTCTCTGCAGTCGGCCGGTATGTCGTATCCTCCAAACTCTAGCGCTGCAGGAGCCAGGCCTGCAAGTTCAGCGATTTCGGGTCGTGGTGGAGGATGGCGCCTCCTTCCCTGGAGAGTAGATCCGCGTCCACCGGCAGCCTGATTGGCGGGGACGCTGACAAGTCCAGAAGGTCCGGGAACCATATCTGCCTCGGCCACGCAGGTGCGACGAGGATCATCCTGCACCGTGACCTCTTGAGCTGGTCGACGAGCCGGATTAGCAGAGGCAAAGGAGGGAACGCGTAGAGGAATAGGCCCTCCCAGGGGAACGAGAAAGCATCGCCCATGCTCCTCGCCTGGGGAAACCTGCTGGCGAACCTCCGGCACTTGGAGTTCGTCGCCGTCTCGAACAGGTCGATCTGGGGTGTGCCCCACCGTCGGAAGAGGCGATCCACTAGATCCTGCCGTAGTTCCCACTCGTGGCACAAGCGCAGCTCCCTGCTGAGTGAGTCGGCGATGGTGTTTTTTATCCCTGCCAGATGAAACGGCACCAGAAACATCCTTTGGGCGACGGCCCAATGCCACAGGTCCTGAGCCTCCTTGGACAGTGCTGGGGACCTGGTTCCGCCCTGTTTCCTGATGTAAAACATGGTGGTGGTGTTGTCGGTGAAGATCCTCACCACCTTGCCCTTGAGGGACGGAAGGAAGGACCTGAGGGCCCAGAACACTGCACGGAGCTCCAGGACGTTGATATGGAGGGACTTCTCCGTCGGGAGCCAAAGGCCTCTCGCGTGCAGATTTTCGGTGTGCGCTCCCCACCCTTCCAGGGAGGCATCCGTGGTCACCGTCTCCTGGTGGTCTGGGGTCTGGAAGTCCATGCCCACCGTCAGATGCGCGCGGGTGCCCCACCACCGGACCGCTCGGCGGAAACGCTCGTCGAGTGTGATCCTCTCCTCGAAGCCGCCCGTCGTTTGGATCAAGCGCGCATCCAGGAACTCCTGCAACGGGCGCATCCGGAGCCTGCACATGGGAATGAGGTAGATGCAAGAAGAGGAGGGACTTGATGGACCTCACCTTGGCCGCGTCGGAAGCTAACATCCGCTGTACCTTGCCCAGGATGGACCTGGTCCTTTCCTCCGACGGGGAGGCCAGAAGGGACACTGTCGAGCTTCGCTCCCAGAAACAGTGCGTTTTGCGCGGGTACCAGGTGGGACTTGGCGTAGTTCACGGAGAATCCCAGGTCCGTGAGAAGTTGGACGGTCCTTGCCGTGTGCTCCACGGCGAGCTCCCTCGTCTTGGCTCGGATGAGCCAGTCGTCCAGGTAGGGGTAGACGTGGATCCCCTCGCGGCGCAGCTGCGCCGCCACCGGTGCAAGGCACTTGGTGAATACCCTGGGTGCCGACCGTAGTCCGAAGGGGAGGGCTTTGAACTGGTAGTGATGCCCTTGGACCACAAACCTGAGGAATTTTCGGTGCCCCTTTAGGATGGGAATATGGAAGTAGGCATCCTCCAAATCCAACGACGACAGGAAGTCTCCTTCCTCCAGCTGACCCAGGACGTGCTTGAGGGTGACCATCCGGAACTTCTGCGCCTTGACGAATTTGTTCAGACGTCGCAGGTCTAGGATGGGGCGCCATCCTCCCGTCGTCTTCTTCACGAGGAAGTATCTCGAGTAAACTCCGGAGCCCCGAAGCCTCTTTGGGACAAGTTCGATGGCGCCCTTCCTGAGCATCGCCCTTACCTCCAGGAGAAGCTGAGGGACGTGAAGCTCTTTCCTGGCCACGGGGGGGGGAACGCGCAGGCACCTTCTTTGAAACTCGAGCGCGTGGCCCCGGGCTAAGGCGTCCAGCACCCAACGGTCAGTGGAGATGGACTCCCACACGCTGACTAAGCTCGCCAGCCGGCCTCCCACCGGGGTGCATCGGTTGGGGCCCGACCCCACGGTCGGTTCAATCCTGTTTCGACGAGGCTTTGCCGCCTTGGCGACGACGGCGGGGTCCGCCAGACTTGCCTCGTCCTCTGTAGGCCTCCTGAGACGACAAGCGGGCCGCTTGACGGTAGGTGGAGAAACCGCCGCCGGAACCTTTGGAGGCGCCCTTGCCTCCGCTGCTCCGAAAGGGCGTCTGTCATTGCTGCAGAACCCCAAGGGCCCGGGCCGTCTCAGTGTCCGCTTTAATGGCCTGAAGGGAATCGTCCACTGTTTTCCCAAACAGGTTGTTCCCATCGAACGGCATGTCCAGGACTCTGGTCTGTACGTCTTGACGGAAGTCCGTAGCCTTGAGCCATCCACGCCGCCTAAGGCACACGCCGTTGCCCAACTGGGGAAACCCAGTGTCGGCGATGTCCATCGCAATAGTGATGGCGTGGTCCGACGCCACCTCACCTTCCTGTAGGATCTCCAGGGCATCCGCCCTCTTGTCGTCAGGTAGGAAGTCCAGCAGGGGAGCCAGTTTGTACCATAGCTCCCTGTCGTAGCGGGCCACGATAGCCAAGGCGTTGGCCGCTTTAATAGTCGTCGCTGCAGACGAGATGACCCTGCGTCCCATAGTGTCCAATTTCTTTCCCTCGCCGTCCGGTGGGGAAGTCGATGTGGAGGCCGCACCCCCCCCGCTTTCTTCCTGGCCGCCGCGGAGACGACGGAGTCCGGGGTAGGCTGCGCCCGGAGGCACAGGGGGGCCGCGTCCGGGACCCGCTACTTCTTCTCGTACCGGTCTCTTCTAGCTGGCGTAGTGGAAGGGTTCTTGAGGAGGGCGAGGCCCTCATCCCAAATGTCGTCCAGTAGAGGCACCGCGAGGACCGTCTTCCTCTTGGCCTCGCGCCGTTGATAAAGGAATCCTTCCTTTTTCTTCTCCTCAGGGCAGAGTTGGAAAAGCTCGGCTGCCCTGGCGATCATGGAGTGGAACGAACCAATCTCGTCGGGCGGAGAAGCCCTGGTGGGAGGTGACGACGGTAGATCGTCGTATACCTCGTCGTCCGTACCCGTCGCTGCCGTGTCAGTCCCCGTATCATCCCCTCGGGTGGACGGGGAGGAGGGCTGGACGGTGCGCGACGGCTGAAAAGGAGGTGGAGGGTGAATCCTTTTCTTGGGCGGGGGAACACCAGAAGGTCCTGGTACAGGATCGCCCGACGGGAGAGGTTCCTCCGTCGGCAACGGTAGTCTTGTCCTCATCTCTGAGCATAAGGACTGTATAGCCAACAAAATGGCCGCCGAGTTGTCTTGCGGCGCTGGCAGAGGGGAATCCGACGGGCGATCAGGGGCCCCGTCGGCACCCTCGACGATGTCGTCGTCACCTGCGTTGGGATCCATCCCGACGGGCCGGTCTTCTTCCACGCCAAGGCCGTGGCTTAAGACCTCGATCAGCTCTTCCTCCGAGGTTGAAGCCGAATCTACGACGACGCCCTGCCCCCCCTTTTTCTTCCCCGCCGGGGATTTCACGGGGGTCCTATCGATGGGCACAAAAGAGGACTCCCTCCGAGGTGGCAGGGAGACTGAGCCCCGAGGTCGCCACCACTGGTGTAGCCTCCACAGGCTGAGCCAGGGTCGCCGCGACAGTATCGATAGAGGGCTTGGCCGGATGGATTAAGGCCTTCACCACCTTAGGTGCGCTCACCGCCTTATCCTTGAGGGGGGGGGGGGGAGACACTGCCTCGCTCCCCCTCCGATGGGGCCTTCGAGCTCGACCGGGGCCTCTCCAGGAGCTTTGCCTGGTGCTCGCCCTTCCTCTTACCCGACCCAGAGCGTTGGCTCGTGGCTGAAGGTGCCGGGGAGGGTGCGCCCTGCCTGGCGCCCGTAGAGCCCGACCGTTCGGCGCTCCCGGTGCCAGCGGACTCGCGGTGCTTGGCCTTGTGTTGGACCCCCGTCGCCGGGGCGTCCTCAAAGGTCTTAGAAGACCGCTCGGATTTCTTCCTCTTCTTCTCGCCTGACGGGTTCTTCCCTTCCAGCCAGTTGGCGAGACGTTGATGGCGGTCCTTCATGGTCCGCTCCGCCATATTGCCGCAAAACGCACAGTCCTTCTCCACGTGCGTCTTGTCCTCATGTAAGCAGTAGAGACAGAAGGAGTGTTCGGCCTCCTTAAAGACGTTCTGCAGCTGGCATCCAGGGCAGACCCTGAACAGCTTTCCGGGCGTCGAGCTTCCCTTCTCCTGGGCCATGTCCGGACCTGAGAAGCTTCTGGAGTCCTCCAAAAGCGTAGCTCGACGAAATCTTCACCCTTGAGGGGTGCAGACGAATCCGACACGGGTCCCCGTTGATCGGATGGAGAGTCGGTGGAGCTTGAGGCTCTTTTGACCGAAAAAACGAAGTTTTTGAGCAAAAAACGTGAAAAAATAGCACTAACGCTCGAGAGCAATAGCACGAGGATCCCAACACATGAACGTGCGGTAAAAATCTGAAGATGGCTGCCAGAGGCGGTGCTTAGGTAGAGGGCAGTCATTGGCTGTGGTCAGTATGACGCAGAGACCAGTGATTGGTTACTACTACGAAAGACAGATCAGAAACGAAACTGATACTGGTTTTTCCTTTACCGAGGATTCCCAGCCTGACGACGGGGAATATTCATGAGCATGTGAATCCATGCCAGACCCCATGCTGGAGAAGCCGACTTACTACTTGACGTTGCTGCCTGCACTATCATCTCTGGAGTTGGGTGCTTACTTAAATATTCAGGGTCTGAGGACAACACCCTGTATTTTGCAGAGAGCTTTTTATTTACTGCTGGGATAACCTCCGGTGTTTCCCAATTTTCAGATATTTTTCTCTGCAATGCTGCATGAAAAGGAACTATAGTGTCTTCTTGAGGCCCTTTATCTAAGATGTCTGTAAGATCATCTTGTTGGAAAGAGGGTGTAGGTTTTTTCCACCCCATAAATTCCATAATTCTTGCCATAAGGGCTCTGTAAGGCATTTCTGCATGCACTCCAGTTTCTGGTCTGGCAAATTCTGCCTCTGGAGAGGCATCTATGCCACTGGCGTCTTGTAAAGATTCTTGAAGATCTCTCAATCTATTCTCCTCCAAGATGAATTCCTCTGGAATAGGCGCTCTTGTTTGTAAACCTAAAGGCCTCTCACAGTCAGAGTCCTCTCCTTCCTCATAAATGGAGGATAAAACTCTGAAATAGTCAGATCGTGGAAGAGGGGTAAAGCCCATTTCCAGAGAAGGTGCCAAATTGGTGGATACTGCATTAGAAAAAGTTGCAGTTGTTGATGCAGACGTCACAGGTCTCGAAAATCCTGTAAAAGGCGTTGAAAAACTGAAAAAAAGACCTTGATGTCGTCGAGAGGATCAGAATCCTACTGTGTCAATCTTGTCGACGCCACTCTCGACGCCTTGGACGGGACATTCGACACCTGTAGTGCCGATGGCGCAGTTGGGGCCTGCGGCTTCGAGGGCTTCATCGGAGTCAATGACGGCGTCGAAGGTGTCGATGACTTGTGCTTCAAAGGTACCAATATCTTATTCGATGAAGTCTTGTCTTTACTCGAGGGTTCATGACGCTTGAGGGTTTTTGTTTGCCGGGTCCGATGACTCTCTGCATTTGTTTTTCGGGTCTTTCACCCGGCGTATCACCTCTAGGCATCTCCGAGGGGGTCAAGGCCGTGTTCTCGAAGACCCTAAGCATTTACTTTCGAAATTCTTCCCACTTGACTGGAGAGCTGTGTTTAGTGGGGCAGGTGACCCTTTCTGGGGAATTAGAGGATGAAGAAGAGGGTGATATAGGACGTCTCTTCTTAGAATGTCGCGATCTCAAACAATGGTGGGAACCGCTTTAAGACCTCGATCGGGATGTCTCGACTCAGCTGACGACAATTTCGAAGGAGTAGAAGATTTAACAGGCTTGCCTCTTTCTAACTTCCCCCCCACACCCATGCTCCTTCAAGGCTTTCGCCGTCATGGACATACAGTCTTCACATTCCGAACAATGGTGCTCTAATCCCAGGCACCACAAACAGATCCTGTGAGGATCTGTTAATGACATTTTTACCACAATTGACATTCTTTTAAGCCGGATCGTGGCGTCAATGTTTCGGACGAAGATTCCATCGTAGGATATTAAGATTTCTTAACATTTTCGATGAGTAGAAGAACCGAGTGTTGTCTCTCCAAGGCTTACGAAGTGCAGAAAAACAGACCTGAGCAACGGACGCTGCGCAAGACCATTTATACATATGACGTCAGTGCCGATACGGAGGCCTTCGAGGGACACCAACTCGAGGGACATTGACGTGCAGCACCCTCTACTGTGAAAAAATGTATGATGCCAGCAAGCTGGAAGTGGATTTATCAAAGCAAGAATACGTGGGAGGACACAATCCATTTGAAATACACATTACGGAAGACGACATATTGGCAACGATGGATATCGAATCGTTGTATACTTCCATCCCCCAGATGAACTGTTTGAATGTCCTGGGAGAATGTTTGGATGGATGAACTAAACCTCACCAGCCACCGACAGGGTTTGTTCATGAATGTATCCGCCTTGCACAGAGATAGTCCTTTGTCTATTTGTAGCATATTAGTGGGATAATAATGACGTGGATGAGCGAGCCCCGGAACCGATTGAATTACGTGTCCTCCTACACCGCTAGAAGTATGTCGGCTGGAAGTGAATATACTCTGGTAAGCGACTTGTCTGATTTTTATTACTTGTTTTTCACGTACGGTTTTGTTCACTCGCGTTCTCACTCGGGAGTGTTTACCCACACGTGATATCTGAAGTAACATACCATCATGTTGGGAGTTCATGGGTAATATGGAGCCCTAGAGAGTGAGGCGTGAGAATATTTGCATAATTTATGTGACTTGGCCAGTAGATCCTAATATATTAAGTTGGGTCAATTCGATTCGAAATATTTCCATGAGTTCATTAAAGAATATTGCTTAGAGATGAATTAGACCAGATTATATTCAGCCGGGGTGTCCGATAAATTATCACAAGTTTTCTAGAGGATGAATGCCTATGGATTCATCTCCCCATAAAGGGATATTGAGAGGACATGGTGAATATTAGAGCATTAACGCAAGAGGTCCTGTAAAAAAAGCTTCACACATGAACAGCGAGCTAGATTAGGGACAGAGGATACGAACAGAGAATAGCCTGATGTGAAGTTTTTGTATTCACAGCCACCAAGTTGATACCCGCACAGTGAGAAAACGGTATTACCCAAATTGACCTTTTACAATTGACCCAATTATAGTGGTCCTAATTGACCTTCTGCACAATTGACATTTATATTTGTTATTTTATATATGTATTGGGTTGGTTTTGGATTATAAATATAAGGGGATTGGGTGGGGGTTGCAAGGGGTTCCCCCCGCACATATTTCCTAATTGACCTAAATTAGGTCAATTCTCCCAAGGTCAATTGTGAAAAGGTCAATTAATATACAACCGGAAAAACGGAACCCAGAAGGTCAGTTATAACAATTGCATGAATTACTGGCCTTAAGTTGTTAAGTACCGGACATTTCTACTCAGTAATGCAGATTGTAAGAGGTGTGCAAGAAGACCTTTGATCCATTGAGCCAGCTAGATATAAAAACATATTTATGTTTCATCTTGCAGGTCGGAACGAAAGAAACATTACCATTGGCGCTGCATTGGGAAGAAAGTATCATTTTGTGATTCTATGAGTGGGTATGCGTACAGCTACCCGATACAGAAGTGAAGGTAATTTTATTCATTACATGTCCAATGAGAGACTATGAGAGACAGTAATATGAAGAGCACATGCATAATGTAATGAGCTTCCGTTGGTTCAGATTTTTTAGGACCATTTCTGAAGACATCACAGTTTGATCAAAGGGAAGGATTTATTCCACTTCGCCTTTCTGCATCTCCAAAGTATATATATATATGGAGTTGAGTTTAGGTGCATGCGACTATATTTGGAGTCGCTATGTACACAATTACAGTGCTATTGAATTAATGATGATGACCGAGTATACCGATAGGTTATTTTATTATGTTTGTGTAGATGGTGTGGCTCATCCCGGTTCATATCAAGCAAGATTCAACGTGATCTTTGCTCTATGTCCTGAAGAAGGTCTGAACAACAAAGGAGCTACAGGGTTTACAGCTCATATTAAAGACCAAACCAAGTGTCGACAAAACTGCTCAAAATTTTAATTAACTAGTGACACTTGTACATAGAATAGGGTCCAAATACTGTGTAAAATTAAATGCATGTAATATGGTGTAACAGAGCAAAATATAGTTACACCTTTAAATAAGAGTCATTTGTGTGATTTCTTTGAAGAGATAGTATGAATGAGTGATGGAGAGAATTGGGAGCGAGTATGAATTTGTATTAGTGTTTGTAATTTTATGAGATATATTGTATATATCGGATTGATAAATGATGTGCACATTGACACATTTTTGTATTGGATAAATTAAAATGTATGCAAAGTAGTTATGGAAAAGATTCCCGTCATCCTCCATCTACTGGTTCCTCACGATCCTGGCATGTTGGGGACTCGGCAAAGACTTCGGAGCTCCAACAGCTCACTTGGCAGACTTCTCCCCCCCCCCACCCCCAACTTGGAAGAGGAAATGTCTGAATGGGAAAGAGTCACTGTTGGCCTCAGAAAGGATGTTCGCAAGGTTCCAGCCAAAACTGTCCTTCAGAAGATGGACAGCAAAGTGGTCCAGTTCCCACGGTTTTAGGAGATTGTTCCCCAGGATGGTCGCAGCTCTTCGAGGGGCGTCTCTAAATGCAGTTTCTCGGGACTGGTTAAGCCCACCAGTCCAAGGGAGGCGGTTGTCCGGAGAGGAGGTTGGAGCAGCAGCAGTTACTGGCGGTCGCTGGAGGTGGCTGTGAACATCGTCCTTCGGATTCTTCTTTCCATTTGTCGACTGCTTTCTGCTACAGGACCCTCTCCTTTTGTGCAGGAAAACCGCAGGCATTGACCAATTAAGCAAATCTGGGGGCTGGCTTGTCCAAAAAATGACTTTCGTCATTATTGGTTTCGACATTATGACTATAAACCGTTCGCAGTGGCCCTGCTGAAATTGTAATGGTGTAAATCTGTTGACTTTGGAGCCATGTGGCTTGGGTGGATTCAACACCCTGGTGCAGTTGAAAATAAAACCCACCCTGTTGCAATCTGTATCCTCACCTAGTGCTGGCAGTAGGATGTCTTAAGTATGGCCCATAAATCGTGCACATTTTATAGTATTCTGCTAATTTCTGTAGGGCTTTAACATCTTTGCCAAATAGGTGGTCTCAATCTAAGCTTGTTAATTGAGATCAAGTGGGTCTCTGGTATGACGATTGAGGCTCTTGTCTCTCTAAAACGGTTGCTTTCCTCCCTGCATGAAAGCCATCCATCACTTTGTCATCCCTGGGCTTCTTTTTTACATTTGAATTGTCTAATCTGGCATTAAGCAGAGTTTGCCCAAGAAGTTGAATGCAGGGCAAACTTGTTTACCCGAGACCAATAGCAGTACCATACGCTCCATTTCCTTACCATTCTCTTACGATAACTGGGGCCTCCATGAAAAGGATTAAACATCCACACATTAAAAGATCAAAACATAAAAACGCACGGAAGACAATTATAACGGAGCATGACCATTCCTGGTTCACCATTATCCCAAGGTCACCTTGGCAGCTTGCAATAGCTGACAGTTTTTTCTTCGATTGTAGCTTATGACCTTGGGAAATCCCACAAGCATGTCTTTAAACAGGAGTTGAATTTTGTTCCACTGGGCCCGGTCACACATGGCCACAAAAGCAAATTGCATTGTCAAACCCGACGTTTGCCACAATTGCTCCCACTGTGTTGATATTTCTTTTTCCATGTTGGGGATCAGCAATAGAAGCTGGTGTTCCGTAACTTTTTCTAGCAGTTATCTGAGAATATGGTTATAACTGGCCTTTTAGAATAGCTATCTGATGGAGAAAGTGTATATTTGTCTATCCTCAGGTTTAAAGATTTGCCTGCTGTGGATATCTCAAACATAAGTCACATTTGCTTTTTAAAGACTTTCATTTAGGGAGCACATTGAGCTATATACTTTGGTTCCTTTTATAAACCCTCAATAGTAATACCAAAATACGCAACCACTCTTGACTAGGCAAATCTAAGTGCATTGACCATCTGTTGGAGAGTTTAAAAGTGGGGGCTCAGTGTTATCTGGGTAGTCCATAGGAGATCACATCTTTGCATTTAAATGTTAAGTGCCACAAAACTCAGGGTTCATCATTCGTTTTCAGAATCTATTTAAAACCTCTACAGAACCGGCAAGAGGAGCTTGGCATAGTGTGCTGCACTTCAAAGTCGGCAAGGATCAACATTCTAATATCACTAATACAATAAATGTTTGAAAAGATCAAAAGATGGATGGCGGACAATCAATTGGGGTTACATCCTGGCAAAACAGCTTTCCCTCTAAATTTCAGTCTTTAGTTTCCGCACGTTTATCCTGATGTTTTCCCTCTCAGGCTTCCCTATTGTAGTACAACAAAAATTAGACACTTGGAATCATTTTAGAGTTCACTCTCAAAGAGACCGCAGATTACTTGTGAGGAGGTAGCTGCCACATTCTATGAGCAGACACTGCTCGATCCTCCCATTATCGGCAGAGCGAGAGGGAAGATGGTGGCAGCCATGTCAGTGCAGCCTCGGGAGGAAAAGTGACTTCCCAGTCAGTGCTGGTCTCCAGCAATAAAGTGAGTGAGTGTGCGGCGCAACCTGCATGACGCCGGTGTGGGTCTTGTTTCTTCACATTGCACCCCCACCCCACCCATTCACTTTGCACGCAGGTGTGCCCCGTGGTATCTGGCGGCAAGGAAACCGCAGCGCTGCGGATTGGACTGGATCTCTGTCCGCTCTGCAGCATGAAACGTTGCTGGGGGAGGAGAGGCTCCCAGAGCATGGCGGCAGGCACTGGCTGGCCCAGTACATCTTCATTGTGCAAAGGCTATGCAGGACTCCTTCATTGGGGCAGTGTTGGCTTTTCAACAGAGATTGGTGCATGCTGAGGCATTGATGGGGTCTCCCAAGTCTTTTGCCTACCACACACGACTCATCTGTTGGCTGGGGTGCATTGTGGCATTACTCTAGTGCTGGCTGCTGTGGATTGTGGGGGTCACCAATAGCCTCTATCCCACGTGGGGCAGAGCTAATCTTACGGCAGTCTCTGGAGGTCTTTGTCCCCAACTGTACCCCATGTATTTGATTCCTGCTGGAGCCTGGAATTTAGATCACGGTCTGCAGGGTAGGCTTGTAATTTGTCCCATGCTAGCTGGCTTTCAACGTATGCTGTCCTCGCAAAACTAATGCGAATAAGCTACTGGATCCTCACGCCAGGGACATGTTTTTATACAGTTGCCTCCCACGCCGGGAAAATATCCCTGGGTCACTTTGGTTAAGACTGTGTCCCCACTTGTGTGCTGCTAGCGGATGCAATAATTCCCTCCAGTGCTCTTTGTCACCCCGAGGGGAGAAGGTGGCTCTGGTGTGATTAAGCTCTGTGCTGGGTGAATCTGCATAATTCTGAGGCCAGAGATGACTACAGGGGCCAGGAAAAAGCAAAGTTCTATCAAACTGCACGCTAAAGCTGCCCCGAAGACTGCAGGTGCCACATCTATGCAGGAGAATATGGAGCCTGTTGAACTGACTGAGATTCAACGGATGATGCCGTGCATGCAGGAGAGTTTTTCTGCCATTCATTCCAAACTAGGAGTGGCACGATCAGTTCCATTAAGGCGCGAATGGAGAAGGTGGACTTGCGCCTCACAGAGGTGGAGACCAGAGTATGTGTGGCTGAGGAGTATATTTCCATGCTAAATAAATCGAGATGGCCGCCCTGATGAAGCAGGTTCAGTCCGTGACCAGAAAGAACAACAAGCTAGCGTCAAGATCGTGCCACATGATGCAGGTTATCGGTGTCCTGGCAAACAACTTTGAGGGCTCTATGGTGGATTTCGGGGAGCAAACTATTCTTCCCTTGCTGGGCACGGCCAAATGTTCTCCTCAATTTGTGATTGAAAGTGTGCACCGCTCATTCGTGCCTAAACCGAAACCTGGGGACTTTTGCGTAGCAGTGCAGCAGGAGAGAACAGTTCTGGCAGTGAAACAAAGGCTCAGGACACTTAGCTAGGTATAGCTTTGCACATTTCGTGCCAAGCTGCGCATTGTGTTTAAGGGCCAAACTTATTTCAAGATCCTCAAGGAAGCCATGAAATTTCTTGATGAACGCACTGTCGTGGCCTGAATCCTAGTTTCTCTGTTTATGGTTGGTCTCCCTTGGCACTAGTCCCTCCTGTGTGCTGTGATGTTATCTGTATCTGGGAGTCCCTGTTACCCTGCTGCGGCTGTATTATGGGATACATGGCAGGGCTTTACCTTGTGTTGGGTTTTCTTCATTTTTCCTTTGACCTAGGAGAACCATTACAGTTTGACATTATGGTATTCAATTGCCGTTATTGCGCCCAGGGCAAAGTTGCAATGTTCGGTTAGGGTGTGGTTTTGAGGGAACGATCCTCCCGATTCAGGGGGTCGGGGGAGGGTTATAACAGGTTTTAAAAATGTACTTTGTTGGGATATTGACGCACTTCGGCTACATGGGTGGTGCAGGGGGGCAGTTTGTTAAGACTATCCGGTGACGACCTGCAGACTAGCGATATTGCCTATGTTAATGCGTGAGGATGGGTGAACTAATTTGTATGAGCTGGAAACTGATGCTTTATGTTGTGTGCCACAAAGTTAAACGGTTGCTCTTACAGGAGACTCATGCACTTGCCGCTGTGGGTGACGGGCTGGCTAGGAACTAGGGCAGGAATAGGTTTTGCACCACGTACTCTACACAATCCAGGGGGGTAATGATTCTGCGTCACAGCCCTGGGCACTTTCAGCATAAGATTCACTCAGACCTGCAAGGGCAGTATGTGGTGGTATATTGGGTTTTTGCTGGACGGGAGGTTATCTTGCTGAATGTGGATGATCCTACGTTATATATACTGAGCTCTTTGACATGTTGGCCCTCTATTCATTGGTGCCTGGATTATTGGGGAGGGACTAACACCATTTGAGATGTAAACCTTGACAGGTCTGGCCAGTCCCACAGGGCGCTTAGGGGAGTGGTGCAGATGATACGTGGGGGAATGGTTGATCTGGGTCTGGTTGATGCTTGGAGGGCCCTTCACCTTGGGGACAGGGCTTATTCGTTTTACTCTTCTGTACACAATTTTCTCGTATAGACCAGTTGCTGGTCTCCGAGTGGGATCTCTCATGCGGCTATACTACCTAGAACTTATTCGCACCACTCTCCAATTTCGATCACTTTACACTTTGATGAGCTCCCTCAGGTACGTACTAACTGGCAATTCAAACCTCATGCACTGAATGACGTGGAGTCTGTGGCTAATCTTACTGAGCATGTCAATCTTGTGGGTTCAGTCTACTCGGTTGGTACCCTTTGGGAGGCCTTCAATGCTTATATCTGGGGGATTGTGATGGTCACAGATTTTGGGGTTCCCGGACCATCAGGAAGGACATTAGGGAGAGTGAGGAAACCCTCTGCTGTTTGGAGCGGCTGCACTCTACTTGCCCCCCGAAAGCCCACCCCTGCTATGCTGTAGCAGGTGAAAGACACCTTATACAATTTTAGGCAAAAATTCAGGCAGGGAGCTTTTTGGATGCCCCAGCGAGGAGATGCCTAGAGGGGGAGAGACCAGGTTGGCTGCTCGCTGGAGCGGCTCGCTAGGCGGATAGAGGCCGTTGTATACCGATCATTGAGAACAGGGTGGGCTCTGTAGTTCATACACTAGCTGAAATTAAAGTATTAGAAGGCTTATGATTAACTATACTCAAACAATACTTGTACTGTGACTGACATTCATGGATGTCTGAGTCTACCGCTTACGCAATTGTCGCCAGAGGCCACTGCCCTACTGGAGCTCCCCATCTCCCAAGAGGCAATCTGTCAAGCCATTGACTCTCCCCTACAGGGAAGGCACCTGGCCCAGATGGCCTGGTTGCAGAATTTTATAAACCTTTCAAAGCTTTTCTGGCACCCTATCTGCAAACGGTATGGGTGGAAGCCTTAAAGTCCTGCATGCTCCCCAACACATGCGAGAAGTGGTAATTAGGGTCTTGTTTAAACCTGATAAACTGTCGGAACAGTGTGGCGCAGATCATCCGCTCTCTTTAATCAACTGAGACATTAGGATTTTTGCTAAGAATTTAACCACCTGCTTGATTCCCCTCATACCCCATATTATCCAACCTGACCAATCTTGATTCATTCCTGGGCGCTCCACGGCACTCAATTTGCACCGACTGATCAATATACTGGCTCAAATTGACCCAGAAGCACAGGCAGTGGTGGCCATGTTAGATATACAAAAGGCTTTTGATTCAATATCGTGGCACTTCATGTATGTGAGATAGGGGTTTTTCCTGAAGTCCTACTGGTAGTAAGACTTTAGCAAGCCATCCGAGTGGTTTGTAGATCTCAAACTCTTCGTATCAGTCTGTACTAACTCAGGACCTTGGCAGAGTGGCAGAGCAGTCCGACATATCTTAAGAGGAAGATGAGAGCTGCAGGTAAGTACACTGAACATTAGACATACACACCAAAGAAACTTAAACCTATCATTTATACACAATTATATATACACACCAGAATCCCTTTGAATACTTAAGATGTTTATATTAGAACACTTCAGAATACTTGAGATTACACTTCAAAGGGCACTTTTCACTTTTGGGCTTTTTCGCGGTTACATGTGTAGCAACGTTTCGAAAGGCAAGACAATGTTGTCATATCATCGGTTATTACACGCACATGCAGTTTTTCACAGTTCATACAGCAATACATTTACTCTGCAAATACATAGTAAAGTCACTTAAAGGGAGGGAGGAAAATCGTTAGTGTAACATTAGTCTGGTTCAAGGTTCAAGTCCCAAGTCCCAAAACGCAACCCTAGCTAAAGGCAGTTTGGAGAGGGCTCAAAGTCTTGACAAGCAGCAGAATATGAAGAAGATATTTCTTCCTGTCTCTAATGTTATAGAAGCAGCAAGTTAACTAACATGGCAGACTAGTGTCGGAAGTAAGAGGGTGAGCCTGGACACCTCTAGGTGCACTTCAACGCTCTGGAGCAACTTCTTGGAATTAGTTAAGCAAATCCTTCTCTTTTGCGCCCCCCCCTATCCCGCCAATGGACAGGGTCTCCCAGCAGCAGTCTGTAAGGAGGACATGCGAAAAACGTTGAGCAACTTCTTGGTTAACTCTGCTGTTTTGGCGCCTTTTCTGCAGAACCAACAAAGAACGATTGCCCGATCAATCATCTTTGCTTCCTGCAGTCCCACACTGATTAGGGGGACTGGGCGAGTTGGATCGATCTCTGGCGTGTACTTACAGGTTCAGTAAAGATTTTTACCAAGTCGGCCTTTCCACGACGATATCCTTGAAATGGGCAGCAGGTCACCTGGAATTGGAGTTCCACAGCTATGGAAACTCCTAGGACCTCGGGACATGGCTTAATTCAAAGTCCATCGTGGGACTGGCTGTTCCCACCAGCCAAAAGGGAAGGAGTCCTCTGTCGCACAGAAAACAGGGTCAGGACAGCAGTGGTCGTTTCACAGTGTTGCAAAGGGTCTGCAGGTGTATCTTTTTTTTTTATTGCATCAATTAGTTACCAAAGGAAACTTTAAATGCATTATGAAGGTAAAAAGAAAAAGAATTTAAAAAAAAAGAAAGAAAAAAAACACAATTACATCAATTATATATATGGGGAGAAACAGTATAGCTCAAGTAAAATAACTAAATGTCCAGAATTGTAAAAATTTCTCTCAAAGTTCAACAAAGCCAAGGTCATAGATACTTTTTCCCCCTTCTCAGGATTAGCCACCTGTCCTGCAAGGTTAAAGTACTTAAATTTGAAAGGTGTGTCCCCAACCATTTCTCTCTGGGCTTAGTTAAGGTAACACAGTTCATCACTAGATGCTGTAAGGTTTCAGCCTCTTGCCCACAACCTCGACACAGCAAACTGGGTTTTTCCTCTTTTTTGTTTCTTCTCCCTAGAACTTCTCTTGTGTGGAAGAGGTTTAATCTGAATTTTAAGAACCGCTGCCTTTCCGTATTTGAGGGAAATTTGTCCAAGTACGGATGGACGGTGCCTCTACAATAGTGCTCGTCCATATCTTGGGTGATTGATGGCAAAACACTAAGCCTGTCCAGGGTGGCTATCCAGTCCCAGTCCAAGAGTTTCCTCTTTACCATGAGCGGATTTAACATAAGATTGTCTGGTTTTAGTGCTATGGTATTCAGGATTTCTAAACAAATTATTTGCCACTTGGTTAGGACCGGAATCAGTTGTATTTTGATTGCTTCATTAATTGCCACAAATCCACTTCTTTCCTAGGGGTGCAGACATTTGCCAAGGAGTGTCAGGGATTTCCAGACCGTAGATATGTAAAGGGAGGATAGGCCCTATTCCTTACGCACACTTTCCATTGGAATTGATGTCGGTAAGCCCAATACAGAATAGGCCCTCCAACAATTTCCAAACGTCTGAATTGATGAAGAAATTCGCCTCCGCTGCGTAAGTGAGAATTAGCACAACTTTCAGTTTATAGAAATCTATCAGAGGACAAAGGGAAAAAGAACAGAATCGTCGCTTCATTAACAAAGCTTGCGAAGCGAAGTTCATAACTTTACTTCTAAGCCTGCTGATACCTGGACCGTCTTTGATGCTGTTGTTTAAGGTTACTCCAAGGTATATCATGGACGAGACCACTGGTACTTCTTCCCCGGATAGGTACCACCTTAGATTTTTCATGCCGATGATAGGTCCTAGCCTCAAGATCTTTGATTTTTTCGGATTTATACGGAGGCCGTTTCCTTGTGTGTATAACTCGAGTGCCTTTAGTTGCTGCTGAAGTCAGACGGCCGTCTGGTCTAGCAACAGAAGATCGTCCGCAAATAACAGCCTTCCCACAGCGCTCTCTGCAATTTTTGGGGGGAAACAACTCACTGCTTCGAAAGCTTCCTGCATATCGGATATAAAAAGGCAAAAAACAGCAGGAGCCCACCGACAGCCCCGTTTCAGACCATTCATGGCCACCACATTGTTTGAGAGGTTGCCCTGTCTGTCCAACCTTACTTTGAGGGTTGTCCCCGTGTGTAGTGCTTCCAGAGGTTCTCTCAGGTTGGTCGGACATCCCCATTTCCTCAATTTATGCCATAGCATTCCGCGGTCAACAGAATCGAATGCCTGTTCCAAGTCTATTGACGCGATATAGATGTTCTTGTATTTCTTGGCCTTAACCATACTTTTGATTGTATTTATGAGTAGCACATTTAAGGATGTTCCAATGCCCTTTCGAAAGCCTGATTGCCAAGGGTCCAAATGGTCTGCCAGCCGACTCCAATCATTTAGATGTTTCAAAATTAGTGCTGGAAATATTTTGCCGACGACGTCCAAAAGGGCAATCGGTCTGTAGTTTGTGGGCACGGACCCATCTCCCTTCTTAAAGATCGGCACAATTATGGACGTCGTCCAAGATTTAGGTAACTTTTTTAGTCTCGTTATGTTGTTGTACAAAACCAAAATAAACGAAGCCCATTTTTCCGGATCCCTTTTGAGGATGTCGTTAGTAAGTCCATCAGGTCCTGCGGCCCTTGAAGAATTGGACTGTTTAATGAGGTCTAGAATATCTTGTTTTCCAAATTTAAAGTCCCAAGGCTCATTCGATGGTAAGAACGAGGCAGGACCACAGATTTTCCCCATAGAGTAAAGGTTTCCGAAAGTGAGTTTCCCAAACGTCTGAGGCTATTGGATTTACCATTTTTGAGTCAGAAGGGATGTTTATTTCATTGATCAGCTTCCAAATACCAGTGATGTTTTTAGTAGATAGTAGGTGAAGCATCTTCTCACTGTCTTGTTGCATTATTTGATGTTTATGTTGCTTAAGCCAATTCCTGTAGGTGTTTCTACCTTTTGGATACAGGACTAAGTCAGCTGGTGCACTGGTTTTAACATAACCTCCTGGCTTTTTTTACCAGTTTTTTTTTTGTCACTACTTGATGATCATAGTAGTGCCGCTTGCATTGGTGAATTTCCTTGGCGACTACTTTTGGGCGAAAGATCTTCAGTGTTTCAGCATATTCTGTCAAGTTGGGACCTTGGTCCTTGATTAAGGAATCCAGCACCAGGGCCATCTCTTTTCTTCCCATACGTAGTCTATTGCCCCCAGGAGTTGACTCAAGAAACTGGTTTGGTAGATGTTTGCCTGGTGCAGACGGGAGCTTGTTCCAGGCCTCAGATTTGAGTTCCAGGATGTTGTGTTCACTCTGGATCGTGGGGATCACTTCCAACGATATTAATTTGCCAAAGAGGTTTTCTGATGCAAAAATATAGTCCAATGTACTTGTTTGGGCACCCCGTTTCCATGTAGGGGTGGCCGGTTTGTCGCCCGCCAAGTTCCCGTTTACCATGTGTATGTTCCTGGCTATTAGTTCCTTCTCCATGGCCACGCCTCTCGTTATATTTTTTGAGGCGTTCAAAGGCAGGAACTCTATTTTCCTCTGCTTCTTGTCGTAACATTCCATGTTCAAGTCACCACATAGCAGAATTTTGAGTAATGGCCATTCAATCCTGGCGTCGTCTATGGCTTCCAGTAGAAATTCCATGAGGTTGTCCTCATCTCGGGCTATCGGGCCCCAGTATACGTTGCATATGAGCAACTGCCAGTCTGGAATGAGTGAAGCTGGTTCTGACATGGATGAAATCCTAGCGAGTGGATCCAAGGGTTTCTGTTTAGAGAAGAGCGCACTTTTATGCCACTAGTGCGCTTTAACCCCAACAGTAAACCCGAGCTCCGTCTACCTTTCGTGCCCTTTGTTGCGGGGTTTAAATATAGCTCGAACCTGTCCAGAAGAGGTAGATCACACAACCAGTTTTCTTGCAAGCAAAATAGGTTGTAAGAGGACAGGTGTGTTGCTGAATTGCCAAGTAAATGCACATAACCCCTTGTATTCCAACTCATGATCTTTATCCCTTTTGAGTTGGAGTTGGAGTGGGCACTCGTAGATAGGTGTTGGCGTTATGACTTAGCAGATAGAGCCCCTGCCAGCCAACTCCAGTCGTCTTGACTGTTCACCAAGTTTAGTCCTGCTTTTTCTGATTGAATATGCACTTGGTCTCCTCTACTATCAACCTCTCGGGTCCCTCTACCACTATTTCCTGCTTTCATTAGATGTTCCTTATAGGGTTTGGTAGTGGTGCTTCGGTGGTTATGTAGTAGATGTTTCGGGTCCTTTGTAACTACAGGGTCGGATCGGTTTTCCTCCTCCAACTCCCTAAGCACGAATCCACATGAGTTAAGTTTTGAGCCCAGCTCTAAGAGTGAGTTTTTAGTGTTTTGATCACTTGTGTGAAGAATCACACTGTCGTGTCGCTGTTCATTATGGAATTCGAACCAGTCTAAATCCCTCGATTTTAATTTCTCTGGATGATCCAGGGATCGTAAGAGCCTCATAACGTTAGCCCGATTCATAATTAAGTTGTCTTCGTAGCCTAGAGTTCTTTCCAGTAGTATTCTGTAGTGTTCCTTAGCATTTTTTGCCCCCGGTCCTTTGTGGGCATTCTGATTATTGGGCCCACATGCCGGCTTTCTCTCAGTCGTTTCTGCCCATGACACTGTTCTTTTTATTTCCTTTGTCGCGTCAGGGCTGACTCCTTTATTACTGGTAGTTTCCAGGGATCTCTGGACAAGAAAGTTCCTTCTGTCTTTGCAGAGTACAAATCCTTCCAAATTAAGGAAGCCATCATCTCGGTGGCCCCTAAAGTGAAAACCTTGGGCATGATGGTTAACTCTGCGGTAGATTCTCATGCCCAGACCAGCTATCTCCAAAAAAACACGGCTTATTATCTCAGGCTAATGAGATATATCAAGCCCTTCCTAAATGAATGTAACCTGGCGACCATTGCCAGAGCTATTATTTTATCACGGCTCGACTATGGCAATGCACTGCTGTTAGGGGCCTCGTCTAAGGACTTAGCGAGATGTCAGGTGATCCAGAACAGTGCGGTTAGGCTAGTAAAAAATCTGAAGAAGAAAGATCATGTCACCCCCGATAGGATTTCCCTTCATTGGCTAAGAGTAGAGGAAGGTATAAAGTTTAAGGCTCTTTCTTTGGTCCACAAGTGCCTCTATGGTAAAGCACCAGAGTATTTGAAAAACAGCCTAGTCCTCTACACACCCAGGAGAAGACTACGATCGGAAGGAAAGTGCCTCATGGTCGTACCCAATTTCAAGCTGAAATCGGGGTTGGGTAGATCTTTTCTGGTACTGGCACCTAAATTGTGGAACAGCCTTCCCGATTCACTGAGGTCAGAAGCAAACCACCTTGTATTTAGGAAACGGATGAAGACACTCCTCTTCAGATAAGATCTCTAACGCTAGTGGCTGTCAGGTCTTCCATGCCAACTGTTTTGCGTCTCTTTATGCCTGCTTTCTTCTCTTCTATGTTGTAATGTTCAAGCGCCCTGATGCCCTCGGGCTACCGGCGCTTTATAAAAATATATACATACATACATACATACATATATATATATATATACACATTCCAGTGTTGTGTAAACCAAGGCATTGGATGGATGTATGTCTGCCCTTTCTTTTTCTGTGGGGCTGGCCGATTTTTCCCTACCGGAATGCACTCTGGTTTTCCACTTGAGTTTTTTGTCGAAGTCAGAGTTCGGAATCGACAACGTGGGCATTGAGGGCTTTTTAAAGGACACTAGCCGCACCACCCGGTCTTTGATCGTCTGAGCCTTCGTCTCCCGTTTAGAGTCGACTTCTTTTATCTTGCTGTATGTTTCTGGGTCTTCGTCCTCTGTACCACTTTCCGTTCCGGAGGTATTCGATCCCGACTCCCCCTCCCATGAGGTGTTTATGTCTGAGTAA
This sequence comes from Ambystoma mexicanum, assembly GCF_040938575.1. Classification (NCBI taxonomy): domain Eukaryota; kingdom Metazoa; phylum Chordata; class Amphibia; order Caudata; family Ambystomatidae; genus Ambystoma; species Ambystoma mexicanum. The sequence goes on along the minus strand of NC_090930.1, from coordinate 859,164,080 downwards.
ACAGATAACTCCATGAGAGAAATGTCCATGTTGTCATTTGTCAACGTGATGTCCAGTGGGCGAGGGGACTCATCAGGACTCACTTTTGGGCGGGCAACAGAAGCAATTTGTTTTTTTGACTCGTCTCTCATGAATTGGCGGTTTGCAGGGAAGTGCCAAGTTCCTTGGAAGGGATAGACCAGTGGCGATTTTAGATCTCAGTATGGGTTTCCTTATAGGCAAAGGTCTATGTCCTATAGGTTTATCCGTTGGTATAACCATTTTCCCATAGTTTTTGTCACCTTTCTTGTTTACTTTAAGTAAACCTTCCTTCAATGGGGATAAACCTGATTTTGGTTTCCTAAATAAGTCAAACAATTTGATGTTGCTAGTTGGCACTGGGGCCTCGAGCTGATCCCGTGTAACCAGGGGCAGAGTATTAGTTGCAATGGAAGACGCTGAACATCCTTCTTTCGGTGCTTGCCTACCCTCCTTCGTTGCTGGGCTAATTGCCCGCACAGAAGGGTCCGTGTTGGTAGAACTGGCCTTATACTTAGTAGTGGAAAATTCCTCAAGAGTACTCTTTGTAGGCAAAACCACCTGCTGGTTTTGAGTCTGCTCCAGGGATGACGGACCACTCTCCAGGCCACCTGCACTCCCTAGTCGAAGACTTGTCCTTTCCGATCTTATTTCTTTTTCTTTTATGATTGGCTCGATGATACTTTTCAAAATATCTGTCGTATGTTCGTCATTTTTTTCGAGTTTCGACTGAATTGCAGAGACGAAGCCTTCTATAAAAATCATTTTAGAAAACATCATTGCAATTGTTAGTAAGTGAATATTGTGGAAAAGGTGGCCCAAGAAGTTGTGTGGATGCGCAACCTTGAGATATTCACAAATCGTGCTAAAAAAAGTCAATATAGAAACAGCTGCAGCCGTGTGGTTAGACTGGTGATTTTCCACTGTCACCTTGAAAAACATGTAACTTAAAAAGTTGCTAGCCTCACAGACTGCGCTTGATCTTGCATTTGTCACACTCTTGTGGCATTAAATAGGTGGGTTTGATCAATTTGTGAAATATATTCATTGATTAGAGACACACCTGGTAAGTGTTGATAAGTAGGGTTCCAAGTTTTAATATCAATAGAGAAACAAATCACTTAGAACACATTACGTCAATCTGACAATATCAATTATTCATTGCTAAGTGCACCCTAGTATTCCCGAGCACTTTACGCATTAGAACATATTACACCAAAACACATTGCGCCAACACGTGTTTCAACCTTCCTAGGTCGTCTTCAGGGCGTCTAAATTACTAACAATTAATCCAACGCATGACTTCAATAGATAAATCCTAATGTGAAAGTCTTTTCGGGTGCTGAGGCCGTGTATTTTCTGCTGGCATCATTAACAAAGACTTATTGGTGATGAAAAGTTGCTATTTTTGCAATGGACAGATTTCCCAGAAATGCGAGCAGAGTTTTGAAGCGAGATATTTATCGCACAAATAGTTTACATTCGCCAGCTTTACGTTTTCTTGCCGCGTTCGGCTTAGCTGCAATGTACTGACTGATGTCTGACGCCTTCGGGCAGTGAATGAATCATCGGCAATTGTTGTTGTGTGGTCCCGAAGCTGATCATTTTGCGACTCTAAGTTTCATAAAGGGGGCCATTACAAGAGCAAAAGCTGCGATCATTCCAGGATCGATTTGGGGATCCTTTTTAGAAGGGGCATCTCCTTGAGTTGATTCCAAGACGGACAAGAGATCCTCATCTGTGGGAGAGGGTTGTCTTCTTTGATGTTTACTTGGAAACGGCGCTTGCTGAGGGAATACTCCTTTGTGGAATCTTTGTGGGGCTCCCTGAGGTAGAATTTTGTTAACTGAGGCAAGAGGCCCCCCCCCATTTATTTGGTGATGACCCCTTACGCTCAGGGATAAATGTGTACGACCCTGAAGTGATCATTTGTTGGGATCTAGGCTGTGGCATAGAGGGATCCAGAAGACTCGAGTAGTCACCCTGTTTTGCTGGTTCGTAATTGAGTAGTTTGTGTGGAAATCGGTGTTCAGTAAGGAAATCCCGAAGGGTTTCCAGCCGTTATCCATTTTTTTTGCTGGGGGTTGATCACTTTTGTTCCCATTTAAAGAACCGAAGACAAAGGGGTTCACAACAGAAGATGCGGTTGGCCTTAGAGAACCAGTCTCATCATCATAAGTTGCGCCCAAATCCTTTGGGGAGGAGAGAGTAGAATTTAAGGGAATCGAATTGGGGGAAACCTCCCGCACTGTGTTCTTAGGGGACGGTCCTGTTTGTGGTTTCGTGCTCTAACCCATATCGTCAGTGGACACCGTGCTATTAAAAAGTCGCCGATTTTCAATTTCTATGGGTGGCACTGATGTATCCGAGGTCTTGGAAGACTATTGGGGCTGTAAGTGAAGCTGTGTGTGGGAGCCTTCCCCTTCTCCTGAACTTGATCCGTTCACCACCTCCTCAGCCGTTTCCACATTTATTTGTAAAATGTTTTCAAATGAGGCAGTACTGCATGTAATGGCTATCTCGGGGTAGCAACCCGCCCCTGTCCTATGTGGCGAGGGCTTTGTGACCGGGGAGTCAACCATTGTAAGCAGTTAGTCAATAAGACCTGGCCAAATTTACTAGGATTTCGGAAGTACCAGGTTGATATACAAGTCTTTCAGAATGAATAAATCTCGCAATTACCTTGCTGCCTTCGTGTCTCCCTGCCGCAGACTGCACTTAGCCGCACTTCCCGACTGAATGTAGCACCACCAGCGCCTAACAGCCGCACAACAGCCGCACAACAGCCTCCGCCCTCTACACCTACCGGGCTCAACGCTGCGAGGGTGAAAGCGGGTGTGTTTTGTTTCCACTTCTTGTCACGTGACTCCTCACGTGACCACCAAGAGAGCTCCGCCCCTCCTGGGACCAGAGCTACGAGCGGTGAGTACAGCTGATGAATTTCTGAAGCAAAAGTCCTCTGTGCTGGCACAAATGTTCCTTTGCCTAAAATGGCCTTGAGAACACGAGGCCCTGTTGCAGCAGCCTTAGCTGGTGGATGGCGTGTTCTATACACGTGGGGCCTCCGATATGACGCACATGCAACTGCAGCCCAGAGTCAAGACGGCCTGCAATAGGTTATCAATCTTTAGTTACTTCAGCTTCAAGTGGTTGACTTACTTTTCACTCCAGGAGCCTCACGTTTTATACAGTTCCAGCACAGGTAATGCTCTGCTATCTCAGCATTTTTTTTAGAAAGGGGAATTCAGCTGTTCAATCAGGACAGTCAGAACCCCTGTGGGAGCTGGTCCTATTCAGTCTGGCAGACAAAGAAGAGGGGAGGTGGAAGACTCCTCCACAATTAATGCCACCCAGACACTCTGGAGCCACTAGGCAAAAACATGGACCTCCCCCTCCCAGAATGGTAGAAGGGCTGGAGTCCAAATGGCATAATTCGAAACTAATGAGAACCACCAACCGCAGGTATTTTCTGTGCTTGAGATGGATTGGCACATGAAAATAAGCATCCTGAAGGTCCAATGACACCAAACAATCCTGGAACTGGAGAGCCTGAAGGATCTGAGAAAGTGTGACCATCTTGAACTTGTCCTTCCTGAGGAATTTATTCAAGAATCTCAAGTCCAAGATGGGTCTCAGTCCTCAGTCCTTTTTGGACATCAAAATATATGGGGAGTACCAGCCCCTGTTCCTCTCCGCTACATGTAATGGTTCTATAGCACCTCTTTCTAGGAGGGTTAACATGTCCTGCACAAGGAGCGGATCCGGAATACTCAGAGTGGTTCCCCAGTGGATTGTTCTGAGGTCTTCTTATAAAAGGGAGGCAATGACTGAGGGCTATGGTTTCCAAAGCCCAGGCATTCGAAGTAATGTCTTGCTATTCTTTCAGATACTGAGACAGTCTGCGCATGACAGTTCTGGTAGCCATTTATCTGCTGATGCCATCAGCAGAATCCAATCCCGATTGAAAGGACTCACATGGCTTTTTTGCCATCCTTAATAGCTTAGCAGCTGCCCCTTTAATCCCCTTCAGGAATGTTCTCTGCTGCCATGAAGATCCAGTCCCATAGAATATACAAAAATGTTGCGAGGGCACAAGTGGAGTGGACAGATTCAGTGACAGGCTCCCTGCAGAAAATATCTTCCCGCCCATCCATCTACGTGCTTATCAGGAGATATGCTACGGTACGCTGCCTGTTTTGAAGTAGCCGAAGCTGCCTGCACCACCAGACTCTCCAGAGTGGGGTGTTTTGACAGGTATTCTGGGTTGCTACTGGAGGGGCAGTATTTTTTTGTCAGGTTCTTGTCAACTGCCGGATTAAACTCTGGAGTCTCCCAGTTAACTTTTTTTGTAGTGCCACATGAAAGGGCAAAAAGGGTTCAGTCTGAGGACCCTTGTCCGAAATGTCAGAGGTCGTCTTGGTCATAGGGTAATAAGAGCCTACTCCAACCCAAATACTCAACCACCTTTGACATACAGCAGACGATAGAAAGTCTGCGTGTTACCCTGGTTCAGGCTTTCCGAACTCAGGTTCTGGGGATGTATCAACCCCACTTGCATTTTCTTTGTAGATGTCGATTTTGGAAGGGCGTTAGGAACCAACGGTGTGGTTGGCAAATGTGGCGCAGCCTGCATCTGAGTCTTCGGCGCTGATGTGGACATCGAGGACTTAAGCAGCGTCGAGGGCCTGGCGGGAGTCGAAGGCACCGCTGGCGTCGAAGGTATTGATGGCATAGATGACCAACTTTTCCCCATGTCTCTTGTGATACTCGACGGCTCCCAGTGCGGATCACGTCTTTTACCCGGGCTCGAGGGCATAGAGGTTTTCGGCTGAGACCTCTCCCCTTTGCGCTTCATCCGAAGACTCAGTCGGAGCATCGCTTTGTCTGTCAAATATTCAACATTTGCTCCCTGAAGGCTTACCACCTAGCTGGTGTTGATTTTTTTGAAGGGCATGAGACACTTTCATGGGAACCGTCAGATGAAGTACACAAAGGCGACCATCGGTGCATCCTCTTCGACTTTTTCGATGGAGTGATGTGAACCACTCCTCGACCTAGAACGATTAGCCGCCTTCCTCCGAGGAGAGTCATCATTCAACTAGTCAGTCAAAGGCCTAGTGGTTCGGGTAGGTGACTTTTTGGGGATTTTCCCCATCTTAAGTTTTCCCTTCTGTTCCCGCAAGACCTTTTCAGTCATGGATTGGCACTTGAAATAATCAGTAGTATCGCGACTTCCCCGAGGCACCACAGGCAGATGCGATGCGGGTCAGTGGGTGACATTTTCTACCTACAATCTCTGCATTTCTTAAAACCGGACTTCGGTGTCGACAGTGTTAGACGGCAAATTAGATGATTTTTGTAACGTACCTCACAAGATGACGCCAACGGGCGCTGCGCGTGCTATACATGCCCTTCAATGACATCACCCATGACAAAGGCCTTCGTGGGACAGACTCAACGTCATTGAAACAGCACCCTCTGGCGGAAAAAAATCCGAAGCAGCTGAAGCTGGACAAGTGTCAAAGTTGAGGAATTCGTGGGAGGACACAATCCATTTCAATGGTAGTTACTTGAGGATATATAAAAATAATCATAAGGGAGGACCCCAAGGGTCCCCTGCAACACTTCCCATAAGCTACAGTAGTAACACAGATGCCTTTAAGAGCTATGGAGCAGACAGACTCCATAATACAGGTATGTACAAAGAATAGAGTTCCAAAAGACAGAGCCCACAAGAATGAACAGACAAAGGCCATACACGCATGGAGGGTTTGCAGCCCCGGACTTCAAGACATACCAGTTGGCGGCACAAACTCAATATGGGGCCTACTAGTTTGCGCCTAAGGAGTCGCTCCCACATGTCAAGTTTGAAAGCCACTTGGCGGGTATGTGTGATGTTGTTAGGTCCCCGATTTGTGGACCCATGCGCTTTCAAGCCTGGTGTATGTTGTGGAGTTTGGTTGGGGTCCCAAACCCTTACGAGAGTTATCCTTTGTGGTATTGCACAACGTCTTTTTCCATTGTGTATGGGGGTTCAAAGCAGTAGTGGACCCAGGAGGAATTTGGCACATTAGGGAGCATGTTTTGTGAAGGGAATTTCATCCTAGCAGACGATGTTGCAACACTTCCACAATCCAAATCTTCACACTGGCTGTAGTACACAGGTGGTCGTAGAGCCTTTAAGAGGTGATGGTGTGCTTCCCGACTAAGCCAGAGAAGGATTCCCTGTTGGGGTACATTATAGACGCTTACGCCTCCAGGTGCATGGTTTCTTCTCTATACAGCCTAATCCAGACCAGAGCGCTGTCGACCCTGGCCAAACTCAGCTCGAAATGAGCACTAAATTTGGGCCTGGACATCACAGATGAGATGGGGCAACGTGTGAAGATTTCTGATGTCTCCTACAACTCCTGGTTTCGCCTTAAGGTTTTACACAGGTACCATTATACCCCAGCCCAAATTAAGCTCTTCGCCTCTGAGAACACCGGCTGCTGCCCAAGATGTGATGGTGAGAATGCTGGGTATTACCATATGGTGTGGGGATGCCCTAAACTGGATAAATATTGGATGGATGTTTGCACTATGCTTACAGATCTGACTGTATACAGGTTAGATGCTACCTCCATGCAATGCCTTTTCCATGTATTTGATGGTCAAATTGGGAGAGTACGTACGGTGGTGAATTTAAGTTTAGTGCTTGCAGTGTCTATTATTGCACTGGTCATGACCCACTTGAACGACTACTGACCAGTGGTTGCAAGCTATAGTATGGGCCGGCGATACTGAACAATGAGCCTCTATACAGCCACTGAGTCCCAAGAGACCCAAGCAGTCTTTCAAAAACTACCTTGCAAGCACGAAGCCTCCACACAGTCTAAAGGGGATTAAAACTATGTGCTCCTTCACTGTATCCTGTTCTCAGTGTGCATGAGTTTCACGCGCAATGACATGCTTCTCTACTTCTGTATGTTTTTTTGGAACTCCACTCCATCGGTTCACACTAGTGCCATGAAAAATGCAGCTGGTCTTCATGTGAAAGTGTAATAATTATGTATTGCTTTGAACCAAGTGCTTTAACACAGAAAGTTTAAAACAAAAAAGGTCTGCTAACTTAATGTTGCTCAGGCAATAACTGCACCTACTCCGTTACATTCTAATGCCGTGGACAGTAGTTACTGGTTAAAAACGACTACTGCAGGAACTAGTACATGGGGTCCCTAAAATATACAGTGAAAACCTGGGAAGTACCCGAAGTACGGCTGTTGGCTGGGAACGCTGGGACTGCTCGGACTGCTGGATTAAGAACGCCACTGAGGCGCCGTTCTTCGCGGCGTCAAATTACCTCGTAGAAGAAGCGGTCAGGACGTACATAAAGGCAACACGGAAGTTGCCTGACTCTGAGATGTTCTGATTGGCCATTTCTTTTGCAATCACGCCCTGACCCCGCCCACTCGTAGCGTCAAATACGCTGGTCACTGCGCACCTGCGCGCACCTGGGAAGTACCCGAAGTACGGCTGTTGGCTGGGAACGCTGGGACTGCTCGGACTGCTGGATTAAGAACGCCACTGAGGCGCCGTTCTTCGCGGCGTCAAAATACCTCGTAGAAGAAGCGGTCAGGACGTACATAAAGGCAACACGGAAGTTGCCTGACTCTGAGGTGCATGACGTATAAACTTTAATAGCTAAAAGCTATCTGATTATAACGGTTCTGAATAATGAGGATGAGGACGAGGTGTGTTTGTTTCTGATGCTCTGCCTCTCCTCTTTCAGATGTTCTGATTGGCCATTTCTTTTGCAATCACGCCCTGACCCCGTCCACTCGTAGCGTTAAATACGCTGGTCACTGCGCACCTGCGCGCGCACCTGGGAAGTACCCGAAGTACGGCTGTTGGCGGTTTGCTGCGTTGTGCGGTGTGCAGTTGTGCAGACGTGTGTGTGCTGAATTACATAATCGAAGGCCTGTACGAAGACTTAACAGGTCAGCCAGTTGACAAAGGCAAAACATCTATTGGAGTGAAAGAAGTTGATCTGAGTAAGGTACGCGAAGGTAATCACGTGTGTATGCTTGATTGAAGGTACGGTTTTTTCGCCACAGATCATAAGATTAGTAATGAAAAGGAAGTTTGCCAGGGGTAAAAAAGACCCAGCTATAGCAATGAATATAATAAAAACGCGCCGTATGAGCATGGCGCATGCTATTGCAATAGCTCTTCCACTACCCTCCGACTCGGATGAGGATCTAATTGAATGTGCCCAAAATGAATCCGACAGATTAATTGCTGAAAATCTGGATGATGTGATCCCTGTCTCCTCTCAGTCCCTGTTCAATGAAGAGCAGAGACTGGAAGGATCTGATGGGACCGAGATAGGATGGAATGCGAGAAATCATCCACAACCAAGACTGAATACTGTCTCATTTATTGACACACCTCACATATTTACCTCTGGTGAAATAACTTTACTGGGTTTATCTGAACACTTTGATTCATCTACACAATGTTCGAATGAAGTACGGAACATAGGGAATGTAGAGGAAGCTCTAAGTGAGTCCAGTCGATCTCCGAGATCAGAGAGAAAGGATGAGATTCAGGATTTCATACTAATAGAAATGAAGTCGCAGACTCATACTCTAAAAGAAATCTTGCTTGCCTTGACAGCTTTCCCGCAAATGCTAGCTGAAAATATGAAAAAATGGAAATTAATGTCAGGAGAAGGCGCCCTCAATACTACACCTAATACACTGAGCATTGGGGATCAGGACGCGGATGAGTTGCATTTGATTCTCCCTAGTCCAGAAATGGCAGACATTGAACAGAGTGTTATCGAGGTGCACAATACTAGGAAGAAGGATAGCTTGACGGGAGATTTGCATATTCCTGCGGCCGCCAATGCTCCTATCAGAGTGGCGGATATATTTAATGTCAGGATCTCTAAAAAAAAAATGAAAAAAAATAGACAAAAACAGGCTCGTGCTCTAAAGGCCATGAATGCTTCTGCCTTAAAGTCCTTGAGTGATATTGAGACACGTAACCCTGATTTAGCACTGGGAGTGAACTCAGCTACAGGTCAGCCAAAGGATGGGGTTGATGCATGTATGGACGCTGATAAGCTTAAGAGAAGAACAAGTTACTTTCTTACCTGGTAACGTTCTTTCGATGGGATGGTCCGACGACGTATTCCATATCTATGACATGTAATCACCACAGCTGTGCTGCTTCGGAAACTTTTTCGGCGTCTGCGTCCTGCGTCGATGACGTCGATGCGCCGCCGTCGAGGACCTCCTCCGACGTCCGACGTCATCCGATGTGATAAGTAGGACGCACGACGCCAGTAGCCTCAGTTGTAGTTTTTTCCCCCAGAACGTGTGACATTAGTCAACTGCCAGTCCGACACAAAGCCTTGCGGAACGTAAGCTGCAATCGCAACAGAAATTCTGCAGCGGGGAAGGCAGGGTGGGAGCGATATGGAATACGTCGTCGGACCATCCCATCGAAAGAACGTTACCAGGTAAGAAAGTAACTTGTTCTTCGAGGGGATTGGGTCCTCCGACGTATTCCATATCTATGACAGACTCCCAAAGCAGTACCAAATCAAGGAGGAGGGAAAGAATTTAGAAACAAAATTTAGAATAGCCAATCAAATAGCAGAGCAAAGGACCGCCTTGCCAAAAGCCAGATCCTGCCCTCTGATGGAATCGAGGGAATAATGCCGTACAAATGTATGTACTGAAGCCCAGGTGGCAGCATCACAGATGTTGCGAATAGGAACACCCCTCTGCAGGGCAGTAGATGCAGCCACGCCCCTGGTAGAATGGGCCCGCAAGCCAGCCGGTGGGTCCTTACCCGCCAAGCGGTAACACTCCGAGATGGCCAAAATAATCCAGCGTGACAAAGTCGGTTTCGTCACAGCTTGCCCCAAGCGCTTACCAGCGTAACCAATAAAGAGTTGATCGTCCACTCTGACCCGGGACATGCGAGAAACATAAAAGCTCAAAGCTCTCCTAGGATCAAGCCTATGGAGCCTCTCCTCTTCCTTACCAGGATGCGGAGGAGGATAGAAAGCCGGAAGAACAATCTTCTGGGCCAAATGAAATTCCGTCACTACCTTTGGAAGAAAAGAAGGACGAACTCGAAGGACAACCCTGTCCTTGTGAAATACAGTGAAGGGTGGCTTAACAGAAAGTGCCTGCAACTCACTCACTCTGCGAGCGGAAGTAACCGCAACTAGAAACGCAGTTTTCAAAGACAACAGCCTCAAAGGGCAAGAATGTAAAGGCTCAAACAGAGCACCCATAAGAAACCTAAGAACAAGGTTTAAATCCCAACCGGGCACCAGGAAAGGCGACGGAGGGAACACATTAGTGAGCCCTTTCAGAAACTGAAATTAAAGGGATTTTAAAGTAAGAACATTCTTCAGATGAGCGCTTAAAGATGGACAGCGCCGCCAGGTAACCTTTAATGGTACCCCACTTGCAAGCCCCTGTGGGCCAAAGAAAGCAAAAAGGACAGAACCATGGGGATGTCACATGCAAAAGGATCCACATTCTGAACTCTGCACCAGTCGCAGAACTTACGCCAACGGCAACGGTACAGAGACTTAGTTGCGGGCCTTCGGGCCGAAAGCAACACCTCCATCATGTCTTCAGGGAGGTCCCAATCCTTATACCTCAACCTTTCAGAAGCCAAGCGTGAAGGTTGAGGGATCCGACCTCTGGATGGAGAACCTGACCCCCCTCCCGTGAGAGCAGATCGTCTCGGTAGGGAAGACGACGTGGAGGGCAGATGGACAAGTCGAGAAGGTCCGGGTACCACGTCCTCCGAGCCCACGCCGGAGCAATGAGGATCATCCGGGAACCGAACTTCCGCAACCTCCGCAGCACTTGCGGGATGACGGGGACTGGAGGAAACGCGTACAGCAGCGGGAATGACCACTCCACCACAAACGCGTCGCCTAAGGCTCCTTTCGGAGGAAATTCCCGCGAGCAAAACCTCTCGCACTTCCGGTTGACACTGGAGGCGAAGAGATCCACTTGAGGGGTCCCCCAAAGGGCGAAGATCTCCAGGAGAATCTCCTGAGCCAACTCCCACTCGTGAGAGATCGCGCTCTGCCTGCTCAGAGCGTCCGCCGTCACGTTTTCGTCTCCGGCCAGATGAACTGCCGAGATCGAAACTTCCTGCCGGATGGCCCAGAACTCGAGCTGCATCGCCTCCCTGCACAGAGGAAGTGACCCTGCCCCCCCCTTTTTGTTGAGGTAGTGCATGGCCACAGTGTTGTCCGTCATGATCAGGACAGCCTTTCCTCGCACAGTCGGCAGAAAAGCCTTCAGGGCTAGCCTGACGGCCCTCAGCTCCAACAGATTGATATGGAGTCTGGACTCCGACGGAGACCAACGACCGCTGACTGTCAGCCCGTTGGCATGAGCTCCCCATCCCGTGAGGGATGCATCCGTCACGATCGTCACCTCCGGCCAGGGTAGCCAAAACGGAGCCCCCTTCATCAAGTTGCCTTCGACAGCCCACCACAGAAGGTCCCGGGCGACCGAGGGCGGCACCTGAACCGGGTCCGACATCCTGCCGGAGGACTGCGACCATTGCGTCTTGAGTGCCCACTGCAAAGATCTCATCCGCAGGCGAGCCTCTGGCACCAGAAGAATGCAGGATGCCATGAGGCCGAGCAACCTCAAGAACTCGAACGCCGGGAGCGTCTGGGCATGCTGAAACTTGTGCACCATCTGCTGAATGTGAAGAGCCCTCACCTGGGGAGGAAAACACTGCCCCAGGGAAGTGTCGAGCACTGCTCCGATGTACTGGAGCCTCTGTGTTGGCGTCAAATGGGACTTCTTTAAATTGAGGGAGAAGCCCAGCCTGTGAAGGGAGTGGCAGGCGACGGACAGATGATCCAGGACTTGCTCGGGAGAGCACCCCCTGATCAACCAATCGTCCAGGTAGGGGTAGACGTGAATCCCCCCTTGCCTGAGATGCGCTGCCACCACCACCATGAGCTTGGTGAAAACCCTCGGGGCGGAGGTCAAACCGAACGGCAGGACCCGAAACTGAAAGTGCGAGTCGCCAACCGCGAACCTCAGGTACTTCTTGTGCTTGGGATGGATCGGCACATGGAAGGAACAAGTTACTTACCTGTAACTGTTGTTCTCCAGCATGGGTCTGGCATGGATTCACATGCTCATGAATATTCCCCGTCGTCAGGCTGGGAATCCTCGGTAAAGAAAAAACCAGTATCAGTTTCGTTTCTGATCTGTCTTTCGTAGTAATAACCAATCACTGGTCTCTGCGTCATACTGACCACAGCCAATGACTGCCCTCTACCTAAGCACCGCCTCTGGCAGCCATCTTCAGATTTGGAAGCACGTGAAGTGGCAGTATGACCAAGTGAAGAGCCGCAGAGGGGTAGGCGGGAGGGTTCGCATGTGAATCCATGCCAGACCCATGCTGGAGAACAACAGTTACAGGTAAGTAACTTGTTCCTTCTCCAGCATGGGGTCTGGCATGGATTCACATGCTCATGAATAAAGAATACATAGCAGTACACACATGCACAACCACGGGAGGTGGCAAAGGCTCAACATTAAGCATCACATCAACTCAACATTAAGCATCTTACCTCCTCACCAGGCTCACCTCAGGCGAACAGGTTGCGCAGCACTGCTTGGCCGACCCTGGACTCCTCCCTGGAATCCCGGTCGACGCAGTAGAATTTCGTGAAGGTGTGCGTCGACCTCCACGTAGCAGCCCTGCATATGTCCAGCAGGGGCACACCAGATAGGAACGCCGTGGTAGCTGCGATCGCTCTGGTGGAATGGGCTCTCGGACGGCCAGGCAGCGGTCGGTTTGCCAACCGGTGACAGTACATGATACAGCCGGAGAGCCATCTGGAGATGGAAGCCTTCGAGAGAGCCTTCCCCTGATTGACAGGTCCAAAGTTCACAAAGAGTTGTGACGTCTTCCGAAAACCTTTCGTGCGGTCCACGTAGAACTTCAGCGCTCTAGCTACATCCAGCGAGTGCAAAGTCCTCTCAGCCGGCGACGAAGGCGACGGGAAGAACACAGGTAACACCAAGGGTTCGTTGAGATGAAAGTCCGACGGTACCTTGGGCATGAAGGAGGGGTGCGTCCTGAGCACTACCCTCGTGTCGTGGAAAGTCAAGTACGGGGCCTTGCAGGAAAGGGCCTGGATCTCTCCCACTCGTCGTGCGGAGGTGATGGCCACGAGAAAAGCTGTTTTCCACGATAGAAACTTCAACGGGGCCGAGTGTAGAGGCTCGAACGGAGGTCCCATGAGTTTGGTCAGCACCACGTTGAGCTCCCACGCCGGGGCCGGAGCCTTCACCGGCGGGAACGATCTGAACAGTCCCTTCATGAACTCTTTCACCAGACGATGAGACCACAAGGACGTCCGGCCCGTGGTTCTGGTGTATCGGGAGATCGCAGCAAGATGAATCTTGATGGACGCGTGTGCCAGTCCAGCTTTGGCCAGCGTCAGCAGGTACGGCAGCACTTGGGGAGCCGTAATCCGTAGAGGGTTAATCTTCTGTGCGTGGCACCAGACAGAAAACCTCTTCCATTTGTGTCCGTAGCATTTAAGAGTCGAGGACGCCCTGGCCTTTGCAAGAACCTCTCTGCAATCGGCCGGTATGTCGTATCCTCCAAACTCTAGCGCTGCAGGAGCCAGGCCTGCAAGTTCAGCGACTTCGGGTCGTGGTGGAGGATGGCGCCTCCTTCCCTGGAGAGTAGATCCGCGTCCGCCGGCAGCTTGATTGGCGGGGACGCCGACAAGTCCAGAAGGTCCGGGAACCATATCTGCCTCGGCCACGCAGGTGCGACGAGGATCATCCTGCACCGTGACCTCTTGAGCTGGTTGACGAGCCGGATTAGCAGAGGCAAGGGAGGGAATGCGTAGAGGAACAGGCCCTCCCAGGGGAACGAGAAAGCATCGCCCATGCTCCTCGTCTGGGGATCCCTGCTGGCGAACCTCCGGCACTTGGTGTTCGTCGCCGTCGCGAACAGGTCGATCTGGGGTGTGCCCCACCGTCGGAAGAGGCGATCCACCAGATCCTGCCGTAGTTCCCACTCGTGGCACGAGCGCAGATCCCTGCTGAGTGAGTCGGCGATGGTGTTTTTTATCCCTGCCAGATGAAACGGCACCAGAAGAATCCCTTGGGCGACGGCCCAATGCCACAGGTCCTGCGCCTCCTTGGACAGCGCTGGGGACCTGGTTCCGCCCTGTTTCCTGATGTAAAACATGGTGGTGGTGTTGTCGGTGAAGATCCTCACCACCTTGCCCTTGAGGGACGGAAGGAAGGACCTGAGGGCCCAAAACACTGCACGGAGCTCCAGGACGTTGATATGCAGGGACTTCTCCGTCGGGAGCCAGAGTCCCCTTGCGTGCAGATTTTCGGTGTGCGCTCCCCACCCTTCTAGGGAGGCATCCGTGGTCACAGTCACCTGGTGGGCTGGGGTCTGGAAGTCCATGCCCGCCGTCAGATGCGCGCGGGTGCCCCACCACCGTATCGCTCGTCGGAAACTCTCGTCGAGCTTGATCCTTTCCTCGAAGCTGCCCGTCGTCTGGATCCAGCGCGCATCCAGGAACTCTTGCAACGGGCGCATCCGGAGCCTGCACATGGGAATGAGGTAGATGCAGGAAGACATCATCCCGAGGAGGGACTTGATGGACCTCACCTTGGCCGCGTCGGCCACCAACATCCGTTGCACCTTGCCCAGGATGGTCCTGGTCCTCTCCTCCGACGGGGAGGCCAGAAGGGACACTGTGTCGAGCCTCGCTCCCAGAAACAGTGCGACTTGCGCGGGCACCAGGTGGGATTTGGCGTAGTTCACGGAGAATCCCAGGTCCGTGAGGAGTTGGACGGTCCTTGCCGTGTGGACCACGGCGAGCTCCCTCGTCTTGGCGCGGATGAGCCAGTCGTCCAGGTAGGGGTAGACGTGAATCCCCTCGCGGCGCAGCTGCGCCGCCACCGGTGCGAGGCACTTGGTGAAAACCCTGGGTGCCGACCGCAGTCCGAAGGGAAGGGCTTTGAACTGGTAATGACGCCCTTGGACCACGAATCTGAGGAATTTTCGGTGCCCCTTTAGGATGGGAATGTGGAAGTAGGCATCCTCCAAATCCAACGACGATAGGAAGTCTCCTTCCTCCAGCTGACCCAGGACGTGCTGGAGGGTGACCATCCGGAACTTCTGCGCCTTGATGAACTTGTTCAGGCGTCGCAGGTCCAGGATGGGGCGCCATCCTCCCGTCTTCTTCTTCACGAGGAAGTAACGCGAGTAGACTCCGGAGCCCCGAAGCCTCTTTGGGACGCGTTCGATGGCGCCCTTTCTGAGCATCGCCTTTACCTCCAGGAGAAGTTGAGGGACGTGAAGTTCTTTCCTGGCCACGGGGGGGGGACGCGCGGGCACCTTCTTTGAAACTCGAGCGCGTGGCCCCGGGCCAGGGCGTCCAGCACCCAACGGTCGGTGGAGATGGACTCCCACACGCTGACGAAGCCCGCCAGCCGGCCTCCCACCGGGGTGCTTCGGTGGGGGCCCGACCCCACGGCCGGTTCAATCCTGCTTGGACGCGGCCTTGCCGCCTTGGCCTCCTTGGCGACGACGGCGGGGTCCGCCAGACTTGCCTCGTCCTCTGTAGGCCTCTTGCGACGACGAGCGGGCCGCTTGACGGTAGGAAGCGAAACCGCCGCCGGAACCTTTGGAGGCGCCCTTGCCTCCGCCGCTCCGAAAGGGCGTCCGCCGTTGCTGCAGTACTCCAAGGGCCCGGGCCGTCTCAGTATCCGCCTTGATGGCCTGAAGGGAATCGTCCACTGTCTTCCCAAACAGGTTGTTCCCGTCGAAGGGCATGTCCAGGACCCTGGTCTGGACGTCCTGCCGAAAGTCCGTAGCCTTGAGCCATCCGCGACGTCGAAGGCAAACGCCGTTGCCCATCTGGCGGAACCCAGTGTCGGCGATGTCCGTCGCCACGGTGATGGCGTGGTCCGAGGCCACCTCACCTTCCTGCAGGATCTCAAGGGCCTCCGCCCTCTTGTCGTCCGGCAGAAAATCCAGCAGGGGAGCTATCTTGTACCAGAGTTCCCTGTCGTAGCGGGCCACGATAGCCAAGGCGTTGGCCGCTTTAATCGTCGTCGCCGCCGACGAGATGACTCTGCGTCCCATGGCATCCAATTTCTTTCCCTCGCCGTCCGGCGGGGAAGTCGACGTGGAGGCCGCACCCCCCCCCCGCTTTCTTCCTGGCTGCCGCGGAGACGACGGAGTCCGGGGTAGGCTGCGCCCGGAGGCATAGGGGGGGCCGAGTCCGGGACCCGGTACTTTTTCTCGTACCGGTCTCTTCTCGCTGGCGTCGTGGAAGGGTTCTTGAGGAGGGAAAGGCCCTCATCCCAAATGTCGTCCAACAGAGGCACTGCGAGGACCGTCTTCCTCTTGGTCTCGCGCCGTTGGTAAAGGAAGCCTTCCTTTTTCTTCTCCTCAGGGCAGAGTTGGAAAAGCTCGGATGCCCTGGCGATCATTGAGTGGAACGATCCAATCTCGTCGGGCGGAGAAGCCCTGGTGGGAGGCGACGACGGAAAATCCTCGTCGTATGCCTCGTCGTCCGTACCCGTCGCTGCCGTGTCAGTCCCCGTATCATCCCCTCGGGTGGACGGGGAGGAGGGCTGGACGGGGCGCGACGGTTGAAAAGGAGGCGGTGGATGAATCCTTCTTTTCTTGGTAGGGGGAACACCAGAAGGTCCCGGTTCTGGATCCCCCGACGGGAGAGGTTCCTCCGTCGGTAACGGTAGTCTCGTCCTTATCTCGGAGCATAAGGACTGTATAGCCAACAAAATGGCCGCTGAGTTGTCTTGCGGCGCTGGCAGAGGGGAATCCGACGGGCGAGCAGGGGCCCCGTCGGTATCCTCGACGATGTCGTCGTCGTCACCTGCGTCGGGGCCCATTCTGACGGGCTGGTCTTGTTCCACGCCTAGGCCGTGGCTTAAGACCTCGATCAGTTCCTCTTCTGAGGTTGAGGCCGAATCTACGACGACGCCCTGCCCCCCCTTCTTCCCCACGGAGGGTTTCACGGGGGTCCTATCGATGGGCACGAAAGAAGACTCCCTCCGAGGAGGCAGGGAGATTCTGGGCCCCGAGGCCGCCACCACTGGTGCAGCCTCCACAGGCTGGGCCAGGGCCGCCGCGACCGTTTCGATAGAGGGCTTGGTCGAATGGATCAAGGCCTTCACCACCTTAGGTGCGCTCACCGCCTTATCCTTGAGGGAGGGGGCACTGCCACGCTCCTCCTCTGCCTTAGAGCTCGACCGGGGTCTCTCCAGGAGCTTCGCCGGGTGCTCGGCCTTCCTCTTACCCGACCCAGAGCGTTGGCTCGTGGTTGATGGTGCCGGGGAGGGTGCGCCCTACCTGGCGCCCGTAGAGCCCGACCGTTCGGCGCTCCCGGTGCCAGCGGACTCGCGGTGCTTGGCCTTATGTTGGGCCCCCGTCGCCGGGGCGCCCTCAAAGGTCTTAGAAGACCGCTCAGATTTCTTCTTCTTCTCGCCAGACGGGCTCTTACCCTCCAGCCAGCTGGCGAGACGTTGATGGCGGTCCTTCATGGTCCGTTCCGACATGTTGCCGCAAAACGCACAGTCCTTCTCCACGTGCGTCTTGTCCCCATGAAGGCAGTAAAGGCAGAAAGAGTGTTCGTCCTCCTTGAAGACGTTCTGCAGCTGGCATCCAGGGCAGGCCCTGAACAGCTTTCCGGGCGTCGAGCTTCCCTTCTCCTGGGCCATCTCCGAGACCGGGCCTGAGAAGCTTCTGGAGTCCTCCGAAGTGTAGCTCGACGAAATCTTCACCCTTGAGGGGCACAGATGAATCCGACACGGGTCCCCGTTGATCGGATGTAGGATCGGTGGAGCTTGAGGCTCTTTTGACCGAAAGAATCGAAGTTTTTGTGAAAAAGCGCGAAAAATTAGCACTAACGCTCGAGAGCAATAGCACGAGGATCCCAACACATGAACGTGCGGTAAAAATCTGAAGATGGCTGCCAGAGGCGGTGCTTAGGTAGAGGGCAGTCATTGGCTGTGGTCAGTATGACGCAGAGACCAGTGATTGGTTATTACTACGAAAGACAGATCAGAAACGAAACTGATACTGGTTTTTTCTTTACCGAGGATTCCCAGCCTGACGACGGGGAATATTCATGAGCATGTGAATCCATGCCAGACCCCATGCTGGAGAAGTAAGCATCCTTGAGGTCGAGTGACACCAACCAGTCCTGAAGCTGAAGGGCCTGGAGGACTTGGAGGACTTGAGAGAGAGTAACCATCTTGAACTTGTCCTTCCTGAGGAGTTTGTTCAAACCGCGCAAGTCCATGATGGGTCTCAATCCCCCGTCTTTCTTCGAAATCAAAAAATAAGGGGAATACCATCCCTCGTTCCTCTCCGCTACAGGCACCAGTTCTATGGCGCCTTTCTCCAGCAGGGCTTGAATTTCCTGCGCAAGGAGCGGATCCGGACACTTCAAAGAGAGGTTCCCCGGTGGATTGTCGCGAGGCCTGTGCCGAAAGGGAAGACAGTAGCCGTGGGTTATGATCTCCAGAACCCACACATCTGAAGTAATGGCACGCCACTCTACAAGATGCTGCGCCAGCCTTCCCCCAACCGGCGAACCATGGTACATGGCCTCATGACTGAGTAGGAGCGGCTGCGGCGTTACCTGAGGGCAAAGAGGCAACTGCCCGAGCGGCCTTGGCACCACGGGTACCTTGTCGTCCACCTCTGGTACCCCTGCGTTGGCCCCTTTGACTGCCAGCTCCTCTCGCTCTACCAAAGGACGAGTAATAGCGAAAGGAGCCACCCCTCCACTGCTGTCCCCTAGGACGAAAAAGCGGAGGTTGGCGAACTGCAGCGCCCAACGACTTCGCTGCAGCTTTTGAGGTCTGCAACCTCGCAAGGCTCTCGTCAGCCTTGCTGCCAAAAAGATGTTCACCATCAAAGGGCATGTTGAGGAGCCGGGACTGCACATCAGGAGCAAACCCCGACTTCCGCAACCACGCAAACCTGCGTATCACGGTGCTCGCCGCCATGGACCTACTGACGCATTCAGCTAAGTCCAAACCCGACTGAACGGACTCACACATGGCATCCTTACCATCCTGGACCATAGCAAGGAAACCATCCCGTTCGACCCCTTCGGGAATATGTTCAGCCGCTAACGCAACACAGTTCCACAGAGTGTGCGTGAAACGCGACAAGGCACAAACGGAGTTGGCCGCCTGAAGCGCCATACCACCAGAAGAAAACACCTTCTTCGCCCAGCCATCAAAACGTTTGTCGTCCCTATCAGGAGGGATGGTAGGGTACGACGCCTGCTTTGCCGGGGCCGTGGCCGCCTGCACCACCAAACTTTCCGGAGTGGGGTGCCTGGTCAAGTAGCAGGGGTCGCCACCGGCTGGACGGTATTTTCGCGACAAGGATCTGCCCACTGCCGGGAGACTCCCCGGAGCAGTCCAAGCCGCCGCCACCCTACGCTGTAAAGCCATATGGAACGGCAGTACCGGGTCAGTTGGGGGACCAACATCAAGGATGTCCGTCAGATCATCCTGCACAAACTCCCCTGGGGGAGCAGACCATCCCAGATACTCAGACACCCTAGCCATAAGGCGCCGGTATGAGGAATCGGCATGGGAGCCAGGCTCAGGCCGACCAAATTCCACCTCCGGAGAGGTGTCCAGTCCACTGGCATCATGCAGCGACTGCCTCAAATCGTCAAATTGACTATGGCCCGAGACAATGTCATCCGGCACCTGACTAGGAACCAGGCCATCCGAATCCTCATCCGCCTCTGAAATATAATCCAAGTGGTGGAAAGGCACCCGAGAGTGCCTGCTCTTAACCAGAGCCTTCCTAGGGGGAACACCCGAGACACGGGGCACCTCCGACACGAAAGGCGTTGAGAGGATCGGCGTCGACGTCGAGGAAGTCGGCGTCGACGTCGAGGAAGTCGGCGTCGAGGAAGTCGGCGTCGAGGAAGTCGGCGTCGACGTCGAGGAAGTCGGCGTCGAGGAAATCGGCGTCGACGTCAGATGCAGCGCCTCCAGTATCGGCGGCGTCGACACAGCCCTCGAAGCCGGAGCTCCGAGCGTGTCCCTCGACGACCTGACAGTCGACGGCTTCGACGACTTCCTCGGAGCCGGAGCCTCGAGAAAGCCTGTCGACGCCCTCGACGCCTCAGACGTCGATGTCTTCCTCGAAGACATCACAGGTGCACACGGTCTCGATCGCGTCGAGGACCGGGACCTGGAACGGGTACGGCGAGAACGAGCCCCCTTGTCCGAACGGGACCTCTCCCGTGACTCGCGCCGACCACTCTTGCGAGCGGTGGCTCTCGACCTCTCACGGCCGACCCCACTCGGGGGCGCGGACGGTTGAGTACCCTGCGACTCAAGAATCGCCAACATCTTCTTCCCGAAGGAAGCCCATTCCTCCGGCGTCGCACGGCTGGTGGGGTAACCGACGTGCCGGGCAGAGTCCTCTGAAGAGGACCTGGAAGGCGACCGGTGTCGGCGCTTCCGAGAATGCCTCGAAGAGGCTGAGGAGTGGCGAGACCGACTCCTAGAAGAAGACCGACGAGACTTCCGACGTTGACGCGGAGAGTCACCCCTCGAATCATCCGTCGAAAGCCCCGCCGACTTCGACTTCCGGGGCTTGGACACCCGACCTACCAACAATTTCTTCTTACGTTCGCGTAAGGCCTTGGACGTGAGCGACAGGCAGTCGACACAGTCATCCGTGTCGTGGGCCTCCCCGAGGCACCAGAGGCAGGCATCGTGCGAGTCAGTCACCGACATCTTGGACCCACACTCCCCGCACTTCTTGAAGCCCGGACGCGGGGTTGAAGACGAAGTGGAAGACATCGTCGAAGGAATAATTTTCACAAACGAACAGGTTCGAAGAACCGGAAAGAACAGAACTCCAATGAGTCGAGGCTAGAACCGAGAAACACGAAGCAACACGTTCGCGGAAAAAACGGAACTGAGGCTACTGGCGTCGTGCGTCCTACTTATCACATCGGATGACGTCGGACGAGGTCCTCGACGGCGGCGCATCGACGTCATCGACGCAGGACGCAGACGCCGAAAAAGTTTCCAAAGCAGCACAGCTGTGGTGATTACATGTCATAGATATGGAATACGTCGGAGGACCCAATCCCCTCGAAAAGGGTCGAAGTTAGGAATCACCTGTATAAACTCTACGAACAACAAGTCTGAGGGGAATAATGCCCAACCGAGCTCTGGCAATGGCTCAATCACTGATCCCAGTTTGTTTTCGATTCTTGACGCAGAGCTTAATAATGAGCCAAAGGTGTCAAGCTACTCTGATGCGGTAAACAACTTATCAGATGCTATGAAAAATAAAATAGTCACTGATAGAATTGATACTAACTTGAAAAATGTAGAACTGGGCATGCTGGATATTTTTGATTTATTCAAGAACCCGGATGCGTACAAAGACACCCTTCAGCGAGCCGAAGGGGAATGATAAGTCAATGGAAATTGTCGAGAATGCTAGTAGCCTAAGGACAACACATGATGAGCTTAAGGGTGCTCAAAGAGATCGATCTATGGAAGCGAGAAGTCTTGAGAGAATTAGTAACGAATTCTTTCCTATAGAGCAGACGTGCACAAATAAAGGGGTTCAAGACAAACGAATCCCTGCAGAGAAGAGGAGAGATAGCCCAGCACGAATGCCTGTACCAGAAATAATGTCAATGAGTGACATCGTGCCATCTAAAAAAGAGGACACAGAGGAAAAAGAACAGCCCTTGACTGTTTCAAGTGTGAGAGAAATAATACAGGAAATTTTGTCAAATAAAGCAGGAAGACTGCCTGCTTTAGAAAATGCAATCACAGGAAATGATATGTCGCTTAACAATAGATATAATGAACCGAGTAAAGATTCCTGGGGAAAACCCATGCATGGAGTGAGTATACAGGAGGCGGTCAGTTCTCCTCATGAAGACGCTACTAGGGAGCGCGAGGTGCACCATTATCGAATGCAGGACATGGCATATGATAATTATGCGAATAGGAAAAATCTGAATGGTAATCTATATGATAAAGTGAGACGGCCTGAAGAATCTAGTGAACCAAGATTGATTGTATATTATGTGTTTGATGATGGTTATCATCCCATCTTAAATAGATCTTATCTCTTGAATTTGTTTAGAGAGATACCAGAATTAGCTCTTGTATCCTCATGCGATATTCAGCTAGTGGACTTTATCGATCCTCATAGGATGGATTTTGTGCGTTTAGTGATCACTTCGCCCATGGTGCGAGCTCTTATACTCAAGGAAGCCGGGGCCCTGCAAAAGAGGGGGTTTGATACGTATGAATATGTTGATCATGGTGAGAATACACGTGTGAGATATGTGGAGCAATACCCCCGAAACAATAATACAAGAGCGAAATATAGGGCGTCGAATCAAGCAGGAGGTGAGCATTTAACCCTAAGTGAAATGGATGAATGGAGATTGATGGCGAACTCTCTTAGAGATACTTTGGAACAACTAAAGGGATTGGGTAAATCCCTTTAGCGATGACAGCTTTTTTAAATTGATATCCTGGAATTCTAGAGGACACACACCTGGTACAAAACAAAAAAGTATGTATGAATTTAGAGAAATTTGACTTTGTTTTGTTACAGGAAACTTGGGCATGTGGTCCACTTCTCTGGGACGGATTTGTTGTCCTCTGTCTGCCTGGCACGAAGGGCACGAGAGGTCGCCCGAAGGGTGGCATGGCGCTTGCGTATCGTAATGACCCAGATATATCTTTGATGAAGGAGACGCATGTACAGGAGTCATGCCTAATGGCCAATTTTAAAATCCTAACTAAAGAGGACATTATTCATCTCATGATCATTAATATCTATTGGAATGATGTGGAAAATGATGATCGCATGCTTGAAAAATTGTTGTACGACCTGAATGCACTGCTAGATGAATGGATAGTGGCTACCCCAAATGGTTTGATAATTCTAGCAGGCGATTTAAATGCGGATTGCGATGTAACAAGTAGCGAAAGAGCAGCAAGATTAAGTGGGTGTTGCAACCAAAGAAGGCGATTAGATAACAAACGAAAGAGGAGCCCTATGGTGTAACTTTGCAAACTCATGGGGGCTGATACGGTTGTTTAATGACAAACCCACTTGGAAGGCGCGTGGGCTTTCCTCAATTATTGATTTTATTTTCGCAAGCGAACATCTAATTGGAAATAGGACCAGTATGCATGTGGAAGACAATTTAGAAAGTGATCATGCAATGTTATCAATGAACATAAATATAAAGAAACAAAATAACCTTACCAAAGCATATTGTGCCCAAATAACTGTTAATGTCAGAGGTTCGAGAATTAAGTGGAATATGAAAACAACAGCGAAATTTAATGCTATGATGATGCATGATTTTGAGAAACGTACTATGGAGGTAAAAAAGACCCAATACTCGGGTGACAAATTTAGTGAGCTCTTGGGTACAATCATGGCCAAGGTGGAGCAACCAACAGCCAGAATAGCGCTAAAAGATAAAAATCATAGGCACGCCTTTGATATTGAGATTAAGATGCAAAGGGCAAGGTTGAACAAAGATCTCCGTGTCATAAAAAAACAAAAGTTACCTGATGAGGATGTAAGGGAGCAATGTAGACGGAGACGTCAAGCCTATAGGAACTGGAGGCTGCATCATCAAGCCTACTTATTACAGAAGGATGGTGAAAAAATGTTGAATGCAATGAAGGAAAGCAATTCGCGAAATTATTGGGCCATCATCAATAGTATTGAGATCACTCAAACCCAATTAAACACTAATCCAATCAGTGAAAAGGTATGGTGTGAACACTTTGAGAAGCTGTATGCTCGCTCGGGTAATGATGATTCTATGTTTGAAAAGACGACTTGTCAATGGTCCCTTGATGTCTCTGTGGGAAAAATATTATCCATAATAAAGAAAATGAAAGCCTCCGGCACCCCGGGACCCAAGAATTTGTCCATGGCGGTGATAAAGCAGAATGAAAGGATGTGGGCGAAAATACTCCACATACTATTTAAAAATGTAATTGAGACGCAAACTATGCCAGTTTCCTGGAAAGTTTCTTATGTAATCCTGATCTATAAAAAAGGGAACAGACACGAGTACAATTAATTACAGACCAATATCTTTATTAAATATAGAGACAAAGATCTTTTCGGCCATAATTCTAGAGAGTCTATTAAAATGGATGGAGGAAAAAGATATACTAGATATCAGACAGATGGGTTTTCGTAAAAACTTGGAACTGATGCTGGGGGCTTAGTACTTACAATTATGCAGAATCAAAGATCCAAAAAGGGGAATGGACCAATTTATGCTGCCTCAATGGACCTTTCGGCTGCGTTTGATACGGTGGATAGGCTTCTTTTATGGCAGAAATTGGCAAGGTTAAACATAGAGGGCGGTTTACTCTCCATGATTATTCACCTTTATTCAAACACAACTCTAAAGGTGCGACTTAATAATGATGGACTGATGTCTAAGGAAATTCATGCAAAGAATGGCTTGAAACAAGGCTGCGCATTGGCAGCAATCTTATTTAACCTATACGTCTCTGGAGCGAATGCTAGACTGGACCCTGCGGGCCTATTAGCCCCCAGGGTTGGTGGAATTGAGATTAAATGGTTGACTTATGCGGACGATTTCATTCTTTTTGACAGAACTAAAATTGGTCTTCAGAGGCTTATTGATGCTTTTGTTAGATTTATAAGTGATCTGAAATTGAAAATTAATCCGCAGAAAACAGTGGTAATTAACCTAGGTGAAAGTAAAAAGAAATGTGCAAATCCTGTTTGGTATGTTGAGGGTATCGCAGTCCCCCTACAGAATGCATTCAAGTACTTGGGTTATTCTTTTGTTAGTAATATGTCATAGCTTTGTGAAACAATGTTTGGAAGCAAAAACCACTGATGCGGCAAACCAAATGAGAGTTATTGAAAGCAAGTATGGTAAATTTTCGATGAATGCCTGTAGAGATTTCTACCTAATGAAGGTGGTACCAAGACTGTCTTATGGTCTTGAATTCTACCCAGAGAAAGAAGCTTTACAGCTAAAAAGTTTTGAATCAAGAATCTGGAAAAAGCTACTATTTTTTCTGCCAAAATGTATACCGATGGAGTTAATAAGATATGAGTTTGGTTTTAATTCATTAAAATGCTGCATGGATTGCAAAAAAGCGATGATTTATAGAAAATGTGTTCTTGCCAAACAGAATTCAATATACCAAGTTTGTAGGAATGATACGGGGACATACATGTCTAACTTGAAGGCAGAGGTGGAAAAGATCCTGAGAAATATGGGTGTTACATTGAATGTCCTCTTAGAAAGACCTGATAAAATCAAAACAATGATTAAAGCCTTCGATTGGGTTGCGAATAATTCCGTAATAATAAACTCAAAACTGTATGCGCAAGTACCATCGGTCTGGAAATTGTTCCCTATACCTGAGCAATACCTAGTAAAATGTCCTTCACGGAATTTGAGATATAGTATTATGAGATTTAGAACGAATGTAATGAATACCAATGAAATATGTGCAATAAGAAAATTGATCCCACAGAATTTGAAAGTATGTAGATTCTGCAAGTTTGAAGATCTTCCTGAATCTGTCACATTTGCTGTTAGGCTGTACCATGCTAAAGAGTGAAAGACTTGCCTACTTTGCCGAATTTGTCACCGACACCTCGTGTGTATTTAGAGAGCAAATTTGGTTTGAAATGCTACATGGTCGTAATATCATACTAAAAATAAGGGTGATAGCGTTTTTGGCAAATGTATGCAAAGTTACATAGAAGGATGGAAATCTGTCATGGGTGGTCACACGGATATATCCCTGGGAAAAATGACCAAATGTATGTAGTTAGATGGAAAAGGGAATTATGTACAGTTGAGGTCTCTAATTATGGATGAGGAAAAATCAAAGAATCTTAATTACCGTAATATTTTTTTTTTAGCAGAAAGAAAAGAATTGAAGACTTGTATGTGAGTCCTTTTAGTTGTCGGGTAAAAAATGCTTATTATATGTGTAAAATGATGTTTTAAAATGGAGGTGAAAAATGATAAAATGTATTTTTGTACAATTTTATCTTTTGATAATGAAAATTTGTAAAGGTTTTTTTCAAACCAATATACAATAAATAAAAAAAAAAAAAAAAGTACATGGGGTCCCTAAAATATACAGTGAAAACATACAGCACATTTTAGCAAGCACAGTCAGACATATGGATGTCACCCCTTGTACTGAGCAAACTAAACTTGCTTTCTGTTCGGTCTAGAACCACATGCAAACTTCTCGCTTCAGCCATCGTGGCTTCATTTGGAAATTGCCCACTGTACATTAGAAGTCACAAAAAAGTACATGTCTTAATCTTTCCAGCTCTCTGCATACCCAGGTTCAAACATGCCCAGGGGGCTTCCCCATACCTGCAAGTTTCTTGCAGGTAGACACACACTCATCCGCAGGCAATTCCATGGAGGGATCTCCTTCCTAAAAAACTAAATGTGTATTTTGAGCCCTGTACATTGCTCACCCGCTTGGCCCGGTAGAGCACTTAGATTCCTACAGGTCTTAGAGCCAGTAAGTTATAAACAAACACTGGCCGTTCACCTTCAGAGCCACACAGCAATGCACCAAGGGTATGAATTGCTGAAAAGCTTACTATTTCGATTACATGAGGGAGGGAAAGTTGAAAGCATTTTATAGGGCAGAGCCAATTAGCTGAAATGGAATAATCTCTCTCGGTAGAAAGATTGGTGCTGGGTATGAATGCCCCAAAATTCTACTATTGCAAGAATGTCTACATATGCCACACTGTTGATCCTCAGTAAGGGTGAAACTTTATGTGGTTAGTTGTTGTATTCTTGAAAACATTGTCTCTGGTTTACAAAGCTATGTATAATTTAGCACTCCCCTAATCATATATAATTGCAGAGTTAAAAAAGAATGGATTTTACATCATACATGGCATAGGGGGTGAGCTTCAATGCACCCGCCTTCAGAAGGGGAGCACAACACACTCCACCTTAGGGGGTGGTAGGGCAACAGTTCAAGGAAGGGGATCAAAAACCTGCCTTACGGAGAGACAGGGTGGGGGCTAAATCCCAAGGGGGGAGGCAGGGCAACACATCCACCAGGTTTAGCCCGACAAGGGCTTTGCCAAGGGGGCACACAATGTAGATATGCCATAAAGCATCATTTTGGGCAAAGGTCTCATAAGAATTGGCCCAATTCTGAGGATACCAGTCTCAGTCGGCACGAAATTAGTAATACTAAGATGCTCCTCCTCCAGCACACCTTGCAGGTTATTACAATTAAATGGCTTCTTAGAGCAATCACATGTTTGAAAAGCAGGGTTTGAGGCCTTGGAGGGATAGGCGAAAATTTAACATTGAGACATGGCTCTCATACTTAAAGCTAGCTGAACAGTAAGAAAGTTGAGCTGTGATGGCCGACCAACTAGGTCGAAATGAAGCCACGTGGTGCAGCTTCTTGTAATTTAGATGTTTGGTGTGTGTGTAGTGGATTGGTGGTGACCATACTCTTTTCCCCCTTTGTCCTTTGTCCTGTGTCGGTAGCTCTGGTTTACTTCTCTGTTCGTGCCCATTTCCTTTCTATTTTCTACTCCCTTGTCTACATAAGGTTTAAGTTGCACATTGATTTAAGATTCTGTGCATTTCTGCTGTGCATTTCTGCTGTAATTCTCTATTTTGGGGATAATATGGGAAGCAATAAGGCTATCCATGAATATCCCCTTGTACAATGTCATAGGGTATGCTGCAGGGATTGCCTCATTATGTGAAGCCAATTGTTACTGTGTTCATTTGGTAAGTTTCAAAAATACACAAAATACAAGAAATACTTTGTTGCCGTTCATAAATGTAAAGATTAAAAAATAAATCTTTCGAAATTAAAAAATGGACAAGCTGAACTGTACATTAAGATTGTGGGGCCAGTGCAAAAGTTCTAAGTTGCAAACAATCCCTCTACCATACTGAAGGGAATGGTGTAGTTGAACAAATCAAAATCGGCTAATGGAAGAAGTCCTAGTGGCTATAGCAATTGCAGAAATTTGTAAGGTGGGTTCGAGGAAATTATTGTGGGTTTGCAAAATGTGTTGTGTTGACCTTCTAAAGAACACCAACACCACAATTTATGGTTTTCTGGAGCCAGGTATCAAGTACAGTTCTGAGGAAGCATATATAGGCAGCCATGCAAAGTTTATAAACAGTATTTTCTAAAGCTTAGTAGACTGGGCAAAAATGGTCAATACTGTGGCACGTTGTACCAAGAAAGCATGCCCTTCTGTTCTCGCTTTTCTTAATCGTGGTATCGGTATCAGCCTTCAGGGACTAGATCTTATTCAGTCAATGTGGCATGCATCTCATAAGAATGTCATTAAGAACTATCATCCATAAAATATAAGCAGCCATATGCACCATCCAAAGTCTTAAAATGGAAATTAGGTTCCACACCTATTTGTAATTTATTTGTAATGCGCGAGCATACCCTCGGGTATCGGGGCGCAGCCTTTACATGAATATGCGAAGCTTAGTTACAACAACATAATATATACATAAACAAAGATACGCAGGATTATATACATATAAACAAGTAGGCACACGTGGTTACAGTGTGTGCAGTTGGCAGGAGTGTGACAGACTTGGCACCTGAATGTATTTAAAGGCCTATTTTTATTAGCCATAGAACTATCTTGGATCGGAAATTTTGGTAGGACAAGTCTGTTCTGAGAGTTGGCAGCAGGGAGTTCCATAATTTAGCTGCTTTCACAGGGAAGCTGTTACCACCTATAGTAGAGCGTTTGAAGTTAGGGACAGAGAGGCAATCTTTGTAGGCTGTTCTTGTGGGTCTGAGGGAGGACTGTATGAATTCTCTTGATCAAATAGGTCGGGCAGCGTTAATGAGGGATTTGTGAGTGACACTGTTTTTAGGAAAATTTTGTCTTTGATGGAGAGCCAGTTGCTCCGTTGGTTGTAGCCTGTGATATGCTCTCTTCTGGAGATGGCCAGAGCTGCTCTAAGAGCATTATTCTGAAGAGTTTGCTAGTGGTGGCTTTAGAGGATCCCAGATAGAGGGCGTTACAATAGTCTAGGCGGGACAGTATGAGGGCTCTAGCGAGGGTAATGCAGCTAGTGTCGGACAGGAATGGTTTGGCTGCACGGATCAATTTACACGTGTATGCCGTGGAGGATACTAGGGAGCTCACCTGTTTGATGAAGGAGAAATTGGAGTCCAGGTAAAAACCTAGAGTTTTAACCTCTTGACCCACTTTAATGTTATTGCCATCAATCATGAAGGAGCAGTAGGCAGGGCCTAGTTTCTTTAAACTGGTGGTAGTAGCTAGGATGAGGAGTTCAGTTTTATCATCATTCAGGCATAGTCCATGATGATGATGATGTACACTATTTACCAAGGCCAAATCCTTTCCATGATCTCCAGAAAGCGGAAGGAGGATCTGGGCATCATCTGCGTAGTTAGTGTAGTGATACCGAGATGATCCAAATCATCGAAAAGGGGCTTAGTAAATATATTGTACAATGTGGGGGAGACACAAGAGCCTTGTGGCACGCCATAGGTGATAGGTATGGGGGGTCTGCTGCCGCTGTAGGTGAGAAGACCCTCATGGTTCTGCCGTTGAAGAATCAACTAATCCAAGTGATGGCCTCAGCAGAGAAGTGGGCTGATGTGTGGAGGTGTGAGCATAGGACAGAGTGATCGACCAAGTCAAAAGCAGCAGAGAGGTCAAGGAGGAGGAGTAATGCTGCTTGGCCATCATCTCTGAGCTTATCGATCTGTGCTTTTAAGTCGATGAGAGCAGTTTCCGTCCCATGTTGAGGACGGAAGCCTGATTGTCTAGTTCCTAAAAGGTGATGTTCTTCCAAGTACTTCTGTATTTGTACGTAGGCGACCTTGTCCAGGATTTTTAGAAGGAATGGTATGGTCATTATGGGTCTGTAGTTTGTGGGCGTGGCTGGGTCAAGTGTAGGTTTTTTTTTAGAAGTGGTAGTACCCATGATTTTTTTAAATTAGTGGGGAAAGATCAAGTGGAGAAGGAGGCATTCTTCGTTTTGTAATGAAAGGGGAGAGGTCGCGGGCGGCATCTTTGACGAGCTGTGCCGGGCACAAATCTCCCTGACAATTAGAGGGTTTCAGAGACAAGATGATTTTTTCCACTTCGTGTGGTGACTTTAGAGAAATTGAAACGAGTGATTTCTCTTAGAGTAGGCTTCTCCGGTAGTTTAGAAGTGAGAGGAGCGTTTAAGGAGGCTTTTTTGCGGGAGATTTTGTTCTGTAAGGTGGCAATCTTATTAGCTAGGGCGTTTTGAATTTCTGAGCACCAATTCTGGTCTTTGGTACAGGTATCTGGGGGTGCTTTAGGGGTTTCTACTTCTTTAAGGATGGAGAATAGTTCCTTCATGTTTGATTTGATTTTGCTTGGGATATGCGGGAGTCAAAGGAGGTTTGTTTAGCCAGGTAAATTTCTTTTTTGCAGAGGGCGGCTATTTTAGAGAGTTTGAGTTTGTTAGCTGCTGAGGGGAATTTTTTCCAGGTGGCCTCGCAGTTTCTTTTTTGCTGTCTTAAGTTTTTTAGGAATGGTGTACACCATTTGTTTAGATGTGTTTTGGGTTTGCTTGGTCTGAGTTTGAGGGGGGGCAATAAGGTCCAGTGAGGTGGCCATGATTGTATTATATTCTTCGACCAAAGTCTCTGGGTCCAAGTTTTCAGGGAGTATGTGGAGTGTGGGGAGTAGGTTCGGGATGAGTCTCTCCACTGTAATGCTCTTCTCGTTTCTCGTGAGTATGGGGGGTGAGGGGGGGCCTAATAGTTGGCGGGGGGTGGGGGTCGGAGGGTGTAGAGCTTGACCGATACCAGATGGTGGTCAGTCCAGGCTAATGGTGAGATGTTGGTGATGTTCGCTAGACAGTTGTAGTCGGCCACCCCGTCAAGTATTCTGCCTTTGGCATGTGTGGTGCCATGCTTCTTTGTGCAAAACCTAATTTAGAGAGGGTCTTGACTATAGTGCTGGCAATTTGGTCTTCAGGGTCATTGTAGCCCATGTTACAGTCCCCCAAGGTGAGTACTTGGGTGGAACTTTTAAGGTTGCTGGATAAAATGGTTTTGATGTCTTCGTCAAAAGTGCCTATTGGGCCTGGTGGGCGGTAGATCAGGTGGATGTTGAGAATTTGGGCATGGGTGAGAGGGACTTTAACTGAGTATTTCGCAAGAGAGGACATTGATAGTTGTTGCTAATCTCATGGTGAGACTACATTTGTGGATGATACAGACACCTCCTCCTCTGGAGTTGGGTCGATCTGGTCTCAGGATGGAATTATTATCTGGGACTGCAAGCATAAGGACTGCTGGATGCAACCAGGTCTCAGTGATGGCAAGGAAATCGAGTTCTTTGAGAATCAAATCGGCAATTTCTGATGCGTGAGCTACCAACGATCTGGCGTTGATCAGGGCTCCCTTAATTTGGGGGCTGGCTGTGGTTTTTGTAGTAGTCTGGCAGTGGTTCTGTGTTCGTTCAGGAGTTCCCTGATTAGAGGGACTAAGTAGAGGTGCAGGGTTGGAGTTCTGTTGGGGTAAAATGGGTTTTCTGGTAGTTAAGCTGGGTCGGGCCAGCAAAGTTTTAGGTCTGTGTGGTAGGCAATGAGCGGGAAAGGGGCTCAAATTCTAGCTAATCTGGCTCTAAGTCCTAAATTCCTATCAGTAGTAGAGCGAGGGAAGCTAGTAGGTAGCATTGGCTGTGGGTCATTTATATTTAGGTGTGAATTGCTGGAAGACTTAGTATTGAGCTTAGTCGGGTACGTCATGATTGGTGAGTGTGGAGCAATCCTAAGCTGTACTACAGTCTTTAGGAGGAGCAAGACACAAGCAAGCAATCTGGTGATCGAGGGACTATGACATACAATGAGAATTGTATTATGTTAAAGGTACCGTGCACAGTCACCAACGGAATTGGTCCCCAGGCAAAACGAGAAGGTGGGATGAGCTAGTAAGGTGAAGAGGGAGCAGGATAGCGAGGAGTGGTGTTCTGTTGGCAGCTTCAACTCGGTATACACCGGGTGCTGAGCTTTGGTGCGAATATCAGATCGGTGTCAGTCGTCGTGTGCTGTTAGTGCGGTGTGTGTTTCGGTGAAGTGAGTGCAGCTTGTTGTGCGAGAGATGGTTGCGTGAGTTTTTTGAATGAGATAGGTATGCAGAAAGATGGAGCTTTTTTGTTTAGTGGGTTACATGACATTGAATGTGTTAACTTTCACAGTTTTATCTACTTGTGGCACTTGCTGACCTTCACAATCCTATCTAGGTGCGGCACAGGCTAATGTTCACAATTCTGTCCAAGCGTGGCACATGCTAACATTCACAGTTCCATTGAAGTGTGGCACTTGCTAGTCTTTGTAATTCCATCTACGTATGGCACATGCCAACATTCACAATTGCATTTAATGTGGTACTGCTAACCTGCACTATCATATCTTGATGCGACTAAGGCTAATGTTTATAATTCTAAGTGTGGGACCTGCCAACATTCCCAATTCCATTTAAGTGTTGCATTAGGTAATCTTCATAATTCCATATAAGTGTGGCACACGCTTACATTCACAGTTCCATCCATGAGCGGCACTTGCAAGCAATTCAATCCAATCCAAGTGTGGCACAGGCTAACACCCACAGACCCATCCAGATGTGACACAGGCCAATGTCCAAAACTCCATCCAGGCGTGAGAGAAGCTAACATTTGAATTCCATCCGAGTGAGGCACATGCCAACATTCACAATCCCATCCAGATGCGACGCAGGCCAATGTTCAGTTATCTCTAGGTGTGGCACTTGTTGACATTGACAAGTATGTACTCTTACGTTGCGTCCCCATTCCTCCATACTGAATGGGCCGTCCCTCGAGGGACGGAAGACGGAACCTTTTTCACCAGAAAAATCTTCCCCTCTAAATCTAAAGGCGTGGAGGTGCAGCCCTGGGAGCAGGCGCTGCCCTGACCCCACCCTCCGACGCCACACCTCAGTCTCCTTTTCCGTGTCGACGGGAACAGGCCGAATTCGCCAGCGCTTCTGGGTTTGGCTTCGGCCATGTAAATCCACGCACGGATTCTTCCTCTGTCTTTTTCAATAGGTACTCTGTCCTCAAGACACCACAGCTCCTCCCCGCCACATGTCGACTTAGACAGGGTTCAGCAGGTGCCCATCCTGCAACGGACCCTTCCCAACTTCAGACCCCCCACGCCCTCTGCCTATGTTGCCTTGGCCCAGACCACAGTTGGCAAGCCTGTTTGGCGTGCGGCTCGCTGTCCTCAAAAGCAGGGAAGAACAGACTAGCCAGGTGGAGGGAGCTTTTTCAACGGTCTACTGAGGATCAAGAGTTTCGTGAAGCATCGATCCAGGCCTGAGGTAGGGCCCATATTTTCATCCGCACATCGCAAGGGAGACTCCTTCCCAGGGACTCTCCTACGCGGGAGGGGCCAATCTAGTCCTTATACCAACTCACGCACAGAGGCTGCTAAAGCTACCGGCCTTCGGGCTGAGGGGTCCTCGGACCTCCCGGTGCCAAGGTTGAGGGGCCACAAGGCTCTATCACCGGGCTTGCACCCGAGGGCCCCGCCCGTGTACCGGCATCATGGCCGAGGGGCTATGCCCCGTTACCGGCAGCACTTCCGAGGGGGCGCCTGAACACAGCTCTAACAATCCCCAGGTCGAGGTGGATACACCTACAGGGCAAGGGCCAGAGCAGCGGGGCAAGTCGCACGCCGCTCACATAAGAGACTTGGCAGAGGCTCGCGCCAACGAGCCGAGCAACACGTCGCAGCTACGTGGTAGGCAGCTCAGCAAAATGGCCGATGCGCCAGAAAAGGACAATCGTTCAACGCCTCTGCAGGACTTAGGCGAAGAACGAGTATCAAGGTGGGACTGGCATCAACCAGGTACTTGGCCTACGGCCTACCCTTATGCACAAGGTTGTTTTCCCTTGCTTCCGTATGTACAGGGTCAGCAGCAGCCTCAGCTGCCTCTGGCTACCCAGTCAGTCTCCTCTTCGGTCAACGAAGACCGGATTTTCGAGAGGTTCCTCGGCCTCTTGAAGTCTCCTGATACGGGGGCTATCATCAAGGAATCAGTCAGAGAAGTCCTTTCCACTATGCTAGCGGCACCACAGACGCCTCTGCCAACGCTATTGGCCCCGGCACAGCCTCCTCCTGCCGTTCCTCGGCAGGCAGTTCCATACCAGTCACTTCCTCAAACCTCCAGCGGCAGTACCTGTGCCCCTGCCTCCTGCTCTGGAGACTCAAGATCCCCCAGACCCTCAGGATACAGATGAAGTAGAGGATCCTGACACGCCATCATCAGCTAGGGCTTTCCACGAACGGATCTCGCGCCTGGCGGAATACCTGGGCCTCCCCCGGTCCCAGGTAGAACAGCCAGCAGAGGACGTCCTCGCTGAGGTCCTCACGAGGCGCCCTTCTGCCAGAACGGGAATCCCACTGCAAACCGATGTAGTCTCCCTCGCCAAGAAGGGTTGGCTCAAACCCCACTCCGTCCAGCCAGTAAACCGCCGCTTGGACGCCAAGTACAGACAGATGGAAGGGGATACACGCTTGTTCTCCTCCCACCCTCAGCCACACTCCTCAGTGATCGCTGCAGGATCACTATACTCCAAGCCTCAGTCGTCTCCGACGGCGCTGTTAGGCAAGGACGAGAAGACCTTGGAGGCATACGGTAAGAAGCTGTATTCCAATGCTTCCTTGCACCTGCGACAGGCCAATGCAGACGCCATGCTGGCAGCCGCTAACCAGAGATTATGGCGGGAAATTGACGACTTCCTCACAGAAGTCCCCTCCAACAGCCAATCACGTTTCAAGGCGGGACTAGCCGAGGCCAAGCACGTGGCTCAGGATATCATGGAGTCCACGCTGGCACACATTGATACCTCTGGTCGTGCAATCTGCATTGCCACAGACATGAGAAGGATGACCTGGCTCCGGGCAACCAAGTTCAACCTGGATGTCCAGGAACGTATTCTAGACCTGCCCTTCGAGGGCAATGACCTCTTTCACTCGAGCACAGATGAAGAGCTGGAAAAGAAGAAGAATAGCTCAGACGGCTAAGCCTTTATCCATTCTGACAAAGACCATGCCCAAAGCGTACTCCAGTCTCAGCAATGCTCAGATAAGGGTCGCTCATCTGGAGGCTTTCGCGGCTTCCAGGAACGGAGGTCCAAGCACCCGGAACGCTTGATGACCCCCTAGTTGGCACAAGCATCAAAAAGGAGGGTCGGAGGGTGGGCGGGGGCAAGGGCTTTTTCCAGTCCCCCTCCTCCACCTCTGCCTCGGAGGGTTAAAGGTCATGACAGACCCACTCGGTTCCACGTGTCACCATTGGGGGCCAGGTTTGCTCTTCATGCACACTTTTGGCGACAGAACTTTGCGGATCCCTGGATCCTGTCAGTCTTCTCGGGGTACCGTCTACCTATTCCTCCCTCAGCTCTCGTCAGAGATTCGGTTGCTCGTCCTGAGCCAGGCCGTGGAGGAAGTCCCAGCGAGGATCGGGCTTCTACTCTAGGATCTTTGCCATTCAGAAAAAGAACCAGGCTGGCCTGAGAGTTGTACTGGACCTTTCCACCCTCAGCCTCTCCTTAGCTCTCCAGAGGTTCAAGATGGCAACACCAGTTTTTATTGCTGCAACATTATGCAGGGGAGACTGGATGTGCTCCCTGGATCTGAAGGACACATCTGCACGTCCCGATCTGGCAACCCCATCGTTCTTTCCTCCGGTTCAGGATCATGGGCTGCCATTTTCAGTACAAGATCCTCCCTTTTGGCCTCAACTCGGCCCCCAGGGTCTTTACCAGACTCATGCAGTGGCAGCCCTCCTCCGGGTTCAGGGCCTCCATGTATACCCCTACCTAGACGACTGGCTCATCAGGGCTACATCTCAAGAAGCAGTTCACCACTCCTCCCAGGCACTGATGTACACGCTACACGACCTGGGCTTTTTGCTAAATCTCAGGATGTCACAGCTACAACCCATGAAGTCTTTGACCTTCCTGGGCCTCATCAGGGTCACGCGCTCCGAGAGGGTCTTCCCATCAGACGACAAGATCTCGGCCATCAGGAGGGCCATGTTCCACTTTCTCAGCCGAAGCGCTACTGGGCCTTTTTTGAAGCGGTACTGCTGGCCGTCCCCCACACAAGACTCAGGATGAGAAGGATTCAGCTCCACTTTTCAGTGTCATGGAACCATGAGAGGGGAATCGCAGGCCGAAATCAAGATCCCCACTTCTCTCCACCCGGACCTCACATGGTGGTCCAAGGACTGCAACCTGAGGACGGGCAAGCCCTTCAGGCCCCACCCCCCATTCCGCAGGTGACAATTACCACAGACTACTCCCGCGAGGGCTGGGAGCCACCCTGGAGGATCTCTCGGTCCACAGCACGTGGACCCATCAGGACCAAGATTACCACATCAATTGGCTAGAACTGAACGCCATCTGGTTAGCACTCAAAGCCTTCCTCCCACGTCTCAAGGGAAGAGTTGTATTCATCCAGACAGACAACTCGACCAGTATGTACTACATCAACATGCAAGGGGGGACCAGGTCCCCTGCCCTGTGCAGACTGGTAAACATGTGGGAATGGGTCTTGGAGACCGAGATTTTCCTCACGGCAGTCCACCTCCCAGGGGAATCCAACCTGGAAGCGGACAGGCTCAGCAGGTTGGGAGCAGACAACTATGAGTGGCAGCTGAATGACCTTGTTGCACAAGAGATCTTCCACAGAGGGGGCCTTCCCCCAGGTGGATCTCTTTGCCACCAAGCACAACAAAAAGTACCCCCAGTTCGCCTCCTGGCAGGGGCAGGGCCTAGGCTCCCTGGGCAACGCCTTATGGATCCAGTGGAACGGCATGGCAGCCTACGCCTTCCCGCCCACTTCACTGATTCACAGAGTGCGTTGCAAGTTCAAGGAGTCTCACCAGATCAATGTCATTCCGATAGCTCCGTGGTGGCCAGCCAGGCCATGGTTCTTGGAGCTGCTCAGCCTCGGAGGTCCCTCGAATCCACCTCACGACGGGCCCAGCATATCTTCCGACACAGCAGGGTGGGCAGGGTCGTCCACCCCAGCCCTCAGAAGCTGGCCCTCACAGCCTGGTTCCTGAGCAGGTGACGCTCTGCCACCTCATCCTCTCCTAGGGCAATTTGGAAATCATACAAAGGGATAGGAGCAAGGCTACCAGAGCCCAGTGTAAAAGTAAATGGACCAGGTTCTGCCACTGGGCCCACTCCAAGGATATCGACCCGCTGGCTTGTTCACTGGACGACATAATGTCATTCTCAGCGCACCTCGCAACTCAGGCGTGCAGGTAAACACCTGCCGCACATAACTATCAGCCATTGGGTCCTACAGGAAGTCGGAGGATAGGGTCTTCACCTCCTCCAACCAGATTGTCAGGAGATATCTAGCCAGACTCGCTAGACTCTACCCGCCCATCAGGAAGCCACACCCCGTGTGGGATTTGAACCTAGTCTTGGGTGCCCTCGCGCACAAGACATTTGAGCCTATGGCATCCGCAGACATCAGGCTAGTCACCATCAAGACCGCTCTACTAGTTGGGCTGACATTGGCGCACAAGGTCAGCGAGAACCAGGCCTTAGTCGCGTCAGAGCCGTACACTACCTTTCACAAGGATAATGTGGTCCTGCGGACCCATCCGGCATTTCTAACTAAAGTGCCATCAGCCTTTCACCTAAACGAGGAGCTCGTCCTTCCCACATTCTTTGCTGACCCAAAGAACGAGCCTCAGAGTTCTGCATTGCCTAGATGTCAGGCGTGCCCTGAAATTCTACCTGGACAGGACCAAGGGCTTCCCGCAAGTCAGATGCCCTATCCATCACTTTTGGAGGCACCAGGCCAGGCTATCAGGCCTCAAAAGCCACCATTTCCCGCTGGATGGTCTCTGCCATCAAGGAAGCATAGGAGGGCCAGCATAGACCCCTTCCGGCAAACATGCATGCCCATGCGGTCAGCGCCAAGGCAACGACCACCGCTTTTCAGCGACATGTCCCCTGGCAAGTCATAAGTAGGGCAGCCACATGGGCCACTCCATCGGCTTTTTGCAAGCATAACTGTTTGGATGCCGGCTCCAGGTCAGATGAGGCTTGTGGACAGGCGGTTCTCTGGAACCTGTTTGCTTAAGGGGGGTCTCCTCTCCACCCTGGGGCTACATTCAGTTGTAATCGCAGGAAAGGGGAACTGGACGTAAGAGTAATTATAAGTTACTCACCATAGTGGCTAACCTACTCTTAGTCCATAGTCCCCTTTCCTCCATACGTTCCACCATCCTCCCACCTAATAATCTGGTGTCATTAGGCAATGGTAAATCTATTGTCGATGCGTCTTTGGGCACTGAGGTGTGGCGCCGGACGGCATAGTCAGAGCAGCATATGATCCCAGGGCCGCGCCTCTATATGTAGAGGGGAAGAAGAATTTTCTGGTGAAAAAGGTTCAGTCTCCAGTCCCTCGCGAGGGACACCCCATGCAGTTTGGAGGAAAGGGGACTATGAACTAAGTACGTTAGTCACCACGATGAGTAACATAA
The DNA here is from genome assembly GCF_040938575.1 of Ambystoma mexicanum. NCBI lineage: Eukaryota > Metazoa > Chordata > Amphibia > Caudata > Ambystomatidae > Ambystoma > Ambystoma mexicanum. The sequence continues at coordinate 859,125,360 of NC_090930.1, read as the reverse complement.
TTTAGTATGCAATGCAACATTTACAATTCTGTCCTGAATAGATTCAGGCTGGTGTTCACGAATCTAAGTATGCATTGTGTAAGTCTATGGCAGCATGTTATGGAAAGGTAAGGTAGAGTCGCGGGGGCTTTCTGGAGTAGAGTAATTGCTCTACATCCCACCCCTGCCACACTTACAGATTTTGTTGGTGACTGTTGATAGCTGGCTTCACCTGCGGACACCTGCAAACACTCTGGAGCCACCCTTGGCCTTGGGGCCTTTAGCCGGAAGGGCTGCCCTGGGGTGTTCCTTATGACTGTGCAGAGCACCAATCAGGTCTCAGGGGTGGTGTAGGAGGCGAGCAGAGGGACCAGGTAGTTATGGGCCTGCGAGGGAATACCGGTGTCGAGTGTGCCTCACGTGCTTTTTAAAGCACCAATTGAATTATTTTCCTAAGCTCTGGGGCCCAGGGGCTCTGAGCTCACTCACAGGCCTGTGGGATTCCAGTAATAAAAATAAAATATGCTGAAATGTTTAAGTTACTTACCTTTAACTATTGTACTCCAGCATGGATTCACATGCTCAATATTACCCCTCAGGATGGGGATCCTCTGAAAAAGAAAAAAAAACTCACTTATAAAGTATTTCTCCTCTAAACCACTCTATGTTCTCAGTGTTCTCTCCCTAAGCCCCTCTGGCAGCCATCTTCAGATTTGCTAAGCCCGTATGTCCAAGAAGAACCACAGAGGGATCGGAGGAAGGGTTTGCATGTGAATCCATGCCAGACCCATGCTGGAGAACAATAGTTACAGCTAAGTAATTTAAACCTTTTCCAGCATGGGATCTGGCACGGATTTACATGCTCATTAACAAATACATAGCAGTATAATATTAAACAACCACAGGTGGTGGCAAGGCTCAAGAGAAGCAATTCTACTTACCCCTGGAACAGACTCGCCTCAAGCAAACCGGTCGCGTAGCACTGCTTTGTCGACTCCCGACTCCTCCCTGGAATCCCTGTCGACACAGTAGAACTTTGTGAAGGTGCGTGTGGACCACGTAGCAGGCCTGCAGATGTCCAGCAGGGGAACACAAGACAGGAACGCAGTCGTTGCAGCGATCGCTCTGGTTGAGTGGGCTCTCGGACGGCCGGGCAACCGTCGGTTTGCCAAACGAACACTGTGGGGCAGCTGGAGAGCCACCTTGAAATGGAAGCCTTGGACAAGGCCTTCCCATGGTTCACAGGACCAAAGCTCAAACAGTTGTGAGGTCTTCCAAAAAAACTGCGCGGGTCACGTAGAACTTCAGGGCACGAGCAACGTCCAGCGAGTGCAAGGCCCTTTCTGCTGGCAAAGGTTTACGGGGAAAAAACTGGCAACACAAAAGGCTTGTTGAGGTGGAATTCCAACAACCTTCTTCATGAAGGAAGGGTGCGTACGCAGCAAAACCCTCGATTCATGGAAAGTCAGGCATGGTTTCTTGCAGGATAGAGCCTGGAACTCTACTACCCTTCTGGCAGAGGTGATCGCCACAAGGAAAGTTTTCCACAATAGGAATTGGAGTGCAGCCTGATGCATAGGCTCAAAGGTGCCTCCCCACCCCCATGAGCTGTGTCAGAACCACATTGAGTTCTACTGGGGCAGGAGCCTTCAATGGAAGTAAAGATCGGAAAAGTCCTTTGAGAAATTCCTTGACTAGTCAGTGTGACCAAAGTGACTATCTTCCTGGAGACCGGGTGGAGCGGGAGATCGCCACCAGATGTACTTTCATAGATTCATGCGCTAGTCTGGCCTTAGCCAAGGATAGCAAGTATGGAAGAACCTGCCGGGCTGTACCCCTGAGAGGGGTAATCATCTAAGACAGACACAACGAAGCGAAACGCTTCCACTTGCGATTGTAGCACTTCAAGGTCAACAACGCAATGGCCTTGGCAAGGACTTCCCTGCAGTCAACTAATTTCCTCCAAACTCTACGGCTGCAGGAGCCAAGCCCTCTGGTTCAGCTATCCTGGGTCGTGATGAAGGATTGGGCCTCCTCTGGTGAAAAGATTCCAGAACCACTGGTAGCTTGGCCGGAGGCAACGCTGACAGGCTAAGGTCCGGATACCAAATCTGCCTTGGCCACACCAGGGTGAGGAGTTATCTTGTACTGATACTGTCCAAGTGTGTTGATGACTCGTAGCAGGAGCGGGAATGACAAGGTTACTCACCCTAGTGACTACCTTACTCCTAGTCCAAAGTCCACTTTCTTCCATACTTTTGGGACATTCCGTCCATCGGGATGGGACCAGAGCACTTAAGCATCAATAAATATCTTTAATACCTTTTATCTGTACGTGGGGCCACCACAAGTGACCAAAGCCCACACCTTCCTGAGCTCTGCCCCGCTTATCGCCCTTCACTCCTTTTCCATCACCAGGTCAAGGACCATTTAGCAAAATAGAGGATACATATTAGAGGGGACAGCAGGCAGGCGTATGGAAGAAAGGGGACTAGAGACTAGGAGTAAGGTATTTACTACAGTGAGCAACTGCCATACTCCCACGTCCCCCTTCCTCCATACTTTTAGGGGAATCCCAAGCACTGACCCAAGAATGGTGGATGGAAATGTCCCTTATTGGAACAAGTTCTTAAGAACTGTCTGGCAGAACTGGGCGTCAGCCCGGGAGCTCCGGTCAAGATGTCTTCAAAAAGCTGAGGGTGAATCCCACGTAGCAGCCTTGGCTATGGACTCTCAATGGACATATTACTGGAAGGCAACAGCAGCTGCTTTGCCACAGACCAAATGTGCATCAATGCCCTTTGGGGACTGAAGGCCTTAAATTTTGTAGGCCTCAGATACATAATGCTATCCAACTTGAGATGGAAGCATTCAGAGCAGGTTTCCCTTTTGGGTCACCAAACTTAAGAGTTGTGAAGAACTAAGTTTGCTTGTTCCGTCGAAGTAAAACTTCAGAGCTCATCTGACGTCTAGGTTGTGTAAAACCCTCTCAGCATCGGAGACCTGGTTCGGAAAGAAAACTGGTGAGGATATTGACTGGTTTAAATGGAGCTCAGACAATTTTCGGAAGAAAAGAAGGATGAGTGCAAAGCACAACCTTATCCTTGTGACATGTTAGGAACGGATGTTCAACAGAGCTTGAATCTCACGTATTCTTGCAGATGTTACTGAAATCAAGGTCACTTGGAGTAACATGATTGGGTTGCATACCGACAGGTGCAGCAGCACCAAAAACCAGACCCTGAATGGCCACCAAAGAGCTATGAAGAGGATAGTGCAGTAGGAAGCACTCCAGAGTTGCCAGAGCGACCGATGAATCAACTGCAAAGGCGGGTAGGCACAAACCTTCACGTTGTCTGAAGGGATCTCAGGTGCGTCCCACAAGGAAGACACTCTGAGACAGTCCCTGGAAGCATAAAGAGGAAGTTTCCTGTTCATTGAGGTTGCAAAGCGATCCGCAGCTGCAGAAACCAATTGCTGGAAGATCCTGTTAAGCGCATCACTGTTCATCTCCCATTCGTAACTCGCCACAGATTGGCGGCTCAGGGAGTCTGCCGCAACACTGACCCGGAATGAGCAATTACAAAAGTTATTCCTGACGCTGAGTCCCTAGCACAAAGTTAAATGACCCTACATGTAAAAAATCTCGTATCAAATGTAAGATGGCCCTAGTGAGTGCTGCTGAGCCGACTACAAAAGATGTTGAGATCCTGACCCTATCCTCTCTAAAACACTTTCCTAGTATCTACAAGTGCACACAAAAATGGAACCCTTATTACTTCACCACTAAGTCATAGTGGAGATAGAATATATAGTGATAACTTCAACAATTTCTTTGTGCAACCCCTTTCTCTATATAGAAGGGTATTGGAGTCTGGGTTATCATAAGGTTAAAAACAAAATACCAACCTCCATTTTTGTGTGCACTTGTAGATACTAGGAACCACAGGGTTATCAGGGGACTTTTTTTTCCCATTTTAGCCCTATGACTGGCAACCTCGGCAGAGCTGGTGCTAGCAGATCTAGAGCGCTGTTGCTCAACCCTTAGATTCTAACGAATGACGAATTAGCCCTTGGCGAGGGAACCTCGGCAGGGCCAGCACTTGAAGAACTAAAGAGTTTGCTGTCTTTGTCCCCTCAGCAGGATCAGTTCGACCACAGGATTGTGTGTTGGAAGGCTTAGGGTCACCCACTGGAGCCAGAGCCCTCCGAGGGGGGCCCCCTCTCGAACTTGCCAGTTTTAATTATAGCCCCTAGTCAGGGATCCTACGAGGTAACCGCAGTGCTTTTAACCTGGAAACCTTGAGACCAGTCTTGGTACATTAATTTCCAGACTTGGAAACCTCGGGAAGTCCAGGTTAGGTCCCTTTCGGGACACCTCAGAGAGAGCCCTGGTACCAGAGCCACTTGGGCCCCTCCTAGAACCAGGAGAACCCCGGGAAGGAGTCCCCTGGCCAGGGTGCCCGAAAAAGGAAGGAACTTACCAGACGCTTCCTTTTTTATTCGATTAAGTGCTGTAAATGAGGAGGAATCCGCTGGAATACCTCCTCCCACCTGAATAGTCGATGCTGGTGTGCATGGTTAGGAAGAATTCTCATAAATGTGCTAATTCCTCCCTACCTTAGAGACCCCCAGCTCTTTTGCTGACCTTTGGGATTTTGAACTTAATTCTGTGTTTTACTCTTGTGTTCTTTGATTATGGAGTTTTAAGACAACTCCATAGGCATCTTTTTGACATGGTATCTGCAGATGACAAGATTTCGTTTTTTATTTTGGCGGGTGATCTGAATATGAATTGTCTTGCAACAGATGGAGCGCAAAAGAGTAGAAAACTACAACAATGGAACACAATGATTTCCCACAGAAACTTGCATATGCTGAATGGAGCCTTTAAGGAAGACATTCCACCTGCACCAACATGGAAAAGAGGAAACTATAAATCAACAATTGATTTCATCTATGTGAACGGTGCTTTATGGTCATCAATGTGCTCCTTTTGTGTGGCTCCATCTGTAACAAGTGATCATAATATGTTGTGTGCCACTTGGCAAACCATGGTAAATGCTATTGATGTGAAACATAGGGCATTGGAAGGTGGTTGCCTTGTGGTAAATAGCGGTAAAAACCGCCTATGATGGTCGGAGAATGCCTTGTGGCATTTCAATCAAATTTTATATGATTCCGATGCCTCATCCAATTGGCAAGCTTCAGATATAGGCCTCACATATAGTAATGCAATTGTATAGTCAACAAATTACAGTGAATACCAAAAAAGAAAGGCATATCCATGTCTTTGATACCACCGTATTTGCTCGGAAGAGAATTTATCGTGCAGAAGTACGAAGTTTGGCAAAACTTCCTCTGTCCATTAGACTGCCCCTTATTAAAAAAGTTCGCCTACATTATAATAACTGGGTTAAAAGTCATAGAGCCAATCTCTATCAAAAAGATGGAGCAATTATGCTGTCGACTCTAGCGAATAAAAACATCACAAAAATGTGGGCGATAATTAATCAAACCAATAATGCCCAACAATTAGATCTTCAGACATCGATAGTTGAGGCACATCAATGGGTCGATTACTTCCAATCTGTATATGCTTTACCGCCAAATGCGACTTCGATATTAAAGACACGTGAGGCATTGAGGTTTTGGCTACACATTGATCACAAGGAAATAAAACATCTAATTATGACCTCAAGCAATTCATGTGCAGTAGGCCCGGATGGGATATCGAACTCTCTAATGAAAAAACACCCTGAAGTTTGGAGCTCAATTCTCTACAAAATATTTTCTGCAATAAACAAACATCAAAGATTACCCAAAACATGGACGGAAGCTATTACAGTTCCAATTTACAAAAAGGGTGATCGCCAATCACCAACGAGCTATCGCCCAATCTCTTTATTGGATGCTCCTGCGAAAATATTTTGTAGAATAATATTAAAGGAGCTCAATGAGTGGGTAGACCAAAAGAGTCTAAGAGACCGATTCCAGTCAGGATTTGTAAAGGGCATGGGCACAATACCAAACATCTTAGCACTATCAATGATACAATCAGAGCAGGTTGATGGTGGACTCCCCTTATACTTGGGGTTCATTGATTTTAAAACTGCTTTTGATTACATTGATAGACATATGCTGATAACTAAGCTTAGATTACATCAGTGCCCAGTCTCCCTTGTAAATCTAGTGACACTGCTACACTCCACTACTACGATGAGTGTAAAACTAAATATGAATGGCAAATTATCACCAGCCATTCACACATATAGAGGAGTGAAGCAGGGTTGTGCTCTAGCCTCATTTTTATTTAACTTCTTTATTTTCGATCTGGGCCCTACACTAATGAACTGCGTAGCAGATGCGCCTCGCATAGGATCGCAAAAGGTTGCTTATTTATTATACGCAGATGATTTGGTACTATTATCCCGCACTCCCACAGTTTACAGAACATGTTAATTCAATTAGGGTCATATGCAACATCAAATAACCTTGTGATCAATACGACCAAATCTCAAATTTTGGTTTGCCACAATAAATTCACCAAAAAATATCATTTGGAATGGTCATTGCAAAACTGCAAACTAAACATAGTTCCTAGATATAAATATCTTGGAGTTTATATTGAACATAAGAAAACCTTGAGTACTCTGACATCTGAAATTCGGGTGAAACTAAGCTCCCTGATATCTCAATCCAAAATTATGTTAAGAAGGTATGGGAAGTTTACAGTTAAACATATAGTGCTATTCTATAAGACCAAAGTAATCCCAATTTTGCTCTATGGAGTTGAGGCCTTGGCACCACAAAATCGCAAATTCTGGGATAGCATAGAAGCTAGGTTTTGGAAAAAAGTTCTATCACTTTCCCCAGGATCTCCGCTTGCGATGCGGAGATTTGAGCTAGGTTTGGTTTCCCTATATGCCCATGTAGTATGGAAGCAGTGTGCCCTTCTACGGGAAATGCTAGACGGCTTAGGGAAACCGACCTTTATAAACGTATTAGCTCAAAACCTATTAACTGCTAAAACGGGCATGTCAAGGTTGTGGAAAAATCATACACTGAATGCAACTGCTGATGCTTCTGTATCAATAGAGCTTCTGTTAAATAACCCTGATCATGCTAAAAATAAAATTCATCAGGCAGATTGGATCTCAAACCTGGAACTTTGTAACAATCTCAAAGACTTCAATCCTGAGGCTTTTGGCCACAAAAGGTATGGGGTAATAGCAGAATATTTACTTAAATTCCCGTTGCATGCATGCAGACGGAAATATTTAAAATTTAGATTTAACCAATATGAAACAAACGAGATCTTGTTTAGAAGAAAGTTAATATCAAAGGAGCAGAATTATTGCCGTTACTGCAAGGTTGATGGACAATGTGAATCACTACAACATCTTATAATTGAATGCCCAATTTTAAATGACATTAGAGTGAAATGCTTCGGGGATAAATTGTTGGTACAAAATGGTACCAGTACTGCACAAATATGGAATTGTCTGTTTTCTAATCCAAGATTGACTATACAGCTTGCAATTGTACAATTTCTAAATATAATCTTCCCCGATCCGAATTCAAGCTCAAACACTGCTCACCCTAATATAAAGTGAACGGTGAACGTTGACCCAAATGAGAATATGGAGGATTTTATCTGTTGACAGTTTAATTACTCTGTGGTATTTTGTTTTGTTTAGTCATAGTGCCGAAAACGTGTTAATTAACTTCATTTTTCATTTTCCCTTTTTATGTGTTTCACTTTTGTCCTAACTGTGATGGGCCGTAAATACTGTTTTAACTATTTTTCCTTTTTCCTCTTCTTCCTTTCTTCTTAAGATGAGGAATAATGTATGTATATAAAACATTTGAAAAGTTGGTTTACCAGCTATGACAAATAAAAAAAATAAAAAAAAATAGGCATCTTTTTTATGTGCGTCACAAGGCACCCTAGGTACAGTGACACAGGGAAGCCTTTTAGGCTGTCCCAAGGTTTAAATACCTTCTCTGGGATAAACTACTATTTCCTAGAGAATGTAAAGTTAAATTGACTTTGCTAGTCGGTTTACATTCCTAGACCCAGCACAGACCATCTTCCTATACAGTGCTGCAGGGGTTACCTAGTATCCCCTGTGTCTAGACACTCATGTAGCAGTCAAATGCTACCCTTTTCTATCGAAATGGCTGGCAGCAGTGGTTTTAGAACAAACTACCATGATTTTTCCCGACCGCGATCACCGGCAGCTAAAAATCACTGAGCCATGTTTCTCAAGATGGTGCCCTAAGCCCCTTTGTTTAAACAGGCATCCCTGGACATCTTTTGTCGCCTTTTCTTTTTGGAAAGATCCTTTTAGTGTTCATCTCTGGTCCCTTTGTTTCCATGCCTTTGGCGGGCTTCATGTTAGGCAGAATCCTGTGCAGTCCCCTTGGGGAACATTGCAAAAAGATTAAGACTACAGGAGTAAGCAGTAAACCCACTTGGTAGCAGTCTGTACCACCCCGATTTACCTGGTAGCTGTGGGCTGAGCAGTCAGACTTCTCTCAAGAAGAGTAGGGCAGTATATAGAGTATACACAATAGGGCTAAAAACACAGAGCAAACAAACACCGACCAGAGCTTTGTATTAAAAGTATATAAAGGAGCGTTCCTTTTATTCGTGGTCAAAGAGGTGAAGCTTGGATATCCGGCCGCCGGGGTGCTTGGCACGGGCGATTCGACCAAGAGACGTCTTTGGAAGGCGAAAAGGGAGAACTGGTTGGTCCCACCAGCTCAGAGGAAGAAGACTCGTCCAGTAGAAGATCTTCTCTTGTCGTCGGGAAAGTGGTGAGGTAGTTGCAGCAGGGCTTCACCGGTGGTGTCGTCGTTGCAGATGGCTCAGCTTCTTCCCTGTTAGGCAGAAACCTGTGCAGTTCCCTTAGGGAACACTGCAAAAGATTTAAGACTACAGGTGTTGGCAGTAAACCCACTTGGTAGCAGTCTGCACCACCCAGATTTACCTGGTAGCTGTGGCTGAGCAGTCAGACTTCCCTCAAGAAGAGTTAGGCAGTATGCAAAGTATACTCAATAGGCACTCAGATACAATAATACAAGCAAACACTGGCCAGAGCTTTGGTATCAAAGTATATAATTATTTATTTAAAAACACAGTTGAAACACTCCAGCACTCTTATTGTAAAATATTCTAAACACAGTTACTATTATGATATATGTACCCCTTTTTCCCCCATCAGATAAATCACAGTAAAACACCACTTATTTTCATACAGAGGTGAGCGCTTAACTAGATTGCACTCTAATAAGTTTGTGAGAAAGGGAGGGGAAAAAGACAGAATATGAAGAGGTACACCACTCTATGATTCAGGAACACTTAGCAAGGCAGAGAGCGAAAAGTCACTTGTGAGCCAAAGTCCAAAGGCTGGGCCCACTGTTAGAGGGAGCAGAGCACAAATGCGCCCAAATACACTAGGCTTAGAAAGTCTTGCAGAGGGTTCAAAAAGAGTTTCGAGAGGCTTAGAAAAGTTTAGCCAGGGTGTCCCAGGCTAACCCCCGCTCGAAAGCCGGGGGCTAAATCTACCCCGTACAGTCGGTAGCAAGGGAAGCCAGGCGGGACACGGTACCTTAAGTGGGAAGGATCCTCCAGCGGTGGCAGTTGTTCCTGGTAGTGGGTGCAAGTTGCGTCGTCGTCCAGTGTTAGAGTCGATCTCGACTTGGAGGAAAGATGAAGGTTGTTGCACTGCCAGGGAAGAAACCAGCCGCGGAGTTTTCCGGTTAAAGGTGGTAACTTGGTTTTGCGGTCGTGGTAAAACGTGGTATCCCAGTTGCCAGGGTGCTTGGCACGGGCAAGGCAGCCACGAGGTACGTCGGGAAAGCGAAAAGACGGTGAAACTGGTTATCCCCACCAGTCAAAGGAAGAAGACTCTCCGGCGGGAGATCTCCTCTGTCGTTGGGAAAAGCGGTGAGGCAGTCCAGCAGGGCTCCACCAGTGGTGGTGTTGTGGCAGGTCGGCTCAGCTTCTCCCTCGTCGGATTCTTAGGTCCTGTGGCGACTGCTGAAGTTCCAGTCCCCCAAAGCCCTGCTTTTATGCAGCAAACCCCCATTCACTCAGCCTAGCAGTCACTCAAACATGCTAAGTGGTGAGCCGGCCGGCTCACCACTTGGGCCAATCAGGATGGAGTGCGACTTGAGTTGCCTAGGCAACTCAGTCCAGGGTGCCTAAATTCCCCTCCTAAGTACCCCAGACAGAGTGGCACCACTTTGGAGGGCTTCTGTGGAGAAGCCCGCCAAAAAGTGGAACAAAGGGTTTGACTTGGGTTGGAGTCACAGACGAGAACACAAACGCCATTTTAGAATAAAGTTTTGGCAAAAAATACCAACCAGAGAATTAATATTAAATAAACCGGCGGTATGTTCGAGGCTACCGTAAATAAAGATAGTAGCCTAAAACAATGGGAAATCCCATAGGAAAATATTCGCGGTAGAATATAAAAAGTAGTATCCACTGCCACCAGCCAAAACTCGATCAGGGGGGACGGAGACGTGCCCCCTCGACTAACAGACCCTGGGGCAATCGAATTGCCCCAGTCAGTACGTCCACAATATGATGTTTTGTACTGGTTCTGTTCAGAATTTAAGACTAGTAAAGTCAATGGTGACTTTACATGCCCTGGGAGACAGTAGTCAGTCCCAGGGTATGGAGACTATACTGGGGGGTCACTATGACACCCCTGTGTTACTGCACTGAGGGTGCTGTGTAACACATCACAAAAACACATGAAGCCCTATGGGGTAAAAGACCCCATAGCCCATTAAACACAGCTAGATTCAAAGAAACACACTCAAATCATGCCCAAGAGTGAGGGTAAAAGAGAGTCACTCTTGGCAGGAGAAAAAAATAAACCCCAAAAAATCCAGCAAAGCTGCTGGGGGACTCACTAGGCTAGGAAATTCAGCCTAAACAGAGAATTCTCCCTAACATTCCCTCTTCGGATTCTTAGGTCCTGTGGCGACTTCTGAAGTACCAGTCCCAAAGGCCCTGCTTTTATGCAGAAAAACCCCCATTCATCAGCCTAGCTGTCACACATGCTAAGTGGTGAGCCGGGTGGATCACCACTGGGCCAATCATTCGAGTGCGACTTGGGTTGCCAAGACAACGCAGTCCAGGGTGCCAATTCCCACCCTCCACCATTCCTGTGGAACCCAGACATAGTGGCACCATTTGGAGGGCTTCTGTGGAGAAGCCTGCCAAAAAGTGGAACAAAGGGCTCGACCTTGGTCAGAGTTAGAGACGGACACGAACGCCATTTTAGAAAAGAGTTCTGGCAAAAAGACCCAACCGTTGATTTAATATTAAATGAATAAACCAGCGATATCTTTAACATTGCACCAAAAAGTGGTGCGCTTAAAATCAATGGGAAAATCCCTTAGGGAATATTCCAGTGGAATATTTCGCGTGGTAACCACTGCCACCAGCCAGAAACTCGACAAGGGGGGGACTGGACAGTGCCCCCTTGAAAACAGACCCAGGGGCAATATAATTAACCCCTTCCAGTACTTTCACAATGTACTGGTTCTGTTCACAATTTAGGACTAGTAAAGTCAATGGCGACTTTACATGCCCTGGGAGACAGTAGTCAGTCCCAGGGTATGGAGTCTATGGTTGGGGGTCACTATGACACCCCTGTGTTACTGCACCGAGGGTGCTGTGTAACACAAAAACTAGATACCCTATGGAGTAGAAAGAAAACCCCATAGCCCATAAGCACACAAAGAGTCAAGGACACTCAAATCATGCCCAAGAGTGGGAGGAAAAGAGTCTCACTCTTAGCAGGAGAAAAAAACAAACCCCAAAAATCCAGCAAAGCTGCTGGGGGACTCACTAGGTTTGGGAAATTAGCCTTAAGAGAATTCTCCCTAACACTTCAGGACTGAAGACCGCGTCTGAGTGTCTGGGGTGGGCAGGAAGTGAGGGAGATGCCCGAAACTCCCTATGCTTAGTCTCCTAGGAGACACAAATGCACTCTGCCATGATTGGCAGACTGTCCAGCAAGGACAGCCACCCTGCTAGTTGAGTGACAGCTAGGCTGGAATGAATGGGAGAAAACTGTTTAAAAGGCGAGTCTCCTGGACTGGAAAGCAGAGTCAACCACTGGAACGAAAGAACCGAAGACAAGCTGGAAGAGGACGGCTGCTACAACCCCTGGACTGTTGGTTTGCCCGGTGAAGCCCTGATGCAGGTCCAAATTGCCAAGTTCATCTGGACAGAGAAGCACCTTCAAGGAAGACTTCTTCCTTTGAGTTGGCGGGACCAATCAACTCGTAAGCCACCTGGATACTATTCTCAAAGCTTGTTAGGATTAACCAGGGGGTCACACCAGATTGTGTGCTTGAACAGCTACTCTAACTGAAGTGACTCCATTTTGTCAGCATTTTCCGACGATACCGTGCAGTGCAGGAATAAGTGTATGCCACGTAAACTCAGATGGGCAGCCACTGGTGCCAGGCATTTCGTGAACACTCAGGTGCCAACTTCAAGCTGAAGGAGAGGGCCTTGAACTGGTAGTGCTGACCCTGCAACACGAAACGCAGAAACGTCCAATGTTTCTTGTGAATGGGGATGTGGAAGTAGGCGTTCTCCAGGTCAATCATCATCAAGAAGTCTCCTTTTTCCAGCTGGCCGAGCACGTGTTGCAATGTGACCAGCCTGAACTTTTGGGACTTAAAGTATTTGTTCAGACATCGTAGGTCTAGGATGGACCTCCAGCCCCCTGTCTTTTTCTGACCAGAAAGTATCTGGAACAGACTCCGGAGACCCCAGAGTCGTTTGGGAACTAGCCCCATCGCCCCTTTTAGCAGCATGGCTCATACCTCTTCCAGGAACTGAGGGGTGTGTTGCTCCTGACGGGTAACTGGAGGGATCCACAGACATCTGCGTTGAAACCACAGGGTGTGTGCTTGGGCAAGAGCATCCAGCACACATCTGTCATTGATCTTTCTCCACTCACTGAGGTACATAGTCAGCCGGCCTCCCACCGGGGTGCACACCAGACATCCCGGTTGGTTCATGCTAGCTTCGGCACCGGCGTTCTGCCCTGTAGGCGGTGCTGTCCCCTGCTACCGTAGGCCTGGGAAAGGCCACTGTAGGTTTCCAGAGTTTTGGATCTGGAAGGTTGATGGTATGATGTCGAGAAACCTTTTGAAGACCTCCTTGACTTTCCCCTGGAGAAGCGAAAAGAGCAGTGCTTCTGGAGAGTGTCCAGGGAACGGGCCATCTCCATCTCCGTTTTGATGGACTGTAGGGACTCTACGACCTTCCCCAATAGGTTCTCTCTAAAAAGGCATGCCCAGCACCTTAGCTTAGACTTCCTGATGGAAATGTTTGTCTTTCATCCAACCTTGGTGAAGGCAGACACCATTCCCCCTTTTGCCGGAACCCTCTGTCGAAGAAGTCAAATGCCACTCATGGCATGATCATATGCCACTTCCCGATTGCCTCAATGTTTTATCGTCGGGGAGGAACTCAAGAATAAGCCCCAGCTTGTACCACAACTCCTTGTCGTACCTGGCCAGGATTGCCAGTATGTTGGCCGCCTTGATAGTGGATGCTGCAGTGTAAATCACCTTTCCCATGGCATCCATCCTTTTCCCCTGCCGTCCAGATGGACTGAAGACTAGGACGGGTTAGCCAACTGTTTCCTCACGGTCACCGATACCACCGACTCCTGCAATGGCTGCTACCTCAGGCACTTCAGTGCAGAGTCCAGCACCCTACATTTCTTCTCCAGCCTATCCAGTTAGGCTGGAGTCATGCAAGGGTTCTTCATGAGGGCCAGGCACCACCATGATGGTCTTCCCCTTGGCCTCGCGCCTCTGGTACAAGAATCCAGAGTCTGGGATTATGTGTGCAGGGTGTGGGTTTGGAATGGCAGGGTTCCTTGAACTGTAGGCAAAAGACATCAAGGAACAAGACAAAACAAAGAAAAAAGGTCCCATCCTTATAGAAGACGTCTTGGTCCTCTTTGCAGGAAAAGAGGCCTTTAAACTACATCCCCAGCAGCCCCCAGGCCAAGAACTACTTAAACACGAACACGCTGGGTGTGCCACGTGTGCGCGCATGCGCAGAAACAAACGCACAGGGCTTGAGCTTCAGGATCCGACCAGAGCGGACGTATCCACTACTGCTAGCGGGAGCAAGCAACATCCAGGCAAACACGCATAACGGCAGAAAAGCAGCGTTATAGCCCTGGGGGGAAAACCGAGCCCTGACGTCAAAACTGCAGCAAGGGGCACGAGCAGGGGGACATAGCCCAGGTCAACTACGTCCTTCCCGCCCCAGAGAAAGCTAAGTGACGCATCAGTAGCGGCGAACTAGCACGCAGAGCGCCCATTGGCACCATAGGACATTTGCAAGCTCGACAAGCATCCTTCATACTAATTAGCCACGTGCGGTCTCATGCGAACTGTAGACCCCTGGACACATGCGGCGAACAAAAAGTAGCATGTAGCCTCAGTCATTTTTGCCACTTGCGGCAGACCATTTACACGCACTGTTTCAGCCACGTGCGCCGAATCGCATACTGCTGCACATTGGCCACGTGCGGCCGAGCAGCCCTCGCATGTGCATGATCTCGTTTTAAACCACCTGTGGCCCGCATGTGAATTAAGTCTGTAGACAATACTAGGCTTGTGTTGCATGAGCCCATTCTAAACCAGTTCTGGGAGGTGTCACCAGTCTTAGTTGTTTGCACACTGTATATGCTTTGAACTACGTGTAAGCAACACGAAGATCATTAATCTGAGCTCTTTGCCGCATTTGAACTGCTCCCGACACCGGACCCGAGTGCGCAGGCAGGAGGCCAGCACTCACCACCAGAGCCAAGTTCATTTGTGGTTACCCTGAACTGTGTGAATGCAATGTGAAATGTATGTAGTTGAGTGAGTATGTATAATACAGTTGTTATTCTTATCTTGTGTTCCCCTACCCATCAACCGCCTAATCATCTTTCCGGTTATCCTCTCATCTGTACCTATCCAACCATCGAGTTGCTAACCCTCTTTCCCTGCTGGGGCCTTAGAGGCTTGTGTAAGATTATTCTTGCAAGCACCAAGACCGCAGTGGGGGTGGTTGGTTCATGCCACTCCTGCGCCTGGAAGCTGAGGTACTGACACTCCCCTCCTTAGTTTCCTCAGGCACCAGCTGGAATAGCTCAGAGGCTCTGGATATCGGGAGTGGAACAATCCCACCTCATCCGGTGATGCCACCCTATCTGGAGCATCCAAATATGGGGAATTCACCATCTGCTGCGACGATATCCTAGTCATCATCTGTTGTATTCGTCCCTATACCAGTGTTTGGGTCTACTGGGGGAGAAGGGACCCAACGTGGTGATGGAGATTGAAATGGGGGAGTCGGGTGACGATTCCACTTTTTCGCTGGAGGCTGATCGGGGTTCTGGGAGACCACATGCACTGGAGCCGGATACATCCTCATCTGTATCTCCGACACCAAGGTGTGCAGAGTCAATAGAATATTCAAGGAAATATCCCTGGGCTGAGAAGGCAGAACAGGAAAACCTAGGCCCTGCGCCATAGTACCTTTCCTCTTCCACATCCTCGTGGACCGTATGTAGACTCCTGGTCTTTGTCGTCCATGGAAGAGACCTCCATGGTTTGGGAGATGGCCTGGGAGGGCTGTTTCGGGGGTCTCCTCGCGACCCCCCCCGCTCTTTCCCCCCCTGATGGTCTTGAACCAGGGCCTGAGCCGGTCTATCTCCACCCCCCTTTCTGCTTGCCTGGAGACTTTGCCAAAGTCACTGCAGCAGTGTTGCGCCCGACGGGGTAGGGACACCTGAGCCATGGGGCTACCGTGTAGGATCAGCGGCCTTAGTTGTTGTGGCAGTCGACTGGGTTGCCAACGAGGTCTTGTTCTGTGCCGGTTGAGCCTTCTGGGCAGGTCTGCCACCTTCTCTGTCCGCGGCTTCTCTGATTTCACAGTTTTGCCGGGGTAGAGGACTTCCTTTTCAGCTGGCAATGGAGACACAAGGAGATGTTGATCGCGCCCTATCCACTTTGGGACCTGCTCCTGCACGGAGGCACCCTCAAAGGTCTTAGACGACCGCTCGTCAGACCGGCTGGCCCTGGGTGAGGCATGAGTCTGCTCTGAGCATGGGTCAGAGGCCTTGGCGTTAAGCCATGACACCAGCCTACTACGCCAGTCCTTCGTTGCTTTCTTGGGAGAAACCGAGGCGTATCTCACACTCTACCTCTTTGTGGTCTGGGTGCAGGCAGTAGAGGTATTGCAGGTGCTTGTCATCCACAAACACATTCCGTAGTCTGCATTTGGTGCAGGGCGTGAAGAGGGAACTTCCCTCCTTCACTTCAGTCATGTTCGGAGGGCACGAAGTAGACCTTGAAGAATATTTGACGATAGTCCCCTTTGAGGGGAGCAGAACTTCACCAACAGGTCTCCGCTGTCGGCAGATGAAGATGCACACAAGCCTCTTTGAAACAAAAATAGAACTGTGTCAAAACACTAAAGAATTTACAAATCTCAGAGCAAACTCAAGGACTCCCAACACTGAAGTGTGCAGTACAAATCTAAAGATGGCTGCCAGAGGAGAGGCTTAGGGAGAGGTCTGTAATCAGATGGGGGGAATTATGACCCCAGAGGACAGCGATTAGTTCAGAGGAGAAATAGTTTTAAGTGAAACTATTTCCTTTTACCAAGGATTCCCAGCCTGACGGGGAAGATTCATGAGCATGTGAATCCAGGCCAGATCCCATGCTGGAGAAATATATAGCTAGGTATCTCAAGGACAAAAAACTAGTCTGACAGCTCCTATGGTTTTTGTTGCCAGTCAAAGCATTATGTAAGATCCCATGTCAGTTACCACTGAGATTTTTCCTTTTTTGGTGGGGGACATTTTTAAATCAATGTCTAACCAGACCACAATTTAGGCATCTTGTGACATTTTACTTTGGGGTCTGTTGGCTCTGTTGTATTTTTGAAAAACAGGTGGCATATCTGGAACAGTCTATGCAAATTTGAAATAATGGATCAGGGAAATGAGGGTATAAGTATTGAAAAGGACTAGGTGGAGCCTGGGAGAAAACATGCATGGTCATGTGAAATAGGATGAGGAATTGAGAGTGGAAGCCAAAGGATGACAAAGGATTTGATGCCAGGATGGGTGTGCAAGGCCGGTAGTGATATGGTGAAGGTCAAACCACCAAGTAAAGTAAGTAAAGGTGGCTTGAAATATTCTCATCTGATGCAGGTGACCAAGTTGAGTATTCAGCGATGTTGACCTATGGAAACCTGCAAGGCTTAACTGACTTAATCAGAGTCTGGAATAAATAAAGCCACAAATGGATCTTAAAAATGAACGTCAATAGACAGATGCATTTTCATGTAGTCATCTTCTGTACACAAAGTACTCTGAACATTTAACAAGCAGATGAAAACCTCTAACTTTTAAATTTGACACATCACCAACGCTTATATGGAACCATTCGCTATTGAAATAATTCTGGGTTATTGCAAGGATTTTTGGGGGAGTTCTGGAACATGCTTCCTCGTACAGAAGTGCTAAATGAAAATTCAACTTTGAAATTACCTTTATCTTTATCTTTGGCTTTATAAACCTGGCCATATGTGCCTTCTCCAATAATGCCAATTATATCAAACTTGTCAACACAACGTTTTCCCCAGTCAATGCTGTTCTCACTTATTTCACCACAACGGGGTCCACATATTCTAAAGAATAAGAATTTAGAAAAGTAAAATTTTATTATGACAGATTGTATTCAAATGGTGTGAAAAGAAAAACATTGACATAACTACTTTAGAGTTATCAAACCAAAAATCAAAAGAAAATGTGTGCAAGCTGAAATACATGTTAAATATAGTTTAGCAATTGCCTTAATCTACAAATCATTTAAAATCGGTCAGTGAGCTATGCAACATGTAAAATAGAAGCTCAATTTTAGGCTTTACATTTTCTAAATCTATTTTATTTTTACATACTTGGGTCTTTTCTTGGGTTGTGACTGAGTTTTTCTTTTCCCTTCAGAGCTCCCAGAGAAATTCTCTACTCCTGGTATAAAAGGTGGGAGTGGCAAGTCTGCAAGCAAGAACCGTAGTTTTCTCTCCACTTCTTTCTGCACGGACAATGCTGGAATACATCCACGGAAACTGAGAAAGAGATTATGCAAAACATAGGTTACCTTTCACTGGAAATACCAAAGGTTTAGATAATCGTACTTGTACTTTTCTTCGATATATTGTGACTTGTATTCTGCAGTGTTGGGTGCACTGCACCAAAATGTACAACATGAAACCTCTCAGGATTGAGGACTACAGTACCACATGAAGATAGAAGTCTTAAATGCCAAATGTAAAGTAAAAATGTTTTCAAGGTCCGATATTGGCACCAAATCCCCAGGGAAAAATCATAATTTGTTGTATGCTTCGATAGTCCTATGGCAGACACAAGCCACACTGTGGCATCAAAAGGACCAGACATTCACATATGCCAAGTACTGCTTTCCTAAATCCAGGTTCTTGCACTGTTTCTAGAAATGATATGACAAGTTAATGTTTGCCTTGGGGCAGCCGATGAAAGCAGCATCCTAGCTTTCTAGTGCAGCCACCATTGTCCGCAGCCCTCTAACTTTACAGAATAGTTGGCGCATTACCTGGGAAAGTAATCTGTAATACAGACTGCTTGTTTCTTGCACATCTGTACTGTGAATGACCCAGCTGCTAGAGAGCAGTAATGCAACCGCATGCTTACCTTGCCTCCGACCACCTTTGATGACTTCTCTGCCTGTAGCTGGGTACCAGAAAGATTGGTTGAGTAGAATAGTGGGGATGGCAAGTCTCCTTTCAAAAAAACCTCTGGGCAACTCCCTGGCACACTACCTCCCACTGTACCAAAAAATCCCCCATTTAGAAGGACTGACTTAGAGTACCAAATACCTCCTAGAATATTTGTGAGGAAAGGAATTTCATATTACTGAGGCATTTCTTAATTTAACTTCAGCGGTAGGATTGCCTGCTTTCTGAAAAAGTTAAATGGTTCTTTCAAAGAAACAATGAGCTGAAGGCGTGAAGTCCTTAAAATGGCCAATCTCATAAAAATCCTTAGAACCTCAGTTAGAACCTCAGTTTTTGTTTAAATTACAGTTTGAAATGTACAACAAAAACAAATCAATGGCAACACTTCATGCACATACAAACACCATCCAGTTATGGTTAAAACTTGAGACATCTCAAAGTCCTCAATCATGGAGGGGGGGGGCATATAAATGCTACCAGTCCGAGCAATTAAGAAATTGCTTGGCCCCTGCAAAGGGCAAAATACCACCAGGGAAACTCTACAATTTGACATATCAAAAAAACTATAATGACCCCATCTGCTCAATAAATACAGTTAATGTCTCAAATTATACTCATCACTATTGTGAGTGGTCAGAAATGTGAGGTGGACAACTTTGTGAAGGTTTTTCAAAAGATGTCCTTAAATTAACTCAAAATTTGAGTTAGCACCATGCACTCAAAGTGTACCTTAACTTATGTGGCTTGGTTAAGATAGGATAACTATGCTCATTATGTGATTCAAGGTGCAGGGGAGAAGAAAAACAACCCTGACATATGGGCTGTGGATAACACTACAACAAGATAAGTTCCCAGTTAGGGAAGTCCCTTCCCCCACACACTATTTGCAGCTGTTTAGCCAAATATTTCTATGTCAAGTTTTTTAGAAGTTCATAGTACATTTTCAAACAAAAACAAGAACAATGACACTTAAAATATCACAAAGTAATAACAGTAGTTTCTTCATAGTGTACAAAATAGACTTGCAGCTTAGTATTTTGAGTTTTTCAGGATTTATTGATCCAAACAAAGTTGCCCAAAGCGTTTCAAGATTAGTTTTCTTCAGGGGCGGATTATGAAATCATACTTTAAATCTAATTAACAAAAAGTAAAACATCTAAATTAGAATTTTTAACAGAAACTTAATAGTTATTACATTTCAAGAAACTTATCAAGACAATTCAAATAGAATACAAATGACTCATGTAAGTTAGTGACCATAAATAATTGTGACCATAAACAATTGACCATCATTGCATATTCAGAAAACTGTCTTCCACCTTAAATGAATCTTAAAGAACTTGAATTTGATTATGTTTATCAATTCCCATTGGATAACACTGGGCCATTTCATTTTAGACTGACATCTTAAAATAAAATGAAATTATGGTCACCAACGTATGTGAGTAAATTGTTTTGATAAGTCATTACATTTCAAAAACTTAAGTTTCTGTTAAAAATTCTAATTTAGGTTTGGCTTTGCGGGTTACTGAGGGGAGCAACTTTGTTGATGGCAACTTGGAGAGTTTGGTTGTGGAGTCACCAGAGGTTGGGTCGGAGGTGATATTAATGTGTGGTTACCGGTAGTAGTACAGTGAGCATGTTGTCTGGGTGATATTCTGATGGTTTCTTCAGAGTGTCGCCGGGGTAAGTTAAGGTAGAATGTTAGGCTTAGTTGCCACACAGATAGGAAATAGGATGACATTGTGGTCTGACCACAGGCATTGGTTGTCGGTTAGGCAGTTGAAGTCTGCTAGCCAGTCCAGTATGCGTCTTATCATGCGTAGGGTTGGAGATTCGATGAGTAAAGCCTTGTGCTTCGATAATGTTAGCCAGAGCGAGAGCCTGGGTGTCTGATGGGTCAAGGCCTAAACTGAAGTCTCCCAAAATTATGATTTGTGGGGGACTATAGATAAGGTGGAGAGTGAGGGTGGAAGTGGCAGAGATGGAAATTTTGAATGAAATCAGTTCTCCCGAAGGGAAGGCTTGGTTGGTGGTTTCTCTCAGTCTGATTTTTGGCGATGAGCGCCACTCTGCCTCCTGTGCAGAGCGCTCTCTCTTTCCTAAGGATGGCGTATCCCTCAGGGATGGCCGTAGAGAGGATTGGGCCGGCTGCAGGGTGCAGCCAGGTTTCAGTGATTGCGAGGTGGTCTAGGTCGTTAGTAGTGATAAGGTTGGCAATATCCAAAGCATGTGCCAGGAGGGATCTGGCATTAGTAAGGGCTCCCTTAATATGGGTTGTGGTATCTGTATTTGCAGTGTCCACGGTGTTTGATTTCAGGGATTTGGGTTTTATTGGATTTTCCTTTTTAGGTGTAGGTTTAGTGGTTGAGGGTAGATAAAGATTTAACGCTCCTCGTGATTCTGGATAGGAGTTAGTTGTTGCAAGTGAAGTGGTGCGAGTGACATTGTTCAGAAGTGAGCTAATTCGTGTAGATGCATGCAGACTTCTAATCAATGGGTGGGTCTTTGTTCTGAAGGTGAGTAGTTCCTTTCTCCGATGGATGGGATGTTTTTTGGAAGTAGAAGTTCGACTGGAGGCTAGGCGTGTGTTCAAGGAAGCGAGATGTCATGTGGGTGGAGAGGTGGGATGGTAGAGGGTTGCTCCTGAACTCTTGGTGGTTGGTGGTCTTTGGATATGAGGCAGTCGGGAGTGTGGTGGTTGGAGATTTTGACAGGGAGAAATGGAGCGCCTGAGGAAGTGTGTGTGGAATATGTGAGTTCGGGAGCACAAGCGCCATTTGCAATGGGTGTGGGTGTTTGGACTGGGGAGTAAGGTGAGGAAGGTGGCTGTTAATGCCATCTGTTCAGAATAATGTCTTTGTGGTTAGGTGGGCCTGGGCGAGGGGGTTGTCAACAGGACTGGTCGTTGTGGTTACTCTTTGGAAAATATGTGCCAAGAAGGTTAATGACTTGTGATAGAAGGATCTTACCTAGGTTTAGTGGGCAGCCATGGGGTTGGCACAGGAAATAGATCTATGTTTGCTTATGTTACGATTACAGTATGAACCCAGCATAACAAGTGGTGATTATACATAGTTTTGCATGCCAGTGGGGGTGGCTGTCAAAAGGCCAGCTGGAAGGTTGGAGTCACAGTTGGATTTGAGGGAAAGGCAAAGATGGTCTGTGACATGTATAAAAAAAAAAGCACACCTAGATTTGAGTGTTAGTCAGGGGGCTAGTAACATGAGAAGGCACATCTAGGTTTCAATAGTAGCCAGGGGCTAGCAACACATGAGAAAGCACATCTAGATTTGAATAGTAGCCAAGGTGCTAGTATCAAAGAAAAGCACATATGGATAAACCGGGTGGTCTGACTGTGCATCATATGAAGGCAGATCAAGAATAAATGTTCTGTAAGCTTGTGGTGGTTATAAAGATAGGCTTGGGTAGGCAGGAGCGTTGGCTGATCGGTTGAGTGATTGGGTTATAGTATCTGGTGATTGATGGGATGCAGATTTGAATCAGTGTGTTCATTAAAAATGTCTCAGTCACTACATGCGGCGGGGCATGTGCCTTAACTATTACAATAGATCGTAATGTGAATAGGATATGCTCGACTGTTATGGGGAAAATGTATAGTCCATCAGACTGTCAGTACTGGGAAACTGTTTCCCTTTTGTCTTTACAGGTTAATGGCGTAACATTTTTCAAATTGCACACAGCACCTTACAGTGCAGTAGGGATAGTTTTGTCGACTCAAAGGGATGTTTGGTTGCTTTTAAATGTGCCTAAAGACAAGCTAGTGGCAGCAGTTACTTTTTAAAATTATTTTTGCTATATTTTTGGTTGGCTAATGTGTTTACAGCATTTGGCTACCAACTGTGGCTAGTGTCCAAAGACTGTCATGCCACAAGATATTTTGCTTATTCTGTGGCCATTTTGTTCTTTGTCCTTCCTGCCTTCACAGGTCAGGAATTTCCATTAATGGGCATGGACTTGCCCACAAAAGCAGCAATTTCCGCGGGCTCGTGCCGGTCATGTATGCCTAGGTTCAGGAAATTGAGTTGGGACTGTCTGGTCCCAATCAATATACTGGTGCCAGTACGTCTGGTGTGCATGCATGAAGTAACCCCACCGTGGTCCCCGATTGGACCACTGCTGGTGTGCATGCGTGGGATCCCTCAACTGAATTTGCGATAAGGCGAGTCCTGCAGCTATTTTAGCTGATCAGAAGAGGAGCCACGTATCCTTTGTAGCTGTGCAGACTGAAGACCAGAGGACGAAACTTGAAGAGGCCAGGCGTCCATGTCTTGCTGCTGTCCCAATACAGCCCTATCTGGCCACTGATCTCAGAAGACCCATACTGCTGCTTCGACTCTTTGGACTGGTGGCATAAACCAGTCTCAACGTCCTCACACAAACATGCAGCCTGGAGCCTTCAGAAGCATTCCTGGACCACCTGGTGGACTGACGAGCTTAGTTTCGGACTACCTTGCTAGAAGAGTCACTGTTCTGCATTTTGGCCCAGAACTTCAATAGCCTCCAGCTAGTCCTAAAAGTCGCCTTCCTGCATGCGTCCCAGCATCGATGTCTCCTGTTCTGGAGGGCTTCCTTTGTTCGAGACCAACAAGATGCCTGCTTTCACCATGCACAGTAACAGTTGCTTTCCCCATCTGGTAGAGTGCCTTGAAGAGTCCTGCTGCATCAGTGTCCGCTGAATTTCTCCACTGGAAAGGGTTAAAATGCGCTTCTCAGCCAGACTGGAACATCGCTTGCACCAGCAGCTCCTGGGCATCTGCTACTAGAACCACAGGCTGGAAAACCTACTTCAAGAGACCCCCATCGAACCTGCCAAGTCTTGGGGAAAATCGGAGTACAGGTGGTGAGTAATCACAATACTTGCCAATGCCCTGATTTCCTCCATTATAAAGTTGGTGAAGAAATTTGATTTATTCTTACAATCCATTGCTTTGGAAACAACTGCTGAAAAAGCACACCAAAGGATAGGAGGGAGCCTCCTCTACTCACCAGTGAACCCCTTTTGCAGACTTCTGGAACCAATCTCAAGTACTTGCGAACTTTTGGGCAAAGGCCCCATTCAATTTAGGGTTGGACTTTTAAAGTTATGGCTCCCATTCCTGTGGGCTGTTGCAATTGCCCAACTACTTACCTTTCAGGTAATGGGGTAAATAGTATGGATTGGCTAACCTGCGACTGTATATATATTTTAGATTTGTAGCATTGTGTGAACATTACCTGCTTGATTCATTTTCTTAGTATGTTTTTAGCCTATGATGGAGTATTTTTATACTCACTGTCCAAGTTTAATTATTGCGTGTTTCACTATGTCCTCATTGTGGACTCCACAAGCCACTGATTTGTTTTGCTCAACTTCCAGAGTTCCCCCCGTTCACTATAACTAGGGTGGCCTAAACTCTGTCCACCAGGCCAGAGTTAGGAAATCCATCTCAGTGTCCAGCTAGAACACATTTGTATTGTGGGACTTCTGCATTCTAGTGGTAGAGGTGTTGTGCGAGGTGTCTTCAAGTAGCAGATGATTGCAGACGAGTTAGATTGATAGAGCTATCTTCGAACAAGGTGGAGTGGGATATGGTACCGGTGAGTCAAGGCAGATTACTGGTTTCGTTGACAGCGTGCAGGTCCTGTGCTGGGATGCACGTACAGTGTCCCCACCCAGGCGAAAAGGTTCAGGTTGAGGAAAACCTATTAGAGTGCAACATCGTGGGAGCAGAGTGAAGGTTGTACCACGACAGTGCATACATTGTCTTAGGTCTGATACATATTAGATACTCACATATAGCAACACAGAAAGAGCAACCAATCTATTACTGTTGTAGTTGCAGAGCTCATAGATAGGGCAGTATTATAGGTCAGTGTTTGGTTGATTTATTGTAGGGGCATAGGATACTGATGAGCAGGAAGGATTGAAATAAGCAGAACATTGCATCAGCAAGGCAGTATGGTAGAACCAAGGTCGGTGTATTAACTTGGCAAAAGTGCCACTATTTTGGATGTTAAGGCCTAGCACACAATCAACAGAAAACACAGGCCTTGGTTTGGAGGTGTGGCTCTGGAAGTTCAGCTCCAAAAACAAACCCCCCCCCCTTTCCTGTTCCACAGGAGAGACTGAGGTACACATGGTGCGCAGATAAGCACCAATTGTATCTACCAACAGGGCCTGAACGTGGTGGAAACAATGTTGGTAGAAGAGCAGGAAGGGATGCATCCTTTGATGGACAATTTCAGGAAAATGGAGCACAAGAATCTGCGATGCCAAAGAGCCAAGCAAAGATTTAGAACACTACTGCCCTCACCCCAGGGCAGACACCCCAAATGAATTACCCCTAGACACACAACTTAAGTAAACCAATCATCAAAATTCAGACTCAAGAGCAGTGCCCAGGTCACGTCATCCATGGGCACCTGGGGTTGAGAGGAGATGAGGGGGAGCCATGTCTGGAAAGTCTTGTGATTTGGGAAAGGAGCAGAGGTGATGTAAATACATTTAGTACAAGGTCAGGGGTGCAGCTTGTGTGCGCCATGGCATTTGGGTAAATGAGGAAGCCTATTGTCTAATCAAAACAGAGTTGGCCTCACCAAGTTATTTTGATTGAGTCTGGAACAGGAGGGTGCACATCATGCGACGGTCTCAAATTTACGAACCTATTGATAAGAACTTGTTAATCAATACCTGGTTCGACAGTGACAATGCAGGAGACCAAGTGTCTAGGGGAATGGGGGAAGCGTAGATGCATAGTATTGTTAATCTGCGAAAACCGGCTATATAAGATGTAACCCTTTGAGATAAGGAGAGCTCTGTGCCAGTTTGGTTCTACGGGACTGAGAATCTTTTTGCATGTAATAAATCTTTTTTCCCTAGCAAAGAGGTTTAGAGACTATTTTGTCATTTGATTTCTTTTTAATTACCGGTTTTTGGGCTGCCATTCTTTCAAATTGGTGACCCTGACTTGACACTAGATTCTCCCCGAGGTTGATAATGTCCCAGACACGCATCTTGGGGTGTGGCACCCTTCTACAGTGACGCAGTCCCCATGCACGATTTGAATAAAGGCTCACAGGCGCTATGTTACCAGAAGGCCAGTCTGCTCTTTGGAGCAGGGTGCTGCCCCCCGATTGTGCAGGCCGTTAACGGGGAACTCAGGAGAACGCACAGATGCAAGTGCACCCTTGCGGGAGGAAAACAATAAGGGGAAAGTATGTGTGGGGGGCGGGGTTAGTGTAGTATGACGAGATCACATGGCAGTATAGAGTAGTTTTGAATATGGTGAAGTTAAGGTATATGTTATGAGGTAAAAGATGATGGAAGAGCAATAGGGACTTCTCACATTGTGGCGCTGTAGGATAAAATGACAAAGGGACTCACCGTAGTGTCTACCTTCCTCCTAGTCCATAGTCCCCTTTCCTCCATACTTGTAGGCACATACCTTCTATCTGGACGGGAGCACTTTAAAGCATCAAAAGAATAACTGTCCTTTTATTTACACGCAGGGCCACTGCACGTCACAGTAGCCACGCCCTCATGCGCTCCAGCCCACGAATAACCAAGTGCAGGACCATTTAGCACAAATAGAAGATACTTATTAGAGGGGACGGCGGACGGTCGTATGGAGGAAAGGAGAATATGGACTAGGAGTAAGGTAGTCACTACGGTGAGTAACTGTTATACTCCTAGGTTCTGTCCCCTTTCCCCCATACGTGGAGATTCCCAAGCACTGACCATAGATATTACGGGTGGATGGACATTTCCCTTATTGGATCAAATTCTTAAGAAATGCATGGGCAAATTGGGCATCAGCCCGAGAGCTCAGGTCAAGACAGTAATGTCTGCAAAAGGCCGATGGGGAAACCCACGTAGCGGCCTTGTCAATGGACTAACAGGGACGCATTTTTGGAAGGCAACAAGCAGCCACTTTGCCACAAACCAGATGTGCATGAATGCCATTTGGTGGTTGAAGGCCTTGAATCTTGTACGTCTCAGAAATGCATGAAGCTATTCAACGGAAGAAGGATGATTTTGAGGCCGGTTTCCCTTTTGGGTCACCAAACATAAGAGTTGTTAATAGGTTTGGGAAGAAGACCGGTAAAGATAATGACTGGTTTATATGGAATTCGGAAACCACTTTAGGAAGGAAGTGCCGAGCACAACCTTATTGTGGAAAGTTAAGAACGGATGTTCCAGAGAGAGCTTGATGCTCACTTGTTAAGTCTTACAGATGTTACTGCAATCAAAAAGGCCACCTTTCAAGGAAGTATCTTGAGTTCGGTGGTGGCCATAGGTTCAAAAGGCTTATGACAAAGCGGTGAGGACCACATTCAGATCCCAATTGGGATGAGGGCCCGAATCGGCAGAAAAAGACGGAGACCACCTGCAAATTGACTTTTGAAGACTGGGTTGGCTGGTGAAAAAAAGCTTTTCTCTGTAGAAAGGCAAGCCGCAATGGTGGACAAATATGCCCTGCATGTTAAGACATGGATGCCAGAAGCTGCAAGGTCAGATATAAAAGACAAGACACTGTCAATAGAAGCATGCCTGGGATCAAACTCTTTGGCTAGACACCAATGACAAAAACTGAACCACTTGCTCCTGTATTGAGCTCTGGTAGAGGGGCTTTCGTGTCGCTTGAATTATACACATGTTGTCCGAGAGTTTGAACTGCGCTGGTTATCGGCACTTAGGCACTAGGCCGCCAAGCTGAACGATTGTGGGGACGGGTGTCATAAGTGAATAAGGTCGGGAATCTGCGGCAACCTCATCGGAGATTACACCGACAAGTGCTACAGTTATGAAAACCAGAAACTGGCTGGCCACCAAGGAGCTACGAAGAGGAGAGCGCAGTTCGATGCACCCCTACATTTCCAGAGAGAACGATGAATCAGGGGGCAAAGGAAGGAAAAGCAATGGCTTTCATGTTATCCCAAAGGACGTCCGCCAAAGAAGACACTCCGAGCCGGTCCCTGTAAGCATAAAGCGGGCATTTCTGTTCAATGTCCAAAAGGGGTCCACCACTTGAGCACCCCATTGCTGGAAGATCTTGGTGAGAACATGGGCGTTCATCTCCCATCCTTAACTCGCCGCAGATTGGCGGCTGAGTGAGTCTGCAGACACATTGATGTGACCCAGAATGTGCACACATTGAAGCCAGACATTGTGTTGGACAGCCCAATTGCAAATTTAGATAGCAAGGTCCACAAGGAGGGGAGCCTTGGAGCCACCCCGTTTGTTGATTTAGAACATTGCTACGGAATTGTCTGTGCAAATTCAAAACCACACTGTTGGTGATAGAGGGTTGAAAAGCCTTGAACGCCAGAAAAACTGCCAGGAGCTCCAGATAATTGATATGAACTGCCTATCTTGAGGCGTCCACAAATCGTACACCGAGGTGATGGAGTGTAACTCACCACCCCAGAAGGTAGGACTCTGTAGTAACCGTTGCTTGTGGGCAAGGCTCCTGGATGGAGGTCCCCACTGAAGGGTTGCCAGCGGATGACCACCACTGGGGATCTGCCGTCATGCAGGATGGGACTGGAATCATCTTGGAATCAGGATTCGTAGCCTGGGACCAGCAGCTCCGAAGAGCAAGCCAAGTGCACCTCATTTTCAGGCGTGCAAGAGTTTGAGCTAACACGCAAGAAGCCATGAGGCCCAGGAGTCTATGGAACCACCAGGCCGACATGCGAGTGGACTGCAGAAGAGCTGGCACATGGAAAAAAGGTCCGCAAATCCGGTCCTCCGTCAGGAATGCTCTGGTACTGGCGGTATCCCAACGGACACCAGGAAAAGGTCAAGTCTAGGCCAACCATCGACGATTTCTGCCAGTTCACCGACAGCCCAAGATGGAACAGGAGCTGAAGGAGTGACTGAAGATTGGCCGTAGCGGCCTGTGGGCAAGGACTGCGCAGGAGCCAATTGTCCAAGTATAGATATACATGAACCCCACTGCAATCTGAGGAATGCTGCAATGACAGACATCTTTGTAAAGATACACAGTGCCGACCTGACACCAAAGGGAAGCACACGATACTGGAAGTGTTACGTTCCAACGGAGAACCACAGATATCTTCCATGCGGGCTCCAGATCAGAATATGCATGTATGCATCCTGAAGTTCCACCACACAACCAATCCTCCTATCTCGAGAGGGGACTTCAATCTTTATACCCCAAGAGAAATTCAAGAAGATTACGCCCTGCAAGATGAACTTGGAGAGGTTGAGGATAGTGCGCAGGCGGACCTGGCTGGGTTTGGGCACTGTAAAAAGACAGGAGTAAGTAATAGACCTCCCCTTTCTCCTGCAAGGGAACAGGTCCCACTGAGGTCTACAAGTTTCTGTACCTTGGCTCTGAGGGACAGTGACCCAGTCTGCTGGAGTGGAAGGTGAGGTAGGGGGAGGGTGCAAGCGGAAGCCAGCCCGGGCGACTGACAAAACCCACTGGTCTTCTGTAATCATCTGCCACGCTTCCATATGAGACGAAATTCGTCCTCCCAATGGAGTCTCGTGTGACTGATGGAAAACATTTAGATGTTTTATAGGCGGGAAGGCCACTCGCTGCTGAAGATGAGGCTGTTGGCCGAGAAAAACCTGCCAGCGTGCCGTTGCGGTTTACGGAGGGGGCCACCAGCTGGAGCCTCTGCGTGGCACGCACAGCTGTCCTGAAAGCCTCTGAAACCAGTGAATAACCTTGTTTGAGAACCCGACCTCTGAGTAGAAGGTGCCTTTGCTGGAGTTTTCGCAAGAGACGACAATGACTTGGCAGTTAGAGTGCTTGCTTTGGCTTTGTGAGTTCCTCATCCGTGATCAAGTACCTTGTCATGAACTTACTTTGAAAACTTCATAGTATGCAGCCACGCTGCGCAGGAGAGGCCTACACCGACCATAATATCTCAAGTGGAAGCATCTACATGATGGGCCGCAGCCTCAAGTAGATCCTGCACCAGAACCATGGCATCGGATAAGCCACCATTAAAAAGTCTTCAAGCCTATCGGGAGTAATACATTGCTGAAACTCGGCGCGCTCCATCCAGTTTGACAATACCAGCTGCCAGGATAAGCTTGGTATTAGCCTGATGCAGCTTAAAAACCAAATTGGAAAAAACCTTCCCTCCTTCCCCCAATGGAATCAAGAAGTTTGCACTCTTTGGAAAGGATCTGAGACGCTGCAGTGGAGAATGTAGAGGCCTGCTTCGACTGGAGCGGAGCTGCTGCCACCACAGTCAATGACAGCGGACATGCAGACAAGGATGTCCTCTGACATGTGTAGCTTGGAGAATGTCAATTTTCTTGTTGAGGTGTTGCCGGGAATGAGGTTTTTCCCAGATCTTAGGGGCCTGGGCCAGGACGTCCTTCTGAAGGACCAGTCCGCTCCTGTGTCGACAGAGTAAGGCTCCAGAAAGTACCCCTTCTTGTGGAGCCTGGGACTCAGGCATCGGGATGTCTAGCAATGCCATCATATCCACAACCTGGTCTTGAAAGAAGTCCGATTCGCCGCATGTGGCGCCTCAGGCACGGTTGACTGCACAAATGGAGTCTTTTCCACAGGGGAAAGTGGAGGAAGATGAGGCAGTGCAGGAGGCCCCACAGGAAGTGATGGAGCTACCGATACCTGCATAGGGATTGCCCGGAGCTGGTTCAGGCAGCTTAGGATACATTTCCTTAAATAAATCCTTAAAGTACGCCTTCGGGGATCAGAATGCATAAGCGTCTTAAACTTGCCAAAAACCGCATCCTCAGACGAAGGTCTAGATGCTGGAGATGGAGGACGCTCGGAAGGGACAAAGCCCCAGGATCGCAAAGAGGATGGTAGCCAGGATGGTCCCCAAACAACTGGATCCACGTAAATCAAAGGCGCGGATGTAGGGAGCGATACTGTATGCGGCAGCGGAGTCCAAGCATGCCAATCCATTGGAGAGCAGAACAGGTTCTTCTCCACAAAACGTGAAAAAGGCTGCTCAGCCCCAAAAACAGGTCCCTCAGCATGGTGAAAGTTGGTGTAAGGTAATCAAAATGGCCGCCGGGGACCATTTGTGTTGGACCACCATTTTGTTAACACCTGACCCGAACTGCATCACAGGTGTGAGGCTGTGGTGATCACAGTGGAGTCAGGGGTCTTATGTTCCATTTGTTAGGCAGAATCCTGTGCAGTTTCCTTGGGGAACACTGCAAAAAGATTAAGATTACAGGCGTAAGCAGTAAACCCAATTGGTAGCAGTCTGTACCACCCAGATTTATCTGGTAGCTGTGGCTGAGCAGTCAGACTTCTCTCAAGAAGAGTAGGGCAGTATACAGAGGATACACAATAGGGCTAAAAACACAGAGCAAGCAAACACTGACCAGCGCTTGTTATCAAAAGTATATAATTATTTAACACTTTAGAAAATACACTAGCACTATAAATCAAAGCAAGTTCAAACACAATCAGAAAAGTATACACACCTCCCTTAAGAATTAGACAAGTCTAAGTCAAAACACCACTTTTTTCAAAACAGAGGTGAGCGCGTAACTTAGATGGCACTCCAATAATTAAGTAAAAGGGAGGGAAAAAGGCAGGTCATGAGAATAAAACAGTTCCCAACACAAAAGACCAAAACAAGTTAAAGAAGGCAGAGTTGAAGGGCCTCATTTCCAATATTTATAATATTTTGTATATCCCGGGTTTGGACCCCCAATGGGCCTACATGCAGAAATGGGAAAAGGCGCTGGGGAGCAAAATTAGTAGGGCTGAGTGGGAAAGACTATGGAGGAAGATACCCAAACTGGCTAGAGCGTCTCAGCTCCAGGAAACATGGTATAAGCTTCTATTCGGGTGGCACTATACTCTGGCCTGCCTCCACAAGATGTTTCCTACGAGGTCGAGCAGCTGTTGGAGGGGGATGTGGTTTAACGGGCACGGTAGAACATATTTGGTGGGAGTTCCCCAGAATTGCATCGTTCTGGGGAGAAGTGCAAAGGGCACATGATCAAGCCTTAGGGGATACACGAACCTCAATACAGGTCCTTTTGGGCATCCGTGGGGCTCCAGAGGGGAGAATCGGACGTAGGGAGAAAGTGAAAGTGATCCTGACTCTGGCTGCACTGTTGGTCATAGCCCAGAGATGGAAGAGGTCCGCATGGAACAGGATTGGCTGAGGAAGGTGTGGGACATAGTGGCCTTGGAGTGGGCAACTTACGCCATGGAAAATAAAGTGTAAGGATTTGCAGCGGACTGGGGGAGATTATGACTTGCCTCAAGGGGGATTATAGGGTGATGTGGTTTCCCCAGCACTTGAGACTACTTGAGCTACAATAGGGTGGAGGAACTGCTCAAAGAATGGAGATGTGGGTTTTGAATGTTCGTCACTTTGGGGGGGGGGGGGGGGGGGTGGAAGGGAAGGTTTTCATTTTTTTGGATTTGTAGTACCATGCAGTAAAATTCAATAAAAAGTTTTCAAAAAAAAAAAGTCAAGAGTCTACTGTAGAGCCAAAGTTCATAGGCCAGGCCCACTTTAAATGGAGCAAGGTGAAATGTGCCCAAGATCACACAGTTAAGAAATGCATTGAAGTCTTTGTAAAAATGCTCAAGAGGTTGGGTTGCTTCAGAAGGTAAAGTTAGAAGGTCTGGGGGCCAACCCCCAGTTGGAAGGCCAAGGATTTAAGGGTCAACTTTAGCTAACCGTAGAAAGGGAGGCCAGGTGAAACAGTACCTATAAAGTTGAGGAAGCTCCAGCGGAGGCAGTTCCTGGCAGCGGGTGCAGTTCGTGGTTTTGACCAGGGGAAGAGGATCTCGTCGAGGAGGAAACTTGGAGTCGTTGCACTGCCCAGGGAAGAAACCAGCCGCGGAGTTTGTCGGTTAAAAGGTGCGTTCCTGTTATTCGCGGTCACAGTGGTGAAGCTTGGCTATCCGGCCGTCGGGGTGCTTGGCACGGGCGATTCGACCAAGAGACGTCCTGGAAGGCGAAATGGCGAACTGGTTGATCCCACCAGCTCAGAGGAAGAAGACTTTCAGCAGAAGATCTTCTCTTGTCATCAGGAAAGTGGTGAGGTCGTTGCAGCAGGGATCCACCGGTGGTGTCGTTGCAGATGGCTCAGCTTCTCGCCTCTTCGGATTTCTTAGGTCCTGTGGCGACTTCTGAAGTTCCAGTCCCAAAAGCCCTGCTTTTATGCAGAAAAACTCCCATTCAATAGCCTAGCTGTCACTCATACATGCTAAGTGGTGAGCCGGGCAGCTCACCACTGGGACAATCAGAACAGTGTGACTTGAGTTGCTAAGGTAATGCAGTCCAGGGTGCCAATTCCCCCACCCACAGATCCTGTGGAACACACACAGAGTGGCACCAGTTGCAGGGAGAAGCCCGACAAAAAGTGGAACTAAGGACCCGACCTTGGTTGGAGTTACAGAGACGGACACGAACGCCATTTTAGAAAAGCGTTCTGGCAAAAAGACCCAACCAGTGATTTAATATTAAATAAACAAACCGGCGGTATCTTTAA
The DNA here is from genome assembly GCF_040938575.1 of Ambystoma mexicanum. Lineage (NCBI taxonomy): Eukaryota > Metazoa > Chordata > Amphibia > Caudata > Ambystomatidae > Ambystoma > Ambystoma mexicanum. The sequence goes on along the minus strand of NC_090930.1, from coordinate 859,092,058 downwards.
CATTGCACCAAAAAGTGGTGCTTTAAAAATCAATGGGAAAATCCCATAGGAAATATTCTGGTGGAATATTTTGCGTGGTAACCACTGCCACCAGCCAGAAACTCGACAAGGGGGGACTGGACAGTGCCCCCTTGGAAACAGACCTAGGGGCAATCTAATTAATCCCTTCCAGTACTTCCACAATATGATGGTTTGTACTGGTTCTGTTCACAATTTTGGACAAGTAAAGCCGATGGGGACTTTACATGCCCTGGAAGACAGAAGTCAGTCCCAGGGTATGGAGTCTATGTTTGGGGGGTAACTATGACACCCCTGTGTTACTGCACTGAGGGTGCTGTGTAACATACACTAAAACAGATGATACCCTATGGAGTAAAAGACCCCATAGCCCATAAGCACACAAAGCGTCAAAAACATACCTCAAGAGTGGAAGGAAAAGAGTCTCACTCTTAGCAGGAGAAAAAACAAACCCCAAAAATCCAGCAAAGCTGCCGGGGGACTCATTAGGTTTGGGAAATTAGCCTTATAAGAGAATTCTCCCTAACACCATTTTAGCCTTGTGACAAGCAACCTCTGCAGAGCCATCGCTAGCAGATCTAGAGTGTTTGAGACACCTTTGAAACTGCTGATGAATTATCCCCAAGTGAGGGAACCTAGGCAGAGCCGGTACTCAAAGACTTAAATTGCTTAACCAGCTTCTTCACCCTCTCAGAAAGATCGGTTCCACCACAGGTCAGAGGGAAGGCTTAGAGTCACCCCCTGAAGTGAGGACCCCCCGCAAAGGGGGCCCCTCAATCTTGCTGGTCTTATGCATCGCTCCAAGAAGGGATGCTCTGGTATAACCCCGGTACATTTAGTCACTTGGAGAGGGACCTTGAGCCGTGGTGTATGGGGGAAGGAAGGGGTAACTTGAAGGGTGGACAATAGTGGGAGGGTGAGGAAGAGTGGTACTGTTGGATCAGTGTCTAGGCAGTGCAATAGCTTTACAAGGTTAGACACTGCTACAACACAAATTCACCTCCGCCACTCGATAGTTTAGATTACGAATCCATCCTATCAGATGCTGATGCAGGAGTAAAAGAGGATGAAGAGTGGGGGACAGATGAGGAGGGAGAAGAGGTGCTGGCTTGAGTGACACCAAGAGTAGAGAATTTGTGAGGCCCAAGATTTAGAGCACAACAAGGTCGTATGGCAGTGTTAAATGGGAAGTTACGAGCGAAACAAGTGGGAACATAGTTTCCATTGTTATATAAAGGCCCTGGCAGAGCACAGTATGTGCCCTGGCCACATACATAGAAAATCTGATTAAGGTGTTGCCCTTGCTCGCCGCAGAAGCAGTCAAGTAGATCTGCGCACTTGGGAAACAGACTGCAGGTATTACATTGGCAGTAGGAGATCTGAAAAGCTTCTTCGTTGCAGTATTGGGGGACCAAGCAGATTACAATTGGAAAAATGCAGGATATCTAGGGGAGCGTATAGGCGACGACAATCACGATGGAGAGCATTTTAACTATTGTCAGGCTAGAGTGTAGGCTGCACTAAGAACAGCATATCCTGACACACCAGACATATATTCAATAATAGCATGCATTATGAAGGAAGATATAGCACAGTATATACTACATATTCAGGTGATTGAGATATTAAACGTGATTCATGAGATACAACAGCAATATTTTATCACATGTTGAACAAGGGATTCCCAAGGTAGGTGCAGAAAGATTTGGATAAGGTAGTAGGGATCTAGGCCAAGGAATGGGCAGAGATTCAGGAGATTATAGCGCATCATTGTAAAAGGCAGCAGGAGAAGGGAAAGGAAGTAGCAGATAACACGCAGAAGGCAGAGGTGAAGTTAGTACAAAAGAAGTTGGTGGAATGGAGTACAGAAGGGGCGTTGATTACGGGTTCAGCCGTAGAAAAGGTGGAACAAAGGTTAGCTCCGGTAGAATGAGAATGGCACTGGATTGCACTGAAGGGCGGTACCAAGGGTATATGGTAAAAGGCTATCAGGGTGGGTACCAGGGTTGTTTATCAGGGAAGTTATCCAGGAGGTCTTGCATGGAAAGAAGAGTGTTTCAAGGGGGCAGGGAGGTAGAAGGAACAAGTTACTTACCTGTAACTGTTGTTCTCCAGCATGGGTCTGGCATGGATTCACATGCTCATGAATATTCCCCGTCGTCAGGCTGGGAATCCTCGGTAAAGAAAAAACCAGTATCAGTTTCGTTTCTGATCTGTCTTTCGTAGTAATAACCAATCACTGGTCTCTGCGTCATACTGACCACAGCCAATGACTGCCCTCTACCTAAGCACCGCCTCTGGCAGCCATCTTCAGATTTGGAAGCACGTGAAGTGGCAGTATGACCAAGTGAAGAGCCGCAGAGGGGTAGGCGGGAGGGTTCGCATGTGAATCCATGCCAGACCCATGCTGGAGAACAACAGTTACAGGTAAGTAACTTGTTCCTTCTCCAGCATGGGGTCTGGCATGGATTCACATGCTCATGAATAAAGAATACATAGCAGTACACACATGCACAACCACAGGAGGTGGCAAAGGCTCAACATTAAGCATTACATCAAACTCAACATTAAGCATCTTACCTCCTCACCAGGCTCACCTCAGGCGAACAGGTTGCGCAGCACTGCTTGGCCGACCCTGGACTCCTCCCTGGAATCCCGGTCGACGCAGTAGAATTTCGTGAAGGTGTGCGTCAACCTCTACGTAGCAGCCCTGCATATGTCCAGCAGGGGCACACCAGAAAGGAACGCCGTGGTAGCTGCGATCGCTCTGGTGGAATGGGCTCTCGGACGGCCAGGCAGCGGTCGGTTTGCCAACCGATGACAGTACATGATACAGCCGGAGAGCCATCTGGAAATGGAAGCCTTCGAGAGAGCCTTCCCCTGATTGACAGGTCCAAAGTTCACAAAGAGTTGTGACGTCTTCCGAAAACACTTCGTGCGGTCCACGTAGAACTTCAGCGCTCTAGCCACATCCAGCGAGTGCAAAGTCCTCTCAGCCGGCGACGGGAAGAACACAGGCAACACCAAGGGTTCGTTGAGATGGAAGTCCGACGGTACCTTGGGCATGAAGGAGGGGTGCGTCCTGAGCACTACCCTCGTGTCGTGAAAAGTCAAGTACGGGGCCTTGCAGGAAAGGGCCTGGATCTCTCCCACCCGTCGTGCGGAGGTGATGGCCACAAGAAACGCTGTTTTCCACGACAGAAACTTCAACGGGGCCGAGTGCAGAGGCTCGAACGGAGGTCCCATGAGCTTGGTCAGCACCACGTTGAGCTCCCACGCCGGGGCAGGAGCCTTCACCGGCGGGAACGATCTGAACAGTCCCTTCATGAACTCTTTCACCAGACGATGAGACCACAAGGACGTCCGGCCCGTGGTTCTGGTGTATCGGGAGATCGCAGCAAGATGAATCTTGATGGACGCGTGTGCCAGTCCAGCTTTGGCCAGCGTCAGCAGGTACGGCAGTACCTGGGGAGCCGTAATCCGTAGAGGGTTAATCTTCTGTGCGTGGCACCAGACAGAGAACCTCTTCCATTGGTGTCTGTAGCATTTAAGAGTCGAGGACGCCCTGGCCTTTGCAAGAACCTCTCTGCAGTCGGCCGGTATGTCGTATCCTCCAAACTCTAGCGCTGCAGGAGCCAGGCCTGCAAGTTCAGCGATTTCGGGTCGTGGTGGAGGATAGCGCCTCCTTCCCTGGAGAGTAGATCCGCGTCCACCGGCAGCTTGATTGGCGGGGACGCCGACAAGTCCAGAAGGTCCGGGAACCATATCTGCCTCGGCCACGCAGGTGCGACGAGGATCATCCTGCACCGTGACCTCTTGAGCTGGTTGACGAGCCGGATTAGCAGTGGCAAAGGAGGGAACGCGTAGAGGAACAGGCCCTCCCAGGGGAACGAGAAAGCATCGCCCATGCTCCTCGCCTGGGGAAACCTGCTGGCGAACCTCCGGCACTTGGAGTTAGTCGCCGTCGCGAACAGGTCGATCTGGGGTGTGCCCCACCGTCGGAAGAGGCGATCCACTAGATCCTGCCGTAGTTCCCCACTCATGGCACGAGCGCAGCTCCCTGCTGAGTGAGTCGGCGATGGTGTTTTTTATCCCTGCCAGATGAAACGGCACCAGAAACATCCTTTGGGCGACGGCCCAATGCCACAGGTCCTGCGCCTCCTTGGACAGTGCTGGGGACCTGGTTCCGCCCTGTTTCCTGATGTAAAACATGGTGGTGGTGTTGTCGGTGAAGATCCTCACCACCTTGCCCTTGAGGGACGGAAGGAAGGACCTGAGGGCCCAGAACACTGCACGGAGCTCCAGGACGTTGATATGGAGGGACTTCTCCGTCGGGAGCCAAAGGCCTCTCGCGTGCAGATTTTCGGTGTGCGCTCCCCACCCTTCCAGGGAGGCATCCGTGGTCACTGTCTCCTGGTGGTCTGGGGTCTGGAAGTCCATGCCCGCCGTCGGATGCGCGCGGATGCCCCACCACCGGACCGCTCGGCGGAAACTCTCGTCGAGTGTGATCCTCTCCTCGAAGCCGCCCGTCGTTTGGATCCAGCGCGCGTCCAGGAACTCCTGCAACGGGCGCATCCGGAGCCTGCACATGGGAATGAGGTAGATGGCAAGAAGACATCATTCCGAGGAGGGACTTGATGGACCTCACCTTGGCCGCGTCGGAAACCAACATCCGCTGTACCTTGCCCAGGATGGACCTGGTCCTTTCCTCCGACGGGGAGGCCAGAAGGGACACTGTCGAGCTTCGCTCCCAGAAACAGTGCGTTTTGCGCGGGTACCAGGTGGGACTTGGCGTAGTTCACGGAGAATCCCAGGTCCGTGAGAAGTTGGACGGTCCTTGCCGTGTGATCCACGGCGAGCTCCCTCGTCTTGGCTCGGATGAGCCAGTCGTCCAGGTAGGGGTAGACGTGGATCCCCTCGCGGCGCAGCTGCGCCGCCACCGGTGCAAGGCACTTGGTGAATACCCTGGGTGCCGACCGTAGGGGCTTTGAACTGGTAGTGACGCCCTTGGACCACAAACCTGAGGAATTTTCGGTGCCCTTTTAGGATGGGAATATGTAAGTAGGCATCCTCCAAATCCAACGACGACAGGAAGTCTCCTTCCTCCAGCTGACCCAGGACGTGCTGGAGGGTGACCATCCGGAACTTTTGCGCCTTGATGAACTTGTTCAGACGTCGCAGGTCCAGGATGGGGCGCCATCCCCCCGTCTTCTTCTTCACGAGGAAGTATCTCGAGTAAACTCCGGAGCCCCGAAGCCTCTTTGGGACGAGTACGATGGCACCCTTCTTGAGCATCGCCTTTACCTCCAGGAGAAGTTGAGGGACGTGAAGTTCTTTCCTGGCCACGGGGGGGACGCGCGGACACCTTCTTTGAAACTCGAGCGCGTGGCCCCGGGCCAAGGCGTCCAGCACCCAACGGTCGGTGGAGATGGACTCCCACACGCTGACGAAGCTCGCCAGCCCGCCTCCCACCGGGGTGCTTCGGTGGGGGCCCGACCCCACGGCCGGTTCAATCCTGCTTCGACGAGGCTTTGCCGACGACGGCGGGGTCCGCCAGACTTGCCTCGTCCTCTGTAGGCCTCCTGAGCCGACGAGCGGGCCGCTTGACGGTAGGTGGAGAAACCGCCGCCGGAACTTTTGGAGGCGCCCTTGCCTCCGCTGCTCCGAAAGGGCGTCCCTCGTCATTGCAGAACTCCAAGGGCCCGGGCCGTCTCGGTGTCCGCTTTAATGGCCTGAAGGGAATCGTCCACTGTTTTCCCAAACAGGTTGTTCCCATCGAAGGGCATGTCCAGGACTCTGGTCTGAACGTCTTGACGGAAGTCCGTAGCCTTGAGCCATCCACGCCGCCTAAGGCAAACGCCGTTGCCCAACTGGCGGAACCCAGTGTCGGCGATGTCCGTCGCAACGGTAATGGCGTGGTCCGAAGCCACCTCACCTTCCTGCAGGATCTCCAGGGCCTCTGCCCTCTTGTCGTCCGGCAAGAAGTCCAGCAGGGGAGCCAGTTTGTACCAGAGCTCCCTGTCGTAGCGGGCCACGATAGCCAAGGCGTTGGCCGCTTTAATCGTCGTCGCCGCAGACGAGATGACTCTGCGTCCCATAGCGTCCAATTTCTTTCCCTCGCCGTCCGGTGGGGAAGTCGATGTGGAGGCCGCACCCCCCCCCCCCCCCGCTTTTTTCCTGGCCGCCGCGGAGACGACGGAGTCCGGGGTGGGCTGCGCCCGGAGGCACAGGGGGGCCGTGTCCGGGACCCGGTACTTCTTCTCGTACCGGTCTCTTCTAGCTGGCGTCGTGGAAGGGTTCTTGAGGAGGGTGAGGCCCTCATCCCAAATGTCGTCCAATAGAGGCACTGAGAGGACCGTCTTCCTCTTGGCCTCGCGCCGCTGATAAAGGAAGCCTTCCTTCTTCTCCTCAGGGCAGAGTTGGAAAAGCTCGGATGCCCTGGTGATCATGGAGTGGAACGATCCAATCTCATCGGGCGGAGAAGCCCTGGTGGGAGGCGACGACGGTACATCCTCGTCGTATACCTCGTCGTCCGTACCAGTCGCTGCCGTGTCAGTCCCTGTATCATCCCCTCGGGTGGACGGGGAGGAGGGCTGGAAGGGGCGCGACGGCTGAAAAGGAGGCGGAGGGTGGATCCTTCTTTTCTTGGTAGGGGGAACACCAGAAGGTCCCGGTTCTGGGTCCCCCGACGGGAGAGGTTCCGTCGGCAACGGTAGTCTCGTCCTTAACTCTGAGCATAAGGACTGTATAGCCAACAAAATGGCCGCCGAGTTGTCTCGCGGCGCTGGCAGAGGGGAATCCGACGGGCGATCAGGGGCCCCCGTCGGTACCCTCGACGATGTCGTCGTCACCTGCGTCGGGATCCATCCCGACGGGTCGGTCTTCTTCCACGCCGAGGCCGTGGCTTAAGACTTCGACCAGCTCCTCCTCCGAGGTTGAGGCCGAATCTACGACGACGCCCTGCCCCCCCTTTTTCTTCCCCACGGGGGATTTCACGGGGGTCCTATCGATGGGCACAAAAGAGGACTCCCTCCGAGGTGGCAGGGAGACTGAGCCCCGAGGTCGCCACCACTGGTGTAGCCTCCACAGGCTGAGCCAGGGCCGCCGCGACAGTTTCGATAGAGGGCTTGGCCGGATGGATTAAGGCCTTCACCACCTTAGGTGCGCTCACCGCCTTATCCTAGAGGGGGGAGGGGGGGACACTGCCTCGCTCCCCCTCCACCTTCAAGCTCGACCGGGGCCTCTCCAGGAGCTTCGCCGGGTGCTCGGCCTTCCTCTTACCCGACCCAGAGCGTTGGCTCGTGGTTGATGGTGCCGGGGAGGGTGCGCCCTGCCTGGCGCCCGTAGAGCCCGACCGTTCGGCGCTCCCGGTGCCAGCGGACTCGCGGTGCTTGGCCTTATGTTGGACCCCCGTCGCCGGGGCGTCCTCAAAGGTCTTAGAAGACCGCTCGGCTTTCTTCCTCTTCTTCTCGCCGGACGGGCTCTTCCCTTCCAGCCAGTTGGCGAGACGTTGATGGCGGTCCTTCATGGTCCGCTCTGACATGTTGCCGCAAAACGCACAGTCCTTCTCCACGTGCGTCTTGTCCTCATGTAAGCAGTAGAGACAAAAGGAGTGTTCGTCCTCCTTAAAGACGTTCTGGAGCTGGCATCCAGGGCAGATCCTGAACAGCTTTCCGGGCGTCGAGCTTCCCTTCTCCTGGGCCATGTCCGGGCCTGAGAAACTTCTGGAGTCCTCCAAAAGCGTAGCTCGACGAAATCTTCACCCTTGAGGGGCGCAGACGAATCCGACACGGGTCCCCGTTGATCGGATGGAGAGTCGGTGGAGCTTGAGGCTCTTTTGACCGAAAAAACGAAGTTTTTGAGAAAAAACGTGAAAAAAATAGCACTAACGCTCGAGAGCAATAGCACGAGGATCCCAACACATGAACGTGCGGTAAAAATCTGAAGATGGCTGCCAGAGGCGGTGCTTAGGTAGAGGGCAGTCATTGGCTGTGGTCAGTATGACGCAGAGACCAGTGATTGGTTATTACTACGAAAGACAGATCAGAAACGAAACTGATACTGGTTTTTTCTTTACCGAGGATTCCCAGCCTGACGACGGGTAATATCCATGAGCATGTGAATCCATGCCAGACCCCATGCTGGAGAAGAAGGAGGCATATAGCAGGATTTATTTTATTTTTATTACAGTCCAAAGGCATTGAGGCGCTGTTGCATGAGATTGTAAGTATGCGTGATTCAAGTTATATTGGTCTTTGGTTACATACATGGTTGTTAGCAGAAGGTAGGTACAACAGTGGTGAAACAGTGAGCAGCTTACTTACAATATTGGCAGATAGTATATTTTAGGCAGTTTTCAAGGACAGAGGTGCGGACCATCCAGCCACAGTACGGCGAGCAGTCTGAGCAAGTGCAGAATCTTATGGGTCACACAAATAGCAATATTTTAATAGCTTTGCGGAAGGCAAGGTGGGATTCAATCATCTTAAGGTGCGTGAGTAAAGCGTTCGTGCGAGGCCGCCAGAGCGGGGAAGCTAGTGCCGCCTGCATGCACTCTTCGGGTCTTGGGCGTGGAGATCATGGTGTAGGCTGCTCTCAGGTGCCTAGAGGGGGGAGTAGGCTTCGCCATTCTCTTGGCCAGGTAAGGGGGGCCAAGTCATGGAGGCATTTGTGCGCGAGAGGGTTTTAAAAACAATTCTCTTTGACGGGCAGTCAATGAACCTGCCTCCTTACCTCAGATTTGGTCCTTATAGATTCCTGCGGCGGCCGTCAGGGAATTATTTTGGACCAGCTGCAGTTTAGCAATATTTTTGCCAGAGGTCCCTACGGGGAGGGCATTGCAGCAATCCAATCTTAAACCGATAGTTCCCCTGGCAACGGTGGGGCAGCTCTGTAGCGATAGGAAGGGTCTTGCTGCATTGCGAAGTAGGGGTGTCACGGTATTAGTTTTATGACGGTACAATAACCTTCTTGCCAAATGACTGTATATCATGGTTATCGCGGTATAGCAGGTGGAGTTAACTAATCTTAACAAATGTTTTCTAAAAGGTCATAAATTGTCAGATTTATCATCACAAACAAAACCAGACACCCAGGGCCAGAATTGGGCTTTTCAACATACTTTTCACTGAAATGCCACCCCTTGCTTCCACCAAACACAAACATGTGTGGAGAGGAGGAGGGGGGGGGGGGCCCTGCTGCGACTGGAAAAGCAAACTGAATAGCTTTTCTTAAGTGGTCATTTAGGCTTTTATCTCCCCTACTGGTGAAGATGAACATGTTGCCATCTTGATAACCTGCATGCCACAGATCAATGTAGTCCGATGGTCGTATACGCTTATGCGCATACACACACACACACACACACACACACACATGCACTCTTTACGTTAAAGCCTTTAGTTTACTTCCGGGCCAAAAGGTGTTCAGTAATCGTGGACATGTTACCCTTTGGTATGGCTGCAGGGAATACCCACAGAGATTAGTAAATTTCGCAGTGTGACTTATTATATGTAAATTCAATGATCGAACCAGGGAAATCCCCCATTGTCATATGTTTAGAAAACATTATCCATTTTAAATATATAAACCCCAAAGCCGCCAACCCAAAGTCCCGGGAGGATAGCTCAGCAGCAAGGTGCAAGCCTTGAAAGCAAGACGACACGAAGCAACACAGGTTCTATCCCTGGGTCCGCGCTTAGAAACCTCTGGGTGATTAAGCGCGTTATAAATACGCAACTAAGACAAAAACAATTATGCAACTAAATAAACAAAAACTATGTCTTTAACAGGGCCTCGATGCCCGCGGGCTGTGAGAGCACTTAAAAAAAAAAAATTTCCTTCTTAGCACTGTATTTATTCTTCCTATTGCTAACATATTGATTTTGTGTCAGGGACATGTGGTTTATGGAATGGCATTAAAATCTGCAAACTGAATCTACTTGGCAGACGGCACATCCAACAGTGCAAGACCAAGACTGCGCAGCACTTGCTTACTGCAGCCTTTCCAAATCAGATTGAAAAGCACACTTAACGGTATGAACGGTATACCGGTATAAACAATGTGACGGTCATTATTGTTCAATGAATTGGTTCACGGTAACTTTAACGGTATACCGTAATACCGTTACATCCCTATTGCGAAGTTTGCAGTAGTAGGCCGAGGAGGGGGCAATGGCATTTACCCGTCTATTCATAGTAAAGTTGGAATCCAAATAGACACCCAGGGTCTTGACTGTCTGGGACACCACAATCGGTATGTTATCAATGGTGAAGGAGGTGTATTGTTTGTCCAGGTTACCCAGAGTGGTTGGTGACCCAATTTGCAGAAGTTCAGTTTTCGCGCAATTCAGGCATAGTCCGATTTCTGCCATCCAGGAGTGGATCGTAGAGTAGATGGGAGACCACGGTATTCCTATCGGCCTCATAATCACCAAGGAGGGGGGGGGGATAATCACCAAGGAGGGGGGGGGGGATAATCACCAAGGAGGGGGGGGGGGATAATCACCAAGGAGGGGGGGGGGATAATCACCAAGGAGGGGGGGGGGGGATAATCACCAAGGAGGGGGGGGGGATAATCACCAAGGAGGGGGGGGGATAATCACCAAGGAGGGGGGGGGGATAATCACCAAGGAGGGGGGGGGGATAATCACCAAGGAGGGGGGGGGGGATAATCACCAAGGAGGGGGGGGGGATAATCACCAAGGAGGGGGGGGGGATAATCACCAAGGAGGGGGGGGGGATAATCACCAAGGAGGGGGGGGGGATAATCACCAAGGAGGGGGGGGGGATAATCACCAAGGAGGGGGGGGGGGATAATCACCAAGGAGGGGGGGGGGATAATCACCAAGGAGGGGGGGGGGATAATCACCAAGGAGGGGGGGGATAATCACCAAGGAGGGGGGGGATAATCACCAAGGAGGGGGGGGGATAATCACCAAGGAGGGGGGGGGGATAATCACCAAGGAGGGGGGGGGATAATCACCAAGGAGGGGGGGGGATAATCACCAAGGAGGGGGGGGGATAATCACCAAGGAGGGGGGGGGGATAATCACCAAGGAGGGGGGGGGGATAATCACCAAGGAGGGGGGGGATAATCACCAAGGAGGGGGGGGGATAATCACCAAGGAGGGGGGGGGATAATCACCAAGGAGGGGGGGGATAATCACCAAGGAGGGGGGGGATAATCACCAAGGAGGGGGGGATAATCACCAGGGTTTCATCAGCATAGTTGGTGTAGGAGATGCCCAGTGCATCCAGGATGTTGAATAGAGGCATAGTGAACAGGTTATACAGGGTAGGCGCAATGCAAGAGCCCTTGGGGACTCCACATTTAATGTGGCTTGTCGTGGCACAAGCAGAGTCAGAAAAAATGTTCATGGCCCTGTCCTATAGAAACGAGGTGATCAAAGCACATGTCTTAGGGGAGAAGTTGGCCGCTATAGAGAGGTGGTGGCAGTGTGTGTTGTGATCCACCAGGTCAAATGCAGCTGATAAATCAAGGAGCAGAAGGAGCACTGGTTTGCCTGCATCTCTGATGTCGTCCATTTGATTTTTCAAGTCTAGGAGAGCCGTTTCGGTACCATGTCTTGGACGGAAGTCAGACTACCGCAGGCCCAAAAGACATTGGTCTTCAAGGAATTTCTGGACTTGCAGGTAGGCTGCTTTATCCAATATTTTCAATAGAAAAGGAACAGTTGTAATGGACCTATAATTCCCTGGCACCGCTGGGTCAAGGGAGGGTTTAAGGAGCGGGTGTACCCAGGCTTCCTTGAGGTCAGATGGGACATGGCCAGACTGGAAGGATGAATTAATAAATCCTTTGAGAAAGGGTGCAACATTAGGGGCACAGTCTTTAATGAGCTGAGCCAGACAGACATCTCCTTTGCAATTCAACGGTTTAATGGATTTAAGGAGAGTGATGACTTCAGATTCACTCATAGCCTTGAAGTCGAAAGGCAGGGATGAGTTGGCTTGGTGACCGTATGCTTTACGGTGCTGGTTGGCTATTAGGTGAGTCAAGGCCTGTTGATGGGCTAGGATTTTAGTTTGCAAGGTATTCAGTTTATCGAGCATGGCCGATTGAATGTTATTGCACCAGTTTTCATCCTTCAAGAGGGTGGAAGGTGGGGTGGAAGGATTTTCCAGCTCCCTAAAGATGGTGAAAATCTCCTGTGCCTGATTTAGCATTCGCTAACCTTGTATTGAAAGACTCTGCTTTGGCCTTGATTTCTAGTCTTTGGAGATAGCCTTGAAGGCCATTTTACAGGCTTCATTAGGCTTGCTTTTCCAAGCTGAGCGCGTCGCTCTCTTCTTGGAGCGTAGTTCAGAGAGCTCCTGAGAGAACCAGGCATTGGAGTGCTTAGCTTTCTTAAATTTCCTGAGAGTGAGGGGATCAATGGCAACAGCCTGGGTGATGGCCAGTTTAAAGGCACTTGCGAGAGTGTCGGGTCCTTGGAAAAAGGGGGGCTGGAGAGCCATCACCTTAAGGAAGGCGTGATTTTATCCAGTCAGTTGACGTGAGCTTCTCGTGAGAGCTGCAGGAAGTGGAGTCACAGGCCTTAGGGGCCCTTTATGGGCTTGATGGTGATGAGATTTGTTGGTTCAGCAGCATGTTGGTCCTGTGGGAAAGTGGGTTATTATGCGCAAGAATATAGGAGCAGGCAAGTATGGCATGAAGCCTCCAAGTGTTCCATATGGCACATTGCCCCTACAAGTGCTGCAGCAGGAACAACAGCCTCAGTATCAATATTAAGCACCTGTACCCTAGCAGATGCAACCTCTAGCACCCAATAATGCACCAGTGTATGCGCAGCAGCAGACCGCCAGTCCCACAAGTTTGGGACAAAAATGCATTGCCGCACAGTACAGGGACATAGTAAACAGGGGCAAGTGGGGTGGGTAGTACACATTTCGTATTCCCCAGGTCAAACACACATCCCGATTAGGACACCCCACAGAGAGCCCTGACGTGCCCAGTCCAGTCAGTCACTGCTGACTCGGAAGAGAAACCCCTGGTAGGTGTGGAAATAGTGAACACATTTGTTTTTATGGTCGACGCAGGTGCAACAAAACCATGCATTTGTTTGCTTGTTAGGCGATTATACAATAGGAAAATACTGTTTCAAAGCGCCCACAGAGTATTGAGGGAGCAAGGGTGGGAAATGCATTAAAAACATAATATTTAAGAATAAGGGGGCAGGGGAGAGGGACAAACCTCTCCTTGTGAGTATTCAGAGCCTGCAAGAGCAGCAAGGAAGAGGGTAGAAGGGGTAAGTGCTGGGGACTCCGAGCTTATGGGAGCACAGATGTAGTGCTAGGCATGATGAGCGCTACACGGACCGGGGGAGGAGTATGTGCGAATCTCCAAGGCAGAGGGTGCGCAGATGCAAGTGCTGTGGATAGACAGGAGATGGGCATGAAGCAAGGGCGCTTCCCATAAAGTAATGGACATGCAGAAGTTTTCTGGGTCAATACATTCAGTTCCATTCACCAACGTAGGTAACCAGAAGGTATTGACGTCACTATTGTTTTCAAAGTTACCACCGGTACACTTGTTCGGAAGGAATTGTTAAGTGAATTGAACATGACTTTCATTTTCAGAAGGGGGTGTGTTTTCCACACCAGGAATTTTAGACGCTAGGGTCTTGGCGATAAGAGCATTGTTTAGTGATGCCACCGTTAGTGGAGTACCTGTGCACCTGGATTTGTTTATGTATGGAGTAACAGTATTGTTGATTTGGGTGCCAGGTGTTCAAAACAAGCCATGGAGAGTGTTGAAAGAATATTCAGAGAAGCAGTGCCCCAAGACCATGTCCTGCTACTATTATCATCACGCTATATATTTGGAGGCGGCGTCAATTTCGGATTACAAAATATTTTTTAAAAAAGGGACTGATGGAGAGGGAGGAGAGTGGCAAACAGTTTTGTGGATTGACCATGCTCAACAATTGAGTCGGGTGTCAGACTTGACAGTTGCTTGCGAATGACGGAAATTATTTTGGAGGTGTGCATTTCCAGTCAAATTATTATTCAGCATAGGAATGTCCTGTACTTATCTTGTAAATGTGTCGGCACGCTTTTAGCAATGACATGCTACAGGTCTCCAGCACTTTATGTACGAACAACCCGCCAGACGTAAGGCTCTTTAAGAGCATTGGAGCAGTACGTTTTAAGTTGAAGGAGCAGTGCTACCTAGAGTGTGACAGTACCCACTGTCACAAGAAGCAGATGAGCAGGTGCAAGTGGATCTAGGTCACGTGGCCCAAGCCCTAGCCACCTTCATAGCGCTGCCCCCTCCTTTATGTTCTTAGATCAAGGGTGTCCAGAGTAAAGGGCAGACAAAGAACAGAGAAATTCCTGTTTGGACTAGGAGGACCCAGGGCCTTAACACCTGCTCAGACAAAAAGGTAACCACGCGCCAACATACATTTTCTCCCTCTGCCCCGCATCCATCTCCATGATCATCAGGCAATGCCAACGACATCAAACCTCCTCTAAGACATGCACTCCGCAATACAGCAACCTCACTAACATCAGCACCAAGCCCGTCAGCACCCCCTCTGTCCACAACAAAGAAAGTGATGCTCTCCAACATTCGCTCAGCTACCACCCATGCAACAGACACCAATCTTATCACTACACACAACCTTGATGCCCTCTTCATCACAGAGACCTTGCCGTCATCAACATCCTAGACGTCCTTCTCCATGACAGCTACAGCATCCAACACAGACCGGCTGAACAAAACAGGCACAGGACTCAGTCATCCACAAGACCTTGTGGCCCTGCACTAGACTTGATGTCGGCAACATTGGTGCCTTCGAAGTCCTCTCCTGCCACTTCCCACAATCTCCCCGATCAACAGTCACCTTCCATCTCATCCACAGAGCACCCAAGGGCAACACTGCATTCATTGGAGACTACACTGACCTGGCCACCACCATGTCCCTCACGCACGCCAACATCTTCCTAGGCGACTCCAACTGCCCAAGCAACAAGGCCACCAAACCGATGAAGGAAACTCCTCAGCCTTCGACACACTCAGCCTCACACAGCACACAGAAGGATCGAACACGACAAAGGTAACATCCTCAACCTAATTCACTGCACTTTCCTCACTCTAGTACAGATTTCCACTCCTGCTTGACTTGTCGTACCACCTAGCCATGCCTTTCAACATCCTGCACTCCACTCAAGCATTCCCAGCAGAAACCCATAAGATAAAGCTTTAGGTCCTTCAAGAACTTGCCGGTGAATGCTCTCACGGAAGACCTAGCCAGCTTACATGGACCGAACATTCCCCCCCCAAATCTCCCCCACCCAAACTGAGACTCTACTGTAAGCACTGAACGCCATCCTCTCAGCCTCCATCGACCAACACATTTCTCTGAAACAACGAACCAGCAAAGTGAAACCGGCAGCACTCTGGAACTCAACCTCAGCAAGCGAGTCATCGGGAAACAAGAGCACCTGGTGCCGCTTGATGGTCGCATCCGGCCTGCCACCACTCAAGGAGCAAATCACTAACACACAGCCAAGGCCTACTACTATCAGAACACCATAGCAGAAGCCAACAAAAGCAGAGCCCTCTTCAAAGCAGTCAAGCACTGCGTCAACCCACTACCCGACTACCATACCACATGCCACCAAATAATCCACCACTTTCAACACCTTCCTCTACAAAATCAGCAAGAAACGCCAGCACAGACACCAACTATGCATCTACAGACTCGCCTCACGTCCCTCCTCGTGAAATCTCCACACCAAGGACAACATTCAAGACACTCAGAGGACCTGGTAGAAACGCTGGCCATCCTGAAAGCCACATTGTATACAGTCAACATGCTCCCAACATCCATCCTCAAGACCCTCCCCACAGAAGCTCTCCTTCCCTCTCTGGATATAGTCAACAGCTCCCTATGTCAAGGCACTGTTCCAGCAACCCCATAAACAGGACAAATCCTCCCTCTACTAAAGAAACTTACTCTGGATCCCGACATCCCAGATAATAAAGTTACTCACCGTAGTAACTACTTTACTCCTAGTCCATAGTCCCTTTTCCTCCATACTTATGGGACATTCTGTTCTGTGGCACGTGGCTGTAACCCCGCCCTCCTTAGCTCCGCCCAGCGCATCACCCATCAGTCCTTTTCCATCGCCAGGTCTGAGACCTTTAAGCAATAACAGAGGAAACTTATTGGAGGGGACGGCAGGCGGGCGTATGAAGGAAAGGGGACTATGGACTAGGAGTAAGGTAGTCACTATGGTGAGTAACTTTATGGAGGAAAGGGGACAGGACATAGGAGTATAATACTTATGGGTGATTCCCAAACACCACTCACAGGAATTACGGGTGGATGGAAACTCCTTATTGAAACAGGTTCCTAAGCACAGCTTGACCGAACTGAGCATCAGCCCTGGAGCTCAGGTCCAGACAGTAATGTTTACAAAAAGCTGATGGGGAGGCCCATGTAACTTCTTGCGCGATGGTCTCCCAGGGAACATCGTTGGAAGGCAACGGCAGCAGCCTTGCCCCGCATAAGACGAGCATGAATTCCCTTTGGGGCCCGAAGACCCTGAATGGTATATGCCTCAGAAATGGAGGCAGCAATCCATCGGGAGATGGTTGCTTTCAAGGTCGGCTTTCCCTGCGGATTTCCGAATGTCAAAAAAAGCTGCGGAGAGTTCCTAAGCTCCGATGTTCTGTCTAGATAGATCTTAAGGGCTCCAACGACCAGGCAGTTCAGAACCCTTTCGGCCTCTGAGGCCGGGTCTAGAAGACGACACGCAATTAAATTGACTGATTCAAATGAAAATCAGAGACCAGCTTTGGAAGAAAGGAGAGATTCGTCCACAGGACAACCTTATCCTTCTGAAAAGTAAGGAATGGTTGCTCTGACAAGGCCTGAAGCTTACTTACACGCCTTGCCGAAGTCACAGCAATCAAAAAGGACACTTTCCACAAAAGGGACTTAAAATCAACAGTAGCCATGGGCTCAAAAGGCTTACTACAAGGCTGTAAGGACCACATTCAGATCCCACCTTGCATGCTGGTCGCAGACAGGAGGGAAAAGATGTATTAGGACTGCAAAGTGTTGTTTAATGACCGGATTTGTCAGTGAAAAAGAGGACTGGTCAGTGGACAGGTAAGCGGCAACAGCCGACAAATAGGTCCTGCAAGACAAGACATGAATGCCCGATTCTGCCAAATGTGAGACAAAAGGCAGGACTATGTCGATAGCCTCCCTGGGGTCCAGCTGCCTAGCTAAACACCAGTGGCAGAACCGTAACCATTTACTCCTATACAAATATCTTGTCGAAGGTTTCCTGGCCACCTGAATAATGCACGTTATCCGCGGACACATTGAAACGCTAAGATCTGAACTCAGAAACCAGGCCGCCAAGCTGAACGATTGTGGGGAGGGATGCCACAACTGCTGATCGTTCTGGTGAAGCAGATCGGGAACCAGCGGAAGCTTGAGCAGCGGACACCGATATATGCTGAAGCTATGAAAACCAAAACCTGGCTGGCCAGCAAGGGGCTATGAACAGGAGAGAGCAATTCACTGTGTTCCTCAGCTTGAAAAGCACCCGATGGATCAGAGGAAGGGGTGGCATTTCAAGAGCATCTCCCAGAGAGGAGGCTCCAAGCCCGTTCCTGGAGGAATACAAAGGAAGCTTTCTGTTTGTCGGTGTCGCAAAGAGGTCCACTTCTGGAGTGTCCCAAGAGCGAAAAATATCCAAGAGGATCTGTGTTCAGTTCCCGCTCGTAGCTGACCACTGCTGGTCGGCTGAGAGCGTCTGCAGTGACATTCAGCTTGCCTGGGATGTGAACTGCTACCAGCCAGATACCAGCTGTCTGTCCTGTGGCGACCAAAGATCGAAAACCTGGAGATGCTCCAACGTCGCACCCCAACCCACAAGAGAGGAATCCGTCATGACAGTCAATAGTGGGCAAGGATCCTGGAAAGGAGCACCCACCGACAGATTGCTGAGAGACGACCACCACAAGAAGTCCGTCCTCATGAAAGGTGGAACCAGTATCAATTTGGAATCTGGATCCACAGCTTGAAGCCAGGAGCTCTGAAGAGCCATCTGTGTCCGATCATCTTGAGACGAGCAAGAGGACGAGCCAGCACAAACAAAGCCATGAGGCCCAAAAGCCTTTGGAAACACCAGGCCGACATGCTCTCCCGACTGCATAAACACCTGACACGTGGCCAACAGATCCGCCATTCTGTCCCCAGTAAGGTACACTCGGCAATTGATCGTATTCCAACGAAAACCCAGGAGAATCAAGTCTTGAGAGACTGTCATGGAGGATTTCCGCCAGTTCACCGACAGCCCAAGGTGGAACAGGAGCTGGAGGAGACATTGATGGTTGCTCAAGGCTTTCAGTGGACAAAGACTGCGCAGCAGCCAGTCATCCAAATACGGATACACATGGATACCCTGTAGCCGAAAAAAAGCTGCAATGACCGACATTCGTAAAGACGCGCGGAGCCAAGCTGAGACCAAACGGGAGCACACAAAACTGGAAATGCTCCTCCCCATGGAAAACCGCAGTTATTTCCGATGTGGACTCCAAATGAGGATATGCATATACGCATCCTGAAGGTCCACCACGCTGAGCCAATCGCCCTTCTGTAAAGAGGACTATCTGACCGGGTGTGATCATCTTGAATTTCACTGCGGGAAGAGAATGGTTGAACTAGGAAATGTCTAAGATGGTGCGAAATCCAGCCTGGTTGGGTTTGGGCACTGAACAGACGGGAGTAGAAGCCCTCCCCTCGCTCCCCCAGGGGAACGGGTTCCACCGCCTTGACATCCAGAAGTTTCTGGACTTCGGCTCTGAGGGAGGGCGACTGCTGGAAGGGAGTATTGATGGGTAGGGGGAAGGTGCAAGCGGAAGCCTGCCCGAGCAATGGACAAGACCCACTGATCCTCGGTGATGGTCTGACACCCCTCCCAGTGAGACGCTATGCGCCCTCCCACCGGGGTCTTGAGAGCGCCGAAAAACATCATTTAGCAGACTTCTTGGCGGAGAGACCGCTTGATCCTGAAGAGGAGGCAGAGGACCAAGAGAAAAATCGGCCTTGCTGCTGTTTCCAACCAGAGTTCCCAAATGGAGTATCAACCCTGCGTGTCCTCCGATCAAGATACCCTCCAAAACCAGAGAAGGACTGAGGCGGAGATGTTCTTTGAGATTTGAACCGCGGCTTCACCAACACGGACAGGGATTGGCCGAGTGCTGTCTTTGGTCAACTCCACATCCATTGAAGAATGGAACAGTTCATTGCCGTCAAAAGGAGGTCCAGAACCTCATCCTGGAGCTCCTTGGAGAACTTTGTGGCATGAAGCAAAGCCTGACGAGAGGTGGCAACACCAAGCGCGAGGCCCAGAGCCGAGGTGTCAACATGATGAGCAGTGCCCTCAAGCATATCCTGCGCCAGAACTCTGGCATCTGACAAGCCACCCTTAAAATCATCCAGCTTGTCCGCAGGAATTAACTCCTTCAATTCAGATAGACCTTTCCTCATTTTCATATTTGCCACTGCTAAGATGAACTCTGCGTTCACCTGGCGCAACTGCAGGGCCGAATTAGCGAAGATCTTTCTCCCCAACGAGTCCCGCAACTTTTTGTCCTTGGCCAGAACCTGGGCTGCCGCTCTAAAAGACACGGAAGCCGGTCTGGATTGTAACATGGCAACCGCCACCACTGTGGGGGAAGGGAGACGGGCAAGATGCTAAGGCTATCTCTTGCAAAGAGTGAAGCCTATAAAAAGCGTCAATCCTCTTGTCAACGTGAAGTCCAGAGTGTGGTTTATACCAGACCTTGCAGACCTCGGCCAACACATCCCCTCTGGAGAAACAAGCCGGTACACCCCTGAGGAGACCAGGTGAAAACCCCAGAAAGCTACCCCTCTTGGGGAGCCGGTGTCTCAGGTACTGGTACATCCAGAAGAGACATGTCCAGAATCCTGTCATGGAACGCTCTATGGAGCAGGGCTGATCCTCGCTATCCTGATCCCACTGCATATCATCCGACACATCCGGATCGACCTGCGTCACATCTGGCTTGTCTATTGGCGACAAGGGAGGCAGCGGCAGAAGGTGGGCCAATCAGGAGAGGTGGAACAGCTGCCAGGACAACCCGCGCTACAGCTGGAACCTTCGGTACAGGAGCAGGCGCTGGAGGGCAGATTTCCCTAAAAAGACCTCTGAAATACTCCTTCATGAGGTCAGAGTGCATGAGCCTCTGACATTTTCTGAAAAAGTCATCCTCCACCGAAGGCTTAGGCATTGGAGTGGGGAGAGGCCGCTCATGAGAGGAGTAATTCCAAGGCCGTAAGGGAGAGGGCTGCAGTGAAGGGCCTCCTCCAGTCGGATCAACATAGATCAAAGGGGCAGATGTAGCAGGCAGCGAGACCGTGTGCGGTAATGGCATCCGAGCATTCCAGTCAAACTAGACTAAAAGCATTCGCACCAGGAAGTCGATGTTCACCTGAAAACACGCTCCCAGCAACCGACGCTGATGGCGTAGGTGTAAGGGAGGAATCCAAAATGACCGCCGTAGCTCAAATGGGAACGGGTGCCATTTTGTCAGCATCTGAGGAGAACTGCGTCACATGTGTGAGTGGAGGTCCAACAAGGCCGAAACAGGTCTGGGGTTGCTTGGTTTTCTGGGCAGAGGGGACCTGGCCTAGCAGTTCGGGCTGGGCTGCTACCTTTGGTGGCGGCAGCTGCCGACTGATTTGCACATGGCTGGTCCCCTTTTGCAATGGCGCAGACCGGCTAAAAAACGGTGGTGTGGAAGGTTGGCCAGAGCAATTGCCAGTGGTTTAGATTAATTCAAAGCCTTCCACCCATCACTTTTGTGGTCACATGTGTGAGTGAGGCAGGAATCTCCACAGACGGGTCAGGGGACTTTAGCCTTGACACAAGGAACCTCGGCAGAGCCGGTACTGTGTTTCCTAGGATGTGTCTGAGACATACTATTAGCCTCTAGAAGAGGAACCTCAGCAGAGCCGGTAACAGAGGAATTACGGTCAGCGACCTCACTCTATGCCCCCTCAACAGAACCGGTATCACTGCAAAAACGGGAATGTTGAGGAATCCACCTCACAGACAAGACCTTGACAGGTCTCTCAGTTCCATCGCTCACCTTAGCCTCAGAAAGAGGAACCTCGGAACAGAGACCAGTAACAGCTCCCTCCAGAGGGGCCTCGAACCTTGGTTTGGTACAGAAAGTTTCTACAGAGGCCTCAGGGCAAGCCTCGATGTCGGTATGGGAAGCTCCAGCCAAGGAGACCTCCAAGCACGCTCTGGTACCCACTGCCTCAGTAGAAGTGGGCCATCGATTAGCACCCAGAGGAGGGACTTCGAATTGTAATCCGGTGTTGGCAGCCACTTGCGGAAGCCCTCAGAGAAAACCGGTACCTTTTTTTAGGCCTGGAAGGCACCTCAGGGGGATCCCCGCTAGAGCTTATGAAGCCCCTCCGGGACCGAGAAGACCCCGGGAAGGAGTCCCCCAGCCGGGTTGCCCTAAAAACGAAAGCACTTACCGGGCGTCTCTTCTCGTTGATGAAACTCTGAAAATGAGGAGGAGGAACACACTGAAACACCTCCTCCCACCGCTCCAGACGGCGTTGAAGTGCCCGGACTCAGAGGGAATTGTAGTAGAAACACGAGTCCCACCGATGATCCGGACCCAAACACTCTAAACAAAGAGGTTGGGGATCCACCCTAGCGAAGCGATGCTCGCAAGCAGAAGGAAATTCTAAATGAACCGGCATAGACTGACTACTACGTGACCGCCAAAAAATCTTCCAAAGATGCAAGTGCGTCCAGTCCCGACCACACGGAGAAAAGGACTGATTGGCAATGCGCTAGGCTGAGCTAAGGAAGGCAGGGTTACAGCCACGTGCGGTACCGCGCGTAAAAAGGATGCATTTTTGAAAAATGTGATGCTTTTTTACTCAAGTGCTCCGGTTCTGTCCCACAGGACGGAATATCCCATAAGTATGGAGGAAAGGGGACAGAACGTAGGAGTACTAGCGTCCCATCACCCATCTTCCCTTCTTTGGTAAGATCATTGAAAAAGCAGTAGCGCACAACTGCAGCAAAACACAGGTTTGGCCGGAAAAGTCATAAAACCACAGCGCTTGTATGAATAAATATTAAGAGTGCACATAGGCTGCAGGTGCCAAAGAGGTGTGGGGGTACTGCCAAAAACAACCCACTGTTGTGGAAACAATTAGAGCGCGGGCAATTCTCAGTCGCACTGCGCCCAAGAGTGCAATATAGGCATGTGCTGCAAGTAATTGAAGAGAGATGTGGTTATAAGTCTGATGGATTTATTTGCAAAGTAGCCTGACACGTGGTGCTTCGAGGTGCTTCATCCGAGGCTGTAAATGGGACCTAAGATAAATTGAAACAAGGACAGTACCAGAAAACTCACGGCTTCGCAATTGCGGTAATTTCAGCACAGCAGGAAAAGCTAAAGTGACGTGCGACTGAGAATTGCCCGTGCTCCAATTGTTTCCACAACTGCAGCAACACAGACTCCAACAATCTCCTCCAAACCTACCAACCCGGGTTCAGACCCAGATGCAGCTCTAAGTCAGCAACCATACATGTGGTCGATGATGCCCGCAACATCCTTGACAACGTCCACCCCTGCCTCCTTGTTTTACTTGATCACTCAGACGCTTGTACCTCCAGGCGCTTACGGACACTACATCGGTGCATGGGGATCAGTAACCTTATCCTACGCTGGGTCAAGTCCTACCTCGCCAACCACCAGCAGTTTGTTCATATCACCAATGCTACCAGTCGCCTGTGGAGTTCCACAGGGTTCCATTCTCTCCCCAGCGTTCATCAATCTAGACATGGAGCTGCTGGGAGCCCTCCTAGTCACAAAACATCCACCAATGCGCAGACACACAGCTACACCAAGTTCAACTCCATCAAGGACCTCCATACGCTCAAAAGTAGCCTTTCGCTCATCCAGTCTTGGATGTTCAGCACATATTTGAAGCTCAACCCCACCAAAACCACATTCCTACTACTCGACAACATTGAACCCCCAGACCTAGCTCAACCATGAACGCTGAGGTTTCACACCCAAGCTCCCCTCCTGTGCAAAGTCCCTCGGGTACCAAATCAACAAACACCTCTCCTTTAAAACACATAGCTAAGAAAACTCAGCCAGCTTGGTACCTGCTCTCCCTCCTGCGGAAAGTCGAGCCCTTCCTACCTCAGGACCATTTATATCCACCGTTCAAGCACTGGTCCTATCCCACCTGGATGGGGGCAATACCCTCCTCCCGTCCTCCCTTGTGGCCCTGGGAAGTGTCCTACACTCGGCCGCATACCTAATCTACGCAGATACGACCACATCAATGACGTTTGCCCAGATAGACTGTCAGCCTGCTCTGTGTTCGGAGCTTTCCGATTGGCCAGCTGATGGCCCAAAACAGCCCACCCCAGTAAGCCAGCAGGCACAGCCAGCCAGCTCCAAAGGCAAGATCACAAGGCCAACAAAGATAGTCTCTGCCTGTGGTTGCCAAGATCCACTCCTTCCTTGAACCCCTTGCTCGGATTCCTCTGCTGGCCCCTTTTGAACAAATGGAACTTACGCCACGGCAAGATGGCTACTGCAAAGAGGTTCGACCAGATAGACCAGCCTGCTCTGTGTTCGGAGCTTCCTGATTGCCCATCTGATGGCCCCAAAAGAGCGCACCCCAGTGAGCCGGCAAGTGCAGCCAGCCAGCTCCAATACCAGATCACAAGGCCGACGAAGATTGTCTCTTGCTGGTCTCTTCCGGATAAACCTGCAGGCCGTCTCACCAGCGACGCTCTGCTGCCTGATGCCATCCAGATTCTCGGACACCATGAAGGTAAGCCATTGTACCTGCGTCTAGCCTGCGCATCGGATCTGCCCTGTAGTGTATCATACTGCTGCTCAATATGCCTTAGACGTGCGTGAATATTGCCTCACCCAAGCCCACTTCATTCCTCCCACTGCTCTATCCCAGGCCAACATCTACTCAGCACACCTAGGCCCTGCAAGTACTCTTATTGCCTTCAATGTATGCCCATCACAGCAACTTAGGTCTGAGAACTTGGCTAGTCCCTTCTGCCAACCTCACCAGTGTCGTGCACAGCCAGACGCCCCAGCCAACCACCTTCCTTCCACCACTCTGCCAAGAACTTCCAAAAAAACTTGCACACGCTACATATATTGGCACCAACTGCCAGCTACTTTGCACAACCCAGCATATGATTTATGCAGCCCACTGGGACCACAAGCTCTCGCTACCTAACAGCATACAGAACCTCCCTTAGACCTCTGCAACTTAACTCCATACCGAGATCACTCGCATCTGCTGGCCTCTCGGCACACCACGTCACCAACTCCTCACCACACCCACTAGCAGAACACTCCCATCTCGTGGCTGTGGGACACAGACCCTTACCTCTCCAAATTAAACTCTTCTGCGATTTGGAAATGTAATGACAACCTCAGATACTGCACAGCCTTGCACAGCCAACACCCTCTCGCCAAGTAACAGCACCCAATGCCTCTCAGGCATCCGCCACACAAGCATCATCCTCCGCCCCCCCGCCCAGTGTATCTTGCTCAACACTAGACCCTTAGTGGCCCATGCTCCAAACATCCTGGGTCTCATGGTCTTGAGCAATCTTGACATCCTATCCATCACAGAAACATGGCTTACCCCAGCAGCAGGCCCCTCCCTTTCCAGCGCTGTTCCCCTATGCAATAGGAGGCTCAGAAACGTGGCGGATTTGCGCTCTTCTACAAGAACACCCCCTCACTTTACAGCATCAGCTCCTCCCTACTTTCCAACCGATAATCTATCGAAGCCAAACTCCATTACTCACCCAATGCAACCATCACCCTCCATCTCATCTATCGCCCTCCGGACCCAGTCGCATCATTCGAGGACAACCTCATCCAAGAAATTCCAACAAACAAACCTACCACCAGCTCATTACCATGGGTGATTTCAACCATGGCCTCACAACCTATCTGCCTCTACCCTGCCCAAATCTACTGCCGCCCTAGGTTGCACGTACCCTCAATCCAACATACGCTCAAGGCTGGATCTTAGACTTGTCTCCTGGAGCAATATCTAGGTCATGTCTAATCTATGCTGCCCATGGCCAGACCACCACACCATTACCTGCACCCTCCCAAGTAAACGCATCAAAACATGCGCCAACCTAGGACCCCCCCTCACACGCAACACTAGCAACCTCACTGGTGCCTGCATCTGGCCTTTACTCAGCCATCCCTTGCCCCCTTCTCCAGGATACTGCCGCCTTTGTTGACCACAACACTTCTAGGCAAGGCAGTAGCCTCCTTGGCCCCTCTCAAAGTTCGGAAAGCTAAAAACTTTAGATGCCTTAAGTCATGGTTCACCACTGATCTCCATGCTACATGGGCAGCCGAAGCCACTTGCCAATAAATACCTACTACATAAACAAAGCCCTCTTCTCTAAAATCTTCTTGAATTACAAACAAGCTGTTCATGCCACCAAAACTGCCACCTACCATGAAAGTTCTAAAACCCTAATACTCTCCAATCCTCAGTTGTGAAAGACAACACCTGGTGCAGCAACGTCCAAGATACCTTCAAGCGGGGTATGGGGGGAGGGGAATATCACAGCTGCAAGCCAAAATCAAGCTCCCCCACATGCCAGCTGCCCCATCAGCCACCTTTTAGCCTGGAACAGCAGCCGACATCCCTCTCTTACACTTCCAACTCATCTCGGTCTCTGACCATGTCACCATAATCAAGGGATTCAAACCCTCCCGGTGTTGAGTTAACATCTGTCCAGCCTCCCTAGAAAGAATGTGCAGAACCCCTACTTCCACTCATCGCCATCACCACCTCCTTTTTCACTACCTGCACTGTCCCCATCCATCCTCAGCATCCAGGATCCCTCGTTGCTCAAAAAACCCTCTCTAGACCCAGCGATGCTTACCAACTACCAGCTTATACCCAATTTCCCCTTCCTCAAACGAATACCTACAAATTCAAGACTTCCCCAAATCCCACCGCATTCTGAGCCCCCCCCACAGTTAGGTTTCTGCCCTAGACATGGGAGAAATAGCCCTAGTGGACATTAAGAACCAGCTGGATGACACGAATGATGCCAGAAACCAACCTCCTATGCCTTCAACCATCCGACTCTCTGCTAGCTCTTCACGTCCTCTGTTCACTTTTCCCCAGATGCCACCAAATGGATTTCATCCTTCCTGGCCAATAAAACTTTGGGTTTTCCCCAGCGATGTTGCTAGCCCACACCAATCTGTTGTGGGGTCCCCCAGGGCTCTTGTGTCTCACCCACCCCTCTACAATGTCTTCATGAAGCCCCTATTTGACCACCTTGGCATCTTACACAAATTATACTGATGACACCCAAATTCTCATCTCCCCTACCCGGTGACTATACACAATACACCCTCAAAGTGAACACCATCTACGAAACCATCCAAACTTGAATGACTTTGCACACTCTCTGCCTAAACAACGAGAAGACAGAGCTACACCTGATTAATCCTCCAGCCCGCCTCCCCAAACTTGACAATGCATTAAAGTTCTTCATCATCACCTCTACCTGGGAATATCTAAAAGCTACATCAAACATGTCACTCCAGGATAACCACTTCACATCATTCGCAATTCCACAAAGCTCATCAACACTGGCAAACCATTCCTTTCCTGAAAATCACCTTGCAGTTGCTCAAGCTCTCATCAGATCCAAACTAGACTATTGCAACACATTACTCTGAGGCACCAAAATCCCTCCATGCATTAGACCTCTGAAAGCACTACCACATCCCGGAAGCGAGAAGATTGGTTCACTGGCTCCCTCTCAAAGAAAGCATCAAATTCAAGATTCTCTCCATCACCCACCAATGTCAGTCTAACAAAGCATCGTAGTACCTTGCACAGAGGCTCAAGAGATGTGCTCCTCTGAGGGCCCAATGATATGCATACAGATTACCTCATCACACCAAGATTCTATCGCAAAAGAGCAGGGGGTTCCATCTTCCCAGTCTGTGTGGCCACCCTCCGGAACAACCTCCTCCTCCCCTTGCAGACTAAAACCTCCTAAACCTGTTCAGAAAAAAAACTCACTTCAACTAATCTCATTGTTCATTGCTGTGCCCTCCGTCCTCACCTTAACCAACTCCCAAACGCCCACTGGCTTTGTGCGCTTGTATGCACAAAAATAAATAAATCCCCCCGCCCCTCATCGACCGTCACTGGCTGTCATGACACGCACAAATCACCTTCAAGTCTTGCTGAATCCTCTATAAGACAGTAGCACTCAAGTCACCCAGCAACCTCACGGAGAAAGACTGCATCTTTGTTACACAGTGCACCACCAGAAGTCAGGACACATGCAGACTTGAAATCCAACACAAAAAAAGGACCAGAAAACAAGCCTTGTCTGGCTATGCCACAATACTATGGAACCTCGTCAGCATCAGACTCGCTCCTGCAATCCAAAAAAAGAGCTCGAGACCCACCTCTTCAAGAAGTTGCTCCTCCTCAACACCTAGGCTATCGTTTCGATCCTTGACGCCACCCGGCACAGCTGTACTCCTCTGTGCCCCTCTATATAATACACCCAGCTGTCTGTGTGTTTGGTTATCTCTGAAAAGCGCTCTGTTATGCACCTGTATTGTTGCATACCTCTGTAAACCGCTCTGTTGCTTCTCGAAGCAAGGTTTGCGCTCAATAACAAAGGGATACATTAGACAATTGTTGCACTATGGCAACAGGGCATTATAGTGCCTTCGGGGTCACAGTGTAATATGGCGATACACCCCTTCAAAAAACAAAGGGGTCAAGTTGGAGGTTGATAGAAGATTTACGCCCGTTGAACAACATAATGGAAGTTTTAGTTAGTTACCTGTAGCTGTATTTCTCCAGCATTGGTATCTTTCATAGATTCAGATGCTTGAATATTCCCCGTCAGACTGGGAATTCTGGGTGATAAAAATAATTATTTAAAATATTTTAATATACACACATGCTGCATAGCCATGCATGTACATAGCCCATTCTGGCCTATGAGCCATTCTATTGTGTAGTCCCTCCTCATTTCAGTCCTTTATAGCCTCAACCAATGAGGTGGCAGGGCTTAAGCTCCGCCCCCGGCAGCCATCTTCAGATTTTGAACCTTAGAGACTACAGTATGATGGGTGCTGAGCATAGGAGCAGCCTCTCAGGGGAGGCGGGCAGGCGCATGTGAATCTATGAAAGATACCAATGCTGGAGAAATACAGTCACAGTTAACTAAAACTTCTCCAGCATTGGATCTTCCATAGATTCAGATGCTTGAATAGAATACCAAGCAGTTAAAACATGCCGCCATCATATACATATATGCATAAATACAGAAAAAAAATTCTGATCAAACCTTTCATGCAGCAACACAACGGTTACATACTCCAGGAAATGTGGGAAAAAAGGAGGCTGATCCTACCTTATGCAAAGAGATGGTGGAGCACTGCCTGTCCAACTGCACTTTCTTTGTTGCTATCTTCAGCCAGGCAGTAGTGTTTAGCAAACGTGTGCAGAGTGCTCCACGTGGCAGCTCTGCATAGGTCCATCAAAGCCACCCCTGCGTGGAATGCTGTTGACGCCGCCCTCCCTCTGGTGGAGTGCGCTGATGGCGGTCTAGTTAGAGGATCGCCTTTCATCTGATGGCAGTGGGTAATGCAGGACGAAGCCCAGCGTGCCAGACTTTGTTTAGAGATATGCTGTCCCTTGGTACAGCCAGAGAAAGCAATGAACAGCCGGTTTGAGGAGAGGAACTCCTTGGTTCTCTGCAAGTAAAACTTCAAAACCCTCGCAACGTCCAGAGAGTGTAATGCTCTTTCTGCTTCAGAAGTGTGATTCTGGAAAAAGGTTGGAAAAACAATGCACTCAGTGTAATTTCCGACAGTACCTTGGGAAGGAACTTAAAATGTGGCCTTAAGATGACGCAGTGCCTCTGAAACAAAGTAAACAGAGGTTCAGACGACAAAGCTTGCAACTCACTGATCCTTCTGGCTGATGTAATGGCTATCAAAAAGGCTGTTTTCCAAGACAAGAACTTTACGTTGCATCTGTGTATGGGTTCGAAGGGAGGTTACATGAGGGCTGTCAAGACGGTATTCGGGCTCCAGTTCGGAACTGGCGTGGGCGTAGGATAAGTACGCATCAGCCCTTCCAGAAAGACTTTAACCGCCAGCAAAGAGAGCAAGGATTGCATCTCCGGAGTTGTGTACACTGCTATGGCTGACAGATGGTCCTTGGAGGACAATGAAAGCCCCGTTTTAGCTAGGCACAATAAGAAGGGTAGAACTTGGTCAGCCAACACAGTGAGGATCGAAGGCAGATCTCTTGCACCACTTGGAAAATCAAGTCCACTTCCTGGTGTAAGTGACTCGTGTCGACGGGGCTCTCGCAGCACTGAGGATATCCCAACATTCTGCTGGTAGCTTAACATTCATCAGTTTACAATGTTCAGGAACCATGCCTTGACAAATAGGCTCCTCGGGTCGTGATGGAGGACCTTGCGGTTCTGTTGCGTCAATAGATATTGATGCGCCTTGAGGCGAATCAGGGGCCGCGGGATAGATGCTTCAGAGTAGAGTACCAGACTTGTCGCACCCAATCGGGCGCAATTAGGATCATTGAACAATTATGTTACTTCAGTCTGTGGAGTAGCCTCGCAATGAGGGGAATGGGGGAAAGGCATAGAGGAACTTTCCTGTCCAAGCCACTGACATGTCTCCCAGTGATTGATACTCCGGGTACCTTGAGGCAAACCTTTGGCACTTCTTGTTGTCCTTGGTGGCAAAGACGTCGACCTGCGGATGGCCCCATAAGGCAAAAATCCATTGGATTTCCTTTTCGTCCAGCTCCCACTCGTGAGACGTGTATTCTCTGCTTAGCTTGTCCGCTAGGACATTGTCCACTCCCGGAAGATGCTCTGCACCACATAGTGCAAGGCCCATGCCCATAGCCTTTGGGCTTCTTTTGACGGGATCACGGACCTCGTGCCTCCCTACTAGTTTTTGTGGTGCATGGAGGTCGTGTTGTCTGTCTGGACTTTAAGTACCTGTCCAGCTACCAGCGGCAGGAAAGCCTTCAGCACCCACCTTATGGCCCTGAGCTCTAACACATTGATGTGGAGTTGGGACTCTTGCGCCGACCAAGTGCCCTTGGTTTGGAGGTCCGCAATGTGAGCGCCCAGCCTGATAATGATGTGTCCGTCCTCAGCAGAAGGGTTGATGTCGGTGCTTGAAACGGCATGTCTTGTTGAAGATTCCGAGGGTCATTCCACCATCGAAGAGCCTTGTGTAATGTCGATGGAATCTGGGACATTCTCCCAACATCTAAGAACTTGTTTCCATTGGTGGTCCAGGGCCTCCTGAACCGGTCTCATGCAAAGCCTGCAATTTGGTATGAGGAATATGCACAAGGACATCATGCCCAGAAGGGATATGTAAGAGCGTACCGACATTGTCTGTTTCTCCAGGAAGCACGAGGCTGAGCGTAGAATCACTGCTACCCTTTCTGCCGATGGTTTCACCCTGGGAATGCTGGTATCTAACTCGGCGCCCAGGAAGAGCTGTCCTGCTGGGAACAGGGCAGGACTGCGTGTTTATGGAGAAACCTAACTCTTTTAGGAGGTTGATCGTCCTTAAAACTGCGGCGCAAGCCATTGCGGCGGAACATGCTTTTATCAACCAGTCGTCCAAGTATGGGAAGACATCCGTTCGTGTCCTCCTGAGCTTTGCAGCTACTGGTGCCAAGCATTTTGTGTAAACTCTCGGTGCCGATTTCAGCCCGAACGGGAGCACTCGGAACTGAAAATGAAGCTTTCCCATCGTGAACCTGAGGAACTGCCTGTGAGCTGGATGGATCGGTATATGGAAGTATGCATCCGCGAAGTCTAAAGTGGCAAAGAAGTCGTTCTTGTTTAACCAAAGAAGCACTCCTTGCAATGCTACCATCTTGAATGTTATGCGTTTGATATATTTGTTGAGCGTCCTTAGGTCCAAGATGGTCTCCATTGACGTTTTTCTTTTTGATGAGGAAGCAGCGAGTAGAAACCCTTTCCCCTCTGGGGGTATGGCACCGGCTCTACCGCTGCTTTCTGGAGCAGTTTTTGAACTTCGGACATGACCCGTCTTAACATGAGCATCCTGCGCGAAGTTGGAGGCAGGGAAGGAGGGTGGTCTAGAAATTCTAAGGTGTGACCCTCTGATCACCTGCAACACCCATTTGTCAGATGTAGTTCACTGCCAGCATTGGAAGAACTGGCGTACCCTTCCCCCCCACCGGGTTGTGATGTTGAGGGGACAGGATCGGATAGTCAGTTTGGTTTGCTTTGTGACTTCCACTGGGCAGAGCCACACCTACCTGTATGGGAATATCTGTATGGGAATATCTGCTGGAAGATTGATACTCTGTAATACAGGCAGCGATCCATCTGGAGATAGTCGCGTTAGAGGCCCGTTTCCCTTGTGGATTACCAATAGTTGAGAAGCACTCCTAAATTCAGATGTCCTGTCCAGATAGAACTTAAGAGCTTTTCCAACATCCAAACAATGCAAAACCCTCTCCGCTTCCGAGGCTGGGTTTGGAAAGAAGACAGGCAGGGAGATTGACTGATTCAGGTGGAAGTTCGAAACCTCCTTCGGTAATAAAGCAGGATTTGTCCTTAGGACTACATCTTTGTGGAAGACCAAAAAGGGATGCTCCACCAACAGAGCTTGGAGCTCACTCACCCGCCTTGCTGAAGTAACAGCGACCAAAAATGAGACACCTTCCACGAAAGGTGCTTGAGATCTACCGTGGCCATTGGTTCAAATGGCTTATGGCACAATGCCGTGAGGACCACATTAAGATCCCACGTCGGGTGCGGCTTGCGAACCGGAGGGTAGAGACACGTTAGACCCGCAAAGTGTCTCAATCACTGGATTTGAAAAGGTTGGACAGAGGTGCACACCTAGTTTGTAAAAGTTAACACGAACTTCAGAAATTAATCTTAAATATTTAGGTGCAGGGGAGGAACTGGGGTCATGGCACAGAACCCCTACACTAGACAATGAAAAGATGGAGGATTCAACCTAGGAATCCTCCCATCCCCTGCACACGGATTTTTCCAAACATTTCAAATACTGTCATTTAAACAAAAAGTAAGCTAATAACAGAAGCTGGATAACAGAATTAGGCACTCTTCAAACAAACAGAATATTGATTCACAATCATATAGTCAAAGTACTAATTTTTGCATAGCTTCTTACACATACTAAGCATCTATATCCAATATGAAAACAATTTTTTTTGTTACAAACATTTGAAAGTGTGCTGGTGACGGGAGGATACCTAGGTTGAATCTTATCTTTTCTATCACTGGATTTGACAGTGAATAAGCGCACTGGTCCGTGGATAGATAGGTGGCAAAAGCCGAAAGGTAAGTTCTGCATGACAGAAAGTGAATGCCCGACTCTGCTAAGTGGGAAACGAAGTAAAGCACAGTGTCAATCGTAGCCACCCTGGGATCCAGCTGTTTGGCTAAACACCAGTGACAGAACCAAAGCCATTTGCTTCTGTACTGAGACCTTGTAGAGGGCTTCCTGGCTGCCTGGATAATGCGCATGTCAGCTGACAGATTGAGAGGCTCTAAACATCTGAACTCAGGCACCATACCGCCAAGCTTAACGATTGTGGGGAGGGGTGCCACAGCTGCCGATCCCTTTGGTAAAGCAGATCGAGAACCAACCGAAGCCTGATCGGTGCACACACCGACAGATGTTGAAGCTCCAGAACCTGGCCGGCCACCACGGAGCTATTAGCAGAAGAGAAGAGTTCACTGTTCCTCAGCTTGCAAATCGTTCGATAAATCACAGGCAGAGGCGGGAAAGCATAGGCCCTCAAGTTGTGCCGAGGGATCTCGAGCGCATCCCCCAAAGATGAGGCTCCGAGCCCATTTATGGAGGCATACAGAGGAAGTTTGTTTGCTAATACCAGTTCTGCATTGGCTTCACACAATTGGCGGGGATGAGTTAGCAAAAAACTTCCACCCAAGGGAGTCAAGAAGCTTATCCTTTTTGCCAAGAACCTGTGTAGTCGACATGCTAGGGAATGACGCAGGCCTGGATTGCAAAGTGGCTGCAGCCACTACCGTGGAGGAGGGGGGCGGACATGACTTTAGGGCCACCTCTTCCGAAGAATGAAGCCTGTAGCGCCCGTCAATTTTCTTGTTGACAAACAGTCCAGAGTGTGGTTTCTCCCAGACTCTACGGACCTCAGCCAAAGTGTCCTTCTGCAAGAATAAGCCGGTATGCTCCGAAGGAGACAAGGTGAACGCCCCCAAAAGCACGCCCTCCTGCGGAGCGGGTGCCTCAGGCACTAAAACATTCAGACATGTCCAGCACCCGGTCGTGAAAGGCTCTGATAGAGCGGGGCTGGTCTTCGCTGTCCTGATCACCCTGTGCATCGTCCGACAGGTCTGGATCGGGCTGAGTCGCATCGGGCACCACAATGGCCTTGTCCACTGGGGACAACGGAGGCAGGGGTGGAAGAGTCGGGGAGGCCCGGCAGGCAAAGGCGGCGTCAGCGGATCCACAGGAACCGCAGCTGGAACCGACGACGCAGGAGGGCATATCTCCCTAAACAAACCTCGAAAGTACTCCTTCATGGGGTCGGAACGCATACGTTTTTGAAACTTGCCGAAAAAGGCATCCCCACAGACGATTTAGGCATGGCCGGAGGAGACCTCTCATGAGGGGAGTAATTCCAGGGATGTAAGGGAGAGGGTTGACAAAAGGGCCCTTCCCCATTGGTGTCCACATAAATCAAGGGTGCCCATGTCGCAGGCAGCAAGACATTGTGCGGTAGGGGCATCCGGGCGGTCCAGTCATAAATTGGACGAAACGGATGTGCACGCGGAAACCGATGTTCACCCACAGAACCACCCCCTAACACCTAGGTTGTGGTCAGAAGAGATCCAACTAATTGTCCAAATACACATCAGAAAAGCTAAAGGTTATTACGGACCAATACCGGTTGTTCGCCTCCCTTTTGGTGCCAGGTATCCAGACAGCAGCCAACGCAAAGCGGCTGCACATAACTAGATGGGAGATGCTTCAGATGTCAAATCAGACAGAGCAAGGCCATAATTCAATAAAGTGAGTTGAGAGCCATTGGGCTCATGACTCTCCAGAACCAATATGTTCTGTACTTGCTCACAGCTATGGAAGGGGGGCTGCAAGAAATGTGTACTCTTGTTGTACATACATAGACCCAAATGACGTTGACAACGGGTTATGTTCATTATTTGATAATGCGCTCAAAACCCTGGGGTAGCCAGGCGCAGCATGTACAAGATTACTTAAGCTTAGGTTACATACAGAGGATACAAACAGTTGATGCAATGCATATAATAGCATATTTACAGTACATATATACAAAAAGTACAAGTTAAAGGGTATCTCACAGCCCAGAGAGGGCGATGAGATGGTCTAAAATCCAGATTTTCAGACATATCGGGGCAGTAGTATGCAGTGATCCTAGGTCTAGGCTCAGATTGTCATTTGTCGTTGGCCCAGAGCCAACTTTTCACCTTGCATCTGAATCTAGAGTAGGGAAGATTAGCTCTTAATGCAATGGGCAGTGCATTCCAGGCTTGGGCGGATCTAACCAGGAAGCTAGCACCACCCGATTTAACTCGCCTAAATCTGGGAGTTTCTAGTAAGAAATGGTTAGAGGCTCTAGTATGGTGACTGGAAGATTTTCTGGTCAGTCTAGCCGAGATGTAAGGAGGTGCATTATTGTTCAGTCCTTTGTGGGTGAGAGATAACATCTTGAGAAGCACTCCGTCGCTGATTTTTAACCAGTGGTGGTTTTTCCTGATATTAGAGATGTGAGCTCTACGAGGTATGTCCAGGGCTGCCCTAAGGGCATTATTTTGCAGTGTTTGCATTTTGTTTATGACCGTTTTATTGGCGCCCACATAAAGGGCGTTCCAATAGTCCAGCTTGGACATTACTAGTGCGTTGGCTAATGTGATGCAATTAGTTTTGGAGAGAGAGGGCCTGCAGGTCCTGATTAGTTTGCAGGTGTATGCTGTGGAGTAGGCCAAGGTGTTGACTTGTTTGAGAAAATGTGGAATCAAGGTAGAAACCTAGTCTTTTTACCTCGGTTGGCACTTTAATTATATTGCCATCTATGTTGAATGCAAGATAGTTGGGGCTGAGTTTAAGGTTAGAGTCGGAACCAAGGATCAGTATCTGTTTTGTCGTCATTGAGGCAGACGCCATGGGAGGCCATCCATGCCTGAATGAGGAGGTAAATCTTATTTACTAAAGCTGTGTCTTCAACAAAATTGCCAGATAGCGGTATGAGGATCTGCGTGTCGTCCGCATAATTGGTATAAGTTACCCCCAGTCTGTCAAGTTTGTCGAAGAGTGGCTTAGTGAAGCTGTTATACATTTTGGGGGAGACACATGAACCTTGTGGGACGCCACAGGTGATTTGTATTGGGTCCGCTGAAGCTAGGGGGGGGGGGGGGGGGAGAACACTCAACGTACGGTTAGCTAGGAAGGATTGTACCCAGGCTATAGCTTCGCTTGAGAAATGGGAGGCAGACGCTAAATGGTTGCATAACTCTGCATGATCCACCAGGTCAAAAGCCGCCGATAAGTCAAGGAGGAGGAGCATAGCTGTTTTACCTTTATCCTTCGACGGGTCGATTTTTGTCTTGAGGTCAATTAGGGCCGTTTCAGTGCCATGTAGTGGTCTAAAACCCGATTGTCGTGATCCTAGCAGTTGATTTGACTCCAGATAGCTTTGGATCTGTTAACCCATACAATAGGGGCACTTCATAATTTGAGGATGGCCCTGGAGAAAGCAGCGGGAGTGAACGTAGATGACTGGTTTGATGCCCTTTTTTCATGCGCCCCACCATGATTAGAGATAGTTGTAAAAAAAAGCTGGATCCCACGATAGTATTTTTACTAGTCATTTTTTGTTTATGTCAGATGATACTGAGGTGCTGTACAAAGACTTTGCCGAAGAGTGCCATGATGATGAGGATTTCAAAATGGGAGGGTAAAGCTCCACCTCTCACAAAACACAAGTACACCGAGACTGATAGGTGGGATGGGGATGTCAGACCAGGAATTGTGAAAAAAGAGCAGCCTTTGGAACCCCTAGGGACGATGACCACACCCCCACCAGACCCAGAGAATTACATTGTGTTGGGTTGATTTAGCAGGAGACCGAGAGTGCCGTTTTATGACTAGCACCCTGGAAGAATATGCCTGTGGGGCAGAGGGGATGAGGGTTGTTCCATCACGCATGTAGAGCATGGGCACCCAAGGACAACTATTGTAGAAGTAAGACGGGTTAGTTAATGGAGTATTAACTGAAGGGGGAAACGTTGGGATGCACATACAGCGCCCCCAGCCAGACAAAGGTTGAGGAAAACCAATCAGAGTGCAACATTGTGGGATCAGAGTGAAAGTTGTGCCGTGACAGTGCATACATTGTCTTAGGTTGGATACATATTAGATATACACACACACACACAAAAAGAGCAAGAACATTTGTTAATGTTGTGGTTGCAGAGGTCATAGATAGGGCAGCATTATAGGCCAGTGTTTAGTTGATGTATTGTAAGATAGCGGGAAGGATTGAAATAAACAAAAGATTTAGTCAGCAAAGCAGTGTGGTAGAAGGATGGTCTGTATATTAACTTGGAAGTGTCACCATTTTGGATGTTAAGGCCTAGCATACAATCAACAGAAGAAAAAGCATGCTTTGGAGCTGTGGTTCTGGTAGCTCAGCTCCAAAAACAAATCCCCTTTCTAATCACCCAGGAGAGAAGCCGAAGTCAGACACCCATGGGGTGGAGATCAGCACTAATTGGATGCAGGTGCAGGCCCTGAAAGTGGTGCGAACGGAATATTAGTTGGTATAAGAGCAGAAAGGAAGGTGCCATTTGAAGGACAAATTCATTAAAGAGCACAATGCCAAAGAGCCAGGCAAATATTTATAACACTACTGCCATAACCACCGGCAGACACCCCATTTGAATTACGCAGACACCTCAAGAAAACAAATCCTCGAGGCTCAGGAGCAGTGCCTTGGTCATGTCATTGCTGGACCCCTGGGGTTGGGAGGAGATGTGGGGAGGGAGGGTGGCACGTCTGGAACGTCGGGATTTGGGACAAAGGGAGAGGAGTTGATGCAATAAATTCACCAGACAGGCCTATTAGGTCAGTGAAGAGATGGGGGGGGGGGGACTGACAGCCAGGTCTTGAGTGCCAGGTCAGGTGATCCTCTATGTGGTGGATGTTAAAAGGCATACAGATCCATGCTGTAGGTGCTTGAATGGAGAAGGACTATTTCCCCCCCCTCCACTGGTTGATTTGGCAGAAGGAATGCCAAGAAGGAGAGCAATGCCTGATCAAGTTGGTTGGGTCTGCAGGGAGTAAAAGCTTGTGTTGTAGAAATTATGGGTCTATCTTGTGCAGCGGTTTGGGTGAAAGCAGGGGAAAACGGTCCTATTTGTCAGTTTCCTATTTTTTGTTGAATATTTGCCTATTTTTAAGGAGTAACGGTGGCCGATACACCCCTTATATGTAAGGCCGTTTGAAAGGATGGCAAAAGTGTCTCTCCAACACAGCAACTTAAATGATGATGTTTTAACACATTAAGGATGAGAAACTTGTCTTTTCCAAACAATGGTTCCTTAAGAGTAGTAGAAATGCCTCTTTTACACAACACTAAGAATGATGCACAATCTTTCCCAAGCGATGGTGTTTTGAAAGGATGGCAAGTGTCCTTTCTACACAACCACCTCTTAATGATGGTCTCCGGGTATACTGCCCTGCCAAGAATCTCCGCCCCCCCCAATCGGGGCTTTGTAGATCCCCTGGTATACTTCTGCCAGGTACCTTTCCCCGCCCCCAAAGGTTCACTGCCTAATGCACCTCTTTCACCAGGTCTTATAACCTTTCCTTTATCTTTCAGTTCCCTTTCTCTTTAGAGAAACAGTTGTACTCAGTCACTGTTTATACTTTGACTCCAGTTATTAATTGTTCCAATCTTCCCCATATTGACATCTCGTATGAGGATTTGTATGGATGTTGACTTTCGACTTCATTGGTGTTCAATTGATTATGGTTGTTTATTGATTTGTAGGGCGCACTGGACCTGAAGGTAACTGGGCGCAACATGGTAGAAGAATACTTGAAGCTTGTTACATAGGATGAAGTTACAGAGAAGAGACAGTTATACATACATGAGGCTTGTTACAAGCGATATAGTTACATAGTGAAGAGGCTGTAATGGCATGACAGACAATAAGGGTGGGCAAAACAAGGATACTGCAGTGGAGTAGGACTGTACAGAAAGCACAGACTGTAAAGGGTCCAGAGTGGTCAGTTGTCATTGGAGCGCAGCCAGTTCAATGTGTTGCGCCTGAAGCTCAGGTAAGATTGGTCAACTGAGGGGTAGGGCATTCCAAGATTGGGCAGCTTTCACCGGG
Organism: Ambystoma mexicanum; assembly: GCF_040938575.1. Classification (NCBI taxonomy): domain Eukaryota; kingdom Metazoa; phylum Chordata; class Amphibia; order Caudata; family Ambystomatidae; genus Ambystoma; species Ambystoma mexicanum. The sequence continues at coordinate 859,053,439 of NC_090930.1, read as the reverse complement.
AAGCTGTTGCCTCCTGATTTCTTCAGCTTGAATCTAGGTATCTCAAGGCACATGGTGTTGGCAGTTCTAGTGGGACGAGTAGATGTTTATCTGACCATCCTCTCAGTTAGGTAAGGTGGTGCTGTATTGTTTAGGCATGTATAGGTCCGGGAGTTAGTTTTGAGTAAGATTCTATCATTAATCTTCAGCCAGTGGTGATCCCTTCTGATTTAAGAGGCATGCTCTCCATTTGGGATGTTCAGGGCTGTTCGAAGAGCATTGTTTTGTAGGATTTGTGTTTTGTCCAGGATATGCTTGTTGGCCCCTAAATACAGGGCATTGCAGTAGTCTAATCTCGACATTAAGGCGTTCGAAAAGGTCATGCAACTGGATTTAGATAAAAATGGCCTGCAAGCTCCAATAAGTTTGCAGGTGTAGGCTGTGGATGAAGCCATGGAGGTCACCTGTTTTTGTAGGGTAAGGGTAGAATCAAGGTAAAACCCTAAGGTTTTGAGTTCCCTGGCTACCTTAATGATATTTCCATGTGTGTTGAAAGAAGCATAGGTAGGATACCATTTTTTTTAGACTAGAGGTTGAACAGAGGATTAGGATTTGTGTTTCATCGTCATTCAGGCAGAGGCCGTGGGATGCCATCCATGCCTGAATGAGGAGGTACATTTCATTTACCAAGGCCGTATCAGTGTCATAATTGCCCGAAAGGGGAATGAGGATCTGAGTGTCATCTGCATAATTACTTTAGATGACACCCAGTCTGTCCAATTTGCCAAATAAAGGCTTGGTAATTATGTTATACATAGTTGGCGAAACACAGGAACACTGCATGTGGTTTGGATAGGGTCAGCTGATGCAGATGGAGAGAAAACTTGCATTGTTCTATTATCAAGGAAGGACTGAACCCATGCTAAAGCGCCTGTAGAAAAGTGGGCTGCCGTGGCCAGGTGTTTGCATAGGACTCCATGGTCCACCAGGTCAAAGGCTGCAGAAAAGTCTAGTAGAATGGCAGTTTTCCCTTGGTACCCAAATTCATCAATTTGCGTTTTTAGGTCAATAAGTGCCGTTTCCATGCCATGCTTGGGCCTAAAGCCGGATTGGCGTGAGCCAACAAGGTGGTTGGTTTCTAGGTATTTCTGAATTTGCAAGTATGCAACTCTGTCAATGATTTTAAGGACGAGGGGCACCATGGCAATGTGCCTGTAATTTGTGGGAATTGGTGGGTCCAGCATTTTTTTTTTTTTAGCAGAGGTAGTACCCATGATTGTTTAAGGTTGCCTGGGACCATATTCATTGTGAAGGAGGCATTGATCAATTTTGTAATAAAGGGTGCCAAGTCTCTAGATGCATCTTTAATTATTTGGGTAGGGCAGCTGTCACTGACAGTTCGAAGCTTTCAAGGATAGAAGAACAAGTTACTTACCAACTGTAAAGTTCTTTCGACGATGTTCTTCCCATGCATTCCTCATCTTAGATATATTCGCCAGATTGCTGAGCCTTTCGGAACTTTTCTCAGACAGTGCTGTGCTTGAGGCCGCGTAGCTTGGTCCCTCGAGGGACGCCGTCTAGCGTGAACCTCATCCGTCGTATAAAGAGCTCGAGCCGCGCCCGTTGGTTCAGTTCTATTTTTTCGATGTTAATGGTTGCATCAGTTGTTTGTGTCGGCAGATATCAGGCTCTTAAGGAAGTACAAGTGCAACAAGCATAAGAACTGTACGTAGGGGTAGGTTGGGAGGGTCGATGAGGAATACGTGGGAGGAATATCCAGTCGAAAGAACGTTGCAGTTGGTAACTCGTTTTTCGAATGGATTGTGTCCTCCCACGTATTCCTCATCTTAGATGGACTCCCATAGCAGTTGTAATTTGGAGGAGGGAGTACCATAGTTCAATTATGCACAGAATGAAGGATGGCTTTTGCAAAAAGACCTCCTTGGTAAGAAGTGGTGTTTAAACAATGTTTTGTAAAAGTGCGCATTGATGACCAAGTGGCCGCATCACAAATGTCTTGCACTGGGACACCCCTCTGAAGAGCTGTGGAAGTTGCTATGCCCCTGGTTGAATGAGCCCTTAAACCATCTGAAGGCTCCTTCCCAGCCAATTTGTAACATTCAGATATTGCTGCAATAATCCATCTGGATATAGTTTGTTTGATCTGTTTGTCCAAATCTTTCCAGTCTAGATCTGAAGAAACAGAGCCCTTTTAGGGTCTAGTCTGTGGAATCTTTCCTACTCTTTACTAGCATGTGGAGGAGGATAAAAGGATGGTAAAGTGATTTTCTGTGACAGATGGAAATCCGAAACTATTTTAGGCAGGAAACAAAGCTTGACCTTTAAAACAACTTTATCCTTGTGAAAAACCGTGTGAGGAGGCTTGCAAGAGCGCCTGCAACTCACTCACCCTGCGGGCTTAAGTTGGAGCCACTAGTAGAACCGTTTTTAAAGTTAGGAGCCTTAAAGGCCAATAAAGTAAAGGCTCTAAAGGGGCACACAGGAAACTTTAAGACTAAATTGAAATCCAAAATGGGAACTTGGAATTGTGCAGGAGGGAACATATTTGTTAACCCTTTAAGAAATTAAGATGACTAAAGGCATTTTGAAATATGAAACTTCTTCTGAGGAGCACTTTAAGATAGATAGTGCTGCCATATATCCTTTAATAGTTCCAACTTGGATCCCCGAGTTGGCTAAATGGAATAGAAAGGAAAGCACCATGGGAGTGGTACATTGAAAAGGAGCCACATTCTTATCCCTGCCCCAGTTACTGAATTTCTTCCAACGACACTGGTATAAGGATTTTGTTGCTGGCCTTCTGGCTGAAAGCAAAATCTCCATAATGTCATCCGGGAGGTCCCAATCCTTATATCTCAACCTCTCAGAAGACGGGCGTGAAGGTTGAGGGTCTTGACCTCTGGATGGAGAACCCAACGATCCTCTCTTTGTGGAAGACTTATTGGAGGGCAGATAGACCAGTCCAGAAGGTCTGGGTACCACGTCCTAGTGGCCCAGTCCGGGGCGATTAGGATCATGGTTCTCCTGAACTTTCTCAACCTCCTGATTACATGAGGAATCACGGGGACTGGAGGAAATGCGTAAAGGAGTGGATATACCCAGTCCACTACGAACGCGTCCCCTAGAGCTCCTCACAGGGGAAAATTCTGTTGAGCAATACATTTTGCACTTCCGGTTGGCCCTGGTCGCGAACAAATCCACTTGAGGGGTTCCCCAAAGGGCGAAGATCTCTTGAAGGACTTCCTGAGCTAGCTTCCACTCGTGGGAGCCTGCTCAGAGTGTCCGCCGCCACGTTCAGCTTTCTGGCTAGGTGAACTGCCGACAGATTCCTTCCAAGAACCAGAGCTGCATTGCCTCTGCACAGTGGGAGTGATCCTACGCCTCCTTGTTTGTTGAGGTAGTACATGGCCACTGTGTCGTTGTTATCAGGACATTCTTTTCCTGTGCAGAGGGCAGAAAGGCCTTCAGCGCTAGTCTGATTGTCCTCAGCTCCAACAGGTTGATATGTAGTTTGGACTCTGATGGAGACCACGACCGCCGATTGTCATATCGTTGGTGTGGGCTTAACACCCTGTGAGTGAGGCGTCTGTCACTAGTTATCTCCGGCCATGGTTGCCAAAAAGGTTCCCCTCTGAGGATATTTTCCTTGTGAGCCCACCATGGGAGATCTTGAGCCATCTTGGATGGGAATTGTAGAAGATCTGACATCTCCCCTGAAAACTGGGACCATTGAATCCTGAGGGCCCACTGAAGGGATCTCATCCTCAAGCCAGTGGCACCAGAAAAATGCAGGATGCCATGAGGCCTAGCAACCTTAAGAAGTCGAACCTAAGAAGTTGGGCATTCTGAAATTTTGTTACCATCTGCAGAATGTGGTGAGCTCTTTCCTGAGGTGGTGTCCAGTACCGCTCCGATGAATTGGGAGTCTTTGGCTCGGAATCATTTGTGACTTTTTGTAATTGAGGGAGAAGCCCCATTTGTGTAGGAAGTGACAGGTCATGGCCAGATGTCCCAGGGCCAGTTCGGGTGAACTTGCCCAGATTAGCCAATCGTCCAGATAAGGGTAGATTTGAATCCCCTCCCTCCCGAGACTCGCTGCCACTACCGCCATTAGTTTGGTGAAGACCGTCGGGGCAGAGGTCAGCCCAAATGGCAGAACTCGAAACTGATAGTGAGATCTGCCAATTGCGAACCTCAGGTACTGTGTTTGAGATGGATTGGCACATGAAAGTAAGCATCCTGAAGGTCCAATGAAATCAGCCAGTCCTGAAGCTGAAGAGCCTGAAGGATCTGAGAAAAGGTCACCATCTTGAACTTTGAATTCGTCAAATTTCTCAAGTCCAAGATGAGTCTCAATCCTACGTCCTTTTTGGGAATGAGAAAACAAGGGGAGTACCAACCCTTGTTCCTCCCCGCTACAGGTACATGTTCTATTGCACCTTTCTCTAGCAAGTTTAAAATCTCCTGCACAAGGAGCGGGTCTGGAATTTTTACAGAGTTGGCTCTCGTGGATGATCTTGAGGCCGTTGATGAAAAGGAACACAGTAACCATGAGTCACTATCTCTAGTGCCCAGGCATCTGACGTAATACCCTGCCATTCGTCCAGATTCTGCCTCCCACCGGGGTCTTGTGGGTTAAGGCCTCAAAGTGGCTTTGCAGCGGCTGCAGCAGTGGCTGAGGAGGTAGTAGCTGCTGCTGTGGCTGATCTAGCTCCTCTCCCTTTTCCACCATGAAAGGGTTTTCTTTGTTGTCCCCTCTGACTGGCCTGCCCTCTCCCTTTTCCAAAAGGGAAATAGAAGCGAAAAGGGCGACTCTTGCAGGAAGATGACCCTGCGTAAGAGTGTTGCTGAGGTTGCCTTATAGCGGCACAGAGTGATTTTGCTGCCGCTTTCGAGGTGTGCAGCTTATCCAAGCTCTCGTCCGCCTTGCTGCCAAACAACCTCAAGCTGTCAAAGGGCACATCAAGTAATCAGGATTGTACATCAGATGCAAAACCAGATTCTTAGCCATGCCAATCTACACAAGACTGCGCTAGATGCCATGGATCTGCTTATACTCTCTGCAGTATCCAGTCCCGACTTGAGCCACTCCTCCATAGCCTCCTTCCCATCCTTTACTATCGCCAGGAAACCATCCCTCTCCTCACCTTCCGGGATGTGATCAGCCGCTGCATCTAAACAGCTCCACAGGGTGTAAGTGAACCTGGCTCATGTACAAGTCACATTTGTAGATTTAAGGGCCATACTACCAGAAGTAAAAGCTTTCCTCGCCCAGGCATCAATCTTTTTGTCGTCCCTGTCAGGGGGGCATAGAGGGGATAAGCAGACTGTTTGCAGTCGCAGCTTGAATCACCAAGCATTCAGGCGAAGGGTGCTTAGATAAATATTCTGGATTCGAGGGAGCAGGTCTATACTTTCCTACAAATTTCTTATTTACAGCTGGTAGAGATTCAGGCGTCTCCCAATTTGTCATAACTCTTTTGAAGAGCTTTGTGGAAGGGAAGGACTGGGTCTCTGAGGTCCTTCATCAATAATATCTGTTAAGTCGTCCTGGTCATAGCTTGGGGGGACACTGACTTCCACCGCATAAAATCTATCACTGTTCCCATGAGGTTCCTATACTCCAGTTCAGCATGGTCTATGGGGTCAGGCCTTTCAAAATCTACCTCAGGTGAGTTATCTAGGCCACTGGCCGATTGTAGGCAATCAAAGATCTGACATTTTTTAATTAGGATCTACCAGTTCCTCTGACTTCTCTTGTCCCAAATCGAACACCAGCTGATGTAATTTCCTCATCAGAGGTTTGTTCCTCAAAAATAGCAGACAGATTAAAAAAATTCCTGCCTGGGCTGAGGGTGGAAAATGTTTTCTGGTAAAGGTGGAACAGACCTAGCCTTGGCCATAGTGGTCGTCTTGGAAGCTTGTATTAAAGATTTCCCAGACAAAGTCGTCGACGGAATAGACACCAGCTTCAATGCGCTCGTAGGAATCCCAGAGGTTAGAGGAGGGCTTTGATGCTGAGGCCAAAGGTATAGACGCCATTTTTGGCTTCGACGGTGGTGTCCAAGGACGCGTCAAGTCGATAGCTGTCTTAGATGATGAGGACGCCATTTTGTCCTCAGGCAACCTCGATTTATGCACTGAAGGTTCTTGTATAGTTTCATGAGTTGCTGGAGAATCATCGTCCGAGGACGCCCTCGACTTTGTTGGATTTAGTGTGAGACGTTTTGGATTTCTCAGTCACCTTTAGAGAGGACATGGGCATGCTCTTCACGCAACTTTGAGGGGGTCGGGCCGCCTTCTCAAACATTTTTAGCATTGAAGCCATAAAGGCCTCACATTTCTTCGGGGAATTATGTTTCGAAGGACAAGAAATTAACCTTCTGTCGGGCGAGGAAGAAGAGGACGAAGATCTCATGTTGCTTTTTCGATGACGAGGAAGAAGACTTCCTCGAGCGACTTGGACCTCAATCGCCTTGACTCATGATGAGATTTTTCTCTCGATTCTTCTTTCTGCAGACTTGAAAGACTCTTCTCCCCCCCGCTAGCTTACCTTGGCGTTCCTTAAAAGCCTTGTTCTACATCGCCTGACACAACCTGGACTCATCGACTCGGTGATCAGGACTAAGGCACCAAAGAAAATTGCGGTGAGGATCCGTAATGGACATCTTTCTTCCGCATTTGAGACACTTTATAAAACCAGTCTTGGGTGTTGTCGGGGTTGAGGAAGACGACATTTCTTGATGAGAAAAACTGATGCGTCGTTTCGATACACGAAGCAGAAGCTCGGAAAAACGGAACTGAACCAAGGGGCGCAGGTCGAGCCCTTTATACAACGGATGACGTTGACACTCGACGGTGGCCCTCGAGGGACCAAGCTACGCGGCCTCGAGCACAACGCCCTCTGCCGAAAACATTTCAGAAAGAAGCAGCAAGCTGGCGAATATATCTAAGATGAGGAAAACGTGGGAGGACACAATCCATTCGAATGATTTTTTCTGTTTCCAAGATTGAGACTTTGGTGAAGCTGAAGGGTGCAGGACAGCTAGTGGACACCAAGGCCTCTGTGGGGGTTAGAGAGGTGTGGTGTGTTGGAGAGGCTTTTTTATTGGCAATCTTAGTTTGGAGATTGGATATTTGGTTTAGGGCATTCTGAATGCTGGTGCACCAGAGTTTATCCTGAGGTACAGTGTAAGGTGGAGGATTAGGCGATTCCACTTTGCGGAGGATCAGGAAGAGTTCCTTGGTATTGAAGCTGGCATTGGAAATTGTTTCGTATAGATCTTTAGTGCAAATAATTTCTTTTTTGTAGTTTTTCGCAAAGTTTGTCAATAGCGTCTTATTTTCATCTGTCGGGGTATGGTGCCATAAGGTTTCTAATTTTCTTTTCTGTAGTTTGAGGTAGGGGGTGAACCATGTGTTGAGGTGTGCTCGCTGTTTGCTATTATGCATTTGAAGTGGCGCAATAGCATCTAATGCTTTAGACAGTTTTGTTGAACATTCCACTAGGATAGTGGGGTCAGTGTTGTTTGGGAGGGAGTTCAGTGATTGAAGGATAAGAGGGAGTAACTTATCTGGTGTGATATTCTTTTACTTCTGGTTGGAAGTGGTGGGGCTATACCAAGGTCTTTTGCTGCTCGTTTATCTAGTATGAGCGAGAAATCAATTAAGTGATGGTCAGTCCAGGATTGTTGGGTTACTTTAGTGATCTTGGACTCAATTCAGGTACGCCACCCAGTCGAGGGTCCTCCCTTTGGTATGGGTTGGTACAAGGACTTTTTGGTAAAGTCCATGTTCAGATAGTGTCAAGGTAAGTGCCTGGGCATGCTTATCCTCAGGATCATTGAACTCCAAGTTAAAATCTCCTAGGATTAGTAATTGAGAGGAGTCTTTAGCGTTCTTGGCAAAAATGCTGGACATGTCCTCTTCAAAGGTGTAAATAGCACCTGGGGCCTATATATCAGAAAGATCGTTAGGGTGCGGTGGTTGGGGATAAGCAATTTTGCCATGAATAGTTCGCAAGATTTAACTGAGGTGGGGACAGGATTCTCATTTTAAAATTTGGTTTTTGCTATGATGGCTAGGCCACCTCCTCTAGAGTTCGGTCTGTCTGTTCTAAGGATTTGTTAGTTCTCAGATTGTCGATGAAAGGGAAGGGCCCGATGTATCATGCAACCAGGATTCGGTGACTGCAAGGAAGTCCAAGTTATCTGTGGATAGCAGGTCTGCTATTTCAGTGGAGTGTGCCACAATTGATCTTCCATTAATTAGCGCTCCAGTTATAGTGGAGGTATTGTTTAGCTCCTGGGGTTTGGTGTGATTCGGTCTAGATTGGGCATTACTTTTTGCGTGAGGAAGTTTGTGAGAAACATGGAATGGGATTGTAGTCATGTCTCATGGACTGGTGTATCGCATGAGATATTATGCTTGCCATTATTGTCATCACTGGGATGGTAGTTGTGGCTGGATTTAGGTTCATAGAGCCGAGGTAGTCTAGCTTCAAGTCCATTAATTCTCCAGGAGGCTGACAGGGAAGATGTGGGTTGAATAGCATATTTGTGGTTAGGATTAGCTTATAAGTGATTAGTGTCAGTAGTAGAAATAGTGTTAGAAACCTGTTAAACGGCATCATTCTGCACTGTCGAGAATGGTGCTGTATGGGTAGCTGTGGAAGCGTGGCCCGAGTCTGAGTAAGGTTGACAGGTGGGGCGTGGGTCTTACTAAGATGGTTTTATAATAGTCCAATAGAGGCTTTATGACAACTTACTCCAATGTTCCCCATACGGACATCTCATATGAAGACTTGTGTAAATTCTGTCTTTCTACACAAATGTTAATTTCTATATTACTTGGTTGATATTCACAACAATTATTCAATTGCTTGTACACCTATATCAGTACATTCCTGGGTTCCCAATCCTCCTGTAGGGACTGTTTTTCTGGCGTTCCAGACCTGTGGCGTATGGCTGCGGAAAAGTCCTTGATTCAGGAAAGCGGTTCCTTCTCAGGAGACCCTTTTGCAGTTCTCGCGTCAACTTCTCGTTCACCCGCCAGTTGTACTGCTGCTTTTTAGTGCAACAGCGTCCCAGACAGCCTCTTCACTGCGGTCGGCTCACCAGCAGTCCTGCAGTACTCACAATGCTTCTCCCAGTCTCTCGCCTTCAGCACGGTCTGCTCTCAGGCGTCTGCCTTCAGTTCTGCTTCCCGCTTCAACCGCTCTGCAGCTCTGATTTTCACCTTCACTACGAACTTGAAAAGGCACACCATTTTTAAATGTCCCACACAGCTGATTTCTATCACAACTAGTCTGCCCGTTTTGCTTGGTATTCCTGTCAATTCAAATTAACTGCTTGCTGTTAGAGTACTTCAGGTTTATGGAGGTTTTTAGAATTGTGCTTTATAAAGTTTTATTGCTTTGGATTTTTGTTTAAATCAAAACCATCAGAAATAGGAGGCGTTATACATGTGTTAAGTACAAGGTGTGAATGGTATCTGTTCTATGCCATTTGCCAAGAAAGGGTTTAAAGCTTTTACAACTGGAAGGATTTGTGTAATGACAACATGCTCAGGAATGTAGGAATTATAGATTTTATTTTATTTTTTACTTGGAAGGGAAAAATATTGCTCCTCTCCTGATGGGGTCTCTACATCTTCCCGACAGCCATCTCTCCTGCCATGTGCTCCTCCCTCAGAATACCACCCCCTGGGTCAGGATCAGGTAGCAGCTGCTGTCCCCTGGCCACATCAGAGGAGATCTTAGGCTGGATGATCATCGATGACTCCACAGGATTCATCACAGTGATGCATACACCCTTGAAGATGGACTGTCGCCCGTCAGGGAAACAGTGCAGGACACAGGGCGCGTGCAATGTGCTCTCTATGGCAAAGGGCTGGCTGAAGTGTTTGACCTGTTGGAGTTTTCCAAGTTGATATGCAGCGGCGCCCAGGTATAGCAGGTTGGCTAAGTCTAACCGAGAGAGAATAGTCGGGATTGTGGCAACACTGAGGGTAGAAGAGTTAGGGGTAGATGTGGAGAATGGGTAGGTATAGTTAGCATGATTGACACAACGTTGATGCGAATGTCAGATCCGAGTCCATGGTGCATCCAAAGTTCTTTACTGTGTTTGAGTTAGAGGGTGGAGGCTTAGGTATAGGTTGGGGCAAAAGGATAGTATGATGCAGCTCCTTATTGATGGTCTGGAGAAACTCCAGCCAAGAGGCTGGGTAAAAGGGGGAACTCATGCTGCCAATTGTCAGATCTATGAAGCCAAGACCCCTACAGAGAGCAGTCTGCAGAAGACCTGGAAGATCGCCAGCTTCAATTGCCCAGCGAAGTACATTGCCTGCAGATCTCCTTAAGATCTTCATTGGTGCTTCAACCCCTTCACCAGTGGGTGCTCAGGACAGTCCTACACAATGTGAGCTAACCAGACGTCATCTTGGGCTACTTCGCTGCAAAGGTACCCGTCATGAGTTGAGCCATGGGAATCTGCATATCCCCAGCTCATGGAAGAAGCAGCATTTCTCTAAAATTGTAGCTCTCCATCAAAAAGATTTGTCTTGCAGGACTCATTTTTTTTCGAAACAAGTCAATTTTCTCCTACTGGCTATTGCTGCTCATCACCTGTATCATGTCCAGAGCAGAATGCATTCCTACAGTGGTCCCCGAGTGAAGAGTACAGGGAGTGAGTAAAGATACCCGTCACCCCATAACATGCCCCCAACACCCCCAAAGTGTTCAAAGGCTATAATGCCCTAGCCCCATCTATCCCTTTCCTAGCCTTGAACGGTGGTGTTCAGGCCTGGTACCACCCTGGATCTCCGCTATGGTGGGGGATTGTAAGACAGTATGTTAAATACTTTCCTCTTGATTTCATAATCTTTTGAAACAGCTACTTGTTGGCTCACAACAATACTTGTGCAACTTCCTAAGCTACTCCTAGCCTCCAAAAAAGTATTATTGGGACATGTGACTAAGTGCACTAGGCCCCTGCCTTTCTAGCTAGGGAAGGACTTTTTAAAGGACAGCATCTCATTTATAAGGTTGTGTATGCATTAGTTTGTGGTATTTGTATAGAGCCTCCTGCCATTGGTATGGCCTGCGAGGTTGAACGCCCTTTGGAAGACCGAAGTCAAGATTGAGAAGTAATGAATGGAGTAAAATACATGTGTGCATTTATAGCCATTATGAAGGTAGGTAAGCAGCGAGTGTCTAGGTCCTTAACAGCAGCCGATAATTATCAGGAGAGGGGATGGGTACTATGAAGCTTATCAATAAGTCATAAGAGTCAAGCTATGTGAACAGCTAGAAGGGATTTTGGGTGGGACTCCGCTGTATTCTATTGGAGGTGCCACTTGGGCCGTGGGTGATGTATGTTTGGGGGGTGAGGGGAGGCAGGCTCTGAATTGCAGATGTTTGTGGTTGGGTAGACCAGACCTCTGAAGGGACAGCTGTATTCCCTGTACTGCAGTGCATGAGGGTCTGGTGAAGAACAAACAAGTTACTTACCCCTGGTAACATTCTTTCGACTGGATGTTCCTCCAACGTATTCCTCATCTTTGACATAGTGCCCACACCTCGGCTACATTGGAAATTTTTCAGCCGAGGGCGCCCTGCATCATTGGCGTCGGGCCTATTCACTCGAAGGCCTCCGTCAAGGGTGACGTCATTGGATGTTATAAGTAGCACGCACGGCGCCCATTGCCTCAGTTCTGTTCCCCACGCCCCCGCCTCGTGTAGCAAAAGTGGCCAGAAAACGGGCCTGACTGTACTCAGCCTTATTGGAACGAAAGCTGTAACAGCATGGGAAATTCTACAGAGGGTTAAGTTGGGAGGGCGAGGAGCAATACGTAGGAGGAACATCCAATCGAAAGAACGCTACCAGAGGTAACTTATTCTTCGAATGGATCGTGTCCTCCAACGTATTCCTCATCTTCGACACCCAAAGCAGTATCCATGTCTGGAGGAGGGTGAAGAATTTTGTACCGTAGAAATTAAAGGGCAGAGTAAAGCACTGCCTTACTGAACGCCACATCTTGAGCCTGGGAAGTATCCAGGGAATAATGCTTAGGAAACGTGTTTATGGAAGACCACGTTGCAGCATCACAGATGTTCTTGATAGGGACACCTTTGTAGGGCCGTCGACATAGCCTTGCCTCTGGTGGAATGAGCACTCAAGCCCTCAGAAGGGTCCTTGCCCGCCAATCTATAGCATTGAGAAATAGTGGGGATGATCCACCTAGACAAGCTTGGTTTAAAAACAGCTTGGCCTAGCGTGTGCCCTGCATACCCCATAAAGAGCTGATCGTCCACGCTCACTTTGGACATTCTGGAAATATAAAAGCTTAATGCCCTCCTACGGGTCCAACCTATGAAGCCTTTCCTCATCCATGTGAAGGAGGATAGAAAGCAGGAAGCACAATTTCCTGACTTAAGTGAAAGTCCGAAACTACCTTGGGTAGGAAAGAAGGTCCGACAACATAACCCTGCCCTTGTGCAATACAGTAAACTGTGATTTAGAAGAAAGTGCATGCAATTCACTCACTCTACATGCAGCTGTAATAGCCACCAATAGAATAGTCTGAGGTCAACAACCTTAACAGACATGAGAGAAATGGTTCAAATGGAGCACCCATCAAACTACAAGACCAAGTTAAGGTCCCACACCAGAACCTGAAACAGTGATGGCAGGAACACATTTGTGAGCCCCTTTAGAAACAGAGTAACAAGTAGAATCTTAAAATAAGAGCATTCTTCGGATGAGCGCTTAAAGATTGAGAGAGAGCTGCTAGGTAACCGTTAATGGTTCCCACCTGAAGACCGTAGTGTGCAAAAGAAAGCAAAAAGAATAGAACATCCAGAGTTGAACATTGAAAAAGGATTAACATTCTAACTTATTCCAATGGCAACCGTACAGGGACTTTGCCGGCCGCCTGGCCTAAAGCAACACCTCCATCATGTCATCCGGGAGGTCCCAATCCTTTTAGCTCAACCTTCCTGAAACCATGCGTGAAGAGTGAGAGTCCTGACCTCTGGATGGAGAACCTGACCCTCCTATTGCGAGAGAAGATCCTCTCTCTTTGGGGTAGACGTATCGGAGGACAGGTGGACAGGTCTAGAAGGTCCGGGTACCACAATCTCTAGCCCAATCCAGAGCAATGAGGATCATGTGGGTCCCAAACCGTTTCAACCTCCTGAGAACTTGAGGGATGACGGGGACAGGAGGAAACGCATACAGTAGTGGGAATTCCCAGTCCACCACCAACGAGTACTAGAGCTCTGAGGAAATTCCCTTGAGCAGTACCGCTCGCACTTTCAGTTGGCACGATCACAGACAGATCCACTGGAGGGGTTACCCATAGGGTGAAGATCTCTTGTACTTCCTGCGCTAGTTCCCACTCATGGGAGACTGCACTCTGCCTGCTCAGAGCATCCACCGCCATATTCTCTCCAGCTAGGTGAACTGCCGCCATGGAGATTCCTCTTGAATTGCCCAGTACCAGAGCTGCATTGCCTCTTTGCACAGAGACAGTGACCCCTACACATCCTCTCCTGTTGAGGTAATGCATGGCCACCATGTTGTGTGTCATTATCAGGACATCCTTTCCCTGTACAGACAAGCAGGAAAGCCTGCAGTGCTAGCCCGGTTGCTTGCAGCTCTAAAAGATTGATGTGTAGTCTGGCCTCCGATGGAGACCAACGACTTCTGATGGACAAATCGTTGGCGTGAGCTCTCCACCCTGTGAGGGAAGCGTCCATCACTACAGTTATCTCCGGCCATGGTTGCCAAAAAAGTTTCTCCTTTGTAAGATTTTCCTTGCAGACCTTCACCGGAATCTGAAGGCGATCTGACATCTTGCCTGAGAACTGGGACCACAGAGTCCTGAGAGCCCTTGAAGGGATCTCATTCTCAGACGGGCCTCCGCCACCAGAAAAATGCAGGATGCCATGAGGCCGAGCAACCTTAAGAAGTCAAACGCTGGAAGACTCTAGGCACTCGGAAACTTGGTGACCATCTGGAGAATGTCGTGAGCCCTCACCCTGGGTGGCGAGCACTTCCAAGGACGTGTCCAAAACAGCCCTGATGTACTGGCACCGTTGGGAAGGTGTCATATGGGACTTCTTGAAATTGAGGGAGAAGCCCAGTCTGTGAAGGGAATGGCAGGTAACGCTGAGATGAGCCAAGGCTTGTTTGGGAGAACTCATCCTGATCAGCCAATCAGTCATTTAGGGGTAGACGTGAATCCCCCCCCCTCTCCTGAGATGTGCTGCCACAACCGCCATCAGATTGGTGAATACCCTCGGGCGGCGGTCCATCCGAATGGCAGGACTGTAAACTGATAGTGCGAGCCGCCAACAGCGAACCTCAGGCATTTCCTGTGCTTGAGATTGATCGGCACATGAAAATAAGTATTCCGACGGTCCAATGACACCAACCAATCCTGATGTTGGAGAGCCTTAAGGATCTGACAAAGAGGGACCATCTTGAATTTGTCCTTCCTGAGGAACTGGTTCAAATTTCTCAAGTCCAAGATGGGTCACAGTCCACGTCCGTTTTGGGGATCAGAAAATAAGGACAACACCATTCCTCTCCGCTACAGGCACAGGTTCTATAGCACCTTTCTCTAGCAGGGTTAATAGTTCCTGCACAAGGAGCGGATCTGGAGTCCTGAAAGAGTACTCCTGGTGGAATTGGTGCGAGGCTTCTGTAGAAAAGGAAGGCAGTACTCGTGGGCTATTGTTTCCAGAGCCCAAGCATCCGAAGTAATGGCTCGCCATTCTTCTAGATGCTGAGACAGCCACCCCCTCACAAATGAGCTGTGATAGAAGGCCTCAGTGGTTTTGAAGTGGTGGTAGCAGAGCCTGATGGCAAAGAGGCTGCTTGAGCGGGCTTGGCAGCTCAACCTCGTCCACCACAAGGAAACTTACGTTTGCCTCTTTGACTAGCCATTCCCCTCACCCTCCCAAATGAGGAGCGGTAGAGAAAAGATCTACCCTTCCATTGCTGTCTGCTCGTACAAAAAGGCTGAGGCTGCCAACAAGCAGTGCCCAAAGACTTGGTGACTGCTTCAAAGGTCTGCAGCTTCACAAGGCACTTGTCAGTCTTGCTGCCAAAAAGTTGAGACCCCGTAGAATGGCATATTCAGAAGTCTAGCCTGCACATTCAGTGCAAAACCCCACTTCTGCAACAACGCAAATCTACTCAAGGTGCTTATAGTAATGGACCTGCTGACACCAACATCCAACCCAGACTGAAGGAATTCAAACATGGCTTCCTTGCCATCCTTAATAGCCAGGAAAGACTCCTTCTCTTCCCCTTCGGGAATATGCTCAGCCGCCATAGATATGCACTCCCACAGAGTATGAAAATCTAGCCAAGGCACAAGCGGAGTTGGCCGATTTCAATGCCATACTCCCAGCCGAAAATACCTTGCGCGTCCATCCACGCGCTAATCTGCCCTATCTGGAGGGATGGTAGGGTACGCAGCCTGTTTTGAGGAAGCCTTGGCTTCCTGGACCACCAGACTCAGGAGTGAAGTGAGATGACAGATGGCTGGGGTCGCTACTGGAGGGGCAGTATTTCCTTGCCAGAGACTGGTTCACCGCCGGGTTTGTCAAACTCCAGCTCTGGAGAAGTGTCTATACCACTTGCATTATGCAAGGTATCACAAAGATCCTGCATCCTACTCTCCTCCGAGATGAGGCAGTCTGGCACATTAGGGGTCCCAAACTGGAGACCAAAAGGAGCATCATCCACATCAGAATGGTCCTCTTCAAAAATGGAGGTGAGTTACTAAAGTCTTTGGCAGAGGAGTACACCTGTCTCAGGTATAGCAGCCAGAGGCTTTAAAGTCGTCAACTTTGACTTAGATACCGCCTTTTCCGGAGGTTCCCCCGACACCAGGGGCTGCGCCAGGAAAATAGCAGTCGACAACGGTATCGAGGGTCTGACCGGGCTGGAAGACCAGACAGGCACTATCGAATAGCGTGGCGTTGAAGGCTCCGATGGCAGAGGGTTTGGACAGTTTTGATGGAGACAAAGACCGTGACATCGCTTCACGGCTCGAACAATCCTTAGATACCTTGTCTGAACGGGGCCTCGAAGGCTCCCGATGAGGATCGTGCCGTTTACCAGGACTCCAGGCACACAAGTGTCCGGCCGAGACCGTTCCCGGTCAGCTTCAACAGAAGCAGCGTACAGGGCCGTGACCTGCTTTTCAAAATTCTTAAGCATTTCCACGCTGTAAGCTTCCCACTCGGCGTCTATTTTTTGGACGGGCAACTCAGCCTCTCAGGGGTGCCGCCTGAAGACGAGGAAGGCGACCGGCAGTGCCTTGTCCTTGAGAGCTTCGATGAGGACAAGTGGCAGGAACCACTCCTGCACCTTGAACGCTTAGCCTTCTTCCTCTGAGGTGAGTCACCTCTCGACTCATCGGTCAAGGCCCAGCAGGTCGGGACTTATGGGTCTTGGACACCTTGAGCTTCCCCTTCCGTTTCCGCAAGGCCTTTCCAGTCATCGACTGGCACTTGGAGCAAGCATCCGTGTCATGGCCTTCGCCGAGGCACAATAGGCAGACACTATGCAGATCCGTGATTGACATCTTTGAGCCGCAGTCCCCGGCATTTCTTGAAACCGGACCGAGGTGTCGGAATGAAAGACGAAGACATACCGGTGAATTTCAACAGCAAACACTAGTAAGTACGAGGCGCGCTGAGTTTCACGAAGCAAACACGTTTGCGGAAAAAAACAGAACTGAGGCAAGGGGCACCGTGCGTGCTACTTTTAACATCAGATGTTGCCCTCGACGGAGGCCTTCGAAGGACAGACGCAGGACGCCCGCTGCCGAAATATTTCCGAAGCAACCGAGCAGTGGACACTACATGTCAAAGATGTTAATGTTAAAGGACACTTGTACCGCGCACTATCACCACCGTAGTGGTCCCTTGGCGCTCTGAAAAAGGGGGAAGGGGGATGGAGTAAGTGGGAGGAGGCAGGAAAAGTGCAAGAGAGCAGTGATGTGCTGTTGGCGGCCTCAGCCTGGTGGGTCAGTTGGCTGGGCCTGGGGTGTTTGCAGCCGGTAGTTGTTGTGTACTGTTGTGCAAGGCTATGTGTGTTTTTGTTTTGTTGTTGCAATGTAGTGAAGTTTATGAGGTTTGTTGTGCTGTAGGTTTTGGTTTGGAGTTTGAGAGGTGTATGCACAAAGGGAAATTGTTAGTAGGGTTGGTTAGTTTGCATCTCTATCCTGAATTGAAGCGCTCGGCTTGCGTAGTCTCCCCTGTTGTGGCTCTGTCCTGATCTGGGTTTACTGGCCTACAGGTTCCTTACTCCTCTGGCCCCCACCTCTAACATGCTCCATCATGGCTCCCTTGTCCTCCATTTAGACTCTAGTGGCCAGTGCATCTGTTAATGACAACCTCTCGGGTAGTGGGGATGATTTTCAATGTCTCGATAATTCCACACCAACGTGGTACCTGGCGATAATTAGATTACGGGGCTGACGAAAGTGTAGGTGGGATTGTCTGGGTTTGTCGACTCAGTCTCCGTGTGTGCCACCTGTGTTCCTGTTTATCCGATGTCACCCGTCCAGCTGTCGTGGACTTTACTCTCCCGGGTCAGGGATGTTCGTGTCTTTCCGGTTTAGTTATCCTTTTTACCAGTTTCGTTTTTCAGGTTTAGTCTGTGGTGTTGTAGAGCCAGGTTTTTAAGTGATCTTCAGTGTTTTATTTCCTTTGGGATGTTGTTCCAGGTTCTTGCGGCTAAGTGGTAGAAGGAGGTGCCTCCAAGTTTTTTCTTGAGGTATGGTTTGAGTTCCAGGCGGATTTCGTTGCTCGATCGGAGGGGTCTCGTTGGTTTGTAGACTTATTTTCTTTTGTAGGAATTCTGCTCCTTGTCCACTGATTGCCCTGTGCGTTATGCACATTGTTTTGAAGGTGATGCGATGTTTAACTGGGAGCCAGTGTAGGGTTTTTAGGGCTGGACTGATGCAATCTCTTCTGGATAGTTTGAGGAGTAGTCTTGCTGCTGCATTTTGGATCCGTTGCATTTTCTTCAGGTGGTGTTCAGGTATTCCGAGGTAGAGGCTGCTTGCATAGTCTATTTTAGACATGATTAGGGCGACGATAGTGAGTGTTTTGTGCGCGAAGGAGAGGAAAGGTAGAATTCTTGCCGCCCGGAGGAGGAGGAAAAAGCATTTCTTCACTGTTGCATTTATTTGTGGCTCCAGGGTTGGGTTTTTGTCCATTAGGATTCCCAGATTTTTTTACTACCTTCGATGGTGTTGGTGCGTTTCCCATTTCCGTAGGCCATGGGATGGTGGTTTCGTTCTCTTGGTCTTTGGATACGATCATAATTTCTGTCTTTCCTGGGTTGATTTTCAGGTTGTTGGCATCCATCCAGTCGAAGACTTCTTTTAGACAGTCGGTAAGGGTTGAATGGTCGGCATCAGTGTCTTTGATTTTGTATATGATCTGAGTGTCATCTGCGTAGTTGTAACAGGTAATTGTGTATTTTTTGAAGATTCTGATGACCGGAGTCTGGTAGATGTTTAAATATAGTGGAGATAGTGAGGATCCTTGTGGTACTCCACAAACGTTAACTCGTGTAGTGGATTTCAAAGGTTTTATCCATACGGTTTCTGTTCTGTCTGTTAGAAATGATTTGGTCCAGCGTAGTGCTGTGTTATGCCCATGTTTTCTAGTCTTTTGGTCAGGGTGTTGTGGCTAACTGTCAAAGGCTGCGGAGAGGTCGAGCAGAATAAGAGCTGAAGTATTGTTCGAGTCTGCGTTAGTTTTGAGGTCGTCCCAGATGGATAGTAGTGCTGTTTCCGTTCCTCTCGCTGGTCTGAAACCGATTTGAGCTTGGTCCAGCAGGTGGTGTTTTTCTACGTGTTCTTGGGTTAGTTTATATACGTAGGTTTCTAAAAGTGTCGCTGGATAGGGGATGTTAGAGATCGTCCTGTAGTTGGAAAGGTCATCTACGTCACCACTTGTGTTTTTTAAGAGTGGCTTGATGTATGCCGATTTGAAGATCTTCGGTACAGTCCCTGTTGATAGCGATAGATTTAGAAGGTTTCTGTATTGTTCTGCTGGCGATACTTGCGCAAGGATTGATTTGTAGATGTCTGGGGGACATGGGTCCATGGGTGATCCCGCTTTCTTGCTTCGTTTAACCAGCATTGCGAATGCCTCTGCTGATATTTCAGGGAAGCTTCGGAGTTTGTGTTGAGGTTCCGAGTTGGGTTCGCTGGGTTGTATGTTGTGGTTGGTTGGTCGCTTTTGTATGGTTTGTCGGATGTCGTTGATTCTTTTTTAAGTGATCTGCCAGGTCGTTGCATAGTTTTCCTGAGGGGGTTGGGGTGCTATCACAGCCTGGTGGGTTGAGTAATACTTTGGAGGACACAATCCATTCAAAACCTCATTACCTTCAGTCATGGTTCATAGTGATAACATCGAAAACAAAGTCGAAAGTCATAATTTCGAGAAAGAAAACGTCAAAAAATAAAAAGTCGCATTTATTTAATACGTTTATTCGAAATGGGGTTCCCCCACCCCAACCCCCTTTTTTTCATTTTGACTTTTTTTTATATACTAGAGCCAAAAAATAAACCAATAAAAAAAAAATAATTCGACATTTTGTTTGATATTTTGACTGACCACCTCCAGTCATGCAGAGCATATCATATAGGCCTGGTTAGGGAGCGCTATGTCCACACCCTAAATAGGCTCATGTGCACCCGATTACCCCGAGGGATAGTTTTTGCATGAGAGGAATCCAGACAAAGTCTGTTAGGGTGCTGGTGGGAATAGCCATCCTTTGAGAGCTTTCCAGAAGGCGCGGTGGTCCTCTTTATGGCCGATAGTCTAAGGGAGGGAATTACAGATGGTGGATGCTTGGACTGAGGAACCCCCCCCCACACAGCCTAAGCCTCGCTGGGAGGCTGGGACTTACTCCACTGCCTGGCTCTCTACGCGGATCTCTGCCAAAAGAGTTGCTACCCCAACCTGTGGGAGGTGAGGGAGGAGAGGCTAGGATAGGGAGGTGGTACTCCGTGGATACTATGGAGAGGATCCAGGGGTCTGCGGAATTCTAACACCAGAAATGGGCATGGAGCGCAAGCCTGCCCCCCACCAGAGACATGTGGACCCGAAAGGGCGTGTCATGCCTTTTTTCCCTCAAAGGCTGTCAAGGAGATGGGGGGGGGGGGGGGGGGACTGGAAAAAGCCCTTACTCCCCTTTTGTTGCTTGCGCTGGCTCAGCCGGCGAACGGTCTGGCCGCTTGGATCTACGCTCCGGCCGCTTGGATCTACGCTCCTGGAAGCCTCGGAACCCTCTGTACGTACGACCCCTATCAGAGCGCTGCTGAGATTGAATGTACGATTTGGCCGTGGTCTTTGTCAAAATGGATTAAGACTTAGCCGTTTGTGAGCTGTTTTTTGTCCAGCACTTCGTCCATGGAGGAGTGGCAAAGGTCCACCTCCCCGAACGGTAGATCTAATATGCGTTCCTGGACATCCGGGTTGAACTTTGCTGCCCGGAGCAAGGCTGTCCTCATGTCCGTGGCGATAGAGATGGCACGGCCAGATGTGTTAATTTGGGTCACAGTGGATTCCATGAGATCATGCGCCACAAGCTTGGCCTCCGCTAGCCCCACCTTAAACCATGATTGCTCTGGGTGGGGAGTTCCAGAAGGAAGTCTGGAATTCCCCACCATAATCTTCGTTAGGCGGCAGCCAGCATGGCATCTGCTTTGGCCTGACGAAGATGTAAGGATGCGCTGGAATAGTGTTTCTTGCTGTGCGCCTCCAGGATAATCGCCTCCTTGCCTAGCAGCGCAGCAGAGGAGGCAGAGGACGACTGAGGCTTGGAATATAGTGATGCTGCAGCGATAACCAAGAGTGTATCCCCCTCCATCTGCCTGTACTTGGCGTCAAGTGACCAGCTGGGCGGACTGTGGTTTGATTTATACAAAAATAGTGAGCACGAGTCCTCTTTTTTGGGGGTTTGTTGGACGAGGACCAAGTATGTAGAGAAACACATAAGGGGTTTCCAACAAACTACCATTACATATCCACACCAGGGGTCAACATAACTAGCTCTCACACCAAATCCATGCAATCACAGACGATCAATCTTTTAACAAATATAAAGAGATGGTAGGCTCAATTTTAGCAAAAATAATTCATCAGTTTATTATATTTTCTAATAAAACAGACCATTAGGTCACGTTTGTACAACTCATACATAAAAAAACACAAATAAAAAGACATATGATCTAGGATTTAAATCTTGTGATGTGTTCACATTTTTGATAGTCAGACAATAGTGATGTTAGTAGCACAATGGGTGATTTCCCCGATAGCCTGATCTTATATTGCTAAAGCGTACCCACTTTCGACGTGGACAAATACGTTAGAAAATATAATAAACTGATGAATTATTTTTGCTAAAATTGAGCCTACCATCTCTTTATATTTGTTAAAAGATTGTCTGTGATTACATGGATTTGGTGTGAGGACTGGTTTGAGCCAGCCCTTCTTGGCCAGGGAGGCTTCATCGTCTGCAGAGGAATCCCTGATTTGACAGAGGGGCATCATGTGAGAATTTATGCCAAAACCCCCTCTGCCGGCTTCTCGACCTCGGGTTGGGGTAAACCCAGATACTGAGCCAGCCCAGCAAGATGTTTGTTGAAAGCCCTGCCTGAGGATGGTGCATCCGGATCCTCCTCCTCATCCGTATCCTGTGGATCTGGGGGATCCAGTGGAGGAGGAGTTGGTGCCAGAGGCTGGGGTACAGGGACCGTGGCTGGAGGCTGCAGAAGCTGGTAGGGAGCTGCCTGAGGAGTTGGCTGGGGAGCCGGAGGAGGCAGCTGGGCCACTGACTGAGGCGTCTGGTGCAGCTAGCATTGCGGAAACGACTTCCCTGATGGCGTCTTTGAGGATAACCCCCAACTGAGGTGACTTCATGAGGCTGAGGAAGCTCTCGAAGAAGACCTCTTCACTGACAGAGGTGGTGGCAGGGGGTGCTGATGGGATAGAGGGGAGCTGCTGGAGCCGCTGTGTACCCTGCCCATATTGGTACAAAGGAAAGCTGCCCTGTGCACAAAAAAGGGTAGAGGCTGTAGGCCACATACCTGATTAACCAGTCCCACCTTGACACTCTTTCTTCGCCAAATTCCTGGAATGGCAGACGGGTGCCTTGGTCTGGCGCTGCGGCCATTTTGTCGAGCTGCCTGCCACATGCCTGCAATGTGTTGCTCAGCCCGCTAGGCCTGGCCTCTTGCGTGTGGATCACAAGGCCTACGCTGCTCCTCGGCACTAGGCCCGGTAGGTGTGGCATCCTCGACCCGGGGGTCAGTAGAGCTGTATTTAGGCACCCCCCTCGGACGCATTACAGATATTAGGGCATAGCCCCTTAGCCATGATGCCGGTACAAGGGCAAAGCCCCTCAAGTGAAGACCCGGTAAAAGAACCTTCTGGTCCCTCAACACTGTCACGGGAGGATCCGAGGATCCCTCGGCCCGTAGCTGCAGCAGCCTCAGAGCACGTGCTGGTAGAAAGACCTGAATGGTCCCTACCGCACGGTAGAGTCCCTGGGAAGGAGTCTCCCTTGCGGGGTGCGATGAATAATATCGGCCTCTACCTTGGTTCGATTTTTCACAAAGTTCTTGAAGTCTTCTGGAGGCGACTTCTGGAAGAGCTCCCTCCACCTGGCTAGTCTGTTCTTCAGTGCTTTCGAGGACAGCGAGCCACACGCTGAACAAGCTTGCCAACCGTGGTCTGGGCCAAGGCAACGTAAGCAGAGGGCGTGGGGGTCTGAAGTTGGGAAGAGTCCGATGCAGGCTGGACACCTGCTGAGCCCTGTAGAAGTCGACATGCGCCGGGGACGAGCGTGACCCCCCCCACCCCCAAAGACCTGAACGACAAAAAGACAAATCAGAAGACAAATAAGTATCAGAGCGTGGAATTACATAGCCAAAGCCAAACCCAGGAGAGCTGGTGAATTCGGCCCGTTCCCGTTGATGCGCAAAGGGGATTGAGGTGGGGGGCCATAGGGCGGAGTCAGGGCAGCGCATGCTCCCTGCGCCGCAGCCCCATGTGCCTCTAAATTTAAAGGGGGAAGAAGGTTTTTTTCTGGTGAAAAGGGTTCCGTCTCCCGTCCCTTGGAAGGAACGCCCATACAGTATGGAGGAAAGGGGACGGGGCGCAAGAGTAAGTTGTGGTCTGTTGTCTCCGGAACATACAAGAACACAAGGGAACAGGTACTTTTTGTACTGCTTGACTGTGGATAGTTTTAATGAACCACTAGTAAGTATGCATGCAACTAGTGTATGTCCATGCTCTCTAGTAGTCTACTGGAAGGAGTAAAATGCTTACCTGTAACTCCTGTTCTCCAGCATTGGTATCTTTCATAGATTCACCTGCTTTAAATATTCCCAGGCGTCGAGCTGAGAATCCTCATTTACCTGTTTTCATTGCCTAAAGCAAATAACAAGTTACTTACCCCTGGTAACGTTCTTTCGACTGGATGTTCCTCCCACGTATTCCTCATCTTCGATATTCATATCTGCCAGCTTGGCTGCTTTTGAAAACAATTCTCGGCAGAAGGCTCTGCGCACGAGGACATTGCGTCGATGACCCTCGAGGGTCGCCATGTAGCGTTAACATCAGTAGCATAAATGGCTTGTGCAGTGCCCGTTAGCTTCAGTTCTGTTTTTTCATTCCATAAATCGAGGAACTAACCAGGCGTACCCGTGACCGCAAGCTCTCAAGTAAGGCAGAGTGTAAAACACGTAAAATGTAAGCTGGGGTAAGCTGGGAAAGGTGAGGAGGAATACGTGCGACGACCATCCAGTCGAAAGAACGTTGCCACGGGTAAGTAACTTGTTCTTCGAATGGATTGTGTCCTCCCACGTGTTCCTCATCTTTGACAGACTCCCAAAGCAGTGACAACTTGGACGAGGGAATACTATTTAAAATTGTGAATGGAATGAAGGAATGCCTTAGCAAAAAGTGCTCCTTGAGTGGAATAGGAGTCCAAGCAATAATGTTTAAATGTATGAACGGACGACCAGGTCACCACAGAGAAAATATCAATTATCGGGACACCACTTTGAAGAGCCACAGAAGTTGCCATGCTCCTTGTGGAATCTGCTCGAAGACCTTCTGGCGGGGCTTTGACCGCTAACCTGTAGCATTCACCAATAGCCAGTGTAATCCACCGGGGTATGGTTTAATTACTGCAAGCCCCAATTAAGGCCGGGTGTATCCCACAAATGTGATCATTGCGAAATTCTGCCATTCTTGCAATATAAAATCTTAGAGCCCTTTTTGGATCCAGCCTATGCAGCCTTTTCTCCGCCTTACCCAAATGAGAGGGGGGAGGATAGAAAGATGGAAGTGTTATCTTCTGCAAGAGATGGAAGTCAGACTTTCGGCAGGAATGATCGTTTTACTGTGAGGACTAAATTTCGTATGAGGAGGTTTGCATGAAAGGGCCTCCAACTCACCCTGCGGACTGATGTAAATGCCACAAGTAGTGCAGTTTTCAGAGTTAAGAGGCTTAACAGGCAGGAATGTAATGGCTCAAAGGAGGAACAAGTTAGACACTTTAACACAAGGTTTAAATCCCAAGCACGGACATTAAATGGGACTGGGGGATACACATTAGTGAATTCCTTCAGAAATTGAACTAAAAAGGTATCTTGAAATAGGATACCTGTTCAGAGGAGCGCTAAAAATGGAAAGCACAGCCAGGTATCCTTTTATGGTTCCAATCTGGAGCCCCAGATTAGCCAGATGCAACAGGAAAGAAAGCACCATAGGAGTGCTACATTGAAAAGGATCCACATTATTTCCTTGCACCAGTTACTGAACTTAATCCAACGACACCGGTACAAGGATTTCATTGCTGGCCTCCTGGCCGAAAGCAGAAGGTCCCAATCCTTGCATCTCAGCCTCTCACAAACCATGTGGGAAGGCCAAGTGTCTTGACCTCGGGATAGAGAACCCAACCTCCCTCTTGTAAGAGAAGACCCTCTCTTTGTCGAAGACGTATTGGAGGGCAGGTGGACATGTCCAGAAGGTCGGGTACCACATCGTCCTGGCCCAATCCGGGACAATTAGGATCATGGATTTCCCAAACTTTCTCAATCTCCTGATCATGTGAGGAATGACGGGGACTAGAGGAAACTCTTACAAGAGTGGAAATTCCCAGTCCATCACGAACGTGTGTCCTAGAGCTCCTCTCATGGGAAATTCCCTTGAGCAGAACAGATAGCATTTCCGGTTGGACCCGGTCGAAACAGAGCCACTGGAGGGTTTCCCCAAAGGGTGAAGATCTTTTGAAGGACTTCCTGAGCCAATTCCCACTTGTGGGAGCCTGCTCAGCCTGCTCGGAGCATCCACCGCTGTGCACTGCTCTCCGGCTAGGTGAACTGCCGATAGAGAGATTCCTTCTTGTATAGCCCAGAACCAGAGCTGCATTGCCTCTCTGCACAGTGGTAATGACCCTACACCACCTCTCTTGTTGAGGTAGTACATGGACACTGGTGTCCATTATCAGGACATTCTTTCCCCATAGATGGCAGGGAGGCCCTTCAGCGCTAGTCTGATTGCCCTCAACTCCAAAAGGTTGTTGTGTAGTTTGGACACCGATGGAGACCAACGACCGCTGATTGTCAGTTTGTTGGTGGGGGTTCCCCACCCCGTGAGTCGTCCGTCACTACCATTATCTCCAGCCATGGTTGCCAAAAAGATTTGTGGGGAGATCGCTGAATCAGAAGCGGCTGTGATTCAGTGCGGCTTGATTCAGTGAGTCTGTATTCTGTGCATACTACGTGAGGTGACTAGGTGCTTTTCTCTAGTTGGCAATTTGCAAATACCCCCAGCGAGGACGGTCGCACGATACAAGCTGCTGGTGGTACCTCTAGCCTGCACTCGGGATTGTTTTGCCCAGCGCGGCTAGACCTGCGGCTTCCCTGGGGAGAGTGGGGTGCGTGGAGCAGCTGCCGAGTGCTGTGGCTGGCGCCTTGTGGCATACGCTGCTCATTTGGTGCCCAGAGTCTTCACGGGCCGTCGGAACAAAAGTAATCCTTATTGTGGCATTAAACAGCCCTTCTTTGTGCACTCTTGCTGGCAACACCCCCTCGACCTCCCCATAGCCGCTTTGCAGAGTGTGGGTGTAAGAAGGTTTGACAGTGTTGTTGGCTTAATAACCAGCAACTTAGTGCAACCTCCCAGCTATTATCTTACCTGTTAAAACTAGTGTTTGGCGAGGGTTTTTTTATTTTTTTACCGTGTTGAGGCTGGGAACTAGTGTCTCTGCTCTTTTTATTGAAACTACTGAATTATTGAATCTACTGACGCCGCCCCGATTTCCACATAGCCGCCACGCGAAGTGTGGAGACGAGTGTATTTGGCAGATTTTGGCAAGGGGCCGGCGTCCACAATCATCTCTAGTGAGATCTTATACTTAACTGCCTGATCACCTTGACATTGACATCTCACCTTTGAGGTAAGAGCAAGTGAGAATCACTAGGTGCTTGCGCCTCAGTGTTTTTCTGCCAGATTCTGATAGCTGCCGAAAGGTTTGTCAACAGATGTCCGGTGGGCAATCATGGAGGGCTCTCTTGATCACATGTCGGAGCCGGAAAGTGAGGCTACTGCCAATGCAGCTATGGCTCCTATTCTTATCCCTCTAACTCCCACCTCTTCAATCTCCTATCTGACTTCCCAACCCTCTTCCCCTGTACATTCTTTTCTGAGCCTTTCCTCCCCAGTTACCCGTCCCCCCGCCTTACCTGCTGGCAGCCCCTCCTCGCAGTTCCAGACGGAGCCGAGCCCCACAGACATGTTCTTCGTCCACCAAAGGAAACTGATTTTTAGAGCAAACTTGAAAAAGCAGGGGGAGAAGCTCGCCGTTTCCAAGCGGGCCCAGAGAACAACCCCCGCCTACGTTCTCGCCAGTTTACTGCATACCCAGTGTCAGACTGAGTCTGCTAGGGGGCAGAGCAGATTTTGCTGTGCCTTCACGCGAGGAAAGGACCTTGCGGACAGCCTCACAGAATCAGGTGTGGCCCGCTCTACCAAGTAAGATTGAGGATCCCATCAAAAGACCAATAAGGGGGGAGGGGGGTTAAGGAACATCTTGCAGCACAATATCGCCTCCCTTGATCCAGTCACTACCAAACAGCAAGATGAATCACAGCATGTGTATTTCGATGAAGGTTTGGTTACAAACATTGGCCAAAGGGGCAAAATGGCTAACACTAATGTTAAAACAGTCTGTGCAATTGACGTACATAAGACACCAGCACGGGAAGACTTAAGGAGCCCAAAAGGACGAAGCTCCCCCTCTCCCACCCGTGCAAAGTGACTGAATAGCAAAACGAACCTGAACATCACACGAAGCAGCCCCCAAAGCCCAGGACATAGCCAAACGAGAACATCCAGTTTGAGAACTGTTTGGGGACAAAGGAATCGGAGGAAACAGTAAGCCCTAAAGGGCAGGACTCGCCCAAAGCCATATTGTCAATTCTCATTATTGAGCCAAGGCAAGGGGCATGACAACCAAAATGTGCAACTGAAAGAACTGAAACTAGGAGGTACAGCTACGGGAAACCGCAGTATGGGACTGAGCCAGCATCTCAAAACCCATCTCTTTAACATTAGCAAAATAACAAGAAGATAGATGGGGAGATAAAAAAATGACTTCTAGGAAAGGACAGAATAAGCCTTTAAATGAATTTTTCAAGAAGAGAAATGAGCCACTGGTGAACCCACTGAAAGAAATATCTGATCGGGAAATGTTGGATAGTATCATTCAACAAGAATCATTCATTGAGCCATCCCAAATAACCAACAATGCACTCAACAATAATTTGCCAATAAAAGAACCTGCCCTTGAAGAAAATCGGGAGCACTCGGGTGCTCATATGGCACTGTAGCAAGAAAGCTATAGACGACACTCGAGCATAATGCTCCTGGGGAGATAACATGGCGCCCATAATTAGACCCATGGAAAATTCAGAACTTTAAGACGACGCCGGGGTCTTAATGAAGATTAACCGACCATCTTGCTCGAACCCCCTCTTGAAGTCTCCTAAGCATCAGCCCTAGGAAAGATCCCTCGAGGAGAGGACGCTTGGGACACAAGAAAAACCAACAATTTCAGTGGGAACGCAGGTCGAGGCGAATTTAAAAACAAGTGGACAGACACCAAAAAAATCAGTTCGCACCATCGAGAGAGGAAGTAGCAATTCTATAGCAATGAAGCATACCCCTGTTCCAACGAGAAGACTGAGCGAACTCCAACAGACTCCTCCCCAAGATTCACCGCAAAAAAAAATGGACTTGCTGATCAGGTCTATGGTCACGATTGCGCTTGCGCCATTTAGCAAGCTTTATGAGTATCAATGACACCTTGCGTAACCAGTAGTCTTATAGCCCCGATTCAAACAAAGTTGAATTATCTCGAAGGTTTCATGGTAGGGACTGAGGGAACTCTGGCATCCAGGATAGAACAATCCCTCAGGCAGGATCAAGCAAATCTTCAAGCAGAACGAGTGCCACTAAGGAGGTTTCAGGAGAATGCATTCAGAGGCTGTCAAAGTCCACACAAACCAACCTTGATGTAACTAATGCAGAAAGAACCAAACCATTTATGAGGACAGAGCAACATAATCGGAGAAATATGTCAATGGATCCAGGGGCAAACTAACGACCCCCTGGCAGAAATAATTGCTATAATTGATGAAGAGGAGAAAAAACAGGCCGGCTTGCTCAGTGATGAAATCACTGAAGTAGAAGCAAAAGCATCGAATCCCTTTTTGTTTATAAAGGCCTCAGAGTGTAATGGAGACAAAACCATTGCATCTGGCCAAAATACAAATTTATTCTCCTACGGTATATTCAATCATCAGAAGGCACTCGCACCCATCCCCCCCACCCCCAAAACGAATTCCAACAAAGTACTTCCGATCAGGGGTTCAAAAACTCTCAATATACGCTCCAAACATACGGGCCAACCAACGGATGAAATAACGAGTGCCCACTAGACACTCAACGGTTGGAAAAAAACAAAAATTCGACAAAGACGCGAGGTAAAGAATTACGGAACCATCCGGTGTTGATACTGGATGATCAACTGAATTGGAGTACACACGACTAACCAAGTTAAACACCGTAGTGACCACCTTACTCCTAGTCCATAGTCCCCTTTCCTCCATACTTGTGGGAAATCACTCCGTCCTGTGGGACGGGACCGGAGAACTTTGTAAAAAGCATCCAAAAATTTTGCAAGCATTTTTAGTCCTTCCTCTTTCTGCACGTGGCCGTAACCCTGCCCATCTCGGCTCCGCCCCCCATATCGCCCATCAGTCCTTTTCTATCGCCAGGTCAGAGAACTCTTAGCAATACCAGAGGAACCTTATTAGAGGGGATGGCGGGCGAGCGTATGGAGGAAAGGGGACTATGGACTAGGAGTAAGGTGGTCACTACGTTGAGTAACCTGGTTATAACTCCTACGTCCCGTCCCCTTTTCTTTCCATACTTGTGGGAGATTCCCAAGCACTCCTTACAGGAACTATGGGTGGATGGAAAAAAAACCTTACTGAAAAAGGTTCTTCAGCACAGCTTGACCAAACTGAGCATCCGATCTTGAGCTCATGTCGAGACAATGCTTACAAAAAGCAGATGGGGAGGCCCAAGTAGCCGGCTTTGGGATGGTCTCCCAGGGAACATTTCTGAAAGGCAACCGCGGCTGCCTTGCCCCGCACCAGGTGTGCATGAATACCTTTAGGAGGCTTAAGCCCTTGGACAGTGTAAGACTCCGTAATGCAGGCACCGATCCATCGAGAGATAGTCGCCTTAGAGGGCTGCTTACCTTGTGGATTACCAAAGGTCACAAACAGTTGAGAAGAACTCCTAAACTCGGATGTTCTGTCCAGATAGAACTTAAGAGCCCTTCTAACAAGGCAATGCAAAACCATTTCTGCCCGAGGCGGGGTTCGGAAAAAAGACCAGCAGGGAGATTGACTGGTTCAGATGGAACTCAGAGACCACCTTCAGCAGGAAAGTAGGATTTGTCCGTAGGACCACCTTATCCTTGTGAAAGACCAAGAAGGGATGCTCCACCGACAAAGCCTGGAGCTCACTCACACGCCTTGCTGAAGTAACAGCGACCAGAAAGGACAAAGTCCACGACAGGTGTTTGAGGGCCACCGTGGCCATAGGTTTGAAAGGTTTATGGCACAAAGCCATCAGGACCACATTTAGATCCCACGCCGGGTGCGGACTACGAATCAGAGGATAAAAGGCACAAGCCTGCAAAATGCCTCTTAACCACTGGCTTAGACAGAGTAAGAGCACTGGTCTGTAGATAGGTAAGCGGAAATCGCCGAAAGATAAGTTCTGCATGACAGAACGTGAACACCCGACTCCAAGTGGGATACAAAGGACAGTACAGTGTCAATTGTAGCACCCCCTTGGGTCCAACTGCTTGTTTAAACACCAATGACAGATCCTGAGCCATTTGCTTCTGTACTGGGACCTAGTCGAGGGTTTTCTAGCTGCCTGGATAATACGCATGTTATCCGCAGACAGGCTAAGATGTTCTAAAGACCTGAACTCAGGCACCATGTCGCCAAGCTGAGCGATTGTGGGGAGGGGTGCCACAGCTGCTGTTACCCCTGGTGAAGAAGATCGGGGGTCACCGGTAACCTGATCGGCGGATACTCTGACAGGTGTTGAAGTTCTGAGAACCAAAACCTGGCCGGCCACCACGGGGCTATGAGTAGAAGAGAACAGTTCACTGAGTTCTTCAATTTGCAAATCGTCTGATGAACTAGAGGCAGAGGCGGGAAAGCATAAGCCCTCATGTTGTGCCATGGGATCTCGAGAGAATCCCCTAGAGAGGAGGCTCCCAGCCCGCTTCTGGGGGCATACAGAGGAAGCTTCTTGTTTGCCCTTGTAGCGAAGAGGTCCACCTCCGGTGTGCCCCAACGCAGGAAAATCCATGAGTACCTCCGCCTTCAACTCCCACTCGTAGCTGACCATCGTCCGCCGGCTGAGGGCATCTGCCGTGACATTCAGCGGGCCCGGGATGTGTACTGCAAGTAGCCAGACACCATGAAGAACCACCCACTCCCAAATCTGGATGGACAGGTCCACGGGGGGAAGGGGGGGGGGGTCCTCTTGCTTGTTGATGTAATACATCAACACCACATTGTCCGTGTGGATACGGACCACTTTGTTGGCAATGATCTGTCTGAACGCCTTCAGCACTAGGAAAATCGCCAGAAGCTCCAGATTTACGCGAAGGAGCTTGTCCTGAGGCGACCAAAGATCCGAGACCTGAAGATCCAATGTCGCGTCGCACCCCACCCCAGAAGGGAGGAGTCCGTCGTGACCGCTACCCATCAGGGCTGGGTCCTGAAACTCCGCCCCTACCGACAGGTTGCTGAGAGACGACCACCAGTCCAGGTCTGCTCTCATGGAAGCCGGAATCGCTATCGGCTTGGAGTCCGGATCCACAGCCTGAAGCCAAGAACTCCGAAGAGCCATCCGAGTCTGCCTCATTTTGAGATGGGCAAGAGGAAGAGCCAACACGCCAGGCCGACATGCTCTCCTACTGCGCAAACATTTGACACGTGGCCAACAGATCCGCCATTCTGTCCCCGGTCAGGTACACTCTGCAGTCAATCGTGTTCCAGCGAAAACCCAGTAAAATCAAGTCCTGAGAGACCGTCATGGAAGATTTCCGCCAGTTCAATAAAGCCCAAGGTGGAACCGGAGCTGGAGGAGAGACTGAAGATTGCAGGCAGCTTTCAAAGGACACGGAATGCGTAAGAGCCAGTCGTCCAAATACGGATACACATGGATACCCTGCAGACGAAGATGGGCCGCGATCACTGACATCTTAGTGAAGACACGCAGCACCGAGCTGAGGCCAAAAGGAAGCACTCGAAACTGGAAGTGCTCCTCTCCCACAGAGAAGCAGAGATATCTCCGGTGTGGATTTCAAATCTGAATACACATGTACGCATCCTGAGGCTCCACCACGCTGAGCCAATCGCCCATCTGCAAGGAGGATCAGATCTGGCCAGGCGTGATCATCTTGAATTTCTCTTGGGGTAGGAAAAGATTGAACTGGGAAAGGTCTAGGATGGTGCGCAGGCCAGCCTGGTCGGGAGTAGAAACCCTCCCCCCGCTCTTCAAGGGGAACGGGTTCCACAGCTCCGAGTTCCAGCAGTTTCTGCACCTCGGCTTTTAGGGAGGGCGATCCCAACTGCTGGAAAGGAGTGTTGAAGGGTGGGGTAAGGGTAAGGGGAAGTCTGAGTGACTGACAAGACCCACCTGCCCTCGGTGATGGTCTGCCACACCTCCCAATGAGACGCAATGCGTCCTCCCACTGGGGTCTCGTGCGAGCGCAGAGAACCCTAATTTGGCAAGCTTTTCAGTGATGTTACCACCTGAACCTGAGGAGGAGGGTGAGGAGGGGGAGAAAAACAGTCAGTTGCTGCCTCCAGCGGTTATTACCCGAAGGAGTATCCACTCTGCAGGGATTTCCGGTCTAGAAACCCCCTGAAACCAGAGGAGGGCCGGCTTTACGACAACGGTCTCTGGGTCCTAAAAGGTGTTTTAACCAGGACAGACAAGGACTTCGCTGTCTGGGTGCTGTCCTTAGTTTTGGTGAGCTCCACATCCTTTGTGGAATGGAAAAGCTCCTTACTGTCAAATTGCAGGTTCAACACCTTCGAGAACTTGGTGGCATGTAACCACGCCTGTCGAGAGGTGACAACTCCCAGCATAAGGCCCCGAGCCGAAGTGATGAGCCTCGGCCCTAAGCAGATACTGGGCCAAAACTCTAGCATCGGATAAACCCACCTTAAAATCTTACAGCTTCTCGACCGGATTGAACTCCTCGAACTCCGACAGACCTTTCCACATCTTCATATTCGCCCCCGCTACACCAGTTCCGCATTAGGAAGCCGGAGCTGCAAGGCAGAGTTAGCGAAAATCTTCCTACCAAGAGTGTCGAGGAGCTTGTCCTCCTTCCCCAGCACCTGAGTAGCCGTCGTAGAAGAGGATGCTGCAAGGCCTGGACTGTAAAGTGGCCGCAGCCACCACTGTGGAGGAGGGGGGCGGACAAGATGACAGTGCCACCTCTTCCGAAGAATGCAGCCTGTATCGCGCGGCAATTTTCTTATTGACGAAAAGTCCAGAGTGTGGCTTTTCCCAGGCCCTACGGACCTCGGCCAAAATGTCCTTCTGCAAAAACAGGCCAGTACGCTCCGAAGGAGACAGGGTGAACGCCCCCGAAATCACCCCCTCCTGCGGAGCGGGTGCCTTGGGCACCGGAACATCCAATATGCACATGTCCAGTACCCTGTCATGAAAAACTCAGAGAAGGGCTGGTCTTCGATGCAATGATCGCCCTGCGCATCATCCGACAGGTCAGGATCCTGCTGAACCATGTCAGGCACTGCCTTGTCCTCAGGGGACAATGGAAGCAAGGGCGGAAGGGTCGGGTGAGGCACTGCAAGCAAGGGAGGTGCCGGCAGAGCCACCGGAGAAGAGGGTGGACCCAGAGGTGCAGGTGGGCGTATCTCCCTAAAAAGACCCTTGAAATACTCCCTCATGGGGTCAGTACGCATGAGCGTCTGACATTTTACGAAAAAGACATCCTCCGGAGACGGTTTTGGTGCTACTGGAGGAGGCCTCTCATGAGGAAGATATTTCCAGGGATTCAAAAAAGGGGAGGGTTGCCACACAGGTCCATCCCCCGATGCATCCACAAAAATCAAGGGTGCCAAACCCACAGGCAACGAGACTGTGCGGAAGGGGCATCTGAGCATTCCAGTCGTAAACCGGGTGAAACGGATACGCACAAGGAATTTTATGTTCACCCACAGAACCAACTCCTACACCTGAGGCCAATGGTGTATTTGTAGGGGGAAGCACCTAAAATGGCCGCTGTGGTTGTGGCAGGAACAGCCGCCATTTTGCCATCACCTGAGGGGAACTGCGGCACGCGAGGCAGGGGTCCCCGTCGATGGATCAGGGGGCTTAATTTTAGCCTTTACATAAGGAACGTCGGCTGAGCCGGTACTAAGAGGCCTGGAATGTTTTTGCGACATACCAATAGCCAAACTAGCCTTCACAGGAAGGACCTCGGCACTGCCGGTAAAGGAAGAACTTTCACTCCTTGCCCCCTCAACAGTTCTGGCGTCACCACAAGAGCGGAAACGGTGAGAAACAACTTTCACCGATAAGGCCTTGCCAGGCCTCTCAGAAATGTTGGCTACTTTAGCCTCTGTACGAGGGACCTCGAATCCAGGTCCGGTAACAGCCTTACTAGCGCGGGCCTCGAACATCTGTTCGGTAACAGCAAGCCCAGCCAATGCCTCTGGGCGCACCCCAGTACTTTTGAGGGACGCAGATAACTAGGCCTCAGAGCGAGCTCCGGTACCCCACGACTAAGTAGAACTGGGTCTACAAGCAGCCCCCACAGGAGGGGCCTCGGAGCACACTCTGGTATCCACAGGCCCCTTACGGAGACCCTCGGAGAAAACTCCTGTACAATTATTAGGCTCAGAAGGCACCTCGGGACAATCCCCGGTGACAGAGGCCAACACTCCTCCTGGCTCGCGAAGAGCCCCGAAAGGTATCTCACGGCCGGGGTGCTCTGAAAAGTAAAGAACTTCCAGGCGTTTCTCCTTTTTGTCGATAAACGCTTGAAAATGCAAAGGAGGAGTATGTCGAAACACCTCCTCCCACCGCTCCAAACGACGTTGAAGTGCCTGGACCGAAAGGGAATCGCAATAAAAACAGGAGTCCCAAAGGTGGTCCGGAACCAAACACTCGAGACAAAGATGATGGGGATCCACCCTCGAAGCGTCGGTGACACGAACAATCTGGAAAGTCTAGTTTGAACGACAGACTAGTACACGACAGACTAGTACACGATCGCTAGCGAGAGTCAGAGAGGAGGAAAAAAGGTAAGATCTTCCGCGGATGCAAGCGTGTCCAGTCCCAAACGAGCGGAGAAAGGGACTGATGAGCGATGCGGAGCCGAGATGGGCGGGGTTACGGCCGCGTGCCGGGCCCCGCGTAGAAAGAGGAAGGACTAAAAAATGTTGAACATTTTTGGGATGCTTTTACAAAGCGCTCCGGTCTCATCCCACAGGACGGAGGAATGTCCCATAAGTATGGAGGAAAGGGGACGGGACGTAGGAGTAATCTAGTTTACCCACAAACCGCTGAACAAAGGATGGCCCGTTAGCTACACCCAATCCTTCACTAGAATTCTTGGCCTGTTTCATCCAAACCGTGGAGGTCCGTATTTGCAGACCGACTACCAATTGTTAGCCACCCACTTTGATACAGTGTGTAACAATGCGCTGCAATGTGCAGCTCAGCAGGGTATAGCACCCGCGCAGCAACCTCAAGGACAGCTGGATGCAGGTGGGGTACAACTACAGACATTGGGAATATTAGGATCTTGTCCATCCAAGAATTAAGACATTCCCAAGTCGTATTCAGAAAAATTAGAACAATTGCAAGCCGCCTATCCACAAGTCACTCCCCAGCACAGAAATAGGGCCCTACCCATGTTTCTTCCTTCTGGCTGCACTCCGCCTCTAGCGAGCTGCGACAGGTGGATCTCAATCTATAGCTGGCTTTATTTACAGCCAATGGGCTGTAATCACTAGCACTGATACTAGCATACATCATGGGAACACAAGGCGCGGCCGCAGCCATGAATTTAGGCCCGTCTATAGCATCTAACAATTATCAAATTGTTGAGAGCATAATCCTACCCTTAATAGCTGAGCCTGCAAGGTTAGAAGTTCATAGGAAATTGTCTCAATTGAATGAAAAGAAAAAAGGCAGCAATTTGGAGACATAGTGACATCTACCCATCAATCGCTGGGCAGGGATCACTTGGGTAGAAGACCTGCAGAGACAGAAAAAAGGGTAACAAGGATCTTAAGCGAGATAAAGACAACAAAGGAAGGCCCTCGAATGGACGAGGATCGTTCCATGCTAAAAAAGGCAACAAACCACAGAGGCTGCAATTATCGCCCATAGAGGAAGAATAATATACCCAGCATGGGCATAAAAATGAGAAATCTGCAGGAGATAGGCAGATCCTGCAGTGGCAAGGCAACCACAGGGGTAGACGATCATAGGTCAAGCCAGGGGGCCAGTACCATTTTAGACCTACTGACTATGATTTTAGAGATAGGAAACACATGAAGACAACAGCAGTACGGCACTGATGAGAGCCTGTCTCCTTCCCAACAGGCACGGACGCCAGACCGTTCTAAGGCTAAGGGGAAGGAAGTGAAGGTTGAGAAAAAACATGGAAGCCCTACAGGTGTCACAGAATGCAGAGTCCATGCACTCATCGCATCGTCCCCAAGACTAAGCGACACGGATTGGATTGAGGTCCTATTAGACTATGGGTCTGACATTTCCATATTTGAATATAGCCACAAGGCACTATTGGAGAGCACACAAATGTGCAGATCACTACACCCACTGGGCAGACATTAGCACATAATGAAGTGTATTTTGTAACCATTCAGCTAGAAGGCAACATTCCAAAAAGACTGAACTATTTTGGCCACAGCTACACATTCAATATAAAGGGCTGTTAGCATTTCAAGATTGGCCACCATTATATGTACAGCAAGCACCAAGGGGTCTGGAGGTGGTAAGACCTGCTTTTTCAAACGAAGTAAGTGAGGCACTAATGCAAAAAATATGCAAGAAAATGGTCAGCGCTGGCAGAGGTGCAGCTGTTTAAAAATCATGAAGGGCATGATAAAGAATGTCCAGCACATTTAATTCCAGTACTGAAACCACCCCCGCCACAAAGGCAGTATCGAGTTAAACCACAGGCAGTTGCCCACATGCAAACCATAGTAGACAAACTAATGGACCAGGGGGTAATCATAAAGCAAGCTAGCCAACATATCAGTCAATTTCTCCCAGTTTTAAAACCTGATGGTACTTCCAGTTTTATTGTAGATTTTCGAATTTTGAATGCACATTATAAGACAGAGGCAGAACAAACAGATCTACATTGCTAGCCAATTTACACAGATGTAAATATAAAACAAACCTTGATCTAGGCAATGGGTATTTCACACAATCTTTAAGTGTAGAAAGCCTGAAATACACTGCATTTATGTTTAAGGGAAAACATTTCCAGTGCACTAGAATAATGCAGGGGTATAAAAATTCACCTAGCACATACTCAAGTAGACTACAGAGCTTACTCGCAGACATTCCTAATTGTTGGCAGTATGTAGAGGACATTTACATCACCCATGAGAATCTCAGTGAACACTTGAAACAAGTCATTCACACATTGGCTGCAAAAGGGTACCCGATTAATTTCAAAAATTCAAGAATAGCTCATCGTGAAGTTACCTTCCTAGGATTCACTCTTTCAGATTAGGGCAGAGGCTTTTCAGCAGAGTTTGAGAAATGTGCCAATATAAGACCACCTACCACGCTTAGGCAGTTACAGGCTATTCTAGGACTGTTACATTTTGTCATATCGTAGGTTTCTTATTTTGCTGAGCTAGTGAAACCACTGTATGCTTTGATAAAACCAGACTTCAAGGCAGCTCACTGGCTGCCAGAATACACTCATTCTGCACCAGGTATATTGATTAATGACTCACATTGGTCCTTTGCGGGACATGGATACAGATCAAGACTTGGAGATCAACCTTGTGGTGGGAGACAATGCTTTCAAATACACAGTGCATAATCTAGGGGCGACTAAACCAATTGCATATACGTCAAATGTATATTCCACACCAGAGTTAAAATGTACACCCAAGGAGAAAATTCTGGCTTCAGTTCAGATGATTATTCAGAAAGATCTCTGGCAAAAAATAGAACCATACACACACACCTTTAGCTCAACTTGAAGCTGCCACAAAAGCTAGAGTTCCAAATGCTAAGGCATTACACACTACATGGATTCCATGGTCAGCATCTCAACATGCTCCAGATGTAAAGTACCATTAGAAGGCCGAATTGCAAATACTAAGTGGATTGAGTTGGACAATCGACACGGAGCCAGACACCTCACGACCCGACATGCCATGGTTTGATTTTTTTCCTGGTAATTTACTCTGATGGGTCGCCAATTCCAGCAGTGGAGAAACGGTCCAAGTAGGCTGCCGCGTGTGCAGCAGTCGTAGGACACTTCACACATAAAGCATTTATACACACCGATATTGCAACAAAGCATCTGGGAGACATGTCTGCCAAGACTGCTGAATTGCATGGATTGCTGCTTGCACTGCGCCAAGCAGATTCAGGAAAGCCCAACGCTAGTAG
Source organism: Ambystoma mexicanum (assembly GCF_040938575.1). Classification (NCBI taxonomy): domain Eukaryota; kingdom Metazoa; phylum Chordata; class Amphibia; order Caudata; family Ambystomatidae; genus Ambystoma; species Ambystoma mexicanum. The sequence continues at coordinate 859,015,074 of NC_090930.1, read as the reverse complement.
TCTCAGATTACATTGTCAGGGCTTATAATACTGACTTGCATTGGTGGATGCAAAATGACTTCAAAGACATTAGGCAGCTCTGGAAGCAGGTTTGGGATCTTAAAAAGACTTTCCCTTTGTTATTGGTGATGCACACAAGAGCACATACCAAAGGACACATTCATAGTACTGGCAGATAAATATGCCAAAGAGCACACAGTGTGAAAAACAATACCAGCCATAGCTCGCTCAGCGACTACAATGGATGAAGAAATAAAAGAGGCTCATTTAAGTATTGTACCTAGGCCAAAAGGTTTCCCCAGTAATTATGTTTAGAACATTGAAAATAAAGCAACTGTCACCATTCCTGTGAAAAAAGGGGATCCTATTCAAAGATTAATCCCTAATAGAGCAGACAGGGGAAAGCTGATTGCAGCCACACACGCTGGACTTGCATTTGCCCATTTTGAGGGGAGTGCAACTGCACAGCTGCTCCTTGGCTGTTTCTGGTGGCCAGGGCTTAGACAGCAGGTGAAAATATATATAGCAAACTTTGACACGTTTAAAGGCAACTGTGGCCCACAGCAAAAAACCCAAGGAGGTTCATTTGGAAAGGCAGCCTTGCCCTTTGAGATGCAATAAATGGATCATATACGCTCACTACCAGCAGTGAATGAATACAAGTACAGTCTAGTAATAGTGGATTCTTGCACTAGGTTTACCTGAATGATTCCTCAAAAGAAGGCAGACTGCAAATCAGTCATTCAGGCATATGGGGATGTAGTAGCGATAATCGCAACCAAAACGCTGCACGCTGACAATGGTCCAGCTTTCTCAGGGTTGGCTCTGGCCTTGGAAGCATGAGGAACAGAGTTGCAATTCTCGAACCCATTTTCGCCTCAAACGAAAGGGGTTGTGGAGAGAGCCAATCAGACCATAAACGTTAGCCTGAATAAATGAATTTCGTCACTGGGAGGTAATCGGTTAGACAACGTGCCCTTAGTAATCAGGAGTGTGAATAATTTACCACACCAGTCTCTATGCAACAGTAAGACCACATTCAAACTCTTGTTTGGGAGAAATCTCTGTATGCCTTACCTGCATACTTCCTAGCCCCGTATCCAGGCACGAGCAACTGCTGGCGACAACGCTGCTGAGGGAATACCTCCAGGTGGTAGCTGCTGAGGCCAGTCCTGAGAATACTCTCAAAGCAGGAGACTGGGTCCTGGAAAATATCCATGACAAAACTACTTTTGGCCCGTCTTAAGAGACCAGCAGTGCAAGTAATCAGAGTGAAAGGTTCCAGCACTGCCATCCTACCCGCACTACTACCTAAGAGAGGTACTAGGCAAGTTTCTCTTGACTACCTAAAACCTGTGACAGATGGTAACTGCAATGTTTCCACTGAATCTTCCTCTTCCAAGTGAGGAGCCCATGGAAGATGATGAATTGGCGATCCGGCAAATGATGCCGATAGACGCTCAAGATGAGAAGAATATGCCACTCTGGACTACACGTCCACAATTCAGGAAAGTACTGCAAGGCTGGCAATTTGGAAACAAAGCCTTTCTATTAGCTAAGGTGATGAGACTTATTTTGGACATGCTTTCTAAAACGGTGTTATAAATTGCTGGCAGTGTATTTCGTCCTACTGTGGTTCATCCTCACTTTATTCTTCATCTCAATGACTTCTGGGCATTTTCTGAGCAAGGTTTCCACTGCACCTGTAAGCAAAGAAGTTGTACTAAAGCCTTTTAGTTCTTCACAGATGTATGAGAAAAGAGCTCCAAGAACCAGGAACTCCAGCCTCAATACATATGTTTCCTCTAACTATGGGCCACGTGTGGATGCCATTGTTTAAGACATAATGATGGGGGTGTGGCCAAGAGCCATGTAACAGGACGTATTTCTACTGGGGTTCTTGCTGATCCGACAGAAATCCGAATAAAAACCACACAGTGACAGATCCTTGGGCCAGAATTACTGCTCGAGAGGGCTTGTGAAGTGCAAGGGCACAGCTGGACACTCCAATGCTCAAGAGTGGTATAGTGGTTCACAGAAACGGATCCGAAAAGGAACTGCAGAGTACAATGTGTGGCAGCCAAGATGGCGGCCGCTGAAGAACAAAGGGTTTGACCGAGAAGGCAAGCTGCGGGACCTGAGCTATGCGGAGAGCGGGAATTCACTGGTGCGAGTGACCCTGTAAGCACTACTGCAGAGGAAGTTAAAATGGAACGTCCGATGAATCAGAAGAGCAAAGGCCATGTAGGGTTCAGGCGGGGCAATTGCAAGGAGCCCAGAGGCGCAGGACACGGTCATCCGATCACCGCTGGACTGCGATAAGGGACACGGAACACACAATGGTTGCCCGTGGGAGGACCCGAAAGAAGCTCTGCCGGTCCATGGAGCCGGTGTGACGAGGCTGCAACTCTGTATCAAAGTTGCTTCAAGTTCTGAGAAAATCGAGGCCCCAGGCTCAACGAAACAAAAACGGGGAGCAAGATAAGTAAAGGCTACAAAATATCATTGGCGGAAAGTAGGTGGCTGATGACGCAGCATGACAGCGGAGCAGGCCCCTGCAAGTAACGGAGTGACAGACTCATTGCCACTATCGAGACCGTAGCTCATGGGAAAACAGCAGAAAGCACAATGAGAAGCTAGGAGACCAACATTTACAAGCACGGGCGATCTGCAGTTAATGGGTCAAAGGGGGATCGTGGGATATACAGGCACGGGAGTAACGCCAAAGTGTGTTAAGCTGATGTACCAAGCACGTATAAAATTGGAAACATGCAAGCTAAATTCAGAAACTAGCTAAGAGCTGGGACCACAAGAGGTGGAGGCACAGGGCTGCAGTCACCCAGAGACAGAGTGAGAAGTCGCTGCAAGCTTCATAACTTGTATGTAGTGGGCCATAAAACTGAAGACGGCATGAAGAGAGGTGGTGACTCCCCTCAAGATTAGAAGCAGTAACAGTTGGCAAGAAGGCTGAATGACACCGTTAGTGAGATACAAGCCCAGTACGGGCACAGCCTGGAATAGCCCGAGACCCTATGAACAAGGGAAAAGGAAAATAAGATGCATGGGAGAGCAGAGATAGACTGGGCACTATAGGTGGTGCATCAAGATAAAAGGCAGCTGTGTGTGGCAAATGGCGTAAATAAGGATCTCTGACCAAAGACCCTCGCGAACAGCACACTGGGAACGTAAGGAGCACGCTGAGTGTAATAAACGCGCATTCAAAGTGAAGCCGTGACTAGGGAAGAGGCAGAACTGGACTCGCTCCACAAGTAGGAGGCACATCCAAGAAGTCTTCCCAAAAGGATGAGTGAGCAGAGGAGAGGAGACCATGCATAGTGGTGAGGAGCCAGAGAAGGAGGGCATGGCATCCAAGGTGGGGAAAATCAAAAGGTAAGCGGCAAATGTTAGAGGACTTTGCCAAGTCAGAAGCAGGACACGCTAGGAGTGAGTACCTTGACACGGAATTATCACCAGATCCTGGATGCCATAGCGGAGCTCAAGACATCATGGGCATGCAAGATGGACACAGCTATTGTGGAATTAAAAACCTCTGTAACAAAAAATGTACTGTCAGTGTGGACGTAAATCTTCTACGGCAAGTCTTTAGGAAGCTGGCGGAGCGCACAGGCGAGCTGGAAAAGGCGCCCGAAGAACACGCAATCACCTGCATGGCGAATGCCAATAAAGTTGATGTGTTGCTGCAACGTGTGTGCAACCTAGAAAAGAGTCGAGGAGGCGGAAGGGCGGGCACACAAATAATATTCGCATCATAGGTCTGTCGAAAGGGGTACAGGGCTCAGACCCGACAAACTGTCGAGAATATGCTACTACAGGAGGTAGATGGGGGAGCACTCATCCAGGGATTCACTGTGGAGAGGGCGCACAGGGCCCTGACCAAACGACCGCAACCGGGGGCACCCTCCCGAACACTTATCACCAAAATACTGAACTATAAAGACAGAGGGTATTGGAGCACTTTTGCAAGGGAGGGACAATCAGAGGATCCGCAACCATCACTATGTACCCCGACCACACCTTCCTGGTGCAGTGACAGCGGTTGAATTACGCATCTGTCAAAAGTAGGCTACGAAAAGCAGGATACAAATATATGTTGCTGTATCCAGCAAAGCTGAAAGTGATGTATAACAAGGCGCATTTCTTTGAAACCCTGGAGGAGGCAATCGCATGGTTGGACACACAGAACTGCCCAGCAGGAGCGGGGGACCAGATGGAGAGCAGACTGGATAAGTGAACTAGAGTTTTCCCATATACTATGTAAATTGATTATGAGTGGGACCCATCAGAGTTGATATTGACACTGATCTTGGAATGGAATAGAAGGAACCTATTACGGGGGGGCTTAAAGTTAGATGTATATAAATAGGCCTGTGGATGCAAAAGTATGTGGGGAACTGAAAGTTTAACAGGGGAGACACAGCTGGAACATGTCATTAACCTTAGTGTAGTCGAGACACCAGTAGGACGTGTCCCCCCTGCAGAGTCCGGAGTATCGGCAAGGTCCGAAAAAAGGTCTAGGTGCGGGGTAGCCCAAGATCCAAAGTTGGAGCTGGGCAACAGGTTGAAGGGGTTTGGGGGGGAGGGATGTTTGGGAGGAGGGGTAGTTGGGGAGATGCAGTTGTAGATGGGGGAAGGGAGTTGAGGGGGATGAGAGCAGGGTTGGAGCTGGACAACAGTTGGGGAAGGGGAGGGCGTTGGGGAGTTTGAAGGGGTGTTAACAGTTGGGGAGCGAGCTTGCACCTATACACCACTGCGCATGGAGCGGAAGACAAGGGAGGCTAGAGGCGGAATGGGGTATGGATGAGATGGGAGACCTCAAGATAGCGACATGGAATGTCAGGGGGCTAAATAGTTACTTGAAGAGGAAAAATATTATGATGTATTTGAAAAGGCAGAGAATTGATATTGCCTTATTACAAGAAACTCGCCTAACAAAAGAAAAACAGATGGTGAGAGGAAATGGAGAGGGACCACCATAGGAGCAACATATTCGGCGTACGCAAGAGGGGTCATTACATGGATAGCACCATATGTCCCCTTTTAGCTGTTACAGTCTACCATAGAGCCAGATAGGATGATGGTGCTAATAAGGGGATTGGTAGAGAATAGAAAGTTGTGTATTATCAATATGTGTGCCCCGAAACAAGACGCTACAGGCTATTTCAGCACCTTATACAATAAAGTCAGCCCATACATAGCAGGGGGGGCAGTAGTATGGGGAGCAGATTTTAATTGCACATTAGATCCCAGAGTGGATAGATCAGATAGGAAGATGGAAAAACCTACCCCAGCAGCTAAATCCCTGAGGACCTTATTGAGAGACTTCAACCTAATGGATGTGTGGAGAACGCACCACCCACAAGACAGGCAATATTCTCACTATTCGGCCTCACAAAACCTATGTACGCGGTTAGACTATAGGTTTGCTGCTCCGGAGTGGACAGGGGAGTTAGTGCAGTCGGAATACAAAGCGAGAGTCCAAGTAATTGCGGAATACTTTAGGCATAACACCGGGACCGTAGAAGCGGCTGGCACACTTTGGGAGGCATTTAAGGTGGTGGTGAGGGGAGCCGCAATTGCTAAATCCAAAGGTCTGCAGGGTGGGAGAACACGGGCGCTGCAAGAAGCGGAAGACAAAATAGAGACAATTATGCGTGGAGGTGGGCAGACACCCGAGGAGGTGGGAACCAAACGACAATTGCAACAAGATTGTGGAGAGTATTGGGGGAGATTATGTAACCTGAATTACACAAAATATGGAGAGAGAGCACGCAGGGGGTGATAAACCGGGAAGGTTGTTAGCCTGGTTATATAAGAGGGAGGCACCCAGACAATCAGAGCAATATGGGTAATGAATGGACAAATACTTGATACTCAACAAGGAGTGAAAAATGGGTTTCTAGAGTTCTACCAGCAATTGTATAAGGACGTTGAAGGGGGAAAAAAAGACTGATCTAAAAAAACAGAGGATATTGGGCTTCCTAAACTAGGGACTGCAGAGAGAACCTGAAGGCTCCAATTATGTTAGAGGAACTAGAGGCAGTGATCAAACTCTTACCTACTAGTAAGACTCCCCACCACCCACCTGAGGAGCAGGAGCTCCAGGACACGTCCCTGCAGGAGCAGAGGACCCCAGGGGGGCATCCACTGATCCAGCAACTTGGCTACAGAATTTCGGTAAGCGCTGATGCACCCGCGCTACTCCCATCAAAAAATCGCTTTTTCCAGCCCGATTTTCACTATTTGCATGCACACCTCCAATGTGCCTGAATCAAGCCCAGCTCCACTTAGCCTGCATTGATAAGGCTACAGAGAGCCTCGCCGCCATAACAGCACACGAGGCACCCAGCTACTCCAAGATGGCCTCCCACTGTTGCCTGCAGCTCCATATGCCTAACTAGGCTGCCAGCAGCCAACCGATTGGCCACTGGGCCTATCTCCTGCCCCCATTGGCCGCCGGCAGGCGAAGCCGGCCCACTCTTCCCAAGGCCCACGAGAGGCAAGGCTATCACCTGTTTTGTGCCTGTTCGGTGACTGCCATCTGCCAGACCCCAGGCCCTCTTCATATAAGGTACTCTTCCATCCCTCCTCAGCCACTGAACTGCCACAGTATTACAAATCTGCCTCAGTGCACTTATGTGTGACCACTTTTTCAACAGGAACTGATGGTCCTGCCGAGGCAACTTGACTGCTATGACCATGCCCCTAGCCTGAACCACGTTCACTGTCACCCCCCTCCTTTGTCATCTACTCCCACTGCCAACTGTGTCTTGTGGCTGATGTCTTTGCATGTCTTATTATAACTGGATTTCTTGCCTTACTGCGCCATTTAGCGCCTACTGCCCAGTAGCATTATTACACTTATGGTCGCCAATAGACCACACCTGATTTGTGCTGTGCCTTATGGCCGTCAATAGGTGAAACACTGCCCTAGTTACTCTATGTATTCTAATGTGTTTTTGGCTGCGCTGTGACTCTCGCATTTAGGTGAAACATTGCCCTAGTTAGCTCATCTGTACTGGTCTAGTTTGCCACCACTTGTACTGGCCAGCTTGCCTGCCTACCAGCCTATTTGTACTTGCCTAGATTACCAACTACCAATATACGGTCTCTTACTAGATTGCTTAGACTTCCCTGCTACCAAATTGCTATAACTTATATAGTTACACGCAGCACCAGTCTACACCTATAGCCTGAATTTGGACTTGCCTATCATTAACTCCTCCCTGCCCATGACCATAATGAAAATCACCCAAGACCAAACATTACACCTTGTACTGAGCCTCCTCACCATCATGGCACTTGTATCCACTGCCTCATACCCTCCTAAGGACAGAAACATGAAACTGAGGGCAAGATTGTCCCGTCTCCATGAACCATCATCCCACCACAACTATAGAGGCTTTATCGATCTAGCTAACAAACGCTCGCAATACTTCAAATCTGCAACTCTCCACCCTGCCCCCATAACAACTAACCTGTCACCCTCACAAAGAGTCATCCCTACTAAAAATAAACAACTTCCCTCGACTAAACTAACTAGCACCCTATAACTAACTGGGTCACTCATCAATGCTAGATCCATGGTAGCCCACGCTACAGAGATCTCGGACACTTTAACCAATGAGAATTTAGACCTACTAGTCATAACCGAAACATGGCTCCATGAGGCGGCTGCCCCTGCCATCATGCTAGCAATACCTGACGGCTACCAACTACTAAGAGTCGATAGACCCAACACCAAAGGAGGTGGCCTAGCTATCATCCATAAATCTACCTTAACTATTAGATTAGCCACTACCTTGCTATTTCCATCATGTGAACTCATACTGCTAAACTCCACCTTTCTTGTAACCGCACCCTCACCATGTATGTCATCTACAGACCACTAGGAACCTTTGAAGACAACCTAACTAGTATCCTAACTAATAATACTAAAGACCACGCTCAAATTTTATTACTGGGAGACTTCAACTTGGGCTTTAATGACTGTAATGACAAACACGCTCTATCTGTTGCCTCACTTCTGAATGACTATGCCCCAACACAAAAAGTCTCCTCCACTACTCATGCCAAAGGTAGGACCCTAGACTGGGTTGCTGATCGGATTTGCAACATTAGCATTACCAACATAATGCCACAATCCTGGACTGACCATTATTTAATTGTATTCAATGCCTCCCTTGACCTTATCCGACCCAAACCTATACTTATGGCCCTGCCACTCCCCACCAGAAGCAAAAAAGACATCACAGCAGAACTCTTACCCCACCTCCTCCCCACTCTCGACAATCTAGATAACATCACAGACCCCACCTCGCTTGTGGAAGCCTATAACAGCACGATGATCAAGGCACTTGACTTGATTGCCCCTACCAAAATACGCAAAAGCAAACAACTTTGTCACCTAAACAACTGGTTCACACCACACCTGAAAGACCTCAGAATTCAAAAAAGAAAGCTGCAGTCAATTGGGCAACACTCACCCACTGAGGAGAACAAAATTAAATTAGCCACTCTCGCCAAACAGTATAACAAGGAAATCATAAGCACTAAAAGAAATCCCTTTAATGATAGAATATCTAAGGCCAAATCAGATACCAAGGAGCTATTCTCCATCCTCCGTGAAATGGAATCACCCATAACCCCGACTGATAACATTCCTAAATAGAAGCTCTGGTGCACTAATATACAAAATGCCCTGGCGGGTAAAATTAGCCTGCTCCAAACCAAAATTGCCAATAAAAAAGCTTCCCTGCTCCTGCCAACGGAGCCTACACCTCAACCACAGCTCCCTCCAAACCAGCCTAACACCCCTCACCCATTTAGCTTCAGACAAATATCTATAATAGACAGAAAAAATCATACTATCTCTAAAGCCTTCGAACTGCAAAGGAGACAATTGCCCTGGCCAAATTATAAAAGATGCAGCTAGAGACCTAGCCCCCTTCATCTCTAAACTCATCAATGCATCCTTTAAGACTAACCTAGTGCCCAATAACCTAAAACAATCTTGGGTGCTTCCCTTGCTAAAAAAAACAAACACTTGACCCCGCAATACCGACAAATTACAGACCCATCACCACCGTCCCATTTCGGCTTAAAATTATTGACAGAGTAGCATACCTGCAAATTCAGGACAATCTAACAATCTACTAGGCTCACGGCAATCTGGCTTCCGTCCCCTTCATGGTACTGAAACAGCCCTGATTGACCTTAAGACCCAAATTGACGAGTTGAAGGACAATGGCAAATCAGCTATGCTACTCCTCCTTGACCTATCTGCGGCCTTCGACTTGGTAGATCACGCAGTCTTATGCAATCACCTCAGTTCCGCCGCTCATTTTTCAAGTGATGCCATAACCTGGGTGCAATCCTTCCTTGCAAACCGGACAATGAGAGTCTTCTCCCCCCTAGCAGCCGCTGATCCCACACAAGTTTCATGCGGTGTCCCTCAAGGATCATGTGCATCTCCGACGATGTATAACATCTTTACTAAGCCTTTGTTTGACAAGTTGGACAGACTGGGTATCTACACTAATTACGCAGATGACACTCAGATCCTTATCCCCCTTTCAGGCAACTTCTTGGAAGACACTGCCTTAGTAAATAAGATATATCTCCTCATTCAGGCATGGATGGCATCTCACGGCCTCTGCCTGAATGACAAGACTGAGTTACTGATCCTCGGCTCAGAGCTGGCCATCAAAAAACTTGATCCAAACTATGCCTCATTCAACATCGACAATGTCATCAAAGTGATGCCTGCAGTCAAAACCCTTGGGGTCTATCTCGACTCAGCGCTCACTTTCAAGAAACAAACTAACTCACTAGCATCTTCCACTGCATATACTTGCAAATTGATCCGAGCTTGTAGACCATTTCTAACTGAGACTAGCTGCATTATACTAGCTAATGCACTCATCATATCCAAGTTGGATTACTGTAATGCTCTATATGCAGGATCTAACAAGTATATCCTTGATAAACTCCAAACTCTCCAAAATAACGCTATTAGAGTAGCTTTAAATATTCCTAATAGAGCTCATATCTCCACCTCTAGGAAAAATATCCACTGGCTAAAAATGAAAGACAGGATTGCCCTCAAAACACTTTCCCTCACCTCCAAATGTCTTAACAATATAGCTCCCCCTTACCTGGTAAACAGAGTCAACAAGAGAACTTCAAACCGTCCCACTAGAATGACTAATGTCTACACCTTAGTGGTGCCTAGATACAAAAAGAGTACAGCTGGCGGCTCCAGTTTTCCGCAAACTTGGAAAAAACTCCCTATGGATCACAGAATGGACCAACCTTACCCTAGCTTCAGGCGGTAAGTCCTCACCTGGATACGTTCCAATGACACTTAGCTCGACCGTCCCATTGCCACCTGCTCTAGAGACCCTAGATGACTAACTAGATGAATTGATTTCTGGTTAACTAGCTTGAACTGTAGTTTCGCATTTTCTTATACATGCACCTTTCTTACTAATATGAACTGTATAACTATTTCTCCTGTAACCAAGTTCTCAAGCATCCTTGTATTGTCTGCGCCCAGCTACCCCTTCGGGTTTGGTTCTGCGCTATACCAAATAAACAAACAAACTCCGGGAGGGGACCGACTCCCCAGTCAGTTCTATAAAAACATACAAAGCGGAGTTGCTCCGCCCCTGCTAACTATGCTAAATGAAGCGTTAGATAAGGGGATGCTGCCAGAGTCTGAGGGAGGTGATTATTATCCCGCTTCTTAAGCCCAACAAGACAAGCATGGACTGAGGGTCATATAGACCGCTATCCATGCTGAACCAAGACATTAAGATACTCACAGCTGTGCTGGCGAATAGGCTGAGACCAGTGATCAACAAACTTACACCCTGATCAGACTGGGTATGTTCTGAATGGGAGTATATCTGACAATCTCAGAAGTCTCCATTATGTCATAGAACAAACGGAAAGGGACTCACAAGAGGTCACAATAAGATGCAGTGAAGGCCTTTGATTCTGTCAAATGGCCTTGGCTGATGGCAGCTTTAAAAGGAATACGGGATTGAGCCCACGTACTTGAGATGGGTGCAACTGCTGTCTAGTGCACCACTGGCTAGGGTCAAAACAGGAGCAATCTCAAAACAATGGCAGCTCAGTATGGGCACTAGACAGGGATGCCCATGGTCCTCGATGCTGTTCATTTTAGCACTGGAACCCTTAGCAAAATACTTGAGGCAACAATACAGAGAGGTGGGGATTAGCACGAACGGGGGGACGGGGGGGACTACACTTGATATCAATGTATGCTGATATGCTGCTGTACTTAAAATATCCTGAGGAGAATGTGCAGTAGATCTTGGAAGTGATGGAGCAATATGCGGTGCTCTCTGGCAGAACTGTGAATCCCAAGAAATCATGTATTTTTCCCCCTGGGGAGATATGTAGGGATACCACGAGAGGAACTACCAGTATTACAAATACCATGGGAGACTAGGACCTTTAGATACCTGGGGATTGATATTTATCACACGTCGAGGTTGAATACAAACACACAGAAGGCAGTGGCTAACTTTGAAAACAGTATGAGGTTCTGGGCTAAGCTCCCGCTGGCCATGATAGGGAGAGTGGCATTGTTGAAGATGGTGGTGCTGCCTAGGTTATTGCATTTTATTGGAAATATACCATACATGATACCCAAGCGATTCTTTGTTAAACTACAAAGTATATGTAGATGGTTCATATGGCATAACGCTAGGAACAGAATAGCACTATGGAAAATGCAAAAGATGTATGATCAAGGGGGCATTGAATTTCCCAACTTCGAGATTTACTATTTGGCCAGGCAATTACAATATGTGGCTAAGTGGTTATCGGAAGACTCAACATCTGAGTCCAGACTGTTGAGAGCTGAATTTTTTTTTTTTTTAAAGAGTAGATATGGCTGCCAAAATCACATCAAGAGGGGTGCACAAGAATGTTAGAATTGGGATGGCAGACTTGGCATAAGGCTTGCCAGGTCATGTAGAGCCCGACCATGTGTTCTCCACAAATACCGCTAGTGGTACAGACTGGAGTAGACGAGCAATTGAAGATAATCCGTAGGCATTGGGAACCGATTGGCATAGCAATGCTGGGGGATGTATGGCGAGATGGGAAGGCGGCGGAATTTGACACACTGGAAGAGGAAACCGGTTTAAATCCGGGACAGTATCACTTACACTAGATTGGTGCGGAAGGTGAAAGATACATGGTCAGGAATAGTGCTAGAGGGTCAGTTTGACACAGCCATAGAAACAATTTATGTTATTTCAGATGGACAGGAGGTCTTCCGAATTTATGAACTGTTGATATCCAGGGTGGGAAAGGAGGTGCTCCAGCTGAGAGTGGACTGGGAAGAGGAAGCCGGGGAACCTATGAGTGATGGGTTGTGGGTGAGGGTTCAGAGGTAATACAAAAAAGTGTCCGGGAACAAGAGGTTGCAACAAATCCAGTTGTATATTACCCACAGGGCGTACATGACCCCCTCAAAGGATTGCTCAGTTCAAAAATGCAGGAATACAAAAATGTCCCAAATGTGGGGAGGTGAACGCAGGGAAGATACATATGTTTCGGGCATGCCGTGAAATTAGGAGGTTCTGGGGGGAGGTGGCGCACTGTGTGACTGACAAAGGGATTACACTGGAGGTGGTATCTTTGTGGGTGTGCATGGTAGGGGGGAGGGGGGGGTTCTCCAAGGCCGCACAAGTTGAAACACAGGAGTAAATTCAGACTTGGCCTATATACTGGCCAAGCGCAAACTTGTCATGGGATGGAAAGCAAACATCATACCAAAAGGTAGAAGTTTAGTGGCCCGAAATGGGCGGAAACGGTGGTGTGGAGTAAAGCAGTTAGAAGGGGGGGTGGGGGGAGGAGTAGCAGACACATTGATGGCCTGGAGGCACTTAGTGGCCACACGGTCTAGGACCTGCCTGGGAAACATAATGGCCCAGCAACACAGCTAAAAGTTCACCCCTTGATGAATCCAGACTGTTTGCACCCAGTAATCCTGTGTCTAGAACATACAATAACTTAAGAACAAGGCTTCAGACATTTGCAGAAAATGCATTATTTCATGTTTTCGATGATGTGGAGGATGTAGAGGATCACCATGAAATGGGGCCCTGTTAGGGAGAATTCTCGTTTATGGCCAATTTCCCTCACCTAGTGAGTCCCCGAGCAGCATTGCTGGACTTCTGGAGTTTATTTTTTTTCCACTTGGTAAGAGTGAGAGCTTTTCCCCCACTCTTACCTGTGTTTTTCTATGTGCTCTACCTGTTTTTGTGATTGTGGACTCTGAAGTACACCACTTCAGTAGCCCCCTTCTTTTTGTGCGTCACACAGCACCTTCAGTTACCATTAACTTTACTTAGTCAATTTACCACAGATCCAGTACACCCCATCTTCCATGGAGTACTGGAAAGGGTTAATTTGTATCCCTTTTTTTCTGTACCTCTTAGAGCATTGTTTCGCTCTTTTAACATTTAGACTTGGCTGGTGGCAGTGGTATCTACCCTAACATTTCTACCGCGATTATATTAGATAAACGTAGTACTGTTCTTGGCAATTATATTAGCCTCGAACATAAACCCGTTTGACCAAATAGTCTTTCTTTTGGCTCCGGTTGGGTTTAATCGCCATTTCTTTTTGTTAAAGTCCTTATGTTTTACTTTGCGCGGCAAACTAGGTCCGCCTTCTTTGTTCACTGTATTTTAGCGGGCTTCTGCTCAGAATCCCTCCTCTAGGCACCTGGGTGTCTAGGTGGGCTGAATGTGAGGGAGGGGTGTAGTAACCCCCTGCACAGGGAATCCTAGGAAACCCAAGTCACACTTTGTCATGATTGGCCAGGGTAGTTGTCCGGGCTGGACCAACCCCCCCTGCTGGGTAATTGACAGCCAGGCTGTGTGAATGGGTTTTTTTTGCATAAAAGGCAGGTGTCTTGGGCTAGAAGTCAGAGTCGCCACTGGAGCTACAAGGAACCGAAGAGAAGCGGAGAGAACCATGGCTGCTGCAACTACCCCGTCCCAGTGAAGCCCTGCGGCAGTCCTGAGCTATCTTCCCTTCAACGACTTAAGAGAAGGTCCAATCCGGAGTCTTCTTCCCTTGAGCTTGGTGGGGATAACCAGCTCATCTTCTACAGCCAGAGGAACCTCTTCCTTGGTCAAAATCGCTGCACGGTGCTGTAGTGGTCCGGAGAGCCATCTGAAGAGCCTCTCCGGTTTTTAAGGAGCACACCTTTTATTCCTTGTCGCTGCTGCCGGCTTCATCCCCGTGTGGTGCAGACCCCCTTTAAACGTCCTCCTTCACAACGAAGCTCCAGGAATCGTGGATCTGCGGGAAACCAACAGGAACTACTGCCAGGGCACCAGCTGCACCATTGGAATAAGGTACTGTGTTCTACTTGAGGAAACTGGGTGAACCCCTGTTCTTCATTTCCAAGGTGTGCCCTTGTCTTCCCCTCCTTCTTATAACTTTTGCTTCCGAACATTGTCAATATCGAAGTACTTTTTGGCTACGTTAAATCGTGAACTGTGACTGATCTTCGGCAACAGGCCCCAGTGTCTTTCGACCCTGGCTCCGGCCCTTAGACAGGAGTTCAAAAGTCAGAGTGTTTCTTGATTCTGCCTGCCTAACCAAAATATTGCCTGGGATTTTTTTCCTTCAACTCCCTCCGGGTATCTCAGGTGCCACGTGTGTTTTGCCCGAGTAGCATTTCATGTCACGGATGTGTTTATTTAGTAGACCAAACTGTTAAAAAGTGATCGCAATCGTATTTGCGGTAACGTGTTTTGTTCGTAACACCGGTTCATTTAAACACAGGGTACTTTCTTTGAGACTTACTGTACAAGGTGAATTGGTTAGTTGTAGTATATTTAACATGTGGTTTTTCTTTAAGTTTAATAGAAGTGTTGAGTTTGTAACAAATGGTTTAAAAATAAATGTATTTTTTTTACCTGAAACCTTAACAGTGCTTGCTTGAGTCACAGCAATTGTGGTCCCTTTGTGTAATCTCTGCTACTGCTCATACTCTTGAGATAAGCCTGGCTGCTCCGCCACTGCTATCACTCTGACATAGTAGTACAGGCTTGTACCAATGGTAAAACTTGTATTGCCACCTGTAGTCTTAATTGTGTGTAGTGGTCCCTAAGGGCACTCCACAGGATTCTGCCTAACAGGCCCCATGTGTTTTATGTGCGATATTACAATGCCTTTTTACTTGTCAAACGCGAGCCCATTCTGTGGCCCAAATATACATTCTGGGAACACTGCAGTGCTTTTTCAAACCGATCTTCCTGAATTCAAAGCACAGTTCCCATTTATTTCATTAAGACCATACCAAGCAGGGGATTACATGTTCGAAAACCAGTATAAATTCCCCCCAGAGCCACACAATGCACAGCAAATGTATGATGCAGATTCAATCATATTTGACAGAATACTTTGCAAACATGACTGAACAAACATGGCAAGTAACGGTCACTCTTTTGTCTACTTGGGGTCAGAGATGGCAAATTAAAGGGGTTCACACGTTAGACATGGCATGTAGGTTCCCACATTTGATGCATTTCTTAAATTATACACAGTTCCAGACCTCTTGCAGCAATAGGAACCCGAGTTTCTACCCTGAGTGGGGAAAAGGCTGAAGGTGAGCTCTGGAGTGAGTCTTCTAGAGAAGCAAAAGAACACAATGGCACCAAGCATATTACTTATGCATCAGGGAGACCTGTGTTATGGACGGTTATAGCAAATTAATGCAATAAAAGAAAAGCAGGACTCAGTATGGGCCCATATAGGGCTTGGAACTCCCATAACACATCCCTGACACACTATATCCAGATGTAAGCTGTGCCAAGGAATGCTTTCACAGTATCACATGAGTGAGGTGATACAATATCTAGATAACTTCATAAAATGAGAGAATTGGACAGCTATCATGCAGTCAGCTACTAGTCTGAGGCGCACCCAAAGTGGGCGTGCCTGGAGAGCAGCTACCTGCACCACCTCAGACCCTAATGTACCTTGTGAGGTGGAACAGGCATGCATAACAGGAAAAACATACACTTTGTCACAAGCAATAATACAAATCCTGCAAACTGAAAGTGAGGCAGTACAGCGAAGATTTCATGCAGCAGATTCTAATGATCAAGCACTGCAACAAGGCTTCTATGGGCTATGAGATGTCATACCAGATGTGGGTCTGATTCAAAATGACTTATTAGAAGTGACCAAGAAGCCTTGGTAAGTCTTTCTGTAGTAACAGATTTGGACACTGAGCAGAGGGGTCTTGGATTGGAATGCGATTTCATGGCCAGAACAAATACAGGCACTTAACTTGTCCAATGTTGCAACACGCCAGGCAATATCCAGCTCCACCTTTGTATTGCTTGGTGTACTGGAGCATCTGCTTGGGCGTCGGGCTCCACAAATTGGATTGTGCATGGGGTACTAGACATTACCATTTAAACAGCACCCTTGATCATATGTCAAGAATAACACTGGTGTGGAAATTTAAAATTGGATGACACGTGGGTCAGACAAAATTACGTGGTGCCATATTCACATGCATGTGTGTCACCATCTAGGCCTGAAATACCATTGTACTCATTACGTGAATGCAAAGGTTCTACTAGAATGTGTGCACATGCTGAGCCAGTGAATTCCTTTGACAGTAACTAGAACTGCACACTGCATATTGCACCAATTGACTCATTCTACAGTAAAGTGCATAGCATACAAAATGGTTCATATTTGGTACATTTCAACCAATCTGGCTGTCATGTCCCTATAGGAATACCAACTCTGATCACTGTAGGCACACGAGTTAAATGCTGTAGGTTCATTTTGGATTCAACTAGATCATTTCAATTAAAATTATTATTGGGGCCTAACTTCACGTAACAAAAACTAGAGTACCTTGAGCTTACACATGGCAAGGCTGTTAAAAATACGGTTGGCGGTGCGAAGCACTGAAGATATACATCTCCATGCACACTTCGCTGTGGTCAGATTGCATCTCTGCTAGGCTCCGACTATACGAGGCAGGAAGCCCTGTACTCTCCGATTGACAGTTCACTGCTCAGTGGTGTCAATAATGCCCTTTCTGCATTGACAAAAAGCAGCTACAAGTCTCCTACATAAAGGGTTAATTGCCTTGGACACAGTCATTAGAACATGGGCTTTGTCAAGTGCTTGGTACAGCTGACTGTTGATACCTGGACTTAGTCTCATTGTTGTAGACAATGAATTATGACAAGTCACAAAATGAAGGCCCTTGAAGCAACCAGTCTCTGCGACATAACAGCTGTGCAGATTTCTCAGATAGGAGCAGTGATCACTTTTTTCAAAAACATTTCATTTTGTCATTAATCAGGAAGAAATCTACGGTATCAGCCATCGCTAATTGCACAGTGCGTCACAAAGAATCATTGCTTGCAAAGAATGTAGGAGTCGCAGCCTTGCCGTCCCGATTGGCACTGTGGCGCAATAGACTCTCCAGGACATGTCTGTGCATAGAGACATTTGCAGAATCCAAAAGGTACTTACTGCAAGTATTCTATTGTGACTTCATTGAAAGTCCCCCCTGAAACCACGCCTGATAATGTGGGCATGCCAGAGCAAGAGAAACTGCTCAGAAAACGACAAACGTGACTATTGTCAAATGCATCCAATAACGCCAATGGCGCAGCCAAGGAAGCACCTGTTCACTGTCTCACGGCAGAACACAAGTCAGCCACAAGATGATCGATGCATACTAGCAAACCCTGACCACCAGGCACCTGGGGGGGCAAGCACCACGAGTGACCGATTACTCTGGTTCCAGGAGTGCATGGCAAAAGGAAATGATGCACTGTGACGACATGAGCATTCCCTTTTCCTTGCCTCTGTGCTTCTTGACACACCTCAGGAAGAGAAATGCTATTAATCCAGAGTTCAGAATACCTAAGATTCTACAAATTTTGCCCACACAAGCTTCTCAGTCAGAAATCAAAGAACTGAAAATATATCACATTCTACCTCAAGATGCAAGTTTGAGTGCAAAGCAAACATACGAATTGGATGACCTCCACATTCTGATCTCTGTGAATAACAAAAAAAACTGTTTATACCTACAAACTGTTAATTTTCAATGACATCAATTCAAATTATGGACGACAAATTATTAACCGTTTACGCATGTGACAATTTGCTCAAGATCACACATTCCACAGCCCATTGAGTCAAGAAACCAGGGGCCAAGCTATGTTGGTTGCTAATTACTGATGGATTCTCAAAAGATCCTTTATCGTATTTTGAAGCCATCGCCAGTAATGATTTTTCAATTAACCTATATACACTTCACATTAAATGCATGCAGGTAGGTCCAGTTGCAATATAATGGACTCCTACTGAATACCTCATTGTTAGATACATGTACTCATTCATGCTGATGTTGGCAAGTAGTGCTAACTATTTCAAATGTGGTGCAGTCGATTTTTTTTGTGTATAGCACAAAGTACATGCTTGTAGGCGCTCTAATTTATCAAGCACCTCATGTTGATCTTTGCATGCAACAGTTCTGCGCGAAAATATGAATGTGTACATGTTTTTCTGTTTGCCACCAATATAGGCAATCTTTATTTACTTATGGCTCCCAGTAAGCGTACCAATGACTTCACAGAACTACAAATCTTTTATGTATGTAAAACTGCATTGAGGGGGGGGGGTATTTTACGAACGAGCTAAAACAGTTAGCCACAGATCAGACCTTGAATGAATAACACACGTGGATTAGCAACTCCACATAAGAGGCTACAAATGTTTGTTGAACAGAAGGCACACTCTTACAAAGAATACAGGAGCTGCTCTCCATGGACAAGCATAGACACATGCTATAGATAATATAGGCTCCATTGAATACAAACGAACGTGTAGTCAGTGAAGAGCAAATGCATAATCTACTGCTTGGTTCTAAGTGCGAGACGAAAAACAGGACAGGGTAACTTCCTCTTTCTAACTGCAGAATAGCAGCTCCTTGTCTTAAACCGCTAATATTCGGATCAGATAAGAAGCCAAGGACAGGATGCACAATACCAAAATACACACGGACGGTTGAATGAGCACAGACAAGTGTCCCTCTTCAGAAACGCCCTCAATGTAATGGGGTTTAAAGTGGTCTAGGAACAAATGACATGCTTTGCTTCCGTCCCTAGCAGAAGCACATTCACTCTAAGGGAAGTAGCCAAAAGTCAAAGACCGCACCCGTGTCTCGATTTTATACATAGGTACATCATGTGTGCAATGTAAAGGAGCAGGTTCAAGCTCTAGACTAACTTTCCAGGCCGAGGAAATTACATTTTAGGCATACCAAGTCCCTGCTTTAATATAAAAAAGCACAACAGGCTGACGGGGAGCGCACGCACAGCGCTGCTGAAGAAATAGAGCGGGTTTGGGAAGATGCATCCATGGCAGGTCCCCGAGCAGAAGGCACTACGGAGGGGTGAGCAGGTCCGATAGAAAGTCGTGGTTGATTTGCATGCAGCCCAGCAAGGCCTGAAAGCAGGAGTTTGAATGTGGTAGTCGAACCGTATGCATTCTCTGAGACTGAAGGCTTGCTTGCTTTATTATGTTACACCACTCTAGATCAGACCATAGCTTAGAGGAGACCAGGATAAAACTCCATGTTGCCTCAAGCTGGTATCTTAAAATGAAGAATTGTACTTGATCACTATTAAATTGTAAATCGCTTATGCAGTAACGCTCTTAGCATGCAAGGCAATATGCTATGTTATAATTGCTGCGTCCATAGCAGGTGTAATGAGAATTAGAACTGGAAGGAAACTGAAGTGACAATGAATATATTAACTTGCTACCGTCAAGTATCCGTTTCATATTTCTGAGTAATGCTTCATAATGCGGTCTGAGCCCGAAAAGAACTACAAACATTTTTTCCTGACTGTATTATGTCAAGTATGCCAAGGGGTGCAAACACTCAAGGAAACAGCCCAAGCGCTAGACCAAAACTCCTAGGGGCATCTCTTACCATAGAATACGACTTGATTCCTTGCCCACTTCACACAGCCCTATTTTGGAAGGAGGGCGGAAATCACCCTATGGGGGCAATTCAGTCACCACACTGAAGTGCCCTGAACTTGCAACCACCCCAGGGCAGAGGTTCCAAGCAGTTATATCCCACCTTCGTGCTGGTTCCAGAGAGGGGCAAGACCAGTGCCGCAGAGGCAGGCACCAGGGGTGAGGGTGGTTTGGGTCCCAGATGTGACAGATCATGCCAAGATCAACGATTCTAGTAACGCAAGGTATTGTGTTCAAAAGTGATTGTGATGCTCGATTTGTATTCTATCCCATTCTGCTAAAACACTGCTCAGTTATATAATTGGCTTGTTATAAAATAAAAGCAAGTATCACATTTTTGGTTGAGTTTCTTCCAGAATGGAGTTCATTTTGTCTCGCTTAGTATTCGAACCTGAGAGGAGACGGGGAGGGTGTTAGTGATTGAAGGGCTGGTCTCAGAAGTGAGCAAACAGCATTTTGGCATAGTCTTAGCGGATTTGTGAGCACTATGCCATTCTGGAAGAAACAGGGGAAAGTTGAACACAATGACCACAATAGTGTTCTCTGCCACATTCCTGGATGGCCAGTAACAAATGCATGGTCATCTGTGGCTGACATTTTGAATCTGTACTCTGCACCAATGGCATGGGACATGCTTGAAAATTATATTTCCCCGGCTGTAATCAATGATTGTTTGGCTGGTTTACCGCATGAGAAAAGTTAGAAAGCAGATTGTGCCAGGGAATATCAGTTGGTTATTCCTGCAAGCGCTAAGAAAGATGCATGCGAAAGAGCCAATTAAGGATGCACAGATTCGAAAAGTGACGATATCCCTGCTGAAAGAGCAACAAATTATTATGAGGGAGACCCTTGAATTGTCT
This sequence comes from Ambystoma mexicanum, assembly GCF_040938575.1. Classification (NCBI taxonomy): domain Eukaryota; kingdom Metazoa; phylum Chordata; class Amphibia; order Caudata; family Ambystomatidae; genus Ambystoma; species Ambystoma mexicanum. The sequence continues at coordinate 858,994,105 of NC_090930.1, read as the reverse complement.
GTCAAACATGCTGACCAAGATGGAGGATCGATGCGCTTCCTTAGCTGTGCATGTTGCCACAAGTGTAAGCAGAGAAAAAGTAATCCTTCAAAGATAAGAATTTGAGCATTAATTAGGAAGGATACGTGGGATCCAAATGTAAGCAGATCGAGGGGGAGGAAGGTGGACACTCACAGTGGCAGCCGAAAATGGCTTCCGTGGTGAAAATTACCCCGTTTCACATCAGCGTGCATTATGCACTGGAGGACAAGATACCTCGTCCTTGTCACCTAGGGGGTTAAGCAGAGGCCAGTGTTCTTTGAAAGATCCCTGATACGAAAGGGGGGGGGGGGGGGGGGGAGTTCTTCCAGATGCAGCAAATGGACACGCCCTTCAAAAGGAGTTCCCATGTTACTGTACAGAACCCCAGAATAACCAGCCCACTGGAAGGTCCCCAAGGACTAACTTCTAGGGGTGTTAGTCCATGGGGACCTACCAGTGTTTTGTGTCAACACTGGATCCATCTAGCCAAATGGCCCACCCTCTGCCAATTCCATCATGTAAAGCAAGGAGATTTTTTTCTAAACAAGAGGGGAAAGTCGATATGTTTTGTTGAAAACTACAAGCAACACTGGGGAACCAGCGAGGGGAAGGTAGCCACTCTCCTGGGTACCGATCAGAACCACCAGTACTTTATTACTTGTTTATTTTAGAGGCAGGGATAACCTAGAAGCTTTTTACTGGGGTGGAGCCTTTTGAGTTTGACTAGAGTTGGGGTTAGATAGGCTTATCCCTTCTTTTAATAAATGATTGCAGCCAAAAGCTCAAAGCCCCTGGTCAGACCGCTCATTCATTGTCACCACACTGGTCAGTGAAACAGTCCTGGGTTAAGCATGAATGACTGCTGTCATGAATTGCACTATATGTCGATTACATGAACAGCTCCATAGTGCAAAATAGGCCACATCAGCCTCTAGCCATATATGAAACATTCCCGTTAGCATTTCAAGATCCATTTGACAAATGTGCATTCCAAATATCGACTTAGCCAGCTTTCTTTTCTCACGCACAATCTTCTTGCTATGATTCATGTGTGGGGTCCCTTTCTCAGACCTTCCTCTTCTCTTACCCTGCTAACCTAGCTCTCCGCTCTTCCTTCCCTCCTTTCCACAGAGCTTACCAACTGCCCGCCTGGAGTACCGAGTCGCACAGGTCCCAGACATCCATGCCAGTCCTTTCTGCACTTGCCTTAGGGCCCTCTACCCCCACTGAACTTTTAATAAAACTTTGAGAGCATCTCTCCCAGCACTTAACCAGCAGTCTCTACCGACTGGGTGCACTTTGTCACCTGCCCCTCCCGTGCCCTTTAAGCACTTGCACGATCTGTATACAGCCCGGCCCGAAGATCGTTCTGTCTCTTCTCTCTTGTCTTCACCCCTTAATGTGCACTTGAAAAAACTGCAGCATCGCCCATTTTCTGTATCTAAACTGTTAAAAGTATCATTTATCTCAGAAATTCAAGGGCTCTGAGCAACTGTTTATTCCCTGTGTTCCCACCCTCCTTTAGTGCTTTGAAATACTTGCCTGTGTAGAGGCGCTATATAAATAAACATTACCATAAGGTTAACATTGTTATGGCACTGTGCGTAGAAATGGGCTCGCCTCAAACAAAACATTAGTCCAGGCCAAAATTGATAAAACCCTAAACCAAGGTTAAACGTTTAATTAGGACATGCAGACCTTAATTTTTCTGGAAAAAAATAAAATAAATATCAGATTCCTTTTGTATCATTTGGCAAAAGCCCATCTTGTTGAAACACGCCAATTCATATGTAAAGGCCAGATAAGATAGTCTTCAATTCAAATATCAACAAAAAAGATGTTTCAAAGGTATGCCAATTACAAGAATGTGACCGTTAGCATCCATAGAGAACCACGAAGGAGCAGGGCCTGCTGGATACTGCTTGCACACAAGAGTGTGACCTGCCTGGGTAAGAAAAGCAAGTAGGTTTAATGGGTAGGCAGAGACTAAAGTCTACGGGACTGAAACTGGCACTTCACCAATTTCCCCAAAATTCTGATTAACACTTGTTTCAGTAGCTTGCAGGCAAAACTAATTTACACACCGACTTGTGTTGGGAACAAGCAGCCAACAGCCTTCAGAGGTCCTTACCCTGAGACAGTAAAGCAGTTGGCCAATTTTTCCAAATTCTAAAACCTTTTCAAAACTGTTTCAATATATTTGGGGCTAAAATAAGCCACTGTCCAACATAGCTTTTTCTTGACCATCGGAGGACCGTTAAGAGACACCATGATTTATTTTTGTTAAGTTAGCCTTTCAATCTTTCCTCTGGTGGTGACGCTGAGTTTAGGGTGGTACGGAGTGTCAACAGTGTCCATATATAACCTGTCGCCCTCGTACTTCTTCTGCCAGGATAAGTGAATACATCAAAGTACAGAAAGGCGGTGGAATTATTTTCAGGGGGAATATTTGACCTTTCTTTGAATCATGGCTTCAGATAGCATTTAGGCGTTTCTATTCTTAGTTATCTACCCATAGAAGCCAAATTCCACCAAATTAGTTATCCAGAGATTGGTCTATCTAACCTCACCTGTCCCATAGCTTGCCAATCCACAGCATCACAATTGTGATCATGATTTTGTGTTTTACTGAGCCACAAAGCCTACAAACACACTTGTGATTGGTAATGGGTACTTTTAACATTTTAGAAGGGTAGTATGCTAGACATTTACCCCACTATTTTATTGCTAATATGAACTGCACATTGCAGGACCATTCTATTTTTAATGTTCATTATCTCTACAAGATAACACTTACATAAATGCTAAACAGGGTGGCAGCATTACTGATGTGTTAGTGAGTATAAAAGCAAGTGCAAACACTTGGTTTAGTGATAAAACTGTAGTGAAGTTAACATCCAAGGTTTACAAAACATGGTTAATAAAATTCACCGAAGAGTAATATTGCAACAGTAGGGCGGTCAGGTACTCAGGAGGGGGTGCTGGGGTAGTTTATCATGCACTCAAACTTAATCAACTTGCTTCTGAGTCTTCATGTGGGCATTTAGAGTGCCTTTTGGATGGAGGTTAGGCTGTGCCATGTATATGAAAATCATGATGGCACTCATTACCACTACAATTTGGATACAAAAAAAAGGGTAAGCTCTGTGGAAGTCCAGGTGACTGAATGTAAATCCCCTGTTGAAATGGAGATTTGTGGTTTTGTAAAGTCCATTGAACCTCTTCAATCCAGAGGATTACAAGTCCAACAAATAGACACTGAATGACATGTGGGTACTGCCAAAGTCCTGTGAGTGGTTCATACAGATCAGTCATCAATTTACTGTAAGAGGTTGTTTCCCGCAGCAGGCTGCATCAAACACTATAGAACCGAACACAGCTATGCTCCGTGAACCTGGTTGCCTAGTGACCAACGTAAAACTGATAACAAAACTTGCTGATGTGTACAACAGACCTAATTCAGCAGAAGACCAGGGGACATGGGCCACTTTTGTATAACATGTGCATTACGCTGGTGATCCAGACCCGTAGAGCCCAGCCCCTTCACACGCACACAAGTGTTGCCTTCTACCCTGCTCCCACTTCAGCCTACTTCTGCAGCAGTCTGTCCCGATCCATTCTGGTTTCACCATCACCGACTTGTGGCCAATGCTGGATTTGACTTCTATGGACTGAATTGATTCACGCTGCGTCACCCCTTCTCAACTCTCATGCTGAACTTCCTTTGCATCTTGTACTCCTGGTGGCCCTGAATCATGCTGTTCCCATCTTGTATCCTGCCTTGCAACATTGTTTTACTACTGACTTCTGCAATTGTATTCGCTCTCCCCTCTTGCTTCTCCACTCTTTTTGACTGCTTACTCTCCTCTCCCTTCTCCCATCTCCTCCCCTTCATTTCCTTTATGCACTTACTCCATCAGAATTGTCCCTGGACTAGTATGATAGCAACCTCGTCTGTCTCCTCCCACCTCACTTGTTTTTTTCCTCGCCCGTCCCCTCCAGCACCATCTGAAATGTCACCCGGCCTAGTACGATAGTCCCTGGTTTTGTTCCTCGCCTCCCTTTCTACACCCCTCTCCCTCACCTTTTGTTTTTCTCCGGTTCTACCAGAAGTGTCATCAAGCCTAGTACGGTAGTCGCCTGAGTCTCCATTTCCTTCCCACTCTCAACCCTCCCTTCCTTATCTACGTCTTAGCTCTTGAACTATCTGAAATGTCGTCAGGCCAAGTACGATAGTTAATTTCACATCATTACTGTTCATGGCCTGTAAGAATGTTATTGTATTTTCCCTTGAAGCCTTTGAAGCACATTGTGTATAGGCACTATATAAATAAACTATCATATCACCCTCCACTTAAGACCACAAGCATACGCCTCCTAACCAGAGACCCTGCTAGGCTAGTGTGCACACTGTATAATGCACTTCTCCAGTGTTGAGAAGTCTAAATTGGAAGCAGCAGCATATAGAAGCGATGGCTGCTAGATAAACAACTGATCCTAGTATCCTAGGATGTACACGCTATGATTATGTCAAGAGAAGTCCACCACATATCAGAGTGTGGAAATTTCAAGTTTTGCGAGAGAAACTAAATTACAGACTTTCCATTTGACCAAAGTTTACAAAATTGATCAGTCTTAATATTATCAGGACTAGTCACAATAGCACTTTAATCAATTGCGGTTTGTGTATTTCTGTTGAACCTAACGTTTGTTTCAGTGATTATGTATTATTGTATGCACATCACTTGAGTTCAACCACTTAGTGTTTTTTTTTAAAATTTGATTAAAGACTTTTCTATTGACATTCGTCAAAGTTTGCAGTCAAAAATATACTGTTGGGGTACCCGGAGGGGTTAGGGGGGCAGGGCGTGGGGTGCAGTTACACCACCACATGCTGGACCAAGCTCAAATCGGTTTCAGACCAGCGAGAGGAACGGAAACAGCATTACTGTCCATCTGGGACAATCTCAAAACTAACGCATACTCGAACACTACCTCAGCCCTTATTCTGCTCGACCTCTCAGCAGCCTTCAACACAGTTAACCACGACACCCTCACCAAAAGACTAGAAGACATAGGCATAACAGACAGCACTACGCTGGACCAAATCATTCCTAGTAGACAAAACAGAAACCGTATGGATAAAACCTTTCAAAATCAACTCCACGAGTTGACTGGTGTGCCGCAAGGATCCTCACTATCCCCACTATGTTTCAACGTCTATCAGACTCCGGTCATCAGAATCTTCAAAAAATACAACATTACATGTTACAATTACGCAGATGACACTCAGATCATCTACAAAATCAAAGACACTGATGCCGACCACTCAACCCTAACTGACTGTCTAAAAGAAGTCTTCAACTGGATGTATGCCAACAACCTGAAAATCAACCCAAGAAAGACAGAAATCCTGATCCTATTCAAAGACCAAGAGAACGAAACCACCGGCCCACGGAAATGGGAAACGAACCAACACCATCAAAGGTAGCAAAAAATCTGGGAGTCCTAATAGACAACACCCTAACCCGGAACCAAAAATGAATGCAACAGTGAAGAAACGCTTTTTCCTCTTCCACACGGCAAGAAGAATTCTACCTTTCCTCTCCTTCGCGCACAAAACACTCACTACCATCACCCTAATCATGTCAAAAATCGACTACACAAACAGCCTCTACCTCGGAATACCAGAATACCTCCTGAAGAAACTGCAACAGATCCAAAATGCAGCAGCAAGACTACTCCTCAAACTAGCCAGAAGAGACCACATCACTCCAGCCCTAAAAACACTACATTGGCTCCCAGTAAAACATTGCATCACCTTCAAAACAATGTGCATAACGCACAGGGCAATCAGCAGAATTCCTACAAAAGAAAATAACAGTCTACAAACGAGACCCCTCCAATCAAGCAACGAAATCCACCTGGAACTCAAACCATACCTTAAGAAAAAACTTGGAGGCACCTCCTTCTACCACCTAGCCGCAAAAACCTGGAACAACATCCCAAAAGAAATAAACACTGAAGATCACCTGAAATTCAGGAAACCACTAAAAACCTGGCTCTTCAACACCACAGACTAAATCTGGAAACCAAAACCGGAAAAAGGATGACTAAACCGGAAAGGAGATGGACATCCCCAACCTGAGAGGGTAACTCACATGGTACCTGGACGGGTGACACCGGATAGACTGGAACACAGGCAGCGCGCACGGAGACCGAGTCAACTACCCCAGACAATCCCACCAACACTTCGCCCGCCCTTAGTTACCGCCAGGTACCACAGTGGTAGGGAATTGTCTAGATATTGGCAATCAACACCACCTGAGAGGCTGACACTGGCAGGTGCACTGACCACAGGAGTATGAAGGGAGGATAAGGGGAGCTATGAGAGAGCATGTTAGAGGTGGGGCCAGAGGAGTAAGGAACCTATATGCCAGTGTGACCCAGATCTGGACAGAGCCCCATCAGGGGAGACCACGCAAGCCGAGCGCCTCAATTCGGGATAGAGACGCAAACTAACCAACCCTACTAACAATTTCCCTTTCGGCATACACCTCTCAAACTCCAAACCAAACACAACCAAACCTACAGCACAACAAACCGCACAAGCTTCACTACAACAACAAAACAAAAACACACAGTCTTGCACAGCAGTACACAACGACTACCGGCCGCAAACACCCCAGGCCCAGCCAACGGACCTACCGGGCTGAGGCCGCCAACAGCACATCACTGCTCTCTTGCACTTTTCCTGCTTCCTCCCACTAACTCAACCTCCCCTCCTCTTTCAGAACCGCCAGAGCGCCAGGGGACCCCTCCGGTGGCGATAGTGAGCAGTACAAATATCCTTTAACATCAGTAATCCACTCTGTTGGAGTTCTCGAAATTGTGAACATTCTGTAGCTAAAGTGGTGGGAAAGTGGCAATCACTTCACCATGATGCTAACAAAAATGCATGGAGTCCAACACGCACTATTAAGCGTGCGCACATTCTCCTCTGTGCAATGAAAAATAGAGGATGAGGAAGAGGCTGGAGCCCAGGTCACCGCCTCTTACAGCCCTTTTGAAGCTACTGCGCAACAAATGCACTCACTAGATGGGGCCTCCCAGACTTTTGCCACACTGGAGGTGCTCCGCAACAAGTGTCGAAAATTCCAACACAAAAGGTTGCATTTCAGAATCAACAGCATGGAGATGACACAACTAGCTGTGCATGCTCACAAAGAAAACGTGGGTAGGTAACAGACTCCACTGCTGGTGTTGCAGATGACCGGCGTTCTGGCTTGTACCTTCATTAATAGAAAAAAAAAAGATTTCACCAAGCCTGCCTTTTGAAGAAAGGAATTTGAGGTTGTGCAATCTCACTGACCGTCTACGCGATGGAAACACATGGTCTAAAAATTAGTTTCATGCCACATGCACAAACAATGCTAAAACACAGTGGAAAAGTAGAATGTCCTCCAAAATCTGCCAGTGTCGAAAAACTAACCAACAGATTTAAACATAGTGGTGTGGTCGTAATTCATATAACAGTTAGTCCTGCATCTAGTAATAATGACAATTTAATAAAATGCAATGCCGTTTGAGTTAATGTCTTCTGTCTGAAAAAAACATCTGTGGTCCGTTAACCCATCATTGGCAATCAATGGGCATATATTTATGTCAATTATTGGATTGCAATTTTGAAGAAAAACTATTCATTGCAGGTAGTGATGAAGGTGGAAAGAAAATTAGTCACAATCATTTATGGCTGGCTCAAAAACAGTTACTTTTACAGGATTTTCATATTCCAGCACCTTGAAAGTCGGAGGAAGAGAAAGGTTGTGCACAAGTTTTCTAAAATAGGGAACACATACAGAAATGTTATCAACAGTTTCATAAAATGTCTAATGAAGGATACTGGCATGTGGCAAGTGAGAAGCAGTATGGCAGCAAACCATAGAGTTTTCATTCCCCTGAGATGCCTTCAACTGTGATACAGAACAGAGTAGGAGCACCGCAGATCGAGCACCATCGTTTCTGCCTGAAGTATTGGGAAGTGGCCAACCTTGCCTGGGTAGTTAAAAAAAAAAATGACTACTCACTGTAGTGACTAACTTAGTTCCCTTTGCTCCATACTGCATGGGCATCCCTCTCTAGGAACGGGAGATGGAACCTTTTTCACCATAAAAATCTTCACCTTTGAATATAAGGCACGGCCCTGGAAGCATGTGCTTACCTGCCTCCGCCCAACGGCACCACTCCTCAGTCCCCATTGACGCGTCGACAATATTTGACATTGTTAATGACACCGATATTATTGGGAGGGGACGTATGGAGGAAAGGGGACTAAAGACCAAGTACATTAATCAATACGTTGAGCAACTATTACTCTTACGTCCCGCCCGCTTTCCTCCATACTGCATGGGCGATTACAACTGAACGTAGCCCCACAGTGGAGAAGAAACCCTCAGGTTCCTTAACACCGCCTGTCCGAAGGCCGCGTCTGACAGAGCCGGCGTCCAAACAGTAATGCTTACTGAAAGCAAAGGGGTGGCCCAGGTGGCCGCCCTGCTGATGACCTGCCGTTGGAATGTAATGGCCATGGCTTTGGCCCCGACAGCATGGACGTGGCTTGTGCTGCCCCTCGTAGGCCTTGACGGCCGCAACCATCCACTGTGCAATAGAGGCCTTGGGTGCTTGATAACCGGGCCTAGATCCCCCGAAGGTGACAAACAGTGCGTCCAACTTGCGGAAGCCCTTGGACCTTTCCAGATAAAATTTCAGAGCGCGCCTGATATCCAAACAGTGCAAGACTCGGGGACTCGTCCTTGGGAGTCAACAAAAACGTAGGTAAGACTATTTCCTCGTTCAGATGGAAAGCAGAGGGTACCTTACACCTTATCCCTGTGAAAAGTGGTCTAGGGTTCTGAGGCCACCAGAGCCTAGATCTCGCCGATTCTGCGAGCAGAGGTGAGGCCCACTAACAAAGCTGTTTCAATGGTGACCAGCCTGATGTCCAGATGCCATTGGCTCGAAGGGTTTGTGCGCCAAGGCACCCAACACCACAATGAGGTCCCACACGGAGTGTGGCTTCTTGATGGGCGGGTAGAGCCTGGACAGGCCTGACAAATGTTTGACTATCGGCTTGGAAGAGGAGAAGACCTCTTCCGGATTTGGCTGACAGAAGGAGAGCACATCATCCAACGTGCACGTAAGGGGGTCAATCTTCCCAATGGCAGAAGCACGTCCATTTACTCTTGTATTGGCTCCTGGTAGCCTTGCTCCTGGCACCCTTAATGATCTCAAGGTTAGCCTGTAATAGGCTGAGGTGCTTGATATTGACCTGCTCCGGAACCACACTGTGGGGGCTAACTTTTGTGAGGCAGGTGGATGACCCCCCCCCCCTCCTGCCAGGACAGGAGATGGGCTGACCCCATCAGAAGGTGAATGGGTGGTCTGTCCGGGAGACTGAGCAGCTTGGAGAACCACGGTCTCGCCGGCCACCAGAAAGATGCTGAAGTATGATATATGGCATTTATAACGCACCTATACACAAGTGTTTCAAGTCGCAAAGAGGCAAGGGTGGGGAAACAGGGGAGACAGACAACAATCCTACTAGACCAGGAGACACCGAGATTGTGCAAGTGCAAGGGGGGGGTGGGGGGTGCAGTACATAGGATAACAGTAAAATAAAGGAAGACAATAACAGTGCAGCCAGCTGGTGGCAAGGGTAAGTGCAGACGTGTCAAGTGCTAGTAGGGGCTGTAGGGATACAGAAACCGTCTGCGATTGCAGGGTTGCTGGGGGGGGGGGGGGGAGCAGTGCAGGTGGGCAACTGGCAAGCAGGGAACCTTGCCCCGAGATCAGACGTTAACCAGTGCAGTTTCAGATTCAGCCAGGAGATCAGCAGGGGAGAGGAGAAGAGAAAGCAGAAGCAAAAAAGGAAGGTCTTGAGGTGCTTACAGAACCGGAGATGGTTCTAGTCAAGTTTCAGAGAGGCTGTTCCAGAGGGCGGCCCCAGCAGAAGAAAGATCTAAGACCAACTTGCTGCTTGGAGTAGCGACTTACCCTGAGGGAGTTGGAGGCGGATGAGCAAAGAGCTCCAGAAGGGAGTTATTTAGGAAGAGAGTTGAAGGTATTGAGGTCCCAGGCACCAGAAGGCCTTGTGGACAATGCAGAGTGTTTTAAACTTAATCCTCGCTGCCACTGGGAGATTCAGTCTTGGACATACACGATCCGTGGGATTGAGGCCAAGGACAAGTCTTGTAGTCCTGTTTTGGACGAGTTGCAGAGGAAGGAGAGTAGATGCAGGCAGATTTAGAAAGACGCTGTTGCACTAGTGCAGCCTAGAGAGAACCAGAACTCTGGAGACTGTGACCTTCTGGGGGAAGGAGAGGAAAGTAAGAATACCTCTGAGGAGGTGCAGCTGGTAGTGTGACTTCTTAGAGACAGATGTGAGGAGAGAAGGAAAGTGTGGAGTCGAAGATGACCAAGGTTTTTAGCCTCACAGGTGGGAGCAGGAAGAGGGCCAAGTGAGAGGCTGGCCAGAGAGCGACAGGAAAGGAGGGAGCAGGTGTGCCAATGAGAATCTGTCTTACTGGCATTAAGGCAGAGATCATTGGCGGCACACCACTCCTGGATGGCTGACAAATAGAGATGAGAGGAGAAGAGGTGGCGGAAGGGAGCCTGAACATGAGTGGAGTGTCATCCGCATAGCACTGAAAGTTGGGGCAGATAGCCGCAATGCGTTGGGAGAGAAGTGCCAGGTATTGGTTAAACAGCCAGGGAGAGAGGTTAGACCCCTGGGGGAACACCACAGGTAGAGATCGAGGAGATGAAGGACCCAAATTGAACCTGGGAGGGTCGATCGGAGAGGAAGGAGGTCAGTCAAGCCAGGGCCTGATCGGCGATACCTAGGTTATCACGGAGACGGTTGAGCAGGAGGGCATGGTTGACCATGTCAAAGGCAGAGGAGAGAAAGTAAGATGAGGACAGAGGGGGTGTTGGAATTGAGGTTGGAGAGCAGGTCTTCACGGATGTTCAGGAGAGCAGTTTGTGCTTCTGGCGGCTCTTAAGCTAGACTGGTGGTCATGGGGACAGCCAACAGATCCAGTGTGAAGATTAAGCTGGGAGATGGACAGTTTTACCAGGAGTTTGCCCAGGAAAGGAGTGATGGAGATTGGACGATAGTTAGTCGGGCAGGAAGGGTCAGTAGAGGGTGTCTTAAGATGGTGCACAAAGGAGTGCTTCGGGGGGGGGGGGTGGGTGGGGGTGGACTCAAGTGGCCAATGAGCGGTTGCAGAAATCAGCCAGAGCAAGAGCCAGGGTGTCAATGTGGTCCTTGATTTTGGAGGAACTGGATGAACCTGTTTTGACAAGACTTTCAAAGATCGGACTTGTCTAGAAACCACGTCTGACGGGAACAGGGGAAAGGCAGAGAAGGAGGGAGGAGAGGTGGCTGAAGAAGGGCCAAAAGAAGAGCAGGGAGTAGAGGGAGAGGATGAGAGGACAGGATGTCCTGAGTTTTAGAGATGAAATGAGAAGCCTGGGCCGTGTAGAGAGCCTGGGAGGGGACAGGTGAGGTAGAGACTGCAGCAGGATTGGCCAGCTCCTTGCTGATTTTAAGGAGTTCGGCCAAGTTGTTAGATGCTGCAGAGATGCAGACCTGGATGTGTGCTCTCTTCTCAGTATGTACAGAGCCGGAATCGCCTTTGGAGCAGGCGGCAGACCAGTTTGTCAGAGGATGCACCGGAAGCACGGCATTTCCGTTCAGCCACCCAGCACTTGCGTTTAAGGACGAGGCCTGAGTCATACCAGGAATTGCACTTGGCATTGGGTGTCAAGCGGATCCTCATCACAGGGGAAAGAGCATCGAGAGTATCAGATATAGCAGAGTGGAGCATGGAAAGATCTGCTTCAGGATGCGAGTCAGCCCCGTTGGGGAGGAGGGGGGTTGGGCCAGGCATTGAGAAATTTATTTTAATTTATTTATCTAACATTTATAAAGCGCTCACACAGCCCGCAGGCATCGAGGCGCTGTTACAGGAAATGTTTGTTTTTCTTAGTTGCTTAATTGTGTTTTCTTTTTGTCTTAGTTGCGTATTTATAACGCGCTTAAACACCCAGAGGTTTCTAAGCGTGGACCCGGGTATCGAACCTGTTGTTGCTTCGTGTCGTCTTGCTTCCAAGACGCGCACGCTGCCGTTGAGCTATCCTCCCGGGACAGACATGGCAAAAGCCTCAACTGACACACGCTTCATGGGTCGGATAACCGAGAAGGTAGGTGGCACTGCTGGAGTTGGCTTGTCCTGAATATAGCAGAGTGGAGCGGGGGGGAGGGGTGACGGGAAAGCGTCAACTGGGACACGCTTCATGGGTCAGATTCCTTTATCTTGCGCATCACCCTGTGGACCAGGGGTGTGGGAGGAAAGTCATGGGCTGTCCTGACATCCCACTGTATCTAATGCGTCGCCAGGGAGCCGAGGCCCTGCCAGGATGCAAACTGTTGGCACTTCCTGTTAATCCAGGAGGCAAACAGATCCACCTCCTCCGGAAAAAGCCCTTGCCCATACCTACCTCCCCACCCCTTTTGTTGTTTGCGCCGGTGCTGACAGAGTGGTCAGGCTGCCTGGACCTCCGTTCTTGGAAGCCCCGGAACCCGCCGAACGCCCGCCCCCTGACAGAGCGTCGATGCGGCTGGGTCTACGCCTTGGCCTTCGTTAAGAGAAAGACTTTGCTTGGGAGCTGTTCTTTTTATCCAATTCCCCATTGGTGGTAGAGTGAAAGGTCACTACCTCCAAACGGAAGGTCCAATATGCGTTCCTGAACATCAGGGTTAAACTTAGAAGCCCGAAGCCAGGCCATCCTTCATGTCCGTGGCGATGCCTATGGCCCGACCAGAGGTGTCGATGTGGGCCACGGTGGACTCCATGATGTCCTGCGCAACCAGCTTGGCTTCTCTGAGGCCCCCCTTGAAGCGTGCTTGGCACTGTGCCGGAGGTTCTGGAAGGAAGTCCACCATTTCCCACCAAACCCTCTGGTTAACAGCTGCCAGCATGGCATACGCGTTGGATTGACGCAGGTGCAGCGAGGCAGAGTACAGCTTCTTCCCGTATGCCTCCAAGATATTCTCCTTGACTAGCAGCGCAGTGGACAAGGTGGCCGAGGACAACAGGCTTAGAGTAGAGACGCTGCAGCGATCACAGAAGAGTGCGGTTGAGGGTGCGCCGGCAGCAAGAGTGGATCCCACTCCATCTATCTGTACTTGACATTGAGGTGCCGATGGACAGGTTGGGCCGAGTGTGGCTTGAGCAAGGCAGAGACTTCTTTCTGCATCGGGATACCAGTTTAGGTAGTGGGTTGTAGGGTGAGGACTTCTGCCAAGACCCCCCCCTTCCGACCCCCTCCTCAAGCTGCTAGACTTCAGGTTGGAGAAGGCCCAAATATTCAGCCAAACATGCAAGCCGTTCATGGAAGGCCTTTGCTAAAGGCGTGTCAGGGTCTGTGTTCACCAAAGTGTCTGGCTGGTCCGGAGCAGGAGGAGTGCTGGGCGCCGTGGGTAGCGGTGTGGAGACCAGAGCCGGAGGCTGGTGTGGAACCTCCTGTACTGTGGGAGGCAGGGAAGCAGGAATTTAAGGAGCCAGCTGTCGAGCTGCGTGCCAAAGTCGTGCTGCATGGCTCCCTGGGCCGAGCCTCCTCCAAGGACTCTTGGCGGTGAAGCATGAGACCTACCCTGCACCTCAGGCCGGGGCCTGGAAGGTCTATTGCCCTAAGCAGTCACCAGTAGTGCTGCGTGCAGGCGCCCCCTCGGACATTAGGCCGGTACTAGTGCATTTCCCCTCACGTCTGCACCCAGTAAAAGAACTGCAGTCCCTCAGGACTGCTTCCAGAAGAATCTGATGATCCATCCCCGCGCCCCCCGGCCGTGAGGCCAGTAGCTGGACTAGCCTCATTACGTGAGCTGGTGCGAGAACCCGAGATGTTCCTCCCGCTAGGACGCTTCCTTGGAAAGGAGTCGCCCCGACGGGGTGCAATGGAAAACAGGGGCCCTCCCTTTGGCCTCGATCTCCGTCTGAGGAAGTCCTTCAAGTCCTCTGGAGGCAACCTTTCGAAGAGCTCCCTCCATCTAGCTAGCCTCTTTCAGTGTGCATGGAGTCAGTGCGTCACACGTGGGACAACCTTCCCAGCTGTGGTTGCGCCAAGGCAGCTGAGGCAAAGAGCGTTAGGGGGGGCGGGGGTCAGACGTAGGAAAGAGCCCTTCGCAGGCTGGACACCTGCAGAATCCCGCTGAAGTCGGCATGCGCCAGGGAGGTGCGCGATGCCAGAGGACCAAGTACCTGAATGACAAAAATAAGACAAAAAGATACATGCCCAAAGCCAAACCCAGGAGTGGTGGTGAAATCAGCCCATTCCCGTAGAAGGGGGAAGACAGTTTTTCTGGTGAAAAAGGTTCCGTCTCTCGTCCCTAGCAAGGGACGCCCATGCAGTATGAAGTAAAGGGGATGGGACTTTAAGAGTAACAAACATTCAGCACGTGAGTGGCAAGTCAGCCAAGAGAGATGCAGTTGGGCAGTTCGGCTGAGAGTGGCATTCATCCGTGGGACGAGGCCCTTCAGGGACTAATGGTCTGAGTAATCGGGTGCAAGCCTTAAGATTTGAATTGATGGGGGTTGCTGTGGTATTTAGACCAGTTTGAAAAACCTGTGCACTCTAGCGCAAGTGTGTTAAGTGCGACACTGTCCAAAGTCTGCAGCCCAGTGGTGAATGGTGACCAGAGGCAAGCCATTGTGCCAGTGCGGTAGCGAGGTCATTTGCTGACATTACATTCCCTAGTAGTGTCCTTGCAATGATGGCGGACAGCACAATGGCAGACAAAAGTAAAGCAAAGACAGGTCAATACAACCTGCAAAATAAATCTAGGACTAAGACACGTGCTGTTATAGCAACCCAAGCAGCCCTGGCACATAGCAATGCGTCGGCAATGGAGGTTCAAGAGTTACCTCCCACTCAGTGTGTGGACAAAACCATACAGTAAGTAAGCAGGAAAATCATAGCATATTTCCAGCCTGGGGCGCTTGCCACAGAAAACAAGCAGACACTTGAAAGAACTACAGTGCAGCATACTTCAAACTTTGTTGATATCGATAACTCGTTACTCAATGTAGGTTATTGCTTGCACAAGGAAAACAATCAATTGTTGGTGCCCTATCCGCAGCTCAAGTTATACCCTCAAAGCAGGTATTGAGGAACAGCCGGCCTACAACCCCGGAGTTATTAGAAACAGCCATTTATGCTCTGCAGTTCATCACACAAATCTCAATGCAACTTTGCGACAGGACACATGAAGAGGTTCACCATTAGTGTGAGGTTCTACAACGCATGGACGCTTGGATAAGAGGGCTTCAAATCCATTGACGCCCTTCTGACCATCCCTAGCACCAAGGTAGTGCATGTTAATCCAGAACCTGAGCCTATGGTGGTGCCTCCCCCAGAATCTCAGGTACTTGCAGTCGAAGTAATTATCCTCAAAGGAACAGAGGCAGGGGAGAGTTCATCAGGCTACAAAACATTGTTCAAGTCAAACAAGGTCAACCAGGGATGGACAGAATATGGTCTATTTAGACGGGAGCTGTGGCGTCTCAACTGCAAAAGGCACACAAAAAAAAAAAGACAAGGAAAAAAGCCAATAGAAGAATATGAGCTGCCAAAGGCGCAGGTACTTTAACAAGCTGAACACTAAAAGACCAAGATGCACAACTGAATGAACAAGTATCAGAAAATTCAGAAATAGACAAATCTGGATCTGAAGTTAGACACCAATCATTTGATTACTGTCAACAGATGTTCACAGCTTTACAGATAAGCGGTGCATAAGCCACTTTTACTCCCTAAAAAATAGGCAAACACCTCCTCTCCCCACGCCCCAAAAAAAATAAATGGGAAGTAAAAATACTCCCAACAAAATAAAGTAAACGGACATGTAGCCCCTTGTGTCCCTTCTTTCACCCCCACAGCTCACTGGATTCGTTTGGACAGTAGTGCACGTAATACCACAGGAAGATACTGATATTACTGTCTGTTCAGTTCAAGTAAACATGTACCTTTTAATGTGTATGAATAATTGGGTGCAAAGAAATGATTACAAAACAATTTCGGTTTTCCAGTTAACATTTTAATTTACACATAAAAATCAAACATTTATAATTGGCCATAGATTTTTAGTGTCGCGCCTAACAGATTTTTACGACTCCAACACCAATCCAGTGATATCGAAATCACTGATCGTGATAAGTCTATTTCCCGAGGGGACAAACTGATTAATAGATCAATATTTGTAAATATATTACAATATATTCCAACGTTGAGGATACTAGAATCTAGCGACTAAGTACACTGAACTTCTTGAAGGATCAAGCAGGAACGACGAATACACTGTAGCTAAGTGGTAATTACAGGGATAAGAGTTTATGAGGCTAATTTCCTCAAACTGGGGTTTGACTTGGGAACAGAGAGCATAGCCCCCCAAATATTGAAGCTGTGTGTTAACCGGCAGAAGCCGGGAGAACAGAATAACTAAGCATGCTGAATTTGGCTTCACTAAGTCGGGTTCTAACCGACATGACATGTATGAATTAAACTGGCTCGCAGTTTTTCTTCTGATCAAACCGAGTGTATACCCATTAACTGGTTTTATATTGTCATGGAATACTCTAGGATGTACACACCTTAAGGATGTGTGGCTCCCTAGATATGCTGTCACAGGAATGTTGGCCGACTACAAATATCTTGCTTGCTGGATTTCAGACTTTTCAAAATGTGGCCCTGAGAGGAAATTTGGGTTACCCATACAGTGGCTTGTTTATGGAGGTAAAGAAAACCATCAAAGCAAGGCGTCTGTTCAGTCCCATGAAAAAAATCTTCTTGCTGTGGAAAAAAGTTAACATTTGAAAGTCACCCAAGAGGGGTTACCCTTATGGAACCCCTTACAATGCCCCTCACCCCCGGATGGATCTCACACTGAGTGGACCTTGGATAGCATTACAGAACTGCAGGTAGAGTGGCTCAGAAGCAATAATTCACACATGATTTTGCTTGGAAGAGACTTCAATGCTTAGTGCTCAGATCTTAAATAAGTGCAG
The DNA here is from genome assembly GCF_040938575.1 of Ambystoma mexicanum. NCBI lineage: Eukaryota > Metazoa > Chordata > Amphibia > Caudata > Ambystomatidae > Ambystoma > Ambystoma mexicanum. The sequence continues at coordinate 858,976,961 of NC_090930.1, read as the reverse complement.
AGGAATGTCTGTGCTCATACTAAGAGGAAAATGCCCTTGCATAGAACCAATAGGCAGGGCAGGCAGTGTTTCTCTTTCTGGCCAAATAGGAAATGTTTATGTTGAATGGTCGTACACGTGGTGACCTACCGGGAGGTAAAAGTAGCATTGTGGGAACAAAAATGCCACTTTAAACCATTTCTTCTGTAGTACTGCACTGATAAAATATGTCCAAAAAGCAGTGTTAAAACAAAAAGGATTTTAGGGACCATGAGGCATTGCGTTTGCTTGGATGTTTAGTAATAAAAGCTGAGAGGGAGATTTGTCAAATAGGAGGGCTGGTAAATGCCAGAGGGAATAGGATCACCTGGTCGGCAAGGAATTTTAATATAATCAGTCAATCCTTGCTGTCTGCTTTACGCATCGTTACCCCAATTAGAGAAAATAGCAACTAATGAAATCGAGGGATGGATTTTTCAACATACTTGAATTTGCGGCCATTGGCAATACTTTATTTAGGCAGGGCAGAAGGAAGCAATAATGTTTTGTGTTGCTGTGTTAAAGGCAAAACGAGCAATTAGAAAGTAAATTGGGTACATTAGGGGATTGAATGTTGACAGGTGAGACTGCCCTTGCAATTAGATAAAGAACCAGTACACTAACTGGATCAAACAGCAGTGCTATATAATCAAAAATGTTCCGTTGCAAAAACAATGCTGAAAGCCTAGGTGGAAGCGACAGAACCTATAGGGGAAACGAAGCAAAAAAATAATAATTGTTAACCCCACTAGTGAAGGCAGTTGAAGGAAATTCATAACAGATACTTACACTAGCATCAAATAAGTGATGCCAAATGTTTGTGATAAGTAGTAATTAATAGAATTCTGAATAAGGATAGCCTTGAGCTAGTCATTAAAGAGCTTACAAAAGGTGCAGAGCCCCAGGGTCGAATGGCATAGCAAATGTTGAATTAAAACGAGAGTCAGAATTGTGTGCTACTATTTTGCTAGCCTTAGTCCAGAAGAACAAGTTACTTACCAACTGTGACGTTCTGTCGAGTGGATGGTCCACTCACGTATTCCTCTTCTTAGATATATACTTACCTTCAGCTTTGCTGCTTCGGAAAAAAATTCACCAGAGGCCGCTCTGCTCGAGTCCGCAGCGTTGAAGTCCCTCTGCGGTATCAGTCGAGCATCAACGTCATCCGCAATATAAATGGCTCGAGCCGCGCCTGTTGGCCTCAGTTGTGTTTTTTCGTATATTGTAGCCAATAATTAGTAGATAAGGCGTGACTCTTTGACCAAAGTCTTGAGTGTAAAACACGTAAACTGTACTGTGGGGTAGGCTGGGAGGGTCGATGAGGAATACTTGGGAGGAACATCCAATCGAAATAACGTTAGTTGGTAGGTAACTTGCTCTTCGAATGGATTGTGTCCTCCCACGTATTCCTCATCTTAGTTAGGCTCCCAAAGCAGTTTAAATGGGAGAAGGGAGTACCATTAGTATTAATCATGAACAGTACTGAAGTACTGATTTTGCAAAGAAACCTCCCTGTGAGGAAGCCGAGTTAAGGGAGTAATACTTTACAAATGTGTGCATGGATGACCAGGTGGCTGCTGCACAAATATCTTGTATAGGGATACCTCTCTGAAGAGCTGTTGAAGTCACCATGACCCTGGTTGAATGAGCACTCAGCCCATCTGGAGGATCTTTCCTAGCCAATCTGTAACATTCAGTTATAGCTAAAATTATCCATCAGGACAATGTTTGTTTTGTCACTGCGAGCTCCAATTTACGGCCAGTGCATCCCACAAAAAGCTGGTCACACTGAAGAAATTTAGCCAGTCTCGATATATAGAAACTAAGAGCTCTCTTAGGATCTAATCTGTGTAATCGCTCTTGCTCCTTACTTGCGTGAGGAGCAGGATGAAATGCAGGCAATGTTATCTTTTGTAACAGGTGAAAATCTGAGAATTTTCGGTAGAAAAAGAGGGTTTAACCTTTAGAATAACTAGCTTTATAAAAGATGGTGTGAGGTGGTTTGCTAGAAAGCGTCTGCAACTGACTTACCCTGTAGGCTGAAGTAATTGTCACTATTAGAACAAGTTACTTCTTACCTTGTAACTTTCTTTCGATGGGATGTTCCTCCGACGCATACCTTATCTTTGATGTTATCCATTCCAGCTTGCTGGCCTTGGAAATGTTTTCAGTAGAGGGCGCTGCGCGTCGACTTACGAGATGGTGTCCCTTGGCAGCCTCCGTATCGGCTCCAAATTCATTGGGCGTACAAATAGACTCACGCAGCGTCCGTTCCTCAGTTCCGTTTTGAAGCTTAAAATTAGCTGTGCATGAATTGGTTATGGACCTTGAAGGAGCGTAAGCTGCAACTACAAGGGAAGTTTTACTGCAGGGATGGATGGGAGGGGCGATAAGGAATACGGAGGAACATCCCATCAAAAGAACGTTACAAGGTAAGTGGTAACTTGTTCTTCGAAGGGATTGTGTCCTCCAACGTATTCCTAATCTTTGATAGACTCCCATAGCAGTGATGTAAAGAGGAGATGGGAGTAAAATTGGAATATTTCCCTTAAAGAATGTACAGAATGTAACAGCTTTCCTAAATCTTGTCTCCTGGCTAGAAGAGGAATCCAGGCTGTAAAATCTTGTAAAGGTATGTGCGGACGACCATGTGGAAGCCGCACAAATGTCTCGAATCGGAACCCCTCTTTGGAGAGTCGAAGAGGCTGCGATTCCTCTGGTTGAAAGAGCCCCAAGATGTTGAAGGGGTTCTTTCGCAGCCAATTTGTAGCATTCTACAATGGTTAAAATAATCCATCTTGAAATGGTTTGTTTCATGATCGGCAATCCTAATTTAAGTCCTGCATATCCTACAACCAGTTGGTCTGCTTGCCTTATCCTAGCAAGTCTGCCGATATAAAAACAAGGCACGCCTTGGATCCAGCCTATGTAACCCCCTCTTCCCCTTTCCCTGGGTGGGGAGGAGGATAGAATGAAGGTAAAGTTATTTTCTGCGTAATGTGGAATTCAGAGACCACCTTTGGGAGAAAATTAGGCTTCACTTGTTAAACAACCTTGTCTTTATGAAAGGTTGTATGAGGAGGTTTACAAGATAGAGCTTGTAATTCACTAACTCTTCTGGAAGATGCTAAAGCCACTAAGAATACTGTTTTAAGAGTGAGAAACCTTAATGAAGAAGAATGAAGTGGTTCAAAAGGAGTACCCATCAGAAAATTTAAGACTAGATTTAGGTCCCACAATGGAACTTGAAAAGGCTGTGTGGGGGGAAAAACATTAGTTAACCCTTTGAAGAATTGGATTACCAGGGGTAATTTGAAATATGAAGGCTCCTCTGCAGTGCGCTTAAAGATTGACAGCGCTGCGAGGTAACCCTTGATCGTAGCAACCTGAAGACCTGAATTTGCTAAGTAGAGTAAGAAAGATAGCACCATTGGTGTACTGCATGAGAAGGGTTCGATATTCTTTTCTCTACACCAGCTGCAGAATTTGTTCCAACGGCAGCGGTATAAAGTCCTTGTTGCTGGCCTTCTAGCTGAAAGCAACACCTCCATGACGTCATCCGGGAGATCCCAATCCTTGTATCTCAACCTTTCAGAAACCAAGCGTGACGGTTGAGGGTTCTGATGTCTGGATGGAGAACCTGAACTCCCTTCTGCGAGAGAAGATCCTCCCTTTGCTCCCTTTGTGGAAGACGAATTAGAGGGCGGAGGACCGATGGACATGTCCAGAAGGTTCGGGTACCACGTTCTCCTTGCCCAATCCGGGGCAATTAGGATCATAGTTTTCCGGAATCTTCTCAACCGCCTGATCATTTGAGGAATGACAGGGACTGGAGGAAACGCGTACAGAAGTGGAAAGTCCCAGTCTACTACGAACGCGTCCCCTAGAGCTCCTCTCGGGGGAAATTCCCTTGAACAGAACTGATCGCACTTTGTTGATGCTGGTGGCGAACAGATCCACTTGAGCGGTTCCCCAAAGGGCAAAGATCTCTTGAAGGACTTTCTGAGCTAGCTCCCACTCGTGGGAGACTGCTCTGCCTGCTCAGAGCATCCACTGTCAAGTTCTTCTCTCCGGCTAGGTGAACTTCCGATATAGATTCCTTCTTGAATTGCCGAAAACCAGAGCTGCATTGCCTCTCTGCACAGTGGCAATGACCCTACGCCTCTTTAGTTGAGGTAATGCATGGCCACTGTGTTGTCCGTCATTATCAGGACATTTTTCCCCCTGTACTGATGGCAGAAAAGCTTTCAGCGGTAGTCTGATTGCTCTCAGCTCCAACAGGTTGATGTGTAGTCTGAACTCCGATGGAGAACAACGAACGCTGATGGTCAAGTCGTTGGCATGGGCTCCCCACCCCGTGAGTGAGGCATCCGTGACTACTGTCATCTCCGGCCATGGTTGCCAAAACTGTTCTTTCAAGATGTTCTCCCGCCAGGCCCACCACTGAACGTCTCGAGCCACTCTGTCCGGGACTTGAAGGAGCTTTGACATTCTTCCTGAGAATTGCGACCATTGGGTCTTAGTGCCCACTGGAGGGATCTCATTCTCAGGCGAGCCTCTGGCACTAGGAAGCTGCAGGATGCCATGAGGCCTAGCAACCTCAAAATGTCGAAGGCTGGAAGATGTTGGGCATTTTGAAACTTGTTGACCATCTGCAGAATATCGTGAGCCCTCTCCTCTGGTGGTGAGGCTTTCCCCAGGGAAGTGTCCAGGACCGCTCCAATGAACTGGAGTCTCTGATGGTATCATATGTGATATCTTTAAGTTGAGGGAGAAACCCAGCTTGTGAAGGAAGTGGCAGACATAATCTAGCTGAATCTGAGCTTGTTCCGAAGATACTGCTCTGATCAACCACTCGTCCAGGTAGGAGTAGACCTGGATCCTTTCCATCCTTAGACTTGCCGCCACTACCGACATTAGCTTGGTGAAGACCATCGGGGCGGAGGTCAGCCCAAATGGCAGAACTCGAAACTGATAGTGAGAGTTGCCAATTGCGAACCTCAGGTATTTCCTGTGTTTGAGATGAATTGGCACATGGAAATAAGCATCCTGAAGGTCTAGAGATACCAACAAGTCCTGAAGCTGGAGGGCCTGGAGGATCTGAGAAAGTTACTATCTTGAACTTGTCTTTCCTGAGGAATTTGTTCAATTCTCACAAGTCCAAGATGGGTCTCAGTCCTCCATCCTTTGGTACTAGGAAGTAGGGGGAATACCAACCCTTGTTCCTCTCTGCTACGGGTACCGTCTCTATGTCACCCTTCTCTAGCAGGTCTATAATCTCCTGCATAAGGAGCGGATCTGGAAACTTTAAAGAGTTGTTCCCCAGTGGATGACAGGTGTGTAGTAAGGGCAGGCAGTAACCTTGGGCAACTGTCTCCAATGCCCAAGCATCTGACACAATAGCCTGCCATTCTACCAGATGTTGAGTTCTGCCTTCTACTGGTGTCTTGTGAGGGGAGACCTCAGAGGGTTTTTGAAGCGGCTGACGCAGATGCCGAGGGTAAAGTGGCACCTGTTGCTGCGGCTTTTGTACCTTTTCCACATCCACCACGGGTGAATCGCTTCTGGCCCCTTTGAGCTGGCTGCCCTCTTTTTTTCCCGAATGCGGAGTAAAAACGAAAGGACCCACCCCTCCAGGAAGGTCCTGATGGGCGACTGGGTCTGCAGGATTGCAGCCCCAAGAGATTTCGCCGCTGCCTTGGATGTTTCTAATCTCTCCAGGCTGTCATCAGCCTTCTTACCAATTAAAGAACTGCCGTCAAAGGACATGTTCAAAAAGTCTAGCTTGTACATCTGGAGTAAAACCAGACTTCCGCAACCATACAAATCTGCGGATTGTGGTACTTGCCACCATGGCCCTGCTGATACTGTCAGCCGAATCAATGCCTGTTTGAAGGGGTTCGCACATTGCATCCTTTCCATCCCTGATGTTTAAGAATGCTTCCCTTGCCTCTCCTTCCGGGAGGCAGTCAGCCGCAGATTAAGCACACTCCAACTTGTATGGCTGAATCTTGCTAGCGTGCAAGTGGCATGAATAGATTTAAGCGCCATGCTACATGCCGAAAAGACCTTCGACATAGCATCAAATCTTTGATCATCCCTGTCCTGTGGCATAGTAGGGTATGCAGACCTATTTGATGAAGTTGCTGCCTGTACAACTAAACTCTCTGGGGTTGGATGCTTGCTCAAATATTCTGGATCTGAAGCAGATACCCTGCATTTAGCTGAAAGTTTCTTGTTCACTGCCGGGATAACTTCAGGAGTTTCCCAATTTGCAGAGGTTTTAATCTGCGGGGCAATATGAAAAGGGAACTACAGGTTCCTCCTGAGGACCGTTATCTAAAATATCAGTAAGGTCATCCTGTTGAAAAGAAGGTGTAGGTGTAGACCACCCCATGAATTCAACTATCCTGGTCATCAGAGCCCTATAAGGGGTCTCAGCATGCCCCCCCAGGGTCTGGTTTAGCAAACTCCTACTTCTGGAGAAGTATCTAAACCACTTGCCTCATGTAGAGAGCCTTGAAGGTCTTTTAACCTGTTCTCTTCAGAGATTAATTCTTCTGGCATGGGTGTTTTAGTCCTTTGTAAACCAAAGGGTCCCTCATGGTCGGAATCCTCCCCTTCCTCATATATAGAAGACAAGGCTCTAAAATAGTCAGACCTAGGATATGGTTTAAAACCCATTTCTAAAGCAGAAGGCGCCAAACTGGTTGTCACTGGCTGAGAAAACGTTGAGGTTGTCGACATTTAAGTCAAAGGCTTCGACAATCCCAAAAAGGTCGTCGAAAAAGTTTGAAAAGACCGATGTACCCGAGAGGATCAGGATCCTACTCTAGTCGAAATTGTCGACGGTTTCCTCGATGTAATGGTTGAAATCCTCGACACCACTGTTTGAGATGCAGTGACAGTTGTAGGTCTGTCTTTTATCTGAGTCGACAAAGGCGTTGATGATGCAGATATATGCGTTGAAGCAACCTTCGACGACGGCGTTGATGACGCGGTCTTACTGCCTTTACTCGAGGGTTCATGACGCCCTCGGGCAGTTTCTCTCGCCGGGTTCAACGACTCGCAGCGTTTTGACTTTTCGGGCTTTTCACCCAGGGTATCACCTTTAGATGTCTCTGAGGGGGTCGAGGCTGCTTTCTCGAAGACGCCAAGCATTTTCTTACGGAATTTCTCCCACTTAGCTGAGAGCTGTGTTTTGTGGGGCAGGTGACCCTTTCTGGGGAGGTAGAGGAAGAAGGAGATCTACGACGCCTCTTTTTAGAGTGTTTTGATCTCGAAGACTGATGGGAACCGCTTTGAGACCTTGAACGGGAAGGTTTCTTGTGACGAGGCGACTAATGTCTAGACTCTGCCGAAGAAACTTTCGAGGGAGTAGAAGTTTTAAGAGTCTTACCTCTTTCTAGCTTCCTCTTGCGCTCCTTCAAAGCTTTTGCCGTCATGGACATACAGTCCTCGCATTCCGAACAGTGATGCTCCGATCCTAGGCACCACAAACAGATCCTGTGAGGATCTGTCAATGACATTTTCTTCCCACAGTCACAACACTTTTTGAATCTGGACCGTGGGGACGATGGTTCGGATGAAGAAGCCATCGAATTAGATTGACATCTTCGAAGAATGAACAGAATCTTCCTGAGGAAAAGAACAGCCACACGTTTCCGAGGCCCACAAAGTGTGGAAAAACGGAACTGAGCAACCGACGCTGCGTGAGTATTTATACGCACAATGACTTCGGTGCCGATACGGAGGTTGTCGAGGGACACTAACTCGAGGGACGTCGACGCGCAGCGCCCTCTACTGAATAAAATTCCAAGGCCAGCAAGCTGGAATGGATAACAAAGATAAGGAATACGTTGGAGGACACAAAAGTATAGTTTTTAGAGTTAGGCTACTTAACGGGCAAGAATGTAATGGCTCAAATGGAATACATGTGACAATTGTTAACAGTAAAATTATATCCCACACAAGTACTTTAAAGGGTATTGGAGGAAACACGTCAGTAAGCCCTTTTAAGAACTGTACAATTAAAAAGATATCTTGAAATAAGATTCCTCCGCTGAGGCGCACTTAAAAATTGATAGTGCAACTAAACCTTTTATTTTGCCAACTTGGAGCACCAAATTGGCCAAATGTACAAGAAAAGACCATATTGTAGGAATATTACATTGAAAAGGGTCCACATTCTCATCTCTGCACCAGTTACGGAATTTTTTCCAAAACCAGAATAGAGATTTAGTTGCTGGCCTTCATTCCGGAAGGTCCCAATCCTTGTATCTCAGCCTCTCAGAAACCATCCAGGTTGAGTGTCCTGACCACTGGATGGAGAACCCGACCTTCCTCTCGCAAGAGAAGGTCCTCTCTTTGTGGAAGACTTATTGAGGGCAGATGGATGTGCCCAGAAGGTCCGGGTACCACGTTATCCTGGCCCAATCCAGGGCAATTAGGATCATGGATTTCCCAAACTTTAACCTCCCGATTACTTGAGGAATCACGGGGACTGGAGGAAACGCGTACAGAAGTGGAAATTCACAGTCCACCACCAATGCGTCTCCTAGAGCTCCTCTTGGGGGAAATTCCCTTCAGCAGTACAGTTCGCACTTCTGGTTGGCACTGGTCGCAAATAGATCCACTTGCAGGGTTCCCCAAACGGCAAAGATCGCTTGGACTTCCTGAGTTAGTTCCAATTCGTGGGATACTATATTCTGCCTGCTCAGAGTGTCTGCTCCCGTGTTCTGCTCTCCGGCTAGGTGAATTGCCGTTAGAGGGATTACTTTCGGTATTGCCCAGAACGAGCGCTGCATTGCCTCTCTGCACAGTGGTAGGGATGATCCTCCTCCTCCTCCTCCCATCTTGTTGCGATAGCACATGGCCACTGTGTTGTCCGTCATTATCAGGACATTCTTTCCCCGTACAGAGGGTAGAAAGGCCTTCAGCGCTAGTCCGATTGCCCTCCGCTCCAAAAGGTTTATGTGTAGTTTGGACTCAGATGGAGACCAACGACCACTGATTGTCAATTTGTTGGTGTGGGCTCCCCACCCAGTGAGTGAGGCGCCTGTCACTACTGTTATCTCCGGCAATGGTTGCCAAAAAAAAAAATTCTCCTTTGAGGATCTGTTTGTTGCAAGCCCACCATCGCAGATCTAGTGCCACAGATCTGACCTTGCCCCTGAAAACTGGAACCATTGAGTCCTGAGGGCCCACTGTAGGGATCTCATCCTCAATCTGGCCTCTGGCACCAGAAAAATGCAGGATGCCATAAGACCAAGCAACCTTAGAAAATCAAAGGCCTGAAAATGCTGGGCATTCTGGAACTTTGTTACCAGCTGCAGAATGTGGTGAGCTCTCCTCAGGAGGTGAGGCTTTGCCCGAGAAAGGATCCAGAACTGCTCTGATAAATTGGTGGTGTTTTTGTGATGGTATATTTGACTTCTTAAAATTCAGAGAGAAGCCCAGTCTGTGTAGGAAGTGGCAGGTCTTGCTTAGATGTTCCTGTGCTTGTTCTGGAGAACATGCCCTGACTAACCAATCGTCCAGGGAGGGGTAAACGTGAATTCCCCCTTCTCCTGAGACTCACTGCCACTACAGCCATCAGTTTGGTGAAAACTCTCGGGCGGAGGTCAACCCGAATGGCAGAACTCGAAACAGATAGTGAGAGTTGCCAATCACAAAACTCAGGCACTTTCTGTGCTCGAGATGGATTGGAACATAAAAGTAAGCATCCTGAAGATCCAATGACACCAACCAATCCTGGAGTTGGAGAGCCTAAAGGATCTGAGAAATGGTAACCATCTTGAACTTGTCCTTCCTGAGGAACTTGTTCAAGTTTCTTAAGTCCAAGATGGGTCGCAATCTTCCCATACTTTCTCATCCCAAAGGACAGGAGTACCAACCCTTGTTCCTCTCCGCTACAGGTACATGTTCTATTGCACCTTTCTCTAGCAGGGTTAAAATTTCCAGCAACAGCAGCGGGTCTGGAATTTTGGCAGTTGTATCCTGGAGGGTGATTGAGGTTTCTTTTGAAAGGGAAGGCAGTAACCTTGGGGTACTGTTTCTAGTGCCCAAGCATCTGAAGTAATGCTCCGCCATTCTTCCAGATGCGGAGAGATTCTGCCACCCACCGGGGTCTTATGGTTCAAAACCTTAGAGTGGTTTTGCTGCAGTAGCAGCTAATGGGTTCTGCTGCGGGGCAGATCTAGCACCTTTTGCTTGCCCCCAAGGAAATTTCCTTTGTCCTTTTACTGGCCTGTCCCATTCCTTTTCCAAATGAGGAATAAAATCGAAAGGGACGACCCCTCCAGGAAAATAAGCCTGTGTAGGGGCATTGTAGGGGCATTGTTGAGGTTGTCGTATTGCGGCACTAAGTGACTTTGTTGCCATTTTAGAGGTCTGCAGCTTCTCCAAACATTAATCTGCCTTGCTGCAGAACAACCTCAAGCCGTCAAATGGCATATTGATAAGTCTGGCCTGCACATCCGGTGCAAAACCTGACTTTCTCAGCCACGCAAATCTGCGTAGCACCGTACTAGATGCCATGGACCTACTGATGCTGTGAGCAGTGTCCAAACCCGATTCCCCATGGCGTCTTTACCATCTTTAACTATGGCTAGGAAATCTTCCTGTTCCTCACCATCAGGTATGTGTTCAGCTGCCGCTGTCAACAGTCCCACAGGGTGTATGTAAATCTTGCAAGGGTGCAAATTACATTTGTGGATTTCAATGCCATGCTACCAGAAGAAAAAAAAAAATCTTACGGATCATGCATCCATTTTTTTATCATCCAAGTCCGGGGGAATAGTAGGATATGCTGCATTCCTAGTAGGCGTGGCCGCCTGAACCGCTAGACTTTCAGGTGATGGATGTTTTCTTAAATATTCAGGGTCTGAAGAAGACAGCCTATATTCAGATGTGCATTTTTTATTCACTGCAGGAGCCGACTCAGGGTTTTCCCATGTAGCATTCACCTTTCTTTGCAAAGCAATGTGAAAAGTAAGAACTGGGTCTTATTGAGGTCCCCCCGAAAGGATGTCTGTCATATCATGTCTGTCATATCATACTCTTGGTAAGTAGGGGAATTTCTGCCCCCTCCCATACATTCTGTTACCCTATTCATTAATCTCCTGCATCTGCATGATCAGCAGGGTCAGGTTTTTTTAAACTCATACTCTGGAGATGTGTCCAGCCCACTTGCTGTCTGTAGGAACTCATAAGTCTGCCATTTTTGAATCAGGGTCAATTCACTCCGCAGGGACTTCTCTTGTCCCAAACTTTACACAGGCTGGTGAATCCTCCTCCTCCTGTGAGGATTGTTCCTCATAAATGGAGGACATGGATTGGAAAAAATCCGGTCTATTTTCCGGATGAAAAACTTCTCCAGTGGCATAGACCTTACCTTCGACCCAGAAGTCGATTTTGTAAAAGGAATAAACGAAGACGTCGACAATGGCGTCGACGTTAACAGTAAAGGCTTTGATACAGTTGAAGGAGCCTTCAATATTGAAGTACTCTACTTAAGAGTCTTCCGAGTGGCATGCCAACACCGGACGTCTTCGAGGGAGCCTTCGATGACAATTTTAATGACGAATGAGTATCCAACTACATTTCATCGAATTTTGCCTCTGGTGTTTGCCCTGGTAGGTGTTTCTTGTGAGGCGGTGAGGATCCCCCTCAATGATTTTTCGTAGGATCTTTTTGTTTTAGATCTCACCCTGTCACTCTTAGCATGAGCAGGGGCAGGGGCATGGCTTTCAATAGAGTTCTTTGAGGGGGATCTGGGCCGCATTCTCAAAGATCTTTAACATTGAGGCTCTGAAAGCCTCCCACCTTTTTGGTGAATCATGTTTGGAAGGGCAGGTGATAACTTCCTGTGAAGACATCGAAGAAGAGGGAGACCAGTGTCGCCTTTTCTTCGACTTTTTTGAAGAAGGTTACTTCCTAGATCTACTCCGACCTTGATTTCTTAAATTTATAATGTCTTTCATTAGACTCAGCCGAGCCTTTTTTTCTTCTGGAAGAAGACTTCAAGGACTCCTCCCTCACCGTTATTTTACCTCTACGTTCCTTTATCGCTTTATTGGTCATCGCCTGACAGGAACCGCACTAGTCTATCCGATGGTCGGGACCGAGGCACCAGAGGCAATTTCGATGGGGAATTGTCATCGACATCGCATTTCTGACATTTCTTGAAGCCAGTTTTAGGCATGGAAGGGTTCGATGACGAAGACATTACGAGAACTGAAGCGCTGTTTTCTTGATGCGAAGCGAAAGCGATGATAAAGAAAAATTGAACCGAGGCCAACGGGCGCAGCTCGAGCCATTTATACTGCGGATGACGCTCGACTGATACTGCTGAGGGACATAGACGCCGCAGACTCGAGCAGAACAGCCTCTGATGGAGAATTCTTTTTCCGAAGCAGCAAAGCTGAAGGTAAGGATACATCTAAGATGAGGGATACGTGGGAGGACACAATCCATTTGAAACTGCGCGCGTAGGCGGTTATTCCGGATTGCTGGTGCTGAGCTAATCTTACACCAGTCTATAAAAAGGGATCAAGGATGTCACCTACAAACTATCGTCTTTCACTGCTAGATGCGACTAGCAAAATATTTGCAACCTTTATATTGTCAAAAATGGGTTGATTCAAACCCACTTCAAGGTATTTACCTGACCAGTTTACGAGACTTTTCTGCGATGGTCCATAACATCGTGTTGCTTGATACACTAATTGGAAAAGACAGGAGTATGGTGGCTCCACCCCTATATGTTTATCTGAATTTGGGCTTTTGACTCTGGACAGGGAAAATATGTGGCAGAAATTAATTGGATATGGCATACCTAATTGGCTACTGCAGTTGCTGATGCAACTGCATCAGCAAACACGTACAAGTAAGGTTGAGCAGCGGAGGGGCGGTGTCACAATTAGTACCGAACCTCAAGGCAATGGAATACAAATGGCTTACCAAAGAGAAGGCCGAGACCGCCAGTGGTAGATGGTTCCCTTTCAGGTCCTAATGAAGATGGCCCAGATTCAGGAAAGATTCTGCACCTCTATAATCAATAAACTTCCTAATGATGAACCGTGCTAGCTGCTAGTAATGGGAAAAGCCAGAGGAGTAAATCATTTGAAAGGGCGAGGGAGCCGCAAGAACAGGAACACACCTGGCTGGAAAAAATAGTATATTTCAGAAACTAACCTTAAGGAAAGTAAGACAGACCCTGGGATATACTAGACTAACCTGTAATTAAGAGACCCAAGCTTCTGTGGTGGTGGTGGTGGTGGTGGTGTAGTACGTCCTCACTGACTCTCCCTAGTAACGCAAGTTAAACAAGAGTAAGACTAAGGAACCCGTCAGACAACCTCCATACCCCCGGTCTTGGGTTGTGCCCTCTGTTAGATCTCTTACCATATGAGGATGAGAGTTGGCAGTCCAATTGTTTGTCCAGAGAGTAGTAGAAGGTTGGGAGAAACGAGGAAAAGGTAAGGATTGTAAGGGACTAGAACCCTTACGGCACGAGGGACGCACTAGTGTTGGGTTGGTGCACTGGGCGTTTATGCTGCAGACAGTCCAAAAGAGTACTGTGCACCGATTACCAATATCCGTGGACAAGGAGAGAGGAGGAGACTAATTGGAACTGGACCCTCCAGAATTAAACTGTTCACTGGTATTGTACAACGTGTGAGGTGTTTCAGCTCAGTAGAACAACACAGCACAGGATGACTCCAAGGAGTAAGATGGAGGTCAGAGCTGTTAAATGTTCAATGGTGCCCCAGGAAGGAATGTGAATCTTGCAACGTGCGAGGAAGAACGCACAAATGTTCAAAGGGGCCCCAGAGTGGAATGCGAGGCTTGCACTGTGCGAGGAAGAACACACCAAGTTTCAAGGGCGCCCCGGAGTGGTAGCGAGGTTTGGAATGCAAATTAGTCTGGGTTAAAGATGCAGATTAGTCAAGAGAATAACAAGGGGTTATCCTGGGAAGCGGATTGTGAGTAGAGCTTCAGAAGGAAAATCAGAAGCACTTGATTGCTGCATCGGAAATGTTTAACTAGCTTAATTTGACGCAGCCCTGAAGTGAGACATTACTAAAGAATTGTTTTGAGAATTGGATTGAATATTCCTCTTAGCGTGTCGGAAGCGCCCACGTTACTCTGAGCGAGAGCGAGTAACTGCTGGTGCGGCTTGAGGCGCCTAACGTGAGAGCGTAGGAGCGGCTGTGAGTGCTGGGTCCGCTTCTCTAACGCTGCATAGCCGGAAGCGGCGATCGCTGGTGCGCGGCGAGACGCGGATCGCAGGATCGTAGGACGAGATTACGCGGACCATCGAGGAGCCGAGGAGAGGCCCTGGGCGGAATATGAGGAGGTAAAGACCCGGGGGTGAGGTGTAAGGCGAGGTGTGAGGCAAGTGCTGTAAAGGGGAGAAATTGCGAGTGGCGAGCTGGGAGATAGTGATCTCCCCCCCCGCCTTGCAACACCTATCCCCTCCCGCAACGCCTATCCCCTCCCCGGTGAGCGAGTGAGCAGGAGCCCTCACGCGGGGAGATTGAGGCGTGCTGGACTGACTTGGCAGCCCTAAAGTGAGAAGCGGGTTTAGAGCCAGAAGAACAAAACCACGCGGAAGCTAGCCTCGCCGTGTACAGCTGTGGAATTTCTTCCCCTGCTGTAATACGCTGCGGCACGGTGGCTCCCTGTGGCATCCTGTGACACTTTTTGAAGTGGACTTGGAGTGGATCCGGAGACCGTGGGCTGTAGCCTTTGATCCAGGCTTGTAATTTATACCGGAGACTGCAGGCTGTAGCCTTTGATCCGGACCTACTAGCCTCCTGGGTCATTATACTGGTGGGGGGGGTACCAGTAAAAGGTGGAGAACGCTATATAGGCACCTCACCAAGGCAGATCTAGAGGTAAAACTTTCCCTGGAATCTAGTAGCAGCCCTTACTACCTTACCTGCTTAAGACTAACCAGCACTTTCGGGAAATAAACTCTCGAGGTGAAGCGAGCCGTAACGTAGACATGCAGTGGGGAAGAAGAGCACCCCACTCGATTTATAATCTACGTAAAAGTAAATCTCAACCCATAAAGGAACCCAAGGAACCCCACAAGAAAGGGGGCAAATCCAAAAAGAATACCAAATATGCTATCCCTGTGGTGCAAGGAGCCATAACTGAGTTATTTCCTGTGAACCCTCCTCCCGCCACGAATTCTACTGTTATTGAGGAAACGCCAGCACCGATAGAGAGTGGCGGCATTTCTTTAAATACCTCCAATTTCGAAGACATTGACAATAATTCCCTCTTAGACCTCTGTTTAACAATACAGAGAGGGATGCGAACACAAACACCCCTGAGGTCACCCAGTGGCATAACGCCATCAAAAGAAAACAGCATGAATAGTGTCTCGGGGGTGCATACCGGTGGGGGAATTAACGGACGTTTGTCTGCTTCTCCAAATCTGGTAATGGCGTCAATGGAGGACGAACCAGATAATGTGATGGAAGAGAACATCGAATCACAGCCAAGCTCATTACAGATAACGGAGCTACAATCATCAGTGGCTGCTCTTCAATTTGCCCTCAAAATACTTCTACAAATGTCAGGGCGAATTTTGGCCAATACTAATACCATCACATTGGCTTTAGAGCAAAAAGATCTCCTCCGAGAAGAGGCAGAAATGAATCTATCTGATGCTTTACAGACAATCGAGGAGGTTGAAGAACAGGAAGACGTGGTGGAGGGGGGTGAAGCACAATATGTGCCCAATAGTGAGAACATAATTGAGGAAATCCCTGTGGAGGCTGACGTTCCAGAGCATGAGCTAAGCCCCCGGTGCCCTCCCTCACGGAAACAACGAAGACTGGCAAAAAAGGCACTTAAAAACAAGACAGCTGCAAAAGGGGCCCAACCTTCTATAACAGCGCCCAAACCGGCACCTGAGACCCACTCAAAAAAGGCTAGGAAAAGACTGGCGAGAGTAGCTCAAAGGGCGGCAAAGGCTAAGGGACCATTAATAGACTGGTTGATACCGGAAGAGAAGACAATGGGAATGGACCCAGATGATGTTTCAGATCTGACTTTTGAGCCCGAGTTGGAAACCAGTATACATGTGCAGCCGGAGCCTCCCCCAGAAATACGGGCGGTGGAAGAACCTACCGAGCCCTTACTATTGGACCAGAAGTAGTAAGGGAAGGACATAAATATGACTCGTATTTGTTACATTAAGAATCTGTACCCAAGCAGCAAAAATCCCTGGTTGTCACGCTCGGAACTATTAACAAGATTATATCATATTCCTCAACTTCGTGTGCTAAAATCTGAGGATTTCCTGTTTGTAGAACCCCTATCGGGTCCCAACCCTAATGTCTCTGCCTTACATTGCATTTTTCCGACTACGACGCAACTCATCAGAAAACACAAAGATGATCTGAATGCAGTGGACATTGACATTGATGTGGACACGATGGAGAAGGTACCCTCGGATCAACCAGAGGACACTATGATAACAGCTCCTGTGGCTAATGTGCACAAATCGGGACTAGGGGACACTCCTGTGTTAAAGGAAATACAGCAAGTCCTGAAGTCACTTTTAGAATCTATCCCGCAACTGCTACAGAACCACTGATGTCTGTCCTTACTTTCTTGGAACTGCAGAGGCTTTTCCCATCTCCTGAGGTCGGAAGGCTCAGTAGACTTACTGTCCCAACATAGCTGTATATGCCTACATGGTCTCTCGACCCTTTACTGCTAGATGGTTTTGCTATACATCAAGCGTTTGCTAAACGGGGCAGCAAGGGGCGTCCATACGGTGGTTTACTTACGGGGGTATCGAATACGTTCAAGTCCCGAAAGATTCAATGCAAATCTGAGGAGCTGCTATTGGCAGTAGAGGTCGAACATTATGAGGAAAATGGCTCGGGAAGGTTCCTTTTAATTAATCTGTATAACCCCCCAGGAGAATTGTTTCGGGACTCACTACAAGAGGCAATACAAGACCTATTGTCTATATGGCTGCTAAGAACGGGCAATGTTGCGGTGGTGGTTATGGGTGACTTCAATTGCCATATGACGGACGAGACTAATATCTTCTAACTCTGATCTCAATGAAAGATGTTGGATGTCCCATAGAAAGAGGGAGGCTGAAGGATTAGGCTGGCTGCGATTGTTTGAAGCCTGTGATATGGCTATGATTAATGGCCGTACGTCAGGAGATCGGCCGGGGAGAGACACGTGGGCGAGTGGGATATCCACGAGCACATTAGATTATAAATTCATGTGCCCTGTGATGCAGAGCAGAGTAAGCGACATGATAGTCAAGCCTAATAAATGGAGCGATCATGCGTCGCTACAGTGTATATTTAATTTACCTACATCATTCCCCCTCCCCTGCCAACATCGGTACCATCCAAACTAACCTGGCAGGATCTAGAATAGTGTGGTCCGAGAAGAACATAAGATTGGCCACAGAAGCTCTGGAATCCATTTTAGAGCGGGGCTCCTGTGACTTCGAACTTATGACGGCAAATGAAATTGAAGTTCTCAGGTCAGCATGCCACGGCCAATAAAAAACATATGCTAAAAACTGGGGGTATAATACTCCCCTTTAATAGGGAAATCAGGGATGCCAAGAGAATTAAGAAAGGTAATCAGAGGCCTGAAATACATGAATTTATCGGGAGCTTTATACCGTGAAAAATTAAGAAATATCAAAAATCGCTATAAAGCGAATATTAAGAACATTAAGGCAACAGAGAAAAACACCAGAAATCAGTGGCTACTACGAGAATTTCTCGTGCAAATCGTTTGTATTTGGTCATTACTCAATGAAAATGGAGAGAAAGCAAAAGGCCCTTTAATTAACCCTATATGTGAGGAGACATGGGTAAAATTCCTACTAAGCCGAAATTCAGGGGAAGTGGAACCCATGAGCAGAGTAATGGAGAGGGCTCCTATCCATCCGCCTTTTGATGCATCAGCTGAGGCAATTCTGAATAAAATAGCTACCCTCAAGTCCTCCAGAGCCCCTGGCCCGAATGGCCTAGCTAATGTAGTGATTAAGAACCATCCTCTTTTCTGGGCCGATTTGATCTCTATTATTCAATAAGGTCCTAGCGCAAGGGATAATACCTCGGTCCTGGCAGACAGTGATTCTCATCCCTGTATTTAAAAAAGGCAGCCGTTCTGATCCTAATAACTACAGGCTTCTATCCATGCTTGATATTTCAGGTAAACTTTTTGCCTCACTATTGCTTTGTGAGATGCAGAAATGGGTAGAAGATGCCAAAATACTCAGCAGATTCCAATGTGGATTTAGACAGGATTTTTCCCCCTCACATAACCTCTTGGTCATGGAAATACTTCGAACACGGGCGCTTAGCAAGGGGCAGCCCCCGTTGTACGCTCTTTACATCGATTTCCAGGCCGCATTCGACTCCATCCCTCGGGAAAGGTTATGGGTTAAGCTAGAGAAATTGGGATGTCCGCCTGGGTTATTATACTATCTTAGATTACTACATCAAAATACTACGGTGCGCCTGAGGTTAGATCAGGACGGAATTATGACCAGAAATGTGTACCAAGATAGGAGGGGTAAAGCAGGGATGTGTCACTGCCCACCCTTATTTATAACTTATATGTGTACGATATTCCTGCAGTATTAGCCGAGGTTGACAATTGCCCCCCTAAAATTGGTGATGCATTGTGTGCTGTATTAGCATATGCGGATGATCTGGTGGTATTTGACAATACCATAGGTGGTTTGAGGCGTTCCGCTACTGCCCTATGGGATTATGCCAGGATAAACGGATTGACTATCAATCTGGACAAAACAAAAGTCCTTAGATTTACGAGAAGAGTTTCCCCGAGTAAATTTGATAGTACACCATAATCTTCTACCCTATGCTCCATCCTATCGCTATCTTGAAGTCGAAATTGAGCCCCTTGGTGATTACTTATGCAGACAGGGTCGCATTACTAGGGCTTTGCAAGCGATAGCATTTATTTCTGCCTTTACAAACAAGCAGGGTGGCTTTACCCTCTGGGGAACGCGTCACCTTTATATCCAAGTGTTTGCCCCCATGATCATATATGGCCTGGAGTCATTGCACACAGTAGACCTAGCATGGCTGCAAGTGCTGGAGGGCAAGTTCTGGCGACGGATATTGGGGCTATCCCCGGGGGTACCTATGGCCCTGATTAGACTGGAACTGGGCCTTCCCTCTTTGAAGGCTATGGTATTGAAGAAAAGAGCAGGGTTTTACCTTAAGATGATAGGTGGCACAATGAACCCCTTACTAACAGCGATACATCAGGAGGTGACCAAAAAACACTACGTCTCCCCTACATAAAGATATGACCAAATTCTTGGCTGATATCGGATGGACACAGAGGGGCTACTATTACTAAGGAAACCCTAAATGCGCTAAAGAAAAAAATAGACCTCTGGGACTGTCGAGAATTTTACACATATAGGCAGTCTGAAGACATATCAATTTGTGATATATAGATTATTCAATTATATGAAACCACAAGCCTATCTATGTCCCTCTAGAAGACTCAGACGCTTCATTATTTTGTTCCGATTGTAACAATTGCCTACTCTGTATATCAGAGGAACATGGGACAATATCCCGGTGTCTGAGCGTATATGCAGTCTGTGTAAATCCTCAGAATGTCTAGAGACAGCACGACATCTTCTCACGGAATGCCTATCTATGAAGAATACAATCCTACGCTATCTGGGGGAATTTGCGCACGACCCTAAAACCATATGCGAAATAACATTCTGGCGTTATTGCACTAACACCAGCAACATGCATCTATTTATTGCATTATATAACGTTTGGCAACAGGTAGAGATTAGCCTGGCCCAGGAACTGTAATAATTTCAAACACTAGGGATGCCAAAGAACTCACTGAGTAATCTTAATGAGATAGATGTTGTTTAAGGCTTAAAAATACTTAATTTAATCACATCCGAGATCCAGGCCGTCTTATGTAACCATGTGGATATGAATTTTAATGTAAATAGCTCAAGAAAAGTTGTTCAATTGTCCTTTTTTTGTTTTTAGCTGATTTTATGCTATATGATTATTAACGCATGCTTTTGGTATATTTATGAATTATGTATAATGTTTATTATTTGCAATATGTGTAAAGTTTGAATTTATTTTCAATCTATACCACATTAAAGAATTATTATTTGAAGTGAGACATTGCGGTCCGTGCCACGTGATCATGGAGGGGCGTGGAGCTCCTAGTTACCGAGCAGCGTCCCTGAGTACCGCCACAAAGTCACCATGGCAACCTGCCTAAATCTCCAGCAAGTGAAAACATCCTGGCAGCCGTTCTGTAACCAGACGTTGTGCTCGTGAAGCGGCAGAACCCCCCGACAGTAGTGAGAGCAGGGGAAGAGTGTGAGTGCGAGTGCGAGTGCGAGTGCGAGTGCGCGTGCGCGTGCAATCTTTATATGGCCAATCCACCTTCCAGAATGTAAAAAGCCTGCAGAAAGACGAAGAAATTCAATTGAGGATACCATCTAGCTAGTTTAATATAAGAACCTTGCAGTGCTAATTGACCAGAGAAAAAAAAAGTGTAAAGATATAAAACACGCCGAATAGCCAAGAAATTTCAAAGAGTATCTGCCCAGCTATCCTTTATGGTCTTGAGGCATTGGTGATAAGAGGATTACCACTGGCTAAAGATATTCAAAGAGAGGTTCTGGCATAGCATTCCGCAACACGATGGTGGTCCACTTTGAAATACTCAAATTGGAATTGGGCTTGAAATCCTTAGTCTGATTTGCCCACAGAAAAAGGGAGGCCCTGTATATTAAAGCAATTAAAAAAACCCAAATCCTGGATTCCAAGATGGCCGCCCACAGGTGAAGACACGTCTCCAGGCTCCACACCTGCAGGATTCAAAAGGTGTATAAAGCTGAATGCAAGAACTGAAAGAAAAGGCGTAGAAAGCCCATGGGACACAGGCATTGATAACGTCTGACAGCGGACCAGGGGGGCTCCCTCAACACGGAGAAGAGCTCCGAAGGACTGCTGTGCCCCAACAGTCCGAATTCGGCGGGAGCCCTGAAGTGAGAGGCCTGGAGGGGGATGGGCGAGTGAAGTGCCCTGCTGTAGGAGCCCCCGGGGGAAGTGAGTGCGAGCCCCTCCGAGGAGTGAATAGCCCCCCGCAGTGTGTGTTGGTGGCGGCTGCGGCAGGGAGGCTGGTGCGGCGCTCGGTGCGGGAGAGGCGGTGGAGGTCCCGCCGAGGGAGAAAGCCTGCCAGCCGAAGGAGAAAGCCTGGGGGAGCCCCTGGGGTGCCGCGTGATGAGCGGGGGATGGCTCAGTGATCCGACGGACCTCCAGCTGGGCGGGTGGAGGTCCTGCGCCGCTCCATCTGGGGGTGTTCCGCGGCCTCCTCCTTCCCCTCCGCCCCCCGGGGAAGACAACATAGTCGTCCGCTGGCATCGGAGAGCGGATCGGGAGCGGAGAAGCAGTTCCGTTGAAGTGGCCCAGCCGCGGCCGTGTGGAGGTGAGAGAAGGGGCTGGCAACAAGCAGGGTGCCCTGCGGTGCTGCCCGGACCTCGGAGGATCAAACGCGGAGGGATTAGCAGCAGCCGCGGAGGGAGAGCCCTCGGCAGGGGCGTGGAGCGTGGCTGGCTCCTCCTGAGACCATAAGCAGCAGAGTTGGACACAGAGTTGGAGGGCGCTGCCGGGGCCTCGGCCGGTCCCCTAGCCAAGAGTGAGCCCTACAACAAGAGCTGCCGCAAAGCGGTACACACGGAGCCCAGACGAGAACCCGTGAAGTGAGGTGGAGAACGAGGAGCCAGAGGAGGGTCCAGCGGCAGCTTGGGTAGGATTACCAGTAATCATCCAATATAAACGGAGAAAAGGGATACGAGGCCGGGTTACCAGAAGCGGTTTCTGGGCCGTAGCGGACACTGGAGAAGCAGCAACAGGGAATGGAGTCTCCCGAGTGAAACTTTGCAGCAGCATTGATTAGCCCATTGCCCGACGGGGAAGGGTGGACATCAATTGTCAGCAGTTGAGCCCCGCCACAATACAAGAAAGGGAACGGAGGGTTTACAGAGGACAGGATAAACTCTGGCCCAAACGGAGCAAACGGAATCAGAATCAGTAGCAGCTGCCAGGAGAGCAAGGTAGGAGGGCTCACTTGAGTCCCTTAACACACACATAACTAGGGGAGGAGGCCCAATAGCAGGCACCGGGCTGGAGCAGACCCGACGGCAGCAGGGGGCGGAGGCCTAGCGGACATTCATTCAGGACCAGCTGAACCCCAGGAAGTTAAAGGGGACCTAAAGGACAATCCTCCTCTGGGGGATAATGCTTCAATAGCAGCAACCCCAAATAATATAAGTGGGGGGAAGAGGCTGCAGCCGAACACAGATGCGCAGGTTGCCTGCGCCGCACTGTACACAATCCCATTAGCGAAGACGCACGGCCAGCCAACACCCACTTCAGAGACGGCAACACATTGGCGGAGAGCACAAAAGAGCAGAGTTACTTGTGATTAGCCTAGATGCCTGGCGCCAGGACGAAGAGTGCACCCCCAAAGGCGAAACGGTCCCCCAAATCCAGGATAACCATCTGGCCAGGTGTTGGAGTCACCAACAAACACAGGATCTAAACACACCGGCGCTGCCACAACGCTCTGCAGAGGTAATGTCGGATACATCCCCTAGCATCATAGACTCAAAAAGAGGACCTGCTGACCTGATTGAAGGGCATGGAGTCAAGGATGACGAATGCATTCCAGACCCAAATAGGGCAACTACGAGACGACCTTAAAACGTCACTATAGGAAGTCCGTAAGGAGATCAATGAGCTGGGGCAGAGAGTGGACACAACGGAAAATGGCCTCTCCAACTTCTCAGAAGAAGCTAAACAAGCCAACCAGTTGCTGGACCAGTTAGCGGTAGCTACAAACAACCTCGAGCTGCGGAGGATCTTGAACAGGTCATGCCGATCCACAATTCGCGCTAAGGGCCTACCAGAGTCGGTTCCAGATGGAGACCTGCGCGACACATTGCAGCAGGCCTTCGGCAGCCTACTACTAGTCATTAAGCCCGAATTCAAGAGAGTTTGATAGGATCCCCCGAGTGGGGCCCCGCAGACTGGAACCAGGAGCTCACCCTAGGGACGTACTGGTGGCATCAACATCTTACGCCCTAAAAGAAACTATTCTGAAAACAGCCAGAGCCACCACCGATTTGACAATCAATGTAGTTTGATACAGTTGTTCCAGGATCTGGCTCTCTACCCTACATAAACGGCGCCTGATGCGCCCAGTGATGAGAATTCTGCGGGATAAACCAATCCCCTACGGATGGTCGTACCCGTTTGGCCTTACATTCCGTTGGGTGGGAAGACAGAAGAAAATCAGCACCTGTGAGGAGGGCCTCGAATTGCGGGGAGTAGAAGAGAGCCAAAGCCGAGAAGAGTGGTTGGATTCAAAACAAACATCAGACCGGGGCGAACGCATGGGAATGGTCTAGATCTCGCAGGAGCAGACGTAGGAGAGAACCACACCTTGGAGGTCCAACACCTCGTCATGTCAGGAAACTCAAGATTGATAACCCGGGAAGCCCCGGGGTCTCCGGCCAAAGAGGCCTACAGCAATATCCTAAAATTAAAGCAAACGCATATACAGGCCTGCGGAGCAGGGAGGTGCGGAACCTTGGAACCCAAACCGAGACAGGAATCTTTGGGGACCGCTCAGGAGTAAAGCACTATATAGTGACCCTAAGCCCCAGTTTTTCTGGAAGGGGGGATTATGGGAAATCTTGGTCACAAGGGCTACATGGGGGGGTGGGGGGAGATGAAGGGGGGAGTTAGGGGGTGTGGAGAAGCAAAACAGTGCAAATGGCGGCATTATGAAACAGTAGAATAAAAAAGCAAAAAGCAGGGACGGGCGTCAGTGAGGGGAATTGGGAGCGGGCCACAGAGAGGGGATCCCCCATAGAGGAAGGATGGCAGAATCTAATGTAATTTCCCTGAAAGTACAGGGGTTAAATTCTCCGACAAAGTGGCGAGCCATACTGGAAAGGTTGAGGGCTATGAGGGCGTCTATTGGAATTCTGCAGGAGACCCACCTCCTTCCGAATGATGAGGATGTCCCACCGAGCTTTCCTACAGCAGTTTTACGCTCCAGCGGGGAAAAGAAGAGGGGAGTGGCTATCCTGATAGGACGGGACCTAGAGTTCAAAAAGTTACAACTCCGAAAGGATAGCGGGGGAAGGTACCTCAGGGTTAAGGGGAGAATAAAGGGTGTCAGTATACAATCCTAGCTATTTATGCCCCCAATGAACGGCAGGACGTATTCTTTTCGAACCTACTAAACCAGTTGGGCGGCTGTTGTGAAGGCCAGCTGATAATAGGTGGCGATTTTAATTGCGTCATGGACCCAGAGCTAGATAAAACGCCCGCCCACGGCGGCGGACCAAAATAGGCAGGCACTGGGACGTCTTTTCAGAGAACTAGGGGTCATTGAGACGTGGCGATTCTTTCATGAGGAGACCAGGGAGTACACCCATTACTCGTCGGTTCACCTGGGCTATTCCAGGATTGATATGATCCTAGTATCGGATACGCTAATGACCCAAATAACATCAGTAGGGGTGGAATACTGTTCGGATCATGCTCCTGTCATGGTGGGGGTGGATAGGGGGAGAGGGAGCGCGGAAACAGAGGACACCTTGGAAACTAAACAAAGTACTCCTGAAGGATATAGTGCTAAGGGCCCATATAGAAAGCACCATCAATAATTACTTTAAAGAAAATAACGGGGAGGTGGCCTGGGGGGGGGGGGGGAGGCGGAATATGGGATGTGGGGAAGGCAGTGATTAGAGGGGAGTTCATATCTCAGGCTGCAACATACTACAGGAATAGGTCCCTCATAACACAACAACTAGAGGGAGAGGTGAAGAAAGCTGAAATTCAACATCAGGCCCGGCAAACGAGAAAGTCCCTACGCAAACTTAGGAAAATCCGAGCCCAGCTCGAGAGTCACATGGCAGAGCACGAAGCCCAGACATCATTAAATGCGAAACAGTCATACTACACACATGGAGGCAAGGCAAATAGATTCTTGGCCGCTAAATTGAGGAGAAGGAGGGCCCAAAACTACATTACGCAACTATATAAGCACGGCATCCCCCACACAGCGGAAACAAAAAAGATGGAAATATTGGAATTCCAAGGAGACCTTCTGCGTAGAGAGAACCTGGACAGGGCGAAACAATATTCCTACATTCATTCAACCATCCGGCCACGAATCACGGAGCAAGAAAGGAATGACCTGGGAAGCCCGATCACAGCACAGGAGATCAGTGATGCAATTGCAGCACTTCCGATGGGGAAAGCTCCCAGTCCTGACGGCTTTAGCAATGTCTTCTATAAAACATTTCGCACGCAACTCCTGGCCCCATTGACCAAGCTCTAAAACACAATCAGGGAAGAGGGTCGAGTGACGCCAGACATGGGACGATCCACAACCATACTGTTAAAGCCAGGGAAAGACCCCAGTGAGTGCTCCAGCTATCAGCCAATCGCATCGCTAAATACTGATGCGAAAATATACACCAAAATCTTGGCAACGAGACTGATGAGGATCCTTCCGGGCATGATCCACGAAGATCAGGCAGGTTTCATCGCAGGTAGACTTACACAGGACTATGTAAGAAGAGCAATAGATGTAATAGATGTAGGGAGAAGAACGCAACAAGCCGTGGCCGCCCTGGATGCAACACAAGCATTCGACAGTATGGATTGGAGCTACCTGGAAATGGTGATGAGGCCTTCGGATGTGGACCGAAATCCATAAATGGTGCTAGCTAACTACCGAACCCCGGCAACTAGTCTCATGATCAACGGACAAAGCACAAGATACATCAAAATTCACAGAGGCACGCGACAAGGGTGTCCACTCTTCCCGTTGATATTCGCGATGGCAATGGAGCCATTTGCCACGCGGGTTAGGCAGGCCGCCGAAATCAGGGACCTGAAATTTGGCCAGACAACGCACAAAATTGCGTTATACGCAGATGACATCATGCCGTTTATGAAAGACCCAGTAGTAACGATGCCCCGAGCAATGTCACAACTACAGGAATTTCAGGAGGTTTCCGGATTTACCATCAATCACTCGAAATCCAATGCAATGAACATCACGGAAAAGAGGCGATTGAGCACTTCGAGAAGACCTTCCCAGTGTCCTGGGTGAAAGACTCACTGGAGTATCTGGGGATCCGCCTAACGAGCGACCCGCATAAGCTATACAAAACGAACATACCCCCCCTATGGAAACAGATGCAGGACTATATGCTCAGGTGGGAAAACCAGGAACTGTTGTGGTTCGCCCGAATCCCGCCAGTAAAAATGATTATCATCCCCCCGTCTCCTCTGTGTGGTGGGAGCCATTCCAATGACCATTCCTCAGGCCAAAATTAAAGAACTGCAAAATGCGATATCCAAATTCATTTTCAGGGGAAGAAACCTAGGGTCCAGAAGCACATGTCGCGCCCTCTGCTGCTTGGAGGCCTAGGAGTGCCAGACATGAAAGGCTACATATTGGCAGCTTAGCTAGCCCCAATGTTACGGTGGGCTAACCCTGAGAATTATAAAGGCTGGTGTCAAATGGAGCAAGCGGCCACAGGAACACCCCTAAAAGCCCTAATATCCCTGAAAATACAGGACAGAGAGAAAGGGGAACTTCTCCTGGAAGCGACGAGGTGGTCCCTGCTCAACTGGGATACTGCCCGGAAAAGGAAGGGAATCCCACGAGGGCTAGGCCCCAACTCTCCATTAATGTACAATCCGGATTTCTCACCGGGCCTCCAAAAGAGGTTCTGGGCCAGATGGACAGGAGCAGAAGAACCTACGCGATTTATACATTAACGGCTCCCCAATGTGCTTCACGGAATGCCAGCAGAAATTTGGCCTAGGTGAAAATGAGCGCTTCAGATACACACAGGTCAGGCACTGGATAACTCACCCAACAGTGAAACAGGCAGGTACAAGGACACCGTCAGGCCTGGAGCTGACCTTACGGGAAGGGCAGACAACGAAAGGAGTGACTAGACTTTACAGACTACTCTCCACGGCCCAAGCGGAAGAGGTGCTTTCGTACCAAGAGTGCTGGGACAAAGACTTAGAGGTACCCTTAACAGAGCAAGAATGGAGCCAAATCTGGGCGAGAGCACACGGCACCTCCAGATGCACCACAATCAAGGAACCGGCATATAAACTATACCTTAGATGGCACCTGACCCTCCCCCCCACCGCATCCACAAAATTAACAGGTCCTATTCACCAGATTGTTGGAGGAACTGCAGAGCGAAAGGCGACCTGTACCACATGTGGTGGACGTGCCCCAAAGCAAATGTCTTCTGGAAAGAAATATTGGGTCACAAAGACATTACATTACAGGGGTGGAGTTGCCGATGTCCCCGAAAACGATACTGCTGGGAGTGCCTATAGAGGGAAAATACGCAATGACAGGGCCCAGAGCTACTTTGATAACTCATTTGCTATCAGCGGTGAGAATGTCCCTAGCACAGAATTGGAAGGACGAGTCAGGTCCACAGACTGCATGGTGGTGGGTTAAGATCTGGAATGTGATGATGGAGAAGATATGCGCCCTCAATGCCGGAAAGTACACAAGGTTTCTAATAGGGTCGCCCTTCCATGACCTAGTGAAAGACAGATGCCCATTACTTCAAGCCAGGTCAACTCAGGAACATGCACATTATTTGACTCTTAACTATGTTATACCCAAGACTCATTTTCCTCACCGGGAGGTTTTCTCGGTTTGTTCTCTACAACCCAAAAGTTGGTGTTGAAATGTTACAAGTTTGAGGGCATAAAGGGGGGGGGGGGGGTAAAACAGAAAACACTGAGGCTAACAGACAAATGGCACCCTGAAGAGTATACAACAGGTGGTGTGCAATATTGTACCAGACTATACAGACTTGACAAGGGGTAATGTATTTGTTTCGCTGTTAAGTTGTCGTATACCTTCGATTAATAAATAACGTATAAAAAAAATCCCCCTCTTCTGAATTTGTTGGGGAGGGTTCTTCTAAATGACACTGACAACAGAATGGAGGTTTATAGTAAAACGGTTACAAAGCTGTTTGAAATTATAGCGTGGTCGCCTGATTGGGATGATGACTTATCGGCTAAAGGCTGACTGAGCACAAATTTGCCATGAGGCACTGGCGATCAAACACTGAACATTAAGCCGCTTTAAAAAGGTATAAGACATCTGGGACAATGCAATATTCCTATTTTAGGACACAAAGATCTCATAATTTGTCCCTCAAGTGCAATAAGATTGATATTGTTCATGGGGATAAACCAACTTGCTACTTTAATGACAAGGGGCCCACAACTGCACACATCCCTCTTGAGGCTAGAACCTGCCAAATATGCAAATCTACACAGTCAGGAGTCTAATTAGGCATGTGAAAACCGCTTTTAAAGAAATGGGACCCCTATATTATGACGAACCTGAAGTAGTGTGTAAAAATAGGAAGCCATCTGTAGTGACGAGTTCTGGCTTTATTACCCAAATTCTGGAAATATTTCACTGCATATTCCTTTTTATAGAATGTGGCAGAAGATGGCATCAAGGTTTTATTTGCAACAAAATGGCAGCATTTGAAAAGGTAAATGTTTTTAGAATTAGATCTTTCAAGAGATTAACTAAAGTGTCTTTGAAATATTTTAACATAAAATATACTTTGTAGTGTGGGCATTAGTAATGTAAAGGAAATGCTAGCTAAATCGTTTTATCATGATCTGTACAAATTGCACCAATTGGTCTCAAGTTTTATTTGTGAATGTGTTTTATGATGAAATGGGATATTTATTTTGATTGTCATACAGGTAAAAAGGTTCCTTTGGCACCAACACAAATATAAAAAAAACGATTGTTCATAAATGCTTTTGAAATTATGCACCTTCAGAGAATTTCCTTTTATGCCACCATTACGATAGACAACCCATGATCAGAGATTCGTGGAATGGTTAGCTATGTACAAGTGCATTTTTTCCTGTTTTATAGCCTTGGGAATCTGGTCAAGAAAATGCTAGCTTTCGCTTGAAAGTGTTGGGTACAAACATGGTGTAAGAAGCCAATATCGCAGAACTATATCAAGCACATTTACAGGCGTGGTCACAACAATTGTTATTGTTTTATTTACATTTCTGAACTCCGTTACTGCAAGTTAACTAGAAACACTATCAATACAAGGGAAAATAAACAGAAAAGATTTCTTCCTTCACCTGGCAAGTACTGTTTTTTTCTGGTTACAATGCAGTAAAATTAATCATACTTTATTTGCACTGTCTAAAATTATACTCTACATTGTTAAATTGGTTTATTATGTTCGCTCTACACTAGTAACGCCTGATAAACTAGAGTGTGATTAGAGTTTGGTAAAAGTAGACAAACATTTCATGTTTTAGGATCAAAGGTTGAAAGCAATTTCCTGAATGCTGAAGTTGGCAAAGGCCTCAGCAAGGGCTCCGGGCCGTTAAGACATCTGTGTGAAAAGGCAAGGGGGCAATAGCCATTTGCACACTGGGATGCCAAATGTAGATCCGTCCTCTGTCCAAACTAACCTAATTTGTCCCAGACACTATTAAAACAAAATAAGGCACAAGAGAATAACTCCCTTCTCCTGTGGAATGATTCTCAGCCAGTTCAGTTCAACATTGTATTCACAGATAGTTCTTTGCAACTACGTTTCATTAAGTTGTATAACTCAGATACTGGGCTCTGGTACTTTTTGCAATTCTCTTCCACCATGCTTCTCTCTTCGCCTACATCTTCTCTTTGGCGATTCCATTTGTTCCTATTTTTATCTCTGCTTGTGGGAATTCCTTTCTTCCCTTCATCAGAAGTTGTGACTATTTCTACTCAATGTCCAATCATTTTCTTAATTGGAGCATTAGAATTGTTCCAATTATAACTCTTTCCTCAAATATGTCCAACCCTTCGTCCTTACTGGGACCAGTGTGACCGAAGGAACAAGTTACTTACCTGTAACTGCTGTTCTCTAGCATGGGTCTGGCATGGATTCACATGCTCATGAATATTCCCCGTCAGGCCGGGAATCCTCGGTAAAGAAAGAAATCAGTATCAGTTTCGTTTCTGATCTGTCTTTTTTTAGTAGTAACCAATCACTGATCTCTGGATCATACTGCCCCCAGCCAATGACTGCCTTCTACCAAAGCCCCTCCTCTGGCAGCCATCCTCAGATTTGGTAGCACGTAAAGTGGCAGTATGACCAGGTGAAGAGCTGCAGAGGGGAAGGAGGGAGGGTTTGTATGTGAATCCATGCCAGACCCATGCTGGAGAACAACAGTTACAGGTAAGTAACTTGTTCCTTCTCCAGCATGGGGTCTGGCATGGATTCACATGCTCATGAATATAAGAATACATAGCAGTATACACATGCACAACCACGGAAGGTAACAGGCTCAACATTAAGCAATACAACAACTCAACATTAAGCATCTCTTACCTCCTCACCAGGCTCACCTTAAACGAACAGGTTGCGCAGCACTGCTTGGCCGACCCTGGACTCTTCCCTGGAGTCCCGATCGACGCAGTAGAATCTTGAAGGTGTGCGTCGACCTCCACGTAGCAGCCCTGCAGATGTCCAGCAGGGGCACACCAGACAGGAACGCTGTGGTAACAGCGATCGCTCTGGTCGAATGGGCTCTTGGACGGCCGGGCAGCGGTTGGTTTGCCAACCTGTGACAGTGCATGATGCAGCCGGAGAGCCATCTGGAAATGGAGGTGTTCGAGAGAGACTTCCCTTGATTCACAGGTCCAAAGTTCACAAACAGCTGTGATGTCTTCCGAAAACTCTTTGTGCGGTCCACGTAGAACTTCAGCGCTCTAGCCACATCCAGCGAGTGCAAAGTCCTCTCGGCCGGAGACTAAGGCGACGGGAAGAAAACTGGCAACACCAAGGGCTCGTTGAGGTGGAAGTCCGACGGCACCTTGGGCATAAAGGAGGGGTGCGTCCTCAGCACCACCCTCGTGTCGTGAAAAGTCAAGTATGGAGGCTTGCAAGATAGAGCCTGGATCTCTCCCACTCGTCGTGCGGAGGTGCTGGCCACAAGAAATGCTGTCTTCAACGACAGTAACTTCAACGGCGCCGAATGCATAGGCTCGAATGGGGCACCCATGAGCCTGGTCAGCACCACATTGAGCTCCCACGCCGGGGCAAGGGCCTTCACCGGCGGGAACGATCGGAATAGTCCCTTCATAAATTCCTTCACCAGGCGATGAGACCACAAGGACGCCTGTCCTGTAGTTCTGGTGTATCGGGAAATGGCAGCCAGATGTATCTTGGAGGCGTGAGCCAGTCCAGCTTTGGCCAGGGACAGTAGGTACGGCAATACTTGAGGGGCCGTAATCCGCAGAGGGTTAATCTTCTGTGCACGGCACCAGACAGAGAACCTCTTCCACTTATGTCCATAGCATTTGAGAGTTGAGGACGCCCTGGCTTTTCAAAGAACCTCTCTGCAGTCAGCCGGGAGATCGTATCCTCCAAACTCTGGTGCTGCAGGAGCCAAGCCTGCAAGTTCAGCGACTCCGGGTCGTGATGGAGAATGGCGCCTCCTTCTCTGGAGAGAAGACCCGCGTCCGTCGCCAGCTTCATAGGTGGGGACGCTGACAAGTCCAGAAGGTCCGGGAACCAGATCGGTCTCGGCCACGCCGGTGCGACGAGGATCATCCTGGACCTCTTGAGCTGGTTGATGAGACTGAGCAGCAACGGCAACGGAGGGAACGCGTACAGGAACAGGCCGTCCCAAGGGAACGAGAAAGCATCGCCCATGCTCCTCGGTTGTGCGAACCTGCTGGCGAACCTCTGGCACTTGGGAGTTCGTTGCAAACAGGTCGATCTGGGGTTTGCCCCACCTTTGAAAGAGCCGGTCCACAAGATCGTCGTTCCCACCTGCTGTGCCCTTCTCCAGCCAGGCGGCGAGGCGGGAACAACGATCTTGCTTGGTCCGTTCCGACAGGTTCTTGCAGAACGCACAGTCCTTCTCCACGTGAGTCTTGTCCTCATTAAGGCAGTAGAGACATCTCGAATGCTCGTCCACCTTGAAAACATTTTGCAATCTGCATCCTGGGCAGCTCCTGAACAGCTTGGATCCGGGCGCCGAGCTTCCCTTGTCCTGGGCCATGTCCGTTGAGGTAGGCCACAGATCTTCTGAAATCCTCCAAGAAGCGTAACTCGACGAAAACTTCACCCTTGAGGGGCAAGGAAGAATTCCGAAACGGGTCCCCGTTATCGGAAGTAGAAACTGTGGAGCTTGAGGCTCGATTAACCGAAAAAATGAGAAAAATCTCCTGATAAAGCGCAAATACACAGTAAGAGCTTGAGAGCTAAAACATGAGGACTCCCAACACTTGAACGTGCGGTAAAAATCTGGGGATGGCTGCCAGGGGAGGGGCTTAGGTAGAAGGCAGTCATTGGCTGGGGGCAGTATGACCCAGAGATCAGTGATTGGTTACTCCTAAAAAAGACAGATCAGAAACGAAACACTGATTTATTTTCTTTACCGAGGATTCCCGGCCTGACGGGGAATATTCATGAGCATGTGAATCCATGCCAGACCCCATGCTGGAGAACCAGTAATTTCCAAATACTTCATTCTTACTGGGATGAGTAAGACTGTTCCATTAATGAGGTTTCCCCTTCTCAAATACTGGTTCTTACTGGAACCTCTATTCTTACTGGTTCCAGTAATAATGTTCACTCCTCTCACTTTGTTCTTACTGGGACAAGTTTAACTGCCCCAATAATGATTCTCAGTACATTTTATTTTCTTACTGGGACGAGTACAGGTGTTTCAGAAATGAGTTTTTTTTCTAGTACTTCATTCTTACTGGGAGTATGAGGGTTATTGTAAGGATTCCCAGTCTTCTCTGGTAGCTTTAATCCTGGACCCTTACTGTGACTAGTAAGATTGTCCCCTTTGTTAACTCTTGTATCTTCCACTTTGTAATAAATGTTTCGCAATGTACTTGAATGAAAGGTTTCGGCGCAGTTCTTGGACTTGGGACTTGCCCGTCCACCAACTCTTGGTCATGCCACCACCACTCTCGTGGGTGCTTGCCGGACCCTTCCGGGTCTTCATTCTCTTGCATTGGGCAGCCACAAGTCATGTGACTCACACCAGCTTCCCTTCAGGCTTGGAAGCTGCCCGTCCCAAACTCCTTCAACTTCCCTCTTATGGCTCACTTGAAACTCGCAGGCTATGCCCACTGTTGGCACAACTCCTCGATTCATGACATGGCCGCAGAACTTCAGAGGTATTACATCAAAGTCCTTTTTTCTTTATCTCAGTGCCAGAAAAGTATTCCTTCTCCAGGTTATTCACAGGTTTTACTTGGGAATAACAAATATCTACTGGATCTTCAGGCGTTCCTCTGGTAGATGTTACCAAGGGATTGGAAGTGGCTTAGGGAGTTCCTGTTCGGAACGGGAGTACTTGTCCCCAAGTCGAGGGGGCAGGTGAGGGAGTCTCACCGGGTGAGGTCCTGCGTGTAACGCTCACCTGATTCCCGTAGAGGCGCCGGTCTTGACTGGGCGTATACTGTATCTTCAAAGGTGATGTGTAACACACGGCTGGCTCTTTGGGCTGGACCTCTGTGCACTGTATGTCTGACTCGAAGGGTAAGATGTCTTAGGTAAGTGAACGCCGTGCTCTCCATCTGCCTTGGGGCAGGGTGCTGTAACCAGTTTCTTCACTGGATAAGGGGAGCAGGCCTCTTGACTTCAGAGGACTGCTGTCCGTCGTTTACTGCACGAACGGTAAGTTTCGAGTAATTCTAATGTCTTTAAAAGTCTTTAGTAATGATGTCTCTTGTTTTTGCAGGGTTCCGGCGATGGCGGATGACGGGCTGAAGTGAGTTGAAGATGGAGCCCGTGTGATGAATGGAAGCGCCTGGAAGCACGTAAGTAAGCGCTTGTTGCCTGCTTCACGATGCGCTCTAACTGTCTTTTTATTTTGCAGGTACAAGTTCGGAGCGGCTGCAGGGTGCCGGAATACCCACTGGGTTAGATGTGGAAAGGAGTAATGGCACGTGAGTATTAAAGTTCCCCAATGTCTTTAAACGCACCTTGTTTTGTCTTTCAGATGCGGGATGCAGCGCCGAAGGCCTCCAGAGCGTGCGAAGAGTTGGTAAGCATTTGTCTTTCAGATGCCGGAATGCAGTGCGAAGACCTCCGGAGCGCAAGAAGAGTAGGTAAGCCTTTGTCTTTCAGATGCCGGAATGCAGCGCGAGGCGTTGGTGACAGCCGATGGACCAGGTAAGTGAAGCGCTGTCACTGAAGACCGTAATGCTAACCTGTTCTTTGTCTTTATAGGTGTTGCTGAAGACTGGATTCAGGATGGTAAGCCTTTTTCCTTAGGCCCAGGATCAGATGCAGAAGACCCGATGAGCGTTCTGCTGCAGAGGATGCAGAATAACGCAAAGCAAGATTCATCCATCGGGTGTGGTTTAAATAGCCTCCTGTAGTGCTTAGGTGTCTCCTTCCACAGCCACGCCTAGGTAGGAAAAGAGTTCCTGCTTTCCAGAAGAGTTCCAGTGTTCTGAACTTAGGGAGTGGCTCCTGCCCCACCCAACAGGAAAAGTAGTTCCAAACAGAAGAGGATCAGAGGCTCAACTGGCAGGCAAGTAAGCCGCATGGTCTGCTGCAGGTAAGTCCACCC
The DNA here is from genome assembly GCF_040938575.1 of Ambystoma mexicanum. NCBI lineage: Eukaryota > Metazoa > Chordata > Amphibia > Caudata > Ambystomatidae > Ambystoma > Ambystoma mexicanum. Next base: position 858,942,189 of record NC_090930.1, on the reverse strand, counting down.
AAGCATTATGAGCCCGGCGCTTCCAGCGCCAGGACTGGGTCCAAAAGGTCCCAATTGGGACTGGTTGGCACTCGGAACCTGGGTTATGGATCTGCTTCCAAGGAAGTTGGGAAAACCCTGATCTTTTGGAAGCAGAGATCATGACACTGCGTGCCTCTACCCCTAGAGGGGTATTGTATACCGGACTCACCCCCCTAGCCTCACAGGGAAAGGATGGGGAAGAAGGGACTGAATTCCACAATTCATCACAGGTTGCTCAGATCTTAGAACAACGTGCAGGAGAATTACTACAGTACTGCCAGATTGTCATACCCTCTTGCATTTTTACTACTTTTTCCAGATTTCTTTACATAAAAGTATTTGAATAATCAAATGGAGGCACAATTGGTCTTCTGTGAGACAATATATTTTTCCAATTGTAAAACTGTCATTGTGAGGAAAAGCAAGCATATGAAGGAAAGGGACATAATCTTTATCATTCAGCAAATCATTTCTCGCAAGCCGACATGAACATAGGAGTGCTAGATAATACACAAAGTTTCAAGTAGGGCATTGCGAAAAAAGGCTTTGTTTTACATGAAGATAGCGGGTTGGAACGCATCATTTTTACATTCAGTATTTAAACAGGAAGAGTGCAGGTTGATTAGCTCCAGCCAACTTTTCGGACAATACTGGGTGGTTGCATGAGCGTAAAGGACTTGTCCTCCCCAAAAATATCACTTTTCTAGGTATGAACTAAGCTTAAAAACTATTTTTTGCAGTCATAAAAAAAGTCTAAGTTCCTGATAGAAATGAAAAAATATGAAATCTGAAAACCACCACCTAGAAGTGATTAAATCTTGAAGCATGAAGGCTTTTATTTGCGTTGTTGGGCTGTGTAAAGAGATTGGGTCTTGTAGTTGTGGATATCCACATTATAAACACAGGACACCATCAAGTTAAAACTGGAACAGGAATAGTGCACGGAAAAGAAAATGTTGCCGTGTAGAAACATGGCATGAAAAACACATTGTTTCATTTGGCCCGGTGCCATAATACTAGCATCCCGTCTGATGGGGCCTACAGCCAGCATTTCATGACAGGATCCGGCAGGCTACGTGTGCCCATTTTTTTACATTTCTAGCAATACCAACCTACCAGAACATCTATGAAATGTAGAGGTCGCTATGGCTATCTGATCAGGGCAGACCATTCTCAAAAAATGAAACAGAATAGTTAACATTGGTGTCAAGAGAAATATTTGTTTCATATGTTTTTATTGAGAGTAATCAATTACAATAATTTTATAAACTCATGAACATTTATAAACAGCATCAACAGTTCATCTCCCCCTATCTATATCAGACACCGCAGTGCAGCCCATCTACAGGACCAGAATGTGCATCAACTTTCTCTATTTTACATACAGGCATTATACCTATGGATATCCAGCTTCAAAGACAAACACTTTTATAAAATTGGACTTTGCTTTCGATTCCGAAACCACATCACAAACCCAAATACTTAAACATTCAGCTCAGCATATATGATGCTCCTGAGAGTTGAACTGTCTCCACAGGAGAGGAAGGTGCAGATAAACAGTGGGCTGGTCCTGTCGTCTCTCCAAAACCAAGGACTATTATAGTGTTTGGAGACTGCATAATAATAATAATAATAATAATAATAATTTGGCACTTATATAGCGCTACGAACCCTCAGGTATCTGAGCGCTGCTTATTATTACCCACGGTGTGTGGTGCTCATTTATCGACCTCGGAAGGATGAAAGGCTGAGTTTGGCCCCGCCGGGATTCGAACCTGTGTTAGCAGACTCTGCACGGATGTCAAAGCGAGCGCTCTACTCGCTGTGCCACTTGACCGGCACAGAGTGCTAGAGAACTATCAAGGGCAGGAAGAAAAATAGGACAGCAAAGGTTCTCCCTTTACTTGCCTATCTAAGGACCTGTGCCTAGTCCATGCTGGCAGACTTCTTCACAAAGCTCCTTTTGGACCGTGTGGCCAACCTAGGTGTCACATACACGAATCATGCCGATGACTCAGGTTGTCCTCACGCTCTCAGCGTGCTATGAATAAGATTGTGAACGGATTAACAAGATTTACTTGGAAATCCAGGCGTGGATGGCAGACCACAGCACCTGCCTCAATGACGAAAAAACTGAGCTCTTGATAGTCTGCTCTCAAACACGCCTTAACTAATTAGATTCCCGCTATACATCCATAAACATCGATGGAATCCCGTTCAAAGTGGCCAAAGAAATCAAAACCTTGGAGGGTATACTTAGACTCTACCCTCTCTCTCAAGAAGCAAGTGAATGCCACTGCCGCCTCCACAGCCTACACCAACAAGCTAATCAACACATGCAAGTAATTCCCATCGCCTAGTAGCTGCATTACCTTGGCTAGGGGCTCTAGTGTTTTCCAAGCTGGATTACTGTAACACCCTCTATCTAGGCACCTCCGTTAGGAACCTCAAACTCCAGGTCGTCCAAAATAATGCCTTAAGATCGGCATTAAACATTCCAAAATCCACTCACATCACTAGCTTCAGACAACATGCCCATTGGCTACCAGTACAGGACAGAATAGCTCTTTGCACGCTCGTCAACACCCACAAGTGCCTCTCAAATTCCTCCCCCAAATACCCGGCAGATAAAGTCAAACACCAACCAACAAGACCAACTAGAGCTGCGTACTCACGCAGCCTCGCCGTTCCCAGATTCAAAGACAGGTACCTTCTGTATCAGGTACATGTATGTATCAGGTACATGTATGTACATGTATGTATCAGGTACATGTATGTACATGTATGTACGTACATGTGAACTGTCTTATTACCTGATAGGTAATACCAAAGACAGGTAATGATATAGATGTATTCAAATGAAAATCAGTCACAACTTTAGGAAGGAAAGGAGGAGGAGTGTGAAGCACAACCTTATCCTTATGAAAGGTAAGCAACAGATGTTGCACGGACAGAGCTTGAAGTTCACTTACACGCCTTGCTGAAGTCACTGCGATCAAAAAAGCAACCTTCCAAGAAAGGTACTTCAGATTGGTCTTAGCCATGGGTTCAAATGGTTTCTGGTATAAGGCAGTCAGGACCACATTTAAATCCCACTTTAAATGTGCGTACAGGTGGAAAAAGATCTAATAAACCTGCAAAATGCCGTTTGATGGCTGGGTTCGGCAAAGAAAAGGAACAGGTGTCAGTGGACAGTTGGGCGGCAATAGCCAACAAGTACATCCTACAAGACATGAATGCCTGAAGCAGCCAGATGAGAAATGAACGAAAGGACAGTGTCAATCGTAGCATGTCTGGGGTCTAGTCGCTTAGCTGAACACCAGTGACAAAACCAGAGCCACTTGCTCCTATACTAGGAGCTCGAAGTAGGCTTTGTGGCCGCTTTGATAATGCGCATATTGTCCTTGGACAGGTTAAACTGCGCTAGGGGCTTGAATTCAGGCACCAGGCCGCCAAGATTAATGATTGTGGGGAAGGGTACCACATCTGCTGATCGCACTGGTGAAGCATGTTGCGAATCAGCAGCGGTCTGATTGGAGGACAAAATCGGCAGATGCTGAAATTCCGAAAACCAGAATCTGGTTGACCACCAAGGAGCTATGAACAGGAAAGTGCAATTCGATGCATTCCTGAGCTTGTAGAGTGACCGATGAATCAGAGGAAGAGGCTGGAAGCCCTCATGCTGTGCCACGGAATCTCGAGACCATCCCCCTAGAGGGGAGGCCCTGAGACCGTTTAAACACGTAAAGAGGACATTTCCTGTTTGTAGCAGTCACAAAAAGGTCCACTTATGGAGTGCCCCATTGGCGAAAGATGTTGGACCTCCATGTTCAGTTCCCACTCTTAGCTGGCCGCTGTCTGTCGGCTGGGTGAGTATGCAGTCACATTGAATTGCCCCGTCATGTGTACCGCCAGTAGCCAAATGCTGTGCTGGATGGCCCATTCCCAAACCTGAATGGCAAGGTCCACAAGAAGTGGTGACTTGGTACCACCCTGCTTGTTGATATAAAACAGACACTGAGTTGTCCATGCAGACACAGACCACCTGGTTCATGATGGATGGTTCAAAAGCTTTCAGTGCCATAAAAACAGCCAGGAGTTCCAAACATATGAACCTGCCTGTCCTGCGGCATCCATAGATCGAAAACCTGGAGATGATCCATCGTTGCGTGCCACCCCAGAAGGGAGGAGTCCATGGTAATGGTCACTTATGGGCAGGGCTCCTGAAAGGAGGCCCCCACTGTAAGATTGTTGGTCGAGGACCACCATATAAGGTCTGCCATCATGCAGGATGGAACTGGGATCATCTTGCAATCCGAGTCTGAAGCCTGACACCAAGAGCTCCGAAGAGCTAGCTGCGTGCACCTCATTTTGAGACACACAAGAGGAAGGGCAAGCACGCACAAGGCCATTAGGCCCAGAAGTCTGTCATGTGCTGTGACTGGATGAAGAGTTGACACGTGGAGAATAGATCCGCAATCCTGTCCGCCATCAAATACACCCTGGAGTCGATCGTGTTCGAACGGAAACCCAGGAAGATCAGGTCTTGGGACACCGTCATGGAAGATTTACGCCAATTCACCGACAGCCCAAGATCGAACAGGAGCTGGAGGAGACATTGGAGATTGCTCAAAGCCATCAGAGGACAAGGGCTGCGTAGGAGACAGTCCAGATACGGATATACATGAACACCCTGTAGCCGTAGGAAAGCTACCATGACCGACATCCTCTTCGTAAAGACGCGCAGCGCCGAGCTGAGACCAAACGGGAGCACACAGAACTGGAAGTGCTCCCCTCCAAGGGAGAACCGCAGATATTTTTGATGCGGTCTCCTCATCAGGATGTGGATATACGCGTCCTGAAGGTAGACTACACTTAGCCAGTCGCCCTTCCGAATCGAAGACTTTATTTGGCAGGGTGGGATCTCGAATTTCTCTTGGGGGAAGAGAAAGGTTGAACTGGGAAAGGTTGAGGATGGTGCTCAGACCATCCTGGTTGAGTTTGGGCACCATGAACAGTCGAGAGTAGAAGCCCTCCCCCTTGCTCCCTGAGGGGGACAGGTTCCACCCCCGAGGTCTGGAAGCTTCTGAACCTTGGCTCTGAGGGAGGGTGTCCCGATCTGTTGAAAGGGAGGATTGAAGAATGGGGTATGGGGAGGGGCAAGAGAAAGCCCGCCCGAACGAGCGATGGACAAAACCCACTGATCCTCAGTGCTCTGCCACACCTCCAGATGAGACGAGAAATGGTCTGCCACTCCTCCAGATGAGACGAGATTCGTCCTCCCACCGGAGTCTCGTGCGACTGAAAAAATATTTTGCAGACTTGTTGGCAGGGAGACTATCTGCCCCTAGAGAGGAGGCTGATGGCTGAGAGAGAAAAAACCGACCACGTTGCTGTTCGACAGGTTACACCGACCGGAGGTTCAGTCCTACGCGCCAGGCGGTCCTGGAACTCCCTGAAGACATAGGATTGAGATTGAAAGGAAGGTCAGAACTATCTTGCAATTCCTTCGAAAACTTTGTCGCATGGAGCCACGCTTGGCGGGAGGTGTCAATTCCCACCATCAGTCCTCGAGCTGAGGTATCAACATGGTGTGCCACAGCTTCCAGGAGATCTTGTGCCAACAGCCTGGCATCCGACAAACCAGCCTTTAAGAAGTCTAGCCTATCCGCAGGAATGCACTCCTGGCAATCAGCCAACTCCTTCCACAGCTTCATATTAGCTGCCGCCAGGATCAGCTCGGTATTTGCTTGGCGAAGTTGCAGTGCTGAGTTGGCAAAGACTTTCTTACCCAAGGAGTCCAAAATCTTGTCTTCCTTGGAGAGAATGTGAGCCGCAGCCATAGAGGTTGCAGAGGCAGCTTGGATTGAAGCGTGACTGCAGCTACCACCGTCGAGGAAGGGAGATGACAAGACAGCAATGCCATCCCCTCGGAGGTGAGAAGCCTGTAACGGGCGTTGATTCTCTTATCGATATGCAGCCCGGTGTGGGACTTATCCCAGAACGTACAGGCCGCACCCAAAACGTCCTGAAGGAACAGGCCGGTATGCTCTTGTGGCAACAAGGTGAATGCTGCCGAAAGCACCCCTTCCTGCAGAGCGGGGGCCTCAGGTACTGGAATTTTGAGGAGGGCCATCATATCCAGAACCCGGTCATGGAATGCTCCAACAGAGCAGGGCTGCTCATCGCTATCCTGATCCACTTAAGGGTCAACCAGTGAATCGGAGGCAGACGGCTGGGCTGCCACAGGTTTTAAAGTACTATCCCGCTCTACCAGTGTCTTCTCTATGGGAGACAGGGGGGGTAAGGGAGGAAGACCTGGAGACGGAACAATAGGAAGAGGTGGTACCACCGAAGGAGCCACCGGGGTTGAAGGTGGCGCTGGAGGTTCAGGGTAGATTTCCTTTAAAAGGCCCTTAAAGTACTCTTTCATAGGGTCAGAATGCATAAGCCTCTGAAATTTCCTGAAAAATACTTCCTCTGATGAAGGTTTAGGCGCTGGGGGTAGGCAGAGGCCTCATTTGAGGCATACCCCCACAAACGCAATGAGGATGGTTGCCAGGAAGGCCCACCACCAATCGGAGGGCGATGCAGAGCTCAGGATGGCGGGTTACGGCTGCATGCAGTACCCAGTGTAAAAAGAGGACAAAATGTTTTCAATTTTGATGCTTTTTAACAAAAGTGCTCCGGTCCCCGTCCCGAAGGACGGAATGTCCCATAAGTATGGAGGAAAGGGGACGGAACATAGGAGTAATGACATTCGCACCAAGAACAGGACACGAATCCCAGAAACTCCGGCATAGGGCATAGACAAGAGGACGAAGAACATGGAACCAGAGCAGGAAGAGTAAGGACAAGGGAACAAAAAAATAATTTCCCTACGATGCAAGGGCATCCGACCCGGACCGTGCTGAGAAAAGGACTGAAGGGTGATTCACGGGGCAGAGCGCAGAAAGGCGGGGCTATGGTTACATGCGGTGGCCCCACAAAAATAAAAAAAGGACAAATTATTTGTGATGCTTCAAAATTGCTATGGTCCAGTCCCGATGGACGGAATGAACCAACAGTATGGAAGAAAGGCAAATCCAGTTGCAGTCTGAGAATGTACATAAAGGATGGGGTATAAAAGTGAAAAAGAAAACCACAGAGCAGAGAATTTGCAAGCTGAAACGTTTTTGATTCTCGCGATCACGCTTTCATTCAGTTTAAAATAATCATCAAGTACATTCTCCAAATAGGAGCTACAAACCATGTGAAGGCTCACCTGTCAAAGTCTCCGGTTATCAAAGGAGGAAACGGTAAAGCTGGCAGTGTTGATCCCAGACGTACAATATTCTTAACCTTCTCCTTGGATCCTGAGGTTGCTGGATGTGGTTTGTTTTTCTCTTTTTGTAAATCTGGCTCCTCTTTAACATTAACTGGTGTCTTTTTTTTCACTGCTACGGGTGCTTGTTTAGCAGATTTGTCAACAGCAAGTGGAGTGCTTTTTTCCTTCAAAGACTCAATGGGTGGCTTTTCTTTCACTTTATCCACTTTAATCTTCTCTTGTACTTTCTCTACTTTTACTGCAGCAACAGCACCTGAAGGAGACTGGGTCTGTTCAGTTTTTATTTTTTTCAGTTCTTTCATGCTATTTGTTTGAGGAGACGGTGTGTGGGGAGTCTTGGTTTTCTTAATCTCCTTCACTATGTTGGTTTTAGGTGAAGGCGTTCGGGGAGTCTTGTTCTTTTTCCTTTCCTTCAAGTTGCTTTTTTGAGGTGAAGGTGGTGTCTTTTCAGATTTTTTTTTCAGCTCTTTTTCACTGTTTTGAGGGGAAGGAGTTGGGGCATTTTTGATTTCAGATTTTTTCTTCTTCTCCTTCACACTGTTCGAATGTTCCCCAATGTCCACATTCACTTTAGTGGGAGTGGATGTGTTAGAAGCTTTTGCATTAGCTTTCGCTGCTTCAGCTTCTCTTGCTTTTTTGTACTTGTTCAATTCTGCAGCTAGGCTGCTTTTCAAGATTAATGTGCTGGGAGAAATGCTCGAATGGCTTCTGGATCTATGACGGCTGCGAGATCTTGAATGCCGTGAAGTACAAGGGCTTCTGCTTCTCGACTTAACTGCTCGCCTACACCAACAAATAATATTTTGTTAGGGAATGCTGTACGGTAAAACATGAAGGCTAAACACGTTGAACAACATTTCTGTAACAGAACACCCACAGTTAGACCGAGCGAGAGTGACAAATACGGTTTGCTTTAACACTGCAAGGGGAGACCCATTTAAATTAAAGCTTTCATTTTGTGGAATTTTAATCCATGGGGTACTTCTCACTTTAATGCAAGTCACAAAAATCAATAGTTTGCCACTACTCGGCCCCTTTGAGGAATAAAACTACTCTGCTCACTTCCAGTCAGCTATTAATGCTAGGAAGTGTTTGACGTTTGAGAAATTGAATCAATTTTGAGTGTATATTGGGGACATATCACCACTCTTCAATCAGATGTTCAGAGTATATGTAGTGAAGAAAGTCACAATCAACTTTTGTGACAGAACAAAAAGGGGATACCTCATTAAACGAGCATTGACAAAGCCAACAGTTTTGGATTTTGGTTAGGCATAGGATAGGCATTTGCCAGACACTGCAATAGTGGGACTACCTGGCCATGAGATAACAGCTGGGAAAACGTGGGAGCACCTGGACATGAGAGAAGTGTCTAGAAAATGCCTACATACAAGCAAAACTATTGGCTTTGATAATGTTTCTTTTTAACAGGACTTGGTACAAGGAAAACATGTGAGGACACATTGTATATAAATCAAGTGACTGAAGGCCATTTATCACACCAGAACCACATTTATAGCTACAATTAAGACATAGAAGACTGATTAGAAACAACACTGGCAAGACGTATACATTCACAATGTTTGGTGTTACTTACCACTTGCTTGATCAAATGGATCCCAGGAGGATCTGTGTGGGGAGCGGCAGGTTGTGGGTGCCAACAGCCATAATAATTAGCATGGCCGGATCATGTGGGTGGCAAATAGCCAAATGCCCACAAGCTGTGTCCCGCTCCTCACATCCCACCTCCTTATCAGCACTCCCAATGCAATAGTTTGTTGATAGGCGCCGCACAAGCACCATGTATAAGTTAAATCAAAAAAGGAGATGGCAAATATGCACATGGCAAATATCTTCCCACTCACCGGTCAAAAGACAGCTGATGTCTTTATGCAGCAACATTAACACTCTGCTAGAAACCATTTTTCTTTCCTTAATTGCGTTTGATCGTACACAATGCCTCAGGTTCAAAAACCACGTCTTAGCACATGATACTACTCTGCATTATTCCCATCCTCCTTAAAACAAAGGCCAGCAGCGAAAATCAGAAGACACAAATAAGCCAAGTTGTTTTTATATGTGTTTAGCTGCAGAATACTCCGGACTCTTCCAATTTTCAATTCATTCCATGTTCATTTAAAGCCAGCATCTCTAAATGGACATGATAGATTTGCTTCTATCCCTCCCAAGTCAGTGACTCAATTACTAACTCAGTGAGCGCAGACCCAGGAGGATCTCAGCCACCAAGGAGGTGAGTGCTTGAACTTTAACCCGGCACTAGCCATTAGAAAGTGATAAAAGGGGGGTGAAGCGGAGAGGAGGATCGTGTATGTAAGGGGGCAGAGGGAGCGTGTATGTGGGGGTGGGCCAACATGTGTCCCGTCTAAGCCTTTATTATCAGTCCATTCTTTGAAACCCCTTCAAGCTGCTACTGGTGTGGGTTTCCAACATTCTGAGAAAATGTCCCCCTTAGGGAATAGAATGGCAAAGGGGAAAAAAAAAATATAAAGGCTCCATTAACTTCCAAGGAATTGTGAATTTGGAGAACACGATTAAACAGTCATGAATGTGGAAAATTCAGCTTCAAATGCACTAATGATGTTTATCATTTAAGGCAGTATACCACTACATACCCCAAGGTCCCTTGATTCTTCCCGTTCAGAGACACATTCTGCTCATCTTCAGTCTCATTGAATGCCCACCATCCTACAATTGTCATCTAAAAATGAGGTTGCCGAGTATTCTATAGGCGGGGTTAAGATTGCAAGTGGCAAGCCAAGTATCAAGTCAATTGCCCTCAAGTACCCACATGCCTACAGTACCCCATATTTTAAAGGCCAAGAGGCGGTTCTCACTGCTAGTAATGAGTGCACATTTTGAAGACGGATTTGCGTTTAAATTTAGAGAATGCAGAGTTCATGGAGAGACATTTACCCATATTTCTGAGTGTAAACATTTTTTTCTTAACTAATGCATACAATACCTCCTTTAAAACGATCCTGAAAGGAATGCCATACAATCCCAACTCTCCTCCAAACAAAACTGGTTGTGAAATGGACAGTCCAGAACATACAAAAGGGAAAACTGAGGTAACATTTTGTGTTCTAGAAACAAAAGTTGTTGAAAAATGTATGCCACATTTTCTTCCATTTTTTTCTCATTCGACCAGACTGATCATGGAGGCCAAATTAACAGATCTGTCACAGGTGAAAAAAAGGCATTGTTAAAAGGGCAAATAAGCACTTTCCAGAATAATCTAGGTCTCAAGCCCAGGGACCGTATCTCTCTAGGACTGAAATCTCTTCACTGGCTCCCAGTGGCTGCGAGGATTAAGTTCAAAACCCTCTGCATTGTCCACAAGGCCTTCTGGGGCCTGGGGCCTAAATACCTTCAACTCTCTCTTCCTAAATATCTTCGTTCACGAGCCCTTCGCTCATCCGTCTCCAACTCCCTCATGGTCAGCCGCTTCTCGAAGCAACGAGCTGGGGGTAGATCTCTCTCCGCAGCAGGGGCCTCCCTCTGGAACAGCCTTCCTGCCTCCCTGAAACTTGAGGAGAACCATCTCCGGTTCCGGAAGCACCTCAAAACCTTCCTCTTCGCTTCTGCCTTCTCTCTCCCCTGCTAAACCTGCTTAACTCCCCACTGAAATTCTGCACTAAACCTGCATCTTGGCCACTCAGCGACCTCGGTCCAGGGCCCAGCCACTCTCCACTTGCACTGCCTCCCTGGCTCCCCCTGCACTGTGGGACTGTCACTGTATCCCTACAGCCCCCTTCCTAGCACTTGCTCTGCACTTACCTCGCACTTGCCACCAGCTGGCCCTTTTATTTATTATTTATTATTTTATTACGCTACTTACCGTGTACTGCACTTTCCCCCCCACCTCCTCCCCCTGCACTTTCTCCTTTTCCCCTTACCTCTGCACTTGCCCGATCTGAATGACACCTGGCCTAGTAGGATCGTTTGTCTGTCTTCCCCTTGTTTCCCTCCCTCCCTGCCTCGTCGCGCCTTGAAACACTTGTGTATAGGCGCGTTACAAATACCATATCATATCAAGTTTGTATTTATAAAGTGGCTCAATAACTACCTCAAAACTATCTGAAGCCATTGCCCTAGACTTGAAAACCCGAATTGTAGTAACACTTATGTGCCTACACCATGACAGTTCAATCATTGCCTCCGTCCAACTGGTATACACCACGCTTTGAGGCCATGAGATTTCCATCTCCAATTATCAGGTTGATTGTGCAAAACTTGTAACCCAAACACTAATAGCACTCATGTACCACAGCCATGACCAAGCTTGATCATTGCCCCCTCCAGATATGCACTACATCTGTCCAGGAGAATACTATCCTGCTTCGCTTATTCATCTAGAAATCTTTGAGCAGAACTACATACCGAGCACCTACTAGCACTTCTATATTTCCTAGTCCTCTACATGTGGAAATGTATTTAGCAGAAATACCAACCTAGGGACCCTCTAGCAGTTATATTGAAACTATATGATTTGGGCCTGATCTGGTTGTCATCGCCCAACAGACCACGCCAATAAGCAATTGTAGACCCAATAAGCCACAGGGAGGACCTTCGCCTAATAGCCACGAACGCCCCTGACAGACACTGAAAGCACATCAGGAACAGGGTCCCCCTTGAATCCACACAGACACTTAAACACACCAATATGCTAACTCTTTGGCACAAACAATAGAACAAAGCTATACCCCTCCATTAATTCAGCCTAGCTGCACATATACTTATCCACCTCCATTCTCACCCAAACAATCGCAGCTATACCCCCATGAAAATCTGCCTAGGTGCACACAATTCCATTCACCACCGGAATGCAGCTACCCTAGTGCAATTGGCATTGCTGCACACTTTCCACTGTTCTCACACAAACACCCCACCACACCACCTAATCTGTCCTGGCTGCACACATACAGAGTGCACCCAAGCACTATTTACTACACTACTCTCGCCACAGACCTGGACTACGATCCACACGGGTGTTCAACCCACAGCGCTTTGGGATCATACCAATGGTAAAAGGCACTATACATATGACAAATAAAAGCCTTATAAAAGTTGCACACTGTTTTCAAAGATTTAAAATGGTTATCCTTTAATGGATCACTTTCTGCAATGTTTCACACTTTCAAACTGCATCTTGGCATGGCTGTAAGGAGTCATTTTGAGACCCAAGAGTGATGTTGCAAGAAAAAAAAAGAAAATAAAAGGCTAAAAGTGATATTGGTCCAAGCCTGAATAAGAGCCAGGAATTGGTGCGGAGGAGTGTCAATGAGAAGTAGTCGTTTCTAAAAGTGAAATCCCATGTACCTGAGCCCCTTAAAAGACAAACGTTCGCAGACAACCCTCTTCCTTCACTGTTGATTAATTTGCTTTTAGTGCCCTGAATTTTGGAGTTGCATTGAGATGAAAGGAATTCTACTGTGTGCACACACACCAGGGCTCACAATTGTAAAATTTGCACTCGCAATTAGCTAGTAATGAACTGTAGGGGTGTAAAATGTTATGCTGTGCATATGTAGAGGGGGAGGTGGGACAAGTGACTTTTATGCCTTGTTAATGGCTTGGAGCTTGAACACCCTTATTTACAAGGGGTTCTGTTTTTCTCTGAGATGTTTAGACAGAATCATCAGTCTGAGAAATAGCTCAGCAGGTTCTGTAGGCTAGGCACTGTCGTGCTTGTAGCCCCGTGTGGTCTTGCACTCCAGAGCAACAAACGTGACCCATATCTGCCTAGGTGGTTTGTCATATGCGTTTGGCTTTCAAGGACCCCATATCTGCTTTTGGCATGTTGAAAAAGTCAAGACTCTGGAGGGTCAATGAAGCCTTCAAAATATCTTTACATCATCTTCTAATTCTTGAGTTAATTTATCAGGAAATCAAGGCTTCGATAAGGTCTAGATTAAGGGGTGAGTCCACAGACTCTTAGCAGAGTTAGAGAAACAGGGCTGTGTAATTGTTTCTCCCCCCCCCCCTATTACTTAGTCTGTACACCAGTCCTGTGCGGATTAACTGAAAACTAATTTTACTGAGGCTCCCGTAGTTCGTGGAATCTCAAAAGTGGTATTGAGTTAGGCAGACAATGCTGTACTTCATGCTTGAACAGCAAGGTCACAAGTTCATGTACTTAAGAGAACTGAAAATGAATACTTTAAAAAGGCAGTGGTCCTGGCTGGTTAATGTAAAACTTGGTCTACTTTCAAAGTAACATCCAACTACAGTTTTGACTTTACCTAGGTGTGGGGTTCTCACACAATTGGCACAGGAATACTTATGTGACCACACTATGAATTGCAGCAAATTGTTAGTACACTACTTGGGGTATACCTTTTCTTTTAAAATGCAACAAATTGACCTTTTATATCACACTTCATGCGGTTATCAAAACAATGCTGCTCAGTGTTTTCTTGCTTCGAAAACAAGCATGTTGCCCCTGAGCTATAACCCCGTCTGCCCGAGTATCCAACAACTTACAACATAGTGCAAATTCACCAGGGCAAACAACAAGCAATTGCTTTGTCGGTCTCCGAACTTTAGGATATTCCTATCATCCAACAAAAGGACCATGCCATTTTTAGCCATGTTCTTAAAAGTTCCTACCTCAGCACCACGGTTTGCGTTTCTATGTAAAAATGTCCCCTGCGAAAAAGTCGCCAAGCAATCAATTTTTTCCCCAGAACCAATTAAAGGCCTCCCAGAACCCCTTAAAAGCCTTCCCCACAGGTAATTATTACTATTCTAAATCCAGTCCTAGAATATTTGGTGAAAGTGCTCAGTTTTCTTGGGAGTGCAAATTTGGATAAATGATCACCCCCTGGCGATCTTTTCCCAGACGACCATCACTGGATAGTCTGTTAGCAACACACAATTAAATCAAGAATAGATCACAGATCTCACATTGAGGCCAATTCGCATGATAATGATTTTATGGACTAATCAAATGCAGTGCTGCTACATACAATTCTAAACATTTTGCTGAGGGACTGGGTACTTCTAATCCCCTGGTTGAACTATTTAAGATTTTAGCATCAGTGAATACTAAGAACTTTACTATCCAGAAAACATTCGATTTAGAACTGGTGATCTGGAATTAGGCTTTTGAGAGGCAAGCAGGAAATGATGAAGTGGAGTTCTCCAGCATGGGTCTGGCATGGATTCACATCATCATGAATCCTCGTCAGTCTGGGAATCCTCGGTAAAAGAAAAATAGTTTCACTTTCGTTTACAAACCATCTTTCTCCTATAAACCAATCACTGAGCTCTGGGTCAGACTGCTCCCAGCCAATGACTGCCCTCTCCCGAAGTCCCTCTGGCAGCCATCTTCAGATTTGGTAGCACATAAAGTGGAAGTATAACCAAGAAGAGTCTTAGAGGGGCAGGAGTGAGGGTACGCATGTGAATCCATGCCAGACCCATGCCGGAGAACAACAGTTACAGGTAAATAACTTGTTCCTTCTCTAGCATGGGGTCTGGCATGGATTCACATGCTCATGAATAAAGAATACATAGCAGTACATGCATACATAACCACGGGAGGTAGCAAGGCTCAACAGAAGCAAATACTCTTACCTTTTCACCAAGCTCGCCTTGAAGCAAAACAGTTGCGTAGCACTGCTTGGCCGACCCTAGGATCCTTGTTGACACAGTAGAACTTCATGAAGGTGTGCGAAGACCTTCACGTAGCAGCCCTGCAGATGTCCAGCAGGCGCACACCAGACAGGAATTCTGTTGTCGCAGCGATCGCTCTGGTAGAATGGGCTGGGACAGCCCGGCAGCTGTCGGTTTGCCAACCAGTGACAGTGGGTGATGCAGCTGGAGACCCATCTGGAGATGGAAGCCTTCCCATGGTTAACAGGACCAAAGTTCATAAAAAGCTGAGATAAACTCCTCGTGCGGGCCACACAGAACTTCAGAGCAAGCGCCACATCCAAAAAGTGCTGTCCTTTCAGCCAGCAACAAGGGCAATACCAAAGGTTCATCGAGATGAAATTCCGACTGAACTTTCGGCATGAAGGAGGGGTACGTCTGCAGCACCACCCTTGTATCATGGAAAGTCAGATAAGGCTGCTTGCAGAACAGGGCCTAGATCTCACCTACTCTCCTGGCAGAGGTGATAGCCACGAGGAAAGCAGTCTTCCCTGAAAGGTACTTAATAGAAACTTGATGTATAGGCTCGAAGGGCCCCTTCCCACCAGTCCCCCCCCCCCCCATGAGCCTGGTCAGCAGCACATTTAGTTCCCACGCCTGGGCAGGCGCCTTCACCAGCAGAAATGATCGAACTAGTCCCTTCAGGAACTCCTTGACTAGACAGCCAAAGTGACTACCATCCCGGAGACCTAGGGTAGCGGGAGGTAGTCGCCAGATGCCCTGCCTTAGCCAAAGATGACAAATACAGAAGGATCCGAGGGGCCATGGCCCTCAACGGGTTACGCTTCCTTGACCGGCACCCAAGCTTCCACTTACGCCTGTAGAACGTAAGAATCAATGATGCTCTGGCAAGGACCTCCCTGCAGTCTGCAGGCAGCTCGTTAACCCCCCCCCCCCACCCACCCCCCAAAACTCTAAAGGTGCAGGAGCCAGACCTTCAGTTTCAGCGATCCTGGTGCAGGATTGCACCTCCTTCTCTGGCGAGCAGATCCACGACCAATGGCAGATTGACTGGAGGTGACATTGCCAGGCTGAGAAGGTCGGGTACCAAATCAGCCTCTGCCACGCTGGGGCGACTAGGATCATCTTGCACCGGCAGTTTGAGTTGACTGATTACTTGTAGCATAAGCAACGGAGGGCACGCGTACAGGAACAGACCATCCCAAGGGAAGAAAGCGTCTCCCCCCCCGTCCCCCCTCACATGCTCCCTGGCTGGTGGAACCTGCTGGCGAATCTCTGGCACTTGGAGTTTGTCGCAAGTAGGTCGATGCGAGGTCTGCTTCACCGGAGGAACAGGCTGCCCACTTGATCCTGCCGAAGTTACCACTTGTGCAAGAGCGCAGCTCCCTGCTGAAAGTTGGCGACTGTTTGACTCCTGCCTGGTGAACCTGCATGAGAAACATCCCGTAGGCAACGGTCCAGTGCCACAATTCCTGCGCCTCTCTGGAGAGCGCCAGGGATCTGGTGCCCCCCTACTTCCTGATGTAATACATCATGGTGGTAGCCATGAAGACCCTCACCACTTTGCCCCTAAGGGACGGAAGGAATGACTTGTGGGCCCAAAACACTGCCTGCAGTTCCAGGATTTTTATGTGTAGCTGCTCTGCCTCTGGCAGCTACAGGCCTCTGGCGTGGAGACGTCCTGTGTGGGCTCCCCAGCCCTGCAGGGAAATGTCCGTCGCCACCGTTTCCTGGTACATGGGCTCTGAAAGCCTCTGCCTCTGGCCATGTTGGAGCGCACGCCCCACCAACTTATCGCTGAGCACAATCCTGTCCTTGAAGCTTAGCTTCCGGACACCTGGATCCAACGGGAGTCTACGAATTCCTGTAAGGGAGGGCGGGGGTTCGCATCCACAACCCGCAGAGCCGGATCAGATAGATGAACATCATGCCGAGCAGCGACTTGAAGGTCCCCACCGTGGCAACCTTCAGTGCCAACAGCCGTTGCACCTTGCTTAAAAATTGCCGTTATTCTCTGAGGGAGCCGCCAGGCACGCCAGTGTTCAGCCTGGACCCCAGGAACAGCACATCCTGCACAGAACCCCACATCCATCCGCAACCGGACGATCCTCTGTGTGATCAACGGCGTTGTCTCTCGACTTGGCCCGAATGAGCCAGCCGTCTAGGTAATGGTACACATGTATTCCCTGTAGGCACAGATGGGCCACCACTGGGGCCAGGCACTCCGTAAATACTCTGGATGCCGACTTCAGTCTGAAGGGAAGAGCCTTGAAATGGTAGTGTTCCCCTTGTACGACAAAGCAGAGGAACTTAAGATGGTGTCTGAGAATGGGGACGTGGAAGTACGTGTCTTCTAGACCCAGAGACTATAGGAAGTTGCCTTCCTCCAGTTGGCCGAGCACATGCTGCAACGTGACCGAATTTTTGGGACTTGATCTACTTGAGTCATCGTAGGTCGAGAATGGGCCTCCAGCCCCCGGTCTTCTTTCTTACTAAGAAGTATCTGAGCCCCGGAGCCGCTTCGGAACCAGCTCTACCGCCCCCTTTAACATGGCCCGGACCTCTAGCCACAGCTGCTGGAATCTGCAGACACTTCGCTGAATCCCCAAAGTGTGTCCGTGGGCGAGAGTGTCCAGCACCCATCGATCGGTGGAGAGGTTTTCCCCACACGCTGATGAAGCTCGCCAGACAACCTCCCATCATGGTGCAGGGGTGGTGGCCCGACGTCCTGGCCGATTCAATCCTGCTTGGAGGTCGGTGCACCACCCCTTGGAAGCCTGGACTAAAATGGCAGCCACCTCTCAAGGCCTTGGAAAGACCCATGTAGGCTTCCGGGGTTGTGGAACGGGAGGGTTGACAGTAAGAGGACAATCCTCCGACAAAACCTTTCGATCTGCCCGACTTGCCTCCTGAGGAACGAAAGGACAGTGATGTTGCAGCGTGCCCAGGGCACGGCCCATCTCCGTGTTGGTCTTGATGTCCTGAATAGATTCATCAATGGCCTTTCCGAAGAGGTTGTCTCCGTCGAACGACATGTCCAGGACCCTCGTCTGAACTTCTTGCCTGAAGTTGGTGGCCTTCAGCCAGCCATGACGATGGATGCAAACTCCATTTCCCATCTGGTGGAACCCAGTGTCCGTAATGTCATGGGCCACAATGATGGCATGGTCCGACGCCACCTCACCCTCCTAAAGGATCTCCCGCCTAGACCGGTTTGTCCTCGGGGAGGAAATCCAGTAGTGGAGCCATCTTGTACCATAACTCCTGGTCGTACCTGGCCAGGATCGCTAAAGCAATCGCCGCCTTGACCGGCATTGCCACTGAGTAGATAACCTTCCTACCCACAGCGTCCAACTTCATCACCTCGCTGTCCGGGGGTAATGGAGGAAGAGGACTGGTTGGCGGACTCCTTCCACACAGCCGCCGAGACCACTGAATCTGGTGATGGCTGTGACTGCAGACACTTGGGTGCAGACTCTGGTTTCGGGGCCGATGCGCGGTTTTTCAGCAGCGCCAGGCCCTCAATTCCAGACTTCGCCCAGGAGGGGCACCGCCAGAATGGTCTTCCTCTTCGCCTTCTGGTGTCGATACAGAAAACCCTACTTTGTCTCCTCCGGCGTGAGCTGGAAGAGTTTTGACGTGCGGACGACCATTGAGTGGAATGAACCTACTTCGTCCAGGGGGGGAGAGGGGGGGGGGCCTCGGAGGCGGAGTGATGTCGATGTCCATCGTTGCTGTATCCGTGTCTGTCTCCCGTATCCCTATGGGAGTGGGCATATGTGCTGCGGTTGGTGAGGTGTTGAGTGTGGCTTCCTTTTCTTCGGCGGTGGTGGCCCGGTGTCAACAGGGCCGGTGCAGTCATCAGCATCCTCTTCTGCATCTCTGACACCTGCATGTGGAGTCGAACGAATGTCCGGAGACAAATCTCTGGGGAGTGCTGGGGGGAGTAGGCTCACTGGGCCCAGTACCTACGTAGTCGTCCCCGCCGGCAGCATAGTTGCCACCTCCGACGTCGACCACTGCCTCAATGTTCCCGTCGTCCTCCCCAATGTCCTCTGGGATTGTGGGGACAGAATCCATATCCCTTCATCGGACTAAGAAAAATCGGTGCCCTAAAGAACCTCCACGCCCCCCTCCTTTTTTTGAGTCCTGCTGGGTCGGTCTTTGGCTTAAGGCGGCATCCTCTTCTCTGGGGTCTTTTCCACTGGTTTGGCCGAAGCCTCCTGCCTGGGAGGAAGGGCCACTCTGGCCACACGAGCCCGGGTCTGCCACCTTTTCGCCTTTGAAAGAGTGGCCGCCACCAACTCAATTTTTGAGGACCACTTAGCCTGGATCACTTCGGCCTTCATGGGCAGGTCGCCCTGCCGCTTGTCCTTCTCCAGTCTCTCCCGCAGCTTCCCAGTGGTAGCGGACTTCCTCTTCGACGAAAATCTGGAGCGGTTGCTGGAGACCAAGGCCGATTGAGAGGCTGTGTGTGCCCTGCCCGCTGCGGGAACCGCTTGAGCAGCGACCCCGACGGAAATTGACTCCCTGTGCTTGGCCTTGTCTTGGGCCCCCACGGGTGAAGCTCCCACAAAGGACTTAGAATCTCGCTCTGACTGGCCAGTTGAGGCATGCCTCTATGAGCCACACTGGGTAGAGGCCTTGGTCTTGATCCACGCCGCCAGCCTGATGTGGCGATCCTTCATGGTTTGCTTGGTAAAGCGAGAGATCTTGCAATCCTCCTTGTGCGTTGGGTGAAGAGCATAAAGGCACTGGGAATGCTTGTCCTCCACGAAAACATTTCTCAAACCGCAGCTGGTGCAGAGCTTGAAGAGGGATCCTCGGTCCTTTTCCTCCGACATGCGGTGTAGGCCTGATGGCCTTCTGGAATGTTTGAAGTAAAACACTTGTCGATTCTGCCATTGAGGAGCGAAGAAAGATGCTGACAAACAGATCCCCCATTTGTTGGATGAAGAAACTATAGAGCACACAGGCTCGATCAAACAAAATAAAATGAAATTTCACAGCAAAAAGGCGTCAAAACCACAGAAAGCTCTAAGAGCGAAACACAAGGACTCAACACTTAGATGTCTGGTAAAAATCTGAAGATGGCTGTCAGAGGAGGGGCTTAGGGAGAGGGCAGTCATTGGCTGGGGGCTGTATGACCCAGAGCTCAGTGATTGGTTTATAGGCGAAAGACAGATTGTAAACGAAAGTGAAATTGTTTTTTACCGAGGATTCCCGGCCTGACAGGGAATATTTATGAGCATGTGAATTCATGCCAGACCCAATGCCGGAGAATATAGAACATGCTGCCATTGTGCCACTTCAGACAGGCTAACAGTTCAATTGGATCCCAAGGGCAATGACATTTTTATTGGCTAATGTTTAGCCGTTTGCGTAATGGTCTTGTCCTTGCTAGGTGGGACTGTTCCCCAAATATCCTGATAACCTGCCCACATTATCTGCCAATGAAGAAAGCACTATGCACTTTATACTCATCTGCCCATGGTATTTAGAGATCAGGAGAAAGACTTCAGCCGATAGTTTTAAGATCAGAAAAGTTCATGCACATGATACATCAATGGCATAACCAATCTTAAATCACTTTTGCACATGGTTTCACAACATCAAAGTTAGATATTGCCAGGAGATGGGACCTATTTAGCTCCTGGTTATAGCCAAGGGGAGCCTGGTTACTTTAAAACCAAGAGCTACTTGAGACTGCCCAGGCAAGTGGTACCATACAAACATAGCCATCTGATATTAACTGCAGGTGTTGGTAATGTGCATAAAAGAATAAAGGGCACACCTAAGGCACATTTAAATCATATTGGATAATCTATAATGGGCACAAAAAGAGTTTGCATCTTGCGCACAAGTTAGATTTGCTGCGCTCTATGTACTAGCTCCTGGTCGGCCAAAAATAGCTCCTGCCTAATGGGCCAGCACTGATACCCAGGAGCTACTTTTTGCTCCTGGTCAACCAATCCAATTTTCGACCCCTGCAACATTGTACATGTGTGCTTACTATGAACTACCTTTATTTGTAGACAGCATTTTATCGCTTTCAAATGCCATCAATGTATTTTTGTTGGCTTAAGAAATGTTTCACTGAAAAAAAGTAATTGAAAATTGAGCTAAGGAAACTAAAGCACCAGGAGATACAGTAATTTGTCCAAGTTTGAAGCACTTGGGAAAAGGGATGCTTGGGTTGGGATCAAGATCTTCTATTCTGAATACAGCAACTTGGCACACCACCTTTTCTACTACTTTATTACATTTTAAAAATAGACAGCACTGCATACCTTTGTCCAGTTTATTTAATTCTAAGCATTCTAACGTGTCGGATAAAGAAGTTAGAGTACATGGGGAACTATTTGCCCAAAATCACCTAAACCTTTTGCTCTTTAAAGGGCAGTGATGAGGTCTTACTGATTAAAGCACTTGTGGAAAATGTGTGTTAAACAGTGTCTGGGCTGAAATTAAAACAAACTTGGTGAAGATAGCTTAAATTACCATAAACTGGTCTGGCTTGCTTGGTTAGTTAGTTAATACTTGGTCTCAAAATGGGAAGTATTTCACAGTGACCGACAGTTTGGTGGAAGATTCTGCAGTGCTGGTGGGGAAAACAGAAACTGGCCTAACCAATGACCAATTGCAGGTATTAAGAGTTAATAAGCGGGCACTAAAAGTAACTATTCAGTATCAGTCATCACCCAGTTTGAAGGAGCTCTGGTGAACAATGAGCTAGCAGAACATACAATGCTACAAATCTAGCTTCCACATGAGATGCAAAGTGTCCATTATACACTGCCCACTATGCTTCAAATGTCCTCCAGATGGGCCCTAATGCTTCTTTATAAATAACTCCAAATGGTTTGTATTGCACCAGTTGGAAGCCATACATCGCTCATGGCAGTTGCTGGTGTCAAGCGATGTATTGCACCAGTTGGAAGCCATACATCGCTCATGGCAGTTGCTGGTGTCAAGCGAACCTGGCTTCTCTTGGCTGGATTCAGGAGGTAAATAGCTCAAAGTTGTCCCCATTCCATCAAAAAGGGATTTTACCTGGATCACTAGTATTGTCATTCTGCAGTGTCTGCTGCAACAAGGCCATTCTGAAGTCTTTATTCAGTGTAGAGAAAAGCAGTTTGAGACCCATTCTTGCTCCTTCAAAAAAGATAACTACTTACAAGTGTTTCCCCATTTCGAACAACTGCAAGGTACACAGCGGTAGCAAACAGGTGTTGCCTTTGGATGGTCTGGATCTTGCTACATCTGGTTTGTTAAGACAGTGCACAATGTTGACAATTATCCTACATCAGCACTGGCTTGGATGAGTTTGATGCTAGGTGGCCAGATTACCTACTTTAATTCCAGCATGCTTGTGTGAAAGGTCTTGCTCTCCAAACAGATATCCTGGTTAAACAAGCAATCAAGGTGTTCTCGCCCTTCCAAGCATGCATTTGGTGAAGAGATTTACTTGGATTTGAATTTATTAAGATACTCCTTACCACAAGTTTCTTTAATGGCACCACGTATACAATGGAGCAGCTGTTGGGGACATTATCAGTTTCACCTACAAAGAACCAATTTCTTTGAACACTAATCGATGGACTTTTGAAGGAGTCTCAGGTGCTTGGCAATATGAAGATACAGAAAGTAATTACGCCTAGTAGTGAAGACAATAGGCTGGATGTCAAGTTGGGATTTATTTGGACATTAAAACTGGTGAATATGAAACTGTCCCCCAAAAAACAGTTTGTGTTCCTTGTGTCCAAGACTGCTGCTAAGCAGGGAATATTTTTCTATAGGCGAGCCACCTTGCTCTTGAGATGTGACGACCCAGATGTTTAAGAATTTCTAAAGCAGTCAATGACCTGGAGAGGTTTTTGTACGTTTTTTATTACGAACCTGCCATTCAGTCAATTTGCCACTGCTGTGTACGTGAACACTAGTGAAGCAGGTGCTATGCCTTATAGGGAGACCTTGGAATGGCAATGTTGGCTTACCATTAACCTTGGGAACTCTAGGGAGTTATTGGCCACCAGAATGTGGAAGTATGCATTTATTTGGTGTCCATTCAAAAATGGGTCAGCATTCTCCTGTGCTTCTCAGTCAAAGAAATCATATTAAACTGCAGTAGTTCGGGCACCTCGATTGCCTTATTTTCTAAAATCACACAAAACTCCAAAAACGATTGTCAAAGTGTTAAGGTTTTAGTGAAGTCACTGATGAGCCTTCGACGCTTACGAAAAAAAAACTCAGTCCAACACTGAAAACTCAAATGTGCGTTGTAATTTCTGATGGGTTGTAAACTTTATTCTAATGCCTAACCGTGGGTGAGACAAAATGAATTTCTAATAAAGTTACTCACCGTAGTGACTACCTTACTCCTAGTCCATAGTCTCCTTTGCTCCATACTTATAGGACATTCCTCCGTCCTGTGGGATGGGACCCGAGCACTTTGGAAAAAGCATCCCATTTTTCAAAAATGTGTCCTTCCTCTTTATGGGGGGTACCACATACGGCCGTATCCCCGCCCTCCTTAGCTCTGCCCAGCGCATCGCCCATCAGTCCTTTTCCACCACCAGATCTGAGACCTTTAAGCAATGACATAGGAACCTTTTGGCGGGGACAGCGGGCGGGCATATGAAGGAAAGGTGACTATGGACTAGGAGTAAGGTAGTCACTACGGTGAATAACTATTATACTCCTACGTCCCGTCCCCTTTCCTCCATACTTATGGGAGATTCCCAAGCAATCCTCACAGGAATTACAGGTGGATGGAAAACTCCTTATTGAAACAGGTTTTTTAGCACAGCTTGACCGAACTGAGCATCAGCTCTGGAGCTCAGGTCTAAACAGTAATGTCTAAAAAAAAGGCAATGGGGAGGCCCACATAGCCGCTTTCACGATGGTCTCCAAGGGGACATATGTTTGGAAGGCAACAGCAGCCGCCTTGCCCCGTACAGGATGAGCATGAATCCTTTTGGAGGTTGAAGACCCTGAACAGTGTAAGCCTCCGCAAAACGGGCAACAATCCATTTGGAGATGGACGTTTAAGGCTGGCTTAACTTGCGGATTACCGAAAGTCACCAAAAGCTGAGAAGAGTTCCTAAACTCAGATTTTCTGTCCAGCTAGCACTTAAGAGCTCTTGTAATGTCCAGGCAATGCAAAACCCTCTCAGCCTCTGAGGCTGGGTTTGGGAAGAAGACCGGCAAGGAGATGGACTGATTCAGATGAAAATCAGAGACCACTTTTGGAAGGAAGGAAGGATTCATCCTCAAAACAACCTTATCCTTATGAAAAACCAGGAAGGGATGTTCCACTGACAAGGCCTGGAGCTCACTCACATGCCTTGCCGAAGTCACAGCAACCAAGGACACTTTCCACGAAAGGTACTAAAGGTCTACCATAGACATGGTCTTGTCCCCGGTCAGGTAGACTCTGCAGTCGATCGTGTTCCAACGAAAACCCACGAAAGTCCAGTCCTAAGATACCATCATGGAAGATTTCTGCCAGTTCACCGACAGCCCAAGGTGGAACAGGAGCTGGAGGAGAGACTAAAGATTGTTGGAGGCTTTCAGCGGGCAAGGACTGCGCAACAGCCAATCGTCCAAATACAGGTACACATGGATCCCCTAAAGCCGAAAATAAGCTGCAATAACCGACATTTACGTAAAGACACGCGGTGCCTAGCTGAAGCCAAAAAGGGAGCACTCGGAACTGGAAGTGCACTTCCCCCACAGAAAACCGTAGGTATCTCCAGTGTGGATTCCAGATCAGGATATGCATATACGTGTCCTGAAGGTCCACCACGCTAAGCCAATCACCCTTCTGTAAAGAGGACTTTATCTGACCAGGCGTGATCATCTTGAATTTCTCTTGGTGTAGAAAAAGATTAAACTGGGAAAGGTCTAGGATGGTGCGCAGGCCAGCCTGGTTGGATTTGGGCACCGTAAACAGCCGGGAGTAGAAGCCCTCCCTTCGCTCTCCAAGGGGAACGGGTTCCACCGCTCTGAGATCCAGTAACTTCTGAATCTCGGCTCTGAGGGAGGGCGACCTAGACTGCTGGAAGGGAGGACTGATTGGTGGGGTAGGGGGAAGGGTTAAGCGGAAGCCCGCCCGAGCGACTGACAAGACCCACCAGTCCTCGGTGATGGTCTGCCACGCCTCCCAATGAGACACAATGCGTCCTCCCACGGGGTCTCGTGCGAACGAGGAGAACCCTAATTTGGCAGGCTTTTCAGTGGTGTTACCACCTGAACCTGAGGAGGAGGCGGCTGAGGAGCAGGAGAAAAACAGTCCGTTGCTGCCTCCGGAAGTTATTACCCGAAGGAGTATCCACTCTCTGGGATTTCCGTTCTAGGAAGATCCTGAAACCAGAGGAAGGCCGCCTTTGCAACAGCGGTCTCTGGGTCCTAAAAGGGGTTTTAACCAGGACTGACAAGGACTTAGCTGTCTGGGTGCTGTCCTTCGTTCTGGTGAGCTCCACATCCATTGTGGAATGAAAAAGCTCCATACCGTCAAACGGCAGGTCCAACACCTTGTCCTGTACCTCCTTCGAGAACTTGGTGGCATGCTACCACGCCTGTCGAGGTGTCAACACCCAGCATAAGGCCCCAGCCAACGTGTCGACGTGATGAGCCGCAGTCTCAAGCAGATCCTGGGCCAAGACTATGGCATCAGATAAACTTGCCTTAAAGTCTTCCAGCTTCTCAACCGGAATGAACTCCTCGAACTCCGACAGACCTTTCCACATCTTCATATTCATATTCGCCCCCGCTAACACCAGTTCCGCATTAGCCTGCCGGAGCTGCAAGGCCGAGTTAACAAAAATCTTCCTCCCAAGGGAGTCCAGGAGTTTGTCCTCTTTCCCGAGAACCTGAGTTGCCGTCGTAGAAGGAGGCTGCAGGCCTGGACTGCAAAGTGGCCGCGGCCAGCACTGTGGAGGAGGGGGGGCGGACAAGATGGCAGGGCCACCTCTTCCGAAGAATGCACCCTGTACCGCGCGCCAATTTTCTTATTGACGAAAAGTCCAGAGTGTGGCTTTTCCCAGACCCTGCTGACCTCGGCCAAAACGTCCTTCTATAAGAACAGGCAGGTACGCTCCAAAGGAGACAAGGTGAACGCCCCCGAAAGCACACCCTCCTGCGGAGCAGGTGCCTTGGGCACTGGACCATCCAATAGACACGTCCAGTACCCGGTCGTGAAAGGCTAGTCTTCGCTGTCCTGCTCGCCCTGCACATCATCTGACAGGTCAGGATCCTGCTGAACCGTGTCGGGCACCGCCTTGTCCACGGGGACAATGGAGGCAAGGGTGGAAGGGTCGGTGGAGGCACCTTGGCAAGGGCGGCGCTGGTGGAACAGGTGGAGCCGGAGGCACAGGAGGGCATATTTCCCTAAAAAGACCCTTGAAATACTCTCTCATGGCGTCAGTACGCATGAGCGTCTGAAATTTGCCGAAAAAGGTGTCCTCCGGAGACTGTTTTGAAACTGCCAGAGAAGGCCTCTCATGAGGAGGATAATTCCAGGGACGCAGAGGGGAGGGTTGCCACACAGACCCATCCCCCGAAGTGTCCACAAAAATCAAAGGAGCCAAACCCACAGGCAACGAGACATTGTGCGGAAGGGGCATCCGGGCGTTCCAATCATAAACTGGACGAAACAGATGTCCACAAGGAATTTTATGTTCACCCACGGAACCAACTCCTACACCTAAGGCTGATGGCATAGTTGTAGGGGAAGCACCCAAAATGGCTGCCGTGGTCGTGGCGGGAACAGCCGCCATTTTGCCATCACCTGAGGGGAACTGCGGCACGTGTGGAAGTGAGGCAGGGGTCCCCGTCTGTGGGTCAGGGGTCTTAATTTTAGCCTTAACCTAAGGAACCTCGGCCGAGTCGGTACTATGAGGCCTGGAATGTTTCTGCGACATACCAATAGCCAAACTAGCCTTCACAAGAAGGACCTCGGCACTGCCGGTAAAGGAAGAACTTCCACTCCTTGCCCCCTCTACAGTTCTGGCGTCGTCACAAGAGCGGGAACAGTGAGAAACAGCTTTCACCGATAAGGCCTTGGCAGGCCTCTCAGAAATGTTGGTCACTTTAGCCTCTGCACGAGGGACCTCAGACCCAGGTCCGGTAACAGCCTTAGTAGCGTGGGCCTTTACCATTTGTTCGGAAACACCAAACCCAGCCGAGGCCTCGCGGCGCACCCCGGTACTTTTGAGGAAAGCAGATAACAAGGCCTCAGAGCGAGCTCCAGTACCCCGCGACTCATTAGAACTGGGTCTACAGGCAGGCCCCACAGGAGGGAGCCTCGAAGCGTGCTCCGGTATCCACAGGCACCTTACGGAGACCCTTGGAGAATACTCTTTTAAAATTAGACCCAGAAGGCACCTCGGGGCAATCCCCGGAGACAGAGCGATCAACGCTCCTCCCGGCTCGGGAAGAGCCCGGGAAGGTATCTCCCGGGCCGGGGTGCTCTGAAAAGTAAAGAACTTACCGGGCGTTCTTTGTTCGTCGATAAACGTCTGAAAATGCGAAGGAGTACGACGCTTAAACACCTCCTTCCACCGCTCCAACAGACGTTTAAGTGCCCGGACCGAAAGGGAGTCGCAAAAAAAAAAAAAACAACAGGAGTCCCAAGGGTGATCCGGACCCAAACACTCTAGACAAAGGATGGGGATCCGCCCTCGCGAAGCGTCGGTGACACGATGAACAATCTGGAAAGGCTAGTTTTAACGGCAGACAGAATACACGATCGCTAGCGAGAGCCAGAGAGCAGGAAAAAAGAGAAGATCTTCCGAGGATGCAAGCGTGTCCAGTCCCGAACGAGCGGAGAAAAGGACTGATGGGCGATGTGGAGCCGCGATGGGCGGGGTTACGGCCATGTGCCGGGACCGGCGTAGAAAGAGGAAGGACTAAAGAAAATTGAAATTTTTGCATGCTTTTACAAAGCGCTCCAGTCCCGTCCCACAGGACGGAGGAATGTCCCATAAGTATGGAGGAAAGGGGACGGGACATAGGCGTATTAACTAGTACACACCTGTGTTGACGTGGGTGGAGTCTTTCAGAACTATGCTGACAATAGCATGTTCATATTTTCCCGAAAATGTGATTAGGAGACTCACCCCAAATCACTCGGGTAACATCTTTGAGCAGACTGAGAACTGTATGAAAGTTAAGTGGCTCAGCTTGAATCAAGATAGTCATGTCTAGA
This sequence comes from Ambystoma mexicanum, assembly GCF_040938575.1. NCBI lineage: Eukaryota > Metazoa > Chordata > Amphibia > Caudata > Ambystomatidae > Ambystoma > Ambystoma mexicanum. The sequence goes on along the minus strand of NC_090930.1, from coordinate 858,913,993 downwards.
CTATTCAACCCCTGCGAGGGATATGGCTAGATATCCCTGAGATTATTTCAGGATCCATCCCAGTTCATAAGAAAGTGAAAATGTTAGGGGCCATCTCAACTCGTTCTTACAATGAACATGCAGATAATCCCCCATCGCCAACTCTAATTATCCAATGCTCTTAAGACAACAAACACCCTTGTTGTCGGAGACGCATTGTGCCACCAATACCTGTCATTAATTGGTTAAACTTGGTTATTAGAATTCCTTTTTTGGAGACATTAACATACATTTTTTTTGTTGCACGTGTAAAATAAATTCTGTTTTTAAAATAGTTACAAAACATGCCCCCACAAATCAGATCTACAAAGTACTTGGACAAATGCATTGGCTCATGGTAGTCACTTAAATTGGTAACTATTACACAAAAAGCGTTTAATAGCTCACCTCCATCTTTTTGAAAACGCGTCTCAAAATGACATTGACCCGAAAAGCAAGAACCTGATGTCCAATGTCATCCCTAGGGGTCTGCCCATTTAGCAGGTCATTTTCTGTCCTATCGACCAGAAAATGTAAAGCATTACCTAGCGATTAACTGTATTTAAGATAAAAAAATTCAAGAGCAAAATCAAAGTGGTTCTCTTTAAGCCCCCCGTCCCCACCACCCCCAATATATTCATTATTTTGTGGAGCTCTGCACTAGACACCCTCGGGTGATAGCATATCACTACCACCAAATCAAACTTTAACGAAAAAAATTGTGACATCTGAGCACTCTCCTGGTAAGCAACTAAAGTATCCTCATGCAAATTCTCTTGTTCAATGACCATCATTGGCATCATTTATAAATCCTTATTAGATTTAAGTATCTTCCATTCCAAATCGACCCTCTTTACAGTTTACAAAGCATTCCCAACTTGCAAACAAGGATCATCCCCCATGTAGCACAAACAAAATGTTTCTGCAGGTCAGCAGGTTAACATTTTTGATGCTAGTCATCTGTGGTGGGAACATGGGGCGATTTCCAAATGTATTCAAAGTTCAGTTTGTGCAGTAGTAACATCTGAAGTAGTAGACATTTTGGGAGCAATTCTCCACTCCCATTTGGTAATTCACAATTTTCAAGAAGTCAGTCTGTACTGCAATTATTAAAAGTAATACTTACTTTGACTTTTTCTCTTTGCCATTAGCTGTCCGATCTTTTTCTCGGTTTTTACTTTTGTAGCTTTTGCGCCTACAAATAAAGTTGCATGTTAACATCACCAAAGCACAGATGTTCAGGTAAATACTTTGCTTTCAAGGAAAATGTGGCAAAATAGAAACGTTGGTTATTTGCAATAAGAGTTTGAAGCCTAATGTGCATTACAAAACCGAATACTATGCAGTAAGAAGCCATCTCATGGCTGGCTCGGTCTTGATGAGATACAAGCAGCTTTAGATATTGAAGGCAGCAATTCTGTTTTGACGGTACAGGTTGTTTTCCCTTTAGCATCCTTGGAGAGACATTAGATTATTTTCATAAACTTTAAGCATTATTTTTATTAATGTATCCATGAAATCACTCCGGGATGTTAAATAGACGTATGTCAATGTGTACATTTGGCAGCAAAACTAACTACAGGTAACTTGTTTCTGCTAGAGTATTTTAGAAGCACCTATGCATAAATATGAAGTATTTCTATTCGAGTTCGTTTAGCCGAAGCATTCATAAAATGAATCTCTGCAATACATGCAATGAACCGTGTGGTAGAATTCTTTCCACTAGTTTAAAGGCGATGCAGGTAACTTTACAACTTTCTCCCGATACTGAACAACGGGCCTGCATCCTACAAACCACCTTGTTATTGCTATGCTTCTGCTTTAGTAGCATATCCAAACCCAAAGGCCAGCAGAGCTGCAGCGTCGCCGGCTAAGTGTACCATCTCTGTAGTCCAAACATCAGCCAATCTTTAAAATGGCCAGCAGCACAATTGCACCTGAACATGCTGATCCAAAAGGAGAAACCTATTCCTAACCCGATGTAGTGATAAAAAGGGAACCGGAGATGAGGGTGAGGAAGTCCGGAGCACTGAGAAAAGATGATGCTCAGATTGTCTCGTGCAGCAAGGAAGAGAGAAGCACAATGGGAGGGAGAAGTGAGCAGAGCGGAGGCTGGGGAAAGAAGAACAATGGAAGTGGGAGAGAAAAGAGCAGTGCAGAGGTGGGTGGCTATGGAAGAAGCAGCAGAGAGAGCTAGTAAAGGAGATTGGATAGTAAAAGTAAGTCTGTACGTTGAGGTGAAGGAAGAGGTTTTGTTGTGGACCAGCGAGGAGGCCAGGAAGAAGGGAAGGAGCAGAAAGCACCAGAAATGAGGAATGCAATGGAAAAGAGAAGGTGAAGTCCCAGAAGCTTAACTGCGAGCAGACCCTAAACTGGTGGAGCGGGGCCTGGGGCCTTGGGGAGTTTGTCAATATCAGAATCCAACATCACAGAAAGAATCCGATAGACAACCCAAGGCATGAGCGGTGTTTGGGCCATATATTCCAGAAAAACAAGTGTCCCTCAACGACACTCTAAGCAAGTTCTACCAAAGACAAGAAAGACTACAAGATATCAAGAAAGAAGTGCAGGGACGCTTTAAATTCCAGAAACTGCTTTGTCACCAAGAAGCCAGATTTTGTTCGTGGAAGGAATGAAGACCAAGAAAAGCCATTTGCCCCATTTCGGAAACGCCACCATGCAGGTTCAAGCCAACTTCATCCCATTGTTTTCTGTTGTAACCAATAGAAACTGGACCAGTTCTTCGGCTTCAACCCGAAGTAAAAACAGACTGCAGGCACCTTCCTGAAAAATGTGTTCTAGGATACCTTATTTCCAAAAAACTAAGCAAAGTTTTGACAAAAAGAGCTGGCATATGCTGTTCACTACCTGGGAAATTATCAGAAGTGGGGGGGGGGGGGGGGGAGCAAGTGGTTCCAGACTAAAAAAAAAACATAGGAAATGTATCACAACATATAGCAAAGAGTGCATTGTGATTGCCATAAGTTCCAAGAATTCCATCCAGGCTGTTTTCTAGCTGTCAACCGAATGAAGGTTTGCAACAAAACGTGTACGAAATATAACATGCCACAAGGGGTGCAATGTTACACACAGTAAGACTAAGCCTAAATAGTCCACACCAATATACAGGAGGGAATCAGCAGGATATGGTTTTTGCAGTAAAAATAAAGTAAAGAAAAAAAAAGAATTCCAATCTTTTTTTTAAAAAAAATCAAATACTGACATTATTAGGGTATTTATTGAGAGTGAACCTAGCTTTGGGAACAACATCACTTTAAAATCATAAGGGGGGACATGGTGAGGTACGCAAAGAAACAAGTGGGAGGGGATCTAACAGGGAAGGGGGATGCAGCAGGATTTGCAGAGGATACATGCTCGCAGCAGGAGCAAGAGCAGTTCGATGAGGGTAGGGTGATATGGTCAAATTTTTGGGGTCCTTTGAAGAGTCATGCTGCAGTATGTAGGACACCTCAGGCGTACCAGAAAGTGTTCCAAAAGGACATTGCCACCATCGAGCTCCTCGGAGCAAGGGTTGGACAGCAGATCTTAAGTTTTCGGGGATTAAGGGCGCTATTTATACATTGTATTGTAATTAGATTTCTAAATCGCTTTACGTTAAAATTAATGAGATAATGGTACAATAAGGGATTACTACAATGCAAATACTGGAAAAAACGGAAGTAGAATAAGAAAATCCATACAAACATGAAATGCCAAGATGAACCAGTAAAAACTCAATATGATGGTCTTGCAAATTAACGAAAAAAGTACAAGACAAAAGGGTTACCTTTAATGAATAAAAAGGAGGACATAGCTGGCAAGCTATAACAGCCGGACAACATTGGTGAAGGATAGGTGGCAAAAGTCACCAGAAGCACCATGGAGGTGGCCACTCCACCAACCCTACAACAGTCAGTCAATAACACCATCACAGTCCCAGGCTCACCGCTGCACCAACCTTCAATACTATGCCACAAATCTGCCAGCTCTGGATACCAATAGGCTAGCCACAGCTGGCCTACCACAAGTTCCATATGGCAACGGCCGGCCCAGCCATGAACTAGGCACGAGGGAGCGTGCCATCCAATCCAACTAAGTCCCACGAATCCACAACCCACACACAAGTAGCCAGGTTCTTCATCAGCCAGGTTCTTCATCTGCAACCCCCATTTGGGCACAGGGCAGAGGTGTCAATGCTATCACTAGGCCATTGCAGCACTGGCCCACACTCCCCACAGGACCAGAGGCAAGCAGACACAAGGCTATGCGCTGGCTCAATGCCACCACACAAGCAGCACCACCACAGCTACAGCCGCCATTGCCACACTGCTGCCGCCCCTACGTCGCAGAGGATCCTCATCTTCATCCCACGCCGGACTGCTGAAAGGAAAAGCAGTGACTCACTTGCACAGAATCCCACACCACTATTAAGGAGAATGGTGACTCTTTTCATTCTCAAAAGATGGCAGGTTGTGAAAATGACACTGCGATAAAGAGGGAGAATGCAGAACCAAAAGTTCAGGGTAACAAAGCATTGATCCTTGAAAGACTCAAGTGGCCATGTATTTGCAGTCTTCATTTTGAACACATTTGTTATTGCTTTGAAAAAGCTTTGCGTGGAGAAAAGTTAGACATGAAGCAGTGGTTTTCCCCATGAAGCTCAACCTTTTAATCATGATGGAAATATTTACTGTAACGAAGCGCTAAGACAAGAGTGGAATTCTACCTTCTTGTCTCAGTATCCCCTCCTTGTAGGAATGTCAGATATATATTCAAGAGGGCGATGGATGGTCCTAGAAACATTCAAGTGCTCGGACTACCAATGGGCAAAACGTACAAGCAGGCAGAAAAGGCAAGCTACAAGCAGCGGTCACTCCTTGAGTAAGCTTGATCAAACACACCCCAATTGGTACCCACAGGGAGCCACGTACACAAGCAATTTGCTAGCCATATGCAAAATGCAACCATTTGGGACATTGCTCAACAACCCCCCCACCCCTCTGTTTTAGGCTGTGTAACCATCTAACCCAATGGCATAAAATAGCGTCGTCCAAAAGGAAAGGGGCAGACTCCCTAACAGCAGCTATAGCACAGCAGTTCTGATTACATTCCGGAGGGTGAAATGATAGCAGGAAGGTACAATTAACCACAGTAGACACCACACTACCAGAACAGTATAGTGAAAAAAATACACTACCAGCCATACAATATTTATGATATTAAAATTAATTAATCATAAAACACAGCATAGTGTAGATAAAAACAGGGCATGGCCAGTTTAGGCCCAACTCACTCCTCACCCTAAACTGTAATAATCATGCCCGATAGTAGACACTATACATATAGGCTTTCCAGAGAAGTCAAGGAAAGGCCCCTACACAATATTACTCACAATAGGTATTTGACAGGAAAAAGGTAACCACAAAACTTATTTGAAGGTTACCTGCAACACTAAAAGCATAAAATACAATTATAGCATTTAGAAGGGGTGGGAGTTGGGGGGCAATAAAGTAGAAAAGGAAGATCCTGCGAAATGTATACTGTGGTGTGGAGTCCCGGGAATAACCAATGCATCTAAACACAAAATACCACACCACTAATACAATTTAAAACAGAGCTGATCTCCAAACTATTTTACTACAAACCAATGTTATTCTCATTACAAAATGTTAAAAACAAGGTTAACATGACATTCACAAAGCATATTCAAAAAATATTTTTTGAAAATGTATTTCACCAAATCAAGAAAAAAAGTACCAAAAACGGGCTCCTTGTACATTTAACTTTCTTCTACCATACATGGATACATTGCAGCAACATAAATAATACGTCGCTCATCACCTTCTCTACATGGTATGGTTCCTATGTGTTATTACTAAGCCTCTCTGGGAAACCAACTTTAAAAAAAAAAACTTCATTTAAAATCCAAAGACAACCTCATGTCCCTCAAAGCAGAGTACACCCACACACCAAATGGTTAAAAATCATTTTTCAAAAATCTTCAGGTCGCTCAATTGATCAAACCTGTAGCACACCAAAGACACGCATTTATAGCAATAAAGTTACTCACCGTAGTGACTACCTTACTCCTAGACCATAGTCCCATTTCCTCCATACTTATGGGACATTCCTCCACCTTGTGGGACGGAACCGGAGCACTTTGTAAAAATCACCATATTTTTCAAAAATGTGCCCTTCCTCTTTTTACACCGGCTACCACATGCAGCTGTAAAGCCACCCTCCTTAGCTCCGTCCAGCGCATCGCCCATCAGTCCTTTTCTATCGCCAGGTCTGTGACCTTTAGGCAGAATTAGGGGGCGTGGCCTGATGTCCATGGTGTGAGGACGCGGTTCCCGGGAGCTCCGGCCGAGCCGCGCAGTCCGATCCTGTTCTGGGTACCGAAAACACAACAAATCAACCCATCCTTCGGTGCAGCTGTACATCAGGCGATTAGCTGCATCCCACGACTTGTTCCGACAGAAATCGGAGATCAGGGAACTTCGACGCTTCAGCCCGGCCTCCCCCTGCCCCCTGAGAGAGGTGCACGGGAGCTGGCTGAGTCGCGCAGTCGCTTCCCGATTCGGGCGTTGCGGCTTCTCTGCGGCGCCCAGCCTTTGGTGCAGCCGTAAATCAGGCGATTGGCTGCACCCGACTCTTTGCCCCGACAAGAAACGGAGGGCCGGGGCCCACTGAGACGCTCCGGTCGGACTCCCCCTGGCTCCCACAAGAGACTCCCAAGATGGCGGCCGTGTTGATCTGACGATCCTGGAACGACCCCGGGGCAGGACAGGGAGCGCACACCCTGAAGGGGCCTGATCCCAGCCCTCCAGTCGCCTCTACCATTGCCCCCTACTGTCCCGGGGCGCGGGCCACTACAGGACCCCATCGATCCATCGATACATCGACCACGGACCGCTTGGTGCTGGTGCCCGCGCCAACGAAGCCGGAGCGCGACTGGGGGGGGGTCACCGAGTGGGGGTTACTGGACTTTCCGGACCACCTACTGTATCCCTGACCCGGGGCGCCCAGGACGGACTTCCTATTCGTCGGAGAGCGGATCCCCCCGCCAGCGCAGACCTACACACTTCGACCTGGACCGGAGGCTGGCTCCAGATCCACTTAAACTACAACGCTCACAGGTGAGACCTTCCCGGTTTGGGCCATTACCAGCGGACCGGGCCTGGCGGCTTTCTCACGGGGTTGTGGGACCTTGCCTGCCCACCCCAAGCAGCGCCGGGAGCCCACGCTGCGGCGCTCCCACTGAACTCCCGACTCCTGCACTCCCCCCCCGGCCAACCACACTACATCAGGCAATGCTGTCACCCTGAACGATCCGGACCTCTCCTGTCCTACTAAAGGCAGGGCGCTCACATCCACAGTGCGCCCAGATCCCGAACCACACAGAGCCTAATACCCCCGCATCTCTACGTCCCGCCGAAATCAAGCCAGAAAAGACGAGAGAGGCCGCCTGCCCCGACAGGAATCCCCTGCGCTCCCAATCAGAACCGCGACAGCCCATCATGGCAGCAGCAAGAAACAAAGCCAAAAATGCCACCCTAGATCCTTTTGTCACGGCGAAATCTCACCCCACCGCCCAGACTGCAACAGATGACTCAGCAGCACGAGATAGCCCGGACACCAGACACAATCAGCTGCTAGGGGCGATTGAGGCCCTAAAATCATTTATAGACAACAAGATAGGTGAAGTAAAAGCTGACATCCAGCTGATAAGGCAAGACGCTCGCAACCTAACTGAACGTGTCACCATTGTGGAGTCATCTCAAGAGGACATGGCAACCGAATCGGCAGCCATGAAATCAGAACTTGCAGAACTTAAACACAAGGTAACCCTGCTGGAGGCGAGGTCCGAGGAAGCGGAGGGCCGCGCTAGACGCAGCAACATTAGGATACTGGGCGTACCGGAGGGGACAGAGACTGCTGACCCCACGACCTTCGTGGAATCCTTAATCCAACAAGAGATCGGGGTAGCAAACCTCTCACAGGGCTTCGCCATAGAGAGAGCACACAGATCGCTCCAGAAGAAACCACCCCCAGGATCCTACCCTCGCCCCATCATAGCAAAGGTCCTCAATTTCCGAGACCGGGAGGTGATCCTGAAGTTCAAGGGAGGGAGGAGAGATAAAACGAGGCAACTCAAGAATCACAATCTACCCCGATTATACTCAGGCGGTCCAGAGAGCGAGGAACTCCTTTGTCCCAGTTAAGGCCAGGCTGAGGAAACTAGACCTAAAATATATGCTGCTATATCCCTCCAGGTTGAAGGTAATTTATAAAGGAAAAGCAATATTTCTCGAGACACCAGCCGCGGCTAACATGTGGATGGAACACAATAACCTGGCTGAGATCCCTGTTGAATCCCCACACGGGGAACTTAACGAAGGTACCCAAGGATGAGGGCTACACGTCCCGACACAGGTGCTTGCACCCTTCCACAATTGCCTGAGAGGTCAAGAAACTCCAATCTCAAGAAGCAAAACTACAATGTGAGAAGCTAAAAGACTGCGGGGCTCGCCCGATCTCCCACGCATGGACACGGACCTCAACCCCACGAAAGACCAGTGCAGGCCAGTTGCCAGCACACACCTACCCGCGCCAGACACCTGGATTGGGACCGGGAGCACCTGAGCACTCCACCGTTGCGTCAGTCGCTGGGTGCACCAGTTTTAACTGTTCCACACAAGTTATTACCGTTCTGACTGCCCTTACTCTGAGGACCTTTGACCAAATGGAGCCGAACCCAAAACTAACCACTGGAGCTAATCACTCCACTCAACGTGAACAGACCATGGCTCACAATAACAAGCAAACAAGCCCTAGAGCCCTTCTCGACAATTAACGCAACCAAACAATGGCACCAAAACTTAGAGTAATCACATGGAACGTCAGGGGGGATGGGGTCCTACCTCCGGAGAAATCGAATACACTCTTACCTAAAGAGGAAGAAGATATCAATCGCACTCTTAAAAGAAACGCACCTCTCTGCCGACTCTGCAAACAAGTTATCAAATTACTGGGGGGGCCAAGGCAACGGATCATCATACTCGAAGTATGCAAGAGTGTACACATGGGTGAGCCCAGACACACCATTTCAACAGCTGGGGGTGGAGCAGGATAACGAGGGCAAGTACTTGCTGCTGTGGGGCATGCTGGAGGGCATCCGTTTATGCATAGTGAACTCGTACTTCCCCCAGCATGGCATACCCGCTTACCTCAAGAAGCTGTGCGCTAAACTCATGCTCCACAGGGACCACAACCTGCTGTGGGGAGGCGACTTCAATTGCGTCATTAATGTGGAAATGGATAGATCCACCACACCACGATCAAACAATAACCTCTCTGCTCTGGCCCTCCACAGAACAATTGAAGACCTGCACTTGGTTGACACCTGGCGAGACCTTCACCCCATTGACAGATCATATTCATTCTACTCTGCCCCCCACAACCTGCACACCAGGATAGACTACCTCTTTATAAACGACGAGCTGACCCCCCCCCAGGTCGAGTCCGCAGAGTACCTAGGCAGATCAATATCAGATCACTCCCCACTAATAGTGCAATTCTGCCTGCGACCCCCCCTACCTCCTATCCCAACGTGGCGCATGCCAGTGGAGACATTAACTGACCCTGCATTCAAGGACCACCTGGCTGAGAAACTAGAGGAGTATATAGAGATCAATAAGGGATCAGTGGAAAAACGGAGCACTCTCTGGGAAGCAATGAAGGTGGTGACAAGGGGGGAGGTGATTGCTGAGGCGGGTGGAATCAGGAAGCAATTGAGAAGGGAACTAGAGGCTGAGGAGGAAAAGATCAAGCACCTCGAAAACAATTCCCCTCCCACAATTGAGACAGAGAGCAAGCTGAGGGAGATCAGGGAGGAATGCAGAACAGCATGGGAAAGGCTCTCGAAGTTTGACTTCTCTACTCGCACCATGAAAGCTCATAAAGAGGCGGATAAACCAGGCAGGATACTAGCCTGGCTGTGCCGGAAGAAACATCCGAAGCAGGCCCTTACAGAGATCAGAGACGGTAATGGCACAATCCACACAACAAGCAATAAATGAGGCCTTCACTGACTTCTATGCGGAACTATATGCTCACAGTGACCTTATACCCGAGGCAGACATAAGAGACACCCTCGAAGAAGTAGACCTACCTAAACTGAACCCGGAGCAAATAAATATGCTAGGAGAGGTCATCACGATCGAAACCCTCTTAGTGCCGATGCTCAAGCCAGGCAAACCACCTGAAAAATGTGACTCATATCGCCCACTTGCGCTCCTAAACTATGATAGCAAAATTCTTACGACCATACTCGCTAAGAGGCTCTCAAAGGTGATAGGTTCCCTGGTACATGCGGACCAATGCGGCTTTGTCCCCGGACGCAATACTACAGCCAATCTAAGGAGGCTCCAGCACATAATGGCACAGACAGAGGAATGCAAAGAAGACCTGGCAGTACTCTCGCTCGATGCCATTAAGACCTTTGACTCGATCTACTGGGAGTGGCTAATCGAAACCCTTAGAGAGTTTGGAATGGGCGAATACTTCATCCAATGGGTCAAGGTTCTTTATAATAACCCAGTGGCAAGAGTTAAGACAGGGGGCTTGGTGTCGAGGGCCTCGGCTATTCAGAGGGGGACCAGACAAGGATGCCCAGAACTAGAATGCTACATATTCTAGGTCTGGAACCAGTGGCAATTTACTTCAGGAAACAGCTGTTCGATGCGGGCATAAGTATTGGTGGTACAGATAACATCATTTCCCTGTATGCAGACAATGTTCTTCTATACCTTTGTGACCCCCAGATGAATGCCCCGATAGCTCTAGACATCTTAGATAACTTTTCGAAATACTCAGGCATAAAGTTCAGTCGACAGAAATCATCCGCCTTCCCTCTGGCTGGCCTTAGGAGAAAGAGCACAGAAGAGCTACCCGAGATCGGGATTCAGTGGCAAGCCGAGTCCTTCCGCTACCTGGGCATCCCCATCAAGCACACACCATTCTCCACTCACGAATGCAACACTGAAGCCGCATTATCGGGGGTACGAAGATCCATCAAATTTTGGTCAAAACTACCGCTATCAGTGATGGGCAGAGCTGCAATATCTAAAATGATAATTTTACCTAGATTCCTCTATTACTTCACCAATATAACATTCTACATTCCTCCACCCTTCTTCAGGAAGCTAGAATCCCTGATCAGAGACTTTCTTTGGGGACGAACCAGGCACAGGATTACACTGAACATCCTCACACTTCCCTACTCCGCTGGAGGAATCCAGCTACCCGACTTCCAACGATATTATTTGGCGGCACAACTAACACATGTCGCCAAATGGCTAAGCGACGAGCCCTCGGCTGAGACGAACCTTCTCTGCCAGCTGACCTCACCCCTGCATCCTAAAGAACTAATACGGAACAACAAAATAGGGCCTCCTGACCCGCCCATGATAGTGCAGGTGGAGCGACAGGTGTGGAAAAAGGTTAAATCTATGCTGGGACTGCAGCACCCATACTCACCCGAGATTCCCATTCTAGCTGCCGTATGTGTAGTCCCCGATGACCTATCAAAAATGAGGAGATGGGAGAACTGTGGTGTCTACACGTGGGGAGACATGTTCGACGAAGGGCAATTCAGAGACTTTGAATCACTACAAGGAAACGACGGGCTCACCCCGAGCCACTACCTATGGTACCAAAAGGTGAAATTTATCGCCAAGAAGAAATGGAATGTGTGGCCCGAGGAACCCGAAACACACGCCCTGATCCAGGAGATGCACGGAGTTGGCGACGGTTGGAAACCAACATCAAGACTATACACCCAAATAAATGACAGACCTAACCCAAGAAGTACACGTTTGAAAGAGAAATGGGAATCCGACTTAGGGACCGAAATTACGGAGGGAGAATGGTCTAGAGCCCTAGCATACCCGAAGGAGATATCTAGGAACGCCAGATTCAGGCTAATACAGCTCAACGTCCTATATAGGACCTACATGTCCCCACACAGAATATCCACCTTCAATGACAAAGTCAGCCCGCTATGCCCATGGTGCCCCTCTGACCACGCCGACATGATCCACATGTTTTGGACCTGCCCTAAATCTCAGAAACTATGGTGCGCCGCTGAACAGACTTGCAGGAAAGCTGGCCTGGAGATATATGAATGGACACCAAAAGAGTGCCTCCTAGGCACCTACCCGAGGCTGAGCAAAATCAAGCACTTGGTGAAACTAATGGACATAGCATGCGTGTTGATAAAAAGAACGATCGCAATGGCCTGGAAATCCTCAGCAGGCCCCAGGTACGAACCTTGGATCAGGGAGATGGAAAGATGGACGATAGCAGAAACTAGAGCATGGGAGGAGGGAAGTAATCGGGGTGGGGAAGACTCAAGCTCCACACTTGAGGCCTGGAAGACCCTTCTGAGAGACGATCTTCTCGTCGACCTATAAACCCCCCTGAATCAACCACCCACAAATGGCACAATGGCCAAATCCGCGCACTGTCGCATCCATCCTGCACAAGCTACCCCACCCCCCCGCGCACCACGAAGACCAGTCAGAGCCCAACGGAATAGAGACTGGGGTTCACCTCCATAAGCAAAGACCACAATAACTCAGAGACCAAGGGACAGTCACTGTTACTTCTTTTGTTTCTTTTCCCTCCTTTTCTCTTGTTTGTTCTGTTCGCTGTTCAATGCTACCCATAACTAATAAGGCATAAGTGGTATGTAATTCATGTATCGATGCAAGCCATGATTGTAATGGTCCGGAATATAACCGTAAATGCCAAATGCCAATAAAAACATTATAAAATGAAACTGAGACCTTTAGGCAATAACAGAGGAACCTTATTAGAGGGGACAGAGGGCAGGCATATGGAGGAAAGGGGACTATGGACTAGGAGTAAGGTAGTCACTACGGTGAGTAACTATTATACTCCTACGTCCAGTCCCCCTTTCCTCCATACTTATGGGAGATTTCCAAGCACTCCTCACAGGAATTAAGGGTGGATGGAAACTCCTTATTGAAACAGGTTTTTAAGCACAGCTTGACCGAACTGAGCATCAGCTCTGGAGCTCAGGTCTAGACAATAATGCTTACTAAAAGCCGATGGGGAGGCCCACATAGCTGTTTTCGCGATGGTCTCCCAGGGAACATACTTTTGAAAGGCAACGGCAGCCGCCTTGCCCAGTACAAGATGAGCATGAATCCCTCTTGGAGGTTGAAGACCCTGAACAATGTAAACCTCCGCAATATAGGCAGCAATCCATCGGGAGATGGTCGCTTTCGAGGCAGCTTACATTGCGGATTACTGAAAGTCAACAAAAGCTGAGAAGAGTTCCTAAGCTCAGATGTTCTGTCTAGATAGAACTTCAGAGCTCTTCTAACGTCCAGGCAATGTAAAACCCTCTCAGCATCTGAGGCTCTTAGGGAAGAAGACAGGCAAGGAGATTGACTGATTCAGATGAAAATCTGAAACCACTTTTGGAAGGAAGGATTCATCCTCAGGACAACCTTGTCCTTATGAAAAACTAGGAAAGGATGCTCCACGGACAAGGCCTTGAGCTCACTCACACCTTGCCAAAATCACAGCAACCAAGGAGGACACTTTCCACGAAAGGTACTTAAGGTCGACCGTAGCCATGGGCTCAAAAGGCTTATGGCACAAGGCCGTAAGGACCACGTTCAGATCCCACGTTGTATGCGGTTTGCGAACAGGAGGGTAAAGGTGCATGAGGCCCGCAAAGTGTCTTTTAATGACTGGATATGACACTGAAAAAGAGCACTGATCTGTGGACAGATAGCTGCAATAGCCGAAAGATAAGTCCTGCAAGACAAAACGTGAATGCCAGACTCTGCCAGATGTGAGACAAAGGACAGAACCGCGTCGATCGTAGCCTCCCTGGGGTCCAGCTGCCTAGCCAAACACCAGTGGCAGAACCGTAGCCATTTATGAGATCTCGTTGAGGTTTTCCTGGCTGCCTGAATAATGCGCCGATAACCTGCAAACAAATTGAGGCCTTCTAAGGATCTGAACTCAGGCACCAGGTCACCAAGTCAAACGATTGTGGGGAGGGGTGCCACAACTGCCGAAGCTCTGCTGAAGCAGGTTGGGAACCATCGGAAGCCTGATCGGCGCACACATCGGCAGATGCTGAAGCTCTGAAAACCAAAACCTGGCCAGCCACCACAGTGCTATGAACAGAAGAGAACAATTCACTGTGCCCCTCAGCTTGCAAAGCGCCCGATGAATCGGAAGCGGAAAAGCGGAGGCCCTCATGTTGTGCCAGGAAATTGCGAGAGCATCTCCCAGATAGGAGGCTTCCAGCCCGTTTCTGGAGGCATACAGGGGAAGCTTCCCGTTTGTCGACATCGCAAAGAGGTCCACTTTGGGTGCCCCACCAATGGAAAATCTGTAAGAGGACCTCTGTGTTCAGTTCCCACTCGTAACGGACCATTGTTGACTGAGCGCATCTGCAGTAACATTCAGCTGGCCCGGGATGTGTACTGCCACCAGCCAGATACCATGCTGAACAGCCCATTCCCAAATCTGAATGGCAAGTTCCACAAGAGGAGGGGACTTGGTACCTCCCTGCTTGGTGATATAAAACATGGACACCACTTTGTTGACAATTACAGGCTTGAACGCTTTCAGCGCCAGGAGCTCCAGGTGATTTATATTAATCTGTCTGTCCTGCGGCGACCAGAGATCGGAAACCTGAAGAATATCCAATGTCGCACCCCAATCCGTTGCGACAGTTAATAGCGGGCAGGGGTCTTGAAAAGCCGCGCCCACCGACAGATTTGAGAGAAGACCACCACAGGAGGTGTATCCTCATGAAGGATGGAACCAAAATCATTTTGGAGTCTGGATACACTGCTTGGCGCCAGGATCACCGAAGAGTCATCTGCGTCATCTTGATATGAGCAAGAGGAAGAGTCAGCACACATGAGGCCCAGAAGCCTCTGGAACCACCAGGCCGACATGCTCTCCGAAGACATAAACACCTGACACGTGGGCAACAGATCTGCCATTCTGTCCCTGGTCAGGTATACTCTGCAGTCGATCGTGTTCCAACAAAAACCCAGGAAAATCAAGTCCTGATAGACAGTCATGGAGGATTTCCACCAGTTGACAGACATCCCAAGGTGGAACAGGAGCTGGAGGAGACACTGAAGGTTGTTGGAGACTCACAGCAGAAAATGACTGCGCAGCAGCCAATCGTCTAAATACAGATACACATGGATATCCTGTAGCCGAAGATAAGCTGCGATGACCGACATCTTCGTAAAGCCACGCTGTGCCGAGCTGAGGCCAAACGGGAGCACCCGAAACTGGAAATGCTCCTCCCCCCCATGGAAAACCATAGGCATTTCCGATGCGGACTCCAAATAAGGATATGCATATAAACATCCTGAAGGTCCACCACGCTGAGCCAGTCGCCATTCTGCAAAGAGGACTTTATCTGACAGGGCGTGATCATCTTGAATTTCTCTTGGGGAAGAGAGATTGAACTGGGAAACGTCTAGGATGGTGCGCAGGCCAGTGAACAGACGGGAGTAGAAGCTCTCCCCTCGCTCCCCTAGGGGAACGGGTTCCGCCGCCTGAGATCCAGAAGCTTCTGGATCTCTGCTCTGCTGTAAGGGAGGATTGAAGGGTGGGGTAGGGGGAAGCCCACCTGAGCAGCTACAAGATCAACCGGTCCTCTGTGATGGTCTGCCACGCCTCCCATTGAGATGCAATGCACCCTCCCACTGGGGTCTCGTGCGAGCACAGAAAACCCTAATTTAGCTCGTTTCTCTGTGGCTGGACCACCAGATCCTGAGGAGGAGGCAGAGGATCGAGAGAAAAATTGGCCTTGTTGCTGACACCAATGGGAGTTTCCTGTTGGAGTATCAACTAAGCATCTTCCGATCCAGAAACCCCCGAAAACCAGAGGAAGGCTGCGGCTGCGAAGACGTCCTCTGCGCCCTAAAAGGCGGTTTCACCAAAACCGGCAGGCACTTGGCAGTCCGAGTGCTGTCCTTAGTCTTGGTCAGTTCAATATCAGTCGACGAATGAAAAAGCCTATTCGAGGAACTCCCCATCACCATTGTCTCAATCTCCGGCCCCAACACAGCCCAAGCCAACTTTATCTCAGACCTAATACAGACTATCCTGGCATTCCAAGAAGGGCACCTGATCATGGGCGGGGATGTCAACTCCATGCCAAACCCCCAAATGGACAAAACTCAGCCTCCCACTAAAGCATACTTTGTGCAAGCCCTATCCCTAGCCAAGCTACTCAGGGAGACTGAATCGGTTGATGCCTGGAGTCTACTCAATGGCACCTCGAGAGACTACACCCATCACTCTTGCGTGCACAAAGGATTCTCGAGGACAGGCCTCATCTTAATCTCTGCGGTATTGTTAATCTTGAGGATAGACCTCATCTTAATCTCTGGGGTATTGTTTCCTCTATATGTTACTCTGAGACGGATAAAATTAACCAATTAGTGAGGCACCACAAGACGGGGAAACCCACAGTATTAGATATCCTGCCCGAATATCTGCGATCCATCCCCCCGCCCCAGAACACATCTTAGCTGGAGTCCTTTGAATCGCCCATCACTACCGAAGAAATCATTGAAGCCATCAAATCTCTCAAACCTACCACAAACTTCTATAAAAAAATATGCCAGAATCCTAGCACCCCAGATGGCAGCCCTATTTAACTCCTTCCTTTACTCAAAAGCGGTTACTGGCTCAATGGCGAAGTCGCTCACAGTCCTGTTACATAAACCCGGGAAAGACCCTGAACTGGCCGCCTCCTATCTCCCCATAGAACTCTTGAATAATGACAACATTTTTGCTAAGGTTCTGTCCGGTAGGTTGGGGGCAATTCTGCCAAACCTAATTGACCGCGATCAAACGGGATTCATTCCGGGGAGGGGGGGCCCACGACAACATCAGGAAGGAGAACGATTTGAAAGCGCCCACAAATTAAAGGTAGGAATGGCAGTTATTTCCTTAGATGCCCAAAAAGCCTTCGATTTGGAGGACTGGCGGTACATCCGGGCTGTCCTCAAGCACTTCGGCTTTGGCCCAAATTTCACATCCTGGGTAATGGCCAACTACCAATTTCCCGCTCCACAATTGCGGGTAAATGGCACTAGGTCCGGAGCAATACACATTTCCAGGGGCACCAGGCAGGGATGTCCACTCTCACCTCTGATTTTCACTATCCATGGAGCCCTTTGCAGCAAAAATCAGACAAAACACTAGGATAAAAAGGGATATCCGTGGGTGGCCAGAACACAAAATCGCGCTTTATGCAGATGACGTGTTAATAACAGCGTCCAACCTAACTTCGTCACTGGGGTCCCTCTGGGAGGAGATTGAAGAGTTCAGGGTCCTCTCAGGGTTCGGAGTAAATCTGGACAAATCCTAAGCCCTAGCAATCAATCTCTCTAAACAGGAAAGAGCCTCCCTCAGCCCCTTAATGCCTATCCCTTGGGCGAAAGGCCCCATCGAATACCTCGGGGTAAAGATCACAAAGGACCCATCACGCTTGTACTCAAGCAACTTCCCGCAGTTGATTAAAGATCTCCAAAACGACCTAAAGAGGTGGAAGGCCCACGATATCTCCTGGTTCGGGCGGATCTCTGCCATAAAAATGAACCCCAATTCCCAGATGGCTGTACCACTGCACAGCATTGCCGATCCACATCCTGGGCCCTGCACTAACAGCTCTGCAAAAGAAATTGCAGGAATTTGTCTGGGGGCAGGGGGAAACCCCAAATCGGTAAACGAATAATGATGCGGGAGAAAAGCACAAGGTGGCCAGGGAGTTCCGGACCTAGCCAAATACACTCTAGCGGCTCAGCTGTTGCACGCATTCTCCTGGGTACAAGAGACTGACACTCCAAAATGGGCACAGCTTGAAGAGGCCTGGTGCCCGGTCACGCCCTCGGACCTCCCACATTTACCAAACAAAGCCACAAGAAAACAGCGGCCCCCTCCTGGCCACAGCCACAACTATCTGCTGCTGGAAAGCAGCATCCCGAAAATGGGGCATCCGAGGAGCTCTGGGTCCTCTAACCCCCCCATCTGGAACAATCCCGATTTCTCACCAGGCATGACCCCGCTCAGCTTCCAGTCACGGAGGGAGGGCGGTCTACTGAAAACCAGCAATTTTCTAGAAGAGGGAAGGCCCACCTCATTCGAAAGGTGCAAAGCTAAATTCGGGGTGGGAGAGCGGGAAAGATTCCACTATGCCCAAATATGGCATTTGCTGTCCCATAGGGTGGTCTGGGAAAAATGCTCCAGGGAGTTATCGGCGCTGGAACTTTCGCTAACAACTCCAATGAAAAGAGGCAGAACCTCCGCTCTCTACCGTCTCTTAGACAGAACAGATCCAGCCAAAAAAGAAAGGTACAGGCTAGAATGGGAGAAGGACTTGGGTCGAGAAATGGGGGGGGTTGAGGAATGGGAGAAAATATGGTCCAGACTGCATAAAAGCTCAGAGTGCATCGCGAACATGGAAGGGGCTATGAACTCTGCTACAGGTACTGTGTCACCCCAGCTCAACTCAACAAAGCCAACCCATCCATCCATCCATCCATCCATCCATCCATCCATCCAAGGCACCTGCTGGCGCGGCTTCCCCGCCCCCGGCTCTCTATTCCATTTGGTCTGGCAGAGACCCTGGGACCCGGGGGTTATCATCCTGGGCGAAACCGGAGGAGGGGCATTCCCAATCTCAGGACACATCCCCCGTTTATGCACGCACCTACTCCTAGCAGCAAAAGTTGCCATGGCCTGGTTGTGGAAAAATAAAGACGCACCCTCAGTCGCACTATGGTGGTTCAAATGTTGGGACAAGTCACGGCAATCTGAGCAGGCTCCCTTAAACAGAGCCTTAAACATTTGGGACCAGTTTATGGACTATGCAGCCAAGTTCCCAGCTCTCACCAGAAGGCCCCCCAATAACCAAATGGCTACAAGGCAGCCTGCTCTATTAAGCCGCAGACTCGTACCAATCCCCTCCAGAGCGGGATTACTCGATCGAATACCGCAAATGACAAGGCCACGGACTACAGCGAGCAGACCATCAATAACCATCATCCCCCTGCTGGATAGCTCGAACGGCAGTCTCACGCGAATGCTAAAATCAATTGCTATATTGTTGTTGATGTTGTGATTATCTGTAAAACCTAATAAAATGTCATGGAAAAAGCACTTTGCTTTCAAAAGGCAGGTCCAGAACCTTATCCTGCACCTCTTTGGAAAACTTTGTGGCATGAAGCCAGTCCCGACGAGAGGTGTCCACGCCAAGCATGAGGCCCCGGGCCGAGGTGTCGACATAATGCGCCGCAGCCTCAAACATATCCTGCGCCAGGACCCTGGCATCTGACAAACCCGCTTTAAAATAGTGTAGTTTATCCACAGGGATAAATTCCTCGAACTCCGACAGACCTTTCCACATTTTCTTATTCATCCCCGCTAACACAAGCTCTGCATTCGCTTGACGCAATTGCAGGGCTGAATTAGCAAAGATCTTCCTCCCCAAAGAGTCAAGAAGCTTGTCCTCTTTGGCCAGAACCTGGGCTGCCGCTGTAGATGACGCTGAAGCCGGTCTGGATTGAAACGTGGCAGCTGCCACCACTGTGGAAGAAGGGGGCGGACAAGACGCAAAGGCTACCTCTTGCGAAGAACGAAGCCTATAATGAGCGTCAATCTTTTTGTTATCAGTCCAGAGTGTGGTTTCTCCCAGACCTTACGGACCTCAGCCAAAACATCCTTCTGGACGAACAAGCCAGTACGCTCCAGAGGAAACAGGGTTAACACCCCAGAAAGCACCCCTTCCTGTGGACCGGGTGCCTCAGGTACTGGAACATCCAGAAGACGCATCATGGCCAGCACCCGGTCGTGGAAGGCTCCAACAGAGCTGGGCTGGTCCTCGCTGTCCTGATCCCCCTGTGTGTCATCCGACACATCCGGGTCAAGCTGCATTGCGTCTGGTCCTGCTGAAGATTTGTCCACTGGAGACAAGGGAGGCAAGGGAGGAAGAACTGGAGGCGGGCCGCCCCGTAGAGGCGGAGCTGCTGGAACCATTGGTGCCGCGACTGGAATAGACGGCTCAGGAGCCACTGGAGGGCAGATTTCCCTAACAAACCTCGGAAATACTCCTTCATGGGGTCGGAGTGCATAAGCCTTTGGAATTTTCCAAAAAAGGCGTCCTCCGCCAATGGTTTAGGTGTGGCCGGAGGGGCCTCTCATGAGCGGAGTAGCTCCAGGGGCATAAGGGAGAGTGCTGCCAGGAAGGTCCTTCTCCACACGAATCAACGTAGATCAAGGGCACAGATGCCACAGGGAGCGAGACGGTGTGCGGTAAGGCATCTGAGCGTTCCAGTCATACATTGGACGAAAAGTATGCGCACAAGGAAAACTATGTTCACCTGAAAAACCACTCCCAGCACCTAAAGCCGATGGCGTAGGTGTAAGGGTGGAATCCAAAATGGCCACCATAGTCTTGGCGGGAACGGCCACCATTTTGTCAGCTTCTGAGGAGAACTGCGACATGTGGGAGTGAGGCAGGGATCTCCACAGGCAGGTCAGGGGTCTTCGGTCTTCATTTTAACCTCGATACAAGGAACCTCGGCAGAGCAAGTACTGTGGGGCCTAAGATGTTTGAGACATGCTATCAGCCAAATTAGTCTTCAACGAGGGACCTCGGCCACGCCAGTAACAGAGGAATTCTGGTCAGAGACCTCACTCTGTGCCCTCTCAACAGAACTGGTGTCACCACCAGAGCAGGAACGATGGAGTATACCTCACTGGCCTCTCAGAACTGTCAGTCATCTTAGCCTCCAACAGAGGACCCTCTGACCAGAGTCCGGTAACAGCCCCCTCACGAGGGGCCTCGAACCATAGTTCGATACGGAAAACCTCAACGGAGGCCTCAGGGCATATCCCAGTGCCTGTATGGGAAGCTCCAGACAAGGAGACCTCTAAGGAAGCTCTGGTACCCACCGCCTCAGTAGAACTGGACCCACAAACAGCCCCCACAGGAGGGGCCTCGGATTGTAATCCGGTGTCGATCGGCCCCTTACGGAGACCCTCAGCGAAAACTCTGGTACACTTTTTAGGCCCAGAAGGCACTTCCGGGGAAACCCTGGTAACAGAGCTTTTGAAGCTCCTCCCCGACCGGGAAGACCCCAGAAAGGAGTACCCCGGCCGGGTTGCACTTACCGGGCATCTTCTCGTCGAAGCTCTGAAAATGCGAAGGAGGAGCGTCCTGAAACATCGTCTCCCACCGCTCCAGACGACGTTGAAGCGCCCGGACCGAAAGGGAATCGCAGTAGGAGCACGAGTCCCAACGGTGGCCCGGACCCAAACACTCTAAAGAGGATGGGGATCCGCCCTAGCGAAGCGTCGTTCACAGGAAGAATTGGGAAAATCTAACCGGAATGGCATAGACGGACTACTATGCGACCGCTAAGCCGGAGCAGGAGAGAAGGACACTGGAAGGAAAAAATCTCCCAAAGATGCAAGTGTGTCCAGTCCCAATCGTGCAGAGAAAAAAACCTATGGGCGATGTGCTGACCGCGGTTATGGCCGCATGCGGTACCCCACGCAAATAGAGGAAGGACACATTTTTGGAAAAATTTGATGCATTTTACAAAGTGTTCCGGTCCCGTCCCGCAGGACGGAGGAATGTCCCATGAGTATGGAGGAAAGGAGACGGGACGTAGGAGTATGGTGATTAACAGTATTGTACAATACTGCCTATTATATGCATAGCCTGTTTTAAATACAAGCTTCCTTGCACCCGATCCAAACTCTAAATCAGTGCCAAAAGTAACACCACATAACGAGAGGAATCCTAATAGTGCCAACACCACCCATTGTTGTGATGGAGCACATACCTTTTAGTCATAATTCACTCTTGTTAAAAACCTGTAAAAACAGAACACGAGGTTACATGCCAATAATGCTGCAAATATTGTAATGCATGTCATACAGATGATACAACCTTCGTCCTTTCATCTTCAAAGCGTGTTTGTAACCTCATGTAATTCAGACAGAATGCCGTCAGAAGAGTTTCATCAGGTTAATTAATGGATTCCGCTGCTCGCCATCACCCAGGCTCTATAAAATATTTAGAGAGCGCCTTTCGTTATTTCGGAGGGTAAATATAGCAGGCTAAAAATCTCTGCTAAAAAGTTTGTCCAAATGATCATGGTTCTGGTCTTTTCAATTTTCTTTCAATCCAAGACACTAAGCCTTTCCTTTGCAATTGTCCATCTGAATATTCTGGAAAGCAAACAAATGCATCCGAGATACAGTTGGAAGTGGGGGTCCTACATACTTCGACATCTGCTGTGCTAAGTGATCACTCGCTGGAGTGTTGCTGATGGGGAGTCCTCATCGCAAGCTAGTTCAGCAGCTCCTTTTCATGGGTAGCTTTTTTTGGGCTATTCATATTCAACCCCTCATTGGGCTGCCTCCGCTGGGCCAGGTTGCCCTTTGTGCATCAATGTTGGTATTCTCCTTCGCACTGGTCTTGAATAGTCACAGCTTCATGTAGTGGGTCCTCGTTTTTGTTGCCAACAGTGTGGCAGTTTAGGGCCCTTATGGAAGCAGAGCTGGGTGTTGGTGGTTGAGGCAGAGTGGCACAATACTGAGAAGGATGAACACTGCTCATTGTCGTGCAACTAGTGGTGGTGATGGTCTGGAATATCACCCACCCACCCACACCACATGTGCTCCAGATTTGCAGCTCAAAAGTTTCCACTTTGACTGCCAGTATATGGATCTGAACGTCAACTACAAAGAGCTTAATCTAGCTCCTAGAGAAATGGGGACAGCAGCAGAATCTTTCATAAGCAGATTTAAGGAGGCAATCGGTCCTTCCTAGCCTTAAATAAACAAAGGAGGATCAGCTAGCAGAATTCACAAAAAACAAAAATCCAAGACTCATTTTGACAACTGCAGTGACAGGTGGCAATATCAAATATTCGAAATAGCTTAAGGAGGCAGGGCAGTCTAGGATGTACCTCACACATGGTCAAAAATACAACAGACGCTGCATTTGCATAGGCAATTTCTGTTTTCAGCTACTTCTGCTCTTTTAGGTTTCCAGACTTCATGTGAGCTGCCACACGCCTGCTTCCACAACTTTGGAACTCAGACAAGCTCTGACCAAGACAGACATGAGCGGTTGAGTTCTCCAGTGCGATCTTCTCTGAGCATTTCTCCTGCTGAGCCCTACTCTAGTCTGAGCCATTGCTAAAGCAAAGAGGCAGCTGTTCCTCTCACTACAAGCAGGAAGCTGCAGCCAAATCTTTCATCTACCACCGGTTCCATCAAAATCCTTTCGACAAGCAAAATAGTAATCTTTAAGTGCATTGACTTATGTCCATGTCAGATCAAGTAACGGCTGTCTGCCAAGCAGGAAATTACCAACTCAGGGTTTTGAAGAAGGTTCTTCCTTTGATACCCGAACCTATGCGCCCTCCGGTAGTCGCAGCACTAGTACTTTCCCGCTTAGATTACTGCAATTCGCTGTCTGTCGCAGCCAACCGGCTTGAATTCAACGTTTACAACGCATACAGAATCTGGCGGCTAGGCTGGCGTCGGGCACCCCGTATGGAGCCCATATTACCCTGGTACTGCGCTCACTTCAGTGGTTGCCAGCGTGTCCGCTTCAAGGCCCTGTGCATAGTCCATCGGGCCATCCAAGGTCAAGGGGCAAGTATCCGACAAATTCTCCCGTTATCTTCCAGAGCACAACTTACGCTCTTCCACTGCGGACCTTATTGTCCCAAGATGATATTGTGCTAGGGTCGGAGGAAGGGCCTTTTCCATAGCCGCGGCCACCCTTTGGAATCGTCTCTCCTCCGCAATGAGAAAAAATCCCAATCTAGCTTTTAGAAGAGCGCTTAAGACCACTCTCTTCTAGCACTTACTCTATGTGTCTGTTAATTGGTCAGTCCTCCCACTGCAGCACCATGCCGCCTTTGGGCGACAATGCACTTTATTTTTATTTTTTTTATTTGGTTTTCTTGGTTTTAACAAAGGAACAAACAAGATGGAATACATATTACATGTTTCATCATAGTAAGTACACATGACATCAAAAAAAAGAAAAGTTTCGTAACACGTTACATTGGTTATCTCAGAGTATGTCCATCTTAGCCTCGCGCTCCCTACCCTCTCCCCAGCCCCCTCCCTACTTTGAAGGAGCACACATCCATTGAATGTTAAATCGTGGAAACTTCAAACAAGTTTTATTCAGATTTCCGTTGTCTGGTCGGTCTGGGACCACCGGTCGTAAAATCTCCTCCATTGTTTTCAGTCAATATTTGCCTTTTCCTCAGGGTCGAGCAGGCTCCTCCAATCGGCGCTCAGAGTCTGTTGTGAGATGGTCCATCCATAGGGCTTCACATTGGGCAGCTTTGCCGTGCAGAGGCGCGGTTATTGTCTCCATTAGGTAGATGTTTGTGGCTAGAGTGATCCATTCCTTCTTACTTACCTGGCACCGTTGTGGATTTCCATTTAATCACCAAGAGGGACCTGGCCGCTAGCAGTAAGTGGGGGGTCAAGCCTTTCACTCTGGTCCACCCACCTTCATCTTTTTCCAGGCCAAATAATATTAGTTAGGGGTCAAGGTCTCTTTGAATGCCTTCTATCTCTTTGATCCACCCCAGGACCTCGTTCCAAAACACTTTGATGTACTGGCAGCCCCACCACATGTGCCAATAGGTGGCTATTTCTCCGCATTTCCTCCAACATGTTGGACTCATTGTTTGGGACATTTTGGAAAGTCTAAAGGGGTCGTATTCCCATCTGTGTAACAGTTTGATAGCATGAAGCTTGTATTGGCTCGATACGGACGTTTTAGAGGCTGCTCAACACAGTGTCCCATTAGTCGGGATGTATTTTCACCCCAAAGTCTTTTTCTCCATCTCATTCGCAGGGGTTCCGTTGATCTGTCGCCCGCCGTTATTAGTTCCTGATACATTGCGGTTATGAGGCCTTTCATCTCGGTTTTAGAGTCTAGGAGTTTCTCAAATGAGGTAAGGTCTCTTTAGTTTGTCTCTCCATTCTGCCTTTGTTAAGACCCCTTTTAGTTGGATGTACTGAAACGTGGATAGGGTGCCTATACCTAATGCCTCTGTCAGGTCTGGTAGAGTGATATACGCTTCTTTCTTCAGCAGCTGTCCTACCCTCTCCAAGCCTGCCTCGTACCATGTTTGGAACCTGCCCACGTCAGGTGTGTGGTTTTTTTATGCCGGCTGACCATAAGTGACTGAGCGGGGATGGCCAGGTGGCGATTTTGCGCATGTCTTTGCGTGAGCGCCATATACTCCATATACTGCTCAAGATGGGGTGGCCTTTGATTTTTCGTTGTACCCTTTTGTGTGGGGTCCATAGCCATTCCAATAGCGTGGCAGGAGACAGATAGAAATTATCCATTTGGACCCATTGGAGGTTATGGTGTGAGGTGCGGGATCAGAACGCGTAGCTGGGCGGCTTTGTAATAGGTTCTCAGGTCAGGGAACCCAACCCCTCCCTTGTCCTTGGGGAGCGTTAGTGTATTGTATGGGATTCGTGGTTTCTTCCCCTGCCATATGAATCTCATCATGATTTTTTGGGCTTCAATAAAGAACACTTTGGGTACCTCAACCGGCAGCATTTGGAATGGCTACAGAAAACGGGGAAGGCATACCATCTTAACTGCATTGATTCGGCCTAGCCAGGAGATCGTGAGCTTTTTCCATTTTTTAAGATCGGCTGCGAATCGTTGGAGGAGTGGAGGAAAGTTGGCTTCAAAAAGATCATTCAGTGGTTTAGTAATCTGTATGCCCAGATATTGTAGTGCGACATGTTCAAGCTTAAGGCCCAACGGGAGAAATTTGGAAACATTCACTGCTGCGTTTCCGTGGAGGGGGAACAAAATGGACTTCGTCCCATTTACTTTAAATCCGGAGAATTGGCCATACTCGTCCATTAGTTTGAGGGCGTGAGGGATGGATTCTGTGTGATTAGTTATGTGGAGGAGAATGTCGTCTGCGTAGAGGGCTACTTTGTATTCTGTTGGCCCCAACCGTATCCCCTCTATCAAAGGGTCCGCTCTCATGTGCGCCAGGGGTTCTAGCGAAAGTGCAAATAGAATTGCAGAGAGGGGGCATCCCTGTCTAGTCCCACGTTTCAGCTCGAACCACCTGGAGTATTCTCCGTTGACAAATATTGCTGCCATGGGAGATGTGTATATTGCTTGTATTCCCTTTCTAGTTCTCGGGCCTATCCCCACCTTCTGCAGCACTAATCCCAGAAAATCCCACTCTACTCTATCAAAGGCCTTCTCGGCATCTATCGACAAAAGGACAGGGTCGTGGAGGAGGTTATGGGCCGTGTGGATAAGGTGGAGTGTTTTGCGCATGGAATCAGCTCCCTGTCTCCCCAGTATAAACCCGACCTGGTCTGGGTGGACTAGACAGGGCATTAATGTTTCGAGTCTGGCAGCTAGTACCCTAGCATAGTTTTTGGCGGTATGATCCACAGCACTTAGGGTCTCTCCCTTCCTTGGGGATCACTGTTGCAGTGTTTTTTTTTTTTTTTTTTTTTTTTTTTAAAGGAGTCTGGCGCCACACCCGTTTCTATAATTTCATTAAATAGTTCCGCTAGGAAGGGTGTTAGTTGTTTAGTAAAGGTTTTGTAGAACTTAGCAGAGTAACCATCCTCCCCTGGGTATTTGCCTAGTGTTAACCTTTTAATTGCATCATGGATTTCCTGCTCAGTAATTGGGGAATCGAGGAGTTCAGTTTCTGCATGCGTTATTGTAGGCATCGTGATCAGAGATAGGTATGAGGTTATATCCGACTGGCCAAAGGTTGTTTCAGAAGTATATAGCTTCTCATAGAAATTGGCAAAGGATTCCGGAATAGAGCATGGGATCTGGGCAGAGGGGACGGAGTCCTCAATTATTTCGTCTACCTTGCGCTCTGCCCTTTGTTCTCGGACAATAACAGTTTCAAAAACTGCAGTTTTCGTACTACTTGGTCGTGTTCCAACAATCGTAATTCTTCCCTTTTTTGTTGGGCTGTCATTTTGTCTGGGTCCACCTTGGGATCCTTCCTTATCTCACCCTCTAATTGACATTTCGGTCCGTAGCCTTTGTTCCATGATCTTCGGCTGCCTTTTCTTGGAGGACCCCACTCGCATCAGAATACCTCTCCATGTGGCCTTCCCAGCTTCCCAGATCATTTGTTTGGAGACTTCACCATAAGTATTTATTGCAAAGTATTCATCGATTTCGGTCTCCATGGTAGTTTTGAAAACCTGATCTTTCCAGAGGGTCTCGTTACACCGCCACTTCCCTCCGTTTACAGGTAGGTCCGCCCAGTTTATATCGACCAGTACCATGTCGTGGTCAGACCAGCTTATCGGGACAATGTCCGAATGGTGTGTAGTGGTTGTGAGATCATTTGTGAGATATATGTAGTCAATACGCGTAAATGTGTGGTGAGGGTTGGAGTAGAAGGTATATCCACTTTTGGTGAGGTGTACGACTCCACACACCCTTAAGGTCATACAGTTCCATCATTGAAGCCAGTTCGGTGCGCTCTCCCTTATATTGTTGTCTCAGTTCAGATCTGCCCGGTTTCCAATCTTTGTACGGGTCAGCCCATTGGTTGAAGTCCCCTCCCAGGATAATATGCCCTGTAGCTTCTAGCATTATTTTAGGGATTGTTTTCTCAAGAAATGCGACCTGTCCAGTGTTAGGTGCGTATACGGTGGCAATAGTTACCTGAACTTTTGCTATTTTGCCCGTTATGAGCGGAGTACGGCACCCAACGTCAGACCATGTTTTGTCCACTTCGAATTTGATTCCTTTCCCAAGTAGGATTCTGACACGGCCTCTCCTGAGTGGGCCCGAGCCCCAGAACTCCAAACCTCCCCGCTTCCCCAGGATGCTCCGCTCCTCACCCTTAGTCTCCTGCAGGAGGAGTATATCAATATTGGATCTGCGGAATTCCCCGAGGACCAGGGACCTCTTGGTTGGAGAGTTTAAGCCTTTCATATTTATAGTCCCGACCCTGAGCGAGTCCCTCATGTGTTCATCGGGTATCGCCCTTGTTGGATACTCATGGAGGATCGCTCACTTCAGGCGGCCAGAACGATATTCGATTCTTCCTTCCCATGCTGTCAGTAATATAGCGCTACTGTTTAAGTTTCTCTTCTCCCCCCCCCCCCCAGAGCTGGTGGTGTTCAAGTGAACTCAAGAGCTGAAGATGTGCCATTTTTGACACTTTGACGGCATCCGATTCGGACTTGGTGGAAATGTTCAGTCCAGTTTCGGACCACCAGTGGAGACCGTCACCTCACGGTCCCCTCCGAATAAAATACCGGAACATACCGTTGAGCCCCCCCTCCCCCCATCTCCAATCCCCCTCTTCCCCCCCACCCCCAACATCATTTCAACAATAAAAAGAAACCAAAGGTGTAACAATAAGTGCATTCTCCGGCCTGTCCTTCGGGTGCTCATTTCCCCCTTACTTCAGGAGGAGGTTTTGCGGCCGGGTGCTGTCGTCCTGTCGGTCATTTTATCGCCCTGTGGCACTGGATGACTGTTACCGGATATTGCAGACGATTCCAGTCAGTCGGTTTGCAAGGTTCTTGGAGTTCTTTCATTTTCGGGAGTGTTTGGGCACCTGTATTTCCTTGATCCTTTCACTTTTCTTCTAGGGCCCTGGAGTTCCCACTGCATTCCAGCTTGCTCGGGCCCATCTCTCTCGCCCCCTCTTGGGGCCGTTCCAAGTATGTCCACAATGCAATCCTTGATATCTTACTCGGACCGAAGGACGATCCTCGTGCTACCGTGTTCAAATGTGAGGGAGAAGGGTTATCCCCACCTGTATCTCGTGCCCTGTTCCTTGAGCCACTTCGTCAGGGGGCCACAGAGGCACCTCAACGCCAGTGTGAGCGAGGATAGGCCCTGGAAGATGGTAATTTGAGCACTTCCCAGTGTGAGCGGGTCCCCGGATCTGGCCTTCGGCAGAATCCCGTTTCTATACTGATATCTGTGGAACCTTGCTAGGACAGAGCGTGGTCCCCGGGGGGGCCCCCTGCCCTGTGGATCCGCTTCGTTTTGGGTTCGTCTATGTCCTCATCTGCCATTAGGATTTTTATGATGTTTTGCGTGGTTTTGAGTGAGTCTTCAGTTACTCCCTCGGACTCTGGAATTCCCAAAAAAAATAAATCAATCAAACAAATCGGAAGTTATTCCTTCTTTCTGTTTTCCAAATCATCCATTCTAAGGCGCATCTCCTCCTCCCTTTTTTCGATGTTATGAATCCGCGTGTCCATTTGGGCTTCGAGAGTGTCGATCAAGGCCCGATTGCTCTCTACACCTTCTAGTCTCTCTTCAAAATTGTCCATTCTCTGAGTGATCCCGTCGATCTTACCACCTAGGCTGGCCCCCAATGACTATCTCACATAGCAATGCAGCAATGTCCCCCTTTGAGGCGGCCCCCGCTTCCGCTGCGTCTGTTGACATGGTCGCTTTCTGTTCAGGGATCGGGGAGGACGGGGTGTAGGTGTATTTGGTGAGTTTACTTTTAGAATTCATGGAGTGGATCCCAAGTCAGAGGAGGCACACGCCCTGTAGTCGGGGGGGGGGGGGGGGGCCTTACCCCCTTTGTAGGAGCATGGATTCGTGGGAGCAGTGCAGGACCATGCATTCAGGCCTTTGCGTGGTTCGTGACGAGGCCAGACAGGCGCCTGTGGGGTCCGGTAGGTGATCTGCAATGCAGGAGGATTTGTTTCCAGGGGGGGTTCATCCAAGGTTGTGTTTCACGAAGAGGGTGGGCGTACCAAATCGCCATTCTATCGACAGTCTATTTGTGGTCCAGTTTTCACTGGTTGGTAGTGTTCATGGGTTGTCGTGGGGAGCAGGCGGTTTGGGGTAACACCACCAATGGAGGCTATCTGGTTGCTGGGCCGGGAAACACTCCTTAGTGCCTCTGATTTAGACCAAGTGGTATCCAAGTCCCCCGAGCGGGTCACTCTTGATAATCCAAGGCAAGGGGTACGGCTCAATTAAGTGTGGTAGCCCGCGTTATGTATATTCTGCAGGGCACGGGCAAGGCGTTGTGTTTCCGGAAAAGTCCTGGGTGGGGGGATCCCCGACCGTGTCAACTGCAGATGTTGGTTGGTAGAAATAATGAAGCAATGAGGGGGACAGATCTTAGCAGCACCCCTGAATGTTCTGTGGCGTGTCAGGACATATGGCAGTGCAATATTAGGGCTCATATGGTCACTGTTTGCCCTGGGGCACAGTATCTTTACTTCCCCTCTCCTCCCTTTCCTTTCTTGTCTTCTACTAACTTAGGCAATTGTCAGGCCTATGGCGCCATTTAAACGCAGTTCGGGGAGTCTTGGAGGGAGGATGGGTCCTCTGATCATGTGCAGGTTTCTTCCTGCTCCTCGCGCTCCCTCGAGCGTGGGCCTCCAGCTCCCCGCCTGCAGGGCCTCCCGCGTATAACGTGGTCCCTAGCGGAGAGGGGGGGGAGGCGCTGGGGTGCAGCTGTGTTGTCCAGCGGGCGCTGGGGTGGGGGAGGCGGTTGAGCGGCGGTGCGGGGTGCTCACACGGCTCAGCGGATGGTGAGGCAGCCGCGTACCTTCTCTCCGCTGGCAGGCTCGTTCTGTGCCCCAGTCGGCGCTTCCTTCAGCGCGAGCACGGGGAGTATGGCGTTGGCAGTGGTGACGGTGACTCCGCTGGCCCCACCGGAGCAAGAGGCAGATGTCTCGTGGGGAGAGGCAGAGCGGTTCCACCAGCTCCGCAGGTCCGGCGCCTAACGCCGATAGTCACCCACGTCACACAGGATTCCGGAGCTCCTCGGGGCCGTCACACGTGGGCTTCCCTGGAAAGGCACTTTTCTCAGCCTTCCGGGCTCCGTTTTGGATCGGGTTTTCCACGATCAGTTATTTTTAGTGTAGGGGGGATCCCAAGGTGGCGGCTCAGTTCACCTAAGGGACCTACGACGACAGAGCTCACACGGAAGGAGACGTCATCCGTGCGCCCCCCTGGTGGCCAGCCGACCGTGCGCTTTACAAGTGCCGATAACTTATTGTGCATGGCATACCAGACAAAAAAAGCTTGTTAAATACCCAACGCAATTAATTTACAAAATCTGATTCTCGTGGGAAGACCGTGATGTTACACACAAACACAAAGGAAAAAAGCTTAAGAAAAAAAATGATCGAACCGTATCGGCAGTAACATATCAAGTGTTGCAGAAGCTCAGCTACGTTGTTCACAAAGTTGAAACTAGCAGGTGTGCCATGGTGCACACAAGTTAGCACCATATATTGCGTGTCACTAAGATGCCCGCTTTTGTTAAATATAGCAGTTTGCATAGGCATTTAAATAAACAGTTAATTTGTTGCAAATTGTGAAGGCTATACCTTATGGGACATGATTATGTTCAGTATTTTATACTGCACCAGTTGCAACCATAGTGGTCTAATAAAAGGCTTTTCAGATAGTTGGGTTATTGTAACCCCCGACAATGGGAAGGTGGGTTGGAGGCAAGGGTTGCCTGACCTTTGCCAGCAAAGGAACAGCAAATGGGGCCAGGACTTCGTCATAACTTTTATCCTCCCTCTGGTTGTCAAAAATCTCATGTTTGAGTTTGTGGTCATGTGCAAGAATGTGGAGTCAGTGCAGAAAGCATCCTGTGCAGGAGAAAGGACTAATAAAAACGAATATAAAATCAACGAGTACAGTTTTTAATAAAAGCAAGTTAGTGATGGGCTGTCTGATGGTTGAGTTGTTCTCTGGAGTATCAATGAAAAACCGAGACATTCGTTTGTAAACTAAGCCTCAATATGTGCACTAACCCTGACCAGGAGCAAGTGACAATTCACTCTTGGCAAGTAAGAAATGGTGTTCTTACGGCGTGTTGGATGAGTGACCTACAACCGGTATTTGGGACGAGTGTCAAATACCATTAGCCCAGAAACAAAATCTCTGCAACATGTGTATTTTACATGGAGTTCATTTTATTCTAGGCAAGGCAAAAAGGCCTAACTTGCTGTTTCACATGTTCATAAATAGCAACATTATTGTATTTGCATTACAGAGTACATACAACTTGCAGGTAGCTTAAGGGGTACCACCACCAAGTTTCCAAAATGATTTATCTTGCTCCATCATACACATGAACGTTAAAATGAAAACGTGTCGCACAGTTAGAAAGTTAGAACACCTACTTTTCCTTAGAACCCTCTTTTCTGTCACGATTGCGACTCCGTTCTCTGCGGGTTAGATGCCTGGAAAAAGAAGTATAACGTTTTAATATTTTCCAAAAATTTAATCTGCGCGATTACAGATACAAACGGAATCCCTAGATTTGTTAGGCAAGAGAGTGATACTTTGTATTATGAGCACGTAAGATTATATTTGGTAAAATACATGAAGTTCGATTTACCATAAGAAGTTTGTAAAACCGAAGTTCAGTTTGTGGGTGTGCATTATGTAAGGTAACGCCATTTGAAATTTGCCTCACGCTGATGACGTCTGTAAAACTTTAGAATGTAGCAGATTTGCCCAGCTCCTCAACACTCCGTGGGTCACACCCGTAAATTACAAACCAAGCACTATTTGGCTAGTCCTCACGATATTATGTTGAGAAGTTATAGAAACTCAAGTAAAATATAATGATTTATATGGGCAGGCACACAAACGTAAAAGCACATCCAATGTGATATTCCATAGTTTCTCACAATCGACCAGTAGCAGTAAAACCATTCAGTACAGGCGCAAAGCACTGTAACGTTGCCCCTAAGATCAAAATACACATTCACTTTGTAAACAAAATAAGTAACCCAGTAAAACACTTGTGAACAAGTTTGTGCACGTAAAAAGATGTGGAAGAGATTGACACCTATGGAGAGTTACTTTTTTGTTAAAAGTGAGTAATCAAACGGATTGGGAAATAACGTTTTGAAAACTGGAATATATAGATCGGAGTTCGCATTTGGAACGTCAAAAACGGCATTTCCAAGTCAAAAGTCAGAAATTAAATCTGCACAAGTGGTTCATCATAAACCCCAGGTTTGAATACTTGAATCAACGTTTAACATCCTTATCCAGAAAAATATGCTGTTTGAATAAGAAGATGTATTAGTACGAAAGGTCCATACATTTTTTTAAAATGTTTATAACATTTGTATAGGGCGTCATATGGTACCAGCTTCTAAATGCGGTTATATCAGGTATTACCACCCCTTTTAAAATATCGACCATGGAAAGGATGCACATTAAGTCTGCCCTACCGCAAGATTCGACCTTTGCGAAGGGCAGCCTGCTCTCATGTCAGACCAATGCTTCACCGTGTAGTGATCCACCCTTGGCAAATTATACCTGTGTGGAAAGATAGTCTAACATAACGAATCTGTTACTACAGGCATACATAAGTGGAAGGTGGGACAACACTAGTTACTTACCTGTAGCACTTTCCACAGAGTAGGTGCAGTGCTAAAATTTTCGGGGAGCGGATTAGTTTGATAGTAGCTTAGAAGAGCTTGGTAAGATTAATACCAACAGCTACTAGGAACCACTTTTGGCTCACCATGGCAGACTGGTGACATACAAATATATCTGACATTAGCACTGTATGTTTGGGAAAGGTCTATAAAGGAGCATTTAGAAACACTGGGATCCAGAGATGATGATGTGTGCATATATTACAGGGTCGGCGATCGCAACACATCAAGTTATTGTTGCTCTCGCCATAGGAAGATCACTGAGTGGTTTATAAATATAAAACAAACCATTCAACGAATCTGCATGAAACTATGCCAAAGAATTATACACGCAGATTTGGACTTTTTGGGGAAAGTCTGGTTACATTTTATGAAGCTGGGACAAAGTTATTGTTGGGGGTGAGGGGGGCCAAACCCAATAAGATTAAATCCTGATGGATTTACACTGAGAAAATGTCTGTTGCACCTCCAACCAGACCACCTGCGCGAATATTTTTATTAGATTTTCTCAAGCAATATTCCACAACAGTCAAAAAATTACCCATAGTTCAGGCAGAAAGATTAAACTGAATCTTCAATCAAAAGAATTCACCAGCACCAGACTCGCACCCATGCTCTTACAATTCAGAAAATAACTCAAGACCCACCTTTTCAAGGAGTCTTCCCTCCTCAACAGGGTCAACCATGCCATCCTGATCAATCGACTCAGAGACCTGGGCATCACGGATGAGGCCCTGGAGTGGCTGACCATTCTCTTGGACTGCCTGTCCCAGATCCAACGTGGTCCCTTTCTTTCTGCCACCTCGCTACCTGTGGCGTTACCCAAGCCTCCATCCTCTCACCCTAGTTTTTCAACCTCTACTCGGCCCCTTTGACCCACCGAATATCTACCTTCTCCTCTAACTTTCAGTGTTATGTGGATGACTGCTTTCCTTCAGGCTCCCCTCTCGCTCATTCCTGACAGTCTATCTGCAATTCAGGATTGGTGCACCTCCCTCGCTGAAGCACCACAGACTCGATGGGAGTCTGTGATTGACATCTTGGAGCCGCAGTCCTGACATTTCTTGAATCCGGACCGAGGTGTCATCTAAGTAAAAAAAAAGTCAGCTTCGAAACTAACAGCAAATACTTAAGTATGAGACGCGCCGAGTTGCACGTAGAAAACAAGTTTGCAGAAAAACTGAACTGAGGCAACAGGCGCCGTGCGTGCTACTTTTAACATCCGATGACGTCCCCCTCGAAGGAGGCCTTCGAGGGACATTTGACTCAACGCCATCGATACAGGGCGCCCTCTGCTGAAAAATTTCCAAAGCAGCTGAAGCTGGACACTACATGTCAAAGATGAGGAATACATTGGAGGACACAATCCATTCGAAATATATAACAGTTAGAAGATTTTCTGTTTGATAGTATCTTTTGATCCAATTGCCTGCCCGAGAAGTACAGGAAAGTTTGTGTCTTTAAAGGTTACACCATGCCAAGAGGCTGCAATTCGCTAACCGCGTTTACAGATGCAATAGCAACAAATAGAGTCCTATTAAAACAACGTCAGTAGTTGCCATGGGCTCAAACAATTTTGAGACATACTGCATGAAGCAATAAATTGAGATCCCTCTTAGCACGAGGGGATGCAACCAGAGGATAAACATGACAAATGCCATCAAAATGGCATTCCACTATCAGATTAGACACATTTAATGTTCCCCTATTCAACTTTCATTACTTGGATCTCCGCTTGCAATATCTTTCAAAAAGTTCATAACATTTCACAGAGACTTTTGAATGTGCTACTTCCTCTCACAGGACCACTCTGCTACTTTGTATCCTTTTCTTTTAACAATTGTTCCCTTCATTCATGGTCTATCGGTATGCATGCAACTTTCAAATCAGTCACTTTCCATTCAACATCAACAAGACTTTTGTTGCCCTCGATAACTCACCAGTTGTGTTATATGAATAGAATGAGTTTCAGAACATAGATCTGCTCCCAGAGCAGAGAGATAGGGGCAGCATGAATCGATCTGAATTCCTTGTAGCTGCAAGCGCCAAGATAAAACATGGAACCGGATCTGAAGCTGAAGTATGCATCTCCTTTAGTTAGATTCAAATGGGAAAAACAAAGTCATTAGCTAGTATAATGAGCTCGCAAAGAGGGATTGCATGCTGCTTGAATAATCTGAAAGCCAAAGGTAAGAGATACCTGATCTCAGGCACCATGTTGCCAAGTTCAGTGATCGAAGGGATGGGTGCAAGATTAGCTGCATGTTCTGTGAAAATAGGTTTAGAAGATCCAGACACAGGATACCTAATCGAGAGGATTATCAGGTCTGAAAGGCAGATTCTGTCCAGGCCACCAAGGGGCAAAGAACACCAGAATGCAGTTTTAGCATTGGTGGAGTTATTAGTGGCAGGACTCCCTTTCACCTGCGCACCTCCTCTTTTCTTGTTTCTGAATCAGACCAGCAGCCTGGATCCTGGTTTGTCAGGGAACCAACTCCGGGGTTCCCATTTATTTAGAAGATTTGTGGGGATGACAAACTATGGATCAGTTGGGGGCTGGTAGGGTATGATGGTCCATTGGGCGCTGTTGGGCGGATTAATCAAATATATGGTCCAGTCAAATCTTTGTCATTAATTTGGTTGTTTATTTTTGGTTAGTTAGCACCAAAGAAAACCTCATTGTAGAAATGAGGTCTGAGCCATATAACCAAGTGTTTCAAGGCAAGGGCGGTGGGGTGGGGGCAAGGGAGGACAAGACAACAACCTTACTAGGTCAAGTGACATTGAGAGCACGCAGGGGAGGAGAAGTGCGAGACATAGGATCAAGACATAGAAAGGAGCGCAGCCAACAGGTGGCAGTGCAGGGGTTAGTGCAGCCGACAAGCGTTGGATAAGTGCAAATAGTGGGACTGTAGGGATGCAGATACAGCCCCAAGTGCAGGGGTGCCAGCAGGCAGTGCAAGTGTGCAACTGGGAGGGCAGGGACCTGGGTCCGTGGTTCCGAGGGTAGCCAGGTAACCAGTGCATTATCAAACAGGAGATCAGCAGGGAAGTGGAAGAAAGAAGGCAGAAGCAAAGAGAAAAGTCTTGAGCTGCTTCTGGAACCACATATAGTTCTGCTCAAGTTTCAGAAAGGCAGGGAGGCTGTTCCAGAGTGAGGCGCTGGCCGAAGAGAGATCTGCCCCCAACTTGTTGCTTTGAAAAGCAACAGTTGGAGGTGCTCAAGAAGGAAGATACTTTTGATGGGAAAGCTGGAGGTATTTTGGTCCCAGGCCCCAAAAAGCCTTGTGGACAACGCAAAGTGTCTTGAATTTCATCCCTGCAGCCACTGAGAGCCAATGGAGAGATTTCAGTGCTGGAGAGATACGATCCCTGAGCTTGAGGCCAAGGACCAATCTTGCAGGCCTGTTCTGGATGAGTTGCAGAAGACGGAGAGTAGGAGGGTAGATGTAAAAAGCGGCTGTTACAGTAGTCAAGCCTAGAGAGAACCAGAGCTCTGGAGACAGTGAGCTTCTGGGGTTGTGGGGGGTGGCAGGAGGGACATTCCTATTCTTGCTCTTCTCCTATGGTCCCCAAGTCTGAGGGAAGTCGAGCGGGGGCAGCGATGGAGGTGGCCCTGGAAGCAAAGGAGAAGAGCAGCTGTGTCAGCATCGGTCCCATATGTACCGGAGTGCCTTTTGTACGAACCGCACTTGTCACAAATATGGCAACTAAGGAGACAAAGTACCCCCGCCCCCACACCCCTCCCACACATGCCCAGGGACTGACTGAATATCTGAAATCTATTGTCAGCTGGCGGTTGAGGAGGTGGAACCAACCAGAACCCACGAGGAGCACGTACTGCTCCACAACCACGGTTCACTCAACACCATTGTCAAAAGAGGGAATGTCGACTGGAAGAAAATTCATCCTCTGAGCCAACCACTGCACTATAGACTGGGAGACAGGTGGGACAACATGGACCGGTAATAAAATAAAATGGGGTGCTACTGTTGAGAGGTCCCAAGGCTCTACGTCAGGCACCTCAGTCAAGGCAGCTGGCATCTTGTGCGACAGCTGGCTTTTTTTCAGCCTTATGGGGAACCAGTGTCTTGTCGGAATGCTAGTCAACCATGGCCCCATTGGAGAAGCTGGGTGACTGTTCCTTCTGCACAGACGTCCACTGTGGCCCTCTTGGATGAGCCTAGGGATTAGGTTCCAACCATAGACCCCTTTGGGCAAGACTGGGCAATATCTGGGTGTACGCCCGAGGAATGGGGAACCTCGGAAAAGCTTCTGGTAGCCAAAGGTTCAGTGTGACCCTTCCCAGTCACGGAGACCCTTGTGACAGTCTCTGGGCGTGGGTGCCCTAAAAGGAGGACCATCACTCACCTCTTTGCACAAGGAACTAGATAAGATTCTTTGGTGATCTCCCAGCACTTAATGTGGCAGCTGATAGTGCATTTAGTCAGTTTGCTCTATGATCTTTG
Source organism: Ambystoma mexicanum (assembly GCF_040938575.1). Lineage (NCBI taxonomy): Eukaryota > Metazoa > Chordata > Amphibia > Caudata > Ambystomatidae > Ambystoma > Ambystoma mexicanum. The sequence goes on along the minus strand of NC_090930.1, from coordinate 858,875,939 downwards.
TGCATTTGATGTTTTGATTTCCATTGGTGACCAATTAGAGCTTGGGTGTCTGCCTGCAAACAAATAACCCTTTTAGCATTGGATTTTCTTCAACACAAATGTATACATTTAGTACACATGAACACAATGGTTATCTTGCGACCAAACATGTGGTCTTACCAAAAGTATTAAATTGTATGGATTTTTGCTAATTTTACATTTGTTCGATTGCTCATTCACCATTGAATGTTTTTTTCTGTTAGGGACACTGGTGTGTACACTTTCAGAGCTTATGATTTTTTATGTTGTAGACAGATATGGTTTGATCTCTTCACAATAGAACCATTATGGTTTTGATAATAGGATACACATCTGGATTATTGAAATAACTTTATTTCATGTGTATACCATGTCCACATTTTGGGTTTGAAATGCACCGACTATACTTAATTTGCCCTTTGGATATAGATGGATATAAATCAAGCTATATTCCATAAAAATAAGTTTACTGAATAAGCAATTTTTGTTGAGGGCTCAAAGAACAATTTAGTATTGGATTATTAGGGTGCACCCAAAAATGAGGAAGAGACTGTACAAATTAGCCATGCCTAGTTGTGTTATGGCCACAGGAGGGTCACTTCTACAACCACAGGTGCAACATTTTAAGCTACCAGCCACCCGTAAAAAGTCACTTATCACATACAATGTAAACATACAGATGGCACACCAATTTTTACACGTCAAGAGTCAATGATCGCTAGCTAATGGCTAGTGCCGAAAGCACATTTTGCATCCTGACACAGCAGCCACAGTATTTGGAGGTCTTATTAGTGTCAGTTTGGTAAGCAGTGCTCCAACGAAGACAGGACTGGTATCAACGGTCTGGCCCGATTGTCACCACAACAGCCATGTGGGTCTCTGCTCAGGTTGCTGCTTCTTTGATCCCCCTGAGGAAGGGTGACACCTTCCCCAAGAGGTCTCCTGTTAACCAATGTTTCAAAGAGTGCTAATATAACAAAGGCACTCTCGCATCAGGGTGCCAATGACTGGCGTGTGTCTGAAGTAGGCAGACATAGGGAGGTGTGGAATTAAGAGTAGCCGAGAGGAAAGTTTTGGCCCAAAGAGTAAGAGGTTTCACCATTTTGGATCCTGCTGGGGATCCCTACAATTCCTGCAAACAAAGCACTGTGTAGGACATCAAAGGGCAAAGGAGACTGGTTACAGCAGCCTGGATTGGATGCCCAACGGGATTGCTTTTGACCAATATACTGTAGCATTTTGCTTTCATATGGTCAAGGAACCCTGCCCATAGTGAGTTCATTTTGGACTTCAAGGCCAGAAGCAATCACCTAAATCTGTTAGGAATAAGTCCTTCCAACACTGCCTGTAAGGGTGAAGAGAAGAGATTTAGAAGAGGAAAGATTTTCTCCCTGCCCACCGCAGGGGCAGATGTGGGGTGTCATTGCTGTGGATTTAGGAGTCTACTAACTCTGCATTGAAACCAGGACTCTGCTCATTGGAGGGGAAGAGCCCCCTGCAAGTAGGTGGCAGACAAGTTTCCTGGAATGCAAGTGCAGAACCAAAGACTCACCTAGTCCCTGTGGAACCTGGATTGGTCCTCCCAGCAAGCTAGAAGTCCAGAATCAGGTTTACCATAGTGAGACCTCTGAGCCGAGCAAACAACACTCACAGGACCTGCACTATTGCTTTTGTTACTTCCTGAAATTCGAGCCGCTTGGCTGCTCCTCGAACCATCCAGACGCTGACAGCGCACTGAAGCAGACCACCGCTACTTGATCAGATAGCCAGCTAGACTGGTAGCAATCAATGTTAACGCCCAACCAACCGAGCAAAGAAACGTCTCCCCAATTGGACCGCCGACCCAAACTGCGGGAAGACATCTACTAGATGTCTCAAATGGAGACTCGACCCAATGGGAGCCTGCACGATTCAACATTCTTGATACTGGTTTGATTGCAGTAAAGCAGCTAGAAGCCTGCCTTCACACTGTTGATCTCAAAGAGAAGAAACCAAAGAATTTGATGAGGGCATGTGGCCAACCATCTTAAAAAAAAAAAAAAAAAAAAAACCCTTAGTTCCCTACCTTGCCTTTTAAAAAGACACGCTTGAACATTGACATTTGCAGCTAAAATCAATAGCCTACACGCCCGTCTTCACTCAGAGTACTCCTTTCATTCACAAGGTCTGTATTCTGTGTTTTCTACAGGGGTGGGTCGGTATTCAGTGCTTTATAGTGTAAATAATCGTCAATATTTAAGTTTCAATTTACAGTTTGTTTTTCGAAAATGGGCATCGACACAGGGCGTGCCAGTAATACTATCCCTAGTGTGACGTCCACTGTACCCATGATACCTCACGTGTCTAAGTCCCTCAGACTGTATTTTTTCTGACATGAGGTAGCATGAGGAGTAGCGCGAGTACAGATTATCCAAGCAGATAGAAAGATAAGACTACAAGCATCCATGCGCCTTCTCTCAGAGGGGAGGAAGGGTGAGTCGCATGTGAATCTAAGCAGATACAAGCATCAGAAATACGATTACGGTGAGTAATGTATCCCTTCTGAGGCTTGTGGAATCTGCTTAGATCACATGCTGTGCATAGATTAGCGAGCAGTGTTAAAAGAGGGAGGTGAGAAGGGCCATGAGCAAATAAATGTCTTAGAACCGCTTGTCCCACTTGAGTATCTGTCTTGGAATGGGTGTCCATGCAGCAGTGCTGAGTAAAGGTGTGAATAGAGCTCCAAGTAGCTGCTTTGCAAATGGTGTCAAGGGGTACATTTGCAATGAAAGCCAGAGTGGCCCCAATGCCTCTTGTAGAGTGGACTCTTGGCGTGAAAGGCAATGTTTTCAGAAAGGGAGTAACATAGCTGGATACAGTTAACAAACCACTTGGAGATGGAACCTTTAGAGACGCGATCTCCCTCTTTGCCTGTAGCTACGGTCTGGTTTTGTTTACATAGTATAGGACCGCCCTACGCACATCTAGAGTGTGTAGTTTCATCTCAGCCGAGCTTTGTGGGTCTTGGAAGAAAGCTGGAAGCTCGATGGACTGGTTCACGTGGAATCTTGAAATAAACTTTGGGGAGAACCTAGGATGTGTACGTAAAACCAGTTTATCTTTATGAACTGTAAAGAAAGGATCCTGCACTGACAGAGCCTGAATTTCACTGACCCTTCTTATCGATGTAATAGCTACTAAGAAGGCGGTCTTATAAGTCAGGTGTTTGAGACTGCTTTTATGCATGGGCTCGAATGGGGGGGGGCCCATGAGTTTAGCTAGCACCACATTAAGGTCCCATCCTGGTGGTGGGTTAGAAATTGGAGGGTGAAGTCTCTTTACTCCTTCCATGAAGGCTTTAACCACTGGTACTTTCCACCACAACACGTTATGGGGGGTGGTGTATTGCCGACAGAGCTGCCAGGTGTACCTTTAGGGAGTTAAAAACCAACCCTGCGTCCAGCAGGTGGAGCGTGTATGTGACAATTGTGGAAGGAGTGCAATCAACAGGGTTGATTTGCTTATTCTGGCACCAGATAACAAATCTTCTCCATTTGTCAAAGTAGCAGTGCCTCGTGTTTGGCTTCCTAGACTCTTAGGATGTCCATACATCTCTGCGCCCGAATTGAGATGTCCAAACTCTATGACCTCAGGAGCCATGCTGCCAGGTTCAGTGAGTTGGGTTGAGGATGCACTTTCTGACCCTGGTGCTAGGACAGTAGGTTGTACCAGCCCGGGAGTTTGATGGATTCGCACACCGCTAGTCTGCATAAGTGTGGGAACCACGGTGGTCTCACCCACATGGGAGCAACCAGGACGAGCGTCATCGATTCTCTGTTCATCTTGTTGACCACCTTCCTGATGAGGTGTTGGTGGAAAAGCGTACGCAAACATCCCTGACCAGTTCATCCACAGGGCATTCCCCTGGGAGTCTGGTTGGGGGAACCTGGATGCGAATCCTGGGCACTGTCTGTTTTCGCTTGTGGCAAATAGGTCTATATTGGGGAACCCCCACTGGGAGAAGATATCTTCTACGATTTCTCTGTGTAGACACCATTTGTGTTCTTCTGCCAGAGAATTGAGATCTCCTGGAACATGTTGCGATGACAGGAAGATGTTCCTTCTGAGTGCCCATATCCAAATTTTCTGGGCAAGATGTGGCGAACGAGTCGCTCCTTGCTTGTTCAGGTAAAACATGGCTGTAGTGCTGTCTGTCCGGATCTGCACTGACAGGTAGGGCTTGAAGCGCTCTGAATACTGCCAGAAGCTCTAGCAGGTCGATATGATTCTTGGCCACTGAGTGAGACCAGAGACCCGGAGCTGTGTGGTGGACATGGTGAGCTCCCCACCCTGACAGGCATGCGTCTGTTGTGACTACAGCCTGTATCTCGGGATCGTAAAAGGGTTTCCCCTTGGACAGATTTTCTCTTGTCCACCAGTGAAAACTTTGTACAAGTGTTGGCGAAACGACCACTAGATCGTCCCACTGACCACTTGCCCGAGAGCACTGTTTCGCCAGCCATTCTTGCATGGGACCATGCGCAGGCACGCATGGGGGACCAGGTAAATACGTGACGCCATCATGCCCAGCAAACGCATTGCTTTGCGTACAGTTATCTGGCGACCGGCCTGATATTGGGGAATTTGCAGCAGTATATTCCGAATTATTTCCTCTGATGGAAAGGCCAACCCCTCTTGTGTGTTTATGACAGCTCCTAAGAAATGTTTGGCGGTGCTTGGCACCAGACTTGACTTTCTCGTTTATGGAGAAACCTAATTTGAAGAGGAGGTCGATCGTTCTTTGAATGTTTGTTCTGCAAATTACTGAGGTCTCCCCCGTGATGAGCCAGTCGTCCAGATAAGGGTACACTGGGATTGCCTCCCTGCGTAGGTGTGCCGCCGCCACCACCTTGGTGAATACCCTTGGAGCCGAGGCTATCCCGAAGGGCAGTACCTTGAACTGGTAGTGCCGACTGTCCACCTTGAAGCGCAAGTATCTTTTGTGCGCTGGGAACATGGAAATATGAAAACAAGCATCTCATGTCCAATGTTGCCATGTAATCCCCTTTTTTTAGAAGGGGGATTACCTCTTAGAGAGTAGTCATGCAAAGTTTTTGGGGCTTGACATACTTGTTTGCAGGCGTTAAGTCGAATACTGGGCACTGTCGCATCTTTTTTTGGCACAAGGAAGGAACAAGTTACTTACCTGTAACTATTGTTCTCCAGCATGGGTCTGGCATGGATTCACATGCTCATGAATATTCCCCGTCGTCAGGCTGGGAATCCTCGGTAAAGAAAAAACCAGTATCAGTTTCGTTTCTGATCCGTCTTTCGTAGTAATAACCAATCACTGGTCTCTGCGTCATACTGACCACAGCCAATGACTGCCCTCTACCTAAGCACCGCCTCTGGCAGCCATCTTCAGATTTGGAAGCACGTGAAGTGGCAGTATGACCAAGTGAAGAGCCGCAGAGGGGTAGGCGGGAGGGTTCGCATGTGAATCCATGCCAGACCCATGCTGGAGAACAACAGTTACAGGTAAGTAACTTGTTCCTTCTCCAGCATGGGGTCTGGCATGGATTCACATGCTCATGAATAAAGAATACATAGCAGTACACACATGCACAACCACGGGAGGTGGCAAAGGCTCAACATTAAGCATTACATCAAACTCAACATTAAGCATCTTACCTCCTCACCAGGCTCACCTCAGGCGAACAGGTTGCGCAGCACTGCTTGGCCGACCCTGGACTCCTCCCTGGAATCCCGATCGACGCAGTAGAATTTCGTGAAGGTGTGCATCGACCTCCACGTAGCAGCCCTGCATATGTGCGTCGACCTCCACGTAGCAGCCCTGCATATGTCCAGCAGGGGCACACCAGAAAGGAACGCCGTGGTAGCTGCGATCGCTCTGGTGGAATGGGCTCTCGGACGGCCAGGCAGCGGTCGGTTTGCCAACCGATGACAGTACATGATACAGCCGGAGAGCCATCTGGAAATGAAGCCTTCGAGAGAGCCTTCCCCTGATTGACAGGTCCAAAGTTCACAAAGAGTTGCGACGTCTTCCGAAAACACTTTGTGCGGTCCACGTAGAACTTCAGCGCTCTAGCCACATCCAGCGAGTGCAAAGTCCTCTCAGCCGGCGACGAAGGCGACGGGAAGAACACAGGCAACACCAAGGGTTCGTTGAGATGGAAGTCCGACAGTACCTTGGGCATGAAGGAGGGGTGCGTCCTGAGCACTACCCTCGTGTCGTGAAAAGTCAAGTACGGGGCCTTGCAGGAAAGGGCCTGGATCTCTCCCACCCGTCGTGCAGAGGTGATGGCCACAAGAAACGCTGTTTTCCACGACAGAAACTTCAACGGGGCCGAGTGCAGAGGCTCGAACGGAGGTCACATGAGCTTGGTCAGCACCACGTTGAGCTCCCACGCCGGGGCCGGCACGATCTGAACAGTCCCTTCATGAACTCTTTCACCAGACGATGAGACCACAGGGACGTCCGGCCCGTGGTTCTGGTGTATCGGGAGATCGCAGCAAGATGAATCTTGATGGACGCGTGTGCCAGTCCAGCTTTGGCCATCGTCAGCAGGTACGGCAGTACCTGGGGAGCCGTAATCCGTAGAGGGTTAATCTTCTGTGCGTGGCACCAGACAGAGAACCTCTTCCATTTGTGTCCGTAGCATTTAAGAGTCGAGGACGCCCTGGCCTTTGCAAGAACCTCTCTGCAGTCGGCCGGTATGTCGTACCCTCCAAACTCTAGCGCTGCAGGAGCCAGGCCTGCAAGTTGAGCGATTTCGGGTCGTGGTGGAGGATGGCGCCTCCTTCCCTGGAGAGTAGATCCGCGTCCACTGGCAGCTTGATTGGCGGGGACGCTGACAAGTCCAGAAGGTCCGGGAACCATATCTGCCTCGGCCACGCAGGTGCGACGAGGATCATCCTGCACCGTGACCTCTTGAGCTGGTTGATGAGCCGGATTATCAGTGGCAAAGGAGGGAACGCGTAGAGGAACAGGCCCTCCCAGGGGAACGAGAAAGCATCGCCCATGCTCCTCGCCTGGGGAAACCTGCTGGCGAACCTCCGGCACTTGGAGTTCGTCGCCGTCGCGAACAGGTCGATCTGGGGTGTGCCCCACCGTCGGAAGAGGCGATCCACTAGATCCTGCCGTGGTTCCCACTCATGGCACGAGCGCAGCTCCCTGCTGGGTGAGTCGGTGATGGTGTTTTTTATCCCTGCCAGATGAAACGGCACCAGAAACATCCTTTGGGCGACTGCCCAATGCCACAGGTCCTGCGCCTCCTTGGACAGTGCGGGGGACCTGGTTCCGCCCTGTTTCCTGATGTAAAACATGGTGGTGGTGTTGTCGGTGAAGATCCTCACCACCTTGCCCTTGAGGGACGGAAAGACCTGAGGGCCCAGAAAACTGCACGGAGCTCCAGGACGTTGATATGGAGGGACTTCTCCGTCGGGAGCCAGAGGCCTCTCGCGTGCAGATTTTCGGTGTGCGCTCCCCACCCTTCCAGGGAGGCATCCGTGGTCACTGTCTCCTGGTGGTCTGGGGTCTGGAAGTCCATGCCCGCCGTCAGATGCGCGCGGGTGCCCCACCACCGGACCGCTCGGCGGAAACTCTCGTCGAGTGTGATCCTCTCCTCGAAGCCGCCCGTCGTTTGGATCCAGCGCGCGTCCAGGAACTCCTGCAACGGGCGCATCCGGAGCCTGCACATGGGAATGAGGTAGATGCAAGAAGACGACATTCCGAGGAGGGACTTGATGGACCTCACCTTGGCCGCGTCGGAAACCAACATCCGCTGTACCTTGCCCAGGATGGACCTGGTCCTTTCCTCCGACGGGGAGGCCAGAAGGGACACTGTCGAGCTTCGCTCCCAGAAACAGTGCGTTTCGCGCGGGTACCAGGTGGGACTTGGCGTAGTTCACGGGGAATCCCAGGTCCGTGAGAAGTTGGACGGTCCTTGCCGTGTGCTCCACGGCGAGCTCCCTCGTCTTGGCTCGGATGAGCCAGTCGTCCAGGTAGGGGTAGACGTGGATCCCCTCGCGGCGCAGCTGCGCCGCCACCGGTGCAAGGCACTTGGTGAATACCCTGGGTGCCGACCGTAGTCCGAAGGGGAGGGCTTTGAACTGGTAGTGACGCCCTTGGACCACAAACCTGAGGAATTTTCGGTGCCCCTTTAGGATGGGAATGTGGAAGTAGGCATCCTCCAAATCCAACGACGACAGGAAGTCTCCTTCCTCCAGCTGCCCCAGGACGTGCTGGAGGGTGACCATCCGGAACTTCTGCGCCTTGATGAACTTGTTCAGACGTCGCAGGTCTAGGATGGGGCGCCACCCTCCCGTCTTCTTCACGAGGAAGAATCTCGAGTAAACTCCGGAGCCCCGAAGCCTCTTTGGGACGAGTTCGATGACGCCCTTCCTGAGCATCGCCTTTACCTCCGGGAGAAGCTGAGGGACGTGAAGCTCTTTCCTGGCCACGGGGGGGACGCGCGGGCACCTTCTTTGAAACTCGAGCGCGTGGCCCCGGGCTAAGGCGTCCAGCACCCAACGGTCGGTGGAGATGGACTCCCACACGCTGACGAAGCTCGCCAGCCGGCCTCCCACCGCGGTGCTTCGGTGGGGGCCCGACCCCACAGCCGGTTCAATCCTGTTTCGACGAGGCTTTGCCGCCTTGACCTCCTTGGCGACGACGGCGGGGTCCGCCAGACTTGCCTCGTCCTCCGTCGGCCTCCTGAGACGACGAGCGGGCCGCTTGACGGTAGGTGGAGAAACCGCCGCCGGAACCTTTGGAGGCGCCCTTGCCTCCGCTGCTCCGAAAGGGCGTCCGTCGTTGCTGCAGAACCCCAAGGGCCCGGGCCGTCTCAGTGTCCGCTTTAATGGCCTGAAGGGAATCGTCCACTGTTTTCCCAAACAGGTTGTTCCCATCGAACGGCATGTCCAGGACTCTGGTCTGTACGTCTTGACGGAAGTCCGTAGCCTTGAGCCATCCATGCCGCCTAAGGCACACGCCGTTGCCCAACTGGCGAAACCCAGTGTCGGCGATGTCCGTCGCAATAGTGATGGCGTGGTCCGACGCCACCTCGCCTTCCTGTAGGATCTCCAGGGCATCCGCCCTCTTGTCGTCGGTAGGAAGTCCAGCAGGGGAGCCAGTTTGTACCATAACTCCCTGTCGTAGCGGGCCACGATAGCCAAGGCGTTGGCCGCTTTAATCGTCGTCGCTGCCGACGAGATGACCCTGCGTCCCATAGCGTCCAATTTCTTTCCCTCGCCGTCCGGTGGGGAAGTCGATGTGGAGGCCGCACCCCCCCCCCCTCTTTCTTCCTGGCCGCCGCGGAGACGACGGTCCGGGGTAGGATGCGCCCGGAGGCACAGGGGGGCCGCGTCCGGGACCCGGTACTTCTTCTCGTACCGGTCTCTTCTAGCTGGCGTCGTGGAAGGGTTCTTGAGGAGGGCGAGGCCCTCATCCCAAATGTCGTCCAGTAGAGGCACCGCGAGGACCGTCTTCCTCTTGGCCTCGCGCCGTTGATAAAGGAATCCTTCCTTTTTCTTCTCCTCAGGGCAGAGTTGGAAAAGCTTGGATGCCCTGGCGATCATGGAGTGGAACGATCCAATCTCGTCGGGCGGAGAAACCCTGGTGGGAGGTGACGACGGTAGATCCTCGTCGTATACCTAGTCGTCCGTACCCGTCGCTGCCGTGTCAGTCTCCGTATCATCCCCTCGGGTGGACGGGGCGCGACGGCTGAAAAGGAGGTGGAGGGTGAATCCTCCTTTTCTTGGGTGGGGGAGCACCAGAAGGTCCCGGTTCAGGATCCCCCGACGGGAGAGGTTCCTCCGTCGGCAACGGTAGTCTCGTCCTTATCTCCGAACATAAGGACTGTATAGCCAACAAAATGGCCGCCGAGTTGTCTTGCGGCACTGGCAGAGGGGAATCCGACGGGCGATCAGGAGCCCCGTCGGCACCCTCGACGATGTTGTCACCTGCGTCGGGATCCATCCCGACGGGCCGGTCTTCTTCCACGCCAAGGCCGTGGCTTAAGACCTCAATCAGCTCTTCCTCTGAGGTTGAGGCCGAATCTACGACGACGCCCTGGCCCCCCCTTTCTCTTCCCCGCCGGGGGTTTCACGGGGGTCCTATCGATGGGCACAAAAGAGGACTCCCTCCGAGGTGGCAGGGAGACTCTGAGCCCCGAGGTCGCCACCACTGGTGTAGCCTCCACAGGCTGAGCCAGGGCCGCCGCGACAGTATCGATAGAGGGCTTGGCCGGATGGATTAAGGCCTTCACCACCTTAGGTGCGCTCACCGCCTTATCCTTGAGGGGGGGGGGGGGGAGAAACACTGCCTCGCTCCCCCTCCAATGGGGCCTTCGAGCTCGACCGGGGCCTCTCCAGGAGCTTCGCCGGGTGCTCGCCCTTCCTCTTACCCGACCCAGAGCGTTGGCTCGTGGCTGAAGGTGCCGGGGAGGGTGCGCCCTGCCTGGCGCCCGTAGAGCCCGACCGTTCGGCGCTCCCGGTGCCAGCGGACTCGCGGTGCTTGGCCTTGTGTTGGACCCCCGTCGCCGGGGCGTCCTCAAAGGTCTTAGAAGACCGCTCGGATTTCTTCCTCTTCTTCTCGCCTGACGGGCTCTTCCCTTCCAGCCAGTTGGCGAGACTTTGATGGCGGTCCTTCATGGTCCGCTCCGACATATTGCCGCAAAACGCACAGTCCTTCTCCACGTGCGTCTTGTCCTCATGTAAGCAGTAGAGACAAAAGGAGTGTTCGTCCTCCTTAAAGACGTTCTGCAGCTGGCATCCAGGACAGATCCTGAACAGCTTTCCGGGCGTCGAGCTTCCCTTCTCCTGGGCCATGTCCGGGCCTGAGAAACTTCTGGAGTCCTCCAAAAGCGTAGCTCGACGAGATCTTCACCCTTGAGGGGCGCAGAGGAATCCGACACGGGTCCCCGTTGATCGGATGGAGAGTCGGTGGAGCTTGAGGCTCTTTTGACCGAAAAAACGAAGTTTTTTGAGAAAAAATGTGAAAAAAATAGCACTAACGCTCGAGAGCAATAGTACGAGGATCCCAACACATGAACGTGCGGTAAAAATCTGAAGATGGCTGCCAGAGGCGGTGCTTAGGTAGAGGGCAGTCATTGGCTGTGGTCAGTATAACGCAGAGACCAGTGATTGGTTATTACTACAAAAGACAGATCAGAAACGAAACGGATACTGGTTTTTTCTTTACCGAGGATTCCCAGCCTGACGGGGAAAATTCATGAGCATGTGAATCCATGCCAGACCCCATGCTGGAGAAGTAAGTTGAATAAATACCCTTGTTTACCTGGTGTCCCCGGGAGGAGTTCTATCGCGTCCTTTGCTAGAAGATTGGCGATCTCTTCGAGGAGGATCTTCTGGTGGTCTAATGAGTGTACTTTTTGACGTGGTGGGTGGTTTCGGGGACGCTCTAAGTTCTATGCAGTATCCTGCAGACACCGAGGACAGCACCCATCTGTCGGATGTGATCCCTTCCCAAGCTTGGGTGAAGTTGGTAATGCATCCCCCTACTGGGGATGCGTGAGAAGGGACCCTGAACGGAACATCACTGTTTAGGTGGAGGGGTGCTGCCGCCTCTACTGGGGCTGGGGCTACCTCTACCCTTACCACGTCCTCTCTCATTACCCCCTGCCATAACTCTGGGTAGACTGCCGGTTGTTGTTCCATGGTGTACCCTGCCCCTGGGAATAGTTTGTTCCTCTCTGGGCATTTTGTCCGCGTGGGCGATGAAAATTGCCATTCCCTCTTTGATTCAGGGGTTTGTTGGTTAATTGCCATAGGGATTTGAGAGTCTCGTACTCATCCTTGGCATTTTTCAGGGTGTTCTCTACCGCCTTCCCAAACAGTAGATCTGTCTCCACCAGTTTGTCTATGATGCTTGTGTTTCGGGTTTGAACCCAGACTGGCGTAACCAAGCATGTCTTTTGATAACAGTGCTTTCTGCTATCAATCTGCCAGCGGATCTTGGTCTACTGGGGAATCTACCCTGTAGGCTTATGGGTCGTCCTCTTCGTCCTCATCATCCCCATAGTAGCCCGTCCCAGATTGTTCTCCCAACATGCCCAAATCAGGATCCTCATATTGAGAGTAGGACTGTATATAGAAAGGGTCCGAAGACCGTGTTGGTGCTTCAACCCGGGACTTCTTACTTGGGGGTATCGGGTCCCTAGAACCTGAGGGCGAAGCCCCGTCAGGGGTATATGAGAGGAAGTGTTCAGGATTCTTGGCATAGAAGTCTGCCAAAGACGACATCCTAATCATAACTCTGTCTATGTCGTCACTAGACCATTCCCTTGAGCTGGGAATTACTCTTTCCTGGAAGTTTCCCTGTCTTGTCCTGACTGGACCTCTGTGTTAGTGCAGGGGTCTTTAAAATGACAGATGACTGAGACTTGTCCATCTGTTTTTGCCTGTCTGCTTCTGAGGTGTGGAAGAATGCTTTTTTTGTTGTTTTCCCCCCTCCCCGTGGGTGGAAGAGTGTTTTCCCCAGTTTATTCGCCCCTACGGAGCCTTTTGACGTCTGGCGTCGAGGTTCGGGGGTGGTGTCTAGAGTGCGGAGGTTGGGACTCAGGAACAGCCTTTAAGCGGTCTGCTGACGCAGACTCTTGGAGTGCGGCCTGGGGATAGAGGACGGCTTCGTCTTCCGACGATCGATCCTCCGTTACCTTAGGGAGCGAGGCACTCTTGCCAACAGTGGATGGCTGCCTGGAGTCATGCGGCAGAGTGGATTCCTTCTCCGGGCCGACGTAGAGTGTCTAACTTCAGTGGCTCGACGTTGGGGTGGAGTAATGGGGAAATATTAAGATAGTTTAGCAAAATTGTGGCTAAGGCCAGGAACTCTGCGGGATGCTTCCGACCAGTATGGCGGAAAAAACAATCTGAGGGTCCTAGACGCGTGAGGGATCATGGGTACAGTGAACATCACACTAGGGATAGTATTACTGGCACGCCCTGTGTCGACGCCCATTTTCAAGTTTCGAAAAACAAAATGTAATACTCCGCAGCTTCCACTAGATGTCGGCCTATGCACAGAATGTGATCTAAGCAGATTCCACAAGCCTCAGAAATAATGTGTTATGCTGAATCTGCCACACACTAACAAGGTTGACGATATGTGACCACATATTGGCAAGCTGGTTAGTAGGTGTATGGCAGATTTAGCATAACACATTTTGCGATTATTGCACATTTCTGCATGTTATATGTTGGACTGGTCATCTCCCATTGGAATGATGGTGATATGAACAATGCTGATTACAGCATTATGTAGCCACCCTTTAACGTATCATATGAGAATAACCTACTGAGGGGGAAAAAGTAATGAAGTGCTGTAGCACCTAACCACTGGGTGCATGAGCTGAGAGTTGGAAACTGCTGATGTTCATTTCATTTTACACTCACATTATGGGTTTGTAGTCCTGTGATGACCAGAAATAATTCCAGGTCATTGTGACAAATGAGTTATCATTTAGCGCATCGGCACAAGAAACTCCTACTAATATTTTTTATATGTCGTCAATGATTTTAAACTGAATGGCAGGCTAAAGTTGCACATAGCGGTGTAGAATAACAAACTACCGTACTATAGTGAGTCTTACTGTAAACTTAACAGTGAAGTCATTTCAATATGGCAATCTCCATTACTGAGGGGCATAGAGTATGCGATGGTGAGATCATGTCAGTCACATGACACGAAGTGCAGTGAGGTGGAGCCTGCCGACCAGTTCATTCTAAAATAAAAATGCGAGAGAACGAACAGAATAACAAGCCTGAAGGAGCTTGCGAGTCGAGCGGAACACATGGCGTTTCCCACCCGGTATGGGCGAGTGTTGCAGGACACCTGGTCTGCCAAAATGTGGTAATGTATAGATTTTTAATACTGTGTATGATGCACGTTTTTACGTCAATAAAATGAACAGAAACACAGCTTTGTCCCGTGTGCCTGGGCATTTTTTTCTGGTTTCACGTGGGCAGTCAGTTAGCCATTACTGACTGTTGTGGAAAGCTTTACATTTTCATGTGTTGAGCCTAGCCCGCTCTAGCCCATTAGGACCAGCTATTTAATAAGCAAGAGCACATTAGCAGGCTGCATTCTAAGTTACTGGAGAGAAATTTATATCTGATACATTACCATAATCTTATTTCTGATGCTTGTATCTGCTTAGATTCACATGCTATGCATAGGCAGACATCTACTGGAAGCTGCAGAGTATTACAGTTTTTTTGAAACTTGAAAAGGGACATTGACGGGGCGTGCCAGTAATACTATCCCTAGTGTGACCTCCACTGTACCCATGGTCCTTCATGCGTTGAGTTCCCTCAGTTTGTTTCGTTTCTGACATGCGGTAGCATGAAGTGTAGCGGGAGTACTGGTGTATTAAAGCAGATCTGTATCAGATAAAAATCAGATAAAACATCTATGCACCTTCTTTCCAAGGCGAGGAAGGGTGGGCGCATGTGAATTTAAGCAGATACAAGCATCAGAAATATGATTACGGCGAGTAGCATATCCTTTGAGGCTTGTGGAATCTACTTCGATCAGATGCTATGCATAGATTAGTGAACAGTGCTAGGAGAAGTGGGTAGTGAGAAGGTCCAACGGCAAATAGATGTTTTAGAACTGTGTGTCCCACCTGTGTATCTGCTTTAGAACGAGTGTCAATGCAGTAGTACTGAGTGATCGTGTGTACTGAGCTCCATGTAGCCACTTTGCAAATGGTGTCCAGGGGGACATTGGCAATAAAAGCCAAAGTAGCTCTCGTACCTCTTGTGGAGTGAGCTCTTACACATCTCACATATAAGACCGATTTCTTGGTTGCCATTACGTCCATAACCAGGTTTAGTGAACTTCAAGAGTTGTCAGTGCAGGATCCATTATGTCATCCACAAGGACCAATTGGTTTTACGAACCCACCCATGGTTTTCACCTAAATTAATTTCTAAATTTCACGTAAACAATCCATTGAGTTACCGGCTGCCTTCCAGAACCCAACAAGCTCAGCTGGGAGAAAACCCCCATACACTAGATGTAAGGAGGGCAATTCCTTTACTATGTAGAGCCGACCGCTCAGAAAAACAGACCAAACTCTTTGTCTCTGTAGCACCAGGGAGAGTGGGGGGACCACATTTCCAAGTATGCAATCTCCAGATGGATAGTCAGATGCATGCAGCTCTGTTGGTGTGAAAGGCAGTGTTTTGCTGGATAAGGAGTAACAGAGCTGCATGCATCTGACTATCCATCTGGAGATTGCATGCTTGGAAATGTGGTCCCCCACTCTCCCTGGTGCTACAGAGACAAACAGTCGGGTCAACATTGTAAAGGAATGCCCTCCTTACATCTGGTGTATGGGGGGTTTCTCCCAGCTGAGCTTGTTGGGTTCTGGAAGGCAGCCGGTAGCTCAATGGATTGTTTACGTGAAATTTAGAAATTAATTTAGGTGAAAACCATGGGTGGGTTCGTAAAACCAATTGGTCCTTGTGGATGACATAATGGATCCTGCACTGACAATGCTTTAAGTTCACTAAACCTGGTTATGGACGTAATGGCAACCAAGAAAGGGGTCTTATATGTGAGATGTCTAAGACTTTTATGCATAGGCTCAAAGGGGGTCCCAGGAGTTTTGCGAGTATTACATTGCGATCCCAGCCTGGCGGTGGGTTAGAAATAGGAGGGCAGATTCTCTTTACACACTTCATAAATGCCTTAATAACGGGAACCTTCGACCATGATACCGGTTTGTGAGAGGTGGTGTAAGCTGATAACGCTGCCAGGTGAAGCTTTGAGTTAAATACTAACCCAGAGTCTAACAAGTGGAGCATATAGTGAAGACTGTGGGACGAGTACATTCTATGGGGTTTGTTTAGACTCACTAAATTACAAATCTCCTCCACTTGTCGAAATAACAGTGTCTGGTGTTTGTTTTATGCTTCTCCTTAAGGATATCCATACACCTATGCAGTAGATTTAAATGTCCAAACTCTATGACCCCAGGAGCCATGCTGCTAAATTCATTGAGAGGTTGCGAGTGTATGGTTATTCCCCCCCTGCTGGGTTAATAAAATCGGTCTGGCACGGGAGTTTTATGGGATTGCACATCGCCAGTTTACGCAGATGCGGATACCATGGTTGTCTTGCCCACATAGGAGCAACTAGGATGAGCGTCATCGGTTTCTCTGGGAATCTTGTTCACCACAGTTCATTAGAGGAGTAGGCGGGAAACCGTAAGCAAATTTCCCTGACCAGCTCATCCATAGGGTGTTCCCCTTGGAGTCTGGCTGGGGAAACCTGGACGCGAAGTCTGGGCATTGCTGGTTTCCGCTTGTAGGAAAAAGTCTATTCAGGGGAAACCGCCCCCCCCCCCCATATTGTGAGAAGATGTGCTCTACGGCACTTGTGTTTGGACGTCATTCATGTTCTCTTGGTAGGGGAGTCTGCTAAGGTATTGAGTTCCGCTCGAACATGTTGGGAAGTTAGGAACATCCCCTGCCCGAGTGCCCATTTCCATACTTTGTTCTAGTTTGGACAGATTTGGAGAATGCGTGCCCCCCCCTGCTCGTTGATGTAGATCATTGCAATGGTGCGGTCGGTCAGGATCTGTACAGACTGATTTGTCACTGGTGGTTCTAAAGCCTGAAGTGCTTTGATCACAGCGAGAAGCTCCAGCAGATTGATATGCTTCTGTGCAGTGATGCCAGTCCACAGACCATGTGCTATGAGATGAAGGTGATGTGCCCCCTCAATTCTCCCCCCCGCCCCAGCCGGAGAGTGGCGAGTCTGTAGTGACTACCGCTTGCATCGCCGGATCGTGGCAGTGTTTTGCCTTTAACAGATTCTCCTTTGTCCACCAGCGAAGGGCCTGTACCAGTGTTGGCGAAACGACCACTAGATCGTCCCTCTGAGCGCTTGCCTGAGACCACTGTTTCGCCAACCATTCCTGCATCGGGCGCAAACGTGCATGTGGGACCAGGTTAACGCAAGATGCCATCATGCCGAACAAACGCATAGCTTTGCTTACGCTTATCTGGTGACCGGCTTGATACTGTGGTATTTGCAGTAGCATGTTTTGGATTCTTTCCTTTGATGGAAAGACTAACCCTTGTTCCATATTTATGACAGCTCCTAAGAACTGTTTGGAACAAGGCTTGATTTTTTTCTTGTTTATTAAAAAAACAAAATTTGAAAAGAACAAGTTACTTACCAACTGGTAACTTTTTTTCGACTGGATGTTCCAACGCATTCCTCATCTTCGATGTATTCTATCCAACTTTAGCTGCTTCGGAAAAAAATGTCGGCAGAGGGCGCCGAGTCAATGGTCCCTCGAAGGCCTCCGTCGAGGGTGACACAATCGGTGTGTAAGTAACAAGTGCGGCACCCGTTGGCCTCAGTTCTGTTCCCCTCCCCCCCACCTTCATTATTGATTTTTTTATTGTGTAGACTGCCCGGCAGTCAGGTATTTGCCATGCGAGAGTTTGAGTGGCAATAGCCCAGAAAAATCTACAGAGGGGTAGGTTGGGAGGGCAGTGAGGAATACGTTGGAGGAACATCCAATCGAAAGAAGGTTACCAGTTAAGCAACTTGTTCTTCGAGTGGATTGTGTCCTCCAATGTATTCCTCATCTTAGACTCCCAAAGCAGTATGGACAATTCCTCTGGAGGAAGGGTTATATTTTTCCGATACCCTTAGAAGGCCAATTATAAAACTACTTTACCAAAATTCAGCTCCTTAGACTGGGAAGCATCCAGGCTATAGAATTTTGAAAAAAGTATGCAGCGAGCACCAAGTTGCTGCTTCACAAATGGACCTTCTAGGAACACCTCTTTGTAGGGCTGTTGAAGAGGCGATGCCTCTGGTGTAATGGGCCCTTAGACCTTCTGGTGGGTCTTTTTGTGCTAATCTGTAGCATTCTCAAATACAAAGCACAATCCAGCGTGATATTGTTTGCTTTGTCACTGACTGACCCAATTTCTTTCCTGTTTAGCCAATAAACAGTTGATTGTCCACTCTAAGCTTAGAAAGCCTAGAGATGTAAAAGCTTAAAACTCTTTTCGGATCCAACTTGTGTAATCTTTCCTCCTCCTTACTAGGATGAGGTGGAGGATAGAATGCCGGTAAGACAATTCTCTGACTTAAATGAATTACCAGGTTACTCACCGTAGTGACCACCTTACTCCTAGTCCATAGTCCCCTTGACTCCATACTTATGGGACATCTCTCCATCCTGTGGGACGGGACCGGAGCACTTTGTAAAAAGCATCAAAATGTTTTTCAAAAATGTGTCCTCCCTCTTTCCTGCGTGGGGCCCGGCACGCGGCCATAACCCCGCCCACCTTGGCTCCACCCGCGCATCGCCCATCAGTCCTTTTCTATCGCAGGGTCCAAGACCCATTAGCAATAACAGAAGAACCTTATTAGAGGGGACGGCGGGCGTATGGAGGAAAGGGGACTAGGAGTAAGGTGGTCACTACGGTGAGTGGTAATACTCCTACGTCCCGTCCGCTTTCCTCCATACTTATGGGAGATTCCCCAAGCACTCCTTATAGGAATTATGGGTGGATGGAAATACCCCGTACTGAAACAGGTTCTTCAGCACAGCCTGGCCGAACTGAGCGTCAGCTCTAGAGCTCATATCGAGGCAGTAATGCTTACAGAAAGCAGATGGGGAGGCCCAAGTAGCTGCTTTAGCGATGGACTCCCAGGGAACATAACTCTGAAAAGCAACCGCGGCTGCCTTGCCTCGCACCTGGTGTTCATGGATACCTTTAGGAGGTTTCAGCTTTTGGACGGTGAAAGATTCTGTGATACAGGCGTTAATCCATCTGGAAATAGATGCCTTAGACGCCGGCCTGTCCTGAGGCTTACCGAAGGTCACAAATAGTCGGGAAGAGCTCCGAAGCTCAGAGGTCCTGTCCAGGTAGAACCTAAGAGCTCTGCGGACATCCAGGCAGTGTAGAACCCTTTCCGCCTCCGAGGCAGGGTTCGGAAAAAAGACCGGAAGGGAAATCAGCTGATTCAGATGGAATTCGGTCACTACCCTTGGTAGGAAATCTGGGTTCGTCCGAAGGACTACCTTGTCCTTGTGAAAGACCATGAAAGGGTGCTCCACCGACAATGCCTGGCGCTCACTCACTCTCCTCGCTGACGTAACGGCTACCAGAAAAGACACTTTCCAGGACACGTACTTGAGGTCAACCGTAGCCATTGCTCAAAGGGTTTATGGCACAGCGACGTCAGGACTACATTTAGGTCCCAAGGCGGGTGCGGACTACGAACCGGAGGGTAGAGGAGTGTCAAGCCTGCAAAATGCCTCTTAACCACTGGGTTACTCAGAGAATAAGAGCATTGGTCTATAGCAAGATAAGCGGAAACCGCTGAAAGGTAAATTCTGCATGACAGAACGTAAATACCCGACTCTGCTAGGGAGGACACTAAGGACAGCACCTCGTCAATCGCAGCCAGCATTGGATCCAACTGCTTTTCCAAACACCAGCGACAGAACCTGAGCCATTTACTCCTGTATTGGGATCTGGTCGAGGGTTCCCTGGCTGCCTGGATAATACGCATGTTATCCGTAGACAAGTTAAAAAGCTCTAAGACTTGAACTCAGGCACCATGCCTCCAAGCTGAGCGATTGTGGGGAGGGGTGCCACATCTGCTGTTTCCCTTGAAGAAGATCTGGGGTTACTGGTAACCTGATCAGCAGAAACACCGACAGGTGTTGAAGTTCTGAGAAGCAAAAACTGGCCGGCCACCACGGGGCCATGAGCAGAAGGGAACAGTTCACAGAGTTCTTCAGCTTCCCAATTGCTCGATGAACTAGAGGCAGAGGCGGGAAGGCGTAAACTCATGTTGTGCCATGGAATTTCGAGAGCATCCCCCAGAGAGGAGGCTCTCAGCCCCCCTCTGGAAGCATACCGAGGAAGCTTCTTGTTTACCACCGTAGTGAAGAGGTCCACCTCTGGTGTGCCCCAACGCAAGAAAATCCATGAGAGGATCTCGGTCTTCAACTCCCACTCGTAGCTGACCACTGTCCGCCGGCTGAGGGCATCCGCTGCGACATTCTGCCGGCCCTGGATGTGCACCACAAGCAGCCAGACGCCATGAAGCATGGCCTACTCCTATATCTGGATGGACAGATCAACCAAAGGTACACCCCGCAGGCAACAAAAAAATTGTGCGGAAGGGGTATCCGAGCATTCCGGTCATAAACTGACCGATAAGGATGCGCACAAGGCCGAGAAACCAGCCCTACACCTGAGGCTGATGACGCAGCTGTAGGGGCAGCGTTGAAAAAGGCTGCCGCGGTCGTGGCGGGAACGGGTGCCATTTTGTCATCACCTGAGGGGAACTGCGGCACATGAGGAAGTGAGGCAGGGGTCTCAGTCGATGAATCAGGGGTCTTAACTTTAGCCTTAACATAAGAAACCTCGGCAGAGCCGGTACTATGAGGCCTGGAATGTTTCTGCGACACACCAACCGCCAAATTAGCCTTCTCAGGAAGGACCTCGGCGCTGCCGGTAAAAGAAGAATTTCCCTTCTTTGCCCCCTCAACAGATCTGGTGACGCCGCAAGAGCAGGAACGGTGAGAAACAACCTTCACCGATAAGGCCTTGCCAGACCCTCAGAAATGTTGGTAGCTTTAGCCTCTGTACGAGGGACCTCGGACCCAGGTCCGGGAACAGCCTTCCTCGTGCGGGCCTCGAACATCCGTTCGGTAGCACCGAGGCCTCGGGGCACACCCCGGCATAAGATCCAGTCATCCAAATAGGGATGCACATGGATACCCTGGAGACAAAGATAGGCCGCCATCATCTTCGTGAAGACAAGCGGCGCCAAACTGAGGCCAAAAGGAAGCACCCGAAACTGGAAGTGCTCCTCTCCCAAAGAGAAGCAGAGGTATCTCCTTTGTGGATTCCATATCAGGATATGCATGTACGCATCCTGAAGATCCACCACGCTGAGCCAATCGCCCATCTGGAAAGAGGAGCGAATCTGGCCGGGCGTGATCATCTTGAATTTCTCTTTGGGGTAGGGAAAGATTTAACTGGGAAAGGTCTAGGATGGTGTGCAGGTTAGCTTGGTTGGGTTTGGGCACCGTAAACAGCCGGGAGTAGAAGCCCTCCCCTCTCTCCCCAAGGGGAACGGGTTCCACAGCTCTGAGGAGCTGAAGTTTCTGAACCTCGACCTTGAGGGAGGGTGAGCCCGACAGCTGAAAAGGAGGGTTGAGGGGTGGGGTAGGGGGTAAAGTTAAGCGTAAGCCCGCTCGAGCGACGAAGACCCATCTGTCTTCTGTGATGGTCTGCCACGCCTCCCAATTAGAAGCAATGCGTCCTCCCACCGTGGTCTCGTGCTAGCACGTTAACCCTCATTTGGCAGGTTTATCAGTGGCGGTGCCACCTGAACCTGATGAGGAGCGGGAGAAATACCGTGTACGCTGTGGTCTACGGCGGTTATTCCCCGCAGGAGTATCCACTCAGCGATTTTTGCGGCCGAGGAAGCCCCTAAAACCAGAGGAAGGTCGACCTTGCGACAACGGCCTTTGCGTCTTGAAGGGAGGTTTAACCAGAACAGAAAGATTTAGCCGTCTGAATGCCGTCTTTGGTTAGCTCTACATCAGTAGAAGAGTGAAAAAGCTCCTTACCATCAAATGGAAGGTCTAGGACCCTCTCTTGCACCTCCTTCGAGAACTTAGTGGCATGCAGCCATGCTTGCCGCGAGGTATCAACCCCTAACATCAGACCCCGAGCCGAGGTGTACGCGATGAGCCGCAACCTCCAGGAGATCCTGGGCAAAGACCCTGGCATCGGAAAGACCTCCTCTGAAATCCTGTTTCTCGACCGGGATATGCTCCTCAAACTCCGACAGACCTCTCCACATCTGCATGTTAGCTCCCGCCAAAATCAATTCTGCAGTGGCCTGCCTGAGCTGCAAGGCCGAATTGGCAAAGATTTTCCTCCCTAGGGAGTCCAGGAGCTTGTCCTTCCCTAAGACCTCAGTCGCCGTCGCGGATGACGAAGCTGCAGATCTGGATTGCAACGTGGCCGCAGCCACCACTGTGGAGGAGGGAGGCGGACAAGACGACAAGGCCACTTCTTCCAAGGAATGTAGCCTGTACCTTGCGTCAATCTTTTTATTGACAAGTCCCGAGTGTGGCTTTTCCCAAACTTCGGACATCGGCCAGAACGTCCTTCTTCAAGAACAGGCCGGTACACTCCAAAGGAGACAAGGTGAACGCCCCAGAAAGCACGCCCTCCTGCGGAGCAGGTGTCTCGGGCACCAGAACATCCAAGAAGCTCATCATGTCCAGTACCCGGTCATGGAAAGCTCGGGTAGAGCGGGGCAGGTCCTCGTTGTCCCGATCGCCTCGAGGGTCATCTGACAGGTCCGGCTCCTGCTGAGCCAAGTCAGGCACTGCCTTGTCCACTGGGGACAATGGCAGCACAGGCGGAAGCGCGGGGGGGGGGGGCACCACAGGCAAGGGAGGCGCCGGCGGAACCACCGATGGGACGGCTGGAGCTGGAGGCGCGTGTCGACATATCTCCTTGAAAAGCCCCTTGAAATATCCCTCATGCGGTCGGTGCGCATAAGCGCTTGAAACTTACAGAAAAAGGCGTCATCGGGAGATTGTTTCGGAACCTGAGGAGGCATCTCATGAGGTGGACAAAACCAGGGACGCAACAGGGACGGGTGCCACACCGGCCCCTCCACCGACGTATCCACATAAATCAAGGGAGCCGCCCCCGCGGGCAACAAAACTTTGTGAGGAAGAGGCATCCGGGCGTTCCAATTAAAAACTGGCCAGTAAGGATGCGCACAAGGGACCTTAGGTTCACCCGAAGGACCGAACCCTACACCAGGGGCTGATGGCGTAGTTGTAGGGGTAGTACCTAAAATGGCCGCCGTGGTCGTGGCGGGAACGGGCGCCATTTTGTCCTCATCTGAGGGGAACTGCGGCACGTGAGGAAGTGAGGCAGGGGTCCCCGTCGATGGATCAGTGGTCTTAATTTTAGCCTTAACGTAAGGAACCTTGGCAGAGCTGGTACTATGAGGTCTGGTATGTTTCTGCGACATACCAACCGCCAACTGAGCCTTCGAAGGAAGAGCCTCAGCACTGCCAGTAAAAGAAGAAATCTTCTTTGCCCCCTCAACAGATCTGGTGTCACCACAAGAGCGGGAACGGTGCGCTGTCATCGACAGGGCCTTGCCCGGCCCCTCAGAACTGTTGGTAGCCTTATCCTCTGTACGAGGAACCTCAGACCTAGGCCCGGTAGATGCCTTATCGGCACGGGCCTCGAACATGCGTTCAGTAACCTCAAGACCTTGGGGCGTTCCCCGGTTTCGTTTTTGAGGGAAGCCGAAAGAACGGCCTCAGAGCAAGCTCCGGTACCCCACGACTCAGAACTGGGTCTACACACAGCCCCCACAGGAGGGCCTCGGAGTGTACTCCGGTGAACACAGGCCCCTTACGGAGACCCTCAGAGAAAACTCTGGTAGAATTATTAGGCCCGACAGGCACCTCAGGGCGAACCCCGGTAACAGAGCGATCGACGCTCCTCCCGGCTCGAGAGGAACCCGGGAAGGTATCCCCCAGCCGGGGTGCTCTGAAAATCAAAAGAACTTACCGGGTGTTTTTTCTTCTCGTCGATGAACGCCTGAAAACGCGAAGAAGGAGTCTGACCGAACACCACCTCCCACCGCTCCAACCGACATTGAAGAGCCCGGACCGAAAAGGGAGTCACAGTTAAAAACAGGAGTCCCAACGGTGTTCCGGTCCCAAACACTCTAAACAAAGAGGATGGGGATCCGCCCTCGCGAAGCGACGGTGACACGATGAACAGTCTGGAAAAGCTAGTTTAAAAGACAGACTAGTAAACGAACGCTAGCGAGAGCCAGAGAGGGAAACACGGAAGAAAAACTTCGAGGATGCAAGTGCGTCTGGCCCCGATCGTGCGGAGAAAAGGACTGATGGGTGATGCGTGGGGCGGAGCCAAGGTGGGCGGCGTTACGGCCGCGTGCCGGGCCCCGCGCAGGAAAGAGGGACACATTTTTTAAAAAAATGTGTATGCTTTTTACAAAGTGCTCCGGTCCCGTCCCACAGGACGGAGAGATGTCCCATAAGTATGGAGGAAAGGGGATGGGACGTAGGAGTAAATCAGATATCACGTTTGGTAAAAATGAGGGTTTAACCCTCAACACAACTCTGTCCTTGTGGAACACAGTATAGGGTGGCCCAGAAGACAGTGCCTGCAATTCGCTCACTCTTCTTGCAATGTTAAAGCAACTAGGAAAGCAGTTTTCCATGTAAGTAATCTTAATGGACAAGCGTGCAAAGGCTCAAAAGGAGCACACATTAAGAATTTTAGGACCAGCTTGAGATCCCAAATTGGCACTTGAAATGGCTAAGGAGGAAACACATTAGTGAATGCTTTTAAGAATTGCACTATCAAAGGAATTTTGAAGTAGGAGCATTCTTCCGACGAGCGCTTGAAGATGGAAAGCGCCGCAAGATAACCTTTGATGGTTCCAACATTTAGACCTTTATGTGCTAGAGTAGGAGGAAGGACAGTACTTCCAAAATAGAACATAGAAATGGACATTCTTTTCTCTGCACCAGTTGCAAAACTTTTTCCAATGGCAACGGTATAGATACCTTTGTGTTGCTGGCCTTCTTGCCGAAAGCAAGAACTCCATGACGTCATCTGGAAGGTTCCAATCCTTGTATCTCAGGTTTCAGATACCAAGCGTGAAGGTGGAGCGTTTTAACCTCTGGATTGAGAACCCGGCCCTCCATTTGAGAGATGAGGCCCTCTCTCTGAGGAAGAGATACTGGGGGACAGATGGACACTTCTAGAAGAAGATCTGGGCACCACGTTCTCCTGGCCCATTCCGGGGCAATTAGGATCATGTGGCTCCCGAAGCGTCTCAGTCTCCTGATGACCTGAGGAATGACAGGAATCGGAGGGAACGCGTACAATAGTGGGAAATTCCACTCCACCACGAATGCGTCCCCCAGGGCTCCTCTCGGAGGAATTTCCCTTGAGCAATACCCTTCGCACTTCTGGTTGATTCCGGTCGCAAATAGGTCCACTTGAGAGGTTCCCCAAAGGGCGAAAATCTCTTGAATAACTTAAAGAGCCAGTTCCCATTCGTGGGACACCGTGCTCTGCCTGCTCAGAGCATCTACCGTCATATTCTCTTCACCAGATAGCTGAACTGCTGTTAAAGAGATTCCTTCTTGAATTGCCCAATACCAGAGCTGCATTGCCTCTCTGCACAGAGGTAGTGACCCTACACCTCCTCTTTTGTTTAGATAATGCATGGCCACTGTGTTGTCAGTCATTATCAGGACATTTTTTCCTTCGAGAGGTGGCAGGAAAGCTTTCAGCGCTAGTCTGATTGCTCTCAGCTCCAGAAGGTTGATGTGTAGTTTGGACTCCGCGGATTGTCAGATCGTTGGCATGAGCTCCCCCACCCCTTGAGCGAGGCGTCTGTCACTACCGTCATCTCCGGCCATGGTTGCCAAAAAAGTTCTCCTTTTAGGATATTCTCTGAACAAGTCCACCATAGAAGATCTTGACGAACCTTGTTCGGCATCTGGAAAAGATCCGTCATTCGACCAGAGAACTGGGACCATTGAGTGTTTAGAGCCCATTGAAGGGATCTCATTCTCAGACATGCCTCTGGCACGAGAAAGATGCAGGATGCCATGATGTCGAGTAACCTTAAGAAGTCGTAGGCCTGAAGATTTTGGGCATTTTGGAATTTGGAAACCATCTGAAGAATGTCTCGAGTCCTCGACCTGGGAGGTGAGCTCTTTCCCATGGATGTGTCCAATACAGCTCCTATATACTGGAGCCGTTGAGGTGTCATTTGTGACTTCTTGAAATTGAGGGAGAAACCCAGTCTGTGGAGGAAGTGGCAGGTGACTTTCAGGTGATCTAGTGCCTGATCGGCATAACGTGCTCTGATCAGCCAATCGTCCAGGTAAGGTAGACTTGAATCCCCCCTCTCCTGAGGTGCGCTGCCACCACTACCATCAGTTTGGTGAAGACCCTCGGGCGGAGATCAATCTGAATGGCAGGACTCGAAACTGATAGTGTGAGACGCCAACTATGAACCTCAGGTATTTTCTGTGCTTGAGATGAATCAGCACATACAAATAAGCATCCTGGAGGTCCAATAACACCAACCAATCCTGAAGTTGAAGGGCCTAAAGGATCTGAGAAAGGGTAACCATCTTGAACTTTTCCTTCCTGAGGAACTTGTTCAAGCCTCAAGTCCAGGATGGGTCTCAGTCCTCAATCCTTGTTGGGGGATCAAAAAATACGGGGAGTACCATCCCTTGTTCCTCTCCGGTACCGGTTCTATAGCACCTTTCTCCAGCAGGGTTAACAGATCCTGCTGTAGGACGGGTCTGAAAACTTCAAAGGGTGTCTCCTTGGTGGATTGCTTTGAGGTTGCATTAGAAAAGGAAAGCAGCAACCTTGGGCTATTATTTCTAGAACCCAAACATCTGATGTAATGGCTCACCACCCTTGCAGATGCTGCGACAGCCTGCCTCCTACAGGTGTCTTGTGATGCAAGTCCTCAAAGTGGTTTTAGGCGGTTGCTGCAGCCGCTGATGGCAGAGAGGCTGGAGCTGGCTTTGCACGTTTTCCTCGTCCACCGCAAGTGGCCGTTCTCTGGCCATTCCTCTCGCCTTTCCATATGAGTAGCAACGATAGGATCGTCCCCTCCAAGATTGACCTGGTGCACGAAAAGGCTGAGGTTGCCTGATGGCAGCTCCCAAAGACTTGGCAGCTGCCTTTGAGGTCTCAAACCTCTCAAGCCTCTCTTGAGCCTTGCTGCCAAAAAGGTGAGACCCGTCAAAGGACATGTTCAGGAGACGGTTCTGCACGTCTGGTGCGAAACCAGACTTCCATAACCATGCAAATCTATGCATTACCGTGCTAGTGCCCCTGGACACACTTGCACTATACAAAGTGTCCAATCCAGATTCAAGGGATTCTTGCATAGCCTCCTTTCCATCTCTGATGGCTAGGAATCCTACCCTTTCGTCCCCTTCTGGTATGTGCTCCGCCGCCATCGCAATGCACTCCCACAGAGTGTACGAAAACTGTGTCAAGTCACATGCGGAGTTGGCTGATTTTAATGTCATACTCCCAGCTCAACATACCTTCTGTGCCCAGCCATCCACATGCTAATTGTCCCTGTCCGGAGGGATAGAAGGGTACGCCAGTTTGTTAGAAGCTGTGGCTGCCTGTATGACCAAACTCTCGGGAGTGGGATGTTTAGCCAGAGTCGCTACTGGCAGGGCGGTATTTTGAAGTAAGGGATTTATTCACTGGCGGAATAGAATCTGGAGTCTCCTAATTCTTGGCTACCCTATTTTACAAGGCTACGTGAAAAGGTAGTATTGGGTCTTCAGTAGGACCATGATCTGTTAGATCATCTTGGATGCATTGGGCTCGAGGTCTGGCCCATCCTAAATAATCTATTACCTTTGTCATTAGCTGACGGTATGATGGACTGGCATGTTCTCCTGCTTCTGGTCTACCAAAGTCATTTTCAGGAGATGTATCAATACCACTTGCATTGTGCAGTGATTCAACCAAATCCCTCATCCTGCTTTCTTCTGAAATCAGGCATTCTGGGACATTTGGGGTGCCATATTCTAGCCCAAAAGGTACATTCTCATCATCAGAGGTCTCCTGTTCCTGAAAAATTGAGGTCAGAGACTTTAAGAACTCTTTCCTAGAAAGAGGTTTGAAAATCTTTTCTGGGAGAGGTGGAGGACGACGGTTAATGGGTCCTGAAGGCATTCTCTTTTCCTTTTTCTGGCTGATTTTGCAGAACTGGGGGTTTCGGGAATCGACAAAAGGAGTCGATGGTGTTGACGTAATACCAGTCTTCGACGGCACTGGCTTCGATGGCGTCGAAGCGCTCTTCGAAGACTTGCCCTTCGAGGTGTGTTTGGTCTCGTACGGCGTCAGTGACCTGGAGCAGTCGACTATAGCGGTTTTTCTTGCTCGGCATCCTAGAAGGTTCTCCATCCTTCCTCTTTGGATCACCCGGGCTCAAGGGCATGCGGGTGTCGGAGCAATGACACTCCCGGCCGGCTTCCGAGGAAGGCACGGACCGAGGCTTTGCTTTCTCAAACACCTCCATCATTTTGACCCTGAATACTTCCCATTCTTCGGATGATGAATGTTTAGTGGGACATTTCATCCTTTTTGGGGATTTGTCCGAGGACGAAGTGGAGGGGACCTGTGGCGTTGTTTCTTCCATTTTTTTTCCGAAGACAAGCGATGGTAATCGCTTGGACCGATGCCTTTCGCGTCGAGATTTATCCTCACGGGACCTCGACTCAACGCTAGAGGCTTTACAGTCGGATTTACGACCTACCTCTAGTTTTCCCCGTCCTCTCTCGCTAGGCCTTCCCAGTCATCGCTTGACACTTTGTACCGGCCTCCATGCTGTGGCCTTCTCGGAGGCACCACAAACCCTCTCGTTGCAGGTCTGTGAGTGACATTTTTGAACCGCACGACTTGCACTTCGTGGTCGGCGTCTATGACCAGGACATAATCATTATTTGCTATTCTTCACAGAACTCGAGGCGCGCCGAATCTCCGAAGCAACATATACTGCAGAAAAACAGAACTGAGGCCAACAGGCGCTGCGCGTGCTACTTATAAACCCGACGACTTCACCCTCGGAGGCCTTCGAGGGACCATCGACTCGACAACATAGACGCCCTCTGCCGAAAAACCTTTCCGAAGCAGCTAAAGCCGGATGGAATACACCTAAGATGAGGAATACATCTAAGATGAGGAATACGTTGGAGGACACAATCCACTCGAAAGGTGGTTTGCCTGCACATTTCAGTTGTCTCCCCTGTGATCAGCCAGTCGTCCAGGTAGAGGTACACTGGGATTGCCTCCCTGCGCAGGTGCGCTGCCACCACAGCCAGCACCTTGGTGAAAACCCTTATAGCAGATACTAATGCTAAGAGTAGCACCTTAAATTGGGAGTGCTGGTTTGCCATATTGAAATGCAAGAACTCTTTGCGCTGCGAACATTGAAATATGAAAATAGCCATCTTTCATATCCAATGTTGCCATGTAGTCCCCCCCACTTTAGCAGTGGGATGACTTTTTGTAGCGCTGTCATGCGGAATTATGGCTTGCCATAGGTGTTTGCAGGGCATATGTCTAATACTGGGCGCATTGTTCGATTTTTTTGGCACAAGGAAGTAGGTTGAATAGATAACATTGTTTACCTGGTTTGCTGGGACAATTTCGATGGCGTTCTTGAGCAGCAGCGTTATGGCCGCTTCTAGGAGGATGCGTTCCTCCTTCGTGGTTGGTTTTTGACACGGGGGGAGGGGGGTGATTTGAGGGTCGCTGAAGTAATTCCACGCAGCAACTGCCCACTATGATCGATAGCACCCACTTGTCCGGGGTGATTCCCTCCCATGCGTGGGTGAATTGTGTTATACGCCCTCCTACCGGAGAGGCATGGGAGGGGACCTGAAGCAGGTGGCCATTGTTTAGGAGGTGTTGCTCCACCTCTGGAAGTGGAGGACCTCCCCTGGCCACGAGATCTATGATGGCCCCTTTGGAAACCTTGCAAGGCTTGTCCCGGATTGTTTCCCCGGATGAGCCCCGCTGGCCATAGCCGGAACCCCCGAGTTTTGGTCTCTAAAGCGACGAAAATGGTTTCCGCCTCTTTGGCCTGGTGGCTTATTAGTTAGCTGACCTGATTATTTAAGGAGGGTCATACTTTTCTTTGGCAGAATTTAATGCATCCTCAGCGGCTTTACCGAATAGGACATTGGGTTCTATTGGCATGTTGTGTGTTGCCCGTGTCTAGTTCGAAACCAGACTGGCGAAGCCATGCATGGTGTTTTAATATTGTCCGTTCTGAAAGGATGCTGCCTGCGTTATCTGCAGCATCCAAGTCATTCTACAGGATGCTGTTCAACACCGCCTTTCCTACTGCAACTGCGAGGGATAGTTGGTATTTTAGAGGTTCAGGTGCTGATGCCATTAGAGTTGAAAGGCCGCTGAGGTGGCAACTTTTCTCCCTAGAGTGTTAAGGCTTTTTGCTTTCCTTATCTGGGGGTGCTTCAGATGAGGCCTACTGTGTTCCTGCCCTCTTTCGTGTAGTGGATCTGTGGGCACAGGGCAAACATCTTTTCAATACGTTGGTTCATAGCCCGTATTTTGCTTGGCGTTTCTAGTGAGGGCTGAATTCTCCTTTGTATTGATTGGCGAAGGGGTATAAACAGGGTTACAGCTTTTTTTTGTCCCCCGATAAGTCCGCTAGAAAATCCTTATCCAATTGAGTCTCTTGGGTCTGGATTTGAAAATACTCTGCCGCTTTTATTAGCATATTAAACCGAGGTTTATTGTCCACCGGTGAGTCTGCCACTGGAGTGTCAAGATGATCAGGAGAGGGTAGCATGTAAACTTCCTCATCATAATAGTGATCTTCCCCACCCTGGAGTATCCTGCTCCTCAGTGTCTGAATTGGGAATCATAAAGATCATATTGGACGGGGTCTTGCT
Source organism: Ambystoma mexicanum (assembly GCF_040938575.1). Taxonomy (NCBI): domain Eukaryota; kingdom Metazoa; phylum Chordata; class Amphibia; order Caudata; family Ambystomatidae; genus Ambystoma; species Ambystoma mexicanum. The sequence continues at coordinate 858,845,343 of NC_090930.1, read as the reverse complement.
GAGGACGAATTAAAAGGGTGTCAGGACGGGGCCTCTTTCTTGGGGGTTGTGAAGTGGACGCACCAGTAGTGGCTGGCGTGTTCTGTACGCTGTGAAATGCCTGTGGATTCTTTTCAAAGAAATTTGCCATGAAAGACATTCTACGCATTACCCTATCAATATCTTCACAGGACTATTGAGAGGAACTTTGTATAGTAAAAGGAGTCTGTGGTAAGAGCAAGTTATTTCTGGAGCAGGTGGCGTATGTTTCATAGCACCTGCTAAAGTACCCCCATCCCCTTGGGAAGCACACTCTTTCTCCTTGTGGGATGTACTCTTTCTCCTTATGGGAATGGTGACCTTTAGAGGATTGATGACTCTTAGAAGAATTTTTTTTGACGTTCTCCCTTTAAGGAGTGTCTCCAGGACTTGTTTTTGCACTAGCTGGGCTATTTTAGAAGAACTGGTGCTTTTCGCCGATTCAAAGTGAGTGTCAAGTCTCGGCGGAAGGGCGGTCCAAAGCTGCGTCTATCGACACTCAGCTATCGGGCATCGCTTTTGTCGTGTGACTTTGGGTGCCTGTCTTGTGGCGATCGAGAACTTGGGTGCCCCGAGGACAGCAAATTTATGGACCGCCCCACGATGCTGTGTGGCGTTGTCAACTTTCGGCCATGGGGTGTTTTAGGTGTGTGCTACTGCCGCCGGGTGTCAGCCCCGTACAGTCTCGCTGGCCTTCTATTGGGGTCGGGGGCTAGCATGTGGGAATCCAACTGTTCCCCATTGCTTTCGCCATCCGAAAAGACGGTGATGCTACCATCGCTGGATGCACCCTCCACGTCCAAGGCAGCCTCGGCCTAAATGGGGTGGGGTGAGCCCAACATTTGGTTTTTCGGTCCTTTCTTGTTTTCGGTTTGAAGAGCTGGCAAGCTCGACAATGGCCCACTCTGTGGTCCCGTGCAAGACAGAGGTTGCACCCGGTGCGCGTCTTTCCAGGGGAACTTCTTGTTACAACTCGGGCAGAATTTAAATGGTGTTTTCCATATTTGGATGGATGGGTAGCTAGGCGAAAATAGATAGAGAATGTTTATTCTCATTTACCCTAAGAGCCCTGAGAAATTGCCACCTCCGCCCCCATTCTTCGCTACTGTCTGGGTCAAGGCCCGGTGCGGCCTTCCAAGGCCAAAGGGTTGTCGTCGAATCAAGGTCTTTGTCCGACGACGTTGGTCCCCATCACTTCCGAAGAGGTTTGTTGAAGATCAGCGATTTAAAGGATAGAAAGAGTAACTCCAATTAAATTTAACCCTGCGATTTAGCATCCATCAATTATGGCGGAAAAAACTGGAGGGACCGACGCGCTTCAAGGACCATGGGTACAGTGGACATCACACTAGGGATAAAATTACTGTTAAGGAGGAGTCTGAGAAGACAATTTGGCTCAGATCAGGCGACATTTAGCAACACAACAGTAAGAGAATACAAATGTTTGTTGAGCAGAAAGCACATACTGCAGGAGCCGCTTTCAAGGGACAAGCATAGACACATGTTTCAGATAATATAGGTTCCTTTCATAAAAACGAACGTGTGGCAAGCGAAGCACACACAACCTGCTGCTGGCCTGTAGTGAAAGGCGAGGAAGAAATGGTAGCTTCTTTTTAGCAGAAGAAACCTAACCACAAGTGGCAGCTTCCTGTCTTAAACGGCGCATAGCGATTTCAAGAAATGCCTTTCTTTTTACCACCAGTTAGATCTGATAAGACAGGAAGCGCCAATTGACATCGAATACATGCACACAGTTAGGAGTGTGTGAAAGCAAGTGTCGCTCTTTGCCTCTTCAGAAGCTCCGTTACTATAATGGAGTTTGAAGTTGTGTAGGAGCAAATGACACGCTTTTCTCGTTCCCCCCCCCGAGCAGAAGCCCAGTCACTCTAAGGGAGACACCATTAGTCACAGACTGCACCCATTTGCACATAGGAATGTAGTATGTGCAAGCAAAGGGAACGCTTGTGCTAGGTTTTAAGCTCCCATACGGCAGGATATGACGCTCAAGTCTGATCCCGTTTTTACATATAAAAGGCGAGGGAACCCAATCAGCAGAACTGAAGCACTGGGGGATGGGAAGAGATGGAGCATTGCAGGTCCCAGAGCAGAGGAAGATGCAGGCCCAACTGACAGGAAGTTGTGGTCGGTTTGTATGTAGCACAGCTTGTCCTAAAACGTCAGTTTAAATGTGGAAGTCTTGCAGTGTGCAGTTTGAGACTAAAGGAGTTTGGTATGTTGATGGTCCCAAGTGCTAGGCTAAACTCCTGGAGCACCCATTATCATAAAAATGACTTCTAATTCACTTTCCACAGTCTCACCTGGGGGAGGGAGAAAGGGAGAGGGATTCATCCCTGCAGGCCTGCAGTCACTTCATCACGTAGGCTACGAGCACCCTGCTCACTTCTTGACAAATCTACCAGCAAGGATGTTTGCTCCCTTGCTCAGACGCACCCTCTAGCTTGTAATACTTTAGAGTAAAACATGGCGCTGATGCGCTTAGAGCCATAATGGGCATTTGCTCCACAACAAAAGTCCCACAATACAGTGCACACATGGGTGTTAGGACACAGTCACATCATAGAGGACAGTCACATCATAGGTGTAAACAAAGCATAACATAAGCAGTGTTGCATAGCAATATGCAATTCTGTAGGTTTGCTAATTAAATTGAAACTTGTGTAGCAAAGTTAGCTATTTAAGTTACCCTGTTCCATGAAAGCACTGCTCACCCAGAATTCCTCTGGCTCTCAAGGATCTTTCCACCCTATTCCGTTCACTACAAGTTCAAAATGGGCTAATGGAGAGAGTGCAATAGTTATAATTTCCTTTACTCTTAAGTGCCCAAGTCCTCTGTGGGGATACTAGGCAGATTTCTTCTTTCAAACCAATAAAAACCGGACGTAATGGGGATGATACTTTTATTAAGCCAACTATATCCCTTTGGCAAAGACCAGAATGTGTAACTAAACAGCCATGCAATTCCATTCCTAACAAATCAAGCTGTTCCATAATGCATAACTACAGCATTAATTGTATAAAACACTGCATTGTGTCCATGGTTTCGCAGTGTCAACTAGATTGGGGGGGGGTGCATCACATTGAGTGAACACTTTTGAAAATGTACATAACACGGCCAACTGCTTTTAAATGGCAAATCTAGTTCTGTGACCTGCTGGCTGCATTCATCTGTGTAACTGGTGCACAACGCATGCACAGTTTTATTCCAGTTACACTGAAAGTGAGATGGCAGTAAACTACAACATTCCAACGGTTCTCTGCCTGCAATGCCATCCACTCTACTTTCTTTCCTCTATCATAATGAATACACAAGGCTAACCAGGGGTTTACGCAAAATAATTCCATCCAAACAGTACATCTACTGCAATACCACACACTGTAGTTAGCCTCAAGAGCTCACTTTGCTCTACGATTATGATTGCATTATATTGCCAGCTGCGGGAGATGGTTGGCTAAACTGTTTGAGACTTTTCATATCTATTAAGTTTACACTCAGCCAAAGTCTGCAAAATTCACTTGTATAATTAAGTAGATTTTACGAAGGGCGATTACTATTGTCAGGGGATGTTTGAAACTTATGTAACATTCACTTTAACAGTAAATGTCAAATAGGTTTCACTGTGCATAGCTGGCAGCAGTGCGCCAAACAAAGTGGGTTTGTAGTGACCCGTAGAAAGCGCATTTACATTTTGTCACCAGTTTCTGTGGGTTGTGTGCATTTATTTTAGGTTGAGTAGGTAAACTAAATTACTTAACCTTTGCATGGTCCGATTCGTCTCACTAATATCTTACTTTAGCAGTACACACAAATGCTGTATTGATACTCTGTTCTGGATGCAAATTACTCCTGGTGACATTCAAAATATTAGTAAAAATTGCAATCAAATGGGTGTAATCAAAGTTTTAATAAGCCAACTCTACTAATCAATGTTTGAAAACTAATGTATGCCTTGAACAATAAGATGAAAGCCCAGAAAATCATGAATGGAGTTTTGAAGCTTCCCTGGGAGAGATTGCACTACAGGAGACCAGTTATTGACAAGATAATACACACAAAACCCATAGCGAATCATAACTTATGTTAGGGAGAATTCTCATTTCTGTGCCAATTCCTTTCAACCTTAGAGACCCCCAGCTCTTTTGCTGGACTTTAGGACTTTTAAATTTTAAGCCTGGAGTAAGGGGGGGGGGACCTTTTTCTCACTCTCATATTTTGACACAATTTGGATTATGTGTTCTGTTTTTGGAGTCCGACACGCCATAGGCATCAACTTTGTATGGTGACACAGCACCTTTAGTGCAGTGTCCCGGAGAAATCCTTTAGATTTCTCATAAGGTTTAAATACCCTTTCTTGTGTGAACTACCGTTCCCAAGATTAGTAAAGCTTACCTTTTCTCTTTGTAGGTCCAGCATACACCATCTTATGAGGAGTACTGGGGGGGTTATTTAGTAGCCTCTTACGCTACCTACTCATGTACCATTTTTTATGTTACCCTCACTACTTTAAACATCTGGTGGCAGCGGTTTAATTTTCCTGCTATTGTGCTTTTCTACCGCAGGCTGAACCCTCAGCTGCAGTATAGCACCCATGGGTGACCATTTTGTCAAAATGGCCCCTGTCTGTTGCCATTTTCTGTTTGTAAGGTCCTTCTTGGGTTTAACTGAGCGCAAAGCCAGGTTTAACCCTTTTGTTTGTTTTGCCTTTGGTGGGCTTCAGTCCTGAAACCTGCCTCTGGCTCCAGTATGTCTGGAAGGGCAGAAAGTGAGGGAGGTTCCCGACACTCGCATGTCCTTTGTCTCTAGGAATGCCTGAATGCAACCAGTCCTGATTGGGTGGCTGTCCTTTCACAGCCACCCTGCTGTTTGAGTGACAGCCTAGACTGTGCATGAATGGGAGAAACCTGCTTAAAAGGCAAAGGTTTTGGGACTAGAGGCAGAGTCGACCACTGGGAACAACACCGACGAAGAAACAATTAACGAAGCTTGCTGCATCATCCTGGACCTTTGCATTGCCCAGTGAAGCCCTGCTGCTATGCTGAAACTCCTTTTTCTGATCGACAAGAGAAGCTCTGGAAGGGGCGACTTCTTCCCTTGGGTTAGAGGGACCAACTAATCCTGAGACAAACTCCACTTTACCATCTTCCCCCGACTGGATATACTTCGTTGCCGCTGCAAGAACAGAGTGCCAGGGGACGAGAAATATATAGGCCAAAGCTCAATTCCCTTCACCAGAGAGCAGGAGTGAAGGAAGCCCAACTGGTATCAAAGATCTGCGGTGGTGAGGTTTACTGCATGCTGAAACTGCGATGGGCTGCTGACCTCCAAATTGCTGCTGCAAAAGTCCTCTAGATGTCCCCACGACGAAGGTTCAGGAACCCAAGATCTGTCCTGTTGCAGCGATGCAGAATCCAGCTGGACCGCTCTTCTTGAAACCAGAGGTACGGTTCAGACTTGGGGTACTTCGCCTCAGTGTCTTTAGCTTTGCTCTTCTCGGTTGATACTTTCAGTGGCTTCTCGAGTTGATTTCAGCTTGTGACCCTACAGCGATTTTCTACACAACTCTCCAACATTGTGTAAGACTTATTAACTACGAAATGCCTCAGCTTCATAGACTGTGCTCCAATTGACTTTGGCTGTCCTGGCTCCCTGCAGACTTTTCTAGTCCATTAACGGATATGTTCTGTCCTTCATAGGTGAACAACTTGTGCGACTGTTATTGCTGGGAAAGGTTTTGTCTAGACTTAAATCTTCCAATTAAGTATTCTCACATGCCCTGAGAAACTGTTTAACCCGTTTCCTTCCTTAAACCTTTCATTTCTGCAACCTCAGAATCTGCAAAGTGTACTAGTGAAATATAAATGCCATTACTGTCCTTGTGAATGACTGTAAAAAGCACCTCTGAGGATCTACTAAGCTTATGCAGATTCTGGAAAAGTATCTTGCCCCTTTTAAAGAACACCTATTTAAACATTATAAACTATTTATACCGGAAACCTTGAGTATAAGACTTACTTGCATTTGCTAATTTCATTGCTACAGCTCTACACCTCACATTTACCCCTCTAGGTCTGGCTGCTCAGTCACACTACCAACTTGTGTAGTACAGACCTATACCAAAAGGTGGGTTACCGAATACCAAGTGGAAAAGGGTTGTGTAGTCTCACACAGTGTTACTACACCAATTCTTGCCCAACAACTTGGCAGTCCTGTGGGAGGGGCGCTTAAAGTTGAGTGGGTATACAGCTGTGAAAAGGTCACTTTAAAAGTATTAATTATCCTAATCCGATCCCAGAGTCACATTCTAAAAATGTATGGAACTCACCAGGACGAGATGCTGCCCTAATCAACAATTGAACTCAAATTCCAGATGATTTCTTCAACTGCAGCCTAACAAAGATGCTCAGATTACATCCATCTACATGGTAGGTAGATTTGGGGGGTATAGTTTCAACACTTTTAGACCTTCCCCATTCCTCCCCCCACTCACCGCCCCCCCCCCCCCCCCAAGACATAAGCTACAACAGAGAATCAAGAAACATGAAAAGTATCTCCAATGAATTGAATCTTTCAGTCACTTGGTAACTAAACCATTTGGTAGTCGGAGTACACACACTTCTCGGAACTACAACCATAAAACAAATATAATCCTAATGAATGAACACAAAACATGGAAATCTGCATCCATACACCCCATGTACATGTTGAAACGCACCCTTGCAACAGTGAATTTAGAACCGAGATCACTATATACTGTTAGACCACGGAGGCTCAATATTCAGCTTCTGGGAGAGGTCACCTTCCTACAATAAATCCACGAACACTAGGAGAACTTCACAACTGCAAAAGCAGAAGTTACTCACTGTAGTAACTAGTATACTCCCTAGTCCACAGGTAAAAATGACAAGTTACTAGTTACACAGAAATTCACTCGCCACCTCAATTGGCCACATAGTACAACATTTCTTATTCACCAAGAGTCAGTATTACTAGCCAGTTACTAGCCCTCCTCCTCACTTTTGCTAGTTTGAGTGCCAATGGACAGGACCAGAGACATTTTGCAGAAGAAAAGTCTCAATGTTGATTGCTCTACAAAGCCACATTAATAGTCACACCCCTCAAAGCGTCTTCCACAATCTCATCAGTTAGTTCTCTTCCATCACATAGGTCATACCCGACTGATGTCTAATTTTAGCCGGTAAGAGAGGAGGGAACACTATGGACCAATTGTACAGTAATCAAGATGGCAAGCAACCATTTACTTATTCAAATGTCCTGCCCCTCTTCTCCATACTTGTTGAAACATCCGAGGGAGGTGGACCTCAATTAACCAAAAAGGTTCTGGTGCACTGCCCGCCCTCAATCTGGGCTCGGCTTGGGACCTGGCATCAAATTAGTAGCTCCTACAAACTGCAGAATGAGTGCCTGCATGGCAGCCATGGCAATGACCATGCCTTTGGAATGTAATCAAAGCAACAGCCCTAATCGCATGCACGTGGAGATCGTGGAAAGGGAGTCCGCTTTTCACAATGTGACATTGTCAGCAATCTGGACTTGACACAAGAGGATACGACCCCTCTCAGCATGGAAGGAGAGGGAGAGACTGGCTGTTGAGGCCCCAGGTGCCCGCTTATTCGTGTACAGCATCACCCTATACCTCTTGGAGAAAATGTTAACCAAGTTGTTTCTTTATTTCCTAGCACCAGAGGTGGCAGCAGTATGGAGAGACCACCTGAGGCACTATAATCTCAGTGCTGCGCAACATCGGTCTAGTCACCTGAACCACAGAACCAGCACGGAAAGAGCCAGCGATCGATGTGCACACGACTTCAGCACCAGATCTATTCCACCAAGGACACATCAGAGCGGAGGTCACTTGGCAAATTTTCACTTACCATGGGGATGACCACACTGCCGCCCCCTAACACGAACTGGTACAATTTTCATTGTGGGCCAGGATTGTTGAAGCCCAGTGCAAAGAAGGGAGAGAGTTACACCCAATAGTTGTAACTTCTCGTGATTGCACCACCAGGACAGGGAAGGCAGGACTAGATTGGCAGGGCCAGTAATCCAATGGGACAAAGAGGGGATGATAAGAGGTTGTTTGGGTGGGGTCAGGAGAGAGATGGCAGACAGGCAGCAACAGAAAGAATGAAGCATGGAGGCAAATTAGAAAAAAGGTGGGTATTGATTGGTGCGAGCGAGTTATACTGTGTGCAAGTTGAGTGAGAGTGGAGGGGGAGTGTTAAGAGTGAAAGGAGGGTAATTCGGAAGGTGGTGGAGTGGTAGTAGGTGCAGCAAAGGGAATAGCAAAATAGAAACAGGGAAGCAGGTAGAAGTAAAGACATCGGGGGACAGAGGAGTAAGATGTAAGGAGAGGTGGGTGAGGTTGGATACAGGGGAGAAACGAGAGGAAAATAACAGTCCATGGTTTACAAAGTCAGGGGCAGCTGCCTTTAATTTAGGTTATCCCTGGCAGCCATTTAAACATTAGATACTAGAGTAAATAGTATATGAACAAACCCTGGGCTAGAGTGGTAAACGCATTTATACATGATTGTAAGGGGCCGCCTTGTCCCATGCCAAAGAAATAATCAAAAACCGTGGAAACTTCTTTGGGAGCAGGAGTTCTCTTTGCGCCATCTGTGACAACATGGACAACTTTCACCAATGCAAGAAATCCAACTGGCTATGGTAGCATTCGAAGTCACCTTGGTAAATATCCACCTTAAAGGGCAACAACACAAGCCTCTCCTAAATTAGAACCGGAGGGGCCTCTCCACATATAACACAAGAGCTCTACGGACAACCCAATTGTGTAAAGCCTGCTCTTAGTGAAGAAAAATCGCAAATTCCAACGCAACCTTTCACATAAAGGCAAGGAGGTTGTAAAGCACCACCTTATGCCCATGGATGGTAGTAAGCTGTTCAAAACCCGACAGGGCGTGAATGTCACCGACAGTGCGAGCCAAAGTAACAGTGTTGAAAAATGTTTTCCAAGACACAAAGCCGATGTCCACGTACAGCAGGGGTTCAAAGGGTTTGTAAGTCAGGGCAGTGAGAATGGCATTGGAGACCCCCCCCCCCCCCAGCTCGCATGAAGCGGCTGACTGACACTCACTTGTCTCTGTCCATGTTATAGATACATCTACATTTCTGTATGAAGTCCCTTTTCAGTTCTTGCGCAACTTTGACTTATTCTACCAAGTCAAACACGAGCATGAGGCTATAGAGTTAAAGTCACAGGTCAAGCGATTGACTTGTCTGTCCAGGGGTAAAGACAGGACCATAATTACACATTGTTATTTTCCAATAAGCCCAGATGACCCAGTCAGCCTATCAGGAACCATGCTTAAAACTCGAGAGACTGGGGGACAGGGATGCCAAATCCCCCCCCCCCCCGCAACAATATGGCTGGTCTCAAAGTAAGATGAGAGGTTGGGGGTACCGCCAACCTCTTCAGTTGCAGAAACTGGCAGGCCACTGTCAGGCTGTGCAAGTCTGTCCACATGATTTTCCCGATCACCCTGTGAATTGACCGAACAGTTGTACAAAAGCATCGGTCCTTCCAGGTAACGGTCAGGCCGTCCCCAATCAACTCACCCAGCCACAAAGCAAATGGCAAATGGCGGTCCCTTGGCAGTCTGCAGGGAAGTGAAAACATCCACCAGGGGAAAGCACAACCACCATAGAATGGAGCTTCGATTGGTAAACAGCCTTTTACAACCTGTCGAGAGCATCCGCTTACTCTAAAGTTCTGGCCAATGGCCCACTCTGAGAAGTGGTGCCCTCTCTCACCCCACCCCCCACCAACCCTTCCATCCAAACTCAAAGTCAAAATTAGCCTTGTTAATCCGTCAGAACCTAAACTGAACAGTCATTGATTTGATAGCTTAAGGGCACTGAAGTTGCATCTTAAACATCGATAGTAAGTAGTTCTTGGGGAACACCCCACAATTTACAAACCTTCAGGTCATCAACATAAACGACAGAAGGGAGGATTGTCAAGACTGAAACTGATGGTGGATGCCCCAATTCCAGATCAAGACCAGATAAAGCTGTACCTCCCACTTATTTTGAGCCTGGCATGCGGCACAGAACCAAAACACCAAGAGCCACTGAAACCACCACACTGTGGCAGCATTGTTGTTCAGGAGGAATGGTCCGTATTTATCACGGTTAAGACCATTAAAGATCCTGGCTCATAGTGTGTCCCAGTCGAAGCCTATCAAGATCAGCTTCTGGCAAAGCACCAACAGGGAACTCCGAATTCACCTGCAGGCCACTTCAGGACAATGGATCCAGCAGAAGCTGCAGCAATTTAACGCCACCTGAGGATCGGAAGTCTGGATCAGCCAAATCAACCAGGTACAGGCAAATGTGAATGCCTCCCTGCCAGAGGAAAACCGTCACTGCCAGATCCTACACATAGGCAAAGACTCTGGGGGCCACTTTCACACCAAAGGGAAGAACCCAGTACCGAAACTGCAGTGTGCCTAGGGAGAGAAAAAAAAAGTTCTCCCCCAATGGGCACATGATGTTAGGCATCCTTCAAATCCACTGCACAGAGCCGAGACCAGATCTGCAGATCTGTGCTGGCATGATCCTCTTCCATTTTTCCAGCAGACAGAATTAAAGATCAATCCAGAATAGTGTACAGGTCAGCCCGATTGTCCTCAATGACTAGTCTTTTAAAAAAAATAAAAAAAAATAAAAACCTGCCCCCCTTGGGGGCAGAGGGGGTTGAAAGGGCCTCCACTGCCTGGACCTCTGAGGCTAAAGTGAGGGGGCCCCACTACAGCAGCGGAGAGGGGAAGGAAGAGAACTGAAAACCTAACTGAACTACATGTAGGACGTACAAGTAGTAAGATATTGCTCTCCATTCCTCCAGATGGAAGGCCTACCCACCCCACCCCCTTCCCCCAACCAGAGATTAACAAGGGAAAACTAGCCACTCATTGGTTTTTCTTGGCCTTGAGGTTTGGGACAGGAATTTTCCAGCCACTGCCAAAAATGCTACTACCTGGCTAGAAATCTGCAATAGCTAGAAAATTGAGCTATTAGATGGGGATTTGCTCTCGGTACCTTGCAAATCCTTTAATTTTTTTTTTTTTTATTTTTTATTTTTTTTTTATTGTTGTTGGCAACAAAGCCTTTAACAAAAACACACAAATAAATTTAAAAAACAAACAAGAAACACAAAAGCAAGACTAAATCAAAAAGAATAGACAAAACAATTTCATATCCATTGAGCAAAAACAAAAAAATTATTAAATACTTTACATCATCATTGTCCTTTAAAAACATGCACGGCCAAACAGACTTTTACATTTAGTGATGCCACATTTCGTGAGGTGTTCAAGGATCCCTGGTAGAGCCATAGAGGCACCCGAGTTGCCTCTACTAAATTAAGGCTTTTAACAAATCCCACTACTGCAATAACTAGACTGGTGGGATGCCCTGGTAACAACTCATGCAAAAACTCCCGAGCACTAACCCCATGACTTCTTATAGAGGAACTTCTTAAAATACAATATCCGCTTTGTTATTAAAGCTGCATAATCGGGTATTTAAGGTCTTCCACCACATCCTGTAGAAACGGCATTTATCCATAGAGATCTTGAAACTGACCATAATGAATCCGTCTCTTTAATCAGCAAGAATGGATCAGTATCTCTAGACAGCAAGAGATGAAGTCGAAAACAATAGAAAGGTCCTTCTCACATTACGAATGGGATACATTGACATATCGGGAGCAAGCACCCACCCGTTTGTGTTACTTCTTCAGATGTTTAAGAGTCATAAGAGTGCATGCTCTCAAAAATGGCAATCCAGTCTTGACGGTAAAGTGCTATTTTCGCCTTAGTTGAATTTCTCCCAAGATCGTCCTTAGCGAGACCCAGCTGAGCAGGGTCTTCTCGCAGAAGTCAAAGACTTAATTTAGAAAGGGTACCCTTTCTACTTAACATTGCAGACTTTAGAACCAGATACAAGGAGCCAGCTAAAGGGTGTGCAATTTTCCCATGCATTAACACAAGCCTTCATGCTGCTCGAGACCTCAACGAGTTGATGCCCAATTCAAATTGAATCATGGCTAGAGGTACTGACTTCTGCAGATTTAAGACACAACTTCGATAGACGGGAGAGAAACAATGGTCCAGAAAGGATTGATTTCACAACCATACAGTCATTTTGGTTCACTTCTCCCTTCATAGAATCTAAGTGAAGGAAGAACAGAGAACATACAATGTAAGCCCCCCCCCCCCCAACCAGTTGATTAGTTACGATAACGGAACGAGCCTTCAGCCACTCTGATCTGGACTTTACATGGTCTAGAAACAATTGGGAATCCTAGATCTATAAAACTATTCACCAGTTCTAATGGTTGGTCTTCCACCATCCATCTGAAAGTAGATGGTTTCTTTCTCCAAGAAGTGTGCTTGATTTTTTGTATTCTTTGGATTGTTGAGTGACCTTTCACGAAGCTGGCAAAAGCCCTCAGCTGTCTTTGAAGACCTAATTCTGTGGGGTTAAATAACAAAAAGTAATTGGGGTAGCTTGGATAGCTCACTCTCAGATCATTCAATTTTGGCGGTACATGGGCCGCTACTGGTAAATGACCCCCACATCTGAATTGTCACAGTTAAACTATCAGGGAGCCATTATGTACCCCTGTCTGACTACCCTGGATGTAGGGCTGCATCTGCACAGTGCGCTGGTCGCATTTAATTTAACCCGAATCACAGTATGTTGGTGCAGCGTAATCAGAAAACGTAGGAGACCCATGGGAACCCCCAAGTTGTTTAATTTAGCCCACAGTACATTTCTACTGATTGCATCAAATGCAGCAGATAAGTCGATGGTGGCTATAAAAACAATTATATATTTTTTTGTCCATTAGAAAGATTGCAGAGCTTTAAGCAAGGCACTCGTGCTTACGTAAGGTCTGCCATTTCTTCTAAATGCATGCCTCCCTAGCCCATGTCTGCAACACAACCAACAGCATGGTCACGCGACCTTGCTGTCGGCATCTAAAATGGCCATTGGCCTATAGTTGCACGGATTTGAGGGGGGGAACCCTTTTTATAAATTAGCACGATGTGTGCCACTTTCCAAGGGTCCCGGAAGGTGTTAGGAGTCCACATATATGTTTAAGATGATTGTCCAGTTTTTTTCTGGGAACTTTTGAACAAGGCATTGGGACCTGGTGCTCGAGATGAACGAATCTTCGATAGTGTCCTGGCCAAATGAAAGTGCATACATTTTCATCATTATCTTGATAGGAGGAACTCTCCACATTCTCAGCTGGTATAGCACAAAATTTTCTAACAAACGAGGGACTCATTCAAATGCTGGTACCGAATTAACTTGGGTATCCTGCGGTTGATTCGAATACTGATTTACATGGTTGCAGATTTCACGGGTGTCCATCATTGCCTCAAGAGTCCATCTGTAACAATCCCTCTAGGACACTTTAGCCAATAACTATAGGGTAGTTTGGCCTTGGCGGCGGCACTCCCACATGTGGCTTCAACACTCCTCCCTCTTAGAGCTTTGCTCTTAAAGCCTGCTCTGTCACTACCTCTGCATCATAGATATGGGTATTCCTGCCATTAGTCTGTTTAGATCTTGGTCGTATACCCACAGACTTATTGACATGGGTCAGCTGCAAAAGGCTCATAACGATACTGTGAAGGTTTCAAGTTTCCTGTTATAGGAGGTCTCGATCATAAAGGACTGAAAGGACTCATTAACTAGTCTGATATTCTGCAGAGTCCATGAAATCTTATTACCTGCAGTATTCACCCAAAGATCTCTGGGGCTGTTTGCGTGACCTGGTGGGCCATCTAGTAAGAAAGTGGCCCTCAGCATACACTCCGAGCAGATCGTATGGAACAAGCTTCCAACACATAATATATTGTGGAGCTCAAGTTGGACATACTCCATTTGTGTTTTGGTGGAATGTCACCTGGTGTAGTCCCATTTCACATTTGTAAGCCAAGACCTTGTATGGTATTCTGCCACATCCGCCACCAGTAGTCTTTTCCTTTGTTCTGTAATATGTAGCCTGACTGAAGCCAATCTGGAGCTGTTCCTGTACAGTGGACATTAAAATCCCCCAGAACCATCAGATGCCCTCCAGGAATATTGCTATACCATTCATTGGCCAGAGTCGCTAAACAAATCAAGACTCTCTCAAAATCAATTACACCAGTGTGCCAATAGGCATTCACGCACAAGAGGTGCAGAAGATGCCCCAAATGGTGCAATATAACATATATAACTAGGATACCTCTACAAATCTCTATAGATTTTACAACCTTTTTTTGTCCTGGCTAGATTTCGGCATGGTTACAACACTACCTTATGGACAGCCAAATGTGCTGGCTGACAAGGAAGAGAAAACACCAAATGCTGGAGTTCGTTAGCCAAGTCTCTTGTAAGAATATCAAGTGATTGTGTTTAAGAGACATTCCCAAAACTGGGTTTGCAGACAGGATCCGGTGGCCTCTTGTATTCCAAGACAGGATTGAAATATTGGACCCATGTTCCAGGATATGAGCATTACTGCCTATATCCGTCAAGTCTCGATGTACCCAAGGTTCCAAAGAGCCACAACCCATTGTGTACTAGACCCCCTGTTCTTGCGCTTTGGTCAGGCAAAGGTCACCTCTTCCCATCCTTCCATTGTCTCCTGCAGTCAAGATTTCACTCGGGAGGGGGGGGGGGCGGGAGCACCCTCCCAGAAAATCTTGATCTTTAGAAGTCTCCTTTGAAGACACCTCTATAGGGTGACGGGTCAAAGCCCAATTGTCTCAATGATTGTGCCAAGATTAAATTCAAGACTAAGTTTGAGATATTAAAACAATGCGATCAGTTCTGTGCAAGTCAATACAATCCTCTCACTCGATATCCTTGGAATACAGGGCTCGCAGCTCAGGGACTTTTCCCGGCAGACAGGGTATATTTGCTCCATTTAACAAAACATATGTTATCCGGGAGCAGGCTTGCAACCAGGATTCTCAGCTCCGGTCTACTATCTTTCACAGCACTAGGCGACTCCTAGGGGGCCAGAATTTGCAACAGGGCCCCTGTAACCAGTCTGACAATATGATGGGAGTAATTTATAACACACCTGTATTTAAGTGTTTCTAGGCGCAACAAGAATCGCCCCTCGCTTCAGGCCGCTCAGGGCCGTTAAACCCCCTCCAAATACTGGAAGCCTAATACTTGGTAATGATCGAAAATGAAGTCTTGGTTTGGACTCTAAAGGGCACCCCAGAGTTGTTTCATTAGGGAGCTCCTGAAGTATAAATTCCACCAGACTGAAGCTGGGAGGCACCATGCTGATGATCACCAGTAGTCAGTCCAGATGTCTGGCCGAAAGCAGATTTCATAGGTATGGAGGAATGGGTGGCATTTGAGACTGATCATGCTGAAGGACATTGGCAAAAGAGAGCAACAGCTACATATCCACAAGCCCTACTGTGACAGCACCAGTAATTTACTCTGTACACATTGCTGTGACCGCAGATACATTGTATTTGGCTAAAGAGATGCAATTTCCTGCGACGCTTTAGCTGCTAAAAAATAAATAACACACTCTGGTTCACACTGTAAGGAGGAGGAATCAATATCCCCTTCTCGATGATTCCTGCAACTGCCTCGTTATTTTTAATATTTTTCTTTGAGGGGCATTCCGTAATGCGGCCATAATATTCAGCTGCCTTGTAAGAGTATGCAAGAACTATCAGACGATTGATGTTTGCTTTTCGTTGGGGTTTATATTTAGATTTTTGTTCTCCACTGCCAGCTGCGTTACATTACATTTAACCGTGTTATGCCTTTTTGCCGTTGATCGATATAATAATGTAAAAACCTCAAAGCGACTTCAACAGGGGCGTCTTCTGGAATATTTAACACCTGGGCATCAGTGTTTGAGACATTAGTGCTGTCCATAATTCCTTCACGCTGCTGCTCTCCTTGTGGAATTCCTGATGACATTGGTTTATTTAGGCGGTTAACTCCAATAATTTTAGTCAGCTTTGCCTTGTCTAACTGGTCCTCAACAATATGTAGGGGCTGAGCACTGCTCCAAGATAGAGGGCACAATGGGGGGGGCAATTTCACACCCCTCTGCTGTATTTCGGATCGAGCAACTTGAAGCAGTATGCATCAGGAATTCTTTCAATTTGGTATGAACTCCACAGATTCAATTTGAACAACAAGGACTCAAACAGTGACGAGCGAACTTGGGACTCTGCTTTCAAACTTCATACAGAGCCACTAGAGCACAAAATACTGGATTTATTTCCAAAAGACTACAGTCTTGGCCAGACCCCATAGTTGCAGTAATACCATTGTCAACACATTTTAGCAATGCAGATAACCGCCTAGGAGGAACAGACTGTGGTGCGGAGGCGCATGATACTGAGGAGTCTGTGTCACAAGTGGTGACTTCCATTCATTTTGGAGGGTCCTCCAGGCTTTTCCGATTACTAGAGTCCCGATCAGTTCTATAATCTGGAGCACTCAACAGGCCATCATCTGAAATGTTCATTCTGTGTGACTCAATAGGTGAGAGGCGCTTGTATTGCCTCAACATTATTGCGGCCAAGATTAGATGCTTCCTCCCAATCAGAAACTGCATTAAAAAAATGCTGTTGTCGTACGATCCTTTACTTTAGTTATTAGTCCCACCTAGTGCACTGGTCGCAACAGCGGCAGTAAAGTTCCTTCAGCGTTAACCCCCACCAACCCAATGTGCCTTCCTCACACTGCGAGCGGTGTAAAGGTAAATCTAGTGCACACGTCATTGAGTTGGAAGTTTCAGGACTCACTGCAGTTCTCTTTGACCTACTGCTACGTAGGTTGTACATGCAACGAGTAATGTGAGCATGTGAAGTAATTTGGTGCAGTCACGAAGCAAGCACTGACACTCACCGATCTGATGGAGGACTTCTAGTGATAATGGTTGAATAGGAC
The DNA here is from genome assembly GCF_040938575.1 of Ambystoma mexicanum. Taxonomy (NCBI): domain Eukaryota; kingdom Metazoa; phylum Chordata; class Amphibia; order Caudata; family Ambystomatidae; genus Ambystoma; species Ambystoma mexicanum. The sequence continues at coordinate 858,828,323 of NC_090930.1, read as the reverse complement.
AGGTCGCAGTTGATAGTCGCTCTTCAGATTTGACCTCAGCACCAAGGCAGGCTGCTCAACTGCCACACTACAACAATAAAAACACACACTGTGCGCTTCGCACCGAAGTGCGTTTTTAAAGTCTGCCTCCTCCTGTAGCAGGGACAGGGAAGAAAGCTCACCCAATCAGCGAAAATTCTGCAGCACTCCCTGCCAAGCCGAGCACACACATTACCTAGTACCTCAAGCCTAAACTGTTGACTTTGGCACTGCTTGCTTTAACAAGATTTCAAATGCATGAAAAGAAAGTGGCTGAAGGCATACTTGGTCAAGACCAATTACACCAGTAGCCATTTACAGCTTCAATTAAGCCATTAACAATCTGCACAGACTGCTTAAAACGTTTTTTATAAAGACGCTGCTGGCCTAAAACTTGGTTACTGCTTCATAATCGAGTGACCTCAAAGAGATCTGGGGGATAAATTTAGGGTCGGAGGGTCGTTCAAGTAATGGGCGGGAATGGAAATAGGGATTAGCATGGCCGTGAGCAGTCAACAGGTGGAAAAAAAAAACCGCGAACACCCATGAGCTGTGTCTCTCACGTCATCTCCCTCCTTCTTGTACTCCAATGCAATCGTTTCGATTAAAGTCGCACCTAACAGCCCAAACTAAAATGGGCTTCTGTGCAGGCATGGCTAGGATTGATACTGACTTCACAGTCCATGTGCTGCCATTTTTCCTAAACAGTTCTCCAACCACAGACAAGTGGAAAAGACAGATGCCGGGCCGTATCCTGCACATCAGCATTTAACATTGTGGCCTTCAAGTAGGCCTGACACCTAATAACTCCAAACATGCCTGCCAACCTGTACGCGATTTGACCACACTTGAAAGAGGGACATGCTTTGCCTCAGGAAGGCCAGAAGTGAAGGCCCTCTGTTTTTCAGGGAGAATTCTCTCAACAAAATCCGCCAGCTTCTTGTAAAGCTTCTGGTTGCCCCATGTAAACGGGGTATAATAGCTTGGTGAATTTGAAAGACAATTTGGATAAGCCTTCTGCATTTGAAATTGTGGAATGCGTCAGCCTCACCCCAAACCTCTAAAGACTGATGCAATCCAATTCCCAGCCTTCGACTTGGAGCATGGCTGCCGCCACCATGGAAGACAGCAGCTGAAGGTGCAGTGCACGAATCCTCCGAATGACAGAACATTAACAAATATTTACCCTTCTATTCGCAACGGATCCTGAAGGGGTTCTGTGACAAACGTTCACGTTTACAGCAATACATTTCTTTTGCATAGGCCACGATTTGGAGCTCTGTGAAGTCAAGACCGCAACCAGCATCACACCCCCGGAATCCCTCCAAACCTCCACCCGACTGGGGTACTCCTGGAAGCAAAAAGGGAGGCTCCTAGGAAGGAGTCTCCGGGGACAAGGTGGTCTGAAAGGATTGAGCGCACTTTTATCTTGCTTCGAGGAAATTCTTTCGGCGCTGTGGAGGAGGCCTTGAAGAGAGCTCCTACCACTGCTGCAACCGAAGGCAGGTGAAACGAAGAATCCAGAGTGGTGCAGCATGAACAGCTGTTCTGGGCCCACAGTCATAGCAAATGCGGGTTTGCAGTGGCACCAGCCGCATTTCGGGAGGGATGCCATAGTGCTGTCAGGAGCTAGTGGGAAAATATTTATAGAATATTGAAAAAAGCTATACAAAAATAAAAAGTGTTTGGGGCACAAAAACAATACTAGTGCCAAATGATCGTCCTGTCTGAAGCAGAAAACGTAATGGGTGGGGGGGGAATGCTCCAGATAAGATTTGGAAGTGGACAGTAAATGATTAGGGAGTAAAAATCTAAATACAATTCCCAATGGAGTAAACTTAGGTCGTAAATGGAAAGATTTGTTTTCAATTGTCATTTCTTTGCACTTCGTTATTCATGCATATTGCAAGACAAACGTGTCAGGAACTAATAGTTTATTTCTGTGGTACCAGAGGCACTACTGGTGGAAACATATCCATGGAGTTGAATGGGTGAGAGCAGAGGCACATGGTTCAAAGCCTCCGTTCCCTGTTCTTTGCTGGGAGTATTTTTACTCCATTTTATTTGTTTGGGAATATTTGCCTTTTGGGGTTGTGGGGATTAAAAGTAGCCGGTACACCACTTTTCTGTAGGACTGGGTGGGGGCCATTCTGCTGTGAAATGGCTCAGCAGGTTGTGCGCTTGCTGCTGCAATCTGTGAATGATCTGCAGGTCGCAGGTTCGAATCCCAGGGAAAGCCATCACAGCCTTTCAACCTTTTGAGGTCAATAAATAGTACCAACTTGGATCGGGATGATGCGTGTAAATATGTTCCATGTACAGCTATTAGGATCACAAATGTTCAGAAGTATGAGGTCTATATTTTGTCTTATTTGATATATTTAAGGCAACACCGCAAAATGAACGAACGCCAGTAGAAGCAGAAACTGAAAGGGGAAAAAAAACAAATAATATCTTCACTAGTGCCACATCCTAAGCCAGAAAAAGAAACGCCAGCCAGAGGCCCCCTTAAAATAAGGGTTTGCAAAATGACGCTCTCCAAATATGTTTTAACTACAGTTCCCATGACCCATAATAATGTGATGCCACTGGCTGGGGCTGATGAGTTTCAGTCCAAACATTTATGATCCAAAGGTTGCATGTCCATGCCACAAAATCCCAACGCAATCACTTCACTTTTAATACTCAGGATAGTCACTGACTGAGTTTATAACACAAACATTACCACATACGGATTTAACAAATACTTTACAAGCAAGGCTGAAAGGGATCCCACAGTTAACTGGTAACATTCATCAGGAGGCACACTAAGCGGTGAAGCGCTCCATCTAAAACGTGATGAAAATGTATTTTGATGGGGATAAAAAAGGCTCGCTGGGTAGAACAAAAGGGGGAGAGTTAATCACCGATTTAAGACGGACGGTAGCTAATCACAAAAAGTAAGTACATGACGTTATTAGTCTAAGGAGATGTACATTTAGCATTTCACCATCATCAAATGCCCCAAATGGGGGTACAACGAACAAGTTTCTAACCACACCGTTTGCAGAATATTTGTATTTGATAAAAGTTAACCATGAATTATTAAAATGTTGCATAAGATAAAGCAAGAAGACTTACATTGAACACGTCATAACAAGTAAACAAGCTCAGGGTGGGATGATCAAATTGCAAGACATGAACCATGTTGAATACATGCAAATGGAAGAGCATGCAACCATTGTTAAATGCAATTACGAGCTAAAATATGGGGTTTGTGATCATAACAAAACATATGTATAAAATGTACATCGCAGTGATCAGCGAGGGACACGCACACTTTGTTTATATCGAAATACAATTTCAAAACCAGTGACTCAAATTAGCTCTTCCTAGAAAACGTTAGCCCCGACAGATTTCATAGCCGTCTAAAAGGGACTATGCCGTCAGTCAACTGTTCCATTGAGACATTGCTTCCCATAGGACCACTGCAGCTTTGAATTTGGCTTGGTATGTCTTTTGGCTGCTAGTTCAAGATTGGGCCGAGCTGGTTCTTAAAAAAAAATAAAAACAATATTAGCTTATGTGGGGAAGAAAACTCCTTGCAGGGGTATGTGCATACCTTTGCATAAAGGACCAGCCATGGTTTTTAAAAGAATGTAAGGGGAATGTCCACTGCACTTTGGGGACACGGAGTGCAAACTTTAAGAACCCACCTGGACTCCCACTAACAATAACCACACTCACAACCTCTGCACCCACCCATTTAACCAATCAAATCTCACAAACTACAGCCCATTAAACTACACAAATACATAAGAATGTACCCTGCTACATTCACAAAAGCAGCCACATTAACTAACCAGTCGCCAGTCTATCCACAAAAGCTCACAAATTCATCCTTCCACCACAACTCATCCACACTCAATTATACACGTAGCAATCCAGTAACTCTTAAATACTGGCACCCAATGTGAAATTATCAGTTCATAAAAAACCTAGCAGGTTCATCTATAACAGGGGTCTTCAACAACCATTGGCTCTCTTGATGTTTTGGACTACATCTCCCATCAGACCTAGACCACATAATCAATTGTGAGGGCTCATAGGATTCGTAGTCCAAAATATCTGGAAAGTCAAATGTTGCAGACAGCAATTGGCTTTTTCCTGCTTGTTTTAACTTTGCAACCATTAGTAGAGAATGTGAGACACACCAGAGGATAATAGCAATATTTAGTTCCCAGCACAAAAAAGGATGCTCCAAGCTAGACTAGAATGAGCCAAGAACTATGACCATCCTGCGTCAGGCTTGGTATGTGCATTGTCATAACCAGTAAACATCAGCCAACCAGAAAAATTACTGCTCATTCTTATGTTTTAACATGAATAAATACAATGGCAGAGTGCCAGTTTGCCACACAGAAAAAGTGGAGCGTCCAAACAAAACAAAAATAAAAAGCAAAAAATGCTTTGTTGATGCCACTTCAATAGTAAACCATGTTTATTGCACTTTAATTACTCGTTGAATTCCGCCCCATTCTTTTAGCACTTCCACAGATCAATCACCCCTAGCTCAAGTCATACCTCCCATACTTGCCCCAGATACTCCTAGAAGTCACAAAAGTCATGAATGTTTTAAGATGTTTGTTGGGAGCAATATGTATTTTCAGAATAGATTACTGGTTTGTCTAGAATGGTTATTCAGTGTGAGCAGTTTCTAGGTACATCATCTAAACATATATGACCACAAACGCTTCGCCTGCCTTAGCAGACTTGCACGTACTACAGCAAAATATAACATTTTACAAGATGACACGTTGTTATCAAAAAAGCAAATCCCTACGAACACACTACCAAAGCTGAAATAAAAACATACATATACCACCGTTGTATCGTATGGATGTAGACATGAAGGCTATGGTTCAATCTGTGAGACAGAAATGCAAAGACAATTATGCAAAGACAATTATCCAAAAAGGTGCAGGAAAGGTGTAGAAAGTGGGTCAACATGTTATCCAAGTGTTCAATGAAACTCATTAAAATGTAACAAAGCATAAGCAAATCAACCAATTGCAACATCGGAGATTATTAATAGATTCATCAACTCACCATAGTATTGCATGCAGCAACATGGTTAACTACATTCTCTGGTGTGGTAGTGAGCATCCAGTTTGGTAGACATTAAAAGTTCGACAAGTAGGCTTGAATTTTCATGACACATGCTTTCCATAAAATAACATTAAAAGCAGCATATACACGAACATTTCACAAAATACCTCTCATATGTACATATCGTCAAATAAGATTTCCATACCAACACAAAAAGCCAGATAAGACGCTGCCACACAACTCTCGATTTAAGTATTTATCGTGCAAATATAAGATACGGGTGGAAATTCCCGATTAAATCAGTCACGCATACTTGCAGTACTGAACTCCGTACAATGCAGGATCACTGTATTAACAGACCCAAACGTGGCACTTGTTGAATCACCATATAGTGGCGAGTTGCTACAGTCCTACGTTTCACAACAATTGGCGAGCCCCAAGCTCTTCCACACGTAATGTAACCATAATAAACTAGAAGCAAAGCCTAGCAACCAGCAATTTCCAAGTTTGATCCATCCACACAAACGGGCAAAAAAAATAAAGCAGTGTCATGTAACTCAAATTAGTGTAGACCCAAAGCCCCCCAAAAGAAATTGCTATTGGTTAAGAACAAAACACAAATAATGATGGCAGTAATTGGCAAAACATTACCATTCGGATGTACTTGAACTCATTGTGATTTAAACATTAAGAATCGCTTCAGTATGTAATGTGCCTTTGCATTGAACGGTGGATTCATAATGCAGTTTTCGGGAAAACTATGCATTCACAGCTCAATGATTTTTCAATATCTAATTTAGTAATGCTAAAAATGTATATGAAAAAAAGCAGAGAGTGAATGTTCAAGGCCTGATGTGCAAAGTCTACTACGAGGCAGTGATTCAACGACACATGCACCGTGATTTAAACGCAATGTCAAACTATAACGGGAATTAACATTAAAAACAAATCAACGTATGTGATCAAACACAGAAATGCCAAGTTTTCCATCACTGGGATTATGGTCAACCAATGCATACCAATACAGCATAATAACAGTGGGCTCTGAAAATCACCCTGAACTTTTAAGTAAGCCCTGGTGCATGGGGCAGGGTTATGGGCCAACAATGGTGTGCATTTCTAAAACGACAGCATTTGCCATTGTAGCTACCGACAGACAGAATGCAAAGTACAATACATCTGTATAACGACAATTCCGGGGGAAGAAAAGAGCTCAATCAGAAACCGAGGGTGAATGGCAATTTAAGGCTGAATCCAAGATTAGATTCCAGAGCATTTTTTTAATATTTATATTTGTTTTATTTGTAACGCGCACATTTAGGCCCGGAGGCATCAGGGCGCAACTTTAGACATGGTTACATAAGCATTTGGGCTTAGCAGTTATATATTCACTAACAAGATGTTTGGTTTATGTCTACAAGCGTATTAGGGCAATGTGACAAGAAGTAGGCGCCAAAAAAACAGGGACTCAAGTGCAGAGGTTTACAACCGGTTTCATGATATAGTCAACAATGTATTTTCGGTTTCTGTTTTACTTCGGAAGCTTCTGACTGTAGTGGTTTGCAATTACGTCGTGTTGAACTGGCAAGTTTGCTGCAGTAAAAATACCCAACTAGAAGTAGGTAAAACCGAGTAGACGCAATTTAAAGGCAAAGTATATAGGAACTCAAATGCATGTCAATATAAACACATCTTCATCAAGTATCCATCTGCGATTTTTCGCTCGCAACAGTACATTTGTGAACGAGCAACATACACCGCCCTTTTCACGTTGAATGATTTAAGACATTTTCTTGTGGATCTTCAGTATCCACGCGTGAAAGGTTGTTCAACATCAAAAAATCGATCATTACTTCAAACAAACAAAATTACACCATATCACGAATTGATATGGGCTCGCCACTCGCGAAACAAGGAGCTACTCGTTTCGGTTAATACGGGTACAGATGGTGCATAGCGTTAAGTGAAACTAGTTAATGTGTAATAAAACACGCGTTTCCCTGCTGCGCCATGTAAACACCTCAAAATCACGAAAACGTGTGTGCTCAAGTGAGTCTGGAAAGGAGAATGGCGAGTGGGATATGAGGTTCTTTAGAGTTATAGCATTCCGCGAGGGGGAAACTGCGGTCCACCGTCTAAGAGATGTTTAGTGATATTTAATTTCCCTGAGCGGGTCGGTCTAGAAACGTTTTCAGAAAAGTGTCCTGCACTAGAAGCAATACAGCAGACAAGATCCGACTATCTCAAAGTTTGTGGACGCACAGCAAGACCGGCAACTGAACTGCATGTTAAGTTGGATGGGGAGCAAGAGATGGCAAGTGTCAAAGGACGGACGTGTGAAGCAGTGTTTGGACATGCTAAAACCAAGAAGGGGATTAATGCCCCAGGGTGAGTAGAGCTTGATGGGTCATAGGTTGAAACTTCAATGAAGGTTTGGGTCTGATGGGGGTGTCAACAGGGTCCGAGTTAAAGCTTGGAACTGAGCATGTAGGTCATGTGCACACAGATGTCACTCACCTGGTCAGGGGACTCTTGCTCCGGGAACGCCTGTAACGGGACTGGAAGGGACTAGGGGAGCGGGCCGCCCCGTACAGGCTGCTGGTAGCAGGGCTCCTTCTGAATGCCGCCGGGGAAGAGAGGCCAGGGAGTAGCGGGGGCGCTGCAGTGTATGCCAGGCCTGGGAGGGCGAACGGGCTGCCACATGCCACCAGGGCGGGCGACGCTAGAGCATATGGCTTGGGCCGCTGCAGTGGCTCCCAATCAAGAAGGGAGGGCAATGCCCCACGCCGATGGCTAGGGGAGGATACCGGGGATGGACTCTGAGCGTCACACAGTCCCTCTTCCTCTTCGGACTGTGAGCTCACGTCGTCGTACTGGGGAGGCGGTGGTGGAGGGAGCGGAGCGGGGGGTGGTGGTGGTTGAGGGGCAGCGAGGATGTAGTCCGGCTGCAGCAGAGAGGGCCGGTTCCTCGGTCGCACGTAGGCCTCGGGAGGCAACAGTGGGGGCATGGGCGGCAGCAAGGAATCGCGGCGACCTCCTCGAAGACGCCGGTCAGACCGCCACTTCTTTCCCTTCTTCCTGCGCTCCCTGCATCGGCGCCGCGATGGCATCAGTAAGCCCTTGGAGCCACCTGGCATGGGGAGCGCAGCCTCACCGAGATCGGCGAGTCAGTGCCTGCTCCGTGTCCGCACAGACAAGGGGGCTACCTCACATCCTCTTCGCCCGCAACACCCAAAGGTTGAGGAGGCGGCCTGGACCCTCGCTGGAGCAGAATCCAGGCCCGCGTGTCCCCTTCGGGTGACCTTTACCAGCTGCTCTGGAGGGGTGTCGGACCGTGTGGGGACTCCGCTACATGGGGATTAGTACGAGGGGTCCCTCGATGTCCAAAAAACACTTTCTGTTGGGGGCGTTGACGTCACACTGTAGTAGTCTCTCCTTCCTTGGGGATCGGTCCTCTTTGTAAGAATTGCGGCTCTACCAGGGCACTTAAGAGGTGGGGTTAGGTTGAGTTTAAAGAAGGAAGCAGCAGATATTTATTTTAGTGCTGCTGTCGCTCAACGTTTGGTGTAAATAACGCCCCCTGCTACTATTCCTCCTCCCGGCGCCGGCCGTCAAAATGAATGCTTCCGGTTCCGGTGCAAAAAACGTTCACTGTAAAACGTCAACGTGCCCTGCGTGTGACATCACTGCTTGCCCTTTTGTGTGCGTCCGATGTCCAGAGTTAAAATGTTTTCTAAGTCTAACACAATATTCCTCTTCGCTTTTGACGGTTGGAACTGTTTGTACGATACGACGGAAATGTTATCTAAAAAGGTACACAAAATGAATCGAAAGGTGGACAACTCTGCTTGCCATTCAGTGCAATGCAACCATAAAATGTTATCGGGTTGCCAAACCGAGCAATTGTTAGATGTCAAGACCCAGTGGCTTGGATTATACTTCCCTTATACTTTACTATCTCTAGCAGCACAACAATAACCGAAAACGACATGTTCCATCATGAGAAATCGAGTCTTTAATAGTACTCCCTGTTATTGGTCCTTAAACGAACACATGACCTTATCCCTCCCATTGTTCACCAGTAGCGTGTTCTGTGACCCTCCCATGCTATTGCCCTTTTAAAATGGGCAGTGTTATGTGTGGTCCTCCCATGTGTATTGCTCTTTTAAGATGGGCCCAAAATAACAAAAGGAGCTGCAGACACGTGCCTCAGAACGGTTGCAAACTCCCAAAGAGGAATGACTGAGTCTGTCTCTCATTTATTGTATTGTATGTTTATTTTTTATAGCCTGCCAAACCCTTAGGTATCTGGGCGCATCATTACATTTTTACAAGATATAAATGCAAGTTACAAGGACATTAGGTAAGAAACGTTGAGAGAAAGTGTACAACATAGACATTTTACAAGGGCAAGAAATAATACAAGACGACATGTTCAAGCAGGAAGGGAAGCGGCAAGTGGAACCTTTACATTTAGTTGGTTTCACAGGTGGTATGCCATTGTTTAGCGCTTGTCCCGAATTGGGGGAAGAGTAAGTACAGTTCTTATGGCAGTAGGTAAAGAGTTCCAAAGTTTGGAGGCTAATACAGGGAAGCTGGTGTCTCCAGATTTCTGGCAGTTATACCTAGGGACTCGAAGGCAATGTAGTTGGGCCGATCTAGTGGGCCTCGTTGATTGGTTTTTGGTAAATCTGCAGATCAAGTAGTTTGGTGCTGAGTTCGTAAGACACTTATGGGTACGGGTTAGTGTTTTCAGAGAAATTCTGTTATTGATGGGCAGCCAGCTGGCGTTGCACCTCGTTTCAGATATGTGGTGGGATCGGGGTATGCTAAAGGCTGCTCTGATAGCGTTTTTTTGGAGGACCTGAAGTTTGTTTTGATTTCTTTTGCTAGTTCCGAGGTAGAGTGCATTACAATAATCCAATTATGTGTTTGCAGCATTCAGAAATTGCGTTTTGACAAGGAACGCTTACCTGGCCATAACAGCATTGTGAGACGAATCCTGCTTCTGTAGTCCTGACGCTGCTTCCTGGAGGAGGCGGACCGCAGCAACGACACGTGACTCATCACGTGACTTCATCGGACAAGCAAGCTGCCGCGAGACACCCTTGCAGCGTTAAGCCCGTCGGGGTAAAAGGCCCCGACTGTTGTGTGGCAGTTTGGTGGCTCAAAGAAGCGGACCTTAGCGGAGTTGTGCGCTGAGTCTCAGTCTGCTGCAGCCTGCGGGAGTACGTCAGGAGGAAGAGAGCCTGAGGTGCGAGCCAGTCTGCAGCAGTCCGCTGCAGACGCGAAACAGAACCCGTATGGAACCGGAGGTACATCCTCTGAAAGCTCTGAACAGTGTAAAAATGTTCCCGAAGGACTCAAACCCGGTAAAAACATCCAAATCAGGGAGGGCAATGAGCCCGGGAAAAAGGAGGAGGAGTAAGTCTGATTCGGCACCAAGACCGACAGTGACTCCCTCTATCATAGACCTATCCACAACCCCCACCCCAATCCCAAAATCCGCTACAACCCCGGACCCAGCTCATGATTTGGGTCTTTATCACGAGCCGGATAAGAAGAACAGAGAAGGAAACAGCTTACCGGAGTCACGAGGCCAGAAGCACTCTGTCTCTTCGGTGGAGTCCCGGGCCGCGTCTGCGCTCGGGGCGCCGATGGAGGAACAACTAGAAGGGCGCTGGAGCACGACAACTCTGGAGGCCTGGGTGAAAGGAGCCACAGTAGGACCGGGAGCGTCTGCTGCCGCCCCCCAGGTTCCGGATTCAAGCTCGCCGCAGCAACAGGGACCGCTGCTGGGTGCGGTTGGAGGACGGTGTCTGCCCGAATCCGGCCGTCAGCAGTGCAGCGGGAGTGGTGGATCTGGAGGGTGAGCAAAACTCGGATCGGAGGGAACCTTTCGCCCCGCCCATTCCGGGCGAGGCAGTGGAGTCTCAGCGAGGAAGCCCCAGGAAAAGCAACCCGGAGAACAGGGGTTGGAGGGGTTTGAAAGAGAAAGGCAAAGGAACACAAAGATAAACGAAGTAACAGACATAATTGAACTATCGCCTTATCGACCAACAAGGGAGGGGGAGAAAGGAACCCTAAGCAAGAAAGGAAAAGCAGTATTGGAGCCCTCATGTCCAATTGAAGAAGGCGAATTTGACCCGAGGGTAATTCGGTTTCAAGTAATGCTCCACGACACTGATCGTGATAACATCATGCAAGGACTAGACAAAAGTCCTCCACAGGCTCGAAAACTGGGTAGAGACCCAAGTGATAGAGCGATACTCAAGGATCCGATGAAGGGGGTGGAATCGGATGAACAGGGGCATGAGAGCGAAACCCAATCAGAGGGAGAACCAGAGGATTCGAATAAGGAAACCGACAGCGAGCAACTCAAAGCTGGAGCTGGCGCAAAAAGGAAAAAGAGAAATAAAACCAACACTCCGGCAAAAGCCAGGCATCAAGGACCGAAAAAAGACAGGGACTATAAGACCTTCAAAGCAATCCTTGTTGGCGGAACGAAAAGTAAGAAAAAGCATCAAAAGAGGCAGACCAATGAGAAAAGGCCTGCCCAATCCACTGCTCTCTTGTCCGCTAAAGGCATTTTTTACACAGCAAGACAAAAGGAAACTGAGCATAGAGACTGAAATATCAGATGCGGAAATGCTAGAATTCTTTTTTTTATTAAGTGTATTTGGTTTATTACAAACCTTTCACCATCAGTAAAACATTTCATCTTACAAAGAGATCTGTCACAGCCAGTCAACATCAAGCAGTTATCAAGTCATAATCAGCTTACAATAACTAGTATATCCTATATACGCTAGACTAAATCTAAGAAGCCATTTTCTTTCAAATTGGTTACTTAAGATAAGTTTTGGCTCTCCAGCGATCGTAAAGTTAAAACATTGGATTGATTCACAATAAAATGTTCAATAAAATATTTACAACACCACTACACGGTGAGTCCTTTTAGCCAATTCAGTTCAATTTTTATAATGCATTTCCTTCATCAATAAAGTCTAGCCTTTTTGGTGTGTTTTCCAGAAATTTGACTGTTGCGAAATTTATTTTTGGAGATTGGCAGGCATAGATTTTGCTCCATTTTTCTGCATCTAGGCCGCATAAGTCGGTGATATTACTGGTTAAGTACAAATTTCGCAGTTCTCTCAGTTCTGTGCAAAATAACACTAAGTGATGTAGTGATTCTTCACCTTTGTTGCACAATCTGCACTTTGTGCATATTTTTTCTCTAGTATATCTTGCCTTTGTTGTTTTGTTTTGCAAGGTATTTAACCTGAAACGTAATAACAGATCTCTTTGTTTGGGGTTCGGAAACTTTCTCAGATAATCTGGTATGATAGTCATCACCCCACAATTAGATTTCAAGAGTGTATGAGTTTTTGACCGAGCTCTTTCCATTTCAGTTTTCGAACAGTCCTCAGCCCAAAGTGCTCTCTTTATAGCCATCAGGTTTTCTGTTAAAGTTTGGGCTTTGAGGGTAAATTCTGTCAGAGTTTGTTCGTTTTCTCGTTTCCAATCTTCTACCACTTTTTCTTCGTAGTTGTTGAATTTTGTAAATAATTCGAATTGGGGCGGCATTGTATTATTCGTTATCTTTCTATACAGCATTAGTTTATTATAACGGATGTGTATATATAACGATGTTAGGCCCAGTTCGTGTCTAATTACCGTCATTGGAGTAGCTTTTGGTATCGGTAAGATTTTTTTCCAGAACAAACCTTCTAGCGTGGTCCAAAACTTCTCTGGGATATTCATACAGGTTTCTGCTCCGTATATCAAAATGATAGAAATAGCAATTGAAACACAGCCCGCCCAAAAACAAAGGAGAACTGAATCTCCGACACCACAAAGTGACAAACAAGGACGGTTTGAGGTAAATCCTCAGGGAAAAGGCATGACACCACCTAATGAACTAGAAACAGAGACAGAAAAATAAAAAGGGGTGGAGAGCAAAGTGCCATGGCTACCGAAAGACCTTCCGAGAGGGAGGACTCCTATTGCTCAGTCGCAAAGTGCCCCAAAAGGGGTTCCAACAACCATTGAGGAGATATGCATTCTGGAGGACTTTCAAGAAGAGGATGGGGTGAAGAGGTGTCTACCAGAGTGGAATCACAATAGAACACTGCAGGTACACAAGGAAACAGAAGACCGTTTGGCATGGACAAAGTCATATCTGTCCTTGGGCAATTCCAATTCTTCCCCCATGACAAAAGGAGATCACCCAAAGCCACAGAAAGCAAACCCGAATACTAAAGGCGGATCACCGAGAAACTCGGTAACGATTGATCCAAGAGTACCAGCGGAATGCCAGGTTTTGGACGCATCAGCATCTGGGAGGAAATCGGAGAAAACCCAAGCTTCACCAAAAAAGAGACGACTCAGTGAAATTGCAGTGGCATTACAAAATGAATCACCTAACAAGAAACCGGAAATGATTGCGATCATGTCGGCCATGACCATCGTGCTAGCTCCATTTTGTAAATTTTACGAAGCAATCAAGATAACACAGCAATACTCTCCAATATGATGGAGAAATTGGCCAAGATGGAAACCCTTGTACCGGCAACCGAGGATAACATGCTAAACCAGAAAAGTCACTGGGAAAGGAAAATTGAAGCTTTGGAGAAAAAGATTGAGAGCATGGAAACCCTGACCAGAACACAGATAGCAAGTACAATTCGGCCCGAGACAGAAAAAAATCCTGCGAACCAGAAAACATACTGGGAAAGGAAAATCGAAGCGGTGGAAAAAAAGATAGAGACTATGGAATCTAGGAACAGAAATCTATGTGCAAAGCCATCGGCCCCGGAAGAACCACCGGAACAAGCCTCAGTAAGGGCAAAGGGTAACGAGAAAACCTTGTTGAGACTGACACAGGAGGAAAGTGAAGGTGGCAAACCGGCTAAAGCACAAAAGATGCACTCACCAATAATCGATCTGTTGGAAAGGAAATCAACCACCAAGAAGGACAGCAACCCATCAGTGAAATTCAAAGGAAGGGGACTTGCCCAGGGCGTTATACGTCCCAAGGACAATCTACCAGAACCAAGGCCATGCACAGAGGAGAGCGGTTCCCCAAGATCACCAAAAACAGTTGATGAATTCCTAAACTGTCCGGACTTAATGAATATCTCGACACACTCTGAAAAGGGTGGGAAAGAGACAAATGACTCGCATACAGAAGTGGGGAAAAGGAACAAAAATGACGAAATTCGCACACCAAGGTCAATGAGGGAGAAGGAGGGAATGGCCCCGATCTCTAAAAAACAGCAGCACCGAGGGACTCGCAAAGATCTGGATCACAAACAAGTGCAGAGGACGCGAAGATGGATAGCTATGCATCATGAACAAGAAGAAGTCCATCTACGCCAAGGCGGGCACGAGAGAAGGTGGACAAACAAAAAAGTCAGCGGAAGTACCGTATAGAAAAAGGAGATGTCTAAAATAGGAAAAAAAGCAAAAGAAGAGATACGAGTCTTCAAGCTGGAACAAATGGAAGTAGACAAAAACTTCCCGATTCTAAATAGATCGACAGTACTCCAAATAACAAAAAAATGAAAACGTTGAAAAAGATAAGAACGGATGATCTCGTGCTGGTGGAACCCTATCATGGGAAAAAAAAGCCAAAGTATTTCTTCATCTGCAAGCAGCAGCTATCATAGATACTGATGACCTAGTCTACAAAGAATTCAAACAAATGGGGTTTCGCTTGACTGAACAACAAATGAAGATGAGAAGACAGGAACGGGAAGAGGAAATGGTCAAAGTCCAAACCAAAGTATCACTATCAATCAAAAACGGAAGATCTATACCAGCGAAGCCGATGGCAAAAGCCCCAAGAGTGGCAGGAAAGGCACAGACGACCACAGTACAAGGGTAGGCCACTAAAACGGGATAATGACCCGATGGAGAGAGGCGATTCTAACCAAAGAAAATACCAAAGTACAAAGTATCACGCGGAAAGGACCCGGAAACCAAGTAGAACCAACAGAGCAACAGAGGCAAGTTATCTCCCGTAGTACCGCAGGACGGGAACAGTTGGAAGACAGGAGAAATAACCATGGTAATCAGCAAGTAAAAGAGGAGTAAAGACAACCAAAAGGACCATGGAAGTGGATAATGTCAAATTGGAACAAAGAAAAAAGCAAATAGCAACGACCAGCGTCAGCTTGCCTCAACAACAACATCACCGAAAAAAGAAGCGAGGGACCCACAAAAGAACCATACACACTGGGCTCATGGAATACGAGAGGCCACACATACCTCACAACACCTGGAGATGTTGATCTGGGGTATTACGACATCTTATGCCTCCAAGAAACGTGGCTGATAAACCAACCAGCACTGGACGGTTTCACATTGATGATTTCGCCAGCGGTTAAAGGCCTGTTCGGCAGACCATCGTCAGGCCTGTTAACCGCTATAAAAACAGGAACAGGATTGAGCGAACCGAGAATGTGGAAACAGTCATACGAAATGCTGGTTACCTTGACCTCTCAAAATCATTAGAAAAACAAGCCGGAAAATGGGCCTCTAAATATCCTGCCCATAGTTAATTGTTATTGGAATCCCCAGCGAATGACAGTAAAAAGCTTTTGTACCAACATGTGCGATACGATTGACCAGCTATATGTAGAATTCGACAAAATTGAGCTGATCATCTGTTGTGATTTTAATGCCAAATGCAGGGACGCTCTGGGGGACCAACAAAAACCCAGTCAACAACAGGGTGGCGTGGATGCCACCATAAAGAGAGGAAAGGCCTGGAATGAAGCTATTAGTTTAAGAGGCATTCAAAATGTCACCTCTCTGTTCCCCAAACAAACGAACATCCCGACGTGGGAAGGAAATGGTTCCAAAGCAACGCTGGACTACATCTTTGTTTCTAATGGTCTCACACAGGGTCTGACCAGCTTTAAGGTCCAAAAAACCATAAACAGTGACCACAATTTACTGTGCTGCACGTGGCAGAATGAAACCAGGAAAGAAAGTACTTACGATTGGGCGATTGAAACAAATCTACAACAGACCCGTCTACGTCTTACTGAACAAGATATTTTAAAGATCAAACGAACCTGGGAAAACAAAGTCACTGAGCAGGTCCTAAAAGATAGGAAGGAAAGACCGAATTACCTGCCTCTATTACTAGCTTACCACGCAAAGGGCACGAAGAGATTGAAGAAACCTGCCAACACCATGCATACGTATGACAAGGATCTGGTGGAAAAAAGAAAAGTGGGACGCAGATTATTAAGAATAGCTAAGAAATCAATGGCTGCAGACGATTGGAAGAGCTGGCGTCTCGAAGTAAAAAGCTACAACAACTGGCGCAAACAACATAAATCCATTCAATACCAAAATGACGCTGAGGAAATTACAGACAAAAAAAAAAAATCGAGTGAATTTTGGACGATGATAAAAGAGTCAAATTCCACCCAGAGTTCCTCGCTTTCAAACGCAGTGGCTGAAGAAAGTTGGACCAGATATTTCGCCACGGAATTTGAGGGTCCCACTATGGACACACAAAAAAGAAACCAGACGTCAGAAACCTTGTGGGTTGATCTTTTGAATGTGGAAGACATCGACGCATCCATACGGAAACTGAAAACATCTAGAGCCCCGGGACCGGATGGACTCACGAACACGGACCTCAAAATGTTTCCTAGAGAATGGGCGGAGATGATTAGCAAGATATTTGCAGAATGCGGCAGAACAAACATGGTTCCGGAATCATGGCAGAAAGGGGTGATAGTCCCAATCTACAAAAAAGGCCCGAGACAAAAACCAGAGAGCTACAGGCCCAATTGCACTTCTTGACATAATTGGGAAAATCTACGCCAGTCGCCTGCTTGAGCATCTTCGAGAATGGGGAAAACACAGCCAATGTAATGATCAATTACAAACAAGCTTTCAAAAAAATGGCTCTCCTTCAATCAACCTAATGTTACTTAACATCTTGAAAGACAAAGTTAAAGAGGGTGCGCCAAAGGTTTACCTGGCCTTCATTGATTTGTCAAAGGCATTTGATACGATCGATCAGCCTAGGCTCTGGTTGAAGCTCCAAGGTTGGAACTGTCCACCTAAAATATTGGACCCCATAAAAGCCCTCCATTCACAGACAAAAATCAGAGTGAAACTAAATCCTGGATAGTGACAACTGAGAGAGCTGCTGGGAATAAACTCCCTAACCACTTGCCTCCAACATTCAAAAAGGTGACAAAACCATTAAATTACTGTGCCAAGTTTCCGGATAAAAAATTGAGAAACTCCATGAGAGCAAGACTAAATCTGCTGCCAACAAGAGAGATCATAACTATTAGAGGAGTCAAAACGGACAAGCGCTGTCGACTACGCAAAAAGGAAGGATCAATTGAAACATTGAAGCACATGGTCATGGAATGTGAAAAAATGAACGAAAACAGAAGCATCTACCTCCGCTCGCTGGCAGAGAATCTGTGGATATTCCAAACAGACGACCTTTGGAACAGATTAATCTCCGGTGAGAATACAAAATGGACCCAAGCCCTGGCCAAATTAATTGAACTTGCGTTTGAACAGATCAACCATCCGAGGCTGGATGGCGATTCTCCACAGGCTGTTCTTGACGCAGCCTAAAATAAGGAAGAATTTAGAAATAAGAATACTTCCATACAAGAAAGTGAAAGTGGTCAGTGCTGCCGGCCTAGGGGAGGCGTGATGCTATTTTATTTTATTCTATCTAATGCGCTGAAGACACAGAATTTTGACAAGACTTAGTTTGTAACTGAGTAAAGTTAAAAAAAAATCCAATTTGTATAGGATCAGCGCTCTAGCTAAGGTGAAAGAGCTTGTGGGAGAGAGAAATGGTCTGCAGGCGTTTATTAATTTACAAGTATAGGCTGTGGCGGAGGCTACTGCGTTCACTTGTTTCGTCAGCCTTAGGGGGGAGTCAAGATAGACGCCTAAGGTCTTGACAACTTTGGAGACTGGGATGTTAAGGCGTCAATGTAGAAGGAGTTGAAGGTGCTATCAAGTTTGTTTAGTTTGACTTGTGAGCCGGTTAATAGGAGTTCCAACTTATCATTGAGGCAGAGGTAATATGTGGCCATCCATGCCTGAATGATGAGGTAGATTTTATTTAGTAATTTAGAGTCAGTGTCATGATTACCAGAAATCGGGATGAGGACTTGGGTGTCATCTGCATAATTAGTGTAGGTGATACACAAGGGTTCCAGATAGTCAAATTATGGCGGGGTGAATATGGTATATAGTGTTGGTGACACGCAGGATCCTTGTAGCACTCTGCATGTCATTGGGGCAGGGTCAGCAGCGTACAGGGGCGGGAACACTCATCGTTCTGTTTTCTAAGAAGGATTGAATCCACTCGGTGGCTTCTTCAGAGAAGTGGGCTGAAGAGGAGAGGTGGTTGCAGAGGACTTCGTGACTGACCAGATCAAATGCAGCTGATAGATCTAGGAGAAGGAGGAGTGTTATATTACCTTTGTCTATTTGCTCAACAATTTGTGTTTTTATATCCATCTATTAGCACTGTTTTCATGCAGTGTCTGGGCCAGAATACAGATTGCTGCAGGTCTAGAAGGTTCTTTGTTTCCAAATGGGTCTGTATTTGGAGATAGGCTGCCCTGTGGCACTGTGGTGATAGGCCTATAGTTTGTAGGGACATTTGGATCAAAGTTCGTTTTTTTTTTTTTTTTTTAAAGAGGAGTACCACCCAGGCATCTTTCAAGTTAGTAGGGACTGTTTTTCGATTCAAAGAATGAGTTGATGAAGGCTGTGATGGCCGGTGCCAGATCTTTTGCCGCTTATTTGATGATGGCTGCAGGGCATATATCGCCTTGGCAGCGGGAATGTTTTAGGCTAGTGAGGTTTTCCACTTAAGTGATGGAAAGTGGAGAGAATTTGAAGAGGTAACCGGGAATCTTTGCTGGGGGTTAGGTCTGAGGGGGTGTTATGTCTGTGTTGATAAGTTTTTTCATTTCGTTTTAAGATTGTAGCTGCAAGATTTTCTCAAGTAGGGCTACTTGATTCTTGGTGCACCAAGCTTGTCTTTAGCAGAGCACTCACCGGGTGGGATGGGCGATTCTAGCTCTCGGAGGATCTTAAAGAGTTCTTTGGAGCCAGATTTAGCATTGTAGATTCTGTTATTATAGATTTCACTTTTCATTTGGAGGATGGCTATCTTGTATGCCTTAGCCATTTTTAAGAAGGCATCTCTATTAGGGGTTGAAGGTTGGTTTTTCCAAGCCAATTGAGCCTTCCTTTTGTTGTTGCGTAGAGTTTTAAGGTTAGGGGTGAACCAGTTATTGAGGTAAGCCCACACCGTGTGAGCACGGGCCTGCAGGCCATGATGCCGTGGGACCCTCGTGCCAGCAAGGTGGCAAGGGTCTGCATGGTCTGGGTATGGCCCGCCCTGCCCCCACTGAAGACCAAGTGTTCCCCGGCAACCCCCTGAGGCACAGGGCCTCTAGGTTGCTGGTGTCCCATAGCACCCATGGTGGCCGGCTTGATGCCAATAGCTGCCCACACAAGTAGATCTATACATTCGTCCACCATCTTCCTTCCTCCTCTTTTTTTGCTGCTCGGGCAGCCTGTTAAGTACAATTTTCTGCTTGTATTTTAAGAAAGTGTTGATAACAGTGATTATAATTGTCAGCAGCGCCGACGGGGCGTGGCTAACCGCCATGTGAAGAGGACGTTCGCTCCGCGCACTCCACCTGATGCGACCATCATAAGCTGCCTTTAACTACATTTTTCGGGGGTCCTGAACCCCACAAACCGCCTCACAGAGGGCTGATACCCTGCTGCACCTGCGGGCCAACTCCCGTGGCTCTGAGCGACCGGCTTCGCCTTATAGACCGTGCGACACGATCCAGCGGACCAGAGCCAAAATGGCGGCTCCCTCACCCAGCACGGCGCAGCAGGCCGCACTCTAAGGCTGCATCCGCGCCGCAACGCTCAGGCTGCCAGAGGGGAGAAGACCCCTCTGTCGTACATGAGCGCCTGGCCAGACCGACGAGGGGGACCTGCGAGGCACTCGAGAGGCCGGGTGCGCGAATAAGAGGAGGCGTAACCAGGACGCAGAGCCCAGCCTGATACGTGCCGGACAAGTGCGCTACCCACCGCGGAACCGTGAGCCTGGGCGTCGGAGAATCTTCGAGGTGAGCGGGGGGGGGACACATCCAACTGCTATATACAGGCTGTCATCGCCGGCCCTCGCGGGCAACCCCCCCCTCCCTCTTCCTCCCAACATAGACACGGCATCCCCCTCCACGAAGCGCCCAGCAAACGTAGTTGTATCTCGCCAGCCGGGCCCTGTTCCGGAAACCCAGAGGAACGGCCCCAGCGCACACTGAAGACCACTGCTGGCCTGATCCCTTCACATTAGCTATCCTTCTGGGCCTCCGGAGCCGCCCATAACATACTGCAGCCCTCTACCGCTGCTCGTCCGCACAACGGCTCAATCACTGAAGCGGGCACTGGGTATTTACTGCCCCTCCGCCTCATCACACCTTGGCCACCCCTATACCAGCGAAGCGCCTGTGGCCCAGTTGATATGTCCACCAAACGGGCAAGGGCCAAGCAACACCAGACCACCATTGATACCTTCACGGCGGCGGGGCCCATAGCGCCTGAGATCATGAACGGGACACACACCGCAGATCTACTCGACCCCTCTGGGCCAACATCTGAACCAAGCAACACACAGATCCTAGAAGCCATCAAACAATCTCAAACAGCCGTGGGATATAAAATTGATGCAGTTGCCATAGACCTGAGCCTCCTACGCCAAGACGTCCGCTCCTTGGCCAGCAGGACAGATACGCTGGAAGCCCAGGTCCGTGAAAACATCAAAGCTAAAACTGTGATTCTCAAAGATGTTGATGTACTCCAACAAAAAGTGAAAAACCTGGAAGACAGGGCCGAGGAGGCAGAAGGGCGCGCACGCCGTAACAACATTCGCCTCCTGGGCCTCCCTGAGGGCATCGAGGGATCAGACCCCACGAACTTCGTCGAAAACCTCATATTACAGGAGATAGGTGCAGAGAAACTCTCCCAGGGTTTCACAATCGAAAGGGCTCATCGATCCCTCACCTCGAAACCCCCCCCTGGCAACCCACCCAGACCAGTGATCGCAAAAGTACTTAATTACAGAGACCGTGAAACCATCCTCGCCTTCTCGCGATCAGGCGGCCAGATCTGCAGGGGCTCAGCCAAGATATCTATCTACCCAGACTATACTTTTCAGGTCCAAATGAAGAGGGCACTGTTTATACACACCAAAGCTAGACTGAAGTCTGCCGGTCTACGCTACATGCTCCTATACCCCTCCAGATTGAAGGTGATACGCAACAACAAATCCTACCTCTTCGATACCCCTGTCGAGGCTCGGGACTGGATGGACAGTGAGCAGATCCCAGATATTGAAGTCAGGAAGCGACAACCTTGCTGAGCCTCGTCCCTCAATGGCTACACCTTGCCCCAATGTCTCTCGGGGGCCCCACCTAGGAACGACTACACACACCGCAGCTGACTCGATTCCTCGAAACGAGACGCCCGGACGAACACTCTCCTACCCCCGGAAGCTCTTTCTTGTTAAGGGTACCTAGATACCCGCCCGTAGGGCACCATGCGACTGATGCTCGGTCTAAAGGAGCGGAAACGGGTCTGTCATAGTGAGGGAGACCTCGCTCGACCTGGTTTATGTTTGGGAAGTTCAAAGTTATGGGGGGGAGGGAAAAGGGAAGTTGGCACAGATGTTAGGTGCCTGAATCGGGGAAAACCAAGACCACCAACAACCATAGTAGACAGCACGGATGAAGCACTTTCCCCACGCTGGATGGGATTACAGTTACCGGAGCAAAAGTTAAAAGACGCAGGCACCCCAGCTGGGACCCACATGCACGAACCACTTAGACCTCAAACGAGCCCCACGCACTTCCCGCCACATGCAGTGCATCCGGGTGAGCCTGAAATAGATACTGGAACCCCCGATTCCCATGGCTGACTCGATAAAAATCATGACGTGGAACGTCAGAGGCATGAATAGCTTCGTGAAGCAACGGCGCATACTCGACTACATCAAAAGAAGTAAAACCAAAATAGCCCTACTTCAAGAAACGCACCTAACGTCGGACAAACTGAAGGCACTGGTCAAAGCATGGCGCGGTACTCTGATAGGATCCTCCTACTCCTCTTATGCCAGAGGTGTCCTAATCTGGGTAGACCCCTCTATCCCCTTCAGATTAGTAAGCTCCAAAGTAGACGACGAGGGCAGGATGGCACTAGCATGCGGCACTATCAAAGGCAGGGAGATATGCCTAGTTAGCACCTATGCACCCAACCATGATGCAACAGCCTTCTTTCATTCCCTATATTCACGTATCAGCCCTTACAGGGACCAAACCATGATATGGGGGGGCGACCACAACTGCACCCTAGACCCCCAGAAAGACAGGTCAGATGATAAGCATACACGCCCCTCTCCGCCGGCCAAAATACTGTCCAGGCTGTTACAGCAGTTACAACTCCAAGACTTCTGGAGAGAACAACACCCAGACCTGCGAGAGTTCTCCTTTTACTCCCCTCCACACGCGGTCCACACTAGGCTAGACTATCTTTTCGTAAGCCTAGAACAACAGGCAATGTTTGGCGGGGCCCAGTACCTGCCCAGAGTGCTGTCCGATCATTCCCCACTATTGGCCGCCTGGGAGGTCTACCCGCCTAGACCCCCTGTCCCCACCTGGAGACTCAGGGCTGAGGCCCTCCAAGACACAGCCCTCCGCAAACACATTGCGGACAAGGCGGAGGACTATTGGGAAAGAAACCTCAACAGTGTCACATACATAGGCACCGCCTGGGAGGCATACAAAGTGGTCATGAGGGGGGAGATGATTGCAGCCATGGGTGGAGCACTAAGGTCTGTTACTTCCTCCCTAGAACACTCAGAGAGGGAGCTGGGAGAACTGGAAGGGAGACTAGACCCATCCCCAGAACACTTACAGAAAGTAATTGACCTAAAACAAACCTGCCTTACGCACTGGGAGTCCCTGGGTAGGCTGAGCTATGCCAAACACGTTGAACGAACCCATGCCCTGGGTGACAAACCCGGTAAACTCCTGGCTTGGCTATACAAGAGGGAGACCCCCAGAACACCCATTTGCCAAGTACTCAAACCAGACTGCTCCTTGGTTCACACCCAGACCGAAATTAATTCGGTGTTCTCCGACTTTTACGGCAAATTATACGCCAAACCCCCGCCCATGGCCGACTCCTGCATTGAGGATGTCCTGGACGACATAGACCTTCCCAGGCTCGATCCTCAAATGACGGACATCCTAGATGAACCCATCACCCCAGATGAGGTCAAGGTAATCATTAGATCGCTCCCGGCTGGTAAATCCCCAGGCACTGATGGCCTCCCCGGGGAATTTTATAAATTGTATGAGGAGACCCTGGCCCCACTGCTGGCACAGGTGTTTAAGGAAGCCTACGAGCGTGGTGCCCTCCCTGACTCCATGAGGGAAGCGGTAATTATCCCCCTCCTGAAACCCGGTAAAGACGGGTTGCACTGCGGCTCCTACAGGCCCCTCTCCATGTTAAATGTTGATTGCAAGATCCTAACCTCCCTGCTAGCTAATAGACTGCGAAGGGTAATCCCCCACCTGATCCATCAGGACCAAACGGGTTATGTGCCCGGACGCTCCATAACAGAGAACCTGCGTAGGTTGCATCACATCATGTACAGCACGGAACGGAGGCCCCAGAGATACGCGGTTGCGTCACTTGACGCCACCAAGGCCTTCGATTCAGTGCGTTGGGAATGGCTATATGCCACTATGACTAGAATGGGAATCGGACCCGCCTTCCTGAAATGGACCCAGCTAGTCTACACCAACCCCACCGCTAGGGTGCGCACAAATAGGACCTTCTCAGACAAATGGGCCCTACACAGGGGCACCCGTCAGGGCTGCCCACTCTCCCCGATGTTATACATCATTGCCACCGAACCCGTAGCCGCATACCTCAGACAAGAATACAGAGATGGGGCATCGTAATAGACGGAGTGACCCACCTCGTCTCTATGTACGCGGATGATACGCTATTGTACCTACACAACCCCGAACACCTCTTGCCCTACATACTAGAGACCCTGGACGGATTTAGCAAATACACGGGAATCCAAATTAACAAAGACAAGTCCTGCCTCTAGCCGCACTGTATAAGGAAGACCTAAGATCCCTTCCCCCCCTTGACCTAAAATGGCAAGTGACCTCCTTTAAATACCTGGGAATCACTATACACCGGGACCCATACACGGAACATATACTCAACACGGTGAGAGCTAAAGACACTCTCGAAAAATCTATGGAATTCTGGGGCAAGCTCCCGCTCTCGATGGCCGGAAGGGCAGGTCTCCTCAAAATGGTTGCACTCCCCCGCTTACTATACAATTTTACAAATGTTCCCTACAACATCCCCCCCTCCTTCTTCAGAAACATTAATAAACTATGTAGACGATTCCTCTGGCAGGGAAGCAGACATAGGGTGGCGCTCGACACACTCCAAAGACCCTATGAGAGGGGGGGAATCAAAGTCCCCAACTTCGAACTGTACTACCTGGCAAGCCAACTAAGGCATGTGATGCGATGGATGGCCGATGAGACCTCCATGGACACTAGACTCCTCCAACCTGCATTGCCCAATCTCCTCCTAAGGGATCTACTCTGGGTCCGGAACGGATTCCCACAGCCCTTCCCATACCTAATCAAACTTGGAATAAAGCTCTGGAACAGGGGTCAGCTGATCCCTACTCCCCACAAATCCCCATCGCAGCAATTATGGCCTACCAGCCATGGGGCTCTCTCGAATCGCGCATCCAGTGGGAACCTTACGGAGTGGCTACCCTACGAGACCTAACACGAGACCAAGAGATCATACCCTTCCCCGATCTCACTGAGACTACGGGATTACCTGCTGGCCAATTTTTGCTCCATAGGGCAGTGATACAAGCCATAATGGTTAGATGGCCAGAGGCTACTACCCCAAAGACGGAAAACGAGGTAATAGAAACATTATTAAATACAGCCGAAGGTGGCCATGAAACCTCGCGACTGTACGAAACCCTGCTCCAGGGCACGACAAACAACGAGCTCAAAAGCAAAGTAAAGTGGGAAACCGAACTAGGCCAAGACTTTGCAGACGAAGAATGGGAGAAAATAACTCACTACCACAAGAAAGTTTCTAGGAACGCCCGTTTGCAGCTCATTCAATTATACATCACCAACAGAGCCTACCTAACACCTGAGGCCATATCTAACTTCAAGGGGGATGAGGCCCAGGTATGCCCCAAATGTAAGGAGGCCAGAGCGGGAATGATGCATATGTTCTGGGGCTGCCCAGAGATACACAACTTCTGGACACAGGTACAGGAGAGGGTGGCGGACGCAGATATTGAGCTAGAAGTTAACAATCCCGCAGCCTGCATCTTGGGCAGATGCAAACGTAACCACAAAAATAAGCCTTTAAACAAACTCAAAGATCTGATATACATAACTGCGAAGAGGCGCATAGCCTTGGGATGGAGGAGCCCAAGGGCCCCGTTTGAGGCACTGTGATGGGGGGACTTGACGAAATGGATAACGGCTGAGACTGGCGCGTGGAAAAACGGCAATCCTCGAACAGAGGCTGGACTCCAGTGGAGAACTGCATCGCTGGGTGGCTTTAACAGTGCCACTACTTCATCCTAACAATACTGACGATACCTCGGACGGTTCGGACTGTCCTAGCCATCAATCCGGCCCAACAAGAATGGACGATAATGTTGACTGTGGTCTTGAGTTGGGGGTGGGGGGGATGCATAATTCTGTTGATTAGCGTCTAATATTACAAGTGATGCCGACTATGTTTGTTATACTGTTAAAACCAATAAAGAAATTTAAAAAAAAATAATAATAATTGTCAGCAGCGCCAGCACCTGGAGAATTGCAGTGCCATAAATCTAGGGAGGAGGAGCATATCCGCAAACATTAACGAAAGGGAACTTTCATCTTTATCGGTTGAGCGTGTCTCGAGACACCGTGAGGCACGACCGACATTAGGGGACAGAGCAGACAGAACCCGGTGAGGCACATCGGGAATAAGTATTTCTGACACGCCACACATCTTAGGGGGTCCGTGTCTGCAACATCGATCCATGCGACAACAGCATAATCCTTTGAGAAATGTATCCCTGAGGATGAGCATTGGAACGAAGCTACAAGCTTCAGGAAAGAAAATGTGCTCGACAGCGTTACAGCACCACCTGCAGTTAACTCTTCGCATAACTTGCGAAAAAGCAATTATCTGACGGGCACAGTCCCAAGTAAAACCTGCTGGGCTTTATAAGCCATAAGCCATACGGGACCACTGCACACACGTATAGTGTGATCATTTAGGGACAGTTTCAAGACCAAGAACCCCGTTTGTGATCTTTTTGTGGCAGATTCCGTAGGAAAGATTAATAGAATATCCAGCTCCAGTGAATAAGGTAGAGCTCAAGTGAGCTAGAAGAGGAGCCATCCCAGTATGGGGCATGTCATTCAAAAGGCCCTGGGATCAGCTTGGGGGGATCCCATCAGCTGGCCATTATGGAGGACTGAATAAAGTTTTCTCAGGGTATGGAGGAACATAAAGGGGCATGTGGACATGGGAGAGAGAGAAATTGGGAAAGAAAAAGAGCCTGTACGGTGAGAGATGCCAAGCCCCTTCACCCCCGGGCACGCCACAGAAAAAAAGAGAATAAGAAAAAAGCAGTGAAGTCCAAGAGGAGAGTGAACAGGTGGCAAGACATCCCCAGAGAGCTCAGAAGAGGATGATGAATGAGTGGCAAGAGCAATCCTCAGAGGAGGTGGAAGTGATATCTTCATTTAGTGAACAGGGAGTTACTAAGAAAAAGAAAGCAACAGACTTAGAAAAAGATGCCGGTGAGGATTTCGACCCAGATCCGCTAATACACCCGCGTTCTGTGGAGCGGGAGCCACCAGCGAAAATAGCCTTATATTTAAAGAAACGGCTGAGAATGCCATTAACAAAAGAAGCCAGGAACAAACTTAGGGCGGAATGCCCAAGGCCCCATCTTTCAGAGGGTATAGCAGAAACCCTGGAAATAGATGAAAAGATGGTAACAGTTATAAGCAAGTATGCAAAGGACATCAAAAAGGGGCTAGTTAGGTCCTGGCGATCTGGTCAGGACAAGATGCGAGACATTGTGGGGACCCTCACCAAGATTTTGCAAATGGCGGCATAGGCCACAAGAAAAGAACAAGGTCATAGACCCTACAACACTGACGGGATGAGCACAGAGGGCGATCTGCCTTCTAAAAAATGCGAACAATGAGCTCTTGACAGAGAAGCACAAATCAGTGCTCCTTAAAATAGACCCCAAACTCAGTGATCTAGCCACATCCGAGGCAGCGGCGAAAGGAAAACCTTTTGGCAACACCTTTATAAAGGAGCTTACAAAATTTGCGAACTCATACGCATCCCTAAAAAGGGTGTTTGGAAAGCACATTTTCGGATAGGCTGGCAGAGGAAGGGGCCGCTCAGCCATCGTTATACACACTACAGGTCCTCCAATGACAGAAGTCACTGGAGGCAGGATGAACAAAAACTCAACCCTTTCTTTCCATCGAGGGGGAAGAGGCTGGAGGCAACCAGTATGCCAGCAGCAGCCTAACTCAGGTGAGAACAGTGAGTCAAAGATCTTGTGTGATCGAGAGAGTGCCTGCAATAGGCAGGAGACTGGCTCAATGCATAAAACATTGGCGCGATATATCATCAGACACCTGGGTCATAAATACAGTTCAAGGGTTTCGGAAGATTTTCACTCCGACCTAATGCAAACAAGGTGGCCAAACAAGTTGGTATAGAACACAGCTGACATGGAACTGTTAGTCATAGAAATAAAGGACTTGGTGCCGAAAGCGGCCATAAAACAGGTTTCACATCAAGCAGAAAGCTTCAGAGCAATATGTTTTTAGTAAAAGGAAAGCACAAGCTGAGACCAGTTAAACATTGAAGAGAACTGAACAGCTTTGTGCTATACAGGCACTTCAAGATGCCGGGGATTCACTTCCAGAGAGACATACTGGAGCAAGAAGATTGGCTAGTCAGGATACATCTTGGAGATGCGTACCTGAAAGTACCAATGGCTGCAGAACAGAAAATTCCTAAGATTCCGATGGAAGGGGCACATATGGGAATTCACGTGTTTGCCCTTCGGGCTAGCATCAGCCCCATGGTGCTTCAAGAAATAGATGAAACCAGTAGTGACATATTTAAAAGAACAGCGGATATGACTGATTATTTAGATGACATTTGCATAATGTGTCAAGACAGGGAGACTATCAAGAAACATGTAGACACCACTCTGGAACTGCTAAGGTGGTTGCGCTTCCTGGTAAACTGGGAGAAGTCAATACTGAAACCAGAGCAGGCCATGGAGTACCTGGAATTCTAAGTGGACACCTCTCAAGGTACACTGAGTCTACCGGTGCCCAAGGCAAACAACATCAAAAAGGGGATCAAGAATGCCCGATACGAGAGATAGCAAGGATAGTGGGATGATTGGCGTCCTCGATACAGGCGATTTTCACAGGCCTGCTCCATTACAGTACCCTACAGGCATAAAAAATTCAGCATCTCAGGAGGAGCATGTTTTACAAACAGAAAGTACCCCTGTCTCAAGAGGGCAGAGAGGAGATGGAGTGGTGGCTGCACCATATGGAAGCATGGAACGGGAGGGCGATATTTGGCTCATCCCCGGACCTGATAATTGAATCTGATGTCAGCAGATGGGGCTGTGAGTCCCGTGTGACATCGGATGACTGGATTGTCAGAGAAAGAATTGGATCTACCTAGCAACTGCCTGGAGCTTTTGGCAGACTTGTTCGTAGTGAAATGTTGGACACAGGAGAGAGCTCAATGTTCCATTCTCCTCAAGATGGACCTGTCTGCAGTGAGATACATAAAGAGGTTAGGCAGCACGACACCCACAATGTTAGCAGAACTAGCGAAGGAGTTCTGGCACTTAGGTCTCCAGAGAATATTATCTGTGACAGCGGAATACCTGCCGGGCAGTCTGAACAAAATAGTAGACTGGAACTCCAGGTTCCTAAGAGATGCCAGCGATTGGAAGCTGGACGAGACCGTATTCCAAAGACTGTAGTGAAGGTGGGGCCCTTTCCAGAGGGACCTATTTGCCTCGACGCTGAACAATTGCATTTGTTTTTCAGCTGGAGAACAGACCCTGAGGTGGAGGCGACGGATGTGTTTCTGCAAAACTGGGGCCCAAGTTTGGAGTTCGCTTTACCACCATTCTCAATGATAGCGAGAACTCTGGCTCAGTTGAGGCGACAACGGGTGTCAATAATCTTGGTGACGGCTGCATTGAGTGGACAGGCATGGTTTACAGACCTGATAGGGGTGGCGTACGACTACCCGATTGCACTGCAGATGATCGAAACAAAACATGCAGGTCCCAGCATTGTGCAATCATCCTTTAGTGGGATCAGGCAGTCTCAGCCTCATTGCATGGATGATCTCATGGATTTCTCGCTTTGTTGTTCAAATGGCTTTGTTATTGTTGTGCTTTTCGAGACAGTAAAGTACAGGAGAAGCATAATCCTTTGCCTCTGTGTCTTTAATAGAATGATGACGTTCTTTAACAAATGTCTTGAAAATCTGAATTACTTATTCATTTTCTGCATTTATGCAAATTCGAATTTCAAGTTTTAAAATCCAACCAATCCTGCAAGATCAGTGTTGCCCAGGTACAGGAATAGAAGGAATAACAATGAACGCGACCTAGATAAAAGAAGTGTTGCTTTATTTCCGATTCACTAGGTGTTTAAGGGGAATAGCCTGCTCTGCATACAGTGAGGGTTTTGGGGATATATGCTATAAAAGTGGAGAAGGGTTTATTCGTAAAATGAATGTCAACACGAATAGCTTTCATCAGATCAAAGCAGCCTTTTGATGCAGGTCCACTTTTCCTTGTTTCTGTCTCAACACTGTGTATATTTGACGTCTACATTGGCCGCACAATTCTTGGAAAAAATTGATTTTAAGGACTCCCTGCACTAGTCCATGAGCGTATCCGTTAAGTACTGCTGCAACTGCTCAAAAGATGGAGTCAGCATCCAAGTAATCCCTATGAAAATATTGGTTTGCAAGAGTTTCTGAGATTTCCTGCAAACATTAGTCACACTATATAAGGAAGTATCGGTGTAACTGGTTATTTGTAATCTGACTTATTTTTTCAAAAAAGGTCTTCTATGATCCAGTTGGAGACACTGGTTTCGAGCCTAATGCTGTCATCAGGGCAAGGATAGCTGCTGAGCTTCTCAGATTTGTGGTAAAGGTATTATTCCCATGGTATACAAACAATTCCTTCTTTAATGAGATATTCGTAAAAATTGCGGCATGCAAAAAGATTTTAAAAAGAACAAAAGAAACCGCTATAAAACATATATGTAGTAACCAAGTATATATTAAAAATGAGTATTGCACGCAAAGTGAAAAAGCAAAATAGAAATACCAACTAAATGGTAGATGGCGCCTTCTTTTTTTTAGTTAGCATTTTTATTTTGTTATTCTATTCCTCAATATCTTATATACATATATTGGACCTCATTACAAGTGAGGCGGAACGGGTTAACGGGACCCGCTAAAGGAGGCGGACCCATTAAACCCGTTCGCCTCATTACAAGCTCCCCTCGCGTGACCCGGTAAGTAACACCTGGTCAAACCAGGCTTGCTTACCGGGTCCCGCGGGGGAAAGGGAGAGCAAACAACGGGCCACTCGTAATCGGCCCGTTGTTTGCTCCCTCCCCCATTCCCATTCAGCCCTATCCGGGCTGAAATGGGAATGGGGAAGGTCCGGGACCGGGTTCCTGGAGGGAGGAATTACCGGGCCCTCCGAACTCGGAATGGCCCGGTAATTCCCCATTCTGGGAACCCGGACCCGATTTTGGCGGCATGGCTACTGCCAAAATCGTAATGAGACCCATAGCTAGTTATTGTACTCCACCCATATTCAGTACTTGGTTGCATGCCTTAAAAGATATTGGGCCTCATTACGGGTCCGGCGGTCCGGAAATAACAGTGGCGGTAAATCCGCCGCCACTGTTAATTCCGGACCGCCCAATCTCGAGTCCTGCAGGCGGGAGGTGGCGTTCCCGCCAGGTCTGACCTGGCGGGTGGTTTAACACCGCCCACCTGCAGGCGGACGTGGAAACACCCGCACCATCATGAGATGGTGCCGGTGTTTCCACTACCCCATTGAGTCCTACAGGACTCAATGGGAATGGGGATTTACCGAATTCCGCCTCCAGAATTCCCGGGACACCGGGGTCGTAATGCCCCGATAATTCCGGGAATCACAGAGGCGGAATGGTAAGACGAGTCCGGCGGTAACGAAGCCGGAAAAACCAGCAGATTACCGCCGGACTCGTAATGAGGCCCATTGTCATTGAGGGACTGACTAACACAATAATAATGCTGACTAAAAAAGAAACCATCTACTAACTTCTTTATTTTCACACCTGTAAAGCGCACTAAGCCCTGAGGCATCAAGGCGCTGACGTAAGACTAGTTACTTGCAGTAAAAAACATCATGTACAAAGGTAACAGACAGCCACGAAACCTAAACATGTAAAATCAGGCAGTTTTAGGATCAGGGTTCAGGCAAATAGCAGTCTTATACTTCATGTTTTTATTGTCGTCCCTTTGCCATGCAATATCTATTTTGATGTTCATTTGGTTACTACACAACCTCAAGTATTCTATTTTTTTGCAATTTCTTTTATTATTTGTATTAACTTGTTGATCTTTTTAATTTTTGTATGTCACCAGTTTTACTAACATCTTATAAAAGAATGTTTAATTGTAACTATCACAAATCTGAGAAGCATGAAGCTCACAATCAGGACATTAGCTGGGACACACTGGCTCCCATCACCCAAGCAGGCCAGCTGTAACTGCCACCACACATAACTCACAGATAACATTCCATCATTCACTTGTCAACATTGCATGTGACAACACTAGCTGCACACTTCAGACAAGCACTACACAACACACCTCCCTACTTTACCCAACCACACTTACACAGAGCATGTTACTTACAGGCACTACACAACACACCTCCATACTTCCAAAACACACGTACACATGACACACCACTGGCAGAAAAACACTTCCACGACAAATCCTCACCATCGGACATCACACCAGACTTACTACATTCCCTGAACCTATCAAAACATCACCATACTCCCTCTGCTTATTCCTGCCACGAATAGAAAACTGGACTCTCACCCCAGGACCAAACCCGCCCAGACACTGAGCTGCTTCGCCTACGATCTGACACCATCACAAAACCTCTTCGCCAC
Source organism: Ambystoma mexicanum (assembly GCF_040938575.1). Classification (NCBI taxonomy): domain Eukaryota; kingdom Metazoa; phylum Chordata; class Amphibia; order Caudata; family Ambystomatidae; genus Ambystoma; species Ambystoma mexicanum. The sequence goes on along the minus strand of NC_090930.1, from coordinate 858,795,777 downwards.
TGTGATGCTGGAAATGCATCGGAGGGACAGGGCCTCCGTATCCTGGTCCTTTACTGTTTTTTATTGTGTTCTGTCGTGTTTTCCGAGCAGGAGTTCGTGTGGGACTACTGGCGGTGCAGCTTCCTCTCTCTTGGTTTGCTGAACAGACCCATGGGATACCCTTATGGCACCCCTGGGTAGGGGTGCAACCCTGTGCCCCTAGTGTATGTTTTTGGGCACCAGTGGGTGGCCCACAGAGCAGGGTACGGGCTGGTGGCAGCTCTGTGCTGAAATGACTGGTGCCCTGAGCGTCCTCCATTTTGGGATGCCCAGGCCCTGTCATTGGAATTGGTGGAATCCTGATGGAGACAAAATGGCCCCCATGGCCTCTTGCCTTCCATCGCCTGTTACCTTGATCTTCCCGAAGTCCCGGGAAGCCCTGCCTCTGTCCTTCCCCCTGACTGGCTGTTGGGTGGAAATTCCATAGATGGTAGTGTGGGGGAAGTGCTGACCAGACTGGCTGGAGCCTTCCCAACGACCGTATGTTGTGGGTACACCTGTGGGTGGGACCTGGGTGAATGGAGTGTGTGACGAATACACATTCTATGTTGTGGGTGTCTAGTATCTGGTGGTTGACACAATGACTGAGACAGGCCTGCCCGAAACCAGTATGAATGCAGTATGAAGTGTTGAATGGCTCAGTACTTGTCCCAATACACATAACTTGTTGTGAGTGTCTGGAGAGAAGTGAATGGCCTGAATGCACTGTGTGCCTGATTGGTTGCCTGCCGCATGAATGCCCTTTGTAATGATTGGATGCTTCAGTGTAACCCAGCAAAATGAATGGGGGATCAATAGTATATCTGGGGACCTCTCACTGCTAGGAAGTGTGTTCAGAAGTGTTCAGAGCTGAAGTCCAAACTACGAAGAGTAACTGAAGTGAAACTGACGCTTGACCTTGTAGCCCTGCTGGTAGAGAAGAATTGCTGTTGCTCTCCTTCGCAATCTAAAAGCTGCTGTGTCTCCAAGGACTCACCCAGCGAGGACCTGGTAAGGCGCCCTCTTCCCGAGCTACGAGGGACCATCGTGCACCAACAGATCTTTGCCTAAGCTCCCTGGTAGACAGACCTTCGACAGGCTGCCGACCCGATACGGGGACTGCTGCGGAACTCCAAAGAGAAGCACCCGGACTGTTGTCCGCCACTGTCGACGACCGCCGTCGCCGACTGGAGCCGCCGTGCTCCCGTTTGCCTAAGAACTTCATTGATCCAAGGACGTTCTCGTCTGCATCGTCGCCGCTATATCCTGCTGGAGAAGGCCTGACCGTCGAAGCGCCAAGGAGCATCCGCCGGTGGGTTTCCCTCCACCCAAAGGCCACAGAGATGCCAACGACTCGACGCCCTTGCTGGGCCACAGTTCTTCAAACTCTTTGCGATCCAGAACTATCGACACCGAGGTACCCCGCATGCCTCTTCCTTGCAGGACGTTTACGCTTCCCCGTTAACGAGCACCGCTAGGAACGACGCGGCCACTTCACCGTCGTAGCTCGACCTGTTCTCCGTCGGACGTTCGACGACCCGTGACTCCTGCCTGAAAGAGACGGCACTCAAGAAGGGCCGTCGATTCCCCGCCACGGAACGCTATAACGCCAGGGTACTTTGGGGTTGAAGAACTATTGGAAAGTCTAGTGGGAACAATATATGGACTGGGCTTGTATCTTTCTTCTACAGGTTGCCCAGGTGGGGTTATCTCCACACAGAACTGTGTCTAGTGGTAGGGGCCAGTATTCTGCCAATTGTTCAACCATCTTGCTTTCCTTCCTCTCTCTACTGTTGGTTTCCTCTTAATTCTGATCTGTGTGTTGTTCTGACCGTATGCACTTTAATGAGATCTAATAACGTTAGTGGTACCACTTTAGAAACTGTATATATGTACCATTGCTGATTTTCGGAGTACAAAGTGAGTTATTGTGATATTGTATATACCTTTGAACATTAATTATATAAAGACTGTTGTAACCAATACAGTGTGTGGACATTGCTTTGCGGGTGCTTGGGGACTACACTGTACTTAAGAACCAGCCCGCATCACCTCCTGAGAAGCTAGGCCTTGATTGCTCGACCACATACCAATAATAGAGAATCTTGGCTGGGGTCCTCTGTGCCTCTCCTCTACCATATAGAGAGCGGAAGTGCAGACACCCCCCACCGGCGTCTTTACAGCCACATACCACCTGCTCCCGCCTCAAAAATCGCGGGTGTCCAGGCTGCCACCCTAGAACTCCAGCAGGGCTCTAGACTGCCACTCTAGAGCACAATCGGGCCTCAAAGCCCCCAAAAGGCCAACCACAACCTCACACCATCAAGGAACTCATATAGTGAAAACACAGCATCACTCAGTTTACACACACACACTTCAACTCCACAAACCAGGCGCAATCCACCAGACCACGTTCTACAAACCTACCAAACACATTGAGAACGGTGGCCACACACTCCCGGTGCCATCAACAAATACTGGCAAAACTAACCGCTCCAATCCGCTCAGATGACATCCTCAAACAAGTCGAAACATTAAACCCATAACGTAAAACAAGGTCCATACTCAACACCACACGTAACATAGAAAACAATTTTCACCTCAGGACATCACCACACCCCATTCCAATGGGTCATTGCCAGGCGTCCCCAGCTAGCCCCTTGCCACCAGCTGCACACTGTCCCCTGTGAATGAGAAGGGTGATAAACCCTAAAGGAGGCGCTACCTGCCCTTAGAACAACCACAACGTTGTTCAACCTTTACCTAAAATCAAGTGAGCTCCACAAACCAAACCAAACCAATCTCCAAACATCTCACCGACTCTCTCCAGCCCGACACATGAATTGCTTATTACATACATTGTCATAGGAATCAGATTGATACATGCATTCCATAACCATTGCGGTCAAATGTTTTGCTGTGAATAAGACAAAACTGCTTAAAACCGTAGCTCTTTCACATGACATACCATAACCATATTCTGCCTTAATGGCGGCAAAAAACCAAAACCAAAACCTTTATGGACCTAAGGATCCATAGCCACTATTAGGCTCCATCACAAAGCTTAAAGTCCATAGCATTTTGAGGCTCCTAAGTAAACCTAAAAGTCCATACTCATATAAAAGTCACTAATGACACGTGCAATATTGCTGAAAAATCCTTAAAATGATTAAAGCTATTAGACACATACTAATACACTCATACAACCTATCATGCATTAATCGCACCTAATAATATGCACATTAGTGTCCAGTGTGCCATGGTGATTGGCACTCCAAACCTGCAATTCCTCAAAAGATTACGCCAACACCCTAAAACACCACATATTACCATACCATAGTTCACATAACTTATTCATTTGCACAACTAAGCACCGTAGTTTTAGATGTGTATCTTCTTATACCCATGCGCTTTTTCTGCATCCAACAAGTGCGCACAGGTACCTAATTTAACCATCCTACACCTTAAATGTTAGCCGCTACACAACGCCTCATTAATTGAACCGGAGCGGCATGTGGCACAGAGACCTTATAGTGCACCATCCGAAAATGTCATCGCAACCTCACCGTTGGCCATTACCAGGCATTTCATAAATATGCGATGTAGCAGCTTCTTTGCACGGGTAGTTTCCATTCGCTTCCAATTCCTTCCCACGCACTGTCGTAACGCAGCAAACTCCATATTGCTGGTATACAGTTACCCGGAGCTCTACAGCACAGGTCCTTTGAACACATCCCAGTAGAACACAGGATCTCCCAAAACAAAACAAAAAATCATGGCGAGACTTCTTCCACCTGGACAAAAAAAATGTCTCACAAAATATCACATCCTGCAAAACTCACCTTCAGAGTTGGCCGCTACTGAAAGCCTCGCTAAGGCGGAGCGGCATCATTTCACCCGATTCAGTTTCTGTGTGCCTCGCTATCTGAGGCAGAGCAGCTTCCATAAACAAAGCTATTGTTTGCATTCCTTCCTGATGCAACCACGCAACGCTTTCACGTTGCGTCGTGAAGCTTAGGACGTTTACTCTAAACCTGCGATGCTACGGAGCCGCACCTGCAGCCTCCACTTATGGAACGTTGGGGGAACCGTTATACCGTCACCATTCACCAACTCTCTTTGCGTATTGTATGACATCATCAGTCACGGCTGCTCAGTGGGGCAATGCAGAGCTCTATTTGCCAACAGTTATTCAAGTCCCAGAAGACCACGCTACGTAGGACTCATAAGTAAACACGCAGTCATCACTGTTTTTCCGCACTTGTTTGCACATCTCATAGCTCAGTTTTCCTTGCAAGGGGAGAGACTTGTTGTTCTGTCTTGATGGTCGTGCAGATAGAAGGAACCTCCGTCCCCAAGTACCACACGAGTAGAAGGAAAACCACTACCCGTGCAATTTTTGAGGCCACAGGTGTAGAGTGTCGCCAGCCTGGAACCGGGAACGCCGGAAGAACCCTCCGACCACTGCAAGGCAAGGAATGGTTATACACAGTGACAGTGAGAAGTACTTCAGTGTGATAAAGGGTGAATACCAGGAGCTTACCTAATGGGAACGGAAGGGGACTCTGAAGAGGATGGAAGCGGGAAAGTAACCGGCGGCAGCAGCAGGCGGGCGAAGATCTTGTGGCACTCTAAGAACACACCTGAAGCCAATTATATATATCTTGTGGCACTCTAAGAACACACCTGAGCCAATTATAGAGCAAGATCTTCGATTTCCAGAAAACAAGGATGTACCAAAGACAGTCCAGGTAAACGTTCCGTGGTCGTGATAACGCAGGAATTGCAAGAGAAAACCAAACGCCAAACAGTCCTCCGAGGAAGCAGCTGTGAAGCGTTGCTTCTGCGTTTGCTCAATCCATTTGAATGCGAGGAAAATCACATGACGCGGGTCACGCAACTGCAGGCAGCGTGTCACGTGTCCCGCGATGTAGACAGGGATTGGTGTTGCCTCACGTGATGTTGCTGTGGTTTCCTGATCACGTGACGTGAGGATTTCCAAACGCCCGTGTAGTGCCGCTGAGCATGGGGGAATCGCCACAGCAACTGCCAATGTAGAAAAGGTTGCAAGGATCCCGGTCTACCAGCTGGAAAACCCAGTTTCCGGCTGAGCCGCTGCCGTTGGGTACGTTAGTGAGATTGGGGAACACAAGGGACTTGGCGGGTGGTGGATGTGTGATCTGACATGACACTTGTCCTTCCCTTTGGGGGATCACTTCTGCTAATCGCATGTTTCACCATAGATTACTGAAGAAAGAGTTATCCTATTCCATTCCGGCCCAACGCTGCACAACTCCTTCCCCAGGCCCCTCTGGTACTCACACCTTCTCCCAGTTCTTAACAGGTCGATCCACACGAATGGGGCCTTACTATTTCAGCTCCCTTGGTCACGTAACAAAGCTTCTCCTTTAAGACATGGAAAACTGTGTGACCCCCTCTGTTCCTGGCCCAGGATTCCTCTCCTGACTGCTGGGGTCTGCTCTACCTCCTACAGATCCCCGTTCCCTTGTGCCCTGGGTGATAGGACGTCTGGGGGGCGGTGTTGTCCTTCTTGCACCTTGTCCTTCCTGCACTCCCTGCAGCAGGTTCCTTAGCCTTCTCTTCCAACTTAACACACGTAGGTTCACCACTGAAGACCAACTGGTCGCTGTTAGGCAGAATTATATGCAGTACCCTTTGGGAACACGACACACAATTAAGACTACAAGTGACAGTACAAATTCACCTTTGTTACAAGTCTGTACTACGCAGTTAAAGTGGTAGCGATGGCTGAGCAGCCAGACGTATCTCAAGAGTAAATGAGCAGTATCAAATAGTTACACAAAGGACAGCAATTACTATGATTCAGGCAAACACTGACTCAAGATTTTCAAGTAAAAGAATATACATTTATTTCACTCTTCAGTTGTATAACATTACACCATTATAAGCAACTTAAAAATCACACTCTTAATACACCACGCCACTTCCCTTAAATTCCAGACAAGTTAAGCTCACAAAAATGAAGTCAGAGCAAAATGGCACGCCAGCAATTTAAAAAGGGAGGGAAAGACAAAGTTAATAAAAATGAACCGCACCAACAGGTAAGTACTCAGGGCAATAGAGCAAGAGCAACTACAGTGATAGAATCAAGTGGAAAAGGCCTAGGGCCAAAATCAATAGGACAAAAGTCTTTTGCTCAAGATCACACAGTTCAGGATAGTTTGCGGTAAAGTTTGTGCCACGGAATTCAGACGAGGTTGGGTGGTAGAATAATTAGTTCAAAGAGAAGAGAAGGACAAGCCCTCAGATTGGAGAAAGATTTCACACACTTTCCCTGCGGCTGAACGAACCGAACAACTAGGTTTGCACAGTACCTTAAAACGGAGAGGAAGCTGTACCTGAGGCGGACGTTCCTGGTAGTTCCTGCAGGCTCACGGTTCCTGAAGCGACTGTCGGACTGACACGAATTAGGAAGACTGGAGGGCCCTGCACTACCCAGGGAAGAAACCAGCAGCAGAGCAAAACAACGAATAAAAGGTGCGCTCCTTAAAACCCAAGCAGGGCCCGACCTTCCTGGCTATCCGGCCCACTGTAGTTCTGTACAGCGAATTCGACCAGAGGAGGGGTCCTGGCTTGCAGTTTGGGCAAACTGGTTACCAGCTCAAGGGAAGAAGTTTCCTGGAGGATCTTCTCTGTCGTCGGATTCTGAATATTCGGACCTGCAGCAGGGCTTCACCGGGCGGTTCTGTCGTTGAAGGGGTCCTCTTCCATCTGCTCCTCGTTGGTACTTTCGCTCCAGTGGCGACTCTGCCTTTCCAGTCCCAAAGACCTGCTTTTTATGCAGTTTTGCCCCATTCATACAGCCTGGCTGTCAATTACACAGCAGGGTGGCTGTCCTGGCAAGAACAGTCCCCTTAGCCAATCAAACAGGGGGGCAACTTAGGTTACCAAGGGAAACCATGGCAGGGGTCAAAGACCCCTCGTTCACATCCTGCCTACCCAGACTGGAGGGCAAAAAGACGGCGAACAAAGGAATCAACCCCAGTTTTGCGCGCAGAGAAGAACACGAGAAAGACTTTAACAAAAAGAAATGGTGAATAAACACAGCCGGAGCCAAAATAAAATGTATTTGGTCAAGCGGGTTTTTGTTCGAGGCTAATATGATAGCCTAAAACAATACCATGATTATATAAGATAGCAGCGGTAGGAAAGTTAGGGTAGTTACCACTGCCACCAGCCAATACACCATGTAAGATGCAGTATACTTGTAAGAGTGGGAAAAAAGGCTCACACTCTTACCAGGTGAAAAAAAAACTAGAAACCCAGCAAAGCTGTTGAGGGACTCATTAGGTAAGGGAAATTAGCCATTTATGAGAATTCTCCCTAACACTCGACCCCCCCCCCGCCCCCAGACTAAGGGGCAGGAGGATTTAATCCACTCCTGGATGAATCTCTACCTCTAGTCGGTTAAAACATCCTAGAGAGACCATCAGCATTTTGGTGGCGACATCCTGCTCTGCGTTCAATGGTGAAATCAAACCCTTGCAGGCAGATTGACCATCTTAGAAGTTTTGGGTTCTCCCCTTTCATTTGCATTAACCATCTCAAGGGTTGGTGGTCTGTCTGAATCACAAAGGTAGATCCATACAAGTATGGTCTAAACCTCTTCAGGGACCACACAATGGCAAAACATTCATGCTCTATGGTTGCCCACCTTGTTTCTGGTTCCTTCTGTTTCCTACTGATGAAGCAAATGGGGTGCTCCCTACCTTTCTCATCCAGTTGACGAAGGACTGCACCTATTCCTATATTGGAGGCATCTGTCTGCACAATGAAGGGTTGGTGATAATCAGGAGCTCTTAGGACTGGAGCTTGACAAAGAGCTTTCTTCAGGTTTTCAAAGGCTTGATTGTACTCCTCATTCCATTTGACCTTTTTGGGGAATTTGAGAGGATATCACATTCAAGGGAGAAGCTATGGACCCATAGTTCTCTATGAAATTCCTGTAGTACCCAGTGAGACCTAGGAAAGCTCTCACTTGGGTTTGAGTAGTAGGGGTGGCCCCGTTTTGCACAGCTTGTACCTTGCTGGGCAATGGCCTTATTTCACCTCCTCCTACCTCATGACCAAGGTAGACCACTTTACTCTGACCAATTCGACATTTGCTTGCCTTTAGGGTCAGATGGACGTGCTCAAGAGCCAGCAAAACATATCCCAGGTGATCAATATGTTCTTTCCATGTAGGGCTGAACACTGCAGCAATATCATCCAAGTATGCCATGCAGAAGTCCTCCATCCCATTCAGAACTTGATTAACCATCCTTTGAAATGTAGCAGGTGCATTCTTTAGTCCAAAGGGCATAACCTTAAACTGGTAGAGGCCTGCTGGGGTAGAAAATGCAGTTTTCTCCTTGCCATGGTCTGTCAGTGCTATTTGCCAATAGCCTGAAGTTAAATCAAATGTACTGAGGTACTTGGCTGAACCAAGTCTATCCACCAGTTCATCTGTCCTTGGCAAAGGATGGGCATCCGTCTTAGTGACTGCATTTAGAGCTCTATAGTCCACACAAAACCTCAACTCCTTGGATCCTGCCTTTGGTACTAGAACAACTAGACTAGACCATGGACTTGTAGATGCCACTATAACCCCGAGATCAAGCATCTTGTTGACCTCTCCTTTGATGTGGGATCTCACATGTTCTGACATTCTGTAACCTCTGCTTTTCACAGGTAAACAGTCACCAGTGAGAATATCATGCTGGTCCCAAGGGGTCAAGCCTGGTGTTAGTGAGAACAGGGAGGCAAACTAATTCAACAGAACTTCCTCCTGTTGTTCAGAAGTCAGTTGAGAAGAGAGATTAAATCCTATGTGTTCATCTAAAGGTTGGCCTGTGAGGAGATCAGGTAGAGGTTCACTCTCCTCTTCCTGTTGAGCTGAAGCTAGAAGCAAAGCTCCCACTTCTGGTCTCGAGACATAAGCCTTTAAACGGTTGGTGTGAAAGACTCTGGGAGCCTCCTTAGGTTTGTCTAAATCCACCAAATAGTTCACCTCTCCATGTTTGCCCACAACCTTGAAGGGTCCTATCTATTTGTCCTGCAAGGCACTCTGCTTTGTTGGCACCATAGCTAATACAAGCTGGTCTTGAGTAAACTCAACCATACTGGCCTTCTGGTCATGCCAATGTTTGACCAGAGCGTGACCTGCATTTAAGTTATCACTTGCTTCTGCCATCATGTGTGACATTCTCCTCTGAAGACCTATCACATAGTCAGTCACTCTGACTGGCTTGGGGGGAAGGAGCACTCTCTAACCCCTCCTTGACCAGGACCAATGGACCCCTGACTGCATGGCCATAGTGAAGTTCAAAGGGACTGTAACCAACTCCTTCCTGAGGGACTTCTCTATATGCAAATAGAAGGCATGGCAGTAGAAGGTCCCACTTTTTCTTAAGGGGTTCTTCCAAAGCACCTATCATGCTCTTCATAGTACGATTAAACTTCTCTACCAGTCCATTTGTCTGTGGATGGTAGGCTGTAGAGAACTTGTAAGTGACACCACAGTTTTTCCACATGGCTTGCATGCAGTGGGACATAAAGTTGGATCCCCTGTCGGATATCACTTCCTTAGAAAACCCTACTCTGGTAAAAATACCAAGTAGAACCTTAACCACAGCCTTAGCCGTAGCAGTCCTCATAGGTATGGCTTCTAGGTATCTTGTAGTATGGTCCACTACAACCAGGATAAACCTGTTCCCTGAAGATGTGGGAGGGTCAAGGGGACCGACAATGTCAATGCCCACCCTCTCAAAAGGAACTCCCACCACTGGCACCAGGGGTGTCACATTCTTGGCTCAACTCTTGCCAGAAGTTTGGCAAGTGTGACAGCGCCTACAGAATGTGTCAACTTCGGCACCCATTTTAGGCCAGCGGAAGTATAGAGAGAGCCTTTCCTTGGTCTTCTTGAAACTCAAGTGACCAGCCAAAGGTATCTCATGGGCTAACTGTAGGAACTGGAGTATGTTGGCAAGGGGCACTACAATTCTTTTTCAGTCCCCAGGGATAGACTCAGTTGGTTCACTGTAGAAGAGGCCATCTTCCCAGCTTAACCTGTGCTTTCCAACTTCTTGCCCATCAAGTTGGTTAGCAGCCTGTTGTCGAAGACCTTCAAGAGTAGGACAGACTCGGTCCTTTACTAAAGTCTGCCCTGCTGGGTCCACCTTCTGCTAGTAAAGACTGCAGTTTGGGATGTTCAACAGGGTCAAGATCTCCAACTAAGACAATGGGCCTCATTACGAGTCTGGCGGTAACCGCGGCAGTAAAACCGCCTGGTTACCGCCGGACTCGTATTACCATTCCGCCTCTGTGATTCCCGGAATTACCGGGGCATTACAACCCCGGTTTTCCGGGAATCACGGAGGCGGAATGGTGTAAATCCCCATTCCCATTGAGTCCTCACATCGTGTCTACCCAGACTTTCAGACGCCTTAAGGAGGGCTTCTATGCAGATGCCTGCGAAAAGAAGGCTAACAAAGGAAATCAATCCTGGTTTTGCACGCAGAGAAGAACACTAGAAAGACTTTAACAAAAAGAAATGGCGAATAAACCCAGCCGGAGCCAAAATAAAATGTATTTGGTCAAGCGGGTTTATGTTTGAGGCTAATATGATAGCCTAAAACAATACCATGGTTATATAAGATAGCCGCGGTAGAAAAGTTAGGGTAGTTACCACTGCCACCAGCCAAGTTTTGATGTAAAAGGAGCGAAACAGTGCTCTAAAAGACAAAGACAAAAAGGGGTAGGAATTAACCCTTTCCAATATTCCATGTAAGATGGGGTGTACTGGGTCTGTAGTTTAAAGAGACTACACAAAGTTAATGCCAACTTTACATGTTTCTGGGAGACAGTAGTCAGTCCCAGTAAAATGGAGTCAGAGGGAAGTCTAAAAGACAACCCTGTGTCACTGCACTGAAGGTGCTGTGTAACACACACAAAAACGGTGCTCATGGAGTAGGTGAGGCTCCAGAGCCTAAGATCACACAAATGGTAAAAACACACACAGCAAAACACAAGTAAGAGTGGGAAAAAAAGGCTCGGGGCCTCATTACACGGTAGGCGGTAAGGGTTTACCGGTACCGGTATTTTACCGGTAAACCCTTACCGCCTTACTACGAGGTCCCTTTGCGGGTTGGTGAATTTAACGCCTGCTTTTTGCAAGCGTTAAAAACCAACCCGCAAAGGGACCAGGGAGCTAATTACGGTACCGCAATTTGCGGCACCGTAATTAGCGCCTTCCCCATTCCCATAGAGACCTATAGGGCAAAAATGGGAATGGGGAAGGGCAATGGGGGAAAGGGGAATTACCGCCCCGCCAACCTTGGAATAGGGCGGTAATTCCCCTTTCCACCAAGGCGGTGCCGGTATTTTACCGGCATGGACCAAGGTGCTAATAGCACCTTGGTCCACCGCCATCCTTGTAATGAGGCCCTCACACTCTTACCAGGTGAAAAAAAGAAATCCTAGACATCCAGCAAAGAGGGACTCATTAGGTAAGGGAAATTAGCCATTTATGAGAATTCTCCCTAGCACTCACCAATGAAAATATGTATGCTCCAGGCTATAATTACTTCTTCTAAGTTTATTCCAGCTTCTTAGTTACAGTTACATATTCAGGTCATATAAGGAATACACAGCACATTAGCTAGGACACACCGGCTCCCATCACCCAGGCAGGCCAGCTGCAACTGCCACCTTCCCCACATTTTAAGCACGGGACAAGGTAGGATTCTGGAGCACAGGACACGCTCAAGCTTCCCAGCACGAGCCAACCGTTCTGCTCTCAGCAATCAGGGCCTTCGGTGGTTAAGTCTCTTTTCTAGACAACATCTCTTGCCTCCGAGGGCCTGATGTGTTTCAACCCAATAAACAAAAGTTACTTTTTTTTTTTTTTAATTAAAATTGTTTATGATTTATCAAAAAAACCTTTACAATTATTTCAATTAAATAAAAGTTCCTTTCCGTATGCATGGCGGGTGATGACTTAACCGCTGGATACCCCTCTTCCGGGCTCAGATCCTTCTCGGATGTTAGCTTCCTTCCGTCGGGTTCACTACTGCTTTCAACACAATTTCATCTGTAACATTCACAAATCTTAATGTCTTTTTAAAGAGTTCACTGTCGACATCCCTCTCCAGGGTTCACTCTTACCACTTTAGTCAATCGCAGATTTCCTTGTTCAACTGTTACGGTGCAGGATTCCTTCTCTTAACTTCACAATCGTCTGTCGGTCAAAGACTTTCGACTGTACAGATGATTTTACTAGACCCCCGTATGACCATTTTGACCCCTTTCTCGCCTTTCCTAAGGCCTTCTGGTTATGGTAGTTTCAACAATCGGGTAATTGCCCAGAGTTTCCCCGAGTGAGGACCCACGTGGTGCCTGTCTCCTCTGTTGCTGGTTTTCTACCTTCTGGTATCAACAGTTCCTTGTACTTTCACAGTTCAATTAGCCACTTGCTACTTTCATTCAACACAGTTTGGTTTCTTATCAGCACTCCCCTGGACTCACCGGCTGTGATGAACAGCTTGGCTTTTCTTCTCTCTGGAGTCAAGGTTGGTACCACAGAGACAAGTGTCTATCCCCGGCTTGGTTATCAGCAGAGAAGGGTCCTTTGTACCGGTGACCTCTGCTGCAACACACGCTGGCTATTGTTCGCAGTCTTATGATTCCTTCTGCAGAGGTTTCACAGGCATTGGTCAGAAAGGTCAAGGTCGGTTCTCTCCTTGTCACCCTTTCGGTTCGTACTGTCTTTCTCCTTCTCTTGAACTGCTGTGCTGAGTTAGCTCTCACGTCGTGCGGTCTGCCTTGCTCGTATTGTGCTCTTGTGCTCCCCCTTTTATCCCTGTGGGGAAGGGAAAGGGCTTTCAGGTGTGTGTGATTCTGGTCAATTGCCTGACCCCTGAGTTGGGACATGTCAGGCATATGGCTCAGGTGTAAGTCCATCGTCCTTCGTGGTACGCGAAAGTGTTCACGTCAGAAAAAGGGAGGTAGAGTGTTTGAGTCTCCTACATTGTAGGTTGGGGGAAAGATGTTATAAGAAGGGGGATACCGCGTCTCACCCGTCAGTGTCCCACTTCCACTCCCAGAGGACCCCCCATCCAGGTAATCCTCCCTCACTGGTCCTCCCCCAGAAACTGGATCCAATAGCGATGGCCGTGTCCTGGCCACCTGGATGACAGACCCCCGGGGACTAGTTAGGGAGACACCTTCAGGTTTCTCACACTATCTAGTGAACGGGAATCGCAAGCCCCACCAAAACCTTCTCCAGTTCAATTGGGAATGTCGGACGTGAGCCTTCATCGCCCGCTGTGGCCGCTGGAATCCTGCAGTCTAAATCCTGTTTCCGGATGAAATTGGCTGAGCTTTTTGCATCCGTGGTGAGCTGAACATCACCGCTATAAGTCACTCTGTCCCTGAGCGAAATCGGTGCAGGGATCCCCCAACTGGCCACCCGATCGGAGCGGGTTGGGGGCTGGGTACCATCTTGCGAAGTGACTGTTTTTGGCAGGCTGCGGGTGCAGCAAGTGGTGACAGAGGTCAATAAGACAAGGGTAAATCTGCTGGCTGGCGCAGAGAGAGTATACAGATATGTGGGGGTAGAGTCAAAGGCTTCCCAAGCCAATAGCTTGACAGGAGGTCACTATAGCCTTGCAAAGAGAGCTAGATAACTGCTAGCTCAGAACAAAGAATCACCGTGGATGAATAAAACAGTATGAATTTATTTAACAGGAAGACATTTTTGTGCCATAGTGTGGCATATATGCATACATTAAATCTGCATTGTGAAGGATTAGTATACAGTGGTGACAGTCTATTTTCTGTGTTGTTTTTTATCACAACACATTGACGTTGTCAATAAAACAGTATGAATTTATTTAACAGGAAGACATTTTTGTGCCATAGTGTGGCATATATGCATACATTAAATCTGCATTGTGAAGGATTAGTATACAGTGGTGACAGTCTATTTTCTGTGTTGTTTTTTATCACAACACATTGACGTTGTCCTCAGATTACGACTTCGTTTGAAGGCAAATCTTGGTTTTTCTGGTTTGAAAAATTCTGTTTGTAGCTTGTCCCAGTGTTTTAGAACTGCCTTTTTGATTGAGTTACTCAAGGGAGTGAAAGTGGTGACGCAGGTCATTTTAGAGTTGGATTGATCTCTGACGGTGGGAGTGAGGCAGGCCTTCCAAGTAGTATGCTTGACTCTTTTTCTAGCTTGACGAATAATGTGGCTGGGGTATCCCCGTTCCTTTAAACGGGTAGCGAGTTCTTTACTCTTAGATTCGTATTCAGGTAATGTAGAGCAATTGCGTCTGATACGTAAGAATTGGCCATAGGGTAGGTTGGTTTTTAACCCTAGAGGGTGGAAACTGGAGTACTCTAGTAGAGTGTTTTTAGATGTGGGTTTGCGATACAAAGTGGTGCTGAGCGAGTCGTTTGGATTCTTGGATATTGCTAGGTCCAGAAAAGGAATCTGATTCTGACTGTACTCCATGGTAAATTTAATGCACTCATTTTGTGAGTTCAACCACAACAGGAACACGTGAAGATTGTCTTCGGTCCCTTTCCAAATCATGAACACGTCATCAATATATCTTAGCCAACATCCGATCGAGTCTTTAAAGGTATTGTGTTTGTTGTAGATGGAATTCTTTTCGAAAGTGTCCATGAACAAGTTAGCCACGTCCGGGGCGAAAGTAGCCCCCATGCTGGTCCCGTGGCATTGTTGGTAAAAAGAGTGTTTGAAAATGAAGTAATTTTCCGTGAGAGCTAGTCGGGTGCACTCAAGGAGAAAGGCGGTAGGTGGTTCTCTTGTTATCCTGTCGTCTAAGTAAGTTTGGAGGACTTTTAGACATTCCATTTGCGGGATGCTCGTGTAGAGGGACTCAACGTCCAGGGTAACTAAAAAGTCATCTTGTTCGGCTTTTGTTGTGTCCAGTTTTTTTATCATATCCGTGGTGTCTTGGATGTAGGAGGGCATCTTACTGATGAAGGGCCTTAAGAAGTGATCCACATAGATAGATAAAGGCTCCAGCACTGATCCGATGCCGGCCACGATAGGTCTCCCCGGAGGATTGGTTATGTTTTTGTGGATTTTGGGGAGCAGATAGAATGCTGGAATAATGGGATGGTTGTTGACTAGGAAAGCTTTTTCATCCTCGTCAATCCAACCTTCGTCGTGTGCGTACCGCATCAGACTGATGACTTCGGACAGGATCCTTGACGTAGGGTTTACCGGTATTGGTCTGTAGAACTTAGTGTTAGATAGTTGTCTTGTTACTTCCGTGTCGTATAGGGTGTTGCTCCAGAGAACGATACCGCCGCCCTTGTCTGCCGGTTTGATGAGAAACTGTTTGTTACTTTCTAATGATTTGAGGGCCAACCTCTGTTGGGCCGAGAGGTTATTCCTAAAGTGGGTTTGTTTGTTGAAAATGTTCCGCATTTCTAAAAGAATGCGATTCTCAAAAGATAGGATCTCTGGACATACCATGGAGGAGAGGGGGGTGAAAGTTGAAGGTGGTTTAAGGCCTGTTGATTTTGGCAGTTCTTTTTCAGGGCTATCTCTGAAAAAATAGCGTAAACGGATGGTCCGAAAGAATTTGCGTAATTCAACCTCAGTGTTGAACATGTCAGCGCGGGAACTCGGAATGAATGTTAGGCCTTTACTGAGAACGTTGATTTCGTGGGAGGACAAAATGTGATCGCTGAGATTGAAAATTGGGATCACCATGTTTGTTGTGCGCGTGGGGTCCAATTCCGTGTGCGCATGGGATGCTGGCCTTGGTATCGGGGTCTGCCCCGTTGTCCTCTCCCCTGAAAACTTGAGGATTGTTTGGGATTTGCAGGCCCTTCTGTACTTGAATCTGAATCGCTGCTGTTGGAGCTATTAGAGAAAGTGACAAACTTATTCCTTTGTTGTCTCCGTGGGTTTTGTCTATTGTTTGATGCCTGTGAGTTCTGTTGATTGTAGAAGCCTGGGACTAAATAAGGATAAGTTTTTTCCTCTTTATAGTTTTTTATATCGTTTTGTAGTTTCCAAAGCTTTTTGTCGATTGTGAATTTTTGAAATTTCTTTATTTCCTCTTCTATCTTGTCCAGGTGTGTCTTTATCTCTGGTATTACAGATTCGTCTTTGATTTTGTCCTCAAGGATTTTGAGTTCTTCGTTTTGTTTCTTGGTTTCCTCGTCAGCTGTTTCAATTACTAAAATGACCCAATCGCGGGAGCATTTGTTGCCAACGCCGCTAAACTTTGTCATAAATCTAGGGTTGTCTAAAAAAACACGAGGTATGTTCTTCACTTGTAGACCTTCGGGAATCACGCCAGCTTTCAGGTACTCTAACATGAGTTGGCCGTGTGATTCTGTACGTGTAAGTTTCTTCTTTTTTTGTAATAGGATGTCCAAATCATTTAGTGCCGGATCTTTCACCGGTGCCGCTGGTGTGGTGGTTACACCGAGTAGCGAAGGGGTGTCTAAAAGTTTTTTATACAGATCGTCGGAGAAACTAACAATATTTACTTTCTCCATTTAATGTCTATCAAATAAATGTTGCCCAACAACCAAGGGTTGTCCAAAGGGAAGAGAAACAGGATGGCGCAGAGAGAGACCACTGTCGGCAAGCTCCTTTATGTGGAAGGGGATCGGTCTGCACAGCAGGGCCTGCTTACCCCGGTGGACGACCAAGAGAGTGAGGACTGGGCTCGCAGCGATGTTCCCTACACCAAGAAGGAGGCGGGTGCCTCAGCGGCGGCGTACGCATAACAGAGGAGCACCACAAGCGGGTGTCGTTTGCAGCATTGGGATGGGCACTGCAGCAGGACTGGCTCACCCTGCATGACAAACGGAGCGAAGGGACTGGGTCCGTGGCGGTGACCATCATCCCACGGAATGTGGCAGGAGCCATAAATACAAACACACGGTAGGGAGCGGCGTGCGAGTGTGCTGGGTTATATTGCAGCCTCGACTGGCGAGGGGGAAGGCCATACTGATTGCCCCTGCACTGCCAGACTATGCTGTTGTCTGCACCCTGGCAGTTGATCTACGATCTCTGAGGACTTAGTCCTTCGGTTCTTGCACAGATGGCCAGATAGCCCAGACCTGTCCAGGAAAGAGCTTGCTGCAAAGCTAGCAATGCTGTTATGTCTAGTGGCATGCAAGAGAGTTTTGGACGTGGGAGGCCTTGAGATGGATAGTACTTTAATACGGGCCTCTGCGTCTTAACATACGATTCAAATTTTCCATACTAACATTTTAAAAAGTCATAATTCTATTAAAGACTAGGAGGCGAAGTATTAGCCTACACGCGCAATTGCTAATCAACTGGAGAGGGCAGGTGTAAGCTAAGCTATATGCCAACAAATCAGTGCAAACAACAAGGCTGGCTGATAGGGCTCAGAAGTGACTGTGTATGCGATTGCCCGCCCTGTGGTTTACGGAGTGTCTGTTTTATGTATGTTCTCTCCAGGTGCAGATGTTAAGCCGAGGACCCAAACGCAAATCTGGCATGGGCATAGATCTGAGGTGAGAATTGTGCCACGTTGGGTACTAACAGTTACGATAGTTCTGGTTGAGCCACGTTGGCCATTTAATTACTACAGGAGTTCTGCGAGAGCAGCGCCAGAAAGAGGATGATTATGAAGGATCGGAGGGGTTTATGTTGTGAACCGGGCCATGATTGGCGGGCAGATTCACGTCAGGGACATGTCAGAAGTTGTCAAGTTTCATAAACAAAGAGACTGTCTTTCTGCGGAAATCGTAGTTCTTTGGTGTTTTTCACACGAATGGAACACTTTGCAAATTAAAGTTCAACAGTTTTAAAGTTCAAATGTTTTTAATAAGACAATGTGTACATTAATAAAATAATCAATTACTATTTCGCTCACCCATTACGTGAACTACATAGAAAACGTTTGTCCTTAAAGGTACTAGTATAAAGGAAAGTAAGGGACACCAGAAGAGCCACAGCACCTGTTGCTGTTCTTCTAAGCTCCACTCACGCTCTCCATTGTAGACATAGAAGAAGGCCATAAATAAACTCAAAAAGACCCACACAATTTGTGTTTTCATTTAAAACGTTTTCAAGATTTGTGGCACGAGCGCGTTCAAGAAAAGGGCACAATCAGGGGAAATACTGGGAGCTTAGTATCTTAAAACAGTCTGGACAGTGGGCGTATGCAAAACAGATAAAGTTTCACTTATCCGGAACGCAACACCCAGCTGGGATTATTCCTGGCCAGTCTCAATGGTTCATGTTTCGGAGCCATTGGGTTTCTGTTAAAACACTGACGTTTGGTCCCAACCCTTTAACGTCCGCTCGTAGACCTTCCCTGTACCTTAGCTGTCAGTCTACTCTTTGGAAAGGTGTCACTTTCAACCTATCACTGTGGGCGCATGCTGTCTGCTTGGAACGGGGCTCACGTTATAGGCCCTGAACTCCGTCATTAATTGGGTGACGTTAAGCTTGCGCAGCACTATGTGAGCCTCAGCCCGCCCCACAGTTCTCCCCACTGGAGCCTACGGACAGTAAGCAGCCCACCAAATACCTTCTTTCCATCTCGGCAGGCAGTATACTTCTTAAGAGCCGCTCTGCCATGCAAGTCCCTCTTCTATGCTCAGGATGCCCAGGACTTCATAATCCCGTTTCGCACACAAACCAAATAATATGTGGGCGGGGTTGCGCTTGGAAGAACGGGCATTTTGGAGTCAGGCATGGTATATCACCCCCCCCCCAGCTTGACGTTTTGCCTGACCTAAAAATGTCCAATCCGCAACTGTTGTTGCACAGCCCCGCAAAATTCTCTCTGAGGTGCCAATTTTTATCACCCTGCTCATTACGCACGCTCCCCAGGAACGTGACATATTATGATTTTGTTGCACGTTCCTGCCGCGTTCCTCGTCCCGTTCTTCAACTGACAAAATGGCATATGTTTTATTCTATTTTGAAACATTGAAAACAAATAAGGTAGTGCCAAATCTATCTTCTTATTCTGAGAGATAGATTTGGGCACTAGCTCATATGTTTTTCTCTTTTCGAGCTGATGCTATCCCATCACTCGTAGGCTAGTCCTAGGGTAAAACAAGCATTGGCAATGCCAACAGTTTGGAATTTTGTGGAGGCATGGGAAAGGCACTTGCCAGGCACTACCGTAGTGGTATTAACTGGCCATTGATGGTAAGAGGTGCAAAATGCTGCAAGTACTTGGTCATCATATAGCAGTGCTTGGCAAATGCCTAATGCTACCCAGCTATCTTGACCTTTTTGCTGATGTATGTAGCCTCCTGTGACATGAGGTGTGCCTGGGGCGAGCCAGCAAATGTAACTTTACCTGCTCTGACTTTTGTATGCTGACATCTGCAGCCCCCCGCAACATGCAGTGAGGCCATGCCTGCATATGTAACCTACCTATTCCGACTTGTTTGCTAATGTACTCAGCCAGGGGCGCTGAGTACGGGGGTGGGGGGCTCCGGAGCCCGAGCCCCCCTGGCAAAATCAAGTTGGGACTGAGCCCCCCCCCCCGGCCGGAGAGAAGGGATGCAGCATGGATGGCCCTTTCCATCGATACTGCATCACTTCTCTCCGGCCGGGTAAAAGTGTGAACATGTCCGATTAAGCCCTCCCCTCTAGGACTCATATTGGTGTATGGTCCTGGAGGGGAGGGTTTAGGGCAGCGGTATTCAAACTGAGGGGCGCGCCCCTCTGGTGGGCCGCAGCCTCATGCCCACGGGGGCGCGCATCCACAGTTTGAAAAGAAAAAAAAAAAGGATACATTACCAAAGGATCGGGCTGTTGCTTCATCAACAAGCAGCAGCCCGATCCAAGGCCCCTGCCACACATGCTTAGTGCGACAGGGGCCAGGCCTTTGTGAGGCCTGGGGCTCCATTAACAGCCTATTTATGAAGACACAAGAAGGTGTGTGCTTTTTGTTTTCTTCATGACTAGGCTCCTAATGGAGCATGAGGCCCCACGAAGGCCCGGCCTCTGTTGCACTATGGGTGGTGGCAGCAGGGTAGCTTCTAGCCCATTTGGTGCCCAGGGTTAAACACTAGGAATGCGCCCCCCACCTCGCGCCCCACTCCCACTGCACCCCACTCCCACTGCATCCCGCGCGACACTCCCAAACTCAATATAACACTGCACAACATTGGGTCACAGGGACCAGTGGGGGCACAACAGTGGGACACGGGGACCAATGGGGGCACAACAGTGGAACACGGGGACCAGTGGGGGCACACATTGGGACACGGGGACCAGTGGGGGCACACATTGGGACACAGGGACCAGTGGGGACACACATTGGGGCATGAGGGCCAGTGGGGGCACAACATTGGGACACGGGGACCAGTGGGAGCACAACATTGGGACACAGGGACCAGTGGGGGCACACATTGGGACATGGGGACCAGTGGGGGCACACATTGGGACACAGTGGGACATGGGGACCAGTGGGGGCACACATTGTGGCACGGGGACCAGTGGGGGCACACATTGTGACACAGGGACCAGTGGGGGCACACATTGGGACATGGGGACCAGTGGGGGCACACATTGGGACACAGGGACCAGTGGGGGCACAAATTGGGACACAGTGGGACATGGGGACCAGTGGGGGCACACATTATGGCACGGGGACCAGTGGGGGCACACATTGTGGCATGGGGACCAGTGGGGGCACACATTGTGACACAGGGACCAGTGGGGGCACACATCGTGACACAGGGACCAGTGGGGGCACACAGTGTGAAAAGGGGAGCAGTGGGGCAGGGGACCAGTGAGAGCACACACTGGGACACGGGGACCAGTGGGGGCACACATTGGGACACAGTGGGGGCACACATTGGGATACTGGGACCAGTGGGGGCACACATTGGGACACAGGGACCAGTGGGGGCACACATTGTGACACAGGGACCAGTGGGGGCACACATTGAGACACAGGGACCAGCGGGGGCACACAGTGTGAAAACTCCAGTGGAAAAGGAGAGATTGCAGAGATCAGCCAAGGCTCAGGTGAGGGAGTCAATGTCGTCCTTAATGGTTTTGGACGGGTGACCTGTTTGGATGAGGCCTTCATGGACCGGACTTGTCTGGCGACCTCAGCGGGTTAGACGGGTGAGAGGGTAGAGAGGGGAAGTGATGGGGGGGGCAAAAGAGGCTCCA
Source organism: Ambystoma mexicanum (assembly GCF_040938575.1). Lineage (NCBI taxonomy): Eukaryota > Metazoa > Chordata > Amphibia > Caudata > Ambystomatidae > Ambystoma > Ambystoma mexicanum. The sequence goes on along the minus strand of NC_090930.1, from coordinate 858,774,560 downwards.
GTGTAGGTGTATGTTGTGGTGTGGAAGGGAGGGAGGAAAGGATGTCTTCGGTTTTTGTGATGAAGTGTGCAGCCAGGGCCGAGCAAAGGTCCTGGGTGGGTGTGACAGAGAAGAGGCTGCTTCAGAATTGGTCAGTTCCTTACAGACTGAAAAGGTTGGCGGTGTTGCTTGATACCACAGAGATGCAGGCTTGAATAAAGGCTCTTTTCTTGGTGCGGATGCAGAGTCGATATCACCTTTGAAGGAGGCGGCAGGCTAGTTTGTCAGAGGGTTCGCCCAACAAATTCCATTTCTGCTCAGCTGCCCTACACTTGTGTTTTAGGGCTGCCAGATCGGAGTCGTACCAAGAGTTGCACTTTTTGGGAGACTTCAGACGGACCCTCATGACATGACATGACATTTTATAAAGCTCAGGCAATATTATGTTACCACAGGTTGACAGAGCCTTTCAGGCACATATGAAAGTACTGTGGTTTAGGCGAACCTCGAGCGCTCGCTCCTGGGAAGCAAGCGGTAGAGCCACCCACTGAATGAGGACTGCAGTCTGCAGGGGGGGCCGTAGGCTCCATGCTGGCCACTGCCTCCCACAGTAGTTCCGCTCTCAGCCCCTGATGCCCTGCGCCCCCAGCCATGGAGCCCCGGGGACGGGTGACAGCGCTGAGCCTGGCACTGGGCCTCGACTCGCTGGCGGCGGCGCTGCTCGTCACCGACACAATACCATCTTCAGCAACCACACCCCAGCCCCCCACCCCCAATTTTGCTGAGATATCTCGCAGGCACTGACTCTGGTTTTGTTGATTTGAATAGTCTGTTTGGGGCTTGATGTGGAACCCATTCTTGAGCCGCCACATAGCCCTTCAATGCAGTTTTTCAGCATGTGTGTTCTGCAAGTAAGTAAGCACGTTTAACATGGGTTTTCCGCACTGGTACATCTACTTACTTGGTTGGCAGTGTAGTCGGCACGGCACCTCGGTCCAGGGGTCCTCCTCACCTGTTCTGACTCCTGCGTTGTGGTCGTTGCACTGCACTGCAGCATTCATACCATTGAGTTGACGATCGGATCAGTCAAGGGGGCACTTGTGGTGCTTGGTGGCGTGCTAATGCACATTGCACAGGTGCCAGCACTGCCACCACGCACATTCACCCATCGTGACCCTGTCCTGGCCCCAAGTCCCAACCTGCACTGCGCCACCTGGTCTGCTGCTGCAGCCAGCCTTACTGCAGACAGTAACTAACAACAGGACTGGTGGTATCACCAGGCAAGGCAGTAGTGTAGGGGTGTTAAAAAAAACATTTTGCAGCTCTAACATTTCCAACATATAGGCAAGCGCCTAACCTTGCCTAGTGATTGCACCGGCCCTGCCAGGGCCTCTAATAGCAGTCCCTGACAAATGAGGTGTATGCTCGTTTCTTGGAAGGTAAGACGTTATTAAGCATAAGTGGGGTGTACTTTTTTTACTGATTCCTTAATTTTTTGAATAAGGGATGTTTCAAATGAATGTTGAAAACCAGGAAAGTGGGAGTTTTTAAAACACGGAGACAACCATGGCTACAACATTTAGACGCGAGTGCTTCCATCAGTCCCAAACATCACTTGGGTGCAGGGTGAGCCTGGGTAACTGCTTTTTAACATTGTACACTATTTTACCAGAATTTCTGGTAAACTACAATGTTAAAAGCAGTTAACACTCTTCCCCCCAAATCTGAAACCACACTTGATTGCATTATTCTTCAGCGAGGATTGCATTATACTTCAGCAGAACATCTGATGTGTCCACTGAAAGGTTTAAGATTAAGCTACATCCCTAACTCTATCTGGTTACCTAGAGGTAACATCTTAGCAAATGTCACTTGTGGCTGGCCAATCTACAGCAGCACTATTGTAAGTTTGAATTGTTGATGTTTTACTGAACTATGGCACCACACACGTCTTGCTTGGTAGTTTTAAATCGGGAAACCTCTTTACTTCTCGTTTCCCTTGAATTGGGAACTTTTTGTTGGTGGTGGTGGTGGTGGTACTCCACCTTGCAGCTGTACCTTCTGTTTAGCAAGCATTTCATTCTCCCATTCTAGTTGTGTTGCTCTGCCTTTTGAGGGAGGACTACTACAACCTGGACGATTATAGAGCGGTGGAGTAGGGGCAGTGATGTCTTACTGGAATGCAACTCGATGGCTTAAATCTCCTTCTTACTTGACTTTAGTATATGCAGTGCATGCTAGCCAATGTTTCCACTGTTCTGCGCTGCGCGCGCCCCCAACCCCCCGCGCGCCTTTGCACCAGGTGGGCGACTACATGCAAATTTGCGGTCATATAACTGCCAGTGATGTCACTTCCTGTATTTGGGCCCCCCGGGAAATTCATAAATCGGCTCCCCTGTACTCAGCCACCTGTAACATGAGGTATGCTGCACCATTATATGTATCCCATACCATTTTTGATCAGTATACTGATTATTCAAGCTAGCAGGCTCATAGCACCCAAAGAAACCGGCTAGCTTATGTACACTTTGTAACGAAAACTATACCATGTTACCTGCTAAGGCAATGTATGTAAAATCTGCCTGAAATTATGTAACCAATCTCATAAGGAAAAGCGACCAGATGCCCCAGGGTTAGGTGTGCTATGCGCTATATAAATGTCAAAATAAAAAAATGCCTGTACACAAGTCAAAACTGTTGGCTTTGCCAGTGCTTGTTTTTAACAGGAATTCAAGGAAGAACACACAGAGTGCTTATAAATCGAGTAGCTGAAGTCAGAGCTGTTCAGACATTTTTATTATAGCAGGTTTACAGCTCCAATTAAATCATTCACACAATTAGACATACAACGCTAACAAAGAGACTGGAGGAATGCGTCATTAAAAGCTCTGCACGACAATGGGTGAAATCGTTCCTCACCAACTGAACCGAAAGAACACACCTACAGCCATTTACATCAAACACTAAAAAGATCGCCTGCGGTGTACCACAAGGATCACGCCTCTCTCTGCTTTTCCTCAACATCTACATGACCGGGGCACTGTTGAGCGGTGAATAGATGAGGACGTGAGCCTTCATCGCCCGCTGTGGCCACTGGAATCCTGCAGTCTAAATTCTGTTTCCGGATTAAATTGGCTGAGCTTTTTGCATCTGTGGTGAGCTGAACATCACCGCTATAAGTCACTCTGTCCCCGAGCGAAATCGGTGCAGGGATCCCCCCAACTGGCCACCCTATCAGAGCGGGTTGGGTACCATCTTGCGAAGTGACTGTTTTTGGCAGGCTGCGGGTGCAGCAAGTGGTGACAGAGGTCAACAAGACAAGGGTAAATCTGCTGGCTGGCACAGAGAGAGACCACTGTCGGCAAGCTCCTTTATGTGGAAGGGGATCGGCCTGCACAGCAGGGCCTGCTTACCCCGGTGGACGACCGAGAGCGTGAGGACTGGGATCGCAGCAATGTTCCCTACAGCACGAAGGAGGCGGGTGCCTCAGCGGCGGCGTACGCATAACAGAGGAGCACCACAAGCGAGTGCCGGTTGCAGCATTGGGCTGGGCACTGCAGCAGGACTGGCTCACCCTGCATGACAAAGCGGTGCGCAGGGACTGGGTCCGCAGCGGTGACCATCATCCCACGGAACGTGGCAGGAGCCAGAAATACAAACACACGGTAGGGGGCGGCGTGTGAGTGTGCTGGGTTATATTGCAGCCTGGACTGACGTGGGGGAAGGCCATACTGATTGTCCCTGCACTGCCAGACTATGCTGTTGTCTGCACCCTGGCAGTAGCTCTACGATCTCTGAGGACTGGGATGCCTGGTCCCAGGTGAAAAGACCGGACAAACGTTTACTGCTCCAGCTTGCAGAGCAAAGGACAGACAGGACAACTGTCCAGTCTGAGGACACAGGTGGTGGCGAGGGGACAGCCACCCTCTAGCAGTACAGCATAGGTGAAGGGCGGGAACCATCACCCTCAATCCTGGCCAGGGTAATTAGTCCCTTTTCCTTCTGACTCCTTCTTCAAATATCCTGCGGCATAGCCGCCTCTGACTATCCTAAAGAACCCCAGTCCCCGTCTGCTCAGCGTATTTGCTGCACATGCCCTATGCGGGCTCCAGGCTAAAATATTCACGGCAGCATTTCATCCACTAAGAGCGCTCTGTCTGTGGATTACACCACCTACTTCAACATACCCTGCAGCTCTAACCCTTCCTCCCGGACACAGCGCTTGCAGGCTTGGTCTCCCAAGTGGGGCTCCTACACAAGCAGGCAACGTCTGCAACGTCTGGACAGTGCTCCAATACCATATTTCCGGGAGGGCCACAGTAACCGGCGGACTTGAGCAGGGATATTGGCACCTGGTCGGTCTGCGGGCAGTTGGTGTGGACCCACTATGGCTGTGGAAAGAAGTGTACCCGCAGGGCCGATGATAGCAGCGCAGGCCGATGATAGCAGCGCAGGCAGCTAAGCTCAAGAGAACCATGGTCAAAAATAAAAACAAAAAATCTGGGGTACAAAGCAAAATGGACCAATTTACAGTGGGAGCGGCCAGCTGCTCAGCTGCCCACGGTCACAACGCAGGAGGCCACAGCGGTGGAGGAGAAAGCCGGCGACCCCCAGATCTCCCTCCGGGATGTAATGAAGGCTGTAAAGGACCCTGGAGCAACCATAGAAAACAAGGTGGAAGGCCTTACAGTGGAAGTGTTCTTCCTGCTCCAAGACCTACGGAACCTGGTAACAAGGGTTGGGGAAGCAGAACAACGCATCTCGAGCACCGACGACACTATCAAAAGGCTGGAGAAGCAGCTCGCAATGGTCACCCAAAAGCTTACGCATCTGGAAAACAGGGCGGAAGACAGTGAAGGCCCGGCCCGTCAGAACAACCTCTTCATCCTTGGGGTGCCCGAGAAGGAGGCAGGCCCTAGCATGGAGCTCTTCTTGGGAGATTGGCTGGCGGACCTGTTTGGCCCTAAAAAAAATCTCTAAATTCTTCTCCGTAGAAAGAGCGCACAACATCCCAACGGGCAGGCCCACGCCTAGGGGGCCTCCCCGGACAACTATAGCAAGGCTATTGAACTACCGAGATAGAGATGCCTTTACTACAGATGGCATGGGCCAAAGGCCCTATCAAGTACAACGGCCATCGGGTGGGCATTTTCCCAGACTATACCAGAGAAGTCCAGAAGGCATGTCAGTCATATACTCACTCAAAAGAAAGCTGCATTTGATGGGCATCAAATATGCCCTCTTTTTTTCCAGCCCAGCTCAAGGTCCAATATGGGGGATCCATCCATCTCTTCCACAGCCCGAAGGCGGCATGGGCCTGGCTGGAGAACCAGGTCTTATCAGGACCAGAAACCCAGCCTACAAGCGAGAAGCAGTGACATGAGCCAATGCAGGGCCGCCCACTGCGCACTGATGACATTCAAACGCCGGAACAGCTACTGGGACCGAGACCCCGCCTGAGACCGGGGGCAACAACTGAAGATGCAGCTGGAAGAGGAGCGACGGAGAGCTGAAGTACAATATTATTAGGTACTGGACATAGGTGGCCACAGGACCGGAGTGTGGTGGCTGGACCAGCGGAACCCCTGCAGATGTTTTGTGTTAGACTCAGCACCTGTTGGTGCAATTTTGGGTGACAGGTGCTTCAAGTTGGGGGGAAGTACGGGGTGGGGCCAGGGGGATCCTCAGGGTTAGTTGGGAAGGTTATCACTATGTTGGGAGGGATAGGGGGCAGTATACATAGTCAGGCTGGATGGCAGTGAAATGCTGGGAAGTTTGCAAATTGTTAGGAAAGATTTCCTTTTATGTATAATTGTCATCTGACCATCCTAGCCTGACCTTTGCCAGTGCAGCACAGCCTTCCGCTGCACTACGCTGGGTTTTCGCTCACTTTGTTTTGGGGAAAATGACATACCCCTAAAGACAGTCAGTACTGGGAGACTTTGTTTCCCTTAGTTCTTTTCGCTGTTGCACGTTTTTAGCAACATTGTACTAGTGCACAATGTACCTTACAGTACAGTGAGCTGGGGTCTTCCTTTTGTTTCCAAAGGCCCTAGACACCCTCAAAAGATTTTTTGGTAGATGTACACATGTGCCTTGGACAGAGCTGGTGGCAGCTTATACTTTCACATATTTTTAACCCTTTCCTACGGTGCAAACCACATTTACCGTGTTTAGCCCTGGATGTGGCCGAAATGGCCATGCCACTAGATTCTTTGTCCTGCCTTTTGGCCATCTTGCCCCTTTTCCTTACCCAGGTCGAGCAGACCCAGGAAACCCCTTATTTGGCCATGCAGAACCCCGTGCAAAGCAAAGCTTTCGCAGGCTTCTGTATGCCTTGTGTGTGTGCCTCCAGGATGTGGGCTGGACTGTCTAGTTCCATTACTCATCCTGGGTGCCAGACAGTCTGGTGTGCTAGGAATGACTGGGACGACCGTGGTCTGTGATTGGTCCATGTCTGGCATGCCTGTATGTGAGCGGATCTCCCATTGGGCCCTCGTCGTTTTGGCATGAAGGAGATTCTGGATAAGAAAACGCTCCAAACACCCATACCAGCTCGATCTCTTGAGTTCACAACGAACCTAGGATAGGATCCTAGCATCCTGAAACTTCGAAGCAGGGTCGAGGGACTGCTGGTGACCTGCTGGAAGGTTTGGCACCCTGAGCCCGCTGTTGTCCCGCAGGACCCCTTGTTTTTGATTGAACATAGAAGGTCTGCAAAGGTGCTTCGACCCATTTGAATAGTGGGACCAACTATTCACGGCACCTCCACCTTAACCTGAAAGCAAGCCTTCTCAGAAGTGTTCCTGGGCCAACCAGTAAACTGGGCATCTTGCATGGGACCTTTGCTCTGGAACCGCCACTGTCTCAAGTTGACACTTGAGACTTTGCAGATCACAAGCACCGCGTACAAGGCACTCTCCAGCAGAGTTTCGTACACCTAAGCGCCCTAGGTCTGGAATTAGGAGAGTACGGCTGAACCCGAGTGCACACGGTCACAGTGTCACCCAGCCATGGTGACGAACTTCAAGGGTGCACTACTGCTGTGCCTCCCTGTGCCCTGAGATGAGCTGCAGTGAAATCAAGTTGACCCCTGCACCAGCAGAGGGGAGATCGCCACTGTTCCACCAGTGAATCCTCCCTGGAACTCAGCCCCTGAAAGCCGCAGGACCGCACAATTGCTGCATTTGAACCCGCAACCGAAGTGGACTCGACTGCCGAAGTTTGGTCCGGAGTGTGCCTAGGGTCAGTGAGTACTTGCAACCCTTACCGGTGGTCCCTGGTGCATCCATCCATTTTTACGCACGAGTGTCCACTGAGGGCCACTCACCTTTCTCCAGGTAGCTTGTGCTACTGTCCTATACCCAACTCTTGGAACCTGTTCTGCCCTCTTAGGGAGACCCTCCTTAATAGTGGGAACTTATTCTTCACTTCCTCACCCACCTTCCTGAGTCACTACTGCCCCTGCAAGAGACCCTGTTTTCGCTCTGCCGCACGATCACTTGTGTCTACACTGAAAGTACTTTTTTAGCGCTAGGCTCCACTTTTCTTAGGGATTGGACTGCCTCTTAGGTAGGGTTTGATAAGTGGAGGACTTCCTAGAGTATATTCACACTGTATGCTCCCTTTCTTTACAGATTGTGGACCCTTACTGTGTGCCATTCCTGTAGGTAACTGTAACTGTATATATGTTTTATAGTAGTGTTGTGTTGGTTTAAGTATTACTGTTGATCTTTGATTGCGTTTAATTTTAAAGGCCTTTAATACATATATATTTTTTTTTTGTGTTTGTTCCAAAATGGAACTTTACAAAATTGCGTTCCTTTATTTCCGCAAGTCCTCAGGGGCCTATGCCCAGGGTTTTCAGTGTTTCTTGGATGATCTTCACTAAGGCGATTTGCCACGTTGTTCGATCTCCTCCAATCAGTCTTAGCCACCATTGGTCCGCGTCAAAGTGTTCATTTGCGAGTAGGTGGTCAAGGTAAGCTGATCTTATCGCTTGGTTTTTTGGGCAGACCATTAGTAGATGTCGAATTGTTTCCTTTTCGGCGCCACAGAATCGGCATTCGCTTGTTTCTGAGATACCTCGAATGTGGCGAATCTCGTTTGTTTCGATTAAGTTCAGTCTTATCCTGAGTAGGTAGTTTCTGGAAACCCTGTTAGGGATTTTTTTGATGTACCTCTGGAGTTCATTTACTTTGCACTGGGTATGAGGAAGATGGGTTAGAAGTTTGTTTGCTGTGGCATCTGCTATGGTGATTGACCAGTCCAGATTTTTAAGTTTTTCGGTCACTCTGACCGGGTTTGATGTCAGGTCAGCTTCTGTACAAGCTACTGAATCCAGTAAAACTAGATTTTCGGTTTTCCATTTTGTCAGCATTTTCACTGTGTCCATTTTCATCTCCTCGCCAATCATTGTGTAGATGTTTGTTTATCTTGGGCGATGCACTTGCGATAAAGCAGGACCAAGTTGATATTTACTGTGCCTGCTAAAGAGAGGAGGCTCAATTCTCATCGAATCGCTGGCATTGAGGTTGAATTTGGCAAGCACAACAAACACTTTTCTCCAAAAATGCCCTTCCAGCTTTGTCCGGAGTTTTTTTGTAATTTGGGGCATTGCTTTGGCTCCGTATGTAATTGATGGTACTACTTTTTTCTTATAGAATTCAATTACCGGGATTGTTGAGAGTTTTCCGAATTTGAGGTCTATGGCTTTGCCTTGTGCTGCTAGTTTTCTGATTTTTATTTTCAGCCTTTCTTGCATTGCACTTTCTGTGCGGGAACTGTCGAGGGTCACGCCCAGGTACTTGAACTCTTTTGTTCTTTCAATCTCTGTATCTTCTAGATACCATTTGAATTTGTCCGATCTTTTCGATGCCGATTCTAGAACTAGTATTTTTGTTTTTTCTTTGTTGATTTGCAGATTGTTTTTCACTGTATAGTGTAACAGATTTGTCAGTTGTCTCTGTAGGCCTATTTGGGTCTGGTCGAACAGAGCGAGGTCGTCGGCGTACATAAGGTGGCTAATTTGTACCTTGGCCAGTTTTGGCGGAAAGGTTTTTGTAAGATCTTCTGTTGCACTGTAGTCGCCCATATATGCGAGAAATAACTCCGGAGCGAGAGGACAACCTTGTTTGACCCCCTTACTTGTGGGGATTTCTGCTGAAACTTGACCTTGTGGGGTTAATCGTACTCTGAGAGTGGTGTTTGTATGCAGGGCCTTCAATGGTAGAAGGATCTCCTTTGGACATTGCCATCCTTCAAGTTTTGACCAAAGTCGTGACTTGTCTACCAGGTCAAAGGCCTGGGAAAGGTCAACGAAGGCCACAAAAGATCTTGGTTTTCCTTCAAGGACCTTGCTTTTTAAAATGCTGATGACCAGGATGTTCGCTGCTGTGCCAACATTTTTTTTGAAGCCAGTTTGGAATTGGTCGTGGCATGGTGCAAGTTTGGTCCAAGTTTGCAGCCTTTTCAACAGTAAGGCTCCGAAGACCTTTCCAATGCAGTCTACGAGGGCGACTGGCCGAAAATTCGTGGGGTCACACACATCCCCCTTTTTGTAGATCGGAACGATGGTTGCCTTGGTCCAGGATGGAGGAATGGATTTAGATTTTGCACATCTCATGAAGGTCTTTTTTAGTAGTTTTGACCACTCAGCCGGATTTTTTTTAAGGTCCATATTGGAAATCCCATCCGGGCCAACCGCTCGTGAGTTTTTTAGTTTTTTTAGAGTCTCGAAGATTTCTTCTTGGTCATCGAAACATAACCACTCGAGGGGTCATTTTCTCTAGGCTCACCATCCTCCTTTGTTGCAGATTCCAAAGAGCTTTGAAAAGTGGTCGATCCATTTCTGCTCCCCAATTGAATTGATGATGGAGTTTTTTTTGTTGATAATGTCGTGGTTTTTATGAGGGACCAAAATTCTCTTGTTTTGTTGCCGCAATGCAAATCGCCTTCAGTACTTTCTCCGAATCTTGTTGGTAGAGATTTGTGCGGTGGTTCTTGACCCAATTTCTGTAGTTTCTTGAGGCTTCTGCTAGTTTTGACGCCTGGTCGCTCGACTGTGTTTGCTTCAGTTGCCTCTTGATTTTTTCGAAATTCACGTCTTTTTTGGGCTAACTGGGCATCATAGTTATGTTTATGGCTGGTGTCGGTAGTTTGGCCTGACTTTTTGTAGAGAATGCCACAAGCAGAGGCACATAGTCAGGATCTGGGTTTTCTTCCGACGTACCCCCTTCGGAATATCTTTGTGTGAGCTTCCTTACTGCCGATGTTGAGAGTTTTAGCTGATTTCCCTGGTTATTTACTTCAATGCCAAGTGATTCGTCGCTGGTTCTGCTGAAGTTGGTTGACCACGTTGTTATTAATTGGTTGTGGTCACTGTTTGTTGTCTTGCGCACCTTGAAGGTTGTTACGGTGTCCAAAAAGGGACGGGAGACGTAGGTGTAGTCAATTGTTGCTCGCGACACTCCCTGTTCCCAGGTCGGCAAACGGTCTTTCTCTGAAAAGACCGTGTTGAGGTTTAACATATGCCGTGAGGTCATCATTTTGCACCAAAGCTTTCCTCTTTGAGTTGCTTTAGTCGAATCAGAGTTTTTTCCCTCTTTTAAGCCGGGGCTTTTGAGGGAGGTGTTGAGGTCTCCACAGATTATGAAGGACGAGACTTGGCGATTTGACTGAATTTCATCGATTATTTCTTCCATCATGTGGGTGAAGTTTTGTGCGTCTAAAGCTGCCGGATTCCAGTAGGTATTCAAGATCGCTATTTTTGAACTTGGCGTCCTTTCACAGCCTTCAAGATTGATGAGTACTGCCAGTATGGATTGGTTTGACAGCAAGGTTTCTTCCATTTTTAAACCTACACCATTTTTGCATGCCATGAGTAATCCGGATGATGGACGGCCTAAAAGGCCTTTTTTGCAGGTGCCAGGACTACGTCTAGCCGTCCAGGATCGGTTTGTCGACGAGCCATGTTTCTTGAAGACAAATTACGTCGAATGATGCCAAATCGGCGTCGTTTCGAGTCGTCAAGTGGGTGTGTCCACAAGTGTTCCAGGAGCAAAGTGTTAGATCTGTGGGGAATTTGTCGGCTTGCAAGGTGTCTTTCTCGGCGCTCTGCCAACCTTCGAGTTGCTATTTATTCAAGTTTTTTGCGAGTACTTTTGGCAGCCAGGACCAGATTCCCTGCGGGTTGTCATTTAGTTGTTGGGTTACTGGTTGTTTTTTAGGGGGTAAGTTGCTTGTTTGCAGCGCCTTAGGCGTACCTTTTTTTGACAGCTCGTTATTCGCTGAATTCCTTTGGTTATTTTGAGAGTTTAGGTCCCTGTTTGTCCCGCTTCTTGGGTTCCTTTCGGTTCTTCTTCCAAGGTCCGCCTGCTCCTGGGACGGTTTCTGAGTGACCGGGTGGTCCTTTAGCCTGTTACTCGCAGTGTCTTTGCTTTTTGACATCCTTAGGTCGTTTTCCTGGGATTCTCTCTGTTCTTTAGGTTTCGTCAGGTTTCCGAGCACCTTAAAGCCAAGTTTAGATAAGTCCTCTGCTTCGTTGGTTATTAGCATCTGTATTTTCTTTGAAGGGATGTGCAAGATTGTTTTTGCTCTATGGTTAGAATGATAAGGATCCACTAGTTTCGGGTCCTCTGATTTAATCTGGCGAAGTGCTGGGATGAAGCCAAAGAGGTTTAGCACACCTTTTCTGTTAAGAATTATTTCGTCACGATTTTCTGACCGTTGCTCTATTTTTAGAGTCCAAATGGATATTTTGGTGGGATGGCGTCGGTCATGGTGTTTTTCAGTTTTTGATTTGTAGTGGGGTCTCACTGACGGCTCGTTTTCTTGAGATCGGTGATCCTTTGAGCTCTTTTTATTTGATTCACGTCGAGAATCGTCTCTGCTTGATTTTCTGTCTCTTTCTCTGTGTTTATGTCGGTTCTCCAGTTTTGGGGTTTCTTGGTGCAGAGATGGGGGCTCAGATTTTGAGGTGAATGAGTCTTTTCTTTGGCTAGTTTTGTTTTGGTTTGGTCTTGAAGTGTGGTGAAGATTGTTTCTTTGTTCTTCCATTGTATAGAATGGAGGGCTCTTTTGCTGATACAGTGGACTACTCCTATTTTCCCTTTTCTCAACTTGGTAATTTTCAGTTTGCGAACTACTTGTCAGGACCTTTTCCAGATGTTCGCTGATGTTCATTAGTTGGTCCTCGTCCAGGAAGTCTTCTACAGTTCTTGGCGAGCATTTAGTTTCTGAGTCATTTGTGATCTTAAAAACGAGAGGAGGGGGTCCTGAGGAATGGAGGGGCTACCCTTTAAGGGATGGATCTTCTTTGCCTTCTGGAGTGTGGGCCTAGGTTCCAATGTGTCAGTTTTCCCTGTCGATGTTCCATGTTGTAGGCAGAAGATCGGGTAAGCCTGATCTTTGTTGTTTGGTTCAATTGGATTTCCGTTTTGACTTGGAGATGGTTCTTTTTCGGTGTGTTCGATTCGCTGTTTGGGCGGTCTGCATGATGTTTCTTCACTAATATGTATGATTTCACTTTGATCGTAGTTGACCGCGCCATTTTTAGTTGTAGTACCCGAAAATACAAATTGAGAGGGTCTTTGTAGGGCATCAGTTTGTGTGTGCACACAAGAGCTCTTAGGCTTGGGTTCCATTACTGACATTTTGGTTGCTTCTGAGCTTGTATAGGTAAGGTTAGAGAAGTCTTTGCTTGCTTTTATAGAGTTTTCTTTCGCGGTAATGAAGCCTTCGATGAAGATTAGCTTTGTGTGGAGCATAGCGATTAGCGTGGTGTGATCTTTTAATGTCTCGTTTAGGGACTCTTAGAGTTTCCCGAATGGCGATAGGCCTATCGTTGTGGCCGACATTATTGTCGTTAAGTCTGTTTTTTTTTTGTTAGGGGTTTCTTTCTGCGCTTCCAATAGGCCTGATTGGTTTCTGTTGGGAGCCTCACAGTCGCAGTCTTGGGTAACCCTCGGCTCCTGGTGATGGTTCGATGTTCGGAGTTCGCGTGTGAAGTGAGGGAGAGAAGATCTTCTTGCCGAACTTTGTCCGCCATAGAGCAGCCATTCTGATTCTCCGGATATTCTTGGGTGTTGGGATCTTGAGGGTTTGGTTTTCAGGAAGACTTCCGGGTGGTCCGGCGCGGATGTTGTTTGGCTTCCTCGCCTGCCTGTCTCCAGGCTTTTGTCTGCTTTCTTGGGTTCGAGGATGCAGGGTGGGACTGCCTCTACGTCTCCTAAGTCTTTAGTTGGTGAAGATTCAGAGGGTCGATTTGTGGTTGGAGGCCCCGATGGTAGGGGCGGTTTGTCCGCCCCCGTTGCTGTATTCAATTCGGCTTGTGCGGGCTCAGCTGCCAAGGTTATAGGAGAGTTGTCTTTTGTAGTGTTTAGAGCCCTGCTGGCTGTGAATATTGGGGCAGTCTTTCTTGTCTTCACTGCTGGTTGCAGGTCCAACAGGGCCTTGAGTATTTCATCATCTGTTAGTTCCGTGAGGACCTCGTGTTTTCTTTGGCCCTGTCTGGCAAACAGTTCCTTTAAGGAGTTGCATATCATAGTTTTGGGGATGAATTCCACTGGTACTTTTTGCTGTGTCTTCTTAGTTTGGACAAGTCTTCTTGGGGTTTTTTGTCCTGTTTTTTTAGCAATTTTTTTGTGTTGGTCAGTTCGCCCTTTGAAATTTGGCCGCTGGTTTTTTTCTTTGTCTGAGGGCTTGATTTGGGATCATAGATGTATTCCCATTCTTCAGCGTTCTCAGGGGAAACAGTTATTTCTCCGGCTGTCGTTTCATTTTCTTCGGGATGTTCTGCAGTTCCACTAGTCTCCTCCGGGGGAGCCAGCAGATCTGCGCTGGATTCAGAATCACTCAGGTGCGAGCCGCCCGCTGGTTCCGTGGATGGGTGGAGTAGTGAGCAGGAGGCTCTGGCGGGCTTGAGGCCGCCCGCGTGTATCAGGGCGCGAGTCTCCGTGGCCAAGTCCGCTAAAGCTGCCACGCCATTTCGCCCTTGTGGGTCTTCCACCCTTGGAGTCGGGGAGTGCTTCCCAGCCTGGGTTGCGGCATGGGACGGCGATCCTGCTCGTCCGCTTGGAATCCTCTGTTCCAGGCAGACGTCCACGGTAAGAGCCCGTTCTTGTAGAGCGCAGCCGTTTGTTTGTTTTGTGGCTTTTGCCTGCCTTTCTGCCGCCGCTTCCTGACCAAGCCTGTGCTCCTATGGAGGCAAAACCGTCGTGGTCGGTCCTTTGGCCGGCCAGTCGGGGCAGCCTGTGTCACAGGGCATGGGCTGGTAGGTCGAGGCGAGTTCCTCGTGTGCGTCGTTTGCGGTGGCGTTTTCCTTGTTTTCAGAATGACATTTTGCTATAGCTTCCGTCTCATTGACCTTTCTTTTGCTTGAAGCTTTTTGTATTTTTGAAGATTCAGACAGTGGGGAATGAGAGTTCGCCCCAGGTTGATCGCTCCTCTTTGGGGATTTCTGGCTGGTTGTTGCCGCTTTTCTGGGGTGCTATGATCCTGTTGATGTATCATTTAGGTCGCTGCCCGTCAAGATGGTGTTCATGGGTAGCAGAGCTTGTTGTCTCAGTTTGACCGGGTGTTTAGAGGAAAACGGTAGGGTAGCGGGCGGTTGGAGTTGCCGTGAACTTCTGAGGCGCATTGTTTCTGGCGATGTTGGGGCTTTGCTGGTGCCGGAGGTCAGGGGCGGTTGCCATGCCTCTGCCAGTCCTGTCAGGGACTGCAGAGACTGCAACTGACTCTGCTCAGACTCCGCGACCGCTCCGCGGTGTAGCTGGGTAATTGTATCCACCCAGGTAGTAGAGAGCAAGAACAGACTCGGAGAGCAGGAGAAAGGGTCCGACCTGCAGAGACTGCAACTGACTCTGCTCAGACTCCGCATATATATGTATATATGTATTTTTGATATACACCTGACTGAGAGTAATTTGTAATGTCCTTTTCTGTGTGTGCTCATTGTGGGCTTTCGATCACCTTCACCCCTCCTGAGACCTAGTCGTGACCGCCGCCAATGCTACATTGATTGGTCTGGCTTGTCCAGAAGGTTACCATGTTCCAAGAAACTAGGCTGGCCTTCTGAACCTCTGCCCACCAGGACAGAGTTCAGAAATCCATCTTAAATGAAAAGCAGGAGAGCAATGCAGCAGGGGGTGTGAGGGGTTGGTGGTGAACAAGGTGGCGGAGGACTCTCTGCTCGGGTGCATCCCACAAGGTTCTTGGCGGGATAATGGCTGAAGGGGTAATCTCCTTGTTGACATGGAATGTCAACGGACTGGGCTCCAGAATCAAGAGCTGCCTGGTACTCCAGTTTTTGAACAGACACTCCCTGGACATAGTGCTACTGACCGAAATTCACCTGGTGGGGGGAATGTAAACTGTTCAGAAGGACGAACTGCAATAAGGCATACCACGCTGGCTTCTCAAGGGGAGCGAGAGGGATGTTGATTCTGATCTACAAGCAAATCCCCTTTCATCTCAGAGAAGTTAGATCTGACCCCAGGGGTAGATATGTATTAATCAAAGGGGAGCTGTAGGGAGCTATATGGGGTTGGTAGACATCTACGCCCTGCCCCCACTCACACTAGAACTCCCGAATGACCTGCAGGGCCTGCTACTCCTGGATTCGGCAGACAATTGGGTAATCAGGGGGAACTTCAATGAGGCCATGGACCTGAGGGAAGAGCGTACACACCTGGGACATAGGAACCCACCCCTCACCACTAAATTATATTCCTTCAATTTAGGGCTAGGCCTGGTAGATGCCTGGCAGCTACATCAATCAGAGGCGGTTTACTCTTTTTTCTCAAACGCCCATGGCTCCATGTCCCGCATTTACTACTTCTTTCTCACTCACAGACCTCATACAGGCTTGTCTCTGTCAAATATCTGGCCAGGGGGATCCCAGACCACTCTCCATTTCTTATAGAACTCAAAAAGGGCCGAACCAAACCAGCAGCAATGTGGAGGTTGACCACATACCACTTAGGCGACCCAGAGGTAATGGAGGGGCTGGCTTGGAAGACCTCTGAGTACTCCACTGAAAACGAGGGATCCATGGACAGCCCAGTCATGCTCTGGGAGAGTTTCAAGGCAGTGTTACATGGGGGAGGCAATGTCACTGACAGCAGCCACACGAAAGCAACATACTCAGGAAATTGAGGAGGCAGAAACTCGAGCGCTGCAACTGGAGGAAGAATTCCTCACTTTCAGCACCCGGGCCTCACGGGAGGCCGTGGTAACGCAGCGCAAGAGGCTCTAAGGAATGTAGCCCTGGACAATTCAAGGCAGACACACAGGGCAATGCGGAGCCAAGTCCACTAATCTAGGGATAAGGCTGGGAAAACACTGGCATGGCTGGAGAGGTGGAGGGGCGAAGGGACAGATATGGGCAATACAGAACCCGAATTGCACAAGAGTGACCGAGGATGGGGAAATCACGGGGCATCTGCATCCTTCTATAAGGAGCTATACAGCACCCTGAAGGATCAGACCAGACCGACGACCTGAGGTTTCATCGGTTCCACAGAACTTCCCTGCCTCACGGTGCACCAGAAAGTAGGACCAGAGGCGGACATGACGGAAATGGATGTGGCGGTTACGCTCCTGCAGCTACAGTCAGGCAAAACGCTGGGGCCTAACGGCTTCTCAGCCGAGATCCGGAAGCAGCTCCGAGATAACGTCACAGGACCTATTCAGGCAGTGTAAAGTCGATGGGATTCTCCTCCCGGATCTGAGGAAGGTGCTCCTCATATCGGCTGATTTCGCCGCTTAACGACGAGGCCAAAGTGCTGGCACGGGTCTTAACCAACCACCTTCTAGGCATCATGGATACTTTGGTGCACCCAGACCAGCGTGGGTTCACGCAAATGAACATCCGTAGAGCACAGATGGCGATAGACCAGAGAGCACAGCTACAAACATCAGCAGCACTCCTGCCCATTGACTTTGAAAAAGCTTTTGATACTGTAAAATGGGAGGTGCTTTGGGAAATCATGGGTCGCATGGGGTTCGGGGAGGGCTCCCTCAGGTGGATTTGCCTGTTATATGCAGCCCCTGAGGCTTCGGTCAAGGTTAATGGGGTTCTATCAGCAGGGTTCACCCTCGAGCGTGGCAAGAGGCAGGGATGACCCCTATCCCTCCTGCTGTTAATCTTGCCCATGGAGCCATTGGCGATCAGACTCCGAAATGACACGAGCTGGGTAGGCTTCCGCTGGCCCTGTGAGTGGGGGGTGGGGGGCCCAGACCGGATCTCTTTATATGCGGACAATCTTTTGTTTTATATGGGCGAACAAGCGATATCCTGTCAAGCAGTAATTAATCTACTGGAGGAAGAAAAGGCCTATAGTGGGCTCAAAGTTAACCAGCAGAAGTTGGGGCTCTTCCCACTAGTTGAGGGAGCAGGGGATATCCCCCCGGACTGCTCCTTCCCATTTCCGGTCTCAGGATTCAAATACTTGGGCATACATCTGAGTCCCTCCCCAGAGGTTTATGTTAGACTCAATCTCACCCCGCGAAAGGACCGATTCTCATCCGATGTGGCCCACTGGCAAACACTCCCACTGTCATTAATGGGCAAGGCAGCGCTCTTCAAGATGCTGGTTCTCTATAGATTTTTGTATGTACTACAAAACGCCCCTGTGGCAATTCCTAGATGTACCTTTGACAAAATCAAAACCTCTCTGAGGGGCCTTCTGTGGGGGGAAAGCAACCACGCATAGCACATTAAGACATTCCGATGCAGCATGGAAGCGCCCACAAGGCCCGGCGATAAATATGTTGCGCGCGGATGTCCGTAGGTGGGGTAATGATGGAATTGACAATTTTGCAGAAGGCAGAAACTGAGATGGAAGGGGAGGGAGTGACGATACACCGTGAAGGGTGGCTAATCAGGCACGGAGAGGGGGGGAGAGGGAAATAGTAATGATGAGAACCAGGGGAACTGCAGTGGAGCCACCCGGCTTTCAGGGACACTACAGACCACGAAGGATTGTCTGCCGTCAACCATGGAATATTTGGACAGGCCTGGGTGGCATAACCTGGATACTTGAATGTGGAGCGAGGGGGGAGGGTGAAGTGAGTTATCTTCGGGGAATTGATTATGGTTATGTTTAAACATTTTTTAATAAAAAGTGTTTTTTTTAAAAAGACACTCCGATGCTCGGTGTGGGAGGGTGGTCTAGGGATCCCCTGTCTCTGGCGGTATTAATGGGTGGCACAAACGGGCATGGTTAATGATTGGCTACATGGGGATCAAAGACACTTGCATGTGGTGCTAGAGAGATGATGGATGGGAGGGAAACCGCCCAAACAGATTCTATACAGGGATGGGTCGGCGGACGTGGCCCTCCCCCGGATTAACAAACTTACCAGACAGGCGTGGAGGGAGGCACACTAAGACATGGGGTGGGGGAAGAGGCCTAGCCTAGACCACCCTCTATGGAATAACAGACTTCTTCTGGAGCTTAAGAAAATGGGGCATTTCAAACAATTGGATGACCTGGGCGTAAGAGATCTCGCTGACGTGGTACAAGGGGGGCCCTCCTCCAATTCATGAAATTGCAAGACTAATTTGGGATTCTGGGGGAAGGACTATTATAAATACATACCGCTTTCCCATGCAATAAGATCCCAATTTCCTGCCCTGGAGGAGGTACCTGCATGCTTACAATTAGAAGCAAATGTCTTTCCGCAGCGCATAAAAAAGAAGGTGTTATGTATTCACACCCATGACACCTTTCAGATCATATTTGTGTTCTCAGGCGCTCTCGCTTTGTATCCCGTCCAAGATGGCGCCCAGACCTTTATACCTCTTGCCCCTGAAGCCTGCTGCAGTGAAACTGGTCTGATCCATCCACCAGGGAATCATCGCTGTATCTTCGTCGCTGAAAGCTGCAGAACCGACAAATTGCTGCACTTGAACCTGCAACCGAAGTGGACTCAACTGCCGAAGTTTGGTCCGGAGTGCGCCGGGGGTCGGTAAGTAATCACAACCCTAACCGGTGGTCCCTAGTGCCTCATCCATTTTAACGCACAAGTGGCCCCTGGGGGCCCCTCTCCTTTCCACTGCTAGTGCGAACTAGAGAACTATTCCCAACTCTTGGTATCAACTCTGCCGTCAAGTGGAGATCCTCTTCGAATAGTGGGAACCTATTCTTCATCGCCTCACCCACCTTCCTGAGCCGCTACAGACCCTTGAAGAGACCCCGTTTTGCCCATTTGAACTACAGCGTGCGCAAGCATTGCATGTACATTTGAGCATTAGGCTCCACTCTTCTTAGGGATTGGACTGCCTCTTAGTTATGAGTGTGTTGGATGCAGAAGGGACTGAAGACTATTTATACTGCCTGTTTCCTTCCCCTTTTAGGTTGTCAACCCATTTCGTGCATTAACCCTTTAGACCCCATTGGTCTTGTACATATGTATTTAGATAGGATTGTGTTGGCTTAATAATATTACTGTGATTTGATTTGTGTATTGAAACTAAAAGGCCTTGAAATAAATGTATTTGTATTTTTAATATATCTACACCTGACTGGGAGTGATTTGTAAGTGTTCTTTACTCTGTGTGCTCATTGAGGTCTTTCAGTCACCCTCACCCCTCCTGAGACCTAGTGTTGACCGCCGCCAAGCTACCTTGATTGGTCTGGCTTGTCCAGAAGGTTACCCTGTTCTAAGAAACTAGGCTGGCCTCCTGAACCTCTGCCCACCAGGTTAGAGTTCAGAAATCCATCTTAACAAATTGGTGTACAGCTGTGGGATATGACTGAAGGTATCCAGTGTTGCACACTAATGAACTCATTTCAAGTTATTCCTACCCAGGACACATAGTAACCTTGTAGTGATAACTGTAAAGGCCATAGACCTATCTAATATAATGGAAACAAGCACCTTTATAACCTTAAATGCTTGTAGATCAGAAACATTGAGAATGATGTGTACTGGGAGAGGTTTACCTGCTCAGGGTACAACATTGGAAATGATTCAGAAAATCATGGAATGGCATGAGTTACAACTCAGTGCCATAGCCTCTGGTGAGACAGCAGAAGGAGGTGGAGCAGCTTCCACTGGCAGAACTGACAGTTCTGTCTCTGCCCTCATCAGTGGTGCCCTTGATGACAGTGAAGATGCTATGTCTAGTGTTTCCTCTGCAAGCTCTGATGCCGAGGCCATGCTGGAATTCAAGAAGCAAGAGATGCTGTTTAAGCAGAGGGAGTTTGAATTTCCCATGGCTAAACTGAAGATAGAGCAGGCAGAAAAACAGAAAGACAGGGATCACCAGTTGGAACTGGCCAAGCTTCAAGTTTCACCAGGATCCAGAGGATTTGGACATGGGTGTGGGTCCTCCTCTCATCCCAAATTTCCTAAAGATCTGCTCAATGTGTATGATGAAAAGAATGACATTATGGACTGGTTCAATGCATTTGAGTATGCATGTGAAGTTCAAGAGGTTGTAAACGCTGATAGGACTGCATGGTTGCTCAGCAGAGTACCCCATTCTGGCTGCAGTGCTATTATGGAAATGTCAAAAGCTGAAAGAGTAGATTTTGCAATGTTGAAGCAAAATCTCATTTTAAAGTTTGGAAAGACTCCTGCCCAATACTTGAAAAGGTTTAGAAAGTAGACAAAGAAAGAAAGAAGTACTTGCGTGTCATATGTGACTGATTCTTTGAAAAACTTGACTGGCTGGGTTGAAGGCTATAAAGTCGCGACCTTTGAGGGTATGATATGTCTTGTCATGCTTGAACCTATTTTTGCATCTTGTTCCCCTGAGCTTAAGCAGCATTTGGCAGATTCAAAGGAGTTAGATCCTAAGAAGCTGGCCATTGCAGCAGATTTGCGGGTGTCACATAGCGTGTCCCATAAGGACAAGACTCATCCTGGTAAGCAGGAGAAGGAGAAAAAGTCCAAAGATAAGGAGGGTGGGGGACCTGATAAAACTTCCTCCCGGCTGAATTTAGAAGCGTGCCCAATAGCTTATATATGTGCCCAATATACTCTATGTGAAAATTGAATTTGGAAATGTGCCCAATAACCTCTCTGGGAAAGTTGAATTTAGAAGCGTGCCCAATAGCCTCTCCATGAAAGTTGAATTTAGAAGTGCGCCCAATAGCCTCCCTGTGAAAGTTGAATTTAGAAGCGCTCCCAATAGCTCATATGTGAAAGTTGAATTTAGAAGTATGCCCAATAGCCTCTCAGAGAAAGTTGAATTTAGAAGCGTGCCCAATAGCTTATATGTGAAAGTTGAATCTAGAAGTGCATCTAGAAGTTGAATTTAGAAGTGCGCCCAATAGCCTCTCTGCGAAAGTTGAATTTAGAAGTGTGCCCAATATCCTATTAGTCTAATAGAGTGCCCGGCTGAACTGACCAATCTCCCTAATAACCACTCTGTGCAAAGTTGATTTAGAATTATGCCTAATACCCTCCCTTTATAAAGTTGAATTGATAAAGTGCCTAGCACCACGTATTTAGTATGGTTCGGACTGCAGGGAACGTTTGAAAGAACATATAACCCATCATACGCTTACCCTCTTCTTTACACCACCACTCAACTAGAACACAGAGATACTATGACACCATTCGGTATTACTGTTCTCATACTAACATCTGCCACAAATTCCACATCATTCTAAGTAAACACTGCTGGTTACACACCCCCCAGCCAGGCGTTCTCCTCAGGCCTAACGCAGCCACATTCGGTCTGGATAAATCCTGCCAGAACGAACACATACTTCTGATCTCTCAACCACCACACCTACCGCTAAGAAGCAGCTATTAAAGGAATACCGCACCAGCTGCACACATATCCGGTGCTCACACACACCTTTGACTCTCGCTACTCTATCTACTGATCCGAACTTCTGTTCCCAAGGGCGTTCAACCTACCAGCGCCTTCAGACCATACCAATGGTATATAAGGCGCTATATAAATGCAAAATAACATAACATAACATAACAGAAGGGCCACAAAAAGAAAAATAATGGTAAGTCACAAGAGAACACACAGGGTAGTGGAGGTTATCCCCAAAACAGAACTCTGGTTAAAGTAAGCCTCCCTATGTCAACAGATCCATTGGATCTTGTGTGGCTTGTGGAGTAGGTGACCATGTGAAGGGGGACCCCAGATGAAAGGTCAAATACTTGGGGGTCCACTCTGCTAATCTCCCCTTCTCCTCCTATGAGGAAGAAGAGATTACAGGGGCATCCTTCTCCTCAGATTCCTTCACCAGTGCGATAGATTCTGAGGTAGCTTTAGTTTCCCTGGGTTCCTGGGAGCCTAAAGTCTCAGAGGCTTATGCTAGGATTCCTGATAATACCAAGCACTACTTTAAGGACAGTGTGCTGATTAATGGAGTAGATACTCCTGCTCTTAGAGATAGTGGGTGCAGCAGAACTGTAGTGGATTCTACATTGGTAGACCCAGAGAAAGTTGCCAGAGCTCCTCTGATGCCCACTAAGTTGGCTCATGGCCCACCTCTCCAGTTCCCAGTTACACCTGTAAACCTTACTATAAATGGTACAGTAGTCAGGATTCAAGTGAGCATTCAGAGAGATTCCCCAGGGAAGGTCTTGCTGGGAAATGATCTCAGAGCTTTAGGCCTTGTGGGAGATACAGCAGAAAGACCCTGCACAAGGTCTCAAACAAGGGCAGCACTGGCCAAGACCACTGCCATGCCCAAGCCAAAGGGGGAACCCAAGGCTAAAGGAGTCAAGAAAGACAAAAGAGGGAAAGAGAATATTCCCCCTAACTCACCTACCACTGAGGTGGAGGTAGTTGATCAAACACCCGGACCTGATGAGGTAGAGGTGTTACCTGAAGTAATTGATCCAAATGACCATCCTGAACTAAAAGACCTATTAGTAGAAGATGGACTTGACAGGGATGAATTCAGTAAGGGCCAATGTGAGTGGAAGGACTAAGAAGACAGGCCTGCTCCCAGCTTGAGGGTGAACCTCCTGGGAAGCATAGCATTTATTGGGATGGTGGGCTCCTCTACAGTGAGCCTACAGAGTCTACAGAAAGCGACCATAGGAGGTTGGTGGTTCCCCTTGCTGTAAGACCCTTCCTCCTGCAGCTGGCGCATGAAGTTCCCCTTGCTGGTCACCTTTGTATCAAGAGAACCAAGCAAAGGTTATCCACGCATTTCTACTGGGCAAAGATGAGGGTGCAAGTAGAAAGTCACTGCAGGAGTTGTGCCACCTGCCAGTCATCTGGTAAGAGTGGATCAACAATCCAAACTCCACTGGTACCACTCCCAGTTGTGGGGGGTACCATTTGAGAGGGTAGGGATCGACATTGTTGGTCCTCCTGACCTCCAAACATCCTCAGGCAATAGATGTATCCTGGTACTGGTCGACCATGCTACCAGGTCTCCCATTGAAGACTGTGACTGCCAAGTCAGTTGCAAAAGCTTTACTTGGCATATTTACTAGGGGTGGCTTCCCTAAAGAAGTTGTGTCTGATAGGGACAGCAACCTTATGTCAAAGTATATGCAGGCCATGTGGAAGGAATTTGGCGTCACCTATAAATTTTAATCTGCATATCACCCACAAACCAATGGTCTAGTTGAAAGGTTTAACAGAACCTTAAAAAGCATGATTGGGCTCTGTGAGAACCTCAAAGAAGAAAATGGGATCTTTTGTTACCATGCTTAGTGTTTTCCTACAGAGAGGTACCATAGGAGGGTGTTGTCTTCAGCCCCTTCTGTGTGCTCATTGCGGTCTTTCAGTCACCCTCAACCCTCCTGAGACCTAGTCTTGACTGCCGCCAAGCTACCTTGATTGATCTGGTTGTCCAGAAGGTTACCCGGTTCAAAGAAACTAGGCTGGCCTCCTGAGCCTCTGCCCACCAGAGGAACCGAGATAGTTATCGCAGACCTGTTGTCACGGAATGGACGCAACAGCATGGAGGAGGGTCCACACGGAAGTATGTTCCCTACTACTACCTTTGTGTTCACTGTAGAGACTTGGCTTCAGCAACTACAAAGGGATACTACCAGTGAACCCCCAGCAGAAGAGCTCAAGAGTATGCTCACCTTCAGAGATGGCTTATTTTACTGTCATTCCGCAATTTATGTACCAGCTACAGGTTTTTATCACAGGATTCTACAACTAGGCCATAGTTTGCTAGTAGCAGGACATCAGGGCCACAAGGCTACCTTGGAACTTGTACAACTGTGTTTTTGGTGGCCTACACTGACCAAAGATGTAAAGGAGTTCGTTAGGACATGTTCCGTCAGTGCTCAAAAAAACAAGATGTCTCATCAGTTGCCGGTTGGTCAGTTCTGTTCCCCTACATTGCCTGATCGACTCTGGCAAAAGATATCAACCAACTTCATTGTCGACCTCCCGGAGTCCCCTGGGTGTACCGTGATTATGGTTACCATAGACATGTACACCAAGTTGGCCCATTTCTCCGGGCTGAAAAAGATTCCGATGACAGAACAAATGAGTTCAGTTTTCTGAAGGATGTTTGCCATTTGCATGGGCTTCTGGAGTCTATCATTTCTGATCGAGGTGTACAGTATACCTCGAGATTTTGGGCAGCCATGTGCAGAAAACCTGGCATTTCTAGAAACATGTCATCCGGCTACCATCCTGAAACCAATGGCCAAACGGAACAGCTAATTCAGACCCTTGAGCAATACCTAAGGTGCATCACCAACCTTTCCCAGGACAATTGGTTCTTGCAATTTATTACCTGTAGCTGAGCTTTCTTACAACAACACGGTACACTCTACCCATGGCAAGTCACCTTTCTTTTGTTCTTATGGATTCCATCCAACCTGGTTCCCGAGAATCACTTCTTTGGTTATCCCGGTTCCCTCTGTGGAACAGCATCTGGAACACCTTTGTGGGGTACAGCAGAGGACCCTTCAAGCCCTAAAAGACTCTCAGACCAACACAAAGAGATATGCTGATCGCAAAAGAAGAGATACAGAAGAGTATCAAGAAGGGAACTTGGTATGGCTTTCATCCAAGTATCTCACCAGAAGACTCAAACCCGGAAAATTCTCTCCAACATACTTTGGTCCCTTTACGGTACAAAAAAGGATCAACCCAGTAGCTTATAGGCTGAAGTTACCCTCCACCTGGAGCCGAATACACCATGTGTTCCATATTTCTCTTCTGAAAACCTTTGATGGGGGACCTTGAAACAATATCGTTCCTCCTCGTGAAGACAGTACTGTGGAATATGAGGTAAAGAAGATTTGCGATTCCAGGTATCATTGTGGGGTCTTACAATATCTTATCGACTGCAAGGGTTATTCCAGTGCTGAACATTCTTGGGAACCATCAAACTTTGTTCACGGCGATCACCTGGTTCGCAGGTTTCATCTACAGAACCCATGGAAACCGGGAGGAACCAGATACAGAAGGGGGCATCATGTTATGCATTCACATCCCTAGCACCTTTTGGATCATGTTTCCTTTCTCAGGCACTCTCGCTTTGTATCCCGTGCAAGATGGCGCCCAGATGTTTGGGCCACGTTGTGACATCATCATGCGTACGTGTTCCTGGTTGTCAGCCATCCAGAAATAAGTAGTGAGTAGTCTGGAGCGCCTCATGTTGTAATTGAACTTCATTTGCAGTACGCTAGTTTTTGTCTTCTGACCGATTTACTTTGCCTACTTGTTGTTCCCCTCTCCCTTCCTTTTCTCTTTTTTCCTGGTTCCCCCCCGGCTCCCTCTCACTACTTCCTTCCGGAGTGTTCCGGTTGTCCTTCCTGCTCAGAACAATCTCTCCCGTACTACCATGTCTTCATGGGTTTCCTGTGGTTCCGACAGCTCTATCCATTCCCTCTGCCTTCTCACGGCTCCTCCGCTCCTTCCTGCTGGCCAGCCCTTGCCGGTTACGGTGCTGCAGTGCTTTCAGTTGCATTCTGTTCCATGTTCACTTCCATGAACTTCCGCAGGACTACTACTGTCTGCTAGCCCTCTGGGATTCTGAGTCTTCGTTGTTGCATCTTGGATTTGATGACTTTTCAGCACATCCTGAAAATTGGACCTTTCCTCTAATCTTCACTGAAGAGTCACTTGGATCTTCCACTTACCTGGACATCTTCTCTGCACGTTGTTTTTTTTCCCTGGGACCTGGCTCTCTGGGTGGGCACTGTGCCCACATATTTTCCTGCAATTGGGATGCACAGTGGCTACCTGGAAGGAAAGGCCTTACCTCTTCTCAGCAAAGGAAACAAAGACTAAAGATGTAAGGGTTGAAACTGGCAGAAGGTCACTTCAACACTATACCAGGCGCTGACGGCCTTTGGTTCTCCCGAACTATCCAGACTCAGGGGCAAATGGCAGGGTGATGTTGGGAAGCTGGATCTGGAGGAGTGGATCAAAGCACTCATGTTTCCAAGGGAAATTGGGATAGCAGCTAGGCTGCGCCTAATTCAGTACAAAATATTCCACAGGGTGTATTACTCACAAACATCACCTGCGGTGTGGAGGAGTGGGGGACACCTTCTTTCACACCATATGGGAATGTGCACAAATACAAGGGTACTGTGAGAAATGCACACAGAAACTGTCTGCAATAATTGGGACGGCGTTCCCCTTTGAGCCCAAAACGGCTATACTTGGAATCTGGGGGGAAACTGGGTTCACAAGATATGACAGCCTACAACTTTGCAGACACCCAACTCATCTTCAAGATAACCTCTGACCAAAACCCTGACAACAACCTCAACAAATGCCTCAACGACATAATCACGTGGATAACAAACAACAACCTCAAGCTAAATCCAACCAAAATAAAAATAATGATCTCCCTGCCGGGAGACAATACAACACAGGCGTACCTGACCTGGCCACAGAGCACGGGAACCCAACCAGAGACATTGACAGTGATAAAATAATCTGTGAATTCTCATGGACAATGTCCTCTCTTTGGAACCACAAGTCAATGCAATATTAACAGAAATATTTCTACCTACTGCGATTAATAAGAGGGATCTTCTCTTACTTCATTTTCCCACACAGAACCCTTGCGATCATCTTCTTGGTATTATCAAGAATAGATTATGCAAATAGTCTCTATCTTGGAATGCCTGAATGCCTCAATTCCACGCAAAAAAATACAATGCATCCAAAATACTACAGCAAGGCTACTCCTGAGACAAAAGAGAAGAGACCACATCACACCGCCCTTGAGAAGTCTACACCGACTGCCAGTAAATAAATAAATTAACTTCAAAGCCCTCTGCATTGCTCATAAATCACTACACAGACAAGAAGCTGAATTCCTCCAAGATAAAATCATCCCTTCCCAACCAGCAAGAGACTTAAGGTCGAGCAACAACCTCCAAATAGAAACAGATAATACGAGAAAAGGACATTCGGAGGAACCGTCTTTGCCTATCTGATAGCCAAACTATGGAACTTGATACCAAAGGAAATCAGAACGACGGAAGACCACCTACCATTCAGAAAATGACTAAAAACATGGCTATTTAACTCACCAAGATAAACATAGACACACGCCCCTGATTGCTGTGAATGGAGAGCTGAAATTGTGCACCTAGCAGAGGCCCGTGTGCAGAAGCAACCCAAGGCAACCAGGAGAAAAGGAGACTCTCCGTGGTCGAGGCCGGGTCTGAGACACCCGTACTGCAGAGGGACATGGGTCCGAGGAGTGCCTGCAGCAATAGAAACAGAAAGAAAGTCGGGAAGTGTAAACAGGCCGCAAATGTTGTGATTTTGGAGCCGGTGAGTGAAGCTCAATACTTCAAATCATGCGAAACTCCTTGCTGGTAACTGTATCCAGCTGAATTAACACTCGCTTTGAAGAGAGAGCAAGTTAAGATGTCCGTAATAGTGGGAAGTCTTCATAACAAAGGGAAATTGTATCACACGCTTGTTCGGCACAAGTTAAAGTGCTTGCGTAGAAAGAAAACCTTTACATTTCCATTCTTGTATTTAAATCATTAAGTCACATGTCTCCTGTTAAGAGGGAGAACGTTGCTGAATTTCCCAAAGTGTTACAAAACTAAAGAAAGGTTGTGTGTAAGAAACTGTGTTTCCAGATCCACGTTAAAGCAGAACACTGTCTGAATAAAATGGAACACAAATAATTAAGCTGAAGTTCCTTATCAAAGAGTGGGTGTGTGTATCTAAATTAGTTTCTAAAGTGAAACCTAGTTCTTGTAACATTCAGAACAAATACCTTAAAGTTGAAATTACTGAAGTCACGTGTGGCAATACAGCTTTGGGGTAACTACTGTAAACAGAAAGGTGTACATAAGGCTGGGTGAGGGAGCTGGGTGCTTGTTAAAATAACTGATCAATGATCTGTAAAGCTGAGACTGTTGAAAGTGAGAGAGAGAAGCACTCTAAAATCCAAAACAGATCTCTGTGATAGCTCTAAGAGAGACAGAAGAGGCAAAGGGGCTGTCCTTATTTTATGGCATAGGAAAGAAGAGTGCCTTGCCTACTTGTGGAGGTTACAGCAGAACCAGTAGAACTGTGGTTGGCTATAATTTTGTCAGACCATTTGATATGGAACTTAGTTGAAGCAGTAGTAGACATGTGTGAGAAACCTGAAGATGTCTCACCTGAAGATGTCTCACCCACTAGTCCTCAAGGATCTATCATCCAGGTAGCCAGGACATGGCCATCACTTGTGTATGCAGTTCCTGAGGGTGGACCAGTGCGGGAGGATCACCTGTAGGAGGGGAGCACGGGCAGTGGAAGTGGGACACCGGAGGGTGAGACACGATAGCCCCTTGCTTGTAACACCTTTTGCCCATCCTACCAGGTAGAATATCTAGGAACTCAACCCCCCCTTTTCCCGACACAAACACTTTCCCATGGACAGCTCACTGTGAAAGAAAGCTGGCTAACACCTGAGCCGTATACCTGACATGTCCCAACACAATGGTCAGGTCAGAGTCAGACCATTACTAATAATTACACACATCTGACTTCCATTACACTTCCCCACACAGATAAAAGGCGGAGCATGAAAGCACACGCTGAACAAGGCAAAAAACATGAGGAATCAGCAGTTCCGAGATGGCAGTTTAATACGAGGAGAAAGATGGCAAGACCAGAAAGAGCCGCAAGGAGGAAATTGCTCTTGGCTTTTTTGGAGGAAAACTGCTACTTTCACAAGCCCTCTAGAACAAGAATCATAAGACCAGGAATTGAAGCTGAAGAAAGGTGCATTGTGTGTTGAAGGTACCCGGGGCTCTCCCGCATCGATAGCCGAAGCAGGGAGGAGTGATTGCCGCTGTGGTAGTGTCCTTGGTTCCCACAACAAAGCAGCACCAGTAAAGTCAGCACAGCAAGTGAGTCGGAGAGACTGCTAGCAGACCGGTCTGTGTTAGGACCAAGGTTGCAAGCAGCAACTTTGTATAAAGAGAACCGTGTGTGAAGCGTTGGCGATGAGCTACGCAAGTATAATTGGAACCAAAGAAGTAATTGAACTTTGTGACTGAACTTTAGGAGACAACCCTATACCATATACAGAGTTGTCCGGCACCACATGGGTGTTCATTCGGAGGTCTCTGTTAGGTATCAAACTGAGGGTGTAAAATTGTGAACTGTGAAATTGAATTTGTATTGAAACGGATCAAGCCAAACCCTGTGCACATTTGAAAGTCTTCGATAGATGTACAAACTGTAATTGGTCCGAGCCCGGCTTAGGGAGACTAATGGTGAAAAGGGATCTGAGCTGACCGATGGGGTTCCGGGGTGAACCGTGAGTCTCCTGAGAAAGATCGCGGTACAAAAGGGATCTGAGCCCGGCTGAGGGGCATTCTGGCTGAAGGGTGAATCACCCTACTTGAATACTTGGAAAGGAACTTTTTCGTTTGTTTGTTACATCAGGCCCTCCGGATCAAGAAACCTTTGATAACTTAAGAGACTTGGGCATAGAAGGCCACAATGCTTGTAATAGAACCGTGTCCGTGTGCCAAAGAAGCCAAAGAGTGTGCTATGCTCCAGTGAACCGCCTTGTCGCATGCTGAAACCGCGGGGAAGAGAGGCCAATGGCCTGAACATCCTGACTTATCATTTTGTGAACACTTCTTTCTTTTTCATTAACATTTCCCCACACTATTTGTAAATTAGTAGTAAGGATTAGCAATAGGTTTCTTAGTATATGCACTTTTTTTGACAAGACTCCACTAAGACTGCGTTATTATTATTTGATGGTGGTAGCTTGCTCCCATCTTTAGATTTAGGTTTAGATAGGCGTTTATCACACCCTTGATATAGTTCAATAAACACCCTTGAACTGTGGTAACTTGTGTCTGTCTTACTTTGATACCATGCCTTCCTTACACATGGTATCAAGAGATGACACAGACAACAGATGTAACAGTTTTGGAAACCTTTATTAAAATATCAGGATGGGTGCAACATACTTGCCAACCCTACCGATTTAGGCGGTAGGATACCGCTTTTTAAGCAGTCCTGCCGCCTGCCGCTTTATTGGCAACAAATACAGATTTAAAAATAAATAAAAAGAAATGTTTTTTTTTGTTTTGACATTTTTTTTTTGCCCACGCCAACTCGGGGGAGTCTTTCAAGGGCTCCCCCGAGCTGGCGTAGCGGGAGAAGGCGCGGCATGCAGGCTTTTGATGTCAAAAGGCACCACTAGCGGTGGGCTAAATGCACCCCCCACCGTGGGTGCCTTTGACAAAAGGCGCCATTAGCCCCCCACCACGCCAGCTCGGGGGAGTCTTTCAAGGACTTCCCCGAGCTGGCGTAGCGGGAGAAGGCGCGGCATGCAGGCTTTTGATGTCAAAAGGCACCCACTGCGGTGGGCTAATTGCGCCCCTCTGCCGTGGGTGCCTTTGACAAAAGGCGCCATTAGCCCCCCACCACGACAGCTCGGGGGAGACTTTCAAGGACTTCCCCGAGCTGGCATAGCGGGAGAAGGCGCGGCATGCAGGCTTTTGATGTCAAAAGGCACCCACGGTGGTGGGCTAATTGCACCCCTCTGCTGTGGGTGCCTTTGACAAAAGGCGCCATTAGCCCCCCACCACGCCAGCTCAGGGGAGACTTTCAAGGACTTCCTCGAGCTGGCAGAGCAGGAGAAGGCGCAGCATGCAGGCTTTTGATTTAAAAGGTGCCCACGGCGGTGGGCTAAATGCGCCCCTCTGCCGCGGGTGCCTTTCACAAAAGGCGCCATTAGCCCCCCACCACGCCAGCTCAGGGGAGTCTTTCAAGGGCTTCCCGAGCTGGCATAGCGGGAGAAGGCGCAGCATGGAGGCTTTTGATGCAAAAGGCGCCCAGGGCGGTGGGCTAAGTGCGCCCCTCTGCCGCGGGTACCTTTGACAAAAGGCACCATTAGCCAGCCACCACGCAAGCTCGGGGGAGTCTTTCAAGGGCTCCCCGAGCTGGCATGGTGGCAGAAGGCGTGGCAGGCGCCTCATTGTCATTGAATGCACCCGCGGCGGCGGGCTCATTCAATGACAATGGGCTGCTGACGCGCCCTATTTCTATCATTACCTCCTCGCCTGACTATTTTTGAAACTTTAAGATTCCTACAGATTTTTGGTCAAAGAATGTTGGCATGTATGTTGTAATGCCTAACTTGACCTACTGCTATGGTGGGAATAGCCCTATCTAAAGAAACTAAGGAAAAGTCTGACCGTGTCAAAACCTATGCTTGCCCTCATGTCTAATATAGAAATGTAGTGTGGAGACATTCTAACTTAAATAGTGTTCAACATAAAGTCTGGAGTAGTCTCTACCCCTTTCACAGGTTCAGGATACAGTTCCACCCACAAAGTTCAAAAAGGTGCTTAGGGTTCACTTCCCCAAGCCTACACACTGTTTCACCAAAGCAACAATTTTCCAAAGGATCTCAGGGTTTCCCTTCCCCAAGATGCAAGCCTTGATTTCCAAAACAACAATGCTCCAGAGGAGCTCTGGGGTTCCCTTTCCCACACTTCAAATACTGATTCTCTAAACACCATTGTTCAGCTTTATCGTATTTCAAAGTTGTTGTCACTCACATATTGATTCTCAAAACACCAATGTTCAGCTTCATCGTATTTCAAAGTGCTTTCACACTTCTCCTTGTTAGGGCATCCTGGTCTAGGGGCAGTTAACAGGCCACACGGCCACCTATTACAGGTCATGCAATCAGTTGTCCATACCCAGATTTCTACCACTTTGGCGAATTACAGGGTTTCATAAGTTCTTAGATTTAGGGTTTGCCTTTCTTGATACTTCTTTGGTTCTTCTTTCTATACTGTACTTGCCTGACTTTCATTTACAGCTTTGTTTTGCCTGATCAGCCTTTTGCTCACACTTTTCTGGCTCCCCTCAAGCTGCTTGTTCATCGCTTTCACTCTTGCATTCACAGTATTCTTATTTCGTGATACTTTCACAAGTTCCTTCATTAGTCAGAGACTTTTAATCAAGTATCCCTTACACATGACCACTCTGACACAATGGGCCTCTTTACGAGAATCGCCTTACCGGCATGGAGGCAATACCGCGTCCGAGTAGCACTGACGCCGCTAACAGCGGCCGATTACGAGAATGTGTGCATGTACGTAGCAGCATGCCGGTAACGTCTGTACCGGCATGCCATTAACGACCCTAAAACCCCCGTTAGCGGCATCATATAAAGAACTGCCACCTCCTCTGCCTCCTTCCACCCCTAAATAACGGGCACTGGCAATAACGGGTCCGGCAATACCAGGTCTGGCAATACCGGGCCGGGAAATACCGGGCCCAGCAATACCGGAACCAGAAGTCACGTCATCGCTCCAGCACGGGAAATGCAATGGCGGCCATCTTGAAAAACACAATCCATTGCAATCCTCCACACACAGGACCTGGATCCACAAACCACCACATACATCTCCACCAGAATGCCAAAGGCGATCAAGAAAGGTGCCTCCCGTCAGCGCAAGGTGCGCTTTTCTGTGGATGAATTGAATATGCTGGCTGACATTTTGACCCAGAATGCTGATGTGGTTTTTGCAGCAGACCTCAGGCGACCGACATAAATCAAGAAAAAGGAGATCTGGGAGGAAGTGGCCAGGTCAGTGCGGTCGGATGCACTGCCCGCACGGTTAAAGACGTGAAAAAGCGATGGGATGACCTACGCCTCTGTGTGAGGAACATACTATCCGCCAATCGGAGCGAGGGTCCAGCAACAGGCGGCGGGGCCCACTCCCCCATCAAGCTCACCAGATGGGAGGAGACATGTGCCAGTACCATCGGCATGGAGGGCATAGAGGGAGTCGGAGATATGGAGCGTAGAGTACCGTCATCAGCAGATGGAGGTGAGTGGCCACACAAACCATAGGAAACCAAAGCATGTTGATGGCCTACAAATGTGATAGTGACATAAAGCAATTCATGGGCCATCACACACACATGGACACATCCCTGTCCAGATGCTGTCCCCAGCACTGTCACATCAATATGCATGCAGCATGCCAATACCATTCCTGAAACACACCCCACAAACAGCTAAACAGCATGTGTCACACTGCACACAGTCCACAACACAAAGGCATGTCACACAGCATACACCACCTTACACATGTGAGAACCTGAAGTATGCCTGAATAACACCCCCCATAAAGCAAGCGACCTGTATGCCTCAACTCCAAGATAGCAATTCATCACATGCGTACAACTGCACCATTACCAATGTATGCATGATGCATGTACAACCCTCACTGATGCCATGCCTCGATGCCATGCATCTCTTGGTCCCCCACAGGCATAGGTGTTGACAACGATGGTGAGGATACTGCTGCACAGGCCAGGACACCAGCAAAAAAGGCCAGGGCCAGGGATGACGGCACCATGCCATCCACATCAAAGGCCACTAGCAAGCAACAACTGCCACCCAAACCAAAGCCAATTCAACATGCCAAGGCACAGGGGCGGCAAACAACTGCCACAACACCACTAGAGGGAACACAGGAGGTACCCACTGATCCGGAGGCAGTGACATATGGGACCCTGCCAGCCGCAAACAGCTCCATAGGGGAGTCAGCTGCGTCAGCGCCCCAGAGTGGAGATGAAGGACAGTGCCAGGTTGAGGTATGCGTACCTGAGGATGACAACCTGTCCAGGAATGGTGCACGCACACCGAGCCCCCAGCAAACCCCCAGCACACCCCACTGAGCACCCCATATAGCACCCCTCTGCACCAGCCAGGAGGAGAGGCGATCCAAGAGGCCTGGAGCCCCCCAGAGGACAGACCTGTATTGGGCCCCTCAGCAGCTGTCCCGTCCACCTCCACAGCCATCCAGGACGGAGAGGGGCATATGGCCCAAATGGAGGGGTGTCAGCAGGAGCTCACGGAGCTCGTAAAGCAATATGTTGCCAATGGTGCCTTGACAAGGCAAGAGGCACATGACAACACTGCGGCCATGACAGGGGCCATGGAGACAAATACCAGGCTGATATGTGAGCGGCTATCAGCGGTGACGCAGGTCCTGGCCAGGATTGTAGAGGCCTTGGAGGTGCAGCTTCCTGCCCCAACAGTGGACCATTTGGGCACGGGGGGTTTAAGGGAGTGTGGGGAAGTTGTGGGGGGAGGGGAGGTGTGGTGGTGGAGGGACAATTCACTGTGCCGAAATGTAATGTCCAATACAACCGTTGTGTTTAAAAAAGAAATCACAAGTAGACATTGGTTATTTGGTGTGTGTCCATTCAATGCATTAGAGTGTACCGTGTCCATCTACCACCACACCCTGTGTCCATATGCACACGATCCCAATGCACAGATTACAGCCACCATTCCATCTCTGCATCCCTGTCTCAGAGGCGTAGCAAGGGTTGTCTATCAAATGAGACCTGATGCTAATGTAGTTGGGCCCACTGCACTGACAAAAATATCTGTAAATACCCACACAGCGCTGCTGAGTGGGCATTTACAGATTTTGGGTGGGCCAAGCACTGATTGGGCACCACACGTCAATCTGGTGCATGGCGTCCTGACCGTCGTGCGACATGTACTCCCTCCTCATCCTCATCCACACCCAGTGCTTGCTGGTCAATGTCAGGTGACAGAGGTACAATCCGCCGGATGCACATGTTGTGCAGCATGGCGCAGACCATGATGATCTCATCCAGCCTCTCAGGCCCATAAAGGAGTGCGCCAACAGGCCTGCTGAGGCAGCGGACCCACGCCTTCAACAGGCCAATGGTCTGCTCGATCACAACACAGGTATGGGAATGAGCCCGATTGTAGTCCTCTTCGTGCCTGTCCTACGGATTCCTGACAGGGGTGAGGACCCACGGAATCAGGGGATAGCCAGCATCACCTGCATGGCAGCACAATAGTGTATGAGTGGGGATATGTCCTCCATGACATCTGTACTAAGGCTGTACATTGTTTATGTTGGTACGCAGGATATCACAGTTGTCAGTCACTGGCTACAGATATGCGCAACTACCTGGCCTGTTCACTACTTGGCGACGACATGGTGTAGGGCAAATGTGACTTACAGTACTGAGGGGCCTTCATATCGGACTCACCACACAACCAGATGGAGTGAGAGGGACCATGACGTGGTCACATGTGAGGGGTGTGGGTTGATTGCAAGTCTGACATATTGGCATTGTTGTGCCGCAAGGGTGAGTGGGCTGACATTTTCAGTGTCATGTTTAGGTTGGGATGTTTATGGGAGAGTGTTTTGCAGTATGGCCAGTGTCCAGTCACCATCCAATTCTCACCCAGGTGGAGTATGCATCTCACCAACCCCCCCACCCCACGCTGCCATGGGCCTGTGTGCAGACTCAGCCAGCAGCCAGGCACGTCGTGCAGCCTGTTACTCCATATAGTGGGGTGGCGAGTAGTTCCACACCTTCACATCATGTGTTCACCCCGGAAATCGTGCACAGCAAAGTGCGATGAAATTGCTGCAGTCACATGCCATCTGCACTTTCATGGGGTGGTATGGCTTACAAATGCGGTACACCACCTCCATGGCATGTGGGTCAACAATTCCACATGGGTGCAGTTGAGGGCACCGATTCGATGTGACATGCCTGACAGTGCTTGGAAGGCCATTTTTGTGTCATTCTCGCCAGTGCGTGCTGGGGATATGTAGTCCCTTGCGTGCTTCGGGAGGGCATCCAGCACTTGGTTCAGCATGCGTGTTATACAGTGTTGTGATATGCCATGCAGCTGACCCACTGTTTGCTGGTAGGTGCCTGTGGCCAGGAAATGGAGCGCAGTTACTACCTTCAGTGGAGGGGGGCTGGCGGTATTGGGTGTGGATCTGCACAGGGGTTTGGTTGTAAGGACTGGCCCAATTGGTGGATGCCTACATGGGACCACTGGCTGCACTGGTGGTACTTGCTGGGCCTGTCTCACCCTCCTTCTCCTCCTGCGTCTCCTCTGATGTGCTGGTTGTAGTTGTTGGTCATCGAGTGGCAATGCAGACATGTCCTCCAGCCAGGAATTTGCACCAGCAAGTGTGATCATTTTGGTGTAGGAAGGGGTGTGGTGTGTGGATGTGCTCCTTTTGTGCTTAGCTAGACTCCATTGCCTCCATTTGTGCTGATTGTGTGCACCTGTGGCATTTGGATAAACAGCAGTTTGCTTTTAACGTGTGCTCCGCGATGCCGGTGATGCCGGCATCGCAGTATCCCTAATTACCGCCTTCGAGATGCCAGTAGGTGCATGTCCGCGCGACTTGTAATGTCCTCCTGTTAGCGGCATCCCGGTATTGCCAGCCCGAAGGGGCACGTGCCCGCGCACATTCCGGTACGGAAGGGCACGGTCGCAGCATTGGCGCTGATACTGGGATGTCTACTCGTAATAGGCCGGAGCGGTAAGCGGTGCCAGTATTCCCTTACTGGCATCGTTTTTCCATTACCGCGAATCTCGTAATGAGGCCCAATGTTTCCGCAAAATCCAATTCAAGTATTGCATTTGTCTTAATTCGTACTGTTACTTCACTCAGAGGCTTTTGGGAATGTGCCGGCCGTACGCGACCACTCCGCTACAATGTAATGCCTTCACTACCATATGCGCACCAGGTTTCCTTGCAGTCTCATGAAATTCACCGGCTGTGACATACTATTTTTTGCTTTCCTCAGTAAGATGCTTTCTGGGATTTGAGGTTAGGTTCTCACCGCCTGCCCCTCAGCCACCCCTGGAGGGTTACTGCCATTCAGGGAAACTAGCAGTTCTTAGCCACAGCAAAAGGGACTGGTGCCTTTCACAGTACCCTTCTCCCAATTTCTCCGGCTCCTTGGAGACACGGCTCCCTCACCACGCAATGATAGCATCTCTCACTCTGCCCCCTTCAGTGCCCCATTCTCCTCCAGCTTCCCACAGGCTTGGGTGGTTCTGCTGCTGCTCTCTCCTCGCACACGCTTCTCTCTCTCTATATCTCTCTTTGCTGTTTGTGGACTCAACCTTTTATAAACCTGTGAGCATCTAACAGGCTGCAGGTATGAAGTCCCCAATTTAATTGCCTGACCGCAATTAGTCCACTTAACAGGACATGCCTGACCTTCAGTTCTATGTTCAGGCTCCCTCTTCTTCGTCTCAGTACTTTAGTGGTGTCTCCTATAGGAAATCATCATTACTCTAGGATTTAGTTTCTTCTTCTCAGTACTTGGCGGTACTTCAGGGGGAAAAGTATGATCTGAACAAAAATATCCTACAAAGACTGAGGGAGGGCTGGATAAGTAAATATCAGAAAATGGAAGATACTGTGTCTCTCCTTCAGGTACCCTCTCCCCAATCCCCAAGGACCCCCAACCCAGGTGTTTCTCCCTCGCTAGTCCACAGCCGAGGTCGGGATCCAAAAGTGATGGCCCTTACCTGACCGCCATACACCCGTAGGCCCTTTAAGTGAGGTAGCGCTATATGGGTTGGATGGGGATGCAGATTTTACTCTTGCACCATAATAAGACAGACTCAGGAAGTTGGCAAAACATAAATGTTTTAATTGCAATTGTCTAAAACAGGGAGTACAACGGACGTTTGCTTAAATCTCTCTCGAGAGTTCTCAAAGCATTTCATAAAAAATTACATTTATATAGTCAAAATTCGTCATCATTGACATCATAGTACCTGGCAAAATAAGAAAACCTACTTGGGGTTGTGATAGGCTTAAGGGGAACATCTAGGTATACTTTCTATGGGGGATAGGATTGTGATTGGGTCTCTAAGAACAGGTGGACAATTTATGCCCACCCCTAGTGCAAGTCATCTTCGCCGTCATAAAATACACAATGTTTCATTGACTTTCAAACTATAGGGCTCTTTGCTACATGGCCCTCTACAATTGGTTGGCACGCTATCATGGCCATTGGGCAAGTGCCCAGGCCTTCATCACCCCCAGGGTCCACATGGACCCAGTCCTGGCGCCTTTGGCGCCAGGCTCATGGAAATGTGTGCTTTGCACGTGCATCAGGGCAGAGTGTGGCCATAGAACAGCATTGGGAGGCACATGCTGGAGTCCTTGGGTGGGGCAAGG
The DNA here is from genome assembly GCF_040938575.1 of Ambystoma mexicanum. Lineage (NCBI taxonomy): Eukaryota > Metazoa > Chordata > Amphibia > Caudata > Ambystomatidae > Ambystoma > Ambystoma mexicanum. Next base: position 858,736,157 of record NC_090930.1, on the reverse strand, counting down.
TGGAGCCACAAGGCGTGGCTAAAGGGAGGGGCCGGAGCCAGTCTATATAAGGCCAGCCCAACCACTTGCCCTCGCTTCGCCTTACTCTGCTTAGCAGCGTGACGCTTACCGCTGTTCTTCACCTTGATTCCAGTGCTCCATCCTCTGAAGTTCATCTCACCTACCTGATCCCAGCCGCTCCATCGCTGAAGGCGCACCTATCTTATTCCAGCCGCTCCATCGCTGAAGGCGCACCTACCTGATTCCAGCCGCTCCATCGCTGAAGGCGCGCTTACCTGATTCCAGCCGCTCCATCGCTGAAGGCACGCTTACCTGATCCCAGCTGCTCCATCGCTGAAGGCGCACCTACCTGATTCCAGCCGCTCCATCGCTGAAGGCGCACCTACCTGCATTACATCGGAGTCGGGGCCTTTTCTCACCCGATTCGGACTTCCAGCGATGCGGGAGTCTTTGCTTCTTCTCCGCTTCAACGCGTTATCTTCCTCCGGAGTCGGCGAACTATCTTCAAGCATCCGGACTCCACGCGGTCAGACCGCTCATACAAGGGGAAAAGAACACAACAGGTTAGAACCTCATAATAACGAACTCTTGGCCACATCATACCTGAGTCTTGACTTCCATTATAACGGCCAGTTACCTGTTGACCTTCAGAGTCCATCATCCTTAGGGGAATCCCAGGTTCCATTCCACGCTTCTGACACATCATCTTTGCACCTAGAGAAGAGCAGAGACATTACAAGACATCATTATTACTTACCATTAAGTCAAGACTCATTGTTAAAGACATTATTGAAAAACGAACAATAACTATAACCAAAGACTTACCCTCCAAGTGGATCGGTCACAGCCGATCTGGATCACCACTTCGTGGGCCAGTGAAGCAACTAGGCCCATTCTACGCACCCCTGCTGAAGGAAGCAGGACGGAGAGCGTAGCATTACAAAATAACAGGTGAGCTTGCATGGGAAGGCTCTTGTGCACTCCGTTTTGGCACAAAAAGGGCGAGGGCACTCGTAATACCTCCGTGCCATCCTCATTACCTCTCCTCCTCTCCCAGGGGCGATACCAGCATGCAGAGCAACATACTCTGCAGCAGCTGGGGAAGACAGCCGATACAGGGGAGCTAAATCGAGGGAGGGCTCCAACCATGCCCCAACGCCCCTGCAGAGACCAGGTGAGCGTAACCAACGCTTGTACCCTTCTGGAATATTCCACTCGGCCAGCAGCATGCAAGCTGGTACCCCAGGTGTTTGTGGGTGGACTTGACCATGCCTTCCCACCCAATTAGCCAATCATCACTCATGATGTCTGCCATTTGAATGGTCTTTGAACTCGGCCTTGCAAAGTATCACTGCGTCTGAGAATAGAAGGGAGTGTGAGGAAGGTCTTATCTTCAAGTCTCGGTGTAGCTTGCCCAAAGTCTATTTTCATCTCAACCATGTGACAGGAGCCCTGCTTCGCTTTGCACGTTCATTGTATCTTCTCAAATAGATAACCAGTTTCTTGGCTGCCCCAACCCTTGACACTGGGCCAGACAACCTTTCTCAAATCTTCCCTCATCGTCAGCGGTTTTCTTCTACTGCGCCTTACTTTCAGCCCTTCCGTTCATGGGGTCCTAGTTTGCTAAAACACGACGTGGAACATCCAGATTCTATATATATATATATTGGCGGCACCGCCTCCATTCTATTCACTATGTATAGCCATCCTTATGATTACTTAGTCGACTTGCGTTTCAGCATCTGTACAATTATAAAGTGGCTTGCATTTTCTTCAGTGCTTTCCGCATGTGCAATCTTCATACCGCACATGAAATGTTGCTCAATTCTTCATTGACATATCTTCTGGGTGCGTCATTTCTGCCCATGTGACGTTACCAGTCTTCCCTTTCATTCATCTTCACACGTCTTCCGGAACCTTCTTTAAAAGACTGTAATTTCTCTGTGGGTACATCATATAGGGCTTTCTCAAAGGATACCTTGTTTCGAGGATTCTTCGCGGTAGAGGGACCATTATTGGTGTCGTGCATGTCGCAATTTCCAGTGTCCAACATATAGGAAGAATGGGGTGGGACTTCCGGTAGAGGCATTTGGCTCCTCCTCTACACACCCCCCTCTTGTTGATTCATCAACCACTCTCCCATCAGTCTTCACATCTAGACATCCTCATCTGAAAAAGTGCTTCTTTGGAGTCCATATCTTCATTACTCCTTTCAGAGATCCTGCTGATTTGACATGTTCATCAATACTCCAGCTCATGTGACTACATTGTCAATTCGGGCTGCAGTAGATCCATCTTCCAACATACGTCTGGTGGTTTCTCGGATACAGGAACTTCGTTCCCTCAGGTGCTAGAATCTTGACTTCTATACATTTTCTGATTTCTTCATCTGTCAACTCTTTGTGTCCAAACCCAGACTCAACATCAATCATGGTCTTCATTCCTACTGCTTTCTTTGCTGTTTTCTTGCGCTGTGTGATTATTATTTTGATTATACAGAATCCAAACATAATCATCACCAATAATGCCCTGAGAAACTTGAAGATCGATGCAAACCAGTTGTCATCTGCAATATCTTCTACTTTGTCTTCCATCTTGATGTGCATGTTTGTCAGCATTGTTATGGTCCCTGTCAAGGTCCCATTCTCGTCATTGTGAGAAGGTATGAATGTGCAACATGATTCTCCGATTTTGGCACAAACACCTCCATCCATAGCTGTAATCATGTCCAGGATATATCTATTCTGAAGATTCATCAGTCTTATGGCTCTCAGTTCTTCCTTGATCACGTTGAATCCTTTAATATAGTTTTGATCGTCTGCAGGTGCTCCCATCTGGTAATCTATAACCATTTGACATTCACCATCGTCTGGATCCCTGGCATGAATATACTCGCGAATACTGCCGAAGTCTGACTGAACAACCTGTGTTCATATGGAATAGCATTAAAAAGTTCTATGGATTTAGCTGAAAAGTAGTTCTCCCGCTTTGTTCGATTGAGAAATTCAAATGATCTCCTTTTTCTCAGGTGAGCATCTGCTTTTGGGAACTTCCCAATGTTCAAGTCACTCTTTGGAATCAGCAATGCCGCTACATGGACAATCACTATAGAACTCAGCCCTCCCCAGTCCTTGGGCAACTTCATATATGCTCTGGATCCGCAGGCCCAGTAGTGGTCCATTATCACTACTATTCCATACTTCATTGCTGGTACATCGAAAATGACTATATTTGTAGACTTACACTTCAAATATGTTCTTACAGTAATTCATTTGGGGTTCACTCATAGCATATGAAACTTATACATCGGAAGGATATACACTTGAAAGATACCAATGCTTTCTATGTATGAAGACAATCATTAAGGTTATCAACACTTTCTTATTGGTCTGCTGTTTTTTTTTATTACTGTACTTTCTGTGGATATGCTCATATTTGTATTTGCATCACTCTCTTTAGGGTGCAGTCACATCATGTGATAGTTATTCATAGGGAAGTAGTAGGTTTGAAGCAGAACAATTGTTTCTGTGCATAAAAATAATCAGGTAGGTTATGAACAATTTCTGGTTCTACTGCTGCTTTTTTGCGTACTTCACTTTCACTGTATATACTCATATTTGTATTTGTTCTTATGTCTTTGTGTTTTGTATGTAATAATGAAATTATATAGGAAGTGGGTTTTATAAACTACTTATAACATGTTGCACAGTACACAAAACTCTAATAAGAAGCATTTACAATTTCACTATTTAACATGGGAAGATTATGAATAGTGCACCTCCATCATGTATGCTGCACACAATTCTTATGTTTGTACATGAGTACATTATTATACTGTAAAGAACTTCATAATAGAATGCTATTTATATCAATGCATTGTTTAATGCACCACATAGCTCATGTCATCTATTCCAATGATCCTTGACAGTTTTTTTCTCAACATTATAATAAGACTCCCTTGTGCAGACTTTTCATGAAAAGTACATGCACATGTGATGTCATCAGTGATGTCATCAATGACATTTGTGATGTCATCTTTGATGTCCTGGGTGTTAGCAATGCACATTGGTGGCATTTCCAAAGCAGTAACCCGTGGTATTAAAATAGATGATTTTGTGTCCTGAAGCGGGCCGCCTCTGGCGTCCCGCTTTAAGAAAGAAAATCCTCTTCCAAGATGGCCACCATAGAAAGGGAAGCCGGGTGTTGCATACATAGTCCTTCTTTGCTTTTCATTGCAGTCTGCAAAATAAAATGGAAACTGTGTGACCATATTGCCATGAGCACATTTTTATTCCCATTGAAATGTATGGTTATGTGCAACAAGTTTACCACAAAGCCAGTCCCAGGCCTAGGCCACTGTAATGCTATCTTTTCTCCGTTCTGGTCATGGCCAGTAGCCACATTGCGCACATCATGACCTTATACCATGACCCTCACACTGTGGACACTACCCATAGGTACAGCCTACCCCTCAGCCATTGAAGTTGTAGCGTTGTTTTTTATTTAAAGAGCGACACTTGTCAAACACCAAAACACTGCAACATCTCCAACACCAGGCTTTTCGGGTGTTACCAATCTGCCGTAGACATATTTTCAGTAAATGCACCAAGTTTTTTTCCCCAAAACTGTCAAATGACTGCCCAAATGAATTGTCATATTGCGTGTGGAAAAAAATGCCAGCAAACTCTGTGGCCTCAATCGCAATCATGGCAGACGTATTGAAACCATGAGCATTAGCACTCACCTTTGTAGACATATTTTCATAAGGTGCCCAGGTGGAAATGTCAGAGGATATGATTGTACCGAGGATGCAACCATGTATGACAAACATACTAAATCTGACAGCAGAGCGTGTTCATCCTGTACTAATCTTCGCTGTTGCTGCAGCTGGCTAACATAAGTGGCCCTGACGTCAATAAAGCATATTGGCCGCCCTTGACCTCACATAACCAACCCTAGTGATATGCAGTACCTTTCTCATTGACGATCCTCTCCAACATAGCCAAATGCGCTCATAAGCACCTACGTGCAGTGACGCAGCACCTGAAAATTAACACACAGGAATGTACAACGTAGCATGTGACATTTTGAAGTAGTAAACTAGTTTTTAAAAGAAACAGTAACATTTTTGAATTTGTAAAGTACTTTTATTTCACAATAAACTGTGCAAAAACATCGGAGTAATCCCATTTTCAATCACATAATAAATTTGTTTCTTCGGTCGTCATCGAAAATGTTAATGGTGAAGCACACGTTGTTCTTTTCCCAAACACAAATTATGCGTTTTCGATAAAGCAACCCCTTTGTTTGCGCAGTGATTGTCAAAACGTCGCCATGACCTTTTGGCTACACCACCGTAAAAGATGTTATGTTACTCCTAATAGACACTTCAGCGTATGGACAAAGTGGGCCGGTGCGATCATCCCACAGAATTATTACGGGCAGGCAACCGGTCACCAGCAGCTGCATTTGGCGGCTGAAGAAGCCATCACTCGGCATCTGGAAACCATGACATGCACAATATGGAAGGATGTAGCTGGTCGGGAAAGTTTAAAGAAAACACATATCAATAACCAACCTTTACCAAACAATTTAAAAAAGACAAAAAGAACGTAGGAACTAAGACACAAATCGAAGTTGCCTTGCATAAAAGTTTAAGTAAATAGTAGGTTTCAACATGAGTAAAGCTAGTGACAGGCTACAAATGCCAACAATTTGCACTCTCTATAAGTTTAAAAAAATTACAACTACACACAAAGATACTATTGCAGGTACCAGGGCAAAAGTAATGTGCAAGCATTTGGAAATGCCACCTCTTGATTTCAGAAAAGACCAACAGAACGTGCAAAGTGATACAGCAACCGATATGGCCAAACATGACATTTTAAAGGGAAAATATTAGCGTTCAATAAGGGTGAATGAACGCATAGCCTGAGAACGCGGAGTATCTGCACTCTCGGTAAGGGGAAAAAAAATAACAACTGCATAGAAAGGTAATACATCAGTAATATTGGCAAAAATAATGTTCTGGTAATATAAAAATTCAAACTCAGTGCAGTGTGCAGTCGTCAAAATTAAACTTACATGATATGTACCGCCTCCATTGGTTTAGGTAAGGTCAGACAGCAATGTTTTTGCCCAAAGAATCTTCGTGAAGTGATATTTCATGTGCCTTACAAACGTTTTTGAAACATAACCTTATCAAATGGTATGTGTTGCAAACTTTCACTCCCTGCATTCTTACTGATTTTTCCCTGTAGCTCAAGGTAAAAAAACAATGGACCCTTATGGGTTCAGTTGGATGCGTGGCCCTACTGTCCTCGAAACCAAAAAAGCAAAGCAAGTGACCTTCACTCAGAATCCAAATACATTCTCACTTTACAACAACATATCAGAATCCATTCATGAGAACCGCTACTCCCATACACGTGCTGAACCACTATTGGGAGCAAATAGTGCAGGTGGCTGTCTCAGATCTTAAACTGTAGGACACCAATCTCACAGCGATAGTATTGTTAAAGCGTTGCAAGAAAGACGCAGTGATTCTTCGCTGTATATTGAGCATCTACTGCCACTTTACCATATGATTCTGCTGACAGGAAAACACCACTTTTTGACTTCCTGCTGCCACAGCCCATCCCAGACTCAGTAACGCTCACCTTCCGAAACAGTGTTTCATAAGTGTAACAAGTGCAATGCTGGCTGCGTTTGTATGTGTTAGGGGCGATGTCCGCGTAGACCAAAATACGAACGAAAGATGGCGGCCGCAGTGAAAGAATCTCATGCACTTCACGCTATTCCACAACCAATCAGTAAAGGGGCCACATGTCTGTGGACATGAAAGCCGCCCAAAAAGTGCTCTTCCTATGGAAGTAGCAACTTTACCGTAACTGCATGTAATATGCTGCAGTGGTTGTGGCCAGAGCCTAGAGTCTTGGGTGTAAGGCCATAGATATTTCGATGTATGGGTGTGCAGTATGTAAAAACCACAGTGGCCTATAACTCCAGTGCTTATAGCTTTGTTTTTGGGTGCATGGCCTTAGGCCATGCACCCAAGACTCTAGGTCCTGCCCGCAACCACCACAGCATATCACACCTATTGTGGCTTTTAACTGCACTACGTACAAATTTGGTATTGGGTGCATGGCCTTCGGCCATGCATCCAAGACTGTACGTACTTCCCACAACCACCTCCTTGATGGTCGATAATGCGGGTGTATGTATAGCTGTGATATGCTGCAGTGGTTGTTGCCAGGGCCTAGAGTCTTGGGTGTATGTCCATAGATATTTTAATGTATGCGTGTGCAGTGGCAAATAATTGCAGTGCTTATAACTTTGTTGTTTGGTGCATGGCCTGGTGTATCTATAGCTGTGATATGCTGAAGTGGTTGTGCCCAGAGGCTAGAGGCTAGAGGCTTGGGTGTAAGGGCATAAATAGTTGAAGGTGTGGGTGTGTAGTGTATGAAAACCGTAGTGGCTAATAACTCTAGTGCTTTTAACTTAGTTCGTGGGTGCATGGCCTTTGGCCATCCACCCAAGACTCTATGTGCTGGCCACCACTACCACAGCATATTGCACCCATAGTGGCTTATAGTTTCTCTACCTATCAATTTCATCTTGGGTGCATGTCCTTTGGCCATGCAACCAAGACTGTAGGCCCTGGCCACAACCACCGCAGCATATCACCCCCCTGGTGGTGTATAAATGAGGAGCACACTCATACTAATAAAAATGTTAAGTACGGCATGTACCCAATTTAATGTTCGCTGACACCACGGTTGTCCTTAGAATACTTTCAAGTTGCCTGCGCACAGCACGGACTGAAGTACTACCCTTATGAGACCCCTCATTTTCTGTACTTACAAACATCCCGAACAAGGCAGGCATAGGGAATACATCTTTAACACCTACTGCAAGAACAAATACAGTTTTTCAGCCCCTTAGCCAATCGGTATCTTGTCCGCGGAGCGAACAGGGAAGTGTGAGGCAGAGCAGACATAGATATCACACATTTTTTTAGACCTACTTTTTTGGTCGTTCTAAAGGAAACTACTGCACGGATTGTCACCAAATTGACAAAAGCACTCTTTCGGGACCAAGCCCCTGCTGCAAATTTGGTAAAAATCCGTCCAGCAGTTTGGCCTGTAGGCGTGCGCAAAGTTTTTCCCCCATTCAGTCTATGGGAAAAAAAGACGTTTTGGGACCCCCCTATGACTCCCCCTCCCTGCACCAAACATCACCAAACTTTGCAAAAAAATTCAGAGTGGCCCATATACTTTTTTTGCAAAGTTTGGTGAGGATTCGTCCAGGGGGCGCGGAGTTAAAGGCCGCCCAAAAAGGGCTCTTCCTATGGCAACAGCAACTTAACCATAACTACACGGCCACTACTGTGGCCGTGTAATATATATATATATATATATATATATATATATATATATATATATATATATATATATATTTGACGGCACCGCCTGCAGTCTATTCACTACGTATAGCCAGCTTTATGATTACTTAGCCTACTTGCGTTTCAGCATCTGTACAATTATAAAACGGCTTACATTTTCTTCACTGCTTTCCGCATGTGCAATCTTCATTCTGCACATGAAATGTTGCTCAATTCTTCACTTTCCCATCAGATTCTGTAAGGTCTATACACTCTCTTCATTGGCATCTCTTCTGGGTGCGTAATTTCTGCTTCATGTGACATCACCATTCTTCCCTTTCATTCATCTTCACACTTCTTCTGGAACCTCCTTTAAAAGACTGTAATTTCTCTGTGGGTACATCATATAGGGCTTTCTGAATGGATACCTTGTTTCGAGAATTCCTCACGGTATAGGGACCATTATTGCATTGTGCATGTCGCAATTTCCAGCTTCCAATATAAAGGAAGAATGGGGGCGGGACTTCCGGTAGAGGCATTTGGCTCTTCCTCCTCTACACTTGGTATAGAAGATCCCTGGGGAGTATGTGGGAGTACCTTCAGGTTTCACACAACTATGAAGCAAAGTAGCCTGTATTCACAGAACCATTTGTAGAAGGGAGTTGCCAAGGGGAATCAACCCCCTTAGAAGAAGCATCTTAACAAATTATATTAATGGTGTTGCAGAGTTTACAAAAGAGAAGTGGTTGTTGAAGCAGAAGTGGTACTTTTGTTTTGAACTTTATCAATCCTATCTTGGAAGGACGTTATCCAGGATTACCATTGGTGCTGTTTTCTTTGTGGAACTTGGAAAAGGAACTTTTAATCAAACGAAGAAGGAACTGTTACCAGTGGATTTTTGTTCAGGTGAACTTTTGTTTCTTTGGAACTTTTCATGAACTGATTTAAGACTTTTCTTTTCTTTGGGAGAAATTGACTTTGGACATTACTGGGGAAAAAGAACTGCACTGGTTTAGTAGAAGTAATCCAAGACAATGGTTATTTGGTCATCTTTAATTTATGTTGTTTATGATATTGTAACGCTCACCTGATTCTCGCAGAGGCGCCGGTCTTGACTGGGCGACTACCGTATCTTCAAAGGTGATGTGCAGCACCCGGTTGGCTCTTTGGGCTGGACCTCTGTGCCCTGTATGCCTGACGTGCAGAGTAAGATGTCTGCAGATAGAAAATACGGGGTTAATGAGCTGGGGTTATTGGGGTGTCCCTATCTCTTTCCTCTTCTCCTCTCCTGTAGACCCCCACAGGTTAACGCTCTCACCTTAGGTAAGTGAATGCCGAGCTCTCCATCTGCCTCGGGGCAGGGTGCTGTAACCAGTTTCTTCACTGGATAGGTAGCGCAGGCCTCTTGACTTCAGAGGACTGCTGTCCGTCGTTTACTGCACGAACGGTAAGTTTTGAGTAACTCAAATGTCTTTAAAGTCTTTAATAATGATGTCTCTTGTTTTGCAGGGTTCCGGCGATGGCGGATGACGGGCTGAAGTGAGTTGAAGATGGAGCCCGTGTGATGAATAGAAGCGCCTGGAAGCACGTAAGTAAGTGCTTGTTGCCAGCTTCACGATGCGCTCTAACTGTCTTTTTATTTTGCAGGTACAAGTTCGGAGCGGCTGCAAGGTGCCGGGATACCCACTGGGTTAGATGTGGGAAGGAGTAATGGCACGTGAGTATTAAAGTTCCCCAATGTCTTTAAACGCACCTTGTTTTGTCTTTCAGATGTGGGATGCAGCGCCGACGGCCTCCGGAGCGTGCGAAGAGTTGGTAAGCTTTTGTCTTTCAGATGCCGGAATGCAGTGTGAAGACCTCCGGAGTGCACGAAGAGTAGGTAAGCCTTTGCCTTTCAGATGCCGAAATGCTAACCTGTTCTTTCTTGTCTTTATAGGAGTTGCTGAAGACTGGATTCAGGATGGTAAGCCTTTTTCCTTAGGCCCAGGACCGGATGCAGAAGACACGATGAGCGTTCTGCTGCAGAGGGTGCAGAATAACGCAAAGCAAGATTCATCCACCGGGTGTGGTTTAAATAGCCTCCTGTAGTGCTTAGGTGTCTCCTTCCACAGCCACGCCTAAGTAAGAAAAGAGTTCCTGGTAAGAAAAGAGTTCCTGCCTTCCAGAAGAGTTCCAGTGTTCTGAATCTAGGGAGTGGCTCCAGCCCCACCCAACAGGAAAAGTAGTTCCAAACAGAAGAGGATCAGAGGCTCAACTGGCAGCCAAGTAAGCAGCATGGTCTGCTGCAGGTAAGTCCACCCAAGCATTATGAGCCCGGCGCTTCCAGCGCTGGGACTGGGCATATTTATGAGCCTGGTGCCACTGGCGCCAGGACTGGGTCCAAAAGGTCCCAATTGGGACTGGTTGGCACTCGGAACCTGGGTTATGGATCTGCTTCCAAGGGAGTTGGGAAAACCCTGACCTTTTGGAAGCAGAGATCATGACAGTACCCCCCCTCAAGGCCCCTCCCAAACCGGGCTTCTCCGGGGGTTTTGGCTTGTCAGGAAATGTTCGGTGAAATCTTTTGATTAGGCGAGGAGCGTGGACATATTCAGCAGGTTCCCAGGATCTCTCTTGAGGGCCGTAGCCTTTCCAGTCAATTAGGTAGAATAGTTTAGATTTGGAGATCTTGGACTCCAGAATGCTTTTGACTTCAAACTCGAGTTCTCCATCAACTAGGATAGGTTTTGGAGATTTGGTTAGTCGGGTTTGAGGTTGCACGGGTTTTAATAGAGAGACGTGGAAGACCGGATGTATCTTCATGTGCGGGGGCAAGTCCAACTTGACCGCTACTGGGTTTACTATGGTAGTGATGGAATAGGGACCAAGGTATCTTGGGTTGAATGTACGTGGCCCTTTTAGAGGTAGATATTTGGTGGATAACCAGACTTGATCCCCTACTTGATAGTGAGGGGCTTCCTTCCGATGTTGATCTGCTCCTTTCTTGTATTGTTCTTTAGCCCTTTGAAGGTGAGAAACAGCTTCCTTAAAGGCTTGGGTGATTGTAGAATGCAGGTAGTCTACTGCTGGTGTTTCAAGATCTTGGAGGGGATCCAACTCCGAGGTTCGAGGGTGACTGCCGTACAAAAGAAAAAACGGGGTTTTCCCAGTTCCCGAATGGACAGAGTTATTGTAGGCATACTCGGCTATCCAAAGGATATCTTTCCAAGTTTTTTCAGTTTGTTGCAGCATGCAGCGTAAATACTGTTCCAGAGTTTGATTGGTCCTCTCGGTTTGTCCGTCGGTCTGAGGGTGGTGACTGGTCGATAGTCTCACATCAATTTGAGCCGATCGACAGCAACTTCGCCAGAAATGAGAAATAAATTGACTACCTCGATCCAAAATTAGAACCGAAGGAAAACCGTGCAGTCGGATGATGTTTTCGAGAAATTCTCGGGCCAGAGTTGCTGCTGTTGGCAAGCCTTTGAGCGGAATGAAATGCGCCATCTTGGAGAATAAGTCCACGATTACTAGAATCGTATTGTATCCGGAGCATGGAGGTAGATCGGTGATGAAGTCCATAGAAAGCGTATGCCAAGGGCGAGGTGGGATGTCAATAGGGCGTAAGAGGCCTGCTGGTCTTTCCTTTTGACTCTTGTTTTGGGCGCATACTCCACAGGACATTATAAAGTCTCTGATATCTTTTTTCCAAGACGGCCACCAGAAGTAGCGCTTGATCTTTTCTGAGGTCTTGGCTATACCGGGATGACCTTCCATTAAAGAGTCGTGATAACAAGAGATTACTTTTTTCTGTAAATCTGTGCTGGGTAGGTATAATCGTTCTTGGAAATACAATAAGTTGTCCTTCACTGCAAAGTCCTTTCCCTGCAGATGCCAATTCTGTATGTCTGCTGGAGTTACAAGTTGCCTGGCTTTATCCTTAACTTCCTCTATGGATTCTGTGGCGATTACACCCAGAATTCTTTGTTCGGGAATGATTGGTACAGGTTTAGGGTTGATCAAGTGTTCTTCCACTCCCATCCGAGAAAGGGCATCGGCTTTACCGTTCTTTGTACCAGGTCGATAGGTAATTATGAAGTCAAACTCGGCAAAGAATAATGCCCAACGGAGTTGTCTAGAGGATTGGGCTTTTGCGGTTTTCAAATATTGCAGGTTTCGGTGATCCGTAATCACAGTAACGGTGTGTCGGGCCCCCAGCAGATAATGCCGCCAAGCCTTAAAGGCAGACTTGATAGCCAGAAGTTCCTTGTCAGTAATCGTGTAATTGACTTCAGGAGGCGAGAATTTGCGGGACCAAAATGCCACGGGATGCAACTGATTGGTTACCGGGTCCTTTTGTGATAGAACTGCCCCCATGGCAAGGCTTGAAGCATCATTTTCCACGATGTAGGGGAGTTCGGGGCGAGGGTGTTTTAAGATTGGTGCAGAGATAAATTTAGTCTTCAAATCCTGGAAAGCTTGTTCCGCCTCGGTAGACCATTCAAAACGTTTGTTTTTCTTTAACAAGGCAGTGATGGGCTGGACTATTCGAGAGAACTAGGGGATAAACCTACGGTAAAAGTTAGCGAAGCCTAACATGCTTTGCACACCTTTTACGGAGGATGGTGATGGCCATTTGAGAACTGCATCGACCTTCTTTGAATCCATACGCACTCCGCCAGGTGATAATATGAATCCCAAGAATTCAACTTCAGTCACGTTGAAAACACATTTTTCCAACTTAGCGAAAAGTTTGTGTTGACGCAATCTTTCGAGGACCATTTTCACGTGTTTCCGATGTTCAGATTCCGATGAAGAATAAACGAGAATGTTGTCGATGTAAACAACAACACACACATCTATGAGCTCTCTGAGGACATCGTTCATAAAATATTGAAAGGCGGCCGGGGCATTGCAAAGTCCGAAGGGCATCACCTGATATTCAAATAGCCCATACTTGGTGCGGAAGGCCGTCTTCCATTCATCGCCCTCTTTTACTCGTACCAAGTGGTAAGCTCCTCTAAGATCCAGCTTGGTATATATGCATGCTTTTCTGACTTGGTCCAGGAGTTCAGGGATCAAAGGTAACGGATATCTATTCTTAACAGTGATCTGGTTCAGGGAGCGATAATCGATACAAGTTCTAAGGTCTTCTTCCTTTTTTGGAACGAAGAACAAAGCTGAAGAGGCAGGGGACTTGGAAGGACGAATAAACCCATTTGCCAGGTATTGATCCAGGTATTGTCGAAGGTGAAGGTTCTCAGGCTCGGTGAGGGCATAAATTCTACTACAAGGAGGAGTAGATCCAGGTATCAGGTCTATCTGGCAGTCATAAGACCTATGAGGAGGTAGAGAGTTAGCCTGCTCCTTCCGGAAAACATCTTGGTATTCTAGGTATTCGGGAGGTAACTGGGGAGTCTCTGAAGAAATTGCTGCCAGTGCAACACCAGGTGGAGGGTGACAAGTAGAGACACATTCTGGAAACTGGACCGTTCTTGCTCGCCAATCGATCAGAGGATTGTGTTTCTCTAACCAAGGTATTCCTAGAATAATCTGGAACTGAGGGGCCTTGATCACATCGAACACGATCTTCTCATGGTGTCCATCTTGACTTACTAGCGTCACCTCTTGAGTGGTATGCGTTACTGGCCCGGAGGCTATCTCTGTACCATCCACCGTAGTAATGACGTCCTTTACAGCCTTGGGACAAAGAGTTAGATTCATCCTCAAAACCATTTCATGATCCACATAATTGCCGATGGCACCACTGTCGACGTAAGCTTCAATTGCATGTAATCGATCCGGATTATCAGGGCTAATGAGGACCATAGGTATCACGAAATGCGAGGTCACGGAACTGGTTTTCACGCTCGGCAAGAGGACCTCTATTCTTGTCGGGCGAGGTCGTTTCCCTGCTCAGAGTTTGTAACTGTGGTAACTGCAGCTCCTACTGCCTTCTTGGCAGGTTTCACCGGACAGTCTCGAAGAAAGTGCCCTGAGTTTCCGCAATATAGGCATAATTGCAACTGTTTTCTCCTTTCCCGCTCCCTTTGTGTTAGAGGACCTTTCAGACCCCCTATTTGCATGGGTTCCCCGGAGTCTACTCCTTTGGAAGGAGTTGGCGGTTTGGAAAATACTCGAGCATCAAACTTGGAACGATCGGCCTTCCGGTTCTGCAGTCTGTGATCTATTTGAACGACCAAGTCTATATAATCCGAACAGTCTTGTGGGGGATTCACTACTTGGGCTAAAACGTCTTTGAGCTCTCCACGTAGACCTCTATAAAACAGCGTAATCCTTTTGTCCTCAGGCCATTGAGTTTCCACTATTAGTCTATTGAAAGATGCAATATAAGCCAAAAGGTCTTGATTACCCTGTCGCAACGAAAGAAGCTCATTGTCCAAGGCCTGCCCCTGTGCATGTCTTGCGAACAGTTTTTCCATACTAAGCTGAAAGGCTTGAAAATCATGGAGAACCGGATCATCTTGATTAACTAGAGGGATCGACCAGTATGCCGCATTGCCACTAAGGTACGAAAGTACAAAAGCTACTTTAGCTTGATCAGTTGGAAAGGCTGCTGGCCGGCATAAGAAGTGCAACCGGCACTGATTGATAAATACCGCGAACCTCTTTGGGTCACCAGAAAATCGTTCGGGCGGAGCCAGAGGTACATTCCCAGGTAGGTTGATCTGCACTGGATTCATAGAGGATGTTGAAGGAAGATTTGCCCCTGATGCGGGTAGCGGGGTCTGTCCGGCTTGTGACTGTAGCAATTGTCTAGCAAGATCATCTGTTCTCTCCTTGGAAATAATTAGTTCCCTTCTTAGAGCGTTCGTTTCTTGATGAGCTGCATGCACTTCTGCCCTTAGTTCCCCAAGTAACCGGGCTAGGTGGTCAGTATCCGAGGTTTCCATAGCGCCTGGGCGAGAGTTTTGCGGTAGGCTTTGCGTTCTGTAACGCTCACCTGATTCTCGCAGAGGCGCCGGTCTTGACTGGGCGACTACCGTATCTTCAAAGGTGATGTGCAGCACCCGGTTGGCTCTTTGGGCTGGACCTCTGTGCCCTGTATGCCTGACGTGCAGAGTAAGATGTCTGCAGATAGAAAATATGGGGTTAATGAACTGGGGTTATTGGGGTGTCCCTATCTCTTTCCTCTTCTCCTCTCCTGTAGACCCCCACAGGTTAACGCTCTCACCTTAGGTAAGTGAATGCCGAGCTCTCCATCTGCCTCGGGGCAGGGTGCTGTAACCAGTTTCTTCACTGGATAGGTAGCGCAGGCCTCTTGACTTCAGAGGACTGCTGTCCGTCGTTTACTGCACGAACGGTAAGTTTCGAGTAACTCAAATGTCTTTAAAGTCTTTAATAATGATGTCTCTTGTTTTGCAGGGTTCCGGCGATGGCGGATGACAGGCTGAAGTGAGTTGAAGATGGAGCCCGTGTGATGAATAGAAGCGCCTGGAAGCACGTAAGTAAGCGCTTGTTGCCAGCTTCACGATGCGCTCTAACTGTCTTTTTATTTTGCAGGTACAAGTTCGGAGCGGCTGCAGGGTGCCGGGATACCCACTGGGTTAGATGTGGGAAGGAGTAATGGCACGTGAGTATTAAAGTTCCTGAATGTCTTTAAACGCACCTTGTTTTGTCTTTCAGATGCGGGATGCAGCGCTGACGGCCTCCGGAGCGTGCAAAGAGTTGGTAAGCTTTTGTCTTTCAGATGCCGGAATGCAGTGTGAAGACCTCCGGAGCGCACGAAGAGTAGGTAAGCCTTTGCCTTTCAGATGCCGAAATGCTAACCTGTTCTTTCTTGTCTTTATAGGAGTTGCTGAAGACTGGATTCAGGATGGTAAGCCTTTTTCCTTAGGCCCAGGACCGGATGCAGAAGACACGATGAGCGTTCTGCTGCAGAGGGTGCAGAATAACGCAAAGCAAGATTCATCCACCAGGTGTGGTTTAAATAGCCTCCTGTAGTGCTTAGGTGTCTCCTTCCACAGCCACGCCTAAGTAAGAAAAGAGTTCCTGGTAAGAAAAGAGTTCCTGCCTTCCAGAAGAGTTCCAGTGTTCTGAATCTAGGGAGTGGCTCCAGCCCCACCCAACAGGAAAAGTAGTTCCAAACAGAAGAGGATCAGAGGCTCAACTGGCAGGCAAGTAAGCAGCATGGTCTGCTGCAGGTAAGTCCACCCAAGCATTATGAGCCCGGCGCTTCCAGCGCTGGGACTGGGCATATTTATGAGCCTGGTGCCACTGGCGCCAGGACTGGGTCCAAAAGGTCCCAATTGGGACTGGTTGGCACTCGGAACCTGGGTTATGGATCTGCTTCCAAGGGAGTTGGGAAAACCCTGACCTTTTGGAAGCAGAGATCATGACAGATATGATATGATATTTTATTTATATCGCGCTCGTACACAAGTGTTTCAGAGCGTGACCAGGTGAAGGGAGGGGAACAGGGGAGAAACAAAAACAATGATCTTACTAGGCCCAGTGACATTGAGAACGCACAAGTGCATGGGGAATGGAAAAAGGGGAAAGTGCATGGAAGGGGGGAGAAATTGGAAAGTGTAGAGCATAGGAGAGAACAAAGTAAAGAATAAGTCAAATAAACAAACAAATAAATAAAGGTGATAAACAGTGGTAGTGCATCGGGTAAGTGGCAAAGTGCTAGGTTAGTCAGTTAGGGTGTATCTGATAAGTGCAGAAGAAGAGTGGGTGGGGGACTGTATGGGTACAGCTACAGCCCGCAGAGCAAGGGGTGGCCCGGGGGCAGTGCAGGAGGGTGACAGGATGAGCAGGTACCTGGGCCCAAAGGACAGAGGGTGGCCTGGTGCACAGTGCAGAGAGAGAAAGCAGATCAGCAGGGGAGAAGAGGGGCAAAGGCAGAAGCGAAGAGGAAGGTCTCGAGGAGCTTCTGGAACCGTAAAGGGTTCTCCTCAAGTTTCAAGGCGGCAGTGAGGCAGTTCCAAAGTGAAGGGGCCCCTGAGGGACTCTCGCGTATGGAAACAAGGCACAATCACCACACACAAACTGATACGCCAGACACGAGGTTGTATTCCCAAAAGCTAGGGTTTATTGCAAAGCAAATAGTCTCAGTTGGCCAATGGGGTCCCACGCCCCGCGACGTATGTTACCAGACCTCGGGGGACGCACGGAGAGTGAGAATCATACAACAGTTACATATATACAAAGCAAGCATCTTACAATCAGTAGTGACACATCCAATACCGCCCCTAATACATTTCCTTTGAATTGGGCACGATGATTGACAATGGTGACGATTATGTCACCTTCAAACATTCATTTAGCAACAGTTTGCAATTTTGCGAGCCTATAGACATAAGACTTTGTTTTAAAGAACACAATGCTTCTGTTTTTGCAAGCAAGCTGCGTGCAGTGGAGAGACACATTCCAGGCCTTGCTATCTCCTAGTTTCTATTTGTGTACTGGGGGTCAACTTGCTCTCATTGAGGTCTTTCAGTCACCCTCACCCCTCCTGAGACCTAGTGTTGACCGCCGCCAAGCTACCTTGATTGGTCTGGCTTGTCCAGAAGGTTACCATGTTCCAAGAAACTAGGCTGGCCTTCTGAACCTCTGCCCACCAGGACAGAGTTCAGAAATCCATCTTAAATGAAAAGCAGGAAGGCAATGCAGCAGGGGGTGTGGGGCATTGGTGGTGAACAAGGTGGCGGAGGACTCTCTGCTCGGGTGCATCCCACAAGGTTCTTGGCGGGATAATGGCTGAAGGGGTAATCTCCTTGTTGACATGGAATGTTAACGGACTGGGCTCCAGAATCAAGAGCTGCCTGGTACTCCAGTTTTTGAACAGACTCTCCCTGGACATAGTGCTACTGACCGAAATTCACCTGGTGGGGGGAATGTAAACTGTTCAGAAGGACGAACTGCAATAAGGCATACCACGCTGGCTTCTCAAGGGGAGCGAGAGGGATGTTGATTCTGATCTACAAGCAAATCCCCTTTCATCTCAGAGAAGTTAGATCTGACCCCAGGGGTAGATATGTATTAATCAAAGGGGAGCTGTAGGGAGCTATATGGGGTTGGTAGCCATCTACGCCTTGCCCCCACTCACACTAGAACTCCCGAATGACCTGCAGGGCCTGCTACTCCTGGATTCGGCAGACAATTGGGTGATCAGGGGGAACTTCAATGAGGCCATGGACCTGAGGGAAGAGCGTACACACCTGGGACATAGGAACCCACCCCTCACCACTAAATTATATTCCTTCAATTTAGGGCTAGGCCTGGTAGATGCCTGGCAGCTACATCAATCAGAGGCGGTTTACTCTTTTTTCTCAAACGCCCATGGCTCCATGTCCCGCATTTACTACTTCTTTCTCACTCACAGACCTCATACAGGCTTGTCTCTGTCAAATATCTGGCCAGGGGGATCCCAGACCACTCTCCATTTCTTATAGAACTTAAAAAGGGCCGAACCAAACCAGCAGCAATGTGGAGGTTGACCACATACCACTTAGGCGACCCAGAGGTAATGGAGGGGCTGGCTTGGAAGACCTCTGAGTACTCCACTGAAAACGAGGGATCCATGGACAGCCCAGTCATGCTCTGGGAGAGTTTCAAGGCAGTGTTACATGGGGGAGGCAATGTCACTGACAGCAGCCACACGAAAGCAACATACTCAGGAAATTGAGGAGGCAGAAACTCGAGCGCTGCAACTGGAGGAAGAATTCCTCACTTTCAGCACCCGGGCCTCACGGGAGGCCGTGGTAACGCAGCGCAAGAGGCTCTAAGGAATGTAGCCCTGGACAATTCAAGGCAGACACACAGGGCAATGCGGAGACAAGTCCACTAATCTAGGGATAAGGCTGGGAAAACACTGGCATGGCTGGAGAGGTGGAGGGGCGAAGGGACAGATATGGGCAATACAGAACCCGAATTGCACAACACTGACGGAGGATGGGGAAATCACGGGGCATCTGCATCCTTCTATAAGGAGCTATACAGCACCCTGAAGGATCAGACCAGACCGACGACCTGAGGTTTCATTGGTTCCACAGAACTTCCCTGCCTCACGGTGCACCAGAAAGTAGGACCAGAGGCGGACATGACGGAAATGGATGTGGCGGTTACGCTCCTGCAGCTACAGTCAGGCAAAACGCTGGGGCCTAACGGCTTCTCAGCCGAGATCCGGAAGCAGCTCCGAGATAAAGTCACAGGACCTATTCAGGCAGTGTAAAGTCGATGGGATTCTCCTCCCGGATCTGAGGAAGGTGCTCCTCATATCGGCTGATTTCGCCGCTTAACGACGAGGCCAAAGTGCTGGCACGGGTCTTAACCAACCGCCTTCTAGGCATCATGGATACTTTGGTGCACCCAGACCAGCGTGGGTTCACGGAAATGAACATCCGTAGAGCACAGATGGCGATAGACCAGAGAGCACAGCTACAAACATCAGCAGCACTCCTGCCCATTGACTTTGAAAAAGCTTTTGATACTGTAAAATGGGAGGTGCTTTGGGAAATCATGGGTCGCATGGGGTTCGGGGAGGGCTCCCTCAGGTGGATTTGCCTGTTATATGCAGCCCCTGAGGCTTCGGTCAAGGTTAATGGGGTTCTATCAGCAGGGTTCACCCTCGAGCGTGGCAAGAGGCAGGGATGACCCCTATCCCTCCTGCTGTTAATCTTGCCCATTGAGCCATTGGCGATCAGACTCCGAAATGACACGAGCTGGGTAGGCTTCCGCTGGCCCTGTGAGTGGGGGGTGGGGGGCCCAGACCGGATCTCTTTATATGCGGACAATCTTTTGTTTTATATGGGCGAACAAGCGATATCCTGTCAAGCAGTAATTAATCTACTGGAGGAAGAAAAGGCCTATAGTGGGCTCAAAGTTAACCAGCAGAAGTTGGGGCTCTTCCCACTAGTTGAGGGAGCAGGGGATATCCCCCCGGACTGCTCCTTCCCATTCCCGGTCTCAGGATTCAAATACTTGGGCATACATCTGAGTCCCTCCCCAGAGGTTTATGTTAGACTCAATCTCACCCCGCGAAAGGACCGATTCTCATCCGATGTGGCCCACTGGCAAACACTCCCACTGTCATTAATGGGCAAGGCAGCGCTCTTCAAGATGCTGGTTCTCTATAGATTTTTGTATGTACTACAAAACGCCCCTGTGGCAATTCCTAGATGTACCTTCGACAAAATCAAAACCTCTCTGAGGGGCCTTCTGTGGGGGGAAAGCAACCACGCATAGCACATTAAGACATTCCGATGCAGCATGGAAGCGCCCACAAGGCCCGGCGATAAATATGTTGCGCGCGGATGTCCGTAGGTGGGGTAATGGTGGAATTGACAATTTTGCAGAAGGCAGAAACTGAGATGGAAGGGGAGGGAGTGACGATACACCGTGAAGGGTGGCTAATCAGGCACGGAGAGGGGGGGAGAGGGGAATAGTAATGATGAGAACCAGGGGAACTGCAGTGGAGCCACCCGGCTTTCAGGGACACTACAGACCACGAAGGATTGTCTGCCGTCAACCATGGAATATTTGGAGAGGCCTGGGTGGCATAACCTGGATACTTGAATGTGGAGGGAGGGGGGAGGGTGAAGTGAGTTATCTTCGGGGAATTGATTATGGTTATGTTTAAACATTTTTTAATAAAAAGTGTTTTTTTTAAAAAGACACTCCGATGCTCGGTGTGGGAGGGTGGTCTAGGGATCCCCTGTCTCTGGCGGTATTAATGGGTGGCACAAACGGGCATGGTTAATGATTGGCTACATGGGGATCAAAGACACTTGCATGTGGTGCTAGAGAGATGATGGATGGGAGGGAAACCGCCCAAACAGATTCTATACAGGGATGGGTCGGCGGACGTGGCCCTCCCCCGGATTACCAAACTTACCAGACAGGCGTGGAGGGAGGCACACTAAGACATGGGGTGGGGGAAGAGGCCTAGCCTAGACCACCCTCTATGGAATAACAGACTTCTTCTGGAGCTTAAGAAAATGGGGCATTTCAAACAATTGGATGACCTGGGCGTAAGAGATCTCGCTGACGTGGTACAAGGGGGGCCCTCCTCCAATTCATGAAATTGCAAGACTAATTTGGGATTCTGGGGGAAGGACTATTATAAATACATACCGCTTTCCCATGCAATAAGATCCCAATTTCCTGCCCTGGAGGAGGTACCTGCATGCTCACAATTAGAAGCAAATGTCTTTCCGCAGCGCATAAAAAAGAAGGTGTTATGTATTCACACCCATGACACCTTTCAGATCATATTTGTGTTCTCAGGCGCTCTCGCTTTGTATCCCGTCCAAGATGGCGCCCAGACCTTTATACCTCTTGCCCCTGAAGCCTGCTGCAGTGAAACTGGTCTGATCCATCCACCAGGGAATCATCGCTGTATCTTCGTCGCTGAAAGCTGCAGAACCGACAAATTGCTGCACTTGAACCTGCAACCGAAGTGGACTCAACTGCCGAAGTTTGGTCCGGAGTGCGCCGGGGGTCGGTAAGTAATCACAACCCTAACCGGTGGTCCCTAGTGCCTCATCCATTTTAACGCACAAGTGGCCCCTGGGGGCCCCTCTCCTTTCCACTGCTAGTGCGAACTAGAGAACTATTCCCAACTCTTGGTATCAACTCTGCCGTCAAGTGGAGATCCTCTTCGAATAGTGGGAACCTATTCTTCATCGCCTCACCCACCTTCCTGAGCCGCTACAGACCCTTGAAGAGACCCCGTTTTGCCCATTTGAACTACAGCGTGCGCAAGCATTGCATGTACATTTGAGCATTAGGCTCCACTCTTCTTAGGGATTGGACTGCCTCTTAGTTATGAGTGTGTTGGATGCAGAAGGGACTGAAGACTATTTATACTGCCTGTTTCCTTCCCCTTTTAGGTTGTCAACCCATTTCGTGCATTAACCCTTTAGACCCCATTGGTCTTGTACATATGTATTTAGATAGGTTTGTGTTGGCTTAATAATATTACTGTGATTTGATTTGTGTATTGAAACTAAAAGGCCTTGAAATAAATGTATTTGTATTTTTAATATATCTACACCTGACTGGGAGTGATTTGTAAGTGTTCTTTACTCCGTGTGCTCATTGAGGTCTTTCAGTCACCCTCACCCCTCCTGAGACCTAGTGCTGACCGCCGCCAAGCTACCTTGATTGGTCTGGCTTGTCCAGAAGGTTACCCTGTTCTAAGAAACTAGGCTGGCCTCCTGAACCTCTGCCCACCAGGTTAGAGTTCAGAAATCCATCTTAACAAATTGGTGTACAGCTGTGGGATATGACTGAAGGTATCCAGTGTTGCACACTAATGAACTCATTTCAAGTTATTCCTACCCAGGACACATAGTGACCTTGTGGTGATAACTGTAAAGGCCATAGACCTATCTAATATAATGGAAACAAGCACCTTTATAACCTTAAATGCTTGTAGATCAGAAACATTGAGAATGATGTGTACTGGGAGAGGTTTAACTGCTCAGGGTACAACATTGGAAATGATTCAGAAAATCATGGAATGGCATGAGTTACAACTCAGTGCCATAGCCTCTGGTGAGACAGCAGAAGGAGGTGGAGCAGCTTCCACTGGCAGAACTGACAGTTCTGTCTCTGCCCTCATCAGTGGTGCCCTTGATGACAGTGAAGTTGCTATGTCTAGTGTTTCCTCTGCAAGCTCTGATGCCGAGGCCATGCTGGAATTCAAGAGGCAAGAGATGCTGTTTAAGCAGAGGGAGTTTGAATTTCCCATGGCTAAACTGAAGATAGAGCAGGCAGAAAAACAGAAAGACAGGGATCACCAGTTGGAACTGGCCAAGCTTCAAGTTTCACCAGGATCCAGAGGATTTGGACATGGGTGTGGGTCCTCCTCTCATCCCAAATTTCCTAAAGATCTGCTCAATGTGTATGATGAAAAGAATGACATTATGGACTGGTTCAATGCATTTGAGTATGCATGTGAAGTTCAAGAGGTTGTAAACGCTGATAGGACTGCATGGTTGCTCAGCAGAGTACCCCATTCTGGCTGCAGTGCTATTATGGAAATGTCAAAAGCTGAAAGAGTAGATTTTGCAATGTTGAAGCAAAATCTCATTTTAAAGTTTGGGAAGACTCCTGCCCAATACTTGAAAAGGTTTAGAAAGTAGACAAAGAAAGAAAGAAGTACTTGCGTGTCATATGTGACTGATTCTTTGAAAAACTTGACTGGCTGGGTTGAAGGCTATAAAGTCGCGACCTTTGAGGGTATGATATGTCTTGTCATGCTTGAACCTATTTTTGCATCTTGTTCCCCTGAGCTTAAGCAGCATTTGGCAGATTCAAAGGAGTTAGATCCTAAGAAGCTGGCCATTGCAGCAGATTTGCGGGTGTCACATAGCGTGTCCCATAAGGACAAGACTCATCCTGGTAAGCAGGAGAAGGAGAAAAAGTCCAAAGATAAGGAGGGTGGGGGACCTGAAAAAACTTCCTCCCGGCTGAATTTAGAAGCGTGCCCAATAGCTTATATATGTGCCCAATATACTCTATGTGAAAATTGAATTTGGAAATGTGCCCAATAACCTCTCTGGGAAAGTTGAATTTAGAAGCATGCCCAATAGCCTCTCCATGAAAGTTGAATTTAGAAGTGCGCCCAATAGCCTCCCTGTGAAAGTTGAATTTAGAAGCGCTCCCAATAGCTCATATGTGAAAGTTGAATTTAGAAGTATGCCCAATAGCCTCTCAGAGAAAGTTGAATTTAGAAGCGTGCCCAATAGCTTATATGTGAAAGTTGAATCTAGAAGTGCATCTAGAAGTTGAATTTAGAAGTGCGCCCAATAGCCTCTCTGCGAAAGTTGAATTTAGAAGTGTGCCCAATAGCCTCTCAGAGAAAGTTGAATTTAGAAGCGTGCCCAATAGCTTATATGTGAAAGTTGAATCTAGAAGTGCATCTAGAAGTTGAATTTAGAAGTGCGCCCAATAGCCTCTCTGCGAAAGTTGAATTTAGAAGTGTGCCCAATATCCTATTAGTCTAATAGAGTGCCCGGCTGAACTGACCAATCTCCCTAATAACCACTCTGTGCAAAGTTGATTTAGAATTATGCCTAATACCCTCCCTGTATAAAGTTGAATTGATAAAGTGCCTAGCACGACGTATTTAGTATGGTTCGGACTGCAGGGAACGTTTGAAAGAACATATAACCCATCATACGCTTACCCTCTTCTTTACACCACCACTCAACTAGAACACAGAGATACTATGACACCATTCGGTATTACTGTTCTCATACTAACATCTGCCACAAATTCCACATCATTCTAAGTAAACACTGCTGGTTACACACCCCCCAGCCAGGCGTTCTCCTCAGGCCTAACGCAGCCACATTCGGTCTGGATAAATCCTGCCAGAACGAACACATACTTCTGATCTCTCAACCACGACACCTACCGCTAAGAAGCAGCTATTAAAGGAATACCGCACCAGCTGCACACATATCCGGTGCTCACACACACCTTTGACTCTCGCTACTCTATCTACTGATCCGAACTTCTGTTCCCAAGGGCGTTCAACCTACCAGCGCCTTCAGACCATACCAATGGTATATAAGGCGCTATATAAATGCAAAATAACATAACATAACATAACAGAAGGGCCACAAAAAGAAAAATAATGGTAAGTCACAAGAGAACACACAGGGTAGTGGAGGTTATCCCCAAAACAGAACTCTGGTTAAAGTAAGCCTCCCTATGTCAACAGATCCATTGGATCTTGTGTGGCTTGTGGAGTAGGTGACCATGTGAAGGGGGACCCCAGATGAAAGGTCAAATACTTGGGGGTCCACTCTGCTAATCTCCCCTTCTCCTCCTATGAGGAAGAAGAGATTACAGGGGCATCCTTCTCCTCAGATTCCTTCACCAGTGCGATAGATTCTGAGGTAGCTTTAGTTTCCCTGGGTTCCTGGGAGCCTAAAGTCTCAGAGGCTTATGCTAGGATTCCTGATAATACCAAGCACTACTTTAAGGACAGTGTGCTGATTAATGGAGTAGATACTCCTGCTCTTAGAGATAGTGGGTGCAGCAGAACTGTAGTGGATTCTACCTTGGTAGACCCAGATAAAGTTGCCAGAGCTCCTCTGATGCCCACTAAGTTGGCTCATGGCCCACCTCTCCAGTTCCCAGTTACACCTGTAAACCTTACTATAAATGGTACAGTAGTCAGGATTCAAGTGAGCATTCAGAGAGATTCCCCAGATTCCTTCACCAGTGCGATAGATTCTGAGGTAGCTTTAGTTTCCCTGGGTTCCTGGGAGCCTAAAGTCTCAGAGGCTGAAAGTTGAATTTAGAAGTATGCCCAATAGCCTCTCAGAGAAAGTTGAATTTAGAAGCGTGCCCAATAGCTTATATGTGAAAGTTGAATCTAGAAGTGCATCTAGAAGTTGAATTTAGAAGTGCGCCCAATAGCCTCTCTGCGAAAGTTGAATTTAGAAGTGTGCCCAATAGCCTCTCAGAGAAAGTTGAATTTAGAAGCGTGCCCAATAGCTTATATGTGAAAGTTGAATCTAGAAGTGCATCTAGAAGTTGAATTTAGAAGTGCGCCCAATAGCCTCTCTGCGAAAGTTGAATTTAGAAGTGTGCCCAATATCCTATTAGTCTAATAGAGTGCCCGGCTGAACTGACCAATCTCCCTAATAACCACTCTGTGCAAAGTTGATTTAGAATTATGCCTAATACCCTCCCTGTATAAAGTTGAATTGATAAAGTGCCTAGCACGACGTATTTAGTATGGTTCGGACTGCAGGGAACGTTTGAAAGAACATATAACCCATCATACGCTTACCCTCTTCTTTACACCACCACTCAACTAGAACACAGAGATACTATGACACCATTCGGTATTACTGTTCTCATACTAACATCTGCCACAAATTCCACATCATTCTAAGTAAACACTGCTGGTTACACACCCCCCAGCCAGGCGTTCTCCTCAGGCCTAACGCAGCCACATTCGGTCTGGATAAATCCTGCCAGAACGAACACATACTTCTGATCTCTCAACCACCACACCTACCGCTAAGAAGCAGCTATTAAAGGAATACCGCACCAGCTGCACACATATCCGGTGCTCACACACACCTTTGACTCTCGCTACTCTATCTACTGATCCGAACTTCTGTTCCCAAGGGCGTTCAACCTACCAGCGCCTTCAGACCATACCAATGGTATATAAGGCGCTATATAAATGCAAAATAACATAACATAACATAACAGAAGGGCCACAAAAAGAAAAATAATGGTAAGTCACAAGAGAACACACAGGGTAGTGGAGGTTATCCCCAAAACAGAACTCTGGTTAAAGTAAGCCTCCCTATGTCAACAGATCCATTGGATCTTGTGTGGCTTGTGGAGTAGGTGACCATGTGAAGGGGGACCCCAGATGAAAGGTCAAATACTTGGGGGTCCACTCTGCTAATCTCCCCTTCTCCTCCTATGAGGAAGAAGAGATTACAGGGGCATCCTTCTCCTCAGATTCCTTCACCAGTGCGATAGATTCTGAGGTAGCTTTAGTTTCCCTGGGTTCCTGGGAGCCTAAAGTCTCAGAGGCTTATGCTAGGATTCCTGATAATACCAAGCACTACTTTAAGGACAGTGTGCTGATTAATGGAGTAGATACTCCTGCTCTTAGAGATAGTGGGTGCAGCAGAACTGTAGTGGATTCTACCTTGGTAGACCCAGAGAAAGTTGCCAGAGCTCCTCTGATGCCCACTAAGTTGGCTCATGGCCCACCTCTCCAGTTCCCAGTTACACCTGTAAACCTTACTATAAATGGTACAGTAGTCAGGATTCAAGTGAGCATTCAGAGAGATTCCCCAGGGAAGGTCTTGCTGGGAAATGATCTCAGAGCTTTAGGCCTTGTGGGAGATACAGCAGAAAGACCCTGCACAAGGTCTCAAACAAGGGCAGCACTGGCCAAGACCACTGCCATGCCCAAGCCAAAGGGGGAACCCAAGGCTAAAGGAGTCAAGAAAGACAAAAGAGGGAAAGAGAATATTCCCCCTAACTCACCTACCACTGAGGTGGAGGTAGTTGATCAAACACCCGGACCTGATGAGGTAGAGGTGTTACCTGAAGTAATTGATCCAAATGACCATCCTGAACTAAAAGACCTATTAGTAGAAGATGGACTTGACAGGGATGAATTCAGTAAGGGCCAACGTGAGTGGAAGGACTAAGAAGACAGGCCTGCTCCCAGCTTGAGGGTGAACCTCCTGGGAAGCATAGCATTTATTGGGATGGTGGGCTCCTCTACAGTGAGCCTACAGAGTCTACAGAAAGCGACCATAGGAGGTTGGTGGTTCCCCTTGCTGTAAGACCCTTCCTCCTGCAGCTGGCGCATGAAGTTCCCCTTGCTGGTCACCTTTGTATCAAGAGAACCAAGCAAAGGTTATCCACGCATTTCTACTGGGCAAAGATGAGGGTGCAAGTAGAAAGTCACTGCAGGAGTTGTGCCACCTGCCAGTCATCTGGTAAGAGTGGATCAACAATCCAAACTCCACTGGTACCACTCCCAGTTGTGGGGGGTACCATTTGAGAGGGTAGGGATCGACATTGTTGGTCCCCCTGACCTCCAAACATCCTCAGGCAATAGATGTATCCTGGTACTGGTCGACCATGCTACCAGGTCTCCCATTGAAGACTGTGACTGCCAAGTCAGTTGCAAAAGCTTTACTTGGCATATTTACTAGGGGTGGCTTCCCTAAAGAAGTTGTGTCTGATAGGGACAGCAAGCTTATGTCAAAGTATATGCAGGCCATGTGGAAGGAATTTGGCGTCACCTATAAGTTTTAATCTGCATATCACCCACAAACTAATGGTCTAGTTGAAAGGTTTAACAGAACCTTAAAAAGCATGATTGGGCTCTGTGAGAACCTCAAAGAAGAAAATGGGATCTTTTGTTACCATGCTTAGTGTTTTCCTACAGAGAGGTACCATAGGAGGGTGTTGTCTTCAGCCCCTTCTGTGTGCTCATTGCGGTCTTTCAGTCACCCTCAACCCTCCTGAGACCTAGTCTTGACTGCCGCCAAGCTACCTTGATTGATCTGGTTGTCCAGAAGGTTACCCGGTTCAAAGAAACTAGGCTGGCCTCCTGAGCCTCTGCCCACCAGAGGAACCGAGATAGTTATCGCAGACCTGTTGTCACGGAATGGACGCAACAGCATGGAGGAGGGTCCACACGGAAGTATGTTCCCTACTACTACCTTTGTGTTAACTGTAGAGACTTGGCTTCAGCAACTACAAAGGGATACTACCAGTGAACCCCCAGCAGAAGAGCTCAAGAGTATGCTCACCTTCAGAGATGGCTTATTTTACTGTCATTACGCAATTTATGTACCAGCTACAGCTTTTTATCACAGGATTCTACAACTAGGCCATAGTTTGCTAGTAGCAGGACATCAGGGCCACAAGGCTACCTTGGAACTTGTACAACTGTGTTTTTGGTGGCCTACACTGACCAAAGATGTAAAGGAGTTCGTTAGGACATGTTCCGTCAGTGCTCAAAAAAACAAGATGTCTCATCAGTTGCCGGTTGGTCAGTTCTGTTCCCCTACATTGCCTGATCGACTCTGGCAAAAGATATCAACCAACTTCATTGTCGACCTCCCGGAGTCCCCTGGGTGTACCGTGATTATGGTTACCATAGACATGTACACCAAGTTGGCCCATTTCTCCGGGCTGAAAAAGATTCCGATGACAGAACAAATGAGTTCAGTTTTCTGAAGGATGTTTGCCATTTGCATGGGCTTCTGGAGTCTATCATTTCTGATCGAGGTGTACAGTATACCTCGAGATTTTGGGCAGCCATGTGCAGAAAACCTGGCATTTCTAGAAACATGTCATCCGGCTACCATCCTGAAACCAATGGCCAAACGGAACAGCTAATTCAGACCCTTGAGCAATACCTAAGGTGCATCACCAACCTTTCCCAGGACAATTGGTTCTTGCAATTTATTACCTGTAGCTGAGCTTTCTTACAACAACACGGTACACTCTACCCATGGCAAGTCACCTTTCTTTTGTTCTTATGGATTCCATCCAACCTGGTTCCCGAGAATCACTTCTTTGGTTATCCCGGTTCCCTCTGTGGAACAGCATCTGGAACACCTTTGTGGGGTACAGCAGAGGACCCTTCAAGCCCTAAAAGACTCTCAGACCAACACAAAGAGATATGCTGATCGCAAAAGAAGAGATACAGAAGAGTATCAAGAAGGGAACTTGGTATGGCTTTCATCCAAGTATCTCACCAGAAGACTCAAACCCGGAAAATTCTCTCCAACATACTTTGGTCCCTTTACGGTACAAAAAAGGATCAACCCAGTAGCTTATAGGCTGAAGTTACCCTCCACCTGGAGCCGAATACACCATGTGTTCCATATTTCTCTTCTGAAAACCTTTGATGGGGGACCTTGAAACAATATCGTTCCTCCTCGTGAAGACAGTACTGTGGAATATGAGGTAAACAAGATTTGCGATTCCAGGTATCATTGTGGGGTCTTACAATATCTTATCGACTGCAAGGGTTATTCCAGTGCTGAACATTCTTGGGAACCATCAAACTTTGTTCACGGCGATCACCTGGTTCGCAGGTTTCATCTACAGAACCCATGGAAACCGGGAGGAACCAGATACAGAAGGGGGCATCATGTTATGCATTCACATCCCTAGCACCTTTTGGATCATGTTTCCGTTCTCAGGCACTCTCGCTTTGTATCCCGTGCAAGATGGCGCCCAGATGTTTGGGCCACGTTGTGACATCATCATGCGTACGTGTTCCTGGTTGTCAGCCATCCAGAAATAAGTAGTGAGTAGTCTGGAGCGCCTCATGTTGTAATTGAACTTCATTTGCAGTACGCTAGTTTTTGTCTTCTGACCGATTTACTTTGCCTACTTGTTGTTCCCCTCTCCCTTCCTTTTCTCTTTTTTCCTGGTTCCCCCCCGGCTCCCTCTCACTACTTCCTTCCGGAGTGTTCCGGTTGTCCTTCCTGCTCAGAACAATCTCTCCCGTACTACCATGTCTTCATGGGTTTCCTGTGGTTCCGACAGCTCTATCCATTCCCTCTGCCTTCTCACGGCTCCTCCGCTCCTTCCTGCTGGCCAGCCCTTGCCGGTTACGGTGCTGCAGTGCTTTCAGTTGCATTCTGTTCCATGTTCACTTCCATGAACTTCCGCAGGACTACTACTGTCTGCTAGCCCTCTGGGATTCTGAGTCTTCGTTGTTGCATCTTGGATTTGATGACTTTTCAGCACATCCTGAAAATTGGACCTTTCCTCTAATCTTCACTGAAGAGTCACTTGGATCTTCCACTTACCTGGACATCTTCTCTGCACGTTGTTTTTTTTCCCTGGGACCTGGCTCTCTGGGTGGGCACTGTGCCCACATATTTTCCTGCAATTGGGATGCACAGTGGCTACCTGGAAGGAAAGGCCTTACCTCTTCTCAGCAAAGGAAACAAAGACTAAAGATGTAAGGGTTGAAACTGGCAGAAGGTCACTTCAACACTATACCAGGCGCTGACGGCCTTTGGTTCTCCCGAACTATCCAGACTCAGGGGCAAATGGCAGGGTGATGTTGGGAAGCTGGATCTGGAGGAGTGGATCAAAGCACTCATGTTTCCAAGGGAAATTGGGATAGCAGCTAGGCTGCGCCTAATTCAGTACAAAATATTCCACAGGGTGTATTACTAACAAACATCACCTGCGGTGTGGAGGAGTGGGGGACACCTTCTTTCACACCATATGGGAATGTGCACAAATACAAGGGTACTGTGAGAAATGCACACAGAAACTGTCTGCAATAATTGGGACGGCGTTCCCCTGTGAGCCCAAAACGGCTATACTTGGAATCTGGGGGGAAACTGGGGTCACAAGATATGACAGCCTACAACTTTGCAGACACCCAACTCATCTTCAAGATAACCTCTGACCAAAACCCTGACAACACCCTCAACAAATGCCTCAACGACATAATCACGTGGATAACAAACAACAACCTCAAGCTAAATCCAACCAAAATAAAAATAATGATCTCCCTGCCGGGAGACAATACAACACAGGCGTACCTGACCTGGCCACAGAGCACGGGAACCCAACCAGAGACATTGACAGTGATAAAATAATCTGTGAATTCTCATGGACAATGTCCTCTCTTTGGAACCACAAGTCAATGCAATATTAACAGAAATATTTCTACCTACTGCGATTAATAAGAGGGATCTTCACTTACTTCATTTTCCCACACAGAACCCTTGCGATCATCTTCTTGGTATTATCAAGAATAGATTATGCAAATAGTCTCTATCTTGGAATGCCTGAATGCCTCAATTCCACGCAACAAAATACAATGCATCCAAAATACTACAGCAAGGCTACTCCTGAGACAAAAGAGAAGAGACCACATCACACCGCCCTTGAGAAGTCTACACCGACTGCCAGTAAATAAATAAATTAACTTCAAAGCCCTCTGCATTGCTCATAAATCACTACGCAGACAAGAAGCTGAATTCCTCCAAGATAAAATCATCCCTTCCCAACCAGCAAGAGACTTAAGGTCGAGCAACAACCTCCAAATAGAAACAGATAATACGAGAAAAGGACATTCGGAGGAACCGTCTTTGCCTATCTGATAGCCAAACTATGGAACTTGATACCAAAGTAAATCAGAACGACGGAAGACCACCTACCATTCAGAAAATGACTAAAAACATGGCTATTTAACTCACCAAGATAAACATAGACACACGCCCCTGATTGCTGTGAATGGAGAGCTGAAATTGTGCACCTAGCAGAGGCCCGTGTGCAGAAGCAACCCAAGGCAACCAGGAGAAAAGGAGACTCTCCGTGGTCGAGGCCGGGTCTGAGACACCCGTACTGCAGAGGGACATGGGTCCGAGGAGTGCCTGCAGCAATAGAAACAGAAAGAAAGTCGGGAAGTGTAAGCAGGCCGCAAATGTTGTGATTTTGGAGCCGGTGAGTGAAGCTCAATACTTCAAATCATGCGAAACTCCTTGCTGGTAACTGTATCCAGCTGAATTAACACTCGCTTTGAAGAGAGAGCAAGTTAAGATGTCCGTAATAGTGGGAAGTCTTCATAACAAAGGGAAATTGTATCACACGCTTGTTCGGCACAAGTTAAAGTGCTTGCGTAGAAAGAAAACCTTTACATTTCCATTCTTGTATTTAAATCATTAAGTCACATGTCTCCTGTTAAGAGGGAGAACGTTGCTGAATTTCCCAAAGTGTTACAAGACTAAAGAAAGGTTGTGTGTAAGAAACTGTGTTTCCCGATCCAGGTTAAAGCAGAACACTGTCTGAATAAAATGGAACACAAATAATTAAGCTGAAGTTCCTTATCAAAGAGTGGGTGTGTGTATCTAAATTAGTTTCTAAAGTGAAACCTAGTTCTTGTAACATTCAGAACAAATACCTTAAAGTTGAATTTACTGAAGTCACGTGTGGCAATACAGCTTTGGGGTAACTACTGCAAACAGAAAGGTGTACATAAGGCTGGGTGAGGGAGCTGGGTGCTTGTTAAAATAACTGATCAATGATCTGTAAAGCTGAGACTGTTGAAAGTGAGAGAGAGAAGCACTCTAAAATCCAAAACAGATCTCTGTGATAGCTCTAAGAGAGACAGAAGAGGCAAAGGGGCTATCCTTATTTTATGGCATAGGAAAGAAGAGTGCCTTGCCTACTTGTGGAGGTTACAGCAGAACCAGTAGAACTGTGGTTGGCTATAATTTTGTCAGACCATTTGATATGGAACTTAGTTGAAGCAGTAGTAGACATGTGTGAGAAACCTGAAGATGTCTCACCTGAAGATGTCTCACCCACTAGTCCTCAAGGATCTATCATCCAGGTAGCCAGGACATGGCCATCACTTGTGTATGCAGTTCCTGAGGGTGGACCAGTGCGGGAGGATCACCTGTAGGAGGGGAGCACGGGCAGTGGAAGTGGGACACCGGAGGGTGAGACACGATAGCCCCTTGCTTGTAACACCTTTTGCCCATCCTACCAGGTAGAATATCTAGGAACTCAACCCCCCCTTTTCCCGACACAAACACTTTCCCATGGACAGCTCACTGTGAAAGAAAGCTGGCTAACACCTGAGCCGTATACCTGACATGTCCCAACACAATGGTCAGGTCAGAGTCAGACCATTACTAATAATTACACACATCTGACTTCCATTACACTTCCCCACACAGATAAAAGGCGGAGCATGAAAGCACACGCTGAACAAGGCAAAAAACATGAGGAAGCAGCAGTTCCGAGATGGCAGTTTAATACGAGGAGAAAGATGGCAAGACCAGAAAGAGCCGCAAGGAGGACATTGCTCTTGGCTTTTTTGGAGGAAAACTGCTACTTTCACAAGCCCTCTAGAACAAGAATCATAAGACCAGGAATTGAAGCTGAAGAAAGGTGCATTGTGTGTTGAAGGCACCCGGGGCTCTCCCGCATCGATAGCCGAAGCAGGGAGGAGTGATTGCCGCTGTGGTAGTGTCCTTGGTTCCCACAACAAAGCAGCACCAGTAAAGTCAGCACAGCAAGTGAGTCGGAGAGACTGCTAGCAGACCGGTCTGTGTTACGACCAAGGTTGCAAGCAGCAACTTTGTATAAAGAGAACCGTGTGTGAAGCGTTGGCGATGAGCTACGCAAGTATAATTGGAACCAAAGAAGTAATTGAACTTTGTGACTGAACTTTAGGAGACAACCCTATACCATATACAGAGTTGTCCGGCACCACATGGGTGTTCATTCGGAGGTCTCTGTTAGGTATCAAACTGAGGGTGTAAAATTGTGAACTGTGAAATTGAATTTGTATTGAAACGGATCAAGCCAAACCCTGTGCACATTTGAAAGTCTTCGATAGATGTACAAACTGTAATTGGTCCGAGCCCGGCTTAGGGAGACTAATGGTGAAAAGGGATCTGAGCTGACCGATGGGGTTCCGGGGTGAACCGTGAGTCTCCTGAGAAAGATTGCGGTACAAAAGGGATCTGAGCCCGGCTGAGGGGCATTCTGGCTGAAGGGTGAATCACCCTACTTGAATACTTGGAAAGGAACTTTTTCGTTTGTTTGTTACATCAGGCCCTCCGGATCAAGAAACCTTTGATAACTTAAGAGACTTGGGCATAGAAGGCCACAATGCTTGTAATAGAACCGTGTCCGTGTGCCAAAGAAGCCAAAGAGTGTGCTATGCTCCAGTGAACCGCCTTGTCGCATGCTGAAACCGCGGGGAAGAGAGGCCAATGGCCTGAACATCCTGACTTATCATTTTGTGAACACTTCTTTCTTTTTCATTAACATTTCCCCACACTATTTGTAAATTAGTAGTAAGGATTAGCAATAGGTTTCTTAGTATATGCACTTTTTTTGACAAGACTCCACTAAGACTGCGTTATTATTATTTGATGGTGGTAGCTTGCTCCCATCTTTAGATTTAGGTTTAGATAGGCGTTTATCACACCCTTGATATAGTTCAATAAACACCCTTGAACTGTGGTAACTTGTGTCTGTCTTACTTTGATACCATGCCTTCCTTACACATGGTATCAAGAGATGACACAGACAACAGATGTAACAGTTTTGGAAACCTTTATTAAAATATCAGGATGGGTGCAACATACTTGCCAACCCTACCGATTTAGGCGGTAGGATACCGCTTTTTAAGCAGTCCTGCCGCCTGCCGCTTTATTGGCAACAAATACAGATTTAAAAATAAATAAAAAGAAATGTTTTTTTTTGTTTTGACATTTTTTTTTTGCCCACGCCAACTCGGGGGAGTCTTTCAAGGGTTCCCCCGAGCTGGCGTAGCGGGAGAAGGCGCGGCATGCAGGCTTTTGATGTCAAAAGGCACCACTAGCGGTGGGCTAAATGCACCCCCCACCGTGGGTGCCTTTGACAAAAGGCGCCATTAGCCCCCCACCACGCCAGCTCGGGGGAGTCTTTCAAGGACTTCCCCGAGCTGGCGTAGCGGGAGAAGGCGCGGCATGCAGGCTTTTGATGTCAAAAGGCACCCACTGCGGTGGGCTGATTGCGCCCCTCTGCCGTGGGTGCCTTTGACAAAAGGCGCCATTAGCCCCCCACCACGACAGCTCGGGGGAGACTTTCAAGGACTTCCCCGAGCTGGCATAGCGGGAGAAGGCGCGGCATGCAGGCTTTTGATGTCAAAAGGCACCCACGGTGGTGGGCTAATTGCGCCCCTCTGCTGTGGGTGCCTTTGACAAAAGGCGCCATTAGCCCCCCACCACGCCAGCTCAGGGGAGACTTTCAAGGACTTCCTCGAGCTGGCAGAGCAGGAGAAGGCGCAGCATGCAGGCTTTTGATTTAAAAGGTGCCCACGGCGGTGGGCTAAATGCGCCCCTCTGCCGCGGGTGCCTTTCACAAAAGGCGCCATTAGCCCCCCACCACGCCAGCTCAGGGGAGTCTTTCAAGGGCTTCCCGAGCTGGCATAGCGGGAGAAGGCGCAGCATGGAGGCTTTTGATGCAAAAGGCGCCCAGGGCGGTGGGCTAAGTGCGCCCCTCCGCCGCGGGTACCTTTGACAAAAGGCACCATTAGCCAGCCACCACGCAAGCTCGGGGGAGTCTTTCAAGGGCTCCCCGAGCTGGCATGGTGGCAGAAGGCGTGGCAGGCGCCTCATTGTCATTGAATGCACCCGCGGCGGCGGGCTCATTCAATGACAATGGGCTGCTGACGCGCCCTATTTCTATCATTACCTCCTCGCCTGACTATTTTTGAAACTTTAAGATTCCTACAGATTTTTGGTCAAAGAATGTTGGCATGTATGTTGTAATGCCTAACTTGACCTACTGCTATGGTGGGAATAGCCCTATCTAAAGAAACTAAGGAAAAGTCTGACCGTGTCAAAACCTATGCTTGCCCTCATGTCTAATATAGAAATGTAGTGTGGAGACATTCTAACTTAAATAGTGTTCAACATAAAGTCTGGAGTAGTCTCTACCCCTTTCACAGGTTCAGGATACAGTTCCACCCACAAAGTTCAAAAAGGTGCTTAGGGTTCACTTCCCCAAGCCTACACACTGTTTCACCAAAGCAACAATTTTCCAAAGGATCTCAGGGTTTCCCTTCCCCAAGATACAAGCCTTGATTTCCAAAACAACAATGCTCCAGAGGAGCTCTGGGGTTCCCTTTCCCACACTTCAAATACTGATTCTCTAAACACCATTGTTCAGCTTTATCGTATTTCAAAGTTGTTGTCACTCACATATTGATTCTCAAAACACCAATGTTCAGCTTCATCGTATTTCAAAGTGCTTTCACACTTCTCCTTGTTAGGGCATCCTGGTCTAGGGGCAGTTAACAGGCCACACGGCCACCTATTACAGGTCATGCAATCAGTTGTCCATACCCAGATTTCTACCACTTTGGCGAATTACAGGGTTTCATAAGTTCTTAGATTTAGGGTTTGCCTTTCTTGATACTTCTTTGGTTCTTCTTTCTATACTGTACTTGCCTGACTTTCATTTACAGCTTTGTTTTGCCTGATCAGCCTTTTGCTCACACTTTTCTGGCTCCCCTCAAGCTGCTTGTTCATCGCTTTCACTCTTGCATTCACAGTATTCTTATTTCGTGATACTTTCACAAGTTCCTTCATTAGTCAGAGACTTTTAATCAAGTATCCCTTACACATGACCACTCTGACACAATGGGCCTCTTTACGAGAATCGCCTTACCGGCATGGAGGCAATATCGCGTCCGAGTAGCACTGACGCCGCTAACAGCGGCCGATTACGAGAATGCGTGCATGTACGTAGCAGCATGCCGGTAACGTCTGTACCGGCATGCCATTAACACCCTAAAACCCCCGTTAGCGGCATCATATAAAGAACTGCCACCTCCTCTGCCTCCTTCCACCCCTAAATAACGGGCACTGGCAATAACGGGTCCGGCAATACCAGGTCTGGCAATACCGGGCCGGGAAATACCGGGCCCAGCAATACCGGAACCAGAAGTCACGTCATCGCTCCAGCACGGGAAATGCAATGGCGGCCATCTTGAAAAACACAATCCATTGCAATCCTCCACACACAGGACCTGGATCCACAAACCACCACATACATCTCCACCAGAATGCTAAAGGCGATCAAGAAAGGTGCCTCCCGTCAGCGCAAGGTGCGCTTTTCTGTGGATGAATTGAATATGCTGGCTGACATTTTGACCCAGAATGCTGATGTGGTTTTTGCAGCAGACCTCAGGCGACCGACATAAATCAAGAAAAAGGAGATCTGGGAGGAAGTGGCCAGGTCAGTGCGGTCGGATGCACTGCCCGCACGGTTAAAGACGTGAAAAAGCGATGGGATGACCTACGCCTCTGTGTGAGGAACATACTATCCGCCAATCGGAGCGAGGGTCCAGCAACAGGCGGCGGGGCCCACTCCCCCATCAAGCTCACCAGATGGGAGGAGACATGTGCCAGTACCATCGGCATGGAGGGCATAGAGGGAGTCGGAGATATGGAGCGTAGAGTACCGTCATCAGCAGATGGAGGTGAGTGGCCACACAAACCATAGGAAACCAAAGCATGTTGATGGCCTACAAATGTGATAGTGACATAAAGCAATTCATGGGCCATCACACACACATGGACACATCCCTGTCCAGATGCTGTCCCCAGCACTGTCACATCAATATGCATGCAGCATGCCAATACCATTCCTGAAACACACCCCACAAACAGCTAAACAGCATGTGTCACACTGCACACAGTCCACAACACAAAGGCATGTCACACAGCATACACCACCTTACACATGTGAGAACCTGAAGTATGCCTGAATAACACCCCCCATAAAGCAAGCGACCTGTATGCCTCAACTCCAAGATAGCAATTCATCACATGCGTACAACTGCACCAATACCAATGTATGCATGATGCATGTACAACCCTCACTGATGCCATGCCTCGATGCCATGCATCTCTTGGTCCCCCACAGGCATAGGTGTTGACAACGATGGTGAGGATACTGCTGCACAGGCCAGGACACCAGCAAAAAAGGCCAGGGCCAGGGATGACGGCACCATGCCATCCACATCAAAGGCCACTAGCAAGCAACAACTGCCACCCAAACCAAAGCCAATTCAACATGCCAAGGCACAGGGGCGGCAAACAACTGCCACAACACCACTAGAGGGAACACAGGAGGTACCCACTGATCCGGAGGCAGTGACATATGGGACCCTGCCAGCCGCAAACAGCTCCATAGGGGAGTCAGCTGCGTCAGCGCCCCAGAGTGGAGATGAAGGACAGTGCCAGGTTGAGGTATGCGTACCTGAGGATGACAACCTGTCCAGGAATGGTGCACGCACACCGAGCCCCCAGCAAACCCCCCAGCACACCCCACTGAGCACCCTATATAGCACCCCTCTGCACCAGCCAGGAGGAGAGGCGATCCAAGAGGCCTGGAGCCCCCCAGAGGACAGACCTGTATTGGGCCCCTCAGCAGCTGTCCCGTCCACCTCCACAGCCATCCAGGACGGAGAGGGGCATATGGCCCAAATGGAGGGGTGTCAGCAGGAGCTCACGGAGCTCGTAAAGCAATATGTTGCCAATGGTGCCTTGACAAGGCAAGAGGCACATGACAACACTGCGGCCATGACAGGGGCCATGGAGACAAATACCAGGCTGATATGTGAGCGGCTATCAGCGGTGACGCAGGTCCTGGCCAGGATTGTAGAGGCCTTGGAGGTGCAGCTTCCTGCCCCAACAGTGGACCATTTGGGCACGGGGGGTTTAGGGGAGTGTGGGGAAGTTGTGGGGGGAGGGGAGGTGTGGTGGTGGAGGGACAATTCACTGTGCCGAAATGTAATGTCCAATACAACCATTGTGTTTAAAAAAGAAATCACAAGTAGACATTGGTTATTTGGTGTGTGTCCATTCAATGCATTAGAGTGTACCGTGTCCATCTACCACCACACCCTGTGTCCATATGCACACGATCCCAATGCACAGATTACAGCCACCATTCCATCTCTGCATCCCTGTCTCAGAGGCGTAGCCAGGGTTGTCTATCAAATGAGACCTGATGCTAATGTAGTTGGGCCCACTGCACTGACAAAAATATCTGTAAATACCCACACAGCGCTGCTGAGTGGGCATTTACAGATTTTGGGTGGGCCAAGCACTGATTGGGCACCACACGTCAATCTGGTGCATGGCGTCCTGACCGTCGTGCGACATGTACTCCCTCCTCATCCTCATCCACACCCAGTGCTTGCTGGTCAATGTCAGGTGACAGAGGTACAATCCGCCGGATGCACATGTTGTGCAGCATGGCGCAGACCATGATGATCTCATCCAGCCTCTCAGGCCCATAAAGGAGTGCGCCAACAGGCCTGCTGAGGCAGCGGACCCACGCCTTCAACAGGCCAATGGTCTGCTCGATCACAACACAGGTATGGGAATGAGCCCGATTGTAATCCTCTTCGTGCCTGTCCTACGGATTCCTGACAGGGGTGAGGACCCACGGAATCAGGGGATAGCCAGCATCACCTGCATGGCAGCACAATAGTGTATGAGTGGGGATATGTCCTCCATGACATCTGTACTAAGGCTGTACATTGTTTATGTTGGTACGCAGGATATCACAGTTGTCAGTCACTGGCTACAGATATGCGCAACTACCTGGCCTGTTCACTACTTGGCGACGACATGGTGTAGGGCAAGTGTGACTTACAGTACTGAGGGGCCTTCATATCGGACTCACCACACAACCAGATGGAGTGAGAGGGACCATGACGTGGTCACATGTGAGGGGTGTGGGTTGATTGCAAGTCTGACATATTGGCATTGTTGTGCCGCAAGGGTGAGTGGGCTGACATTTTCAGTGTCATGTTTAGGTTGGGATGTTTATGGGAGAGTGTTTTGCAGTATGGCCAGTGTCCAGTCACCATCCAATTCTCACCCAGGTGGAGTATGCATCTCACCAACCCCCCCACCCCACGCTGCCATGGGCCTGTGTGCAGACTCAGCCAGCAGCCAGGCACGTCGTGCAGCCTGTTACTCCATGTAGTGGGGTGGCGAGTAGTTCCACACCTTCACATCATGTGTTCACCCCGGAAATCGTGCACAGCAAAGTGCGATGAAATTGCTGCAGTCACATGCCATCTGCACTTTCATGGGGTGGTATGGCTTACAAATGCGGTACACCACCTCCATGGCATGTGGGTCAACAATTCCACATGGGTGCAGTTGAGGGCACCGATTCGATGTGACATGCCTGACAGTGCTTGGAAGGCCATTTTTGTGTCATTCTCGCCAGTGCGTGCTGGGGATATGTAGTCCCTTGCGTGCTTCGGGAGGGCATCCAGCACTTGGTTCAGCATGCGTGTTATACAGTGTTGTGATATGCCATGCAGCTGACCCACTGTTTGCTGGTAGGTGCCTGTGGCCAGGAAATGGAGCGCAGTTACTACCTTCAGTGGAGGGGGGCTGGCGGTATTGGGTGTGGATCTGCACAGGGGTTTGGTTGTAAGGACTAGCCCAATTGGTGGATGCCTACATGGGACCACTGGCTGCACTGGTGGTACTTGCTGGGCCTGTCTCACCCTCCTTCTCCTCCTGCGTCTCCTCTGATGTGCTGGTTGTAGTTGTTGGTCATCGAGTGGCAATGCAGACATGTCCTCCAGCCAGGAATTTGCACCAGCAAGTGTGATCATTTTGGTGTAGGGTGTGGATGTGCTCCTTTTGTGCTTAGCTAGACTCCATTGCCTCCATTTGTGCTGATTGTGTGCACCTGTGGCATTTGGATAAACAGCAGTTTGCTTTTAACGTGTGCTCCGCGATGCCGGTGATGCCGGCATCGCAGTATCCCTAATTACCGCCTTCGAGATGCCAGTAGGTGCATGTCCGCGCGACTTGTAATGTCCTCCTGTTAGCGGCATCCCGGTATTGCCAGCCCGAAGGGGCACGTGCCCGCGCACATTCCGGTACGGAAGGGCACGGTCGCAGCATTGGCGCTGATACTGGGATGTCTACTCGTAATAGGCCGGAGCGGTAAGCGGTGCCAGTATTCCCTTACTGGCATCGTTTTTCCATTACCGCGAATCTCGTAATGAGGCCCAATGTTTCTGCAAAATCCAATTCAAGTATTGCATTTGTCTTAATTCGTACTGTTACTTCACTCAGAGGCTTTTGGGAATGTGCCGGCCGTACGCGACCACTCCGCTACAATGTAATGCCTTCACTACCATATGCGCACCAGGTTTCCTTGCAGTCTCATGAAATTCACCGGCTGTGACATACTATTTTTTGCTTTCCTCAGTAAGATGCTTTCTGGGATTTGAGGTTAGGTTCTCACCGCCTGCCCCTCAGCCACCCCTGGAGGGTTACTGCCATTCAGGGAAACTAGCAGTTCTTAGCCACAGCAAAAGGGACTGGTGCCTTCCACAGTACCCTTCTCCCAATTTCTCCGGCTCCTTGGAGACACGGCTCCCTCACCACGCAATGATAGCATCTCTCACTCTGCCCCCTTCAGTGCCCCATTCTCCTCCAGCTTCCCACAGGCTTGGGTGGTTCTGCTTCTGCTCTCTCCTCGCACACGCTTCTCTCTCTCTATATCTCTCTTTGCTGTTTGTGGACTCAACCTTTTATAAACCTGTGAGC
The DNA here is from genome assembly GCF_040938575.1 of Ambystoma mexicanum. Lineage (NCBI taxonomy): Eukaryota > Metazoa > Chordata > Amphibia > Caudata > Ambystomatidae > Ambystoma > Ambystoma mexicanum. The sequence continues at coordinate 858,694,172 of NC_090930.1, read as the reverse complement.
ATCTAACAGGCTGCAGGTATGAAGTCCCCAATTTAATTGCCTGACCGCAATTAGTCCACTTAACAGGACATGCCTGACCTTCAGTTCTATGTTCAGGCTCCCTCTTCTTCGTCTCAGTACTTTAGTGGTGTCTCCTATAGGAAATCATCATTACTCTAGGATTTAGTTTCTTCTTCTCAGTACTTGGCGGTACTTCAGGGGGAAAAGTATGATCTGAACAAAAATATCCTACAAAGACTGAGGGAGGGCTGGATAAGTAAATATCAGAAAATGGAAGATACTGTGTCTCTCCTTCAGGTACCCTCTCCCCAATCCCCAAGGACCCCCAACCCAGGTGTTTCTCCCTCGCTAGTCCACAGCCGAGGTCGGGATCCAAAAGTGATGGCCCTTACCTGACCGCCATACACCCGTAGGCCCTTTAAGTGAGGTAGCGCTATATGGGTTGGATGGGGATGCAGATTTTACTCTTGCACCATAATAAGACAGACTCAGGAAGTTGGCAAAACATAAATGTTTTAATTGCAATTGTCTAAAACAGGGAGTACAACGGACGTTTGCTTAAATCTCTCTCGAGAGTTCTCAAAGCATTTCATAAAAAATTACATTTATATAGTCAAAATTCGTCATCATTGACATCATAGTACCTGGCAAAATAAGAAAACCTACTTGGGGTTGTGATAGGCTTAAGGGGAACATCTAGGTATACTTTCTATGGGGGATAGGATTGTGATTGGGTCTCTAAGAACAGGTGGACAATTTATGCCCACCCCTAGTGCAAGTCATCTTCGCCGTCATAAAATACACAATGTTTCATTGACTTTCAAACTATAGGGCTCTTTGCTACATGGCCCTCTACAATTGGTTGGCACGCTATCATGGCCATTGGGCAAGTGCCCAGGCCTTCATCACCCCCAGGGTCCACATGGACCCAGTCCTGGCGCCTTTGGCGCCAGGCTCATGGAAATGTGTGCTTTGCACGTGCATCAGGGCAGAGTGTGGCCATAGAACAGCATTGGGAGGCACATGCTGGAGTCCTTGGGTGGGGCAAGGTGGAGCCACAAGGCGTGGCTAAAGGGAGGGGCCGGAGCCAGTCTATATAAGGCCAGCCCAACCACTTGCCCTCGCTTCGCCTTACTCTGCTTAGCAGCGTGACGCTTACCGCTGTTCTTCACCTTGATTCCAGTGCTCCATCCTCTGAAGTTCATCTCACCTACCTGATCCCAGCCGCTCCATCGCTGAAGGCGCACCTATCTTATTCCAGCCGCTCCATCGCTGAAGGCGCACCTACCTGATTCCAGCCGCTCCATCGCTGAAGGCGCGCTTACCTGATTCCAGCCGCTCCATCGCTGAAGGCACGCTTACCTGATCCCAGCTGCTCCATCGCTGAAGGCGCACCTACCTGATTCCAGCCGCTCCATCGCTGAAGGCGCACCTACCTGCATTCCATCGGAGTCGGGGCCTTTTCTCACCCGATTCGGACTTCCAGCGATGCGGGAGTCTTTGCTTCTTCTCCGCTTCAACGCGTTATCTTCCTCCGGAGTCGGCGAACTATCTTCAAGCATCCGGACTCCACGCCGTCAGACCGCTCATACAAGGGGAAAAGAACACAACAGGTTAGAACCTCATAATAACGAACTCTTGGCCACATCATACCTGAGTCTTGACTTCCATTATAACGGCCAGTTACCTGTTGACCTTCAGAGTCCATCATCCTTAGGGGAATCCCAGGTTCCATTCCACGCTTCTGACACATCATCTTTGCACCTAGAGAAGAGCAGAGACATTACAAGACATCATTATTACTTACCATTAAGTCAAGACTCATTGTTAAAGACATTATTGAAAAACGAACAATAACTATAACCAAAGACTTACCCTCCAAGTGGATCGGTCACAGCCGATCTGGATCACCACTTCGTGGGCCAGTGAAGCAACTAGGCCCATTCTACGCACCCCTGCTGAAGGAAGCAGGACGGAGAGCGTAGCATTACAAAATAACAGGTGAGCTTGCATGGGAAGGCTCTTGTGCACTCCGTTTTGGCACAAAAAGGGCGAGGGCACTCGTAATACCTCCGTGCCATCCTCATTACCTCTCCTCCTCTCCCAGGGGCGATACCAGCATGCAGAGCAACATACTCTGCAGCAGCTGGGGAAGACAGCCGATACAGGGGAGCTAAATCGAGGGAGGGCTCCAACCATGCCCCAACGCCCCTGCAGAGACCAGGTGAGCGTAACGCACGCTTGTACCCTTCTGGAATATTCCACTCGGCCAGCAGCATGCAAGCTGGTACCCCAGGTGTTTGTGGGTGGACTTGACCATGCCTTCCCACCCAATTAGCCAATCATCACTCATGATGTCTGCCATTTGAATGGTCTTTGAACTCGGCCTTGCAAAGTATCACTGCGTCTGAGAATAGAAGGGAGTGTGAGGAAGGTCTTATCTTCAAGTCTCGGTGTAGCTTGCCCAAAGTCTATTTTCATCTCAACCATGTGACAGGAGCCCTGCTTCGCTTTGCACGTTCATTGTATCTTCTCAAATAGATAACCAGTTTCTTGGCTGCCCCAACCCTTGACACTGGGCCAGACAACCTTTCTCAAATCTTCCCTCATCGTCAGCGGTTTTCTTCTACTGCGCCTTACTTTCAGCCCTTCCGTTCATGGGGTCCTAGTTTGCTAAAACACGACGTGGAACATCCAGATTCTATATACATATATATTGGCGGCACCGCCTCCATTCTATTCACTATGTATAGCCATCCTTATGATTACTTAGTCGACTTGCGTTTCAGCATCTGTACAATTATAAAGTGGCTTGCATTTTCTTCAGTGCTTTCCGCATGTGCAATCTTCATACCGCACATGAAATGTTGCTCAATTCTTCATTGACATATCTTCTGGGTGCGTCATTTCTGCCCATGTGACGTTACCAGTCTTCCCTTTCATTCATCTTCACACGTCTTCCGGAACCTTCTTTAAAAGACTGTAATTTCTCTGTGGGTACATCATATAGGGCTTTCTCAAAGGATACCTTGTTTCGAGGATTCTTCGCGGTAGAGGGACCATTATTGGTGTCGTGCATGTCGCAATTTCCAGTGTCCAACATATAGGAAGAATGGGGTGGGACTTCCGGTAGAGGCATTTGGCTCCTCCTCTCCACACCCCCCTCTTGTTGATTCATCAACCACTCTCCCATCAGTCTTCACATCTAGACATCCTCATCTGAAAAAGTGCTTCTTTGGAGTCCATATCTTCATTACTCCTTTCAGAGATCCTGCTGATTTGACATGTTCATCAATACTCCAGCTCATGTGACTACATTGTCAATTCGGGCTGCAGTAGATCCATCTTCCAACATACGTCTGGTGGTTTCTCGGATACAGGAACTTCGTTCCCTCAGGTGCTAGAATCTTGACTTCTATACATTTTCTGATTTCTTCATCTGTCAACTCTTTGTGTCCAAACCCAGACTCAACATCAATCATGGTCTTCATTCCTACTGCTTTCTTTGCTGTTTTCTTGCGCTGTGTGATTATTATTTTGATTATACAGAATCCAAACATAATCATCACCAATAATGCCCTGAGAAACTTGAAGATCGATGCAAACCAGTTGTCATCTGCAATATCTTCTACTTTGTCTTCCATCTTGATGTGCATGTTTGTCAGCATTGTTATGGTCCCTGTCAAGGTCCCATTCTCGTCATTGTGAGAAGGTATGAATGTGCAACATGATTCTCCGATTTTGGCACAAACACCTCCATCCATAGCTGTAATCATGTCCAGGATATATCTATTCTGAAGATTCATCAGTCTTATGGCTCTCAGTTCTTCCTTGATCACGTTGAATCCTTTAATATAGTTTTGATCGTCTGCAGGTGCTCCCATCTGGTAATCTATAACCATTTGACATTCACCATCGTCTGGATCCCTGGCATGAATATACTCGCGAATACTGCCGAAGTCTGACTGAACAACCTGTGTTCATATGGAATAGCATTAAAAAGTTCTATGGATTTAGCTGAAAAGTAGTTCTCCCGCTTTGTTCGATTGAGAAATTCAAATGATCTCCTTTTTCTCAGGTGAGCATCTGCTTTTGAGAACTTCCCAATGTTCAAGTCACTCTTTGGAATCAGCAATGCCGCTACATGGACAATCACTATAGAACTCAGCCCTCCCCAGTCCTTGGGCAACTTCATATATGCTCTGGATCCGCAGGCCCAGTAGTGGTCCATTATCACTACTATTCCATACTTCATTGCTGGTACATCGAAAATGATTATATTTGTAGACTTACACTTCAAATATGTTCTTACAGTAATTCATTTGGGGTTCACTCATAGCATATGAAACTTATACATCGGAAGGATATACACTTGAAAGATACCAATGCTTTCTATGTATGAAGACAATCATTAAGGTTATCAACACTTTCTTATTGGTCTGCTGTTTGTTTTTATTACTGTACTTTCTGTGGATATGCTCATATTTGTATTTGCATCACTCTCTTTAGGGTGCAGTCACATCATGTGATAGTTATTCATAGGGAAGTAGTAGGTTTGAAGCAGAACAATTGTTTCTGTGCATAAAAATAATCAGGTAGGTTATGAACAATTTCTGGTTCTACTGCTGCTTTTTTGCGTACTTCACTTTCACTGTATATACTCATATTTGTATTTGTTCTTATGTCTTTGTGTTTTGTATGTAATAATGAAATTATATAGGAAGTGGGTTTTATAAACTACTTATAACATGTTGCACAGTACACAAAACTCTAATAAGAAGCATTTACAATTTCACTATTTAACATGGGGAGATTATGAATAGTGCACCTCCATCATGTATGCTGCACACAATTCTTATGTTTGTACATGAGTACATTATTATACTGTAAAGAACTTCATAATAGAATGCTATTTATATCAATGCATTGTTTAATGCACCACATAGCTCATGTCATCTATTCCAATGATCCTTGACAGTTTTTTTCTCAACATTATAATAAGACTCCCTTGTGCAGACTTTTCATGAAAAGTACATGCACATGTGATGTCATCAGTGATGTCATCAATGACATTTGTGATGTCATCTTTGATGTCCTGGGTGTTAGCAATGCACATTGGTGGCATTTCCAAAGCAGTAACCCGTGGTATTAAAATAGATGATTTTGTGTCCTGAAGCGGGCCGCCTCTGGCGTCCCGCTTTAAGAAAGAAAATCCTCTTCCAAGATGGCCACCATAGAAAGGGAAGCCGGGTGTTGCATACATAGTCCTTCTTTGCTTTTCATTGCAGTCTGCAAAATAAAATGGAAACTGTGTGACCATATTGCCATGAGCACATTTTTATTCCCATTGAAATGTATGGTTATGTGCAACAAGTTTACCACAAAGCCAGTCCCAGGCCTAGGCCACTGTAATGCTATCTTTTCTCCGTTCTGGTCATGGCCAGTAGCCACATTGCGCACATCATGACCTTATACCATGACCCTCACACTGTGGACACTACCCATAGGTACAGCCTACCCCTCAGCCATTGAAGTTGTAGCGTTGTTTTTTATTTAAAGAGCGACACTTGTCAAACACCAAAACACTGCAACATCTCCAACACCAGGCTTTTCGGGTGTTACCAATCTGCCGTAGACATATTTTCAGTAAATGCACCAAGTATTTTCCCCAAAACTGTCAAATGACTGCCCAAATGAATTGTCATATTGCGTGTGGAAAAAAATCCCAGCAAACTCTGTGGCCTCAATCGCAATCATGGCAGACGTATTGAAACCATGAGCATTAGCACTCACCTTTGTAGACATATTTTCATAAGGTGCCCAGGTGGAAATGTCAGAGGATATGATTGTACCGAGGATGCAACCATGTATGACAAACATACTAAATCTGACAGCAGAGCGTGTTCATCCTGTACTAATCTTCGCTGTTGCTGCAGCTGGCTAACATAAGTGGCCCTGACGTCAATAAAGCATATTGGCCGCCCTTGACCTCACATAACCAACCCTAGTGATATGCAGTACCTTTCTCATTGACGATCCTCTCCAACATAGCCAAATGCGCTCATAAGCACCTACGTGCAGTGACGCAGCACCTGAAAATTAACACACAGGAATGTACAACGTAGCATGTGACATTTTGAAGTAGTAAACTAGTTTTTAAAAGAAACAGTAACATTTTTGAATTTGTAAAGTACTTTTATTTCACAATAAACTGTGCAAAAACATCAGAGTAATCCCATTTTCAATCACATAATAAATTTGTTTCTTCGGTCGTCATCGAAAATGTTAATGGTGAAGCACACGTTGTTCTTTTCCCAAACACAAATTATGCGTTTTCGATAAAGCAACCCCTTTGTTTGCGCAGTGATTGTCAAAACGTCGCCATGACCTTTTGGCTACACCACCGTAAAAGATGTTATGTTACTCCTAATAGACACTTCAGCGTATGGACAAAGTGGGCCGGTGCGATCATCCCACAGAATTATTACGGGCAGGCAACCGGTCACCAGCAGCTGCATTTGGCGGCTGAAGAAGCCATCACTCGGCATCTGGAAACCATGACATGCACAATATGGAAGGATGTAGCTGGTCGGGAAAGTTTAAAGAAAACACATATCAATAACCAACCTTTACCAAACAATTTAAAAAAGACAAAAAGAACGTAGGAACTAAGACACAAATCGAAGTTGCCATGCATAAAAGTTTAAGTAAATAGTAGGTTTCAACATGAGTAAAGCTAGTGACAGGCTACAAATGCCAACAATTTGCACTCTCTATAAGTTTAAAAAAATTACAACTACACACAAAGATACTATTGCAGGTACCAGGGCAAAAGTAATGTGCAAGCATTTGGAAATGCCACCTCTTGATTTCAGAAAAGACCAACAGAACGTGCAAAGTGATACAGCAACCGATATGGCCAAACATGACATTTTAAAGGGAAAATATTAGCGTTCAATAAGGGTGAATGAACGCATAGCCTGAGAACGCGGAGTATCTGCACTCTCGGTAAGGGGAAAAAAAATAACAACTGCATAGAAAGGTAATACATCAGTAATATTGGCAAAAATAATGTTCTGGTAATATAAAAATTCAAACTCAGTGCGGTGTGCAGTCGTCAAAATTAAACTTACATGATATGTACCGCCTCCATTGGTTTAGGTAAGGTCAGACAGCAATGTTTTTGCCCAAAGAATCTTCGTGAAGTGATATTTCATGTGCCTTACAAACGTTTTTGAAACATAACCTTATCAAATGGTATGTGTTGCAAACTTTCACTCCCTGCATTCTTACTGATTTTTCCCTGTAGCTCAAGGTAAAAAAACAATGGACCCTTATGGGTTCAGTTGGATGCGTGGCCCTACTGTCCTCGAAAGCAAAAAAGCAAAGCAAGTGACCTTCACTCAGAATCCAAATACATTCTCACTTTACAACAACATATCAGAATCCATTCATGAGAACCGCTACTCCCATACACGTGCTGAACCACTATTGGGAGCAAATAGTGCAGGTGGCTGTCTCAGATCTTAAACTGTAGGACACCAATCTCACAGCAATAGTATTGTTAAAGCGTTGCAAGAAAGACGCAGTGATTCTTCGCTGTATATTGAGCATCTACTGCCACTTTACCATATGATTCTGCTGACAGGAAAACACCACTTTTTGACTTCCTGCTGCCACAGCCCATCCCAGACTCAGTAACGCTCACCTTCCGAAACAGTGTTTCATAAGTGTAACAAGTGCAATGCTGGCTGCGTTTGTATGTGTTAGGGGCGATGTCCGCGTAGACCAAAATACGAACGAAAGATGGCGGCCGCAGTGAAAAAATCTCATGCACTTCACGCTATTCCACAACCAATCAGTAAAGGGGCCACATGTCTGTGGACATGAAAGCCGCCGAAAAAGTGCTCTTCCTATGGAAGTAGCAACTTTACCGTAACTGCATGTAATATGCTGCAGTGGTTGTGGCCAGAGCCTAGAGTCTTGGGTGTAAGGCCATAGATATTTCGATGTATGGGTGTGCAGTATGTAAAAACCACAGTGGCCTATAACTCCAGTGCTTATAGCTTTGTTTTTGGGTGCATGGCCTTAGGCCATGCACCCAAGACTCTAGGTCCTGCCCGCAACCACCACAGCATATCACACCTATTGTGGCTTTTAACTGCACTACGTACAAATTTGGTATTGGGTGCATGGCCTTCGGCCATGCATCCAAGACTGTACGTACTTCCCACAACCACCTCCTTGATGGTCGATAATGCGGGTGTATGTATAGCTGTGATATGCTGCAGTGGTTGTTGCCAGGGCCTAGAGTCTTGGGTGTATGTCCATAGATATTTTAATGTATGCGTGTGCAGTGGCAAATAATTGCAGTGCTTATAACTTTGTTGTTTGGTGCATGGCCTGGTGTATCTATAGCTGTTATATGCTGAAGTGGTTGTGCCCAGAGGCTAGAGGCTAGAGGCTTGGGTGTAAGGGCATAAATAGTTGAAGGTGTGGGTGTGTAGTGTATGAAAACCGTAGTGGCTAATAACTCTAGTGCTTTTAACTTAGTTCGTGGGTGCATGGCCTTTGGCCATCCACCCAAGACTCTATGTGCTGGCCACCACTACCACAGCATATTGCACCCATAGTGGCTTATAGTTTCTCTACCTATCAATTTCATCTTGGGTGCATGTCCTTTGGCCATGCAACCAAGACTGTAGGCCCTGCCCACAACCACCGCAGCATATCACCCCCCTGGTGGTGTATAAATGAGGAGCACACTCATACTAATAAAAATGTTAAGTACGGCATGTACCCAATTTAATGTTCGCTGACACCACGGTTGTCCTTAAAATACTTTCAAGTTGCCTGCGCACAGCACGGACTGAAGTACTACCCTTATGAGACCCCTCATTTTCTGTACTTACAAACATCCCGAACAAGGCAGGCATAGGGAATACATCTTTAACACCTACTGCAAGAACAAATACAGTTTTTCAGCCCCTTAGCCAATCGGTATCTTGTCCGCGGAGCGAACAGGGAAGTGTGAGGCAGAGCAGACATAGATATCACAAATTTTTTTAGACCTACTTTTTTGGTCGTTCTAAAGGAAACTACTGCACGGATTGTCACCAAATTGACAAAAGCACTCTTTCGGGACCAAGCCCCTGCTGCAAATTTGGTAAAAATCCGTCCAGCAGTTTGGCCTGTAGGCGTGCGCAAAGTTTTTCCCCCATTCAGTCTATGGGAAAAAAAGACGTTTTGGGACCCCCCTATGACTCCCCCCCCTGCACCAAACATCACCAAACTTTGCAAAAAAATTCAGAGTGGCCCATATACTTTTTTTGCAAAGTTTGGTGAGGATTCGTCCAGGGGGAGCGGAGTTAAAGGCCGCCCAAAAAGGGCTCTTCCTATGGCAACAGCAACTTAACCATAACTACACGGCCACTACTGTGGCCGTGTAATATATATATATATATATATATATATATATATATATATATATATATATATATATATGTATATGTATATATATATATATATATATTTTGACGGCACCGCCTGCAGTCTATTCACTACGTATAGCCAGCTTTATGATTACTTAGCCTACTTGCGTTTCAGCATCTGTACAATTATAAAACGGCTTACATTTTCTTCACTGCTTTCCGCACGTGCAATCTTCATTCTGCACATGAAATGTTGCTCAATTCTTCACTTTCCCATCAGATTCTGTAAGGTCTATACACTCTCTTCATTGGCATCTTTTCTGGGTGCGTAATTTCTGCTTCATGTGACATCACCATTCTTCCCTTTCATTCATCTTCACACTTCTTCTGGAACCTCCTTTAAAAGACTGTAATTTCTCTGTGGGTACATCATATAGGGCTTTCTGAATGGATACCTTGTTTCGAGAATTCCTCACGGTATAGGGACCATTATTGCATTGTGCATGTCGCAATTTCCAGCTTCCAATATAAAGGAAGAATGGGGGCGGGACTTCCGGTAGAGGCATTTGGCTCTTCCTCCTCTACACTTGGTATAGAAGATCCCTGGGGAGTATGTGGGAGTACCTTCAGGTTTCACACAACTATGAAGCAAAGTAGCCTGTATTCACAGAACCATTTGTAGAAGGGAGTTGCCAAGGGGAATCAACCCCCTTAGAAGAAGCATCTTAACAAATTATATTAATGGTGTTGCAGAGTTTACAAAAGAGAAGTGGTTGTTGAAGCAGAAGTGGTACTTTTGTTTTGAACTTTATCAATCCTATCTTGGAAGGACGTTATCCAGGATTACCATTGGTGCTGTTTTCTTTGTGGAACTTGGAAAAGGAACTTTTAATCAAACGAAGAAGGAACTGTTACCAGTGGATTTTTGTTCAGGTGAACTTTTGTTTCTTTGGAACTTTTCATGAACTGATTTAAGACTTTTCTTTTCTTTGGGAGAAATTGACTTTGGACATTACTGGGGAACAAGAACTACACTGGTTTAGTAGAAGTAATCCAAGACAATGGTTATTTGGTCATCTTTAATTTATGTTGTTTATGATATTGTAACGCTCACCTGATTCTCGCAGAGGCGCCGGTCTTGACTGGGCGACTACCGTATCTTCAAAGGTGATGTGCAGCACCCGGTTGGCTCTTTGGGCTGGACCTCTGTGCCCTGTATGCCTGACGTGCAGAGTAAGATGTCTGCAGATAGAAAATACGGGGTTAATGAACTGGGGTTATTGGGGTGTCCCTATCTCTTTCCTCTTCTCCTCTCCTGTAGACCCCCACAGGTTAACGCTCTCACCTTAGGTAAGTGAATGCCGAGCTCTCCATCTGCCTCGGGGCAGGGTGCTTTAACCAGTTTCTTCACTGGATAGGTAGCGCAGGCCTCTTGACTTCAGAGGACTGCTGTCCGTCGTTTACTGCACGAACGGTACGTTTCGAGTAACTCAAATGTCTTTAAAGTCTTTAATAATGATGTCTCTTGTTTTGCAGGGTTCCGGCGATGGCGGATGACGGGCTGAAGTGAGTTGAAGATGGAGCCCGTGTGATGAATAGAAGCGCCTGGAAGCACGTAAGTAAGCGCTTGTTGCCAGCTTCACGATGCGCTCTAACTGTCTTTTTATTTTGCAGGTACAAGTTCGGAGCGGCTGCAGGGTGCCGGGATACCCACTGGGTTAGATGTGGGAAGGAGTAATGGCACGTGAGTATTAAAGTTCCCCAATGTCTTTAAACGCACCTTGTTTTGTCTTTCAGATGCGAGATGCAGCGCCGACGGCCTCCGGAGCGTGCGAAGAGTTGGTAAGCTTTTGTCTTTCAGATGCCGGAATGCAGTGTGAAGACCTCCGGAGTGCACGAAGAGTAGGTAAGCCTTTGCCTTTCAGATGCCGAAATGCTAACCTGTTCTTTCTTGTCTTTATAGGAGTTGCGGAAGACTGGATTCAGGATGGTAAGCCTTTTTCCTTAGGCCCAGGACCGGATGCAGAAGACACGATGAGCGTTCTGCTGCAGAGGGTGCAGAATAACGCAAAGCAAGATTCATCCACCGGGTGTGGTTTAAATAGCCTCCTGTAGTGCTTAGGTGTCTCCTTCCACAGCCACGCCTAAGTAAGAAAAGAGTTCCTGGTAAGAAAAGAGTTCCTGCCTTCCAGAAGAGTTCCAGTGTTCTGAATCTAGGGAGTGGCTCCAGCCCCACCCAACAGGAAAAGTAGTTCCAAACAGAAGAGGATCAGAGGCTCAACTGGCAGGCAAGTAAGCAGCATGGTCTGCTGCAGGTAAGTCCACCGAAGCATTATGAGCCCGGCGCTTCCAGCGCTGGGACTGGGCATATTTATGAGCCTGGTGCCACTGGCGCCAGGACTGGGTCCAAAAGGTCCCAATTAGGACCGGTTGGCACTCGGAACCTGGGTTATGGATCTGCTTCCAAGGGAGTTGGGAAAACCCTGACCTTTTGGAAGCAGAGATCATGACAGTACCCCCCCTCAAGGCCCCTCCCAAACCGGGCTTCTCCGGGGGTTTTGGCTTGTCAGGAAATGTTCGGTGAAATCTTTTGATTAGGCGAGGAGCGTGGACATATTCAGCAGGTTCCCAGGATCTCTCTTGAGGGCCGTAGCCTTTCCAGTCAATTAGGTAGAATAGTTTAGATTTGGAGATCTTGGAGTCCAGAATGCTTTTGACTTCAAACTCGAGTTCTCCATCAACTAGGATAGGTTTTGGAGATTTGGTTAGTCGGGTTTGAGGTTGCACGGGTTTTAATAGAGAGACGTGGAAGACCGGATGTATCTTCATGTGCGGGGGCAAGTCCAACTTGACCGCTACTGGGTTTACTATGGTAGTGATGGAATAGGGACCAAGGTATCTTGGGTTGAATGTACGTGGCCCTTTTAGAGGTAGATATTTGGTGGATAACCAGACTTGATCCCCTACTTGATAGTGAGGGGCTTCCTTCCGATGTTGATCTGCTCCTTTCTTGTATTGTTCTTTAGCCCTTTGAAGGTGAGAAACAGCTTCCTTAAAGGCTTGGGTGATTGTAGAATGCAGGTAGTCTACTGCTGGTGTTTCAAGATCTTGGAGGGGATCCAACTCCGAGGTTCGAGGGTGACTGCCGTACAAAAGAAAAAACGGGGTTTTCCCAGTTCCCGAATGGACAGAGTTATTGTAGGCATACTCGGCTATCCAAAGGATATCTTTCCAAGTTTTTTCAGTTTGTTGCAGCATGCAGCGTAAATACTGTTCCAGAGTTTGATTGGTCCTCTCGGTTTGTCCGTCGGTCTGAGGGTGGTGACTGGTCGATAGTCTCACATCAATTTGAGCCGATCGACAGCAACTTCGCCAAAAATGAGAAATAAATTGACTACCTCGATCCGAAATTAGAACCGAAGGAAAACCGTGCAGTCGGACGATGTTTTCGAGAAATTCTCGGGCCAGAGTTGCTGCTGTTGGCAAGCCTTTGAGCGGAATGAAATGCGCCATCTTGGAGAATAAGTCCACGATTACTAGAATCGTATTGTATCCGGAGCATGGAGGTAGATCGGTGATGAAGTCCATAGAAAGCGTATGCCAAGGGCGAGGTGGGATGTCAATAGGGCGTAAGAGGCCTGCTGGTCTTTCCTTTTGACTCTTGTTTTGGGCGCATACTCCACAGGACATTATAAAGTCTCTGATATCTTTTTTCCAAGACGGCCACCAGAAGTAGCGCTTGATCTTTTCTGAGGTCTTGGCTATACAGGGATGACCTTCCATTAAAGAGTCGTGATAACAAGAGATTACTTTTTTCTGTAAATCTGTGCTGGGTAGGTATAATCGTTCTTGGAAATACAATAAGTTGTCCTTTACTGCAAAGTCCTTTCCCTGCAGATGCCAATTCTGTATGTCTGCTGGAGTTACAAGTTGCCTGGCTTTATCCTTAACTTCCTCTATGGATTCTGTGGCGATTACACCCAGAATTCTTTGTTCGGGAATGATTGGTACAGGTTTAGGGTTGATCAAGTGTTCTTCCACTCCCATCCGAGAAAGGGCATCGGCTTTACCGTTCTTTGTACCAGGTCGATAGGTAATTATGAAGTCAAACTCGGCAAAGAATAATGCCCAACGGAGTTGTCTAGAGGATTGGGCTTTTGCGGTTTTCAAATATTGCAGGTTTCGGTGATCCGTAATCACAGTAACGGTGTGTCGGGCCCCCAGCAGATAATGCCGCCAAGCCTTAAAGGCAGACTTGGTAGCCAGAAGTTCCTTGTCAGTAATCGTGTAATTGACTTCAGGAGGCGAGAATTTGCGGGACCAAAATGCCACGGGATGCAACTGATTGGTTACCGGGTCCTTTTGTGATAGAACTGCCCCCATGGCAAGGCTTGAAGCATCAGTTTCCACGATGTAGGGGAGTTCGGGGCGAGGGTGTTTTAAGATTGGTGCAGAGATAAATTTAGTCTTCAAATCCTGGAAAGCTTGTTCCGCCTCGGTAGACCATTCAAAACGTTTGTTTTTCTTTAACAAGGCAGTGATGGGCTGGACTATTCGAGAGAACTCGGGGATAAACCTGCGGTAAAAGTTAGCGAAGCCTAACATGCTTTGCACACCTTTTACGGAGGATGGTGATGGCCATTTGAGAACTGCATCGACCTTCTTTGAATCCATACGCACTCCGCCAGGTGATAATATGAATCCCAAGAATTCAACTTCAGTCACGTTGAAAACACATTTTTCCAACTTAGCGAAAAGTTTGTGTTGACGCAATCTTTCGAGGACCATTTTCACGTGTTTCCGATGTTCAGATTCCGATGAAGAATAAACGAGAATGTCGTCGATGTAAACAACAACACACACATCTATGAGCTCTCTGAGGACATCGTTCATAAAATATTGAAAGGCGGCCGGGGCATTGCAAAGTCCGAAGGGCATGACCTGATATTCAAATAGCCCATACTTGGTGCGGAAGGCCGTCTTCCATTCATCGCCCTCTTTTACTCGTACCAAGTGGTAAGCTCCTCTAAGATCCAGCTTGGTATATATGCATGCTTTTCTGACTTGGTCCAGGAGTTCAGGGATCAAAGGTAACGGATATCTATTCTTAACAGTGATCTGGTTCAGGGAGCGATAATCGATACAAGTTCTAAGGTCTCCTTCCTTTTTTGGAACGAAGAACAAAGCTGAAGAGGCAGGGGACTTGGAAGGACGAATAAACCCATTTGCCAGGTATTGATCCAGGTATTGTCGAAGGTGAAGGTTCTCAGGCTCGGTGAGGGCATAAATTCTACTACAAGGAGGAGTAGATCCAGGTATCAGGTCTATCTGGCAGTCATAAGACCTATGAGGAGGTAGAGAGTTAGCCTGCTCCTTCCGGAAAACATCTTGGTATTCTAGGTATTCGGGAGGTAACTGGGGAGTCTCTGAAGAAATTGCTGCCAGTGCAACACCAGGTGGAGGGTGACAAGTAGAGACACATTCTGGAAACTGGACCGTTCTTGCTCGCCAATCGATCAGAGGATTGTGTTTCTCTAACCAAGGTATTCCTAGAATAATCTGGAACTGAGGGGCCTTGATCACATCGAACACGATCTTCTCATGGTGTCCATCTTGACTTACTAGCGTCACCTCTTGAGTGGTATGCGTTACTGGCCCGGAGGCTATCTCCGTACCATCCACCGTAGTAATGACGTCCTTTACAGCCTTGGGACAAAGAGTTAGATTCATCCTCAAAACCATTTCATGATCCACATAATTGCCGATGGCACCGCTGTCGACGTAAGCTTCAATTGCATGTAATCGATCCGGATTATCAGGGCTAATGAGGACCATAGGTATCACGAAATGCGAGGTCACGGAACTGGTTTTCACGCTCGGCAAGAGGACCTCTATTCTTGTCGGGCGAGGTCGTTTCCCTGCTCAGAGTTTGTAACTGTGGTAACTGCAGCTCCTACTGCCTTCTTGGCAGGTTTCACCGGACAGTCTCGAAGAAAGTGCCCTGAGTTTCCGCAATATAGGCATAATTGCAACTGTTTTCTCCTTTCCCGCTCCCTTTGTGTTAGAGGACCTTTCAGACCCCCTATTTGCATGGGTTCCCCGGAGTCTACTCCTTTGGAAGGAGTTGGCGGTTTGGAAAATACTCGAGCATCAAACTTGGAACGATCGGCCTTCCGGTTCTGCAGTCTGTGATCTATTTGAACGACCAAGTCTATATAATCCGAACAGTCTTGTGGGGGATTCACTACTTGGGCTAAAACGTCTTTGAGCTCTCCACGTAGACCTCTATAAAACAGCGTAATCCTTTTGTCCTCAGGCCATTGAGTTTCCACTATTAGTCTATTGAAAGATGCAATATAAGCCAAAAGGTCTTGATTACCCTGTCGCAACGAAAGAAGCTCATTGTCCAAGGCCTGCCCCTGTGCATGTCTTGCGAACAGTTTTTCCATACTAAGCTGAAAGGCTTGAAAATCATGGAGAACCGGATCATCTTGATTAACTAGAGGGATCGACCAGTATGCCGCATTGCCACTAAGGTACGAAAGTACAAAAGCTACTTTAGCTTGATCAGTTGGAAAGGCTGCTGGCCGGCATAAGAAGTGCAACCGGCACTGATTGATAAATACCGCGAACCTCTTTGGGTCACCAGAAAATCGTTCGGGCGGAGCCAGAGGTACATTCCCAGGTAGGTTGATCTGCACTGGATTCATAGAGGATGTTGAAGGAAGATTTGCCCCTGATGCGGGTAGCGGGGTCTGTCCGGCTTGTGACTGTAGCAATTGTCTAGCAAGATCATCTGTTCTCTCCTTGGAAATAATTAGTTCCCTTCTTAGAGCGTTCGTTTCTTGACGAGCTGCATGCACTTCTGCCCTTAGTTCCCCAAGTAACCGGGCTAGGTGGTCAGTATCCGAGGTTTCCATAGCGCCTGGGCGAGAGTTTTGCGGTAGGCTTTGCGTTCTGTAACGCTCACCTGATTCTCGCAGAGGCGCCGGTCTTGACTGGGTGACTACCGTATCTTCAAAGGTGATGTGCAGCACCCGGTTGGCTCTTTGGGCTGGACCTCTGTGCCCTGTATGCCTGACGTGCACAGTAAGATGTCTGCAGATAGAAAATACGGGGTTAATGAACTGGGGTTATTGGGGTGTCCCTATCTCTTTCCTCTTCTCCTCTCCTGTAGACCCCCACAGGTTAACGCTCTCACCTTAGGTAAGTGAATGCCGAGCTCTCCATCTGCCTCGGGGCAGGGTGCTGTAACCAGTTTCTTCACTGGATAGGTAGCGCAGGCCTCTTGACTTCAGAGGACTGCTGTCCGTCGTTTACTGCACGAACGGTACGTTTCGAGTAACTCAAATGTCTTTAAAGTCTTTAATAATGATGTCTCTTGTTTTGCAGGGTTCCGGCGATGGCGGATGACAGGCTGAAGTGAGTTGAAGATGGAGCCCGTGTGATGAATAGAAGCGCCTGGAAGCACGTAAGTAAGCGCTTGTTGCCAGCTTCACGATGCGCTCTAACTGTCTTTTTATTTTGCAGGTACAAGTTCGGAGCGGCTGCAGGGTGCCGGGATACCCACTGGGTTAGATGTGGGAAGGAGTAATGGCACGTGAGTATTAAAGTTCCCCAATGTCTTTAAACGCACCTTGTTTTGTCTTTCAGATGCGGGATGCAGCGCCGACGGCCTCCGGAGCGTGCGAAGAGTTGGTAAGCTTTTGTCTTTCAGATGCCGGAATGCAGTGTGAAGACCTCCGGAGCGCACGAAGAGTAGGTAAGCCTTTGCCTTTCAGATGCCGAAATGCTAACCTGTTCTTTCTTGTCTTTATAGGAGTTGCTGAAGACTGGATTCAGGATGGTAAGCCTTTTTCCTTAGGCCCAGGACCGGATGCAGAAGACACGATGAGCGTTCTGCTGCAGAGGGTGCAGAATAACGCAAAGCAAGATTCATCCACCGGGTGTGGTTTAAATAGCCTCCTGTAGTGCTTAGGTGTCTCCTTCCACAGCCACGCCTAAGTAAGAAAAGAGTTCCTGGTAAGAAAAGAGTTCCTGCCTTCCAGAAGAGTTCCAGTGTTCTGAATCTAGGGAGTGGCTCCAGCCCCACCCAACAGGAAAAGTAGTTCCAAACAGAAGAGGATCAGAGGCTCAACTGGCAGGCAAGTAAGCAGCATGGTCTGCTGCAGGTAAGTCCACCCAAGCATTATGAGCCCGGCGCTTCCAGCGCTGGGACTGGGCATATTTATGAGCCTGGTGCCACTGGCGCCAGGACTGGGTCCAAAAGGTCCCAATTGGGACTGGTTGGCACTCGGAACCTGGGTTATGGATCTGCTTCCAAGGGAATTGGGAAAACCCTGACCTTTTGGAAGCAGAGATCATGACAGATATGATATGATATTTTATTTATATCGCGCTCGTACACAAGTGTTTCAGAGCGTGACCAGGTGAAGGGAGGGGAACAGGGGAGAAACAAAAACAATGATCTTACTAGGCCCAGTGACATTGAGAACGCACAAGTGCATGGGGAATGGAAAAAGGGGAAAGTGCATGGAAGGGGGGAGAAATTGGAAAGTGTAGAGCATAGGAGAGAACAAAGTAAAGAATAAGTCAAATAAACAAACAAATAAATAAAGGTGATAAACAGTGGTAGTGCATCGGGTAAGTGGCAAAGTGCTAGGTTAGTCAGTTAGGGTGTATCTGATAAGTGCAGAAGAAGAGTGGGTGGGGGACTGTATGGGTACAGCTACAGCCCGCAGAGCAAGGGGTGGCCCGGGGGCAGTGCAGGAGGGTGACAGGATGAGCAGGTACCTGGGCCCAAAGGACAGAGGGTGGCCTGGTGCACAGTGCAGAGAGAGAAAGCAGATCAGCAGGGGAGAAGAGGGGCAAAGGCAGAAGCGAAGAGGAAGGTCTCGAGGAGCTTCTGGAACCGTAAAGGGTTCTCCTCAAGTTTCAAGGCGGCAGTGAGGCAGTTCCAAAGTGAAGGGGCCCCTGAGGGACTCTCGCGTATGGAAACAAGGCACAATCACCACACACAAACTGATACGCCAGACACGAGGTTGTATTCCCAAAAGCTAGGGTTTATTGCAAAGCAAATAGTCTCAGTTGGCCAATGGGGTCCCACGCCCCGCAACGTATGTTACCAGACCTCGGGGGACGCACGGAGAGTGAGAATCATACAACAGTTACATATATACAAAGCAAGCATCTTACAATCAGTAGTGACACATCCAATACCGCCCCTAATACATTTCCTTTGAATTGGGCACGATGATTGACAATGGTGACGATTATGTCACCTTCAAACATTCATTTAGCAACAGTTTGCAATTTCGCGAGCCTATAGACATAAGACTTTGTTTTAAAGAACACAATGCTTCTGTTTTTGCAAGCAAGCTGCGTGCAGTGGAGAGACACATTCCAGGCCTTGCTATCTCCTAGTTTCTATTTGTGTACTGGGGGTCAACTTGCTCTCATTGAGGTCTTTCAGTCACCCTCACCCCTCCTGAGACCTAGTGTTGACCGCCGCCAAGCTACCTTGATTGGTCTGGCTTGTCCAGAAGGTTACCATGTTCCAAGAAACTAGGCTGGCCTTCTGAACCTCTGCCCACCAGGACAGAGTTCAGAAATCCATCTTAAATGAAAAGCAGGAAGGCAATGCAGCAGGGGGTGTGGGGCGTTGGTGGTGAACAAGGTGGCGGAGGACTCTCTGCTCGGGTGCATCCCACAAGGTTCTTGGCGGGATAATGGCTGAAGGGGTAATCTCCTTGTTGACATGGAATGTCAACGGACTGGGCTCCAGAATCAAGAGCTGCCTGGTACTCCAGTTTTTGAACAGACACTCCCTGGACATAGTGCTACTGACCGAAATTCACCTGGTGGGGGGGAATGTAAACTGTTCAGAAGGACGAACTGCAATAAGGCATACCACGCTGGCTTCTCAAGGGGAGCGAGAGGGATGTTGATTCTGATCTACAAGCAAATCCCCTTTCATCTCAGAGAAGTTAGATCTGACCCCAGGGGTAGATATGTATTAATCAAAGGGGAGCTGTAGGGAGCTATATGGGGTTGGTAGCCATCTACGCCTTGCCCCCACTCACACTAGAACTCCCGAATGACCTGCAGGGCCTGCTACTCCTGGATTCGGCAGACAATTGGGTGATCAGGGGGAACTTCAATGAGGCCATGGACCTGAGGGAAGAGCGTACACACCTGGGACATAGGAACCCACCCCTCACCACTAAATTATATTCCTTCAATTTAGGGCTAGGCCTGGTAGATGCCTGGCAGCTACATCAATCAGAGGCGGTTTACTCTTTTTTCTCAAACGCCCATGGCTCCATGTCCCGCATTTACTACTTCTTTCTCACTCACAGACCTCATACAGGCTTGTCTCTGTCAAATATCTGGCCAGGGGGATCCCAGACCACTCTCCATTTCTTATAGAACTTAAAAAGGGCCGAACCAAACCAGCAGCAATGTGGAGGTTGACCACATACCACTTAGTCGACCCAGAGGTAATGGAGGGGCTGGCTTGGAAGACCTCTGAGTACTCCACTGAAAACGAGGGATCCATGGACAGCCCAGTCATGCTCTGGGAGAGTTTCAAGGCAGTGTTACATGGGGGAGGCAATGTCACTGACAGCAGCCACACGAAAGCAACATACTCAGGAAATTGAGGAGGCAGAAACTCGAGCGCTGCAACTGGAGGAAGAATTCCTCACTTTCAGCACCCGGGCCTCACGGGAGGCCGTGGTAACGCAGCGCAAGAGGCTCTAAGGAATGTAGCCCTGGACAATTCAAGGCAGACACACAGGGCAATGCGGAGCCAAGTCCACTAATCTAGGGATAAGGCTGGGAAAACACTGGCATGGCTGGAGAGGTGGAGGGGCGAAGGGACAGATATGGGCAATACAGAACCCGAATTGCACAACACTGACCGAGGATGGGGAAATCACGGGGCATCTGCATCCTTCTATAAGGAGCTATACAGCACCCTGAAGGATCAGACCAGACCGACGACCTGAGGTTTCATTGGTTCCACAGAACTTCCCTGCCTCACGGTGCACCAGAAAGTAGGACCAGAGGCGGACATGACGGAAATGGATGTGGCGGTTACGCTCCTGCAGCTACAGTCAGGCAAAACGCTAGGGCCTAACGGCTTCTCAGCCGAGATCCGGAAGCAGCTCCGAGATAAAGTCACAGGACCTATTCAGGCAGTGTAAAGTCGATGGGATTCTCCTCCCGGATCTGAGGAAGGTGCTCCTCATATCGGCTGATTTCGCCGCTTAACGACGAGGCCAAAGTGCTGGCACGGGTCTTAACCAACCGCCTTCTAGGCATCATGGATACTTTGGTGCACCCAGACCAGCGTGGGTTCACGGAAATGAACATCCGTAGAGCACAGATGGCGATAGACCAGAGAGCACAGCTACAAACATCAGCAGCACTCCTGCCCATTGACTTTGAAAAAGCTTTTGATACTGTAAAATGGGAGGTGCTTTGGGAAATCATGGGTCGCATGGGGTTCGGGGAGGGCTCCCTCAGGTGGATTTGCCTGTTATATGCAGCCCCTGAGGCTTCGGTCAAGGTTAATGGGGTTCTATCAGCAGGGTTCACCCTCGAGCGTGGCAAGAGGCAGGGATGACCCCTATCCCTCCTGCTGTTAATCTTGCCCATTGAGCCATTGGCGATCAGACTCCGAAATGACACAAGCTGGGTAGGCTTCCGCTGGCCCTGTGAGTGGGGGGTGGGGGGCCCAGACCGGATCTCTTTATATGCGGACAATCTTTTGTTTTATATGGGCGAACAAGCGATATCCTGTCAAGCAGTAATTAATCTACTGGAGGAAGAAAAGGCCTATAGTGAGCTCAAAGTTAACCAGCAGAAGTTGGGGCTCTTCCCACTAGTTGAGGGAGCAGGGGATATCCCCCCGGACTGCTCCTTCCCATTCCCGGTCTCAGGATTCAAATACTTAGGCATACATCTGAGTCCCTCCCCAGAGGTTTATGTTAGACTCAATCTCACCCCGCGAAAGGACCGATTCTCATCCGATGTGGCCCACTGGCAAACACTCCCACTGTCATTAATGGGCAAGGCAGCGCTCTTCAAGATGCTGGTTCTCTATAGATTTTTGTATGTACTACAAAACGCCCCTGTGGCAATTCCTAGATGTACCTTTGACAAAATCAAAACCTCTCTGAGGGGCCTTCTGTGGGGGGAAAGCAACCACGCATAGCACATTAAGACATTCCGATGCAGCATGGAAGCGCCCACAAGGCCCGGCGATAAATATGTTGCGCGCGGATGTCCGTAGGTGGGGTAATGGTGGAATTGACAATTTTGCAGAAGGCAGAAACTGAGATGGAAGGGGAGGGAGTGACGATACACCGTGAAGGGTGTATCGCTGGCACGGAGAGGGGGGGAGAGGGGAATAGTAATGATGAGAACCAGGGGAACTGCAGTGGAGCCACCCGGCTTTCAGGGACACTACAGACCACGAAGGATTGTCTGCCGTCAACCATGGAATATTTGGAGAGGCCTGGGTGGCATAACCTGGATACTTGAATGTGGAGCGAGGGGGGAGGGTGAAGTGAGTTATCTTCGGGGAATTGATTATGGTTATGTTTAAACATTTTTTAATAAAAAGTGTTTTTTTTAAAAAGACACTCCGATGCTCGGTGTGGGAGGGTGGTCTAGGGATCCCCTGTCTCTGGCGGTATTAATGGGTGGCACAAACGGGCATGGTTAATGATTGGCTACATGGGGATCAAAGACACTTGCATGTGGTGCTAGAGAGATGATGGATGGGAGGGAAACCGCCCAAACAGATTCTATACAGGGATGGGTCGGCGGACGTGGCCCTCCCCCGGATTAACAAACTTACCAGACAGGCGTGGAGGGAGGCACACTAAGACATGGGGTGGGGGAAGAGGCCTAGCCTAGACCACCCTCTATGGAATAACAGACTTCTTCTGGAGCTTAAGAAAATGGGGCATTTCAAACAATTGGATGACCTGGGCGTAAGAGATCTCGCTGACGTGGTACAAGGGGGGCCCTCCTCCAATTCATGAAATTGCAAGACTAATTTGGGATTCTGGGGGAAGGACTATTATAAATACATACCGCTTTCCCATGCAATAAGATCCCAATTTCCTGCCCTGGAGGAGGTACCTGCATGCTCACAATTAGAAGCAAATGTCTTTCCGCAGCGCATAAAAAAGAAGGTGTTATGTATTCACACCCATGACACCTTTCAGATCATATTTGTGTTCTCAGGCGCTCTCGCTTTGTATCCCGTCCAAGATGGCGCCCAGACCTTTATACCTCTTGCCCCTGAAGCCTGCTGCAGTGAAACTGGTCTGATCCATCCACCAGGGAATCATCGCTGTATCTTCGTCGCTGAAAGCTGCAGAACCGACAAATTGCTGCACTTGAACCTGCAACCGAAGTGGACTCAACTGCCGAAGTTTGGTCCGGAGTGCGCCGGGGGTCGGTAAGTAATCACAACCCTAACCGGTGGTCCCTAGTGCCTCATCCATTTTAACGCACAAGTGGCCCCTGGGGGCCCCTCTCCTTTCCACTGCTAGTGCGAACTAGAGAACTATTCCCAACTCTTGGTATCAACTCTGCCGTCAAGTGGAGATCCTCTTCGAATAGTGGGAACCTATTCTTCATCGCCTCACCCACCTTCCTGAGCCGCTACAGACCCTTGAAGAGACCCCGTTTTGCCCATTTGAACTACAGCGTGCGCAAGCATTGCATGTACATTTGAGCATTATGCTCCACTCTTCTTAGGGATTGGACTGCCTCTTAGTTATGAGTGTGTTGGATGCAGAAGGGACTGAAGACTATTTATACTGCCTGTTTCCTTCCCCTTTTAGGTTGTCAACCCATTTCGTGCATTAACCCTTTAGACCCCATTGGTCTTGTACATATGTATTTAGATAGGATTGTGTTGGCTTAATAATATTACTGTGATTTGATTTGTGTATTGAAACTAAAAGGCCTTGAAATAAATGTATTTGTATTTTTAATATATCTACACCTGACTGGGAGTGATTTGTAAGTGTTCTTTACTCTGTGTGCTCATTGAGGTCTTTCAGTCACCCTCACCCCTCCTGAGACCTAGTGTTGACCGCCGCCAAGCTACCTTGATTGGTCTGGCTTGTCCAGAAGGTTACCCTGTTCTAAGAAACTAGGCTGGCCTCCTGAACCTCTGCCCACCAGGTTAGAGTTCAGAAATCCATCTTAACAAATTGGTGTACAGCTGTGGGATATGACTGAAGGTATCCAGTGTTGCACACTAATGAACTCATTTCAAGTTATTCCTACCCAGGACACATAGTGACCTTGTAGTGATAACTGTAAAGGCCATAGACCTATCTAATATAATGGAAACAAGCACCTTTATAACCTTAAATGCTTGTAGATCAGAAACATTGAGAATGATGTGTACTGGGAGAGGTTTACCTGCTCAGGGTACAACATTGGAAATGATTCAGAAAATCATGGAATGGCATGAGTTACAACTCAGTGCCATAGCCTCTGGTGAGACAGCAGAAGGAGGTGGAGCAGCTTCCACTGGCAGAACTGACAGTTCTGTCTCTGCCCTCATCAGTGGTGCCCTTGATGACAGTGAAGATGCTATGTCTAGTGTTTCCTCTGCAAGCTCTGATGCCGAGGCCATGCTGGAATTCAAGAAGCAAGAGATGCTGTTTAAGCAGAGGGAGTTTGAATTTCCCATGGCTAAACTGAAGATAGAGCAGGCAGAAAAACAGAAAGACAGGGATCACCAGTTGGAACTGGCCAAGCTTCAAGTTTCACCAGGATCCAGAGGATTCGGACATGGGTGTGGGTCCTCCTCTCATCCCAAATTTCCTAAAGATCTGCTCAATGTGTATGATGAAAAGAATGACATTATGGACTGGTTCAATGCATTTGAGTATGCATGTGAAGTTCAAGAGGTTGTAAACGCTGATAGGACTGCATGGTTGCTCAGCAGAGTACCCCATTCTGGCTGCAGTGCTATTATGGAAATGTCAAAAGCTGAAAGAGTAGATTTTGCAATGTTGAAGCAAAATCTCATTTTAAAGTTTGGGAAGACTCCTGCCCAATACTTGAAAAGGTTTAGAAAGTAGACAAAGAAAGAAAGAAGTACTTGCGTGTCATATGTGACTGATTCTTTGAAAAACTTGACTGGCTGGGTTGAAGGCTATAAAGTCGCGACCTTTGAGGGTATGATATGTCTTGTCATGCTTGAACCTATTTTTGCATCTTGTTCCCCTGAGCTTAAGCAGCATTTGGCAGATTCAAAGGAGTTAGATCCTAAGAAGCTGGCCATTGCAGCAGATTTGCGGGTGTCACATAGCGTGTCCCATAAGGACAAGACTCATCCTGGTAAGCAGGAGAAGGAGAAAAAGTCCAAAGATAAGGAGGGTGGGGGACCTGAAAAAACTTCCTCCCGGCTGAATTTAGAAGCGTGCCCAATAGCTTATATATGTGCCCAATATACTCTATGTGAAAATTGAATTTGGAAATGTGCCCAATAACCTCTCTGGGAAAGTTGAATTTAGAAGCATGCCCAATAGCCTCTCCATGAAAGTTGAATTTAGAAGTGCGCCCAATAGCCTCCCTGTGAAAGTTGAATTTAGAAGCGCTCCCAATAGCTCATATGTGAAAGTTGAATTTAGAAGTATGCCCAATAGCCTCTCAGAGAAAGTTGAATTTAGAAGCGTGCCCAATAGCTTATATGTGAAAGTTGAATCTAGAAGTGCATCTAGAAGTTGAATTTAGAAGTGCGCCCAATAGCCTCTCTGCGAAAGTTGAATTTAGAAGTGTGCCCAATAGCCTCTCAGAGAAAGTTGAATTTAGAAGCGTGCCCAATAGCTTATATGTGAAAGTTGAATCTAGAAGTGCATCTAGAAGTTGAATTTAGAAGTGCGCCCAATAGCCTCTCTGCGAAAGTTGAATTTAGAAGTGTGCCCAATATCCTATTAGTCTAATAGAGTGCCCGGCTGAACTGACCAATCTCCCTAATAACCACTCTGTGCAAAGTTGATTTAGAATTATGCCTAATACCCTCCCTGTATAAAGTTGAATTGATAAAGTGCCTAGCACGACGTATTTAGTATGGTTCGGACTGCAGGGAACGTTTGAAAGAACATATAACCCATCATACGCTTACCCTCTTCTTTACACCACCACTCAACTAGAACACAGAGATACTATGACACCATTCGGTATTACTGTTCTCATACTAACATCTGCCACAAATTCCACATCATTCTAAGTAAACACTGCTGGTTACACAGCCCCCAGCCAGGCGTTCTCCTCAGGCCTAACGCAGCCACATTCGGTCTGGATAAATCCTGCCAGAACGAACACATACTTCTGATCTCTCAACCACCACACCTACCGCTAAGAAGCAGCTATTAAAGGAATACCGCACCAGCTGCACACATATCCGGTGCTCACACACACCTTTGACTCTCGCTACTCTATCTACTGATCCGAACTTCTGTTCCCAAGGGCGTTCAACCTACCAGCGCCTTCAGACCATACCAATGGTATATAAGGCGCTATATAAATGCAAAATAACATAACATAACATAACAGAAGGGCCACAAAAAGAAAAATAATGGTAAGTCACAAGAGAACACACAGGGTAGTGGAGGTTATCCCCAAAACAGAACTCTGGTTAAAGTAAGCCTCCCTATGTCAACAGATCCATTGGATCTTGTGTGGCTTGTGGAGTAGGTGACCATGTGAAGGGGGACCCCAGATGAAAGGTCAAATACTTGGGGGTCCACTCTGCTAATCTCCCCTTCTCCTCCTATGAGGAAGAAGAGATTACAGGGGCATCCTTCTCCTCAGATTCCTTCACCAGTGCGATAGATTCTGAGGTAGCTTTAGTTTCCCTGGGTTCCTGGGAGCCTAAAGTCTCAGAGGCTTATGCTAGGATTCCTGATAATACCAAGCACTACTTTAAGGACAGTGTGCTGATTAATGGAGTAGATACTCCTGCTCTTAGAGATAGTGGGTGCAGCAGAACTGTAGTGGATTCTACCTTGGTAGACCCAGAGAAAGTTGCCAGAGCTCCTCTGATGCCCACTAAGTTGGCTCATGGCCCACCTCTCCAGTTCCCAGTTACACCTGTAAACCTTACTATAAATGGTACAGTAGTCAGGATTCAAGTGAGCATTCAGAGAGATTCCCCAGGGAAGGTCTTGCTGGGAAATGATCTCAGAGCTTTAGGCCTTGTGGGAGATACAGCAGAAAGACCCTGCACAAGGTCTCAAACAAGGGCAGCACTGGCCAAGACCACTGCCATTCCCAAGCCAAAGGGGGAACCCAAGGCTAAAGGAGTCAAGAAAGACAAAAGAGGGAAAGAGAATATTCCCCCTAACTCACCTACCACTGAGGTGGAGGTAGTTGATCAAACACCCGGACCTGATGAGGTAGAGGTGTTACCTGAAGTAATTGATCCAAATGACCATCCTGAACTAAAAGACCTATTAGTAGAAGATGGACTTGACAGGGATGAATTCAGTAAGGGCCAACGTGAGTGGAAGGACTAAGAAGACAGGCCTGCTCCCAGCTTGAGGGTGAACCTCCTGGGAAGCATAGCATTTATTGGGATGGTGGGCTCCTCTACAGTGAGCCTACAGAGTCTACAGAAAGCGACCATAGGAGGTTGGTGGTTCCCCTTGCTGTAAGACCCTTCCTCCTGCAGCTGGCGCATGAAGTTCCCCTTGCTGGTCACCTTTGTATCAAGAGAACCAAGCAAAGGTTATCCACGCATTTCTACTGGGCAAAGATGAGGGTGCAAGTAGAAAGTCACTGCAGGAGTTGTGCCACCTGCCAGTCATCTGGTAAGAGTGGATCAAGAATCCAAACTCCACTGGTACCACTCCCAGTTGTGGGGGGTACCATTTGAGAGGGTAGGGATCGACATTGTTGGTCCCCCTGACCTCCAAACATCCTCAGGCAATAGATGTATCCTGGTACTGGTCGACCATGCTACCAGGTCTCCCATTGAAGACTGTGACTGCCAAGTCAGTTGCAAAAGCTTTACTTGGCATATTTACTAGGGTTGGCTTCCCTAAAGAAGTTGTGTCTGATAGGGACAGCAACCTTATGTCAAAGTATATGCAGGCCATGTGGAAGAATTTGGCGTCACCTATAAGTTTTAATCTGCATATCACCCACAAACCAATGGTCTAGTTGAAAGGTTTAACAGAACCTTAAAAAGCATGATTGGGCTCTGTGAGAACCTCAAAGAAGAAAATGGGATCTTTTGTTACCATGCTTAGTGTTTTCCTACAGAGAGGTACCATAGGAGGGTGTTGTCTTCAGCCCCTTCTGTGTGCTCATTGCGGTCTTTCAGTCACCCTCAACCCTCCTGAGACCTAGTCTTGACTGCCGCCAAGCTACCTTGATTGATCTGGTTGTCCAGAAGGTTACCCGGTTCAAAGAAACTAGGCTGGCCTCCTGAGCCTCTGCCCACCAGAGGAACCGAGATAGTTATCGCAGACCTGTTGTCACGGAATGGACGCAACAGCATGGAGGAGGGTCCACACGGAAGTATGTTCCCTACTACTACCTTTGTGTTCACTGTAGAGACTTGGCTTCAGCAACTACAAAGGGATACTACCAGTGAACCCCCAGCAGAAGAGCTCAAGAGTACGCTCACCTTCAGAGATGGCTTATTTTACTGTCATTCCGCAATTTATGTCCCAGCTACAGCTTTTTATCACAGGATTCTACAACTAGGCCATAGTTTGCTAGTAGCAGGACATCAGGGCCACAAGGCTACCTTGGAACTTGTACAACTGTGTTTTTGGTGGCCTACACTGACCAAAGATGTAAAGGAGTTCGTTAGGACATGTTCCGTCAGTGCTCAAAAAAACAAGATGTCTCATCAGTTGCCGGTTGGTCAGTTCTGTTCCCCTACATTGCCTGATCGACTCTGGCAAAAGATATCAACCAACTTCATTGTCGACCTCCCGGAGTCCCCTGGGTGTACCGTGATTATGGTTACCATAGACATGTACACCAAGTTGGCCCATTTCTCCGGGCTGAAAAAGATTCCGATGACAGAACAAATGAGTTCAGTTTTCTGAAGGATGTTTGCCATTTGCATGGGTTTCTGGAGTCTATCATTTCTGATAGAGGTGTACAGTATACCTCGAGATTTTGGGCAGCCATGTGCAGAAAACCTGGCATTTCTAGAAACATGTCATCCGGCTACCATCCTGAAACCAATGGCCAAACGGAACAGCTAATTCAGACCCTTGAGCAATACCTAAGGTGCATCACCAACCTTTCCCAGGACAATTGGTTCTTGCAATTTATTACCTGTAGCTGAGCTTTCTTACAACAACACGGTACACTCTACCCATGGCAAGTCACCTTTCTTTTGTTCTTATGGATTCCATCCAACCTGGTTCCCGAGAATCACTTCTTTGGTTATCCCGGTTCCCTCTGTGGAACAGCATCTGGAACACCTTTGTGGGGTACAGCAGAGGACCCTTCAAGCCCTAAAAGACTCTCAGACCAACACAAAGAGATATGCTGATCGCAAAAGAAGAGATACAGAAGAGTATCAAGAAGGGAACTTGGTATGGCTTTCATCCAAGTATCTCACCAGAAGACTCAAACCCGGAAAATTCTCTCCAACAAACTTTGGTCCCTTTACGGTACAAAAAAGGATCAACCCAGTAACTTATAGGCTGAAGTTACCCTCCACCTGGAGCCGAATACACCATGTGTTCCATATTTCTCTTCTGAAAACCTTTGATGGGGGACCTTGAAACAATATCGTTCCTCCTCGTGAAGACAGTACTGTGGAATATGAGGTAAACAAGATTTGCGATTCCAGGTATCATTGTGGGGTCTTACAATATCTTATCGACTGCAAGGGTTATTCCAGTGCTGAACATTCTTGGGAACCATCAAACTTTGTTCACGGCGATCACCTGGTTCGCAGGTTTCATCTACAGAACCCATGGAAACCGGGAGGAACCAGATACAGAAGGGGGCATCATGTTATGCATTCACATCCCTAGCACCTTTTGGATCATGTTTCCTTTCTCAGGCACTCTCGCTTTGTATCCCGTGCAAGATGGCGCCCAGATGTTTGGGCCACGTTGTGACATCATCATGCGTACGTGTTCCTGGTTGTCAGCCATCCAGAAATAAGTAGTGAGTAGTCTGGAGCGCCTCATGTTGTAATTGAACTTCATTTGCAGTACGCTAGTTTTTGTCTTCTGACCGATTTACTTTGCCTACTTGTTGTTACCCTCTCCCTTCCTTTTCTCTTTTTTCCTGGTTCCCCCCCGGCTCCCTCTCACTACTTCCTTCCGGAGTGTTCCGGTTGTCCTTCCTGCTCAGAACAATCTCTCCCGTACTACCTTGTCTTCATGGGTTTCCTGTGGTTCCGACAGCTCTATCCATTCCCTCTGCCTTCTCACGGCTCCTCCGCTCCTTCCTGCTGGCCAGCCCTTGCCGGTTACGGTGCTGCAGTGCTTTCAGTTGCATTCTGTTCCATGTTCACTTCCATGAACTTCCGCAGGACTACTACTGTCTGCTAGCCCTCTGGGATTCTGAGTCTTCGTTGTTGCATCTTGGATTTGATGACTTTTCAGCACATCCTGAAAATTGGACCTTTCCTCTAATCTTCACTGAAGAGTCACTTGGATCTTCCACTTACCTGGACATCTTCTCTGCACGTTGTTTTTTTTCCCTGGGACCTGGCTCTCTGGGTGGGCACTGTGCCCACATATTTTCCTGCAATTGGGATGCACAGTGGCTACCTGGAAGGAAAGGCCTTACCTCTTCTCAGCAAAGGAAACAAAGACTAAAGATGTAAGGGTTGAAACTGGCAGAAGGTCACTTCAACACTATACCAGGCGCTGACGGCCTTTGGTTCTCCCGAACTATCCAGACTCAGGGGCAAATGGCAGGGTGATGTTGGGAAGCTGGATCTGGAGGAGTGGATCAAAGCACTCATGTTTCCAAGGGAAATTGGGATAGCAGCTAGGCTGCGCCTAATTCAGTACAAAATATTCCACAGGGTGTATTACTCACAAACATCACCTGCGGTGTGGAGGAGTGGGGGACACCTTCTTTCACACCATATGGGAATGTGCACAAATACAAGGGTACTGTGAGAAATGCACACAGAAACTGTCTGCAATAATTGGGACGGCGTTCCTCTGTGAGCCCAAAACGGCTATACTTGGAATCTGGGGGGAAACTGGGTTCACAAGATATGACAGCCTACAACTTTGCAGACACCCAACTCATCTTCAAGATAACCTCTGACCAAAACCCTGACAACACCCTCAACAAATGCCTCAACAACATAATCACGTGGATAACAAACAACAACCTCAAGCTAAATCCAACCAAAATAAAAATAATGATCTCCCTGCCGGGAGACAATACAACACAGGCGTACCTGACCTGGCCACAGAGCACGGGAACCCAACCAGAGACATTGACAGTGATAAAATAATCTGTGAATTCTCATGGACAATGTCCTCTCTTTGGAACCACAAGTCAATGCAATATTAACGGAAATATTTCTACCTACTGCGATTAATAAGAGGGATCTTCTCTTACTTCATTTTCCCACACAGAACCCTTGCGATCATCTTCTTGGTATTATCAAGAATAGATTATGCAAATAGTCTCTATCTTGGAATGCCTGAATGCCTCAATTCCACGCAAAAAAATACAATGCATCCAAAATACTACAGCAAGGCTACTCCTGAGACAAAAGAGAAGAGACCACATCACACCGCCCTTGAAAAGTCTGCACCGACTGCCAGTAAATAAATAAATTAACTTCAAAGCCCTCTGCATTGCTCATAAATCACTACACAGACAAGAAGCTGAATTCCTCCAAGATAAAATCATCCCTTCCCAACCAGCAAGAGACTTAAGGTTGAGCAACAACCTCCAAATAGAAACAGATAATACGAGAAAAGGACATTCGGAGGAACCGTCTTTGCCTATCTGATAGCCAAACTATGGAACTTGATACCAAAGGAAATCAGAACGACGGAAGACCACCTACCATTCAGAAAATGACTAAAAACATGGCTATTTAACTCACCAAGATAAACATAGACACACGCCCCTGATTGCTGTGAATGGAGAGCTGAAATTGTGCACCTAGCAGAGGCCCGTGTGCAGAAGCAACCCAAGGCAACCAGGAGAAAAGGAGACTCTCCGTGGTCGAGGCCGGGTCTGAGACACCCGTACTGCAGAGGGACATGGGTCCGAGGAGTGCCTGCAGCAATAGAAACAGAAAGAAAGTCGGGAAGTGTAAGCAGGCCGCAAATGTTGTGATTTTGGAGCCGGTGAGTGAAGCTCAATACTTCAAATCATGCGAAACTCCTTGCTGGTAACTGTATCCAGCTGAATTAACACTTGCTTTGAAGAGAGAGCAAGTTAAGATGTCCGTAATAGTGGGAAGTCTTCATAACAAAGGGAAATTGTATCACACGCTTGTTCGGCACAAGTTAAAGTGCTTGCGTAGAAAGAAAACCTTTACATTTCCATTCTTGTATTTAAATCATTAAGTCACATGTCTCCTGTTAAGAGGGAGAACGTTGCTGAATGTCCCAAAGTGTTACAAGACTAAAGAAAGGTTGTGTGTAAGAAACTGTGTTTCCCGATCCACGTTAAAGCAGAACACTGTCTGAATAAAATGGAACACAAATAATTAAGCTGAAGTTCCTTATCAAAGAGTGGGTGTGTGTACCTAAATTAGTTTCTAAAGTGAAACCTAGTTCTTGTAACATTCAGAACAAATACCTTAAAGTTGAAATTACTGAAGTCACGTGTGGCAATACAGCTTTGGGGTAAATACTGCAAACAGAAAGGTGTACATAAGGCTGGGTGAGGGAGCTGGGTGCTTGTTAAAATAACTGATCAATGATCTGTAAAGCTGAGACTGTTGAAAGTGAGAGAGAGAAGCACTCTAAAATCCAAAACAGATCTCTGTGATAGCTCTAAGAGAGACAGAAGAGGCAAAGGGGCTGTCCTTATTTTATGGCATAGGAAAGAAGAGTGCCTTGCCTACTTGTGGAGGTTACAGCAGAACCAGTAGAACTGTGGTTGGCTATAATTTTGTCAGACCATTTGATATGGAACTTAGTTGAAGCAGTAGTAGACATGTGTGAGAAACCTGAAGATGTCTCACCTGAAGATGTCTCACCCACTAGTCCTCAAGGATCTATCATCCAGGTAGCCAGGACATGGCCATCACTTGTGTATGCAGTTCCTGAGGGTGGACCAGTGCGGGAGGATCACCTGTAGGAGGGGAGCACGGGCAGTGGAAGTGGGACACCGGAGGGTGAGACACGATAGCCCCTTGCTTGTAACACCTTTTGCCCATCCTACCAGGTAGAATATCTAGGAACTCAACCCCCCCTTTTCCCGACACAAACACTTTCCCATGGACAGCTCACTGTGAACGAAAGCTGGCTAACACCTGAGCCGTATACCTGACATGTCCCAACACAATGGTCAGGTCAGAGTCAGGCCATTACTAATAATTACACACATCTGACTTCCATTACACTTCCCCACACAGATAAAAGGCGGAGCATGAAAGCACACGCTGAACAAGGCAAAAAACATGAGGAAGCAGCAGTTCCGAGATGGCAGTTTAATACGAGGAGAAAGATGGCAAGACCAGAAAGAGCCTCAAGGAGGAAATTGCTCTTGGCTTTTTTGGAGGAAAACTGCTACTTTCACAAGCCCTCTAGAACAAGAATCATAAGACCAGGAATTGAAGCTGAAGAAAGGTGCATTGTGTGTTGAAGGTACCCGGGGCTCTCCCGCATCGATAGCCGAAGCAGGGAGGAGTGATTGCCGCTGTGGTAGTGTCCTTGGTTCCCACAACAAAGCAGCACCAGTAAAGTCAGCACAGCAAGTGAGTCGGAGAGACTGCTAGCAGACCGGTCTGTGTTAGGACCAAGGTTGCAAGCAGCAACTTTGTATAAAGAGAACCGTGTCTGAAGCGTTGGCGATGAGCTACGCAAGTATAATTGGAACCAAAGAAGTAATTGAACTTTGTGACTGAACTTTAGGAGACAACCCCATACCATATACAGAGTTGTCCGGCACCACATGGGTGTTCATTCGGAGGTCTCTGTTAGGTATCAAACTGAGGGTGTAAAATTGTGAACTGTGAAATTGAATTTGTATTGAAACGGATCAAGCCAAACCCTGTGCACATTTGAAAGTCTTCGATAGATGTACAAACTGTAATTGGTCCGAGCCCGGCTTAGGGAGGCTAATGGTGAAAAGGGATCTGAGCTGACCGATGGGGTTCCGGGGTGAACCGTGAGTCTCCTGAGAAAGATTGCGGTACAAAAGGGATCTGAGCCCGGCTGAGGGGCATTCTGGCTGAAGGGTGAATCACCCTACTTGAATACTTGGAAAGGAACTTTTTCGTTTGTTTGTTACATCAGGCCCTCTGGATCAAGAAACCTTTGATAACTTAAGAGACTTGGGCATAGAAGGCTACAATGCTTGTAATAGAACCGTGTCCGTGTGCCAAAGAAGCCAAAGAGTGTGCTATGCTCCAGTGAACCGCCTTGTCGCATGCTGAAACCGCGGGGAAGAGAGGCCAATGGCCTGAACATCCTGACTTATCATTTTGTGAACACTTCTTTCTTTTTCATTAACATTTCCCCACACTATTTGTAAATTAGTAGTAAGGATTAGCAATAGGTTTCTTAGTATATGCACTTTTTTTGACAAGACTCCACTAATACAGACTCCACTCCAGATACAGAACCACCTTGAGAAAAATAACTTACTAGGACTCAGACAATCAGGATTCCGGCTCAAACACGGCACTGAGACCGCCCTGATTGACCTTAAGACACAGATGGACAACATTAAAGACAATGGTAAACTAGCCCTCCTTCTCCTCCTTGACTTATCGGCCGCCTTCGACCTGGTCAACCACGACATCCTCTGCAAACATCTATCCTCAGCAGCCAAATTTTCAGATAACGCCAACGCATGGATCCATTCCTTCCTTAACAACAGATCCAGGAGAGTCTTCGCACCCACAGCCTCTGCCATCCCAGCCCCAGTCACTTGCGGTGTCCCCCAGGGCTCCTGCGTCTCCCCCACTCTATACAATGTATTCACGAAACCCCTCTTTGACATACTGGACCGCTTGGGTGTCATCTACACCAACTACGCAGATGACACCCAAATACTGATCCCTTTAACAGGCGACTATTCCACCGACCTCACTGCTCTCAACAACATTTATTCCATTATCCAAGAATGGATGGCCAAGCATGGCCTATGCCTTAATGACGACAAGACCGAGCTTCTTCTCCTAGGTTCCCAACCCAGACTTAATAAACTCGACAAACTCTATCAAGCATTCACTATAGACGGCAATAACATCATCGTCTCTAACAGCGTCAAAACCTTAGGAATCTACCTCGACTCCTCCCTCACACTGACAAGACAGATCAATTCCATATCATCAGCCACTGCTTACACCTGTAAACTCATCAATGCCAGCAGACCTTACCTCTCACCATCCAACTGCATCACCTTAGCCAGAGCGCTAGTCCTTTCCAAAGTTGACTACTGCAATGCGCTATACTTGGGAACCAGTCAGAAAAACATCAACAAACTACAAGTCATACAAAACAACGCCTTGCGAGCAGCCCTGAACATACCCAAACATGAACACATCTCGGACGCCAGACGCACCTGCCATTGGCTATCCATACCACAAAGAATTGAATATAAAACCATCTCACTCACACACAAATGCCTAGCTAACCAAGCACCCAGATACCTATCCGACAACCTCAAGCACCACACCCCAGCGCGCCCTACCAGATCAGCTCAAACACACTGCTTAAATATCCCAAGATTTAAGCTCCAAAAAGCAGGTGGCTCCAGCTTCCCCGTGCTTGCCTCCAAACTTTGGAATTCACTTCCACTCGAGCTGAGATCAGAACCGTCCTTTCACAGATTTAGACACAACACCAAAACTTGGCTTCTATCCAAAGAAACTGTCTAGCCCTATCGCACTAGCATGCACCAAGACTGTAAATTTGTAAATATGTAATCGATTTGTACATTTCTGCTGCATTATTCTTGTTGTATTCATCATTCTTGTTGTATTCATCGCAAGCGCCTGGATGCCCTAGGGCCAGGCGGCGCTATACAAATAATAAACTAAACTAAACTAAACTAAGACTGCGTTATTATTATTTGATGGTGGTAGCTTGCTCCCATCTTTAGATTTAGGTTTAGATAGGCGTTTATCACACCTTTGATATAGTTCAATAAACACCCTTGAACTGTGGTAACTTGTGTCTGTCTTACTTTGATACCATGCCTTCCTTACACATGGTATCAAGAGATGACACAGACAACAGATGTAACAGTTTTGGAAACCTTTATTAAAATATCAGGATGGGTGCAACATACTTGCCAACCCTACCGATTTAAGCAGTCCTGCCGCCTGCCGCTTTATTGGCAACAAATACAGATTTAAAAATAAATAAAAAGAAATGTTTTTTTTTGTTTTGACATTTTTTTTTTGCCCACGCCAACTCGGGGGAGTCTTTCAAGGGCTCCCCCGAGCTGGCGTAGCGGGAGAAGGCGCGGCATGCAGGCTTTTGATGTCAAAAGGCACCACTAGCGGTGGGCTAAATGCACCCCCCACCGTGGGTGCCTTTGACAAAAGGCGCCATTAGCCCCCCACCACGCCAGCTCGGGGGAGTCTTTCAAGGACTTCCCGAGCTGGCGTAGCGGGAGAAGGCGCGGCATGCAGGCTTTTGATGTCAAAAGGCACCCACTGCGGTGGGCTAATTGCGCCCCTCTGCCGTGGGTGCCTTTGACAAAAGGCGCCATTAGCCCCCCACCACGACAGCTCGGGGGAGACTTTCAAGGACTTCCCCGAGCTGGCATAGCGGGAGAAGGCGCGGCATGCAGGCTTTTGATGTCAAAAGGCACCCACGGTGGTGGGCTAATTGCGCCCCTCTGCTGTGGGTGCCTTTGACAAAAGGCGCCATTAGCCCCCCACCACGCCAGCTCAGGGGAGACTTTCAAGGACTTCCTCGAGCTGGCAGAGCAGGAGAAGGCGCAGCATGCAGGCTTTTGATGTAAAAGGTGCCCACAGCGGTGGGCTAAATGCGCCCCTCTGCCGCGGGTGCCTTTCACAAAAGGCGCCATTAGCCCCCCACCACGCCAGCTCAGGGGAGTCTTTCAAGGGCTTCCCGAGCTGGCATAGCGGGAGAAGGCGCAGCATGGAGGCTTTTGATGTAAAAGGCGCCCAGGGCGGTGGGCTAAGTGCGCCCCTCCGCCGCGGGTACCTTTGACAAAAGGCGCCATTAGCCACCCACCACGCCAGCTCGGGGGAGTCTTTCAAGGGCTCCCCGAGCTGGCATGGTGGCAGAAGGCGTGGCAGGCGCCTCATTGTCATTGAATGCACCCGCTGCGGCGGGCTCATTCAATGACAATGGGCTGCTGACGCGCCCTATTTCTATCATTACCTCCTCGCCTGACTATTTTTGAAACTTTAAGATTCCTACAGATTTTTGGTCAAAGAATGTTGGCATGTATGTTGTAATGCCTAACTTGACCTGCTGCTATGGCGGGAATAGCCCTATCTAAAGAAACTAAGGAAAAGTCTGACCGTGTCAAAACCTATGCTTGCCCTCATGTCTAATATAGAAATGTAGTGTGGAGACATTCTAACTTAAATAGTGTTCAACATAAAGTCTGGAGTAGTCTCTACCCCTTTCACAGGTTCAGGATACAGTTCCACCCACAAAGTTCAAAAAGGTGCTTAGGGTTCACTTCCCCAAGCCTACACACTGTTTCACCAAAGCAACAATTTTCCAAAGGATCTCAGGGTTTCCCTT
Source organism: Ambystoma mexicanum (assembly GCF_040938575.1). Classification (NCBI taxonomy): domain Eukaryota; kingdom Metazoa; phylum Chordata; class Amphibia; order Caudata; family Ambystomatidae; genus Ambystoma; species Ambystoma mexicanum. Next base: position 858,656,827 of record NC_090930.1, on the reverse strand, counting down.
CCCCAAGATACAAGCCTTGATTTCCAAAACAACAATGCTCCAGAGGAGCTCTGGGGTTCCCTTTCCCACACTTCAAATACTGATTCTCTAAACACCATTGTTCAGCTTTATCGTATTTCAAAGTTGTTGTCACTCACATATTGATTCTCAAAACACCAATGTTCAGCTTCATCGTATTTCAAAGTGCTTTCACACTTCTCCTTGTTAGGGCATCCTGGTCTAGGGGCAGTTAACAGGCCACACGGCCACCTATTACAGGTCATGCAATCAGTTGTCCATACCCAGATTTCTACCACTTTGGCGAATTACAGGGTTTCATAAGTTCTTAGATTTAGGGTGTGCCTTTCTTGATACTTCTTTGGTTCTTCTTTCTATACTGTACTTGCCTGACTTTCATTTACAGCTTTGTTTTGCCTGATCAGCCTTTTGCTCACACTTTTCTGGCTCCCCTCAAGCTGCTTGTTCATCGCTTTCACTCTTGCATTCACAGTATTCTTATTTCGTGATACTTTCACAAGTTCCTTCATTAGTCAGAGACTTTTAATCAAGTATCCCTTACACATGACCACTCTGACACAATGGGCCTCTTTACGAGAATCGCCTTACCGGCATGGAGGCAATACCGCGTCCGAGTAGCACTGACGCCGCTAACAGCGGCCGATTACGAGAATGCGTGCATGTACGTAGCAGCATGCCGGTAACGTCTGTACCGGCATGCCATTAACGACCCTAAAACCCCCGTTAGCGGCATCATATAAAGAACTGCCACCTCCTCTGCCTCCTTCCACCCCTAAATAACGGGCACTGGCAATAACGGGTCCGGCAATACCAGGTCCGGCAATACCGGGCCGGGAAATACCGGGCCCAGCAATACCGGAACCAGAAGTCACGTCATCGCTCCAGCACGGGAAATGCAATGGCGGCCATCTTGAAAAACACAATCCATTGCAATCCTCCACACACAGGACCTGGATCCACAAACCACCACATACATCTCCACCAGAATGCCAAAGGCGATCAAGAAAGGTGCCTCCCGTCAGCGCAAGGTGCGCTTTTCTGTGGATGAATTGAATATGCTGGCTGACATTTTGACCCAGAATGCTGATGTGGTTTTTGCAGCAGACCTCAGGCGACCGACACAAATCAAGAAAAAGGAGATCTGGGAGGAAGTGGCCAGGTCAGTGCGGTCGGATGCACTGCCCGCACGGTTAAAGACGTGAAAAAGCGATGGGATGACCTACGCCTCTGTGTGAGGAACATACTATCCGCCAATCGGAGCGAGGGTCCAGCAACAGGCGGCGGGGCCCACTCCCCCATCAAGCTCACCAGATGGGAGGAGACATGTGCCAGTACCATCGGCATGGAGGGCATAGAGGGAGTCGGAGATATGGAGCGTAGAGTACCGTCATCAGCAGATGGAGGTGAGTGGCCACACAAACCATAGGAAACCAAAGCATGTTGATGGCCTACAAATGTGATAGTGACATAAAGCAATTCATGGGCCGTCACACACACATGGACACATCCCTGTCCAGATGCTGTCCCCAGCACTGTCACATCAATATGCATGCAGCATGCCAATACCATTCCTGAAACACACCCCACAAACAGCTAAACAGCATGTGTCACACTGCACACAGTCCACAACACAAAGGCATGTCACACAGCATACACCACCTTACACATGTGAGAACCTGAAGTATGCCTGAATAACACCCCCCATAAAGCAAGCGACCTGTATGCCTCAACTCCAAGATAGCAATTCATCACATGCGTACAACTGCACCAATACCAATGTATGCATGATGCATGTACAACCCTCACTGATGCCATGCCTCGATGCCGTGCCTCTCTTGGTCCCCCACAGGCATAGGTGTTGACAGCGATGGTGAGGATACTGCTGCACAGGCCAGGACACCAGCAAAAAAGGCCAGGGCCAGGGATGACGGCACCATGCCATCCACATCAAAGGCCACTAGCAAGCAACAACTGCCACCCAAACCAAAGCCAATTCAACATGCCAAGGCACAGGGGCGGCAAACAACTGCCACAACACCACTAGAGGGAACACAGGAGGTACCCACTGATCCGGAGGCAGTGGCATATGGGACCCTGCCAGCCGCAAACAGCTCCATAGGGGAGTCAGCTGCGTCAGCGCCCCAGAGTGGAGATGAAGGACAGTGCCAGGTTGAGGTATGCGTACCTGAGGATGACAACCTGTCCAGGAATGGTGCACGCACACCGAGCCCCCAGCAAACCCCCCAGCACACCCCACTGAGCACCCCATATAGCACCCCTCTGCACCAGCCAGGAGGAGAGGCGATCCAAGAGGCCTGGAGCCCCCCAGAGGACAGACCTGTATTGGGCCCCTCAGCAGCTGTCCCGTCCACCTCCACAGCCATCCAGGACGGAGAGGGGCATATGGCCCAAATGGAGGGGTGTCAGCAGGAGCTCACGGAGCTCGTAAAGCAATATGTTGCCAATGGTGCCTTGACAAGGCAAGAGGCACATGACAACACTGCGGCCATGACAGGGGCCATGGAGACAAATACCAGGCTGATATGTGAGCGGCTATCAGCGGTGACGCAGGTCCTGGCCAGGATTGTAGAGGCCTTGGAGGTGCAGCTTCCTGCCCCAAAAGTGGACCATTTGGGCACGGGGGGTTTAGGGGAGTGTGGGGAAGTTGTGGGGGGAGGGGAGGTGTGGTGGTGGAGGGACAATTCACTGTGCCGAAATGTAATGTCCAATACAACCGTTGTGTTTAAAAAAGAAATCACAAGTAGACATTGGTTATTTGGTGTGTGTCCATTCAATGCATTAGAGTGTACCGTGTCCATCTACCACCACACCCTGTGTCCATATGCACACGATCCCAATGCACAGATTACAGCCACCATTCCACTCTCTGCATCCCTGTCTCAGAGGCGTAGCCAGGGTTGTCTATCAAATGAGACCTGATGCTAATGTAGTTGGGCCCACTGCACTGACAAAAATATCTGTAAATACCCACACAGCGCTGCTGAGTGGGCATTTACAGATTTTGGGTGGGCCAAGCACTGATTGGGCACCACACGTCAATCTGGTGCATGGCGCCCTGACCGTCGTGCGACATGTACTCCCTCCTCATCCTCATCCACACCCAGTGCTTGCTGGTCAATGTCAGGTGACAGAGGTACAATCCGCCGGATGCACATGTTGTGCAGCATGGCGCAGACCATGATGATCTCATCCAGCCTCTCAGGCCCATAAAGGAGTGCGCCAACAGGCCTGCTGAGGCAGCGGACCCACGCCTTCAACAGGCCAATGGTCTGCTCGATCACAACACAGGTATGGGAATGAGCCCGATTGTAGTCCTCTTCGTGCCTGTCCTACGGATTCCTGACAGGGGTGAGGACCCACGGAATCAGGGGATAGCCAGCATCACCTGCATGGCAGCACAATAGTGTATGAGTGGGGATATGTCCTCCATGACATCTGTACTAAGGCTGTACATTGTTTATGTTGGTACGCAGGATATCACAGTTGTCAGTCACTGGCTACAGGTATGCGCAACTACCTGGCCTGTTCACTACTTGGCGACGACATGGTGTAGGGCAAGTGTGACTTACAGTACTGAGGGGCCTTCATATCGGACTCACCACACAACCAGATGGAGTGAGAGGGACCATGACGTGGTCACATGTGAGGGGTGTGGGTTGATTGCAAGTCTGACATATTGGCATTGTTGTGCCGCAAGGGTGAGTGGGCTGACATTTTCAGTGTCATGTTTAGGTTGGGATGTTTATGGGAGAGTGTTTTGCAGTATGGCCAGTGTCCAGTCACCATCCAATTCTCACCCAGGTGGAGTATGCATCTCACCAACCCCCCACCCCACGCTGCCATGGGCCTGTGTGCAGACTCAGCCAGCAGCCAGGCACGTCGTGCAGCCTGTTACTCCATGTAGTGGGGTGGCGAGTAGTTCCACACCTTCACATCATGTGTTCACCCCGGAAATCGTGCACAGCAAAGTGCGATGAAATTGCTGCAGTCACATGCCATCTGCACTTTCATGGGGTGGTATGACTTACGAATGCGGTACACCACCTCCATGGCATGTGGGTCAACAATTCCACATGGGTGCAGTTGAGGGCACCGATTCGATGTGACATGCCTGACAGTGCTTGGAAGGCCATTTTTGTGTCATTCTCGCCAGTACGTGCTGGGGATATGTAGTCCCTTGCGTGCTTCGGGAAGGCATCCAGCACTTGGTTCAGCATGCGTGTTATACAGTGTTGTGATATGCCATGCAGCTGACCCACTGTTTGCTGGTAGGTGCCTGTGGCCAGGAAATGGAGCGCAGTTACTACCTTCAGTGGAGGGGGGCTGGCGGTATTGGGTGTGGATCTGCACAGGGGTTTGGTTGTAAGGACTGGCCCTAATGCGAGGAATTGGTGGATGCCTACATGGGACCACTGGCTGCACTGGTGGTACTTGCTGGGCCTGTCTCACCCTCCTTCTCCTCCTGCGTCTCCTCTGATGTGCTGGTTGTAGTTGTTGGTCATCGAGTGGCAATGCAGACATGTCCTCCAGCCAGGAATTTGCACCAGCAAGTGTGATCATTTTGGTGTAGGAAGGGGTGTGGTGTGTGGATGTGCTCCTTTTGTGCTTAGCTAGGCTCCATTGCCTCCATTTGTGCTGATTGTGTGCACCTGTGGCATTTGGATAAACAGCAGTTTGCTTTTAACGTGTACTCCGCGATGCCGGTGATGCCGGCATCGCAGTATCCCTAATTACCGCCTTCGAGATGCCAGTAGGTGCATGTCCGCGCGACTTGTAATGTCCTCCTGTTAGCGGCATCCCGGTATTGCCAGCCCGAAGGGGCACGTGCCCGCGCACATTCCGGTACGGAAGGGCACGGTCGCAGCATTGGCGCTGATACTGGGATGTCTACTCGTAATAGGCCGGAGCGGTAAGCGGTGCCAGTATTCCCTTACTGGCATCGTTTTTCCATTACCGCGAATCTCGTAATGAGGCCCAATGTTTCCGCAAAATCCAATTCAAGTATTGCATTTGTCTTAATTCGTACTGTTACTTCACTCAGAGGCTTTTGGGAATGTGCCGGCCGTACGCGACCACTCCGCTACAATGTAATGCCTTCACTACCATATGCGCACCAGGTTTCCTTGCAGTCTCATGAAATTCACCGGCTGTGACATACTATTTTTTGCTTTCCTCAGTAAGATGCTTTCTGGGATTTGAGGTTAGGTTCTCACCGCCTGCCCCTCAGCCACCCCTGGAGAGTTACTGCCATTCAGGGAAACTAGCAGTTCTTAGCCACAGCAAAAGGGACTGGTGCCTTCCACAGTACCCTTCTCCCAATTTCTCCGGCTCCTTGGAGACACGGCTCCCTCACCACGCAATGATAGCATCTCTCACTCTGCCCCCTTCAGTGCCCCATTCTCCTCCAGCTTCCCACAGGCTTGGGTGGTTCTGCTGCTGCTCTTTCCTCGCACACGCTTCTCTCTCTCTATATCTCTCTTTGCTGTTTGTGGACTCAACCTTTTATAAACCTGTGAGCATCTAACAGGCTGCAGGTATGAAGTCCCCAATTTAATTGCCTGACCGCAATTAGTCCACTTAACAGGACATGCCTGACCTTCAGTTCTATGTTCAGGCTCCCTCTTCTTCGTCTCAGTACTTTAGTGGTGTCTCCTATAGGAAATCATCATTACTCTAGGATTTAGTTTCTTCTTCTCAGTACTTGGCGGTACTTCAGGGGGAAAAGTATGATCTGAACAAAAATATCCTACAAAGACTGAGGGAGGGCTGGATAAGTAAATATCAGAAAATGGAAGATACTGTGTCTCTCCTTCAGGTACACTCTCCCCAATCCCCAAGGACCCCCAACCCAGGTGTTTCTCCCTCGCTAGTCCACAGCCGAGGTCGGGATCCAAAAGTGATGGCCCTTACCTGACCGCCATACACCCGTAGGCCCTTTAAGTGAGGTAGCGCTATATGGGTTGGATGGGGATGCAGATTTTACTCTTGCACCATAATAAGACAGACTCAGGAAGTTGGCAAAACATAAATGTTTTAATTGCAATTGTCTAAAACAGGGAGTACAACGGACGTTTGCTTAAATCTCTCTCGAGAGTTCTCAAAGCATTTCATAAAAAATTACATTTATATAGTCAAAATTCGTCATCATTGACATCATAGTACCTGGCAAAATAAGAAAACCTACTTGGGGTTGTGATAGGCTTAAGGGGAACATCTAGGTATACTTTCTATGGGGGATAGGATTGTGATTGGGTCTCTAAGAACAGGTGGACAATTTATGCCCACCCCTAGTGCAAGTCATCTTCGCCGTCATAAAATACACAATGTTTCATTGACTTTCAAACTATAGGGCTCTTTGCTACATGGCCCTCTACAATTGGTTGGCACGCTATCATGGCCATTGGGCAAGTGCCCAGGCCTTCATCACCCCCAGGGTCCACATGGACCCAGTCCTGGCGCCTTTGGCGCCAGGCTCATGGAAATGTGTGCTTTGCACGTGCATCAGGGCAGAGTGTGGCCATAGAACAGCATTGGGAGGCACATGCTGGAGTCCTTGGGTGGGGCAAGGTGGAGCCACAAGGCGTGGCTAAAGGGAGGGGCCGGAGCCAGTCTATATAAGGCCAGCCCAACCACTTGCCCTCGCTTCGCCTTACTCTGCTTAGCAGCGTGACGCTTACCGCTGTTCTTCACCTTGATTCCAGTGCTCCATCCTCTGAAGTTCATCTCACCTACCTGATCCCAGCCGCTCCATCGCTGAAGGCGCACCTATCTTATTCCAGCCGCTCCATCGCTGAAGGCGCACCTACCTGATTCCAGCCGCTCCATCGCTGAAGGCGCGCTTACCTGATTCCAGCCGCTCCATCGCTGAAGGCACGCTTACCTGATCCCAGCTGCTCCATCGCTGAAGGTGCACCTACCTGATTCCAGCCACTCCATCGCTGAAGGTGCACCTACCTGCATTCCATCGGAGTCGGGGCCTTTTCTCACCCGATTCGGACTTCCAGCGATGCGGGAGTCTTTGCTTCTTCTCCGCTTCAACGCGTTATCTTCCTCCGGAGTCGGCGAACTATCTTCAAGCATCCGGACTCCACGCCGTCAGACCGCTCATACAAGGGGAAAAGAACACAACAGGTTAGAACCTCATAATAACGAACTCTTGGCCACATCATACCTGAGTCTTGACTTCCATTATAACGGCCAGTTACCTGTTGACCTTCAGAGTCCATCATCCTTAGGGGAATCCCAGGTTCCATTCCACGCTTCTGACACATCATCTTTGCACCTAGAGAAGAGCAGAGACATTACAAGACATCATTATTACTTACCATTAAGTCAAGACTCATTGTTAAAGACATTATTGAAAAACGAACAATAATTATAACCAAAGACTTACCCTCCAAGTGGATCGGTCACAGCCGATCTGGATCACCACTTCGTGGGCCAGTGAAGCAACTAGGCCCATTCTACGCACCCCTGCTGAAGGAAGCAGGACGGAGAGCGTAGCATTACAAAATAACAGGTGAGCTTGCATGGGAAGGCTCTTGTGCACTCCGTTTTGGCACAAAAAGGGCGAGGGCACTCGTAATACCTCCGTGCCATCCTCATTACCTCTCCTCCTCTCCCAGGGGCGATACCAGCATGCAGAGCAACATACTCTGCAGCAGCTGGGGAAGACAGCCGATACAGGGGAGCTAAATCGAGGGAGGGCTCCAACCATGCCCCAACGCCCCTGCAGAGACCAGGTGAGCGTAACGCACGCTTGTACCCTTCTGGAATATTCCACTCGGCCAGCAGCATGCAAGCTGGTACCCCAGGTGCTTGTGGGTGGACTTGACCATGCCTTCCCACCCAATTAGCCAATCATCACTCATGATGTCTGCCATTTGAATGGTCTTTGAACTCGGCCTTGCAAAGTATCACTGCGTCTGAGAATAGAAGGGAGTGTGAGGAAGGTCTTATCTTCAAGTCTCGGTGTAGCTTGCCCAAAGTCTATTTTCATCTCAACCATGTGACAGGAGCCCTGCTTCGCTTTGCACGTTCATTGTATCTTCTCAAATAGATAACCAGTTTCTTGGCTGCCCCAACCCTTGACACTGGGCCAGACAACCTTTCTCAAATCTTCCCTCATCGTCAGCGGTTTTCTTCTACTGCGCCTTACTTTCAGCCCTTCCGTTCATGGGGTCCTAGTTGGCTAAAACACGACGTGGAACATCCAGATTCTATATACATATATATTGGCGGCACCGCCTCCATTCTATTCACTATGTATAGCCATCCTTATGATTACTTAGTCGACTTGCGTTTCAGCATCTGTACAATTATAAAGTGGCTTGCATTTTCTTCAGTGCTTTCCGCATGTGCAATCTTCATACCGCACATGAAATGTTGCTCAATTCTTCATTGACATATCTTCTGGGTGGGTCATTTCTGCCCATGTGACGTTACCAGTCTTCCCTTTCATTCATCTTCACACGTCTTCCGGAACCTTCTTTAAAAGACTGTAATTTCTCCGTGGGTACATCATATAGGGCTTTCTCAAAGGATACCTTGTTTCGAGGATTCTTCGCGGTAGAGGGACCATTATTGGTGTCGTGCATGTCGCAATTTCCAGTGTCCAACATATAGGAAGAATGGGGTGGGACTTCCGGTAGAGGCATTTGGCTCCTCCTCTACACACCCCCCTCTTGTTGATTCATCAACCACTCTCCCATCAGTCTTCACATCTAGACATCCTCATCTGAAAAAGTGCTTCTTTGGAGTCCATATCTTCATTACTCCTTTCAGAGATCCTGCTGATTTGACATGTTCATCAATACTCCAGCTCATGTGACTACATTGTCAATTCGGGCTGCAGTAGATCCATCTTCCAACATACGTCTGGTGGTTTCTCGGATACAGGAACTTCGTTCCCTCAGGTGCTAGAATCTTGACTTCTATACATTTTCTGATTTCTTCATCTGTCAACTCTTTGTGTCCAAACCCAGACTCAACATCAATCATGGTCTTCATTCCTACTGCTTTCTTTGCTGTTTTCTTGCGCTGTGTGATTATTATTTTGATTACACAGAATCCAAACATAATCATCACCAATAATGCCCTGAGAAACTTGAAGATCGATGCAAACCAGTTGTCATCTGCAATATCTTCTACTTTGTCTTCCATCTTGATGTGCATGTTTGTCAGCATTGTTATGGTCCCTGTCAAGGTCCCATTCTCGTCATTGTGAGAAGGTATGAATGTGCAACATGATTCTCCGATTTTGGCACAAACACCTCCATCCATAGCTGTAATCATGTCCAGGATATATCTATTCTGAAGATTCATCAGTCTTATGGCTCTCAGTTCTTCCTTGATCACGTTGAATCCTTTAATATAGTTTTGATCGTCTGCAGGTGCTCCCATCTGGTAATCTATAACCATTTGACATTCACCATCGTCTGGATCCCTGGCATGAATATACTCGCGAATACTGCCGAAGTCTGACTGAACAACCTGTGTTCATATGATATAGCATTAAAAAGTTCTATGGATTTAGCTGAAAAGTAGTTCTCCCGCTTTGTTCGATTGAGAAATTCAAATGATCTCCTTTTTCTCAGGTGAGCATCTGCTTTTGGGAACTTCCCAATGTTCAAGTCACTCTTTGGAATCAGCAATGCCGCTACATGGACAATCACTATAGAACTCAGCCCTCCCCAGTCCTTGGGCAACTTCATATATGCTCTGGATCCGCAGGCCCAGTAGTGGTCCATTATCACTACTATTCCATACTTCATTGCTGGTACATCGAAAATGACTATATTTGTAGACTTACACTTCAAATATGTTCTTACAGTAATTCATTTGGGGTTCACTCATAGCATATGAAACTTATACATCGGAAGGATATACACTTGAAAGATACCAATGCTTTCTATGTATGAAGACAATCATTAAGGTTATCAACACTTTCTTATTGGTCTGCTGTTTTTTTTTATTACTGTACTTTCTGTGGATATGCTCATATTTGTATTTGCATCACTCTCTTTAGGGTGCAGTCACATCATGTGATAGTTATTCATAGGGAAGTAGTAGGTTTGAAGCAGAACAATTGTTTCTGTGCATAAAAATAATCAGGTAGGTTATGAACAATTTCTGGTTCTACTGCTGCTTTTTTGCGTACTTCACTTTCACTGTATATACTCATATTTGTATTTGTTCTTATGTCTTTGTGTTTTGTATGTAATAATGAAATTATATAGGAAGTGGGTTTTATTAACTACTTATAACATGTTGCACAGTACACAAAACTCTAATAAGAAGCATTTACCATTTCACTATTTAACATGGGAAGATTATGAATAGTGCACCTCCATCATGTATGCTGCACACAATTCTTATGTTTGTACATGAGAACATTATTATACTGTAAAGAACTTCATAATAGAATGCTATTTATATCAATGCATTGTTTAATGCACCACATAGCTCATGTCATCTATTCCAATGATCCTTGACAGTTTTTTTTATCAACATTATAATAAGACTCCCTTGTGCAGACTTTTCATGAAAAGTACATGCACATGTGATGTCATCAGTGATGTCATCAATGACATTTGTGATGTCATCTTTGATGTCCTGGGTGTTAGCAATGCACATTGGTGGCATTTCCAAAGCAGTAACCCGTGGTATTAAAATAGATGATTTTGTGTCCTGAAGCGGGCCGCCTCTGGCGTCCCGCTTTAAGAAAGAAAATCCTCTTCCAAGATGGCCACCATAGAAAGGGAAGCCGGGTGTTGCATACATAGTCCTTCTTTGCTTTTCATTGCAGTCTGCAAAATAAAATGGAAACTGTGTGACCATATTGCCATGAGCACATTTTTATTCCCATTGAAATGTATGGTTATGTGCAACAAGTTTACCACAAAGCCAGTCCCAGGCCTAGGCCACTGTAATGCTATCTTTTCTCCGTTCTGGTCATGGCCAGTAGCCACATTGCGCACATCATGACCTTATACCATGACCCTCACACTGTGGACACTACCCATAGGTACAGCCTACCCCTCAGCCATTGAAGTTGTAGCGTTGTTTTTTATTTAAAGAGCGACACTTGTCAAACACCAAAACACTGCAACATCTCCAACACCAGGCTTTTCGGGTGTTACCAATCTGCCGTAGACATATTTTCAGTAAATGCACCAAGTTTCTTTCCCCAAAACTGTCAAATGACTGCCCAAATGAATTGTCATATTGCGTGTGGAAAAAAATCCCAACAAACTCTGTGGCCTCAATCGCAATCATGGCAGACGTATTGAAACCATGAGCATTAGCACTCACCTTTGTAGACATATTTTCATAAGGTGCCCAGGTGGAAATGTCAGAGGATATGATTGTACCGAGGATGCAACCATGTATGACAAACATACTAAATCTGACAGCAGAGCGTGTTCATCCTGTACTAATCTTCGCCGTTGCTGCAGCTGGCTAACATAAGTGGCCCTGACGTCAATAAAGCATATTGGCCGCCCTTGACCTCACATAACCAACCCTAGTGATATGCAGTACCTTTCTCATTGACGATCCTCTCCAACATAGCCAAATGCGCTCATAAGCACCTACGTGCCGTGACGCAGCACCTGAAAATTAACACACAGGAATGTACAACGTAGCATGTGACATTTTGAAGTAGTAAACTAGTTTTTAAAAGAAACAGTAACATTTTTGAATTTGTAAAGTACTTTTATTTCACAATAAACTGTGCAAAAACATCGGAGTAATCCCATTTTCAATCACATAATAAATTTGTTTCTTCGGTCGTCATCGAAAATGTTAATGGTGAAGCACACGTTGTTCTTTTCCCAAACACAAATTATGCGTTTTCGATAAAGCAACCCCTTTGTTTGCGCAGTGATTGTCAAAACGTCGCCATGACCTTTTGGCTACACCACCGTAAAAGATGTTATGTTACTCCTAATAGACACTTCAGCGTATGGACAAAGTGGGCCGGTGCGATCATCCCACAGAATTATTACGGGCAGGCAACCGGTCACCAGCAGCTGCATTTGGCGGCTGAAGAAGCCATTACTCGGCATCTGGAAACCATGACATGCACAATATGGAAGGATGTAGCTGGTCGGGAAAGTTTAAAGAAAACACATATCAATAACCAACCTTTACCAAACAATTTAAAAAAGACAAAAAGAACGTAGGAACTAAGACACAAATCGAAGTTGCCATGCATAAAAGTTTAAGTAAATAGTAGGTTTCAACATGAGTAAAGCTAGTGACAGGCTACAAATGCCAACAATTTGCACTCTCTATAAGTTTAAAAAAATTACAACTACACACAAAGATACTATTGCAGGTACCAGGGCAAAAGTAATGTGCAAGCATTTGGAAATGCCACCTCTTGATTTCAGAAAAGACCAACAGAACGTGCAAAGTGATACAGCAACCGATATGGCCAAACATGACATTTTAAAGGGAAAATATTAGCGTTCAATAAGGGTGAATGAACGCATAGCCTGAGAACGCGGAGTATCTGCACTCTCGGTAAGGGGAAAAAAAATAACAACTGCATAGAAAGGTAATACATCAGTAATATTGGCAAAAATAATGTTCTGGTAATATAAAAATTCAAACTCAGTGCGGTGTGCAGTCGTCAAAATTAAACTTACATGATATGTACCGCCTCCATTGGTTTAGGTAAGGTCAGACAGCAATGTTTTTGCCCAAAGAATCTTCGTGAAGTGATATTTCATGTGCCTTACAAACGTTTTTGAAACATAACCTTATCAAATGGTATGTGTTGCAAACTTTCACTCCCTGCATTCTTACTGATTTTTCCCTGTAGCTCAAGGTAAAAAAACAATGGACCCTTATGGGTTCAGTTGGATGCGTGGCCCTACTGTCCTCGAAACCAAAAAAGCAAAGCAAGTGACCTTCACTCAGAATCCAAATACATTCTCACTTTACAACAACATATCAGAATCCATTCATGAGAACCGCTACTCCCATACACGTGCTGAACCACTATTGGGAGCAAATAGTGCAGGTGGCTGTCTCAGATCTTAAACTGTAGGACACCAATCTCACAGCGATAGTATTGTTAAAGCGTTGCAAGAAAGACGCAGTGATTCTTCGCTGTATATTGAGCATCTACTGCCACTTTACCATATGATTCTGCTGACAGGAAAACACCACTTTTTGACTTCCTGCTGCCACAGCCCATCCCAGACTCAGTAACGCTCACCTTCCGAAACAGTGTTTCATAAGTGTAACAAGTGCAATGCTGGCTGCGTTTGTATGTGTTAGGGGCGATGTCCGCGTAGACCAAAATACGAACGAAAGATGGCGGCCGCAGTGAAAGAATCTCATGCACTTCATGCTATTCCACAACCAATCAGTAAAGGGGCCACATGTCTGCGGACATGAAAGCCACCCAAAAAGTGCTCTTCCTATGGAAGTAGCAACTTTACCGTAACTGCATGTAATATGCTGCAGTGGTTGTGGCCAGAGCCTAGAGTCTTGGGTGTAAGGCCATAGATATTTCGATGTATGGGTGTGCAGTATGTAAAAACCACAGTGGCCTATAACTCCAGTGCTTATAGCTTTGTTTTTGGGTGCATGGCCTTAGGCCATGCACCCAAGACTCTAGGTCCTGCCCGCAACCACCACAGCATATCACACCTATTGTGGCTTTTAACTGCACTGCGTACAAATTTGGTATTGGGTGCATGGCCTTTGGCCATGCATCCAAGACTGTACGTACTTCCCACAACCACCTCCTTGATGGTCGATAATACGGGTGTATGTATAGCTGTGATATGCTGCAGTGGTTGTTGCCAGGGCCTAGAGTCTTGGGTGTATGTCCATAGATATTTTAATGTATGCGTGTGCAGTGGCAAATAATTGCAGTGCTTATAACTTTGTTGTTTGGTGCATGGCCTGGTGTATCTATAGCTGTGATATGCTGAAGTGGTTGTGCCCAGAGGCTAGAGGCTAGAGGCTTGGGTGTAAGGGCATAAATAGTTGAAGGTGTGGGTGTGTAGTGTATGAAAACCGTAGTGGCTAATAACTCTAGTGCTTTTAACTTAGTTCGTGGGTGCATGGCCTTTGGCCATCCACCCAAGACTCTATGTGCTGGCCACCACTACCACAGCATATTGCACCCATAGTGGCTTATAATTTCTCTACCTATCACGGCATGTACCCAATTTAATGTTCGCTGACACCACGGTTGTCCTGAGAATACTTTCAAGTTGCCTGCGCACAGCACGGACTGAAGTACTACCCTTATGAGACCCCTCATTTTCTGTACTTACAAACATCCCGAACAAGGCAGGCATAGGGAATACATCTTTAACACCTACTGCAAGAACAAATACAGTTTTTCAGCCCCTTAGCCAATCGGTATCTTGTCCGCGGAGCGAACAGGGAAGTGTGACGGCAGAGCAGACATAGATATCACAAATTTTTTTAGACCTACTTTTTTGGTCGTTCTAAAGGAAACTACTGCACGGAATGTCACCAAATTGAGAAAAGCACTCTTTCGGGACCAAGCCCCTGCTGCAAATTTGGTAAAAATCCGTCCAGCAGTTTGGCCTGTAGGCGTGCGCAAAGTTTTTCCCCCATTCAGTCTATGGGAAAAAAAGATGTTTTGGGACCCCCCTATAACTCCCCCCACTGCACCAAACATCACCAAACTTTGCAAAAAAATTCAGAGTGGCCCATATACTTTTTTTGCAAAGTTTGGTGAGGATTCGTCCAGGGGGAGCGGAGTTAAAGGCCGCCCAAAAAGGGCTCTTCCTATGGCAACAGCAACTTAACCATAACTACACGGCCACTACTGTGGCCGTATAATATATATATATATATATATATATATATATATTTTGACGGCACCGCCTGCAGTCTATTCACTACGTATAGCCAGCTTTATGATTACTTAGCCTACTTGCGTTTCAGCATCTGTACAATTATAAAACGGCTTACATTTTTTTCACTGCTTTCCTCACGTGCAATCTTCATTCTGCACATGAAATGTTGCTCAATTCTTCACTTTCCCATCAGATTCTGTAAGGTCTATACACTCTCTTCATTGGCATCTCTTCTGGGTGCGTAATTTCTGCTTCATGTGACATCACCATTCTTCCCTTTCATTCATCTTCACACTTCTTCTGGAACCTCCTTTAAAAGACTGTAATTTCTCTGTGGGTACATCATATAGGGCTTTCTGAATGGATACCTTGTTTCGAGAATTCCTCACGGTATAGTGACCATTATTGCATTGTGCATGTCGCAATTTCCAGCTTCCAATATAAAGGAAGAATGGGGGCGGGACTTCCGGTAGAGGCATTTGGCTCTTCCTCCTCTACACTTGGTATAGAAGATCCCTGGGGAGTATGTGGGAGTACCTTCAGGTTTCACACAACTATGAAGCAAAGTAGCCTGTATTCACAGAACCATTTGTAGAAGGGAGTTGCCAAGGGGAATCAACCCCCTTAGAAGAAGCATCTTAACAAATTATATTAATGGTGTTGCAGAGTTTACAAAAGAGAAGTGGTTGTTGAAGCAGAAGTGGTACTTTTGTTTTGAACTTTATCAATCCTATCTTGGAAGGACGTTATCCAGGATTACCATTGGTGCTGTTTTCTTTGTGGAACTTGGAAAAGGAACTTTTAATCAAACGAAGAAGGAACTGTTACCAGTGGATTTTTGTTCAGGTGAACTTTTGTTTCTTTGGAACTTTTCATGAACTGATTTAAGACTTTTCTTTTCTTTGGGAGAAATTGACTTTGGACATTACTGGGGAACAAGAACTACACTGGTTTAGTAGAAGTAATCCAAGACAATGGTTATTTGGTCATCTTTAATTTATGTTGTTTATGATATGATATGATATTTTATTTATATCGCGCTCGTACACAAGTGTTTCAGAGCGTGACCAGGTGAAGGGAGGGGAACAGGGGAGAAACAAAAACAATGATCTTACTAGGCCCAGTGACATTGAGAACGCACAAGTGCATGGGGAATGGAAAAAGGGGAAAGTGCATGGAAGGGGGGAGAAATTGGAAAGTGTAGAGCATAGGAGAGAACAAAGTAAAGAATAAGTCAAATAAACAAACAAATAAATAAAGGTGATAAACCTTTAGTATATATAAACCGATAGTGCATCGGGTAAGTGGCAAAGTGCTAGGTTAGTCAGTTAGGGTGTATCTGATAAGTGCAGAAGAAGAGTGGGTGGGGGACTGTATGGGTACAGCTACAGCCCGCAGAGCAAGGGGTGGCCCGGGGGCAGTGCAGGAGGGTGACAGGATGAGCAGGTACCTGGGCCCAAAGGACAGAGGGTGGCCTGGTGCACAGTGCAGAGAGAGAAAGCAGATCAGCAGGGGAGAAGAGGGGCAAAGGCAGAAGCGAAGAGGAAGGTCTCGAGGAGCTTCTGGAACCGTAAAGGGTTCTCCTCAAGTTTCAAGGCGGCAGTGAGGCAGTTCCAAAGTGAAGGGGCCCCTGAGGGACTCTCGCGTATGGAAACAAGGCACAATCACCACACACAAACTGATACGCCAGACACGAGGTTGTATTCCCAAAAGCTAGGGTTTATTGCAAAGCAAATAGTCTCAGTTGGCCAATGGGGTCCCACGCCCCGCGACGTATGTTACCAGACCTCGGGGGACGCACGGAGAGTGAGAATCATACAACAGTTACATATATACAAAGCAAGCATCTTACAATCAGTAGTGACACATCCAATACCGCCCCTTATACATTTCCTTTGAATTGGGCACGATGATTGACAATGGTGACGATTATGTCACCTTCAAACATTCATTTAGCAACAGTTTGCAATTTCGCGAGCCTATAGACATAAGACTTTGTTTTAAAGAACACAATGCTTCTGTTTTTGCAAGCAAGCTGCATGCAGTGGAGAGACACATTCCAGGCCTTGCTATCTCCTAGTTTCTATTTGTGTACTGGGGGTCAACTTGCTCTCCAGGGCTCTACTGGGCTCAGGAAAGGGGGGCCGCAAAACAGAGCATAATTCAAGCCATTTAACGTTCGCTTCTAACATTTCTACTGTATTAACGAGACTAGCTGGTACCTGTGTACTGATTAGAAAGCCTTGCTGCTTACTTCCAAGGACTCGTGAGGGAGGAGACCGGGCATTTCCGTCTGGGTTGCTGCGTTATGTTTCAACATGCCTCTCGCGGCCTTGCGTTATGCACTAGTGGAGCAGAATAATTTTTCAGCAAAGCAGTTTTAACAGGAAGCAAAAAGCAAACGTTAGAGGAAACAAATGGCGATTTCAGTCACCTTAAAATGGCCGCACTTTAGTCAAGCTTATGGCTATATATTTCTAATACTAAACATATGAGGCGGTTGGTCTTCGCCCAACAAAGTACATTGCCTTATGATTGAGGGGTGTCTACTTTTTCTAGACTGACAAACCCTCCTTTTGGCCGTATTCTAAACGCCTCATCCGTACATTGCATCCTCTTCCGACCAAGTATCTGATTCTGATTCTGAATCTTGCACACTACTGGTCTCCTCCTCATTGTCATCAATATTGATTGACATGAATTCTTTTACTGTCTTTGATTCATCATTACCGTGAGTACTTGATTTAGTAGTGCTCTTTTTTTCTACCATCTGTACACACTCCTCGCTTATTTCAGTACATATTATGGGTAAGCAATGTATGCAACAACAACATGTCATGAATATTCCTAGTTATGAATGAACCAAGACTCTTCCTCGATAACGAGAAATTTCGAGTCCAGTGGAGCTACATAGTGAATCGGTGTGGGCGTGATTGGCTGATATTGATTATCGACACAGCCAAAGAAACATCATAAAAAATTGAGGTTGAGTTGCTTAAGATTGAAGAGAATATTAAAAAACAACTACCACTTGATACCTATAAGAAAAGGTTGGAAGACATTGAAAAGGAAATGAAAGACTTCAAAGTGAATAACACCACCGAAAGAATACAACGACTTAAGAAAGACCTGTCTCGCTTCACACATGAGAAAGCATTCCCCTATGTTAAAGTTGAATACATAAACAAGACCTTACAACAAAATGGGCCAAATAGAAAGAACAGACGAGTAAGATTTAGAAATACATCTTACAGCACCAGTAACGATAGTACTGATACAGATGAAAGTGGAGAAGGTACATCCACTGGGAAGAAACAACAGTCGACCAGAGGACGAGGAAAACCAATGTGAGGACAAGGAAATGGGAATAGAAGAGGCAATCAGGGCCGTTTTTTATATCAGGCCCAGAACCGCAGCAACTGGGACGAGGGAGCAAAACAAACCCGGAGCGGGAATCGCTTCTGATGAACCTCTCTAATTACCAACCTTCCCAGGTGGAATTAAGAGTGCTGAATAAAGGATTAGGGTATTTTACTACAAAAGAACACAATCCTTTTGAGTTCCAGATGGAATTCAACAAGTTATTAAGGAAGATTCACCTACGGGAATTTTTTGCACAAGAATTTAACATAGACAATGATAAGATGAGGAACCATACCGGACTCCGTAATCCCTCAACTTTCTGTCCACCTTCCTGCAGTTTTTCTCCAGAATCCCTCATTTTTGAGAAAAGAGTCAACGCTGAAGTTACAGCTCTAGAAGCTAACCACCAAAGACCTTTCCAAAATCTGACTAAAGCAGAACAAGGAGCTTTAAATTCACTGGCCAACAACCCCGCCATTATTATTAAAAAGGCAGATAGGGTGGAGGGTTTGTGATGCTGAACCGGTCTGACTATATCACCGAATGTGAAAAGCAATTGAATAATGGTCACTGCTATAGACGACTTAGAGAAGACCCCACCAAAGAACTTCTAGGTTCAATCACAGAGAAAGTCACAAAGGCTAAAGACCGAGAGTGGATCTCTAGACAAGAGGCAGATTTCCTTATTAATACTAAACCTACAACTCCTATTTTCTACACTCTCCCGAAGGTGCATAAAACCCTGATTAAACCTCCGGGAAGACCGATTGTGGCAGGGATTAACTCAATTTTAGAACCCCTCTCCACTTTTGCGGATCATTACTTGAAAGGCTACGTTCAAAAGATGACCTCATACCTAAAAGACACCAGAGATGTAATTAACATCTATGAAAATCTCGACTTCAATCCTGATAGTATGCTCCTCCTGGGTTTCGATATTGTATCTCTTTACACGAATATCCCGCAACAAGCTACATTAGATACAGTGGAAGAAATTCTATTGACCAGACTTGATCAGGATCCAGTTCCCACCTCGTTTATACTATGGTGTGTGAAAGTGGCCCTAAAAAGAAACTATTTTGAGTTCAACGGGACGTATTACCAACAAGTGGAAGGCACGGCGATGGGGGCCACCATGGCTCCTAATGTCACCAACCTATATGTAGAAACGTTTGAAAAGATCAATATATATAGCAGTCTAAATCCATTTAAATTGAACATCAAAAAATGGAACCGCTATATAGATGACATTCTGGTAATATGGGAAGGGACAAGTGAGATGGCAACCAATTTCTTAACATGGATGAATAATTTGAACCCCCATCTCCAATTCACAATGACCACTGGGAGGGAAACTATCAATTTCCTAGACTTGACTATCTTCCATTCGAATGGGATTTTACAACTTAAACCCTACCATAAACCCACCGATAAAAACTCTTTACTTCAATATACCAGCCATCACATTAAACACCTCTGTGACAATTTACCATTTGGTCAATTTTTGTGACTTAAAAGGAACAGTTCCAACAACAGCACTTACGAAGCAGAAGCTACAGTACTCAGCGAGAAGCTAAAATAGAAAGTGTACCCTAAAAAACTGATTAAACGGGCGGCCAAGCGAGTGTTCAACAATAACAGAGAGGGTTTGCTAGAAGAGAAACCCAAGAAACCCAAGGATGATAGAATCGTATGTGTTAATACATTTACGGATCTAAGTCTAAAAATCAAAAACGTGATCACAAAAGAGTGGAAAATTTTCAAGACCTCGAAAACACCTTTACCTACACCAATGTTCACCTACAAAAGAAGTACCACAATTGGCAATAGAATAAGGGGAAGTAGACTTAAACCACAAATACAGAACATCACAAATTTAACCACCCTTTGGTGTTTGCCCCCCGCTAGTGGCCACTACCCATGCAGCTCGTGCGGAGTATGTAAACTCACCTGCAAAAGTAAGGAGATCGATGTAGGACTCTCTAAACCCTGGATACAGAAAACTCTAATTAATTGTAATACCAACCATGTGGTATACCTGATAAAATGTAGTTGTGGCTTGATATATGTGGGCAAAACTATATGCAAAATCAAGGTGAGGATTATGGAACATCGGAGCTGCCTCAAAAATAAAACTGAAAATGCCCCAATGGTGAAGCACTTTATCCAGGTTAAACATGAACATGAGAACTTCACCTGGACCATACTTCTGACACTCAAAGGTGGCAACCCACAGACACAAGAAAACAGACTCTTGTGGAAAGAACAAGAAATGATTTTTAGATTACAGAGCGATGCTAAGGGTTTGAATGATTCTGTAGAGTAGCACAAAATCCGCCAGTAAAGATGCAGTAGCTCCCTAGCCTTTTTCTGCAATATATATACATACCTATAAGTGCATTCGTCTGTATAGCTGGCAGATAGTAGTTTTCCTCTGTAATTCCTACATCTAGGATTTTTGATTGCCTTGTTTGTGAAAACTTAAGTGAAGCCTGAATTTGTCCTTTTGCTGTAAGCCCCTTGAATAATAACTACCCACTACAGGTAGGAATGAATTTATTGATATGCACACTTGTAGACTGCGAGGCAGTCCATTCTTTTGAGTATGCAGTATGTCTTGACTTCTTATTTGAAGGGTGGAGCTATGTGGTTTAACACACATGTGAACTAGGTACATAACTACCAGCCGTTTCTGTTATGAATGCATTGTCCCGAGATTTCCCCTACTTTAATATACACCAGTGTAGAGTCACGCTACAAGTTAGGGGGCGAAGTTGGCATATATATTTATTACATTTAACCCGACCGCACGAGTAATCTAATTGCGTTTTAGTGGTCCTTTTGGGAAAACATTAATGTGCAGTGCAAATGCCCTTCTTCGTTTTAGGATTATGACAGGACCATTTTAAGGATCAGATCTCTGCCACACTACTAACAACACTGGAGGTAGTTTTCGAATTAGTTCCAAGATGGCCGATCCGTTTTTTCCATCACGATGATTGATGTCCCGAATGTTCATGCAGACACCCAGGGTTCCTATAGCAACCGATATACACAAGCGCCTGAGCAGTGCACCGGTTTTGAGACGCCAGCTGCGAGCCTTTGCAGTTGAAACAAGCCTGCCATTAGATCCACTCACCGGACGGAAGGCTCTGAGATACTTCGTACACCCTTCCTTGTAGTTTATGAATAGCACGATCACATCGGTAACGAGCAGTGTGTATTGAGCCGTTAGTTACGGACGATACTTGTTTTATTCATATAGATTCTGACGAAAGCCTGAGTCGAACGGGGAGGTTTTTTCCACTACAGGGAGCCATCACAGCAGCATTATTAGCACAAGAGCTATACTTTCAACCGACCTGGTGGTAAGCTTTTGTACCCTTTTATCTTAATGGAGTCCCATCAACCTCCCTTTTGACTTAACCGGGGAAGCACGTTATGGGTCAGATACTCCCCAACGAGCGCTTGTGAACTTGGTGATGGTCTTATAGTTAGCTCCATTGGTGCCTTTCCACACCCTACAGGGTTACCATGGGATGGTGTTTTTTCGCTTTTAGTAACTAACTAATGCAGGTTTCTTTAAATTCTTTAAATTCACTCTAACTGAGACATGTCCTCCTTTTGCTACATTCTGGGTGTATTGCTATGTGATGATAACTCACCGTAGTCTACTCTGAGCATTTGCCCCTCCCTACCATTGCCGTTTATGGCGACGGTAACACCATCCTACACTGGTGATGTCTCTGTATTGTGCTTAGATGACACCCGACTCATGAGCCGCTTTTTGGTTGTAGTGACTTCAACGGCTTTTTCTATGAAGATCTATCTACTAATGAGATTGACAGCATTGCTTTCCGAATCAGAGCCTTAAAAGGTGGTTCTTCCTCCTCCCTTTTTCCTGCTATAATCTACACATCGCCTTAGCTTCTGGCAGGTGAGCCTAATCTTATTGAATGAGCTTACCTCCGTACTAATACTAAATGTAATAACTGAATACCTCGAAACACCCGTTTTTAAGCTCCTATGAAAAACACTGATATAGGTTTTTCATGTATTTATTACAGGTCTGCAGCTATTCATAACTGAGCACAACTTGATTCTCGTATGTTGTGAGCCCCCACGAGCATCACGAAAGGTAATAAGAACCCATCGTTTTGCTCATTTGTTCCCCTCTTTTGGGTCTATCGATAGATGTATCAGAGCTAGCTATTAGCTACTTATCTGTCCCTTTTTCTTTTAATTTAATGACCTCACGTGTACACAATACTGTCTTATCTACAAAACAGTTTACGATTTTAATTTGGATTTTCGTGACTCTAACAAATTCTCGCGATGAAAGTTCTATGAGTAAATCCCCTGAACAGAAACATGTCGAGACAATTTCCTGGATGTATACAGGATCACAAAAATTGATGTTTACCAAATAATAAAGAGAAACTGAATTACATTGTCATTTATTTGCTGAATGTACCCCATACTTTTTTGTTATTTTACCATTTGTTTGGAAATGACGAAATCCTTCTGTTTTTATATGTTGATCTTAACAGTGATTATGTATATGAAATTTGATGGTTTTTATGAGGTATATGATTTATAACCTCTCTTTGTGTACTTCATTAAAGTTTATATATGGTTTTTCAGGAACCTAACTGATGAGTGTAACCTGCCTTTGAGCTCTGTCTCCTTAATATATTGATGAATATTCCTAGCACTGCTGCTATGATCGCAAATAATTTCCATCCCCTTGAGCGTAATACTTCCCAGAACCAGGAGCTTATGTTTAATTCCCAACTCCCTTCAGGGGGGTGAAGATCAGAGCTTAAAACGTGCAACTTTCTTATCGCTTCGAAAATCTTAGGGGAGGAGTCACTTACAAATACGCAACATGCTGATCCCACGGTTTTACAAACTCCGCCACGATCAACCAGGATTAGATCAAGAGCCATTCTATTTTGGAGTGTCATTAATCTGATTCTTTTTTCCTCTAATGTCATATTGTATAATATATCTATTGTCCCATTTATCATTTTCTCTAAAATCCTCGACAGTTGTCTTATAATATCCGAGTTTATTGCTTGGCCCCAAAACGGAATGAATGATTTTGCTATGTCCTCTGCGATTAAACCTCCTTCCTCATTCCGCCATGGTCTTGACCTGGCCAATTTTGCTATGTGCGCTGTTTTTGAAAGGAATACCCTTGGGAACAGAAATCCCAAGTAACAAGTACCTCCCCAGTTTCTAGGTAACCAAGGATACGCTTTTTCTCCACATATAAAATAAACAGGTTCTCCTACATAAACTGGCTCTACCTCCTTATCAAGGAATGCTATATTCATACATCTAGTGCATGTCCCCACCAAATAGGAACCCTTCTTCCTCAGGCAAAAGGGGACAGAGCATGGACTGTAATTTACTGGATAGGAGGGGGCACTGTATCTTTATTTCCTTCTGGGTTCATTTGAAACGTGATTACAGATGATTTATAGGGCACGAATAGTCTGTCTTGTCGCATCACTACTGGTGTGATCGGCCGTGATTTATGAAATATAGAACAACCTATGGGTTTCATAATGATCTCTTCAAATTCATTCATATTTGTTCTATCTAGTCGACCAGTTTCACTTTCGTTCCATTTTCCATAATATAATGCACATAGTGATGCGTAACATGCAGAACTCAATGGCAGGGGCTGCACATACCAACCGATTCCTTTACCACCATGCTGTGGCAAGTGGGCACATACCCAGCAATTATTTTTTCTCAATATGGAGTGGGTCATATTCATTATTAGCAGTAGTGTGTTATTCCCATAACCTTCTCTGTGTCTTTCTTCCATTGGGGACAAAGTGTAAGTAATTACATGAACCAGTAGTGGAGATGTTTCTTACAGGCAAGAGCACTTCTAATGGGTGTATTTCTTCTAAGTACCATAATACCAGTACTGCCGTTATTGAGGCTAATATACTCATTATACACATGATTATCGTTAAGATCAGAATACAATTTTTTTGGCAATTCTTTTTGTGTAACCTTCCAGTTTCTATGTTTAACTCATTATCAGCAGTGGTGCAGGAGGGGGCAAAAGCTTGTTCCGGCATTTTTCTCTCGCTTTCTTCTTCTTCTCCGACAATGTTCGTCGTGAATATCTCTTGTTGTTGCACTCGGTCGAATGTCAATAAGTTCAGTAAATGTCAACAGTTTGTTCTGCCAGTTTCTATAGCAGCCTGGATTGCTATACGTTGGGCAAGATCTCTGTGCATCTGCACATTGCTCAAAGAACTCCAGACCAGTTATCAATTGCCTTCGTACCATGTGAGCCCCTCTTGTCCGGGAGTGGTGATCTGCACATGGATTTATTTTAGCACCATGGAGCCTCTCTTTTTGGGCTGTCCGATTTGCACAACCCTCACGCCGCTCTCCTCTAGGCCTCCGGCTCCTATTTCATCCGTGATAGGAAACAGAGGCAACAAAAGATCAAGAGAAATGAAGATTTGATCACTCCTTCCGGTTCCGCAAATTATACCGCCTTGCTCCTGGTATCGTGTGATCAATGAATAGTGCGGACGCACTTCCAGACTCAAGCTCGGAGTCATCCTGTGGCACAATGGCAGATGATGGTGGGCGCCAAAGTGATGATGCAGATTTCCTTTCAGGCTGTGGCGCAATGTAAGAAGGTGGGCGCCAAAGCGGTACACGTTTTGTGTCAGCCAGCAGTGATGCAGATTCTGCTGGACAACGTTGGGGCACTCTTTGACCTTCCTCTTTTACAGCAATCTTTTCAGGCTTAGTTTCAGGATCAGGCAGATTTCGTGGCAAAGAACTGGCAGTCGTTTCTTCCGTTCCTGGGACTGCTGTCTCTTTCTGGTCGTCTCGATCAGGCAGTTTTTCAGACGGTGACGGGACCTTTTTAGCATGCGTTGCATGAATCATGCTTTCCTTCCATCTACACGAATGGTGGTCTGCGTTGTTAAGAGTATCTAGTAGGGTCCAAGCCACCTTGGTGCAAGCGATGTCTTCCTTTCAAAGTTCTTGATTAGCACCCACTCGCCGGGTTCTAGTGCATGCCCCGGACCAGTGTACCTTATTGGTAATGCCTCCTGCACCTGCTGATGAATCAAACACAATTTCTGAATTAACAGATTACAATAAATGCTGAGTACAGGGTATTCAAGCTCCCTTAGCCGCTTTGGCGGCGGTTCACACCAAACATTCGCCGGTCTGCCCATCACTATTTCATATGGGGAGAGCCCAGTTCTTGCCTGCACAGACGTGCACATGCACAGTAATGCTAGTGGTAATGCATCTACCCAGTTTAACTTGTTTCCTGCACACATTTTACTTATTTTTGCCTTCAAAATGCTGTTGTGGCGTTCAATAAGACCGGCACTCATGGGGTGCCTAGAACAATGGAATCTCTTGTCAATCTGGAGACCTGCGCAAATCTGCAATATCACTGCACCCACAAAATGCGGACCATTATCTGACCATATGACATGGGGCAGACCAAAACGGGAGAAGTACTCCTTCAACATTACTTTTGCCGTGCTCATTGCGGTACAATCTTTTAATGGGTATGCTTCCACCCATTTACTGAATGCACATATAACCACTAGGACATATTTCAAGTTTTAGCATCTCTCCATTTCTATGAAATCAAAATGGATTACCTCAAATGGCATAGAGGGAGGGCCAAAACTTCCTGTTGGAGACACCGTTCCCTTGCCCACATTGTGCTGTAGGCACATGATACAATTCTGGACCATCCTCTCAGCATTTTTCTTTATGTGTGTGTTCTCCCATACTGTGACTAGATGCTGAACTATCTTTTTGGCACAAATATGAGTAGGGCTGTGGGCCATCGTGACCATTGCCGTTACATAGGAGTTGGGCAGCATCCAATTTCTACTCTTCTTGTCCACCCAGCAACCTTTTAGATCTAATTAAGCAGAGCCCTCAGCCCACCCTTGTATTTCGTCAGCAGTGGCTCCTGCCTGCATCTCTTTGACAGTAGCAATTCCATTCTCTATCATGCAGGGCACTTCCTCAGACTGTACTGTTAACATTTTGGTATTCTAGTCAGTGGCAGTTTGCTTCGCAATCCTGTCTGCAAATGCATTCCCTGCTCCCACTTTGCATGTCACTTTTTTATGCGCCTTGCATTTCACCATTGCTAGGCGCTTCGGACACGTAAGTGCAGACAGCAATCGTACAATCAAAGGACCATGTTGAATTCTGGCCCCATGAGATGTCAAGAAACCTCTCTCAGCCCAAAGTCGGCCAAAGTTATGAACCACGCCAAAGGCGTATTGGCTGTCAGTATATATGTTTCCACTCAGATTTTCAGAAATCTCACAGGCTCTGGTTAAAGCTATTATCTCCGCTGCTTGTGCAGAGTTGTAGGGGATTCTTTTACTTTCTACAATACTCTCTAATGTGGTGATAGCATAGGCAGCAGTTGATGTGCCATCAAGTAGTTTAAAACAGGAGCCGTCACAAAACAGCTCTCCATCTGGCTCTTTTTGTGGGGTATCTCTTAAATCAATTCTTCCTTTCGTTTCTTCCTCAGTGACCATTAAACAATCGTGGGGAGGTGATTTATTTTCACCAAGTTTTTCCGTGGGCAGTGGCATTAATTCAGCAGGATTCAAAGCGCTACACCTCATAATTTGGATGTGTGGCGCTAAAAGGACAATTTTGTATCTAGTCAATCTAGCAGAGGTGAGGTGTTGCGTCTGCGTTCTGTTTAATAGAACGTCTATGGCATCTGGCACCATCAATATCAAGGTGTTCCCCAATACCAATCCTTCGGTTTGTTTCACTGATGCAGCAGCCGCTGCAACAGCTCGCAAACAACATGGTAGTGCGCGTGCTACAGGGTCCAGCGCGGAAGAAAAATAGCTGCATTGCCTATTTCTTCCACCTTGTTCCTGTGTTAGAACAGCCAGCGCGCAGCCCTCACTTTCATGCACAAACAGTCTAAAAATGTTCTCATAATTTGGTGTGCCCAAAACTGGAGCAGAACACAATGCAGTTTTGAGCAAATCAAATGCTCTCTGACATTCCACTGCAAAGGCATCACAACATCATTTTTTGTCAATTCCACCATTGGCTTCACAATCAATGCAAAGTTTACAATCCACTGCCGGCAATAGGAAGCCATGCCTATTATGGCTCTGACTCCTTTCTGTGTCTTTGGAATAGGCATACCAGAAATACTTTCTATTCTCTCTGGTGTCAGTCTTCTCCCTTCTCTCGAAAGTAGGTAACCCAAATAAGTCACCTCTTTTTGACAATATTGCCTTATGGCCATGTGCTGCCAAGGGTGTTGATAGTAAAACAGTACTCTTTTTACAAATCTCTTCTGTGTCAGCAGCAATCAATAGGTCATTTATATAAAGTAACAATACACAACCTGCCAGTAATTGTAGCATATCAAGTTGTTCTTTCAATGTTCTGCTGTAAATACTCGGACTCTCCGTGTAGCCCTTTGGAATGCTTGTAAATGTAAATAATAATTAATAATAATAATAATAATAATAATGATCGTCCTCCTAACGTGAAGGCGAACAGATATCTACTTTCTTTGTGTACTGGAATACTGAAGAAGGCATTTTTCAAATCAATCACAGTAAAGTACTCTGCCGAGGCAGGAATCATTGTCAAAATTGTGGTGACGTCTGGAACCAATGGGAATTGAGGATCTACTACCTTGTTTAGTGCATGCAGATCAATTATGAAACAATATGGTACCTCATTACCTCCTTTCTTATACACCGGAAGAATGGGACTGTTACATGTACTGCCTGTAATCTCTTCAATCACCCCCAACTTTACCAAATCAGAAACAATACTTTTCAATCCTCTCTCTCCTTCTGCTGAAATGTTATACTGTGGTATACACGGTAACGTTACTCCTTCTTTTAGAGCAATCTTCACTGGTTCTATTTTCAAGCATCCCACATCATTATCATTCATCGCCCATATACAAGTTGGCACTTCACTCAATTCTCCTGGCAAAGGTTTGGACAAAAATTCAGATACTGGTACATTCTGTGGCGAAATTCTCAAAAACACCCCATCTGGTGTACAATGGATAACTGCACTTAGTTTTTTCAATAAGTTTAACCCCAATAGATTTTCCCCACAATTTTCTGTTAAGAGAAATGGACAATATTCAGTGAATGGACCTAACGTCACTGCTACTGGTTGGGACACTGGATTGATCACTGGGGTACCTGCGAACCCTACTGAAATATTTCTTTGCCCTGACAGTGGTATTTCTGGAACCAAGTGATGATCTATTGAGCACTTTTGTGCCCCCGTACCTACGAGAAAGCTATGCTCTCTATTCCTGACTTTCATTTCTACGTAGGGTCCTTTCTGATTTACAGGAATAGGCACTGATTCCGACCCCTGTCTTGGGCTGTCCTATTGAGGAAACAACACATCATCCGATGTGTAATCACAACTATTATTATAGTACGCATTTGATTGGGTGCCAAAAATGTTCCCACCCCTTCCCCTATTTCCATTTTGCGTGTTCTGATGGCTCTGATTCTGAGTAGAAGCAGTTTGATTCTGAGCTTGGTTCTGATTTTGGGTACCATTCCCTTGGCTATTTTGGTGCTGCTGCATGTTATTTCTATTTTGCCCATTTGTTCCTGGATGCCCCCTATGCTGTCTTCTTTGGCCATACCCATTTCTATTTTGCAGATGTGGACGTTGCGCTCGCCAGTGACCTTCCTCTCTGCAATACGCACACTGATTTTATCCCAGAGGCCCTCCATGCATGTTCGAATTACCTCTGCCTTGTGCGTTTCCTCTTCCTCTATTGTGTCCCGCTACTTGCTGAAGTAGCACTTCAACCATTGTTCTCAGCGCTTCTATTTTCATTGGCAATGGGGTATTCATCAAATATCTCATGTATTTCCATTGTGGGGATACTAGGATCTGAAATCCAGTTTAACGCCTCTCGTATACATACTTTTAGTTTATCACTTGGCTGTCTTGGCGACAGCAAAAATCGCCGCTGTATATATGGCACCACCGTTTCCTTCCTGTCTCTCTTAATATCTTTACTCCTATACCCTGGTGTGGCAAACATTTCAGCATATTCATCATCAAGTTCATTCTTAAATTCAAAAAGTCGGTCTACATGTTCCCTTATTTCTTCATCTCTCTCTCTACAACGTGATAATGCATTCAAATCCAACAACCGTTGTGGCGGTAGCCTTCCAATTAACTGTTTCCATCTCGCCGTTAAATATTCCCCCATGCATTCCAACAATACCTATCTTTCATTGCTCCTCCTGAATTCATACATCGAAGCTAGCGTTGACGTTTCATCATTCCCGTTTATGTACATCTCTGCCTGTTCTTGCAGCTCTCGTTTTCTCTCCTTGCTGATCGCACTACGGGTCACTCTCACACATCCACTTTGCCCGGTCCCTTCTCTTGTTTCAATGAGTTCAAGTTCAATTACAGGAGGGGCAGATGGGACAGAAACGATCTCTGGGGAGGGAGGTGCAAATGGGACAACGGGAACGGGAAGTGACTGTTGCGGCACTGGCTGGCTAGTGGGAGGCGCTGATTGTGCGGTCTGTGGTTGTGCTGGGATTTGATCAGTAGGGAGGGGCTGAGCAACTGGAGGGGGCTGAACAATAGTCACTGACGCAGTCTTTTTAGTCTCGTCCCTGGGGCCTCGCCTTGTATCAGTCAATATTTTGTTTATTAATTCATCTGATCAATGCAACTCTCGTTGTGGGTATATTTTTTCTATACTCAACTGATCGTGTCTATTTGACTTTCTCAAACTATCATTCCACTCCTCCTCCTCCTTTTCTTTCACTCTCTCTGCTTTCGACTTATGCCTGCGTGCATGTTTCTCTCTACTTCTCCAACGAAGCATAGCTTCCCTTCTCCAGTCCCTAAG
Source organism: Ambystoma mexicanum (assembly GCF_040938575.1). NCBI lineage: Eukaryota > Metazoa > Chordata > Amphibia > Caudata > Ambystomatidae > Ambystoma > Ambystoma mexicanum. Next base: position 858,626,635 of record NC_090930.1, on the reverse strand, counting down.
GATATCAAATGCTGCAGGACGTGTTTTCTTTTTCATCAACACCTTCTCCAAGTTGTCTATTCTCGTGATCTCAAAACTCCCATGATTCGGCCACTTAAGATCTTCCTGTTTTCTGGTTTGCCTATGCCAAGTCTTACAAAACATTATCGCTCCCACACCATATTTCACATACATCTCATACACCGGCGACCCTTCGGGTGGCGCGACCTGGCCAGTTTCCAAAGATTGTCTACCGCAGCAGAAAAATCCCACTAAGGTGGACAATATCCCAGGCATGATTTAACCTTACCCTCGGCTAATCAACCTTACGCTGGGTGCTTGATTTTGCAAAATCAACTCTCAACCAATATCAGGGTTACTTTGAATCGGGGCATGACTCACCTGATCAGTCAAGTCGTCTTTCAAGACGCAATTCGTCCATATACTGACACAATCAATGATGTCATATCTGCGTATCTTGGCTCACTCTGCCTCGTTTTGGGACCCTCGCCTCCTTGTTCTCTGGCCGGGCACGTCGATCAGGGATAAGTTGTGTGCAGATTTGCAAAGGAGTCTCTCATCGCTTTCACAGGGGAGCCCCGAACACCTCTTGATCCCGGCTCGATCGTCCCGTCCTTGCCGTTCTCTCTGCCTTCCTTATTTTACAACGTACACGATGGAACAAGTGGGGGAGGGTCCCTATTTGGGCGCCATCTTGAAGCGGCCCCTGAGGGACCCTCGTGTATGGAAACAAGGCACAATCACCACACACGAACTGATACGCCAGACACGAAGTTGCATTCCCAAAAGCTAGGGTTTATTGCAAAGCAAATAGTCTCAGTTGGCCAACTGGGTCCCACGCCCCGCGACGTGTGTTACCAGACGTCGGGGGACGCAAGGAGAGTGAGAATCATACAACAGTTACATATATACAAAGCAAGCATCTTATAATCAGTAGTGACACATCCAATACCGCCCCTAATACATTTCCTTTGAATTGGGCACGATGATTGACAATGGTGACGAGTATGTCACCTTCAAACATTCATTTAGCAACAGTTTACAATTTCGCAAGCCTACAGACATAAGTCTTTGTTTTAAAGAGCACAATGCTTCTGTTTTTGCAAGCAAGCTGCGTGCAGGGGAGAGACACATTCCAGGCCTTGCTATCTCCTAGTTTCTATTCGTGTACTGGGGGTCAACTTGCTCTCCAGGGCTATACAGGGCTCAGGAAAGGGGGGGCAGCAAAACAGAGCATAATTCAAGCCATTTAATGTTCGCTTCTAACATTTCTACTGTATTAACGAAACTAGCTGGCACCTGTGTACTGATTAGAATGCCTTGCTGCTTACTTCCAAGGACTCATGAGGGAGGAGACTGGGCATTTCTGTCTGGGTTGCTGCGTTATGTTTCAACATGCCTCTTGCGGCCTTGCGTTATGCACTAGTGGAGCAGAATAATTTTTCAGCAAAGCATTTTTAACAGGAAGCAAAAAGCAAACGTTAGAGGAAACAAAATGGCGATTTCAGTCACCTTAAAATGGCCACACTTTAGTAAAGTTTATGGCTATATATTTCTAATACTAAACACATGAGGCGGTTGGTCTTCGGCCAACAAAGTACATTGCCTTATGATTGCGGGGTGTCTACTTTTTCTAGACTGACAAAAGGGAGACCCCAACCGAAGACATAGATCTACCCCCAGCTTGTTTCTTTGAAAGACGACTGACCCTGAGGGAGTTAGAGGTGGAGGAGCGAAGAGATCGAGAGGGGAGGTATTTACAGAGGTATAGTGGAAGGTATTTTGGACCCAGGCCCCAGAAAGCCTTGTGGACAATGCAGAGGGTTTTAAATTTAATCTTTGCATCCACTGGGAGCCAATGAAGGGATTTCAGTGCTGGAGAGATACGATCCCAGGGCTTGAGGCCAAGGACAAGTCTTGCAGTCCTGTTCTGGATTAGTTGTAAAGGGTGGAGAGTGAAGGCAGGTAGATTTAGAAAGAGGCTGTTGCAGTAGTCCAACCTAGAGAGAATCAGAGCGTGGGCGAGAGTGAGCTTCTGAGGGAAGGAGAGGAAAGGAAGAGTAACTCTAAAGAGGTGCAGTAAGAAGTTTGACTTTTTAGAGACGTCAGAGATGTGTGCAGAGAAGGAAAGAGTGGAGTCGAAGATGACCCAGAGGTTCTTAGCCTCGCAGGTAGGGGCAGGAGGTGGGCCAAGTGCCAAGGGAGGCCGGCCGGCCAGAGAGTGAGGGGAAAGGATGGAGAAGGTGTACCAATGAGGAGGATCTCAGTCTTGTTGGCATTTAAACAAAGATCATTGGTGGCACGCCAATGTTGAATGGCGATAAGGCAGTCAGAGATGATGGAAGGAGAGGAGGTGGCTGAAAGAAGCCTGAAAATTAGTTGGGTTCATCAGCATTGCACTGGAAATTTGAGCAGAAAATGGAAATGCATTAGGCGAGAGTTACCAGGTATTGGTTGAAAATGGTTTATGCTTTGTTTTGACTGTTTTGTTGATGCTAGAATATTTTCCTTTAGATTCTAGACTAGGTAGGGAATCCCCTGCTAGAGTATGCTTAGTTAGGTTTTCGTTGCATTTTTTTGTTTAAAATAAAATGTCAAATACTGAGAAAACTACAAGCAGTTGTCCACCTCCCATTGCTGACGCCTGACTTATGGTGTCAGCATTGGGATGTAAATCAGTCGATACAAATTGGGGTTCCACAATGTATTTAGTAGATTCAAATAAAACCAAGTCAGATTCAGCGAGAAGTTGGTCTGGGCCTAATTCTCCTACTCGTGCCACTTGTACTTCCGATCCAAATCCTGGTTCTAATGACTCCCTTAGTAGGGATGAAAGGAGTTTTGAGTCCTTCTCCATCAAACAAGCCGGGCTAATTAGAGAAGTACTTGTAATCAGTGGCCTCTTAAGATGAATGTTGGAATTGCATTTTTTAAAGACCCAGGACAAGCCATATTGTCAAAAAGACAAGGGGCCCCATTACGAGCTTGGCGGTACGGAAATAAGGGTGATAGTAGCAACGTACCGGCACCCTTTCCAGACCACCAAACTATGAATCTGCTGGTAGGTGCACAGAGCTCCCAGCAGGCCTGACTTTCCGGGAGTTCAGGTCCCTACTGGCAGGCTTTTCACTGAAACACCGGCACCATTACCAACAGTGTCAGTGCTTCAGCTTTTCCATTCCCATGGGAATGGGAAATAACCATACCGCCACGCCTGTGATATCACGGTAGTACCCAGGCTCGTACTGGCATATAGGGCAATAGGCCTGTGGCCGAACCAAAAAAGCTAAATACTGGTGTGGGCCCGTTTTTTGGCTCAAAGTGTGCCACTTTGGACAGTGTGGGCCAGTTTCATGAATAACTTCACTATGCGGCTAGTAGTTTCGACCAGTGTTGTTGAATAAATATTCTTTAAAACGCACAATTTGCATCAAATTTTATCAAAAAACTCCCCCTTGGGTACTATTCTAACAGTGTCACAAAAGGAATGAATATTCATTTGCAACTGTGGGCCAATTTTTCATTGTTGCCCGAGACAGTTTTATGGCCCAGTCCGACCCTGGTAGCACCGGGATGTCAACCGGCATTAATGGTGTTATGTGGTTGCTGCTAACCCACCGGCTACCGGCATATTTTTCAGGCAACCTCGTATTGAGGACCAATATGTTGAAGGGAATGTATATCATCTATTTCCCTCAGAATCAGATTATACTCAGAAAGGGCAAATTGATAGTGTCTTTGTTGCTAGAAGTAGAAGTTCCTATTTATATTGCCACCTACATTATACTAGAGCAAGAACCCAGATTTAAGATCTATCCCTCTATCTCTACCGGAAGGGAATTGAAACGTATGGCTCTCAATTCTTCAACCACTACTCATGAAAACCATTGAGGTGATAGAATGGGCAGGTTGATGTATGATGTAGCCTGGGAGTTGTGGCATCAAGAGAGAAATGTACCTGCTAATGTTAGCAGTGACCCCAGACATTTCTTTTCTACCTGTGATCTTTTGTCGCTAGTTCTGGTGAGACTAAAAAGGATTGCTGCCAAAATTCCATGCTATATGGTAAGGGAAACAGAAATATTTCCTCCAATCTTAAACACTTACATAACCCCAAAAGAAAGAGTTCCCAGAATACCATGTTATATTGTCTGGAGAAAGAAGACAGTTGCCCAGAACTCGAACCTCTTTGCAAGAATCTGGAGTGACGAGGAGGAACAAAAACCTCACCCTTTTGAGGAGGTGCTTAGGTCTAGTGATAAACAATCACATAGGGGTTATCCTGTAACTCTGACCAAAAAATGTCCATTGTCAAGGAGGAGAATCAAACCTTACCTCCATGCCTTGAAACCTCATGACTGACTAAATCTGGAATTTCACAGGAAGATATTTTTTACTTTCAGAGATGTAGGCTTTACTGAAAGAGAGGTGTCCCCAGAATTTGGTTGTTTACAATGTGGGGGTTTTGACCATTATTGATATGGATATAAACCTCAGTATTTGTGTTGGATCTCACAAGATGAATGGGAAAGGAAAATCAAGTCTTTTATAAGGATAGTATATCCTCTGGAGCTTCATCTACCTCTAGGCAAAAAGATCAGAGAAATAACATGTTATGTACAGGAGACAGAACCACATACAGAATACCTATGGTTTTCCAAAATAAGACTATCTAGGCCTAGTTAGACACTGGAAGTAAAACCTCATGTATACACGCCATTTTGCTACCAGAATGCTGGAAGATCTTTGGTTATAGGGAAGTAAACTGTGTACATGGACAAACTGAGAACTATCCCATTACTGTTCTTAATGTCACCACCTTGGGGAAAAGCTGTTCAATGCCTGTAATAGTGATATCTGCTCTTCCCATTTCCTTAGTTTTGGGTACTGAATTCCAGTGTTTTAATGAAGGGGTCTTTAAAATTGCCCAAAAGAACTTAAAAACTGAGGAAATTATGGTTAATGTGAGAAAAGAGTGATACCCTTATAGTTGCCTGGTAAATAAGAGGTCAGTGAAACATCCAATGACTGTGGTCAACTCAATACCTGGAAAGATGGAAAGACTAATAAAAATGGAGGGGTGACCGTAATGGAGGAGAAGGTAGAATCTGGATCGGGACGTCAGGTCTTTAGGGGAAGGGTATGTGGAGAATCCTGTGGATCCCCCACCAAAACCCTGCCTAAAGTCTCCTCGGAGGTGGGCAGGAGAGGGCAGATGCTTCCTGATCCCAATCCCGGGGGTGGTGTACTGAGGGAGGATCACCTGGGTGGAGACAAGTCCCAGGGCAGTGGGGAGATTTCACAGGGTGGGACACAGTGTCATGAATAAAGCTTCAGGCTCAAGAAGATTTGTGGCCCCCTTTGTTGTTCGCAAGAGAAGCCGTGCTCCGACAGGTTCTGGCCCTTTAAGACGAGGATTACCAGGCGCATGGAAGTTGGCTTGGCAACGCTGGCGTCCTGTCATTTCTTCATTGCCCCGCCTCTGGCGTGCTGCTAGCGTGTGCACGTGATCACCATGCGCTCACGTGATTGTTTAAATAGCGCCGCCGGGAATCACTCGGTGCTTCTGAACTTCCTGGTTTCCAGTGGCGTTACTTTGTATCATTGAATCTTGTGTACCTTCCCTCCCTTTCCCCGCCCATCTTGGAACTGCCTTCCTGTGTATCGGATTTCGGACTGTCCCTGGGTATTGCCTATCTCCTGCCTCCTTGGTGTTTGAACTTTGTTTGATCTATTCATTGTACTGCTCCGACCTCGGAACGTCCACGGATTTCGAATTAGCCTACGTTTGTTTGCCTTCTGGATTGCTACAGACTGCCTTTGAACTGCCTTGGTTTACGGATACTTTGGATTTTGGTTCTGGATCTTCCTTTTGGATTTGAAACTTTGTGTGTACTTTGAATTTAAGACTGCCAGTGAGTCCTGCTTGGGCGTCCTCGTTCCGTCGGGGTAGTTTCTGTTTGGATTCTCTGCATTCCTCTACGGACCCTCGAATCATCATTGCCTCAACTGCTCCAGTACAGCTTCCTTCACGGTAAGGGTGTCTTTTGAGTTTCCCTTTTTGTAATCATTAGCCTGTCAATTCCAGTAGCTAGCATTTATTGTTTCATTTTCTTATCCACAGGGGTAAACTGGTAGATTGGCTGGTTCATTTCTTTGGGTTTGACAGTGTTTAACTCAAAGGTCAGGGTTCCGTTATTCTTTGTTCACACTGTATTACTGTTACGGATTGTGGATAACTTACGTCACTTTCCTTGCAGTCGCTTCCAGGCTACCTATACTCCTGAGTCGGCGCACCTTATCCTGAGTACTGCAGCCATCCGACATCGACGGTTTCAACGATTTCCGCTCCCCTGACTACAAATATAATGACAACTACACTGGAAAAGACATATACTCCCTTGCCACGATCTGATTTTTTCAAGTCCCTCTCCTCTATTTATGAGGATGCAGAGGAATCTTCTGAAGAATCCAGTCCTTTTGGTTTACAATATGGAACACCATCAGCGCCTGAGGCTTTAATTTCAGAATATTCACGTATGAGAAACCTACAGGAATGCCTACATGAAGCTAGTGGGATAGACACCTCACCAGAGGTTGAATTCGGCAGGGCAGACGCCGGTGGCCACGCAAAAGTGACACACAGCCAACTGATGTTAAGAGTTATAGAATACATGGGGTGGTCATGACCTACACCAGTTTTTGAACAAGACAATCTAACTGAAATCTTGGACAGAGGGCCACAAGAGGACCCAATTGTACCTTTTCATCAAGCCTTAAAAAGGCGTATGACTAGCAACTGGGAGGCACCAGAGGCCATTCCGGCTGTCAATAAAAAGTTGATGACAAAGTACAGTTTCAAGCTCTGACCCTTTCTTCTTGTCCAAGCACCCAACACAGGGAGTCTGGTGGTTCAGGCAGCCCCCTCCACAAGTAGGCAGAATGCCTATCCTACAATACCTCAGGATAGGGATGACAAGCGTTACAGTGCTATGGCCCAAATTTTATTTCCGGCCGGGAGTATGGCCTTGAAATTCACCAATGCTACATACAATTTAGCAAGATTTACATACACCCTTTGGGAGTGCATTTCGATGGCGGCTGACCATATCCCCGAAGGGGAAGAGCGAGACAGATTCCTAAACATTGTCAAGGATGAGAAAGATGCAATGTGCTAATCTCTTCAGACTGGTCTCGGGCCTGTTGACAGAATTAGCAGAGCTATGGCGGCAAGTACAGTGATGCACAGATTTGCCTGGTTGAGAAAGTCAGGATTTGCCCAAGACGTACAATCCAGACTTCTCAAAATGCCCTTTGAGGGCACTCATTTATTTGGAAACAAAGTTGATGAGAGTTTGGAGAAGCTGCAAACTTCCAAGGCAGCGGCCAAATCCCTTGGTGATGCAATCAGACAACCTCCAAACCGCCCCACGAGTACACCGTGGAGGGGTAGGTCCTTTTGTCACTACTCCACATTTGGAAGGGGCAGAGGACAACCAGCTCAAATCGGACAAAGAAGGGTGGGCGCTGTTGAGCGCGATACAAGATGGCCGCCTAGAGCACGAGCTCCGTCCCGACGAATATCCTTAACAAAACGATCCTAACCTGGAGCACACCGCGGACGATTTTAAAAAGTGGAGGCTGCAGTGGAACAATCCTGTACTCAGCGGCAGAAATCCAGCAGAAAAACGCTGTTGTAGAACGGAAACAGAGCGCATGCAACTGTTGGCGGTGGGAGTTGGGAACGCGGGCCGCCTCTCAGATCCATGCGGGTAGCGGAAGCGACCGCAGACGCTCTAGCCGGCATACCATAGAGGTCCAGCTATCCGGCATCGACAAGTGAAAGAACCGAAGACCACTTCCCACAAGCTGAGGCAACCAACGTGTCAGTGGAGGGGGAAATAGCAGTGAAGGTGCGGCAGGAACGGATGAGAAGGGTAGACGGCACAGCAACCCAAGCGACACGTACCGAACCCGCCATTAAGCTACGTAGTGTGAGTGCTTCAGGTCGAGACCGCTGGCCCTGGCCACGAGGACAGCACTGATGCCTGATAAACCGACGAAAGGAGCGGGGGCTAGGAAAAGGGGCCCAATGGACTCGTTCACCAACAGCCAAGGGACGGAGTCGATGGCAGAAACATCCGCCGCCCAAAACGGACCTGAAGCTGTAAGTGAGGTCGACATATTAACCACGATTGTACAAAATGGCTTCCTCGCGATAAACGTGAAACTAGACGACATTGTCTCAACTATTGGGTCATTGAAGGCAATAGTGGATAAAGAAAGCTCCAGAATAACAGAAGCCGAAGGCAGAATCAGTAACAACAAGGACACTATTGCAGTCCATAGTCGAGACATATCGCAACTAAAAAACGATTTTCTACGAATACAATCTAAATGCGAGGATCTCGAATCTCGCTCAAGAAGAAACAACATAAGAATTGTTGGGGTATCCGAATAATTCGGCAAGGGAACTATGGAACAACAAGTAGAGGACCTCCTACAGACCCTATTCGGTTCTGGAACCTTTTCGGAACACTTTCTGGTAGAAAAGGCACATCGCACACTGGCACCGACACCAAAACCAGCGGCGCCACCCCGCACGATCATAGCGCGCCTCCTAAACTACAGGAGCCGAGATACGATTCTTAAAAAACCCGAGAGCAAGGTACGCTACATTATGAAGAGAACCGCATCCAAATATACCCTGATTTCTCGGCAGGCGTTCAGGCCAACCGACGATCCTACGAACCGGTGAAAAAACTTTTACGAGCACGTCATGTCCAGTATGCATTAATATTCCCTGCCAAAATGCGTATTCAGCACGGAGGAAGAGCACACTTTTTTGAGAACCCGGCGGCTGCAATGGCCTATATCGAGTCACATATACCTCTTCCCCCAGTAGACCGAGGCCCGAATCAAAATGACGGACCCCGTCCTGAGGCGGACCGATGATACCCTGAGGCAGGGGAAATCAAAGAAAGTGCCTACCACAGAAACGGAACAGAAATGTGACAAAATAAGCGGTGATGCGCCACAGGAAAACGTGGAAGTCGGACGACGGGCTCGGGCGAGCGGCCACACAGCGACAACATGGCAACCCCAGGAGATTTCCAACAGTTTGTAAGGTTGAATCATCCAGTTGGGGAGGATGATGGGGGTGGGGGGTGGCGGGGAAAGGGAGAAGATGGACCTTTTGTTGAAAAGTTGAAAAGTTGTTTTGTTGAAGGTCAAACAGATAATTGCGCCATGCACTTTGTACGATATTTGGATAACACTGTAACAGTGAGCAGATGCGATGGCGTATGGCATTGACAATGGTAGGGGGATGAAAATCAGATTGCTGTCATGGAACGTCAGGGGACTGAACAAACCCTCCAAAAGTAGGAAAATAGGAAATTACGTTAATAGACACTCACCCCATATAGTCATGTTACAGGAGACACATACACAGGGCCCCGGCAACACAAGTGTACTGGCCGCATGGGGCAAGCAAAGATACCACACAGAATATTCCACTCAAGCACGAGGAGTCATAACTATACTACATCCATCACTGGGATTCCAGATCAAAGGACATAAGGAAGACCCACTGGGGAGATATGTACTGATCTGGGGAGAGATTGCAGGGAAATCGATTACACTGGTTAACACCTATGGCCCCAATATAGATGACCCAGACTTTTATCTCAATATACTGGAATTACTGATTACATTAGACACTACTAGTATTGTCTGGGGGGGAGATTTCAATCTAGTACTAGACCCAGATCTAGACAGATCCTCCAGAGCCAAACGGGTGCGGTCTAAAGCATCTATAATCCTAGATCAGGTTATGCCACAGCTGATGCTCCGAGATGCCTGGAGGGCACTGCATCCGGATGTGAAGGAGTACACGTACTATTCGAGCGTACATGATTCGGAATCTCGTATAGACTATTGGTGGGTGTCGGAAGACATGTTGGGAGGGTTAGTAAGCAGTGAAATATACCTACGAACACTATCTGACCACTCCCCAATATCCCTGGATTTGATGCTTGGGGATGTCCCGAAACCTCAGAAAAGATGGAGAATGCCCACACACATACTCAAAGACCCTAATGTCGCGGAGGCACTACATATAGAAATGGAGGAATTCTTTAACAACAATATGGGAACGGTAGATAAATATTCAACATTATGGGAGGCTTTTAAGGTCTGGGTGAGGGGAACTCTGATCTCTAAATCCTCGGGGCTGCTTAAAGCGGTGAGACAGGAACTAACTGAAACAGAAACACGGCTTCGGCAACTAGAGAACTCTTATAGCGAGACCCGAAATAAGGACACGTTAGCTGATATAAATCATCTCCTAAGGGAATTTAATAAACTGGCCATGAGAGAACTGCAATACATAGCAGCCCCAGCCAGGGCACGTAGATACGGGGAGGGGAACAAGGCGGGAAAAGCTCTGGCCAACATCATTAGGGCGGATCGCCAACACACTCCGATAACATGTATTGATGGCACGGACAGTGGAATGGTGACCGGAGGCAGATCCATTAATCTTGAATTCCTGAAATTTTACCATAAACTATTCAAACGCAGACGAGAAAACTGTACCGGAAATACAGGCATACTTGAATGACCTGGAATTCCCGACCCTGCCACCAGACACAAAACTGGCCCTTGATAGCCCAATCACGGAGGAAGAAATCATAGAAGCCATAAAAGCATTGCATTCGGGAAAGGCTCCGGGATCTGACGGGCTGGGGGTGGAACTATACAAAGAATGCGAAAGGGAACTTGCCCCAATTTTGTTAAAAGTATGGGAGGAAGCGCTGGAACTTGGGGAGCTCCCTGAATCCATGCGAGAAGCTGTAATAACAGTATTACTGAAACCCCGCCGTCCCCCACAAGATATGTCTTCATACAGACCATTATCACTCATAAACGTCGACGCCAAAATTTTCGCCAAAGTCCTGGCAAATAGACTACTACCAAACATGCCATCACTGATTCATCCAGATCAGAACGGATTCATTCCCACAAGATCCACTGCGTTCAATTTGCAATAATGGCGCAGATCGACCCAAAGGCTCAAGCTGTGGCGGTGTCATTGGACGCCGAGAAGGCATTTGATTCGGTGTCTTGGGTGTACCTATTTGAGGTACTGGGAAGATTTGGAATGGGTCCCAATTTCATCAGCTATGTCAAATTATTGTACAATAAGACCGTGGCGAGGGTCCTTACAAACACGGTGATCTCTGAATTCTTTACACTGGGCAGAGGTACCATGCAGGGGTGTCCATTCTCACCAATATTGTTTGCACTGACTATTGAACCAATGGCCATAATGATTAGGCTAAAACACGGGGATAAAGGAATAAGAATGTCCGGCCCACCCCAATCGATTTCTCTATATGCGGATGATACTTTATTATACCTTAGGAACCCTGAGACCAATCTGGCGCCTGTAATGCAAGATATAAATGAATTCGCTAAATACTCGGGATATAAAATAAATAACGAAAAATCCGAAATACTTCCACTGACACCTCAAACCACATGCCCGGGATCCACCGGAAACCTTAAGTGGGCAACCGGACACATCCGATATCTAGGCGTGCTAGTGTCCCGAGACAAAAAGACACTTTTTGCAGACAACTATGAAACGATAATGCAAATGTTGAAGACAAAACTGCAAATATGGGCCAAGCTACCCATATCCCTGAATGGCAGGGTTGCGATCTTTAAAATGGTCGTGCTCCCTAAGTTATTATACTTATTCACTAATATACCAATCTGGGCAGGCAAAACCTTCTTTGAAAAAATAAGATCAATGGTGGTCTCCTTTGTGCGGGACGGGAAAACCCCTAGAATGAAATGGGAAAAACTCACCGAACCTTATTGTACAGGGGGGCTGGCCGCACCGGATTTCGAGCTATACTATCTTGTAGCGCAGGCGCAGTTTGCGAAGCATTGGTATGACCCCGAGGATAGATCGCCCCATATATGGCTTGAGAAGTTTGCAGCACATCCCGTAGACCTCCGTTCAATAATATTTTATTCTCAATACAAGGATCCCTGCCCCTTCGATCCAGTCGGGACCACGGTACATGCATGGAAGGCATTATATAAAAAGCTGGGGATAGATACCCCATATGACCCAGATGTACCCCCTTTGGAAATACCCCGGCATACCACCCACATTGGATAAAACGATACAAAGACACTGGGACCCAGACAGGGAAATCCAAATACAGGACATGTTCCCAAATGGCAGATTTGTAACGCTAGAAGAACTCAGGGAGGCGTTAGGAGGGGGACCAACCAAAACACTTGAATACCATAGGATGAAATCTGCATTCAATGCACGTTGGCCACTATTCCCGGACGAGCCACCATCCCACCCTTGCATACAGGCTGCCACATCTGGTGCAGGGCTGGGAGTTTCTAAACTTTATGCACTGGTACAATCACACACACCAACCACAAACCAGGTAAAAGCCAAATGGGAGGAAGACCTGAACCTGAATATCCCAGAAGAAAAATGGGCGAAATACTGTATGCTTACCAAAGCTGTATCCATGAACGCAGGGCTCAGACTCATTCAGTTCAAGATCTTAAATAGACTGCATTACACGCCTGCGAAGATGGCCGAATTCTCAGCGACCCACCCGGGGGAATGTCCCAAATGCAAGGCCAGCCAAGCGGGAGCGTTTCACATGTATTGGAAATGCCCCCCAGTTGCTACGTTCTGGAGGGAGGTGGCGGGAATACTTGAAGACATTACACAAGTCCCTGCGGACATGCACCCACCGAAATACTTGTTCGGGGATATAGGTAAACAAAGTGAAAGGATCATACGACTATTCAATGTGGCTTGTGCTGTGGCCAAACGGTGTATACTGAGATGTTGGACAAGTACCTCCCCGCCAAAAATTGAACATTTTCTTCGTGATCTGGCCTACATAAACGAATGTGAGGAGCAGTACACCATGACTGTGACAACGAGATGTCTCCCCAAGGACATATGGGCCCCGTTCAGAATGTACCTATGTGAAATGGCCTCTGATGAGGAACTGCCTGTGTAAATTGTTTTTTTTATGATATCTGATCTATGCCTTTAACATTTATTGTATTGCATGTACCAGCGTTTGCGGGTGCAATGAGTTTAACCTGTGTTGACCTTCGGTAACAATAAAAAGAGTTTTAAAAAAAAAAAAAAAAAAATAGGACAAAGAAGGTTCCCCCGCTGTGGATGGGGAGGAAGTACTAAGACCACAATAGCAGCGGCTGCCTTACGTTCAGCCACTGCGTCAGCCACTCCAAAACCTATCTGAGGAGTTGATTCATAAGACTACAGTAGGAGGCAAATTGTCACAGCATCTGACAGAATGGCAAGCTATTACCTCAGATCAATGAGCATTGGAGACATTTGCCCAAGGTCACTGCCATCCTTTTCTGCAAAAACCTCAGAGTCATCCACCGGGGAGCAACTCTTTGAAAGTCCCAGATCTGCTCCTTCTGCAGGACATTTTAACCCTGCTAGAGAAATTATGCTATAGAACCAGTACCTGTATCGGAGAGGAACAAGGGTTGGTACTCCCCATATTTTCTAATCCCCAAGACGGACAAAGGATTGAGACCCATCTTGGATTTAAGAGACTTGAACAAGTTCCTCAGGAAGGACAAGTTTAAGATGTTAACCCTTTCTCAGATCCTTCAGGCCCTCCAGCTTCTGGATTGGATGGTATCATTGGATCTTCAGGATGGTTACTTTCATGTGCTAATACATCACAAACTCAGACAGTCCCTTAGTTTGGCTGTTGGCGGTTCTCACTATCAGTTTCGGGTTCTGCCATTTGGGCTGACCTCCACCCCAAGGGTTTTCACCAAGTTGATGGCGGTTGTGGCAGCGAGTCTCAGGAGATGGGGAATTCACATTTACCCCTTCATAGATGATTGGCTGATCAGGGCCAATTCCCCAGAACAAGCCTTGGAGCATCTCAGCTATACCTGCCACTGCCTTCACAGACTGGGCTTCTCCCTCAACTTCAAGAAGTCCCACATGATACCATCACAAAGACTCCAATTCATTGGGGCAGTCCTGGATGCAACCCTGGGAAAGGTCTCACCGCCAGTGGTGAGGGCTCAAGACATTCTGCAGATGATGACCAAATTCCAGAATACCTAGCATCTACCGGCCTTCAATTTTCTGAGGTTGTTCGGCCTCATGGCATCCTGCATCTTCCTGGTGCCAGAGGCTCGTCTGAGAATGAAATCTCTTCAATGGGCTCTCAGGACTCAGTGGTCACAATCCTCCGGATGGATGTCAGACCTCCTACAAATCCCAAGCAGAGTCTCACTGGATCTTCAGTGGTGAGCCTGTTGGGAAAACATCTTGAAAGGAGAACCATTTTGGGAACGATGGCCGGAGACAACAGTAGTGACGGATGCCTCACTCACAGTGTGGGCAGAGCCCATACCAAAGGTCTGACAATCAGTGGTCGTTGGTCTCCATTGGAGTCCAAACTACATATCAACCTTTTAGAGCTGAGAACAATCAGACTAGAGCTGTTGACCCGTTTACATATAATACACTGATGGTGTTATCATTTTTGCTACATCTGGCGTATCTGGGGCTCCAGATTGGTACCATCAAGGGATATTTGGCAGCGCTTTCTATTTTTAAGCACACTTCAGAGAAAGTCTCTTACTTTAAGATTCCTCTAATAGTACAATTTTTAAAGAGACTGACAAATGTTTTCCCTCCAACCCCTTTCAAAGGCCCACTTTCGGATCCCAATTTATGATTAAACATTTTGATGGGAGCTCCTTTCGGGGCTTTGCACTCATGTCTTTTGCGTCTACTAACTCTAAAAACCATCTTTTTGGTAGCAACTACATCTGCCCAAAGGGTGAGTGAGCTACAGGCTTTATCCTGCAAGCCTCCTTACACTATCTTTTATAAAGATAAAGTGGTACTGAAAGTGAAGTCCCCTTTTCTCCCCAAAATTGTATCTGAGTTTCATCTCACTTAGAAGTTAACATTGGTATCTTTTTATCCTCTACCATATCCTTGGAAGGAAGCGGAAAGCATTCACAGGCTTGACCCTGGACATGCACTGAGCTTTTACATCTCCAGAATGACAAGGTTAAGACAGGATGACCTGTTATTTGTGGGCTATTCGGGTCACAAGTTGGGTGTGGTCATTACCAAACAAACTCTATCCATATGGATTATATTGGCAATATCGGAATGCTACAAACTGGCGGGGAAAGATCCACCTAAGAGCTAATTCGACCAGGGGCATGGCAACTTCGTCTGCTTTACAGAGGGGAGTTCCAATAAGAGATGTATGTGCAGCTGCCACATGGTCGTCTGTACACACCTTCACTAAACATTATCGTTTAGACTCTTCTTCGGGTCAGGAATCTGCATTTGGCAAAGCAGTGTTGCATTCTGTGCATACACACCCATGAAATTTCATGTCATACTAAATTCTTCTCACTCCTCCAAATTATTTAAACTGCTTTGGGACTGTATCAAAGATAAGGAATACATGGGAGGACATAATCCATTCAAAGAACAAGTTACTTACCCCTGGTAACGTTCTTTCGACTGGATTTTCCTCCCACGTATTTCTTATCGCCCCTCCCAACCTACCCCGGAGTAGAATTTCCCTTGCGGTTACAGTCTACGCTCTCTCAGGAGGAGTAACCGTCAGACACAAGATAATCCTTCACTCTTAAAAACGTAACTGGAGGCCACCAGGGGGCGCTGAGGGCAATGGCCGTTCTAAAGCTCGGCTCCCAGCCTCGAGGAGAGACTTGCGATGAGTTAGATAAGACCCATGGATAAAACTAGTGAGAAACACCTGCAACTAGAAGAGGAAACCATAGCAGGAGAGAAAACAGGCTGAAAAAAGAATGAGAAACGAGTTGAGAACGACAAACGTCCGAAGCAGACCATCCACGGCCAGTGAAGATCTGAAAAAAAATGGCAGACGCGTATAGCAGTTGATCCAGCATGCGGCGAACCAGTAACCTTGATGAGCATACTGTGGAGAGAAGACGGGCCCCAGTGGAGAATCCTGAGACCCAGCACGGACCACGGTGAGGCGTAGAAAAACCAGCCTGGTGAAACCCCTGAAGCCGCGGCAGACCCGAGCAGCTTGCGGGAGTCCGCCTCGCCGGAGAACCCGGAAGACGGGGTGGAGAGGTTCACATCGGCTCCGGGGCAGAGAGAGTGATGAGGACGGCGCTGGATCAGCGCCGCAGGAAGGAAGACCTGGAGGAGATCTAGTGAGGACGGGCCACGCAGTGGAGACCCCCGCGGCACCCCAGCGAGCGGTGACAAAGCGATAGCAGAGAGAAGGTTAGTGCGCTTCGAAAGCAAACCCAAGTGGACGTGAGGCAGCAGCTCCCGGCCCCTGTAGAGCGTGTGTAGACCTCAGCCCAGGCTCGGCTGAGAACGGGGTGTAGAGCTGATAGCCTGCATCGGGCTCACGCATTAAGGTGACACACAGAGAATCAGGGCTGACCTGGGGGACTCCCACAAGGGAGGGATAACAGCGCACAAACAACGCTGCGCAAACCTAGAACGCTGCACTGGCCAAAGCGAAGAGACTCACGGCTCGCTGCACAGCGGCGAATGCAACACAACCCGAACCCTGGGCCAAGGTGCCAGCAACGAAACACTGGGGCACTAAACAACAGTGCCATACCTCCACAAGCTGCGGGTGGCCCAAAGAGCTATAAACCACAGGACACAAACTACGACAACTAATCTGAGGGACCCCCTCACGGGTAGGACAATAGTGCATAAGCAGCAAAGTGCACATCCAAAAGAAAAAGCCTACACTCATCGCATGATCTGACACTGCTGAGGACATGTCCTCCACAAAACACAAGAAGGACTCAACGATCATGGACTCCTTCAACGCCGCTAAACAAAAGGGGCAACTACAAACCGCCTCAGAAACACAAGTGAGCAGCCTGAAAAGGACACTGCTACTAAAGAGGACCAGGTGCTCGAAGCAATTGCAGCCCTACGATCCTTCATAGATACAAAGATCGAGGAGGTCAAATCGGATGTACAACTGATATGACAAGACATGAGAAACCTCACAGAGAGAGTCACAACAGCCAAAACAGTGCTGAAGTAGACGACAGAAACCACTAGTGACCTGGTGAGAAGGCTAACGGAGCTAGAAAGGAAGAACGTGATGCTGGAAGCTCGAGCGGAGGACGCGGAAGGACGCGCTCGGCGCAACAACATATGCATCCTGGGAGTCCCCGAGGGGATGGAAGGATCCAACCCAACAGATTTTGTAGAAAACATGATACTGCAGGAAATCGGAGCAGGAGCATTATCACAGGGGTTTGCAGTTGAAAGGGCCCACATATCCTTGCAAAAAAGGCCGCCGCCGGGTTCACATCCTCGCCCCATGATAGCAAAAATACTGAACTTCCGCGACAGAGAAACAATCCTGAAATTCTCCAGAGAAGGAGGTGTGATCTGCCGGGACAATGCCAACATAGCTATATACCCGGATTACACCCCGGTGGTGCAGAAGGCCCGGAACCCTTTCAGCCTGATCAAGCTGAAACTCAGGAAACTGAATCTCAAGTACATGATGATCTACCCGTCTCGGCTCAAGGTACTCTACAAAGGACGAGCCGTTTTCCTAGAAATGCCGGCTGCGACCAACATGTGGCTGGAGCACAATAACTTGAATGATGGCAAAGAGGGGGTCACATGAAGGGCAGCGGACCCAAAAGATGAAAAGGGGGGAGGGCAGACCATAGTTACGAAAGATCCCACAGGTGCGAGACAAGGACCAAGAAGAGCACCACATTTTGTTATAAGGCAGGAGCGAGGTGAGCACCTCCGACAGAGCGAATGAACACACCCTACGAATTGTTCGGTGCCGGCCAGTTGCTGACGCACCATAGCCCGCACGCCATGACCCAGGAGGGTCTGGCAGTTGTGGGGGCACTCGAGCGCCACGGACGGAAGGTGGCCGCTGAGCGCAGTTACCTAATTTTGGTTTGGTTAAGTGTTTGTTTGGTTTTGGTTTGTTCTGGAGTTGTAAACTGTTTGATTCCTACAGAAAATGAGGTATGCAACACAAAGTGCGGGTGTGTTGATGTGCGTGACCGGAAGGGGGGGGGGCTACCTGGAGCGAGAGACTAGAAGGGCTGTTGGGAGGGGGTCAGAGACTAGAGGGCCCCAAAGGCTCGGGGTGGGGATTAACACACTGGAATGGCTAACGAAATTAAAATTCTAACATGGAACGTCCGGGGCCTGGGAACTTACATGTGCAGGAACAGAGTGAAGTCCTTCCGCAACAGGAAGAGGGTGTCCATTGCATTGCTCCAGGAGCCCCACTTGATGCAGTTAACCCTGGGGGTGGTGAAAGACCACTGGGATGGGCAGTGTTACGGGGCTCCCGACTCCAAGTATGCCCGGGGGGTACTCATTTGGATAAGTCCAGCGGTTCCATTCAAAGTATTGGTAGTTAGGGGATTGATTGAACAGGTAGAAGTCTGCATAATAAACTCGTATTTCCCCAACTACGGGATCCCAAAACACCTAGATGCACTGGGGGCCAAACTAGCTCACATCAAGACAGCTTCTGTATCTGGGGAGCTGACCTCAACTGTGTCAGGGACTGGGAGCTGGACAGATCTAATTCGTCAGCAACCAGAAGCAACCAGAAGCGATGCAGCGACAGGTGCATTAAATGCGCTGGTAGAACCCTAGACCTGGTCGATGTCTGGCGACGTACTCGGCGCCGCCGACCCTGGCACCAGATCGGGCTACTCAGCCCTCACCTTGGCATCCTTACGCGTGTGACCACAAATCAGCTCCAACACGAGCCTCTCGATACACCACCCCTGCCTTGAGAAAGACTTCGGTTGAAACACACGTCGGCTTTTTTGTTTCACTAATTTTGGCTCACAATGCCATATTGACTGTTTTTTGGTAATGTACACCAATAAAACACCATGTCTACAAACCTAAAGACTGGACTATTACTAGAAGACCAAAGATAGCTTAACTGCTAATATTGGACACACGGATCCAGCCAGCGCCCACACCCAACTAAGGTTTGTCACCCCATCAAGCTAAGAGGGAGGGACACCAGCACACTACCAGCAGTGGGACTCAACCGGGAGGTGGGCTCATTCAAATATCTAGGGGTCAACATGAAACACACGCCAGAACAGATGCATGAACATAACACGGCTAGGGTGGTGCAAGGGCTGGGGAACTCCATGAAGTTCTGGTCCAAGTTACCACTGTCACTACTAGGCAGGTGGCCATCACCAAAATGATCCTCTTACCGAGATTTTTATACTTCTTTAACAACGTGCACTACTACATCAAAGCCTCCTTTTTTCGAACGCTGGAAACACTGGTCCGGGAGTTTCTGTGGGGCACCGCTCTCCAGAGACTCTCACTAACAACACTACATCTACCGTACGACAAGGGGGTGTGAAAATGCCAAACCTGGAGAGATACTACCTAGCAGCCCAACTCACCCATGTGGTCAAATGGCTGGCGGACGAGTCCACCTCAGAAACTGGCCTGTTACAACTTATGGTGGCTCCCAACAAGCTGAAAGAAATACTATGAGTAACACACGAGGACGCAGAACACACTCCAACGGTGGTAACACTAGGAAGGAAAATATGGAGGACGACACTACTAAAACTTGCACACCCTTACTCCGCAGAAGTGCCAATAGCGGTGGACACATGCCGAGACAGCACAGACATGGCAGTGTTGAGAAGTTGGGAAGGGAAATGGATATATACATGGGGGGATGTATACGATGAGGGGGCCTTCAGGGAGTTCAACTCAATACAAGAAAGAGAAGGGGTCCCGAGCAGGCAGTTCCTCTGGTACCAATGAATCCGAAAGGTGGCTAAAGATAGCTGGAAGGGCTGGCCGGAAGAACCGCAAGCGGAACCAATACTTGCGCTGATGTACAACCTCAGCGACGGCTATCGGCCAGTTTCAAGGCTGTATAGCATGCTAATAGACGCACCCAACCCCAAGAGTACAGCACTAAAAGAGCAGTGGGTGACAGATTTGGGCACAACAATAATAGAGAAGGAATGGGAGAGGATATTATGTTACCCCAAAGAAGTATTGCGGAACCACTGCTTTAAATTGATACAATTAAATGTGCTATACCACACTTACATGACTCCACACAAGGTAGCCACATTCCACAAGAGCACTAGTTCACGAAGCCCATGGTGTGGAGGCGAGGGAGGCGACATGATACACATGTTCTGGGGCTGTGGGCGCGTGAGGGGATTTTGGACACAGATAGAACAAGCCTGCAGAAGGGCTGGTGTAGTAAGGTTTGGATGGACGCCGAAGGAATGCCTGCTCGGAGCTTACCCCAGGGTTAGCAAATGCAAGCATGTGCTTAGATTCATGGACCTGGCATGCATCTTAGCCAAGAGAACCATCACCATGTCCTGGAAAAAAGCCGGGGGGCCACAATACCAAAAATGGCACAGGGAATTTGAGAGGTGGGCGGAGGCTGAAACCAAGGTGTGGATGGAAGGGGTCAACAGATCGGAGCCGGACGGCAACGACAAATGGGTCGCATGGAAAGCACTGGTATGGGACATGTTTCACCCATCTGACGATAAACGCCCCTGAACGAACCACACAACGTGAGACACACCCGCCCCACGTCTATATAGCTATCCAACCGCGCCCAATTGACAATGGCTGTTGGTGACACCAGGAGAGTGGGGGCAAGAACTGTACCCCGGAATCCAGGATGCCTACCCAGGCGTACAATGCAACACACTATAAGACCCTTGTAGGAAACCATTTATTGTTTGAAGGTTATTATTAAACTTTGGCACAATTGTATGATTTGAACGGAAAGTGACACACTGAAATGCATGGTTGTATTTAATCAAATGCCAATAAAAACATTTAAAAATAAATAAGGTGACACACAGAGGAGAATAGCTTTCAAGCTACACAGCCGAAAGAAGAGGGAGGAGGCTCAAAACGCTGAGGGTGAAACAAGGCAGAAGTTACTACGGGGACACAGGACCCCAGACTCTGAGAGCCCTAGACAACAGGGGGACCTTTAACAGCGAGGGGGTCCCGACATGGACTGTGAAGCCCCCAACTTCCAAAAGGCTCAACGAGAGTAGGAGCCGTGAGTGTCCTGGTGGCAGATGGCAAGGGGGCAAGCCAGATAAGAAAGAGGCAGCACCGAGGTGGCATAACAGGACACCAAGAGATGCAACCCTCCAGAGGTACAGGGGCCAATCATAGGCACCACCAAGCTGCCTGATTGTCGAGAACCACTCAGGATAGAGGCACAGAAAGCAAAGCCAACCGGAGACAACTCGCCACCAGCAACCCATAAACAATAACTGAGGCCGGAAGGATCACAAGGCCACGACACTAGGAGGGTAACTGGACCAGCACAGACCCACGGACCAGCAACCACAGTGGAAGAAGTCTGTGACCTCCACGTGCCCACAGAAGGGGGCATCAAGAAGCTGCAGCAATATCGGAGAACGGCAACAAGTGTCCAATGAACTGTGGTACAGACAACAGACAAAATGGCCACAGTAGCCACCAAAGACGACATTGCAGGAATCCTGGCAGAAATAAAAGCACTGCGGTCAGACATCCAAATTTCCATATCAGAAATACTTGGAAAAGTGGACATTATTGAAGGGAAGGTCGAAAACCTGGAGCACAATCAAACGAGTGTGGACCTAATGGAAATGAACTTGAATGCCAGGATGACAGATATTGAACTAAAAGAGGAGGAACTGGCACTCAAAATTGACGACATGGAAAACAGAGAAAGGAGGCTAAACCTGAGAATGGTTTATAGTGATGTCATCGAATGCCAAAGCATTGAATGCCTTAGGATCTAAAAAAAAGCAACAAAAAAAGCATTGAATGCATTTTTCTAAATTATTTTTTAATGGGGAGGTCCCCCAAGCTCTGTTTTTTACCCCTTAGAACCCATTATAATTAAAATAAAACCTTTACCTTTGTAGAAAATGCATTTGATGCTTTTTTTTCCGATGCATTTGCTTTGATGTTTTGGCATTCAATGCTTTGGCATTCGATGCAATCACTGGATACCCCTGAGAATAGTGGGCCTAAAGGAGAAGGATGGAGAAACCCCTCAGCAAGTGGAAAAAATAGTCTAAGACATAATCAACCAAGTGTTTGAAGTTGAAGCGGGGAAAGAAGTCTCCATTCAAAGAGTCCACAGAGGAGGCAGGGCATTTGGTAAAGGGCCCCGCTCAATTGTAGTCAAATTTCTTAGATACAAAGAAAAGACAGAGTTCCTGGCCTGGGCAAAGCTGAAACAGGAAATTGCTTTCCAAGGCTCGCAAATAAAACATTTTCAGGATCTGTCAAGCTGAACGCTGGCGAGGAGGAGAGCATGTAGGCCCCTGACCATGTGGCTCGCATACCAATCGATCCGATACAGATGGGGATACCCATTTGACCTGACCTTCGAACACAAAGGAGAAGATTATAGGGTCACAACCCCTGAGGAAGCAATACAAGTCCTGCACATCCTAGAGAACCAAAATAGTGACAGGGGACCCGTAGGCCCCTCGGGTTCGCAACCAACACAGAGAAGCGAGAGGTCAGAAGTGTCACAGAGGCAGAAGAGACGCAAAGGAGGTCGAAAATACTTTAAACCGAGTCCAATCCCGCCAGCGAAACCCCCGTGAGATGCCATACAAAGATGATTCCAAACACATCATGTCACACAGACCTGCTCCAACCAAACATGCTCCACAATTGTCAACAAACGAGAACTAGGTAAAAGAGAGACAGTAGGGTCGGAAATCATCCTTGTTGAGGCTGGAGAGGTAAACCTTTGTGGCCCTCAGTTTTAAGAGTGCGTCTCCAACCCAAAGAACTGAGCCATCAACAATGGCAAAGGTTCAGTTTACAAGTTCAATTAGTTATACGGTTAAGTGGGGGGGAGAGGGGGGATGGGAAACCAAACTAGGGGTCAGAACCCCACTATTAAGGGGAGGTTCCCCAACCAGGGTTCAGTTACGGTCAACCTAGGAGGGGGGATGGAAGGGGGAAGCAATCGGCCTAGCAAAATTAAGAGGGAGGGGCGGAATCCTGGGAGGTCTCAGAAATATGTAGGCCAAAATGTGCTCTACTACCTGGAGGAATGGGATCTAACCTAGGGGAAATAAAAAGCGCCAATGCCCAACTGGGAAGAGCTACTTTAAGGGTGGGCGCTCTGAACATGAAGGGGCTCAACTCACCAACTAATAGATCCCTACTGGTGAGGGAATATGAAAGGGTGAAGCTCGACCTACTGTTCATACAAGAGTCTAGACTCATGGCAGGAGAGGAATGAGCATTAAGGGGTAAAACAGTGGGACAAACATTCTGGGCATCGGGAGAGCGCAAAAAAGGAGGAGTGGGAATTCTTCTCCACCAGAGACTCAGACTAGATAACCCAGCGGTGGAGCCGTCACTTGAAGGCAGGAGCCTTATAATCAGGGGCAAATGGGAAACCGCCCATATAGCGCTCATAGGGGTCTACATGCCCAATCAGGGGCAGGGTCCATTCAATGAAGGAGCTTTGGCATCCCTGAAGGTGATGGGGAAGACCTGATCGTGGTGGCAGGGGACTTTAATACATGGGCAGACCCCCCAACTGCACAGGCAACAGACAAGAATAATGAACAAGAGCACCCCGAGCGAGGAGGTAGGTAGATTTAAGGCAACGCTAGAGAGGGTGGGGCTGATCGATGTCTGGAGGCACTGCAATCCTGGGAAACGGGGCTACACATTCAAGTCGGAAGTGCATGACACATTCACTAGGATCGACTACTTGCTAATTGACAAAGAAAACCAGTCCAGGGTCCATAACAGCACTATACGACCGGTAGCTTGGTCGGCTATGAGATGGTAATAACATCCCTAGAGCTGGAGGGAGTGGGGGGCACAAGCACAAGATGGAGATGTAATGACTCCTTGTGGAGGGACAAAGTATATGCACAAGAACTGGGCAAAGAGATAGACGAATACTTCCTAACCAATGATAATGGGCAGGTGCACAAAAACACGGCATGGGAGGCAGGGAAGGTGGTGTGGAGGGGACACCTAATGAGAGAAGGGGCAAGGCGAAAGAGAGAACGTAAAATTGTGGAAGACAAATTAAGGGGCGAAATAGTGGAGCTGGAGGGGAGGCTGCATGCCCAGGGGATATACCGGGATGAGCATCTGTCAACCCTCAAAAGGAAACGGGAAGACCTTAAGGCCATGGGAAAGGGAGACATAATAAGAAAGTTAAGATTCCTGAAACAGACCTTCTATGAAAAGGGGGACAAGGCCGACAGAATGTTAGTCATGAGACTAAGGGCCCAAAGAATAGAAAGATGGGTGGAAGCTATCCAAACAGAAGAGGATGAGCCAGTACGGGCCCAAACGAAATAGCGGGCCAATTCGCCAACTTCTATGAAAATCTCTACACATCAGGGGGGGTAGGGACCTGAGGGAAATTAAAGAATACATAGAGGCAGCAGACCTCACCAGTCTCAAAGAACCGGAACAGGCCCTCCTCGATTCGGACATCACCCCAGAAGAAGTGGAGGCAGCGATCAAAAGACTTCCACAGGGAGGAGCACCGGGGAGAACGGATTCACCATGGGGTTCTACAAGCAGTTTGCAGGAAACCTCTCCTTCCACATGTCCTCCCCTTTTAACCATATAAGAGAGTCAGGCCATGCTCCTGTCACGCCCTCACACACACCCCATCTCCCACTTCCCCCCTCACACCTGTCTCTCTCATCAAGCGCTTCTCGCCGTCGTGTTCTCCATTCACATCAGCAGGGGAAGCATGGCAGGCGGGATACCATGTTGGGCGGACCCATCTCTTTTCGCCCTTTTCCGCGTTGGCGGTTGCCATGGCGCCTCCTGCACAGCCGGAAACGCCAGGATACCAAGAAGCACCAGCAGCCCCAATCGCTGGCCGTGTTGCGCTCCACGTAACGCGTGCGAGCGGTCACGTGATGCGTCACGTGACGCCGCTCACCGCTTCAAAAGAAGCCGGCAAACAAGACACTTTGCTTCACAGCTACTTCTACGGAGGACTGCCAGGCGTTACCTTTGCTTCTTGTTACTCTCCTTGCCTCGACCTTGGAACGCTTCACTTGGACCTGCTCTCGGATTACCCTTGGACTCTGGCGTGCTCTCTGATCTCCCAGACGCCTGACACCTGTTTGTACTCTGGACTTGCCTTTGGATTACCCTTCTGTTTCTTCAAACCTCGGATTGCTTCAAGTTTTGCCACGGATCAAGTTCTTGCTCCACCAGGTGCTTTCAGGAGTGCCAAGTACATCATCTCAGCCTGCTGTGGGTTCCCCTGCTGTCTGTATAGGTCTCTTGCCTATACTCCACCCCTTTTAGGTAAGCTGGTGTCACTGCATCTTGTTTGCTCCCTCTGCCAATTGCCTTTTGGGTGTTTCCTTGATTATAACCCTTTGCCTTACAGCACTCACGGGTCCTTCCGGCGTTCCCGGTACCAGGCTGACGACGACACTCCCACCTGTGGCTCAAAGATTGCTAGGGCAGTGTTTACATTCTGCTCGGGAGGTACTTGGGGACGGAGGCATTACATAACTGCACGACCATCAAGTCGGACCCATCAAGTTAGAACAGACTGTGAAGCCTTATGGTCATCCAGTTATGGATGTTTCAGCCGGGGACCGGGTGACTGCCTTAATGCAAGCAGTGACATCGCTTAGGGCAGATATGGCAGCTGCTACCGCTGCCCTCCGCACTGACCTGGCCACTGCCACCACTGCACTGAACCACCGTCTTGATGCCATGCAAAACACACGACATCCCTTACCTGTTGACGCCGAGTTCAGCGATGCCGCCCCACCCCAAAACCCGATTCCCGTCACACCACCCACTCTGCCAGCCCCGTCTGTGGTGGTTCAGACCCCATTTCCTCTAGCAGCCCCTGAGAGCTATCAGGGGGATCCTATGAAATATCGCACCTTCATAAATCAGTGCAAACTGCATTTCTTGTGCCGACCCCAGGCTTTCTCTGATTCTGTCTCTAAGGCGGCTTTTCTTCTCTCCCATTTGTCGGGTGTGGCAGCCACGTGGGCTAACCCATTTTTGGAGGGCGACCATCCTGCTCTGTACGATTTCGAGTTATTGACCCAAGAAATGGCCAAGGTTTTTGACACTAGATATAAAGCCCAATCCAGAGACATGGAACTCCTAGATCTTACTCAAGGCCGGTCCACCCTCATTGAGTATATCACCAAGTTCAACCAACTCGCTACTGAGACCTCCTGGCCAGAGAACAAAAAGGTAGTGATCTACTATCGGGGCTTGTGTGGTTCAATGAAGGATGCTTTATCTCTGGTGCCTTCTCTTCCCTCACTCTATATCGACCTAGTTGATTTGACCTTGCAAATCGACGCCAGACGGGCAGAACGTAAGAGGGAAGCAGGGCTATCCCATACCTCACTTTCAACCACATCCGGCACCTCACCCGAACCCATGCAGATCGGCGGGGTACGCAGCCCCATTACTCATGCTGAACGAGAGCGCAGAAGGGCGGACAACGCTTGCTTCTACTGCGGTCTCAACGGGCATTTTGTAAAGGAGTGTCCCCGTCGGCCAAGGAACAAAATTCCAGGTTTTCCGAAGACTCGTCCTTGAGATCAGGGGTTGGGGCGAGTCCTATACAAAATTCCTCTGATCCGGCTTTTGGTCGCGTCCGACCTGTGGTGGTACAAGCTTCCTTAAACCCTGCTGCAGGTATCTCCCATGCAGTACGAATAGTGATCGACTCTGGAGCTACAGGCTGCTTTATAGATATAGCGCTAGCCAGTTCACTAAACTTACCTCTGATCAAAAAGAAACACCCCGAACTGGTTCATGCAGTAGACGGGACGTCCCTAGCCTCTGGACCAATCTTGCAACAGACAGCCCCGTTGGAATTAGTCATACAGGAAGTCCATAGAGAGACCATGTCATTTGATCTCATAGCCACGCCTCAGTTCGGAGTTATCCTGGGCATTCCTTGGCTAAAGAGGCACAATCCTCTGATTAAATGGGGCACGGGTCAGGTCTCCTTTGAATCAGAAACGTGCCAATACTACTGCCTGCTCGAGACACCTCGGGTTTCCAGCCCCGCAGACATCCTAGGGGTAGTCGCTTCTTTAGCCATAGAAGACAGACCCGACACCCAGGACACTCACATGATAGGGGCGGTCACGAACAACATACCTCCTGAGTATTATGAATTCCGGGCTGTGTTTGACAAAGGCTCTGCGGAAGGTCTTCCTCCGCATCGACACTACGACTGCCCCATTGATTTAGTCCTGGACGCCCCCATCCCAAAGGGCCGGATCTACTCCCTAATCCAGACGGAAGAGAGAGTCCTGCAAGAATACATACAGCAGGCCCTGCGTCTGGGTCACATTCGCCCATCACCATCCACAGCTGCAAGTCCTATCTTCTTTGTGCCAAAGAAGGAAGGGGATCTCCGTCCTTGCATAGATTACAGGCGTTTGAACGCCATCACGGTAAAAAACCGCTATCCCATACCTCTTATTACCGCATTGTTAGACAAACTCACTCATGCCACGATTTACACCAAACTGGATCTTCGGGGAGCGTACAATCTCGTACTCATGCGTGATGGAGATGAATGGAAGACGGCCTTCTGCTCACGACAAGGGTTGTTTGAGTATACAGTTATGCCGTTTGGCCTCTGTAATGCTCCTGCTACGTTTCAGCGCTTCATGGATGACATATTTAGCGATATCCTGAACGCCTACGTGGTAGTATACTTAGATGACATATTGGTTTTCTCTTCCTCCCTCGATGAACACATCACGCATGTTAAGGAAGTGTTGTTGCGTCTCCAAGCCAACGCACTATTTGCTAAACCCGAGAAGTGCATTTTCCACACCAGTCAGGTTGAGTTCTTGGGGTTCCATATCTCTCCCGGGGGTCTCTCTATGAATCAGTCCAAAGTCCGGGCAATCAACGAATGGCCAATTCCGACCACACTCAAGCAACTGCAGTCATTTTTGGGTTTTGCTAACTTTTACCGACGCTTCATTGCTGGGTTCTCCTCTATCGTAGCACCACTCACTGCACTCACTAGCCCTTCCGTCCCCTATGTCTGGTCCGTGACACAACAAAACGCCTTTGACTCTCTGAAAACCATGTTCACCACTGCTCCGGTGTTACAACACCCTGACCCTGAACTCCCGTTTATCCTCGAGGCAGACGCATCCTCCTATGCACTAGGTACTGTACTGTCCCAACCATGTCCTGCCACTGGTCATTTGCATCCGGTTGCATTTCACTCTCGTAAGTTCACGGCAAGCGAATTGCACTACACAGTTACAGAAAAAGAACTATTGGCTGTTAAGGACGCTCTACAGACCTGGAGACACCACCTCCTGAGCGCAAAACACCAGACGGTGGTGTTCTCCGATCATAAGAATCTCCAGGACCTTGCCTCTCTGAAATGTACAAACAGCCGACAGGTACGTTGGCATCTCTTCTTTGCCGCGTTCGACTTCGTGGTCAAACATAGACCTGGTGTCGGGCATGGGAAAGCAGACGCTCTGTCTCGTTCCCCTGGGGGGGAGGTTCTCCCATCCTTCCCTGAAACCTTGTTGAGTGAGACTCATGTAGTTTGCGTCTGCACACCGTCACCTTCTTTACAGTCCACCATACGACAGTGGGTCTCCCACTATCCACAATCACTAACAGGATGGGCTGCACTTTGTACACGGGAAGCTCTTTCTTCCCACAAGTGAAACCAGGAACCTAGCGTTAGAGTGGTCTCATGATGCTGCCATTAATGGTCACCCCGGGCAGCATCACACTCTGGACCTACTCAAATGCTGGTGTTGGTGGCCGACTATGAAACGCGACGTACAGAACTACGTCAATACCTGCTCAGTCTGTGCCCAGGGCAAATCACGCAGGGGCCGACCTTTGGGTCTTCTTCTCCCTCTCCCCGTTCCTCCACGACCCTGGCACACGGTCTCAATGGACCTGATTACCGATCTGCCACGTACACAGGGTTTCGATACTATTTGGGTCGTTGTCGACTCCTATACCAAACTGGCCCGTTTCATACCATGCAAGGGGGTACCCTCAGCCCCGGTCTTGGCCAAGCATTTCTTTAGGTCTGTGTTCTGTCTCTTTGGCCTGCCCCATGTTTTGGTGTCCGATCGAGGCACGCAGTTCACCTCCCGTTTCTGGCGGGCCCTCACCTCTCTGTTGGGTATTGATGCTCATTATTCCTCTGCTTACCATCCAGAGAGCGACGGGCAAACCGAGAGGGTCAATCCGACATTGGAGCAGTACCTAAGCTGCCTAACGTTACAGTATCAGGACACTTGGCTTAACCTCTTGCATCTCGCCGAGTTCGCTTATAACAATACACTTCACTCCGCTACTGGGTTCTCACCCTTCTTCGCCCTCTATGGCCAACACCCCCGTACTCTCCCCATTCCGGACTTCTCCTCTTCTGATACCCCCGCCGCTTCGGCCTGCGCTCGGGATTTGGTCTCAGTCCATGCCCAAACGTTGGTCCACCTGCGCGAGGCCCAGACCCCCATGAAAACCGCTGCTGACAGGAGGAGGGCGGATGCGCCTACTTACAAAGTGGGGGACCGGGTTTGGCTCTCTACCCGCCATTTGCACATCCCTGGCTGTCGCAAACTTCTCCCTCGCTTTGTGGGTCCATATGAGGTGGTCAAGGTCCTGAACCCGGTGGCAATGCGCCTGGCGGTGCCTCCCGCCTGGTGGATCCACCCGGTATTTCACGTCTCCCTGCTTAAGCCATGCCCTGGCCCTACCCGGTTGGCTGCCCCTCCTGCCCCGGTCTCTGTCTCATCCCCCGATGTATTTGAGGTGCGGGCTATTCTGGGTTCCCGTATATACAGGGGCGGGTTGCAATATCTAGTAGACTGGCTGGGTTACGGCCCTGAGGACCGCTCCTGGGTTGCTTCCCGGGATGTTCACGCTCCTCACCTGGTGGCCCGATTTCACTGTGAACATCCATCCAGCCCACGCGGTCGTGGGCCTTTGAGGGGGGGCTCTTTCATGCCCTCACACACACCCCATCTCCCACTTCCCCCCTCACACCTGTCTCTCTCATCAGGCGCTTCTCGCCGTCGTGTTCTCCATTCACATCAGCAGGGGAAGCACGGCAGGCGGGATACCATGTTGGGCGGACCCGCCTCTTTTCGCCCTTTTCCGCGTTGGCGGTTGCCATGGCGCCTCCTGCACAGCCGGTGACGCCAGGATACCAAGAAGCACTGGCAGCCCCAATCGCTGGTCGCGTTGCGCTCCACGTAACGCGTGCGAGCGGTCACGTGATGCGTCACGTGACGCTGCTTCAAAAGAAGCCGGTAAACAAGACACTTTGCTTCACAGCTACTTCTACGGAGGACTGCCAGGCGTTACCTTTGCTTCTTGTTACTCTCCTTGCCTCAACCTTGGAACGCTTCACTTAGACCTGCTCTCGGATTACCTTTGGACTCTGGCGTGCTCTCTGATCTCCCAGGCGCCTGACACCTGTTTGTACTCTGGACTTGCCTTTGGATTACCCTTCTGTTTCTTCAAACCTCGGATTGCTTCAAGTTTTGCCACGGATCAAGTTCTTGCTCCACCAGGTGCTTTCAGGAGAGCCAAGTACATGATCTCAGCCTGCTGTGGGTTCCCCTGCTGTCTGTATAGGTCTCTTGCCTATACTCCACCCCTTTTAGGTAAGCTGGTGTCACTGCATCTTGTTTGCTCCCTCTCCCTCTGCCAATTGCCTTTTGGGTGTTTCCTTGATTATAACCCTTTGCCTTACAGCACTCAGGGGTCCTTCCGGCGTTCCCGGTACCAGGCTGACGACGACACTCCCACCTGTGGCCTCAAAGATTGCTAGGGCAGTGTTTACATTCTGCTCGAGCGGTACTTGGGGACGGAGGCATTACATAACTGCACGACCATCAAGTCGGACCCATCAAGTTAGAACAGCTCCCCATCGTTTTCAACCACGCACATAGTAGTTATCCCCAAGGCAGGGAGGGACCCCACATCTTGCAAGTTCTACCGACCAATATCGCTCCTGAATGCGGACACTAAAATATACACCAGAGTGATTGTGACACGGATGGAGGAGATCATGCCCCACCTGGGTCACCCCGATCAGGTGGGCTTCATAATGGACAGGCAAGGAGTGGACGCAATGCGAAAAACACTTAACATAATGGACTGTTAGGGAGAATTCTCGTTTATGGCTAATTTTCCTCACCTAGTGAGTCCCCCAGCAGCTTTGCTGGACTTCTGGAGTTTATTCTTTTCCACTTGGTAAGAGTGAGAGCTTTTCCCCCATTCTTACCTGTGTTTTGCTATGTGTTTTTACCTGTTTCTTTGTGATTGTGGGCTCTGGAGTACACCACTTCAGTAGCCCCCTTCTTTGTGTGTGTCACCCAGCACCTTCTGTGCAGTGGCACAGGGTTGACGTTCAGACACCCCCGACTCCATTTCTGAGGCAACTACCGTCCCCCAGAAAAAAGGTAAAGTTACCATTATCTTTACTTAGTCAATCTACCACAGATCCAGTACACCCCTTCTTCCATGGAGTACTGGAAAGGGTTAATTTGTATCCCTTTTCATCTGTACCTCCTAGAGCATTGTTTCACTCTTTTAACATTTAGACTTGGCTGGTGGCAGTGGTATCTACCCTAACTTTTCTACCGCGATTATATTAGATAAACGTGGTACTGTTCTTGGCTATTATATTAGCCTTGAAGATAAACCCGCTTGACCAAATCGTCTTTCTTTTGGCTCTGGTTGGGTTTATTCGCCATTTCTTTTTGTTAAAGTCCTTCTTGTGTTTTACTTTGCACGACAAACTAGGTTCGCCTTCTTTGTTCACTGTCTTTTGGCGGGCTTCAGAAGCCCTCCTCAAGGCGCCTGGGTGTCTAGGTGGGCTGAATGTGAGGGAGGGGCGTAGTCACCCCCTGCACAGGGTATCCTAGGAAACCCAAGTTGCACTTTGTCATGATTGGCCAGGGTAGTTTCCAGGCTGGACAACTCCCCTGCTGGGTGATTGACAGCCAGGCTGTGTGAATGGGGGGTTTTCACATAAAAGGCAGGTCTCTTGGGCTAGAAGTCAGAGAGTCACCACTGGAACTACAAAGAACCGAAGAGAAGCGGAGAGAACGACGGTGTCCAATTGTGTCTTCCTCTCCTCCCCACTCTCCTCACCTGATCGGTAATCCTCCAATTCTTCTGTATTGAGATGCCGACGTGAGCAGAAGTCTCTCTTCGTAGCCGAAGACACTTGTCTACCACGAGAGGAAGCCACAGTGAATGCTTGAAACAAGCAGTCCTGAGACTCCTCTCCCGTACAGGCGACAAGGGAAAAAGCCTTGACGGCAGAAAAAACCCTTGTAAGGAATGAGGCCAAACAGGAGTCTTCCAAGGAGATGGATGGTACGTAGGCTCCAGTGGTAGCGGAAGAGTGGGTGGTCGGCTTCTGAGGCTTGGAGGAGGCAGACGTGAGCTGATAGGGGCGGAGACCAAGAAGCCCTCGTTCCGCAAAAAGGAGTAGCGAGAGAGACTCGTGCCGGCGGCCCGAGCGAGCCGCGGGAACCGAAGGAAAAGCCAAAGCAAAACTAAAGAGAGGAGAGAGAGAGAGAGAGAGAGAGAGAGAGAGGGGGAGAAAAAAGCCTCGCCAGAAGCTAGGAGAGGCGAAAGGAATAGCGCGGAACAAGCCGCGAGACGGAAAAACTACCGTTCTCACCCAAAAGCAGGAAGCAAAAGCTACGGGATTGCAACGCAGCGATCGCTGGGAGTGAGAGGCTGAAGTACCTCCCAGCGACCGCCATGTTGCCGGAGAGCTAGACCGAGACTGCACGTAAGCGGAAACAACGTGCTGGAACTACGGTCCGCGCCAGAGCCTCCAATGCGGAAGTAACCGCCAATCGGCCCGGCTGCGTATGACAGTATGCCCCCTCACAAAGCGAATCCCCCCAGGCTTTCCCGGAAAACGTCGATGGAAACCACTCAACAACCGGGGGGCATGAATGTGGGAGACTGGTTCCCAAGAGTCCTCCGACTCCGGGTAACCCTTCCACGAGACCAAGTATTCCAAACGTCCCCTGTAGAATCTGGAGTAATGAATGGCAGAAACTTCGTATTCCTTCGTACCTCCAGAACCTTGAACCTGCAGACGGGAAAGGGATCTTAGGTGAGGATCCGGAACAAAAGGTTTGAGAAGGGAGGAGTGAAAAACAGGATGAATGCGACTGAGAGTGGGAGGCAATTTCAACCTGAAAGAGACAGGGTTGATCTTAGATAGAATAGAAAAGGGTCCCAAAAAGCGAGGAGAAAGTTTGGAAGGGTGAACCCATCGAGGCAGAAATCTAGTAGTGAGCCAAACTTTGTCTCCCTCCTTCCAATCGGGACAGCCCTGCCGACGTTTGTCAGCCTGTTCCTTGTTTTGGATTCTGCTCCTTTTCAGACTGAATTCAGCAGTCCTCTGCGCCTCCGCAATGGACTGAAGCACTGCTTCCGCAGTGGGAGAGTTTGTAGGAACTGAAATCATGGGAAAAATGGATCGAGGATGCACTCCATACGTGCAAAAAAAGGAGTAAGACCTATCGCAGAATGTGTAGAATTGTTGTACGTAAATTCCGTGGTGGGTAACAATGACACCCAGTTGTCTTGATGTCGGTTGGTATAACATCTCAGATATTGCTCCAAGGTGGCGTTCAGTCGTTCCGTCTGGCCATTCGACTGAGGGTGGAAACCAGAAGAAAGCGCTCTCTCCATGCCCATTCTAGAACACAAAGCCTTCCAGAAGTTTGAGATGAACTGACTACCTCGATCGGAAATGATCTTGTCAGGTAAGCCATGTAGTCGAAAAACATCTCGTGTGAAGGTCTCTGCCATCTGAGTGGCGGTAGGTAAGCCAGGTAGCGGGGAAAAATGTGCCAATTTAGTGAAAGTATCTATCGTCACCATAATGCAAGTGCAGGATTCGGACTCTGGTAGATCCACAATGAAATTGGTAGAGATGAGACCCCATGGGCGTGTAGGCATCTCTGATTGGATCAGCAAACCTAAGGGCTTGCCAGATGGATACTTCGCTCTGGCACATATTGGACAGGCCTTGATATAATCCTTAACCTCTCCTTTCAATTCAGGCCAGAAGAACCTTCTTGCAATAAGTTCAGTAGTGTTATG
Organism: Ambystoma mexicanum; assembly: GCF_040938575.1. Taxonomy (NCBI): domain Eukaryota; kingdom Metazoa; phylum Chordata; class Amphibia; order Caudata; family Ambystomatidae; genus Ambystoma; species Ambystoma mexicanum. Next base: position 858,592,353 of record NC_090930.1, on the reverse strand, counting down.
CACTCCTCTATGACCCGCAGTAAGTGGATCATGGCCCAAATGAATGATCTTCTTACGCCAAGGGCCTTCTGGAATGTACAGTCGGTTACCGTAAAACACTAAACCGTCCTTCTCGGTATATTTCCCTCCTCGTAACCTAAGAAACTTTGGCCTTTCAGATGCCAACGCGGTCTTCACTTCTTGAAAGAAAACATTGACAAGTCCCAGGATCTTGTTTCTCTTGAACATAGCTTCTTGAGAATGAGGGATAATGTCCTCAGGAACCTCCTTCCTTGACAAGGCATCTGCGACTTTATTCGAGGTACCTGGTAGATAGGTGATATGAAAGTCGTATTGGGCAAAAAAATAAGCCCATCGGGCTTGCCTTGAATTAACGCACTCCATGTTTTGTAATGCCTTGAGATTCTTATGGTCTTATGTCGCGCACCCATCAGCAAATGTCGCCAATCTTCACATGCCAGCTTCATGGCGAGTAGTTCCTTTTCTAGAACCGAATAGTTGAGTTGGCTGGGAGACAAAGTCTTCGAGAGATAGGCGACTGGATGTTCCACACCATCGTAGGTTTGCAAAACAACCGCCCCTATAGCCATGGCAGAGGCATCAGTCTCAACAATGAACTGTCGGTTTTGATCCGGATGTCGAAGAATCGGAGCGGAACAGAACAATCCTTTTAAGTTCCTAAAACCATGTTCAGCTTCGGGTGACCATAGGAAAGGCCCTGATTCTTTCCTCAAGAGTCTTGTAATGGGAAGTACTATCTCTGAGAAGTTTGGAATGAACCTCCTGTAGAAGTTTGAGAGACCAAGAAATCTTTGTACCTCCTTTACATTGTCTGGGGAGGACCAATCGAGTATAGCAGCGACCTTGCCTGAATCCATGGAAATCCCTTCTTCCGAGAGAATGTATCCGAGATAGTGAACGGAGGAGACTGCAAAAACGCACTTCTCGGGTTTGACCAGGAGTTTATAACGTTGAAGACGCTCCAGTACTTGAGTAACATGAATGATGTGGGATTCCAAATCGGATGAGTAAATCAGAATGTCATCCAGATAGATGATGACCGTAACCAGTAGTAGATCAGAAAATAATCGATCCATGAATCGCTGAAAAATGGCCGGGGCATTTACCAATCCGAATGGCATTACTTTGTATTCGTATAATCCGAACGGGGTGCGAAAGGCCGTCTTCCATTCATCTCCCTTGGCAATGCGAAGCAAATGGTATGCGTTCCGAAGGTCTAGTTTGGTGAAAATGCGGGCCCCCTGTACGGCCTCTATGATCTCTGATATGAGCGGCATGGGATAGCGGTCTCTGATTGTAACCTTATTAAGTCCTCTGTAATCTATGCAAGGACGCAAATCGGTGGAGTCCTTCTTTCTTATGAAAAACAAAGAAGCTCCTGCCGGAGACTTGGAAGTTGAATAAGGCCGTTTTGCAAATTGGTATCCAAGTAGTTCCTTAATACCTGTCTCTCAGTTTGGGTTAAGGAAAACATCCTGCTGAAAGGAACCAAAGCATTAGGTTCAAGCTCCAAAGTGCAATCCTCAGGCCTGTGTGGAGGCAGATCCGCAGGTATAGTCTCCTTGAAGACCTCCTGGTAGGGTAAACAATAATGTGGTAATGCGTGGACTCCCACATGGTCACTTGTTAACACCGTCGAAGTAAGGTGATCACTCTGGAATGGTCCTGAGAGACAATGTTGTCTGCAGAACAGAGACAAAAAACTCAACTGATTGCTAGTCCAGTTTACCTGAGGATTGTGTTTGCGAAGCCAGGTAATTCCTAAAATTATAGGGAAGTGCGCTGCTCTAATGATATCGAATTTGAGCACTTCTCTATGTTGGAAGATGGTGACTCCTAGTTCCTCTGTGGGATGGGTTATAAGACCCGAAGAGAGGGGAGATCCGTCCACACCCTTTACCTTTTGATCCTCTTTGTGGGCTACCCTATGAAGGCCCACCTTCTCTGCCCAGAGAGTGTCCACAAAGTTTCCGGCCGCCCCACAATCCAGGAGGGCTAGGGCATCTATAGACCTTCCCCAGGATTCAATCCGTACAGGAATAACCATCAACCTGGAATCCTCCAAAGTGTTGGGAGCTGAAATGGAGAGAGAAATATAGGGACTTAATAGGTTGCAAGTTGATCCTCGGAACCAAGTGCCTACTGGCGCCGAGGAAGTTTGTTTCCCTGTGATCTGGTTGGAACCACCGGACAATCTTTAAGATGGTGCTGCTCAGACCCACAATAGGCACAAAGTCCCTTCTCCTTTCTCTGTCTTCGCTCAGCAAATGAAAGAGGACCCCTGGTAGCTCCGATCTGCATTGGCTCTTCGAGGGAGTGGGAGGAGGAGTGAGAAGAAGACGTAGATGTATTGGATGCATGAGGGCTTGTCGTGACACGATGTTTGCGGGGTTCTGCTCGGTGTCCCTGAAGACGATATTCAATCTGCAATGTGGATGATAGCAGATCGGCAAAAGTCGGTGGTCGGGAGGACCTGGCAAGCTCGTCCTTGATCTCTTCTCTTAGGCCTCTTCTGAATATGGCGTACTGGGCTTGCTCAGGCCAACCCGCTCCTGCCACCAGAGTCTTGAATCGGGATATATAAGTTAGAATATCTGAGGCCTCTTGCCGTACATCCAACAAGTCCTCGCATGCAGTGAAGGTTAGTTCTGGTCTCTCAAATGTCTGTTGCAATAATGCCTGAAACCCGGCAAAGTCATGCAATATGGGATTGGCACTGGTCACCAATGGCGTGGCCCAAGCAAGGGCGTTACCAGTCATGTTTGAGATCAAAAAGCCTACCTTGGATTGATCGGTAGCAAAGGAACTAGGCCTAAATGTAAAGTACACCCCACAAGCCTCCATAAATTCTTTTATCTTCTTTGGCGAACCATCAAACTTCCCCGAAGGGAGCGACATTATCGGTAGTTCAGCAGGAAGGACCTCCCGAGTCGTGGCAAGTTGTCGTAGAACCACGTTTTCAGCCTTAACCGTCTGTAATTCTTGTGACAAGCCCTGAACCGCCTTCCAGAGTTCCTGGATCTGTTCTTCGGCCGACATTGTGTTCTCTTGGCGTTGCAATATGTCCAATTGTGTCTCCCTCTCCTCCCCACTCTCCTCACCTGATCGGTAATCCTCCAATTCTTCTGTATTGAGATGCCGACGTGAGCAGAAGTCTCTCTTCGTAGCCGAAGACACTTGTCTACCACGAGAGGAAGCCACAGTGAATGCTTGAAACAAGCAGTCCTGGGACTCCTCTCCCATAGCAGGCGACAAGGGAAAAAGCCTTGACGGCAGAAAAAACCCTTGTAAGGAATGAGGCCGAACAGGAGTCTTCCAAGGAGATGGATGGTACGTAGGCTCCAGTGGTAGCGGAAGAGTGGGTGGTCCGCTTCTGAGGCTTGGAGGAGGCAGAACTGAGCTGATAAGGGCGGAGACCAAGAAGCCCTCGCTCCGCAAGAAGGAGTAGCGAGAGAGACTTGTGCCGGCGGGCCGAGCGAGCCGCGGGAACCGAAGGAAAAGCCAAACCAAAACTAAAGAGAGGGGAGAGGGAGAGAGAGAGAGGGGGAGAAAAAAGCCTCGCCAGAAGCTAGGAGAGGCGAAAGGAATAGCACGGAACAAGCCGCGAGACGGAAAAACTAGTGTTCTCACCCAAAAGCAGCAAGCAAAAGCTACGGGGTTGCAACGCAGCGATCGCTGGGAGTGAGAGGCTGAAGTACCTCCCAGCGACCGCCATTTTGCCGGAGAGCTAGACCGAGACTGCACGTAAGCGGAAACAACATGCTGGAACTACGGTCCGCGCCGGAGCCTCCAATGCGGAAGTAACCGCCAATCGGCCCGGCTGCGTATGACAGACGGCTGCTGCAACTACCCCGTCCCAGTGAAGCCCTGCTGCAGTCCTGAGCTATCTTCCTTTCAACGACTTAGAGAAGATCCAGTCCGGAGTCTTCTTCCCTTGAGCTCGGTGGGGATAACCAGCTCATCTTCTACAGCCAGAGGAACTTCTTCCTTGGTCGAAATCGCTGCACGCTGCTGTAGTGGTCCGGATAGCCATCTGAAGAGCCTCTCCTGTTTTAAAGGAGCACACCTTTATTCCTCGTCTCTGCTGCCGGCTTCATCCCTGTGTGGTGCAGACCCCCTTCAGACGTCCTCCTTCACAACGAAGCTCCAGGAATCGTGGGTCTGCGGGACACCAACAGGAACAACTGCCAGGGCACCAGCTGCACCCTTGGAACAAGATACTGTGTTCTACTTGAGGAAACTGGGTGAACCCCTTTTCTTCATTTGCAAGGTGTTAGGGAGAATTGTCTCTGTTTGAATATAATCATGGGCTCCATAACATCACTGGAAATGACTTACTCACCTGGTTGTTCTCTAGGCTTCCCCCTGTTGCAACTGATGTGGTAATGGAGTTGGGGGAGGAGGATAGGAAAGAGTATGAATGTGTGAAACTAGCTCTGATAGCTAGATTTGGGAAGACCCCTTCCCAGTATTTTAAGAGGTTTAGAACCCTCAAAAAGCATGATGGTACCTCTTGGGCTACCTGGGTGAGTGAGTGTTTGAAAAGCCTAGAGGGATGGAGTAAGGGTTACAAGGTGAACACTTATGAAGGTATGAAACATCTTTTTATGTTGGAGTCAATTTATGATGCTTGCTCTCCTGAGCTCAGACAGCACTTGGCTGATTCAAAGGAATTAGATTCCAGAAAACTAGCTAAGGCTGCTGACTTGTGGGTTGCCAACAGGGCCACTCACAAGGATTCAGGGGTCACTCAGAAAAAGGATGAGGGAAAGCAGCCACCTAAAGTGAATCCAGAGAATTCTAATACCTCCCATACCAGAGAGGGACACAAACAACAAAATAACCAGGGTAAGCCCCAGGGTAAACCGAATCAGGCTAGTGTACCTTCTGGTCAGCAACCAGAAGGAGGTCAGAACAAGCCACCCTTTCAGAGAGCATTTGGACAATGCTATATCTGTAAGGCTACTGACCATATCAAAGGGGATCCCAGATGCAAGGGTAAACCTGCAGGGATCAGCACAGTCTCCTTAGCCTTCACTCCTGAGGATAAAGTACAGATGGCTAGTGCCCACTTTGAACTCTTTGCTGAAGAACCCTTGGGTCTTCAAGAAACTGTAAACCTGGAGCCTATGGGTCTGGTTAGTCCCCAGAATATGGTTGTGTATAACTCCCTACCTGTTAACTCTAAAGTTTATTACATGGACAGTGTTCTTGTCAATGGCCAGGATACTCCTGCCAGGAGAGACACTGGGGCCAGCAGAACAGTAGTGGATGAAAGCTTCTTTCAACCTGAGGATGTGGCAAAAGCACCCAAAGGTCCCACTAAGATGTCTGGAGGCCCTGTCCAAATGGTTCCTATTCTACCAGCCCTCATTCAGTGTAACAACATGACAGTGAGGATCCCTGTCAGTGTGCAGACTGAGGTGCCTGGGAAAATCCTGTTGGGGAATGACCTGAGAACTGTTACGCTCACCTGACTCCCACGAAGGCGCTGGCCTGGTTCGCGCTGCTGTGACCTCTTCTAAGGTGATGCGCAGGGTTCGGAAGACGGACTGGACCGGGCCCCCAAATCTGGCTTGTCTGGCTCGCGGAAGTATCCTTCTGTAGGCGAAAATAGGGGATTAACTGTCTGCGGGGTAATGCAATCGGCCTCCCACTTTCCCCTCTCACCCTCCTTGAAATCCTTCTGTGATTTCTCATAGCGTCTCACCTTAGGGTCTGGAAGGACGAGCTCTCCATCCTGCTTCTGATGCAGGGGCGCGTTGGTATCCAGTTACTTCACTGGATTTTCGGATTGGTGAGAACCAAACTTGCTTGGCTTCCAGGTAAGTTTTTTTTGATAAGAGGTTCCCCTTGTGTCCATGCATTAATGTACTAATGCTAGTGTCTTTTTCCCCATAGGGGCCGGGGTACGGAATGCCGGGGAACAGGCACCGACCCGAGATGAGTGTCATGATCTCTGCTTCCAAAAGGTCAGGGTTTTCCCAACTCCCTTGGAAGCAGATTCATAACCCAGGTTCCGAGTGCCAACCAGTCCCAATTGGGACCTTTTGGACCCAGTCCTGGCGCCAGTGGCACCAGGCTCATAAATATGCCCAGTCCCAGCGCTGGAAGCGCCGGGCTCATAATGCTTGGGTGGACTTACTTGCAGCAGACCATGCTGCTTACTTGCCTGCCAGTTGAGCCTCTGATCCTCTTCTGTTTGGAACTACTTTTCCTGTTGGGTGGGGCAGGAGCCACTCCCTAGATTCAGAACACTGGAACTCTTCTGGAAAGCAGGAACTCTTTTCTTACCTAGGCGTGGCTGTGGAAGGAGACACCTAAGCACTACAGGAGGCTATTTAAACCACACCCGATGGATGAATCTTGCTTTGCGTTATTCTGCATCCTCTGCAGCAGAACGCTCATCGTGTCTTCTGCATCTGATCCTGGGCCTAAGGAAAAAGGCTTACCATCCTGAATCCAGTCTTCAGCAACACCTATAAAGACAAGAAAGAACAGGTTAGCATTACGGTCTTCAGTGACAGCTCTTCACTTACCTGGTCCATCGGCTGTCACCAACGTCTCGCGCTGCATTCCGGCATCTGAAAGACAAAGGCTTACCTACTCTTCGTGCGCTCCGGAGGTCTTCACACTGCATTCCGGCATCTGAAAGACAAAAGCTTACCAACTCTTCGCACGCTCCGGAGGCCTTCGGCGCTGCATCCCGCATCTGAAAGACAAAACAAGGTGCGTTTAAAGACATTGGGGAACTTTAATACTCACGTGCCATTACTCCTTTCCACATCTAACCCAGTGGGTATTCCGGCACCCTGCAGCCGCTCCAAACTTGTACCTGCAAAATAAAAAGACAGTTAGAGCGCATCGTGAAGCAGGCAACAAGCGCTTACTTACGTGCTTCCAGGTGCTTCTATTCATCACACGGGCTCCATCTTCAACTCACTTCAGCCCGTCATCCGCCATCGCCGGAACCCTGCAAAACAAGAAACATCATTACTAAAGACTTTAAAGACATTAGAATTACTCGAAACTTATCGTTCGTGCAGTAAACGATGGACAGCAGTCCTCTGAATTCAAGAGGCCTGCTCCCCTTATCCAGTGAAGAAACTGGTTACAGCACCCTGCCCCGAGGCAGATGGAGAGCACAGCGTTCACTTACCTAAGACATCTTACCCTTCGAGTCAGACATACAGTGCACAGAGGTCCAGCCCAAAGAGCCAGCCGTGTGTTACACATCACCTTTGAAGATACGGTATACGCCCAGTCAAGACCGGCGCCTCTACGGGAATCAGGTGAGCGTTACAGAACGCAAAGCCCACCACAAAACTCCCGTCCAGGCGCTATGAAACCTCGGATACCGACCAGCTAGCCCAGTTACTTGGGGAACTAAGGGCAGAAGTGCATGCAGCCCGTCAGGAAACGAACGCTCTAAGAAGGGAACTGATTATTTCCAAGGAGCGAACAAATGATCTCGCTAGACAATTGCTACAGTCACAAGCCGGACAGACCCCGTTACCCGCATCTGGGGGAAATCTTCCTTCTACATCCTCTATGAATCCAGTGCAGATCAACCTACCTGGGAATGTACCTCTGGCTCCGCCCGAACGATTTTCTGGTGACCCAAAGAGGTTTGCAGTATTTATCAATCAGTGCCGGTTGCATTTTTTATGCCGGCCAGCAGCCTTTCCAACTGATCAAGCTAAAGTAGCTTTCGTGCTTTCGTACCTTAGTGGCAATGCGGCAGACTGGTCGATCCCTCTAGTAAATCAAGATGATCCGGGCCTCCATGATTTTCAAGCTTTTCAGCTCAGTATGGAAAAACTGTTCGCAAGACATTCACAGGGGCAGGCCTTGGACAATGAGCTTCTTTCGTTGCGACAAGGTAATCAAGACCTTTTGGCTTATATTGCGTCTTTCAACAGACTGATAGTGGAAACTCAATGGCCTGAGGACAAAAGGATTACGCTGTTTTATAGAGGTCTACGTGGAGAGCTCAAAGATGTGTTAGCCCAAGTAGTGAATCCCCCACAAGATTGTTCGGACTATATAGACTTGGTCGTTCAAATAGATCACAGACTGCAGAACAGGACGGCCGATCGTTCCAAGTTTGATGCTCGAGTATTTTCCAAGCCGCCAACTCCTTCCAAAGGAGTAGACTCCGGGGAACCCATGCAAATAGGGGGTCTGAAAGGTCCTCTAACACAAAAGGAGCGGGAAAGGAGAAAACAGTTGCAATTATGCCTCTATTGCGGAAACTCAGGGCACTTTCTTCGAGACTGTCTGGTGAAACCTGCCAAGAAGGCAGTAGGAGCTGCAGTTACCAAAGTTACAAACTCTGAGCAGGGAAACGACCTCCCCCGACAAGAATAGAGGTCCTCTTGCCGAGCGTGAAAACCAGTTCTGTGACCTCGCATTTCGTGATACCTATGGTCCTCATTAGCCCTGATAATCCGGATCGATTACATGCAATTGAAGCTTACGTCGACAGCGGTGCCATCGGCAATTATGTGGATCATGAAATGGTTTTGAGGATGAATCTAACTCTTTGCCCCAAGGCTGTAAAGGACGTCATTACTACGGTGGATGGTACGTAGATAGCCTCCGGGCCAGTAACGCATACCACTCAAGAGGTGACGCTAGTAAGTCAAGATGGACACCATGAGAAGATCGTGTTCGATGTGATCAAGGCCCCTCAGTTTCAGATTATTCTAGGAATACCTTGGTTAGAGAAACACAATCCTCTGATCGATTGGCGAGCAAGAACGGTCCAGTTTCCAGAATGTGTCTCTACTTGTCACCCTCCACCTGGTGTTGCACTGGCAGCAATTTCTTCAGAGACTCCCCAGTTACCTCCCGAATACCTAGAATACCAAGATGTTTTCCGGAAGGATCAGGCTAACTCTCTACCTCCTCATAGGTCTTATGACTGCCAGATAGACCTGATACCTGGATCTACTCCTCCTTGTAGTCGAATTTATGCCCTCACCGAGCCTGAGAACCTTCACCTTCGACAATACCTGGATCAATACCTGGCAAATGGGTTTATTCGTCCTTCCAAGTCCCCTGCTTCTTCAGCTTTGTTCTTCGTTCAAAAAAAGGAAGGAGACCTTAGAACTTGTATAGATTATCTCTCCCTGAACCAGATCACCGTTAAGAATAGATATCCGTTACCTTTGATCCCTGAACTCCTGGACCAAGTCAGAAAAGCATGAATATATACAAAGCTGGATCTTAGAGGAGCTTACCACTTGGTACGAGTAAAAGAGGGCGATGAATGGGAGACGGCCTTCCGCACCAAGTATGGGCTGTTTGAATATCAGGTCATGCCCTTCGGACTTTGCAATGCCCCGGCCGCCTTTCAATATTTTATGAACGATGTCCTCAGAGAGCTCATAGATGTGTGTGTTGTTGTTTACATTGACGACATCCTCGTTTATTCTTCATCGGAATCTGAACATCGGAAACACGTGAAAATGGTCCTCGAAAGATTGCGTCAACACAAACTTTTCGCTAAGTTGGAAAAATGTGTTTTCAACGTGACTGAAGTTGAATTCTTGGGATTCATATTATCACCTGGCGGAGTGCGTATGGATTCAAAGAAGGTCGATGCAGTTCTCAAATGGCCATCACCATCCTCCGTAAAAGGTGTGCAAAGCATGTTAGGCTTCGCTAACTTTTACCGCAGGTTTATCCCCGAATTCTCTCGAATAGTCCAGCCCATCACTGCCTTGTTAAAGAAAAACAAACGTTTTGAATGGTCTACCGAGGCGGAAGAAGCTTTCCAGGATTTGAAGACTAAATTTATCTCTGCACCAATCTTAAAACACCCTCGCCCCGAACTTCCCTACATCGTGGAAACTGATGCTTCAAGCCTTGCCATGGGGGCAGTTCTATCACAAAAGGACCCGGTAACCAATCAGTTGCATCCCGTGGCATTTTGGTCCCGCAAATTCTCGCCTCCTGAAATCAATTACACGATTACTGACAAGGAACTTCTGGCTATCAAGTCTGCCTTTAAGGCTTGGCGGCATTATCTGCTGGGGGCCCGACACACTGTTACTGTGATTACGGATCACCGAAACCTGCAATATTTGAAAACCGCAAAAGCCCAATCCTCTAGACAACTCCGTTAGGCATTATTCTTCGCCGAGTTTGACTTCATAATTACCTATCGACCTGGTACAAAGAACGGTAAAGCTGATGCCCTTTCTCGGATGGGAGTGGAAGAACACTTGATCAACCCTAAACCTGTACCAATCATTCCCGAACAAAGAATTCTGGGTGTAATCGCCACAGAATCCATAGAGGAAGTTAAGGATAAAGCCAGACAACTTGTAACTCCAGCAGACATACAGAATTGGCATCTGCAGGGAAAGGACTTTGCAGTAAAGGACAACTTATTGTATTTCCAAGAACGATTATACCTACCCAGCACAGATTTACAGAAAAAAGTAATCTCTTGTTATCACGATTCTTTAATGGAAGGACATCCCGGTATGGCCAAGACCTCACAAAAGATCAAGCGCTACTTCTGGTGGCCGTCTTGGAAAAAAGATATCAGAGACTTTATAATGTCCTGTGGAGTATGCGCCCAAAACAAGAGTCAAAAGGAAAGACCAGCAGGCCTCTTACGCCCTATTGACATCCCACCTCGCCTTTGGCATACGCTTTCTATGGACTTCATCACCGATCTACCTCCATGCTCCGGATACAATACGATTCTAGTAATCGTGGACTTATTCTCCAAGATGGCGCATTTCATTCCGCTCAAAGGCTTGCCAACAGCAGCAACTCTGGCCCGAGAATTTCTCGAAAACATCGTCCGACTGCACGGTTTTCCTTCGGTTCTAATTTCGGATCGAGGTAGTCAATTTATTTCTCATTTTTGGCGAAGTTGCTGTCAGTCGGCTCAAATTGATGTGAGGCTATCGACCAGTCACCACCCTCAGACCGACGGACAAACCGAGAGGACCAATCAAACTCTGGAACAGTATTTACGCTGCATGCTGCAACAAACTGAAAAAACTTGGAAAGACATCCTTTGGATAGCCGAATATGCCTACAATAACTCTGTCCATTCGGGAACTGGGAAAACCCCGTTTTTTCTTTTGTACGGCAGTCACCCTCGAACCTCGGAGGTGGATCCCCTCCAAGATCTTGAAACACCAGCAGTAAACTACCTGCATTCTACAATCACCCAAGCCTTTAAGGAAGCTGTTTCTCACCTTCAAAGGGCTAAAGAACAATACAAGAAAGGAGCAGATCAACATCGGAAGGAAGCCCCTCAATATCAAGTAGGGGATCAAGTCTGGTTATCCACCAAATATCTACCTCTAAAAGGGCCACGCACATTCAACCCAAGATACCTTGGTGCCTATTCCATCATTACCATAGTAAACCCAGTAGCGGTCAAGTTGGACTTGCCCCCGCACATGAAGATACATCCGGTCTTCCACGTCTCTCTATTAAAACCCGTGCAACCTCAAACCCGACTAACTAAATCTCCAAAACCTATCCTAGTTGATGGAGAACTCGAGTTTGAAGTCAAAAGCATTCTGGACTCCAAGATCTCCAAATCTAAACTATTTTATCTAATTGACTGGAAAGGCTACGGCCCCCAAGAGAGATTCTGGGAACCTGCTGAATATGTCCACGCTCCTCGCCTAATCAAAAGATTTCACCGAACATTTCCTGACAGGCCAAAACCCCCGGAGAAGCCCGGTTTGGGAGGGGCCTTGAGGGGGGGTACTGTCATGATCTCTGCTTCCAAAAGGTCAGGGTTTTCCCAACTCCCTTGGAAGCAGATCCATAACCCAGGTTCCGAGTGTCAACCAGTCCCAATTGGGACCTTTTGGACCCAGACCTGGCGCCAGTGGCACCAGGCTCATGAATATGCCCAGTCCCAGCACTGGAAGCGCCGGGCTCATAATGCTTGGGTGGACTTACCTGCAGCAGACCATGCTGCTTACTTGCCTGCCAGTTGAGCCTCTGATCCTCTTCTGTTTGGAACTACTTTTCCTGTTGGGTGGGGCAGGAGCCACTCCCTAGATTCAGAACACTGGAACTCTTCTGGAAAGCAGGAACTCTTTTCTTACCTAGGCGTGGCTGTGGAAGGAGACACCTAAGCACTACAGGAGGCTATTTAAGCCACACCCGATGGATGAATCTTGCTTTGCGTTATTCTGCATCCTCTGCAGCAGAACGCTCATCGTGTCTTCTGCATCTGATCCTGGGCCTAAGGAAAAAGGCTTACCATCCTGAATCCAGTCTTCAGCAACACCTATAAAGACAAGAAAGAACAGGTTAGCATTACGGTCTTCAGTGACAGCTCTTCACTTACCTGGTCCATCGGCTGTCACCAACGCCTCGCGCTGCATTCCGGCATCTGAAAGACAAAGGCTTACCTACTCTTCGTGCGCTCCGGAGGTCTTCACACTGCATTCCGGCATCTGAAAGACAAAAGCTTACCAACTCTTCGCAAGCTCCGGAGGCCTTCGGCGCTGCATCCGCATCTGAAAGACAAAACAAGGTGCGTTTAAAGACATTGGGGAACTTTAATACTCACGTGCCATTACTCCTTTCCACATCTAACCCAGTGGGTATTCCGGCACCCTGCAGCCGCTCCGAACTTGTACCTGCAAAATAAAAAGACAGTTAGAGCGCATCGTGAAGCAGGCAACAAGCGCTTACTTACGTGCTTCCAGGCGCTTCTATTCATCACATGGGCTCCATCTTCAACTCACTTCAGCCCGTCATCCGCCATCGCCAGAACCCTGCAAAACAAGAAACATCATTACTAAAGACTTTAAAGACATTAGAATTACTCGAAACTTATCGTTCGTGCAGTAAACGACGGACAGCAGTCCTCTGAAGTCAAGAGGCCTGCTCCCCTTATCCAGTGAAGAAACTGGTTACAGCACCCTGCCCCGAGGCAGATGGAGAGCACGGCGTTCACTTACCTAAGACATCTTACCCTTTGAGTCAGACATACAGTGCACAGAGGTCCAGCCCAAAGAGCCAGCCGTGTGTTACACATCACCTTTGAAGATACGGTATACGCCCAGTCAAGACCGGCGCCTCTACGGGAATCAGGTGAGCGTTACAATGAGAGGTGAAATCCTTGTAGAAATCAGGTAAGTCTTTAATGAGCGTTTTTTGGTAATGTCTTTTCATTCGCTCATTAATGCTGATGTCTCTTTTTCCCCATAGGGGCCGGGGTCCGGAAATGCCAGGATGCGGCGCGGATCCGAAATGAAGAGGGAATGAATCAACAGGTAAGTCTTAATATGGAGATTTAGCTTTCCTTATTCCCTTCTCTCTCTCACCTTTTGTTCTGGTCTTTTTCTCCCTAGGCGCTGGGGCGTGACTGCGAATCCAGATGATCGCTGCTGAACATGGAGGGGCCCTGTAAAGGTGAGTGGTATGCGGCGCTGCAGCGATCGACGCGATGAGCTTTTAAATTAAAGTCTTCCTTTTCAGGATTGTCAGCGAGATGTCTCCGGGATGCGGATTTTAGCAGGTAAGGACTTTTCCTTCTTCTGTTCTCTTCTTCTCTTCCTTTGCAGGTGATCCAGGATGCTGTCAAGCGTGGCAGAAGTCAGGATGCAGGAGCAGACACGGTGAGCGTCCAGCTGCTAGATGCAGAACAACGCGAAGCACGTGTGGCTGTTCGGGTGGGGTTTAGATAGCCTTGGAAGAAGTTCCAGGTATGTATCCTTCCCCGACCACGCCCGGATGCTAAATTAGTCCCACAGGTAAAGTAGTTCCTTTCAGGCCTCAAGGAGGCCGGGATCCTGCAGCATGGTCTGCATCAGGTAAGTGCACCCAAGCATTCCCATAATGAGCCTGGCGCCTATGGCGCCAGGACTGATGTTTTTTTATGAGCCTGGCGCCATAGGCGCCAGGACACTGTCCAAAGGGCCCCTATATGGGGTTGCTGGGTCCTTCCTTGGGGACTGGATGTCCGCCTTCGGGGACGCCGGGCTTGAACCGGCTCCCCGGGAGCGGGCATCATGACAGCACTCCCCCCCAAGGCCCCTCCCAAGGTTGTTCCCTCCGGGGGTTTTGGTTTGTCTGGGAAGAGTCGGTGGAATTTCCTGACTAATCGAGGTGCATGCACATGGTCGCTGGGTTCCCACGACCTCTCCTGAGGTCCGTACCCCTTCCAATCAATTAGGTAGAACAGTTTTGACCTAAACATTTTTGAGTCTAAAATGTTCTTCACTTCCAATTCGGGCTCCCCATCTATTAGAATAGGTTCTGGAGGTTTGAGTAGTCGGGTTCCGGGTACCAGTGGTTTCAGAAGTGACACATGAAAAACAGGGTGAATTTGCATACTAGCTGGTAAATCAAGTTTAACAGCCACTGGGTTAAATATTGCCGTAATAGAATAAGGTCCCAGATATTTTGGGTTAAAAGTTCGAGGCCCTTTGAGTGGTAAATGTCTGGTAGCTAACCACACTTGATCCCCAATCTGATACGGAGGTGCTTCACTCCGATGTAGATCAGCATTCTCCTTGTATTTTCTCTTGGCTTGTTGTAAATGCGTAGTTGCCTCTTTGAAGGCTTGGGTAATTGTACAATGCAGATGTTCTACTGCAGGCATTCCGAGGTTCTGAGGTGAGTCAAGGTTTGAGGTTCGAGGGTGATGCCCAAACAAAGTATAAAAAGGACTGTGGCCAGTTCCAGAGTGTACCGAATTATTATATGCGTATTCGGCTATCCAAAGAATGTCTTTCCAGTTGCTTTCAGATTGCTGTAACATACACCGTAAGTACTGTTCAAGGGTCTGATTTGTCCTCTCGGTCTGACCATCGGTCTGAGGGTGGTGACTGGTCGATAATCTTACGTCGATCTGCGCCATTTGACAACATTTGCGCCAGAAGTGGAAAATGAATTGGCTTCCCCGGTCAGAGATTAGTATACATGGGAATCCATGTAGCCGAACAATATTTTCGAGGAATTCTTTGGCTAGGACAGAAGCTGAAGGTAAACCTTTCAAAGGAATAAAGTGGGCCATTTTGGAAAACAAATCCACAATTACCAGAATAGTATTGTACCCCGAGCAAGGAGGCAGGTCCGTAATAAAATCCATTGATAGGGTGTGCCAGGGTGCTGGTGGTATGTCTAGAGGTTGAAGGAGACCGGCTGGTCTTTTCTTTTGACTTTTATTTTGGGCGCAAACACCACAGGACATCACAGAAGATTTAACATCTTTTCGCCAAGAGGGCCACCAAAATTGTCGTTTCACCTTTTCCTCTGTCTTGGCAATACCGGGGTGTCCCTCTATTAATGTATCATGATAACCGGAAATAACTAGTTCGTGTAATTCCTTATGTGGCAGGAATAAGCGTCTTTGGAAATAAGGTAAACCATTATCTATGGTAAAGTCTGATCCCTTTTGTATCCATTCCTGTAAGGTTGTAGGGTCCAGGAGTTGTTTCACTCTGGCTTGAATGTCTTCAAGCGTCTGTAACGAAGTCATGCCTGGAATCCTCTGTTCGGGAATTATTGGTACTGGTTCTGAGTTTGTATCAGATTCTCCCATTCCAATTCGGGATAAGGCGTCTGCTTTGCCATTCTTGCAGCCAGGTCGATAGGTAATCACGAAATCAAATTCAGCGAAAAACAAAGCCCATCGGAGCTGCCGAGATGACTGAGCCTTGGCGGTTTTCAAATACTGTAAATTCCGGTGATCAGTGATCACTGTGATGGTATGTCGAGCGCCAAGCAGATAATGCCGCCAGGCTTTAAAAGCGGACTTAATGGCTAACAGTTCTTTGTCCGTGATTGCATAATTAACCTCGGGTGCCGAGAATTTTCTGGACCAAAATGCTACGGGATGCAGTTGGTTGGTTTCGGGATCTCTTTGGGACAGGCCAGCTCCCATGGCTAGGCTGGATGCGTCAGTCTCGACGACATAAGGGAGATCTGGACGCGGGTGTTTCAATATAGGTGCGGAGGTAAACTTAGCTTTTAAATCCTGAAAGGCCTGCTCGGCTTCTTCAGACCATTCAAAACGTTTATTTTTCCTCAAGAGTGCAGTAATGGGTTGTACCACGCGTGAAAATTCCGGGATAAACCTGCGATAGAAATTGGCAAAGCCGAGCATGCTTTGAACCCCTTTTACAGAGCTAGGTGATGGCCATTTGAGGATGGCATCTACTTTTCTTGAGTCCATTTGGACTCCTTTGGGTGTCAGGATGAAACCTAGAAACTCGACTTCTGTGGTATGGAAAACACATTTCTCCAATTTAGCAAATAGTTTCAAATACTGCCCTGACGTGTTTTCTGTGATCAGATTCCGAAGAGGAGTACACCAGAATGTCATCGATATATACGACAACACAAACATGATGAGTTCCCGAAGGACATCATTCATGAAGTATTGGAAGGCAGCCGGCGCGTTACACAATCCGAAAGGCATTACCTGGTACTTGAATAATCCGTATTTAGTACGGAAGGCAGTTTTCCATTCGTCGCCTTCTTTAACTCGTACCAGATGATAAGCCCCCCGCAGATCTAACTTGGTGTATATGCAAGCGTCCTTCACCTGGTCAAGGAGTTCAGGGATCAGAGGCAGAGGATAACGGTTTTTAACCGTTATCTGGTTCAATGCGGGGTAATCGATACAAGTTCTAAGGTCGCCTTCTTTTTTGGGCACGAAGAACAAAGCCGAGGATGCCGGGGACTTTGACGGGCGAATAAAACCATTAGCTAGGTATTGATCCAAATATTGTCTCAAATGCAGATTCTCAGGTTCGATAAGGTCATAAATCCTGCTACAAGGAGGTTGTGCACCGGGCACCAGATCGATTTGGCAATCGTACCATCTGTGAGGAGGTAACGTGTTGGCCTGTTCCTTTTGGAAGACGTCCTGAAAGTCTTGGTATTCCGGAGGTAGATGCATGGAGGCAGAGGTTACAGATGCTAGATTAATCTTCAGGTTTTCTGGGTAGCAGGTTTGTGTACAATCCGGGAAGGTTATTCTCTTAGCTCGCCAATCAATTCGAGGATTATGTGTCTCTAACCAAGGGATTCCAAGAATAACCTGAAACTGTGGAGCCTTGATTACGTCAAACACAACACCCTCCCGATGGCCGCCGGGACCAATAAGAGTCACCTCAGTAGTGGAATGTGTTACCGGTCCAGAGGCAATTTCAGTTCCATCGATTGTGGTGATGACATCTTTGCTGGTTTTAGGACAGAGAGGGAGATTAATCCTAGAGACCAATACACGATCCACATAGTTTCCAATAGCCCCACTATCGATGTATGCCTTTATTGCATGCAACCGCTTAGGCTGTTCTGGATCTACGAGAACCATTGGCACAATGAAATGCGAGGTCTGAGAGTTAGTTTTCAAGCTCGGCAAGCGGACCCCTACACTTGTCGGGCGGAGTCGTTTCACGAAACAGAGTCTTCATGGTTTTTATCAGCGGCTCCTACCGCCTTTCGGGGCGGTTTTGCCGGGCAATCTCGTAGAAAGTGTCCAGAATTCCCACAATAAAGACATAATTTTAACTGCCGCCTCCTTTCACGTTCCTTTTGAGTTAAGGGTCCTTTAACCCGTCCAATTTGCATAGGCTCAGAGACATCAACTCCCTTGGGATTAGCATGGGTCTTGACCAAAACCCGGGTCTCAAACCTGGACCGATCTGCTTTTCTGTTTTGAAGTCTGTGATCCAATTGGACCACTAAGTCTATATACTCTGTGCATTCTTGTGGCAGATTTACAACTTGGGCCAAGACATCTTTAAGTTCTCCGCGAAGGCCTCGATAAAACAACGTGACTCTTTTATCCTCTGGCCATCCCGTTTCCACAATTAGTCTATGAAAGGTTGCAATATAAGATAGGAGGTCCTGATTGCCCTGTCGCAGGGATAGAAGTTCGTCATCCAGAGCCTGCCCCTGAGAGTGTCGAGCAAATAACCTTTCCATGCTTGCTTGAAACCTTTGAAAATCACGGAGAAACGGGTCATCTTGAGTAACCAGTGGAACTGACCAATCGGCAGCGCAGCCGCTGAGATATGACAATACAAAGGCTACCTTGGTCTGATCATTAGGGAAGGCCCCAGGTCTGCATAGGAAGTGCAAACAACACTGATTCATGAATACGGCAAATCGTTTGGGGTCCCCAGCAAAGCGTTCGGGTGGGGCCAGCGGCATGTTTCCAGGTAGATTAATCTGCACAGGGTTACTGGAACCCACAGGAGCGGGGTTCCCTCCGTAACCGGGTAGAGGAGTTTGCCCAGCTTGACCTTGCAAAAGCTGTCTGGCCAGGTCATCAGTTCTTTCCTTTGATATTATTAATTCCCTCCTGAGGGCATTAGTCTCTTGACGAGCGGCATGTACTTCGGCCCGTAATTCCCCCAGTAATTGGGCCAACTGATCAGTCTCAGAACTTTCCATAGCGCCTGGGTGGGAATTTGTAGGAATGCTTCGCGTTCTGTTACGCTCACCTGACTCCCACGGAGGCGCTGGCCTAGTTCACGCTGCTGTGACCTCTTCTAAGGTGATGCGCAGGGTTCGGAAGACAGACTGTACCGGGCCCCCAAATCTGGCTTGTCTGGCTCGCAGAAGTATCCTTCTGTAGGTGAAAATAGGGGATTAACTGTCTGCGGGGTAATGCAATCGGCCTCACACTTTCCCCTCTCACCCTCCTTGAAACCCTTCTGTGATTTCTCGTAGCGTCTCACCTTAGGGTCTGGAAGGACGAGCTCTCCATCCTGCTTCTGATGCAGGGGCGCGTTGGTATCCAGTTACTTCACTGGATTTTCGGATTGGTGAGAACCAAACTTGCTTGGCTTCCAGGTAAGTTTTTTTTGATAAGAGGTTCCCCTTGTGTCCATGCATTAATGTACTAATGCTAGTGTCTTTTTCCCCATAGGGGCCGGGGTACGGAATGCCGGGGAACAGGCACCGACCCGAGGTGAGAGGTGAAATCTTTGTAGAAATCAGGTAAGTCTTTAATGAGCGTTTTTTGGTAATGTCTTTTCATTCGCTCATTAATGCTGATGTCTCTTTTTCCCCATAGGGTCCGGGGTCCGGAAATGCCAGGATGCGGCGCGGACCCGAAATGAAGAGGGAATGAATCAACAGGTAAGTCTTAACATGGAGATTTAGCTTTCCTTATTCCCTTCTCTCTCTCACCTTTTGTTCTGGTCTTTGTCTCCCTAGGCGCTGGGGCGTGACTGCGAATCCGGATGATCGCTGCTGAACATGGAGGCGCCCTGTAAAGGTGAGTGGAATGCGGCGCTGCAGCGATCGACGCGATGAGCTTTTAAATTAAAGTCTTCCTTTTCAGGATTGTCAGCGAGATGTCTCCGGGATGCAGATTTTAGCAGGTAAGGACTTTTCCTTCTTCTGTTCTCTTCTTCTCTTCCTTTGCAGGTGATCCAGGATGCTGGCAAGCATGGCAGAAGTCAGGATGCAGGAGCAGACACAGTGAGAGTCCAGCTGCTAGATGCAGAACAACGCGAAGCACGTGTGGCTGTTCGGGTGGGGTTTAAATAGCCTTGGAAGAAGTTCCAGGTATGTATCCTTCCTCCAATTAGGTATGTATCCTTCCCCGACCATGCCCGGATGGTAAATTAGTCCCACAGGTAAAGTAGTTCCTTTCAGGCCTCAAGGAGGCCGGGATCCTGCAGCATGGTCTGCATCAGGTAAGTGCACCCAAGTATTCCCATAATGAGCCTGGTGCCTATGGCGCCAGGACTGTTTTTTATGAGCCTGGCGCCATAGGCGCCAGGACACTGTCCGAAGGGCCCCTATATGGGGTTGCTGGGTCCTTCCTTGGGGACTGGATGTCCGCCTTCGGGGACGCCGGGCTTGAACCGGCTCCCCGGGAGCGGGCATCATGACAAGAACTCTAGGAGTAGTGTCACATACCCGCAGGCCTCCCAGTATGGAGAACCAGAACCTAACCAAATTGGCTAGAGAGGCCACCCTAAGGGACCACTCTAAGCCTGTGGAACCTCTACTGAGACCCCCACTACAAGCCCTGGTGTTAGTAAGTTGACCTCTAACCCAGGCACATTTCAGGCTAGTACAGTAGGGAAATGGGAGCCCCAACCAAGCTCCATCATTGTTCCCCCAGTTTCAGAGTCTGTGACTCCCCCTGCTTCTGAGGAAGAGGTGGATAGACCTACTGGGCCCCTACCTAGGCCTAAGAGAACTGGTAATTCTCAATGCTGGTGGAAAACCAGGAAAGAAAAGTCTAAGGACAAAAGCCTTCAGACTGTTGGACCTTCTACTGAAGACTCCAACCCAAATCCTAATATTAGGGGGGAAACTCCTAAAGTAGGTAAGGTTAGAGAGGAAAGGGGAAGGGTAAGCAGGTACATTGCCTAACCCTAACCCCTCCAACCAAGAGGCCTAAGACCCAACCTGCTCCCCCAAGAGAGTTGGTGAGGAACCTTGGAGGCCCCTCTAGATCTAAGGGAATCCTTTATAAGGACCCCTTGAAAAAGCCTAACACATGTTCAGAGGTTCTAACAACTTCTGAGGGACTGGTCAACCAGATCCCCTATAACTTTAAAAAGACTGATGTTCCTCAAAGGGTTTGTAGGTCATATAGCTTACAAAGGAAAACCTATGATTTGACCAGAGGACTGTCATGATGCCTAGCTCCAAGGAGCCAGGTCCGACCCAGCAACCCCAGAGGGAGGCATCATTTCCCCCATTGGAGTGCCAGCAGGCCCAAGCTGGGGCCCTTTGGACACAGTCCTGGCGCCTTAGGCGCCAGGCTCATGTTGGACCCCTGTCCTGGCGCCTTAGGCGCCAGGCTCATAAAGCTAGACATGTGTTCAAGTGTTTTAATGTGCACTTACCTGATGCAGACCATGCTGCTACATCCAGGCCCTCTTGAGGCCTGAATGGAACTACTTTACCTGTGGGACTACTTTCCACCCGCCGGGTGTGGTCGGGGAAGGATACATACCTGATCGGCGGAAGGATACATACCTGGAACTTCTTCCAAAGCTATTTAAACCACGCCCGATCAGCAACTCACGCTTCGCGTTGTTCTGCTCCTCGCAGCTGGACGCTCACCGTGTCAGCTCCTGCATCTGGACTTCAGCCACGCCTGTCAGCATCCTGGATCACCTGCAAAGGGAGACAAGAAGAGAATTGGAGAGGAAGAAGACCTTACCTGCTAAATCTGCATCACGGAGACATCACACCGACGATCCTGAAAAGGAAGACATCATTTTTAAAAGCATTTCGCTACGATCGCTGCAGAGCTGCATTTCACTCACCTTTCCTGGGCGCCTCCATCTTCAGCAGCGATCATCCGGATCCACAGCCTGTGAAAAAGACAAGAACAAAAGGTGAGAGAAGGAAGGGAATAGGAAAAGCTCAGTTTCCTTCTAAGTCTTACCTGTTGGGTCATTCCCATTTCATTTCGGGTCTTGCCGCTTCCAGGTATTTTCCGGACCCCGGCCCCTATGGGGAAAAAAGACAAAGACATTAGATGAGCGAATGCAAAAACATTACCTGAGCGCTCATCTAGGACTTACCCGATCTTTACTGGAACTGCACGTTTCACTTCGGGTCGGCGCCATATCTCTGGCATTCCGAACCCCGGCCCCTAAGGGGAAAAAGACATAAGCATTAGCGCTTGCTGCAATAAGACAATGAACATTATTATTAAGCTTGAACTTTTGAACTTGCAACAGAACTTTTACAGCGCCTTACCTGAATAGTCAAGCTTATTTGAACTCCCATCAAACCTCAATCCAGTGAAGTAAGTGGGTTTCAGCGCGCCCCTGCATCAGAAGCAGGATGGAGAACTCATCCTTCCAGACCCTAAGGTGAGACTTCACGGGGAATCGTGGAAGGGTATCGTGGAGGGTTGGAAGAGAGTGGGAGGCTTGAGCATTATTCTGTCAGTAGGTAATACTCCCTTTTTACGCACAGGGGAATATTCCTGCGAGTCAGAGAAGCCAGAGTGGAGGGGCCCTTGCTGTCCATCTTCAGAGTCCTGCGCTTCACCTTTGAAGAAGCATCAGCACTCGAAGCCAGACCTGCGCCTCCGTGGGAATCAGGTGAGCGTTACAGAACGCGAACCCTACCCACAATTTCCCACCCGGGCGCTATGGAGACTTCTGAGACTGACCAGCTGGCCCAGCTTTTGGGGGAATTACGGGCAGAGGTGCACTCAGCTCGCCAGGAGACTAACGCTCTCAAAAGAGAAATGATCCTATCCAAGGAAAGAACAGATGACCTGGCCAAAAGGTTACTGCAGGCCCAGGCAGGGCACACTCCTTTATCTAATTCCGGAGGTACTTCCACATCAATGGGTTTGAATAACCCGGTACAAATCAATCTACCTGGACACATGCCTTTGGCCCCGCCTGAACGTTTTGCGGGGGATCCCAAGAAATATGCCGTCTTTATGAACCAATGGCGTTTACACTTTCTATGCAGACCCGGAGCCTTCCCTAACGACCAGACCAAGGTAGCCTTTATACTATCTTACCTCAGTGGCAGTGCTGCTGATTGGTCTATTCCATTGGTAAATCAGGATGATCCCATTCTGCAGAATTTTCAGGGCTTGCAGGCCAGCATGGAAAGATTGTTCGCTCGACACTCTCAAGGACAGGCCCTTGATAACGAACTGCTATCCTTACGACAAGGTAATCAGGATCTCCTGCCCTACATTGCCACCTTTAATAGACTGGTTGTGGAAACTGGATGGCCAGAAAACAAAAGGATCACATTGTTTCATCGAGGCCTGCGCGGAGAACTTAAGGATGTTCTAGCTCAGATAGTAAATCCACCCCAGGTCTGCGCAGACTACATAGACTTGGTGGTTCAACTTGATCACAGACTTCAAAATAGAAAAGCAGATCGGTTCAAGTACGAAATCCGAGTACCGATCAAAACCCACACTAACTCCAAGAGTACCGACGTATCCGAACCTATGCAAATCGGCGGTGTTAAAGGACCATTAACACAGAAGGAACGAGAGAGAAGGCGGCAAATGCAACTTTGTCTGTATTGCGGGACTTCCGGTCACTTTCTTCGAAATTGTCCGGTTAAACCACCTAAGAAGGTGGTTGGAGCCACTGATAACGATTTATTGACACCTGATTCGGGAAACGACCTAGCCCGACAAGCGTAGGGGTCCGCTTGCCGAGCTTGAAAACAAACTCTTTGACCTCGCATTTTGTCATGCCAATGGTGCTCGTGAACCCAAAACAGCCTCAGCAGTTGCATGCTATAAAAGCATACATCGACAGTGGAGCTATTGGAAATTACATAGACCGTGAATTGGCTTCCAGGATTAAGCTCCCTCTCCGCCCGAAAGTAACCCAAGATGTCATTACTACAGTAGATGGAACCGAAATAGCCTCAGGGCCTGTAACGCATTCCACTGTTGAAATGACACTGGTGGGTCAGGATGGACATTGGGAAGCAATCGTGTTTGATGTGATCAAGGCCCCACAATTTCAAGTAATTCTTGGAATTCCTTGGTTAGAAACACATAATCCAAGAATTGACTGGCGAGCAAAGAAGATAAGTTTTCCTGATTGTGAACCAACTTGTTATCCAAGAAATCCAGCTATGAGTCTAGCCTCAGCAACTTCTACCCCTGTACAGATACCGTCAGAATACCAAGAATTCCAAGACGTTTTTCAGAAAGAACAGGCTAACACGTTACCTCCCCATCGATCTTATGATTGCCAAATCGATCTGGTACCCAATGCTCAACTACCTTGTAGTAGGATTTATGCTCTTACGGAACCTTAGAACCTGCATTTGCGTCAGTATTTAGATCAGTACCTAGCCAATGGTTTTATTCGCCCGTCCAAGTCTCCTGTCTCTTCAGCTCTGTTCTTCGTGCCGAAAAAAGAGGGCGACCTTAGAACATGTATAGACTATCGCGCCCTAAATCAAATAACGATTAAAAATCGTTATCCTCTGCCCCTGATCCCTGAGCTTATCGACCAGGTGAAAGACGCTTGTGTGTACACCAAGTTAGATGTCCGAGGAGCTTATCACCTGGTGCGTATAAAAGAAGGCGACGAATGGAAGACTGCATTCCGCACCAAATTTGGGCTCTTCGAATATCAGGTGATGCCCTTCGGTTTGTGCAATGCACCTGCCGCCTTTCAGTACTTTATGAATGATGTTCTTCGGGAACTTATCGATGTCTGTGTCATTGTTTATATTGATGACATCCTGGTGTACTCTTCTTCAGAATCCGATCACAGAAAACATGTTAGGGCAGTTCTTGAGAAATTGCGCCAGCACAGACTATTTGCAAAACTCGAAAAATGCGTTTTTCATACCACAGAAGTTGAGTTTCTCGGATTCATCCTGACACCTCAAGGAGTCCGAATGGACTCGCGAAAGGTGGATGACATCCTCAAATGGCCATCTCCTAGCACGGTGAAGGGAGTTCAGAGCATGCTCGGCTTTGCCAATTTCTATCGAAGATTCATCCCGGAATTTTCCCGAACAGTCCAACCCATCACAGCTCTCCTAAAGAAAAACAAACGCTTCGAATGGACTCTTGAGGCCGAACAAGCCTTTCAGGACCTGAAAACCAAATTCACCTCTGCACCTGTATTGAAGCACCCACACCCAGATCTCCCGTACATTGTGGAAACCGACGCATCCAGTTCGGCCATGGGAGCTGTTCTGTCGCAAAGAGACCCAAAAACTAACCAACTACACCCTGTGGCCTTTTGGTCCAGAAAATGTTCTCCTCCTGAAATCAACTACGCAATTACCGATAAAGAGTTACTGGCTATTAAATCTGCTTTCAAGGCTTGGCGTCACTACCTTCTCGGGGCAAGACACACCATCACCGTAATTACGGACCACAGGAACTTACAGTATTTAAAGACGGCCAAAGCTCAATCTTCACGACAACTCCGATGGGCTCTATTCTTTGCGGAATTTGATTTTGTAATTACCTATCGCCCTGGCTGCAAGAATGGTAAAGCAGACGCCTTATCCCGGATTGGCATGGAAGAACCTAATTCGAGTTTAGAACCTGTGCCCATCATACCTGAGCAAAGAATCTTAGGCTTAACTTCATTGCAAACTATTGAGGACATCCAAACGCAAGTAAAACAACTTCTAGACTCTTCAACCTTACTGGAATGGAGTCAAAAGGGTCCTCATTACACCGTTAAGGATGATTTACCCTACTTCCAGGAGCGGTTGTTTCTGCCAAGTAAAGAATTGCAAGAACTTGTTATTGCCCATCATCATGAATCATTAATGGAAGGACACCCTGGTATCGCTAAAACAGAGGAAAAAATCAAACGCCACTTCTGGTGGCCTTCTTGGAGAAAAGACATAAAGTCTTTTGTACTGTCTTGCGGAATTTGCGACCAAAACAAGGCTCAAAAGAAAAGGCCAGCCGGCCTACTTCAACCCTTGGATATTCCACCGGCACCATGGCACACCCTGTCAATGGACTTTATAACTGACCTGCCTCCTTGTGCTGGTTACAACACTATCCTTGTAATTGTGGACCTATTCTCCAAAATGGCCCACTTTATCCCTTTAAAAGGTTTGCCTTCAGCTTCCACCTTGGCCAAGGAATTTCTGGAGAATATAGTTCGCACACATGGTTTCCCTTCCATATTAGTCTCGGATCGTGGAAGTCAATTTATCTCCCATTTTTGGAAGAAGTGTTGCCAACTAGCACAAATAGATGTGCGGTTATCCACCAGCCACCACCCCCAGACCGACGGACAAACCGAGAGAACCAATCAGACTCTCGAGCAATATCTTCGGTGCATGTTACACCAATCTGAGTTGAATTGGAAAGACATCCTTTGGATCGCAGAATATGCATACAACAATTCAGTGCATTCTGGAACCGGACAAACCCCTTTTTATACTTTGTATGGTCACCATCCTCGGACCTCTGACCTAGATCCACCTCTGACCCTGGAAATGCCCGCAGTAAATCATCTGCATTCCACAATAACCCGAGCCTTCAAAGAAGCTGCAACTCATTTACAGCAAGCCAAGAAAAAGTATAAAGAAAACGCTGATTTGCACCGAAGTAAAACTCCTCCTTACCAAGTAGGAGACCAGGTATGGCTAGCAACTAAACATTTACCCCTCAAGGGCCCGCAAACCTTCAATCCCAGATTCATAGGACCTTATCCCATCAAGGCTATAATCAACCCAGTGGCCTTTAAACTGGATTTACCGTCCAACATGCTTATTCATCCAGTTTTTCATGCATAACTTTTGAAGCCAGTACAACCAGGAACCCAACTGTCCAAGCCTCCAGACCCAGTTCAAATTGAAGGGGAATTAGAATTCGAAGTTAAAGACATTTTAGACTCCAAGGTGGTAAAGTCGAAACTCTTCTATCTTGTTGACTGGAAGGGATATGGACCTCAGAAGAGATCGTTGGAGCCTAGTAACCATGTTCACGCACCTCGATTAATACAAAGGTTTCACCGGAGATTTCCGAACAAGCCAAAACCCCCGGAGGGAACAACCTTGGGAGGGGCCTTGAAGGGGGGTACTGTCATGATGCCTACCTCCAAGGAGCCAGGTCCGACCCAGCAACCCCAGGGGCAGGCATCATTTCCCCCATTGGAGTGCCAGCGGGCCCAAGCTGGGGCCCTTTGGACACAGTCCTGGCGCCTTAGGCGCCAGGCTCATGTTGGACCCCTGTCCTGGCGCCTTAGGCGCCAGGCTCATAAAGCTAGACATGTGTTCAAGTGTTTTAATGTGCACTTACCTGATGCAGACCATGCTGCTACATCCAGGCCCTCTTGAGGCCTGAATGGAACTACTTTACCTGTGGGACTACTTTCCACCCGGGTGTGGTCGGGGAAGGATACATACCTGATCGGCGGAAGGATACATACCTGGAACTTCTTCCAAAGCTATTTAAACCACGCCCGATCAGCAACTCACGCTTCGCGTTGTTCTGCTCCTCGCAGCTGGACGCTCACCGTGTCAGCTCCTGCATCTGGACTTCAGCCACGCCTGTCAGCATCCTGGGTCACCTGCAAAGGGAGACAAGAAGAGAATTGGAGAGGAAGAAGACCTTACCTGCTAAATCTGCATCACGGAGACATCACACTGACGATCCTGAAAAGGAAGACATCATTTTTAAAAGCATTTCGCTACGATCGCTGCAGCGCTGCATTTCACTCACCTTTCCTGGGCGCCTCCATCTTCAGCAGCGATCATCCGGATCCATAGCCACTTCCCAGAGCCTAGAGAGAAAAAGACAAGAACAAAAGGTGAGAGAAGGAAGGGAATAGGAAAAGCTCAGTTTCCTTCTAAGTCTTACCTTTTGGGTCATTCCCATTTCATTTCGAGTCTTGCCGCTTCCAGGTATTTTCCGGACTCCGGCCCCTGGGGACTTGGGGAAAAAAGACAAAGACATTAGATGAGCGAATGCAAAAACATTACCTGAGCGCTCATCTAGGACTTACCCGATCTTTACTGCAACTGCACGTTTCACTTCGGGTCGGCGCCATATCTCTGGCATTCCGAACCCCGGCCCCTAAGGGGAAAAAGACATAAGCATTAGCGCTTGCTGCAATAAGACAATGAACATTATTATTAAGCTTGAACTTTTGAACTTGCAGCAGAACTTTTACAGCGCCTTACCTGAATAGTCAAGCTTATTTGAACTCCCATCAAACCTCAATCCAGTGAAGTAAGTGGGTTTCAGCGCGCCCCTGCATCAGAAGCAGGATGGAGAACTCATCCTTCCAGACCCTAAGGTGAGACTTCACGGGGAATCGTGGAAGGGTATCGTGGAGGGTTGGAAGAGAGTGGGAGGCTTGAGCATTATTCTGTCAGTAGGTAATACTCCCTTGTTACGCACAGGGGAATATTCCTGCGAGTCAGAGAAGCCAGAGTGGAGGGGCCCTTCCTGTCCATCTTCAGAGTCCTGCGCTTCACCTTTGAAGAAGCATCAGCACTCGAAGCCAGACCTGTGCCTCCGTGGGAATCAGGTGAGCGTTACAAGGACATAGGTCAAGGTGTCACCAACAAAATGCTGATGGAGTCTCTAGGATGTATGTCATCGACTAGAGGTATGAGGTTCATCCAGGAGTGGATTAAATCCTCCTGTCCCTTAGTCTGGGGGGGCGAGTGTTAGGGAGAATTCTCTGTTTAGGCTGAATTTCCTAACCTAGTGAGTCCCCCAGCAGCTTTGCTGGATTTTTGGGGTTTATTTTTTTCTCATGCCAAGAGTGAGACTCTTTTACCCTCACTCTTGGACATGATTTGAGTGTGTTTCTTTGATTCTAGATGTGTTTAATGGGCTATGGGGTCTTTTACTCCATAGGGCTTCATGTGTTTTTGTGATGTGTGTTACACAGCACCCTCAGTGCAGTAACACAGGGGTGTCATAGTGAGTCCCCAGTATAGACTCCATACCCTGGGACTGACTACTGTCTCCCAGGGTCTGTAAAGTCACCATTGACTTTACTAGTCTTAAATTCTGAACAGACCCAGTACAAACCATCATATTGTGGACGTACTGGCTGGGGCAATTCGATTGCCCCTGGGTCTGTTAGTCGAGGGGGCACGTCTCCGTCCCCCCTGATCGAGTTTTGGCTGGTGGCAGTGGATACTACTTTTTATATTCAACTGCAAATATTTCTCTATGGGATTTTCCCATTGTTCGAGGCTACTATCTTTATTTATTTAATTACGATAGCCTTGAACATACCGCCGGTTTATTTAATTAATATTAATTCTCCGGTTGGTGTTTTTTGCCAAAACTCGGTTCTAAAATGGCGTTTGTGTTCTCTTCTGTGACTCGAACCCAAGTTGAGCCCTTTGTTCCACTTTTTGTTTGGCGGGCTTCTTCACAGAAACCCTCCAAAGTGGTGCCACTCTGTCTGGGGTACTTAGGAGGGGTGGAGGGGGATTTAGGCACCCTGGACTGAGTTGCCTAGGGAACTCAAGTCGCACTCCGTCCTGATTGGCCCAAGTGGTGAGCCGGCCGGCGCACCACTTAGCATGTTTGAGTGACAGCTAGGTTGAGTGAATGGGGGTTTTTCTGCATAAAAGCAGGGCTTTGGGGACTGGAACTTCAGAAGTCGCCACAGGACCTAAGAATCTGATGAGGGAGAAGCTGAGCTGATCTGCCACGACGACACCACCGGTGGAGCCCTGCTGGACCGTCTCACCACTTTTCCCAACGACAGAGGAGATCTCCCGCCAGAGAGTCTTCTTCCTTTGACTGGTGGGGATAACCAGTTTCACCGTCTTTTCGCCTTCCCGACGTATCTCGTGCCCGCCTTGCCTGTGCCAAGCACCCCGGCAACCGGGACACCACGTTTTACTACAACCGCGAATTGAAGGGTAATACCTTTAACCGGAAAACTCCGCGGCTGGTTTCTTCCCTGGCAGTGCAACAACCTTCATCTTTCCTCCAAGTCGAAATCTTCTCTTCCCCTGGACAACGACAAAACCTGCAGCCGCTGCCAGGAACAACTGCCACCGCTGGAGGATCCTTCCCACATAAGGTACCATGTCCCGCCCGGCTTCCCTTGCCACCGACTGTACGGGGTAGATTTAGCCCCCGGCTTTCGAACCTGGGTTAGCCTGGGACACCCTGGCTAAACTTTTCTGAGCCTCTCTAAACTCTTTTCGAGCTCTCTCCAAGACTTTCTAAGCCTAGTGTAACTGTGTGATCTTGGGCGCTTTTGTGCTCTGCTCTCTGTAAGAGTGGGCCCAGCCTATGTACTTTGGCTCCCAAGTGACCTTTGCTCTTCTGCCTTGCTAATAGTGTTCCTAAAGCTTAGAGTGGTGTACCTTCCCATATTCTGTCTTTTTCCCTCCCTTCTTCATGAACTTGTTGGAGTGCCATCTATAGTTAAGCACTCACCTCTGTATGAAAATAAGTGGTGTTAACTAATACTTATCTGATAAGGAATAAGGGTTGTATATATTATAATAGTAACTGTGTTTAGAGTGTTTTACCATAAGAGTGCTGGAGTGTTTCAAACAGTGTGTTTTTAAATAAATAATTATATACTTTGATACCAAAGCTCTGGTCAGTGTTTGCTTGTATTATTTTGTCTAAGTGCCTATTGTGTATACTTTGCATACTGCCTAACTCTTCTTCAGGGAAGTCTGACTGCTTAGCCACAGCTACCAGGTAAATCTGGGTGGTACAGACTGCTACCAAGTGGGTTTACTGCTAACACCTGTAGTCCTAAATCTTTTACAGTGTTCCCAAAGGGAACTGCACAGGTTTCTGCCTAATACTGGTGTACAGCAGTGGGATTTGTATTGAGTATACATTTTAGAGTGCTTTAGGATACTTTAGTACAACTAACCACAAAGCTTAGCACTAAAAAAGTAATCTTTCTAACATGTCAACTATGGAAAATTATAGTCAAGAGTCCCTTGCTACAAAAACTGCTGATTGTTTAAGAGTTCTATGTAAGCATAAGAATCTCCTGACTAAAGGCAAGAAAATGGAATTGATAAAGGTTTTTAGCTAACCAAAGTCTGGATGATGGTTCAGAGGAACCTACCATGCCGGAAACCGTAGATAACAGTATAGAGATTGATGTTGATCAAAATGTTGATAATCTTGAGGAAGAGTCAGAAGAGGAGGGTGAGGCTGCTGTGACTGTCCCCCCTAGGCCTCTGTCTGCTCTGCCAGCTGTACCTACTAGACCTTTGCCAGGTTCTACACTTAGTCCTCAATATCTTGAGCTAGAAAAAATGAAACTTGAACTAGAGTTCAAGAGACTGAATACTCAGGCTGAACAAAGACACCAGGAACTGAATCAAGAACTACGGCTAAGGGAAATGGAGTTCAAGCATGAGCTAGAAATGAAGAAATTGTCTGTTGAAAATGCTTCTCTCTCTGGCTCCTCTAGAAGTTCCAGTCCTAAAAGACCCCGGATGCCTAAAGAATTGGTTGGTATGTATGAGCCTAAGTTGGATGTGTTGGATTGGTTGTCTCTGTTTGAATATAATCATGGGCTCCAGAACATCACAGGAAATGACTTACTCATCTGGTTGTTCTCTAGGCTTCCCCCTGTTGCAACTGATGTGGTAATGGAGTTGGGGGAGGAGGATAGGAAAGAGTATGAATGTGTGAAACTAGCTCTGATAGCTAGATTTGGGAAGACCCCTTCCCAGTATCTTAAGAGGTTTAGAACCCTCAAAAAGCATGATGGTACCCTTTGGGCTACCTGGGCGAGTGAGTGTTTGAAAATCTTAGAGGGATGGATTAAGGGTTACAAGGTGAACACTTATGAAGGTATGAAAAATCTTTTTATGTTGGAGTCAATTTATGATGCTTGCTCTTCTGAGCTCAGACAGCACTTGGCTGATTCAAAGGAATTAGATTCCAGAAAACTAGCTATGGCTGCTGACTTGTGGGTTGCCAACAGGGCCACTTACAAGGATTCAGGGGTCACTCAGAAAAAGGATGAGGGAAAGCAGCCACCTAAAGTGAATCCAGAGAATTCTAATACCTCCCATACCAAAGAGGGCCACAAACAACAAAATAACCAGGGTAAGCCCCAGGGTAAACCGAATCAGGCTAGTGTACCTTCTGGTCAACAACCAGAAGGAGGTCAGAACAAGCCACCCTTTCAGAGAGCATTTGGACAATGCTATATCTGTAAGGCTACTGACCATATCAAAGGGGATCCCAGATGCAGGGGTAAACCTGCAGGGATCATCACAGTCTCCTTAGCCTTCACGCCTGAGGATGAAGTACAGATGGCCAGTGCCCACTTTGAACTCTTTGCTGAAGAACCCTTGGGTCTTCAAGCAACTGTAAACTTAGAGCCTATGGGTCTGGTTAGTCCCCAGAATATGGTTGTGTATAACTCCCTACCTGTTAACTCTAAAGTTTATTACATGGACAGTGTTCTTGTCAATGGCCAGGATACTCTTGCCAGGAGAGACACTGGGGCCAGCAGAACAGTAGTGGATGAAAGCTTCTTTCAACCTGAGGATGTGGCAAAAGCACCCAAAGGTCCCACTAAGATGTCTGGAGGCCCTGTCCAAATGGTTCCTATTCTACCAGCCCTCATTCAGTGTAACAACATGACAGTAAGGATCCCTGTCAGTGTGCAGACTGAGGTACCTGGGAAAGTCCTGTTGGGGAATGACCTGAGAACTCTAGGAGTAGTGTCACATACCCCCAGGCCTCCCAGTATGGAGAACCAGAACCTAAACAAATTGGCTAGAGAGGCCACCCTAAGGGACCACTCTAAGCCTGTGGGAACCTCTACTGAGACCCCCACTACAAGCCCTGGTGTTAGTAAGTTGACCTCTAACCCAGGCACATTTCAGACTAGTACAGTAGGGAAATGGGAGCCCCAACCAAGCTCCATTATTGTTCCCCCAGTTTCCGAGTCTGTGACTCCCCCTGCTTCTGAGGAAGAGGTGGATAGACCTACTGGGCCCCTACCTAGGCCTAAGAGAACTGGTAATTCTCAATGCTGGTGGAAAACCAGGAAAGAAAAGTCTAAGGACAAAAGCCTTCAGACTGTTGGACCTTCTACTGAAGACTCCAACCCAAATCCTAATATTAGGGGGGAAACTCCTAAAGTAGGTAAGGTTAGATCTAAGAGGAAGGGGAAGCAGGTACATTGCCTAACCCTAACCCCTCCAACCAAGAGGCCTAAGACCCAACCTGCTCCCCCAAGAGAGGTGGTGAGGAACCTTGGAGGCCCCTCTAGATCTAAGGGAATCCTTTATAAGGACCCCTTGAAAAAGCCTAACACATGTTCAGAAGTTGTAACAACTTCTGAGGGACTGGTCAACCAGATCCCCTATAACTTTAAAAAGACTTATGTTCCTGAAAGGGTTTATAGGTCATATAGCTTACAAAGGAAAACCTTTGATTTGACCATAGGACATAGGTCAAGGTGTCACCATCAAAATGCTGAGGGACTCTCTAGGATGTATATCATCGACTAGAGGTATGAGGTTCATCCAGGAGTGGATTAAATCCTCCTGTCCCTTAGTCTGGGGGGGGGGCGAGTGTTAGGGAGAATTCTCTGTTTAGGCTGAATTTCCTAACCTAGTGAGTCCCCCAGCAGATTTGCTGGATTTTTGGGGTTTATTTTTTTCTCCTGCCAAGAGTGAGACTCTTTTACCCTCACTCTTGGACATGATTTGAGTGTGTTTCTTTGATTCTAGCTGTGTTTAATGGGCTATGGGGTCTTTTACTCCATAGGGCTTCATATGTTTTTGTGATGTGTGCTACACAGCACACTCAGTGCAGTAACACAGGGGTGTCATAGTGACTCCCCAGTATAGACTCCATACCCTGGGACTGACTACTGTCTCCCAGGGCATGTAAAGTCACCATTGACTTTACTAGTCTTAAATTCTGAACAGAACCAGTACACACCATCATATTGTGGATGTACTGGCTGGGGAAATTCGATTGGCCCGGGGTCTGTTAGTCGAGGGGGCATGTCTCCGTCCCCCCTGATCGAGTTTTGGCTGGTGGTAGTGGATACTACTTTTTATATTCAACCGCAAATATTTCTCTATGGGATTTTCCCATTGTTCGAAGCTGCTATCTTTATTTATTTAATTACGATAGCCTCGAACATAGCGCCGGTTTATTTAATTAATATTAATTCTCCCGTTGGTGTTTTTTGTCAAAACTCGGTTCTAAAATGGCGTTTGTGTTCTCTTCTGTGACTCCAACCCAAGTCGAGCCCTTTGTTCCACTTTTTGGCGGGCTTCTCCACAGAAGCCCTCCAAAGTGGTGCCACTCTGTCTGGGGTACTTAGGAGGGGTGGAGGGGGATTTAGGCACCCTGGACTGAGTTGCCTAGGCAACTCAAGTCGCACTCCGTCCTGATTGGCCCAAGTGGTGAGCCGGCCGGCTCACCACTTAGCATGTTTGAGTGACAGCTAGGCTGAGTGAAAGGGGGTTTTTCTGCATAAAAGCAGGGCTTTGGGGACTGGAACTTCAGAAGTCGCCACAGGACCTAAGAATCTGACGAGGGAGAAGCTGAGCCGACCTGCCACGACGACACCACCGGTGGAGCCCTGCTGGACCGTCTCACCACTTTTCCCAACGACAGAGGAGATCTCCCGCCAGAGAGTCTTCTTCCTTTGACTGGTGGGGATAACCAGTTTCACCGTCTTTTCGCCTTCCTGACGTATCTCGTGGCCGTCTTGCCTGTTCCAAGGACCCCGGCAACCGGGACACCACGTTTTACTACGACCGCGAATTAAAGGGTAATACCTTTAACCGGAAAACTCTGCGGCTGCTTTCTTCCCTGGCAGTGCAACGACCTTCATCTTTCCTCCAACTCAAGATCTTCTCTTCCCCTGGACAACGACGAAGCTTGCACCCGCTGCCAGGAACAACTGCCACCGCTGGAGGATCCTTCCCACATAAGGTAAAGTGTCCCGCCCGGCTTCCCTTGCCACCGACTGTACGGGGTAGATTTAGCCCCCGGCTTTCGAACCTGGGTTAGCCTGGGACACCCTGGCTAAACGTTTCTGAGCCTCTCTAAACTCTTTTCGAACTCTCTGCAAGACTTTCTAAGCCTAGTGTAACTGTGTGATCTTGGGCGCATTTGTGCTCTGCTCTCTCTAAGAGTGGGCCCAGCCTATGTACTTTGGCTCACAAGTGACTTTTGCTCTTCTGCCTTGCTAATAGTGTTACTAAAGCTTAGAGTGGTGTACCTTCCCATATTCTGTCTTTTTCCCTCCCTTCTTCATGAACTTGTTGGAGTGCCATCTATAGTTAAGCACTCACCTCTGTATGAAAATAAGTGGTGTTAACTAAGACTTATCTGATAAGGAATAAGGGTTGTATATATTATAATAGTAACTGTGTTTAGAGTGTTTACCATAAGAGTACTGGAGTGTTTCAAACAGTGTGTTTTTAAATAAATAATTATATACTTTGATACCAAAGCTCTGGTCAGTGTTTGCTTGTATTATTGTGTCTAAGTGCCTATTGTGTATACTTTGCATACTGCCTAACTCTTCTTGAGGGAAGTCTGATTGCTCAGCCACAGCTACCAGGTAAATCTGGGTGGTACAGACTGCTACCAAGTGGGTTTACTGCTAACACCTGTAGTCCTAAATCTTTTGCAGTGTTCCCAAAGGGAACTGCACAGGTTTCTGCCTAACACTGGTGTACAGCAGTAGGATTTCTATTGAGTATACATTTTAGAGTGCTTTAGGATACTTTAGTACAACTAACCACAAAGCTTAGCACTAAAAAAGTCATCTTTCTAACATGTCAACTATGGAAAATTATAGTCAAGAGTCCCTTGCTACAAAAACTGCTGATTGTTTAAGAGTTCTCTATAAGCATAAGAATCTCCTGACTAAAGGCAAGAAAATGGAATTGATAGAAAGGTTTTTAGCTAACCAAAGTCTGGATGATGGTTCAGAGGAGCCTACCATGCCAGAAACTGTAGATAACAGTATAGAGATTGATGTTGATCAAAAATGTTGATAATCTTGAGGAAGAGTCAGAAGAGGAGGGTGAGGCTGCTGTGACTGTCCGCCCTAGGCCTCTGTCTACTCTGGCAGCTGTACCTACTGGACCTTTGCCAGGTCCCACACTTAGTCCTCAATATCTTGAACTAGAAAAAATTAAACTTGAACTAGAGTTAAAGAGACTGAATACTCAGGCTGAACAAAGACACCAGGAACTGAATCAAGAACTACGGCTAAGGGAAATGGAGCTCAAGCATGAGCTAGAAATGAAGAAATGTCATGATGCCTACCCCCGGAGCACCAGGCCAGGCCCAGCACCCCCGGGAGCAGGCATCATGCCCCCGGGTAAAAGCCCAGCGGCCCCTTATAGGGTCTCTTTGGACTCTGTCCTGGCGCCTTTGGCGCCAGGCTCATGTTGGACATCAGTCCTGGCGCCATAGGCGCCAGGCTC
This sequence comes from Ambystoma mexicanum, assembly GCF_040938575.1. Classification (NCBI taxonomy): domain Eukaryota; kingdom Metazoa; phylum Chordata; class Amphibia; order Caudata; family Ambystomatidae; genus Ambystoma; species Ambystoma mexicanum. The sequence continues at coordinate 858,556,467 of NC_090930.1, read as the reverse complement.
ATAAAGGAAAGTGTTTGGTGCACTTACCTGATGCAGCCCATGCTGCATACTCACCTGATGCAGACCATGCTGCATGAAGACCCAAGCCAAATGAGGCTTAGGAGGGACTATTTTTCTGAAGGGACTATTTTGTTACTTGGGTGGGGCTATGGAAGAATACTTACCTGGGACTTCTTCCAAGGCTATTTAAGCCACGCCCGGACAGCCACACGTGCTTTGCGTTGTTCTGCATCCCAGCAGCTGAACGCTCACTGTGTCTGCTCATGCTCCTGGACTCCAGCCACGCCCGCCTAGAACCTGGAACACCTGTAAGGAAAGAAGAGAAGAGAAAGGTGAAAACCAAGAACTTATTCAAACTTCTTACCTGCATCCGGAATCTTCACGCCAGCATTCTTGAAGAGAGACTTCCATTTAAAAGCATTGCGTTGCTCGCTGCAGCGCCGCGCTTCACTCACCTGTCCTCGAGACATCTCCCGGCTCCATCGCGGCTGTCAGCAACGGTCGCCACATCTCTGCACCTAGGGGAGAGAAGAAGAGACAAAAGGTGAGCAGAGGGAACACAGGAGGAAAGCCGAATTTTCAGCCATAATACTTACCGGCTTTTCGTGGTGAACCATTCCACATTTCGGGTCGGCGCCGCTTCCTTGGCAGGCACCGCACCCCGGCCCCTATGGGGAAAGGACAAAAGACATTACTAGGGAATTATAAAGACATTGAGAGGGGTCGCCCTCATCACTAACTCACCTGATTTTCCCGTCGGCAATTTAACCCCTCAACGCATCGCCTTCGCTCTGCACCTGAAATGAAGGACAGATCACAGGTTAGGAAGACAACATTAAAAGAGGCTCACACTTGAACTTTTGAATCTTCATACTTACGGCGTATCGCTCCGAAAAGTCAAGTGGATTTTGCCAGCGCCATTCTGAAAACCAGTGAAGTAACTGGACGAACGCGCGCCCCTGCACCAGAAGCAGGATGGAGAGTTCATCCTTCCAAACCATAAGTTGAGCTTAAACCGGGGGTTTTGGAGGAAGTCAGAGAAGAACGAAGGGGGGAAAAGGGGAAGCAAGCACACTATTCTGCAGACAGTTAATTCCCCTTTCTCATCTGCAGAAGGATATTCCTACGGGCCAGACAAGCAAGATTTGGGGGTCCTGTTCAATCGGTGGTCCGAGTTCTGCGCTTCACGCTTGAAGAGGCCACAGCAACCCAGACTAGACCAACGCCTCCGTGGGAGCCAGAACGCGACGCCTTCCTACAAATTCCCACCCAGGCGCTATGGAAACTTCTGAGACTGACCAGTTGGCCCATCTACTGGGGGAATTACGGGCCGAAGTACACGCCGCTCGTCAAGAGACTAATGCTCTCAGGAGGGAAGTGATTGTAACAAAGGAAAGAGCTGATGACCTGGCTAGACAGCTTTTGCAAGGTCAAGCTGGACAATCTCCTTTACCCGGTTCTGGGGGGAACCCCGCTCCTGTGCTTTCCAGTAACCCGGTGCAGATTAATCTACCTGGAAACATGCCGCTGGCCCCACCCAAACGCTTTGCTGGGGACCCCAAACGATTCGCCATATTCATGAATCAGTGTTGTTTGCATTTCCTATGCACACCTGGGGCCTTCCCTAATGATCAGACCAAGGTAGCCTTTGTATTGTCATATCTCAGCGGCAGTGCTGCCGATTGGTCAGTTCCACTGGTAACTCAAGATGACTCGATTCTTCGTGATTTTCAAGGATTTCAAGCAAGCATGGAAAGGTTATTTGCTCGTCACTCCCAGGGGCAGGCTCTGGATGACGAACTTCTATCTCTGCGACAGGGCAATCAAGACCTCCTATCCTACATTGCAACCTTTAATAGACTAATTGTGGAAACTGGGTGGCCAGAGGATAAAAGAATCACGTTATTTTATCGAGGTCTACGTGGAGAACTTAAAGATGTCCTGGCCCAAGTTGTAAATCCGCCCCAAGAATGTTCAGAATATATAGACTTAGTGGTCCAATTGGATCACAGACTGCAAAACAGAAAAGCAGATCGGTCCAAGGTTGAGACCCGGGTGTTGGTCAAGACCCACGCTAACCTCAAGGGGGCTGAAGCCTCTGAGCCAATGCAAATCGGAGGGGTTAAAGGACCTCTAACTCAAAAGGAACGTGAAAGAAGACGGCAGATGCACTTATGTCTTTATTGTGGGTCCTCTGGACACTTTCTACGAGATTGCCCGGCAAAGCCGCCCAAGAAGGTGGTAGGAGCCGCTGATAAAATCCATAAAAACTCTGTATCGGGAAACGACCATGCCAGACAAGCGTAGGGGTCCGCTTGCCGAGCTTGAAAACGAACTCTCAGACCTCGCATTTCCTTGTGCCAATGGTCCTCGTAGATCCGGAACAGCCTAAGCGGTTGCATGCAATAAAGGCATACATCGATAGTGGGGCTATAGGAAACTATGTGGATCGTGAATTGGTCTCCAGGATTAACCTCCCTCTGCGTCCTAAAACCAGCAAAGATGTCATCACCACAGTTGATGGAACCGAAATTGCCTCTAGACCGGTAACACATTCCACAGCTGAGGTGACACTTGTAGGTCCGGACGGCCATCGGGAGGCAGTTGTGTTTGATGTAATCAAGGCTCCACAGTTTCAGGTTATTCTCGGAATCCCTTGGTTAGAGACACATAATCCTCGAATTGATTGGCGAGCGAAGAGAATAACCTTCCTGGAGTGTGCACAAACCTGCTACCCAGAAAATCTGAAGATCAGTCTAGCATCAGTAACCTCAGTCTCCATGCAACTACCTCCAGAATACCAAGACTTTCAGGACGTCTTCCAAAAGGAACAGGCCAACACGTTACCTCCTCACAGATCGTACGATTGCCAAATCGATCTGGTGCCCGGTGCACAACCCCTTGTAGCAGGATTTATGCCCTTACTGAACCGGAGAATCTGCATTTGAGACAATATTTAGATCAATACTTAGCCAATGGTTTCATTCGCCCGTCAAAGTCTCCGGCATCCTCGGCTTTGTTCTTCGTGCCAAAAAAAGAAGGCGACCTTAGAACTTGTATCGATTACCGCGCATTGAACCAGATAACTGTTAAAAATCGTTACCCTCTGCCTTTGATCCCTGAACTCCTTGACCAGGTGAAGGACGCTTGCGTGTACACCAAGTTAGATCTCCGGGGGGCTTATCATCTGGTACGAGTAAAAGAAGGCGACGAATGGAAAACGGCCTTCCGTACAAAATATGGCCTATTCGAATACCAGGTGATGCCTTTCGGGTTGTGCAACGCGCCTGCTGCCTTCCAATTCTTCATGAACGATGTCCTTCGGGAACTCATCGATGTCTGTGTTGTCGTGTATATCGATGACATTCTGGTGTACTCCTCTTCGGAATCAGATCACAGAAAACATGTCAGGGCTGTCCTAGAGAAATTGCGCCAGCACAAACTGTTTGCAAAGCTGGAAAAATGCATTTTCCATACCACCGAGGTTGAGTTTCGTGGATTCATCCTGACACCTAAAGGGGTCCGAATGGACTCACGGAAAGTGGATGCCATCCTCAAATGGCCATCACCTAGTTCGGTGAAAGGTGTCCAAAGCATGCTTGGTTTTGCCAATTTTTATCGCAGGTTTATCCCGGAATTTTCACAGGTGGTGCAACCCATCACTGCACTCTTGCGGAAAAATAAACGTTTTAAATGGACCGAGGAGGCTGAACAGGCCTTTCAGGAATTGAAAGCTAAATTTACGTCCGCACCTATTCTGAAACACCCGCGTCCCGATCTCCCATATATAGTCGAAACCGACGCATCCAGCTTAGCCATGGGAGCTGTCCTGTCTCAGAGAGACCCCGAAACCAACCAACTGCACCCCGTAGCATTTTGGTCCAGAAAGTTTTCGCCGCCGGAGATAAATTATGCAATCACCGATAAGGAATTATTAGCCATTAAGTCCGCCTTTAAGGCTTGGCGGCATTATCTTCTTGGCGCCAGGCATACCATCACCGTGATCACTGATCACCAAAATTTACAATATTTAAAAACTGCCAAGGCTCAGTCTTCACGACAGCTCCGATGGGCTTTGTTCTTTGCTGAGTTCGATTTTGTAATCACTTAGCGTCCCGGCTGTAAGAATGGCAAAGCAGACGCGCTATCTCGAATTGGAATGGGAGAAATGGACACAAACTCAGAACCCGTGCCGATAATTCCCGAACAAAGAATTTTGGGGATAACCACTTTACAAACCCTTGAAGACATTCAAGCACGGGTGAAACAATCCCTGGACTCTTCAGCCTTGCAGGATTGGATCAAAAGGGGGTCTTACTTTTCAGTCAACAATGGCTTACCTTACTTCCAAGGACGCTTATTTTTGCCAGAAAAGGAATTGCAAGAACTGGTTATTCCCCGTCATCATGATACTCTGATGGAAGGACATCCTGGCATTGCCAAAACAGAGGAAAAAATTAAACGACAATTCTGGTGGCCTTCCTGGCGAAAGGATATTAAATCTTTTGTGATGTCCTGTGGAGTTTGCGCCCAAAACAAAGGTAAAAAAACAAGACCCGCCGGTCTTCTTCAACCCTTAGACATTCCACCAGCACCTTGGCACACCTTGTCACTAGATTTTATCACGGACCTGCCCTCTTGTAATGGATACAATACTATTCTGGTTGTGGTAGATTCATTTTCCAAGATGGCCCATTTTATTCCGTTGAAAGGATTACCTTCAGCTTTTGTTCTTGCCAAGGAATTCCTCGAAAATATCATCCGTTTGCATGGATTCCCGTCCATACTAATCTCCGATCGGGGAAGCCAGTTTATTTCTCATTTTTGGAAAAAGTGTTGTCAACTGGCACAAATCGACGTAAGACTCTCAACCAGCCATCACCCACAGACCGATGGTCAGACTGAGAGAACGAACCAGACCCTTGAACAATATCTACGATGTATGTTGCACCAATCGGAGGGTAATTGGAAGGATATTTTATGGGTGGCTGAATATGCATACAATAACTCGATACACTCTGGAACTGGTCAGAGCCCCTTTTATACCCTATATGGACATCACCCTCGTACTTCAGACTTGGACTCACCTTTGAGCCTTGAAATGCCCGCAGTGGACCATTTGCATTCTACGATTACTCAAGCCTTCAAGGATGCAGCTGCACACTTACAACATGCGAAAGGGAAATACAAAAAGAATGCGGATCTGCATCGAAGAGAGGCGCCTCCATACCAAATAGGGGATCAAGTATGGTTGGCTACCAAACACTTATCGCTCAAGGGACCTCGGACTTTTAATCCAAGGTATTTAGGCCCTTACTCGATCAAAGCTATAATCAACCCAGTGGCAGTCAAGCTAGATCTACCAGCTAACATGCGGATTCACCCCGTTTTTCATGTGTCACTTTTGAAACCAGTGCAACCAGGAACCAGATTAATAAAGCCACCAGAACCAATCCAGATAGCTGGGGAGCCCGAATTCGAGGTGAAGAACATTTTGGATTCTAAGATCTCAAAATCAAAACTTTTCTATCTAATTGATTGGAAGGGGTACGGGCCTCAGGAAAGGTCTTGGGAACCCAGCGATCACATACATGCACCTCGGCTAGTTAAAAGGTTCCATCGGAATTTCCCAAACAAACCGAAACCTCCAGAGGTACGACCTTGGAGCACCAGGCCAGGCCCAGCACCCCCGGGAGCAGGCATCATGCCCCCGGGTAAAAGCCCAGCGGCCCCTTATAGGGGCTCTTTGGACTCTGTCCTGGCACCTTTGGCGCCAGGCTCATAAAGGAAAGTGTTTGGTGCACTTACCTGATGCAGACCATGCTGCATACTCACCTGATGCAGACCATGCTGCATGAAGACCCAAGCCAAATGAGGCTTAGGAGGGACTATTTTTCTGAAGGGACTATTTTGTTACTTGGGTGGGGCTGTGGAAGAATACTAACCTGGGACTTCTTCCAAGGCTATTTAAGCCACGCCCGGACAGCCACACGTGCTTCGCGTTGTTCTGCATCCCAGCAGCTGAACGCTCACCATGTCTGCTCCTGCTCCTGGACTCCAGCCACGCCCGCCTCGAACCTGGAACACCTGTAAGGAAAGAAGAGAAGAGAAAGGTGAAAACCAAGAACTTATTCAAACTTCTTACCTGCATCCGGAATCTTCACGCCAGCATTCTTGAAGGGAGACTTCCATTTAAAAGCATTGCGTTGCTCGCTGCAGCGCCGCGCTTCACTCACCTGTCCTCGAGACATCTCCCGGCTCCATCGCGGCTGTCAGCACCGGTCGCCACATCTCTGCACCTATGGGAGAGAAGAAGAGACAAAAGGTGAGCAGAGGGAACACAGAAGGAAAGCCGAATTTTCAGCCATAATACTTACCGGCTTTTCGTGGTGAACCATTCCACATTTCGGGTCGGCGCCGCTTCCTTGGCAGGTACCGCACCCCGGCCCCTATGTGGAAAGGACAAAAGACATTACTGGGGAATTAAAAAGACATTGAGAGGGGTCGCCCTCATCACTAACTCACCGGATTTTACCGTCGGCAATTTAACCCCTCAACGCATCTCCTTCGTTCTGCACCTGAAATAAAGGACAGATCACAGGTTAGGAAGACAACATTAAAAGAGGCTCACACTTGAACTTTTGAATCTTCATACTTACGGCGTATCGCTCCGAAAACTCAAGTAGATTTTGCCAGCGCCATTCTGAAAACCAGTGAAGTAACTGGACGAACGCGCGCCCCTGCACCAGAAGCAGGATGGAGAGTTCATCCTTCCAAACCATAAGGTGAGCTTAAACGGGGGGTTTTGGAGGAAGTCAGAGAAGAACAAAGGGGGGAAAAGGGGAAGCAAGCACACTATTTGCAGACAGTTAATTCCCCTTTCTCATCTGCAGAAGGATATTCCTACAGGCCAGACAAGCAAGATTTGGGGGTCCTGTTCAATCGGTGGTCCGAGTTCTGCGCTTCACGCTTGAAGAGGCCACAGCAACCCAGACTAGACCAGCGCCTACGTGGGAGCCAGGTGAGCGTTACAAGAAATTGTCTGTTGAAAATGCTTCTCTCTCTGGCTCCTCTAGAAGTTCCAGTCCTAAAAGACCCCGGATGCCTAAAGAATTGGTTGGTATGTATGAGCCTAAGTTGGATGTGTTGGATTGGTTGTCTCTGTTTGAATATAATCATGGGCTCCAGAACATCACAGGAAATGACTTACTCAACTGGTTGTTCTCTAGGCTTCCCCCTGTTGCAACTGATGTGGTAATGGAGTTGGGGGAGGAGGATAGGAAAGAGTATGAATGTGTGAAACTAACTCTGATAGCTAGATTTGGGAAGACCCCTTCCCAGTATCTTAAGAGGTTTAGAACCCTCAAAAAGCATGATGGTACCCCTTGGGCTACCTGGGTGAGTGAGTGTTTGAAAATCTTAGAGGGATGGATTAAGGGTTACAAGGTGAACACTTATTAAGGTATGAAAAATCTTTTTATGTTGGAGTCAATTTATGATGCTTGCTCTCCTGAGCTCAGACAGCACTTGGCTGATTCAAAGGAATTAGATTCCAGAAAACTAGCTAAGGCCGCTGACCTGTGGGTTGCCAACAGGGCCACTTACAAGGATTCGGGGGTCACTCAGAAAAAGGATGAGGGAAAGCAGCCACCTAAAGTGAATCCAGAGAATTCTAATACCTCCCATACCAAAGAGGGCCACAAACAACAAAATAACCAGGGTAAGCCCCAGGGTAAACCGAATCAGGCTAGTGTACCTTCTGGTCAACAACCAGAAGGAGGTCAGAACAAGCCACCCTTTCAGAGAGCATTTGGACAATGCTATATCTGTAAGGCTACTGACCATATCAAAGGGGATCCCAGATACAAGGGTAAACCTGCAGGGATCAGCACAGTCTCCTTAGCCTTCACTCCTGAGGATGAAGTACAGATGGCTAGTGCCCACTTTGAACTCTTTGCTGAAGAACCCTTGGGTCTTCAAGCAACTGTAAACGTAGAGCCTATGGGTCTGGTTAGTCCCCAGAATATGGTTGTGTATAACTCCCTACCTGTTAACTCTAAAGTTTATTACATGGACAGTGTTCTTGTCAATGGCCAGGATACTCCTGCCAGGAGAGACACTGGGGCCAGCAGAACAGTAGTGGATGAAAGCTTCTTTCAACCTGAGGATGTGGCAAAAGCACCCAAAAGTCCCACTAAGATGTCCGGAGGCCCTGTCCAAATGGTTCCTATTCTACCAGCCCTCATTCAGTGTAACAACATGACAGTGAGGATCCCTGTCAGTGTGCAGACCGAGGTGCCTGGCAAAGTCCTGTTGGGGAATGACCTGAGAACTCTAGGAGTAGTGTCACATACCCCCAGGCCTCCCAGTATGGAGAACCAGAACCTAACCAAATTGGCTAGAGAGGCCACCCTAAGGGACCACTCTAAGCCTGTGGGAACCTCTACTGAGACCCCCACTACAAGCCCTGGTGTTAGTAAGTTGACCTCTAACCCAGGCACATTTCAGGCTAGTACAGTAGGGAAATGGGAGCCCCAACCAAGCTCCATCATTGTTCCCCCAGTTTCAGAGTCTGTGACTCCCCCTGCATCTGAGGAAGAGGTGGATAGACCTACTGGGCCCCTACCTAGGCCTAAGAGAACTGGTAATTCTCAATGCTGGTGGAAAACCAGGAAAGAAAAGTCTAAGGACAAAAGCCTTCAGACTGTTGGACCTTCTACTGAAGACTCCAACCCAAATCCTAATATTAGGGGGGAAACTCCTAAAGTAGGTAAGGTTAGATCTAAGAGGAAGGGGAAGCAGGTACATTGCCTAACCCTAACCCCTCCAACCAAGAGGCCTAAGACCCAACCTGCTCCCCCAAGAGAGGTGGTGAGGAACCTTGGAAGCCCCTCTAGATCTAAGGGAATCCTTTATAAGGACCCCTTGAAAAAGCCTAACACAGGTTCAGAAGTTGTAACAACTTCTGAGGGACAGGTCAACCAGATCCCCTATAACTTTAAAAAGACTGATGTTCCTCAAAGGGTTTGTAGGTCATATAGCTTACAAAGGAAAACCTTTGATTTGACCATAGGACATAGGTCAAGGTGTCACCATCAAAATGCTGATGGACTCTCTAGGATGTATGTCATCGACTAGAGGTATGAGGTTCATCCAGGAGTGGATTAAATCCTCCTGTTCCTTAGTCTGGGGGGGCGAGTGTTAGGGAGAATTCTCTGTTTAGGCTGTATTTCCTAACCTAGTGAGTCCGCCAGCAGCTTTGCTGGTTTTGTGGGGTTAATTTTTTTCTCCTGCCAAGAGTGAGACTCTTTTACCCTCACTCATGATTTGAGTGTGTTTCTTTGATTCTAGATGTGTTTAATGGGCTATGGGGTCTTTTACTCCATAGGGCTTCATGTGTTTTTGTGATGTGTGTTACACAGCACCCTCAGTGCAGTAACACAGGGGTGTCATAATGACTCCCCAGTATAGACTCCATACCCTGGGACTGACTACTGTCTCCCAGGGTCTGTAAAGTCACCATTGACATTACTAGTCTTAAATTCTGAACAGAACCAGTACAAACCATCATATTGTGGACGTACTGGCTGGGGCAATTCGATTGCCCCAGGGTTTGTTAGTCGAGGGGGCACGTCTCCATCCCCCCTGATCGAGTTTTGGCTGGTGGCAGTAGATACTACTTTTTATATTCAACCGCAAATATTTCTCTATGGGATTTTCCCATTGTTCGAGGCTACTATCTTTATTTATTTAATTACGATAGCCTCGAACATACCGCCGGTTTATTTAATTAATATTAATTCTCCGGTTGATGTTTTTTGCCAAAACTCAGTTCTAAAATGGCGTTTGTGTTCTCTTCTGTGACTCCAACCCAAGTCGAGCCCTTTGTTTCACTTTTTGGCGGGCTTCTCCACAGAAGCCCTCCAAAGTGGTGCCACTCTGTCTGGGGTACTTAGGAGGGGTGGAGGGGGATTTAGGCACCCTGGACTGAGTTGCCTAGGCAACTCAAGTCGCACTCCGTCCTGATTGGCCCAAGTGGTGAGCCGGCCGGCTCACCACTTAGCATGTTTGAGTGACAGCTAGGCTGAGTGAATGGGGGTTTTTCTGCATAAAAGCAGGGCTTTGGGGACTGGAACTTCAGAAGTCACCACAGGACCTAAGAATATGACGAGGGAGAAGCTGAGCCGACCTGCCACGACGACACCACCGGTGGAGCCCTGCTGGACCGTCTCACCACTTTTCCCAACGACAGAGGAGATCTCCCGCCGGAGAGTCTTCTTCCTTTGACTGGTGGGGATAACCAGTTTCACCGTCTTTTCGCCTTCCCGACGTATCTCATGGCCGCCTTGCCTGTGCCAAGCACCCCGGCAACCGGGACACCACGTTTCACTACGACCGCGAATTAAAGGGTAATACCTTTAACCGGAAAACTCCACGGCTGGTTTCTTCCCTGGCAGTGCAACGAGCTTCATCTTTCCTCCAAGTCGAGATCTTCTCTTGCCCTGGACGACGACGAAACTTGCACCCGGTGCCAGGAACAACTGCCACCGCTGGAGGATCCTTCCCACATAAGGTACCTTGTCCCGCCCGGCTTCCCTTGCCACCGACTGTACGGGGTAGATTTAGCCCCCGGCTTTCAAACCTGGGTTAGCCTGGGACACCCTGGCTAAACTTTTCTGAGCCTCTCTAAACTCTTTTCGAACTCTCTGCAAGACTTTCTAAGCCTAGTGTAACTGTGTGATCTTGGGCGCATTTGTGCTCTGCTCTCTCTAAGAGTGGGCCCAGCCTATGGACTTTGGCTCACAAGTGACTTTTGCTCTTCTGCCTTGCTAATAGTGTTCCTAAAGCTTAGAGTGGTGTACCTTCCCATATTCTGTCTTTTTCCCTCCCTTCTTCATGAACTTGTTGGAGTGCCATCTATAGTTAAGCACTCACCTCTGTATGAAAATAAGTGGTGTTAACTAAGACTTATCTGATAAGGAATAAGGGTTGTATATATTATAATAGTAACTGTGTTTAGAGTGTTTTACCATAAGAGTGCTGGAGTGTTTTAAACAGTGTGTTTTTAAATAAATAATTATATACTTTGATACCAAAGCTCTGGTCAGTGTTTGCTTGTATTATTGTGTCTAAGTGCCTATTGTGTATACTTTGCATACTGCCTAACTCTTCTTGAGGGAAGTCTGACTGCTCAGCCACAGCTACCAGGTAAATCTGGGTGGTACAGACTGCTACCAAGTGGGTTTACTGCTAACACCTGTAGTCCTAAATCTTTTGCAGTGTTCCCAAAGGGAACTGCACAGGTTTCTGCCTAACACAAGGCATGCCATTGTCTTCCCTCCTTCTTATAACTTTTGCTTCCGAACATTGACAATATCGAAGTACTTTTTGGCTACGTTGAATCGTGAACTGTCTGACTGTGTGATCTGTGGCAACAGGCCCCAGTGTCTTTCGACCCTGGCTCCGGCCCTTTGACTTTTGAAATCCTGTCTCTGAGTGTTTCTTGATTCTGCCTGCCTAACCAAAATATTGCCTGTGATTTTTGCCTCCAACTCCCTCTGGGTATCTCAGGTGCTAAGTGTGTTTTGCCACGGTAGCATTTCATGTCACGGATACGCGTTTATTTAGTAGACCGAACTGTCAAAAAGTGATCGCAATCGTATTCACTGTAACATGTTTTGTTCGTAACACTGGTTCATTCAAACACAGGGTACTTACCTTGAGACTTACTGTACAAAGTGAATTGGTTAGTTGTAGTATATTTAACGTGTGGTTTTTAATAGAAGTGTCGTGTTTGTAACAAATGGTTTAAAAATAAATGTACTTATTTTATTTACCTGAAACCTTGAGTCAGTGTTTGGTTGAGTCACATTAATTGTGGTCCCTTTGTGTAATCTCTGCTACTGCTCATATACTCTTGAGATAAGCCTGGCTGCTCCGCCACTGCTACCACTCTGACATAGTAGTACAGGCTAGTACCAAAGGTAAAACTTGTATTTCCACCTGTAGTCTTAATTGTGTGTAGTGGTCCCTAAGGGCACTGCACAGGATTCTGCCTAACATGGACCATACAGGATCCATCTAAGGTAATCAAGCCCTCCTAAGCATGGAGTCCGAGACCGCCTCCGAAAGGGTAGAGTGGGAGTTCCTGTGGGGCGTATTGAGGGTCATGGATTTCGGGGAGATGTTGATAAGAGGGATCAAAGCCCTGTACAGGAACCCAACAGGAAGGGTGGTCGTCAACAACGCCACATGGAGAGAAATCGCCCTATCCAGGTGGACCAGGCAAGGATGCCCCCTCTCGCCACTTTTATATGCCCTATCCATGGAGCCTCTGGCTAACAACATCAGGAGAGAAAAAAAACAATATGAGGGGTAATAATAGGGGAGAACAAATACAAGTTAGCAATGTTTGTGGACAGCATTCTCCTCTATTTGGCAAACCCTCAAAATGACATCCCGAAAGTCCTGCAGACAAATCAAGAATTTGGTGAATGGGCCGGACACGAAGTCAACCCCGACAAATCAACACTGTTTCTTTACAAAGCCTTGGAACATCAGGGGAATGACTCAACGAGAGTGGGAGGCATACCAACCTCACGGCATACTTTGCGATACTTGGGAATCAATATAACAGGGACCAGAGAAAAACTCTATGAGTCTAACTTACCCCCCCCCACCCCCCCCCCGATGACAGAAATAACTAAAGACTTAGAGCGATGGGCCAAACTTACAATATCCTGGCTGGGGTGGCTCAACTCCATAAAAGTGGTAGTGCTCCCCAAGTTATTATACCAATACCAAATGCCCCCATTGCCATGCCGGGATCTCACTTTACAGAGATAAAGAGATCAGTCCTCAGATTCTTGTGGGAAGGGAAAAAGCAGAGAATCTCATACGCCACCCTAACCAAAGGATAAAGGAGGTGCAGGGCTCCCCGATATGTACACTTACTACCGGGCAGCTCAGTTCAGGGTCATGGTCCCACACCTATGTCAAGACAAGCAAAAATAATGAGTATCAAACGAAAACTACAGAATGAGGCCGGTCTCTTTGAGAGAGTGGCTATGGGCGCTGAAGAACTCATTTCCGAAAAGGTTCATTGAACACTTTGCGATGGGATCACTCCTGCGGCTATGGTGACGGAAGGGGGAAATGAAGGGACTCACATCATGGCCTTCACCTATGAGCTGTATCTGGGCCCCCCCCGATTCACAATGATATTACTCAGCCACAACGATTCCAGGATTGGTACGAAGCCGGCCTCGAAAGGGTGGGCCAGCGAATAAAACCCAAGGCGTGCATATCAATTCAAGACCTAAAGGCGGGTCTGCAGATGGGGCCACTGGACGTGTTCAAATTTCTCCAGTTGAAAGGGTTGCTGTCAGCGGTGAAAAGGAAGAATAATCTTTTGAGAGACCTCACCCCCCCCCCTGGAAAAAACTCTAACTCAATCGACCCACACCAAGGGTATCATCTCAAAATTATACACGTCAATCAACGAAACAAGGAAATGCAACACAGAGATGGGAAACAGATCTGGGCCCAATGACAGATAACCTGTGGTCAGTGCTATGCAGATTGGCACACAGGACGTCGATCTCTGCCCATAACAAACTCCACGGTATAAAATTACTACACAGGTGGCAACTTGATCCAAAGAGGCTTTCAAAAATGTTCGCCCAAACGAGTCCTATGTGTTGAAGGGGATGTGGTGCCCAGGCAGACTATTGGCACATGTGCCGGGCCTGCCCAAAATCGCAGGCATACTGGAAGGAGGTGTTAGCGTGGTTTAGGAAGATTGAAGGGATCCCCAGAGAGCTAAACCCCAAGCTAGTACTTTTTAGTCTGGAACAGCAAGAAGAGCGATGGAGGAAGATACCACATATGACCCACTTCCTATTACTGGCCGCAAGGGCGTGCATCACGATCAGCTGGAAATTGCCCGCTCTACCAACTAAACCTACCTGGCAAGAAAAGCCAAAGACTTGTACGAGATGGAAAATATAACTAGCCTCCTACACGACCACCTACTGAACAGAGAAATGGAGTGGGCACCCTTCCTCAAGGCCTATAAATGACAGAATTCAAGCCTCCAGGATTCTTCTTCCTAAGGACACATGTTACAAGGAACAGAAGCTTGCCAATTGCTTCCACCCAGAACAGTTGGGGGGCAGTGGTGGGGAGAGAAGTGGGGGATTCTTCATTTCTGCATTCACGGTTGATAATTAAGCTGTATGCTTTTGAAAAAATGCCTAATAAAAAAGAAATACGTAACTGAGGGCCAAGAGCGCTGCACGTGCTACATATACCTTTGGCGATGTCGACATCAAGACGGAAACCTCCGAGGAGCATCGAGCCGACAGTCATCGGCGCACAGCGCTCCCTGCTCAACATTTTTTTACCGAAGCAGCAAAGCTGGATATTGGAAATATCAAAGATAAGGAATACGTGCGAGGAACATCCAGTCGAAAGAACATTACCAGGGGTAAGTAACTTGTTCATTACTTGATATAGCCTGGAAGGGACCTTCGTCTGAATTCGGGCTGGTAGTACAAGGGCCTCCAACAGGGAGCTCAGTGGGATGTCGCTCAAAACAGGAAACTACGATCTAAATGCATGCAACATTCGCATGTATTGAAAAGTTCCCCGTCCCTGAGGGTGAACTTACCCCGCAGGGACTCAAAGTGAAGGAGAGCATCCCCCTGCATCACATCCACAAGTGTCGAATACCATAACTCTCCCAGCTCCTGAAATGGCCCATCAATATCACAACTTGTTTGAGGACTCACCTGTTGAGGCTTTGTGTGCTTTCTGTTTGCAGAGTCTGGCTGTCCGCATTTCTTGGAGGTGCGGGTCTCATGGAGGTAAGGACGGGCTTCTGACGCCACTCTGACGGTAGCAATGGCCAGAGGTATAGTGTTCAGGGGTATTTCTGGATGAAGGGGCGGTCCAAGGGCAACCGCGGAAGAGCAGTCCTGGAAGGAGTACCACGGAGGGCGGCGTGATGCGGCCACGGTCAAGGATCTGGAAGGCTTTGGATATTCAGGTGTAGAGGTATGCAGTCCAAAGGCAACCGCGGAGAGCAGTCCTGGAAGTTTGTTCCTATCTATCTTGTTCTGATTGCAGACAGCACATGCCCAGATATACATCTGGACGTCTTTCAGCATCTTGGGCCACCAGAAATTTCTTTGAATGGAAAGAAGAGTAAATCTAACCCCACGATGTCCGCAGTCGAAGGTGTCATGGCATAAATGTATTATCCGTTCCTGTAACAACTGGGTAGGTATGACTAGTTGGGATCCCCGTAAAAGGAACCCATCCTTATGCTTAAGGCCCCAGGAATTGCGTCCTTGAAAGTCCTTCCAAAGGTCTGAGGATGTAGTTTAATTCTTAATGGATTCCAGGATGTCAGAAGCTTGAGTGATGAACACAGTGCTGGGAAACATCTTAGGTAGGTCAGATCTTTCTTGAGTAGGATAGTCAGGATGTCTGGACAAGGCAGCTGCTATGACATTCGAGGTTCCTGGAATGTGAAATATCTGGAATTGGTATTGAGCAAAGAAGAAGGCCCATCGTGCCTGTTGACTGTTCCTACACTCCATGGATTGAAGGACCTGTAGATTCCTATGATCTGTTCGCACTTGTACAGGATGAGTGGCACCCAGGAGGAGATGACGCCAGTCTTTAAAGGCTTGGCGTATGGCAAGCAGTTCCTTTTCTAGAACTGAATAGTGTGTCTCACATGGGAGCAAGGTCCGGGATATGTAAGCTACAGGATGTTCGAGTCCATCCTTGGCTTGTTGTTTCAGAACAGCGCCTATTGCATATTCAGAGGCGTCTGTCTCTACCAGAAAGGGTATTGTAGTGTCAGGCTGTACCAAAATGGGTTCATGAGTGAGCATCTCCTTTAGCCTTTTAAAGGCGGCTTCTTGAGAAGAGGTCCATAGAAAGGGTGTATTCTTCTTGAGTAAGGCCACGATTGGTTGAACGATGGCTGAAAAGGAAGGAATGAATTTCCTGTAAAAGTTTGCAAGGCCCAGGAAGGATTGAACTTGTTTAACAGAACTGGGAACTGGCCAGGATGTAATAGCCTCAATCTTGGCTGGGTCCATAGCCACCCCTTGGGAGTTCAAAACAAATCCCAGGTAACGTACAGTTGAAACATGGAAGGTGCATTTTTTGGGTTTGGCTAATAGATGATGTTCCCTAAATCGTTGTAGCACGGCAGATACATGATCTTGATGCTGTGATGGGTTCCTGGAGTACATCAGGATGTCATCTAAATACACAATTGCAGAGAGGAACAACATGTCCGAAAAAACCCGATCCATGAATCGCTGGAAAACAGCTGGGGCGTTGGCAAGTCCAAGTGGCATGACCAGATACTCGAAATGTCCAAATGGTGTTCGAAAGGCGGTCTTTCATTCGTCACCTTCCTTTATTCAGACCAGATGGTAGGCTCCTCTCAAGTCTAACTTGGTAAAAATTACAGCACCTCGGAGTGCTTCCAAAATGTCTGATATCAGTGGTAAGGGGTACCTATCCTTCCGGGTACATTGGTTTAGACCCCTGTAATCCAGACAGGGTCATAGCTCCTTTGTGTCTTTCTTGGGTACAAAAAATAAGGATGCTCCTGCAGGGGACTTGGAAGGTGGAATGGTGCCGTTAGCAAGGTTGGTATCCAAATATTCTCGCAGGGCCTTCTTTTCAGGTTCTGATAGGATAAACATCCTACCAAAGGGAATTATGGCATTTTCCTTGGTATCAATGGCGCAATCTTCTGGTCGGTGTGGAGGCAGGGTCTGCACAATGGCTGATGAGAAGACGTCAGAGAACTGCTGGTAGATATCTGGTATTTGATTGATGTTGGAAACGGTAAGAGAATAACTCATCCTCCTGTCTGCTTTGGATATGGTGGATTGGGTGACAGACGTCAGACAGTTCAATAGGCAAAACTCTGAGCCCAAAAACAAAGAGCTGGCAGTCCAGTTGGTGTAAGGATTATGTTTCTTTAACCAGGGCATGCCAAGGACCACTGGATAGTGTGCGGCTCAGATTATGTCGAACTGTATGGCTTCTTGATGGTGGTGGATTGAGAGCATAATGTTCCTGTTTTGTTGGGTGATTATTCCAGAAGACAGGGGGGAGCTGTCGATTCCTTCGGCTGTCTGAATGATATCCTTAGTTTCTCTGGGAATATCGTGCTTGAATGCCCACTGGTCGTCCATGAATATACCCATGGCACCACAATCTACCAAGGCTAGAACTGTCTGTTGTGCTCCATTGGAAGGGAGTAGAGTAACCTCAAGGACCATCAGGTTGCATCTTGATGCAGGGTCCAGGATTGGAGGGATGGAGCGGTCTTGGGTCTCCTGAAACTGGTCTCCATTCAGGATCGGGAGCTGGTGTTTCCCGAACGCCTAGGTGGTGCTATGGGACAGTTCCTGACCAAATGTTTATCTGAAGCACAGTACATGCATAATCCACTGTCAAATCTGCTGCTTCTCTCCTGGGTAGAAATTGGACCTCTCATAGCTGCCAGTTGCATGGGTTCAGGTTCAGCAGGAGGGTGCTCCTTTGCGAAAGGAGTGAACAGAGACATCTTGGGAGGGGAGCTTCGCGCTCTTTTCCTTTCTGCCTTTCTTTCTTGAATTCTGAAGTCGATTTGAAAGGATAAATCCATTAGGGCCTGGAAGGAATTTGGACGTGCTATTCTGGCTAGTTCGTCCTTTATTTCATCATTAAGGCCACGTCGGAACAAGGTGAAACATGCCTCATTAGACCAGTCAGCTTCTTTGGCAAGTTGTTTGAATCTGATAACATGTCCTGGGATCCTTGATGGAACTCTAGCAGTCTTTCTTGTGCAGTACACCTGGTCCGGGCGATCAAACATCTCCTTAAAGGCCTTAATGAATCCATCATAATTATCCAACAGGAGATCTCCAGCAGAGACTAGTGGGGTAGCCCAGGCCAGGGCATTGCCGGTAAGATGGGCTATGACAAATCCCACCTTGGCTCTAGGAGTGGAAAAGTAGTATGGCTTTAAGGTGAAGTGTACCTAACAGGAGTCCAGGAAGGAGTGGAGTGTCTTAGGGGAACCATCGTATTTATCCACTGCTCCACTCGTAGATGCGTTGTCCTGACAGGCGAATTCCGGGACAAAACCAGTTGTTTCAAGGCAGCGGTTTCTGCCTTAAGATTCTGTACCTCCATGGGGAGTTCTTGCATAGCTCGTAAGAGGTCTTGAACATTAGGATCCATCTCTGTAGCCTTGTCAGACGGTGGCCGTGTCAAAATGTCAAAACTTGTTTGAGGACTCACCTGTTGAGGATTTGTGTGCTTTTTCTTTGCAGAGTCTGGCTGTCCGCGTTTCTTGGAGGTGCGAGTCTCATGGAGGTAAGAACAGGCTTCTGACGCCACTCTGACGGTAGCAATGGCCAGAGGTCTAGTGTTTAGGGGTATTTCTGGATGAAGGGGCGGTCCAAGGGCAACCGCGGAAGAGCAGTCCTGGAAGGAGTACCACAGAGGGTGGCGTAATGCGGCCGCGGTCAAGTATCCGGAAGGCTTTGAATATTCAGGTGCAGAGGTAAGCAGTCCAAAGGCAACCGCGGAAGAGCAGTCCTGGAAGGAGTACCGCCGAGGTGGTGAGACACGCCGCGGTTAAGGATCCGAAGGCTACGGATATCCTGGTGCAGAGGTAAGCGGTCTAGGGGCAACCACGGAGAGCAGTCCTGGGAGGAATAACGCAGAAGCGAAGAGACACGCCGTGGGCAAGGATCCAGAAGGCTACGGATATCCTGGTGCAGAGGTAAGGCGGTCCAAAGGCAACTGCGGGGAGCAGTCCTGGAAGGAATACCGCGGAGGCGGTGACACACGCCACGGTCAAGGAATTCCAGGAAGGCACAAACGAAACAAGGAAAGATTCTCAGAAGCGAACGCTAGGATACAACAATCAGACTAGGACTGTGAGCAGTTTGACACGCGCCGAACCGCAGGGGCTGGGCGCTTATCTAGCCTAGCTAGAAACTATACCGCTGATCGGAGAGCGGCGTCTGCCATATTGGGAGAGGGTCGAAAGCATTCTGGCGTGTCGTTGTATGGACCAGGAAGTCCAAAGGGGGTGGTAGCGTGGTTTCATGACAATCTTAAGGATCTCTGGAAGGTGCACATTACCCAATAGGGGTTGGCTTATCGTTGGCCACCCTCCCCACCCAATGTGTGTGTGCGCCTGAGCCCAGATCTGCTGCATCCCCTTTTCCTTTCATAAAGTACTGTGCCGGGACTCTACCAGCCCTTCTCCGATGCCCCAGTTCTGCTGGATGGTGGAGCTGGCAGCTTTCCAAGGCAGTCTTCTAAGGCTGCAGCAGCTGTCTTCTGCTGTGCTGCGCCCAGAGTCCACCCCGGGACTCCATCAACACCCCAAAGACCTGACCTCCACTGGGTCCCTTTGCGACCTCAGCCCCTAGAAGATGGCTGCCTCCGCAACAATAACAAAGAGCAGCCTACACTCATCAACTTGGGCCTACCTGATTGGCCGCCATTCAAACCAGTACCAGTGCCCCAGTTCCGCCAGATGGTACAGCTGGCAGCTTTCCAAGGCAGTCTTCTAAGGCTGGAGCAGCTGTCTTGTGCTGTGGTGCACCCTGTGTCCACCCGGTGACTTCATCAACACCTCAGAGGCCCGACGTGCACTGGGTCCATTTGCGACTTTACCCCCTGGAAGATGGCAACCTCTGCGGCAACAGCAAGGAGCAGCCTCCCCGAGGCTACACTCATCAACTTGGGTCTACCTGATTGGCTGCCATGCAAACCAGTACATGTGCTCCAGTTCTGCCAGATGGTGAGCCTGCAGCTTTCCAAGGCTGCCTTCTAAGGCTGGAGCAGCTGTCTTGTGCTGTGGTGCACCCTGTGTCCACCCGGTGACTTCATCAACACCCCAGAGGCCCGACCTGCACTGGGTCCCTTTGTGACCCTATCTCCTGGAAGATGGCCACCTCCACAGCAACAACAAAGAGCCGCCTCCCCAAGGCTACCCTCATCAACATGTGCCTACCTGATTGGCCGCCAAGAAAACCAGTACCATTGCCCCAGTTCCGCCGGATGATGGCAGCTTTCCAAGGCAGGCTTCTAAGGCTGCAGCAGCTGACTTCTGCTGCGCTGCGCCCAGAGTCTACCCTGGGACTCCATCAACACCCGAGAAGCCCAAACTGCACTGGGTCCCTTTGCGAACCTACCCCCTGTTAGAAAGCCGCCTCAGCAGCAACAACAAAGGGCAGCCTCCCTGAGGTTACAATCATCAGCATGGTCCTACATGATTGGCCGCCAAGCAAACCAGTACCAGTGCCTCAGTTCCGCCAGATGGTAGTCTTCTAAGGGTCCAGCAGCTGTCTTCTGTTGCGCTGCGCCCAGAGTCCACCCTGAGACTCCATCAACACCCCACAGGCCTGACCTGCATTGGGCCCCTTTGCGACCCTAGACCCTGGAAGATTGCTGCATCTGCAGCAGCAACAAAGAGCAGCCTCCCCAAGGTTAAACTCATCAACATGAGCCTACCTGATTGGCCACCAAGGAAACCAGTACCAGTGCCCTATTTCTTCCGGATGGTGGAGCCAGCAGCTTTCCAATGCAGTCTTCTAAGGCTGCAGCAGCAAGCTTCTGCTGTGCTGCGCCCCTAGTCCACCCCCGGATTTCATCAACACCCCAGAGGCCCGACCTGCACTGGGTTCCTTTGCGACCCTACCCCCTTGAAGATGGTCGCCCCGCATCAACAATAATGAGCAGCCTCCCCGAGGCTACACTCATCAACATGGGCCTACCTGATTGGCCGCCATTCATACCAGTACCAGTGCCCCAGTACCACTGGATGGTGGAGCTGGCAGCTTTCCAAGGCAGTTTTCTAAGGCTGCAGCAGCTGTCTTCTGCTGCGCTATGCCCAGAGTCCACCCAGGGACTTCATCAACACCCCAGAGGCCCGACCTGCACTGTGTTCCTTTGCGACCCTACCACGTGGAAGATGGCCACCTCCGCAGCAACAAAAAAGAGCAGACTCTCGAGGCGACACTCATCAACATGGGCCTACCTGATTGGCCGCCATTCAAACCAGTACCAGTGCCCCAGTTCCGCTGGATGGTGCAGCTGGCAGCTTTCCAAGGCAGTTTTCTAAGGCTGCAGCAGCTGTCTTCTGCTGCGCTGTGCCCAGAGTCCACCCAGGGACTTCATCAACACCCCAGAGGCCCGACCTGCACTGTGTTCCTTTGCGACCCTACCGCCTGGAAGATGGCCACCTCCGCAGGAACAAAAAAGAGCAGACTCTCGAGGCAACACCCATCAACACGGGCCTATCTGATTGGCCGTCATTCAAACCAGTACCAGTGCCCCAGTTCCGCTGGATGGTGCAGCTGGCAGCTTTCCAAGGCAGTTTTCTAAGGCTGCAGCAGCTGTCTTCTGCTGCGCTGTGCCCAGAGTCCACCCAGGGACTTCATCAACACGCCAGAGGCCGACCTGCACTGGGTTCCTTTGCGACCGTACCGCCTAGAAGATGGCCACCTCCGCAGCAACAACAAAGAGCAGCCTCTCGAGGCTACACTCATCAACATGGGCCTACCTGATTGGCCGCCATTCAAACCAGTACCAGTGCCCCAGTTCCGCTGGATGGTGGAGCTGGCAGCTTTCCAAGGCAGTTTTCTAAGGCTGCAGCAGCTGTCTTCTGCTGCGCTGTGCCCAGAGTCCACCCAGGGACTTCATCAACACCCCAGAGGCCCAACCTGCACGGGGTTCCTTTGCAACCCTATCGCCTGGAAGATGGTCACCTCTGCAGCAACAACAAAGAGCAGCCTCCCGAGGCTACACTCATCAACATGGGCCTACCTGATTAGCCACCAAGCAAACCAGTACCAGTGTCTGAGTTTCTGCGGATGGTTGCAGTTTTTCAAGGTAGTCTTCTAAGGCTGTAGCAGCTGTCCTCTGCTGCGCTGCACCCAGAGTCCACTCCGGGACCCCATCAACACCCGAGAGACCCGAACTGCACTGTGCTCTTTTGCGACCCTAGCCACTGGAAGATGGCCGCATCTGCAGCAACAATAAAGAGCATCCTCCCGGTGGCTACACTCATCAACATGGGCCTACCTCATTGGCCGCCATTCAAACCAGTACCAGTGCCCCAGATCCGCCAGATGGTGGAGCTGGCAGCTTTCCAAGGCAGTCTTCTAAGGCTGCAGCAGCTGTCGTGTGCTGTGCTGTGCTCAGAGTCCACCTTGGGACTCCATCAACACCCCAAAGGCCCGAACTGCACTGAGTCCCTTTCCGACTCTACCCCCTGGAAGAAAGCCGCCTCTGCAGCAACAACAAAGAGCAGCCCCCACGAGTCTTCACTCATCAACACAGGCCTACCTGATTAGCCGCCAAGAAAACCAGTACCAGTGCCCCAGTTTCGCCGGATGGTGCCAGCTTTCCAAGGCAGTCTTCTAAGGCTGCAGCAGCTGTCCTCTGCTGCGCTCAGAGTCCACCTTGGGACTCCATCAACACCCCAAAGGCCCGAACTGCACTGAGTCCCTTTCCGACTCTACCCCCTGGAAGAAAGCCGCCTCTGCAGCAACTACAAAGAGCAGCCTTCCTGAGGCTACAATCATCAACATGGGCCTACCTGATTGGCCGCAAAGCAAACCAGTACCAGTGCCCTTGTTCCGCCAGATGGTGGCAGCTTTCCAAGGTAGTCTTCAATGGTTGTAGCAACTGTCTTCTTCTGCACTGCACCCAGAGTCCACCCCAGGACTCCATCAACACCCCAGAGGCCCGACCTTCACTGGGTACCTTTGTGACCATACCCCCTGGAAGAAAGCAGCCTCTGTAGCAACAACAAACAACAGCCTTCCCAAGGTTACACTCATCAACATGAGCCTACCTGATTAGCCTCCAAGCAAACTAGTACCAATGCCCCAGGTCCACCAGATGCTGGAGCCGGCAGCTTTCCAAGCTGGTTTTCTAAGGCTGCAACAGCTGTCTTCTGCTGCGTTGCACCCAGAGTGCACCCCCGGGATTCCATCAACACCGCAGAGGCCCAACCTACATTTGGTCCCTTTGCTACCCTACCCCCTGAAAGATGGCTGCCTCCACAGCAACAACAAAGAGCAGCCTCCCTGAGGCTACACTCATCAACATGGGCCTACCTGATTGGCCGCCAAGTAAACCAGTACCAGTGCCCCAGTTCCGCCGGATGGTGGAGCCAGCAGCTTTCCAAGGCAGTCTTCTTTTTTTTTTAACTTTATTTATTTGACTTGACAACACACAAGAAACAGAGGTTGCCACATGACACCCCCAGCAAAAAACAAGTAACATACATATTCTGCAGTACACCATAAGTCATCTGTGGCAGGCAAGGGGGTCAGGTTCTAGATAAAGTATTGGCATCTGAATCAAAGGAGACACAGTTCATAGAGCGACCACGTTACGGGGAACAACCGGGGGAGGAGAAAACAGAGTTTGAAGGCGAAGTCATGGTGGACATGTAATCACGGAACCTTCGCCAAATATCTCTTGGCCTTGAATGTGGATGTTGCATTGCGCTCCAGGCTTCTTCAGTCTCATGCGCCCAAGTAATTGTCCTGAGCCACTGTGTATTGGTAGGCGCCCTAGGGCGGAGCCAACACATCAATATGCAGCGCACTGCCAACACCATACAAAGACCCGCCAGTTTCTTAGAGTCACGCCCCAACTGAGGGAAGTCATGCAAAAGGCAGTGCAGTGGGGTGGGGACAATAGTGTGCTCTAGTATGTCCGATAATGTGGAACAGATGTCAGACCACAATTGGGCCATGTGAGGGCAATACCAGAGCATATGGATGTAAAATGCTTGATCAGGACCACACCTGGGGCAATTGGGAGGAAAGTCGCAGAACATACGATGTAGTCTCTTTGGTGTATGATGAAATCTGTGCAGCACCTTGAATTGTATTAACTTAAATTTAGAATTATAGGACACATCGTGGGTACGAGCACACATTCGGGACCATCGCTCGTCGGTGATCTCGACCTCAA
Source organism: Ambystoma mexicanum (assembly GCF_040938575.1). NCBI lineage: Eukaryota > Metazoa > Chordata > Amphibia > Caudata > Ambystomatidae > Ambystoma > Ambystoma mexicanum. Next base: position 858,532,431 of record NC_090930.1, on the reverse strand, counting down.
GATCCTCCTCCCAACTGCGTTTCAGCTTGGCGAAGTAGGGGGCTGCTCTAGTCTGCAATAGGGAGTAAAGCCTTGACACCTTCCCCTTGAAGGAGTCAAAGGAACAGAGTTCCGCAACTATGGGTTCGTCAGGTGGTAGCGTGGGGAAATCAGGGTATCTGGCTTTGAGATTCTTCCGGAGAGAGGAGTATTATAGCCACACTGAGGGCCTACCCTTGAGGGAGAGAGGGAGATCAGACCACTCAAGGAAGTTGCCCTGTTCATAGGTATCACGCAGTGTCAGAAAGCCAGCATCAGCCCAGCGGGATACATTAGATTGTGGGATATGTGGGACATCAGGGAAGAAGTTCCATAGTGGTAGGTCCCCATAGAATGGGTGAGGTGTGTCGACCATTGCCCAGAGTTTGGTTAGTGCTAAGGATGTGCTAGCCACGGGGTCTGCAGAGTCTGGGTCAGGCGGGACAGGTTTAAGGATAAGGGAGCCAATCACTCGGTCACAGACCGTTAGTTTCTCCAACCGAACATGCAGGGGGGATCAATGGTGTTAAACAAGTGGGAGGCAAACTGAGATTGGGCTACCACCCAGTATCTAGCGAAATCTGGGGCGCTAAACCTGTCCAATTCCTCAGGGGTGGTCAGCGTAGACAGTTTGAGGCGGACTGCACCTGAATGCCAAAGGAAGGTGTTACTTATGTGGCGTAGTGATTTCAAGAATTCATTCCCTGGCCATATAGGCAGATTGGTAAATTGATAAAGGAGTTGAGGTAATACTACCATTTTAAGTATTCCAATCCTACCTGCTAGTGAAATGGGGAGTCTAGTCCAGCTGGAAGTTTTTGTAGCCAGTTTCGTTAGGTAATTCTGGTAATTGTCCTCGTGCAGTTTCGCTGTGTGCCGGGAGACTACCACCCCCAGGTAAGTGATGCTAGATTGAGACCAGGTGAATCCCCATAAATCAGAAGGGGGTTGTATGGAGTCTGTAAGTGGGAATAATATAGATTTGGAACAGTTTACTTTCAGCCCAAATATGTCTCCAAATCGAGCAACATCTGCCAGAATAGGGGCGAGGTTGGTTTCAGGGGAGCGGATGTACAGGAGAGCGTCATCAGCGTACAGGGAAACTATATTGGATTGGCCCGCTGTGCGCAATCCTCTATGAGAGTGTGACTGGCGAATCATGTCGGGTTGAACCTATTTTTATGAATTGTTTTAACTTTGTGTAAAACTTTATTAAAAAAAGTTTGGTTTGGATAATTGGAAGAAGCATCATTTACCTGGTCTATTTTTTCAAGACTAATGGTATAGGGAGGTGGAGAACATCAGACTTGTTTGTAAAAGATCAGTGTATTTGAAAACATTTGAATCTGTCTCCTTTATATATCCATATTTATGGTCAGCCCCTGACCATGTGAGATAGAGAGAAATCAAAAGGGGTGTTTCTGCCTTGAATAAGACGGACAAAGGAAAGTAACCATAGTCCTCGCAGCACTACCGCGGGAACATGATGTCAACCCAGCGTAACTGTGGGCGTACCCAGGATCCTGGGATCCAACTACCGGAGGCCTGGAAGTAGATATAGGATAGTTTTCCAAACTAGGGAATTATCAGGACATCAATCATCCCTAAACACAATGAGTCTGTGTGGCAGACAAGGGCCACATTGTGGAGGATCGATGGAGCAACAAGAACATAACTGGCAACTAATGCACTTCCTTTGAAGTGTGGCCGTCACAGGGAGCCATGCCGACGATGATCCCATTAATGGCATAGGCTCGATCAATAACAACAGTTAACGTGCAAATCGTAGCAACGATGAAGGGATCAACCAGGGAAGTGTTCGTCAATAAATTTCGATGCCTCTTCTGGAATAGTGAACAAGAATGTTTGGTTGGAATGTTCGATCCTTAACTTTGCAGGAAAGAGCATGGAGTATTTAACTCCTAAGTCTCGGAGCCTCTTTTTTACCGCCAGAAAGGTTTTGCGTTCTTGTTGCACAGCAACGGAGAAATCCGGGTAGAGATGGATCCTTGCAGACCCAAGAAGCAACTCTCCCTTGGTCCTGGCCACCCTCAAAAGAGCATCCCAATCCTGGAAATTTAAGATTCTGGCTATAATGGGACGAGGAGGTGCTCCCGGTCTGGGTTTTGCGGTCAGGGTGCGATGTGCCCTTTGAACTGCGAATTGTGCGGAGAGCTTCCGTGTATCCAGGAGTATTAAAAGAATGTGTTCCACGTATTCCTCCATGGGTTCTTTGATAATGTCCTCGGGTACGCCGACAATGCGCAGGCTATTCCGTCTACAGCGGGATTCGAGGTCATCGTCTTTTTCTCCACTGCCGAAACTCGATTGGTGAGTGTGGAAATTGCGGCGCAAAGGGAACCCAGATCATCCTCTGCAGTCCCAACCCTTGTTTCGATTTCGGCAACCCGGATGTCTGTTCTTTAGATATGGCCTTTTATGGAAGAGATGGTGCCATTCATATCATCCAATTTAGTATGCAGCGTGGTGAATCCTTCGCGCATGTACTCCTGCATCTTCTGCGAGTCATCCGGGGGTGAAGATGTCGAGATGGTAGGTGCTTCCTCCGGGGACTCGACCGGCGGTCTGGACGGTGTCTTGGCAAACATGTTTAGCGAACTTTGCTTTTTTCCAGCACCAGCTCCCTTGGTCATGGTGATGGCAAAACCAGGGTTGCAGGAACCCCAGAGAGCATGAGTGATCAGAGGTGTCAGGTTTCTAAGTTGACGATTGCCCAGGCAGGGGCAGCCAGGAGGATGGTGGTGAGGTTCCGCTGGGCACAGCGTCTGCGTAACTACCCCCTGTCAAATAAAGCCCCTGGAGTGCCCCCTGCGCCCACAGGGGTGTTTCATTGTATTGGCGCTCCAGATCCGATGCCCTGTGGGATCAGTGCAGGCGGGGGTGGCACGAGGGGAATCAATCTATGCTCGGAGCAATGTCAGTGGGGATCCCTAAGGATTGGTCCAGCGAGATACCAAGTACAGTCAATGCGATCACTGTGGTCAGTTAAGTGCAGGGTAGGCTCAGATGGTCAAGGTTGGACGCCGCCCCCAGCCAGGACCGCGTGGATCGACCAAGTATTGCAAGGCCGACCCAGTGGAGTTAATCTCAACCCTGTGTGGGCACGGGCAACCCCCGGATCTCGTATCCGCCAGCTACTTCAATTAGCATTGGTAACAGGTGGGGGCCCCACATGTGCGGCCAGTCGCGTTAATTATCAGTGGCGACATTCAGGGTGGCCAAAAGTTTATCGACCCAGTGTTGGAGGTGTGCAGTAGGGGCGTTCACAGGTGGGCTACCCCGCACTGGCCCAGAGAGCCCACAGCAAGTTCCAAGTGTCCGGGGGGATGGGCAGCAGGTACAAGGGGCATCGGCGTAGCGCCGCCCGGACAAAGCCGTAGTAGGTGTCCCAACAATCTACGAGGGGGGAACAGTGTCACAGCACCGTAGGAGCGGTTCACCCCTACCCCCCCGCACGTCCTACCTTGTCGTGGAAGGCATCCAGTGTTCTTTAAGGAGGAGGCAGCAGGAGGGGCAGGCAAGCGGTATGCAGGTGCGGGGGCCCGTGGCGATGGCTCCGTGCCCCGCAGCGCGAGGTTCAGACAGCAGATGATCCGGTGCCCTCGGATGTCTTCCAAGTCGGCGGGGGGAGACAGCAACAGCTCCGGGCAAGGTGTTCGGAGGTCCCAGGCAATCCGCAGCAGTATGGCAGGGGGAGCGCAAGGTGATCCCGCCGGGCCACAGCAGTTCGGCGCACTCCGAGGGCTCAGGTGCTCTTCCCCCACGGCGGCCTGCAAAGCCGTGCCCTCAGGTGGCAGAGAGAGCCGCGCTCTCCGGAGCCGCAGCATGGGGCGAGCCAGGCACCCACAGCCCCAGTTCAAAAGGGAGTCACAGCCCAGCCCCCAGGGAATGTCCAGGTCCAAAAGTCCGCAGGGGTGCAGCGGAAATGTTCCCACAAAGGCCCCGTCAGTACAGAATGGATTGGCGTATCTGGAGGGATTTATTCAGGGTTTATGCGCTCTCCCAGTCCAGAGCTCAACACTTAGGTGGCCATCTTGCTTCGGCGCAACAGCGCCCCCCCCAAGGCAGTCTTCTAAGGGTGCAGCAGCTGTCTTCTGCTGCATTGCACCCAGAGTCCATTCCGGGACTCCATCAACACCACACAGGCCCGACCTGCACTGGGCTTCTTTACGACCCTAGCCCCTGGAAGATTGCTTCATCTGAAGCAACAACAGAGAGCAGCCTCCCCAAGGCTACACTCATCAACGTGGGCTTACCTGATTGGCCGCCAAGCAAACCAGTACCAGTGCCCCAGTTCTGCCGGATGGTGGAGTCACCAGCATTTCAATGCAGTCTTCTAGGGCTGCAGCAGCTGTCTTCTGCTGTGCTGTGCCCAGAGTCCACCCTGGGACTCCATCAACACCCCAGAGGCCTGACCTGCACTGAGTCCTTTTGCGACCCTACCCCCTGGAAAATGGTCGCTCCACATCAACAATAAAGAGCAGCCTCCCAAAGGCGACATTCATCAACATGGGCCTACCTGATTTGCCGCCAAGCAAACCAGTACCAGTGCTCCAGTTCTGCCGGATGGTGGAGCCGGAAGCTTTCCAATGCAGTCTACCAAGGCTGCAGCAGCTGTCTTCTGGTGTACTGCGCCCAGGGTCCACCCCGGGACTTATTCAACACCCCAAAGACGTGACCTCCAATGGGCCCCTTTGCGACTCTACCCCCTGCAAGATGGCCGCCTCCACAGCAACAACAAAGAGCAGCCTCCCCGAGGCTACACTCATCAACATGTGCCTACCTGATTGGCCGCCAAGAAAACCAGTACCAGTGCCCCAGTTCTGCCGGATGTTGACAGCTTTCCAAAGCAGGCTTCTAAGGCTACAGCAGCTGTCTTCTGCTGCGCTGCGCGCAGAGTACACCCTGGGACTCTATCAACATCCCAGAGGCCCGAACTGCACTGGGTCCCATTGCGACCCTACCCCCTCGAAGAAAGCCATCTCAGCAGCAACAACAAAGATCAGCCTTCCTGAGGCTATAATCATCAACATGGTCTTACATGATTGGCCGCCAAGCAAACCAGTACCAGTGCCCCAATTCCACCAGATGGTGGAGCCGGCAGCTTTCCAAGGAAGTCTTCTAACGGTCCAGCAGCTGTCCTCTGCTGCGCTGCGCCCAGAGTCCACCCCGAGACTCCATCAACACCCCACAGGCCTGACCCGCACTGGGCCCCTTTGCGACCCTAGCCCCTGGAAGATTGCTTCATCTGAAGCAACAACAAAGAGCAGCCTCCCCAAGGCTACACTCATCAACGTGGGCTTACCTGATTGGCCGCCAAGCAAACCAGTACCAGTGCCCCAGTTCTGCCGGATGGTGGAGTCACCAGCTTTTCAATGCAGTCTTCTAGGGCTGCAGCAGCTGTCTTCTGCTGTGCTGTGCCCAGAGTCCACCCTGGGACTCCATCAACACCCCAGAGGCCTGACCTGCACTGGGTTCCTTTGCGACCCTACTCCCTTGAAGATGGTCGCCCCACATTAACAACAAAGAACAGCCTCCCCGAGGCTACACTCACCTACATTGCCCCAGTTCTCCCGGATGGTGGAGCCGGCAGCTTTCCAATGCAGTCTTCTAAGGCTGCAGCAGCAGGTTTCTGCTGTGCTGCGCCCCTAGTCCACCCCTGGATTTCATCAACACCCCAGAGGCCCGACCTACACTGGGTTTCTTTGCGACCCTACCCCCTGGAAGAAAGCCGCCTCTACAGCAACAGCAAAAAGCAGCCTCCCCGAGGCTACACTCATCAATATGGGCCTACCTGATTGGCCTCCAAGCAAACCAGTACCAGTGCCCCAGTTCTGCCGGATGGTGGAGCAGGTAGCTTTCCAAGGCAGTCCTCTAAGGCTGCAGCAGCTGTTTTATGCTGCGTTCCGCCCAAAGTACACCCTGGGACTCCATCAACACTTCAGAGGCCTGACCAGCACTGGGTCCCTTTGCGACCCTACCCCCTGGAAGATGGCGGCCTCCGCAGCAACAACAAAGAGCAGCCTCCCGAGACTACACTCATCAACATGGGCCTACCTGATTGGCCGCCAAAAAAAACAGTACTAGTGTGCCAGTTCCGCAGGATGGTGGCAGCTTTCCAAGTCAGTCTTCTAAGGCTGCAGCAGCTGTCTTCTGCTGAGCTGCACCCAGAGTTCAGCCCAGGACTCCATCAACACCCCAGGCCCGACCTATACTTGGTCCCTTTGTGACCCTACACCCTGGAAGATGGCTGCCTCCGCAGCAACAACAAAGAGCAGCCTCCCTGAGGCTACACTCATGAGCCTATCTGATTGGCCGCCAAGCAAACCAGTAGCAGTGCACCAGTACCACCGGATGGTGGAACCGGTAGCTTTCCAAGGCAGTTTTCTAAGGGTGCAGCAGCTGTCTTCTGCTGCGCTGCGTCCAGAGTCCGCCCCGGGACGCCATCAACACCCCACAGGCCTGACAGGCACTGGGGTCCTTTGCGACCCTAGCCCCTGGAAGAGGGCCGCATCTGCAGCAACAACAAAGAGCAGCCTCCCCGAGGCTACACTCATCAACATGGGCCTACCTGATTGGCCGCCAAAAAAAACAGTACCAGTACCCCAGTTCTGCAGGATGGTGGCTGCTTTCCAAGTCAGTCTTCTAAGACTGAAGCAGCTGTCTTCTGCTGCACTGTGCCCAGAGTTCACCCCATGACTCCATCAACACCCCAGAGACCCGACCTACACTTGGTCCCTTTGCAACCGTACCCCCTGGAAGATGGCCGCCTCTGCAACAACAGCAAAGAGCAGCCTCCCCGAGGCTACACTCATCAACATGGGCCTACCTGATTGGCCGCCAAGCAAACCAGTACCAGTGCCCAGTTCTGCCGGATGGTGGAGCTGGCAGCTTTCCAAGGCAGTCTTCTAAGGCTGCTCCCAGAGTCCACCCATGGATTTTCATCAACACCCCAGAGGCCCGACCTGCACTGGGTTCCTTTGCGACCCTACTCCCTTGAAGATGGTCGCCCCACATTAACAACAAAGAACAGCCTCCCCGAGGCTACACTCATCTACATTGCCCCAGTTCTCCTGGATGGTGGAGCTGGCAGCTTTCCAATGCAGTCTTCTAAGGCTGCAGCAGCAGGTTTCTGCTGTGCTGTGCCCCTAGTCCACCACTGGATTTCATCAACACCCCAGAGGCCCGACCTACACTGGGTTCCTTTGCGACCCTACCGACTTGAAGATGGCCGCCTCCGCAGCAACAACAAACAGCAGGCTCCCGAGGCTGCACTCATCAACATGGGCCTACCTGATTGGCCCCCAAGCAAACCAGTACCAGTGGCCAAGTTCCGGCAGATGGTGGCAGCTTTTCAAGGCAGTCTTCTAAGGCTATAGCAGCTGTCCTCGGCTGCGCTGCGCCCAGAGTCCACCCGGGACTCCATCAGGATCCCAGAGGCCCGAACTGCAACAACATGAGCCTACCTGATTGGCCACCAAGCAAACCAGTAGCAGTGCCCCAGTTCTGCCGGATGGTGGAGCTGGCAGCTTTCCAATTCAGTCTTCTAAGGCTGTAGCAGCAGGCTTCTGCTATGCTGCGCCCTTTGTCCACCCCCTGATTTCATCAACACCCTAGAGGCCCGACCTGCACTGGGTTCCTTTGCGACCCTACCCCCTTGAAAATGGTCACCCCGCATCAACAACAAAGAGCAGCCTACCCAAGGCTACACTCATCTACATTGCCCCAGTTCTCCTGGATGGTGGAGCCGGCAGCTTTCCAATGCAGTCTTCTAAGGCTGCAGCAGAAGGCTCCTGCTGTGCTGCGCCCCTAGACCACCCCTGGAGTTCATCAACACCCCAGAGGCCCGACCTGCACTGGGTTCCTTTGCGAACCTACCCTCTTGAAAATGGGCGCCCGGCATCAACAACAAAAGGCAGCCTCCTCGAGGGTGCACTCATCAACATAGTCCTACCTGATTGGCTGCCATTCAAACCAGTACCAGTGCCCCTGTTCCGTTGGATGGTGGAGCTTGCAGCTTCCCAAGGCAGTTTTCTAAGGCTGCAGCAGCTGTCTTCTGCTGCGCTGTGCCCAGAATCCACCCAGGGACTTCATCAACACCCCAGAGGCCCGACGTGGACTGGGTTCCTTTGCGACCCTACCCCCTGGAAGATGGCCGCCTCCGCAACAACAACAAAGAGCAGCCTCCCGAGGCTACACTCATCAACATGGGCCTACCTGATTGGCCGCCAAGCAAATGAGTACCAGTGGCCAAGTTCCAGCAGATGGTGGCAGCTTTTCAAGGCAGTCTTCTTAGGCTGTAGCAGCTGTCCTCTGCTGCGCTGCGCCCAGAGTCCACCCCGGGACTCCATCAACACCCCAGATGCCCAAACTGCATTGAGTCCCTTTGCAACCCTACCCCCTGGAAGAAAGCCGCCTCTGCAGCAACAACAAAGAGCAGCCTCCCCGAGGCTACACTCATCAATATGGGCCTACCAGATTGGCCTCCAAGCAAACCGGTACCAGTGCCCCAGTTCCACCGGTTGGTGGAGCAGGTGTTAGGGAGAGTTCTCTTATAAGGCTAATTTCCCAAACCTAGTGAGTCCCCCAGCAGCTTTGCTGGATTTTTGGGGTTTGTTTTTTTCTCTTGCTAAGAGTGAGACTCTTTTCCTCCCACTCTTAGGCATGATTTGAGGTATGTCTCTGACTTTTTGTGTGCTTATGGGCTATGGAGTTTTTTCTCCATAGGGTATCATCTGTTTTTCATGTGTGTTACACAGCACCCTCAGTGCAGTAACACAGGGGTGTCATAGTGACCCCCAAACATAGACTTCATACCCTGGGACTGACTACTGTCTCCCAGGGCAGGTAAAGTCACCATTGACTTTACTAGTCCTAAATTGTGAACAGAACCAGTAAAAACCATCATATTGTGTAAGTACTGAAAGGGGTTAATTATATTGCCCCTGGGTCTGTTTTCAAGCGGGCACTGTCCAGTCCCCCCTTGTTGAGTTTCTGGCTGGTGGCAGTTATTACCACGCAAAATATTCCACTGGAATATTTCCTATGGGATTTTCCCATTGATTTTAAACGCACCACTTTTTGGTGCAATGTTAAAGATACCGCTGGTTTATTTATTTAATATTAAATCCACGGTTTGGTCTTTTCTAAAATGGCGTTTGTGTCCGTCTCTGTAACTCTGACCAAGGTCGAGCCCTTTGTTCCACTTTTTGGCAGGCTTCTCCACAGAAGCCCTCCAAATGGTCCCACTCTGTCTAAGTTCCACAGGATGTGTGGGGAGGGGAATTGGCACCTTTGACTGCGTTGCCTTAGCAACTCTAGTCGCACTCTATTCTGATTGGCCCAGTGGTGAGCCGCCGGCTCACCACTTAGCATGTTTGAGGGACAGCTAGGCTGTTGAATGGGGGTTTTTCTGCATAAAAGCAGGGCTTTTGGGACTGGAACTTCAGAAGTTGCCACAGGACCTAAGAATCCGAAGAGGGAAGAAGCTGAGCCATCTGCAACGACAACTCCACCGGTGGAGCCCTGCTGCAACGACCTCACCACTTTCCCGACGACAAGAGGAGATCTTCTGCTGGAAGAGTCTTCTCCCTCTGAGCTGGTGGGATCAACCAGTTCGCCACTTCGCCTTCCAAAGACGTCTCTTGGTCGACTCGCCCGTGCCAAGCACCCCGGCGACCGGATAGCCAAGCTTCACCACTTTGACCGCGAATAAAAGGAGCGCACCTTTTACCGACGAACTCCGCGGCTGGTCTCTTCCCTGGGCAGTGCAACGACTACAAGTTTCCTCCTCGACGAGATCTTCTCTTCCCCTGGTCGGAACCATGACTTGCATCCACTGCCAGGAACAACTGCCGCCACTGGAGCTTCCTCTCTCTTTAAGGTACTGTGTTCCACCTGGCCTCCCTTTCTTTGGATTGCTAAAGATGACCCTTAAATCATTGGCTTTCCAACTGGGTTGGCTCCAGACCTTCTAACTTTACTTCTCGAATCACCCTTTCCTCTTTCCATAAAGTATTTTTATTATTATTGTAGTATAGCAATCACAAAAACAAAAAAAAAACAAATCAACATAAGGACTATCATGGTCATTCTTAATCAACAGAGGCAGTACACATATCATCAGTGGTCGAAAAGCTTTCCCAGTACATATATTGGCGTGTAGTACATAGTACCCAGTGCATGCTCCCCAGCATGTAGGAGGGAGTCTTAGGTCGCTTCTTCTTCCCATCTATCCCATATTTTCGAGGCTTTGTTGGGACAGCCCCTTGCTAAGTAAATCCTATGCTCCATCATGGCGCACATGTCCATATCCAATTTCCATTGTTCCAGTGTCGGGGAGTCAGGGGCTCCCCATTTCTGCGCTATATCACGCTTAATCAGTCCCGTTGCCGTATGTAGGAGCAATCTCTCCCACTTGTTAGCCTCGATTTCGTTAGGCACCCCCAGGAGTAGGGCCTTTGGGTCCAGTGGTATGATACGGGCCAGAACTCTGGAGAGTTCCCTACAGCATGCATTCCAAAAGGTTTGTATCCTTGGACATGCCCACAAGATGTGAATGAAGGTTCCCTCCCCCTCCCCGCATCGAAGACAATTTGGGTTTGGGCCCGTTTCCAGCCGTGTAGGCACATCCTAGGGTAATATACCTGGTGCAGTATTTTCAGCTGCACAAGTCGGAGCCTAGAGGAGATAGCAATTTCTCTGGGATGCATGAGAACTTGTATCCAGTCCTCTGGATCTATTTCCCCCACATCCGCTTCCCATTTCGCCTTCAGCTCGTTCAGTTTGAGGGTGGCAAAGGAAGATATGGCAATGTATAGGATGGAAGTGCATTTGGTGGGAATATACGCTGGCAAGATGTTACGCTCTATAGGGGTGTACTCCGCTACCATTATGTCTCCTGTTAAGTGGGTTCTTAAGGCGTGGGCCAGCTGTATGTAATGATACCGTTCCGTGTTTGGGATCTGGAATTGTAGTTGCAAACCGTCAAATGAGGTCAGTTTCCCATCTGTGAGCATATCCCCAACTCTCGTGACCCCTGCTCTCCCCCAATTGGGCCATGGCTCAAATTTCCGGATTTCAGCTAGGTTATTATTTTGCCAGAGAGGTTGTGCGGTAGTAACTTTATTTTCCCACCCAATGAATCGGTGTGCTTGTCTCCAGACCATAATGAGGTGTGTTGTGGTTGTGGGTGGGGGAGTTCTCGGAAGGGGTTGATAGAGGAGGGACAGTGGGTCTGTGTTCTGTATAGTGGCTATCTCAGCGCGTAAATGAGGTAGGTCTCGATTTCCATGGAGAAGATCATTAACCACTGCCAGTTGTGATGCCCAATAGTAAGTTTGGAGACGGGGGACTCCCACTTCTCCCTCCCAGATCGATCTCTGGAGTGTGGTTAGCGCAATTCGTGGTTGACCTCCCCCCCATATGAGGTCTCTGAGAAGTGTCTCCACTCGGTGAAACTCTGAGTCTGGGATTTTGGGTGGGGCATTCTAAAGGATGTAAAGGAATCTGGGAAGGGTCATCATTTTAAAGAGTGCCGCTCTACCCATAAGAGTCAGGGGGAGAAGTTTCCAGTGTTGGACATCAATAATGAAACGGTCTATGATCGGTCGGAGATTGTGTTCTGTATAACTTGTCAAGTCCCCGCATATCCAGATTCCCAGATATCGGAAGCCCTGTCGTTCCACTCGGTACGGGCACTCCTGGGGGATGGCTTGTTCTCCGCCTTTTACAGGAAAGAAAACTGATTTATCCCAGTTGATTCTGAGTCCGCAAAATTTACCAAAGCGGATGAGCAGCTGTGTTACAATAGGGCAGGACTGTGGCGGGTCTCCCAGGTATATAAGGAGATCATCTGCGTAGAGAGATGTACGATCATCATAGCCCTCTGGCCATCTAAACCCCGTCCAGGCAGTATTTTGGCGAAGCCAAAGAGCAAGTGGTTCGATTGCAAGGGCAAATAGAAGGGGGGAAAGCGGGCATCCCTGCCGCGTACCCCGGCCCAGAGGGAAGGATCGGGAGGACCATCCGTTTACTTTCACCTCAGCCTGGATGTTAGTATAGAGTAACTGTACCCATCCCAGAAAGGCTTCTCCGAATCCCATACAGCACATGATCTCCCAAAGGCTGTCCCATTGAATTGAATCAAATGCCTTTTCGAAATCGATTACCAGCAGGGCCAAAGGTCCGTCTATAATCGGAGATCTCTCCATTGCCAAATGGAGACGGCGTAGATTCATCCGGGTCGATTTGCAGGACATAAATCCACATTGGTCCGGGTGGATCAGGGTGGGTGCGACCAGTTGTAATCGGTTCACTAGGAGCTTAGCGAGGACCTTGGCCTCCCTGTTAATCAGTGATATAGGTCTGTAGGAAGCACATTTGTGTGGAGGTTTGTCAGGTTTGGGAATGACCACGATGGTCGCCTTACACAGATCTGGTGGGAGAGTCCCTTGTTCCCGGGCAGTAAGAAACATTCTATGCAGGGGGGCCGCCATTTTGTCTGCCCCTAGCTTTTGCCAGGTTTCAACAGGGAATCCATTTGGGCCCGGCGTCTTTTCCGATTGGAGTTGAGATAGTGCTTCTGAAATCTCAGCCTCTGATAAGGCGGAGTCCAAATGGTCCCTCTGTTGCACAGAGAGAGTCGGCAACGTTACCGCATCTAAGAGGGAGGGGTCCAGCGGAGAGGTTGGGGCTCGGTACAAGTCTGTGTAAAACGCTGAGAAGGCCTCAGCAATCTCAGCGTCTGAGTGATAACTGTCGGCCTGTGGTGTAACTATTTCCCGGACATGGCACTGTCCTTTGTCTCTTCTCTGCAGCCAGGCGAGCAATTTACCTGCCTTGTCCCCTAGCTCGTTTACCCTCGCTTTAGCCTGCCGATGGGCCTGCTTAGCGTCATCCATCGTTCTGTTCCAAAGGCGCTCTTGGGCGCGTTGAAGGGATCGATGAGTCTCGGGCGTGGGATCAGAAATGTGTTTAGCCTCCCAGTTGCTCACCTCCCTCTCGGCCTCTATTATCTTCTGGAGCCGGGTGTTCCTTTTGTGTGTCGTCCAGGAGAGAATCTCACCCCTGAGCACTGTTTTATATGCCTCCCATAATGTCACAGGGTTATCAACCGATTCCTCATTAATTTCGAAATATTCGGCGGATACTTCCTCTAGGCGATCTATCAGTTCTGGGAACCCTAGGTAGTAGCCATTAAGTCTCCATGTTCTAGGGGGGAGGGCACCCTGGATACATATTTCCACTGAAAGTGGTGAGTGGTCCGAGATGCCCCGAGGGAGCAATTCTGCGGACATTGCCCTGTAAAGGTCGGTATGTGGTAGAAAGAAATAATCCAGCCTGGACATGGAACCGTGGGCACCGGAGTGGAACAAATATTCCCTAACATCAGGGTGTAACTCCCTCCATATATCTCAGAGCCCAAGAGCAGATGTAAAGTTGGCTAATCTGGTAGGGGTATCTGGGCTACGATTCTGGAGATGGGAACGGTCAGTGTTGTTATTCATGGTGTCATTGAAGTCCCCCCCTAGGATGTACGTATCAGGGTGATGTTTCCCTATAAGGGTGGTGAGGTCATCCAGTAATTCCTGTCCCAGACCAGGTGGAGAATAGATTGAGGCAATTGCCACACTTTGACCCCAGATCAATCCCAAGATTAACACGTATCGGCCCCTGGGATCCTGTTCTACGGTTTGTTGAATAAATGGGATACGTTTGTGTATCAGAATGAGGGTGCCCCTGGAGCCCATTGTGTACCACGCATGAAAGGCAAGGCGATAGTTGGTTCTCTGGAAAAAAGCACAGTTTGACCCAGCCAGGTGGGTTTCTGTTAAGAGGGCCACATCAGGGGAATGTCTATTTAGGAATTGCATGATAAGACGCTGTTTAATTCCTGAACCCATCCCATTCACATTCCAAGTGAGGAATTTCAAAGATTTAGTGTGTCGCATGAGTGATGTGCGAATTTGTGTAGAGGACATTTACTACGCATGATGGGGATTTTCAGGGTATAGCGATCAGTAAGAGATGGCGGTATAATTCTCGCCTGTACTAAGGGAGCGGGGTTGCCTTGTGGAGTAGTACAAAGCGTCCCTAACAAAGGACAATGGTTAGTTCGACCTATGAGCATGTGGCAGTCCTGAAATAACAAACAAAGTTTTGAACTTTCCCAACTCACCCCCACCCTATACTCCACCCCAACACGAAGTACCTGTCGCCCAAACATTGCTGATCCTTCAACTTAAGGTGTCAGCTTAAAAACCAGACCCTTGGATAGAGTCCAAACAAGCAAGAAAGAGAGAGGGGGGGAGGTTTGACCAGGCGAGGGATCAGAGCTTCCCCCAGAGTTCCCTCACTTGCGCCCAATGTCAACATCTTCCATGGTGGATAGATTATGCGTCGGGATCAGAGGCGCGGACAGTGCATGCCCATATGTCAGGGGACTGCTCCTAGGCCCTCTAATAGAGGACAACAGTTTGTTCAGTGTTCTTCTTGTTCCGTCGCTGGCTCCAGGATCTCCAGTCCCCCCCGTTCTGGGTTTCTCCTCGGGGAGGCCCGCCTAGGTCCGGGTCGGGGTCTTCCTCTCGGTCTCCTTGGTCTTGCAGTCCAATCGCCCTCTATGTGAGCCTCTGCCCATTTCCAGGCCTCTTATGGGTCATTGAAGTGAACAGTAGTTCCTTTATGATAAATAAAGTTGGGCCGGGAAGAGCAGGCCGTATTTCACATTCAGTTGAGCAAGTTGTTTCTTGAGTGGTTCAAACGATTGTCGTGCCCGCTGCACTTCTCGGGTATAGTCCGGGAAGAAGGCGATTCGGGAGCCGTGATGGGTGATCGTCCCTTGCGAGCGTGACAGTTGCAGGAGGGCGTCCCTGTCACGATAGTTAAGCAGGCGAGCGATAACAGTCCGGGACGGAGCACCCGGTAGTGGTTTGCCCGAAGGCATCCTACGAGCCCTCTCCAATGAAAAGAATTTTGAGAAGGATTGGGGCTCGAAGATGTCCACAAGCCACTGTTCCAGGAACAACTCCATGCATTGTCCCTCCTCCCCCTCCGGCAGGCCCAGGATGCGAACGTTGTTGCGGCAGGACCTTCCCTCTCCATCATCCACTCTCGATTCAAGGGTTTTCAGGCGGCTTAAGGCTTGGGACAGCTGACGATTGATCCCGCTGATGTTGTCTTCTGCTTCGGAGATGCGGTGTTCCGCCTCTCCTGTTCTGGAAGTCAGCTTCTGCAGATCATGGCGCAGGAAGGAGACATCCGCCGCAATACTGTCTATTTTAGTCTCCATGGAGGAGCGGGAGTTGGCGATGGCCGCCATTACGTCACGTAAGGAGAGAGAGTCTTCTCCCGTATGGGAGTTTGGTCGTGTTGCTGGGCTCGCCGGGGCCGGGGTAGTAGCGACGGCAAACTGGTCCATGCTGCTCTGTGTAGATGGTTTCTTCTGCCTGTCTTTCCCCATATTTCCGGGAGTTGTGGAGCGTCTGCTACATTGGGGCGGATAATATTGTTTATGCGCAGTTGGAGTGGTCGTACCCCCAGGTGTGTAGTGTTGCGGCCCTGCAGCGGGTCAGATGGAGGGCTGTGAGTTCCCAGAGCGTCCTCCACTAGGGCCGGGGGGTTTATATGGCAAAAGTACTTTGAGCGCCTGGAGCCCGGCGTCCCTTGCTGGGCCTTCACAATACGCACGGACCTCCGGCACCTCTATCAGTCCACACAAACAAGTGGTGGTCCCCCTTTTGCTTCTGGTGCGTTACGGCCCTCAGCAGGCACCAGACTCTGCTAACAAGGTTCGATCAGGGGGAGGAGGGGCCCCACTTACTTCTGGCACGGTCAAGTTGCTGCTGTCCTCCGCAGTCCAGGGGGTGGGGGGTATTCGCGGCGTGGTGTCCCAGAGTTAAGACGGCTCAGGAGGTAGGAGCCGCATGCCACCGGGACCGCAGGAAGGCTTCGCTATCCTTCCCCCACCTATCTCGCAGATCGGGTCCGTCCGGGCGTCTTCCGGATGTCAGCGGGACTCAGCTGGTGAGTAGTCCCGTGCCCCGCGGTCCCCGCGCACAGCCTCTCGCCCGCGTGGCGAGGGGGGGGAGAAGAGAGGACGCTCACGGGTGTCCACCTCACGTTCTGCTCCGTGCCTCACCGTGTCAGGTCGTCCCGAGCCTCCCAATCAGTCGGAGGATGTCCGCCCTCAGACACCGGCGGCCATCTTGGTCACGTAGCTCCGGCGCCGCCGGGCCTCGGAAAATTGTGGATTTGCCCCGTCGGCTGGGTAAATAGGTGCCTCAACCTCCGTCGATCCGAGCCCACAGCTTCACGGGCTCGGTCGCGGTGTTTATACCGCACGAAATCCCCAGGAATCAGGATAAAAATGCAGGATTGTTTCGGCGCTTACGGGAGCTCACTCGGCTCACGTCCGCATTGTTCGCGCGTTGGCCACGCCCCCCCACCCCTTCCTCTTTTGAGCAAAGACTTTTAGTGCATTTTAAACCATGTGATCCTGGGCACATTTCGCTTTGCTCCATTTAAAGTGGGCCTGGCCTATGAACTTTGGCTCTACAGTGTATACTGCCTTCACTGACTTGCTTTGGACTTAGAAAAGTGTTGGGAATTGTTTTATTCTTATGCTCTGCCTTTTTCTCTCCCTTTAACCTAATTATTGGAGTGCCATCTAAGTTACGCGCTCACTTCTGTTTTGACAAAAAGTGGTGTTTAAACTTAGACTTGTCTAGTAATTGCTAGGGGAGGTGTAAATACTTTTCTGATTGTGTTTTGAACTTGCTTTGACTTATAGTGCTAGTGTATTTTCTAAAGTGTGTGTTAAATAAATAATTATATACTTTTGATACAAAGCTCTGGTCAGTGTTTGCCTGTTCCACTGTGTTTTTGGCCCTATTGTGTATACTCTATATACTGACTTACTCTTCTTGAGAGAAGTCTGAATGCTCAGCCACAGGTAAATCTGGGGGGTACAGACTGCCACCAATTGGGTTTACTGCTTACTCTTGTAGTCTTAATCTTTTTTCAGTGGGCCCCAAGGATTCTGCCTAATAGCCGGCAGCTTGCCAAGCTGGTTTAAGATAATAAACCAGCAGCTGTCTTCTGCTGTGCTGTGCCCAGAGTCCACCCTGGGACTCCATCAACACCCCAGAGGCCTGACCTGCACTGAGTACTTTTGCGACCCTACCCCCTGGAAAATGGTCGCTCCACATCAACAATAAAGAGCAGCCTCCCAAAGGCGACATTCATCAACATGGGCCTACCTGATTGGCTGCCAAGCAAACCAGTACCAATGCCCAGTTCTGCCGGATGCTGGAGCTGACAGCTTTCCAAGGCAGTCTTCTAAGGCTGCAGCAGCAGGCTTCTGCTGTGCTGCGCCCAGAGTCCACCCATGGATTTTCATCAACACCCCAGAGGCCCGACCTGCACTGGGTTCCTTTGCGAACCTACCCCCTTAAAGATGGTCGCCCTGCATCAACAGCAAAGAGCAGCCTCCCCGAGGCTACACTCATCAACATGGGCCTACCTGATTGGCTGCCAAGCAAACCAGTAACAGTGCCCCAGTTCCGCAGGGTGGTGGCAGCTTTGCAAATCAGTCTTCATTTTTTATTTTACTTTCTTTATTATTTCAAGATGACAAACACTGAAATGAATGAGCAAATCACCCAACTCCCACCCTACCCTCAAATTCCAACTGAAGACTCACAACCTTGCCATCCCAGTACATATCCAATTCAGTGTCCATTCTAATGCAACCTTAAGCAACCTTTGTAATGTCCCAAGCTGTGTATACAAGTCAGTCTTCTAAGGCTGCAGCAGCTGTCTTCTGCTGCGCAGCGCCCAGAGTTCACCCCAGGACTCCATCAACACCCCAGAGGCCCGGCCTACACTTGGTCCCTTTGCGACCCTACCCCCTGGAAGATGGTCGCCTCTGCAACAACAACAAAGAGCAGCCTCCCCGAGGCTACACTCATCAACATGGGCCTACCTGATTGGCCGCCATTCAAACGAGTACAAGTGCCCCAGTTCTGTCGGATGGTGGAGCTGGCAGCTTTCCAAGGCAGTCTTCTAAGACTGCAGCAGCTGTCGACTGCTGCGCTGCACCCAAAGTCCACCTGGGGACTTCATCAACACCCCAGAGGCCCGACCTGCACTGGGTCCCTTTGCGACCCTACCCCCTGGAAGATGGCTGCCTGCGCAGCAACAACAAAGAGCAGCAGCCCGAGGCTACACTCATCAACCTGGGCCTACCTGATTGGCCTCGAAGCAAACCAGTACCGTGCCTCGGTTCCACAGCATGGTGAAGCCGACAGCTTTCCAAGACAGTCTTCTAAGGCTTCAGCTGCTGTCTTCTGCTGCGCTGCACCCAGAGTCCACCCCAGACTCCATCAACACCCCAAAGGCCCGACCTGCACTGGGTCCATTTGCGACCATACCCCTTGGAAGATGGCCGCCTCTGCCTCAAAAACAAAGAACAGCCTCCCGAGGCTACAGTAATCAACATGGGCCTACCTGATTGGCAGCCAAGCAAACCAGTCCAAGCGCCTCAGTTCCGCTGGATGGTGGAGCTGGCAGCTTTCCAAGGCAGTATTTTAAGGCTGCAGCAGAGTCCACCCGGGGACTTCTTCAACACCCCAGAGGCCTGACCTGCACTGGGTCCCTTTGTGACCCTATCCCCTGGAAGATGGCCGCTTTCGCAGCAACAACAAAGAGCAGCCCCCCCGGGGCTACACTCATTAACATGGGCCCACTTGATTGGCCGCCAAGAAAACCAGTACCAGTGCCCCAGTTTCCCCGGATGGTGGTAGCTTTCCAAGGCAGTCTTCTAAGGCTGCAGCAGCTGTCCTCTGCTGCGCTGCACCCAGAGTCCACTCCGGGAATCCATCAACACCCCAGAGGCCCGAACGGCACTGGGCTCCTTTGCGACCCTAGCCCCTGGAAGATGGTTGCATCTGCAGCAACAACAAAGAGCAGCCTGCCCGAGGCTACACTCATCAACATGGGCCTGCCCGATTGGCTGCCAAGCAAACCAGTACCAGTGCCCCAGTTCTTCCGCATGGTGGAACTGGCAGCTTTCCAAGGCAGTCTTCTAAGGGTGCAGCTGCAGGCTTCTGCTGTGCTGCGCCCCGAGTCCACCCCTGGATTTCACCAACACCCCAGAGGCCCGACCTGCACTGGGCTCCTTTGCGACCCTAGCCCCTTGAAGATGGTCGCCCCGCATCAACAGCAATGAGCAACCTCCCAGAGGCTACACTCATCAACATGGGCCTACCTGATTGGCCGCCATTCAAACCAGTACCAGTGCCCCAGTTCCGCCAGATGGTGGAGCTGGCAGCTTTCCAAGGTAGTCTTCTAAGGCTGGAGCATCTGTCTTGTGCTGAGGTGCGCCCATTGTCCACCCGATGACTTCATCAACACCCCAGAGGCCTGACCTGCACTGGGTCCCTTTGTGACCCTATCCCCTGGAAGATGGCCGCCTCCACAGCAACAACAAAGAGCAGCCTCCCCGAGGCTACACTCATCAACATGTGCCTACCTGATTGGCCGCCAAGAAAACCAGTACCAGTGCCCCAGTTCTGCCGGATGTTGTCAGCTTTCCAAGGCAGGCTTCTAAGGCTACACCAGCTGTCTTCTGCTGCGCTGCACCCAGAGTCCACCCTGAGACTCTATCAACATCTAAGAGGCCCGAGCTGTACTGGCTCCCATTGCGACCCTACCCCCTGGAAGAAAGCCACCTCAGCAGCAACAACAAAGAGCAGCCTCCCTGAGGCTATAATCATCAACATGGTCTTACGTGATTGGCCGCCAAGCAAACCAGTACCAGTGCCCCAATTCCGCCAGATGGTGGAGCCGGCAGCTGTCCAAGGCAGTCTTCTAAGGGTACAGCAGCTGTCCTCTGCTGCACTACGCCCAGAGTCCACCCCGGGACTCCATCAACACCCCACAGGCCTGACCTGCACTGGGTTCCTTTGCGACCCTACCCCCTTGAAGATGGTCGCCCCGCATGAACAACAAAGAACAGCCTCCCCGAGTCTACACTCATCTACATTGCCCCAGTTCTCCTGGATG
This sequence comes from Ambystoma mexicanum, assembly GCF_040938575.1. Lineage (NCBI taxonomy): Eukaryota > Metazoa > Chordata > Amphibia > Caudata > Ambystomatidae > Ambystoma > Ambystoma mexicanum. Next base: position 858,512,328 of record NC_090930.1, on the reverse strand, counting down.
GTGAAGCCGGCAGCTTTCCAATGCAGTCTTCTAAAGCTGCAGCAGCAGGCTTCTGCTGTGCTGCGCACCTAGTCCACCCCTGGATTTCATCAACATCCCAGAGGCCCGACCTACACTGGGTTCCTTTGCGACCCTACCGACTTCAAGATGGCCGCCCTCATCAACAACAAAAGGCAGCCTGTTTGAGGCTACACTCATCAACATGGGCCTACCTGATTGGCCACCATTCAAACCAGTACCAGTGCCCCAGTTCCGCTGGATGGTGGAGCTGGCAACTTCCCAAGGCAGTTTTCTAACGTTGCAGCAGCTGTCTTCTGCTGCGCTGTGCCCAGAGTCCACCCAGGGACATCATCAACACCCCAGAGGCCCGACCTGGATTGGGTTCCTGTTAGGCAGAATCCTGTGCAGTGCCCTTAGGGACCACTACACACAATGAAGACTACAGGTGGCAATACAAGTTTTACCTTTGGTACAAGCCTGTACTACTATGTTAAAGTGGTAGCAGTAGCGGAGCAGCCAGGCTTATCTCAAGAGTATATGAGCAGTAGCATAGATTACACAAAGGGACCACAATTACTATGACTCAAGCAAACACTGACTCAAGGTTTCAGGTAAAAAATATAAGTACATTTATTTTTAAACCATTCGTTATAAACACAAAACTTCTATTAATTCAAAATCACACGTAAAATACACTACAACCTACCAATTCACTTTGGTACACTCTAACTCAAGGTAAGTACCCTATGTTTTAACAGACCGGTGTTGTGAAACAAAAGACGTCACCGGGAATACACTTGTGATCACTTTTTTTGACAGTAATGACAGTTCGGTCTTACTAAAGAAACGCGTATCCGCGGCAAGAAATGTTACCGGGCAAAAACACACTTAGCACCTGAGTTAACCAGAGAGAGTTGGGGGCAAAAATCATAGGCAATACTTTTGTCAAGGCAGACAGAATCAGGGAACACTCATAGACAGAAATTCAAGAGTTAATAGGCCAGAGCCAGTGTCAAGTGGAACCGGGTTCCTGTTGTCGAGGATCACACAGTCGGATAGTTCAAGATTCAACGTTGCCAGGAGTACTTAGACATTGTCAACAGAGGAAGCAAAAGCTATAAGAAGGAGGGAAAACAAGGGCAAGCCCTAATTCTTCGAGCAGAACACAGTACCTTATTCATTGAAGAAGCTGGTGCCATGGCAGTTGTTCCTGGTACTTTCCTGCAGACCCACGGTTCCTGGAGCTTCGGTGTGAAGGAAGACGTCTGGAGGGGTCTGCACCACACAGGGATGAGGCCGGCAGCAGCGACGGTGAATAAAAGGTGTGCTCCTTAAAAACAGGAGAGGCTCTTCAGATGGCTATACGGACCACTACAGCAGTGTGCAGTGATTATGACCAAGAAGAGGATCCTCTGGCTGTGGAAGATGAGCTGGTTATCCCCACCAGGCTCAAGGGAAGAAGACTCCGGACTGGATCTTCTCTGGTCGTCGAATAGTAGATAGTTCAGGACTGCAGCAGGGCTTTACCGGGACGGGGTCGTTGCAGAAGTCGTCTTCTTCTCCGCTTCTCTTCGGTTCCTTGTAGTTCCAGTGATGACTCTGACTTCTAGCCCAAGAGACCCGCCTTTTATGTGAAAATCCCCCATTCGCACAGCCTGGCTGTCAATCACGCAGCAGGGGGAGTTATCCAGCCCGGACAACCACCTCAGCCAATCATGGCAAAGTGCGACTTGGGTTTCCTAGGATACCCTGTGCAGGGGGTGACTACACCCCTCCCTCACATTCAGCCCACCTAGACACCCAGGCGCCTAGAGGAGGGCTTCTTGGCAGAAGCCCGCTAAAAGACAGTGAACAAAGGAGGCAAACCTGGTTTGCCGCGCAAAGTAAAACACAAGAAGGATGTTGACAAAAAGAAATGGCGACTAAACCCGACCGGAGCCAAAAGAAAAAGTATTTGGTCAAGCGAGTTTAAGTTCGAGGCTAATATAATAGCCTAAAACAATACCAGGTTTATATAGTATAATCGCAGTAGAAAAATTAGGGTAGATACCACTGCCACCAGCCAAGTCTAAATGTTAAAAGAGCGAGACAATGCTCTACGAGGTACGGATAAAAAACGATACAGAGTAACCCGTTCCCGTACTCCATGTAAATATGGAACTTTACCCTTTTCTGGGGGACAGTAGTCAGCCTCAGAAATGGAATTGGTGGGAAGTCTAAAAGACAACCCTGTGTCACTACACTGAAGGTGCTGTGTAACACACAAAAGAAGAGGGCTACTGAAGTGGTGTACTCCAGAGTCCACAATCACAAAGAAACAGAGGAAATACACATGGCAAAACATGGGTAAGAGTGGGGGAAAAGCTCACACTCTTACCAAGTGAAAACAATAAACTCCAGAAATCCAGCAAAGCTGCTGGGGGACACACTAGGTGAGGGAAATTAGCCATAAAATGAGAATTCTCCCTAACACTCGCCCCCCCCCAGACTAAGAAACAGGAGGATTTAATCCACTCCTGGATGGATCTCATACCTCTAGTCGGTTAACAACATCCTAGAGAGACCATCAGCATTTTGGTGGTGACTTCCTGCTCTGTGCTCAATGGAAAAATCAAATCCTTGCAGGCAGATTGACCATCTGAGTAACTTTAGGTTTTCCCCTTTCATTTGCATCAGCCATCTCAAGGGTTGGTGGTCAGTTTGAATGGTGAAGGTAGATCCATACAAGTATGGTCTAAACTTCTTCAGTGACCACACAATAGCAAAACATTCTCGTTCTATTGTTGCCTAACTTGTCTCAGGATCCTTTAACTTCCTGCTGATGAAACACATGGGGTGTTCCCTACCTTTCTCATCCAGTTGACTAAGGACTGCACTTATACCTACATTCGAAGCATCAGTTTGTACAATTAAGGGTTGGTGATAGTCAGGAGCTCTTAGGACTGGAGCTTGACAAAGGGCTTTCTTCAGACCTACAAAGGCTTCATTGCACTCCTCATTCCACTTGACTTTTTTAGGAAATGTGGGAGAGGAGATGACATTCAAGGGAGAAGCTATGGTCCCATAGTTCTCTATGAAGTTCCTGTAATACCCAGTGGGACCTAAGAAGCCTCTCACTTGGGTTTGAGTAGTAGGGGTGGCCCATTTTGTACAGCTTGTACTTTGCTAGGCAATGGCCTTATTTCACCTCCTCCTACCTCATGTCCAAGGTAGACCACTGTACTCTGACCAATTTGACATTTGCTTGCCTTTATGGTCAGATGGGCCTGTTCCAGAGCCTGCAATACATATCCTGAGTGTTCAATATGTTCTTTCCATGTAGGGCTGAACACTGCAATGTCATCCAAGTATGCCATGCAGAAGTCCTCCATCCCATTCAGAACTTGATTGACCATCCTCTGAAATGTAGCTGGTGCATTCTTTTGTCCAAAAGGCATTACCTTGAATTGGTAGAAGCCAGCTGGGGTGCAGAATGCAGTGTTCTCCTTGGCCTGGTCTGTCAGGGCTATTTGCCAATAGCCTGACATTAGGTCAAATGTGCTGAGGTACTTGGCTGCACCAGGTTTGTCCACCAGTTCATCTGTCCTAGGTAAAGGATGGGCATCAGTCTTGGTGACTGCATTTAGAGCTCTATAGTCCACGCAGAATCTCAACTCCTTGGATCCTGCCTTTGGTACAAGCACAACTGGGATAGGCCATGGGCTAGTAGAGGGCTCTATAACCCCGAGATCAAGCATCTTGTTCATCTCATTCCTTATATGGGTTCTTACATTGTCTGACATTCTGTACCCCCTGCTTTTGACAGGCAAACAGTCACCAGTGAGTATATCATGCTGGCCCCAAGGGGTCAAGCCTGGTGAGAGTGAGAACAGGGAGGCAAACTGATTCAACAGTAACTTGCACTCATCCTGCTGGTCAGATGTGAGACTGGAAGAGAGATTGACTCCTTCCACTTGCTCATCTAAAGGTAAACCTCTGAGGAGGTCAGGCAGAGGTTCACTCTCCTCCTCCTCCTGAGCTGAAGCTAGAAGCAGAGCTCCTATGTCAGGTCTAGAGACATAAGCCTTTAAACGGTTGGTGTGAAAGACTCTGGCAGCCTCCTTAGGATTGCCCAAGTCCACCAGATAGTTCACCTCTCCAAGTTTACCCACAACTTTGAAGGGTCCTATCCATTTGTCCTGCAAGGCCCTCTGCCATGTTGGGACCATAACAAGAACAAGCTGGTCTTGAGAGAACTCAACCATGTTAGCCTTCTGGTCATGCCAATGTTTGACCAGAGCTTGACCAGCCCTCAAGTTATCACTTGCCTCTGCCATCATGTGTGACATTCTCCTCCGGAGACCTATCACATAGTCAGTCACACTGACTGGCTTGTGGAAGGAGCACTCTCCAACCCCTCCTTAATCAGGGCCAATGGACCTCTGACCGGATGGCCATAGAGAAGTTTGAAGGGACTGAATCCTACTCCGTCCTGAGGGACTTCTCTATATGCAAAAAGAAGGCATGGCAGTAGAAGGTCCCACTTTCTTTTAAAGGGTTTGTCAGGAATAGGGTCCAGGGCAAGCCTAGGCGACAATATGGTAGACAATAGGGACAAAAACTACGATTCCCAGCATGCTTAGAGGCGCAATGGTAGTCCATGTATTTGCGCTACGAGACAGCTGAGGTTCATTAATGGAGTATTTAGCCGTTGACCGCCCGTGCACAGGTGCTGATAATTAATGTTGTGCAGCACGGGCGGCCACGACGGCGTATGTGAGGAACTCAGGATGGCGAGCGAGTGATTTATTATCATGAAGGCGGATGAAGCGGCAATCATGGCAGGGAGGGAGAGTTTCTGGCCCGAGCATGTGTATCTTTGTTGGCTGACTTGCGAGGCAACGCGAGCATCGCGTCAGCTCTCCCCATTGCTCCCGGGCCGCAGCGGTGAAATCTCCTCCCTCTCTCTCTCCCGGGCCGCAGCGGTGAATCATTCCAGCTCGCCGCCTTCACATCTATGCGCGGCAGCTGCTCTAAGGGGCAGCGGTGTATTCACGGCAACACATCATAACGTCTGGGTGTACTTTTGAGGCACCCGGACTCGAAGATAAGTACACTGATATATGTTCCTGTTTATTGGGCAAGAAGTATGCTTTATGTGACACGTTGAGAGACTTAATGAGTACTGGCAAGGCAACAGGTTGTGGGTAGAATAATCTCTATTGAAAGAATGAGGCAATACTTACAGCAGAGACACCTTTACTGAGAGATAAAGGGCAAGACTGTCCATTCCGACTCTGAAGGGAAATCTTGTGTCATGTTTGTTGTTTTTGTTCGCTCATGTTCAATGTCAGCCCATGGGGCCATGTGTATGTTGACTTCATGTAAGGGCATTCCCTTATGTGTGCCATACAGTTTGTATTGCTCTTGTCTGCTATGTGTTTGCTACATGTTATACTAACACGGTCATAGTTATGGTCATGGTATAGGGTAATTAAGAACCCTAAATTCCTATTGAAGTATAGCTCAAGAGGCAGGTAGGACAGGTAGTATCAAGTAGGAAGTGCTAGATTATTATGGTTCAGCATTGAGTATTGGTATTGAGGTGCATGTTTTCTCTTCCCTACCTTTCCTTTGTCATTCCACCCCCTTTCCCTAACTCTGTCTTCCCCCCATTGGCTGCCACGTGGTTATCTGTGTCATTCAATTCAGACGCCCGTGCCAACCACGGTGGGAGGGTCGATCTATTCAGCTTCTGTGGTTCGGGAGAGGGGGTTGAAACCCTTCATCCCTCATTAGACTTGACAGAATTATCAGCCCCCGATTTTAGGGGTATTTGAACCACCCAAGCCAAATGGATTTGAATCCTCCTTCGTTAGCAGAAGTGCTAACGACATTACAAGAAATTCAAGCAGAATTAGCGCATGCCAGACAGGAGTCTAACACTATTAAGGCCCAAGTCCAGGGATTAGTGGCTCAGAGTATTCCCTTGGAGGGGGCGGGAACATCCACAGGAGGTACCACAGGAAGAACCTCTACTGTTATTGTACAGGCACCAAGCAGTGTGCCATTAGCAGCACCAGAATGATTTGCGGGAGATCCAAGGAAGTATATGACCTTTTTGACGCAATGTAGGTTACATTTTTTGTGTAAACTCACTGCATTCGAAACTATACAAGCTAGGACAGCGTTTGTGATATCTTATCTAACGGGGGATGCAGCGGCATGGGCCATGCCATTGGTGCAAAAGGATGACCCATTGCTATACAATTGGGATCTGTTTTTGACAGAATTTGGACGACTATTTGATCGAAGAGAAGTTTCATTAGCCCAGGACAAGGAATTGTTAGCCTTAAAGCAAGGGTCGCGTGATTTAGTATCCTATGTTACGCAATTCAATCGGTTGGTAATAGAGACAGTTTGGCCAGAGAATAAACAAACAGTATTGTTTTATCAGGGACTCAGGGAGGAATTGAAAAATGTAATGGCCCAGGTGGAACCCCAACTGAGTTCCTGTACGGCGATGATTGACCTAGCTTTGAGGTTAGATCATCGTATGAATGAAAGGAAAGGTGACAGGAAGAGACCTGAGGTGGTACCTTTTGTAAGATTGGACAAGGGTAGGGGAGGAAAAAGTTGTGATGAAGAGCCCATGCAAATTGGGGGCATAAGGGGACCCTTATCAGCAACCGAGAAGGAGCAGCGCAAGGTGAAAACCTTATGTTTGTCCTGTGGACAACCCGGCCATTACATACGAACATGCCCTAATATGCCAAAAAAGGTCGGGAGGAGTGATGGGAGCAAGGTGGAGGCGGGAAAAGGATTGGGCCAGCCTTAGTGGGAACTCAAGTGTCAGGCCCCAGTTTGAGGAAGTTCCCAAGCTGGGCAGCTAATACGATGGAACACAAGAATTCCCATGTGTATCTGTTGGTAACATTATTTTTTGCATGCACAAAACAAATGGTGTCAGCTATGGTGGATTCAGGTGCTACTGGAAATTTTATTGATATTGGTTTGGCACGGAAGTTGGGATTACCATTAAGAGATAAGGCACAGTTGGAAGCGGTGCAGTCGGTGGATGGTTCTCCCTTAATTTCTGGTCTCATTTATCAGCAAACACAACCCATTCAGATGAGATGTGAATCCGGACATGTGGAAGAGATTGTGTTGGATTTGATTGCAGCACCGCATTTTGGTCTTATTTTGGGCATGCCATGGCTGATCTTACACAACCCTAGTATTGATTGGGTCACGAGAGAGGTATCATTTACCGGGGCAGGGTGTGAAAAACATTTGAAGGAAGCGGTGGGACCGGCTCTATTTCTGGCGGATCAGACAGGTGGCTTACAAGTGGTGGGGGCTGTGGGGACTGGCATTCCTAGGCAGTATGTGGAGTTTGCAGCAGTATTTGACAAAAGGGGAGCGGAGAGGTTACCTCCACATCGCTCTTATGACTGTGTGATTGAATTAGAGTCAAGTTACCATGCAGTCGTATTTATGCACTAACAGAAAAGGAAAATCAACATTTGAAGGAGTATTTGGATGATATGTTGCAAAAAGGGTGCATTAGACATTCTACTTCACCAGTGTCATCTCCTTTGTTTTTTGTGCCAAAAAAAGAAGGAACACTTAGAACCTGTATTGACTATAGAGCATTGAACAAGGTGGCCATAAAAACTGGTATCCTTTGCCTTTAATTTCAGTTCTATTGGATCAGGTAAAATCAGCACTGATACATACTAAATTGGACTTGAGAGGGGCATACCATTTGATTCGTGTAAAGAGCGCGGATGAGTGGAAGACGGCCTTTAGAACTAAATTTGGATTATTCGAATATTTAGTTATGCCGTTTGGCTTGTGTAATGCACCTGCAGCATTTCAGTATTTTATGCAAGAGGTATTGAGAGAGTTTTTGGACATATTCCTCATTGTATATATTGATGATATCTTGATTTATTCTGCCTCAGAAGAACAACACATTGAGCATGTGCGTTTGGTGTTAAAGAAACTACAGGAGCATGAATTATGTGTGAAGTTGGAAAAATGTGAATTCCACACTACTAAGGTGGAATTTCTCGGGTTCATACTCACTCCCACAGGTATAGTAATCGACCAAAAGAAGGTACAGGCAGTCATTGACTGGCCAGTGCCTCAATGTATCAAAGACATTGGGGGTCATTACGACCCTGGCGTTAAGGGTTTAACGGCGCCGTAAAAGGTGTCGGCGCCGTTAAACCCTTAACGCCTGATTACAAGGTCCCTTTGCGGGACCCGACCTTAACGGCTGGTTTTACCAGCCGTTAAAGTAGGGTGCCGCAAAGGGACCTCAGTGCTAATTACGGTACCGCAATTTGTGGTACCGTACTTAGCGCCTTCCCCAGTCCCATTGAGCCCTATGGGGCAAAAATGGGAATGGGGAAGGGCCATGGTGAAATGGGGAAATACCGCCCCGCCAACCTTGGAATGGTGCGGTATTTCCCCATTCCACCATGGCGGACTCGTTACAACACCGGCACCAACCATGGTGCTAATAGCGCCATGGTTTAACGCCAGGGTTGTAATGAGGGCCATTCAGTCCTTTTTGGGATTCGCTAACTTTTACAGAAGATTCATTTCGAATTTTTCACAAATTGTTACGCCGATAACTAAGCTGTTAAGAAAGTCTTCTGGGTTTAGTTGGGACCAAGAAGCAGAGAAAGCATTTGTGACACTAAAAGAGGCCTTTATCTCTGCTCCTGTGTTGGGACACCCAAATCCTGAAAGACCTTTTCAAGTAGAAACCGATGCCTCCAATATAGCGGTGGGAGCAGTGTTGTCTCAAAAAGATGAAGAAGGTAGGTGGCATCCTGTGGCTTTCTACTCTCAGAAACTCACGAGTTGTGAACAGAATTACTCCATTACGGACAAGGAATTATTGGCTATATGGGCAGCATTTCTGGAGTCGAGACAGTATCTTCTGGGAGCGAGACATCAGGTGTTGGTAGTAACTGACCATAAGAATCTACAGTACTTCGAAACCGCCCACACCTTAAGCCCCAAATAGTTGCTGTGGTCACAATACTTCAATGAATTTGACTTTCTGGTAACTTTCAGACCAGGGAAGAAAAACGGGAAGGCTGATGCACTATCCAGGCAGCAAAATTTGTAAAATGTGGTGACGGAGGTGAAGACTATTCTTCCAGTGGAAAAGGTGGTGGGAGCGATAACCAACAGTCTGTTGAGGCAGGTGAAAAAAGAAATGAAGAAAAACAGGAATGTGGCATGGGGCACTAAGGACCCTTTGGAGATGGTCAAAAAAGGTCTTCCGTACTATGCAGGGAAGTTATATTTACCTACTCAGGATTTACAAAATAAAGCACTGCATTGGTGCCATAACTCTCCTTTGGCAGGGCATGCAGGCAGGAAAAAGACACAAGCAATGTTGACAAGGTATTTCTGGTGGCCAACTTTAAGACAGGATATCCTTGATTATGTTAAAAAATGTGAAACATGCACACGGTGTAAGGCAGATCATGTACGGAAGGCAGGACTATTGCAACCCTTGCCTACCCCAGAGAATGTTTGGACTCATATTTCCATGGATTTCATAACTGACTTGCCGCCTGATAAGCATTATGACACAATTTGGGTGGTAGTAGATTATTTGTCCAAACAAGCTAATTTTGTGCCTTGTCAAGGTATCCCCAGTGCAGGAAAATTGGCAGAATTATTCCTACAGAACATTGTTCGGTTGCATGGGTTGCCACAAAGCATTGTGTCAGATAGAGGCCCACAGTTTACCTCTAAGTTATGGCGTGCTTTTCGTACAATGCTGGGTATCGAGTGTGCGTTATCTACAAGTTATCATCCACAGACTGATGGACAAACAGAGCGTGTCAATCTGACTTTGGAGCAATATGTAAGATGTTATTTGCATGATGATATGGATTCATGGGTACAGGCTTTATGGCTAGCAGAGTTTCCGTACAATAATACTGAGCATGCTTCACTAGGGATGTCACCTAATGAATGTTTGTATGGACAAGAACTGAACATGTTACTAGAACAGTTACCGCCAGTAGCACACTTTACAGCATTACAGGAGAGGAAAGAATCTCTTTTGGCCCTCAGACAAAAGGGTAGAGTAAAGTTGGAGCAAGCCAAGAAGGATTATAAGAAACAGGCAGATAAAGGGAGACGGGCAGCTCATCATTATCAAATAGGAGACAAAGTAGGGTTATCTACACGTAATTTAGCATTGGTAGGATATTGCAAATTTGCCCCCAGATTCATTGGTCCATATGAAGTTATAACATGTATATCACCAATGGCTGTCAAATTAAAGTTGCCTGAAACATTAAAGATACATCCTGTGTTTCATGTGTCTCTCCTTAAACCCGCAGTTCCGGGAACACGTGTACAGAGATCGCCAGCCATCACCAAAGAAGGACAAACGGAGTATGAAGTCAAGAAGATATTGGATTCAAGGCGCAGACAGCGGAACTTGTGGTATTTAATCCAATGGGCTGGTTACGGATTGGAGGATTGTTGTTGGGAACTGGCCAGTTCTGTGCATGCACCCAGATTGGTAAAACAGTTCCATTTACGTCACCCGGAAAAGGCAGGGCCAGGGAAGAGCCCTGGGAGAGGAGGTACTGTCAGGAATAGGGTCTGGGGCAAGCCTAGGCGACAATATGGTAGAAAATAAGGACAAAAACTAAGATTCCCAGCATGCTTAGAGGCGCAATGGTAGTCCATGTATTCGCGCTATGAGACAGCTGAGGTTCATTAATGGAGTATTTAGTCGTTGACCGCCCGTGCACAGGTGTTGATAATTAATGTTGTGCAGCACGGGCGGCCACAACGGCGTGTGTGAGGAACTCAGGATGGCGAGCAAGTGATTTATTATCACGAAGGCAGACGAAGCAGCAATCACGGCAGGGAGGGAGAGTTTCTGGCCCGAGCATGTGTATCTTTGTTTGCTGACTTTGGAGGCAACGCGAGCATCGCGTCAGCTCTCCCCATTGCTCCCGGGCCGCAGCGGTGAAATCTCCTCCTTCTCTCTCTCCCGGGCCGCAGCGGTGAATCATTCCAGCCCGCCGCCTTCACATCTATACTCGGCAGCTGCTCTAAGGTGGCGGCGGCGTATTCACGGCGACACATCATAATGTCTGGGTGTACTTTTGAGGCACCTGGACTTGAAGATAAGTACACTGATATATGTTCCTGTTTATTGGGCAAGAATTATGCTTTATGTGACACGTTGAGAGACTTAATGAGTACTGGCAAGGCAACAGGTTGTGGGTAGAATAATCTCTATTGAAAGAATGAGGCTATACTTATACAGCAGAGACACCTTTACTGTGAGATAAAGGGCAAGACTGTCCATTCCGACTCTGAAGGGCAATCTTGTGTTATGTTTGTTATTTTTGTTCGCTCATGTTCAATGTCAGCCCATGGGGCCATGTGTATGTTGACTTCATTTAAGGGCATTCCCTTATGTATGCCATACAGTTTGTATTGCTCTTGTCTGCTATGTGTTTGCTACATGTTATACTAACAGGGTCATGGTTATGGTCATGGTATAGGGTAATTAAGAACCCTGAATTCCTATTGAAGTATAGCTCAAGAGGCAGGTAGGACAGGTAGTATCAAGTAGGAAGTGCTAGATTATTATGGTTCAGGATTGAGTATTGGTATTGAGGTGCATGTTTTCTCTTCCCTACCTTTCCTTTGTCATTCCACCCCCTTTCCCTAACTCCGTCTTCCCCCCATTGTCTGCCACATGGTTATCTGTGTCATTCAATTCAGACGCCCGTGCCAACCACGGTGGGAGGGTCGATCTATTTGGCTTCTGTGGTTCGGGAGAGGGGGTTGAAACCCTTCATCCCTCATTAGACTTGACAGGGTTCTTCTAAAGCATCTATCATGCTCTTCATAGATCTGTTAAACCTCTCCACCAATCCATTGGTTTGCGGATTGTAGGCAGTTGAGAACTTGTAGGTGACTCCACAGGTTTTCCACATGGCTTGCATGTAGTGGGACATAAAATTTGATCCCCTGTCAGATATCACCTCCTTATGAAAAACTACTCTGGTAAAAATACCGAGTAGGGCCTTAGCCACAGCCAGAGCCGTAACAGTTCTCATAGGTATGGCTTCAGGAAATCTAGTGGCACAATCCACTACAACCATGATAGACCTGTTGCCTGAAATGTGGGAGGGTCAAGAGGACCAACAATGTCAATCCCAACCCTCCCAAAAGGAACTCCCACCACTGGGAGAGGCACCAAGGGTGCCACGTTCTTGGCTCCACTCTTGCCAGAGGTTTGGCAAGTGTGGCAGCTTCTGCAGAATTTGTCTACTTCTGAACCCATTTTAGGCCAGTAGAAGTAAAGAGAGAGCCTTTCCTTGGTCTTCTTAAAACTTAAGTGACCAGCCAAAGGAATCTCAGGGGCTAACTGCAGAAACTGGAGTCGGTTCACTAGAGGTACTAGAAGCTTCTTGCAGTCTCCAGGGGTTAACTCAGTTGGTTCACCGTAGAAGAGGCCATCTTCCCAGTGCAACCTATACTTCCCAGGCTCAGTCCCATTGAGCTGAGAAGCTGCCTGTAGGCGAAGACCTTCCAGGGTAGGACACTCTCTTTGTCCTTTGCTGAAATCTGCCCTTTTGGGTCCACCTTCTGCCAGTAAAGACTGCAGCTCAGGATGGTCAACAGGGTCAAGATCTCCTACCAGAGTAAGATCTTCTTCTAGATCTGATTCCTCAGTATCTAGCTGAACCATACAGGGTTGAACCTCACACTCAGCCTCAGCTGGTGGAGGAGTCACAGATGTGACTTTGGACAGTCTTGGAGATGTCCTTCTGGGCACAGGAGTGCTTGCTGGTTTCTTGCTGGTAGACTTAGGTTTCCCCGGTGTCTCTTTCTGTCCTGCAATAGCATTAAGTAAGTCCTGTGGACTTGGGGTGATAGCTTCCTCTATCATGTCCCCAGGAGAGCCTCTCAAGGTTCTCTCCCTTGCAGACCTCGTGAGCTCCTGCTTCCTTCTGCTGGGGGCCTGGGGGTACTAGACACAACTTCAAGAGTTTTAAGGTCATTACCCAGCAGGACCCTCCCAGATACATTATTTTGCACACTTACAGGTATTCTGACAGTCATGTCATTACACTGGATGAGAGCTGGTAACTTGGGAACCATTTGCACAGGGCATCCAGCTAACTTGGTTAGGTGTTTGGGTGCCTTAGCAACATCCTCCACCTTGAAAAAACATTCATCAACCACAGTTATGCTGGCTCCAGTGTCTCTGATGGCAGGGGTTTCCTGACCATTCACAAAAACACTATCTTTGTAATACTCTTTAGTATTATCTGGGATTGAGTTATAGACATCTAGGTACTGTTGTTCCCAAAGAACCAAGGACACTAAAGAAACACTAGCGGAGACTCTCATGGGCTCATCAGCTAGTAACTGAAAGTTTCCACTGGCTATAGGTACTTCATCCACCTGGGAGAAGGCTAAGGAGACAGTGTGGACCCCTGAAGGTTTACCCTTACATCTGGGATCTCCTTTCACATGGTCAGTTAACCCACAAACAAAGCATTTCCCAAATACTCTCTGGAATGGGGGTTTGTTCTGACCTCCATCTGGTTTGGGACAGATGGTACACTAGCCTGATTCGGTTTCCCTTGTGGCTTACCCTTGTTATGTTTGGGGCACTCTTTTGGATTGGAATTATTGGAATTCTCTTTGTTGCCTTTCTTGGGCTACTTCCCCTCATCCTTTTTCTGAGTAGCTCCAGAATCATTGTGAGTAGCCCTGTTGGCAACCCACAAGTCAGCAGCCTTAGCTAGCTTCTTAGGATCTATCTCCTTTGAATCAGCCAAGTGCCGTCTAAGCTCATGAGAGCAGACGTCAAAAATAGACTCCAATATCACAAGATTCCTCAAACCTTCATAAGTGTTCACTTTGTAACCCTTAACCCAACCATCTAATTTTTTCAAACATTCGCACACCCAGGTAGCCCAAGGGGTACCATCATGCTTTTTGAGGGTTCTAAACCTCTTAAGATACTGGGAAGGGGTCTTCCCAAACCTAGCTATTAATGCTAGTTTCACACACTCATAATCCTGTTTATCCTCCTCCCCCAACTCCATTACAGCATCACTTGCAACAGGGGGGAGTCTAGAGAAAAGGCAAGGAATCAATTGATTCCCTGAGATACCTTGAATCCCATGATTGTACTCAAACATTGCTAACCAATCCAAAACATCAAGTTTAGTCTCATACATACCAATCATCTCCTTTGGCATACGGGGTCTCTTAGGGCTGGAAGACCTAGAAGACTCTGGGAGAGAAGCATTTTCTAAAGACAATTTCTTCATTTCTAGTTCATGATTCAGCTCCATTTCTCTGAGCCTTAACTCTTGATGTTTCGTGGCAGTTTGTGCATCAATACGTTTCACTTCCAATTCAAGTCTCATTTTCTCAAGTGCAATAAACTCAGGAGTAAGTGCAGGACCTGTGGGGGTCCCTGTGGACAGAGGTTGTGCATTCTGAGCAGGCAAAGGAGTTGTAGGGTTTCCTAACAAGGACTCACCTGCTTCTTCTAAAGTAACACTCTCAGAACCAGAAACATCAGTATCCACATTTGCTGGAGGGGTAGGCCCTTCTGACCCTTAAAATAAACAAGGATGTTTATTTATCTATTACAGCCGGCGCCCTGCATGCCGCTCACAGTCTTCTCTCTCTGTCTCAAGCCTCGTTCCGTTTCTCATCCTTCGAACATAAACATTCCCTAGCCTAACCTCGCGGCATGCAGGGCGTCATCAAAGAATACAAGGAATACTACACCACCTCCCCCTTTCTAGAGAATAACACATTTTTAGGAATATGCTGTGACAATCCATAAACATTACACTTTGAATAGTGTGAATGAAACCTAAAAACTTGGGAACCATGTGTGGCTGTAGATGGTGGTAAAAACTACCACAACAACACCTATCCTTTCCCCCTTAAATTATTATTATTTTTTTTTTATTTTTTTTTTTATATGCAACCAAAAATGTGAAAGGAAACAAAACAACAAAAAAAAAATGTTAACAATGTAGGTTAACCCAAATGCTATGTATAAAACAAAATTGGTAGTGTGCAATATAACTAATTATTTTCCCATGACATAATCTTTTGTCCAGAATGGCAATTTTATATCTCTGTGGTTGTACATACTCCCACTAGCCACACATCCTTCTTGAATTCCATCCATGCTTCTATCATCATCAGTAGCAGTGCCATTACTTTCTTGGACAGATTCAAACTCTAAAGGAGTATCTTCTTGACCATTACCTCTCAATGTTTGACTATCCGCTCTGGCAACTTGATCCTCTCTTACATGTATGCGTCCCTCCCCAACTTGAGGTCTGACGTTAGTATCTGAATTCAAATTGTCTCTTATGTTATATTGAAAACCTATATCATTTCTCAACCAATTACTTCGATCCTGCCTGTGATTCTGCCTAGGATAAAATCTTCTATTATCCTTAAAATCCCAATTCCATTTGCTTACTCTATTCATATTCCATACTGACCCACCCATTACTCTTATGGCTTTGCCTAGGACTTGTAAAACTTTAACTGGTCTGCTGTATTTGGATTCACCCTTTCTAACAGCACGCCCTAGTTTTATCCTTACCATGTCTCCTGGTACAATTTCGACTTTGCATTTGTGACTCATATTCCAATTATTCTTGCTTTCTGAGTATTTACAATACATTCCTTTATCTCTATGCTCTGATGTCCTTTTGTAATTCACCCACTCTGGAATAAGTAAGGTGTTGGGGGCTCTGCCTCTCATCAATTCAAACGGAGATACCCCTAGATCTCTTTTGACTGACATTCTTGTACTCCATAACCTATCTTTAAGTGCCTCTTCCACAGGCATGTTATTTCTCAATGCCAACTCTACCGTCTCTACAACCATTCTGTTACATCTCTCAACTAGACCATTTGTTTGGGGATGATACAAAGCAGAATATTTCCATAAAATCCCAGATGTGACGGCAAACTCTCTTATTTCTTTGCTTTTGAATTGAACACCATTATCACTGATAATGGATTTGGGAAAACCCTCTCTCCCGAAGATTTCACTAAGGAATTTAATAATTTCTCTTGAATCAATATTTTTGACAGCTTTCAATTCTACCCAACTTGAATAGTAATCAATCAATACAATTAAAAACCTTTTATCCCCAATTAGTCTCTGATATGGTCCGACAATATCAATTCCAAGTTTCATCCAGGGAGCTTCTCCTTTATCTATAACAAGTGGCTCTGACTTAAAACTTTTACAACTTTTATCGCTGTTTTGACAAGGCCAGCAGTTTCTAACAAATCTTTCAATCAAAATATCCATTCCTGGCCACCAATATACAGATCGCACATTGCATTTGGTACCAGTAATTCCCGGATGGCCTTGATGCGCTTTTTCTATGAGCTCATTATATAATGCTTTGGGAGGTATCAGTTTATTCCCCCTCATCAAAAATCCTTCTTCTATGGACAATTCATCTTTCACTTCCCAAAACTTCATGCATTCTCCATCAATTGATCTCTTATCAGACCAACCTAACATTGTGAAATTTGCAATTCTATTTAACGTCTCATCTTTAGATATCTCATCTAACCATTTTTCCTTCGAGGTTACTTCAAGAATGACTGCCACCATCTCCTCATTACTTTCAGATTCTACACTCACACTCTTTAATGGCAGCCGTGACAAGTAATCTGCAACAACATTCCTCTTACCTGGAACATACTTTGTCACAAAATGATAATCTTGTAATTTAATGCTTAATCTGGCTAACCTAGGTGATGCCCTACACATGCCTTTAACTGTCAAGACTTCTACAAGTGGTTTATGATCTGTTTGTATAACAAACTTGCAACCCCACAAATACTTTCTAAAATAGTTTACTGCCCATGAGCATGCCAAAAGTTCTTTTTCAATTGCAGAATACCTGCTTTCTGTATCTGAAATTGCCCTGGAGGCGTAACATATTGTCTTTTCCTTACCACCTTCTTCAATCTGAGAAAGTACCGCTCCCAAACCATTTCCACTCGCATCCACTGTAACCTTGGTTGACCTCCCAAATACATAACCACCCAATTCCGTGGAGTCACATATTTCTCTCTTTATGCAATTCACTGCTTCATCACACTCGCCATTCCATTCAAATTTGGCATCTTTCTTTAACAATTTCCTTAAAGGTTCTGTTATGTTAGCAAACTTCTTGACAAATTTGTTATAGTATTCACACAGGCCCAAAAACGACCTAAGTTCATCCTTATTAGAGGGATTAGGCGATTCTCTGATTGCTTTCATTGCATCACTTTTAGGTTTGTATCCATTGCCATTTACCGTGTGTCCCAAATAATCAACTTCATTCATGCCAAATTTGCATTTACTCTTTTCAATTTCCAAACCAACACTCTCCAACTTTAGTAAAACATCTTTCAATCTCATGTCATGTTCATCTCGACCTTTACCAAATACTATAATGTCATCTTGATACACAAAAATCCCCTTCAACCCTTTCAACACATGTTCCATGACCCTCTGAAAAACTGCCGCAGCAGATGCCAAGCCAAATGGCATGCGTTTGTACCTATATAGACCATGTGGAGTTATAAATGCAGTGATGTCTCTGCAGTCTTCCGTTAAAGCTATCTGATGATATGCACTGGATAGATCTAAAGTTGAAAATACATTTGCATCACCTATGCGATTCAGCATTTCTGATATGACTGGAAGTGGAAAGATGTCAACAATAACGTTTTTGTTAACATCTCTAAGATCTACGCAAATCCTGACTTTCCCACATTTTTTCATTACAACTACAATGGGGCTTGTCCACTCCGAGGATTCAATCTTTTCGATTACTCCTTCAGTCTCCAATTTAGTTAATTCTTGTTCCACTTTGTCTGCTATGGCGAAAGGTATAGGTCTTGACTTGACATGTCTGACAGGTATTGCTCCATCTTTCAATCGAATTCTGTGTGAAAACTCTTTCAACAGTCCTAATTTCTTGTTTCCTTTATCTTCTAGGGTTTTTGATTCTCCCTTCTGTTTATGACTGGAGTTTACTATCAAAACCTGTTCCGATTCACAAGGATCCAATCTGATTCGTAGACCAGCTTGATCTCTCCAACCAATGACGTTAACTCCTTTTTCTGCAACATATATCTTCACTTCCGCTCGTCTGTCCTTGAATTCTATGATGCTTGAAAACCAACCAATCATCTTAATTGTCGAGCCTTCAAATCCACCCGGGTTTTTAATATCAGGTTCAAATAATTTACTTTTTAGACCACATGCCAATAAGTTCTTCCATGTTTTCTTCGTTATGATCGTCCATGGTGAACAGCTGTCTACTTTTACTTTGAGTTTCCAGTTGTCAATTATTATGACACAACTTGGGCATTTGAAATCTCCCTCAGGTGGTTCACGAATGGCAAAAACCCTGTCTTCGTCCGAATCTTCCTCTTCCTCTTGTATGGCTGAGATTCTCTTTTTTCGTCTACACACGACAGCAAAATGTCCCTTGCCTCCACAATTGCCACATTTTTGTCCAATTGCAGGACAATGCTTGGCATAAGCAAAATGTCCTAATCTTCCACAGTTGAAGCATCTGTCACCTTCTCTAGATTGTGCTGGAGCTGATCTGTTTTCGGGTCTCACCCATCCTCTTCCTCTCATTGACTGTCCTCTATTATCAAATCCTCTTGGCCTATAGGTCTTGACCAGGTGATTTTCCGTACGTTCTTTTGTTCTTATTGCATTGACTATATTTTGATCTCCAGATTCCAATGAGAATTTATCATTCTGTAATTGCATGTTTATGACAGCTTCTTGTTTCTTATTTTTTATCTCTTTAGAGCACAAATGACTGTGTTCTATTCGCTTGGCAATGGCCATTGTTTCTGGCAGAGATGGGTTTCCTACCATCCAAAGTCTGTCTTGGAGCAAACTATCTTTGGCATGTATGATAATTTGATCTCGTATGAGTTCATCTAGTGTGATCCCAATGCCAAATCTGCATGTGCGTGATAGTACCCTTAGAGCTGATACGTAGTCTTCAATAGATTCATGTTCTTTTTGAGTTCTGGTATAGAAATTATACCTGTTTATGGCTACGTTGGTCTCAGGGGTATAATATTTGTCTAGTTGCCTTATGGCCTTTTCGTGTTCATCAATATCTCCAGCTTCATCCACTGGCAAATCCGGTAACTCCCTGTATTTTCTCTGTCCTTCTAGGCCCAAAGCATGAAGCAGTAGCGATTTCTTTTTATGAGCAGATAGGCCTTCTTGATCAATGGTCTGAACATAGTTTAGCCAAAACTCTTTCCATTCTAGCCAGTTTACAACAGGCTGTCCAGGTGTTGGAAGAAAACATGCCGGGGGTTGTATGCTAATACCTTGCATGCTTCTTCTGTGTTATGTCAGTATGAGAGGAAACCAGAATACTATTTATCCTAATTTGCGTTTTATTCTGCTTCTTAAGCTTCCTTTTTTTTTTTTTTTTTTTTTTTAATCTCCAGGGATGAATTCCATGTACTGTGAAGAGGATGAGGGGTCTATTCTTTACTCCTCATCCTGCCTAAGGCCAAAGGGTGAGTCATGTGATCTCCGTGCAATCGGCGGTCCTTTACTCTGAAAGTGGAAGTGGTGTGGCCAATGGGAGCGTGTCTAACAAACTCGAGTTAGACAGACAAGAAAAAAAAAATCATCACAGTGATGAAATGTCAGCACAAACCAACGTTTGATTGACGTCAGTTCGGAGCATCTGCTCTTCCTCCCTCTTTCCAATTGTGCAGCACAAGCCAGGCGCAGCGTTGCACAGCGGCTCGGAGCTACGCTCTGGATTAATCCTTCCTGGCTTCTGTGGGTTCTGGGACGCCGGCCATCCTCGTCGCCAAAATGAAGTATGCCAGTCCACACGAGTTAAAATAAACAAGGATGTTTATTTATCTATTACAGCCGGCGCCCTGCATGCCGCGAGGTTAGGCTAGGGAATGTTTATGTTCGAAGGATGAGAAACGGAACGAGGCTTGAGACAGAGAGAGAAGACTGTGAGCGCTTTGTTTTTCTATTTTCTTTGCAACCAATTCGGATTTATTTCCTTTACCAGAGAGACTCCTCTCCCTACACATGGTTCTCAAAACCTCAGCGGTGTAGTTTAAAAGACCCTCTTCAGTGTAGCTTTCCATATTTGACATGATTTCTTAGTTAAATAGAATTGGTGGTGTTAGCCTTGTTATTAGTTGAACCCAAGCAATAGCAGCACTCTAAGTGTAATCACTCTACTTCCAAATCCTCACAGCTGTACACCAGTGTTAGGCAGAATCCTGTGCAGTGCCCTTAGGGACCACTTCACACAATTAAGACTGCAGGTGGCAATGCAAGTTTTACTTTTGGTACAAGCCTGTACTACTATGTTAAAGTGGTAGCAGTAGCAGAGCAGCCAGGCTTATCTCAAGAGTATATGAGCAGTAGCAGAGATTACACAAAGGGACCACAATTACTGTGACTCAAGCAAACACTGACTCAAGGTTTCAGGTAAAAAATATAAGTACATTTATTTTTAAACCATTCGTTATGAACACAAAACTTCTATTAATTCAAAATCACACGTAAAATACACTACAACTAACCAATTCACTTTGGTACACTCTAACTCAAGGTAAGTACCCTATGTTTTAACGGACCGGTGTTGTGAAACGAAAGACGTTACCGGGAATACACTTGTGATCACTTTCTTTGACAGCAATGACAGTTCGGTCTTACTAAAGAAACGCGTATCCGCGGCAAGAAATGTTACCGGGGCAAAAACCCACTTAGCACCTGAGTTAACCAGAGAGATTTGGGGGCAGAAATCATAGGCAATACTTTTGTCAAGGCAGATAGAATCAGAGAACACTCATAGACAGAAATTCAAGAGTCAATAGGCCGGAGCCAGTATCAAGTGGAACCGGGTTCCTGTTGTCGAGGATCACACAGTCGGATAGTTCAAGATTCAACGTTGCCAGGAGTACTTAGTTATTGTCAACAGAGGAAGCAAAAGCTATAAGAAGGAGGGAAAACAAGGGCAAGCCTTGGAGGCGAAGAAAAGGGGGTCGCCCTAATTCTTCGAGCAGAACACAGTACCTTATTCAATGAAGAAGCTGATGCCACGGCAGTTGTTCCTGGTAGTTTCCTGCAGACCAACGGTTCCTGGAGCTTCGGTGTGAAGGAGGACATCTGGAGGGGTCTGCACCACACAGGGATGAGGCCGGCAGCAGCGACAGTGAATAAAAGGTGCGCTCCTTAAAAACAGGAGAGCCTCTTCAGATGGCTATCCGGGCCACTACAGCAGTGTGCAGCGATTTCGACCAAGAAGAGGATCTGCTGGCTGTGGAAGATGAGCTGGTTATCCCCACCAGGCTCAAGGGAAGAAGACTCCGGACTGGATCTTCTCTGGTCGTCAAAGGGTAGATAGCTCAGGACTGCAGTAGGTCTTCACTGGGACAGGGTAGTTGCAGCATCCGTCTTCTTCTCCGCTTCTCTTCGGTTCCTTGTAGTTCAAGTGGCGACTTTGACTTCTAGCCCAAGAGACCTGCCTTTTATGCGAAAATCCCACATTCACACAGCCTGGCTGTCAATCATGCACCAGGGGGGTTGTCCAGCCCGGACAACCACCTTAGCCAATTATGGAAAAGTGCGACTTGGGTTTCCTAGGATACCCTGTTCAGGGGGTGACTACACCCCTCCCTCACATTCAGCCCACCTAGACACCCAGGCACCTAGAGGAGGGCTTCTTGGCAGAAGCCCGCCAAAAGACAGTGAACAAAGGAGGCAAACCTGGTTTGCCACGCAAAGTAAAACACAAGAAGGATTTTAACAAAAAGAAATGTCGACTAAACCCGACCGGAGCCAAAAGAAAAAGTATTTGGTCAAGAGGGTGTAAGTTCGAGGCTAATATAATAGCCTAAAACAATACCACGTTTATATAGTATAATCGCTGTAGAAAGGTTAGGGCAGATACCACTGCCACCAGCCAAGTCTAAATGTTAAAAGAGTAAAACAATGCTCTAGGAGGTACAGATAAAAAAGGATACGGAGTAACCCTTTCCAGTACTCCATGTAAGATGGGTTTTACTGTATCTGTGGTTAAATGACTAAGTAAAGTTAATGGCAACTTTACCCTTTTCTGGGGCACAGTAGTCAGCCTCAGAAATGGAGTCGGTGGGAAGTCTAAAAGACAACCCTGTGTCAATGCACTGAAGGTACTGTGTAACACACAAAAGAAGGGGGCTACTGAAGTGGTGTACTCCAGAGTCCACAATCACAAAATAACAGAGGAAATACACATGGCAAAACATGAGTAAGAGTGGGGGAAAAGCTCACACTCTTACCAACTGAAAAAAATAAACTCCAGAAATCCAGCAAAGCTGCTGGGGGACTCGCTAGGTGAGGGAAATTTGCCCTAAAATGAGAATTCTCCCTAACAGTTCCTTTGCGACCCTACCCCCTGGAAGATGGCCGCCTCCCAGTGTGCTAAGTGTCCAAAAAGAAGTAGTGGAACTATGTTCCCTGCTGGCCTGCACCCACTCCCCACAAACCCCATCACCACACTCCCTCCCACATACCCCAAACTCTTACACCTTCTGTTTGAGGGAACGTTCAGTGCAGTGCACTGGAAGTGCAAGCTGCAACGTCTTCCTACACTTTTATTTTAAAACGAAACCATTCCGCAGCAAATTCTTTTTAATATAAAAGTATAGGAGCTGTAAAACGTAATTTAAAAAAGTAGAGGAGCACCGCTCCCGACCGCTCCTGCTCACTTCGACCACTGCCGCCTCCGCAGTAACAACAAACAGCAGACTCCCGAAGCTACACTCATCAACATGGGCCTAACTGATTGGCCACCAAGCAAACCAGTACCAGTGGCCAAGTTCTGGCAGATGGTGGCATCTTTTCAAGGCAGTCTTCTAAGGCTATAGCAGCTGTCCTCTGCTGCGCTGCGCCCAGAGTCCACCCCGGGACTCCATCAAGAACCAGAGGCCCGAATTGTACTGAGTTCCTTTGTGACCCTACCCCCTGGAAGAAAGCCACTTCTGCAGCAACAGCAAAGAGCAGCCTCCCCGAGGCTACACTCATCAACATGAGCCTACCTGATTGGCCGCCAAGCAAACCAGTGCCCAGTTCTGGCAGATGGTGGAGCTGGCAGCTTGCCAAGGCAGTCTTCTAAGGCTGCAGCAGCAGGCTTCTGCTGTGCTGCGCTTAGAGTCCACCCATGGATTGTCATAAACACCCCAGAGGCCCGACCTGCACCGGGTTCCTTTGCGACCCTACCTCCTTAAAGATGGCCGCCCTGCATCAACAGCAAATAGCAGCCTCCCCGAGGCTACACTCATCAACATGGGCCTACCTGATTGGCCGCCAAAAAAAACAGTACCAGTGCCCCAGTTCCGCAGGATGGTGGCAGCTTTCTAAGTCAGTCTTCTTTTTTTTAAAAACTTTCTTTATTATTTCAAGATGACAAACACTCAAAAGAGTGAGCAAATCACCCAACTCCCACCCCACCCTCAAATCCCAACTGAAGACTCACAACCTTGCCATCCCAGTACATATCCAATTCAGTGTCCATTCTAATACAACCTTAAGCAACATTTGTAATGTCCCAACCTGTGCATACAAGTCAGTCTTCTAAGGCTGCAGCAGCTGTCTTCTGCGGCGCAGCGCCCAGAGTTCACCCCAGGACTCCATCAACACCCCAGAGGCCCGGCCTACACTTGGTCCCTTTGCGACCCTACCCCCTGGAAGATGGTCACATCCGCAACAACAACAAAGAGCAGCCTCCCCGAGGCTACACTCATCAACATGTGCCTACCTGATTGGCCGCCATTTAAACCAGTACAAGTGCCCTAGTTCCATCGGATGGTGGAGCTGGCAGCTTTCCAAGGCAGTCTTCTAAGGATGCAGCAGCTGTCCTCTGCTGCGCTACCCCCAAAGTCCTTCCTGGGACTCCATCAACACCCCAGAGGCCCGACCTGCACTGGGTCCCTTTGCGACCCTACCCCCTGGAAGATGGCGGCTTACGCAGCAACAGCAAAGAGCAACCTCCCGAGGATACACTCATCAACATGGGCCAACCTGATTGGCCTCGAAGCAAACCAGTACCAGTGCCTCAGTTCAGCCGGCTGGTGAAGCTGGCAGCTTTCCAAGGCAGTCTTTTATGGCTGCAGCAGCTGTCTTCTGCTGTGCTGCGCCCAGAGTCCACCCGGGGACTTCATCAACACCCCAGAGGCCTGACCTGCACTGGGTCCCTTTGTGACCCTATCCCCTGGAAGACGGCCGCCTTCGCTGCAACAGCAAAGAGCAGCCCCCCAGAGGCTACACTCATTAACATGGGCCTACTTGATTGGCCGCCAAGAAAACCAGTACCAGTGCCCCAGTTTCCCCGGATGCTAGCAGCTTTCCAAGGCAGTCTTCTAAGGCTGCAGCAGCTGTCCTCTGCTGCGCTGCACCCAGAGTCCACCCCTGGACTCCATCAACACCCCAGAGGCCCGAACAGCACTGGGCTCCTTTGCGACCCTAGCCCCCTCAAGATGGCCGCATCTGCAGCAACAACAAAGAGCAGCCTCCCCGAGTCTACACTCATCAACATGGGCCTACCCGATTGGCTGCCAAGCAAACCAGTACCAGTGCCCCAGTTCTGCCGGATGGTGGAACTGGCAGCTTTCCAAAGCACTCTTCTAAGGCTGCAGCTGCAGGCTTCTGCTGTGCTGCTGCCAGAGTCCATCCCTGGATTTCACCAACACCCCAGAGGCCTGACCTGCACTCGGTTCCTTTGCGACCCTAGCCCCTTGAAGATGGTCGCCCCGCATCAACAGCAATGAGCAGCTGTTAGGGAGAATTCTCTGTAAAGGCTAATTTCCCAAACCTAGTGAGTCCCCCAGCAGCTTTGCTGGATTTTTAGGGTTTATTTTTTTCTCCTGCTAAGAGTGAGACTCTTTTTACTCCCACTCTTAGACATGATTTGAGGTGTTCCTTCATCTTTCCATGTGTTTTATGGGCTATGGGGTCTTTTACTCCATAGGGTCTCATGTGTTTTTGATGTGGGTTACACAGCACCCTCTGTGCCGTTACCCAGGGGTGTCATAGCGACCCCCCAACATAGACTCCATACCCTGGGACTGACTACTGTCTCCCAGGGCATGTAAAGTCACCATTGGCTTTACTAGCCCCAAATTATGAACAGAAACCAGTACAAACCATCATATTGTGGACGTACTGGTCGGGGCAATTTGATTGCCCCGGGGTCTGTTGTTTGAGGGGGCACGTGTCCGTCCCCCCTGATCGAGTTTTGTCTGGTGGCAGTGGATACTACTTTTTATATTCGACCGCGAATATATCTCTATGGGATTTTCCCATTGTTCGAGGCTACCAACTTTAATTATTTAATTCTTATAGCCTTGAACATACCGCCGGTTTATTTATTTAATATTAATTCACCGGTTGGTATTTTTTGCCAGAACTCGATTCTAAAATGGTGTTTGTGTTCTCTTCTGAGACTCCAACCCAAGTCGAGCCCTTTGTTCCACTTTTTGGCAGGCTTCTCCACAGAAGCCTCCAAAAGGGGTGCCACTCTGTCTGTGTACCACAGGGGGTGTGGGAGGGGGTTTAGGCACCCTGGACTGAGTTACCTTGGTAACTCAAGTCACACTCTTGTGTAATTGGCCCAAGTGGTGAGCCGGCCGGCTCACCACTTAGCATGTTTGATTGACAGCTAGGCTGAATGAATGGGGGTTTGCTGCATAAAAGCAGGGCTTTGGGGACTGGAACTTCAGAAGTCGCCACAGGACCTAGGAATCCGAGGAGGGAGAAGCTGAGCCGACCTGCAACGACGACACCACCGGTGGAGCCCTGCTGAACCGTCTCACCACTTTTCCCGACGACAGAGGAGATCTCCAGTCCGGAGAGTCTTCTTCCTTTGACTGTTGGGGATAACCAGTTTTGCCTTCTTTTCACCTTCCTGGAGCATCTCGTGGTCGCCTTGCCCGTGCCAAGCACCCCGGCAACCGGAATACCACGGTTTAGCACTACCGCGAAGAGAAGGGTAGTACCTTTTAACCGAAGAACTCCGCGGCTGGTTTCTTCCCTGGCAGTGCAATGACCTTCATCTTTCCTCCACGGCGAGACCTCCTCTTCCTCTGGACGAAACACCGACTTGCACCCGCTGACAGGAACAACTGCCCCCGCTGGAGCTTCCTTCACACTTATGGTACTGTGTCCCGCCTGGCTTCCCTTGCGACAGATCGTTCGGGGTGACAGTAAAGCCTCAACTTTCTAACCTGGGCTAGTCTGGGAAAACCTAGCTAACTTTTCCTTACTTTAATTTCATCCTTTTTGTGCAAACTATTTACAAGACTATTGGGCATAACCCCACTGTGTGAACCTGGACCCTTTCTGCTTGCTCTCTCCAAGAGTGGGCCTTGCAATTGACTTCCTTGCTCTCCAGTAGAACTCTGCCTATCCTGCCTTACTGTGGTTCTTGTAAAAGTATTGAAACCTGTGTGCTTCCATAACTCTGCCTTTTTCCCTCCCTTTTTTATAACTTATTAGAGTGCCATTTTATGTTAAGCGCTCACCTCTGTCTGATAATAAGTGGTGTTTCTCACTAAGACTTGTCTAATAAGTAACTAGGGTTGTATATATATGATAGTGACCGTGTGCTGAATTTACTCACCTCTTTTTGCTAGTGTAAATTACAAGTGTGTCTTTAAATAAATAATATATACTTTTACACCAAAGCTCTGGTCAGTGTTTGCTTGTGCTACTGTGTGTCTGTACCTATTGTGTATACTCTATATACTGCCTAACTCTTCTTGAGGGAAGTCTGACTGCTCAGCCACAGATACCAAGTGAATCTGTGTGGTACAGACTGCTACCAAGTGGGTTTACTGCCAAACACCTGTAGTCTTAAATCTTTTGCAGTGGTCCCCAAGGGAACTGCGCAGGTTTCTGCCTAACACTGGTGTACAGCGGTGGGATTTGTGTTGAGTATACATTTTAGTGTGCTTATTGATACCTTAGTGCAACTAACCACAAAGCTTAGCACTAAAGAAGTATTTTCTAAAACATGTCAACTATGGAAAGTTATAGTCAAGAGTCCCTTGCTACAAAAACTGCTGATTGTTTAAGAATTCTGTGTAATCATAAGAATCTCCTGACTAAAGGCAAGAAAATGGAGCTAATAGAAAGGTTGTTAGCAAACCAAAGTTTGGATGGTGGTTCAAAGGAACCTACCACTCCAGCAACTGTAGATAACAGCAATGTTATTGATATGAATGCTAGTATTGATAACTATGAGTCAGAAGCAGAAGAGGAGGTGGAAGATGTTAGAGTTGTCTCCCCTGGGCCTCTACCTGCTCTGCCAGCTGTACCTACTGGACCTTTATCAGGTCCCACACTTAATCCTCAATATATGGAACTAGAAAAAATGAAGCTTGAATTAGAATTCAAAAGAATTAGTGCTCAAACAGAACAACGGCACCAAAAACTAAGGCTCAGAGAAATGGAGCTCAACCATGAGCTAGAAATGAAAAAATTGTCTGTGGGAAGTGCTTTTTCTCTCCGAATCCTCTAGGAGTTCCAGTCCCAAAAGAACCCGGATGCCTAAGGAGTTGGTGGGTATGTATGAGCTTAAATTGGATGTGTTGGATTTTTTGAGTTTGTTTGAATATAATCATGGGCTCCAGAACATTACAGGAAATTAGTTACTTTCCTGGTTGTTCTCTAGGCTCCCCCCTGTTGCAACTGATGTGGTAATGGAGTTGGGGGAGGAGGATAAGAAGGATTATGAATGTGTGAAGCTAGCTTTGATAGCTAGATTTGGGAAGACCCCTTCCCAGTACCTTAAGAGGTTTAGGACCCTCCAAAAGAATGATGGTACCCCTTGGGCCTCCTGGGTGAGTGAGTGTTTGAAAAACTTAGAGGGATGGATTAAGGGTTACAAGGTGAACACTTATGAGGGAATGAGAAATCTTGTGATGTTGGAGTCAATTTATGATGCCTGCTCTCCTGAGCTCAGACAGCACTTGGCTGATTCAAAGGTATTAGATCCTATAAAACTAGCTTAGGCTGCTGACGTGTGGGTTGCTAACAGGGCTACTCACAAGGATTCAGGGGTCACTCAGAAAAAGGATGAGGGAAAGCAGCCACCAAAAGGGAACCAAGAGATTTCTAATATCTCCCAAACCAAAGAGGACCCCAAACAACAAAATAACCAGGGTAAACCCTAGGGTAAACCACAACAGGCTAGTGTACCTTCTGGTCACAAACTAGAAGGAGGTCAGGCCAAGCCACCCTTCCAGAGAGCATTTGGAACATGCTATCTCTGTGGGACAACTGACCACATCAAAGGAGATCCGAGATGTAAGGGTAAACCTACAGGGATCAGCACAGTCTCCTTAGCCTTCACTCCTGAGGAGGAAGTCCAAATGGCTAGTGCTCACTTTGAAGTATTTGCTGAAGAACCTCTGGGTCTTCAAGCAAGTGTAACAGTAGAGTCCATGGGCCTGGTTAGTGATCAGAATAGGAGTGTGTACAACTCCATACCAGAAAACTCTAAAGTTTATTATATGGCCAGTGTTCTTGTCAATGGCCAGGATACTCCTGCCAGGCGAGACTCTGGGGCCAGCAGAACAGTAGTGGATGAAAGCTTTTTCAGTCCTGAGGATGTTGCTAAGGCACCCAAAGGTCCCACTAAGATGTCTGGAGTCCATGTCCAAATGGTACCAATTCTACCAGCCCTCCTTCAGTGTAATGACATGACAGTGTTGATTCCTGTCAGTGTTCAGACTGAGGTGCCTGGGAGAGTCCTGTTGGGGAATGATCTAAGAACTCTAGGAGTAGTATCCAGTACCCCCAGGCCTCCCAGTACAGAAGACTCCAACCCAATTCCTAGTCTTAAGGGGGAAACTCCTAAAGTAGGTAAAGGTAGATCTAAGAGGAAGGAGAAGCATGTACCTTGCTTATCTCCATCCCCTCCAACCAAGAGGCCTAAAACCCAACCTTCTCCCAACAGAGAGGTGGTTAGGACCTCTGGAGGCCCCTCTAGATCTAAGGGAATCCTTTATAAGGCCCCCTTGAAAAAGCCTATCACAGGTTCAGAAGTTGTACCAACTTCTGAGGGACTGGTCAACCAGATCCCCTATAACTTTTAAAAGACTGATGTTCCTCAAAGGGTTTGTAGGTCATATAGCTTACAAAGGAAAACCTTTGACTCTACCACTGAACATAAATCAGGGTGTCACCACCAACATTCTGATGGTCTCTCTAGGGTGTTTGTAACCGACTAGAGGTATGAGATTCACCCAGGAGTGGATTAAATCCTCCTGTCCCTTAGTCTGGGGGGTGGGGGAGGGTGTGAGTGTTAGGGAAGAATGCTCTGTAAAGGCTAATTTCCCAAACCTAGTGAGTCCCCCAGCAGCTTTGCTGGATTTTTGGGGTTTATTTTTTTCTCCTGCTAAGAGTGAGACTCTTTTTACTCCCACTCTAAGACATGATTTGAGGTGTTCCTTTATCTTTCCATGTGTTTTATGGGCTATGGGGTCTTTTACTCCATAGGGTCTCATGTGTTTTTGATGTCGGTTACACAGCACCCTCCGTGCTGTAACCCAGGGGTGTCGTAGCAACCCCCCAACATAGACTCCATACCCTGGGACTGACTACTGTCTCCCAGGGCATGTAAAGTCACCATTGGCTTTACTAGTCCCAAATTATGAACAGAAACCAGTACAAACCATCATATTGTGGACGTACTGGTCGGGGCAACTCGATTGCCCCGGGGTCTGTTGTTCGAGGGGGCACGTCTCCGTCCCCCCTGATTGAGTTTTGGCTGGTGGCAGTGGATACTACTTTTTATATTCGACCGCAAATATATCTCTATGGGATTTTCCCATTGTTCGAGGCTACCAACTTTAATTATTTAATTCTTATAGCCTCGAACATACCGCCGGTTTATTTATTTAATATTAATTCACCGGTTGGTATTTTTTGCCAGAACTCGATTCTAAAATGGTGTTTGTGTTCTCTTCTGTGACTCGTCGAGCCCTTTGTTCCATTTTATGGCGGGCTTCTCCACAGAAGCCTCCAAAAGTGGTGCCACTCTGTCTGGGTACCATAGGTGGTGTGGGAGGGGGTTTAGGCACCCTGGACTGAGTTACCTTGATAACTCAAGTCGCACTCTTGTGTGATTGGCCCAAGTGGTGAGCCGGCCGGCTGACCACTTAGCATGTTTGATTGACAGCTAGGCTGAATGAATGGGGGTTTGCTGTATAAAAGCAGGGCTTTGGGGACTGGAACTTCAGAAGTCGCCACAGGACCTAAGAATCCAAGGAGGGAGAAGCTGAGCCGACCTGCAACGACGACACCACCGGTGGAGCCCTGCTGAACCGTCTCACCACTTTTCCCGACGACAGAGGAGATCTCCAGTCCGGAGAGTCTTCTTCCTTTGACTGGTGGGGATAACCAGTTTTGCCTTCTTTTCACCTTCCTGGAGCATCTCGTGGCCGCCTTGCCCGTGCCAAAAACCCCGGCAACCGGAATACCACGGTTTACCACTACCGCGAAGAGAAGGGTAGTACCTTTTAACCAAAGAACTCTGCGGCTGGTTTATTCCCTGGCAGTGCAACGACCTTCATCTTTCCTCCACGGCGAGACCTCCTCTTCCTCTGGAC
The DNA here is from genome assembly GCF_040938575.1 of Ambystoma mexicanum. Taxonomy (NCBI): domain Eukaryota; kingdom Metazoa; phylum Chordata; class Amphibia; order Caudata; family Ambystomatidae; genus Ambystoma; species Ambystoma mexicanum. The sequence goes on along the minus strand of NC_090930.1, from coordinate 858,481,593 downwards.
GAAACACCAACTTGCACCCGCTGCCAGGAACAACTGCCCCCGCTGGAGCTTCCTTCACACTTAAGGTACTGTATCCCGCCTGGCTTCCCTTGCGACAGATCGTTCGGGGTGACAATAAAGCCTCAACTTTCTAACCTGGGCTAGCCTGGGACAACCTAGCTAACTTTTCCTGACTTTAATTTCATCCTTTTTGTGCAAACTATCTACAAGTCTCTTTGGGTATAACCCCACTGTGTGAACCTGGACCCCTTCTGCTTGCTCTCTCCAAGAGTGGGCCTTGCAATTGACTTCCTTGCTCTCCAGTAGAACTCTGCCTATCCTGCCTTACTGTGGTTCTTGTAAAAGTATTGAAACTTGTGCGCTTCCATAACTCTGCCTTTTTCCCTCCCTTTTTATAACTTATTAGAGTGCCATCTTATGTTAAGCGCTCATCTCTGTCTGAAAATAAGTGGTGTTTCTCACTAAGACTTGTCTAATAAGTAACTAGGGTTGTATATATATGATAGTGACTGTGTGCTGAATTTACTCACCTCTTTTTGCTAGTGTAAATTACAAGTGTGTCTTTAAATAAATAATTATATACTTTTACACCAAAGCTCTGGTCAGTGTTTGCTTGTGCTACTGTGTCTCTGTACCGATTGTGTATACTCTATATACTGCCTAACTCTTCTTGAGGGAAGTCTGACTGCTCAGCCACAGCTACCAAGTGAATCTGTGTGGTACAGACTGCTACCAAGTGGGTTTACTGCCAAACACCTGTAGTCTTAAATATTTTGCAGTGGTCCCCAAGGGAACTGCACATGTTTCTGCCTAACAGCAGCCTCCCCAAGGCTACACTCATCAACATGGGCCTACATGAGTTACCGCCATTCAAACCAGTACAAGTGCCACAGTTCCGCTGGATGGTGGAGCTGTCAGCTTTCCAAGGCAGTCTTCTAAGCCTACAGGAGCTGTCCTCTGCTGCGCTGCCCCAGAGTCCTTCCTGGGACTCCATCAACACCCCAGAGGCCCGACCTGCACTGGGTCCCTTTGCAACCCTACCCCCTGGAAGATGGCCGCCTCCGCAGCAACAACAAAGAGCAGCCTCCCCGAGGCTACACTCATCAACATGGGCCTACCTGATTGGCTGCCAAGCAAACCAGTACCAGTGCCCCAGTTTGGCCGGATGGTGGAGCTGGCAGCTTTCCAAGGCCGCCTTCTAAGGCTGGAGCAGGTGTCTTGTGCTGCGCCCAGTGTCCACCCGGGGACTTCATCAACACCCCAGAGCCCCGACCTGCACTGGGTCCCTTTGTGGCCCTATCCCCTGGAAGACTGCCGCCTCCACAGCAACAACAAAGAGCAGCCTCCCTGAGGCTACACTCATGAACATGTGCCTACCTGATTGGCTGCCAAGAAAACCAGTACCAGTGCCCCAGTTCCGCCGGATGGTGGCAGCGTTCCAAGGCAGGCTTCTAAGGCTGCAGCAGCTGCCTTCTGGTGTGCTGCGCCTAGAGTCCATCCCAGGACTCCATGAACACCCCCGAGGCCCGACCTGCACTGGGTCCCCTTGTGACCCTAGACGTTTGAAGAAACCACCTCAGAAGCAACAACAAAGAGCAGCCTCCCTGATGCTACAATCATCAACATGGTCCTACCTGATTGGCCGCCAAGCAAACCAGTACCAGTGCCCCAGTTCCGCCAGAGGGTGTAACCGGCAGCTTTCTAAGGCAGTCTTCTAAGGGTCCAGCAGCTGTCTTCTGTTGCGCTGTGACCAGAGTCCACCCCGGGACTTCATCAACACCCCACAGGCATGACCAGCACTGGGCCCCTTTGCGACCCTAGCCCCTAGAAGATGGCAGCATCTGCAGCAGCAACAAAGAGCAGCCTCCCCGAGGCGAAACTCATCAACATGGGCCTACCTGAATGGCCACCAAGCAAACCAGTACCAGTGCCACATTTCTGCCGGATGGTGGAGCTGGCAGCTTTCCAATGCAGACTTCGAAGGATGCAGCAGCAGGCTTCTGTTGTGCTGCGCCCGAAGTCCACCCCTGGATTTCATTAACACCCCAGAGGCCCGACCTGCACTGGGTTCCTTTGTGACCCTACCCCATGGAAGATGGCCGCCTCCGCAGCAACAACAAAAGGCAGCCTGCCCGAGGCTACACTCATCAACATGGGCCTACCTGATTGGCCGCCAAGCAAACCAGTAGCAGTGGCCCAGTTCCGGCAGATATTGGCAGCTTTTCAAGGCAGTCTTCTAGGGCTGTAGCAGCTGTCTTCTGCTGCGCTGCACCCAGAGTCCACCCCGGGACTCCATCAACACCCGAGAGGCCTGACCTGCACTGGGTCCCTTTGCAACCCTACTCCCTGGAAGATGTCCGCCTCTGCAGTGTTAAGGATTTCAATCAGGCAATACAACCTGGTCTCAGCCTAGCATGTAGTGCACAAATGAAATACTTATTTATTGTGTCTATAGATTCAATATTCTGAGTGATATACCACTCATATCACACCCTTCTCAAAATACCCCCCAGTTCACACTGAACTAGGAATCAGGCTGATTGGTAAAGGTATGATTTTTTATTTTTTTTTAATTGAAATCAAACATAAGTTTTAATATATATGGGGCAGCAATCACCAAGGTGGTAACAATACAAATATGAAAGTAGATAATGCAGTTTAATCCACTTTTGAGCACACAGAATATAAAACACAGAGAAAAGAACAGTTTTGATGTGCTGAAAAGATACTGCTTAGGTTAAGATTTCCCCCTGCAAATTTCTCAACTCACAAAGAAGCAATTCTACACAGATGTAAGTAAGCAGCAGGTATTCAGGAATAAAGAACAGTGTATAGGGTTTGAATACAATCTCCCCCCCCCCAAACAAGAGAGAAAACGGTTTTGGAACTTTTACACTTTTAAAATGACAGTTGAAAATGGCTGTGTGAAACAATGAAAAGTGTGCAAAAATCCTTAAATTGATATAAATTCCTATCCTAAGTTTGAAAATACTTTAATGGGAAAACACACGTTTAAAACCTTTTCAAAATTGCGAATTCCCACCTAAATTTCCCTATGCGATTTTTCATAAAAATGGGATACAGTGTTTGGTTGTGGATGTGACTACAGGTCTCAGGTTTAACTCAGAGTTGAAATTAAGTCTCTAGCTATAAAATTGAAGAAGTTATGCAAGTTTGAATGTGAGGCGTTTTTAAGAAAAATGAACAGAGAAAAGCAGAAATTCAGTTTTAAAATGACAGATTGGTTTTATTTCAACTATATTAATGCTAAGAAACAGGAGAATGCCACCTGTGAATCTCCACAGTTATGCACGGCCGATTGTAACCCTTCATGAGGCGGATACTCTTTTTCTTTTATGGGAATTACTTTATATTTAATCCAAATCACTAATGGCATATGCTCTAGTAAAACAAATGAGAGAAAATCAGCGCTAACACTAGGGATTACAAGCAGGTTTGCAAGAATGGTTCTGACACTATTGGAGGTTCTTAAGTTAAAGATGGGATATGTTGAGAGATGGGGATGGAACAAGGTAAGAAGAGATGGTATGGTTTACTAGGATTCCTATTTATACTTACAGTCCACTGTAAATTAAGATTGGACCGTCAGGTTCTGGTCATCACGGATCGGGTCTACAGGCAACAGGGCACTTCTGGCGGAATTGGATCAGCTGGGTGGTTCTGGTCAATTGGACTGGCACCTCAGACTGGATTGGACTGGATTGGATTGGCCTTTCTGGTTGCTGGACACTGTAGATCAGTGGGATGGCGAGTTTCAGCAGGCAAGCCTTAATAGTAGCAAGCCAGATTGGATCAGAATTGTTTACCTCAAGTTTGGGATGGTTCAGGATTTGGGCCTAGCTGAAAAGAGTTCAGCAATTGCTGAGGCCTGGGTTTTGCAAAGTAGTCATAGGATTGTTACCAAAAACCTACCTACTAGTATCTCTGCTATTATGGAATGTATCTGGTCCGATCATTACCTCATTATGTTTAAATGTGTGATGCAAGACCTAGTAACAAGCACTAAGAACAAAAACATTCCCTTGAAGACTTGGCGTAACCAAATAAACGTGACTCACACAGCCTTTAAAGAATTGGTTATTTCTCTTCTCCCGTCTCTTCAAGAACACCTTCCTCTTGATGAATTCATCAAACTATTTAGGCTAGCCAACAACACAGCCTTTGACAAGCTTGCTCCCTTTAAACCCGCGAAACCTAACAAATCCACCAATCAGAATAAGTGGTTTTCCGAAGACATTCTGACAGCAAGACACATCAAACGTACTGCTGAAAGATGTTGGAGAAAAGCTCCCTGCCTGGAAAACCTCTTGTGTTATGAACTAGCTGTAAAAAGCTATAAACAAACCATCTTTGATGCTAAAGCCAACCATTTTAATGACAGAATTCATTAGGCTAAATCCCATAGCAAGGACATTTTCTCCATCCTAGAGGAGCTAAAAAATCCCTTGGTCACCAATCAACCTCAAGAAAGCAACATCTGGTGTCAAGCCATTCATGATGGCTTTAATCTCAAAACCGAGAAACACCAACTGGCTATCAAAAAACAACTTATCACTCTTTCTAATCCTCCCAATCCCCCTGTAGTACCCGAGACTCTGTCCCATGGTATCAATGTACCATCGGAAATGTTTTTGCTCACAAAAGTATCAGAACTGGAAGTTCTGGAGATTATTCATAAATTTAAGCCATCTTCCTGTAAATGCAACGCCTTCCCCGCTAATCTCTTTAAAGACTTTGCTGCTACCTTAGCTCCATGGGTCACACACTTTGTCAATCAGTCTTTTAAAGACTTGTACATCCCTAATAACATCAAAGAGGCCTGGATTACTCCTTTACTAAAGAAAGAGAATCTTGATCCGGCGATCCCAGGTAATTTCAGACCTATTACTAATGTGCCATTCTTATTGAAGATCATTGACAAGGTTGCTTCTGAACAATATCAGACCTTTGTAGAAAACAATAATATTTTTGCGGAGGAACAGTCTGGGTTTCGGGCAAACCATGGTACCGAGACAGCCCTCTTGGACCTTCAGAACAACATTGCATCCATTTTAGAGAATGGAAATCCGGCTCTTCTTCTTTTGCTGGATCTTTCTTCGGCTTTTGATCTGATCAATCATGACCTTCGGTCCGAAAGACTTATCTCGGTAGGTAGATGCTCCCAGGCTGCAGCAGACTGGTTCAAACCCTTTTTAGGTCCTAGATCAGCAGCTGTCGTCAAGGGGAACTTCTCCTCCCTTATCATCCCACTCCTATGTGGCGTCCCACAAGGCTCTTGTTTGTCGCCTCTTTTATTTAATATTTTCTCCAAACTTCTATGTTATATGCTGCACTCTATGGGTGTCAGTTTTACTAACTACGCTGATGACACCCAGTTGGTGTTCACCCTGTCTGGAAATTATGAACAAGATGCTGTCATGAACCGCCGTCTGCGTCCCTTCTGGACTTCGTGGTCCCTGACAGATAGGGGATTGAACTCAGTAATCCTTCCAACATGGCCGCTTGATGCGGAACGCTGCTTGCCAGTCTCTGCGCTACACGCTCTACGTTCTACAAAACAGACACGCCCCTGCGGCTCTGTGTGTCTCAACGCTACTGCTTGCCGTAGCTGAACGTGTGCTGCTGGAGTTCGCTCGGGGCTAATTTCCTGAATTCTATTTCCCGGTTCCTTGATTCCCCCTCCTTCCCTTTCATCCTTCAAACTTTACCGAACTTTCGTAGATTTTCACCCACGCTCGAGTCACGGCTTCCGTGCCTCCGCGTGCGGACATTGTTCTTTCCTGGTTCCGTCCCGGACAATCTGAACGAAACACGCTGGTATCCGAAGACCCGCGCACGGGCTTGTACAAATCCCGGACTGTGCGAAAGAAGTCACAAAAGAAGGTCACAAGCAAACAGGAAAAACAGGTGAGAAGGGGAGAGACTTGTGACAGATTGAGACGACAAAAAATCGATACGGATACAGGGATGGAAGCTGCGGTTCAAGACCTCATGCGAGGCATGCAGGAACTCACCACAGAAGTTAAAAACCTTAAAGCTGAGAACGCTGCCTTAAAGCAGCTGGTATTGTCTCTTGATTCTGCTACCAAGGAAGTGTGTTATTGGGAGGAGTGGTGGACAAATATGATGGCTGTCCAAAGACCATTAGTGCCTTCCATGATTCATGCTTGGTGCATTTCACCTTCAAGCCCTACTACTTTTCCACCCCTAGAGCAAAGGTGGGCTTTATGATATCACACCTCACTGGCAACGCACTAACCTGGGCAACTCCCCTAGTAAATTCGGGCGACGCCCTCCTGGATGATTACAATGGATTCGTGGAAGCCCTAAAGGCCATGTTTGATCGTCCTGAGCAGGTTTACAGCACTCAAGAACGTCTACTTGATTTTCAACAAGGATCCCAGGATATGCTTACCTATGTCACCCGTTTCAGACAACTTATGAAGGAAGCTGATTGGTCCCAAGAGGCTAGCTTCACTCTCTTTCGCAGAGGCTTGAATGAAGAAATAAAGGACGAGCTAGCCAGGGTAGCTCGCCCTTATTCTTCCCAGGCCCTCTTGGACCTTTCCCTGCAAATTGATTTTCGAATCCAGGAAAGAAAGGCAGAGAAAAAGAAGTCGAAATCATCATTCCAAAAGGCTGTCATAGTCCACCCTTTTAGCCCAGAGCCCGCAGTTTCTCCGACCTCAGATCCAGAACCCATGCAACTGGGGGCATTCCGTGGACCCATTACCCCATAAGAAAGGATGCACCGTATTCACACTGGTCTCTGCATGTATTGCCCCTCCGATAAACATCTTGTCAGAGAGTGCCCTATTGCTCCTCCACGGCGTTCGGGAAATGCCAGCTCCCGATCCTAGATGGGGCACAGTTTCGGGAGAATGATGTCTGCTCCACATCAATTCCTTCCTTGAATTCTGCTGGACCAAATAAGCTTGTGATTCTTCAGGCCTTTCTATCGCCTTCCAAGAAAGAATCTTACCCCATTCTGGCATTAGTGGATTGTGGAGCCATGGGTATATTCATAGATCATGACTGGGTCACTATTCACAACATTCCACATGAAACTCGAGAGACGATGCAACCTGTAGAAACAATTGATGGAAGACCCCTATCTTCAGGACCCATAACCCTTCAAACTAAAGAGATCCTACTCTCTATAAATCACAATCAAGAGAGGATCATATTTGACATCATAAGATCTGCCCACTATCCAATGGTTCTAGTCATGCCCTGGTTACAGAAGCATAATCCCTACATCAATTGGGCAGCAGACTCCTTGTTTCTTGGTTCTGAACATTGTATGTCCCACTGTTTATTCCTAGATTCCTTAACAAAGCCCCCGAAAACTTGCAAGAAATCCAGCAAAGTCCAGTCACTGTCTCTAACATCATCCGAATTCCCAGGACCTATCAGGCTTACACAGATGTATTTTCGACTGCCATACTTCAAGCTCTTCCTCCTCACAGACCTGAGGATTGTCCCATCGATACTGAACCTTCAGCAGTGTTCCCTTTCGGGAGAATGTTTATTTTATCAGAACCTGAAAAGAGGGCCCTCCGGGAATACGTAGATAGTAACTTGGAAAATGGCACCATACGACCATCCAAGTCCCCGGCGGGCACTTCATTATTTTTCGTTCCCAAGAAAAATACCAAGGAGCTTAGACCATGTCTAGATTACCGTGGCCTGAACCAGTGTACTCTCAAGGACCGCTACCCATTGCCTCTCATCTCGGATATCCTGGAAGCAGTAAGAGGTGCAGTAGTATTCACAAAATTAGATCTCAGGGGTGCCTACCATCTAATTCGTATAAAGGAAGGTGACAAATGGAAAACAGCCTTTAAAACACCTTTTGGCCATTTTGAATACCTGCTTATGTCCTTTGGACTTGCTAATGCCCCAGTGGTCTTCCAACGTTTTATGGACCAGGTGTTTTCTGACATGCTGTTCCTCTTCGTCATTGTATATCTGGACGACAAACTGATATACTCCAAGGACCATCTGAAACATGAAGAACACTTAAAGGCAGTTTTACAACGTCTACATGAACATAAGCTCCTGGCCAAACCCGAGAAGTATCTTTTCCATCTATCAACTGTTCACTATCTCGGATTCGTTCTTAGCCCTAAGGGGATTGGAATGGACCCCTCAAAGGTAGACTCCATTCTATCCTGGCCCATTCCAACTACTGTAAAACAAATTCAATCCTTCCTGGGGCTTGCTAACTTCTACGGGAAATTTAAACCAGCCTTTTCAGAGATTGTACATCCTATTGTTACATTGCTAAAGAAGGATACCCCCTTTCAGTGGACCTCAGTCCAAGATACGGCTTTCCAACGGTTGAAGTCGGAGTTTACACAAGCTCCCATTCTAGCTCAACCCAACATTGATCACCCTTTTCTTGTGGAAACTGATGCCTCCAACTACGCCATTGGGGCAGTCCTAAAACAGGAACTTGATGATAAATTAGAACACCCCATCACCTTTTCTCGCATCTTGACTCCCAGTGAAACTCATTATTCCGTCCTGGAAAAGGAACTGCTAGCCATCCGCCAAGCCTTCACTGATTGGCATCATCTTCGCCTGGGAGCCAAACACCCGGTACAGGTCCGCACGGACCATCGGAATCTTCAAGTCCTGCAATCCCTAGAATGTAGAAACAGTCATCAAGCCTGTTGGGCCTTCTTTTTTGCTCAATATCAGTTTCAAATCCATCATGTCCCTAGAACACACAACATAATAGCCGATGCCTTATCCAGACGTCCTGATTATGAAACCCTTGAAGATCAGACTTTTCCTAAAATGTTTCCCCACACAATATTTGTTGGCCAAGCAATCACCCTCCTGGAGGAAATTCGAATTCAAACTCAGTCCTCTGAAACCTGGAAGGAGTTTGAGAGAAACAATCGATGGAAACTCAAGACAAGGGACGGATATCTGTTCAAGGACAATCGCTTGGTCATCCCCACTCCGTGACTGTGGCAAAAGATCACAAGCCTATGTCATGATACTTTTCATTGAGGACACCGTGGCATCACCAACACCCTCCGTTTAATACAAAGACAATGTTGGTGGCCGAGGATGAAAGAGGATAACCGGATCCATATCTAGGCATGTGCAGTCTGCAATCAGAACAAACATGATAATAAGAAACCGGCACATCTACTGCTTCAACCAGCAATACCAACAAGACCCTGGGAATTCATCGCCACAGATTTTATCGTGGAACTACCATCTTCCAGGGGATACACAACTATCATGGTTAACATTGATTTGTTCACTCATATGGCTCATTTTACGCCTTTATACAAACTGCCAACCTCATCTGAACTCGCCGGAATCTTCCTGGAACACATATTCCGGCTCCATGGGCTACCCTCCAAGATCATTTCTGACCGAGGACCCCAATACATATCCCAGTTCTGGAAACAATTATGTCGCATACTGGGAATCCAACGTGCCTTATCCTCACGTTATCACCCACAGACCAATGGAGCCACTGAACGTGTAACCAAACTCTTGAACAGTATCTTCGTTGCTTCGCAACCAAGGTCCAGGATGATTGGTCACTCTTAATACCTGTGGCCGAATTCGCTTATTTATCACAATTTGGATCATTCAGCTATCAACACCAGTCCTTTCTTCTGTAGTCAGGGATTTCATCCTTCAGTTCTACCTTCCATTCTCCCACACCCTATCCCAGTTCCTACGGTTGAATCCTGGATTGAAACCCTTATTAATGTACACAAAGAAGCAAAGGAACACTTAGAAAAGGCCCGAAAAGACGTTAAACATCATGCCGACTCTAAAAGAAGACCTGGGCCTTCTTACTCCGTAGGCGATAAAGTCTGGTAATCCTTGAAACTCCTTCCTCGACATCTGCGACCAAATAAACTGGCTCCCAGGTATTACGGGCCCTTTTCTATAAAAGAAATCGACAATCCACAGTTTTTGGACATATTTATTTCAATCTCAAAAACCAGTGTCTTAAATTATTACAAAGCTTTTGCTAAGCACTAAAGCGATAACGGACAGATTTCAATACAAAAACATAGGGAAGTGCAGTTGTGCACCCTCATCAGGAAGTGGAGGATGAGTTCCCTATTGACAAGCACATATGAGTATAGGAGGTTGGTGAAACAAGTAACTCAAGTGAGTGCTGCCCGAGGCTGTTTTTCAACCCAGGTGTGTTTTGGACAAAAACGGTGTACACAACACTAAAATGGCAACATACAACAAAGGGTATTTTCACAGTTGTGCCACAAGTGATCGACACAGTTGTGTTTCGGCCACAATGGCTTTGTAGAAGCTTGTAGTTGTGGTGGCCTTCATCAGGAGAGACTAGTTAGGAGAATCTGTCCGTGGGTTTGATCTGTGGGAAGGAGGAGAACTGTGAGGATCTCAAAAGGTAAGTGTTGACTTAGGGGTTAATGAATAACAGCTAATTGGTGCTAGAGAAATACACCAGTGGTGTATGGGAGACCGCAGTTTACCATCCAACCGGAGTGAGGCGGTGTTGCTGTGCTGTCAGCAATCCTAGGAGCAGTCCTAGGGCTGGTGGTGTGATGGATACACCAGTAAGTGTGGATCTGCCGTGTCGGGGTAAACCGATTCAGACGGCACTGGGCTTATGATTAGCCATCGATCTAAAGGGGGGGGGACCCTGTCAGAGCATAAGGGTAAACAGAGGCAACTTCATATATGGTGGCGTGTCTACAGCCACGTGAGAAAATGCTACACGGCAAAGTGGAGGTGCATCTGAACACGGCTGTAGGGTAGTGTGGCTACACAGTGATGCAGTGCCACATAGCTGTTGTCAGTGGATGGTTAGCATAGGGCTGGTCGTGGGTTTCTAGGTATTTATTTTAATATTAAAAATAAAAAAATTAAAAGCCCTTTGTTGGGCCAGGTGACGAGGCCAGTGTGAGTGGTGTCCACATAGTGGATCTAGTGCTTAGTCCAAGAGTAGAGTGCGAGTGGCGGTGGACAAGCCGATGGTGCTTCATGCAAACTACGTGCCGTTTTTTTATATATATAGGGAGGAAAACATTCACTCTGTGTGTTTTAAGGAGTGCTGTGCTGGAGAACAGTGGCTGCTGCTAGATACTAGGTAATTGTCTGAGGTGTCCGGATCAAAGTCCATAAGGAAGGTGATCAAATGGTGAGTGCATAAAAAGGGGTCGGACGTGGCAAAGTACAGCAGTCCTGCAATGATTTATAAGAGGTATTAGGCTCTGAGGCGGGCGGGGACATGGTTTACCTGATTAGCATTCTTTAAGTTCTTGCTGTGTTCATGGCAGCGCTGGAAATGGCTGCCTGTCGTGAATCAGCAGAAATGACTGGAGTGGTGGACACGCCCCCTTGTGCTGGGCCAATCCCAGTGGGGGTGTGTGAGTGACACGTGACGTAAGAGTCCTGTGGTAGGCTTGTAAGACCTGTCACTCCACCGGGGCCATCCCGTGCTCGGTGCGTTAGCGTCCAGTGTGGGACAGAGCAGAGGATCTCCAAGGAGATACATTGTGGGAACGGTAGTCCCTACAAAATGCACGAGGTATTGGTTATGACATTGGTGAGAAAAGTGAGCCAACCCGCCTAGCAGGGGCTCGTGTATGTCTACATGACAGTGTGGTCCCGCGGGGTGGGAGGGGGACATAACACAACAATCATTGACCTCAGGCATATCCATACAAACATGATTCTGGGAATGACAAGGATAAATGAACATGCACATGCCTGTTTGTACACCAGTATATCCACGTTGATATTTGTAGAGACAGCAAAACAACAACATCCTTGCTGCAAAATTGTGAAACAACTCCAACATATGCAAAATCGTGAAGCAACTTCAACACATTTGTTGCATTTTTTCTGAAAAAATGTGAAACAACTCCAACATATTTGTTGCAAAGGTCTGGTGTGCGGTTGTAGACGGTGGTGTAATAGGTACAGAGGTAGTACCAGGGTCCCACAGGTGGGGTACTTATCATGATTATTGGTATGGGGTGATGGAGTAGAGTGGCAGCTGTATGCAGGAAAATCACTCCCCAATGGCTCTATAAGGCACCATGTCTGGATGAAGTAGGTGGCTGACAAGGATGATTGGTCTAGACAGGTGTGTGAGACAACACTGTATGTGAGTGGGGATTAGTCCCAGAAGTGTTTCCACTCTACTGTAATATTGAGTCCGTTCTTTACAGTATCCAGTCTGTGGACCCATTTTTGTTCCAGTCTGGTGAGAGTGAGATTCATGTCTCCTCCTCGTTTTTTCGGTGTTAGTTGCTGGAGGACAGTCCATGTAAACTGTTCATGTGTGTGTCCTTTTTTGACAAAGTGCTCCACCAAGGGCTTGTCTTGAATGGTGTTTTTAAGGCAGGACCTGTGCTCATTGATCCTCTGCTTCACAGGCCTTATTGTTTTGCCAATGTATATGAGATTGCACGGGCATCTGATAACATAAATGACGTACTTGCTCTCGCAGTTCGTGTGATTTCTCATTGTCCATTTGAAGTTCTTGTGGCTGAAGGTTTTGCTGGTCTTGGTGTATCTACAGGCTAGGCAGTGACCGCAGCTGTAATGTCCAACGACCGGTGGTAGGTTCCATAGCATGGTTTGTGTTTTTGCTGGTTCAAGGAAGGTGTGCACTAAGGTGTCCCTGAGGTTTTTATTTTTTCTGAAAGTGAAGAGTGTTTTTTTGGAGAGGCTCCCTTCATTCTTGACGAGATGCCAGTGTTTGTTAATGGTGGTCTTGGTTAGATTACTCACAGGGTTGAATGTGGTCACAAAGACTGTTCTGTCTATAGGATCTTTGATTTTGGTTGTGAGGCAGATGGTGCGGTCTGTTTTGGCAGCCCTTTTCTTGGCGGATTTTATGGACTTCTTGGTGTATCCTCTTCCGGCAAGACGTGTTTGCAGCTCTGAGGCGTGTTGTTCGAACTTGTCTCTCTCAGTGTCATGATGCCTACCCCCAGGCATCCGGACCAAGCCCATCAGCCCCGGGAGCAGGCATCTAGACATTTAGTAAAACCTCAGCAGCTATCTGGGTTCAGTCCTGGCGCCTTAGGCGCCTGGCTCATAGTAGAAATCAGTCCTGGCGCCTAAGGCGCCAGGCTCATAGTCATTACTTACCTCAGGCAGGCCATGCTGCAAATGACTCCAATCCAACATGAAGCCTGAAAGGGACTATTTTTGTACAGGGACTATTTTTTACTCGGGTGTGGTTCTAGGGACTTCTTACCTGGGACTACTTTTGAGGCTATTTAAACCACGCCCGTCCAGCAACACACGGTTCGCGTTATTCTGCATCCAGCAGCGTAACGCTCACCGTGCCTGCAAGTCAGCTTCCAGACCTCTGCCACGCCCGTCCTGAATCCGGAGCTCCTAGAGAGGAAGGAAAGTAGAGGCAAGGTTAGAAAACAAACTCTATTCCAGTTTCTCACCTGATTCCGGAACCATCACGTCTCAGCATCTTGAAAGGACATTCTTTCTATATGCGTTGCATCGCCAGCTGCAGCGCCGCGCCATACTCACCAGTCCTCACAGCACCTTTCGATCCGGCGCTGCCTCCATCATTTTTTCGAAGGAGCTCCGGCATCTGGGGACAAAAGAAATAAGCAGGTGAGCTGAGAGAGCCAACAAATACAATCTCTCTTACCACCATAGACTTACCTGATTTACCACCGGAGGCATTATTCTTTAACTCTTCACATCTTCAAACGCCGCATCTGAAAATGGAGAGAAAACAACACGTTAAATACATGCATCATTTACCGGACAGCATCGGGTAATACAGACTCTTACCTGAACGCCATCTACCGCCACAAGACCATCTTTTCTCGAACTCCACTACAAGATAAGAAAGGAATGGGACAAGAGTGAACATCGGACATATTGAACTCTATGAACTCTATACTTACTGGTTTTTGCCAGGAACCTCAGAGTCAACTCTCGTCCGGAACTCCCCAACGCCTTTTAACCAGTGAAGCAACTGGTGTCTACGCACCCCTGCAATCCACGCAGGATGCAGAGTTCATCTTTCAAGAATATGAGGTGAGAGTACTGGAAGGGGATTTCGGAGGTGATTAGTGGGGAGAGCAGGGAGGTGCCATCACTAGAATCCACGGGTGGCTAAATTCCTCTCTCCACTTGCAGGAGAATCCTTCTACGGGTCAAGCTGACGAGATTAGGAGGGCCAGTCCAGTCTGTCATCTCTACACTACGCATCACGTTGTTGGAGGCCGCAGCAGCCCGGGTCCGACCGACGCCCCTGTGGGAGCCAGGTGAGCGTAACAGAACACGAAGCCTATCTACAAACACCCACCCGGGCACCATGGAAACCTCAGAAACCGACCAACTAGTCCAATTGTTAGGGGAACTTAGGGCTGAGGTGCACTCCGCGCGCCAGGAAACTAATGCCCTCAGGAGGGAACTGATCATGGCAAAGGAGCGCACTGATGATCTTGCTAGACAACTGCTGCAAAACCAAGCTGGGCAAACACCGCTACCTGGACTTGGGGGGAATCCAACTCCTGTTTCATCGAGCAATCCTGTGCAAGTGGTCCTACCAGGGAGCATTCCTTTAGCTCCACCCAAACGTTTTGCTGAGGACCCGAAAAGGTTGGCCGTGTTCATGAACCTTTCCTCTTGCACTTTTTATGTAGACCTGGAGCTTTCCCAAACGATCAAGCTAAAGTAGCCTTTGTACTATCATACCTTATTGGTAGCGCAGCGGATAGGTCAATTCCACTAGTCAACCAGGATGACCCTCTTCTTCGGGATTTTCAGGGTTTTCAGTTGAGCATGGAAAAACTATTCGCCAGACATTCACAAGGACAGGCCCTGGATAACGAACTTTTATCCTTAAAACAAGGTAATCAGGATCTGCTAACCTATATCGCAACCTTCAATAGATTAGTGGTGGAAACCGGGTGGCCAGAAGAAAAACGAGTCACATTATTTCATCGTGGACTTCGGGGTGAACTCAAAGATGTTTTGGCCCAAGTTGTGAACCCACCTCAGGATTGCTCAGAATATATAGACTTAGTGGTCCAGTTAGACCACCGACTTCAGAATAGAAAGGCTGATCGAGCTAAGTTCGAGAATCGGGTATTGGTTAAACCTAATGTTAACCCCAAAGGAATAGATGTATCAGAACCTATGCAGATTGGGGGGTTAAGGGACCTCTAACTCAAAAGGAAAGAGAAAGGAGACAGCAGATGCAATTGTGTCTGTACTGTCAGGCCTCAGGACATTTTCTACGGGATTGCCCTATAAAGCCATCCAAGAAAGTAGTTGGAGTTGCTGTTAAAAATCAAACTGAGCCTGACTCTGGAAACGACCACACCCGACAAGCGTAGAGGTCCGCTTGCCGAGCTTGAAGAAGGACACTCAGACCTCGCACCTAATCATACCAATGGTCCTTATTGATCCAAGGCAGCTATCATGTATATACGCAGTAAGGTCATACATCGATAGCAGGGCTGTAGGAAACTATATGGACCACAAATTGGCTTCTAGGATGAATCTACCTCTCTGCAAAAAGACCACTTTGGATGTCATCACCACAGTCGACGGAACTGAAATTGCTTCTGGGCCTGTAACTCATTCCACTATAGAGATGACTTTGCTGGGTCAAGATGGGCATCGAGAGACTATTGTGTTTGATTTAATCAAAGCTCTGCAGTTCCAAATAATACTGGGGATACCTTGGTTGGAAACACATAATCCTTGTATTGGTTGGCAAGAGAAGAGAATAACCTTCCCAGATTGTGCGGACACCTGTTACCCGGAGAAAATCTTGAACACAGGCCTGGCCACAGTCACTAATCTAGTCATGCAGTTACCTCAGGAATACCTAGAATTCCAGGACGTTTTCCAAAAAGAACAAGCAAACACCTTACCGCCTCACAGATCATACGATTGTTAAATCGACCTCATACCCGGTGCGCAACCTCCATGCAGTAGGATCTACGCCCTTACGGAACCCGAAAACCTACACCTATGACAATACTTGGATCAATACCTCGCTAATGGCTTCATTCGTCCATCCAAGTCCCCTGCATCCTCAGCTTTATTCTTCGGACCTAAAAAGGAAGGTGACATCAAAACGTGTATAGACTACCGCGCATTAAATCAGATTATGGTGAAGAACCGATACCCATTGCTCTGATCCCCGAATTACTAGACCAAGTAAAGGATGCTTCCATCTACACTAAATTAGATCTCCGAGGGGCATATCATCTGGTACGTGTAAAAAGGGGGGATGAATGGAAGACTGCCTTTCGTACCAAGTACGGATTATTCAATATCAGGTGATGCCCTTCGGGTTGTGCAATGCACCAGCAGCCTTCCAGTATTTTATGAACGATGTCCTTCGTGAACTCATTGACGTCTGTGTTGTCGTATACATCGACGATATTCTAGTATACTCCTCCTCGGAATCAGACCATGTTAAGCACATCCGTGCAGTCCTCGAGAAACTATGTCAGCACAAGTTATATGCAAAATTGGAAAAATGTGTTTTTCATGCTACAGAAGTTGAATTCCTTGGATTTATCCTGACTCCAAAAGGAGTCCGAATGGATTCTCGAAAGGTGGATGCAATTCGCAAATGGCCATCACCCAATTCAGTTAAAGGGGTACAAAGCATGCTTGGATTTGCTCATTTCTACCGCAGATTAATTCCTGACTTCTCACATGTTGTACAACCCATCACAGCACTTTTGCGAAAAAACAAACAATTCTTGTGGACCGAGGAGGCTGAAAAGGCATCCCAAGAGCTGAAATTGAAATTCACGTCGGCACCTGTCTTGAAGCATCCACGCCCGAGCTCCCATATGTAGTCGAAACCGATGCATCCAGTTTAGCCATGGGAGCTGTCCTGTCCCAGAAGGATCCTGAAACCGGTCAACTTCATCCAGTCGCATTTTGGTCCAGGAAGTTTTCAGCCCCGAGTTAAACTATGCGGTTACCAATAAAGAGTTGTTAGCCATCAAATCCGCCTTCAAGGCTTGGCGGCATTATCTTCTCGGTGCAAGGCACACCATTACTGTAATCACTGATCACAAGAACCTACAGTATTTAACGACAGCCAAGGCCCAATCATCACATCAACTTCGATGGGCATTATTCCTTGCCGAATTCGATTTCGTGATCACTTATCGACCAGGATGCAAGAATGGTAAGGCAGATGCCTTGTCCCGAATAGGGATGGGAGAAGCATATTCGAACCCAGAACCGGTGCCTATAATTCCAGAACAAAGAATTCTTGGTATAACTACTCTACAGACTCTAGAAGATATTCATTTAAAAATCCAACAACATTTCGATTCAGCAGCCCTACAAGACTGGGTGAAAAAGGGCCAGGATTATTCAGTCATCAATGACTTACCTTACTATCAAGGGTGTCTATTTCTACCACTAGATCAAGGAACTACAAGAACTAGTCATCTCCAATTACCATGATGCTCTGATGGAAGGACACCCAGGTATTGCAAAGACTGAAGCTAAAATTAAAAGACAATTCTGGTGGTCCACCTGGCGAAAAGACGTAAAATCATTTGTGCCATCTTGTGGTATCTGCGCCCAAAACAAAAGTCAAAAGAAAAAACCAACCGGTCTTTTACAACCTTTGGATATTCCACACGCACCCTGGCACAATTTGTCTTTAGACTTTATTACAGATCTAATGGGTTTAACACCATTTTGGTTATTTTTGATCTTTTTTCCAAGATGGCCCACTTCATTCCTTTGAAGGGATTACCTTCCGCTTCAATTTTGGCCAAAGAATTTCTTAAAAACATAGTTCGAATACATGGATTTCCTTCCGTATTGGTCTCTGAATGAGGTAGTCAATTCATTTCGCAATTTTGGAAGAAATGTTGCCAATTGGCGCAAATCGACGTGAGGTTATCAACCAGTCACCATCCCCAGACCGATGGTCAAACGGAGAGGACCAACCAGACTCTTGAACAATACCTACGTTGCATGCTACACCAGATGAAAACAATTGGAAGGAAATGTTATGGATTGCTGAATACGCATACAATAACTCAGTACATTCAGGAACCGGACAAAGCCCCTTTTATACCATGTATGGACATCATCCTCGAACCTCAGAACTCGATTCGCCCCAGCACTTGGAAATGCCGGCAGTGACCCATCTGCACTCTACTATTACAAAGGCCTTTAAGGAGGCAAAAGAACATTTGAAACAAGCAAAAGAGAAATACAAGAAAAATGCTGATCAACATAGAAGTGACATGCCCAATACCAGATTGGAGATCAAGTTTGGCTGGCTACGAAACACATACCTCTAAGAGGAACTCAAACTTTTAATCCTAGATATTTGGGACCTTACACCATTAAGGCCATTATCAACCCGGTGGCCGTCAAATTAGAACTACCCTCTAATATGCGGATCCATCCTGTCTTTCATGTTTCACTTCTAAAACCAGTTCAACCCGGAACAGGATTAACCAAACCACCGGACCCCATCCTGATAGATGGAGAACCTGAATTCGAGGTAAAAAATATCCTGGACTCTAAGATGGTTAAATCAAAACTTTTTTATTTAATCGAGTGAAAAGGTTACAGACCACAAGAAAGGTCATGGGAGCTCAGTGACCACGTTCATGCAACTTGGTTAGTGAAAATATTCCATCGGAACTTCCCAGAAAAACCAGGGCCCAGGAGAAAAACAACTTTAGGAGGTGCCTTGGGGGGGGAGTGCTGTCATGATGCCTACCCCCAGGCATCTGGACCAAGCCCATCAGCCTCGGGAGCAGGCATCTAGACATTTAGTAAAACCTCAGCAGCCCCGGCTAGTGGCTATCTAGGTTCAGTCCTGGCGCCTTAGTGCCAGGCTCATAGTAGAAATCAGTCCTGGCGCCTAAGGCGCCAGGCTCATAGTCATTACTTACCTCAGGCAGTCCATGCTGCAAATGACTCCAATCCAACATAAAGCCTGAAAGGGACTATTTTTCTACAGGGACTATTTTTTACTTGGGTGTGGTTCTAGGGACTTCTTACCTGGGACTACTTTTTAGGCTATTTAAACCACGCTCGACCAGCAACACACGCTTCGTGTTATTCTGCATCCAGCAGCGTAACGCTCACCGTGCCTGCAAGTCAGCTTCCAGACCTCTGCCATGCCCGTCCTGAATCCGGAGCTCCTAGAGAGGAAGGAAAGTAGAGGCAAGGTTAGAAAATGAACTTTATTCCAGTTTCTCACCTGATTCCGGAACCATCAGGTCTCAGCACCTGGAAAGGACATTCTTTCTACACGCGTCGCATCGCCAGACCCTTTCGATCCGGCACTGCCTCCATCATTTCTTCGCCAGGCTCCTGCATCTGGGGACAAAAGAAATAAGCAGGTGAGCCGAGAGAGCCAACAAATACAATCTCTCTTACCACCATAGACTTACCTGATTTACCACCGGAGGCATTATTCTTTAACTCTTCACATCTTCAAACGCCACATCTGAAAACGGAGAGAAAACAACACGTTAAATACATGCATCATTTACCGGACAGCATCGGGTAATACAGGCTCTTACCTGAACGCCATCTACCGCCACGAGACCATCTTTTCTCGAACTCCACTACAAGATAAGAAAGGAATGGGACAAGAGTGAACATCGGACATATTGAACTAAATG
The DNA here is from genome assembly GCF_040938575.1 of Ambystoma mexicanum. Taxonomy (NCBI): domain Eukaryota; kingdom Metazoa; phylum Chordata; class Amphibia; order Caudata; family Ambystomatidae; genus Ambystoma; species Ambystoma mexicanum. Next base: position 858,461,914 of record NC_090930.1, on the reverse strand, counting down.
AACTCTATACTTACTGGTTTTCACCAGGAACCTCAGAGTCAACTCTCGTCCGGAACTCCCCAACGCCTTTTAACCAGTGAAGCAACTGGTGTCTACGCACCCCTGCAATCCACGCAGGATGGAGAGCTCATCTTTCAAGAATGTAAGGTGAGAGTACTGGAAGGGGATTTTGGAGGTGATTAGTGGGGAGAGCAGGGAGGTGCCATCACTAGAATCCACGGGTGGCTAAATTCCTCTCTCCACTTGCAGGAGAATCCTTCTACGGGTCAAACTGACGAGATTAGGAGGGCCAGTCCAGTCTGTCATCTCTGCACTACGCATCACGTTGGTGGAGGCCGCAGCAGTCCGGGTCCGACCGACGCCCCTGTGGGAGCCAGGTGAGCGTAACACTCAGTGCAGTTCCTACGTATACGAAGAAATTGTCCGTAGGGCAGGTTGTATTTAAGTCCTTGAGGGTGGTAACTTGCAAAATGCAGTAGGCTGTTCCTATCGTGGGTTTGTGGAAGAGTTTGGTTTTCAGCTGGTTGCCAGAACGGTAGATATGTAGGTCTAAGAAATTGATGGCCTGGAAATCCCATTCAATGGTGAAATTGATGTGTGCGTTCCGTTGGTTGAGGCAAAGGTGAAATGCTGTCAAGGTTTCTTTACTTCCTTCCCAAATCAAAAGGACATCTTCAATGTACTGCCGCCAGATTTTGATGTGATCTCTGTACGGGTTGTTTTCATGGTATTTGTGGTCGTCTTCATATTGGGCCATATATAGCTTGGCCACGTCTGGTGTGAACGTTGCACCCATACTCACGCCTTTGACTTGCTGATATATTTGATGTTCAAACAGGAAGAAGTTTTCTGACATGGCCAGGCGGATACATTCAAGAATGAAGTTGGTGGGTGTTGAGGTGACGTCTGTTCTTTTGTTTAGGCATTTGCCTAGTGCTGTTAATCCTTCGCATTGTGGAATAGAGGTGTATAAGGCCTCAACGTCCATGGTGACTAGGATGGAATTAGGTGTCAAATCGACAGTTTGTAGAATCTTGCTGGTTTCTGTGCTGTCCTTGATGTAAGACTTCATTTGGCCCACAAATGGTTTCAAAAAATGGTCCGTGTAGAGGGACAAAGGTTCCAGTAGGGAATCACAAGCGGAGACAATTGGCCGGCCTGGTAGTCTAGTGGCGTGCTTATGGATCTTGGGCAGGATATAGAAGGCCGGTATCCTTGGGTGCGTTTCTTTGAGAAACCTGTGCTCGTCCTCGCATATCCACCCTTGGTCTTCTGCGTGCCTGGTTAGACTGCTGATCTCGTCTTGTAACCTTTGGGTAGGATCTCCATGGAGTTTTTTATAGGAAGTGGTGTCTGCTAGCAATCCCAGGCATTCGTCGTCGTATTCTGTAGTGTTCATGATGACAATCCCACCGCCTTTGTCAGCTGGCTTGATTGTGATGAATCTGTCCATGTTCAGTGTGTTTAAAGCTGATCGTTCTTCTTTGCTAAGGTTTTCTTGGTAGAAGTTTTGCGTGTAAGGCTGGTGGTCACAGTTTGGGTTACTATTTTCTCAAAAGTATCGAATTCACCCGGTATAGTGTATGCGGGTGGCATGAAAGTCGATTTTGGTTTGAGGCCACTGGTGTTCTCTCGTGGTGCCTCTGGGTCCTGTGAGATGGTGTTTTCCGAATCTCGTTTTTCAGGTAAGTATATTTTGAAGAAATATTTCAGTCTTAAGGTGCGAAAGAACTTCTTGAGTTCTGCTTCAGTCTTGAAAATATCCGCTTTGCTTGCAGGGACGAAAGACAAACCTCTCTGTCGGAGGGTTTGTTCGGGGTTGTTCAAAATTCTAGATGATAAATTGAAGATGGGGATGGTGGTCAAGGTTGGTTGGAATACCACTGGCGCGTCCGCATGTACTGGCCCGTCTGCTGTGGTCGTCTCCAGGGCGAAGAACTAGCTGAGCTCAAGAAAAAATTCAGCTAGGATACCGCCATCACAGAAGCAAAAAAGAAACTAGAGAAACTTGAAGAGGAAGTGGCCAAGTTCAAATAGATAACTGTAGACAGAAAAGTGCAGAAGTTTAGGAAAGACCTTGCACAATACGCAGAAGAAAAAACTAACCCTTAGCTAAAAGAAACATACTATATCGACCTTCAACAACAACAGAAAACTAACTACAATAGACGGAACCGCATAGTCAATTTCTCTGGAAGTTCTGGATCATCGAGCAGTGGCCCTCCCTGCCCCCCAGGTGGGAGCAGGACCTCAGGACCACCTCCCCAACATCCTTTTTTTCAAAGGGTAGGACTTGGACTGATGGCTTCAGGTGGGGAAGACAATCCTTGTGGACTTGAAAAATCACCTCATCCCTCCTGAAGTCACATGCCACATCTTCCTTACCATAAGGGCAGGAAGAGTACACCAGGAAATTCCCCCATGCCAGGTGAAGATCCTGTCTGGTGTTGTGTCATTGTCACTGTTACTGTCAAAGCAGTCCTTGGGGATTGGTCCTAACAGTTCGTTACCTAAATCTATGGAAAAATGTCGGTCATCAACCGCCATTCCAATAATGGTGCCTGCGCCCAGAGTGATACTCTTTAGGTCGCTGTTATCCACCTCTATTGGAATGGTGTTGTGCTCTATGTTGACTAGTGGGGTCGGGTTTACCCCCAACCCTTGCTGTTGGAAATGAGCATTAAGATGAACATAGGCGTCAGGATTTTTCAGTTTCTGTCCTCTTTTAATTTTTACTTTAAGTGAGAATAGTCGGGTCCGTTCTGTGATGGTGACTTCCTATCTAATTTGAACTTCAACTGCATAAGGCAGCAATTGGGCTGACCGAAATGCTTTTTCTAGATCATCAAAGTCCATGGGATTACCCCCTAATCGGGACCAGGCTTTGTAGTTTATCTGGTACAAGTTAATGGCAAAGCGATTGAGAATGTCACTGCTTAAATAGAATGCAGCAGGGACATCTCGCACGACCCAACAGTTATGTACTATGCTTTTGTTGCCTATGGAAATTTTGAGCATACACCTGCTAGGCAGGAGATGTTTGGAATTGGGAGTTTCCAGGTCCATTTCCCATTTGTCTATCAATTTAAATGTGGGAGTGGCTGGATCTTTTGGGAGTTTTCGGAACATGGCTTCGCTGATGAAGCTCTTACCGTTGTTCACGCACACTCGGGCAAGAACAAAGTCCTTCCCCTTATTTAACTGAATAGGGATAAAGAACTGTTCTCTAATCTTCTGAATACCAGCTAAACTTAGAGCTGGTTTCTCATCATTTTGGGCTATGGAAGTGGGATTTTCTGATTGTGAATTAGTATACAATTTCAGAGTATTTCCTTCCAGTGTGCAAAGGCATTTGAAACTGGAAGGAAGGTTGATTTTCAGAAATAGAGAGGAATTCCCATCACCAGTTTGTTGTCCTACTGCAATTACTGTCACGTCAGGGATTTGGTTGTTTTAAAAATGGAACTCAATGTGATCCTCTATTTGTTCAACCATGTGGCATGTGCCATTTAAACTAATATGGTTGACACTATGTTTTAATTTTATTGGTCGGCTTGTCTGGGTCCAGAGGACCTTGTTTACACAGTCTATTAGGGGAAACAATCTGCGCAGGATATAATTCCCCAGTAAACATGGTGTGCCCTCCGGAGTCATGACTATGACCGGGTGTTTCACCTTGTGTTGCCCAATTTTAATTTCCAAATCCGCAGTTGTTAGGCAGAAACCTGTGCAGTTCCCTTAGGGACCACTGCAAAAGGCTTAAGCCTACAGGTGTTGGCAGTAAACCCAATTGGTAGCAGTCTGTACCACCCAGATTTACCTGGTAGCTGTGGCTGAGCAGCCAGACTTCTCCCAAGAAGAGTTAGACAGTATATAGAGTTTACAAGATAGGTACCAAAATACAGTAGCACAAGCAAACACTGACCAGAGCTTTGGTATCAAAGTATATAATTATTTATTAAAAAGACACACTTAGAAACACTCCAGCACTATTATTGTAAGCAAGTTCAAAAACACAGTCACTATTAATATATATACATCCCTTATTCCTCATTAGACAAGTCTTAGTTAACACCCCTTATTTCCAGACAGAGGTGAGCGCTTAACTAAAGAGGGCACTCCAATAATTTAAGAAAAAGGGAGGGAAAAGGCAGAAATTAGGAAAAGCACACAACACAATACTTTAGAAGCACTCAGCAAGGCCGGAAAGTCAAAGTCTACTTGTGAGCAAAGCGTTCAGAGGCCCGGCTCCCTGTTAGAGAGAGTAGAACACCAATGCGCCCAAGATCACACAGTTTAAAAGGCTTGAAAAGTCTTGCAGAGAGTTTAAAAAGGAATCAGTTAAGCTCAGAAAAGTTCAGTTAGCCAGCCTAGGGCCAACCCAAGTGGTAAAATGAGGATTTACGAGACACCCCACACAGATCGTTGCGCGGGAGGCCCGGCGGACACAGTACCTTGAAAGTGGAGAGGATCCTCCAGCTGGGGTAGTTGTTCCTGGCAGTGGGTGCAAGTCGCGGCGTCGTCCAGAGGAAGAGAAGATCTTGACGTGGAGGAAAGCTGAAGGTCATTGCACTGCCAGGGAAGAAACTAGCCGCGGAGTTCTCCGGTTAAAAGTACTACTCTTTTATTTGCGGTAGTGGTATAACGTGGTATCCCGGTTGCCGGGGTGCTTGGCACGGGCAAGGCGGCCACGAGATGATCCGGGAAGGCAAAAAGGCAGGCAAACTGGTTATCCCCACCAGTCAAAGGAAGAAGACTCTTCGGGATGAAGATCTCCTCTGTCGTTGGAAGAAGTGGTGAGTCGGTTCAGCAGGGCACCACCAGTGGTGTCGTCGTTGCAGGTTGGCTCAGCTTCTCCCTCTTTGGATTCTTTGGTTCTGTGGCGACGTCGGAAGTCCCAGTCCCCAAAGACCTGCTTTCATGCAGAAAACCCCCATTCATCAGTCCTAGCTGTCACTCAAACATGCTAAGTGTGGAGCCGGGCGGCTCACCACTGGGCCAATCACACAAGAGTGCGACTTGAGTTGCCGAGGCAACTCAGTCCAGGGTGCCTAAACCCCCCTCCCACACATCCTATATAGCCAGACAGAGTGGCACCACTTTTGGAAGCTTCTGTGTAGAAGCCCGCCAAAATGTGGAACAAAGGGCTCGACTTGGGTTGGAGTTACAGAGGCGAACACAAACACCATTTTAAAACCGAGTCCTGGCAAAAAGATCCAACCGGGGAATAAATATTAAATAAATAACCCGGCGGTATCTTTAACATTGCACCAAAAAGTGGTGCATTTAAAATGAATGGGCAAATCCCATAGAAAATATTCTGGTGGAATATTTCACGTGGTAACCACTGCCACCAGCCAGAAACTCGACGAGGGGGGACTCCACAGTGCCCCCTCGAAAAACAGCCCCAGGGGCAATCTAATTACCCCTACCAGTACTTCCACAGTATGATGGTTTGTGCTGGTTCTGTTCCCTATTTAAGACTAGTAAAGTCAATGGTGACTTTACATGCCCTGGGAGACAGTAGCCAGTCCCAGGGTATGGAGTCTATGTTTGGGGGTCACTAAGACACCCCTGTGTTACTGCACTGAGGGTGCTGTGTAACACACTTACCAAAAACCACATGAAACCCTATGGAGTAAAAGACCCCATAGCCCATAAAACACATTTCAAAGTCAAAGGATATCTCAAATCGTGTCTAAGAGTGGGAGAAAAAGAGTCTCACTCTTAGCAGGAGAAAAAAATAAACCCCAAAAATCCAGCAAAGCTGCTGGGGGACTCACTAGATTTGGGAAATTAGCCTTAACAGAGAATTCTCCCTAACAGCAGTCCCCTCGACAGGAATTTCATTCCCATCGGAGTTCTGAAGTTGTCCAGGAAGAGTGTGAGAGGCATCTGGTATCTCTCCCCCTTCCTGAATTCAGCTGATCAAAGGCTCTCTTTGACAGAAGAGTGGCTTGGGATCCAGTGTCCACCAGTGCCAAAAATGTACATTGCCCTTGTACTTGGACCGAGGCATAAAATCTTCCCTCCTTCTCCTCAAGGGGGCAAAGATATTGTGAATTTTGGGCTAGTTGGTGGGTTAGTTTCTTGATTTTTGATTCTGACACAGGGGTAGTTTGGGCAGGATTCTGTGTGGGAGCTTGGGGATCTGCAATAAAAATGTGGCAGTTGTATATTGGGGAAGTTTTGGGCTCCACTGGTTCTAATTCTGGACCCCCCCTCCCTTTTTGGAGGCAGTCCCCAGCATAGGTTTGGGCAGTGTTGTTTTCCAAGCAATCATTCTGGGGTTCAATGGTGGGCGGTTCTAACTCAGTCCCCACATTTTTTTTAACCATTTTTATTTTTCAATAGAGGCATAATCAATTACAGCATATAATCATTATACTTTGTTATCACAGTGCATAAAACCAAATTTTCATTCAGGGTAAATGTCACCCGTTGTTGTGTAAGTTGCCTCCAATTTTTAACTATACATTATTATTCCCCCAACCTCCCCACTGCCCATTTTAAAAAAATGTTTAAACAGTTTTATTTGCTTGCAGAGGTGAAGAGATTTTACTTTTAACAAATGTACAAGAGTATAACTTTTTGACAATATGAGTCCGCGTCATAACTTCGTAGTCTGCTGCTATACAACAGAGATTTCCAGTTTTATCGATTCTTTCTTAACTTTCTTCCTCACCCCCCACCCAGATCCTTTATCTATGGGTTCCAGAGTCTTTTGACTTTTCCGCTGAGACATCCCCATATGGGACTCCCACTTCTTTTGTGTTCCTGACTGTCAGGAGGTATAAACGTTTTTAAGAATCTGAGGTTTGAAAAAATAGGCTTCTCTTTCTTCGACAATGTTCGTAAGGGGGACCAAGTAGACCAGATTCTCTGCAGTGTTCATTTCTTTCATACATAGGTTCTTGAGTGTAGCACTTAGATAGTTAGCTCCCCCCCTTTACTTTTCACCTTGTTCCCTTTTTCCGTTGTGCTGATTCTCTCTCTCTCTTTCTCCGTTCTGGGTTGTTAGGTGATCGATATATTTCTGAGAGTCCGTGGTTTATAGAAATGAGCTTCCCTGTCTCCGACAAAGTCTCTAAAAGGGGACCATATGGACAGGTATCTCTGGTAAGCCTCTGTTCTTATGGCTGTTACCTTCTCCATTGCCATTACTCCCCATATTTTCACCCACCACCATGGCGTTGTGGTCCCTCTAGCGTTTTCCACCTTTGTGCCAATGTCATTCGTGCTGCTCATAATAAGTATGTTATTAGAGTGGATATATGCCCCGATGCCGCGTATATACCCTTTGCCTCAGCTTCCAGCAGGATCACTTTGGGTGAAAGTGGTAAGTCTCTGCCAGTAATGTCTTTGATGTGTCCCAGTACCTTCTTCCAATAGGTAATCGCCTTGGTGCATGCCCACCACATGTGGAACAGGTCCCCTCTCCCTCCACATTGTCTCCAGCAGTTTGGGGGATATTCTGAGTTTATTTTGTGTAATCTGTGGGGGGACATATACCATCTGTAGCATAATTTATATGCAGCTTCTTTTATTGCTGTATATTTGGAGGATCTATGAGCTCTTCTCCATATCTGGTCCCACTCTCTTTCTGTTATCGGCTCTCCTACATCTTTTTCCCAATTCTCTTTGTATCTTAGGTTGTCCGTTGTTTGTGCTCCATCGAGCAGTCTGTAAATTCTAGATATCCCTCTCCCTGGTTTGCCCTCTTGCATTGTTAGTTCCAAGCCTGTTAGGGTTCTTGTTCCCGCTCTTTTCACTGACGGATGGGAGATCTAGTGTCATACTTTCATGTATCTGAATCTTTCATTTTCCCCCAGATCGAATTTCTTTTTGCATTCTAAGAAAGGGATTGGGTCACCGTTTTGGTACATGTCCTGCAATGTCAGAATGTCTGCGCCTTTCCATCCTACCTATAAATTCTTCCTCAAGCCAGGGGTGAAATTGATGTTATGTGCTATTGGAGATAATGGGCCCAACCCTTGTTTGATCTTTTTCATTTCCATGGCTCTGTCCCAGTTACTCAGGGCTGTTTTAGTAGCTCGTAATAGTTTTCCTTCTGTTTCGCGGGCCTTGGGGTTCAGTGCTAGGAGCGCTGTTATCGGGATCTGCGTGGATGCTTGTTCTATGGCTCTCCATCCTTTGGCGTCGGTTGGGTTGGCCCACTGTAGTATAGGGGCCAGGTGCACTGCCATGATGTATCTGCCCAAGTCTGAAACCCCCAGGCCTCCCAGGAGCAGGGGACGGGTCAGTATGCGTCTCTGTATTCTGGGTCTCCTTTTCACCCATATGAATCTAAATACCGCGTTTTGAAGTTCTTTGATTATCTGTGGCGGGATCTCCGCGGATATTGAGCTGGTCACATATATTAGGTGGGGGAGAAGGGTCATCTTTACGGCTGCTATTCTGGTGAACCACGATAGTTCCTGGTTATCCCACCTCAGCAGGTTTGATTTATGTAAGTCCTCAAATTTCCTTGCTAGGTGAATTCCCAGGTATTCTAGAGTGTTTTCCTCCCATCTCAGGGGGAATCTCTGCTTCATGCAGTGTATTGTGGTTTATAGTGATAATTTCGAAAACAATAATGTGGAAAGTCATTATTTCGAAAAAAAAATGTCGAAAAAAAAAAGTCACATTTTTTTTCCCAATACGTTTTTTTTTTTTCGAAATGGGGGGTTCCCCCCATCCCCCCTTTTTTTATTATATTTTTGTTTTACCCATTTTTTTTTACTCCCGGACCCCAAAATACATATATAATTTAAAAAAAACAGAATTCGACCTTTTTTTTCGACATTTTTTTTTCGACATTTTTGTCATTCGACATAATTTTTTCAAAATTATGACTGACCACTGTGTATTGTATTTGCGTCCTCCGATATATTTAGTGCCTTTGATTTATTGTAGTTGGTTGTGAATCCGGATATGGTGGCAAATTCTTCCAGTGTCTCAACGGCTCTCGGTAGTGTATTCTTAGTGTCTCCCATATAGAGTATCACATCGTCCGCGTATAATGCTATTTTCTGTGGGATCTCCTTGATTTGCACTCCTTTTATACCGGGGTCTCCTCTGTAATGCGCTGCTAGTGGCTCCATATCCATTGCAAATATTAGTGGGGATAGGGGGCAGCCCTGGCGCGTACCCCTCCGTATCTCCACTTGTTTTGAGTCTCGGGTGTTTATCCGAAATGATGTAGATGGGCGTTGAAAATTTGCCAGGATCATCTTGCTGAATTGTGTCCCGCATCCGAATTTCTCCAGGATCATCCGAAGGTATTCCCAGTCCAAGCTGTCGAAAGCGCCTGAAGCGTCTAGGGCTGCTATTGCAAATTTCTGATTTGTACGTCTCCCCCATTCGATTACATTTATGGCTCTTCTAACGTTATCTTGGGTGTGACGTCCCCTAACAAAACCTGCTTGGTCTTCGTGGATGATCTCTGGGAGGATCTGCGACAGTCTATTCGCTAGTATCTTTGTGTATAGCTTTGCATCCGTGTTTAGGAGTGCTATCGGGCGATAACTTGAACATTCGGCGGGGTCCTTCTTTGGTTTCAGCACAAGGATTGCTGATGATCTTGCCATATCTGGGGAGATTGATCCAGTGTCTCTGATTGTGTTGAAGAGTCGGGTGAGTTGTGTTCGGAATGTTTTGTAGCACGCATTTCCGAAGCCGCCTGGGCCCGGGGTCTTGTTCCTTGGCAATGAAGAGATAGCATCATTGTTTTCTTGGGCTGTGAATGGCCTCCCCAGGATTTCCGTGTCCTTATCCGAGATGTGGGGTAGATGGGTAGTCATTAGATAGGCTTTTTGGTCTGTCGCATTTAGGTTTGTTCCCTGTAGCAGTTCTTCATGGTACCGGACCATTATTTCCTGTTTCTCTTCCTCTTTTGTGATCATATCCCCTTTTTCATTTCTTAGGACAGCTATATAGTTACGGGATTTCTGTTTGTTTAATTTGGCCGCTAGGAATGTATTTGCTTTGCCTCCGTGGACGTAGTAGGATTGCTTAGTGTTAAGCAACGTCTGTGCTACCGCATCCGCAGTGTGACCTTCTAGTTGGGCACGAACCTTCTTCAATTCTCGCCAGGATTTCTGTGTTTGTCGGGACTTGTGGTTTGCCTCTGCATCTTTTAGGGCTAGTTCCATCCTCCGGGTTAGTATTGCCCGTTCCCTACAGTATACTGCTGCCTGGGCCATGAATTCTCCTCGGATTACAGCTTTTCCCGCATCCCAGACTGTTTTCCAGTCAACCTCGCCGTTGTCATTCTCTTTAAAATAGTTGTTTATAGTTTCTTCCATGTGTGCTCTATGCGCTAGGTTGTGCAGGATCAGGTCGTTGAGTCTCCACGACGGGTGTTGTTTGTTTTACCCTCTGTCTATTTCCAGACTAACTAGTACTGGGGTGTGGTCTGTAATGTATTGTGTTCCTATTTCCACCTTAGTCACTTGGGGGATTAGAGTTGCTGAAATCAGGATCATGTCTATTCTGGAATAACCTCTGTGTACTGCAGAATAGTGAGTGTATTCCCTCGTGTCCCCTTGGAAGAAGCTGTCATGATGCCTACCCCCGGGCATCCAGACCAAGTCCATCAGCCCCGGAAGCAGGCATCATGTTACCTGGAGCAAACCCAGCAACCCCTGTTAGGGGCTATCTGGGTACAGTCCTGGCGCCTATGGCGCCAGGCTCATATGGGATATCAGTCCTGGCGCCATAGGTGCCAGGCTCATATGTTAAATCTTACCTGATGCAGACCATGCTGCAAGGGATCCAAGCATCCAAGCCCATGTGAGGCTTGAAGGGACTATTTTATCTTAGGGACTATTTTGTTACTCGGGTGTGGCTGTGGAGGAATACTTACCTGGGACTACTTTGAAGGCTATTTAAACCACGTCCGAAGAGCAGCACATGCTTCGCGTTATTCTGCATCCAGCAGCGTAACGCTCACCGTGTCTGCAGTCAGCATCCAGCATCCTGCCACGCCCGCCTCGAGTCCAGAGCGCCTAGAAAGAAGAGAAAGAAGAAGAAAGGTTAGAACAAGAACTTTACTGGATTTCTTACCTGATTTCGGAGTCAGCGCATTTTCGAACCAGAAACAGACCTAATTTTAAACACGTCGCATCGCCAGCAGCAGCGCCGCGCCATACTCACCGTTCCTCGCAGCATCTCTACGATCCGGTGCTGTCTCCATCACCTGGTTGCCGCATTCCAGCGCCTAAGGGGGACAAGAAAACAAGGTGAGCCAAGGGAACAAAGAAGTACAATCTCTTGCCACCATATGCTTACCTGATTTTACCGCAGGAGGTATTATCCACCAGCACGCTAAATCTTCCTACGCTGCACCTGCAAGAAAATAGAAAGCAGCGAGTTAAACCTTGGCATCATTTACAGGACAGTGTTACAAAACACAGACTCTTACCTGAACGCTTTCAGCTGCCACAAGACGATCATCTTTTGGGTCTAAACTGCAAAAGAAACAAGGAATTGGACAACAGTGATTAATCAGACATTTTGAACTCATTAGAACTATATACTTACGGCCTTTCGCCCGGAGGTTTAGAGCCAAGATTTGTCCAGAACTCTTCCAATATCCTCAAGCCAGTGAAATAACTGGCCATCAACGCGCCCCTGCATTCTTCGCAGGATGGGGAGCTCATCATACAAAACTATAATGTGAGCTTTGTGAAAGGGGATGTCAGAAGTGATAAGTGGGGACGCAGTGAGGTGTTAATACTTAAATCCACGTGTGGCTAATTCCCTGTCTTTAGGAGACTATTTCTACGGGTCAAGCAGACAAAGCTAGGTGGGCCAGTCCAGTCAGTCATCTCTGCACTACGCATCACGTTGATGGAGACCGTGGCTGTACAGTTCCGCTCGACACCCCTGTGGGAGCCAGGTGAGCGTAACAGAAGCGCCACGATTACTTCTAGCTCTCTGAAGAATTTTCCCAACGCCTGTCTGTTTCTCTGGTCGGCTGCTGTAGGGGGCAGTGTTTTGTCGAGGCTAGGGTCCATTATGCAGTTGAAGTCCCCTCCTATGATTGTTTGGCCTTCACACCAGCTCCCTATTTTCAGTAGGAGATCTGTGATGTATCGGTCTTGTATGTCGTTAGGAACGTATATCGCCAGGATCGTGTATGTCTTCCCTTTGATAGTTCCTTTGATTCCCAGGTATCTCCCTTCAGTATCACTAATTATCTGTTGTTTTCGGAAGTTCAGTCCCTTAGCCAACAGTATTGCGACCCCTTTTGTTTTCGAGCTGCTGGAGGCAAAGTATTGTTGCGGGAATGCCTTGTTACGCATTCTTTTTTCGTCCGTTTTCAAGAGGTGGGTTTCTTGCAGGATAGCTACCTTTGCAGGCAACTTCTCGAGCCTGTTGAGAATCGCTCGTCGTTTCCCGGGGGAGTTCAGCCCCTGTACATTTAATGAGACGATCAGTGTCTCTGCCATTTTTGCACGGGATATGTTTGTTGCTTCTGTCTCTTAGTGTGTCTTGTTTCGGGTTAGTTTGAGGTGGCCCACTTGTTGCGGTCAGGTGTTTCCTCGGTGTCTCTTCCAGACGCCTCTTTATTTAGCGTCTTCTTGAGGGTGTTCCGTTTGTGATATTTGAAGGGGCCTGCCAGTTTCTTTTCTCTGTTAGATGTTCTCTTTTCGGATGACCATTCCCATTGGTTGCTTTGTCTGCTGGGTGCGCTATTTTGTGGGTTAGTTTCTATTTGACTTTATTCTTCCCCCATTTGTAGTAATGATAGGTCTTCCTCGCATGTACTGATCCTTCTTTGTTTCCCTTTCCAGGGGAAGGCTAGACCAAAGGGTATTGTCCATCTGTATGCGATTTGTTTGGCTTGTAGTGCTTTTGTGATTGGCTGCATAAGCTTCCTCTTATGTAGGGTGACCAGTGCTAGGTCTTGGTACAGTTGGATTCGCCCTCCATTGATTGTTACTTCTTTGTGGGTACGTGCGGCTCTCAAGATGTTCTCATTCAGGCAATAAGAGGTCATGGCGATAAGGACATCTCTAGGTCTCACTCCTGGTTCATTCCTTTTGGGACCCACTCGGTGGATTCTGTCAAATTCGGGGGGGGGGCGTCGTTCAAGATACTGCTGAAGCAGTGTTGCATGGTGTCTCGCAGGTCTTTATCCTGGATCGTTTCTGGGAGGCCCTTGACCCGGATGTTGGATCTACGTGAGCCATTTTCCAAATCTTCGGTCTGGATCTCTGGATTATTTATAGCTCTGGCAACTTGGTCTAGTAGGCCGTTGTATTGCTTTGCTTCCTCCGCCATATGTGAGAGTCGATTTTCAAGTGTGTCCACTCTGCCTCCGAGTTCGTCTATTTCTTGTCGTACCTCTTTCAGGGATGTCTTCAGCTCTTCTTTCATTGTTTCTAGTTGGGTTTGTAGCGTGTTTGTTAACCTGGATTCCATGGCCCTAAGGCAGTCAAGTAGTTCTTCCTTATTTATAGCCATGTCAGAATTGTTAGGCGTCGTTGGGTCTCCCTGGTCGGGAGGTTCTTGGGGGGCACTTTGTTTTGTTGTGTTCCAGCAGCTTTCTAGCAGACGACTTTTGTTTTTGCCAGTGTTTTGGTTCTTGTGCGGGGGGTTTTCCCTTTAATCCCAGGCATCAGGTTCTCTCCCTGTTGAGACTCTGTGTGGGCCTCCTGACACTTGTTCTCGTGGGTCTCTGCTAGGGGTGACTCCGTCGGATTAGATTTCCTATCGGTATTCCGTGTGGTTGGGTATGATAGTGTCCCCAAACACCAAGCCGGGGCTGATCAGCGAGGTGCAAGGGGTACCATCCACAGAGTGTGGGTCACCCCCAGATAGACACGCTTTTAATGTAAAAGTCTCGAGTTGTACTTTGTATCTATGTGGATGCTTGTCTGCGTCAACTCATGTGTCCCGTATTGTGATCTTTCCCGAAGATGCAACTACTCAGATCAGGGTGGGGGTTGCTCATCACGAAGCTCCTATTTGTTGCGCCCTGTCCAGACCCAAATGTTATTTGTAGTTCCGTGCTCAGGCTAGTCTCATGTGGTGGCTGATTGGGGCGTCTGGGGTTCCCTGGGAGTGTGGAGAAGGAGGCTCTCTCCTAACAGTGATCGCCCTGATCTGGTATTTGAAGTGATCTGGTGGTCACCTGCAGACTGTCTTTCAAGCCCAAAGCTGCTCTTGTAGCAGGCCTCAGTCCATGGGGGAGGAGATGGATATCCCCCCGAGGGCCTTCACAATCACTGTGGTGGGCTTGAGGGGTCCAGAGCGGGGCCCGTTGAATTCAGGGTGCCCAGGGGCCAATCTGGCATCCTCCAAGGTGTCAGGAAGGGCAGTGCAATGTTGGGTGGCAAAAATAAGCAGGGGAGAGGAGGCGGGGGCCCCCGGGCGCACTCCCGCGTCGGCCCGAGGTGGTGGCAGGACCCAGTTGGGGGGATCAGGACTCACTCAGATGTTGCTGGTCAGCAGGGGGAGAGCACGGGCCGTGCGCCAAAATGGCTCACTCCGTGTCACGGGGGAGGGGGTCTCACCTGGGGTGGAGTGGAGCTCCACAGGATGGTGTCCTCAGGGCCCCTGCCCAGCCGGTGTTGCTGTTTTAGTGACGGTTGGCCCGACCAGAATATGCCAGGCCACTCCGGGGTCTCTCTTTCCCCTCCGAGTGAGTCACCGGACCCCTTGCCAGTTCGCTCGCACTCCAACTCCCAGTTCCATGTATGGGCACAGCAGTCTTTCTCACTTCCTCTGGTGCTCGCCGTTTGCCTCTGGCACTCTGCTGGCCTGATAGTACCGAGTGCATGCGCACCCTAGTGCAGTCTCTTCTTCAGCCCCTGTAACCCAGCTAACGTGCACAGAAGCTAAATGATGCTGCTCAGTCGCCGCCTCTGGATCCCCAGAGCAGGCTCTTTTCAGCCACCAGGGCCCAGCAGAGGCGTGCGCCGCAGACTGAAGCTGCTCAATTGCTGCCCTGGGTGCCTCCTGGAGAGCCCAGTCCGCAGCTCTCCACGCTCTCCAGCCCGCGGCTCCCGCTCCCAGATCGGGCGCCCCCAAGGGAGTAGCCCGGTCCCCAATGACTGACTTCGAGTCTGCAGCAGTTGGCGGGGGCTTTCTCCGTCCCGTATGCTGCACACCAGACCCGCTTCGCCGGTTTACCTCGCTCTCTGCTGGCAGCAGCTGCCGTCCCGGATTGGCTAGGCAGCGCTCTTGGTGTCTTCTCTGCTGGCCACCAGGCGTCGCGCCAGTGTCCTCTCCAACTGGTCCCTGGCTCTGCGGCCGTCAGGATGGGTCCAGCGCTGCAGGCCACAATGGCAATCTTGGGTAGCTGTCCCTTCTGCGCTACACCCTGTCCCCACAGGGCCAGGATATATGTGCCCCCGTTTCTGCCTGGGCTCAAACCATCCCTCTGCTCTTCCATTCCTGTGTGGGTGACAGTTGTAGATGTCTCGCTGCTCACCGCTTTCAGTGGGGCCGCCCCTCCTCTAAACCACGCTGCCGACACGGCCTACATTTGCAGTGCGATCCCAGGCGTTATGGCACCGTTTTGCACCGATTTTCTTCTGTGGGGGCCCGATGCTATCAACCCCCAATATGTACCGCCAAAATGTAGATTTAAGACAGGAGTCTGTCGGATAAACAGGCGAATATGATCGGGTGCTGGAGAGCTTCACTGACCCACGGCCATCTTGATCGGGCTCTCTAGCGCCCCCCTCAGTCCCCACATTTACCCAGTCTTTATTAGGATCTCTCGGGACCCATTTTTCTTTGGGAGGAGTTCCCCCATCCTGAAGGAGAAGATTCTTTTCCCAGAATCCTCTGAGGACCCCACTCCTTCAAATTGGAGGACACTAACCTCCTCCACAAAATGGGTCTTTTTAGGTCCTTTATTTCTCCTACCCGCCCTCTGTTCCTTAGGTTGCAGACTTTGGGGGGCAGGAGATTTTGGTTCCGGTTGCTGTGTTTCCAGGGGCTTTTCACAAGTGGGGAACAAAGCCTCCTTTAAGGCTTTACACCCCCCTTCCCCTGTGCCTCCTCCTTTGGAACCGGTGAGTTGTTGGGGTTCTCTCCCCGTCATTGCTCTGGAGTACCAGACCCTTGGTTTGTGGAGTTCTGAGCCGGCATGTTCATCTGAGGGTTCTGCTGAGCCCTCAACATGTGACCCAGATCCTGGGACAAGTTCTGGACCTGGCGCTCCAGTTGGGACACCCGCTTTGGCTGATACAGGGGTCTCTGGCCCACCCTAGGTGGATCACGGGAAGGGTAACTGTCCCTTCTCCCATACTACTCAGGGTTTGGATAGTTTGGGTGACCCTCCACCCTTGGCCTCCCCTATTTCGGATTGGGCTGTCTGGGCTCAGGAAAGTGGGGAAAGAAAGGAGGGTTGTTTTGTGGGTTGAAGTTTTGAGGGTACCGGGGAAAGAAGCTCAACCCAGCGTTTGGGGGATTACTGCCCTCCTGGGGAAAGTTAGGAGGAAAGTTTCCTGGGTTGGTACCTACCTGGTTGGATCCCCCTTCTTGGGCTGGGGGAGTCCACACACACCCGAGGATGGGTTTGTTGCCCTTGCATCAGCGCTAATATAATCAGGGGAGTTAGGGGTCCCATTTGTGGGATTACCTCCCTGACTATCTGTTTCGTATTGACCCGAGGGTCTTCTGGTTCCTTAATTAGATGGGTTCTGTGCAGGTATATTTTTAGGACCCCCCATCTCCAGATCTAAAATGGGGGCAACCTTCACCTCTGCCACCTTAGCAGCAGCAGGGGAGTTGGCTGGTTTGGGTTTTTTATTGGTGTTCTTGTTCTCTACAGGTTTCTGCACCTCATAAATATGGGTTGCCTGTTCTATGAACAGTGCAGTGATCTCTTCTCGTGGAAGTCCCTCACCAGCTGAGTCATGATGTATTTGGGGAGTGCATGGAAAAAGTTGTTAATGAACTCCATACTGTCTGTGCGCACCCTCTTGGTGGTCTGCACAAAGGCACGTTTAAGTTCCTGCACAAATTCTTGTGGGGCCTGATCTTCCCCACACTGCAGATTGCAGGCCGCCTTGCGGGCCTCTTGGGGATTTCTATGGCCAGAAAAGGGTTTTAAGATGGCCACCCTGTAGGTGGACGATCTTGAGTGGTTCTGATCCTCCAGTCCCGCAAAGAAGCTGGAGTACTCAGGGGAGAATGTCCATTTCACATATTGGATGCAACTCTGACTATCTTTCAGAAGAAAAGTATCCATCATCTGTTCGTATAATTCAAGGTGTTCCCAGACTGAATACTTGGCATTTTTGTGATAGGGAGTTATAACAATCCTAATGGCCTTAATCTGCTTCAGGGGATCTTTTTGTATAGCCTTCTTGATTTTGTTGGCCTTTTTGGTCTTAGTCACCCTCGTCCACTCATCCTCTGACTCAGAGGCACTACTACTGGAGGTGGCTATCTGATCCTCTAGGCCCTCCCTGATTCAGCGAGCTTGAGAAGGGCTTGCAGAATGTGGGGGCCTAGTTACCCTATTCCTGTGGTGCTAAGAAGAGTCTTCTGACTCTCCCCTGCTCCCAGGATTGGCAGAGTACCCCCCCCCCACTGCCCTACCTTGGAAGAGGTCTTGAGGATACTCTTTTTGGGCTTTATTTCATGGAGTTCCCCACCAAATTTTACAAACTGATGCCTTGGAAGGCGGTAGTTTTGTGGATCCAGTTCCCTGACTCTCCCCTCACAGGAGTCTTCCTAATCAGAGATGTTAGCCCTAATATTTGGGGATCTGTACAGGGATGCCCGACCATCAAATTTCTCCGAGGCGCTGATCCGTCAGTCCAATTTTACCAATTCTGTTGAAGTCTACCATCCCCACGGCCCCCTGTTCATATGAGTCAGTGGACGTGAGGGTGGCAGAGTTCATTGCATTGAAGGCGTTAGAGTCCCTGAGTACAGGGATCCTGATGTGAGGATCAGGGGTTTCTCTGTCCCTCACTATCTCTTCTCTTTCAGCCCCTATTCCCTGGTGATATGCCAAAATCTGAATCTTTTGTTCCTCTATCAGGGCCTTACTGGTCTCAATAATTTGCTCTTGCATGGCTATCTGTTTGTGGAGCACATCATTCTTGTCACAGAGAGGCTCATTGTCTCTCTGCGCTTCCTGCCTGGTTTGGAAATACTGGGCCAATTTCTGCTGCAGGAGATTTACCTCCTGAGTTTTAGCATCATTGGTCTGGTTGTTCTTTTCCAGAGCATTCTCCACCTGCCTGGTGTGCTCTAGTAGCTTATCATATTCTGTTTTAACTTCCTTGAGCTCCTGGAGGGCCAGCTTTCTTTCCTCTAGCTTGGTTTTTAATTGGCTTACTTCCTGGCCTAAAGCGTCCCTCTGTTCAGCCAGGTCATCCCTTTGTTTTTTGAATGCACTAGATTTCTGGCACCCCTCAACAAATTCTGCTTGAGATTTTAGCTCTTTAATAATTAATTTATTGTTTTCCTCTTTTCCCTTTCCTGACATTCCTCTTTTAGTGTGTGTAATTGAGTGGGATAGGTTGGTAGATGGGGATGGAACAAGGTAAGAAAAGAGATGCTATGGTTCACTAGGATTCATATTTATACTTACAGTCCACTGTAAATTAAGATTGGGCCGTCAGGTTCTGGCCATCACGGATCGGGTCTACAGGCAGCAGGGTACTTCTGGTGGAATTGGATCAGCTTTCAGCAGACAAGCCTTAATGGTAGCAAGCCAGACTTGATCAGAATTGTTTCCCTGAAGTCTGGGATGGTTCAGGATTTGGGCCCAGCTGAATAGAGTTCAGCAATTGCTGAGGCCTGGGTTTTGCAAAGTAGTCTGGATCAGGACAAGATGAAGAATTCTGGAACAGGGCGCCATGCGGAAATCAGGATGGAGTCAGGAATCAGTGTGTGTCTGTGTGTTTTGAGGCTCCATTTTTAATCATGCCAAGTGATATCACTAAGTTTATGGTAGGGGCAGACTTACAATCCACACCCACAAGGCTCTGATTGGTCAAAGCCACTTACCTTTTTCTGGTTGGAAGCCAGAAAGGGCTGTCATATTTTATGATGTGACTTGGGAAACTCCCACAGTTATTTGGACCACAATTTAACTTTCACACAAATGCACATTTCTATAATTATGCCCTCTAATAAAATCGGACACATACATTACATATTTTGTGGGTTACCTTTACCTCCAAATCCCAAGTCGGTGAGACTTGGTTTTGTCTTTCTGTGGAATTTTGTCATTTTTATTCATGAAGATTTGGCTAACAATTCCTTATTCGGTACATATCTGTGCAATCTCCCCTAGAACACGGGTATACAATATTAGGTTTGCAGCATCAATAGTCTTTGCGCAATTTGTGTTTTTGTATAACTTTTGTTCCTAACACAGTACAGGGTTCAATCATGTCTTCAAAGAAAGAGCATAAAATCCTATTTACAAATACCAACTTTTAGATTTATCCTCCTTCGTGTGGCAAAGTTAAAAGTCATTAAAGCTTGATTACAAATAGGCATTTAACCACCAAAAGTCCTTAGCAGTTTTTTTTTTACTTTTCTTTCAACTGGCAACTGCTGTCAAATTCCTTTGATCAGGGTGGGGTCCTTTTCCTTGAGAGGGACGTTTCCTGCCCCTCCCCTGTGGGGATGAGTGTTCAAGCCTGCCATTGTCTTTGGCTGGGGTCCAGACAAAAGTCTGATGAGTTCTTTGTCATGAGTATGCGAAAACCGCCCTGCAGCAATTATTCCTTTCCTGCCAGCAGTGAGGTGTCACCCATTCCCAGGCTGAGGCTGTCAGATCAGAATTGAATAGTTAATTATCTCAGGACTGGTTTTTAACTTTAAGTTACCTACATCTTTCATTAAACATATACAATGACACAGTTTATAGGTGGATTTTGACATTTAGCAATCCTTTGACATTTTATTTTACAGAATTAGGCCTTTCAACAAAACATGCTTTTAAACAGGCGATTTTTCACTTTCTTCAGGGAAAAGCACATTTAAACTGAGTCCTTTAAATCAGATTTTCCTCTGCAGCACACACATTTTACTCAGCACCAGTTCTTTCCTTATGTGCTGGGATTTGCTTGCAGTCTGGATATATGTATCCAGCCTTTTGTTTGGAGTTTCTGTCTGCACCATTGAAATTGTTACATGTTGCCATTTTAGCTGCATTTTTCCTGTGGAACTGAAAACAAATGTTGTTGGGCTGGTTTTTCATGAGATACATTTCTTAGCTACTGTCAGTCAATGAGGCCCGGCTCCTCTGAGGCACACTGGATGATCTGTAACCCTTTTACTCTCAAGGATTCCCTGGAAAATAAATGGATCTAGCGCCAAAACAACACTTTGAAGATTGCAAAGCTACATTTTAAAAGACATTTTCAATTTTCAGGACAATTCTGCTGCCTTGCTCCATGTTGAATGTTACAGAACCCATTCGCACGCTCCTGCAGTGAGAATTCTGTGCCCTCCCCCCCTTGAATGTGTGTGGCAGGGTGTGCAGCCTTTTGTGGTTGTGACTCAAACACCGTTTTGCAGATTTTTGCACACACAGGGGTTAGCGCATCCATTTTTGGCTGTTTCTTTCCCCATTTGTAAGTGATGCAGTGGGGCACCTTTGAATGAGTCAAAATATCCCACAGCAGCAACCACAAGGAGCAGCCTCCCCAAGGCTATACTCATGAAAATGGGCCTACCTGAATGACTGCCAAGCAGACCAGTACCAGTGCCCCAGTTCCACTGGATGGTGGAGTCGGCAGCTTTCCAAGGCACTGCTCTAAGGTTGTAGTAGCTGTCTTCTGCTGCGCTGCGCACAGAGTGCACCCCGGGACTCCTTCAGCACCGCAGAGGTCGACCTGCACTAGGTCCCTTTGAACCTTACCCTCTTTCCCCCTATAAGATGGCCGCCTCCACAGCAACAACAAAAAGCAGCCTCCCGAGGCTACATTCATACACATGGGCCTACCTGATTGGTCGCCAAGCAAACCAGTACCCCAGTTCCGCCGGATGCACGAGCTGGCCGCTTTCCAAGGCAGTCTTCTAAGGCTGTGGCAACTGTCTTCTGCTCTGCTGCACCCAGAATTCACCCCGGGACTCCTTCAACGCCCCAAAGGTCCGACCTGCACTGAGTCCCTTTGTGACCATAACCCCTGGAATATGGGCACCTCTGCAGCAACAACAAAAAGCAACCTCCCCGAGGCTACACTCATCAACATGGGCCTACCTGATTGGCTGCCAAGCAAACCAGTACCAGTGCTCCAGTTCCACCGGATGGTGGCAGATTTCCAAAGCAGTCTTCTAAGGCTTCAGCAACTGTCTTCTGCTGCGCTGCACCCAGAGTCCACCCGGGAACTCCTTCAGCAGCGCAAAGGCTGACCTGCACTAGGTCCCTTTGAACCTTGCCCCCCTGTCCCCTTGTAAGATGGCCACCTCCACAGCAATGACCAAGAGCAGCCACCCGAGTCTATACTCATACACATGGGCCTACCTGATTGGTCGCCAAGCAAACCAGTACCAGTACCCCAGTTCCGCCAGAAGCTCGAGCCGGCTGCTTTCCAAAGCAGTCTTCTAAGGCTGTGGCAGCTGTCTTCTGCTCTGCTGTGACTCCTTCAACACCCCAAAGGTCCGACCTGCACTGAGTCCCTTTGTGATCCTAGCCCCTGGAAGATGGCCGCCTCTGCAGCAACAACAAAGAGCAGCCTCCCCGAGGCTACACTCATCAACATGGGCCTACCAGATTGACCACCAAGCAAACCAGTACCGGCTCCTCTGAGGCACACTGGATGATCTGTAACCCTTTTACACTCAAGGATTCCCTGGAAAATAAATGGATCTAGCGCCAAAACAACACTTTGAAGATTGCAAAGCTACATTTTAAAAGACATTTTCAATTTTCAGGACAATTCTGCTGCCTTGCTCCATGTTGAATGTAACAGAACCCACTGGCACGCTCCTGCAGTGAGAATTCTGTGCCTCCCCCCCTTGAATGTGTGTGGCAGGGTGTGCAGCCTTTTGTGGTTGTGACTCAAACGCTGTTTTGCAGATTTTTGCACACACAGGGGTTAGCGCATCCATTTTTGGCTGTTTCTTTCCCCATTTGTAAGTGATGCAGTGGGGCACCTTTGAATGGGTCAAAATATCCCACAGCAGGAACCACAAGGAGCAGCCTCCCCGAGGCTATACTCATGAAAATGGGCCTACCTGAATGACTGCCAAGCAAACCAGTACCAGTGCCACAGTTCCACTGGATGGTGGAGTCGGCAGCTTTCCAAGGCACTGCTCTAAGGTTGTAGTAGCTGTCTTCTGCTGCGCTGCGCACAGAGTGCACCCCGGGACTCCTTCAGCACCGCAGAGGTCGACCTGCACTAGGTCCCTTTGAACCTTACCCTCTTTCCCCCTATAAGATGGCCGCCTCCACAGCAACAACAAAAAGCAGCCTCCCGAGGCTACATTCATACACATGGGCCTACCTGATTGGTCGCCAAGCAAACCAGTACCAGTACCCCAGTTCCGCCGGATGCACGAGCTGGCCGCTTTCCAAGGCAGTCTTCTAAGGCTGTGGCAACTGTCTTCTGCTCTGCTGCACCCAGAATTCACCCCGGGACTCCTTCAACGCCCCAAAGGCCCGACCTGCACTGAGTCCCTTTGTGACCAAAACCCCTGGAATATGGGCACCTCTGCAGCAACAACAAAAAGCAACCTCCCCGAGGCTACACTCATCAACATGGGCCTACCTGATTGGCTGCCAAGCAAACCAGTACCAGTGCTCCAGTTCCACTGGATGGTGGCAGATTTCCAAAGCAGTCTTCTATGGCTTCAGCAACTGTCTTCTGCTGCGCTGCACCCAGAGTCCACCCGGGAACTCCTTCAGCAGCGCAAAGGCTGACCTGCACTAGGTCCCTTTGAACCTTGCCCCCCTGTCCCCTTGTAAGATGGTGACCTCCACAGCAACGACCAAGAGCAGCCACCCGAGTCTACACTCATACACATGGGCCTACCTGATTGGTCGCCAAGCAAACCAGTACCAGTACCCCAGTTCCGCCAGCTGCTTTCCAAAGCAGTCTTCTAAGGCTGTGGCAGCTGTCTTCTGCTCTGCTGTGCCCAGAGTCCACCCCGGGACTCCTTCAACACCCCAAAGGTCCGACCTGCACTGAGTCCCTTTGTGATCCTAGCCCCTGGAAGATGGCCGTCTCTGCAGCAACAACAAAGAGCAGCCTCCCCGAGGCTACACTCATCAACATGGGCCTACCTGATTGACCACCAAGCAAACCAGTACCAGTGGCAAAGTTCCGCTGGATGGTCGAGCCAGCAGCTTTCCAAGGCAGACTTGTAAGGCTGCAGCAGCTCTCTTCTGCTACGCTGCGCACAGAGTCTACCCCAGGACTCCATCAACACTGCAGAGGCCCGACCTGCACTGGGTCCCTTTGCAACCCTACCCCCTGGAAGATGGCCGCTTCTGCTGCAACATCAAAGAGCAGCCTCTCCGAGGCTACACTCATCAACATAGGCCTACCTGATTGGCCACCAAGCAAACCAGTACCAGTGCTCAATTCCGCCGGATGGCAGAGCTGGCAGCTTTCCAAGGCAGTCCTCTAAGGCTGCAGTAGCTGTCTTCTGCTGCGTGGCCCCCAGAGTCCACCTCGGGACTCCATCAACACCCCAGAGGCCCGACCAGCACTTGGTCCTTTTGACACCCTACCCCCTGCAAGATAGCCACCTCCACAGCAACAACAAAGAGCAGCCTCCCCGAGGCTACACTCATCAACATGGGCCTACCTTATTGCCCGCCAAGCACACCAGTACCAGTGCTGCAGGTCTGCGGAATGGTGGAGCCGGCAGCTTTCCAAGGCAATCTTCTAAGGCTGCAGCATCAGGCTTCTGCTGCGCTGTGCCCAGAGTCCATCCCTGGATTTCATCAACACCCTAGAGGCCCGACCTGCACTTGGTCCCTTTATGTTCCTACCCCCTGGAAGATGGCCGCCTCTGCAGCAACAACAAAGAGCAGCCTGCCTGAGGCTACACTCATCAACATGGGCCTACCTGATTGGGCAACAAGCAAACCAGTACCAGTGCCCCAGTTCTTCTGGATGGTGGAGCCGGCAGCTTTCCAAGGTGTTCTTCTAAGGTTGGAGTGCTGTCTTCTGCTGCACTGCGCCCATAGTCACCCGGGGACTCCATCAACACACCAGAGGCCTGACCTGCACGGAGTCCCTTTACAACCCTACCCACTGGAAGATGGTCGCCTCCACAGCAACAACAAAGAGCAGCTTCCATGAGTCTACACTCATCAACATGGGACTACCTGATTGGCCTCGAAGCAAACCAGTACCAGTGCCCCAGTTCTGCCGGATGGTGGAGCTGGCAGCTTTCCAAGGCAGTCTTCTAAGGCTGCAGCAGCTGTCTTCTGCTGCGCTGAACCCAGAGTCCACCCCAGGGCTCCATCAACACCCCAGAGGCCCGACCTGCACTTGGTCCCTTTGTGATCCTACCCCCTGGAAGATGGCCGCCTCTGCAGCAACAACAAAGAGCAGCCTCCCTGAGGCTTCACTCAACAACATGGCCCTACCTGATTGGCCGCCATGCAAACCAGTACCAGTACCAGTGCTCCAGTTCTGCCGGATGGTGGAGCTGGCAGCTTTCCAAGGCAGTCTTCTATGGATGGAGCACTGTCTTCTGCTGCGCTGCACCCATAGTCCACCCGGAGACTCCATCCACACCCCAAAGGGCCGACCTGCACAGAGTCCCTTTGCGACCATACCCCCTGGAAGATGACCGCCTCTGCAGCAAAAACAAAGAGCAGCTTCCCTGAGTCTACACTCATCAACATGGGCCTACGTGATTGGCAGCCAAGCAAACCAGTACTAGTGGCTCAGTTACGATTGATGGTCGAGCCAGCAGCTTTCCAAGGCAGTCTTCTAAGTCTGTAGCATCAGGCTTCTGCTGTACTGTGCCCAGAGTCCACCCGTGGATTTCATCAACCCCCCAGAGGCCCGACCTACACTGGGTTCCATTGCGACCCTACCCCCTTGGAGATGGACCCTCTGAAAGCAACAACAAAGAGCAGCCTCCCAAGGATACAATCATGAAAATGGGCCTTCCTGATTGGCCGCCAAGCAAACAAGTACGAGTGCCCCAGTTCTGCTGGATGGTGGAGCCGGCAGCTTTCCAAGGCAGTCTTTTAAGGCTGCAGCAGCTGTATTCTGCTACGCTGCACCCAGAGTCCACCCCAGGACTCCATCAACTCCCCAGAGGCCCGACTTGCACTTGGTCCCTTTGCGACCCTACCCACTTGGAGATGGTCGCTCCATAGCAATAACAAAGAGCAGCCTCCCGAGGCGACACTGATCAACATGGGCCTACATGATTGGCCGCCAAGCAAACCAGTACCAGTGCCCCTGTTCCGCCGGATGGTGGAGCCGGCAGCTTTCCAAGTCAGTCTTCTAAGGCGGCAGCATCAGGCTTCTGCTCTGCTACGGCCAGAGTCCACACGTGGATTCCATCAACACCCCAGAGGCCCTACCTGCACTGGGTTCCTTTGCGACCCTACCTCCTGCCTTCTGCCTCACTGCACCCAGAGTCCACCCCGAGACTCCATCAACACCCCACAGGCCCGAACTGCACTGGGCTTCTCTACGCCCCTACTCCCAGGAAGATGGCCGCCTCCGCAGCAACAACAAGGAGCAGCCTCTCCGAGGCTACACTCATCAACATTGGCCTACCTGATTGGTCGCCAAGCAAACCAGTACCAATGCCCCAGTTCCACCGGATGGTGTAACCAGCAGCTTTCCAAGGCAGTCTTCTAAGGCTGCAGCAGCTGTCTTCTGCTGCGCTGTGGCAAGTGTCCACCCCCGGACTCCATCAACACCCCAAAGGGCCGGCCTGCACTGAGTCCCTTTTCGACCATACCCCCTGGAAGATGGCCGCCTCTGCAGCAAAAACAAAGAGCAGCTTCCCTGAGTCTACACTCATCAACATGGGCCTACGTGATTGGCAGCCAAGCAAACCAGTACTAGTGGCCCAGTTACAATTGATGGTCGAGCCAGCAGCTTTCTAAGGCAGTCTTCTAAAGCTGCAGCATCAGGCTTCTGCTGTTCTGTGCCCAGAGTTGACCTCTGGATTTAATCAAAACCCCCAGAGGTCTGACCTGTACTGGGTTCCTTTGCGACCCTAGCCCCTTGAAGATGGACGCCCCGCAGGAACAACATAGAGCAGCCGCCTGAGGCTGCACTGATCAACATGGGCCTACCTGATTGGCAGCCAAGCAAACCAGTACTAGTGCCCCAGTTCCACCGGATGGTGGAGCCAGCAGCTTTCCAAGTCAGTCTTCTAAGGCGACACATGGATTTCATCAAAACCCCAGAGGCCCAACCTGCACTGGGTTCCTATGCGACCCTACCCACTTGGAGATGGTCGCTCCCCAGCAACAACAAAGAGCAGCCTCCCGAGGCTACACTGATCAACATGGGCCTACCGGATTAGCCGCCATGCAAACCGGTACCAGTGCCCCAGTTCGGCCAGATGGTAGTGCCAGCAATTTTTGAAGGTAGTCTTCTAAAGCTGCAGCCGCTGTCTTCTGCTGCCCTGTGCCCAGAGTCCAACCAGGGACTCCATCAACACATCAGAGGCCTGACCTGCACTGGGTCCCTTTGCAACGCTACCCACTGGAAGATGACCGCTTCCGCAGCAACAACAAAGAGCAGCTTCCCAGAGGCTACACTCATCAGCATGGGCCTACCTGATTGGCCACCAAGCAAACCAGTACCAGTGCCCCAGTTCCGCCGGATGGTGGAGCCGGCAGCATTCCAAAGCAGTCTTCTAAAGCTGCAGCCGCTTTCTTCTGCTGCACTGCGCCAGAGTCCACACCGGGACTCCATCAACACCACAGAGGCTTGACCTGCACGCAGTCCCTTTGCGACCCTACCGCCTGGAAAATGGCCGCCTCCACAGCAACAACAAAAAGCACCCTCTCCGAGGCTACACTCATCAACATGGGCCTACCTGATTGCCCTGGAAGCAAACCAGTACCAGTGCCCCAGTTCTGAAGGGATGGTGGAACCGGCAGCTTTCCAAGGCAGTCTTCTAAGGCTGCAGCAGCTGTATTCTGCTACGCTGCGCCCAGAGTCCACCCCAGGACTCCATGAACACCCCCAAGGCCCGACCTGCACTTGGTTCCTTTGTGATCCTACCCCCTGGAAGATGGCCGCCTCTGCAGCAACAACAAAGAGCAGCCTGCAGAGGCTACACTGCTCAACATGGGCCTACCTGATTGGCCGCCAAACAAACCAATACCAGTGCCCCAATTCCGCCGGATGGTGAAGCCGGCAGCTTTCCAAAGCAGTCTTCTAAGGCTGCAGCTGCTGTCTTCTGCTGCACTGTGCCCAGAGTCCACACCTGGATTTCATCAACACCCCAGAGGCCTGACCTGCACGCAGTCCCTTTGTGACCTCCCGCCTGGAATATGGCCGCCTCTGCAGCAACAACAAAGAGCAGCCTGCAGAGGCTACACTGATCAACATGGGCCTACCTGATTGGCCGCCAAACAAACCAGTATCAGTGGCCCAGTTCCGCTGGATGGTCGAGCCGCAAGCTTTCCAAGTCAGTCTTCTAAGGCAGCAGCATCAGGCTTCTGCTGTGCTGCGTTCAGAGTCCACACCTGGATTTCATCAACACCCCAGCGGCCTGACCTGCACTGGGTTCCTTTGTGACCCCACCCCCATGGGGATGGTCGTTCCGCAGCAACAACAAAGAGCAGCCTGCAGAGGCTACACTGCTCAACATGGGCCTACCTGATTGGCCGCCAAACAAACCAATACCAGTGCCCCAATTCCGCCGGATGGTGAAGCCGGCAGCTTTCCAAAGCAATCTTCTAAGGCTGCAGCTACTGTCTTCTGCTGCGCTGTGCCCAGAGTCCACCCCGGGACTCCATCAACACCCCAGAGGCCTGACCTGCACGCAGTCCCTTTGTGACCTCCCGCCTGGAATTTGGCCGCCTCCACAGCAACAACAAAAAGCACCCTCCCCAAGGATACACTCATCAACATGGGCCTGCCTGATTGGCCTCGAAACAAACCAGTACCAGTGCCCCAGTTCCGACCCGATGTTGGAACCGGCAGCTTTTCAAGGCAGTCTTCTAAGGCTGCAGCAGCTGTATTCTGCTACGCTGCGCACAGAGTCCACCCCAGGACTCCATCAACACCCCAGAGGCCCGACTTGCACTTGGTCCCTTTGCGACCCTACCCACTTGGAGATGGTCGCTCCATAGCAATAACAAAGAGCAGCCTCCCGAGGCGACACTGATCAACATGGGCCTACATGATTGGCCGCCAAGCAAACCAGTACCAGTGCCCCTGTTCCGCCGGATGGTGGAGCCGGCAGCTTTCCAAGTCAGTCTTCTAAGGCGGCAGCATCAGGCTTCTGCTCTGCTACGGCCAGAGTCCACACGTGGATTTCATCAACACCCCAGAGGCCCTACCTGCACTGGGTTCCTTTGCGACCCTACCTCCTGGAAGATGGCTGCCTCTGCTGCAACAACAAACAACAGCCTGCCCGAGACTACACTCATCACCATGGGACTACCTGATTGGCCACCAAACAAACCAGTACCAATGCTCAGTTCCACCGGATGGTGGAGCTGGCAGCTTTCAAAGGCAGTCGTCTAAGGCTGCAGCAGCGGCCTTCTTCTGCAGGGCGCCCAGAGTTCACCCCGAGACTCCATCAACACCCCAGAGGACAGACCTGCACTGGGTCCTTTTGCGACCCTACCCCCTTTTTAAGATCAATTTCTGAACTCTGACCTCGTGGGCAGAGGTTCAGAAGGCGAGCCTAGTTTCTTGGAACAGGGTAACCTTCTGGACAAGCCAGACCAATCAAGGTAGCATTGGCGACGGTCAAGACTAAGGGAGTCATTCCGAGGTTTGGAGGTAAGTAACTGTCCTTACCAGCAGGGTGAAAATACTGTGTCCGTGTAGGTAAGAGCCCGCTAATAGAGGGCCATTACGACTTTGCGGGCACGAGCTTTGCACCATGCCGGTAAGGACATTACCGGCATGCCGCTAAAGACCCAAAAATGTCCCTTAGCGTCATCATGGAAAGCGCAGATAGCACTACCGGCATTAGCGGGCACTGCTATTAGAAGTGCCCGCTAATAGTGGTGCCCGCTAATATGCGGAATCGGAAGTAACGTCATTGCGCCGGAACAGGAAAGTGAACGTCGGCCATCTTTAAAATCACAGTCCATTGCAATCCCATGGCTACAGGCACTGAAATACAAAACTGAGATCCCAGCCTGTCAAAAAATGACACAGTCCACCCTCAAAGGCACACCTCGTCTGCGCAAACGTTTCTGTGATGAGGTGCTAATCATGCTCGTTAACACCCTGGCCCAGCATGCAGATGTGGTGTTCAGCACAGACCTGCGCCGTGCAACACAAATGAGGAAGAAACAGATCTGGGAGGCGGTGCCCAAGAAGGTGTCCGAAATGAGGACAACCACACGCAACACAAAAGAATGCCGGAAAAGGTGGGACAACCTGCGGCTGCATTTCCGAAACATACTGACTGCCAACCGTCAGCAGGCCCAGGCAACAGGAAGTGAACCATCCACGCCCATCAAGCTAGCATGGTGGGAGGTAACGTGCTGCTCCCTGTTACACATGGAGGCCACAGAAGGGGTCAGGCGTGCTGAGACAGGAGTAACATCATCGGCTGACGAAGATGAGTGAGCGTTGGCACTACACAAAAGTGAACACACACAACCAACACAAATCCAATGGCTGAGTCCAAATGGCAAGTTGATGACAGCAAGTACAATGCCCATCACCACCCACCTAATGACTGCCCTACAGAAATGCCACACCCCTGTCACAGACACACACAACAAACCCCACTGACACAAACCATCAGTGTCCAATTCCAAACACAAGTAACACCAGCATGCAGACACACACATGCAGCACTGCAGAGAAGCAGGACCCACCAGTGTCAAATCCCACTGCATGGTGCATACAGCTCCACCACCAGGTGTACACCAGAGCCCTGGAGACACATCACATGGAACGCACACCCTGAGGCATGTACACCGCATGCAATCCACTACACACCCGTAATCCAAGAAGCAAAATGCATGCACAACATGGGTGCGCTAGAAGGACACACAGACACTGCACCACACATCCAACACCTGTGAGCACCATGTCTGCCCCTCCAACATGCAGACGGGCAATGCACAGGACCCAGAATGTACCTAGACCTAGATCAATATATGTCGGATGTCCCTACACCCATGACTCATGCCCTGCCTCTCCATCCCACACAGGCACAGTATCAGACAGCGATGATAGGCCCACCGCAGAAACAAAGCCAACAGCACCAGGCAGAAGCAGAGGGGAAGATGATGGCCCCAGGCCATCCACGTCAAGGGCCAGGAGGATGGAAACAACCACCCCCATGCCACAGCAGTCTGGTAAACAGGTGTCAGAGGCCATAAGACCTGAGGAGCATCCACCCCCAACACAAGGGAATGAGCACCGGCCTGGGAAATTGGGTGCCATCACTGCACACCTACCATAAGGCACACTGGTTCCCAATCCCACAGACCAAACGGCCGCTGCACTACTGCAGCCAACACATGTGGACGAGGAGGGTACAGCAACGCCCAGCAATGGTGATGCACCACAGTCACCGGCCACTAGTGACACAGGGGAGGTGGCCCAATCTGCAAGAGATACTGCAGAGGATGATGTCCAACAGGACGAGGCTGACAAGGCAGGGCAATGCATGTCGGAGGACACTGAGGGGATACCATCCACGGGGCACACACCACAGCACTCCCTGGGACATGGGTCGTGTGGTGATAGCTCCGGGGAGGAGACGGCTGGAGCCGTATTCAGCCTTCAATTCAGTACATCTCCAGCTCCCATGCGACCACCAGCCATCAAAGACATGCATGACCTAGAGGCCCGCATCACCCACATGGAGGAGCGTCAGCAGTCCATGGATGACATGTTGCGACAATTCATTGCAGTAGGGGAAGCCACACGCCAGGCCCACTGTGACAGCACACAGGCACTCACCCATGCTGTGAACCATGTTGCTAGGCGGGTGCGCCAGGGCATGGAATCAGTCACCCAGGCACTCACACATTTGGCTGCCACCATGGCACAATGCTCTGCAGCACCTGCCGAGTCATGACCCCCGCCATCCACGAGCAGTGCCCCTTTAAGCTCAGCTCAGACCAGCGCAGTGCGTAGGTCGCTACGCACCATGCGCCGGCCAGGAGAGCCACAGCCTCTATGCAAAAGGGGCCGACTGTAGCAGGACAGACATGCGGAATGGAGACTGTTAGAACTCATGATGTGTGCCGGGACGTGGGTGTGTGGTGGAGTTGTGGGATGGGGGGTGTTTGTGGGGGGTTAGAGGGAAGAGTGTTGAAGGGTGGTGGGATGGGACAGGGGTGGGTGGGTAGACTCTGTTGCATCGTGGGTGGGCTGTTCATCTATGTAAATAGTTTTATTGATCATTACATTCCATTTTGATACAAATAACATGACTGGACATTGCTTATTAAGTGTGTCAGGATTCAATGCCAAACAGTGTACACTTCCCAGAGTCCCCCAAACCCAGTGCACAGTGAGCATAATTTGATGCACCCTCTTCATCACAGTGCATGATACGTAAATGTCCATCACTGATTGGCGCACTGCACGTTCATCATGGGCACTGGCACATGGCTGATGTACTACTCTTATCCTTCATCATCCCCATCTTCACCCGGTGGTTGCTGTTAAATGTCAGTTGGCAGGGGTAAGTTTCACCGGATGCACATGTTGATCAGTATAGCACAGACCATGGTGATCTTGTCCACCTTCTCAGCCCTGTAAAGGAGTGCTCCACCATACCTGCTGAGGCAGCCGAAACGTGCCTTCAACAGGCCAAAGGTCTCCTCGATCAGAACACGGGTGTGGATATGGACCCCATTGCACTCCTCTTCGTGCCTGGTCTGCGGGATCCAAACCCCTGGGTGAGGAGCCAGGGGTTCAAGGTATAGCCACGGTCACCTGTATGGGGGCACAATGAGGTATGCGTGACTCAATTTGTAGCATTACACCTGTAGTAATCACTGTCATGGCTGCAGCTATTTATTGTTCACATGCACAGGTCCCTGGGTGTATGCATACAGGTACATTTGTCGCAATGTGTGCTGGACAATGGTCCGCAGGTGTGGATTGCGTAGTCCACATGTTTCAGGGTGTTCCCTTGCATGCTCTTGCAGATGTCCTGTATTGTGCTTTGCTGCCTTCATGTGCGTTAGGCATACTCACTGCATGTTGCTGGATTGTGTCACAGAGGGTATGCTCAGTTGATGTGCAGTGGACGCGTTGAGGGATGTGGCCTGCTTCTACGTATGGCGTATCGTCATTTGTGTGAACCATTGGTCTGATGTAAGGCATTGTTGGGTCTGGTTCAGGTCAGAAAATGTAGGGCCACAGTGTTATGCTGTATGTGCTGTCTCCACTCACCCACCAATCACCCCCCCCAACTGCACTGCCATGGGCCTGTCAGGCGATTTACCGAGCAGACAGGCACATCGCTCCATGTGGCGGGGTAGCAAGGAATTCCACAGCAGCATTGCATCATGTGTGGATCTGGGATATCGGGCACGACAATGTGTGGTGATCTTGCTGGAGTCACACTCCATCTGCACATTGATGGAGTGGTATTGCTTGCGGTTGCGGTACACCACTCCGGACCAAACGTTGTCAGTCCGGTCCACCCCGGTTGCAGGTTCCAATGCTACAGTTGTGTGGCTCTAAGGCTTTCAGCAGTGAAGTTACATCGATGATTCCCTGGTGAGACAGTGGTGATTTCTACGCTCCTGGTGTTTGGATCAGGCCATTTTCATTGTAGCAGGCTTCAGGGCACAGAGGGACACAGCAGCAAGGCACCTGTGAAGTTCGTCCGCACGGCTGGGCGACAGTAACCGTGTGAGCTCTAGTTCAGGCGCTCTCTCTTTATTCCAGACCTGGGAATGCCAAGTGTATGAAATTTGGGCTGAGAGTACCGTGAACAGAGAGATTGCGATGCACCAAGATTCAAGGGTCTACTTGAAACGGCAGAGATTTCAGAGCAAAGGTCCTGCGTAAGCTGGTCAGCCCACTGGTTGGCCCAGGGACACTTCCGAGGATGCTTTCTTGCAGGTTTAGATGAAGGTGCCGTGAATAGTTGGTCCCACTATTCAAATGTGTCAAAGCGCCTTTGCAAACCTTCTGGTTCTATCAGATGCAGAGGGGTCCAGCGGCACTACAGCGGGCTAAGGGTGGCAAACCTTCCAGCAGGTCACCAGCGGTTCCTCGACTCGGCTTCTTAGTTTCAGGATGCTTGGATCCTACTCTAGGTTCAGTGAGAACTCAAGAGATCGACCTGGTGTGGGTGTTTGGGGCCTTCTCTTATCCAGAATCTACTTCGTGCCAAAACTAAGAGGACACAATGGGAGATCTGCTCACATTCAGGCCCAGTCATTCCCAACACACCAGACTCTCTGGCACACAGGATGTGTAATGGAACTAGACAGTCCAGCCCACATCCTGGAGGCACACACACAAGGCATGCAGAAGCCAGCGAAAGCTTGGCATTTCGCGGGGGAATGCATGCCCAAATAAGGACTGACCCGGGTCTGCTCGACCTTGATAAGGCAAAGGGGCAAGAAAGCCAAAGGAAAGGACAAAGAAACTTGTGGCATGGCCATTATGGAGCGAGG
The DNA here is from genome assembly GCF_040938575.1 of Ambystoma mexicanum. Classification (NCBI taxonomy): domain Eukaryota; kingdom Metazoa; phylum Chordata; class Amphibia; order Caudata; family Ambystomatidae; genus Ambystoma; species Ambystoma mexicanum. The sequence continues at coordinate 858,428,184 of NC_090930.1, read as the reverse complement.
CAAACTTCCTGTGCCAACCGTGGTAAACGTGGTTTGCATGGCAAGAAAGGGTTAAAAATAAACAAAAAGATAAGCTGCCCTTCTAAAAAATCCTTTGAGGGAGTCTAGGGCCGTTGGAAACGAAACGAAGATCCAAGCGCACTGTACTGTAAGGTAAATTGTGCAGCTACGACGACTTCAGAAGTCGGCACCCACAGCGGACTACAACGATTCACTCATTGAGGTACCCACAGGGTTCCACAAGCCATATTAAGGAACGGCCATAGGCAGCACCCAGCAGGCTGAGACCTTGACTGATATGTGAACGACTGCCTGCACGCCAGCCATGCGGTGTCCGCTCATTTGATCGAAAATATTTTTTTTTTTAAAAAAAAGCTCAAATAATTCGACCATTTGGATTTCAACCATTTGGTGTCGACCAAATGGTCATTCGACCATTTGGTTGTCGACCAAATGACTGGTGACCCAGCCACGCAATATAGGGATTCCACAAACAGGATTCCTCCCATCTACAGGCAGGCCCCCACGGCTGCAATAATTCAGCTTTCCCAGTTTAACTGCCATTCAACTGCAGTTACCACTTTGAAGAGGCCAGCCACAGGATTCACCCCGGTCAACCACGAGTGGAAGTCAACACGCATCCCAGACTTCCGTCCAGGGGAGACCAAGTCGAGGCCCAGGAAGAAGGCTTCACGCCAAAACGTCACAGGAACACATTATTTTGAGGGCTTTATTCCCACAATCCCGGTCCATAACTCGATCTGTCTCTAAACGTTGACCAACGACTAGGTCCCGTTTCTCAGGAGCCAAAAAAAGAGAAAACCCAGTGTTAGAAAGAAAATAATGCCTTTTCTCCCTCTCTTTTTTCATGACTCTTGATTTCACACACCACATGTAATTGTTTGTTTTGTGACAAAAGAATACACCAGGTTTCTTTGCATTTACTGCTCATTGGGACATAAATACTAAAAAATACGAATGATGGTGTATGTAAAATTTATGGATTTGTGAACTTTTGCTAAACAATGTTTGTCACTTACTTTTCTTCTTTTTCAATGCATTTGTGAAACAACATGAATGGTCTTTGATCTAAATGTACACAGACAATAACAACAAAAAGTTTGTGTGTCTAATCCGAGCATATACAATTGGATTTACATTCATTACCACTGGCAAAATTAAAACAAGCTAAAGTGTTTTTTCTAAAGTGTTTTTTCTGAAGGGCTCTTTTGTCCATCTTTTAGAATATGTATGACAGTGGCTTAATGAAGTGGCTTAATGAAATAGCCATTGCCATACTTAGCATGCTAAATAAATCAGCCTTTATCAAAATATATAGATAAAGGGACTTAACAGAAGTGGCAGGACGCCATCCTCCCTGTTCTAAGTATTACCAGCTCCTAAGTCCTCCCACTTAACTATGAGTTTACCCTCCAGTTATATACATTGTGCACTTGTAACATGTTGCAGAAAAGTTGCAACATTGGAAAGGACTAAGGGAAACAAAGGGCCTCATTACGAGAATGGAGGTTATGAAAATAGGAAGGCGGAATGGTATTACCAGCATCGTTAACGGTTCCGGGCCATTACGACCCAACAACCCGCCAATACCGCCACTGCCCGTACCGTGCCCCTTAATACCGGCACGCACGTGTACACGCGCCCCTTCGCGGAGTAAAGACCGGGATGCTGGTAATAGGAGGACATCACAACTCACGTGGGCATGCAATTACCGGCATTCCGAAGGCGGTAATTAGGGCCTGCACAATGGCGGCCATACAGGCATCGCGGACCACCCGTAAACAGCAACCTGCAGTCAAGGCAACTGCCACAGGCGCACACAATCACCACAGGTGGAGTCAATGGAGCCTGTCCCAGTATAAAAGGGTACACCCACACACCACACCTCTTCCTACACCAAAATGATACCACTTGCTGTTGCAATCATGGGGCTGGAGGACATGCCTATACTGCTACAACTACAGCAACAACACCAACTACAACAACAACTACAGCTATAGTAACAGGCAGCACAGAGGAGACGCAGAAGAGAAGGAGGGTGAGACAGGCCCATCAATTACCACCAGTGCAGCCAGTAGTACCTCGTAGGCAGCCACCAATCCCTCGCATCAGACCAAGTCCATTCAATCTAACCCCTGAGCAGATCCACACCCTGTACCGGTTGGAGCGGGACACCATCACCACCGTTGTGGACATGATACATGACGACATTGTCAGCCTCATAGAAATACGCACTGCCATCCCTCCGCTACTAAAGGTGGTGTCTGTGCTCCACTTTCTGGCCACAGGCACCTTCCAGCACACAGTGGGCCAGCTGCATGGCATTTCACAACCACTATTTTCACGCATGCTGACCCAAGTGCTGGATGCCCTTCTGAAGCATGCTAGCACCCACATATCCCTACCACTGACTGCCCAGGAAATAGCCGACACCAAAGTAGGCTTCCATGCACTGGCAGGCATGCCCAATTGCTTTGGTGCCCTTGACTGCACCCATGTACAATTGGTAGTCCCCCATGCCCTTGAGGCGGTGTACCGCAATTGCAAGCAATACCACTCCATCAATGTGGAGATGGTATGTGACTCCAGCAATATCATCACATATTGTCACGCCCGATATCCCGGATCTACACTTGATGCCATGGTGCTGCGTAACTCCACACTACCCCGCTACATGGAGCGACATGCTGGATGACGTGCTTGGCTACTTGCTGAGTTGCCTGACTGGCCCATGGCAGTGCATCGGGGGTTGAGAGGTGGGGGGATGCATACTCCACCAGGGTGGGAATGGGTGGTGAGTGGAGAATGCACGCAGAGCTAAACACTCCTGACCTGAACCTCCAAACCCGAACATGATACTTCACTGCCACACATTGGACCAATGCCGTATATCAATGACAACATGTAAGACGCACAACCTGGCCACCATGGGCATGTCAAGCAATGCATGACTAAACATGATTGCAAGTGTGCTAATGTGGCTAGTGTGATCATGCACAGTATAGTATACACAGCAATAATGGGAGGCAAAACATCGTCCTGCATCCACAGTACATCTGTATCAGCATGCAAGTAATCACCCTGCACCATCTGTACAACGCCATCCAGACTACCACACCATATTGCAGTATACAATGCATCTAAATAATATTTGTGCATACGTACAGGGACATGTGCATGTCAACACCAAATTGCTGTGGCCATGTCTGTGAATCCTGAATGTGGCAGCTCAGAGTGACTCACACAGACCTATTTGTATTAGCTTGCAGGTGATGGAGGGTATCCCTTGAAGCCGTGGCTACTTAATCCTGTATGGAACCCGCGGAAAAGCCATGAAGAGGAGTACAGTACAATCAGGTTCATACCCATACCCGTGTTCTGATTGAGCAGACCTTTGGCCTGTTGAAGGCATGGTTCCGCTGCCTAAGCAGGTCTGGTGGAGCACTCCTTTATCGGCCTGAGATGGTGGCAAAGATCACCATGGCCTGTGTCATGCTGCACAACATGTGCGTCCGGAGAAATGTACCACTGCCATCTGACTTTGACATGCATGCACCGGGTGTGGATGATGAGAATGAAGACGAAGGAGAAGCAGCACCCCTGCAAGTACGTGATGCACAAGATGGCCGTGCTGTACGCCAATCACTGATTGACGACTACTTCTGACCCACAGGGACGTTGATGGATATGTGTCAGAGCTACACTGAGCACTGGGTCCATTGGACATGCACACAGGGTATGTGGGGAGTTGGGCACTGTGCACTGTCATGAATAAAATGGATACACACGAAATGAACAATGTCCAGGCATGAAATTATTTTTTACACAACGGGTGTATTAAAGTAAATTACAATAAAGTGCTACCCTCCTCCCCCCACCAAAACACCAAAACTCCCCATACACCCCAATGAACTCCCCACACCCTCCAATGAACTCCCCACACCCCCCAAAGAACTCCCCATACCCCCAAAGAACACCACCTTAAACAACTATACACCACAGACACCATCTCCCCCACTCCCATTGTTGTCCAACACTATTTCCTAGCTTTCTTGGTGTCTGGGGCATCATTTCTGACTGCCTCTCACTCCGTCTTGTCTAACGCACAGGGCTGGAGGGTGCAGAGGAAGCGGGTGTTGAGGATGGGGGTGTGGTGGATGGGGAGGAAGCCGTGGTGTTTGGCACGGCTGGTGCGGGTTGTTGCTGCTGCATGTGCAGCAGGATAGAGGTCAGGACCTGCGTGACGGCCCCAAGACTGTCTCGCATCATCACCGCAGAGGCATTGATGGCGGCTGTCTTCCCCGCTATGGCCTGCGCTATCTCTCGGTTCGTGTCCTCTCCCTCCACCACGTATTGTCGGACAAGCTCCAGCATGGAGTCCTGTCTTGCCTCCACCCTTGCTAGCCGTGCCTCAAGGTTGGTGGGAGCAGCAGTGGTTGAGGGTTCTGCGACTGGGTGTGCATTGGCTGGGCTGGCCTCGGGGGTGGTGCTGAGGTCTGAATTGTGGAGTGCCAGATCCGCAATGCTGCTGGTGGGTGTGGCCTGGGTGTGGGGTTGGGAGGTGGACAGGGGGCTTGGGGAGTGTGAACATGCCACATGGGTAAGACCATCCTCATCCACATACTCCTCCACTCCGGTTTCAATGTCGCTCAGTGGGGGCAGTGGCTGCTGCCTCGCCCACGGAACTTGTTTCCGCCGAATGGGTGCCACTGGCCTCGCCTTCCGCTGGTGTTGCCAGCTCTGTGGTCCCGGTCTCAGGCGTAGCTGTGGGTCCCTCATGTGCGGCTATGGCCTGGGCACTTGCCATGGGTTTTGGTGTGGGCTGTGAGGCTGCCCCGGAGGTGGATTTGTCGGTGGCAGTTGTCTTGGCCCGGGACGTGGATGCCCTTGTGGTTGGTTCCTCACTGGCATCTTCTCCATCGGTGCCTGGTGGGGTAGAAGAGATGCAGGGCATCAGTGACCCCACACATGACACATCACTGACACACATTGGACCAATGCCGTATATCAATGACAACATGTAAGACGCACAACCTGGCCACCATGGGTATGTCAAGCAATGCATGACTAAACATGATTGCAACTGTGCCAATGTGGCTGGTGTGATCATGCACAGTGTAGTTTACAAAGCAATAATGGGAGGCAAATCATCGTCCTGCATCCACAGTAATCCGCATCAGCATGCAAGCAATCACCCTGCATCATCTGTACAACGCCATCCAGACTGCCACACCATATTGCAGTATACAATGCATCTAAATAATATTTGTGCATACGTACAGGGACATGTACATGTCAACACCAAATTGCTGCGGCCATGGCTGTGAATCCTGAATGGGGCAGCTCAGAGTGACTCACACAGACCTATTTGTATTAGCTTGCAGATGATGGAGGATATCCCTTGAAGCCGTGGCTACTTACCCCTGTACGGAACCCGCGGAACAGCCATGAAGAGGAGTACAATCAGGTTCATACCCGTACCCGTGTTGTAATTGAGCAGACCTTTGGCTTGTTGAAGGCGCGGTTCCGCTGCCTAAGCAGGTCTGGTGGAGCACTCCTTTATAGGCCTGAGAAGGTGGCAAAGATCACCATGGCCTGCGTCATGCTGCACAACATGTGCATCCGGAGAAATGTACCACTGCCACCGGACATTGACATGCATGCACCGGGTGTGGATGATGAGGATGAAGACGGAGGAGAAGCAGCATCCCTGCCAGTGCGTGATGCACAAGATGGCCGTGCTGTACGTCAATCACTGATTGACGAACACTTCTGACCCACAGGGACGTTGATGGATATGTGTCAGAGCTGCACTGAGCACTGGGTCCATGTGGACATGCACACAGGGTATGTGGGGAGTTGGGCACTGTGCACTGTCATGAATAAAATGGATACACACGAAATGAACAATGTCCAGGCATGAAATTATTTTTTACACAACGGGTGTATTAAAGTAAACTACAATAAAGTGCTACCCCCTCCCCCCACCAAAACACCAAAACTCCCCATACCCTCAATGAACTCCCCACACCCCCAATGAACTCCCCACACCCCCAAAGAACTCCCCATACCCCCCAAAGAACACCCCCTTAAACAACTATACACCACAGACACCATCTCCCCCACTCCCATTGTTGTCCAACACTATTTCCTAGCTTTCTTGGTGTACGGGGGCATCATTTCTGACTGCCTCGCACTCTGTCTTGTCTGACGCACAGGGCTGGAGGGTGCAGAGGAAGCAGGTGTTGAGGATGGGGGTATGGTGGATGGAGTGGAAGCCATGGTGTTTGGCACGGCTGGTGCGGGTTGTTGCTGCTGCATGTGCAGCAGGATAGAGGTCAGGACCTGCGTGACAGCCCCCAGACTGTCTCGCATCATCACTGCAGAGGCATTGATGGCGGCTGTGTTCCCTGCTATGGCCTGCGCTATCTCTCACCTCATGTCCTCTCCCTCCGCCACATATTGTCGGACAAGCTCCAGCAGGGAGTCCTATCTTGCCTCCACCCTTGCTATCCGTGCCTCAAGGTTGGTGGGAGCAGCAGTGGTTGAGGGTGCTGCGACCGGGCGTGCATTGGCTGGGCTGGCCTCGGGGGTGGTACTCAGGTCTGAATTGTGGAGTGCCGGATCCGCAATGCTGCTGGTAGGTGTGGCCTGAGTGTGGGGTTGGGGGATGGACAGGGGGCTTGGGGAGTGTGAACATGCCACATGGATTAGTCCATCCTCATCCACATACTCCTCCACTCCAGTTTCAATGTCGCTCAGTGGGGCAGTGGCTGCTGCCTCGTCCACGGAACTTGTTTCCGCCGAATGGGTGCCACTGGCCTCACCTTCCGCTGGTGTTGCCAGCTCTGTGGTCCCAGTCTCAGGCGTAGCTGTGGGGCCCTCGTGTGCAGCCATGGCCTGGGCACTTGCCATGGGTTTTGGTGTGGGCTGTGAGGCTGCCCCGCAGGTGGATTTGTCGATGGCAGTTGTCTTGGCCCGGGAAGTGGATGCCCTTGTGGTTGGTTCCTCACTGGCATCTTCTCCATCAGTGCCTGGGGGGTAGAAGAGATGCAGGGCATCAGTCATGGTGTTACATGCAAGTAGCATTATATGGTGCTGTGGAGATTTTCAATTATCATGCATTCATATCTTACAGGTGTGTCACACAGGGTAGTTTGAAGGGGGGCACTCTGGCATTAGCCGTGACGTCTCAATTCAGGAATGCTGCATGGCAGGTGGCATGCCGTTGTATTGGGGTTTGTGTGATGTATGACATGGGAACGGTCTGTGTGTGTTGCCTGTCTGTTGGTAATGATATTGGCACTCAGCATGCATTGCAGTGTGGCAGGGTTTGGGCCTCCATCTGGACATGGATATGTTGATGGGTGTGTGTTGGAACATGCATTGCCTTGCCTAGACTCTATTCCAGGTCACTTGTGCTACGTCATGGTTTCCCCTACTGGGGTTTGCAGGGTCACTCACCTCCATCTCCAGATGTTGCGGCACCCGTCTCCATCTCCCCAAAGCCCTTGATGGACTCCATCTGGATGAAGGTACTGCACGTCTCCTGCCAGCACATTAGTTTCGTCGGGGAGTGGGGCCCCCCGCCTGTGGCCATGGCCTCCCTCCGATTGCTGGCCAGAATGTTTTGTATCCTCAGGCGGAGGTCATCCCACCTTTTCTTACAGTCTTTGACTGTCCGTGGGGTGGTGCCGACAGCAGAAACTTTGCGGGCTACTTCCTCCCAAATCTCCTTTTTCCGCTGCTGTGCCTACCTCTTGAGGTTATGGGTATTTATGTCCTCAGCATGAGCAGCGAGGGTGTCCGCCAACATGTTTAGTTCTTCATCAGAAACACGCTGCTTGCGCAGGTGGGGTTTAGATTTTCTGCTTGCCTTGGAAATGGCGATTTGGGAGGCCCTGGTCTCTCCTGTAAAACACTGGTTGTTTGGGAGGATTGGAATGGATTGTGTTTTTAAAGATGGCCGCTGGCGCATTTCCCATTCCAACGCAATGACGTTACTTCCGGGTCCGGTATTGCAAGCCCGATATTAGCATGGTGTTATTACCGGGTCGGTATTAAGGGGTTCCTCCTAGGCGGAGGCGGTATCAGCGGGTCCCGTGATGGCGCTATCGGGGGTTGGAGGACCTTTAGCGGCATGCCGGTATGGCCATTACCAGCATGGGGGTTCGCGCATGCTCGCGCACTCATAATCAGCCGCTATTAGCAGCGTCATACGAGCACAGACCCACTATTTCCTCCATGCCGGTAATGACCCTGCTTTTAGCACACGTCTCGTAATATGATATGATATGGCATTTGTAATGCGCCTATACACAAGTGTTTCAAGGCGCGAAAATGAGGCCCAAAGTCTCCCAGTACTGACTGTCTTTAATGGCATGTCAGTTTCCCCATAATAAAGTGAGCAAAAGCCCAGTGGAGTGCAGCTGAAGGCTGTGCTTCACTGGCAAAAGTCAGACTATGGTATTTAAATAGCAGCAAAAAGTTGGGGGTTACACAACAGGAGGGAAAATTACATATACATGGGAAACTTTCCTGACACCCCTGGAAGATGGCCGCCTCCACAGCAACAACAAGGAGCGGCCTCCCGAGGCTACACTCATCAACATGGGCCTACCTAATTGCTCGCCAAGCAAACCAGTACCACTGCCCCTGTTCCACCAGATGGTGCAGCCGGCAGCTATCCAAGGCAGTCTTCTATGGCAGCAGCAGCTGTTTTCTGCTGCGCTGCGCCCAGAGTCAACCCCAGGACTCCATGAACACCCCAGAGCCCCGACCTGCACTTGGTCCATTTGTGATCCTACCCCTGGAAGATGGCTGCCTCTGCAGCAATAACTAAGCAATAACTAAGAGCAGCCTCCCTGAGACTACACTAATCTACATGGGCCTACCTCCTTGGCTGCCAAGCAAACCAGTACCAGTGGCCCAGTTCCACTGGATGGTGGAGCCAGCAGCTTTCTGTAGAGAAGGAGCTAGGTACCCCCACCTCAACCACTTTGCCCATTCTGCCTATATGTTGGGAACCAGAGTGTGAGACACGTGCAGTACCAGTGAAAATACTGCTACCAAGGGGAAACCTGGAAGCAAGGTTCCCATTGAGACAGCATGATGGCCATTTGAATGAAATCCTGGCAGAAGCAGAGCAAATGAATGGCAGAGATGAATCGTGATGTCACACAGAGCCGAGCTGACGTACATAGAAGAGATGCAGAGACTAGCGAATGCAGATATTCTATAAGGCTTCAAGAAAGTATCAAAGATAAGTGACATCTTGGAATCAAGATGAAGAAATTTATGCTACAGAAGGGTTGAAGATGTCAAGCTGTTTTACACGTGTACAGATGCAAAGAACGCAAGCAGATGAAGTATTCTTGAGGCTAGCTAAGTAGTGAATAGATTGCTGCATGCGCCAACATGTACATATATATTGGAGTGAGTAAAGAATGGATGGTTCCACTATGTACTATAGCAGGATTGGGCTAAAGAAGGAAGGCCTCTTTTCCAGTGTGTCGCAGTTAGAAAACAAGTGAATTACAAAGTGAATTTCAGAAAGGCAAGGCTGGATGAGCCAAGAAGCCAAGGCCTTATCAGGCTGGGGTGAGCAGACATTGGAAACAAATCGTGTGAAAGAACGAAACTACTGTTCTGGAGGCTTGGACAAAACAAGGAAGACGTCAGAGGTCTATTAGAAAATAGTATTTTAATACACTATGGCTCGATTTTGTGGTCTTCAGTCACGTGGAAGGATGAAGTTGGATGAACATGATGGTCACACCTACCCATGAGGGCAGAGCGTGCCTTCACTCCCCTGAATTCTCCAGAGCAAAAGAAAACTCCCAAGGACAAGTTCAAAGCGTAATTGACAGCAGATCACTGAGGTGATGATAGATGAATATACTAATTGGTGGGTAGCTATGGTTAAGACTAGCTCGCCAGCACCTCGAAGCCCAGTCTGCCTGCTGCTAACGTAGGTGGAAAAGTACTGACAGAGGTTAGAGTGCCAACCAATGGTAGGGGCCGAATGATTAAGGGTCCTATAGTTTGAGTAGCCAATGGGACGTCGTGCATTTAGTGATGTTCATAGTGATCTGTTTAAGGGGAGTGCTTAGTTGCCCCACCTTATGTTAAGAAATGAATCACTTTCTTTCACTACATTAGATGAGTATAGATCGTATACTTAGATGTTCCCTTAGATCCAATCAATTTCTTCACTAGGTTTTTGTAGTTTGCCATGTTGGATGATGTTGGTAACATGTAGGTTGATGTCACGTATGACGATTTATTGCTATTAAAAAATGCTTGTTTTTTTAGATGCATTGAGAGACTTTACGCTGAGATGTCCGTTGATGTCTGTTGTACTCCCTGTTTTAGATAATTGATATTAAAACAGTTGTCCTTTTGCCAACTACCTGAGTCATTTTGATTATTGATGTTTGAATAATTTCTGCATCCCCATCCATCTCAAGGATATTCTATCTCATCTTAAAGGGCTGGAAGACTCCAGTTCACGTGGTAGCTGAGAGGATGATTAGATATCCATAGAGATAAGTAAGCTTAGGGGTCCTGGAAATATTACACGACCATTCGGCTGAAAGGACATGAAGCTCCCTGTACATAGTGGTATTAGTTTTAAAACTTTTTTTAGACTTGCAAGCAAGAGTGAGATGGTGTTAGGCAGAAACCTGTGCAGTTCCCTCTGGGACCACTGCAAAAGATTTAGGACTACAGGTGTTTGGCAGTAAACCCACTTGGTAGCAGTCTGTACCACACAGATTTACTTGGTAGCTGTGGCTGAGCAGTCAGACTTCCCTCAAGAAGAGTTAGGCAGTATACAGAGTATTCACAATAGGTCAAGAGAACACAGTAGAACAAACAAACACTGACCAGGACTTGGTGTAAAAGAGATATAATTATTTATTTAAAACCACATCTAGAAAAACACACAGGCACTAATAGTAAGCAATTCAAAAACACGGTCACTAAAAGATATACACTCCCTTAAAAGAATATTAGACAAGTCTTAAGTAAAGCCCCACTTATTTTCAGACAGCGGTGAGCGCTTAACGTAGATGGCACTCTAATAGTTTGTTTTAAAAAGGGAGAGAAGAGCAGAGAACAAGTTGAAACAGATCCCAACACTTTTATCAGAACATAACAAGAGAGGAAGGCAAAGTAAAACCGTGAAATTAGAGTTCAAGAGGCCGGATCCACTTTCAGAGGATCCAAACGAAATGTGTCCAAGGTCACATGGTTGCAGTGCACAAAAGTCTTGTAAAGGTTCAAAAAGGAGTTGGACCAAAGAAAGGGACCAGTTAGAGGGTCAAGGCGGCCAGCCCAGTCCAGAAGGTTAAGGGGTTATTATTACCTTGTAGCAATCTTTAGAAAGGGAGGTCTGGCGGACACGGTACCTTAAAGTGGTGAGAACGCTCCAGCGGGGGCAGTTGTTCCTGGCAGCAGGTGCAAGTCAGTGCTTCGTCCGGGGGAAGAGAGGATCTCGTTGTGGAGGAAGACAGCAGTCCGTTGCACTGCCAGGGAAGAAACCAGCCGCTGAGTTTCTCAGGTACAAGGAGCGGTCCGGTGATTCGCAGTTCAGTGGTGAGTGGCTATCCGGCTGCTGGGGTGCTTGGCACGGGCAGTTCGACCACAAACCGGGCTGGGCTGCGAAGAAAGAAAGGTAAACTGGTTGTGCCCACCAGTCAGGGGAAATAGCTTCTCCAGCCGGGAGATCTTCTCTGTCGTCGGGAAGTGGTGAGTCGGTTCTGCAGGGCTCCACTGGTGGTGTCGTCGTGGTAGGTCGGCTCAGCTTCTCCCTCGTCGCATTCTCAGGTCCTGTGGCGACTTCTGAAGTTCCAGTCCCCAAAGCCCTGCTTTTATGCAGAAAACCCCCATTCACTCAGCCTAGCTGTCACTCAAGCATGCTAAGTGGTGAGCGGGCTGGCTCACCACTTGGGCCAATCACACAAGAGTGCGACTTGAGTTACCAAGGTAACTCAGTCCAGGGTGCCTAAACCCCCTCCCACATCCCCTGTTTTACCCAGACAGAGTGGCACCACTTTTGGAGGCTTCTGTGGAGAAGCCCGCCAAAAAGTGGAACAAAGGGCTTGACATGGGTTTGAGTCACAGAAGAAAACACAAACGCCATTTTAGAATCGAGTCTTGGCAAAAAATACCAACCAGAGAATTAATATTAATTAAATAAACCGGCGGTATGTTCGAGGCTATGAGAATTAAATAATTAAAGTTGGTAGCCTCGAACAATGGGAAAATCCCATAGGAAAATATTTGCGGTCGAATATAAAAAGTAGTTTCCACTGCCACCAGTCAAAACTCGATCAGGGGGGACGGAGACGTGCCCCCTCGACTAACAGACCCAGGGGCAATCGAATTGCCCCGACCAGTACGTCCACAATATGATGGTTTGTACTGGTTTCTGTTAATAATTTGTGACTAGTAAAGCCAATGGTGACTTTACATGCCCTGGGAGACAGTAGTCAGTCCCAGGGTATGGAGTCTATGGTGGGGTGTCACTATGACACCCCTGTGTTACTGCACGGAGGGTGCTGTGTAACACACATAGGAAAGACACATGAGACCCTATTGAGTAAAGGACCCCATAGCCCATAAAACACATTACCAGTCAAAGGAATACCAAAAATCATGCCCAAGAGTGGGAGAAAAAGAGTCTCACTCTTGGCAGGAGGAAAAAAAACAAACTCCAGAAATCCAGCAAAGCTGCTGGGGGACTCACTAGGTTAGGAAATTCATGAGGAGAGGCCACGATAAAGAGTATGCCCAGGTTTTCCTGCATTTTAAAGAACGGAACAGAAGAAATCGCACCTAGTGCCCTAGACGGGTGACGTAGAAGACAAATTCAATTAAAGACGAGTTTGAAAAGATCGATTTACATCCCAAATTGGAGTATTTTTAGGGGTAGGACAGGTCTTAAAGAGGAGACTGTGAGATATAAATGGCCGGTCGAGTATGTTCCTTTGTCTGTTTGTTTTATGTGACTGTATGTGGTGAAAAAAGAATAGAGGAATTGATAGACGCGAAAAAAAAACCCATGAAAAGTTGAGAATTCATTATTTATTTGTTGGTATTGAACTGATGGTGTTTAGTGACAACATAGAGTAAAGTAAAAACGTGATGCAGAGGGTTTGGAGCCTGCAACGGTTGGTGCACGCTCATATTGTTTTGTTTTTCTGAAACATACTTTTGAATTTGTAAAGAATAAAGGTGAGTATTGATAGTCAAGTGTGACGAGTCTAAATGGAGGATATTACTCTGCTTATACATCTCTGCAAACAGCTACCCAAGCACACACCCAAGCTTAGACAGTACAGTACAGAATGGGTTAAGGGCACAGCAGACAAAATATTCATGCCATGGCCACAATGGGGATCACTATCGAAAGGCAGTTTTGCAGCATATGATGACATATTTGCATACTGCATATACGGGAAAAACGTTAGAAAAACGACTAGCGAGCTTAGAGCTCTGGAAGATGTATTAGGAGGAGAGAGAAGTGCCTCCTCCTGTAGATTGGATACTTGATGTATGCAAGGAGGAGGGTGAGGAGCCTTCTGCTCCACTTGCCGTGCCTGAAGCAGACGGCAATAGTAAGAAAGATGATGGGCTGTACCCATTAAGGGAGTTCAAGGCAGCAGCAGGGTATAGTAACCCGGCATATGAGTCACCTGCGCAAAGCAACGATGAGGGCTCAGAGAAAAATACTGAAAGAGATATTATCTCTAAGGTCCCGAGGGACAAGGAGAGACGCGTTAAAGAGAGAAGCGATCAATGAGGTACATCCTTAGATATAGGAAGGGAAATAAAGAGATGGAAAGGAGAAAAAGATAAGACTGATGAGTTAGCGCTTATACAGAAGGAATGGATGGGAGGCCAGATTTTGCTCGAACTTGATGGTAAGAGCATCGCTGACGTGAGGCAAAGGGAAGATCAAGATGAGCAGGACAAAACAAATAAAGAAAGAGAGGAAAGATTGAAAGAAGATGGGATGAAAAGAAAGGATAGACAAAGACAGGAACAGTTATATCAAGAGGAATAACTGAGAAAGCAAGAAAGAGCAGAGGAGCAGAGAAAATATAATAGACAGAAGGCATTCAAAGGACGGAAAAGAATAGAAAAGAAAAGAATGGAGGAAGAGGAACAGAAATGAAGGGATTAAAGAATGCAAAGATGTTGAGATGAAGAGATATGAAGGGCAAATGAGAGAAGGTACATGAAGAGAAAAGAGGACGAAAGGGTAAGAGAGGAAGCAAGAAAGCGAAGAGAATTTGACGATGAGCTAGAACGAAAGAGAAGACAGAGAGCATGCAATATTGATTATATGGAAAAGGAAGTAATGGATCCTATTCCAGTAGTGTTATGGGATGACATAGAAGAGTTCTTCCCTGCACATGAGCCAATAGCAGGGCCGTCTAGAGCAAATCTAGAGGATGAGTTTGACTCTAGAAGTATTGGGGACGCAGTTGATAAAGTCTATCATGATATGAGGACCAAGAAAGTATTGCAGGGCAAGGGTAAAAATTATCGACTTGAGAATACGCAGCTGTATGATAAAGAGAGAGTCTCATGTAGTTTTGAGCCAAAGGAGCTGTCTTTAGATAGACTGACTCTGAACAGAGACGAAGAGGAGAGAAGTCACATGAGTTGGGGACAGGATATGTCAGGCGAAGACAGAGCAACCTTCTGTGGGGAAGAGGAAGGTGACACATGTGGCCCTGAGGGGTGTTTTTCAATGGATAAGGAAGCAAGGTGGTTGTATCTAGACCTACCCAAATCTCGGACGTCAGGGTCATTGACGCGGCTAGATCCACCTAAAGGGCGATCCTATGTTGAGAGGGGGGACTTGCCACCTTATGTGAGCAGGCTAAGGTCACTGCCAGGTAGAAGGCAGAGCAGAACAATTGTCCCTGTTATGGACAGACAGAGGGCCTAATTCACAGAACTGTTTTATAATGGCAAAACCCTATTGGAAAATGCTCTCTGAATAAAGGCCAGACAGACGATGGGAGATGAATGTGAGTTTGGGGTTTCACAGTTTCCTTTGTTAGAGGAGGGAGGAGCCAGACCACAGTATATACCTTGGCCACAGATGGATAAGGACAATTTAAGGTGCAAACTCCCGAGTTTAACTTCTGGTGCCGGGAAATGGATGCATGAATTAGAGAAAATGACAAGAGTAAACACGTTAGCTATAGGGGACATTAAAGGTCTCCTGATTGCCATCATTGGGGAGAGGGCTGATGACGTTTGGTCAAGAGCAGGGTATTCTGGTGTTACCACGGTGAACACTGCTCATGATGGAGCACCTATAGGGTGGCGGTCTGGAAAGCGCTTAGAGTACTGTATCCAGACACGTCAGATATGGGAGCTATAATGGCGAAAAAGATGCAAGAAGGGGATGACCCTCTTGTTTACATTCAGAATTTCCAAGAGCAGTGGGCCTTGGAGACGCGGGAATCTTGGGGGAAATCTATACCTGTATTTTATCATATATTGTGTCAGGGCCTGCCAGAAGCAGTACAGAAGCAGCTCATGAAATTGGTGGGCACGGAAGCAAAGCCGTGGTCAGAAATACAGAAATACAGCTGACCATCATGCATCATTGCAGACTTTTGAAAGAAAAGAATTGAAAGAAAGACAATGTTAGGAAAGGTGAAGAGGCAAGTATGCCATTGAAGCGGCGATGTTGACTAGTGTAGATGGATCGGGTTTACAGCAAGCAGCAAACATGCCACAGGTGAAGGCATGTTCGATCAAGGTAATAGTGGATTTGCACCACAGGAATGGGAGGCTTTCGAGGTAGGGGCTTCCAGAACAATCAGGGAGGCTTCCAGAACAATCAAAGTGGGTTTCAAAACACACACAATGATAGTCAAGGCATGCAGGAGGGGCACATTAGGAAACCTCCTCCTGTATGCTGGACATGTGGTATTTCAGGGCACTTTTCTCGCACGTGTAGAAGTCAAGGAGTCATGCAGAATGGGCAATTCTCCCGAGGGGGGACTACAAACCCGCCTGCATATTTGCAGCAGAATGGAGATGGGTTTGCTCAGAATCAAACAGTGCAGCAGACACAAGCGCCAAGAGTGCAACAAGATTTTCAAACACAACAGGCAACAATGAATCCGGCACAAGGGCAGTCACAGCAGTCACCTATGCAGATACAGTAGAGCACAAACACGGGACAATTGATGACTCCTAGGATAGGGGGTGATACTGTTGATGGAGGGAATCCTTTCACAGGTACAGGGACGAGAACATATCCACAATAGGACACCTCACTAGGAGACTTGATGTGTTCGATACTATCTGTGACACCCAATCCTCAAGAGGAACCGAGGGTTGACGTCAATATAGGAGGCAAATCTTTTTCGTTTTTAGTAGACATGGATGCAACACGCTCATGTATACGAGAGGAGACATATTCAATATCTGGAAATGCCATGAATACTCAAGGATTCACAGGAGCTACAAGCAGAGTTCCTTTTACTGACGCATTACCAGTCTCTATAGGAGAATGTGACATTCCTGTGCCATTATTGTATTCGAGGCAGACACCTGTCAATATATTCGGTCGAGATTTAATGACCAAGTTGAGCATGACGATTTTGTTCACTGATGAAAGCATTGGGCCTCATTACGACCCAGGCGCTAATGCCTTAACAGCGCCGTAAAAGGCTGCGGCGCCGTTAACCTATTAGCGCCTAATTACGAGGTCCCTTTGCGGGACCCGACCTTAACGGCTGGTTTTACCAGCCGTTAAAGTAGGGACCCGCAAAGGGACCTTGGTGCTAAGTACGGTGCCACAATTTGCGGCACCGTACTTAGCGCCTTCCCCATTCTCATTGAGCCCTATGGGGCAAAAATGGGAATGGGGAAGGGCCATGGAGGAAGGGGGAATTACCACCCCGCCAACCTTGTAATGGGGTGGTAATTCCCCCTTTCTCCATGGCGGAGTCGGTAACTTACCGGCATGGACCATGGTGCTAATAGCACCATGGTCTTCCGCCAGGGTCGTAATGAGGCCCATAGTGTGTTGAAAACCAGGAATGCATTATTTAAACGTGAGTGAATTTATTATGGCATTTGCAAGACAGGTGGCCATATGAGGAGTGTCATTAGAATCCAAAGTTTTTCACTATGTGGTACACATTCTGTTAACATGGCTGCCAGGCCTAGTGGGCAGGACTATAAGAATAACTGATGAAATGTTGTTTAGGCCAAAGATACCTATGGATGAAGAGGAAAGACGAGAATTACAAGCAGCCAAGTACGAGGAGAAATGGCTTTGCTTGATGGAGTTGATTATGACGGCAGACAATGGTGCACAGTGATTGCTATTAGGGAAGGTTACAGATTGACTGACGTTACTGATGAGGATATGTTTGGAGATCTTCCGTCAGATGACTAAGTAATATTTGAGATGAGTATTACTTATTGAGTGAGAGCAATTAAACGTGAGTTTTACGATGAAGACATGGCGAAAGTGCCAGTCTTATTGTGGACAAAAGACCCCTATGACGTAGGCCTATTGAAGGGGGCTGGATAAGTGAAGATTAAATTAAAACCAGGAGCAATTTTACCTCGAGCACGACAATATGCCATGTCTCGAGAGGCTGATGAGGGTATTTTTAAGATGATATCTGCCATGATGGAACAGGGCATGCTAGTGACGTCAGAGTCATTGTGTAATACCACGATTTATCCAATTAACAGGGTCGTGGTGTTTAATCCAAGACCTTTGCCCAACTAACCAGATTGTAGAGGCCAAGTTCCCTCTAGTTCCTTATCCGGTGACAATCTTATGTAATATTCCTGTTAAGGCACGATATTTCACTGTGATTGACTTGAAAAATGAATTTTTCTCAATCCCATTGCATAAAGACTTGCAATATCTGACGTCATTTATGTTTAGACAAACTCGCCTGAAAAGGACTTGTTTACCCCAGGGGTACTATGATTCTCCATCGTTTTTCAATAGAGTCATCCAGGTGGACTTAAGCAATATTGATTTAGAAAGTCTTGTGTTACAGTATGTGGATGACATATTGGTCTTTAGCACCTCAGAGGAAGAGTGCAGACGCGATTCAGTTTGACTGATGATTATCCTTGCAGAAAAGGAACATAAAGTAGACAAGGAGAAATTGCAGTACTGTCAAGAGGAAGTGCTGTACATAGTCCAGTTAATTTCGCATGAAGGAAAGAAGGTTACTCCTGAGAGGGCTGAGGCTATTTTGAAAACAGTAAAGCCGATCACGATAAAGCACATGGAGAGATTTTTGGGACTGTGTAATTATGTGAGAGCATGGGTCTTTGATTACAGTTCATACATAAGACCCTTGTTGCAAGCTCTGAAGAAAGCATAGGTAAACCAGGAAAAACTGGTTTGGAATGAGGAGATGGAAGAAGGGTTTGATGAATTGAAAAAGGCAATTTGCACAGCTCCAGTTTTGGGGATTCCCAATTATGCTGAGGAATTCTTCTTATTTTTGCATACGAATGGCACTATTATGACAGCAGTACTCAGGCAGAGAACCACGTTGGGGTACAAGCCCCTTGCATATTACAGTGGGATTCTAGACCCAGTAATGGAAGGTTACTTTCCGTGTGAATAATCTTTGGTAGCTGCTGCGTTTGCCATTGAGAAGGCTGCTAGTATAGTGATGAGGTGATCTCTGATATTATTTGTTGAGCATGCATTATTTGCCATCTTGGAAAAACCTAAAGGCACGTTGACATCTCAAAGGGATTCTGCCTATGAGGTAGTCATATCGAATCCGGAGATTAAAATAGTCCGATGCAGAATAGTGAATCCTGCCATGTTTGTAGCAGAACCACTGGCAGAGGACGAACATGCACATGATTGCTCGAATTATGAGGAATTCTATGATGAACTCCCGAGGGTGAAGGAAAATGCGTTGGCAGCTGGGGAGATTTTTTTATTGACGGTTCTTCAAGAATCGATCAAAATGATGGACAAAGATATACAGGTGCTGCTGTGGTAAAGCACACGGCCAATGGAGAATTTGAAGTATTGATAAGTGCATGACTACTGTCTCACTTTTCGGCATAGGCTGCAGAATTAGTGATGCTGATTATCGCGCTAGAGAGACACACAGATCAGGAAGTAACCGTGTACAGTGACTCTGCCTGTGTGACGTCGACAGTACACGCAGGGCTATCATGCTGGAAAAGGAGGCGCTACCTCTGAGTAGACGGCACTCCAGTGCAGCACGCAGCCGTATTGGACAGACTCATTATAGCACTACAACTCACAATAGCCATTGCAGTCGTTAAGTGCGCAGCTCACACTAAAAGGGCAGACTTTATCTCACGTGGAAATCAAAGCCAGATGAAGAAGCCAAACTCATGTTCAGAAACTTTCATTTCATTTGATATGCCTGGTGTGAATGAAAGCATGGTGGTGGTGATGAGTGTGCCTGAATGTTATAATAACTTGTCTAGGGCTCAGCTAGCAGAGATTCAAGGGGAAGCACCTCAAGATGAGAAAGACTTGTGGACACGGAGAGGGTGTGCTTTAAAACCCTCTGAAGCATTGTGGTGTCAAGACAGCACTGGTAAACCAGTGATGCATGTAGCTTTATTAAGGGTGGCGTTGGAACAGCTTCACTACCCTGCACATGTTACTAGAGAGAGCCTCGTCGCAACTATTGCCGAGGATTGGTTTGTTCCAAATATAGTACAACACGTTGCATTTTATGTAGTAAATTGTATCATATGTCAAAAGTTTACTGCTGGGCACACATTGTGCACAATTAGAGGAGTTATTCCAAGACCTAATAGACCTTTTCAGCATTTGCATATCGACTATGTCGACATGCTGCAAGTATGTAATGTACACAGATATAAGATCATAGAGGTATGTCCTTTCTCAAGGTGGATTGAAGCTGGACCGTGTTCACACCCACACACCCAGACTCCACCTGTGCAGCCAAATTATTAGTACGAGAAGTGTTTCCTAGATGGGGAATATGTGAAGTATTGAGATCAGATAATGGCCCTCATTTTGTTAATGAAGTCTTTGAACACATAAGCTTGTTGCTTAGTATAAAGCACACGTTTTCATCGGCGTATCACCCACAAGCGAATGGGATCTGTGAGAGAGTCAATGGCTTGCTTAAAGAGAGAATAGCCAAATTGATGCTTACCCTGAAGAAAGGATGGTTACATTGTCTACCACTGGCATTGTATGCGTTACGAAATCAGCCATGTTCAGACCAGCATCTTACCCACCACGAGATAGTGACAGGGAGGCGAATGAGGACACCTCTCACACCTCTGTCTAGAACTAGAAGTGATGCTAAGACAACAGTAGAATTGTTAGAAAAGGAGCTACGTGATTATCTTACATGCATGACTTCAAGTATCTCTGTCATTTCAGATCAGCTCAAGCAGAAACGGTGTGGGGGCAAAGTAGAACACAGAAGATGCTACAACAAGTGGAATTGCAAAGTTATGTCTTCCCAAACTTTTCCACTGAGATGAGGTCCTAATCCGCAACTTCACTAGAAGGTGGTACAAGCCTCCTTTTAATGGCCCCTTCATAGTGGAGGATGTTACACCTTCTGCAGTCAAAGTGCGAGGCAGACGTGCTTGGATTTTCCTTGGAGATGTGAATATATATGCTGGAGAATCCCCTTCACCCTCACCCCCCATCAGAAGTAAGCATTGGGGAAGAACCACAGCGTGTGCAGACTAGTTCTATGACGAGGAAGAAGGATGCAGAAGCTGTCAAATAAAGACGAAGAATATATTGGACTGTGGCTTATTTTGGGACACTCTTTTCAGTCACTAAAAAAGGAGTCAAGGGAAGCTATTTTGCTCTTGAGCCACATGAGTTTGTTGACATTGGACTGAGGCATACTTAAGCATTGATTGAAAAACAAAGATATGCCAGATTTGGAGTTCCTTTTTGACGACTGGAAGAGGGAGCAGTTCCCCAATTCCTTTCTCACTGAATTTCTGTTCACTTTACTTTTGCATACTTACCCTGTGATTGTGGGAAGAACTACTAGCGTTCATCTGTTCCTGCAAGATCCTAAGAATGGTCCAGTCATGAGGAGATTGCTCGCAGCTATCATTGAGCAAATCCTTCAGCTTCCTGAGTGCAGTGGGGAAAACACAAATGCCCCTATCACGGGATAATGCGTATAGACTGGTCAGTTTGGTGTTTTACTATCTGATTGAGGAATGCCTGCATCTTGTTGGGAGACAAACCAACGTCCAAACCTTCCTAAGAGATCCGAGGAACAATGCAGCGCTAAATGAAATATTGAGAGGCATCACAATACAAGTGAACGGGTACTCTGAAAGAACACTAAGAAATGAATAAGACTTTCAAGGGAGAAGATCCAAAGGTTTACTGATGGAGGAACTTTGTTTCATGCTGAAGGAAAATCTTCATGTTGTCTGGTAAATGGTCAATTCGTGGTCTCCACTGGGAACTTTTGTTCATCATATAGCCAGCTGTAGCTGATCGAGGAACTTTTGGAGTCGATTTAGCAGCTTCCAGAAGTAGTGCATGATGTTGTCGGATTCAAAGTCTGTTTTTCCTTCCTTAAATGTAAAATGGGCAGCATCAATAGTAACTTTATTATGGCAGATCACAAGAGACGTCCACGTTGTGTAAAAAGCTATTGCTGCAAATGGTCTTATCTGTTGCATCCTATTCATAGTGATTCTGTTCTCATTTACAGTATGTACTGCTTACTATATAGATGCAAGTGGAGCAAAGACTCCTGTGTATCATCCTATACAACCGAAGGGTACAGATGTGGCCACTACAAGGCAGCCAAGACCCTATGTAGTCATTCCTATTCCAGTAGACGTTGTAAAACTGCCTGGGTCTATGACAAATGTCACTAGACATATTCTGTTAGTAAAGATTGTTGTGGAGATTGTTCATGAGCACTAGAAACAGGCTCGAAAGGAGAGACAAAGGAAGAGATTGACTAGGAGTGAACCTACATAGGTAGCACATGTAAAAACACCCAGTCCACTGACAAATGTTTGTTCCAGGGGGGCGCTGTTGAGCAGTCGACAAAATGGCCACTTAGCTTATGTGCTCTGTGCACCATCAATGCCAATCCGTCTGTATCAGCGTATTATCTGACATTTTCTGGCTACAACTGTCACTGCGGATGGCTAACAGTCCGAGGCATCTCTGTCCCAAATTATGTGAGGAACCGGCTCCCTGCTGCTGAACTGTGACTATCTGTGCCTTGCCGGTGTGGGATCCTGCTCTGCCAATTGAGGCGACCTGCGCTCTCTTGGCCCTCCGAGCGGCCGACCCAGAGCTGAAGCTTCAGCGCTGCCATCATCTGTGTCAGCTCTTCCATATCCAGTGGCGCCGGCACCCGTGGCTGCCTCCACTCGTCCTGTGAAACCGCTGTGTGGGTGTTACCTGGGGCCCCCTCCTGGCCTGCACATCTGCAGACCCAGTGCCCGGTCGGCTGCGGGAGCTCCGCTGCGGCCCCACGCCCCTTTTGTGTCATCGCCCCGGGGCACCGGGGGCCTGCAGCTGTGTGCCCTGCCTGCTCCGATGCTCTTTACCTCCTTCCTCTTTGGGCTCAGATTGGTGGCTGCTGGTGGGCGCGAGACTCTGACTGCCTAGGCCCTGGACCCCGGGCGTGTCGTGGGACCAGCTCTTCATCTGCGCCTGGCCTACTTGAGGTGAGGGGCGCCACGGCTTGCTGCTCTACGGCCGTGACTGGACCCCATTGGACTGGCCCATACAAGTATGTGACGCTCTGAATCATGGCCCACCTGTGAATCCCCAAGCTCCATTTGGAGAAGTGACCTGCCTTGAGCTCAGTTGAGGCCCCATCGGCGAACCCCCACCATCCAGGGGTCCCCCATTGCTGTACGTAACCTGGTGGTACGCTGGCCCCTCTGCCCAGCCCCCATCAACACCACCGCCATTCACAGCGTGGCGGTCACATCTGTGCCCCCGGGCTCCCGTGCAATCTGCAGCTACTTGACTCATACGGTACGGCTGCACTCCCCCATCATTACCATCTTCGCATCTTCGCCACAGCCGCGATCAGTGGCTCCCCACGTGACCCCTCTTGTTCCGAGGCCTCATGGCCATACGCACAACGCCCCGGTGATACATCCGATTGACCCTGCTACGCGGGATCCTCATAAACCTGCTGTATGCTGCACCCCACCTGAACACCACCACCTGCATGTGCTTTTGCTCGCTTTACTTTGACCAAATGTGCACCTTGAAGCAGAGGCGATATATACACATACCTCTTCCAGCTCCTACGGTGCAGTGGAAGCAGATTGTTTCGCCTGTGTTCAATAGGCTTAGCTCTCTTGTCCGGGTGCTCCGCGGATTGACAGGTGGACCACGCTACTGTTTGGCCGTCCCGCCCTTAGATTACTCGATCAACCCCGGCTGTTGAGCAATCAATAAACCTACTGTTGCCACTATTGGATGCTGCCTGGCCCCTCTACAGCTCCCAGAAATGTACAGAGCATCTAGACATCAACCATCTGGGCTCTACCACACTCTTAATTGTACTGAAATGTCTAACAAATCCCGAGGTGCCAATAAAACAGGAGCCATGGACAAGTTCACTAAGGCGGCACCTAGATCAGAGCCAGACCATGCATCTTCAAATCAAGAAGAATCTGCTTCTTCCCTGAGTGCTCCAGTGCCTGACCTTACAGCAATAATGGAATCGATGGCTAGGAACTTCGCCACTTTCCATGAACAGTTGGACAATATAAATGCTAATGTCGCATCGCTCAAATCCCAATTTGATCACGCTGGAACCAGAATCACTGAAGCGGAATCTAGGATTAGTGCTAATGAAGATGGCCTTCAAACCCTCCAGGACACGGTTGCTTCTCTTGCACGCGACATTACACTTGTCAAGGCCAAATGTGATGACCTGGAATTAAGATCACGCAGGAATAATGTATGTATTATCGGAGTTCCAGAAAACGCCCTTAACGGTTGCATAGAGCTGGCTGTTGAGAATATGCTTAAAGAACTGCTGGAAAATCCTTACCTGTCTCCCTTCTTTACTGCTGAACGTGCTCACCAGGCCTTGTCCCCACCGCCCAAGCCCGGAGATTTCCCCAGGCCTGTTATTGCTAAAATACTTAGCTACAGTGACAGAGACCTCATCCTCTGCCTTTCCCGCAAGAAGGGGGAACTACACCTTGGTTCCCAAATAATCAGGATTTTTCCACACTTCTCTATGGGTGTGCAGCGTGAGAGGCACCAGTTTCTCAGTGTAAAGAAGATGCTGCGTGAACTGAACATTTCCTATGCAATACTGGTGCCGGCACCACTGAAGTTCACTTTCAGGGAGAAACTTTACATTTTCATGGTTCCTAACGAAGCGTTGAAGTTTATAGAAGCGCAGATACCGCTTCACAAACTGGCTGAAGATCTCATGGACAACGATTGACCCGTATCCTACCTGCTCTCGGACTCCCTAAGTTTCTTATATTCGGTATCCTTTAATTTCTAAATTTGATAGCAGTGTTTGATTTACTGGTTCCTCTCCATATATGTATGTTACACTCTGAATCATGGCACACCTGGCCATCCGCGTTATAATTTGGAATTCCCGCTGCATGATATATCAATCATATTGTGCCATTAGTGTAAACTCTCATCTATGACTGTATTTTTTTACCTGTGCTTTTTGAAATCGATGGACCCTACTTGCAGCTGCTCCGGTTCTGTTTTCCACTACCGCATGTATTGACGCTCTGAAATTGTGTCCTAATTGCTTATACTGTCGATCTATAGCACCATTCCTGGTGCTTCATTGCTCCTGCTGTAGTTGAATGCATGGCAACAGTGCCCCCCTGCTGTGATTGCAATGGCTATGTTGGTTGACTTGTTGGGTGTTGGCCCCTGTTGGGCCCATAGTACGGTCAGTTGGATTCCGCCTGCTATCACCTGTTTAAAGGGAGTTGTTGGTAATTGCGGGAAGAGGGTGGGTGGGGTCACTGCCAGCTACGATGGGGTGGTGAGGGAGGTGGGAGGTGTTGCATGGGGTAGTTCTACTGAAAATGGCAGAGGTAGACTAGTATTTCACGTCATGTTAGGGCGTCTCAGTGGGAACAATTGTATTCGTAGATACATTCTTGGACATGCTAGCTGGGATGTACCTTAGGACAATGAAATGCCCACAAATATAATGTCCTGGAATGTCCGCGGACAAAGTAATTATACCAAGGCCCGCAAAATCGTGGCTTATGTCCAGAGACACGGTATCAAGATACTTATGCTGCAGGAAATGCACTCCCGAGGAGGCCTGGCGATGAACATTGCACCATCTTGGGGGTCTAATAGATTCTATACGATCTACTCTACACAAGCCAGAGGTGTATTGACATTGATTCACAAATCTATTAAATTCATAATGCATAAGAGCTATATTGATCCCGAGGGTAGATATATTGTCTTACACTGCACGATAGTAAACAGGGAATACCTTCTTGTGAACACTTATCGTCCCAATGTGGACACCCTGGATTTTGTTGATGACATTGCCTCTATACTGTTGGGCTATGTAGATATCCAGATCATATGGGGGGCGACATGAACCTCATTCTCGATACCGATTTACAGAGAACGGGAACTGCACCCAGAACTCTGTCATGTGCTGATCGTAGACTACACGTACACAGCGCATCACTTGACATTCGAGATGCTTGGAGAGTTCTCCATCCTCAACTACGTGAATATACTTATTATTCAACTGTCCACAATAGTTCCTCCAGGATTGATCTGTTCTTGGTATCTAACAACCTTATGGGAAGGATTTCTGAGGTGCAGATACTTACCCGTACGCTGTCTGACCATTCCCCGATCACTGTGTCGGTGGAGTTGGGTACTCCTGTGCCTACGTTCAGCACATTGGTAACTGGAGGGATAGCCCACCAACGACAGAACAATGGGCTAGTAGTACTTGGTTAACAAGGGGGGGTCTGTTCTGACGTGTAACGTTTTAGGGGCGGGACTACTTCCTGATTCTAGTAGGCCCAAGTAATTTCTATTGTGTCCAAGGAAATACAGAAACACTGTAAATGTGAAGATGTACATGAAGTAGTTCAGACAAAAATAGGTATCATATATACAGCTTATAAGTTTATTTTGCTGTTGGGTGCATTTAGTTAATCATGCATCAGTGTTATTAATAAAAGACTGTTTGTACCGAGAGAAAACAAATATGCAAAACAAATTTTTCATAAAGAGATACTTGGTGTGCCGGAGGTTAGAACACAGTCTTAGCCCTATCCTCACACCATTATAATGGCCAAATTAATTGGCAAAAAGCAATAAAACAAAAAGTAGGGTAACCACCACCATTAGTGACAAGTGATTATCGTGTGTTCAGATGCAAGACAACCCAAGACAAAAACATTAAATGGGAGAATTCTTGGTTGTCTGTAGCCAGGCTGGAGGGTGACCTAACACGTGGCGCTTCAAGTCTGCAGCCCTCCTCGACATAGTTTTTAAGGCGGACATACTAGCAGATATTGAGACGTTCTTTGAATGTAACCCCTACAGACTACGACAGCAGGGGTCCTCTGGGATGCTTTTAATGTATGTATCAGAGGGATGTCCATTTCAAGGGAGGCCTGAGTGCTAAAGAATATAAGAAATGACCTCAGTCGTTCTGAGTCCAGACTGCGGGAGCTGGAGTGGGATTGCTCGTCAGCAGCTGATCCTGCCAAACTTGCCCAATTTAGCGAGGAACATAAGATATTTGAAACGCACACCACGAGGGAGGTTCGATACTTAGTCACCCACAGGCTGCACAGAAATATGGGGAAGGTGAAAGACCAGGTAGAACACTGGCGAAACTAATGAAAAGGGTGGGTGGGCAGGCCCAGATTGTATCTGTCAGGGATTTGCATGGTGTCCCACAATGGTCGGATCAGCGGATACTAGACATCTTTACTGAATTCTACACTAATCTCTATGCTTTACCCCCTGAACATAGCAAACAACACATGAGAGATCTACTTGATCAGATCCCCACGGCATGTATCTCCCACCCTACACTATGGACCAATTAGACTCCCCGATCCAACTGAACGAAATAGCCTAAGCAATTTCAGATCTCCCGAAGGGGAGGGCGCCAGGTCCCGACGGACTCACCCTCGAGTTTTACCAGGAGCACGTTGCTATTCTTGCTCCTAAACTACTGGAGATCTGGGACAAATCACTTGTGTGTCTATTCTCCCTCCCTCCCTACGTGAAGCTGTCATAACGGTGCTACTTAAGGCCGACAAATCTAGTGATGAATGCGGCTCGTACAGACCCCTCTCCCTCATGAATATAGACACCAAGATCTTTGCAAAGGTTATAGCAAATAGCTTCCTCCCGATCATGTCATACCTTGTTCACAAGGACCAAGGGGGCTTTGTACCCAGGAGATCCACTTCTCACAATGTCCGGCGGCTCTTTAATGTGATGGCCAGAATTGACCAATACGCGTGTGCCGTCGCGCTTGATGCTCAAAAAGCATTCGATATGGTCTCATGGAAATAGATGTGGCTGGCCCTTGAGACAATGGGAATTGGCCCCAATATGATTGGATACATTAGATTGTTGTACACTACTGCAATGGCAAATGTCTGGGTCAATTCCCTAACATCTACATCATTCACACTCTTCAGAGGTACCCGACAGGGCTGCCCGTTCTCCCCGATCCTCTTCGCACTTGTGATAGAACCCTTGGTGGACTATATATGAGCGCGCCATTCCCACAGGGGAATACAATTGAAAGATATCCCCAGGGTCATATCTTTATCCGCTGATGACGTATTATTATATATTTGAGATCCTGACACCCACCTAGACCCCGTACTACGAGATATCACATGTGTAGGTACCCTCTCGGGCTTCACAATCAATTACTCCAAATCTGAGATTCTCCCCCTAACCAACTCCAGCCAACAGCCGGACTCGGAGTATCCACTTCGCTGGTCCCCCAGCAGAATCAGATACTTAGGTGTCCAAGTGTCTCTATCCAAACTCGTCCTGCTGGCAGATAACTACTTGGCCGCAGCACAACTTGCTGAATCGAAAATGACACATTGACACTCCCTCCCACCAGCACTTGTTGGCAAACTTTCCCTCATCAAGATGGTTTTGGTCCCCAAGTTGCTCTATATCTTTAGCAATGTACCCATTTGGCACGGGAAAAAGTATTTCACGTAATTCCACAAATCATGCGCTCAGTTCTTATGGCATTCAGGTGTGGTACGTAAGAAATGGTCAGACATGACACTTCCATATGAAAGGGGGGATTCACAGCTCCTAATTTACTATTGTACTGGATGGCCGCTCAGGCCCAATATGACACTTATTGGTACCCTAGTTCTCTGACTCGCCCACATGTAAAGCTAGAAGCCCTAGCGGCAGCCGGAGTCAACATTATGACCCTCATATTTCATCGAGATTATGTGCCGGATTCTCCCCTTGATCCTGTGGCAACTACCCTGATGGCCTGGGGCCATCTACTGAGCATGACCAACGCAACCCACCCCTATTATAAATGGCTCCCCATATGGAGATTCCCTGGACTGGAACTCACACACGACACAGCCTTGGACCGCCACTGGGGCGCGCTAGGCTATCAAGCGCTGACTGACTTTTTTCCTGATGGGAGATTCATTGATCCACAGACATGGAAGCAGGGCCACACCGGGTCTGCACTTGAGCTGTTACAATATTATAGGCTACAAGCATCCTTCCGCGCCAGATGGCCCCCTTTCCCTGATGAACCTCCTGACACCCCGGAGATTGCATACATTGCTAACTCTAGCGGCGCCTGCAGCGTTGTCTCTTCTTTATACAAAATGCTGCTGACGGGTACCCCACTCCAACCTTCTAAAGCATGTACTGAATGGGCGAGTGAATTGGGCCTCGAGGTCTCCGACCAATTATGGGAAAAGATGTGCGTGCACACTAACCGAGTGTCCCTCAATTTCCGTTACTGAGTCATGCAGTTTAAATTACTGAACCGGTTGTACTACACTCCTCTCAGAATTTCTAAGTTCGCTTGCAATACCACACACACTTGTGCTAGCTGCAAATCAGAGGGAGCCGACCACCAACACATGTTCTGGACATGCCATATACTGGGGGATTTCTGGGATGGGATCCTGAGGGCTCTCACTGAGATCAATGATGCAGCAATTGATCCTGATCCGCTGGGGGTATTATTTGGGGTCTGGGATAACGATGACACTAGACGTATGGCTAAATTCCTAAACATAGGATGCATGATAGCTAAGCGGTGTATACTTCAAAGTTGGAAGAACCCCTCGCCCCCGACTGTTCAGAAGTGGCTTAACGCACGCACCTGGGCCTGGAACTATGAAGAAGAATACCTCAATATGCTCCCGGCTCAATCTCACCCCAAGAACATATGGTCTGCTTTCAACAGTTAAAAGGAGGTGCTGGGAGGCACTAGCAAGTCAGGAACTATATATACTGTAAGAAAGAGCGTCAGCGCTTATTGGGAATATCAATATGTTAATTTATAATTCGAGGTAATTTCAGGTGCAAAGGGGCAAATGCCACGAGGCCACTCGGGGCGGTTTAGCAAACTGAAGAACAAAACCGTGTGTTGCCACACGGTAGCCCCATATGCACTCCTATTGGGACAGAGTCCCAGGTAAAGCTTTTTCCTGTTCCTTTTTTACTAGGTGAGTGCTACATTATTCACATTTTGATTTTATAAGAGAGGTTTATGCACCTGTCACAGATCGCAAACTCGAATTTGAATATTCTGTTAATGGGCCGCAGCGCGTTGGTCGCAAATGCAGCCCGGCCCTTGTTTCCCACTAGGAGCAGTGCTGCTCTACACTCGCTAGTTGCCTTCCCCATGTAATGTTAAGCATCTCTCCTAACCAGACATATGCTCGTCGGCTAGAGGGTTTCAATGGAGACCATTACGGTCCCATGCTTTAATCTGCTGTATCAATCCTCTACGTAACTTAGCAGTTACAGATTTTTTGCTTTATACGCTATATATGATCTGGATACTTTGCTCCAGTATGGGTTAGTTAACACTGAGCATTCCTTTCCCCTCTAGGGACCACAGTCTCTGGCCATCTGACTTTTATGAGTATCCTGCAGTAATGTGTGACTGCATCCCAGCGTGGTTGGCCTCCCCGATATGTTTGCTTTGTGGATCATAAGGTTAGTGGCGTCAGCCTACTCTTTAAGGTATTCTGTTGAGATTACAGTCTGAGCCCTTGGTAGTTATTGTTCTTATTAATTCTTTAGGTATCCATACTCTGAAAAATGTGTTTATTTGGAACCAATAGCAATTCTGGCCCTGAAGATGGATTCTTTGTAAATCCGAAACACGTTGGCAACAGATTAGACCCATTGATGCTATTTGGGATTGTTGATTTGGACTAATAAGGTTTTCACTATATGACTTAGTGTGGATGTTGTAAACACTAGTCATTCTTTCGGTTTGTGTGTTGGTATTACACAATGGATGATGTACCAATACACCTATTTTGAAAATTGTGTTAAACTGATTTCTTCTCCTCTCTTCAACAAGAAGATTTTTATTTGAATTGGATTCATGGATTGCTATGCAGTCTAAGCATCTGATATATATTGTTAGTATTGTTTGTGTTAGAATCAAATACAGTTTGTCGAAAAAGTTGTTTAAGTTTATTTTATGTTTTCCCTTATATTAAAAATATTTTACCTGAACACTAGTTTTTGGAAATGTATACAGCTAAGTCGGTAGGCACAAGCTGTGCTACCATACATTATCGAAAATTGTTCACTCACCTTTGGTGGGTCACTACTGTTTTAATTTCAGTGCATTGAATTTGCCTATATTTCTGACACAGTCTATACTCTTGTACATTCCTCTTATTTTGGGGTGTTAGGACCATAGACCAAAGCTTTACCTGGGACTCTGTCCCAATAGGAGTGCATATGTGGCTACCGTGTGGCAACACACGGATTCGTTCTTCCGTCCTTCTGCTTTCAACAGTTACCTTATCAATCAAACTGAGAATGCATCTGTAAGTGACTCACCCCCTGTCCCATATGATTGATCCTGTTGGTCACAATGTTCCACAATTTGTGTTGATACTCCTACTGCTGATATACTATCTTATTTGCGGATACATTGCGCCCTATATGTGTATTGATTTTACTCCATGTTCTGACATGTCTGTTTGCTGTATACCACTGCCATAAAAATAAAAATGTAAAAAATAGTTGGGTCCAATAAGGAATAGTTATGCTTACATACTTCATGAGATGAGTATAGAGGCTCAAAAGAAAAGAACAAGATCTAAGAGAAATGCTAGGGAGGATGATCATGACCTGAATGATTACCTGGATAGCACTGCACATTTGGGGAATAACATACGGTATCAGCATATGAAAGAAGTGGGAAGGAGAACCTCGAAGGAGGAATGCTTTGTATGTGCACTCCTGCCTTATAGAACGGGGAAGTCTAAGATCTTCATAGCCATTGAAATAGACATCCAGACAGCACATTTCCTATCACACATAGCATACCGTCATTCAAGAGGCCAGTTCATGGGCCGGGAGGCCTATCTCAAACGGGCAACTGAATGGACAGATCCAGATGAAGATGACTATTTCCAAGATGCAAAGACAAGGCTAAAAGATCATACGAAGAATCAAATGATCAGATACGAAAAGCCTGTAGTGAAAGGAGCTGGAATCAGATGGGAAGTAAACAAAAGACTTGAGATTCCAGGAAAATCTGCAGATGACATTCGAATTCAGAAGAACAGAGGCCAGATGCAGATTTGGGGATCAGTGTTATCACCAGAAGAAGGAGTGGGAAGAAGGAGTGGTTATCTGCAGAGCCAGGATGGCAGTTGATCGTCCTGAATCAACTATTTGGAATACACAAGTGCTGTGCAAGCCATTATGGCTGAAACGTGCTAAACTATTGAACTGAGTCGAAGACAGAGGAGGACCCTTGCTGATAGGGCCTTTGGAAAGTGCAAAGCTGTGCTTCAGAAACAATGGCACAAGAAAGTTTGGAGAGAATCAGAACTGTGATCGTATCTTTGATGCATCAGGAGTTAACATTGGGACAGCAGTGATCATGGATCGCTATTGGCCCTGTGGATCTAAAGCTTATATGAAGTTACCCAATGATTGGGGAATAATATGCACACTGGTGAATGTTCATGTTCCAGCATTGATGATTCCTAAAAGTGATTTGAACCTTGACAGTTTCCCGAAAGCAGATGCTCATCTGAAGAAGGAGAGATCTGTGGAGCTGATTAATCTAATGAAGAGAAATAACTATTTCTTAGCCAAGTCATTTGAAGCTTTTGACTCCATCCCATATGAGCACAGACTGTTCAGTCAGACTTCGTCAGTATTCACGTTGATCTTCATGGCCAGAATCCAGGTTGGAGCAGATACCAAATGGCTGCAGGATACCACATGGGAATTGCTGCAAACGATCAACACAACCATAAAGGGATTCAATGCTATCAGAGAAGAGATGAGAGCCATACGACTAATGACTCTTCAGAACAGATACATCCTGGACATGATCACAGCTATGGATGGAGGTGTTTGTGCAAAAATCAGAGAATCATGTTGCACGTTCATACCTTCTCACGATGAAGAGAATGGCACCTTGACAGAGGCCATAGAGATTCTAATGAAGGTGCAGGTCCAGATGATAGATGAAGTAGAAGACATTGCTGATGACAGCTGGTTTGCATCACTTTTTTCTTGGGTTCCACAATGGATGGCAGACATGTTCAAGTTCCTTGGAGCCCTGATCGTGTTGGTGTTGCTTGGATTTTGTGTGATCAAGATAATAATCACACAATGCAAGAAGACAGCAAAGAAAGCCATAAGGATGAAAATCATGATCGATGTTGAGTCAGGATGGAAGGCCAGAGACTTGACAGATGAAGAAATCAGAGACTTTATGAAGGCCAGTATCCATGCACCTGAGGGAACAAAGTTCTCGTATCCAAAGAACCCTAAGAGGTATGTGGGAAGATGGATCTATTGCAGCCCAAGGGGACAGTGCATGCTCATGACTTGGAACAAGGATGAGCATGTGAAATCAGTTGGATGCCTGAAGGGAGTCATAAAGATATGGATCCCAAAGAAGCATTTCTTCAGACAAGGATGTCTAGATGTGAAGAATGATGAGAGAGTGGTTGATGAATCGCCCAGAGGGGGGAGTGTAGAGAAGGAGATAAGTACCCCCACTTCAACCACTTCGCCCATATTGCCTATATGTTGGGAACCAGAGTGTGATACATGTGCGGTACCAGTGAAAATACTGATACCAAGAAGAATCCTGGAAGCAAGGTTCCCATTGAGAAAACCATACCTGCATACGAGACAGCATGATGGCCATTTGAATGACATCCCGGAAGAAGCAGAGCAAATGAATGGCAAAGATGAATGGTGACGTCACACAGAGCCGAGCTGACGTACATATAAGAGATGCAAAGACTAGAGGATGCAGATATTCTATAAGGCATCAAGAAAGTATCAAAGATAAGTGACAACTTGGGATCAAGATGATGAAATTTATGCTACAGAACGGATGAAGATGTCAAGCTGTTTTACACGTGCACAGATGCAAAGAAACACAAGCAGATGAAGTATTCTTGAGGCTAGCTAACTAGTGAATAGATGTGGCATGTGCAAACATGTACATATATATATTGGAGTGAGTAAAGAATGGATGGTTCCAAAACATACTAAATCAGAGCTGGGCTAAAGAAGGAAGGCCTCTTTTCCAGTGTGTCGCAGTTAGAAAACAAGTCAAATACAAAGTGAATTTCAGAAAGGCGAGGCTGGATGAGCCAAGAAGACAAGGCCTTATCAGGCAGGGGTGAGCAGACATTGGATACAAAAGAACAAAACTCCTGTTCAAGAGACTTTGACAAAACAAGGGAGACGTCAGCGGTCTATTAGAAAATAGTATTTTAATACACTAGGGATCGATTTTGTGGTCTTCAGTCACGTGGAAGGATGAAGAAGGACGAACATGAAGTCACACCTACGCATGCGGGAAGAGCGTGCCTTCACTCCCCTGAATTCTCCAGAGCAAAAGAACACTCCCAAGGACAAGTACACAGCCTTAATTGACAGCAGACCACTGAGGTGATGATAGATGAATATTCTAATTGGTAGGAAGCTATGGTTAAGACTAGCTCACCAGCACCTGGAATTCCAGACTGCGTTCTGCTAACATAGGTGGAAAAGTAATGACAGAGGTTAGAGTGCCAACAAATGGTAGGGGGCCGCGTGATTAAGGGTTCCATAGTTTGAGTAGCCAATGGGATGTTGTGTATTTAGTGACATTCATAGTGACCTGTTTAAGGGGAGGGCTTAGTTGACCCACCTGATGTTAAGAAACAAATCACTTTCTTTCACTACCTTAGATGAGTATAGATCATATACTTAGATGTTTCCTTAGTTCCAATCACATTCTTCACTAGGTTTTGTACTTTGCCACGTAGAATGACGTTAGTAATACGTAGGTTGTTATCATCGATGACGATTCATTGCTATAAAAGATGGTTGTTTTTTAGGTGCATTGAGAGACCTTACGCTGAGAGGTCCGTTCATGTCCATTGTACTCCCTGTTTTAGATAATTCATATTAAAACAGTTATCCATTTCACAACTACCTGAGTCATTTTGATTATTGATGTTTGAATAATTTCTGCATCCCCATCCATCTGAAGCGTATTACTACCTCATCTTAATAGGCTGGAAGACTCCAGTCCAAGTCTAAGGCTGCGGCAGCTGTCTTCTGCTGCGGTGCGCACAGAGTCCACCCCGGGACTTCATCAGCAGCCCAGAGGCCAGACCTGCACTGCATCCCTTTGCGACTCTACCCCCTGGAAGATGGCTGCCTCTACGGCAACAACAAATAACAGCCTCCCCGAGGCTACAATCATCAACGTGTGCCTACCTGATTTGCAATCAAGCAAACAAGTACCAGTGCTCAGTTCTGCCGAATGCTGGAACTGTCAGCTTTCCAAGGCAGTCGTCTAAGGCTGTTGCAGCTGTCTTCTGCTGCAGGGCACCCAGAGTCCACCCCGAGACTCCATCAACACCCCAAAGGCCCGACCTGCACTGGGTCCTTTTGTGACCCTACCCCCTTGTTAAGATGAATTTCTGAACTCTGACCTGGTTTTCAGAGGTTTAGAAGGCCAGCCTAGTTTCTTGGGACAGGTTAACCTTCTGGACAAGCCAGGCCAATCCAGTCCCTACGAAGAGAGCAGCCTAGTGCTCAATGTACTTTCAAA
The DNA here is from genome assembly GCF_040938575.1 of Ambystoma mexicanum. Lineage (NCBI taxonomy): Eukaryota > Metazoa > Chordata > Amphibia > Caudata > Ambystomatidae > Ambystoma > Ambystoma mexicanum. The sequence goes on along the minus strand of NC_090930.1, from coordinate 858,392,806 downwards.
TGCTGGTGCAAGCGATAGTTCAGAAGGGCGAAACAGGGTCTCTTGTGGGGGCTGTAGCAGCTCAGGGAGGTAGGTGAGGCAATGAAGAACAGGTTCCCACTATTCGTGGAGGGTCTCCCCAAAAGGGCAGAACAGGTTACGAACAGATTCCAGGAGTTGGGAATGGGGCGGTTGCGCAGGCTACCTGTGGAAAGGTGAGTGGCCCTCAGGGGACACTCATGCGTAAAAGTGGATGGATGTGCTAGGGGTCACAAGTAAAGGTTGCAGGTACTCACTGACCCCCGGCGCAATCCGGACCAAACTTCATCAGTCAGGTCCACTTTGGTTGCAGGTTCAAATGCGACAGTTGTGCGGCTCTGTGGCTTTCAGCAGCAAAGTTAAAGCGACGATTCCCTGGTGGGACAGTTGCGATTTCTCCGCTCCTGGAGAATGGATCAGGCCAGTTTCACTGTAGCAGTCTTCAGGACACAGAAGGGTACAGCAGCAAGGCACCTGAAAAGTTTGTCACCACGCTGGGCGACATGGTAACAGCGTGTACTCCGGTTTGGGCGCTCCCTCTTTATTCCAGACCTGGGAATGCCAAGTGTACGAAATTCGGAGTGAGAGTGCCGTGAACACAGAGCTTGCGATGTACCAAGTTTCAAGGGTCTCCTTGAAACGGCGGCGGTTTCAGAGCAAAGCTCCTGTGTAAGCTGGTCAGCCCACTGGTTGGCCCAGGGACACTTCTGAGGAGGCTTACTTGCAGGTTTAGATGAAGGTGCCATGAATAGTTGGTCCCACAATTCAAATGGGTTGAAGCGCCTTTCCAGACCTTCTGGTTCGATCAGATGCAGAGGCGTCCAAAGGGACAACAGTGGGCTCAGGGTTCCAAATCTTCCAGCGGGTCACCAGCGGTTCCTCGAGTCGGCTTCTTAGTTTTAGGATGCTTGGATTCTATCCTAGGTTCAGTGAGAACTCAGGAAATTGACCTGGTGTGGGTTTTTGGGGCCTTCTCCTACGTAGAATCTCCTTTGCGCCAAAATGAAGAGGACCCAATGGGAGATCTGCTCACATAAAGGTACACCAGACATGGACCAATCCCAGACCACAGTGGTCCCAGTCATTCCCAGCACACCAGACTCTCTGGCACCCAGGATGTGTATTGGAACTAGAGAGTCCAGCTCACATCCTGGAGGCACACACACAAGGCATGCAGAATGCAGCGAAAGCTTGGCGTTTTGTGGAAGAATGCATGCCCAAATAAGGACTGACCCGTGTCTGCTCAACCTGGGGAAGGCAAAGGGGCAAGATGGCCAAAGGACAGGGCAAATAACCTCATGGCATGGCTATTTTGGAGCCAGGCCAACTTCCTGTGCCAACCGTTATAAACGCGGTTTGCGTGGCAAGAAAGGGTTAAAAATAAGGGAAAAGATAAGCTGCCATTAGCCCTGTCCAAGGCACATCTGCACTTCTCCTAAAAAATCCTTTGAGGGAGTCTCGGGCTGTTGGAAAAGAAACAAAGACCCAAGTGCACTGTACTGTAAGGTACATTGTGCACTTGTAACATGTTGCAGAAAAGTTGCAACATTGGAAAGGACTAAGGGAAACAAATTCTCCCAGTACTGACTGTCTTTAAGGGCATGTCAGTTTCCCCATAATAAAGTGAGCGAAAGCCCAGTGGAATGCATCTGAAGGCTGTGCTTCACTGGCAAAAGTCAGACTATGGAGTTTAAACAGCAGCAAAAACTTGGGGGTACATAACTGGAGGGAAAATTACACATACATGGGAAACATTCCTGACACCACTGGAAGACGGCCGCCTCCGCAGCAACAGCAATGAGCAGCCTCCTCGAGGCAACACTCATGAAAATGGGCCTACCTCACCCACCCCGGGACTCCATCAACACCCCAGAGGCCTGACATGCACTGGGTCCCTTTGTGACCTTAGTGAAGAGAAGGCCCCAACATCCTCTCTCTGGGGCTTGGCACCCCTGGGTCAGGAAAGGCATGCTGAAGCACAACAGGACACTCAGGCTGGATTTCAAAAGAGATCTTTATTCTTCAGGGTACACCACTGCAGGATACACCAATCATCATACATCAGAACTCCAGCAATCATCTAACAAGCTCTGAATTTTGCCTCTTTATATTCAGTTTGCAGTTGGCACAGCTCTCTATTTTATGTTGCAGTTCATTTTTATTGGCTTAGGTACTCAAAGACAAGCCCTTTCCCCTTCTAGGGTTGGTTGACTGAAATTTCACTCACCAAACACCTATGTCATACAGACGCATGCAACTAATTAAAATTGTGTGATACACTTGACCTTTACAATGAATCCTATGAAGTATCAAGAGAGAACATTTCTGACATCAGCCCTGAGATATTTTCAGCAACCAACACCATGGGACTCATTATAAGTTTGCCGGTCCCATAACAATGGTACCGGTAAGCTTGCTGGTATCTTTGTTACTGGACTGGCAAACTATGAGTTCTGCTTGCGGGTGCCTTCCTGCCCACCAGATCTGACCTGGCAGGCGTACCGGCACCCGCGAGCATAGCATGTCGGATGCACCAACACCATTCTGAATGATGCCGGTGTATCCGACCTCCCCATTCCAAGAATGGGGAGCATGTCATTCCTGCTCCTGTAAATGGGCAATTACTGGGTGCGACAGGGCCATAATGACCCAGTAATTGCCCAGCCGTGGGCTCCAGACAAATTCGCAAGTTTGGCAGCAGCCTGCCAGTTTTACCGGAAAGGCTACCGCCAAATTTGAAATTAGGCCCCATGTCTCCCTGTCACAGATGCCCGAGTATGGGCATCAGCTGTGTGCCCTCTGTGTCAACTCAGCAACTGTTGCTAGTTGACCAGATGTCTGAGCTCATTGCTATCTTCCCTTGAATACTGCATGGCTCCCCGGCCCATCACTGTCAAGATTACAGCCGAGAAGTCCAGACAGTATGTTCTCTTCTTCTGAACCTTCAATGAACTGCTATGAGGTAATTATATAATTATTTCTGACATGACTTACAAAAGTCCACCATCTTAGAAATTGTCTGACTATGCCTGGTTATCCCAAAATGGTGAACCATGCTATTTTTACTTATAGCTTAGTCCCTGCTCAGATGTGAATCTATATTTTTAGAAACTATAATAAGCGTGTACTACTTGGCATACTCTCTACTGCGCAAGACATTCTGACCCCAAAAAATGTATGTAACCCTACAATGTGTTGTCTTGCCCCCTTAAGCCCTACAAGTCTGATTTTTGCACACTCAGAACTATTGATCATCCTAACAAGTTATCTGCATTCAGTTTGAGGAGGGTGGGGTCTATCTCCTATACATTCGGTTTGAGGGGGAGGGGGATTACCTTCTGTACACTCCCCCACTGGATTGTATTTAGTCTCTTATTCAATACATGCCACTACACCTACACATCTCTGTTCTAATCACCCTTTTCTATGGGGCAATTTATTTCAATCTGAGAGGTATCCTAAAAACATTTCTACAACATCAGTACTAACACATTATATTCTCCTAATCTAAACATGTATATGTCCCTAGAAAATAACTTTCTTTACTTTTATTTGAGTCTATCTCTATTACCCAATAAACTCTAATATGCCTCAGATAATGTTATAGCCACTATGAGAATTTTAGAGAGGGTCTCTCTCTTTGAGGTAACCCACCAACCCGCTTTTCACACATTGTTCACGTGTGGCTTATACTCCACATTTTTCCGTCACTCCCATTTCACAAAATGTCCTGGTTCCCCATACACAGTTTTACAAATAAATTGTTCTTGTCTTCTTCCTTCATCATGGCGTACCACATCGTCCATCAGACTCATCTTGGTTTGGATTCCATGGATCGGTTTTGTCCAGTCTTATTTATGTCTTTTTCATGACAATGTAACATGGGGGCATTCGGCCACTTCTTGGGGAATTCAAGGATACAGGATTTTTTTTTACAGGAAAAATGTCTGCTGTCACAACTGACCAGCAGATACATTTGTGTCCTGTGAGGGCATATAAAATAAGGGTACCTGAGATAACACAGGTCCTCCAAGTAAGTAATACAGAAGTAAAGCACAAATGGACCTGGGTAATGGGTTTGGTTAAAAATGACTGACACCACTAAATCATATACAAGCTTAAATTTATTATCAAACAATATATAACATTTAGTCAACACTGTTTGCTCATAGAGCACATGAATCCATATACATTTGACATCAGCAGATTCATTCCATCATGCATACTCACACTTACTCACACACATCCAATGATACCTTAACAAAGAAATGGGTTCTCCCTAAACATAGGGCCATTAAAAAAACACATCAGTGAATCTTTTTTTTTTTTTACGCCTGTACAAACTAACAGTGTGTATTCCTGTTCAATAGCACCACGGCTTATTCACAAAATCTACATATGTTTTGGTCGTTCCAAGACGGCTTGTCAAAGTTAGCCTTCTATTTCTCGACCTTCTCCAGGATAATAGGCCCAGTGTAAAATATTGCCCAGCCTCTATGACAAAAATCTGATGGAAGACGTCTTCTAATCACAAGTCTCCAATCTCAATTTATGGGGTTAGTGTAAATTATCGGACTAATCCTTCATGCTCCAAGGTATAGATTCAAGGAAGCTAAGAGACTTGCCAGGTGGATTTCTCTTGTTGCTCACATGGATCAGCGTCACAATCAACCAATCTATTGCTGATGGCTATGGTCTGGTTCCAGGTGTATGCGCTTGGGTCCACAGTCCAGGGACGTCTTCCAGTCACGTCAAGACTGCTGCCTCGTGTTGGGTCGTGCATGGCCCAGAAAGAGATGTCTTTAGTTTTGCAGTGTTATGTCTTGCTGGCGCTCTCGTTCTCACTCGAATGAAGGAGTCTGGCTTCATTCGAGGGAGAACGAGAGCACCAGCAAAACATAACACCTGGAACCAGATCATAGTCATCAGCAATAATATCGCCTCTGCTGTTTCCCGACGACTATATGTATGGCGATATTATTGGTGGGGATAATATTATCTGATACCAAAGCATTGTGACTGGGAATTATATTGATGCTATTTTGGTGAAGAGGGAAGTCTTATCATCAAGAGCAGAAGATTTTCTGTCATTGGAACTTTGGTTAACATAACTCTTCTTTGACATTGAAACCATCAAGAACTGGATTTAGACTGTATTTCATACATGGATTTCTTTGTTTCTTTAGCTGAGTTTACCTTGAATCCTGGGGAGGGGGAGTTCACCCAGGTTACTAAGAGGTTATCAAGAAACTGTGAATATCATTGTTGCTGTTATTTGAATTGCCATATATTATCTTTGTGTAATTGATGTTTAAGTGTGAGGGCCAGACATCCTGTGTTAGAGTGTTTCCTTTAGTTTTGATAGGCAGGGAAATCTTTGTCAGAGTAGGGATAGAGAGGCTTTTAATAACATTTATAATTTAATAGAATGACATATTTTGAACAATCATCCAAAAGTGGTCCACCTCACATTGCTGACCCCTGAAAGTATGTAATCAATGCAATATTATCATTAATCTCTTTCTGGCGGTGACCTTCCCCCATGTGCATAGGGGACGACAGCCGCCAACTGATCCTGACCCTGGTGGCAGCTGTACTCGGGAGGATCACATGTGGGGAAACAGTCTCTGGTGGGAGTGGTGATATGAGAGGATGAGACATGGTATCCGCCTTTCCCCTTGCAGAATGAATCTCCGATACAAAACACCTTAATGACCTATTGTGCTTTTCTCCCTGCTCCCGCAAAGGAGAATGCTGAATTCTTCTCAATCCAATCTGCAAATATCTTCCTAAACACTGACTTGCCGTGAGAACATGTTAAAACCATTCCTACAATGTCTTTGTGCAGTTGATAAAAACGAGACTACCATTCCCAGAAACCCCTTATCACTGCAACGAAGAAGAGGAATAGAGGAATGCAAATCAGAGGAAGCCCCGAGAACAAGCAACGCTCTAGTTGTTATGTGCATACACCTGTGCCCGAGATATTTAAAAGAAGACCACAAGAAGAAATGGCAGACTGCTGGAGGGAGCGGGTGGTAGCTCCTCGAAAGGCCGGAGAACAGAGAGAGGCACGTTGGAGCCAACCAGTTCATGTGGTGATCAGAACAGGATGACGCGGACAAGCCTTCACGCGGGAAGACCAGAAGTGAGAACAGTGCTCCTGGGCATTCACCAGTAGAAAACCGCAAAGAGAAACTTACCGGGAAGCTAAGAGGAAAGGAGAAGCCCAGCCAGCACCCTGAGAGATGTGGAAGTTCAAGGCCGAGCAGCACGAAGGGGAGAAAATCCAGAAGCTGTCATCAGCGAACCACAGACTGAACTGGAGATTCCACAAACAGCCGGTGAGTCCACGCTGGAACGAAGGGAGCACTGGGGTGTATTTTGGCAGGCACGCCATGTGTTAAACATTGAACAATGCAAATCGGGCAAAAAGAGGAAATCTTTTCTTGATACTGAAAATGAGAAGTTAAAAGCATGTTTGTCTCAGGAGAGAATCTTTGATGGACAACGCATATTAACATATAATGCTAAAGTGATAAAAGATTGTACGTGTGAGCAAAACACTAATGAATAAATAGACTTTGAAATGAAGAAGTTAGCAGAGAAAGCTAAAGTGATAAACTACCAAAGGTGGAGTCACAGAAACAGACAAATGCAAGATGTCCTGGGAGGGGAGCATACCAGGCAGTTGGAAATGTGTAAACAAGAAGCCCTGCCATGAAAGGATACCAGGCAGTTGCAAGTGTATGAAATAAGAAGCCCTGGCAGGAAAGTATACTAGTCAGTAGAAAGTGTATGAAACAAGAAGCCCTGGCGGGAAAGTATACCAGGCATTTACAAGTGTGTGAAACCAGAGAAACAGAGAAAAAACCTGACAGGAGAACATACCAGGTATCCTCACAATCTAAAGGTCAAAAATAAATACAGAGGTGTCTTTCAAATTTGACAAGAGGAAAGACAAAAGTTACTATTGTTAAGAAATTGTAACGAACAATCCAGGGAAGGGTGGCACCCTCTGTGTTGGGGAAATGTATCTTTGAAATAGTTGATGTAGGAGTTATTCCTACCTTTCTTCTGGACAAGAGAAAAAGACAAGAATGATTATTGTCAATAAATTGTGAGAAAGGATCCAGGGGAAAGGTGATACTCTCAAATGCATGACCGGTAGCTAATAACCCTTCATCCTCACCTGACGACCTCTAGTTGGTATTTTCACGTAGTATCTTAGCAGCAGTTTTCTTCTTTTTCTTTTTGTGTTCATTAAGTTTTTCGTTGAAGAGGTAAGGACGTTCCTCTTCAGCCGCCAGAGTGATTCCTTGAAGGACTCAGAAACAACACCCTCATGGACTGGAGGATCGCCCTCAGAATGGGGAAAAAGCGTGCAGGCTACAAAATAGACGTAGTTGGAAATTGCCGTAAGAACACTGGACGGATATCACAGGAGCGCTGTGTGGATGAAGGAAGGGCAGACAGGAGGAATGACCCAGAGGAAGAATGGAGATCGCTGAAGGGAGACAGAAAGGTAAGGAAACAAGACAGAGTGGCACAGTGGAAAAGGGGAATACAGCATCTTACCCACAGACGAGAACCCAAGAGCGTTGCAACACGGCAGGCCTCTGCTGCAGAGTGAATTAGAACGGTACATGGCGCCCTCTTGGATACAACAACTAGACCGGCACTATGAGAAAACGTGATGGAACGTGACAGCTAGCATTGCCTCTGCCATCAGTGCCATAGCGACCAACGAGCAGTTGTGACCGATACCTTCTGGATCATGGAACTACAACCTTGAAAAACTTTATGTTGGAGTTATTCGTTTAATTGTGAGCACCTTTGAAGAACTCAAGGCCAAAGACATTTCCCTTTTCACCTTAAAGATTATTTCATTATAGTGTGAGGGTCAGAATAATATTTTTGACACTGGACAGTTTTGTTTTGGACATCACCCTGACACTTACAGTTCCTTCGTTTTTGGTTTAGGTGGTGTGAGACAGGCATGGTATCAAAAGATAACACAGACATATAGATAGATTTGGAAAACCTTTAATGTTGGTTGTCAGGATGGAAACACACCTATCTTGCCCTAACCCTAGGGTGGGAATGCTCCGTAATAAAAAGAAAACTAAGGGAAATCTAAGTCTGTCAGTCAAAAGTAAACTGCAGTCTGTGTCAAAACCTATGCTTGCCCTTACTTCTGCAAAGTAATAGGGTGTGGGGGATTTGGCCAACTTACCAGTGTTCAAAGCACAAGTCAATGTGAAAATGGAGCTCTTCCACAGCTCCCTTCCCCAAGTTCAAGACACTCAGGGTAAGAAACGTGCACAAGTTCTTAGGATTCACTTGGTAAAATTCACAGCACCCTTCCCTATCTGGATTCACTTCTTCACAGGGTCTCTCAGCTCCCCTTATCTTGAGCATAGACCCTCTTGGTTATCCTTCAAAGTGTCAATGTTCAAGGTTACTTTGTTTTCAAACACAAAAGTATAATTCATAATAGTTCCTTTGGAAAATATCACTCTTCACTTGTTGCTTGCAGGACTCTCTTCCCCATGCAAAATCCAAGTCCTTCTGACTGTCAACTTCATTATCGTAAATGGGTCCTTATTATACTTAGGCCTCCCCTGGTCGTGGAGCAGTTTGTAGACAGCGCAGTCCACCCATTACAGGTCGCAAAAGCAGGTGCCTAACCTTACTCACAGTACATTAGGGTGGGTGTCTTGAGCCCTCCTGGATCAGCCTCCTGCCTGCCCCGATACTTCTCAATACTTTTGGTTCACTCTCAGTGTCTCTTTTAGTATTCGTTTCACACTTTTGCTCTTACTTCTATTTTGCTCTTAACTTCAAGTTTCTTCCAGCACCTCTTCCGACAAGAAGCTTCTTTAAGGATTTCTATTTTGCTGAGTTTTCAGCCGTGCACATCTCCTCTGCTGTTGCAGTGCTTACCATTACTTTCACAGAGACTTTTGAATGTGTATATTCTTATATGTGACCATATATATGTGATACTGGTTCCTTGCATAATGCTTTCACCATTCTCCTCTTGTTAGCGGTATCCTTTTCACTTTGCTCATTTGTTAAACTGGCTATCGGAGACTTTCAGTAGAGAGTGTTTTAACTTGTGGTTACTCCAATACAATACTTTCTCTACCAGCAAAGGGCCTAACAGACTCCTTCAGCTTTCCGACCTTGACAATACCTGCCTCTGAGGTCAGGGTCTCCTCACCTGTCCCTCAGACCCTCCTGGGTTTGTATTCTTACCCAGGGGCACGACCATGGATAGGGCAGCATACAACACAATATAGGCACACCCCTCAGCGTCCTCCTTCCGGCACTCCCTGGAGACTCCTTGACCTGGTTCCTGGTTCTGCTGTGATCCATCCTCCAGCTCGCTCTCCAACTCACGCTCCAACGCTCTCTTCAACTTGTACCTCTTGCCAATCATGTGTGTTCCTTTAATATCCATCTAAATAGTTAACAGGCTGCAGCTGGGCATAGTTGAAGTCAACTGTCTGACCGTGCCTGGCCTCATTAGGGGGACATGTCCATTGGGTAAGTTTGTGTCTTGATCTTCATCTTCCTCGTTCCAGTACCATAGTGGTGTTTCTCATGGGAAATCTGTAATCCTCTTGATTTCCTCTTCTTCGTATCAGTATTTGAATAGTGTTTAGGGAAAGGAGGAGTGTGTGCTTGAATATACCCTATAAAAGCTGAGGGGAGGTTGGAAATGTCATTACCATGTCTCACCCTCGGGTATTCCCTCCCCAATCCCTGAGAATCCTCTACCCAGGTGATCCTCCCTCGCTTGCCCTCTCCCATTGGGGTTGGCATCCAATAGCGATGGCTCACTCCTGGCCACTTGCGTAGAAGACCCCCGGGGAGTAGTTTGGGAAAGACCCTTAGCTTTTTCACAGTAGGGAAACACCTCTAGCACAGGGACAGCGAGGCATTTTCCCAACCACTTTATTTTCATCAATAAAAGTCTTTAGCCAAAACCATGTGCAAAACGTGTCCGACTTTCATTCCTCACCATCCACAGCAGGCACAGGCATGGTGGAAAACCAAATCACTACTATGTTTAATGTGGCCTGTGAGGAACCTAAGGGTGTCCTCACTTCTTTTCCCCATGTATCCTCCTTTCGGGTGGCCAAGGAAAGGCCAGCGCTTTTGGATCCTGACCCTGGGATGGATGTGCGAGGGAGGATCACCTGGGTGAAGGGAACTTGGGGAGTGGGAGAGGACACCATTAGGTGAGAAATGGGGGGTCATTCCGAGGTTGGAGGTAAGTAACTGTCCTTACCGGCATGGCACAAATAGCGTGTCTATGTAGTCAAGAGCCCGCTAATAGAGGGCTATTACGACTTTGCGTGCACGAGCTTTGCGCCATGCCGGTAAGGGCATTACCACCATGCCGTAAAAGGCCCGAAAAAAAGGCCCTTAGCGGCATCATGCATAGCGCTGATTGCACTACCGGCATGAACCAATGCGGCATTAGCGGACACCGCTAATAACGGTCACCATAAATAAGCGGAACTGGAAGTAGCATCATCGCACAGCAATGGGAAGGAACACGACGGCCAACTTTGAAAACACGATCCATTGCCATTATCAGCACACAGGACCTGTGGGACATTGCTGTTCGTGGAAACTCATCCTCTAACACACCACAATGCCAAAGGCTGTTAAGAAGGGCGCCTCCCGCCAGCGCAAGGAGCGCTTCAATGAAGATGAGCTGGCCATGCTAGCTGATACCCTGCAGGAACATGCTGACATCGTGTTCGCCCAGAGCATGAAGAAGGAGGCCATCATTTGCAAGAAAGAGATCTGGGCACTTGTGGCACAGAAAGTAAGCGCAGTCGGGAACACCCCATGCACTATAAAAGACTTCAGGAAGTGGTGGGACGACTTGCGGCTCCGAGTACGGAACATACTCTCTGCCAACAGGAGCCAGGCAATGGCAACAGGCGGAGGAGTCAGCTCCCCCATCAAGCTGTCCCGATGGGAGGACATCTGTGCTAGCCTGATTGGCATTTAGGGCATAGAAGGTGTCAGAGACATGGAGTGTGGTGCCACAACATCGGCGGATGAAGGTGAGTATGCTAAGAAAACACTGTAATACAGAGTCTGATGAAAGTCCACCAATATGTCTGTTCAAAGAGGCAAGCCATGGCCCAACACACACACACTCCCAGCAAATGCAGTTTCCTGCAGCAAGGCTATGCCGTAGCTGACACATACCACACAAAGATGTAAATGGCATAAGTCACACTGCATGCAGGCCCCAAAAAATATGCATGTCCCATACCATACATCTTCCCCAACATGCGTGACCCCGTGCCTGCATCACCCACCCATGTATCAAACAACCTGATCATCCAAACTCAAATGTCTATTACCCTCGATTGTATAGATGATCAATTGTACAAATGTATGTATGATGCCTATCAAACCATCACTCATGCCGTCCCTCTCTTCAACCCCCACAGGCTCAGACCATGACAACGATGCCCAGGACTCACCCCCACAGCAAACCACACCCCTGAAGAGGGCCCGGGATGAGGACAACCGGCCTTCCACCTCGAAGGGCCAACCCAAGGCCCGCTGTGCACCACCATTGAAAACACCTCAAGTTGCCAGGGCACCGGTGCTGCCAAGGGCCATTGAGGCGGAAGCGCCAAAACCTGTCACACAGCCACAGGAAACAGCTGAGGCTCCACACTCGGCAGAGTCCAGTTTGGCCGGGGAGGTGGCAGCAACAGGACCCCAGGCTGAGGAGGAGGCACAGGAAGAGTTATGGGTGCCCGTGGAGGACAATTCCTCCGAACTGCCCCGCACACACAGTCCACTGCCATCCCCCCAAATCACATCTCTTGAGTCAGACCACGGCACCACCCCGGAGCACCCGGGGGGAGTTAATTCAAGGGGCCATTAGTCCCATAGTGGAGAGCAATTAGGCCGAACATGAGACCCAGGCACCGTCCACATCCACAGGTGCACCCGCAGGGCCGCAGCGTTATGAGCAGCTGACTGCCCTTGTGCGGCAGTTCGTGGAGGACAACGCCCAGGCAAGGGAGGAGTGGTGGGAGAACATTGCCTCTCTAGGCAAGACAATCAGTGATAACACCGCCTCCATGGGCAAGATATTTGCAGAGAATACTAGTCGCCTGTGCGAGGAGGTATCCGCCCTGCGGCAGGTACTCAGCTGCATCGCCTATGCCATGAAGTCAGAACATCCGGCAACCCAGTTTGAGCAGGCGGCCACACCATCCTCATCAAGCTGTACCCAGACCAGCCCACTCCGTAGGTCGTCGCGCACCCTGCGCCAGCCGGACATGCCACCACCAGGTCCAGGGAGTGCAAAAAAAATAGTCTGGCCAGCCTGATGAAGGCATTAGAGATTTGTTGGGACATGTGGGGGGGTGAGTGGTGAGGGCTTGTGGGGGAGTTGTGGGGGAAGGGTGAGGGGGGTGAGGGTGAGTGGGGGTGTTGTGGGGGAAGGGGGTTGAGGGTGTGTGGGGGAGTTGTGGGGGGAGTGGGAGAGTTGTGAGTGTGGTGGAGGGTTATTGCATCGTTTTCATTGCTAATTTCAATACACCCGTTGTGTCAAAATCAAAAGCAAGACCTGAGTGGACATTCAACATTGCGCATTTGTGTCATTTATTCATATACAGTACATAGTGTGCATGTACCACTACAAGCAGTGCCCTCTGTCAAACTATCTTGTCACCCTCTGCAGCCATATGTGTCAGTAATATTGTGCAATCACTGACTGACCCACAGCACGTCCCTCCTGTGCATCGGCACCGCAATGATGTGCAGTCACTTCTTCTTCATCCCCTTCATCATCACCAGGTAGTTGCAGTCCAATGTCAGGGGGCAGGGGCACGTTGCGTCAGATACACATGTCGTCCAGCATGACACATGCCATGATCATTTTGGCCACCTTCTCATGCCTCTACAGGAGTGACCCACCCGAGGGGCTAAGGCAGCGAAACCATGCACTCAGCAGGCCAAAGATCTGCTCAATGACCACACGGGTATAGCATGGGATCGATAGTAGTCCTCCTCGTGCCTGTTATGTGGGTTATCGGGCAGGGGTGAGGAGCCACGTCATCAAGGGATAGCCACTGTCACCAGCATGGGAGGCAAAAAAAAGGTATATGTCAGTCGATTCATGATGGATAGCTGTACTAGTCGCACATGCCGGCAGATTATCGTTGGCCACATGCACATGTCCCTGGTTGTATGCACGCCATTTTTATGCCCTGAATATGCCCTGTGCCATGGAATGATGGTGTAGGTTGCATCTTAAAGATGATACACGGTGTGCTCTGCCGTCTTGTTGCTCATGCATTGTGTGCGCATACAGCTGTGTCCGTGTCCATTTTGTGATGTGCAGCGTTCTGTAGGATTTTCTGATGGGGAGCGTTGGCAGTAGGCCCTGCATTGTTAGGCATTCTGCGCTGATTTTTCCCATGGTGAAGCTGCAGCACTCTATCTCCCACCAACAAGCCATCCACCCCCGTGGACAACTACTGCGTAATCTCTACGCCAGCCTGATCCAAGAAGTTCCTCCTGGGAACAGGCCACCCATAGGAATGGCCACACCTAGGACCTTGAAATCCTTCCAGTGTACATAGACACTGAGACTCCTCGAGCCACTGCACTCCCAAGATCCAACCTCATAAGATACTTCTGTCTATGGAATATCTCGTCCTGATGAAGGCCATACCACCAGAGCTCATTTTAGCTCACCTTTTGGCCGAAACACTGTCGTGTTGACTTGTTTTATTGTGTGTGTTGTTGTTGTTCAACCCTACATTGTTTTGATGCATTTGTGCTGTTCAATATGCTATTACAGCACTAAGTCCGCTAGTCTCCTTCCCAAGGACTCCTTAGTGGACGTAGAAGCAATAGAAAGATGCTACAAATATTCAACATTTGTTCCCTATAAACTGGGTATTACACCGTGAAAATGTATAAATGCTGATATATCTTATGTTGCACCAAGTCAAGTGTATCTAAAACACTCACTGCAAATTAATTAAAATCCAATTCCAGTGCACAGAACTGTCCTGTTACATATTTGTCAGAAACTATTCACAGTAGTTGGTGTCCACCACGTGAAGGTGTAACCCACGAAGGAGTGTGTTCATCCTTCGCTCAGCAGTCAGGTATCTCATGACCTTGCTCGTTTTTTTCTAGATACTTCATGATGCCTTCATAGGCCATGACTTACATAATAAAGAAGCATGTGAAATGTGGATTTAAGAGATCACAAATGGGGGAATAACAGCACTACCCCCTGCATGGTTCTTCTCGGGGAAACTGAGCGCACACAATCATTCTCTGATTGCAACAAAGACAGCTTTATTGTCTTGCAAGTGAATCAATAGGGCTACATTTTTACGACACCAGAGCAATCCGGTAACAACCTGACCCACCCACCAAACCTCAACCTTTATAGGTCGTGGACTGATAACACAACCCAAACTGACCAAATATCTTCTAGAAACAAAAGTAACCATTATAATTAGCAAGGAGGCCACCCTCCACTATCCAGTTTGTAAAAAATGATCAGCCAAGTCCATCATCAACACAGATGCTGCTTTCTCATATATCACCTGACCTGGATCCTTGTGGAAAGCACCCGCCAAATTGCAACCAGGACTGCAATCTTATTCATAACACATGCTGGTAAAATTATGATATGATATGATAGGTTATTTATAATGCGCTTAATACCCAAAGGTTTCTAAGCACGGATCCAGGGATCGAAACTGTGGTGCTCCATATCGTCTTGCTTCTAAGGCGAGCACGTTGCCCCCTGAGCTATCCTCCCAAAACATAGCCCACAGTCTTAGTCAGTACACACCACATGACCCCAGGGGGATCCTTTGCACCAAGCTTTATTCAGCAGCTCACTTGTTCCGAATAAACTATATGAATAGATATGGAAAGAAAGTTAATGGTCACAGAGAAAACACATCATATGTATTAGCTCAAAAGAAAGATTATTAAAAGAGAATATGAACAAAAATGTAAATGTACATTATTAGTGAAAGCAATCATGTGATAAGTATTAGAGCTTCGTGAAAACAAATCTGTTCCCACATCCTTAATATTACACAAAGTTTCTCCACTTGGTAGGTGCTCACTTGATGCTGGTGCTGTGGTGGACTTCCACACCAGGGGTGAGATACGGGGGGGTCATATCCACCTTATCCCTCCATGTCAATCATTATAACCACTCTGCTATGTAAGGGTGTCGAAGAAGAAAGGTGTCGAAGAAGGAAGCTGTCACAAAGGTGGCATGCTTTTGGTTATAAACCTTTATTTCTCAAAATAGAAAAACTCACTGTCCCTATTTCTAAGAGGGGTTTCCCTGCCTTGAACAAAAATTAAAGGAATTCTCAGAATGTCTATCAAATCAAAGTTCCACTGTCCTGTGCCAAAGCCTACTCTAACCCTGACACTATAACTAAAAGATAAACTAACATAAAAGTTCTGCCCTCAGGAGAATGGGTCCCTTCTCCTGTTTCTTGAACAGTGTCCAAAGAATGTTCTCTTATAACAGAAAATACCAGGGGGAATGACTACCATGCCCTGGCTTGAGGGCCTCACCCAGTCTTTTTGCAATATCTAAGAGAATGACTCCCTTTTCCTGGTATAAACTTATGCAATTCCCAATAGAACCCGGGGGAATGACTCCCTTTCTCTGGTGTCTCCAGTAAAACTCTCAGCCCAGTACCAAGAGAATACCTCCTTTCTCCTGGTGTTACTTTGTACAGATCACCACAAGGCCACGGGGAATGACTCCCTTCCCCTGGTGTCTTCACCACAAGTCTTGGTCCTGTACCAGGAGAATGACTCCCTTCTCCTGGTGTTGCGTGGGTCAGTTCACAATATGGCCAGGGGGAATGACTCCCTTCCCCTGGTGTCTTTAACACAGCTCTTTGTCTGATACCAGGAGAATGACTCCCTTCTCCTGGTATTGCTTGGTACAGTTCTTTCTCACTGTCGGGTTTCTAAACCCTCCTCTGGTGGCCAGTGGTTTCCTCGCTAGCACTGTACTGAGGACAATTTCCTCTGATGATCTCTTTCTCACTGTTGGGTTACCAGACCCTTCTGTGGTGGCTAGTGGTTTCCTTATTACCACTGCACCGAAGAAGATTTAATCAGATGCTTTGCTTCTCACTATTCAGGTCTCAGACCCTTCTCTGGTGGTCAGTGTTTTCCTCATTACCACTGCAGTGAGGAGGATTTCCCCTGATGCTTTCCTTCTTACTGTTGGGGTCCCAGACCCTTCTCTGGTGGCTAGTGATTTCCACTGCTCTTAGGAAGATTTCCTCTGATGATAGCCTTCTCACTGTTGGGGTCCCAGACCATTCTCTGTTGGCGAGTGGTTTTCTCATTACCACTGTGCAGAGGAAGATGCCCTCTGATGCTAGCCCTCTCACTGTTGGGTCCCAGGCCCTTCTTTTATTTTTTTTTAAACTTTATTTATTTGACGGTCACCATCATGAATCGCATTTTGTTACATTTATCACATACTCTGCTGTATATTGTATGCATTGCCAGCCATGCAAGGCTCATATATTGGGTTCACTCAGTGTTGTCTGGGCTTTTGTAAGTTCTTTGCCGAGGAAGATGCCCTCTGATGCTAGCCCTCTCACTGTTGGGTCCCAGACCCCCTTTGTTTTTACAACTTTATTTATTTGACGGTCACCATCATGAATCACATTTTGTTACATTTATCACATGTTCTTCTTTTGTTTTTTTTTACAACTTTATTTGTTTGACGGTCACTATCATGAATCACATTTTGTTACATTTATCACATACTCTGCTGTACATTTTAATCATTCCCAGCCATGCAAGGCTCATATATCGGGTTCACTCTGTTATCTGGGCTTTTGTATGTTGTTTGGCTAGGTAGGACCGGAATGGGGCCCATATGTCTTTGGGCCTGTTTGTGGGCGAGACAGGTGTAGCAAAACCCTCCTCACATTCGTTTATATATGCCAGGTCTATGAGCCATGCCTGTGTGGTGGGGGGAGTCATAGCCTTACAATGTCTTAATATATTTCATTTTGCGGACGGGGCGCTGTTGGACCCCGACAGACATGGCCGCCTGATTTAGCAGCTGTGCCATTCCTGGATGATCCGTCTACATATCCTGTGAATTCTGTGTGAACGATTGTTTTCTCAGGTACGGGCCGAGTGCACTATCCCCCTGGGCGCTGCTTGGTCACTCTGGCTGGTCCCGTGTCTGGATCTCTGAGGAGTGGTGGCGGCTGGAGGAGACTGCGGGCTCTTTGGGTTGGAGCTGCGGCTATACGGTGCCTCCTGCCCTCCTCACCCCCATCCTGACGGTGCAGAGCGGGGCCGTGGCTCGCTGGATCATCGCTGCGGCCATCGGGTGCTGCGCGGGCTGAATTCCCCGCTTCTGATCGGCGCTGTTACTGGGAGCGGAGCCTCCGGGGGGACGTGTGCAACTGAGGCGGGGCTTTCCTGCGGGCCGTGGCTGCTGGTGGGGGAGACCACTGCGGTCCTGGCTGGAGGCGCCGCCGGGCCTTCGAGGCGGGTGCCTGCCGGGCTGCGGCTGTGACGGGGCTTCTCCTCGCCTCTGGCCTCCTGGTGGCCAGGCACATCCTGACTCCTCCCACTGGGTCGCCGGGGCTTACCTCCAAGTTGGGCTTTCGATTCCTCTGCTGCATTCACAGCTGGGGCCCGCGCTGAATTGTGTGGAGATTCGCGGCAGCCAGGACATTTGAGCGCCCGCCAGTGCAGCGCTGCGGATTAGCTTTGGACTTGCTTCCTCCATACTGGTGTACTGCAGCATACGTTTACTCCCCGGAGGCCTGCTGGGTTTTTGGTGGTGCTCGCCCCCCTTCCTCCTCCCCCTGGCTTGGGACACGGCTGGATAGCCAGGCAGTAGCAACACTGGTTGTCGGGGTCTGGTGGGTACATACCCATTTTCCTGAAGTTGCCTCTGGTCGGGTGGGAGATCGCCCATCAGCACGTGCTACGGAGAGAGTGATTCTGAGGGATAGGATTCAGCTGTGCTTCCCAATAAACACTCTGGGCGTATTCTGTAGTTACGCACTTACTACATCAATCTGTGTCTTGGAGCGGAAGCAGTCTTACTGGAGCTCACTGAGTACTGTGGTCTAATTCACTGGGCTCCCTCTTGACTCACGTGGTCTGCTTAGGGGTCTCTTTGAAGACTGTGGTCTCCTCTGTTGTGGTCCCTTCTGACTCCTGCGGTCTGCTCGGAGTGGCCCCTGCTTGGCATGTATAACCAGGGGCAGTAGAGCTAACTGGATGCTTTTACCAACACTGTGCAGGAGGGCGGGGGGGAGGAAAGCCTGCATGCTAGTCAGTCGACGCCCCTGGAGCAGACAGGTGATACTCCGGATCCATACATGGCGGCCCTGCCGGCTGAATTTGTCACTGTAAATTCCAAACTGGATGAGATGGGGTCCACAATGTCGCTCATTAAGGCTGACATGCACAAGGTGAGCTCTCGGATGACTGAAGCTGAGACCCGAGTTGGCGCGCTGGAGGATGTCACGGCCACTCATAGCAAGGAGATCGATTCCATCAAGAAGGCCCTCATGCAGGTACAGGTGAAGTGTGATGACCTTGAATCGAGGTCACGCCGCAACAATGTGAGGATTGTTGGGCTTGCGGAGAAGCAAATCAACACCCCAATGGAAGTGTATCTCGAAGAAGTGATTAGGTCCATTTTTCTGGAAGCCCAATTTTCACAACAGTTCTTGATTGAACGTGCCCATCGATCCCTTGCTGTTCCGCCTAAGCCCAGGGCCCCGCCGAGGACGGTTATAGCCCGGTTCCTCAATTACCAGGACAGGGACATGGTGCTTCGCCTCTCTAGAGACATGGGCATATTGATGTATGATTCAAACAGGATTCATATATACCTGGACTTTTCAAACAGTGTATAAGCTGCACGCCGTACTTTTGACCATGTTAAGAAGGCGCTGAGGGCACGTTCCATCCCAGATGCGATGCTCTTTCCTGCTAAATTGCGGCTACTACATGAGGGCAGGGTGCAGTTTTTTGAGTCTCCTGAAGAGGCTCTGAAGTATATTGAGCAAAACATCCCGCAAACGCAGCGTAAGGCGAATGCGCAGCCCACTTTAAATACTTGAAGTCTGATCGCCTGAATTCAGAAGATAATGGCGCGGTGGTTGTTAGGTTGGCCTGGTTGGTATGGTCACGTGAACGGGGCCGCCTATCAGCGTCGCCCGATTAGTTTTCTCAAATGTTGAAATTTAGTTTGGGGTCTACACTGTCCAGTTGGGGGGATAGTGAGGGAGGGGGGAGGGAACACTGGAGGGCAGGTTGCCCGCGAGTTGCAGTTCACACGGCATGGTACGAGGCTCTGAGCGACATGAAGATCTGGCTATTGCAAATGATTTCGCATCATGAGCTAACGCCCAGTGACATGGGCTTGGGCAGGAAATATATTCCTATGATATTGCAATGCCTCATCGAGTTTGAACCCTGGAGGATTGAACATGTTGGGACTAATGCTTACTAAGGGGCAAACAGTGAATTTGCTTACATGGAACATCGGGGGATTAGCTCACCCAATTAAAGCCAGGAAGGTTTTGGCACATGCAAACCGACACAAGGTTGATATACTACTCCAGGAAACTCACGCCACCCAAAAGATTATTGACTCGTTGGCGAGATGATGGGGATCCCAAAGGGTAGCCACAGACTACTCTACGATGGCCAGGGGTGTAGCTATTATTGTTCACAAGCGCCTTAACTTTCGCATGTCTAAATCTGTAATTGATATTGATGGGCGCTATGTTATCCTCTGGGGGCAACTGAACAGTGAAGAGGTCATTATTGTCAATACCTAGGGTCCGAGCCTGGACAGTCTGGCATTTTATCTACAGATTGTGGAACTTCTGTCACCCGTGGGCCCTGCAAAGGTGATTTGGGGGGGGAGATCTGAACCTAATCTTGGACTTGGGACTTGATTGGTCTACAGGGCATTGTAAACAGTACACTAAAGCTGCGCTGACACTACGGCAGGCGATGGCTACTCTGGCGTTGGTAGATGTTTGGCGTGAATTACATCGAATGCACAGAGAGTATACGTTCTACTCCGGAGCGCATGGCTCCGGTTCAAGAATTGACTATTGGTTGTGCTCGCCGGGGCTGCTTGCCGACGTAGAGCATTGTGTATGTAATCCAGAATAGGCGTCCCCAACAACATGAACGCAGGGGAAAACCAAAGCAAAACACGACAACCAAGGGGAAAGAGGGTTCATGTGAATGAAGCCATAGAATGGATCAATGGAATAAACTGCACACTGTAAAGGAGCTAAATGTGGGGATAGACCAGGTCAAGGAACATGAAAAATATTCAATCAATCTTTAATAAACACATATTCAATTACCATACACATGATAAAAACAGCATAAAAACACATAATCAATGCTGAACATATCCAGTTAAAGTGCATATTAATTTAGTAGCCATCCTAAGATGTAAGCATGAGTGCACTGTACATAACATAGTTCAAAAGTACATAACATCCGAGGACAGCAAAAATCCCCAATTGGTGCCCAATCTGTATTCAAAAAAAGTTTTTTATAACCAAAATTAAGGCAGAAAAGGGGAAAGAGAAAGATATACAAAAATTGAAAAGGCTTAAAGAGTTATAAAGGGCAACACGTCCACGCAGACCAGGATAATCAATATTTTCTGCGGGATAAAGGAGGTTGTACCCTAATTTGACTACTTTGGTCAGATTGGAGACAAGTATTGGCTTTGTTGCAGTATATATTGATGCTATCCTGCTTGTCTGTTTTCAATAATGAATTGGTTGGTTTGATTAGGGCACAACCTCCTTTATCCCGCAGAAAATATTGATTATCCTGGTCTGCGTGGACGTGTTGCCTTTTATAACTCTTTAAGACTTAATAAATCCGGCAGGGCCATGGCAGAATTAATTAGGGCAGAAACTGGGGCTAGGCACATCACTAGCATCTTAGACTCTACGGGTGCGATACAGACTTCCCGGGACGCCATAAATTATGTTTTCAAACAGTTTTATGCCTCACTATATACTAGCGTGGATTTGGTCGACCAGGATGATCTCAGAAGATATCTTGACTCTATCCCACTTCCTGAGCTAGAGGAAGAGGAGAGGGCGAGGTTGGATCTCCCGTTGTCAGTTGATGAAATTGAACAGGCTATTGCGGATTTGCGAGATGGGAGGGCGCCGAGATCAGATGGGATCCCAGTTGACTTCTATAAGTCGTACAAAACCGAGCTGGCCTCCAGGCTGCTTTCGGTCTGGGAGGACTCTTTAGAGAGGGGTATGCTCCCAGCCACGATGAGGGAAGCTGTTATTTCAGTACTGCTTAAAACACATAAGCCGCCCCAGGAGCCCTCTTCCTATCGCCCTTTATCTCTCATGAACACTGATACGAAAATGTATGCCAAAGCTTTAGCCAATCGTTTAATCCCTTATATGAATAAACTGGTTCACACAGATCAATCAGGTTTTATACCATCACGCTCCACTGCTTTGAATTTGCGTAGTTTTTTTGCCATTACGTCACAGCTAGACCCTAAAGCTAAAGTAGCTGCCATAACACTAGACGCTGAAAAAGCTTTTGATTCTGTTTCTTGGAACTATATGTTTTTGATTTTAGCCAAATTTGGGTTTGGTCCAGTCTTTATAGGGTATATCCGGCTGCTGTATACGTTGCCGATGGCCAGGGTAAGAACGAACAGTAACATGTCATCTTCCTTTGAATTGGGGCGAGGTACGCGTCAGGGTTGTCCCCTCTCCCCGTTTATTTTTGCTCTTACCATCGAGGAGATGGCTGCTAAGATAAGACAAGACCATACGTGGAGGGGCACACGTATCAGAGGCTCTCCACAACTCCTCAACTCCTTTCATTATATGCCGATGATACTATGGTCTACGTTAGGGACCCTGAGACACACTTACCCCCTATTATGAATGCGATCTCCACGTTTTCTGCTTACTCAGGTTATAAGATTAGCCAGGCTAAGTCCGAGGTCATTCCATTGACCCCAGCCACCATGCAGTCCCCGGCATTGAGTGGGTTTAAGTGGTCCCCTACTACGGCACGTTACCTGGGTATAATCATGGCTACAGACAGACCAACACTCCTTATAAATAATCATGAGGCATATTTGAGCTCCCTGGAACACAAGCTAAAAATTTGGGGGGTGTTACCAATATCTATCTATGGCAGGATGGCCATACTTGAAATGGTTGTGGTCCCTAAACTTCTTTATTTGTTCTGTGGTGTCCCTGTTTGGCCGGGGAGGGTCTTTTTTCATAAATTACAAAAGCTTTCCACTGCATTTGTATGGGGCGCGAGGGCAGTCTGACTTAATTTGCAGAAACTATGCGAAAGTTATGAATCTGGTGGTTTGGCGGCTCTGGACTACCATGCAGCGCAGGCACGCTTCGCTCGATACTGGGCCACTACGGCAGAGCCGCATGCCCATGTTCGGGCCGAGAAGTTTACGTTAGCCCCCTCCAATATTCAGGCGATGCCGTTCGCTGTGGTTAAAGGGAATATAAGAGATATCGATCCTGTGGCCACTACGGTTAGAGCCTGGTTGTCCCTGTTTACTAGGGTGGATTGTGCAACCCCTTTCTGGCCGTTTCTTTCCCTGTGGCATTACCCTGGGCTGGAGCCTTCGTTTGACTCGGCACTTCATAAGAGGTGGGATCCTGATAAGGAGATGCGGCTTGGGGATTTATACCCTGACGGAAAATTTGCCACGCAGCAACTGGTGCAAGAAAAACTGGGAGCCGGCCTAATCATTACCCTGCATTATTATCGACTTAAAGCTGCATGCAAGAAACAGTGGCCCACGTTTCCTAATGCTTCGGAAACTCATCCATTTATTACTGCCACCATGTCTCCAGACGGGTATACGGGCTCTATATCTAGCCTCTACAGGGCGGCGCAGTTATATTCCCCTTCCAAAAACGACATGAAACGAAAGTGGGAGCATGATTTGGGTATAACGATAGAAGATGCTAAATGGTCTAAATATTGTCAACATACTAGATCTATATCGCTTAATGCCAACTTTCGTTTGATACAATTCAAAATACTGAACCACCTACATATTACACCACTTAAAGCGCCCAAATTTAACCCGGAAAATCAGCCCATATGCCCTAAGTGTAACTTTTGCATGGCAGACTCTATCCACATGTATTGGAACTGCCCCCGATCCGGGCTTTCTGGGGGGAGGTTGTAGACACGGTTAGTGATATTGTGGGGTTATCCATTCCGGCAACGCCTCGAGAGTATTTGCTTGGAGATATTGGCAAGGCAACTGTCAAGGTACGCCGTTTTGTAGCTATTGCAAGTGCAGTGGCTAAGAGGAACATTCTACGATGTTGGAAAGCTAAAGTTGCCCCTACTCATAAAGCCTGGCTGAAAGACTTAGTGTACGTGCAAGAAGTTGAAGAGTTATACGTGCGATCCGTGCCGTCAGTGTGCAGACCGAAAGATATCTGGGCTCCGTTAAGGTCATACCTTAGTGACTGTCGAGATAGCGAGGAGGAAACAGATTATTGAACCTGCTTAATGTTTAACCTTGCAAGCCTGCCTGCTTGTTTCTGAGTGTGGTGGTTACTTCATATGTGCATAGCCCCAGGGCAATGTGAAGTTGTTGTGTACGCTCGAGTATAACCTGTCAAAGTCGCTGTGTTTGATGTCCAACTCGTTTGGGGATGGAGGGGGGGGGGGGGTTTCTTCTTCATGTTGGGTTGCCCTTTTGTTGTTGATGATTCACATTTTACATCTGGGAAAGTTGGAATAGACAGTGTATTATCCAGATGGCATACCCGGATGATATATGGGAGAGGATGTCAATTTGGCCCATTTGATTTGAACTGTGAGCTTTATAATGGTTGGCCACTAAGTGCACTACTGCCGTGAAATTTACGATGTAATGTTACACCTTCATCTTCTCATGTAGAGTTTTCATTATTCTGGTTTGAAATGTGAATAAAATGATATTATAAAAAAAAAAGCTATTTCATTTTGCTGTTGCGCCTTAATGGGTACCTTCCCAATGTCACCCAACAGATATTTAAATGGGGTGGATGGAATCGGGATGTCTAGTATGTCGATCAGGATGTCCGCTACCCTTTCCCAAAACTCATGGATGGATGGACAAGCCCAGTACATATGAAATGTATTGGCTTCTGTGGCCTGACACTTAGGGCATCTGGCCGAGTTTCCTTGGATGAATTTCGCCATTTTCTGGGGGGGAAAGTGCAGGTGACTCAGGACTTAAAATTGTATTAGCCTTAAATTTGCGTTGAGGGAGACGGTCTTAGTGAGTTGGCAATGACTGGCCCATTGTGTGTCGTTTAGTGACATACCCAAATCTCTCTCCCATATAGCTTTCATGTTGTTGCAAGTAGGATTATAGGACTTTACTGTTGTATATAATGTGGAGGTTCCACATGTGATCCCATTTGTCGTCACAATGGTGTTTATGAATGGGTGAGTTTCCAGCTCGGTGGGGAAGGAGGGCCATACATTTCCGAATGCCGCTCTCATCCGGTGGTACTGTAATGCCTTTATGGGTTCATGTCGCATCTTGGCCTGGAGGTCGTCTAGCGACACATACGATCCGTTTGGGAACATGTCTCTGAGTGTCAATTGTTTTTGGGGATCCCAAGTTCTTTGCAATGTTAGGTCATGCGAGGTTGAAATACCAGGGTAATGCCAAAGGGGGATGCATTATTGCATGGAACCGTCACCCACACTCTCTTAAATATCCTGGACCAGGCCATTATCGTACTACTGACCGGGTCCGTTCCTGTAGTTTTTCAGTACGGTTTTGTGAATATAGCTGACCGTAGGTCAGTGGTAGAGGCAGCATACCTTTCGACTCAGAGGTGAGCTTGGTTCTCAGTGCTATTAAACCAGTATCTCACAAATTGGCCTTGCGCAGAGTTGTACTAGAGCTCAAAGTCTGGCACCGTGAGGCCCCTAGTGTCCTACCGCTCCAATAGTTTTGTCCAGCTCATTCTGCTTGCCTCTATACCCCACCCAAATGTGGATGCCATTTAACGGAGCTTGGTGAAGAAGGCTTTTCCCAGCCATATCGAGATATTGCTTAAAAGGTAGAGAAGTTTCGGTACCACTATCATTTTTAACAATGATATGCGGCCGTAGTTCGACACTGGTAGGTTGTTCCAGATTTTGAGTTTAGTTTCTAGTTGGGTAATAATATATGGCTCATAATAGTTGAGCACAGGGTTTGGTAGTCGGTTGCAACAATCACCCAGAGGCCGAGCAAGGGGACCAGCGGTAGCCTATTATTGAACCCATGTGGACTACCCCTGTATCAATGGTATTATCTAAGATTTTGTGAGAATGATTCTGTATCCCGAGTGCCTGGAGAATTCGTTAATGTGCTGCATGATGATGGCAAGGTTGATCTCGGGGTTCCTGATATAAAGCAGTGTGTCATCCGCATACAACAAAATGAGTTGGGGGTCCCCTTATCCGTATACCCCGGCTAGAGTGTTTTTGACGTACCAATGCCGCCATAAATTCAGTGGTGAGGGTGAAGATGAGGGGGGTGTAGCGGACATCCCTGCTGTGTGCCCCTGTGAAGAAGAAATCTGGTGAGATGGTATGATTTGTCCTGACCATAGTGGAAGGGTCTTTACATAGTAGTTTAATGTATCCTAGGAACTGGGGTCTGAACCCAAATAGTTCCAGGACAGCAAACATATATTTCCAGGACACTGAATCGAACGCCTTCTCAGAGTCGAGGGAGACTGCAACCCCTTGGCTTTGGGGTCCAGCTGGGAGATTATTGCGAACAGACTACGAAGATTTAGGGAGGTGGATCTGGTTGGGATACACCCAGATTGTATCAGATGATCCATGCTAGGTATGAGCCGATTAGCTATAGCCTTGGCAAAATATTTTGTATCTGCATTAATTAGCGAGAGCGGGCGATAGGATGAAGCCTCTTGCAGGGGTTTGTTTGGTTTGAGTAGAACTGTGATGACTGCATTCCTTAATGACGGGGGTAATGCTCCAGTCACGCTGGCCTCCCCCCACAATGCTCACCATTTCGGTGCAAGTTCTGTTAAGTAACATTTGTATAGATCAACGGGGAGTCCATCCCTGTGGCTAGGTCTTTTATCGCCTGTCCTATATCTTCAATGGTCAGAGGTGGTTCCAGTGCAGCCCTGGCCTCGGGAGATAATCTAGTGAGAGGTATCGAGTCGATATCCTGGGTAAGTTCCCTTTCTGTAACAGTGTCCACATTATCATACAGTGATGTATAAAATTCCAAGAACACCTCATTAATCACTTTTTCCTCCGTACGGGCTTCCCCATCCCCCCACAGACACTAGTAAGTGCTTGAATGTTGCCTTCAGTTTTAATCAGTCTGGCTAGTGACTTGCTTTCCTTGTCTCCTTCCCCGTACCTCCTGACCCTAGCCGTGGTGGTGATGTATTGGACCTCCCGGTCTGCCAAACTGTGGAATTCGCCCAGCTGTGTCTGAAGTAAGGCTAGGGTTGCATCCCCAGGTGTTAGAGTTGTGTGTTTTCCAATGTCCATGGTCGGCTCTCACCCCGTTATAAAACTGATCTTATGGCTTGCAGCAACCTGTGTGTTAGGGATAGTAAATATCACCGTAGCCAGACCATTAAGGATTCTCATACCGTGGCCATGGTCCCCACCGATCGTTTGTTGCGGTCAAAGTATTCCTTAAGTTCTACCCTAAGTGACTCGAGTATCATGCTGTCTTGGAGAAGCGCAGGTGGCATCCTCCATAACCTAAGGCCTCAGTCATGTCGGGCTAGCTTAATCTCTAATAGTACCAGGGAGTTGTCCGATATAGTGCAGGGGAAATGACACATTCCGTTGTGTATGGAACAAACTCCGGTGAGTACAACCAGTAGTCTATGCATGATCCAAAGTCATGGACTGCAGAGTAGAAAGTGAACTCCACCCAGGGATGTGTCTCCCTCCAAGTATCAACCAAGGGTATATGTTTCATACAATGAAGAATATGTGTGTGCAGCTCTGGTGTGCGTACGGGGGAACCTAGATGTCCTGTCCCTTTGTGAATCAAGTATAGTGTTAAAGTTCCCGCCCCATATTACCCTGGCGGCATCTAGTGGGGATGTCAGTTCGATTATTTGAAGATAGAAGTGGGGGTCATCTACGTTTGGTCCGTACATGTTGATCAGGATAGTGGCTTGTCCCTGTATGGTCTCCCACACAATCACACGTCTCCCCACTGTGTCAATTCTGGACTTTGCTATCTGGAATTGTGTATGAGGGTCATTAAAAGCCTTGATTGCGTCAAATAATCTGTGCCTAGTCTCTGTAGACCCCAACTATGGGCAAAGGAGTCCACCACTTTGTTTTGGGCATGGGTTTCTTGTAGCATCAAGATCTGGATGTTATGTCTTTTTGCATAGGCTTGTATTTTTTGTGCCTTAATAGGGTTGTTCAGACTCCTAATATTCCATGTGAGTAATCTAATTGTGTGGTCCAGTCTAGGCATCACGTCCCGCGAGCGAGTCCTATGTAGCAGTGCAGGGAAAATCTAGTTCCAAAAGAGTGTAGCTTTCCATAACTGACTGTCATATTTTCCCTTTTTCATGCCCCCAACTCCAGCCCTCCCCAGCCCAGCCCCACCGTCCCCCAAACCTGACAGTGTAAACCCCTTTTGAAATAACCAGTTCTGAAACAGTAGGAGGCAACGTGCAACCCCAACTAGTATCATCAAACGTTTAACAAATCTGAGCTGCACTGTGTGGCTCAGTCATACTTAAAGGACCTTCTCGAGTATTGCCAGTGTCAGCCGTTGGCCGGCGGAATTGGAATGTTCAGTTCAATATAGGCGATGGCATTTTCCGGGGATTCCAAAAAGTGGGCTCTGACGGCATATTGCACCCTTAGCTTGGCTGCAAACATCATTGCATATGGGGTTTTCTGCTCCCTGAGGGCCTTATTGACTTGGTCAAAATTGTGTCTGGCAGCTTGTACCCCTGTGGAGAAGTCCAGGTATATGTGTATTCTGGTCGAGTCGTATTGCAGGGTGCCTTTTTCGCATGCCAGTCGGAGTATTTGTTCCCAGTCCCGGTAGTTTAGGAGTCGGTCAATGATTGTCCGCGGTGGGGCCCCAGGTTTGGACAGCAGAGCGAGGGATCTATGGGCTTGTTCCACAATGAATTGGGATGAGAATTGTGCCTCCGGAAATATTGTTCGCAATGCCTCCTCCAGAAATACTTCCATGGGAACGTTAAGGGTTCTCTCAGACATACCAACCACCCTAATGTTGTTTCGGCGGCATCGGGACTCCAAGTCTTTGCACTTTAAACAGAACACCTTCAACTTATTTTTAATCTCCTCAATGTCCTTTCCATGCATGGTTACTGTGTCCTCGAGGTCACCCACCCGATCCTCCGATGCAGTGATCCGGCTGCTTTCTTTCTGTAGGTCTGATCTTAGTGAGGATATACTACCATCCAGCTTAGTGCTTACCGCACAAATCCAGCCTGCATTACCACCAGGTAAGGGTCCATATCCCTGTCAGTTTGTGCCAGTGTTTTCGTGTGGGGGTCCTGAGAGCAGGCAGCGTCCTCCTCAGTCCGTGGCATGTTAGCAAATGTATCCATGGGCCCCTTTTTACCTCCCTTTGGGTCTCAACCAGTCATAATTTTAGGGATATTGAGCGCTGTTGGGGTTTATTGCACTTTGTTATTGTACAGGTTGTGATTCTGTTTACCATATGTCAGACAGGCATGGTATCAAGGGATTGACGCAGACAAATAGATATATTTGGAAAACCTTTAATTTTGGTGGTCAGGATAGAAACACACCTATCTTGCCCTAACCCTAGGGTGGGAATGCTCCCTAATAAAAAGAAAACTAAGGGAAGTCTAAGTCTGTCAGTCAAAAGTAAACTACTGTCTGTGTCAAAACCTATGCTTGCTCTCACTTCTGCCAAGTAATAGGGTGTGTGGGACTTGGCCATCTTACCAGTGTTCAAAGCACAAGTCAATGTGAAAATAGAGCTCTTCCCCAGCTCCCTTTCCCAAGTTCAAGACACTCAGGGTAAGAAACGTCCACAAACTCTTAGGATTCATTTGGCAAAATTCACAGCACCTTTCCTTATCTGGATTCACTTCTTCACAGGGTCTCTCAGCTCCCCTTATCTTGATCTTAGACCCATTTGGTTATCCTTCAAAGTGCCAATGTTCAAGGTGACTTTGTTTTCAAACACAAAAGTATAATTCACAACAGTTCCTTTGGAAAATATCACTCTTCAATTGTTGCTTGCGGGACTCTCTTCCCCATGCAAAAACCAAGTCCTTCTGACTGTCAACTTCATCATCGCAAATGAGTCCTCATTATACTTAGGCCTCCCCTGGTCGTGGCACAGTTTGTAGACAGTGCAGTCCACCCATTACAGGTCGCGCAAGCTGGTGCCTAACCTCACTCACAGTTCATTAGGGTGGGTGTCTTCAGCCCTCCTGGATCAGCCCCTGCCTGCCCCAATATTTCTCAATACTTTTGGTTCACTCTCAATGGGCCTCGTTAAGGGCATGGCTGCCACCAAAACCGGGTCTGGGTTCCCTGAATGGGGAATTACCGGGCCATTCCGAGTTTGGAGGGCCTGGTAATTCCTCCTACAGGCAACCCGGGCCCGGACCTTCCCCATTCCCATTTGAGCCCCCATAGGGCTCAATGGGAATGGGTGCAGGAGCTAACAACAGGCTGATTACGACCAGCCCGTTGTTAGCTCCCTGGTTCCCTCGTGGAGCCCGCAATGGACGTCTGGTAAAACCAGACGTCCACATAGGGTCCCGCGAGGGAACCTCATAATCTTGTGGAATGGGTTTAATGGGTCTGCCACCATTATCAGCACCCGTTAACCCAAAAACCCAACCCGCAAAGGTTATAATGAGGCCCAATGTCTCTTTTACTATTAGTTTCACACTTTTGCTCTTACTTCTACTTTGCTCTTAAGTTCAATTTTCTTCCAGCACCTCTTCCGACGAGGAGCTTCTGTAAGAATTTCTATTTTGCTGAGTTTTCAGCCATGCACAGCTCCTCTGCCATCGCAGCGCTTCCCTTTATTTTCAAAGAGACTTTTGAATGCGTATACTCTTATACGTGAACTGGTGAACCTGTGATACTGGTTCCTTGCATAATGCTTTTACCATTATCCTCTTGTTAGAGGTATCCTTTTCACTTTGCTCATTTGTTAAACTGGCTAGCGGAGACTTTCAGTACCAAGTGCTTTAACTCGCGGTTACTCCGATACAATGTGTACCATATTTTCTCTATGAGCAAAGGAGTTAACAGCCTCCTTCAGCTTTCCGACATTGACAGTACTCGCATCTGAGGTCAGGGTCTCCTCACATGCCTCTCAGACCCTCCTGGGTTCGTATTCTTACCCAGGGGATTGACCATGTACTGGGCAGTATATAACACGAGATAAGCACACCCCTCAGCTTCCTCCTGCACACACTCCCTGGAGACTCATTGGCATGGTTCCTGGTTCTGCTGTGATCCGCCTTCCAGCTTGTTCTCCAACTCGCGCTGCAACGCTCTCTCCAACTTGTACCTCTTGCCAATAATGTGTGTTCCTTTAATATCCATCTAAAAAGTTAACATGCTGCAGCTGGCCAAGTCAACTGCCTGACCCTGCCTGGTCTCGTTAGTGGGACATGTCCATTGGGTAAGTTGGTGTGCCTTGATCTTCATCTTCCTCGTTCCAGTACCATAGTGGCGTTTCTCATGGGAAATCTGTACTCTTCTTGAATTCCTCTTCTTCGTATCAGTATTTGAATAGTGTTTATAGAAAGGAGGGGTGTGTGCTTGAATATACCCAATAATGTCTGAGGGGAGGTTGGAAAGGTCGTTACCATGCCTCACCCTCAGGTATTCCCTCCCCAATCCCTGAGGATCCTCTACTCAGGTGATCCTCCCTCGCTTGCCCTCTCCCATGGTTTGGCATCCAAAAGCGATGGCTGGCTCCTGGCCACTTGCGTAGAAGAACCCCGGGGAGTAGTTTGGGAAAGACCTTTAGCTTTTTCACAGTAGCGAAACACCTCTAGCACGGGGACAGCGAGGCATTTTCCCACCCCCTTTTTTTCATCAATAAAAGTCTTTAGCCAAAACCATGTGCAAAACGTGTCCGACTTTCA
Source organism: Ambystoma mexicanum (assembly GCF_040938575.1). Lineage (NCBI taxonomy): Eukaryota > Metazoa > Chordata > Amphibia > Caudata > Ambystomatidae > Ambystoma > Ambystoma mexicanum. Next base: position 858,361,526 of record NC_090930.1, on the reverse strand, counting down.
TTCCTGACCATCCACAGCAGGCACAGGCATGGTGGGAATCCAAATCACTACTATGTTTAATGTGGCCTGTGAGGAACGTGAGGGCGTCCTCACTTCGTTTCCCCATGTATCCTCCTTTCGGGCGGCCAATGAAAGGCCAGCACTTTTGGATATTGACCCTGGGGTGGATGTGCGAGGGAGGATCACCTGAGTGAAGGGAACTTGGGGAGTGGGGAGTGGACACCATTAGGTGAGACATGGTATCCCCATTTCCTTTTCATAATGAACCCTCCATCCCAAAAGCCTACATAGGATATTGTCAACCCTTTCCCTGTCTTTTCCCTAAAACATTCCCTAACAATTAACAGTACTCTACTGGGACGAGGAAGAGACCAATTAGAGCAACACAGCCTCATTCTAATAATGGATACACATATAGACCTCAATTGGGCACTAAAAAGAGGAAGAGACCAACTAGAACAACACATATTCATTCAAATAATGTACACAGATATATATCTCAACTTGGTACTGGAATGAGGGGAGGACAGCAAGAGTAAGAAAGAACTACCTCTTCAGCAGTGAGCGGTCAAGTCTGTGTTTGTCCAATCAGGATGGAAGGAACTTTAAAAGGCAGAAGCCTTGCAGAAATAGAGTCGGAGTGGCTGAAGCCAGCTGGGAGAGCCGGAGTGACAGTTGGTGGCGTGTGCATAGGCGAGAGGATTGCAGGAGTCCTGAGGAGTGCAGAGCTGAGGCAGAGGAAGGAGGACGCAGAGCGAGATGGAGATCCAGGCTGGGCTGCTGGAGTATAGCAGACGAGTGCCGGAGTACCCGGGAGGAAGTCTCTGTCCTGCTGATAGCCTGCCAGTGGGAAAAGCAAAGCCACCAAACGCCAGACCACCACAGAGGCGAACCGCGGAGAAAAGCGGAACCGTGGCAGGTAGAAACTCACAGAACCGCTGTATGCAGAGACTGATGAGTCATTGGCAAGAGCCAGATGAATATAAGAAAGTGTAACAATTGCATGAGTTCAAGGAACTTCATGTTACGGGGAAACCTGCATTGACAAGAGCCAGTGGAATATAGGAAAGTGTAACAAGTGCAGGGTGCTCAACAAAGTCACGGTACAGTGTCATGAGAGTGTGACACAGATGAATAAAGCTGACACACATGAACAAAGCAAGCATCACTGTCAATGGAAGCAGTGGAAAGTTAGGCCTTACTCCATTATGTCTTTTAAGTTAATAAAATGTTTGCGAACTAAACTTGAACCTGTTGTCTGTGTCTACTTCATGATGCCTTCACAGGCCATAACTTACAAAATAACGAAGCATGTGTAATGTGGATTTAAGAGATCACAAATGGGGCAATAACAACACTACCACCCCCCCCTCCCCCTCCCCCGGCATGGTTCTTCCTGAGGAAACTGAGAGCACCCAATCAATCTCTAACAGAGGCAAAGACAGCGTTATTGTCTTGCAAGTCAATCAATAGAGCTAAATGTTTACGACACGGAGCAATCCGGTAACAACCTGACCCACCCACCAAACCTCGACCTTTATAGGTCGTGCCCTCATAACACAACCCAAACTGTCCAAATATCTTCTAGAAACTAAAGTTACCATTATAATTAGCAAGGAGGCCACCCTCCACCATCCAGTTTGTAGAAATGATCAGACAAGTCCATCATCAGCACAGACGCTTCTTTCTCATTTATCACCTGACCTGGATCCTTGTGGAAAGCACCTACCGAATTGCAATCTTCTTCATAACACAAGCTGGTAAAGTTATGATATCATATGATAGGTTATTTATAACGCGCTTAATACCCAGAGGTTTCTAAGCACGGACCCAGGGGTTAGAACCTGTGGTGCTGTGTGTCTTCTTGCTTCTAAGGCAAGCACGTTGCCCCTGAGCTAGCCTCCCGAGACTTAGCCCACAGTCTTAGTCAGTACACACGACATGACCCCAGAGGGATCCTTTGCACAAAGCTTTATCCAGCAGCTCACTTGGTCCGAATACACAATACGAATAGATATGGAAAGAAAGTTAATGGCCACAGAGAAAACACATCATATGTATTAGCTGAAAAGAAAGATTATTGAAACAGAATATGAACAAAAATGTAAATGTAAATTATTAGTGAAACCGATCATGTGATAAGTATTGGAGCCTTGTGAAAACAAATCTGTCCCCACATCCTTAATATTACACAAAGTTTCTCCACTTGGTAGGTGCCCACTTGATGCTGGTGCTGTGGTGGACTTCCACACCAGGGGTGAGGTACGAGGCGGTCATATCCACCTGATACCTCCCTGTCACATCACTGTGATCATTATAACCACTCTGCTATGTAACGGTGTCAAAGAAGGAAGCTGACACAAAGGTGGCATGGTTTTGGTTATAAACCTTTATTTTATTTTATTTTTTTAATTTTTTTATTATTTTAACAAACAACACACCAAACAGTACAACCTTTGTAGGACGTTCATAATCAATATCAAAACATCATATTATACAATGTTATTCTCTGTCCTCCCCTCTCCCTCCCCACAAACTCCAGCCGTTCCATCTGTACCATCTGCATGATCATTTTCAGGAATCTCAGTGCTTGTCGACTCTTCTGAGTCTTCTGTTTGATGATTGACCTGGTGGGGGGTTGCCATTGTGGTCACCAGTTGCCTCCAGGCTATCAAGGGGCCCACTTCCTCCTCTCCCCCCGTAGTGACCGCTTCAAACCATACCACAGTTTCTGCTTCTGCCCATCTCAAGAGGTCCGTCCACCATATCTCCACTCTAGGCGTATGGGCCGCTTTCCAACACATTGCAATTCTTCTACGCTTGGCTAAGATATAGGCCAGGTCCTTCATCTTACTAATATGATTGGAGTGACGTGGCCTGGGAAAACTCCTGAGCATGCATGCCCAAGCAGACCTAACATCAAGCACCACTCCCCCACTGGCCATTCTCATCTTTATTTCTCCTCAGAACCTCTGCACCTCAGGGCAGGCCCAGAACATGTGCAGCAGCCCTGCCGCCTCCTCCCCGCACCTAGGGCATTTCTGTATAGCCGAGCCTCCAAACCTGGCTATTCTTCCGGGTGGTCAAATAGGCTCTATGGGTGACATACAGCTGGATCTGCTGGAGTCTCGCATTCCGGGACACCTTTTTATGGTACCTTTGAGCTCTATCCCACTGTCCCTCTGTCATGAGTTCTCCCACCTCCTCCTCCCAGTCATGCCTCAGTTGGAGCAGCTCCTTCCCTGCCTTCTCCCTCAGGAGCTCATATATCCTAGATATTTCATGCCCATCCTCCGAGACATCATACATCATTTCCAGAGTAGCATCAGGTTCTTCCGCTAGCACGGTCTCCGGCCACCTCTCCTTCACCTGTTTCATGAGCCTGGTATAAGTGATGTATTGGCCTCTATGCAGCCCAGTCTCCTCTTGTAGCCTCTGAAATTCCAGTGCCCCCCTTCCTGCCATATATCTCTGAGGGTGGCTAGGCCCACCGATTCCCAGTATCTGCGGACCCCCTTGAACAGTTGGGAGTCATCCCTGCATAACACCGCCAGCGGGACCTGCTGAGAAAGCGGGTCTGGGTCACCCACAGTTCTCCATGCTCTGCGCCAAACTTCCCAGCCGACCTCCAGTAGTCTCCCCATCCCCGCCATTTTAGTTTTATGCAGCCACACTATCTCTCTTAGGAAGTATGGAGCTATACCACCTTGCAAAAGCCTAGCTTCTGCCGAGTCCTCTGCGGACAACCACCTAGCCACATACAACAGCTGTCCTGCTAAGTAATATAGCTCAAAAGTCGGCAGGTTTATGCCCCCCTTATCACATGTGTTCTATAGTTTCCACAGGGCCACCCTATTCCTGGAGTTGCCCCATATGAAGCTCCTGCACATGCCATGAAGTCTCACAGAAAAGTGTCTGGGGATCAGGTACGGGACATTCACAGAAAAATGCAAGAGTCTGGGCAGAACCACCATTTTGAGCAGAGCTGCCCTTCCCATCATGGCTAGGGGTAATCGGGACCAGAACACCATGCTATTTTTAATTCCCTCAATCGCTTTCTCAGTATTGTTTTTGTGCTCTGTCTCTATCCTATTCTATATGTTTACGCCCAGGTACCTGAATGTCATGGGCTGCCAGGGTATCTGCAGGATGGGCAGTCTCTCCAATGGGGCGCTCTTATACCTTCCCAAGGGGAACAAACTGGACTTCCCAGGGTTCACCGATATGCCCGAGAGGGTGGCATACCGATCCAGCACCTCCAGTACATATTGCAGGTTCTCCTCTGGGCAGCGCAAGTAGAGGAGCATGTTATCTACATATAGTGATATCAGGTGTGTGCCTTCTGTCGTACGTATCCCCACCTCCCCATATTGTTGTCGCAGGCAAATTGCCAACGGCTCTAATGCCAAAATATATAACATGGGCGACCAGGGGCATCCCTGTCTGGTCCCCCTGCTGAGCTGCCATTTATCTGAGATTGTGGTTCCCGTTTTAACTCTCGCCATCGGGGAGCTTTATAGCATCTGGACCCATCTGATATATCCTGACCCCATCCCGTATCCCTTCAGGGTCGCCTTCAACCATGGCCACCGCACTGAGTCAAAGGCTTTAACCGCGTCCAACGACACGATGGCCAACTCGCCCGAGTCTCCCTTGATCAATGATATGATGCAACCTCCTATGGTTGTCCGTGATGTTTCTACCGGGGACATAGCATGTTTGGTCCGAGTGTATCAACTTACCAATTACCCTCTTTAGTCTGTTGGCCAGCACTGCCGTGAGTATTTTGCTGTCCTGATTCAGCATAGACAGGGGCCTATATGACCCACAATCCACGTCTGGCTTGCCTGGTTTCAGGAGCGGGATGATCACTGCCTCGCGGAGAGACGCCGGCATTTCCCCCTGCTCATATGCTTCATTAAACATGGCAAGCAGCGGCTGAAGTAGCTCCTGCTTATACGTTTTATAAAACTCAATGGGTAACCCATCCGACCCCGGCGCCTTACATGTGGGTAGGTGTTGGATCACCACCTCCAGTTCGTCCGCGATGATGGGGCCATCCAAATCTGCGCGTTCTAGGTCATCTAAGGTGGGCAGCCCTATGTCCTCTATTTTTTCCTGTATTTCTTGGCTCATTTCTTCTCCTGCGTCCTCATATAGTCGTCTATAATACTTGAGGAACTCCCTGTTTACCCCTCCTGGGTATTATAGATTTGACCTTCCGCGTCCCTGACCTCTCTGATCACCGGGCGGAGGGTCTCATTTTTGTATAACCAGGCCAGTAATCTACCCGGCTTATCCCCCCCTGCATGCAGCCTCTCTGTATATTTCTTTTAATTTAGTCTGCATAATCTGTCCCAGAGTTCACTACAAGCCATCTGTAAGTCCTTCATCTTGGCACTGTCCTCGTGGGTGGTCCCCCCCACTTTGTATCAGACCCTCTAGCTCTCTTTCTATTTCCTGCAGTACCTGTTCAATTCCCACTTGGAGCCCCTTGGATTTTGATATAGCTACCCCACGCACCACTACCTTAAATGCCTCCCATACCATTCCCACAGAGCGTACACTGCCCGTGTTAATTTCGAAATATTCCTGAATGGCCTCCCCGAATTCCTCTCGGAATCCCGCATCCTGCAGAGCCTCAGTTCTGAGCCTCCATGTCGAGATTCGTGCTCTGGGGGGTTGATGTTGCCACTCTACGACCAGAGGCGAGTGGCCGGATAGCACCCGGGCCTTGTATTCCGCGCCCACCATTTCTCCCTCTATCTCGGCAGCAGCAAACATGTAATCTAGCCTCGTGTGCAGGTCATGTGGCACAACGTAATGCGAGTATTGCCAATCCATAGGGTGCAATCGTCTCCACACATCCTCTAAGCCGAGGTCTATCAACAGTGCCCTCAGCGCCCTGGCTGCCGGCGCCGGCTTTTCTGATTTGTCATCTGACCTGTCTATCCAGGGGTTGAAGGTGCAATTGAAATCCCCTTCCCACACCATTGCGCCACCCGCCAGGGGGCTAATCTCACTATACAGAGACCTAAAGTATGTCGCTGTATCATGGTTAGGGGCATACAAGTTTATGATGTTCACTTCTCTGTTCTCCAGAAGTCCCGCCACCACCATTCTACCCTCTGGGTCTGTCGACGAACTGAGCAGCCGAAATGGCACATGGGGTGCCACCCATGTAATCACCCCTCTTGCATATGCCGAGTATGTGGCCCATATGACAGTACCCCTCCATTTTCTCCTGACCACCTCCAATTTCTCCTTGGTGAGGTGGGTCTCCTGTAGCAGAGCTATGTCAATCCGCATCCTCTTTAGGTACATCATCACCTTATTACGTTTTAGATAACTATTGAGACCCCGCACATTCCAGGTCACGACTCTAAGATTACCCGATGCCATTGACTTGATATTCTTCCCCGCTCCACTCCCTCTCTATATAGGCTTGTTTCCCAACTTAAACTCCCCATAACAACAAACACCCCAACCACCCCTACCCACTACCCTCCCCCCTCACTTTCCCTCCCCAACATTGCCCCCCCAACTGTTGCCCAGATCCATCCCTGAATCTCATGCACCCCTGCATCTAGCTCTTTCTGGCAATAGCCTGTACTCGAAGCTCTGCAGGGTGAGGTCACCCTAATGGCTAGCCTACTACTACTACTTCTACTACTACTACTACTACTGCTACTCGGGGGGTAAGGTGCCTGTATCCTGCCACTCCTACTTGCTGCAATTCAACCACGCATCGCTATACATTTTACTCTTGTGTTCATTACTCTATATTCCAGTCCGTCAAGCTCCGGCTAAATCCAAGATGCCATATCCCATTTTCAACAATACCCATCCATTACTATCTAGCAATGTCTTTCCCAAGTCTCTACTGGGACACTCTGCTACGTGATACCCCAATATATATGTAACATCCCCATCACTTATCGTGCTCTGCTTGGGCCCGCTCCGCTTCTTGTTCCGGACAGCCCTGCAGGTCCAGCCATGTCGCCGCTTCCTCCGGGGTGTCAAAAAAGAACATCCTAATCTTGTGCAGTACTTTTAGTCTGGCAGGGTACAGGAGCATATATTTGATGCCGGCCGTGCGCAGCCACTTTTTTACAGCCACATAACCATACCGTTGTCTCTGGACCAGCATGGTATAATCCGGATTGGCTGTTATAGTAGCCGAGGCTCTTTCGATCGTTCCTCCCTTTCGAAAGTACTCCAGGATATTCTCGCGCGCGATCTCTGTCATTCAGAATCTTAGCAATTATTGCACGTGGGGGAGCTCCAGGCTTCGGTTTCCTCATGAGGGCCCTGTGCGCTCGCTCTACTGTGAATCCTTGCGAAAGTTTGTCGGCCCCTATTTCCTGCAGGATCATGTTCTCGATATAATCAGTAGGGTCCTGACCTTCTTCCCCTTCTGGCAGGCCCACCACGCGGATGTTGTTCCATCTGGCCATTCCTTCAGCTTCCTCCGCCTGACTCTCCAGGTTGGCTACCTGCTGCTTTAGTATATGAACCTCCTTTGCGTTACTGGTGCTGGTGTCCGTATTAGTTTTGACCGCACTCTCCAGATTGCTCGTCCTGTCCGCCAGCGCCCTAACATCTTGCCGCAGCAGGTTGACATCTATTCCCACTGCGTCTATTTTGGCTTCTAGAGAGGTTTGCAGGTCCACCATTGCTGTCCCCCATGAGTCTCTTAGCTCCGTTATGACCATAAGTATCTGTTGGTTTTCGGTCCCCGAGGGACTTTCCGTGGGTGCATTTGCGCCACTGTGTGCCGCCACCGCTGGGGACTGCTGTATTTTAGCAGACGCTTCCATCGTGGGTTGCTTGATTTTGCCTTTGGTTACTCTCCCTGTCATCTTGCAGTCCATGTCAAGTGTCGTTCGCGGCGCAGCTGTTCTACTTCACTATCCTTCTGCGTCGCTTATGGTCCCATCCAGGCCCTGGCCAATATCCTCGATGTATCCCGTATGGATTCACGAGTGCTGAGCTATCTCCACAGGTGGGGTGTGTCCTCCCACATTTCTGCTCGTCCTTCTTGTTTCTTGCGGATTGCTGCTGGCCTCGGTCGAGCCACCTGTCTCTTGTGCTCCTAGTGTTCTGTACACCACTGTCAATGTTCACTGAGGTCTCTCCTGCGCCGTCCACCACCCATCTCAGCTCTATATTCGTGCTCTCCAGTATTCGCACTCAGTGTGCCATCCCCTCACTCTCCTGGGCCCTTTGCTCCCTTCCCACTCCTCAGGGTACTTATGGCAGAGAATCCACTCAGGCGTTCACCCTCAACAAAGTGTGGAGACCACTTGTGCCCCCTTGGCTTCTAGCACTTTAGAGGCTCAATATTGTATTTGCGCCTACTACCGTGATAAATAGTGTCCATTCACAGCTGCCATGTGTACCTCGCTGTCCAGTCCCCTGCGTCCGGGGATATATTGCTCGGCACCCCGGGGCAGCCCAGTTCGGGTGGCGCTGGCCAAGCCTCTCTTCAATGCAGCCCCCTCGCTGCTATGGCTTCAGCTGCAGCTCCTTCCCATCCGAGTTTGAGCCTCCGTGTCCTCAGCTCAATGCGTAGTTGCCACCGTCAGGAGCCCTATTTCGCTGGCCGCTCCTCCTGTGCCGTGGCCCCCTACCAGTGCGCATTGCGCCCGTGTTTGTTTGTTGTGGTTCTTTCTATTGTTTTTTCACGTTGGCAATATATTGCCCCTTGGCCCCGAGGGGGGAGATATTTGCTGCACCGGGTCTTGGGTTGCCCACTATATCCGGGCTATATTGCCTATTTGCACTTAGTTTGAGTGTGGTGGCAATCTACAGCGCTGGTGGCGCCATTTCCATGTTTATATCGTGTCCTTGCAGGATCATCCGTTGTGCTCGCCATGCATCTGCACTTACGGTGTGCTCGCGTGGCCACCACCCGTATCTGCAATGTTCGCCTCCAGCTTTTAATGACACCTTGGCAGCTCGCGGTCGCGCAGGCCGCACTGCCCGCGGGGGTTCTCCGCTCTGTTGCCGGGCCTCCTGCTCCTGCTCTCGCCAGGCGCTCCCGGCGAGGGAATCTCTGTCTCCTTCTCCGACGCTTCTCAGGCGATCCCGTGCGCCTGCAGTCCCAGTGCTCTGTTGCGGCCCGCCTTACAGCGCTGTGCCTCCCTCTTCACTCCGGGTATAATCCTGCTGCACAGCGATCAGCAAGCTCCTCAAGGACGCGCTGGCTCCTCGTTCCACGGGGGCGCACTCAGTGTTCTCAGACCTCATTTCGAAGGGCTCCTTTGTCTGATGTCGCCGCCATTTTGTCACAATGTTCCCCGGCATCCATCGGGGGAAACAATGTATCATTGCATTAGCTGTGGTGCTTCAATCTTCCTGCTGGGACAGGCATTCAGGTCTCCACGCATTCATGGTCATTTTGATGAGCTTTTCGTGCTGGAGTCAGCGTTCTGACTGCATGCGTTTCATCGGATCGGCTTCGGATCACGGAGCTCCTAGGAAAAGCAGCCTACTCCATGGCTGCCAAGCCACGCCCCCTTGGTCATAAACCTTTATTTCTCAAAAATGAAAAAGTACTGTCCCTATTTCTAAGAGGGGTGTCAGAATGTCCATCAAATCAAAGTTCCACTGTCCTGTGTCAAATCCTACGCTAACCCTCACACTATAACTAAAAGATAAACTAACAGAAAAGTTCTGCCTTCAAGAGAATGGCTCCCTTCTCCTGCTTCTTGAACAGTCCTGCTTCTTGAACAGTGTCCAAAGAATGTTCTCTTATAACAGAAAATACCAGGGGGAATGACTACCATCCCCTGGTTTATGGGCATCACCCAGTCTTTTTGCAATATCTAAGAGAATGACTCCCTTCTCCTGATATTGCTTGGTACAGTTCTTTCTCACTGTTGGGGTTCTAAACCCTTCTCTGGTGGCCAGTGGATTTCTCGCTAGCACTGTGCTGAGGACAATTTCCTGGGGTGCTCTCTTTCTCACTGTTGGGTTACCAGATCCTTCTGTGGTGGCCAGTGGTTTCCTTGTTACCACTGCACCGAGGAAGATTTCGTCTGATGGTTTGTTTCTCACTGTTCAGGTCTCAGACCATTCTCTCGTGGCCAGTGTTAACCTCATTACCACTGCACCGAGGAAGATTTCCTCTGATGCTAGCCTTTTCACTGTTGGGGTCCCAGATCCTTCTCTGGTGGTCAGTGGTTTTCTCATTACCACTGTGCCGAGGAAGATGCCCTCTGATGCTAGCCCTCTCACTGTTGGGTTCCAGACCATTCTTTTGTTTTTTTTTACAACTTTATTTATTTGACGGTCACCATCATGAATCACATTTTGTTGGTTTTATCACATACTCTTCTTTTGTATTTTTTTGCAACTTTATTTATTTGATGGTCACCATCATGAATCACATTTTGTTACATTCATAACATACTCCGCTGTACATTTTATGCATTCCCAGCCATGCAAGGCTCATATATCGTGTTCACCTCGTGTTGTCTGGGCTTTTGTATGTTGTTTGGCTAGGTAGGACCGGAATGGGGCCCATATGTCTTTGGGCCTGTTTGTGGGTGAGACAAGTGTAGCAAAACTCTCCTCACATTTGTTTATATATGCCAGCTCTCTGAGTCATGCCTGTGTGGTGGGGGCAGTCCTAGCCTTCCAATGTGTTAAGATGTTTTGTTTTGCTGTTGTGCAGGCTACATTAAATAGCCTTTGCACCATAATGGGTACCTTCCAATATCACACAGCAGATATTTCAATGGGGTATGTGGGATGAGCATGTCTAGTATGTCGCTCAGGATGTCCGTCGCCTTTTCCCATGTGTGAACAAGCCCAGTACATTTGAAATGAGTTGGCTTCTGTGGCCTGACACTTAGGGCATTTGGCCGAGTTTTCTTGGGTGAATATTGCCATTTTCTGGGGGGGAAAGTGCAGGTGATTCAGAACTTAAAATTGTATAGCCTTAAATTTGCATTGTGGAAGACTGTTTTAGTGAGCTGTCAATGACTGGCCCAGTGTGTGTCATTTAGTGACATACCCACAGTTATCTCCCATATAGCTTTCATGTTGTTGCTACCACAATGGCGTGTCTGAACGGGTGAGTTTCCAGCTCGGTGGGGAAGGAGGGTCATAAATGTCAGAATGCCGCTCTCATCTGGTGGTACTGTAGTGCCTTTATGGGTTCATGTCCCACCTTGGCCTGGAGGTCCTCTAGCGACACATATGATCCGTTGTGGAACATGTCTCTGAGTGTTAATAGTTTTTTGGGATCCCATGTTCTTTGAATGTTAGGTTATGCAAGGGGGAAATACCAGGGTAATGCCAAAGGGGGGATGCATTATTGCATGGGACCGTCACCCGTACTCTCTTACATATTCTAGACCAGGCCATTATCGTACTACTGACCGGGTCCGTGCCTGTCGTTTTGCTGTTCGGTTTTGTGAATATAGCCGACCGTAGGTTGGTCGGAGAGGCAGCATACCTTTCGACTCAGAGGTGAGATTGGTTCTCAGTGCTATTAAACCAGTATCTCACAAATTGGTCTTGCGCAGAGTTGTATTAGAGCTCAAAGACTGGCGCCTTGAGGCCCCCAGTGTCATACCGCTCCAATAGTTTTGTCCTGCTCATTCTGCTTGCCTTTCTGCCCAGCACAAACGTGGATGCCATTTAACGGAGCTTGGTGAAGAAGGCTTTTCCCAGCCATATCGGTATATTGCTAAAAAGGTAGAGCAGTTTCGGTACCACTATCATTTTTAACAATGCTATGCGGCGTAGTTCGATACTGTTAGGTTGTTCCAGATTTTGGGTTTAGTTTCTAGTTGGGTAATATACGGCTCATAATTATTTGAGTACAGGGTTTGGTGGTCGGTTGCAACAATCACCCTGAGGTATCTGGCCGAGCAAGGGGACCAGCGGAAGCCCGTTATTGAACCCATTTGGGCCACCCCTGTGTCAGTGGTATTTAGTGAGATTGATTCTGTATCCCGAGCACCTGAAGAAGGCGTTAATGACCTGCATGATGGGGGATAGGTTGATCTCAGGTTCCTGATATAAAGCAAAGTGTCTTCTTCATACAACGAAATGAGTTGGGGGGTTCCCTTATTCGTGTACCCCGGGTAGGGTGTTTTTGATGTACCAATGCCACCATAAATTCAATGGTGAGGGCAAGGATGAGGCGGGATAGGGGACATCCCTAGTCTGCCCCTGTGAAGAGGGAATCTGGGTGTGATGGTATGATTTGTCCTGACCATAGCACAAGGGTCTTTATATAGTAGTTGAATGTAGCCTAGGAACTGGGGTCCGAGCCCAAATCGTTCCAGGACAGCAAACAGGTATTTCCAAGACACTGAATCGAACGCCTTCTCAGCATCAAGGGAGACTGCGACCGCCTTGGCTTTGGGGTCCAGCTAGGAGATTATTGCGAACAGCCTACGCAGATTTAGGGAGGTGGATCTGCTCGGGATGAACCCAGATTGATCGGGATGAATCAGATGATTCATGCTAGGTATGAGTCGATTAGATATTTAAAAATGTTTTTATTGGCATTTGTAATGTACATTAACAGTTTGCTGCTCAATTTTCAATCACTGTCCCATATGTACGTAAAACAGGTTAACAACAACAAGTAACCTTGTAACAACAACAAACAGTCTTCACTTCCGAATTTGCTCGTGGGGGCACCCATCTTTGTCTCCAGGGAAGCCCTGTTGCTTAGGGTGTCGATGTGGGCTTTGGGGACCAGAGGGTGTCAGTCCGGATTACCTCATTGTAATGGTCCAGCTCTTAACGAGCTCTAGACATCCCGGGAGTGGGCTCGGTTCATTCATGGGGGTTTATCATCTGATGGATGAAACATGTCCCAGATTAGAGCTTTCCAGGCCTCATATGCAGGGCTCGCATCACCTCCTGCCTTAGATACTCCATCTCCCCATACCCTAGTTTCTGCCCCATGAGACGATTAGCTATAGCCTTTGTAAAATATTTTGAATCTGCATTAATTAGTGAGAGCGGGCGATAGGACGAAGCCTCTTGCAGGGGTTTGTTTGGTTTAAGTAGAACTGTAATGACTGCCTCCCATAGCTCTTAAGCATTTGTGTCACAAAGGCGGGTGTAATCACCCGATTTTGTTTTTGGCGGGTGAGACGTCCATTGGAATGAATGGGCTTGCATGAGGCTTGGCGGGTGAGTCAGCCCTTCACAAGGCGGGTGACACCCGCCAAAAGCGTGTGAGTTGAGAGCTATGGCCTCCCTTAATGACGGGGGTAATGATCCAGTTACGCTGGCATCCCCCCAAAATGCTAACAGTTTGGGTGCAAGTTCTGGTAAGTAACATTTGTATAGGTCAACGGGGAGTCCATCCCTGTGGGTAGGTCTTTAATCGCCTGTCCTATCTCTTCAATGGTCAGAGGTGGTTCCAGTGCAGCCCTGGCCTCGGGAGATCTGGTGAGAGGCATTGAGTCGATATACTGGGTAAGTTTGCTTTCTGTAACAGTGTCCACATTATCATACAGTGATACATAAAATTACAAGAACACCTAATTGATCACTTTTTCATCTGTACGGGCTTACCCATCCCCCCCACAGACACTAGTAATTGCTTGAGGGTTGCCTTCAGTTTTAATCAGTGTAGCTAGTGACTTGCTTGCCTTATCTCCTTAACTGTACCTCCTAACCCTAGCCGGGGTTGTGATGTATAGGACCTCCCGGTCTGCCAAACTGTGGAATTCGCCCAGCTGTGTCTGGAGTAAGGCTAGGGTCGCATCCCTAGGTGTTAGAGCTTGTGTGTTTTCCAATGTCTGTGGTCGGCTCTCAGCCTGTTGTAATTCTGACCTTATGGCTCACAACGACCTGTGTGTTAGGGATAGTAAATATCACAGTAGTCAGACCTTAAAGCATTCCCATACTGTGGCCATGGTCCCCACCAATCCCTCGTTGCGGTCAAAGTATTCCTTAAGTTGTACCCTAAGTGACTCGAGTATCATGCTGTCTTGTAGAAGCGCAGGAGGCATCCTCCATAACCTAGAGCCGCAGTCCTGTTGGGCTAGCTTAATCTCTAATACTACCGGGGAGTGGTCCAATATAGTGCGGGGGGAAATAACACAGTCCGTTGTGTATGGAACTTACTCCAGTGAGTACAACCAATAGTCTATGCATGATCCAGAGTCATGGACTGCAGAGTAGAAGGTGAACTCCACCCAGGGATGTGTCTCCCTCCAAGCATCAACCAAGGATACATGTTTCATACACTGTAGAATAGGGTGTGCAGCTCTGGTGTGTGTACGGGGGAACATAGATGTCATGTCCCTTTGTGAATCAAGTATAGTGTTAAAGTCCCCACCCCATATTACTCTGGTGGCATCTAGTGGGGATGTCAGTCCGATTATTTGAAGATAGAAGTTGGGGTCATCTACGTTTGGTCCATACGTGTTGATCAGGATAGTGTCTTGTCCCTGTATGGTCTCCCATCAATGACATATCTCCCCAATGTGTCAATTTTGGACTTAGCTATCTGGAAGCCCATGGAATTGTGTATGAGGGTCATTACACCCCTTGATTGCGTCAAATAATCTGTGCCTAGTCTCTGTAGACCCCAACTATGGACAAAGGAGTCCACCACTTTGTTTTGGGCATGGGCTTCTTGTAGCATCAAGATCCGGATGTTATGTCTTTTTGCATAGGCTTGTATTTTTCGTGCCTTAATAGGGTCACTCTGACTGCGACTCCTAATATTCCATGTGAGCAATCTAATCAAGTGATGAAGTCTATGAAGTCTATGTAGCAGTGCAGGGAAAATCGAGTTCCAAAAGAGTGTGGCTTTCCATGATTGACCGTCATATTTTCAATTTTTCATGCCCCCAACTCCAGCTCTCCACAGCCCATCCCCACAGTCCCCCAAACCTGACAGTGTAAACCCCTTTTGAAATAACCAGTTCTGCAACAGTAGGAGGCAACGTGCAACCCCGACTAGTATCATCAAACGTTTAACAAATCTGAGCCGCACTGTGTGGCTCAGTTGTACTTAAAGGACCTTCTCCAGTATCACCAGTGTCAGCCGTTGGCCGGTGAAATTGGAATGTTCAGTTCAATGTAGGCGATGGCATCTTCCAGGGATTCAAAAAAAGTGGGCTCTGACGACATATTGCACCCTTAGCTTGGCTGGAAACAACATTGCATATGGGGTTTCGGCTCCCTGAGGGCCTTCTTGACTTGGTCGAAATTTTGTCTGGCAGCTTGTACCCCTGTGGAGAAGTCTGGGTATATGTGTATTTTGGTTGAGTCGTATTGCAGGGCACCTTTATCGCGTGCCAGTCGAAGTATTTGGTCCGGGTAGCTAAGGAGTCGGCCAATGATTGTCTGTGGTGGGGCCTCAGATTTGGACAGCAGAGCCAGGGATCTAGGCGCTTGTTCCACGATGAATTGGGCTGAGAATTGTGCCTCTGGAAATATTGTTCGCAATGCCTCCTCCAGAAATACTTCCATTGAAACGTTAAGGGTTCTCTCAGACATACCAACTACCCTAATTTTGTTTCGGCAGCATTGGGACTCCAAGTCTTCGCACTTTAATCAGACCGCCTTCAACACCTTTTTGATCTCCTCAATGTCCTTTCCATGTGTGGTTACTGTGTCCTCGAGGTTACCCTCTCTGTGCTCTAAGAGGAATTGCCCTACTTAAGCATTTGTCTGTGTCAGAATGTCCAAAATAAAACTGTCCATGTAAATGTTCTAGTCTGACCCTCACACCAAAACTAACCTCTAAAGTGAAATGGGAAATGTCTTTAGCCTTGGAAGGTTTATGAAAGTGTTCACAGAAGAAGAATAAATGGCTCCAAAACAAAGGTTCTTCAAAGATAAAGGTCTCTGCTCCAAAGGTAGTTCCCTTCACCTGGATTCCTGTTCGTTCTCTGAAGTTTCAGTTTCACATAGTACAACAGTTCCTTGAGCCTTTCTTTGGCCCACAACAATATTGATATACAAACTTGTCTGACTTTGTAATTATGTCTCTTTTGAACACCTGGCTTACACAATCCTTTTCTAGTCCTGATGTTGCCTCTTAGGATCTCTTTATTTCACACAGTTATCATTGCCTGGTATACTCTCCTGCCAGGAATTCTTGTTTTCAGACACTTTTGATTGCCTAGTATACTCTCCTGCCATGGCTTCTTGTATTCACATGGCTCTCTGCCTTTCTCCAATATTGCACACATACTTCATTTGTAAATATGTCCTCCAGATACATGATCCGGTGCTGTTTTTTCTTATGCCTGCACAATTCATAATCATCTGCTTGTTAGGAATTTGTTTGCAACTTAACTCCCCTTTTAATATTATGTTCATGCGTTCTTTCTCTCTTACATGCTTGTTGTTCACTGGTTCTTGGACTCATTGTTGGCATTCCTGGATTGCCCCACAGTCAACCAGAGAAGCATTTCCGTCTGCTTCCTTCACCGGCTCCCGGTGTTCCAGCGTCATGTCCTTCTCGCGCAGCAGCCTTTTCCTTCTTCACTGGTGAGATGCCTGGCTCCACCACACCAGTAATTGCCTTTCGGTTTCTTCAACATCACAGAGAGATGCAGCTCTCTCCTGCCAGCAGCAGCAGACCTTGATTCTTTGCTTCACTTGCCTTTTAAATTCCAGGGGCGCAGGTGTGTACAAGCAAGCACCAGAGTGCTCACTGGGCTTGTGGCCTTTACTGATCTTCACTGCTCTGTTCAGTTTCTTCATCACAGTATTTTTACATGTGTAGCAATGATAGTGAATACTTGGTAACTTGCATGCAAAGTCTGGGAAAGTCTGAGAAGGTGTTCTCCATTATCTTGAAAGGCAAATGAGTTCTCTGCATAAAACCTATGTTCTGTCTTCCTTTTCCATTCCAACGGAGAGAAAAGCTGGTAAAGTCACACAAATGATATGTTAGACAGCCACAAGGATTCATGTTGATGTTACCCGGTCCTTTTAACATGTGATATTGGGAAAGCTGATGTTGGACCTTATTGGGAGTAACCATTACTGCTGCCTGTTTCTTCCTCGTTCTTGCTTTTTACTGGTTTGCTTACTCACATCTACATGACTGCTCTTCTTTTTTGTTTCATCAAACCCATTGTGAACTGTAATTAATCTGTCCTTGTCTTGCTCTGTCTCGTCTGATTGCACCCCTCCTTTTTGTGCCCACCTCGTAGTATCTCCCCCCGAACCTTTGGTTCCCCACCCCTTACACCCGCCTCTCTCTCTTTCCCTCCTCTCCCTTCTCTAACTGCATCCTCTATGGTGGTTTATGTCTCTCCTATCTTCTCGAACTGCTTCTCTATTGACTATCCTGTCCTTTTTACTAAGTCTGGGAGGAAGAAGTTTAAAAAGTGCATCCTGGTCTCCAACCCAATTGCTGATACCTATACCAGCGCTTCCTGTAGACAGACTCCCACCGACATGCCCTTTGTCGTTCCTTCACCAGACCTATTGACTCCACATATGGTCTCTGTGCTCTCTCCTTTTTCCTCCTCGTCCATTAATGGTGGCACCCAAGGGGGGGGAGCCCTCCTGGCCCTCTCCCACTCCTCTAAAATCATTATTAATGTTTACCTAAATGGCACCGTCTTGGTCTAAGGCCTTCAAGCCAACCTCCTCCTCTTTGATAGACGCTTCCCGAGACTCATCAATTTCCTTTCCTCTCCTGCTGTCTCTTCTTTCCCTTCTCTGGCTCCTCTGCCTCCAACCTCTGCCACCTCTTTGGCTTCCTCTACTTCTTCTCTGGCTGCCTTGTTGCCTCCCTCCTCCGCCACCTCTCTACATCCTCCTCCTTGGCTATCTTGCCCTCTCATCCTTCCTTCTCTGCCCTCCCTCGGGCTCCTTCAGTATTTCTGCAGCGCGTACCTCTGACATGTACTCCTTCACCAAATTCTTTCAAGGTTGGCAACCTCCTCCACTTTGTCACTCTCAACTCTCGCTCAGCTGTCAAACACTCCTCCGACATCTGCCGTCTCCTGGAAGAACTCAACCTTGACGTTCTCTTCCTGACAAAGACGTGGTTTACAGCCAGATCTGTTGCGAGCTTTGACACTGATGGTTACAAGATCCTCTCTGCACCCAGATCCAACCGTCCCAGTAGGGATGTTGCCTTAATCTTCCCGGAGTGGATCCCTGCCTCTATCATTCCTATGCATGTCTACTCCTCCTTTGAATGCCTGGTCTGACTCTCTCTCTCATGGATGCCCTCTTACTGTGGCTACTATGTACCGGCCGCCTGCCCAGGTTACCTCCTTCCTCTCCGAGTGGGCGGTCCTCTCCTCCTCCCTCCTTGCCTCCACCACTCAACTTCTCTTCCTTGGAGACTTTAACATCCACCTGGATGCTTCCTGTCCTTCCTCTGGACTCTTTTGCGACCTCTGCAATTCTCTTTCAGTCTCTTTTCTTACCTCTGGCCCGACTCACTCTGCAGGGCACACCTTGGATGTTCTGATTTCCTCATACCTCCCCCTCTCTAATCCTCCCACCACTCCTCTCTCCTGGATTGACCACGTTCTCCTCTCCTCGCATATCTCTATCTCTCTACTCTTCAGGCCAAGCATTGCCACCCACCTTCTCGGTCATTGGACCCATTAAGTGTGTGTCAGTTGAGGCTTTCACAGCCACTTTCTCTCCCCTGCCTGCACTTTTGGCTGAGTCACATCCTGACACAGCCCTTTACAACTGTCATTCTTCTATCTCTGACACTCTTGATGTACTTGCCCCTGTCATGAGGATCCGCTTGAAGCCCAAAGCAAAGTGCAACTCTTGGAACGACTCAGACCTTGTCACCCTTAAACACAAGTGTAGGTTGACTGAGAGGAAATGGCGGGCATCTTGTGCACCCTCTGGCAAACTGGCCTACCGCCTGCACCAAAGGCAGTACCGACTCTCTGTCCACACCAAGAAGAGAGCTCACATCCAAGCCTGAGTCTCTGCGGCATCTAACAACTCGGCCAAACTCTTTAGATTCTGCAAGGAGCTGGCCAATCCTGTTGCAGTCTCTACCTCTCCTGTTCCCTCCCAGGCCCTCTGCACGGCCTTGGCTTCACATTTCATCACTAAAACCCAATGCATCCTGTCCTCCCTCTCTACCTCTCCTCCTTCGTCCTCTACTCTTTCCTCTACCTCTGACCTTCCTGTGGCTGCCTCTCCTCCTCTTTGTCTTCCTTTCCTTTGTTCACCCCTGATGAGATCTCTAGATAAGTCCGATCTATGAAAATCTCATCAAACAGGTTTGTCCCTGTTCATCCAAAACCATCCAAGACTGTCATGATCTCTGCTTCCAAAAGATCAGGACTTGCCCGACTCCCTTGGAAGCAGACCCATAACCCCGGTTCCGAGTGCCAGCCAGTCCCAATTGGGACCTTTTGGACCCTGTCCTGGCGCCAGTGGCACCAGGCTCATAAAGATGCCCAGTCCCAGCGCTGGAAGCGCCGGGCTCATAATGCTTGGGTGGACTTACCTGCAGCAGACCATGCTGCTTACTTACCTGCCAGTTGAGCCCCTGATCCTCTTCTGTTTGGGACTACTTTTCCTGTTGGGTGGGGCAGGAGCCACTCCCTAGGTTCAGAACACTGGAACTCTTCTGGAAAGCAGGAACTCTTTTCTTACCTAGGCGAGGCTGTGGAAGGAGACACCTAAGCACTACAGGAGGCTATTTAAACCACACCCGATGGATGAATCTTGCTTTGCGTTATTCTGCATTCTCTGCAGCAGAACGCTCATCGTGTCTTCTGCTTCTGATCCTGGGCCTAATGGAACAAAGGCTTACCATCCTGGAATCCAGTCTTCAGCAGCACCTGTAAAGACAAAGAAAGAACAGGTTAGCACTACGGTCTTCAGTGGCAGCGCATCTCTTACCTGGTCCATCGGCTGTCACCAACGCCTCGCGCTGCATTCCGGCATCTGAAAGACAAAAGCTTACCAGCTCTTCGCACGCTCCGGAGGCCTTCGGCGCTGCATCCCGCATCTGAAAGACAAAAGAAGGTGCGTTTAAAGACATTGGGCAACTTTATTACTCACGTGCCCTTACTCCTTCCCACGCCGAATCCAGTGGGTATTCCAGCACCCTTCAGCTTCTCTAAAGCTCCGAACCTGTACCTGCAAGATAAAAGGGACAGTTAGTGCGCATCGTGAAGCAGGCTACAAGCGCTTACTTACGTGCTTCCAGGCGCTTCTATTCCTCACGCGGGTTCGATCCTCAACTCTCATCAGCCCGCCATCCGCCATCGCCGGAACCCTGCAAAACAAGAGATATCATTACAAAAGACTTTTAAGACATTTGAAGTGCCCAGAACTTACCGTTCGTGCAGTTAACGACGGACAGCAGTCCTCTGAGGTCAAGAGGCCTGCACCCTTATCCAGTGAAGAAACTGGTTACGGCACCCTGCCCCGAGGCAGATGGAGAGCGCGGCGTTCACTTACCTAAGGTGAGGGCGTTAACCTTTGGGGTTCTACAGGAGAAGAGAAAGGGAAGAGGAGAGAGGCACCCAATAACTCCAGTTCATTAATCCCATATTTTCTATCTGCAGACATCTTACTCTTCGAGTCAGACATACAGTGCACAGAGGTCCAGCCCAAAGAGCCAACCGTGTGTTACACATCACCTTTGAAGATACGGCATTCACCCAGTCAAGACGGGCGCCTCTGCGGGAATCAGGTGAGCGTTACAAAGACCAAATTGACACCCTCGCTCCAGCCTTGGCCGACTTCTGAAATCATTCTTTCGCCACTGGAACCTTCCCCTCCCCCCTGAAGCACTCCCTAGCGCACTCTCTCCTTAACAAACTCTCAGCCAACCCCTCCTGTCTGGCTAACTATCACCCGATCTCCATTACTCCTTTTCTGGGCAAACGCTTGGAAAAGCTGGCCATCTCCCAGCTTAACCTTCACACTGAATCGGTTGGTTGTCTCTTTGACCATTAGTCTGGCTTCAGAGCGGCCAGAAGCATTGAAACTGCTCTTCTAAATATCCATGAAGGCCTGCTCTCAAACCTTGACACTAACCACCCCTTTGTCCTCATTCGCCTTGATCTCTCTTCTGCTTTTGATACTACCAACCATGCCATCCTGCTCAAACGGCTCTGTAATAACCTGCATATCACTGATCAGGCCCTGGCCTGGCTGACCTCCTTTCTCTCTGACCGACCCTCCCAAGTACAACTTGGGTCTTTCCTCTCCTCTATCTCTCTCTCTGCCTGTGGTACCCCCGAGGGGTCTAATCTTTCTCCTTGGCTGTTCAACCAATAGCTGGCACCTTTCGGCCTCTGCATAGCTGCTCTCTGCTCCAACTTTCAGTGCTATGCGGATGACACTCAACTCGCTTTCAGGCTCCCCTCAGCCACCTCTTCTCCCTTTTTCATCCCGGTTTGTCTGTCTGCAATCCAGGAGTGGTGTATCACCAATGATCTTTGCTTTGATCCCAGTAAGACTGAGCTCTTTGCACCTTCCTTTCCTCTTACACTGTGGCCACCCACTCTGGGCCCTCTTCCTACTCCTACCTGTGAGGCCAAGAACCTCAGGGTCATTTTCAACTCCCCACTCTCTTTCCTCACATCTCTGGCGTCTCTAAGAAGTCAAACTACCAGCTGCACCACTTCAGAGGTATTCTTCCCTTCCTCACTTTCCCCCAGAAGCTCAATGTCTCCAGAGTTCTGGTTCTCTCTAGGCTGGACTACTGCAACAGCCTCTTTTCAAATCTACCTGCCTCTACTCTCTGTCCTCTACAACTCATCCAGAACAGGACAGCGAGACTTGTCCGTTGCCTCCAGCACAGGGATCGTATCTCTACAGCACTGAAATGTCTTCATTAGCTCCTTGTGGCGGCAAGGATTAAGACCATCTGCATCGTCCACTGGAGCCTGGGACCGCAATACCTCCAACTCTCTCAACCGAAATATCTTCCCACTCAAGCTCTTTGCTCCTCCACCTCCGACTCATTCAGGGTCCGTCGCTTCTGCAAGCAACAAGTTGGGGGCAGATCACTTTCTTTGGCTGGTGTCTCCTTCTGGAACAATCTGCTACCTCTTTGAAACTTGAGCAGAACCATCTCCGGTTCTGGAAGCACCTCAAGACTTTCCTCTTTGCTTCTGCCTTCTCTCTTCCTCTCCCCTGCTGATTCTCCTGCCTGATTACACGCACTGGTCACCTGGCAACCTTCTGAACCTGGGCCCAGGTCCCTGCCTTTCCAGCTTCATACCCGAACTGCCTCTCTGTACCTCTTGCACTTGTGGTCTGTATCTGTAACCCTACAGTCCCCTCTACTGCACTTATCTGACACTTGTTGTCTGCACTCCTAACACTCCCACTTGCCACCCGTTGGCTGCACTACTTGTTTTTTTCTGTTTCCTTGTGTTGCACTTGTCCATCCTCCCACACTCTCTCGCCCCCTCCCCCCCCGGCACTTCTCCCCTCCCCGACCCCCTGCACTTTCCGATCTGAATGTTACTAGGGCTAGTAAGATTGTTGTTTCTTGTCCTCCCTCTGTTTCCCCTCCCTTGCCTTGTTGCGCCTTGAAACACTTGTGTATAGACGCGTTATAAGTGCCATATCATATATCATATCAGTTAGGGACATACTGTTCCCCATGTCACGTGGGGGATTATTGGATGTGGATACCGCTGCACCTGCCACCACTGTGCTTCTCGGTAAGGCTGCATTGGGCTGCATGGCCAGGCTTAACACATCTAACAGTCCTTTGTTCTTTTGTATACTTTGTACCCAGTTCCTCATATGCGGATTGCACAAGTCCTTCTTCTTTGCTAATGATGTAATCCTTGTGCATCCTAGGGGCCACCTCATACCAGTGTTGTCACAGTCAAAGATCTTTATGTCTCCTGTGTTCTTCCTCGTCCTAGTACTTTTGGTTTTAGGCCCTATGTTACAATAATACATAGGCTTGCTCTTAATGTAGTGGCTCTGGACATTGGGGAAGGCTACGGAATGTCAGGGAGTAGCAACATTCATTGGGCTGTACCCCAGGTGAACATCCTTATCCCCAAAGGGTGTGTCCCTCCCAATGAGGTCCTCCTGCATTCAAGCACCTCCAGGGAGACAATTAGGTAGCTGCTGCACCTCCTTAACCTCATGCAAAAGGATTCTCCCTTGGGGAGAAGTTATATTACCTTGTCAATCATCACAGCAGGCAATCCCATCTTGGCATGTCACTTAGTATAGCAGATTTTGTTGTTCACTCCCCAGTGCCTTCTCCAAGCCAATCATTATTCTTTCCTAGATCAAGAGCAGACGGCAAACCCGTATACACTTGACAGGCCTGAACTTGGGATACAGGCGTAGGCGTGGACAGTTTCCTGTGGGAGTCACACCACTCTTATTCCACCTCATACTATCTTCCATCACCACCTGCCCTAGTCCCACATCCTTCACCCTCATAGGTCTAAATAAAAAACAGACTGGTCCAAGCAAAACCTTAAAGGCTTGCGTATCCTCACTACGCCACCAGCTTTTACCATTACCATGGCAGGGAGGATAGCTCAAGGGCAACACGCTCGCATTGGAAGCAAGACGACGCAGAACAACACAGGTTCAATCCCCAGGTCCATGCTTAGAAACCTCTGGGTATTAAGCGCATTATAAAATAACCAATTATAATCATAATAATAATTACCCTTTTGGCCCACATAAAAGCATCTTAGTTGGCCATGTATCTCTACTGGTAGCACCAGACCCTCTATGGCACAGATGTGAGGTTACGCCATGCCCTCCTGCAACTGACTTCTATGGAAATGTAACAATGTTGCCTCCTGCCACATCCCCTCAAAAGGGAGTATGCTAGTAGCAACAGGGGGAGTGTCCCTGTGTGCCGCTGTTAGTTCACGCAGCACTGCCTTCAAATCTAACACCCCAGAAAGGGCTAGTTGCATGTTCCTTTTAATTATTCTAAGGATTGTACAGCGTGGTCCTTTAGCTGGACATCCATACCTTCTCTTGCAAGTACCTTTGCATCTCATGCAAAGTGAGTTGTACACTGTTATAAGACACAATGTACTTGGGGTAATACTCCTGCATGAACACATCTTCTTAGAAGCATATTACTTTAGGCATAGTTTTGTTGTCTAAAAATTGTAACTCAAACCATTTGGATTCATAGTCCATGAATATCATGCCAAACCTGTTTCCCCTGTCAACCATCAATAACAGAGCAATGAAATTGATTGCTGCCCACTCCCACACTTAGCTGCGGATTTCCACGTACAGTAAGTCTTGTGAATTTGTGTGCTTAGTTGCTCTAAGCACACTCAAAGCACTCTTTGACCTACTCTGCCAACCCATCCATGACTGGGCATGAGAATTTAGTCCTCAATCCTTTTGTGAGGCTGTGGCCCATGTGCCTACAATGCACAGGCTTTATAGTCTCCTGTGACCCCTCCCTCAACCATGACTGCCTCCTGTTGGCCCCTGTTTGTGACTTTACCTGCCCCCAGCACTTGGTGCCTCCAACCTCCCAGGCTTGCCCCTAAATTGATCCCGCCCCATTAGCAACCATCCACACAACCCTTAGTACAGCTTCTGTTTCCTCAACCCTCCAACCATAACCTGTGGCCCACACCAAACCTGACCATCTTGCCTCCTTCAGAGCCCCGCTAGACCAGGTACCCACCAGGACCATGGCGTAGTCTTGGTACCCAAAGTGCACAAAAGAAGAGCGGACAGTCCTGGTGAATGGTGTTGTGGATGATGCAGTGCACCTCACATGTTCAGGTAACCTGAAGATGTCTGCCGGGCAGCACAACAGGACCTGGGAACCCATTTGCGACAATTAATGCTGTTGTGCCCTCCAAATGCACCATGTCCCTGGACCGGAAGTGCTGGCAGGACCTAGGGAGACGTGTGTAAGCTGGCTGCAGATCACCAGAAGGAGGGCCTAGCCACAGGAGGTGGCGAAGTGCTATCCAAACCAGAGTTGTGGTCATGGTCGGAGCAGGCCATTAGAGTAATTGACCTCAGTGGTGTAGAGGAGTTGAGAATGTGTATTTTGGCATTTTTGTATTTTATTAAAGCTTATATGGCGCTTTTGTCCAAAGCGCTGCACAAAGTTAAAAACAACGGTGCAAAAATAATGAAATATAAAGAAATTCAAATATCCGTTCTGAAAGCAAACAATCATGGACAGTGGAGAAGATGATTTTTCAAGGAGACCCGAAAAAGACACTAGACAGTGATGGATCAAAGAGATACAGGAAGAATGTTCCAATGGAGAGGAGCAAGAAGCTGGAAAGAACGAAAGCGAAACTGAGCACAAGGTGGACGGGGAACAGTCAACTTAAAAAGACAAGAAGAAGGAAGAGAGCGAGAAGGAGTATAAAAAGACAGGAGAGCAGCAAGATAGTCTGGAGCCAGCCCATAAAGAGATTTAAAGACTAGACAGAGAAAATGAAATTTAAGTTGAGAATGAAAAAGTAACCATCCGAGAGATGCAAGTAATGCTGAAATGGAATCACGATAGGAGAGAAGACAGAGTAAGTGAACAGAGGAATGGTATATAGATTTCAAAGGAGCAAGACGAGAAGAAGGGAGACCAAAGAGCGTAACAGAACAATAGAAAAGTCGGGAGAAAATAAGAGAAGAAATAAGCAGTTTAGCCGCATGGAAGGTAAGAAAAGAGCAAACTTTACAAATATTATACAGATGAAAGCGACAGGAGCAGAATATAAGAAAAAAAATAATAGGTAAAAGAAAGATTAGAATCCAAATAAAGACCAATTTTTCGCGCAGTGGGAGGAATAGAAAGAGAAGAGGGTGGAAAGGAGATAGACGGTGGTGGAGAAAATTAGATGGCAGGGAAGAATAGAACCTCAGTTTTCCTGGCATTCAGGGTAAGGAAGTGCAATGCCATCCAAGATTTAATGGCAGAGAGACAAGAAGTGAGAGTGTGGTGAATTTCTGGTGTAAAGGATGAAAAGGATAGGAAAAGTTGTGTGTCGTCGGCATAGAAGTGATGAGAGATTCCAAATGAAGAAATAACGGGAGCAAGTAATGAAGTATAGAGTGAAAATAGGAATGGACCTGAACTGGAGGCTTCTAGCCCTTTAAGATGAGTAGCAATACGCTGGAGATGGGTGGGGATGCAGATTCTACTCATACATCAATAATCAAGATGACACAAATAGTTTGGCAAAGTTTGTCTGTTTTAATGCAAGTCTTAAAACAGGGAGTACAACGAACGTCAGCAATCGCTCAATACTCTGACTCTAACTTCTTCATAAAAAAGTTGGGTTCTTATACCCATAATTGGTCATAGCTGACGTGTTGACCTGCGTCATTACCAACGTCATTCTACGTGGCAAACTACAGAAACTTACCGGGAAGCGGGAATAACTAAGCATAGGTACTATATCTGTATGGAGTAACGGAGAAAGGTAATAGGATAGCTAACATCAGGTGGGGCAACTAAGCCCTCCCTCCAAAATGGCCACTATGAACATCACTAAATGTACAACGTCCCATTGGCTACACAAACTATAGGACCCCTAACTGCGTGGTCCCCTACAATTGGTAGGCTTCTAACCCCCTTCAGTGAGCAGCACGCAGACTGAACAACCAGGTGCGGATAAGCTTGTCTTGATACCAGCTTCCCTCCAATTAAAATGGGATCCATCATCACCTCAATGGTCTAGTGTCAATTAATACTTTTGAAGTTGGCCGTGAGTCTGCACTCTTCTCTGAGAATTTTTAAGGAGTACGGGTACTATCCGGCTTCCGTGCGTAGGTGTGACCATCTCGTCCATCCAACTTCCTTCCATCACGTGACTGGACACCATGAATTGAGCCTTTTATTGTATTTGATTTTATTCTTCAATAGTCCTTTGGCGTCTTTTGTTTTTGCTTGACCTTCTTGAACAGGAGCTTCTGTTCTTTCACGTTAATTGTATCCAATGTCAGCTAACTCCTAGTTTGATAAGACCTTTGACTTTCTTGGCTCAGTGAACTCCTTAGCTGAAATGGATTCTGTTTAATTCAATTGCTTTTTGTAACTGCGACACGGAAATGAGGCCTTCTCGCGTTGTTCAGTACTGCTTTATATGCAGTGGGAATATTCATCCTTTATTTGTCGATATGTACCTATAGAGGTATATATGTGTATATTGTTGGTGCTTGACATGGTCTGATCTATTTAAGCATGTGGCTAGCTTCATGATTGCTTTGCCGCTTGCGTTTCATTGCATCTGCACACGTTTAAACTAACTAAATAGCTTCATCGCGTTTATGGCATAAGTGTCTTCATCTTGATCCCAAGATGTCACTTATCCTTGGTACTTCTTTGTTCTTTATAATCATCTGCCTCTCTAGTCTGGTTATCTTTCTATCTGGGTGTCGATTCAGCTTTGTATGATGTCACCATTAATCCTGGTCATTCAGTTTCTTTGTTTCATCAGGAATCTCGTTCAAATGGCCATCATATTCTTTTGGATGCAAGTATTGGTTCCTCAATGGGTACTTTACTTCCCATATTCTCTTAGGTATAGGTATTCTTATGGGCAATGCACAGAGCCCTCTCTCTTCTTTTTGTTGGTTTAACTGTTCAGTATACATCACATATTTTGGTTGATACGTTTCAGGTAATGTAGGTGGGCAGTTGGAGTGGGGGTACTTGACTACTCCTCTACACTCCCCCTCTGGGCGATTTATCGACCACTCTCACATCTTCTTCTGTATCAAGACATCCTGGTCTGAAGAAATGCTTCTTAGGGATCCATATCTATTATGCTCACCTGGTATCCACGGGGGCACCACACGATAATGGATGGAGGTCTAAGCACTATCCCGGACCCCTCTCTGCTTGGTTATGTGCCAGACGTTGGGTAGCG
This sequence comes from Ambystoma mexicanum, assembly GCF_040938575.1. Taxonomy (NCBI): domain Eukaryota; kingdom Metazoa; phylum Chordata; class Amphibia; order Caudata; family Ambystomatidae; genus Ambystoma; species Ambystoma mexicanum. Next base: position 858,333,711 of record NC_090930.1, on the reverse strand, counting down.
CCTTAGGTTTTTGTGCGTTGAACTTTCCGTCCTGCGTTTCTGTGCAGGGGCGTGTGGTTGGTGCGAGCGTTCCGTGGACCTAGTTGCTTCACTGGTCCGTGTGCCCTTACGTCGTATCCAGACCGGCTGTGACTCTGACTCTGCTTGCTGTCTTCCAGGTGAGTTATAATGTCTTTTCCGTCTTTATTCTGTCTCTTTCTTTCCCTCCGTTTTCTCTGTCTTCTCGGTGTCTTGCTCCACTATGCTGTTCCCTAACAAGTCCCTTTTTGTTTTCGCAGGGATGGTTGCGATCTCGGAGTTGCTGCGCCGATGGCGAAGACCATGGTGAGTTATTGATGCGCAGAGCGCTGCGCTGTTTATTGGTGTTTATTGCTAACCTGTGTTTTCTTCTCTTCTTTGTACAGTTTGCGGTGATGTTCCGGAGTGATGAGCGATAGAAGCGCTACTTGCACAGGTAAGTACTTTGTTAATACTGACCTTGTTCCTTCTCCCTTGCAGGTTGTGGTAAAACCCGGGGATGGGCGAGGTAAGAGAAGCGCAGGGTGCTGCCAGGACTCACTGCTTGCCCAGGTAAGAATTGTTATTAATGCTGTCCTGGTTTCTTTACTTTTGCAGGTTGTGGCGAACTCCGGAGATGGGCGAGGTAAACGAAGCGCAGGATGGATTCAAGGCCGGTTACTTCACAGGTAAGTGTTCTCGCTTGCTAATGCTGTTCTTGTTCTTCCAGGTTATTAATGGAATTCGGATCTAGGGCTTCAGGATTGGGCCACCGGAGAAGCAGATGAGCTGGTGCTGGACACGGTGTGCAGAATAACTTGAAGAATGTTCTGCTGTTTGGGTGTGGTTTAAATAGCCAAGGTAAAGTAGTTCCAAGCCAAGTAGTTCCAGGCCCAGCCACACCCAAAACACTAGACCGCATGGCTTAGTTCTAAAGAACTGAGCTGTGTAATAGGCCTCCATGTTGGATTAAGGTCCAAAACTGGTATTGCTTTATTCCTGATAATGAGCCTGACTGACTAAATGTATGTTTCTGATGGAGTTATAAGGCCCTTGGGGCCAGTGTGAAGGGCTTTAGCCCCATTGCTGCCAGGGGGCTGTTATAGCTCAGGGGGTCCGGGGCGTGGATTGTGACAATGGGCCTCATTACAAATTGCCTGGTATGGAAACAACGGTGGCGGTAAACCCGCCGCCACCGTTGTTTCCATGCCGGGTGATCACAACTCCTGCAGGCGGAGGCGTCAAACCCGCCAGGTCTGACCTGGCAGGTTTAACACCGCCCACCTGCAGGCGGACGTGGAAACACCAGCACCATCACGAGATGGTGCCGGTGTTTCCATGATCCCCGTTTCCCATTGAGTCCTATTGGACTCAATGGGAATGGGGATTAACCCCATTCCGCCTCCGGAATTCCCGGGACACCATGGTTGTAATGCCCTGGTATTTCCGGGAGTCACAGAGGCGGATTGGTAATACGAGTCCAGCGGTAACCAGGCGGTTTTACCGCCTCGGTTATCGCCAGACTCGTAATGAGGCCCAATATCTTTATGACCCCCTTTAAGCATCCAGCTGATTTCACATGCTCATCCTTGTTCCATGTCATGAGCATGCACTGTCCAGTTGGACTGCAGTAGATCCATATCCCCACATACCTCTTATGGTCCTTTGGATACAGGAACTTTGTTCCCTCAGGTGCATGGATACTGGCCTTCACAAAGTCTCGGATTTGTTCATCAGTCAGATCTTTAGGCTTCCATCCTGGTCCAACATCAATCATAATCTTCATCCCTATGGCTTTCTTTTCTGTCTTCTTGCATTGTGAGATTATTTTTTGATCACACAGAATAAAGCATTACTAACAATAGTAAAGCTCCTAAAAACTTGAACATATCTGCAATCCATTGTGGAACCCATGAGAAGAGTGATCCAAACCAGCTGTCATCAAAAATGTCTTCGACCTCTTCTATCATCTGGCCATGTAGCTTCATTAGCATATCTATGGCCTCTGTCAATGTTCCATTCTCGTCATCATGAGAAGGTAAAAATGTGCAACATGATTCTCCAATTTTGGTACAAACACCTCCATCCATAGCTGTGATCATATCCAGGACGTATCTGTTCTGGAGGGTCATCAATCTTACAGCTCTCAGCTCTTCTCTGATTGCATTGAATCCCTTTATGGTAGTATTAATCGTCTGTAGCAGTTCCCGTCTGGTGATCTGAAGCCACTTGGTATTTGCACCAACCTGGATCCTTGGCATGCAGATCAACGTGAACACTGAAGAAGTCTGGCTGAACAGTCTATGTTCATATGGAATAGCATCAAAGGCTTCTATTGATTTAGCTGAAAAGTAGTTCTCCCTCTTCATTTGATTTATTAGTTCCACAGATCTCTTCTTTCTTAGATGAGCATCTGCTTTCGGGAAACTATCAATGTTCATGTCACCTTTAGGAATCAATAATGCAGGAACATGGGCATTCACCAATGTGCAGATTCCTCCCCAGTCTTTAGGCAGTCTGCTGTAGGCCTTAGTTCCACATGCCCAATAATGATCCATGATTACTGCTGTCCCTATATTCATTCCTGGTGCATCGAAGATTCAATCACAGTTCTGTTTTTCTCCCATTGTTCCTGAAGCACAAATTTGAACTTTTCACTGGTACTATCTGGAGGGGTCCTCCTCTGTCTTTGACCCACGTCAGGAGTTTCGTAAGTTTTGGCCATAATGGCTTGCATAACATTTGTGCATTCTCGATTATTGGTTGGTAGTGACCCATTATTACTCAGTCTCTTTAGATTACTACTCCATCTTCCCATCCATCTGGTGATAAAACAGTTCCCCAAAACTGCATCTGGCCTCTCTGTTCTTCCATCTGCGGATGTCTTCTGTAGAGTGTCCTGGAACTTTCCGTTTTTTATTTAGTTTTCTTCTTACTCCAGTTCCTTTTACTCCAGGTTTCTCATATCTGATCACAATATTCTTTGTTTTGGCATTGTTTCTTGTCTTTATATCTTGAATTTAGTCATCTTCATTTGGATCTATTACTTCAGTTACCCATTTGAAAGAGGCTGTTTGACCCATGAATTGGCCTCTGGTACTGAAGAAAGCTAGGAGCACTATGCAGTGTGCAGTTAGGACATCTATTTCAATAGCTATGAAGATCTTCGATTTTCCCATGCAGTATGACAGGAGTGCACATACAAAGCATTCTTCATCTGACGTCCTTCTTCCAACTTCTTTCATGTGTTGGTACCATATCTTATTTCCCAAGTGTGCTGTGCTGTCCAGATAATCATTCAGTTCATAATTATCTTCTTGAGTGCTACTTTTGGTCCTCAAAGTCTTCATGTAGTTACTTATAACTACATCTTTGAATGCATCAGCATAGCATCTTCTGACTGGTCGATTTGCAGGATCATCCATCCGGGTTCCCTGCGTAGAAGAAAGTTCAGCAAGTCTTTCTTTATCCATTTATCTTTTTCTGGCAATAGCTAAAAAAGGCCATATAGATTCTGCTATAATCTCTGCTTGCGATATTTCTGTGGGACTTGGGCTTGGGCCTTTCGTTTCTGGACCAGGTGTGTCTTCATGCATTATTTGTGTAGGCCCAACCTTTGTCAACCCCTTATTTTGCCTAATCCGCCGACCCCGTCTCCGGTGTTTAAAGGCAGTGTTTGAAGCAAGTGCTGTGTGTGGTTTATTGGTATTAACATCCATTTCAAGCTCAAGTACCTTCTGATTTGTTCTTGGGACAGGAATGACTATGTAGGGTCTAGGATGCTTTGAAGTTGCCACGCTCATGTTTCCTTCTGCTCAGAAACATATACAGGAATCTTTGCATCATGTACTCCTATATAGAAAGCAGTTCTTACTGCCACTGAAAGCAATAAGAGTATGAATATAATGCATGTGTAAATAATGCAGTGATAGGTAATCCGACAGCATCTGCTTCTGGGACAATTTGTACGTCTGTCCTCATGGGGCAACACAACGTTGCTGTTGACATTCCCCATCTCGATCATTTGATGCTAAGGAAGGAAACATTATTTATGAATGGCTCTGCATCTTTAGATTGTATTCTGGAAGCTTTTGTCTTCATTCAGCATTCGTCCTTCATCGATTGCTTTCTGGATGCCTTTCAGAAGTGACTTTCTCTTTCTCTCTTGAACCAATTTTTTCCCCAATCAGGATGCAAATGTTCCTTTATCATGAATATAAATTTCCTTGGTGAGCCACTATGAACTCTGTTTCATTTATTAGTTCCGAATCAATGCTTCGAATCTGCTTCAGTCCAGATGAGATGTTGCTTCCCTGTCAGCATGAACAAAGATTTTTGTCCTTCATTCAATTCCTCGATCTGTGCCTCCACAGCAAGCCTTGCTGCACTCTCTGCGCTTGCTGCTGCACTGTTTGATTTTGCACAAATCCATTTCTACCCTGCTGCGAATATGCAGATGGATTTGGCATTCCCTGTCTTGAAAATTGATCATTCTGCATCATCCCTTGGCTTCTACACATACGAGCTATGTGGCCTGTCATTCCACATGTCCAACATACAAGCCGCTGTCTCCCCATCTGCCCATATTGCATGTTCTGATTACCATTTTGCACATTCTGGGACCCTCCCTGATTATTCTGCCAATACCCTTGATTTCCTTACCAACCTCTCCCTCGATATACCCTTCCTCATAGAGCATATCCATTATTTGCCTGATCAAACTGTCTTTGGTGATTTACTTGTGGCATGTGTACTGCCTGCTGCGAATTTGATCCGCCTACGTTAGTTAATATTGCCCCTTTGTATGGAATACTTAGATAGCTTTTTCTGAACAAATTTTGTTTCTTCACCTTTTCGTGCATCGTCCTTTTTGCGATTCTTTTCCTGCAGGAGTCTGCAATAATGTGCAATGGTTAACTGGATTTCCTACCATGGTTTAGCTTCACTCCCCACTAATTTTTTGAGCTGTTTCTGTACTTGCTCTAGCAGCCCTTGGCATAATATATGATAAAATACTGGTAGGGACTTCCCCCAAGCCTCTCGTGTTTCAAGCGCTCATGTGTCTTGAAAACTTTGAATGTAAAGCAAAGGATCCTCTCCTTCCTTCCTTCATTTTTCTCATCATTATAGCTCCCATATCGGACATGTCCGGATATAGCACTCGAATCGCTTTCCAAATCGCTGCTCTACAGTTATTAAACAGCGCTCCATCATCCGCGGTGTTGACTGTAGTCACATCAAGGTAACCTGCCTGTGTCCAAACGGCATCAGCTCTCTAACCAAGTATGGCGATTAGAAGACCTTTAATATCCCCTATAGCTAATGTGTTCCCTCCCGTCATTTTTTCTAACTCATGTATCCAGTTTCCAGCACCGGAAGTTACATTTGGGAGTTTACATTTTAAATTTTCTCTGTCCATCTGGGGCCATGGTATATGTTGCGGCCTGGCCCCTCCCGTTTCCAACAAGGGGAACTGTGACATTCCAAACTCATTCTCATCTCTCATCATTTGTCTATCTACCGCCCGGGTAATATTCCCACATCGCCATCTACCTGGCAGTGATCTTAGCCTGCTTACATAACGCGGGGACTCCCCCCTCTGACCATGGGGTTGCCTCGATGTCGATCTGACTGTGTCAGTGGCTCTGGTGCCTTAAACATAGGTATTTCTGAATCTGACCAGCTTACTCCCTTATCCATAGGTGAACATCCCTCTGGATCACATATATCACTTATCTCTTCCCTCAGGAAGGTTTCCCTTTCTTCGTCTGATATTTCTTGTGCCCAACTAGTGCAACTTCTCTCCTCATCATCTCTATTTAACGTTAGTCTGTCTAAAGACAGCTCCTTATGTCTCGCACTACAGGAGGCTTCGTCCGTGTCATACAACTGAGTGCTTTCGGGACGATTATTTTTTCCCTTGTGATTCTTTCTGGGCTTGCATTTCGTGGTACACCTTATCAATCATGTCCCCAATGCTCCATGAGTCAAACTCGTCTTCTAGATTTGCTCTAGACATGCCTGGTAATGACTCGGGGAAGAATTCTTCTATGTCTTCCCATGCTACTTGTGAATTGGGATTTCTTACTTCCCTTTCCAAATACTCGAGGTCTCGTGCTATCTGTCTTCTTTTATGTTTCATGTCGTCATCGACTGCTCTGTGCTTTCTCACTTATTCTCTTACTCTATCTTCCTCTTTCTTTTTCATATCCCTTTGTTCATATGCCCTTTGTATTTTCTCACCCCTTCATCTTTGTATTGTTTTCTCTCTTATCCTTTCCTGTTCATCATCTTCTATTCTTTTTCCTTCTAGCCTTTCCTGTTCATCGACTGTTCTCCTTTTATTATCGCGTTTTCTTTGCTCTTCTGCTCTCTCTTGTTTTTTTAGCTTGCTCATCTTGATGTAACTGTACTTGTCTTTGTCTATCTTTTCTTTTCGCTCCTTCATCTTTCAATCGTTCCTCCCTTTCTTTGTCTTTTCTGTCTTGTTCGTCTTGATCTCCCCTTTGTCTTACCTCTTCGATGCTTTTACCATTGAGTTTAAGTAAAATCTGACCTCCCAACCATTCGTTCTGTACGAGCGCTATCTCATCAGTTCTGTCTTTATCTCCTTTCCATCTCTTTATTTCTCTCCTTATGTCTAGAGATGTGCTTGCTCGATCATTTCTCACCTTACCGTGTCTCTCCTTGTCCCTCGGGACATTGGAGGTTATATATCTTTCTCCATGTCTTTTTCTGGGCCCTTGTCACTACTTTGCGTAGGTGACTCATATGATGGATTGCTATATCCTGTCGCTGAAGGTATAATCCTTCATATTTCTTAACCTCGTCTTTCATTTCAGACGGGGCGGGTGGAGCAGAAGGCTCTTCACCCCCCTCTTTACATATATTGAGCACCCAATCTAAAGGAGGCTCTTCCTCCTTCTCGTGTTCATACATTTTCCAAAGCTCTAGACTTGCTAGCCGCTTTTCTAACTTTCTTCCTGTATACGCAGCATGCAAATATGTCGACATATGCTGCAGAACTGCCCTCGATAATGACCTGGCTTGTGGCCATGGCATAAACATTTTATCTGTGGTTCCTTTAACCCATTCTGCACTCTACTGTTTAAGTTTAAGCACATGTTTTGGTAGCTGTTTGCAAAGATGCACTAATGGCCTTAACTTCTTCCATTTCTTAACCTTTACTTTTCTCTTTGCTACCACTTGCTTATGCTTTAGTTACAGTTTTTCAATTTTACGACTCAATCAACATACACTTATGAGCAAGCACCAACCGTCGCATGCTCCAATCCCGTCACAATGCAATTTTTTTTAACTTTAATCTTGCTAAAAAACAACCATCAAAGTTTAATCTTAAAACAATCAATTTTTGCGTCTCTACTTTGCATTTTTGAATCACTTAAACATTTTTTTTTTCAACTCTGACATCATAACATCTTTCAACCACATAAAAAAAACAGACAGACTTGACCGGCCACATCTACGTGCTGCTTACGATCTTCTTCTAAGTCTCGTCTTACCCTCTAGATCTGCTCCGACTGGAACTTAAGCTAATTCCTTTAAGAAAGTATTTAAACTAATCATTTAAACATGATGCATGATACTAGGTCAACAGAGCACCCTAGCCAAACTGGGCAAACTGTACGCCAACTTCTCCATTGACAACTCCATCATCCCCGTATTCACAGCTGTCAAGACACTGGGAGTATACCTAGACTCCTCACTATCAATGACCAGACAAGTCAGCGCAATCACTTCCTCATCTGCGCATACCACCAAACTTATAAACACCATCAAGCCATACCTCTCAAAACCTAACTGCCTTTCAATAGCCAGAGCAACCATTAGAGCCAAACTGGACTATTGCAATGCCCTCCTAGCAGGCACATCGGCAAAAAACCTTAACAGACTTAACAGTCACACAGAACAATGCTCTCCGGGCCGCTCTTAGCATCCCAAGAAGAGAGCATATCACCCAGGCCAGACACTCAGCCCAATGGCTCTCGGTCAAAGAGCGGATCACACTCAACATCCTCACCCTCACACACAAATGCCTCTCTCTTTCCGCCCCGTCCTACCTATCAGAGACCATCTCCAAGCCCTCCTCCTCACGTCCCACCAGGACTGCTGCCAAGTCCTGGAATGCTCTACCTGCAGACATTAGAGCGGAGAACTCACTCCCGATTTTCCGTAGGAAACTTAAGACCTCCTTCCTTGCACAATAATATGTGACACTCGCTAACCTATGTAAATACACTGCACTGTAAATTTGTACACATGTTATACCTGCTCCTGTAAATTATGTATTACTTGTGTATATGCAACTAAGATATGTCTGTAACAAGCACCATGATGCCCTGGGCTGACGTGCGCTCTACAAATCCGAATAAATAAATAAATCACGTCTCCTATATGTCCCACATAAAGGGCTCAGAATTAAAGCTTCTGCTAGCACTCTTTAAAGTCTAGCAATAGGGTGTATCCTCATAGGGTGGCTAAACTCACGACTATTTTTCCTCATATATTACTTGATCATACTCAAGTCAATAAATATCTTGTTTCCCATATACATATATATTACACTCTTACTCTTGCATTATATTTTATCCCACTTCCCTCAGTTACTCTCTGTTATTTACTATGCATGCATCCCTTTGCCATACTTTTTGGTCTATTCACTCACCGCTCGCATGTTTTTCGTCTTTGGACCCTCAGGATCACTGCCTCCATTACCGCCTCGTCTATGTAAAAATAGGAGTCCCGTCAGACCTTTCTGTGCAGGGGTTTTTCCTATTCTAACCACTATCTACAGGGAGCTTCACGTCCTGTCAGCCGAATGGCAAAGGTTATGCAATATTTCAGAAACTCTAAAATTACTTATGTCGACGGCCGATGGTATCTTATCTAACCATTAATCTCTGCTACCACGTGAACTGGAGGCTTCGAGCCCTTTGAGATGAGTAGCAATACCCTGAAGATGTGTGGGGATGCAGATTGTACTCATACATGAATAATCAAGATGACACAAATAGTTTGGCAAAGTTCGTCTGTTTTAATGCAAGTCTTAAACCAGGGAGTACAACGATCATCAGCAATCGCTCGATACTCTGACTCTAACTACTTAATAAAAAAATGGGTTCTTATACCCATAATTGGTCATACCTGACGTGTTGACTTGTGTCATTACCAATGTCATTCTACGTGGCAAACTACAGAAACTTATCAGGAAGCGGGATTGGGTCTAAGTGAATAACTAAGCATAGGTACAATATCTGTATGGAGTAACGGAGAAAGGACAGCTAACATCAGGTGGGGCAACTAAGCCCTCCCTCCAAAATGGCCACTATGAACATCACTAAATGTACAACGTCCCATTGGCTACACAAACTATAGGACCCCTAACTGCGTGGTCCCCTAGAATTGGTTGGCTTCTAACCCTCGTCAGTAATTTCCACCTACGTGAGCAGCACGCAGACTGAACAAACAGGTGCGGATAAGCCATCTTGATACTAGCTTCCCTCCAATTAAAATGTGATCCATCATCACCTCAATGGTCTAGTGTCAATTAGTACTTTTGAAGTTGGCATTGAATCTGTACTGTTCTCTGAGAATTTTTAAGGAATATGGGTACTATCCAGCTTCCGTGCGTAGGTGTGACAATCTCGTCCGTCCAACTTCCTTCCATCACATGACTGGACACCATGAATTGAGCCTTTTCATGTATTTGATTTTATTCTTCAATAGTCCTCTGACGTCTTTTGTTTTTGCTTGAACTTCTTAAAAAGGAGCTTCTGTTCTTTCACGTTAATTGTATCCAATGTCAGCCAACTCCTAGTCTGATAAGACCCTTTCTTGGCTCAGTGAACTCCTTAGCTGAAATGGATTCTGTTTAATTCAATTGCTTTTTGTAACTGCGACACAGAAATGAGGCCTTCTCGCGTTGTTCAGTACTGCTTTATATGTAGTGGAAACATTCATCCTTTATTTGTCCATATGTATCTATAGAGGTATATATGTGTATATGGTTGGCGCTTGCCGCGGTCTAATCTATTTAAGCATGTGGCTAGCTTCAGACCCAGGTAGAACCCCAACAGCCAGCACCAGATCCTGGGCCGCCGATCCGGGTTGACAAGACTCCCCAGGCACTATCAGCGGAGTGAGGCATGGCCGAGAAGAGGATGTGGCGACCACATTGGACCCAGGGACCGCCGATCCGGGCCGCCACGACCCCTCCCAGGCATCATCTCCCTGCCAGGCTGCCTCCGTGCGGGCGGAGCGCGGCCAGGGTAAGGACTGCACAAAATTGGGCTGACCCCACCAAGTGGGCCCTGAACTGGCCTCACGATACATAGACGGCCTTGCACGGAGCACTAGACCACCTGCGAGGAGACACCCTCTCCCCCCACCCCCCATTCCCGAGACAAGCTCTGTATGCACCACAGAGATACGTGGATACCTGGCGGGTGAACCAGCAAGAGAACTATGGACCCCTGGAACATCCCATACAAGTGAGTGGGGGGCTCCTGGGGTAGAGGGGGGCTACATTGTCTTGGATAAATCGCGACTCTGTGGGGCCAGAAACAGTGCTACCCATCTTGGCCACATAGCACATGTGACCAGAGACCCTGTGCAACCAACGGGCCTACCCTGGAACCCACGCCTCACCCAAACCACTCCACAGGACACCAGATTGCGGGTGAAAAGAGCCACACTACCAATATCCACATGGAACACACTCATAGAATGAGGGTGTTTACTACCGGCATGGTTGTTGGGTGGATGTAAAGCACTGCACCTAACTGACTAAGAGTATTCAAACCCAGACCCAAGACCATGCAGAGGCCACAGGGCATACAGCACTACCCCCACCCCCTAGTGGGCCAGTACTAGACGGGAGCAACATCCAACAAGGGATCCAAGATTCCCCTCACCCCATCCACGCTACCTGTGATCCCTGACACCTGCCAGGGCCCTGCGGTGCACCAAACCTCAGACAAGCGTGCCACAACCACCCCCCCCCTGTGGACCAACCCGGATGGGGCGACACATATCCCGTAAGACGCCCGCACAAAACAAAATAGACAACTACACTAAGGGGGTCATTCCGAGGTTGGTGCTAAGGGAAAAACGATGCCGGTAAAGCATTACCGGCATCGCTTACCGCTACGGGCTAGTCTGACCAGCCAGACCGCTATTAGCGGCATCGTAAAGTACGGTGCCGCTAATAGTGGCATGGGCGCGGGCACGCGGGCCATCATGCCGGCAATAGCGGCATGCCGTAAACTGGAGGAGATCACAAGTGAAGTGGACATGCAAATACCGGCTCCTTGAAGGCATTAAAAGTGCTTACCGGCATGCCGTAAATACAGGCATCTCCGACCTACCGTAAAATGCCTTGAGCAGTGTTCCCAACTGCCACAGCTGCACACAATCAGCACAGGTGGAGGCAATGGAGTCTGGCCCAGTAAAAAAGGAGCACACCCACACACCACACCCCCTCCCACACCAAGATGATTCCAATAGTAGTAGCATTACTGGAGCTGGAGGACATGCTTGCATTGCCACAACATCAACAACAACAACAACAGCCGACACCACAGGGGAGACGCAGGAGGAGAAGGAGGGTGAGACAGGCCCAGCATGCCCTACCAGTGCAGCCTCCGTTACCACCCAGGCAGCCCCCAATCCCTTGCATCAGAGCCTGTCCTTTCAACCTAACCCCTGAGTAGATACACACCCTGTACCGTCTGGACCGGGACACCATCACCACCATTGTGGACATGATACACGTCGACATTGTCAGCCTCATTGAAATACGCACTGCCACCCCCCCTCTACTGAAGGTAGTGTCTGTGCTCCACTTCCTTGCCACAGGCACCTACCAGCACACAGTGGGGCACATGCATGGCATAGCACAACCCTTATTTTCTTGCATTCTGAACCAAGTGCTGAATGCCCTCCTCAAGCACACAAGGGACTACATATCGCTACCACAGACTCCCCAGGAGATATTTGATGCAAAAATTGGCTTCCATGCACTGGCAGGCCTGCCAAATTGTGTAGGTGCCCTCGACTGCACCCACGTGGAGTTAGTGGTCCTGCATGCCATGGAGGTGGTGTACTGCAACCGCAAGCAATACCGCTCCTTCAATGTGCAGATGGTATGCGACGCCAGCAAGATCATCACACATTGTTGCGCCCGATATCGCGGATCAACTCATGACTCTATGGTCCTGCGGAACTCCACGCTACCACGCTTCATGGAGTGACATGCTGGACGACGTGCCTGGCTGCTTGGTAAATTGCAGGACTGGCACATGGCATTGAAATGGGGGGAGAGATGCACACACCACCATGGTGTCAATGTTGATGTTACTGCACGATGGGCACATCACCGAATACTGTGCCTCAAAGCCTCACTAACGGTACATGACACCCAAATCCCATATGAATGAAGTAAGGTCGACACCTATCACTACATGACTAACAGGAAACCACCCCACATCCCACAACACGTGCACCACTCATCAGCGGCCCTCACCCTCCGTAATGCCATCCAGCACCATGCAGTGCATATGCACTATGTTGCTGTCTCCAGCATATCACCACACAGGACAAGCATCCCTGGGAGTGCATCAAACTGAAGCAACTAAGGAATCCACTGTCTGTCACAGGGCCACCACAACCACAGGAGTGCTGCATGTAACCATAGGAATGATCTGCGCTGATTGCCCAGACTACTGCCAATGCTCCCTCTAAGTAAATCTCACAGAACACAACACCTCACAAATTTCACACTAACACAGCTGTATGCGTACACGATGCATGAGCTACAAGATGGCAGAGCACACCGTTTATCATCTTGAAGATGCAACCCACACCATTAGTCCATGGCACAGGACACATTGAGGGACAGAAAATGGCGTAAATACATCCAGGGACATGTGCATGTGCCCAACGATAATCTGCAGGCATGTGTGACTAGTACAGCTGTCCATCATGAATCGACTAACATTTACCTTTTATTGCCTCCCATGCAGGTGATAGTGGCTATCCCTTAAAGCCGTGGCTCCTCATCCCTGTCCGAAACCCACAGAACAGGCACGAGGAGGACTACAATCGTTCCCATACCCGTACCCCTGTGGTCATCGAGTAGACCTTTGGCCTGTTGAAGGCACGATTTCGGGTGCGGCACTCCTCTACAGGTATGAGAAGGTGGCCAAGATCATCATGACATGTGTCATGCTGCACAATATGTGTATCTGCCGGAACGTGCCCCTGACATTGAACTGCTACCACCTGATGAAGATGAATGGGATGAAGACGATGTGGCTGGACATCATCTTGGTGCCGATGCACAGGAAGGACGTGCTATGCGCCAGTCAGTGATAGCACAATATTTCTGACACACGTGGCAGCAGAGGGTGACATGATAGTTGGACAGAGGGCACTGGGCGTGGGGGTACATGTACACTATGCATTGTGTATGAATAAATGAAACATGCGCAATGATGAGTGTCCACTCAGGTCTTGATTTTCACACAACCGGTGCATTAAATATAACAATGATAACAAAAGTGCAAAAACCCTCCACCACCCTCACCCCCTCTCCTTCCCCCACAACTCCCCCACACATGTCCCATCGAGTCACCAATGCCTACATGAGGCTTCCCTCATTCTCAATTGGCCCTCCCTGGTCCAGGTGGCGGCATGTCTTACCGGCGCAGAGTACGTGCCGACCTGCGGCGAGGGCTCGTTTGGGTTGAACTGGATGATGACGGTGTGGCCGCCTGCTGGGATTGGGTAGCCGGATGCCCTGCCTCCTTGGCATCTGCTATGTGGCCTAAGACATAGCGGAGGGCCGAGACATCCTCGCAGAGGCGGCTGGTGTTATCTGCAATGGATTTGGCCAGGGAGGCGGTGCTCTCCGTGATGGAGCTGCCTAGAGAGGCGAAGTTCTCACGCCACTCCTGTCTGTCCAGTCTGTTATCCTCGACTAACTCCCGTACAAGGGCCATGAGCTGTTCCGACCACTGCGGCCCTGCGGGTGGACCTGTGGATGTTGTTGGTCCCTGGCTGTCCTGCTCAGCCTGCTCAGCCTCCCTAGTTGTCAAAATGAGACTGTAGTGCCCTCCCATCTGCTCCTGACCAGGGTGCTCCGGGGTGGTTGCATGCTCTGTATAGAGGGACGATATTTTTGGGGATGCCAGTGGACTTGGTGTACGGACCACTTCCGATACATCGTCCTCAACGGGCACCCAAATGTCTTCCTGTGGGTCCTCCACAGCCAGGGGTGCTGTGGCTGCCACCTCCCCAGCCATACTGGACTCCTCTGAATGTGGTGCCTCGCCTGATTGCTCAGGAAGGCCAATGGGTGCTGGTGGTGGTGCTTGACGGCACCCGTTTATTGGCTACCTGGGGTGTCTTGCCTGTTGGAGCACGGCGGCCCCTGGGTTGTCCCCTCGAGGTCCAAGGGCAGTTGGCATCATCCCGGGACCTCTTCCAGAGTGTGGTCTGTGCAGGGGTTGCGTCCTGCCCATCACTGTCATGGTCAGAGCCTGTGGGGGTCGAAGAAAGGGACGGCATGAGTGATGTTTTGATAGGCATCCTACATACATTTGGACAATTGATCATCCACACAATTGGGGGTAATGGGCATTTGTGTTTGGTGGGTTATGCAGTCATACGTCGGCATCACTCATATTGGCCAAGGGCAATGCTATCTGCCATGCATAGTATTTTGGGCCTGTACGCTGTGTGAATCATGGCATTGACATCTTTATGTGGTATGTGTCAGGTACGGCATTGCCTTGCAGCAGGCATCTGCATGTGTCTGTGATGCGTCCGCCTACTTTGCTGGGAGTGTGTGTGTGATGGACCATGGCTTCACTATTTGGCCTGACATATTGGTTGACTTTCATCAGACTTGGCACTCTTAGGGCACTCTCCTCCATCGCCCGATGATGTGGCGCCACACTCCATCTCTCCAACACCTTCTATCCCCTCCATTCCTATTATGCTGGCGCAGATGTCCTCCCATGGGGTGAGCTTCATTGGTGAGCTGGGACCTCCTCCTGTTCCCATTCCCTGGCTCCGGTTCACTGACAAAATATTTCAAACTCTCAGTCGCAGGTCGTCCCAGCGCTTGCGGCAGACTTTGATTGTGCATGGGGTGTTCCCAACAGCACTGACCTTCTGAGCAACAAGTGCCCAGGTCTCCTTTTTCTTCAGTACTGCCTCCCTATTCACGTTACTGGAGAATACTATGCCAGCATGCTCCTGCAGTGTGTCAACCAGCATCTGCAGCTCATCCTCATTAAATCTTTCTTTCCGCTGGCGGGCAGCTCCCTTCTTCAGGACCTTGGGCATAGTGGTGTAACAGGTGGATGTATTCACGACAACAGCAGAGTCCAACGGGTCCTGTGTGGTGAGGATGGCAATGGATTGTGTTTTTAAAGATGGCCGCCGTGCTCCTTCCCGTTCCTGTGTGATGACGCTATTTGCGGTTCTGCTTATTAGCGGTGACCGTTATTAATGGTCACTGCTAATAATGGTCATCGCTAATGCCGCATTGAACCTTGTCGGTAGTGCTATCAGCTCTGTGCTTGATGCCGCTAAGGGCATTTCTGGTGCCTTTAACGGCATGGCGGTAATGACCTTAGCGACATGGCGTAAAGCTTGTGCCTGCGAAGTCGTAATAGTCATAATATTAGCAGACTGTTGACTGCCCGGACACGCTATTTACGCCATGCCGGTAAGGACCGTTACTTACCTCCAACCTCGGAATGACCCCCATGTCTGTCCCGGTGAAGGCCCCTAACACTGCTGACCAGACTGGAAAACATACCCAATGTAGCGGCACAGAGCAGATGCTGTCCCTCACCGATATAATGACCACCATTGGTGACTCCAGGACCTCGGTGGAGACAAAAATCGACGGCTTAACCTCAGAAGTTTCCTTCCTACGCCAAGACCTGAGGAACCAGATATCTCGTGTAGGGGAAACCGAGCAGAGAATCTGTGATGCCGAAGACGCGGCCAAGAGAATGGAGGAACGCCTAGTGAATGTGGAGAAGAAGCTCACCACCCTAGAGGCCAGGGCCGATGACAGTGAGGGCTGATCTCGGCACAATAACCTCTGCATACTCGGGCTCCCAGAGCGTGAGGAAGGGCCGTCCATGGAACTCTTCTTAGAGGACTGGCTTGCAGACCTAATGGCTCCCCAAAAGCTTTCTAAGTTTTTCTCCATCGAAAGGGCACATAGGGTCCCAATGGGCAGACCAGTGCCCGGAACCCCCCCCCACGCAGGTGATTGCCAAGCTCATGAATTATCGAGACCGGGACACAATTCTCCATATAGCGCGCTCAAAAGGCCCAATCACCTATAACGGGAACCGGATAGGGTTCTTCCCTGACTACACGCGGGAAGTCCAGAAGGCCCGCCAGTCCTATGACTCCATCAAACGAAAGCTGGCCTCCCTGAACATCAAATATGCACTTTTCTTCCCCGCTACTCTTAAACTGCACCATAATAACACAGTCCAAGTGTTTCAGAACCCGAAAGAGGCATGGGATTGGCTCGAGACTCAAGTTTTATCCTCCCCAAGATCTAGAATCCACACACCGATGAATGAGAATGGCCACAGCACCCCGGCCCGGGGGCAAACACCCATTCCAAGCATGGATAGGACAGAAGATAACTCGCCGGGCAGCACTGGAAAGACCTGAGGACTAGAGCGATTGAGCCGCTCTGAAGGTGAGCCCACACTGGTTCTCTTACCCTCCCTCCGCTCTGGGTATGGTACGTTTCACTCGTAAAACACTCTTACTCAGAACGGGCAGCCCGGAACAGGAAGCGAGTGCAATGGCATACCCCTTGGGGAGTTCCCCAAATAAGTTCTTATTGTTCATGGTTACACATTTGGGCGATCGAAGCTTCCGGTTGGGGGGGGAGAGTACAGGGTGGGGGGAGTTCATGGCTGATGGCTACCAAGAGGTACAGTAAGAGAGGTCAAGATACTTGCTATAATTGGCACAAGTAGCGCAGATGCTTCTTCCGTTGGGATTGAGGCACCCACAATGCCCTGGGTTAAACCACGCAGTTATATGGCTGCCCCTAAAAGGGCCTTCAGAAATGCCACATATCGGCTCGACAACGGCGGGAGCAACGGGCAGGGAGCACGGATACAGAGTATGGGAGGAGACACATACACGGGTTGGGGGGCCACCAAGACAGAAGATCTTTCTTGACACCCTAATACGCTGCACACGCAAGTAGAACGCACACTGTGAAACTGTCTCTACTGACCTGGAACGTCAATGGCCTTGGTTCCAGTATCAAACGTAGACTAGTGCTCCAATACCTTAACTGATACTCACCTGATATTGCCCTCCTCACAGAAACCCATCTTAACGGAACCGGCAATGCCTTTTAAAAAAAATCCAATTACCCACACACTTACCAAGCTGGGTTCTCAAGAGGCACCAGGGGCACAATGATACTTATCCACAAACGAGTGCCGCTTCAGGTTAACAAAGTGCGGGCTGATCTCCGCGGCCGATTCACAGTAGTACTCTGTGACCTATGGGGTGAACGATGGGGCCTCATTGCGGCCTACGCTCCCCCACGCTCACGAAGGAACTCCTGGGTGAACTACGAAGCATATTACTAGAAGAACAGGCAGACCAATGGGCTCTGGGCGGGGATTTTAATGAAGTTATGGAAGTCGCTGTTGATAGATCGCACAGGGGACCCGGGACTCAACGCACCTCGACTGCCCTATACACCTTTGCCGAAACACTAGGGCTGTCCGACACTTGGAGAACACTACACACCACCGATAGCGTGTTCTCGATTTACTCCAATGCACATAAAACATTCTTACGAATTACTATGTCTTTATCCCCCGCAATATGTCCCACAGGCTCATGTCCGCCGAACTTTTGGCGAGGGGTATTTCGGATCACTCCCCCCTATTAATAACCCTGAAAAGCCCACACCATCGACCAGACACCACCTGGCGTCTAAATACCTACTACCTGGGGATGCCCAAGATTACTGAGGGATTAGAGGACAAGACCAAGGAATACTTTGAAACAAACAAAGGCTCAGTGGACTGCCCGATCACGATGTGGGAGGCATATAAAACAGTCCTCCGTGGGGAAGTCATCTCCTTGGTTTCGGCCCACGGTAAGCAACACACTCAGAAGATTGTGGACGCAGAAAGATTGGTGACTGAGAGGGAGGAACAATTCCTGATGCACGGAACCAAGGCCTCACAAGAGGCCCTGATAACGGCCCAAGAGGCCCTTAGCAACATAGCCTTAGACAACGCCCGGACCGCTCACTGGCTGATATGTAGCCAAATCTACGAGAGAGGGGATAAGGCAAGCAAGACCCTAGCCTGGCTAGAAAGACGTGAACAAAGTAAGGGTCAGGTATGGGCCATCCGATGGCCCACTGGGGAGCTATTGACATCAGACCCCGACATAGCAAAGGCCTTTGCCACCTACTATGAAAAACTCTATTCCCCTCCCGCGGTGGATCCCTCATCCGCTCAATCTAACTTTCTTGACCAAATGGAGATCTGTAGACTCTCTACACTACAGGCGGAGCTCCTAGACACTGAGATCACCGAAAATGAAGCACAAGAAGCACTAGCACAGCTCCAAACCAGGAAGAACCCAGGGGCCTAGCCCCTTCACAGTTTAGACTTGGGAACGTTTGGGCAACTCACTAACAGGGCACATCCACTGCATGTTTCTGCGAAGCAAAGAACTGGTTGTACTACCACTGGATCTTAGAAGAACATGCATAGTGGTTATTCCTAAACCTGGGAAGTCCCCAGAAGACTGCGCCTCTTATCGGCCCATCTCGCTGATCAACGGAGAGGCTAAAATCCTAGCATGGGTACTCGCCAACAGGCTACTTGGATTGATAGAATCCCTTGTTCACCCTGACCAATGTGGGTTCATGCCCAACAAGTCCACCCGCATGAACCTACGCAGAATCCAACTTGCCCTCGACAGGGCCCAAGAGATACCGCACCTACTAGCCTTGCTGGCGGTCGATTTTGAGAAGACATTCGACTCGGTCGCTTGGGAGGCTTTATGGGATATCATGGGGCGAATGAACTTCGGCCAGGGCTTCATCTCCTGGGTCAAGCTTCTCTATGCATCCCCTGAAGCGTCTGTGAGGGTGAACGGCAAGTCGTCCAGATTGTTCCCACTGGGCCGCGGAACCAGACAGGGTTGCCCTTTCTCCCCCCTCCTATTCCTATTAGCTATTGAACCACTAGCAATTAAACTCTGCACAGACAAAAACTGGTCTGGATTCACCTGGTTGGGGGGGAGAGGAGGACAGATTCTCATTATATGCAGACAACCTCCTCATATATCTTAGCAACCCGGTGAGCTCCTGCCCAATTGCGACCCATACTCTTAGGGAATACCAAAACTTCTCCGGCCTAAAGGTGAACAATCAAAAAACCATGTGCTTCCCGATTCAGGGTGGCGACGCCGTGATCCCCGAAATATGTCCCTACCATGTCTCCATATGGGACTTTACATACCTGGGCATTCGCATCGGCCCGACATTAGATGGGTTCCCTCACCTTAACCTACAGCCCGTACTTGACAGATTCAGCAAAGATGTCTCCCACTGGCGATCACTCCCACTATCACTAATGGGCAGGGCAGCACTGTTCAAGATGATGACACTCCTGAGACTCTTGTACGTTTTACAAAATGCCCCACTCCCGATCCCCCTCGAAACCTTTGCACTAACAGACAAAACCTTACGTGCACTGCTTTGGGGGGGAACAAGCCAGGATCTCTCTAACAACACTGTAACTCAGTATGGGAGGGTTGCATTGGGCTACCTTGCATTCACACATACTATCTAGCGGCACAGACGGGAGTAGTAAATGAATGGCTACATGGCGACGCTACACTACCACATATCAGCATAGAGACAGCAGCCATGAACCCCATAGCTCCCCTCCATGTTCTATACGTGGACAACGGACTAGACCTGGAGAGAGGCAATTAAACATATTGGATGGGGAGCAAAACCGACACTAACTCAACCTTTATGGCACAATACACACCTCCCAGAAATACAAAAAATGGGCTACTTTGAGAACTGGGAAAGCGAGGTTATCCACTCTGGCATATGTGATCCAAGGAGGACGCATACTAGAGTTCGAACTCCTGAACGACAAATTTGTCCTGGCCCCTATGGACCGGTTTAGATGTGCCATACATACTCAATTCCCTGATACAACTACTATACCCCAGTGCTCCCCCCTGGAGACCAACATTCTCCCACAACGTATCACCTCCAAACTCATCTCCACGCTTTACCAGGCCCTTAACTCTTTCAGAACCAAGGAACTCACCAAACTGAAAGATAAGTGAGAAAGGGACTTAGGGGAACTAGAACCGGAAGATTGGGTAGAGGCATTGCTGTTCCCCCGAGAGATAGGTATTGAGGCTAAACTGAGGCTGATACAACTTAGAATATTTCACCACTCCTCCAATCCTCGAACAGCCCTGGCCAAATGGGCAGGTACAGGGGATGGGACTTGCCTCCGATGTAAACGAGAAATAGGTACCTTCTTTCATATGATCTGGGACTGCGACGTGCTACAGTCCTTCTGGGACGACTGCATCAATGAGATCTGCAACATAATGGGAGCAACAATCCCAAAAGACCCCAAAATGATACTCTTGGGAATCCGGAAGAGGTGGACCTCACCAAACATGAAAAATCGAAGCTAGCAGTGGCACTGGGAGCAGGGAAACGGCTGATCGCTGCAACGTGGGGTTCAGCGGAGCCACTACACCTGAGCCGATGGATCAATGAAGTAAGCAGATGCGCATCTATGGAACAACGCATCTACAATGCAAGAGGATGCCCCCAGAAATTCGAGAAGATTTGGGGGAAATAGCTTGATATACACTGAGAAATGTATTTTCTTTTAACCCCCCCTACCATCCCTTCTTCTCCCTCCCCGATAGACTCGGAACTGCCAGCCACTGTGCTCTCTTGATAGACCCAATGTAACCCCAGATCCTTCTGCCTCTTATTATCATTACTGCCATTATTCTCGGTTGAATGCCTATGTTCATGGTGTTTTATAGTACAAACTCAAATAAAAAGTTTTTTAAAAAAAATAAAGAAACCCTACAGGACGACCAAACTTCTATTTCCCAAGGGGAGCAAGGAAAGAGTAAATCACTCACTGGGTTCTTACCATTTTCTCAGATGAAGTAGAATCCTCCTGCTTAAAACGCTGTTCGTTTTATGAAGACTGGGACCATGTTATGGAGTTTTGTCCCAAACACTTGAAAGAGGAATTCGTGGATGCACAAGCAAGGGAGGGAGAGGTATCCACCCTATTGAGACCGGCTTGTGAGTCTTCAGTCCCAGAGATACCATCTTTGAGATCATTGTCTCTCATTGACCATAAACTAGCTATGGGATTGGGAGAGGATATGTGTATAGTAAATTACCCCGAGGACACTGGAGACTGTGGCTCCATAGAGGAGATGACCTGGGCTCTTCATCAGCCAGAGGCTCTCTCTGAGCCATCCCCTCAAAGGAGGAAGAGGACCCTAAGAATAATTCTCAGATAAAGCCTATTAATTTTCTCTATTCCCATACTAACTAGATGACAAAACTCCCCTAGTGGAGGCTAAAGAGGGTAAGGGCAGGGAAATGTAAACCTCTGATTATGATGATGAGATCAATATAGAACATACATGAAGAAGATGGTCATACCATAGTTCTTCCCAAAAATGCAGAAAAATCTCAACCTATAAGGAAAATCAATTATGTTCCTTCCCAGTCAAAAGTAAGATCTAAAAGGGGAAAGCTCTTATGTCCCATATTCCCTATTGGGATATCTATAGGCCACTTTGAATGAGAACAACAGGGAAGTAAGAAAACTAAAATAATCAATTTTTTCTTAGAAAATGATCCCTGTTACACCTGTGGAAAATCTGACCATCTGAATAACCCATGTCCTATAAATTTACATTATCAAGAAAACACATATCTAATATAGATCTCCCCTATTATGAATTGGGGAAGGAGATCCCCCAGCCTCTAAATTATCTGATCAAGGGTGTTTATCTTGTAAAGGATCTGGACATATTGCCAGGTTTTGTCTATTAAACCAAGTGAGTTCTTCTATTATACCATCCTTAAAGAATCCCCTTCAGAGAGAAGTGAATTGTGAAATAAGAACTGAAAAATCTTTGGTGAACATCCCTTACACCCAATCCAATGTGAGACCAGTTGAAAAGAAAGAGAACAACTTCAAAAGGGGAACCCCAGGCTGAAATCTCGAAAGAACCCTTCTGCGGGAAGCCATTATTATTCGGGAAGGGTATGTGAGAATTCTGAGGGCATTCTCCCATTGAACCCTCCTAGGGCCCCTTGTCAGATGACCTAGAAAAGGGCTAAGCCACCAGATCGTGACCCCAGGGGTAAATCCATGAGAATCACCTGAGTAGAGGGTTCTCAGGAACTAGGGAAGGAATTCATGAGGGCGAGACATGGCATTCCCCTTTCTCTACCATTGACCTACCTGACCCCCCTCTAACCTTCATGAGATACTACAAGTACCAGAACATTTACTTCCCCCAGTACTACTCAAGGACGGAGACGAAGAAGAGGGAGTCAGGAAGAATGTACTCTTCCTACCAGAAACATCATTATAGTACTGAGAAGAAGACAATGCAGATCAAGGCACATCAACCTCTTCACTTTCTATGTCCCACTAGCAAAGCCAGGCAGAATCAGGAACTTAAAGTTGATCATGCCCACCTGCAGCTTGTTACTAATTCAAAACAGTATAAAAGGAAGGATAAGAGAAAGCAAGTTGAACGAGTAGTAGAGCGGATGGAAATTGCAGCTGATCCGGAGCAGCCCAGGACCATAAGGCCGAGAGAGGGACGCTGAGATGCTTACCCCTGCAGAGTAATGTGGGGAGGAGGAGGCCTGGTTAGGGAGCCGCATCTCCAAGGAGCCAAAATCCCAGAGTGGGAGGCGAGGCATTTCCTAGAATATCCGGAAAAGTTGCTCATTCCTCTGGGCAGCAAGGTAGAGCCAAGGAATGTCTGAGCGGCAGGAGACGAGACCGTGACCTCAGCCGTAGAAGCAGATGCCAGCCAAAGCAACAGCATGACCGGTGAGTTTCACTGAATGAGAGAAACCCGGTATGTGGGTAAATGTTGGAAACGTTACAGTGTATCCAAGCGTATGCGTGCAAGCAGCATGCTAATGAAAAGTTCTTGGTTGAAGTGAAGCTAGCAAGTAAAGAAACAGACAATTGAAGTAGGAAACTTTGTGTCAGAGTGGTCGCGCTTGACGGAAAGCGTTCTCAAAAGTCTCTGACCTTTAAGGATAATTGGAATGTATTCATATTCTAAAGCCACAATGAATGAAAGGGATGAAAGGGATTAAGAGAGACTGTCAGTATGAAACAGCAGATGGGGAGCTTTGCGTGTGAGCAAAATCCCAGATAGGTCTTTTAAAGTGGAAACAAAATAAATAAGAAGTGTGGAAAAATGTAAATAAGCATTGGGGTGGCCTCCAGGTGGGAGATTGATCCAGGAGGGCTGCAGAGACCCCACTATAAAGAAGAGATAAACAGACATATGTGAACATTGTTACAAGTTGGTAACAAGTATCTGAGGGGCAGGTGGTGAGACCCTGACCTCAGAGGAAGTTGAATGTGGGGAAGGGAACTCCGGAAGAAACCAGTTGAACCTTTTTGTGTGATAAAGTGCAACACTATGAAACCAAAGAGGGGCTTGAAGCTTGGGCAAGGGAAGCCTGAGAAGCCCCTTGAAGTGAATGATCCAAAGAGTTTTGAATCCAGGAAAAGGGAATCTGTAGAAACCCAAAGAAATGTGTGTAAAGCGAACTTTGTAGCATCAAAAGGTGTTTGAGATTGGGCAAGAGAAGCCTCAGAGATCCACTGTGAGAAATAAGGTAATGTGAACTTTTGAATCCTGAAAAGCCAGTTAAACTTTGTGATACAGAGTGCCTTGAACTTGGGGAAGGGAGCTGTAGAGGAGCTCCATGGTCATGCTCACTTTACTTTGAACATTACCGGAGTGTCTTGAACTTGGGAAAAGGAGCTATGGAAGATCTTCATTGTCACATTAAGTTTATTTTTAAAACTATTGAGTTTATTTAGTCCCCTAATCATTGTTATCATATAGAAGTGAGGGCAAGTATAGGTTTTGACACAGACAATATTTTATTTTCACTGACAGACCTAGACTTCCCTTAGTTTACCTTCAGGTAGGGAACATTCCCTCCTTAGAGTTAGGTAAAATTAGGCGTTACACCATTCTGATAAACAAAGTAAAGGTTTTCAAACTGTATCACTTGTTTCTGTTTCATCTCTTGATACCATGTTTGTCTCACGCCTGCCACACTACCATTAACTTCCCCATGATAGGGCCAGTAGGTCTCACAAACTTCCAGGTAGGCAGGTCCAGGCTCTTGCCACCCGTCAAAGCACAGACCAAAACCCTAACTCATGAAACAGTTCCTGTAATTCTGCCCAGCTATCCTAGGGCTTGACCATGTCTGCTCATGGCCATACATGGCTGGAAGAGTGTATGCCCTGCCGATCATTTGTACATCACTTCAAACAACCTAGCCAGTGCTGGTAGGGCCAAACCCCATAGCAAAGGTGTAACATAGCCTCTGCATTCAGGCTTCACGATGGATTGTAACTCTTGCAAGGGTGCAGGCAGAGGGGACTGACACACAGGTGGCAAAGTGATTGCTATAGACTTTTATTTGGTGTGAAAATAAAGAGAAAACCTAGATTTCCCTATATATATGAAGGATTTCCCTTCCTCAAATCAAATGCTAATAAGTCTGTCAGGATGTCTTATTAACTTAAAGAGTCCACTAGCTTATGTCAAAATGTCCCTATCTCTGCCCCTTACACTTACAAATAAACCAATCAGTTGTACCAAAGTTGTTGGTCCTGGAGAATTACTTCCTTCTCTTGAACTAGGTGCTACAGTTCTGGTTGCAAGTTCCTTACCAGGGGGAATGGCTCCCTTCCCGTGGTTTACGTACTTCACAAATAAACAAACAAAAGATTGTAGATTCTCTGCATCAGAAAGTTCAATAGTTGGTATTCCATGGAGAATTACTCCCTTCCCCTGGATCACTGGTTTGATCTTCCTTGTGGGCTCAATTATCAGGAAAATGACTCCTTTCTCCTGGCTTTCTTTGTCATTAGTCTCACAGTTCGCAATACCAGGTGGAATGTCTCCCTTCACCTGGCCTTTCTCAGGCTTTGTTTTACAGCTCACAACACCAGGAGGAATATCTCCCTTCCCCTGGCCTTTCTCAGACTTTATTTCACAGTTCACAACACCAGGGGGAATATCTCCCTTCCCCATGTTTTCTCAGACTTTATTTCACAGTTCACAACACCAGGAGGAATTACACCCTTCCACTGGCTTTTCATGCACTGGGTTCGGCAGAACTGGTTCACTCTCCTGCCAGGTACTGCAACAAAGAAGATAAATTATCTCTCCGTGACTGTTAGGGTCCCAGACCATTCTTCTCAGTTGGCTGGGGGTTTCTGCGGGTTCCCCAACCCTTCTTTGGTGGTTAGTGGTTTCTTCCCAGCTACAAGGACGAGGAAGATTCCCTTGAATTCGTATTCCTTTTTTTACAGGATCCCGACCCTCTTCTGGTGGTAAGTGACATTAGCGATCCCACTATAGCCCCTGGGTATATTCCCTGGACTCAGCCTGCCTTCGCTCTCACCCCATCCAGGTGTGTCATAACTCCCCTTATCTGCTTTGGTATACGTGCACATTACCGGGACTTCCACAGATGGTACGACGGCAGTGTCGCTCCACGTGCTGGGTATGGTGTTCGCCTCGGATGCGCAGTACCTCTTTGGCTTGACCGGCAGCTCCTACTGATTCTCTGGTTTCTCGCTCGGTCCTGCTCCTGCAGACCTTATTGAGTACTCCCATGGCAAGGTGCCGGCGTCTTCCTCATTTTGGCAGCAGTTCCACGTTGGACTCTACGGTACTGCGTCGGCTTCATTGCTGCAGTTTCTCCCAGCTGGTCTCCAGGCTGACCCTTCCTCTTGGTCAACTTTGCCCGCACTCCAACATACGTTCATGAACTCCATGCCTCTTGCATAGGAGTCTTAACAGCAGAGACTCCACTCTGTTAACTTCTCAGCAGTCTGCTCCGTTTGAAGTTCCCAGGCTCTCCAGGTTGTTGTGAAGGCATCATGAAGTAGACACAGGCAACAGGTTCAAGTTTGGTTCACAAAAAGGTTTATTAACTTAAAAAGCAGGATGTAATAAGGCCTAATTTAGCCTATGCTTAGGTGAGATTTCCTTCTCTAAAGAAAACTAAGGATAGTCTGTGTCAGGAAGTCCAAATCAAATGTCTGTTTGTCTCCAAAACCTATATTTGACCTCACAACTAACTATATACAATGTGTATGGATGTTAGCATCAATGTGTAGGGTGTGTGTGTATGAGCCCCCTCATCCTGCTGGTAGCCTGTGTGTGTATGAGCCCCCCCATCCCGCTGGTCTTCTTTGTGTGTATGAGGCCCCCATCCCGCTGGGCGCCTGTGTGTGTGTGAGCCCCCCCATCCCGCTGGTCGCCTGTGTGTGTATGAGCCCCCCATGCCGCTGGTCGCCTGTGTGTATATGAGTCCCCCCATCCCACTGGCCGCCTGTGTGTGTATGAGCCCCCTCACCCCGCTGGTCACCTGTGTGAGCCCCCCCAATCCCGCTGGTCGCCTGTGTGTTTGAGCCCCCCCATACCACTGGTCGACTGTGTGTATGAGCCCCCCATCCCGCTGGTAGCCTGTGTGTATGAGCCTCCCCATCCCGCTGATCGCCTGTGTGTATGAGCCCCCATCCTGCTGGTCGCCTGTGTGTGTATGAGCCCCCCATACCGCTGGTCGACTGTGTATGAGCATCCCCAATCCCGCTGGTCGCCTGTGTGTGTATGAGCCCCCCCATACCACTGGTCGACTGTGTGTATGAGCCCCCCATCCCGCTGGTAGCCTGTGTGTATGAGCCTCCCCATCCCGCTGATCGCCTGTGTGTATGAGCCCCCATCCTGCTGGTCGCCTGTGTGTGTATGAGCCCCCCATACCGCTGGTCGACTGTGTATGAGCATCCCCAATCCCGCTGGTCGCCTGTGTGTGTATGAGGCCCCCATCCCGCTGATTGCCTGTATGTGTATGAGCCCCCCATCCCGCTGGTCGCCTGTGTATGTATCAGCCCCCCCATCTGTGCCACAATAAAACTGACTTTCTGCATAGTATGCTGATGCCACCCTTTAAGATGGGCTGCGCATCATGTCTGTGCCACATTTATTGACTTTCTGCATTGTATGCTGATGCCACCCTTCAAGATGGGGCTGTGCATCATGTCTGTGCCACATATATTGATTCTCTGCATTGTATGGTGATGCCACCTTTCAAGATGGGGCCGTGCATCATGTCTGTGCCACATATATTGACTTTCTGTATTGTATGCTGATGCCAACCTTCAAGATGGGGCCGCACATCATGTCTGTGCCACATATATTGACTTTCTGCATTGTATGGTGATGCCACCCTTCAAGATGGGGCTGTGCATCGTGTCTGTGCCACATATATTGACTTCTGCATTGTATGCTGATGCCACCCTACAAGATGGGGCTATGCATCATGTATGTGCCACATATATTGACTATCTGCAATCATTGTATGCGGGTGCCGCCCTTCAAAAGGAGGCCACGCAAACTGTATGTCTTTGCTAGCACTTTTGCATCCAAAACTTCACACGCACTATGTAACTAAGTAAGCTTTCTTAACAATTATGCGCTATACAAATGCAAATATATAAATAAAATAAATAAATAAAAATGGGTAGTGTCAAAATAAAGTTCAGAGCTTCTTGCAGCTCTTGGCTTGTAATTAGCTTCCCCTTCAAAAGTTCAAAACAGCTCACAATGCATCAGGGTTCCCTTCCCCAAGATTTCAAATCTTCCAGCTTTTCAACAAAGGAAAACAAAACAGTTCCTTGGGACACTTCCCAGCACTTTGAATATTGGCACTTTTCATTAGCTTACATAGGGAGTTCTGTTTCAATACATCAAAATCACACGAGCTTCTTTATTGAGACTTTCATTGGCTTTTCCATATAGGTCCCTCTGTCTAGGTGCAGTTGTCGGACCACACAGTCCACCTATCAAAGGTCACGCAACTGATACCCCTTCTTGACTGTTTTCCACCAACAATGTGGCATTGTTTCCATTTGACAGTGACACTTTATTAAACATTATACATTTTTAACACACAAACACACAAATAAAAAGAAAACAGTGGACAGCATATAAAATTCCACATATGCAGTATCATGATATATCCTCCGTCTCCCCGTTGCCCTCCCCCTAACTCGAGCCTATTCCACCTCGCAATCTGCCATCGTTCCATCTGGGGGTACCCTCTCCTCCACACTCCCATAGGAATCATCATCTTCTAGGAAGGTATCCAGACAGTGTGGCCACCAGGTGCCTCCAGGCCATCAATGTTTCTGCTATTTCATCCCCCTTCTACTGACTGCCTCGCTCCATACCACTGTTTCTGCTTCTGCCCATTTCTGAAGGTCGTGCCACCAAACTTCTACCTTTGGTCTATTGTTTGCTGGCAATTCTGCGCTTGGTGAGTATATAGGCCAAGTCTTTAAGCTTAGTCACGTGTTTCAACTTGCGCAGTCTAGGAAAAACACCCACCATGCACGCCCATACAAATTCCACCTCTAATTGAATCCTAATTGAATCCCTTTCTCAGTCAGACGGTGGGCTACTTTGCTCCAGAATCTTCCAATTTCCGAGCACGCCCAGAACATACGTATCATCCCTGCGTTCAACTCCCCACATTTGGGACATGTTTGTACTCCTGCGTTCTTGAATCGAGCAATCCTCTGGGGCGTCATTTACGCCCTGTGGGTGATATATAATTGGATTTGTTGCAGCCTCGCATTCCTGGGTTTTGTTTTTGGGGTACCTCTTAGCCCTCACCCACAAGCCGTCGCTCATAGCTTCACCTGCTTCCTCTTCCCAGCTCTGTCTCAGCTGGGTCACCTCCTTTCCCACGCTTGACATCAGCAGTTCATAAATTCGAGAAACCTCGTGCCCTCCATCTGAGATATCATAAATGTTTCTATGGTTGTGTCGGGCTGACCCTCTAGCGCTATTTCTGACCACGTATCTCTCCCCTGCTGCACCAATCTAATATAAGTGATATACTGTCCCGGGTGTATACCAGTTTCCTCAACCAGCGCATCAAATTCCACCGCCTTCCAATCTATCCATGCATCCCCCAGCGTTGCTACGCCAATCGGTTCCCAATGCCTACGGATTATCTTCCTCAATTGCTCGTCCACTCTGGTCAATGCTGCTAGCAGCATTTGTGGGAAACACAGGGTCGGGTTCTACATGACCTTGCAAGCCTT
Organism: Ambystoma mexicanum; assembly: GCF_040938575.1. NCBI lineage: Eukaryota > Metazoa > Chordata > Amphibia > Caudata > Ambystomatidae > Ambystoma > Ambystoma mexicanum. Next base: position 858,304,183 of record NC_090930.1, on the reverse strand, counting down.
GCGCCAAATCTTCCATCCCAATTCTAACATTCTCACGCACCCCTTTTGCTCTGATTTCGGCAGCTATATCCACTGTTTTTTGAAAAACGGGACACATTCAAGCCTGAACAATCTAGACTCTGATTTTGAGTTTTCCAATAGCCACCTAGCTACATATTGTAGTTGGCTGACCAAATAATAAACCACGAAGTTGGGCAATTTAATGCCCCCTTGATCATACATGTTTTGCAGTTTCCACACCGCTATTCTGTTCCCGGCATTATGCCATATGAACCCTCTACATAGGCTTTGGAGCTTAACGAAGAATCGCTTGGGTATCATGTATGGTATATTGGTATATTCCCAAAAAAGTGCAGCAGCCTAGGCAGCACTACCATCTTCAACAGTGCCACCCTCCCTATCATGGCCAGTGGGAGTTTAGCCCAGAACCTCATACTGTTTTCAATGTTAGCCACCGCCATCTCTGTGTTGGATTTGAATTCAGCTTCCACCGTGTGATAGATATCGATCCCTAGGTACCTAAAGGTCCTAGTCTCCCATTGTACTTGTAACACTGGTAGTTCTTCTCGTGGTATCCCTATATATCTCCTAGTTCTTCTCGTGGTATCCCTATATATCTCCCCAGGGGAAAAAATACACAATTTCTTGGGGTTCACTGTAATGCCAGAAAGAATCGCATATCGCTCCATCACTCCCAAAATCTGTTGTAGGTTCTCTTCAGGATACTTTAAGTACAATAGAATATCATCAGCATACATTGAAATTAGGTGTGGACCCCCTTGACAGTGACACTTGCTTTATTCACATGTGTCACATTCTCCTGACACTGTATAGTAGCTTGGTTGGCCACCATGCACTTGTTAAATGTTCCCATATTCTTCTGGCTCTTGCCAATACAGGTCTCCTCATAACATACAGGTCCTTGAACTCTTCTGGCTGTTGCCAATGTTCGTTTTCTCAGACAGTGCAATTCCTTTAATTCTATTGGCTTTAGCCAATACTTGGTACCTCAGATAATACAATTTGTGGTATCAGCCCAATTCACCATCTTTCTTTCACTCCATTCAATATTCACAAGTGCTCAAACCTTGCTGTTCAGTATTCAAAATGAGTTATTATGGCTTTTGTTTCATTCAGTATTCAAAAGTACTTGTACTTGCTTCGTTCGGTATTCATAAGTACTCCAGGTGGACTCACTGGTCTCTGTGTATGGCGGTTCTGCAAGTCTCTACATGCCACGGTTCAGCTTCTCTCTGCGGCGGCTCGCTTTCGTGGTGTGCTGGCATTCGGGGGCTTTGCTTATCCCACCGGCAGACTGTCAGTGGGAAGGAGACCTCCTTGCGGGTCTGGCGAGTCTGGTGTGCTTCACTCCAGCAGCCCAGCCTGGACCTCCATATTGCTCTGCATCCTCCTTCCGCAGCCCCAGCTCTGCACTCCTTGGGACTCCTGCAATCCTTTTGCCTACACGCATGCCACCGATTGCGGCTCGGGCTCTCCCAGCTGGCTTCAGCCACTCCGACTCTGTGTCAGTCTCAGCAAGGCGTCCACCTTTTAAAGTTCCTGCCATCCTGATTGGATAAACAAGGACTAGACTGCTCACTGCTGAAGTGGGAGTCCTGCCTTACTCTTGCTGTCCTCCTCCTTGTCTCAGTACTGTGAGGAAGCATCTACTCCCCTGGGATCCTCTTAGGTGGCTAACAGATAAGCCATCACTTTTGGATACTGATCCTGGGGGTGGATATGCGAGGGAGGATCACCTGGGTGGAGGGACCTTGGCGAGTGTGGAGAGGATGTTTTCAGAAGAGGCATGGTATCCCCCTTTTCCTTATCAGAAGGCACCCTTCCCTACCCCTACCTTTATAGGTTATTATCAGTCTGCCCCTCTTTCACACACACACACACACACACACACACACACACACACACACACTGTCCCACAGTCATGCGTCTTTAAGACTGGGACGTAGAAGAGATAACTAGGAGTAATGCACACTTCCATTTGTGCACACCACTCTAGTACAGAGAAGAAGAAGAGGACTGTGAGACATCACTACGATGGTCAGGCATGTCCCACTAATTGGGGTCAGGCAAAAGACTTACACCTGCGGCCAGATGAAAGGCTACAGGTGTATATAAGGAGGAGAGACCCGCTTTGAAAGGGAGTACCGCCTGGAAGAAAATACCCGCTTGGGGAGAAGGACACAGCAACCCGGTACGGTGCAGGCTGGAGAGGGGCCGCTGTAGTCGTTTCCGAATGCTGCAGGAGAGCAAGAAAGACGCTGCAGCCTGAACGGGCAGGGAGAAGGTCAGGAGCCCTGCAGAATCCAGTTCTGTGTGTCCCCACAGGAGCTGGGGGACACCGAAGACTCCAGGAAGCCATCAAAAGCAGCAGAAAGATTCGGCAGCGGAGAGCGCTGCTCGTCGGAGCTCCAAGCAAATGAACGGGGAGCGAGATACTGCAGAGTACAAAACCGAAAGCACCCGGAGGAGTTGCTGGATACCGGTGAGTGACGGGGAGGGAATAGTCATGCCAGGGCACTCCAGGGGCTGGGTTTAGGCACAAGGAGATGCCAATCAGAGGAAACCTTATAATAAAAAGGTCGGGAGACCGAAGGAAAGATTTGTGAATGTCAAACGCCCCAAGATTGGTGATACTCCCATCAGATGGCTGGCCTATGCTAATGATATAGTCTTGTTGGATTATTCAACAGCTGGCCTGCAGCGCCTCTTGAAGGCCCCGCCCATGTATGCAGAGGAAAAACGATCTCCAGATTCATACAAAGAAAACAAAGATAATGATCAGTTAAAGGCCCAGTAAGCAGGCTCGTCATCGAAAGTGGGTCTTTGGAGAGGATGAGATACCCATAGTTGATTAGGTGACCTATTCGTTTTTCAAACTATACTCATTCTGGACACTTACCCATTTGAATCTAGACCTGGCACAAAAGACCAACAGGATGGCATGCCAAATGAAAATAGTGCTTACAAGTTACTGCAAGTTCTCACTGGAACCACTAATAAAATTCTATGTGGCAAATGTCCTTCCGGTCCTGCTGTATGGGGTAGACACCAAACCCCTGATATAGCAGAATAACTGGGCGAGAGTCAAGCGTCGACTGTGGAAAAAGGTTTTTGGATTACCTATGTCCCTGCCAATGGCCAGTTTAAGGTTTGAACTGTGCCTTGGATCAATGAAAATGCTTGTGGATTTGCGCCTCATCTCACTATATAGGATGATTTTAGTTCCACGGGTGAATTTTCCATATGAGAATATTGCTAATGCATTAAGAAGTAATTCTTCTGAGCCGCTGGTGAAGTTAAAACATCCGGTGACAGGGATTCTGGCAGAATGTGATAGTGATATTGAGTCACTAATTGCTAACCCTCTGTGTGTAAAAAGATTGCTGAAGACACAGGATTGGATTACTTAAGCAATAGAACCCAGAGTCGGTAATGCCCCCGACGCGAGGGTTCTATTGCTATTAGTACCACGGCCCACAAAAATTGCGTGACCGGGGCACTAAAAGCTTTTTTTGTCCCAGAGAAAAAAAAGAAAAGAAAATGGCCGCCGCCATGTAAAGGGAAAACAGAGTCCGTTTTCCCTTTCCATGGCGGCCATCGGGAGCGGACGCGCTGGGAACACAAGTGTTCCCAGCGCGTCCGCTCCCGAAAAAGGAACAAAAAGAAGGTAAGTGGGGCTGGGAGGGTGGGAGTGGAGAGGGAAAAACAAAAAAAAAATGTACCTGCGTCCCTGGCGGGGGACGAGGGAAGCCCCCAGCCGTGTGGAGGCACAGAGCGGGGATGGACCCGCTCCGAGTCTACACAGCTGGAGGTTTCCCTCGTCCCCCGCCAGGTGGGAGGGAAGGAAGGAAGGGAATAAAAATAAAAAGACTTACACGAGTCCCCGGCGGGGGGCGAAGGCAGCCTCTCAGCCGCGGGGAGGCTCGGAGCGGGGATGGCCCCGCTTCGAGCCTCCTCATTGGCTGAGGGGTTGCCACGCCCCCTACCGGGAACAAAGGCCGTGGAATCCCGACAGAGGGATTCCCGGCCGGGTAGGGACCTGGCGAGAGCCAATCAGAATGCGTGTTGCATTCAGATTGTCTCTCGCCGGGTTACTAATACCAAAGATACCATGCGCTCATCAGTATTGGCCAAATTCTTTCTTCCTATTGACAAAAAAATTGGAATTATTCCCAGATATCTAAGGCGTTTTCCAAGCTCTAAGATGAGACTAGAATTTCTAAGGGTACGCCTTAATCTTGTTCCCACTGGTGAAGTCCTATTGTCTAGCTCGGTCTTCGCAAGTTGCCATCTCTGTAATTAAGATACAATCCAGTCTCTCAGGCATATCTTGTCGAAATGCAGAGGTTTGTGGGATGTGAGGAGACAACTATTCTTGCACACTGGAGACAGGGAAGAGAGACTGCATTCTGATACGTTTTGGGATAGACTGATTGTGTCATGATCTCTGCTTCCAAAAGATCAGGACTTGCCCGACTCCCTTGGAAGCAGACCCATAACCCCGGTTCCGAGTGCCAGCCAGTCCCAATTGGGACCTTTTGGACCCTGTCCTGGCGCCAGTGGCACCAGGCTCATAAAGATGCCCAGTCCCAGCGCTGGAAGCACCGGGCTCATAATGCTTGGGTGGACTTACCTGCAGCAGACCATGCTGCTTACTTACCTGCCCGTTGAACCCCGGATCCTCTTCTGTTTGGGACTACTTTTCCTGTTGGGTGGGGCAGGAGCCACTCCCTAGGTTCAGAACACTGGAACTCTTCTGGAAAGCAGGAACTCTTTTCTTACCTAGGCGTGGCTGTGGAAGGAGACACCTAAGCACTACAGGAGGCTATTTAAACCACACCCGATGGATGAATCTTGCTTTGTGTTATTCTGCATTCTCTGCAGCAGAACGCTCATCGTGTCTTCTGCTTCTGATCCTGGGCCTAAGGAAACAAAGGCTTACCATCCTGGAATCCAGTCTTCAGCAGCATCTGTAAAGACAAAGAAAGAACAGGTTAGCACTACGGTCTTCAGTGGCAGCGCATCTCTTACCTGGTCCATCGGCTGTCACCAACGCCTCGCGCTGCATTCCGGCATCTGAAAGACAAAGGCTTACCTACTCTTCGCATGTTCCGGAGGTCTTCGCACTGCATTCCGGCATCTGAAAGACAAAAGCTTACCAGCTCTTCGCACGCTCCGGAGACCTTCGGCGCTGCATCCCGCATCTGAAAGACAAAAGAAGGTGCATTTAAAGACATTGGGCAACTTTATTACTCACGTGCCATTACTCCTTCCCACGCCGAATCCAGTGGGTATTCCAGCACCCTTCAGCTTCTCTAAAGCTCCGAACTTGTACCTGCAAGATAAAAGGGACAGTTAGTGCGCATCGTGAAGCAGGCTACAAGCGCTTACCTACGTGCTTCCAGGCGCTTCTATTCCTCACGCGGGTTCGATCCTCAACTCTCATCAGCCCGCCATCCGCCATCGCCGGAACTCTGCAAAACAAGAGATATCATTACAAAAGACTTTTAAGACATTTGAAGCGCCCAGAACTTACCGTTCGTGCAGTTAACAACGGACAGCAGTCCTCTGAGGTCAAGAGGCCTGCACCCTTATCCAGTGAAGGAACTGGTTACGGCACCCTGCCCCGAGGCAGATGGAGAGCTCGGCGTTCACTTACCTAAGGTGAGGGCGTTAACCTTTGGGGTTCTACAGGAGAAGAGAAAGGGAAGAGGAGAGAGGCACCCAATAACCCCAGTTCATTAATCCCATATTTTCTATCTGCAGACATCTTACTCTTCGAGTCAGACATACAGTGCACAGAGGTCCAGCCCAAAGAGCCAACCGTGTGTTACACATCACCTTTGAAGATACAGCATTCACCCAGTCAAGACCGGCGCCTCTGCGGGAATCAGGTGAGCGTTACAGAACACAAAGCCTACCGCAAAACTCCCACCCAGGCGCTATGGAAACCTCGGATACCGACCAACTAGCCCATTTACTTGGGGAACTAAGAGCAGAAGTGCATGCAGCCCGTCAGGAAACGAATGCTCTAAGAAGGGAACTGATTATTTCCAAGGAGCGAACAGACGATCTCGCTAGACAATTGCTACAGTCACAAGACGGACAAACTCCGTTACCCGCATCAGGGGCAAATCTTCCTTCAACATCCTCTACGAACCCAGTGCAGATCAACCTACCTGGGAATGTACCTCTGGCTCCGCCCGAACGATTTTCTGGTGACCCAAAGAGGTTTGCAGTATTCATTAATCAGTGCCGGTTGCACTTCTTATGCCGGCCAGCAGCCTTTCCAACTGATCAAGCTAAGGTAGCTTTCGTGCTTTCGTACCTTAGTGGCAATGCGGCAGACTGGTCGATCCCTCTAGTTAATCAAGATGATCCGGTTCTCCGTGATTTTCAAGCTTTTCAGCTCAGTATGGAAAAACTGTTTGCAAGACATTCACAGGGGCAGGCCTTGGACAATGAGCTCCTTTCATTGCGACAGGGTAATCAAGACCTTTTGGCTTATATTGCGTCTTTCAACAGACTGATAGTGGAAACTCGATGGCCTGAGGACAAAAGGATTACGCTGTTTTATAGAGGTCTACGTGGAGAGCTCAAAGATGTGTTAGCCCAAGTAGTGAATCCCCCGCAAGACTGTTCGGACTATATTGACTTAGTCGTTCAAATAGATCATAGACTGCAGAACAGGAAGGCCGATCGTTCCAAGTTTGATCCTCGAGTATTTTCCAAACCACCAACTCCTTCCAAAGGAGTAGACTCCGGGGAACCCATGCAAATAGGGGGCCTGAAAGGACCACTAACACAAAAGGAGCGGGAAAGGAGAAAACAGTTGCAATTATGCCTCTATTGCAGAAACTCAGGGCACTTTCTTCGAGACTGTCCGGTGAAACCAGCCAAGAAGGCAGTAGGAGCTGCAGTTACCAAGGTCACAAACTCTGAGCAGGGAAACGACCTCGCCCGACAAGAATAGAGGTCCTCTTGCCGAGCGTTAAAACCAGTTCCGTGACCTCGCATTTCGTGATACCTATGGTCCTCATTAACCCTGATCATCCGGATCGATTACATGCGATTGAAGCTTATGTCGACAGCGGTGCCATCGGCAATTATGTGGATCATGAAATGGTTTTGAGGATGAATCTTACTCTTTGTCCCAAGGCTGTAAAGGAAGTCATTACTACGGTGGATGGTACGGAGATAGCCTCCGGACCAGTAAGGCATACCACTCAAGAAGTGACGCTAGTAAGTCAAGATGGACACCATGAGAGATCGTGTTCGATGTGATCAAGGCCCCTCAGTTCCAGATTATTCTAGGAATACCTTGGTTAGAGAAACACAATCCTCAGATCGATTGGCGAGCAAGAACGGTTCAGTTTCCAGAATGTGTCTCTACTTGTCACCCTCCACCTGGTGTTGCACTGGCAGCAATTTCTTCGGAGACTCCCCAGTTACCTCCCGAATACCTAGAATTCCAAGATGTTTTCCGGAAGGATCAGGCTAACTCTCTACCTCCTCATAGGTCTTATGACTGCCAGATAGACCTGATACCTGGATCTACTCCTCCTTGTAGTAGAATTTATGCCCTCACCGAGCCTGAGAACCTTCACCTCCGACAATACCTGGAACAATACCTAGCGAATGGGTTTATTCGTCCTTCCAAGTCCCCTGCTTCCTCAGCTTTGTTCTTCGTTCCAAAAAAAGAAGGGGACCTTAGAACTGGTATAGATTATCGCGCCCTGAACCAGATCACCGTTAAGAATAGATATCCGTTACCTTTGATCCCTGAACTCCTGGACCAAGTCAGAAAAGCATGCATATATACAAAGCTGGATCTTAGAGGAGCCTACCACTTGGTACGAGTAAAAGAGGGCGATGAATGGAAGACGGCCTTCCGCACCAAGTATGGGCTATTTGAATATCAGGTCATGCCCTTCGGACTTTGCAATGCCCCGGCCGCCTTTCAATATTTTATGAACGATGTCCTCAGAGAGCTCATAGATGTGTGTGTTGTTGTTTACATTGACGACATCCTCGTTTATTCTTCATCGGAAACTGAACATCGGAAACACGTGAAAATGGTCCTCGAGAGATTGCGTCAACACAAACTTTTCGCTAAGTTGGAAAAATGTGTTTTCAACGTGACTGAAGTTGAATTCTTGGGATTCATATTATCACCTAGCGGAGTGCGTATGGATTCAAAGAAGGTCGATGCAATTCTCAAATGCCCATCGCCATCCTCCGTAAAAGGTGTTCAAAGCATGTTAGGCTTCGCTAACTTTTACCACAGGTTTATCCCCGAATTCTCTCGAATAGTCCAGCCCATCACCGCCTTGTTAAAGAAAAACAAACGTTTTGAATGGTCTACCGAGGCGGAACAAGCTTTCCAGAATTTGAAGACTAGATTTATCTCTGCACCGATCTTAAAACATCTTCGCCCAGAACTCCCCTACATCGTTGAAACTGATGCTTCGAGCCTTGCCGTGGGGGCAGTTCTATCACAAAAGGACCCAGTAACCAATCAGTTGCATCCCGTGGCATTTTGGTCCCGCAAATTCTCGCCTCCTGAAATCAATTACACTATTACTGATAAGGAACTTCTAGCTATCAAGTCCGCCTTTAAGGCTTGGCGGCATTATCTTCTGGGGGCCCGACACACCGTTACTGTGATTACAGATCACCGAAACCTGCAATATTTGAAAACCGCAAAAGCTCAATCCTCTAGGCAACTCCGTTGGGCACTATTCTTTGCCGAGTTTGACTTCATAATTACCTATCGACCTGGTACAAAAAACGGTAAAGCTGATGCCCTTTCTCGGATGGGAGTGGAAGAACATTTGATCAATCCTAAACCTGTACCTATCATTCCCGAACAAAGAATTCTAGGTGTAATCGCCACACAATCCATAGAGGAAGTTAAGGATAAAGCCAGGCTACTGGTAACTCCAGGAGACATACAGAATTGGCATCTGCAGGGAAAGGACTTTACGGTGAAGGACAACCTATTATATTTCCAAGAACGGTTATACCTGCCCAGCACAGATTTACAGAAAAAGGTAATCTCTTGTTATCACGATTCTTTAATGGAAGGACATCCCGGTATGACCAAGACCTCGGAAAAGATCAAGCGCTACTTCTGGTGGCCGTCTTGGAAAAAAGATATCAGAGACTTTATAATGTCCTGTGGAGTATGTGCCCAAAACAAGAGTCAAAAGGAAAAACCAGCCGGCCTCTTACGCCCTATTGACATCCCGCCTCGCCCTTGGCATACGCTTTCTATGGACTTCATCACCGATCTACCTCCATGCTCCGGATACAATATGATCCTAGTAATCGTGGACCTATTCTCCAAGATGGCGCATTTCATTCCACTCAAAGGCTTACCAACAGCAGCGACTCTGGCCCGAGAATTTCTCGAAAACATCGTCCGACTGCACGGTTTTCCTTCAGTTCTAATTTCGGATCGAGGTAGTCAATTTATTTCTCATTTTTGGCGAAGTTGCTGTCGGTCGGCTCAAATTGATGTGAGACTTTCGACCAGCCACCACCCTCAAACCGACAGACAAACCGAGAGGACCAATCAAACTCTGGAACAGTATTTGCGCTGCATGCTACAACAAACTGAAAAAACTTGGAAAGATATCCTTTGGATAGCCGAATATGCCTACAATAACTCTGTCCACTCGGGAACTGGGAAGACCCCGTTTTTTCTTTTATACGGTAGTCACCCTCGAACCTCGGAGTTGGATCCACTCCAAGATCTTGGAACACCAGCAGTAGACCACCTGCATTCTACAATCACCCAAGCCTTTAAGGAAGCCGTTTCTCACCTTCAAAGGGCTAAAGAACAATACAAGAAAGGAGCAGACCAACATCAGAAGGAAGCCCCCCAATATCAAGTAGGAGATCAAGTCTGGTTATCCACCAAATATCTACCTCTAAAAGGACCACGCACATTCAACCCAAGATACCTTGGTCCCTATTCCATCACTACCATAGTAAATCCAGTAGCGGTCAAGTTGGACTTGCCCCCTCACATGAAGATACATCCGGTCTTCCACGTCTCTCTATTAAAACCCGTGCAACCTCAAAGCCGACCAACTACATCTCCAAAACCTATTCTAGTTGATGGAGAACTCGAGTTTGAAGTCAAAAGCATCCTGGATTCCAAGATCTCCAAATCTAAACTATTTTACCTGATTGACTGGAAAGGCTACGGTCCCCAAGAAAGATCCTGGGAACCTGCAGAATATGTCCACGCGCCTCGTCTAATCAAAAGATTTCATCGAACATTTCCTAACAAACCCAAACCCCCGGAGAAGCCTGGTTTGGGAGGGGCCTTGAGGGGGGGTGCTGTCATGATCTCTGCTTCCAAAAGATCAGGACTTGCCCGACTCCCTTGGAAGCAGACCCATAACCCCGGTTCCGAGTGCCAGCCAGTCCCAATTGGGACCTTTTGGACCCTGTCCTGGCGCCAGTGGCACCAGGCTCATAAAGATGCCCAGTCCCAGCGCTGGAAGCGCCGGGCTCATAATGCTTGGGTGGACTTACCTGCAGCAGACCATGCTGCTTACTTACCTGCCAGTTGAACCCCGGATCCTCTTCTGTTTGGGACTACTTTTCCTGTTGGGTGGGGCAGGAGCCACTCCCTAGGTTCAGAACACTGGAACTCTTCTGGAAAGCAGGAACTCTTTTCTTACCTAGGCGTGGCTGTGGAAGGAGACATCTAAGCACTACAGGAGGCTATTTAAACCACACCCGATGGATGAATCTTGCTTTGTGTTATTCTGCATTCTCTGCAGCAGAACGCTCATCGTGTCTTCTGCTTCTGATCCTGGGCCTAAGGAAACAAAGGCTTACCATCCTGGAATCCAGTCTTCAGCAGCACCTGTAAAGACAAAGAAAGAACAGGTTAGCACTACGGTCTTCAGTGGCAGCGCATCTCTTACCTGGTCCATCGGCTGTCACCAACGCCTCGCACTGCATTCCGGCATCTGAAAGACAAAAGCTTACCAGCTCTTCGCACGCTCCGGAGGCCTTCGGCGCTGCATCCCGCATCTGAAAGACAAAAGAAGGTGCGTTTAAAGACATTGGGCAACTTTATTACTCACGTGCCATTACTCCTTCCCATGCCGAATCCAGTGGGTATTCCAGCACCCTTCAGCTTCTCTAAAGCTCCGAACTTGTACCTGCAAGATAAAAGGGACAGTTAGTGCGCATCGTGAAGCAGGCTACAAGCGCTTACCTACGTGCTTCCAGGCGCTTCTATTCCTCACGCGGGTTCGATCCTCAACTCTCATCAGCCCGCCATCCGCCATCGCCGGAACTCTGCAAGACAAGAGATATCATTACAAAAGACTTTTAAGACATTTGAAGCGCCCAGAACTTACCGTTCGTGCAGTTAACGACGGACAGCAGTCCTCTGAGGTCAAGAGGCCTGCACCCTTATCCAGTGAAGGAACTGGTTACGGCACCCTGCCCCGAGGCAGATGGAGAGCTCGGCGTTCACTTACCTAAGGTGAGGGCGTTAACCTTTGGGGTTCTACAGGAGAAGAGAAAGGGAAGAGGAGAGAGGCACCCAATAACCCCAGTTCATTAATCCCATATTTTCTATCTGCAGACATCTTACTCTTCGAGTCAGACATACAGTGCACAGAGGTCCAGCCCAAAGAGCCAACCGTGTGTTACACATCACCTTTGAAGATACGGCATTCACCCAGTCAAGACCGGCGCCTCTGCGGGAATCAGGTGAGCGTTACAGATTGCTGGTGAAGAAGTCTCTCTAACAATTCAAGTTATTCGGGTACTTCAAGCCCTGGGTTTTATTGCTAAACATATAGTTCATTAATGCTCGTGTGTGATTATGAGAAAATCACATATTACTGTGCTGATGTATTGTGATAAACGTTGCCTGCATTGTGTTTACGTTTTTTTCTCCGATTTTCATTTTATGTTTTATGTTTTGATGTTTGTGAAAAGACGAATTTTTCAGCTGTAACACAAAAAAATAAATAAATAAAAAAACAAAAGAATGCCGAATGAGCTGTATGTTGTATGTTGTGCATTATTGAATATCAAACTAAGGAGAAGTTATGCAAAGTACATGAAAGTATCACACGAGTGAAGTGAAAGTGATGTGCCATTTCGAATAGAGTGAAAGCAAGTCAAAAGCATTGATTGACAATATGAAAGTAGGAACCAAATGAAAGCCAGTGACAAGGGCTGAGGAAACAAGTGTAAAACAAGTTATAAGCAGTATTCTTAAGTGTGAAAGCAAGGGGGTGACAAGGAAAACAGGGAAAAAGAACTGCAAGTGAACAATTGACTCAGGTTCAAAGAGGGAGCCTGTGTTGGCAAAGAAGTCCAATGAGAACAAGTTAATATAACAAGGTGCCAAGGGTTATCGGTTGGGTGACTTGTAGTGGGTGGACCATGTGGTCTGACAACTGCGCCTAGACTGAATAACCCCTTCTTGGAGTGAACCAAGAAAAGCTAAGAAACTAAAGTTGCTGTGTCTATCAAGTATTGAAGTGATTCAAGAAAAGAGCAAGCTAAGTGAACTGTTGAAAAGCTTGTAAGGTTGCAAAGTTGTTTTGGAATGCTTATTCAAAGTCAAGAGAACTGACTGTGGTTTGGAAGCTAAAAGAGCTGCCTTCTTGGGGAAGGGATCCCCAAATCTTTTTGGAACTGCGTTGAACTTTGGGAAGGGAACGCTAAGGCCTTTTGCAACTGTGTTCAACTTGGGGAATAGAACCCTGAGGTCTTTTGTGTGGAACTGTTACTGTTGTAAACTTTGGCAAAGGGCTAAAACATAAGCCAGGGAGCTGAAAGAAGCTCAGAACTTTATTTTGAACACTGTTTCTTTGGTTGCTGACATCCCTACACATTGTATATCTTTAGTTGTGAGGACAAATATAGGTTTTGGACACATAGGCCCTCATTACGACCCTGGCGGAGGACCATGGTGCAATTTGCACCATGGTCCATGGCGCAGAGCTGCCAACTCCGCCATGGGGGTTGGCGGACTTACCGCCCCATTCCGACCTTGGCGGGGCGGTAAGTCCCCAATCCCCATTTACCCTTCCCCATTCCCATTTTTGCCCCATAGGGTATAATGGGAGTGGGGAAGGCGTTAATTACGCCACCGTAAATTACGGTGGCGTAATTAACAACAGGTCTCGTAGCGCCATGGATTTTTCCGCCCGGAAAAACCAGGCGAAAAAACCACCATGGCGCTACGGGAACTCGTAGTAAGGCGGAAAGGTACGCCATGCATTACGCTCGCGTAAAACCCTTTCCGCCAGGGTCGTAATGAGGGCCATACAGATGTTTGGGTTGAACTTAATGACATAGATCATCCTTAGTTTCTTTATGTAGGAAAATCACACCTTGGCATAGGGCAAGTTAAGCCTTTCTCCACCCAGACTAATAAGAAATCGATTCTTGATTTTAGAAAAAGTGAATCTGTTCTCTGTGTCTTACTTCATGATGCCTTCACAAATGGTGTCAGGTGTGGGATGTGGCTCAACCGATACAGGTTGGGGAACTCTCATATTTGAAAAACTGGGTACCAGAGCCTCAGATCCCTCAGTAGCTACTAAGGGCTCTATTGGGTTTGATTTTTGTAGCTGCAGGGATGAAATTATTCACCCAGGTGAAAGGATCCTAATACCACCCCCTAAAACATATTTTAGATTGGCTCCCAAATCAGGAATTGCATGGGGATTTGGAATTGATGTACTGGCTGGGGTTATAGAACCAGATGTTAGAGGTGATGTTAAAGTGTTGTCACAGAACCATGCAAAAGATCCCTTCCACATCTATCAGGGGATACAATTGTTCAAGGGGTGCTTGAGAGGGCAATGTTCCCTAGGTGTCATGATGCCTACTCCCGGGAAGCCAGTTCAGTGCCAGTGTTCCCGAAAGCAGACATCATGTCCCCATTATGGGAGTGCTTGGATGGACTTACCTGATGCAGACCATGCTGCCGGATCCAGACCTCCTTGAGGTCTGAAAGGGACTATTTTACCTATGGGACTATTTTACCACTCGGGCGTGGCTGAGGAAGAATACTTACCTGGAACTACTTTGGGGGCTATTTAAACCACGCCCAGACAGCAGCTCACGCTTCGCGTTGTTCTGCATCTAGCAGCTGGACGCTCACCGTGTCTGCTCCTGCATCCTGGCTCCAGCCATGCCCGCCTGCAACCTGGAACACCTGAAAAGGAAGGAAAGGAGAGAAAGGTGAATAATTGAACTTTACCTACCTCCATCCGGAGTTCGGAACCATCACTCCGACGATCCTGAGAAAAGACATTATTTTTAGAAGCGCATTGCATCGCTCGCTGCAGCGCCGCGTTCCACTCACCTCACGAGGCGCCCTCGGGCTCTTCAGCCACCATTGGCACCATCCGTCGCCTTTCAGCGCCTAAGGAGAAAAAGAGACAAAACAAAGGTGAGCGAAGGAACAGATCGAGGAAGGCCTGATTCCTCCACCTTAAGACTTACCTGATTATTTTTGGGACAATCTTTCCTCACCTCGGGTCGGTGCTGCTTCTTTGGCACTGCTGTAACCCGGCCCCTAAGGGGAAAAAGACACACGCATTAGTGGGTGAAAGCAAGATCACTAAGGGAACCATCCATCAAAAAGACTCACCAGAGTTACCTTCGGCGAATCCATTCCTCTACGCGGATTCTTCATCCTACATCTGAAATAGAGAAAAGGACAACAGACAATTAAGGCTTGAACTTTTGCAACTGAATACTTACGGCCTCATATCGGAAAAGTCAAGCAGAGTTGAATACTCACCAAACCCGAGATTCAGTGAAGTAACTGGAAATCAACGCGCCCCTGCATCGGAAGCAGGATGGAGAGCTCGTCCTTTCAGACTCTAAGGTGAGACTCTACGGGGAATCGCGGAGGGAGTTCGAGGAGTGTGAGAGAAGGAAGGGGGGGAATCCGACACATTATCCAGCAGACAGTTAATCCCCTTTTCCATCTACAGAAGGATTCTTCTACGGGCCAGACAGGCGAGGTTTGGGGGTCCGGTCCGGTCCGTCTTCCGAGTCCTGCGCATCACCTTAGAAGAGGTCATAGCAGTCCAGAACAGATCGGCGCCTCCGTGGGAATCAGGTGAGCGTTACAGAACGCGAAGCCTACCTACAATTTCCCACCCGGGCGCTATGGAGACTTCCGAGACAGACCAGCTGGCCCAGCTATTGGGGGAATTACGGGCTGAAGTTCATTCCGCTCGCCAGGAGACGAATGCCCTCAGGAGAGAGTTAATTGTATCTAAAGAACGAACTGATGATCTTGCCAGACAGCTATTACAAGGTCAGGCTGGTCAAACTCCTTTACCAGGTTCTGGGGGTAATTCCGCCCCAGTGGTTTCAAATAACCCTGTGCAAATTAATCTACCTGGAAATATGCCACTGGCCCCACCGGAACGTTTTGCCGGGGACCCCAAAAGGTTCGCCGTATTCATGAATCAATGCCGATTGCACTTCCTTTGCAGACCTGGGGCCTTCCCTAACGACCAAACCAAGGTCGCTTTTGTACTATCATATCTCAGCGGCTGTGCTGCGGATTGGTCAGTTCCACTGGTTACTCAAGATGACCCAATTCTTCGGAACTTTCAAGCCTTCCAGACAAGCATGGAAAGACTTTTTGCGTGGCCTTCTCAGAGACAGGCCCTGGACAACGAGCTTCTATCCCTACGACAGGGTAACCAGGACCTCTTAGCCTATATTGTGACCTTCAATAGGTTAATTGTGGAGACTGGATGGCTGGAGGATAAAAGAATCACGTTATTCCATCGAGGTCTACGTGGAGAACTTAAGGATGTCCTGGCCCAGGTCGTAAATCCACCCCAAGACTGCTCTGAATATATAGACTTGGTGGTCCAATTAGATCACAGGCTTCGAAACAGGAAGGCAGATCGGTCCAAGTTTGAGACCCGGGTTTTGGTCAAAACCCATGTTAACCCCAGGGGTGCCGATGTTACTGAACCTATGCAAATTGGAGGGGTTAAATGACCTTTAACTCAAAAAGAGCGTGAACGAAGACGGCAAATGCAATTATGCCTTTATTGTGGGGCTTCTGGACACTTTTTACGAGATTGCCCTATAAAACCGTCTAAGAAGGCGGTAGGAGTCGCTGATAAGAACCTGATGGAATCTGAGTCGGGAAACGACCATGCCCGACAAGCGTAGGGGTCCGCTTGCCGAGCTTAAAAACGAACTCTCTGACCTCGCATTTCATCATGCCAATGGTCCTCGTAAATCCGAAGCAGCCTGGGTGGTTACATGCCATTAAGGCATGCATCGATAGTGGGGCTATAGGAAACTATGTGGATCGTGAATTGGCTTCCAGGATCAACCTCCCTCTTTGCCCTAAAACCAGTAAGGATGTCATCACCACAGTGGATGGAACCGAAATCGCCTCTGGGCCGGTAACACACTCCACTACTGAAGTGACATTGTTGGGTCAAGACGGACATCGGGAGGCAATTGTGTTTGATGTAATCAAGGCTCCGCAATTTCAAGTAATTCTAGGAATCCCTTGGTTGGAAACACATAATCCTCGAATTGACTGGCGAGCAAAGAGGATAACCTTTCCAGATTGTGCACAAACCTGTTATCCAAGAAATCCAAATATTGGCCTAGCTACAGTAACCCCTGTCATTTTGCAAATACCGCCAGAATACCAAGAATTTCAAGACGTCTTCCAACTCTTTACTGCCTCACAGGTCGTACGATTGCAAGATAGATCTATTGCCCGGTGCACAACCCCCTTGCAGCAGGATCTATGCCCTTACCGAACCCGAGAATCTTCATTTACGACAATATCTAGATCAGTACCTAGCCAATGGTTTTATTCGCCCGTCTAAGTCTCCTGTATCCTCGGCTTTATTCTTCGTGCCTAAAAAAGAAGGCGACCTCAGAACTTGTATTGACTACCGCGCATTGAACCAGATAACTGTTAAAAACCGATACCCTTTGCCTCTGATCCCTGAACTCCTTGACCAGGTGAAGGATGCCTGCATATACACCAAGTTAGATCTCAGGGGGCCTACCATCTGGTGCGAATAAAGGAAGGCGATGAATGGAAAACTGCCTTCCGCACCAAATATGTGCTATTCGAGTACCAGGTGATGCCTTTCGGCACCGGCTGCCTTCCAATACTTCATGAACGATGTCTTTCAGGAACTCATCGACGTTTGTGTTGTCGTATATATCGATGACATTCTTGTGTACTCCTCTTCGGAATCTGATCATAGAAAACATGTCAGGGCAGTTCTCGAGAAATTGCGCCAACACAAACTATTTGCTAAACTTGAAAAATGTGTTTTCCATGCCACGAAAGTGGAGTTTCTTGGTTTCATCCTGACACCTAAAGGAGTCCGCATGGACTCACGAAAAGTGGATGCTATCCTCAAATGGCCATCGCCTAGCTCTGTGAAAGGTGTTCAAAGCATGCTTGGCTTTGCCAATTTTTATCGCAGGTTTATCCCGGAATTTTCTCGTGTTGTTCAACCCATCACTGTGCTCTTAAGGAAAAATAAACGTTTCGAATGGTCTGAAGAAGCCGAGCAGGCCTTTCAGGAACTAAAAGCTAAATTTACCTCTGTACCTGTATTGAAGCACCCGCGCCCAGATCTCCCTTATGTCATCGAAACTGACGCATCCAGCCTAGCCATGGGAGCTGTCCTGTCTCAAAGAGATCCCGAAACTAACCAACTGCATCCCGTTGCATTTTGGTCCAGAAAAATTCTCGGCACCCGAGGTTAACTACACAATCACTGACAAAGAACTGTTAGCCATTAAATCCGCCTTTAAAGCCTGGCGACATTATCTACTTGGCGCTAGACATACCATCACGGTGATCACCGACCACCGGAACTTACAGTATTTAAAGACCGCCAAGGCTCAGTCATCTCGACAGCTCCGTTGGGCTTTGTTTTTTGCGGAATGTAAGATTATCGACTAGTCATCACCCTCAGACTGATGGTCAAACAGAGAGGACGAATCAGACCCTTGAGCAATATTTACGGTGTATGTTGCAGCAATCTGAAAGTAACTGGAAAGACATTCTTTGGATAGCCGAATATGCATATAATAATTCGGTACACTCTGGAACTGGGCAGAGTCCTTTTTATACTTTATATGGGCATCACCCTCGAACCTCAGACCTCGACTCGCCTCAAGGCCTCGGAATGCCCGCAGTGGACCATCTGCATTCTACAATTACCCAAGCCTTCAAAGAAGCAACTACACATTTACAACAAGCCAAGAGAAAATACAAGAAGAATGCTGAACTGCATCGAAGTGAAGCACCTCAGTACCAGATTGGGGACCAAGTATGGCTGGCTACCAGGCACTTATCGCTCAAGGGACCTCGAACTTTTAATCCAAAATATCTGGGGCCTTACTCCATTACGGCCATAATCAATCCAGCGGCCGTTAAACTCGATTTACCAGCTAACATGCGAATTCACCCTGTTTTTCATGTGTCACTTTTGAAACCAGTGCAACCTGGAACCAGACTAATCAAGCCTCCAGAACCCATTCAAATAGATGGAGAACCTGAATTCGAGGTGAAGAACATTTTAGATTCAAAGATGTTAAGGTCAAAACTTTTCTATCTAATCGATTGGAAGGGATACGGGCCTCAGGAGAGGTCGTGGGAACCCAGTGACCATGTACATGCACCTCGATTAATTAAGAAATTCCACCGGATCTTCCCAAACAAACCAAAACCCCCGGAGGGAACAATCTTGGGAGGGGCCTTGGGGGAGAGTGCTGTCATGATGCCTACTCTCGGGAAGCCAGTTCAGGGCCAGCGTCCCCGAAAGCAGACATCATGTCCCCAGGGAGGGACCCAGCAACCCCTTATAGGGGCTCTTTGGACATTGTCCTGGCGCCTTCGGCGCCAGGCTCATAGAAGGCATCAGTCCTGGCACCATAGGCGCCAGGCTCATTATGGGAGTGCTTGGATGGACTTACCTGATGCAGACCATGCTGCCGGATCCAGACCTCCTTGAGGTCTGAAAGGGACTATTTTACCTATGGGACTATTTTACCACTCGGGCGTGGCTGAGGAAGAATACTTACCTGGAACTACTTTGGGGGCTATTTAAACCACGCCTAGACAGCAGCTCACGCTTCGCGTTGTTCTGCATCTAGCAGCTGGACGCTCACCGTGTCTGCTCCTGCATCCTGGCTCCAGCCACGCCCGCCTGCAACCTGGAACACCTGAAAAGGAAGGAAAGGAGAGAAAGGTGAATAATTGAACTTTACCCACCTCCATCCGGAGTCCGGAACCATCACTCCGACGATCCTGAGAAAAGACATTATTTTTAAAAGCGCATCGCATCGCTCGCTGCTGCGCCGCGTTCCACTCACCTTCACAAAGCGCCCTCGGGCTCTTCAGCCACCATTGGCACCATCCGTCGCCTTTCAGCACCTAAGGAGAAAAAGAGACAAAACAAAGGTGAGCGAAGGAACAGATCGAGGAAGGCCTGATTCTTCCACCTTAAGACTTACCTGATTATTGTTGGGACAATCTTTCCTCACCTTGGGTCGGCGCCGCTTCTTTGGCACTGCCGTACCCCGGCCCCTAAGGGGAAAAAGACACACGCATTAGTGGGTGAAAGCAAGATCACTAAGGGAACCATCCATCAAAAAGACTCACCAGAGTTACATTCGGCGAATCCATTCCTCTACGCGGATTCTTCATCCTACATCTGAAATAGAGAAAAGGACAACGGACAATTAAGGCTTGAACTTTTGCAACTGAATACTTACGGCGTCATATCGGAAAAGTCAAGCGGAGTTGAATACTCACCAAACCCGAGATCCAGTGAAGTAACTGGAAATCAACGCGCCCCTGCATCGGAAGCAGGGTGGAGAGCTCGTCCTTTCAGACTCTAAGGTGAGACTCTACGGGGAATCGCGGAGGGGGTTCGAGGAGTGTGAGAGGAGGAAGGGGGGAATCCGACACATTATCCAGCAGACAGTTAACCCCCTTTTCCATCTACAGAAGGATTCTTCTATGGGCCAGACAGGCGAGGTTTGGGGGTCCGGTCCAGTCCGTCTTCTGAGTCCTGCGCATCACCTTAGAAGAGGTCATAGCAGTCCAAAACAGATCGGCGCCTCCGTGGGAATCAGGTGAGCGTTACACTAGGATCAAGGAAGAGGCGAGGAGTAAGTGAACCAATGGAGTACTCAAGGTTTCGGGGAGGTGAATGAAACATCTGACAACCCAGCAGAACCTGAATCTAGAAAGGTCAGTGAAGAAGAAACTGAAACCCTTCCCGACCTAACCTTTGCCCAAAGGAACGACCCATTGTTGGCTGAAGCCTTTTTACAGTTTACATCTGAATAAGAGGGCTGTGAGAAAGAAGGGCCTTTTTTCTTCTTATAACATGGGCTTCTGTATCGGGTAGACACCACTTGAGAAGGCTTAGAAATAACCCAACTGGTGACCCCTAAGAGACATAAGCAAGTGGTACTCGAAATACCTCACTCACATTTGACTGGAGGCCATTTAGAACAGGCAAAGCCAGAAGCCCAAATTACTACTGGTCAGAAATACATGCTGACATTAAAAACTTTATCCAGGCATTTGAGATTTGTCAAAAGACTAGCACTCATATGCCATCTCCATTTCCCTTAAATCCATTACCAATCATTGAAATTCCATTCTGAAGAACTGTTATGGATATTGTAGGGCCCTTAGAAACATTGAAATTAGAGAACAAGTACATTTTGGTGATCCTGGACTATGGAACACAATATCCAGAGGCCTTTCCCCTGAGAACCAATACCACCCAGCAAATCCTGAAACACCTGCTCCCTTTCTTCTCACAAATGGGGTTCCCAAAGAAAATACTGACCGATCAAGGTTCAACCTTTATGAGCAAACTCATGGAGGAAGTAAAACAGCTGTTGCATATTACCACTTTGCGAAACTCAGTATACCACACACAGACAGATGGCCTTGTAGAAAGATTTAACAAAACATTGAAGACCATTCTGCAGATGTCAGTGGAACAAGATGGCAAAAATTGGCATCAGATGATCCCATGGGCTTTATTCGCCATTAGAAAAACACCTCAGGCTTCCACAGGATTATCTCCGTTTGAGTTACTTTATGGACGAGAACTCTGCGATGTCCTAGATATGTTGAGGGAAACTTGGGAGGAAAGAGAGGAGGCCCCAATACCACACTCCCAAACTGCCACTAGACTTAAAGAACACATGACAGCAGTTAGATCTTTAGTACAAACCCATATGGTTAAGACATAAGAACAACAGAAACCCTCCTATGACAAAAAGGTTTCATTAAGAGTTTTTTACATCGGCCAAAAGGTATTAGTGTTGTTACCCACTTCTGAGAACAAACAAATATCCAAGTGGCATGGACCATATGAGGTGTTAAAAGAAATGGGACCTTTAACTATAACATTTCCCAACCTGATCACCGCCTTAAAACTCAAGTCTATCACATTAATCTACTCAAGGGGTGGAAGGGAAATCCTTCAGAATCGAATGCCACCATCTTGTTACCCGATAATTCAGACAACACCTCCCTAATAACACCTGACATTAATAACAACCAAAAGCAAGATATATGTGATCTTATAAGTCAATTTCCTGATTTATTGAGGGAAGAGCCAGTAAGAGTGAAGCATATTTATCACCATATCTGCACTGCAGAAGGCAAAGTGGTACATTTGAAACCTTAACGGCTACCTGAATCCCGAAAAGAAACTATTATTTAGGAAGTAAAACAGATGCTTGAGGCCAATATTATTGAACCATCTACTAGCCCCTGGTCCTCCCCTATCGTGTTGGTGGCAAAGCCTGATGGGAGTTGGAGGTTTTGCATGGACTTCAGAAAGGTAAATGCCATATCTGCCTATGACGCTTACCCAATGCCACGTCCGGCTGGGTAATGCTATCTACCTCTCTACTGTATATTTTAGAAAAGGTTATTGGCAGGTCCCACTACACAGACCTGACAAGGAGAAAACTGCCTTTGCTGCTCCCATAGGTCTGTTCCAGTTTAAAGTATTACCTTTCGGTCTACATGGAACTCCTGCATCATTCCAGAGATTAATGGATAAGATTCTACAACCATATTCTGAATTTTGCAGATCCAATATAGAGGATATTGCGATACATAGCAAAACTTGTGAAGATCATTTGTACCACCTTTATACTGCCATGCGAGTACTGAGAAAAGCAGGCCTGACCACAAACCCACAAAAATGCAAAGTGGCTCAATCTGCAGTTAAATGCCTAAGGTTTTTTTGTGGATAATGGTATAGTTCAACCCCAACTAGAAAAGGTTACAGCATTCCTTGACACCCCTATGCCAAAAACAAAAAAAGATCTAACAGCCTTTTTGGGGTTAATCGATGTTTTATTTATGTTACCACGTCTATGTGGTGATGTGGAAATAAATGCTGCAAGGTCCTCCGAGGAAGAAAGGCAGATGCGGGCAAAGCTATGCCTGAGTGGGACGTGTTTTATATTGAACTGCATCTAGCACGCACATCGGCCTGGCCTGGCTTCAAAGACTTAAACAGCTGAGGGCACAGGTACCGTTACAACACTGGCGATGAGGCAGAATTAATCTGCGCCTCATACAAGTAAAGGCACGACACCCGTGTTGAGAAAAACACGCCTTCTCTCTCCCCTTCTCCCCCCAACTCGCGAGGCCTGAGCAGCATGATAGGAGGCCAACACAACACACAACAATGCCCTCAGCACTATAAGCATGCAGTGAGTAAAAGCACACACACCAATCTACAAAGCAAGGGGGAGATATGCAGGACAACACCATGCTCCCACCTACAAGTAGCCACCCACACCACAGGACCATACAAAATGGCTGCCACTCCAGCAACTCCTGCCAGGCTGGCTTGAAATTTCAGCCCCAACCCCACTTCGTGCTCTCAAGGATACGGACGACATGGAGAGGTTCGCATAGCCCCATTTGACCCATACCTAGAACCATCGTCGGTGAGACCCAGATGGGCGCTGTGGTTACAGAAATGTAAGATGACAATGGATTGGAAGGACATCACCATGCCTAGAAAGATGCGTTCACACCAGCTAATGAGCATAGGGGATGACACACTGTACATATTCAACTCACTGCCACAGGCCCCGGACACAGATGATATGTACAAGTCAGCGAAGGATGCCCTAACACATCATTTTATACCTCAACTCAACCCAAACTATCAGATCTTTAACTTCTGCACAATGGTACAAGGCAAGGCAGAGACACTTGACTCATACCTACTTGTCTATGACGACTCGCCCTATCATGTGAATTTGACAATGTGGACAGAGAGATCAGACAGCAAATCATAAATGGGATGTCATCTGAAAAATTACAGAGGATCATGGTAAGTGAAAAAGGAATTTCCCTATCTCGCATCCTGGAATATAGCTGACGGAGGGAACTTTCACACGCTCGAGCCGCTCACATGACCACCACGCCCCAGAGGCTACAGATACCACCACCCCAATGGTAGCAGCCATCACTGATTGACTACCGTCGCAAGGAGAGGACCAAGGTTCAATCCACACACCGGGGGGGGGGCGACACCTAATCTCAGCACTAGTACGGGCAGACCAAAAAGACAAAAGAAAGAAAAGGAGTCCCGAAGCAACATCATGGTAGGGGAGCAAGAGGTCACGATGAGGATTGCTACCGATTCCTCAGTTAGCGTGATGCCCCTCAGAACCCTACATAAACTGAACCCCCGATCCGCACTGAAGCCCACGAACACCCAGCTCTACCCATACAGGAGCCGGAAGCCGCTAACCGTGGTTGGATGATTCGGCACCACACTCAGTAGAACGGCGGGCCGATGAGCCACTCAAAAATCTACGAGATGGGAATGCACAGAGGATCTTCGACTCATTAAATTCATCAGTGACATCTCGAGCGACGATGAAATCTGCAACTTCCTGGCCCAACATCTCAAACTATTTGAAGGGATTAGATGTCTCAAAGGCAGAGTGATAACGCTGCAGATCGATCCAACCATACAACCATAGGCGGTATGACATCGCTGGACCCCATTTCACATGAGGGTCCTGGTCGCCAAGGAGCTACATGACCTGGAAAAAGCAGGGTTCATCAAGGAAGTGACCGGACCAACACCATGGGTCTCCCCGAGGATCGTCACAAAGAAGCCGAAACAACCCAGCAAAATTAGAATCTGCATCGACATGCGCCTCCCGGATGCAGCCATAGTGCAGGAGAGGCACATCACTTTGACCCTTGACCAGATCATCACGGACCTCACAGGGTCCAAGACATTCTCAAAAATCGATTTAAAGGCAGGCTACCATAAGCTCAAGTTGCACAAAGACTCAAGGTACATCACCACATTTTCAACGCACCTTGTGCTGAGGTGATACAAACGCCTAAACTTTGGATTATCATTCGCAGCCGAGGTTTTTCAGCAGCCGATCCACACTGACCTGCAAGACCTTCTAGGGTTCCTGAATGTCAGTGATGATATTCTTGTACATGCCAAAGACAAGGAGGAACACATGGTTCGACTGGTGGCAGTTCTTGACAGGCTGGGGAAAGCAGGCCTAACCATACACAGGGACAAATGCAAGTTCCTCAAGGAGGAACTCACGTTTTTTGGATACATCTTCAATAGCCGGGGTGCATCAGTGGGCCCATTGAAGGTGGCCGACATCAAGGAAGCGATGCCCACCCACCACACCAAACGGAATTCGCAGCTTCCTGGGAATGGCAACCTTCTGCGGGTGGGTTATAACCAACCTGGCCAAGCTATATAAGCCATTACGAGCCCAAACCAAAGCATGCGCAAAGTGGGACTGGGATGCAAAATACCAAGATGCTTTTGACAACATCAAGAAAGCCCTGTTGACCAGCACCACAATGGAATACTATGACATCAACCTACATACAGAGATGCACGTCGACGCAAGCCCAGTCGCATTAGGAGCAGTACTAGTGCAATCCTCCCCAACAGGAGACAAATGGCCCATAGCCCACATGTCCAGAGGCCTCACCTCCACAGAACAACGCTACTCGCAAATTGAAAAAAGAGGCCATCGCCATTAAGTGGGGGGGCAGACATTTTCAACTCTACTTACACGGGCGGAAATTCAAAACATTCACAGACCACAAGCTGTTAATCCCCATCTTCACGGGCTCAGTACCTCACCCTCCAGCACAAGTGGGCAATTGGACTCCAGCTACAACAAATTGATTTTGACCTTATATACAAACCTGTAGCTGATAACCCTGCAGATTTTTTGTCAAGACACCAACAAGCTGTCACACAGTCTGAAATAGCAGAATTACACGAGACAGAAGAACACATCTGCTCCATTGTGGCCCTGGCGAAACCCAAGGCAGTAAGTATACCAGAGCTCATCGAAGCCACAAACGATGACCCATGCTGCACCCTGACGAAGAACACCATTCTGGGAGGAGCATGGAACGCGTTCCTCCAACACAACCACAACTGCACTGCAGAAGCAAGAGAGTTCCTAACGGGCATCTTCACCGTCGCTATGGATCACGGAGGAAGGCCTCATCCTAAGGGGGCTCCGCATCGTGATGCCATCGTCACTACAAGGGAAGATAATTGCACAAGCACACAAAGGACATCCAGGGATGGTGTGCACAAAATGAAGAATCAGGAACCAGTATGGTTCTCCCACATCGATGACAAAGTGGCAAACTTTGTCACAACCTGCCTCCCCTGCCTATCAACCGGAGCCCCGCCAAGGCACGAACCCATTCAGAACGTGCTGAGAAGCACATCAGGCTGGGAGTCGGTGTGTACTGATTCCTGTACTATACAAGAGGGAACCTACCTGCTAGTCGTCATTGACGAACATTCTCGATACCCAGAGGTCGAAATTGTTCGCCCCACACCAGCGTATGTTGTCATACCGGTACTGACATTTTCTTTTGCAACCCACTGACTACCAAAGCAACTGGACAACCTTTCCAGGAGCTAAATTCACCAAATACATAGAGGACCTCGAGATTGGCACCACTTCATCATGCCAAGATGGCCCCAGGCAAATGGGGGACATCGAACGGTTCATGAGAACTCTGAACCAAGTCCTGAGAATCGCAAGTCCCAATCTGCCCCATAGGAACTAGAACTGTTCAGATTCCTCTGCAATTCCTCTGCAATTATTGGCTAACACCCCACGTATCAACAAACACACCCCAAGCCGATGACATGTTTGAGGCCAAGCTACGATCCTCCATACAGCACCACAGCCGGAACAACAGTGCTAGTCCTCCGCAACCCATCAAGGACAAAGTGAGCAAGTACCTATGAGATTAAGCCCAGGACAGTGATACCACAAAAAGAAACCATGGTTGCATCAAGGAAGAACGGGACGCTACTCACCCGGAATACCTCATGGTTCAAACAAGTCCCTAAGACATTGTGGAAAGAAGGCAGTGACTTGAGAAGGGACAGCGACAGACGGGAAGAAGAACCAACAACAAAAAAGCAAGTGCAAATGGAGAGCTGGCACCAGACTGACAGTTCCCATGACAGAGGGCACCCCGACAAGGATGAAGGGGAGCATGGAACCCTCGAATCCGACCCTGGCAGCATCCCAGGACAATGGTCAGCCGCAAGTTCAGACTGATCACAGACCACTCTCCTTTAGTATGGATCAGTGAACGTAAGGAATCTAATCCACAGATTATGCAGTGGTTCCTGGACCTGCGGCCTTATTTATTCACAGTGCAACACCGGAAAAAGGTTGAGATCAGGGTAACATTGATTTTCTCTCCCGGTTTCCATGTGACACAAACAGGTCCACCCCGCCTAGGGGAAGGGTATGTGAAGAACCTGAGGGCATTCCCCGATCTACTCCCCTTGGATCCTCTTCTCAGGTGGCCAGGGAAAGCCAATCGCTTTTGGATCCTGACCGTGGGGGTGGATATGGGAGGGAGGATCACCTGGGTGGAGGGAACTTGTGGAGTGGGGAGAGTGTGTCTTCAGAAGAGGTATGGAATCCCCTTTCCCTTATTAGAATGCACGCTGCCATGTCCCTACCTTTACAGGTTATTATCAGTCTGACCCTCTTTCAAACACACACTGTCCCACAGTCATGTGCCTTTAAGACTGGGATGAAGAAGAGACAACTAAGAGTAAAGCACACTTTGATTTGTGCACAACACTCTGGTACTGAGACGAAGAAGAGGACTGTGAGACATCACTATCATGGCCAGGCATGCTCTCTAATTGGGGTCAGGTGAAGGAGTTACGCTTGCAGCCAGCTGAAAGGCTACAGGTGCATGTAAGGAGGAGAAACCTTGCTGGAAAGGGAAACCTGCCTGGATGAAGAAACCCGCTAGGGGAGAAGGATGCGGCAACCCAGTACGGAAAAGGCTGGAGAGGGGCTGGTGTAGTGGTCGCTGAATGCTGCTGGAGAGCGAGAAAGATGCTGCAGCCCAAACAGGCTGGGAAAAGGTCAGGAGCCCTGCAGAATCGGGATCTGGGGGACACTGGAGACTCTAGGGAGCTGCCAAAAGCAGCAGGAAGATTTGGAAGAGGTGAGCGCTGCCCGTCAGAGCTCCAGGCGAGTCAAAGGGGATTGAGAGACAGCAGAGGGGAAAAACAAAAGCACCCGGAGGAGCTGCTGGATTCTGGTGAGTGACAGAGAGGCAAGAGTCATGCCGGGGCACTCCAGGGGCTGGGTTTTTTGCACAAGGAGATGCCGATCAGAGGAAACCTTATGATAAAAAGGTTGGGAGACTGAAGGAAAGATTTGTGAATGCCGAATGAGCTGCAAAGTGTTTTGTGCATTATTGAATATCGAACTAAGGAAGAGTTATGCAAAGTAAAGAAAGTATTGCACGAGTGAAATTAAAGTTACGGAGAATTTCGAAAACAGTGACAGCACGTCAGAAGCAATGATGGACAATATAAAAGTATGGACCAAATGAAAGCCAGTAACAAGGGCGGAGGAAATAAGTGAAAGTATATAGCACTATTTTGAAGTGTGGAAAGCAAGGGGGTGACAAGGAAAACACCCCACAAAGTGAATGGTGTGAAAGTCACGTTGTGGCGGAGGCAAAAAACTGCCAAGGAGAAAAGAACTGCAAGTGGACAATTGACTCAGGTTCAAAGAGGGAGCCTGTGTTGGCAAGGAAGTCCAATGAGAACGAGTGAATATAACAAAGTGCCAAGGCTTATCGGTTGCGTCACCTGTAGTGGGTGGACCGTGTGGTATGACAACTGCGCCTAGAATGAGTAACCCCTACTTGGAGTGAACCAAGGAAAGCTAAGAAACTAAAGCTGTTGTGCCTATCAAGTATTGAAGTGATTGTGAGGGCAAGTATAGGTTTTGAACTTAATGACACAGACTATCCTTAGTTTCTTTAAGTAGAGAAATCACACTTTAGCATAAGGCAAGTTAGGCCTTACTCCATCCTGACAAAGAAGAAATACATTCTCGATTTTAGGAAAAGTGAATCTGTTCTCTGTGTCTTACTTCATGATGCCTTAACAGTACCCAGCTGAGGCATATATGTGTGTACACTACTAGAATGAGGATGTGTTGTTCTAGTTGGTCTCTTTCTCGTCTCAATAAAGTACTGCTGATTCTTGGGCAATGTTTTAAGGGAAAACCAGGGAAAGGGATGACAAAAAGCCTATGAAGGCTTGTCGAATGGAGGGTTCATTATGAAAAGGAAATGGGGGATACTATGTCTCACCTAAGGATGTCCTCTCCCCACTCCCCAACTTCCCTCCATCCTGGTGATCCTCCCTCGCATACCTACCTCCAGGGTCAGGTTCCAAAAGAGATGGCACTTCCCTGGCCATCTGAGAGGATTCAGGGGGAGAAGAAGTGAGAATGCCCTCAGGTTCCTCACATAGAACACCTGGTTCTCTCTTTCGCTAACCTTCATTCTTCTTTGTTACAAATGAGCACAGATGACTAGAATGTTCATTCACGGTATCTATGTGATTTTATCGAACCCAAAAATAGAGAATGACATTTTAACAAACCCAAAGCCTCTTGTTTCCCCATGTTTAGTACCTCTCCCCACCAGATTTAACCCCTTCTCCCACCCCCACATATCTTTTTTTTGATTCAGTATTTTTTCTGTATTTTCTATTATTTTTAAATTTCATTCTCTATGTTGTATTTGATAAAATCACTGGATACCTCATTCGGATCTATGTGATTTTTATCGAACCCAAAAATAGAGAATAGAGTTCTTGCTGATGCTCTTCCTTGTTCCACACCTCCTCCTCATCTCATTACTTGTATAGTGGTTTCCCCCTAGGTAATACCTACGTCCTCCTCCTACTCCTCTCAGTAGCTGTTGAGTTTTCAGATTTACAGAGACACATGGATGTGCTGGGTAGGGTTTTGTGGTTTACGGGGAAGGGAGGTGGTAGGGGGGTGTTGGGTTAGGGGTATTATACCACCTTCCCCTTAGATGGTTGTCCTTGTCCCCAGAGGGGGAGTCTCTCAGCATGATATTCTCCCGCTGTGTACCTCCCCCATGGGGACTATCAGGTAGCAGCCTCATGGGAAGGGACTCCCCCTTGGGGAGAAGTGACAACATCTAAGGATTCGTCACACCCTCCTAGAATGTTTACTCTACGCCCAATGTGAGGGTCTCCTGTGGACCACCTTGCCATGCTTTATCTCACAACTTTACCTTTAATGCCATACCCTCCTCCTATAATATTGTGGCTTAACTACTGTGAGGAGTCAGGAATGAGACGCGAACACAGAGGGTTGAGGAAATGCCTTACTATCCCTATCCTAGGAGGTATTTCCCTACCTCAACCAAAAACTAAAGGGTCTGTCCGATGTCAAGAAGTCCAAAGTAAAAGTAGGTCCTTTGTCCGAAATCCTATTCTGACCTTCACACTTTAAAAAGTAACTGTAAGGTGTAAAGGCTCTTCTCTTCAGATCTCAATGTGCACACATGTTCCAATTCAACAAAAAATATATAACTCCAACCAAAAAGTTCCAAATGGACAATGTCCACAGTTCCAGGGAATAATTCTCTTCCCCAGGTTCCTGTTGCCAATATGTAAGTTTGTTGTAGCCCAAGAGCATGGCTTCTCTCTCTTGGTGAACACATAGTTCTCAGGAGGAATAGTTTCCTTCCCAAGGTTCCTTTTAGCAGATAAGTTCAAAACAAAGAATCATGTTTCAAACAGTTCAAGATCCTAGGGCATGTGACTTCCTAAATATTATTCTTCCACTTTACAATTTGGATGTGAGTCCCAGACTTGAAGATCACCTGGTATACTCTACAGGAAAAAAGGCAAGCTTCGAACTGTGTGGCCCAAGCGCTGGTCAAGACTAGAATATGGATGGAGCAAATATAGATGGTAGACCCTGCAGCATGTGTCTGGTAAGGAGACCTGAGCCCGTAAGGTCAAATAGAGCAAACATGTAACACTAATACCCCTTGACAATAATGCACATTAAGCGAATATATGGTGACTCCAAATAAAGTGTTTAAGTAAGCAATATGCCCTGAGCGGCAGGGGCATTACTGAGTCAGGTAATGACCCGGGCCCATCGTTATAGGCCCGAGCGAAGACAGAAAGAGAAAACTGAGTCTGTTTTCCCTTTCCACGGCAGCCAGCCATCGGGAGCAGACACACTGGGAACAGAAGTGTTCCCAGCACGTCCGCTCCCGAAAGACGACAGAGAAGAAGGTAAGTGGGGTTGGGGGAGGGAAAAGAAAAAAGAAAAAAAAAGATGCACCAGAAACCCCCGGCAGGGGACAATGGTAGCCTCCAGCCATGTGGAGGCGCGAAGCAGGGATGGCCCCGCTTCGAGCCTCCACATGACTGGAGGCTGCCACGCCGCCCGCCGTAGACAAATGAGGCAGAAGGTAAGTGGGGTGGGGAGGGCAAGGAGGTGGGTGGAAAGGGGAAGAAAAAAAAAACTTTACCTGTGTCCCCGGTGGAGGGCGACAGGCAGCTTCTCAGCCGTGGGGAGGCTCGGAGAGGGGCTGGCCCTGCTTCGAGCCTCCTCATTGGCTGAGGGGCTACCACGCCTCCACAAGGCAGCTGGAATTCCAATGCGTGTCGTAATCTGCTTGACTCTCGCCGGGTACTAATAATCAATATGGCATGAGGGGTGCTGTCGAGCAGCCGGCTGATGTGGTGTTGAGCCCTTGCCGCACCGCTGGGGCTGCCATTATCCTTTAGTAAAAATCCTGGTTGCTGCCTAAATCCTGCTAGAAATTAACTTTTATTGAGGAGCCGAACATCGCTGCCACGTTCTGCTGCAATCCTGACAAGAATCGGTGCAGGGGAACCCCCGCACCGTCAGATCTGCCAGGAGTGCTGTGGCCGCCCGCCATCTTGGCTGTGGCTGGAAGTCGCCGCCGGTGGTGGGGGTGAGGTGTGTGCCCCGGTGACGGACCTGCTGGGGTGTGGAGGCACTGCAAAGTATGGAGTGGCAGCGGTGGGGAGCAGCCCTGAGCCTGCTGAGCATGCAGTAGCGGGAGCGCTGGAATTGCTGTGACACCTCGGAATGGGCCGTAGGAGGTGTATGGAAAGCGCAACAGGGAGGCAGTTGATCAGCCTAGCACCCACAGTGCACAGAGCCAAAGAAACGATGAACTGCACGTGAGGAGCCATGGACCTGGGCCGAGGCGGTGAGAAGCGTGAGCAGCGGGGAGACGGCATGTAATACGGTACCCACAACCTTTTGGAGTGCAGGAAGGGTGAATGAACAGCAGATTATCAGCTGGAGCCCAGCGCTGTGAAAGTACTGGTCACCGCATTGTTTGGGAGTGTGGACCCCCCCCTCTCATTTTTTGCTTTGATTCTGGCAGAAACGCCATATTAAATACTTTAAGGGGGGGCACTGGAGTGCTGGCGCAGCAGGAAGGAGCAAGGAGTCTGGAACAGGGTGACATATTGGTCTGTGGAGTCCACCACTCTTCCATGGAAACATCTGCACCTATAGGGGTCTGGCCACCGTACATTGCAAGAGTCAACAGAGTGGGGGCTTGCCCATATGTGTACCATCCTCTCTGCTATAAGTGAAGGACTGCCCCCGGGGGCCAACCACATCTACAAGAAATGCCGGCTGAGACTGTTCTTGGGCTGTTGGGGCTCTGTTCTGGGCCCCTCATGGACGTGTGAAGATAAAGTGCACCGAGGTGGCCAGTAGCCTAAGGGAGCTGTGTGGTGGCTGACGTAAGGGGTGCACCAATCGTCGGGGGCTCCACAGTGACTTTACTCAATGGTGCTGGCCATGGGGATGCAATCTAGCGACATTGAGCCTGTGAGTCCGGCGCCCTCCGACATTGGGTACGCTACAGAACCGGCAAGCTGGGAGAAGCAGCTGGGTGTGTGAGGGTCCCCCTTGCGGGCGAGATCACAGGAGAAGTTGATATTTAAATACTACTGGGGGTAACCTTGTACCGCCTTGAACTGCTTCGTGGTGCCGCATAGGCAGGGAGTGTGCTGCCGGGACTGGAGTGGTGACCTGACCTGGCGGACTGGGCACCTGTGCATTTTGCAGATAAAGCTTAAGTGGACATGGGCCGCTACATCTGGCAGGGGCACGGGCGGCACATCTGTGTGACGTCTGCTGCTGGGGGGAACCTAGCGCTGAAGGCTCCAGCAGTGATGGGGAAAGACAAACCCCAGAAGGGGAATATCCAGAACAAAATGGACAGATGTACGGTGAGTGCCCTGCCACCTCCAGCCGCAATGCAGAAAGCAGAGATGACCTGTTTGATTGCCTCAGGAGAAGAACAGCGGATTTCGCTCACAAACATCATGAGCGCCATTGGGGACTCCAGGTCCTTGGTAGAGGCAAATATAGATGGGTTGGCCTCAGCGGTTTCTTTCCTGAGACAAGACCTTCGTAAACTGCAGAGCAACGAATCTCAGACAACAAAGATGCGCTTAAGAAAATGAAGAAGCAGCTTGCGTCTGTTTCGCAGAAACCTAGTGTCCTGGAAAACTATGTTGAGGACAGTGAGAGTAGATACCGACTTAATAATCTGCGCATACTTGGCCTGCCTGAGAAGGAGGAGGGCCCCAGTATGAAATTATTTCTAGAGCATTGGCTGACTGACCTGATGTCGCCCAAAAACATTCAAATTTCTTCTCAACAGAGCAGGCACATCGTGTTCCGACAGACCGGCCCATACCTGGAGCACCCCCACACACTGTGATATCGTGTCTGCTAAACTACAGGGACTGAAACACTCTCCTACACATGGCAAAGGCGACCGGCCTGATCACATATAACGAGAATCGGATTTAGGTACAACGGCCCAGACAGTCCTTTGACTCTGTTAAATGGAAGCTGATGTTGCTAAATATAACATAAGCTCTTTTCTTCCCAGCAGTGCTCAAGGGTACGACAGTGGCATGGCTCATTTGATCCACACCACTAAGGACGCATGAGACTGGATGGAGACACACGTCTCGTGTGAGCTGGTCTCTGGATTGTCTAAGGAATGGGCTGCTTTGACCCATGACTGAGAATTGTCCCCAGCCCTGTTCGAGACGCAGCGGACCAATCTGGGCAGACCCGCTGGTGACGGGCAAGAACATGAGGACACAGG
The DNA here is from genome assembly GCF_040938575.1 of Ambystoma mexicanum. Lineage (NCBI taxonomy): Eukaryota > Metazoa > Chordata > Amphibia > Caudata > Ambystomatidae > Ambystoma > Ambystoma mexicanum. The sequence goes on along the minus strand of NC_090930.1, from coordinate 858,270,543 downwards.
CTGATTGGGGGGGTTCCTCTCCCCGGTTGAGCTGAGGAGGACATCTTAGGGTTCCTATGGACAATATTGGTGTTATGTTTTTGCAACTTAAGCTCCTATGGGCGCTGGTCCCCGCCGTAGGCTCAGTGGGAGCTCGGTTGGTGCTCGTAGGTAACCCTGATTATGTTTGAGTGGGTTGTATTATGTTGGGATTCCCTGGGGTTCGGGTGACAGGTGCTTCTAGTTGGGGGAAAGTACAGGGTGGGGGAGTTTTTTTACAAAGAAGGGAGTTGGGGTGGTGGAGATAATTGAAGGGTTCGTTTGAAGATCGGGACATAGCGGGCGATGACAATCTGGGTGTTTTTTCTGTGTTAGGTCTGGGCCAGGGTGAGAGAGGTAGGTTCTCTGTTGGAATACTGTGTTTGTCTTGAACGTATGGCAGGTACGGATGGACCTAGGAAGCTCTCCTTTCTCCCCTGGAATGTGAATGGAGTGGGTTCTGGTATTATGAGGCGACTGATACTGCAGTTTCTTAATCACCATTCACGTGATGTGGTCCCCCTTAGTGAAACTCATCTGGCAGGATTTGAGTGCTTTTTCTTTAGGCACACAAATTACTGTACTGCGGTACATGTTGGCTTCTCCAGTGGGGAGTCAGGGGTGCTCTGAAATTGGCGCACAAGCGGATACCCTTCCGGCTCTTGGAGGTGAAATTGGACCCGCGAGGGGGATTTGTATTAGTGAAAGGGGAGCTGTCGGGGGAAGTTTGGCGGTGGCATGCGTTATATGCCCCACCCTCCTTGGCGATGGACCTCCTGAATGACATGCAGGCAGTGCTGTGCCATACCCAGGTGGATACTAGGGTTCTGGGAGGGGATTTCAACGATGTGATGGATCCAGCACAGGATCGTGTGCACACTAGGGGCGGATTGGCTGGCACTCCTACAAAACTGAACACATTCTCCCTCTCGCTGAGGTTAGTGGAGGCCTGGAGGACGGTGCACCCAGTGGATAAGGGATTCTCCTTCTTGTCGGGAGTGCACGACTCTTTATCAAGGCTAGATTACTTTTTTATCCAACAAGGGGACATGCACAGGCTCAGATCGGCCACTTTCCTGGCCAGGGGTATCTCAGATCACTCTCCGATAATTATGGAGCTTGACACTGGTAGAGAAAAGAGGAGGCTTCCATTGGTGCATGAAAAGCTATTACCTGGAGGTTCCCATTTTTTGGAGGAGATAACAGCTGCTATATCGCACTTTCAGTCAGGGAAGGCCCCTGGGCCCAATGGATTTCCAGTGGAGGTCTGGAAAAGGTTGGCTGTAGAGAAGTGTTCACGCATGCATAATTTATTTAATCACTCGAAGGCTACTAGCCTGCTTCCTCCAGATCTCAGTAGGGCGAGCATTTTCGTCATCCCCAAGCCGGGCAGGCCCCCGAGTTCGATACCTCCTATAGGCTGATCACCCTGATCAATGCGGAAGTTAAAATGCTGGTGCAGGTGTTGGCGGAATATTTTGGGAGAGTGGTTGCCTCCTTGGTCCATCCAGATCAGTGTGGATTTATGCCTGACATTTTGACCCAGATTAATATTCGCAGGCTGTTCATGGCCATATATTAGACGCAGGAGTTGAAGGAGCCCCTACCCCTCCTCTCAGTGGACCTGGAAAAGGCCTTCGATTCTGTAGAATGGAGGTTCTTGTGGGAGGTGCTGAAGTGGATGTTGCTTGTTGAGCATTTTCTGAAGTGGGTTTGCCTACTAAACGCATCTCCAAGTGCAGAGGTCTGGGTTAATGGAGTGGCTTCCCGGGCCGTCCCCCTGGAAAGGGGGACAAGGCAAGGGCTGTGCCTCTCTTCCCCCTCTTATTCACAGTGGCTATTGAGCCGTTGGCCATCGGCCTGAGGACAGACTAGACGTGATCAGGCTTCTGTTGGCAACATGGGGGAGAGGAGAAAGTCTTGCTGTACGTGAATGATCTTTTAGTGTATCTAAAAAAGCCACAGGAGGCCGGGTCACTCTTATCCTGCCGGAATTTCAAGGGGCTAGTCCGTCAGGGTGAACTGGGACAAGTCCATCTTCTTCCCGCTTCAGGGGATGGATGAGGCTCTTCCTCAGTACTGTCCATATCGGGTTTCGGATGAGGGTTTCAAGTATTTGGGGGGTTCCATGGGCCCTGACCTTAAAGACTATGGACCTCATCATGAGCCCTTACAATTGCGGCAGTAAAGCTATTACCGCTGCATTTGAAGGTTGGCCCTATTATGAGTTGGGAAGAAAGTTCTCAGCTTTACCTCCAGCTAATTGCTGGAGGTAAAAATCCTGTTTTCCACCCGTTTTCGGCCGATTTCGGTGCTATTACCGCCAACACTAATTGCGCCGGCACTAACAGCGCCATGAAACCCCCTATTGGGTCCATGGACCCAATGGGGAATGGGAAACAACCGTTAGCCTGCTACTCGTGATCCAGCGATAATAGCACCGGAACCGAAGAGCAGTAACGCTATTTGCGCTGGCGGTATCCCAGCAGCATTATCGCTGGTATACTGCCAGACTCATGATGAGGCCCTATGTGCAGTGTAATCTGCATCCCATTACCGAAAGATGCACACGTGATGTCACAAACTGGAGGTCCATCCGTTGACACTGCTGGGGAAGTCGCTGTCCTTTTTAAGATGATAACCCTACCGTGGTATCCATATGTTCTTCAGAACACCCCTATGCAAATGCCGTGCTTCGGACCCTTCTTTTCGGTAGGGGGGTCAACCCCGTATTACCCTGGCCACATTGCAGCGCTCAGTGTGGGAGGGAGCTATCGGGCTACCTAACTTGCGTAGCTATTATTTGGCCCGTCAATTGGCAGTTGTAAATGATTGGTTGCATGGGGATTCCCTACTGCCACACGTTGGGGGGTAGTGGGCATGGATGACGGATCTCACTCTCCCTCAGATTCTTTACAGTGGTCGAAAGAAGTGGCTGCTTCCGCCCATGATGCAGCACACCATACAGTTATGGAGGGACTCTCATCGCCTTGTGGGGTGGGGGGCATGGCTACCCTTGTTCAGCCCCTTTGGGAAAATGCTCACAGCCCTGAGGTGGGCAAGATCGGGCAGACTGAGGGTCTGGGTGAGGTGTTGGGCGATGAGTGTGGCAGATGTGGTGAGGGAGGGGTCGCTGGTCCCATTTCTTGAGTTGTGTGAAAGGTTTGGTTTGCCGGGGACCGAAAGATGCCATTATTTGCAGCTATCACATGCCTTGGCGCTTCAGCTTCGGTTACTCCAGGTTATGTCAACCTGCTCTCCGATAAAGGCAAATATCCTCCTAGAACGTATAAACATGAAGGTTATCCCCACCCTCGAACAGGTCCTTGCTGCCTTCGCCACAAAGGAAAGGCTTTCCCTTAAGACACAGTGGGAAAGGGATCTGGGCCTGCTGGAACCCGAGGATTGGTGTGGAGGCCTTGCTGCCCCCAAGGGATATAGGGATCTCTGCTCCCATTAGGCTAATACAGTTTAAGATTCTACATAGGGTCTATTACTTGCATCCTGCCATATTCAAATGGGGACAGGCGGAACACGCAGATTGCCTCAGATGCAGGGGGACAATAGGTACCTTTTTTCATATTCTTTGGGAATGCCCGCATGAAACAAAATAATACAGTCTGGGTTTTGCACTCTTCCTTAAATGAATACAGTGAAAGTTTTTATGAGTGCTATGTTTTTAATCTTTGTCAAAAAGAAAGAAGAACAAAATGACAGTTATGTAGGATTCACTGTTTGTGTGACTCACTTATGGTCACTGTTTTGAGTCCTCTTGGTCCCTCTTAATGTCTCTAATAATTTCCACTTGTGATTTTTAGAAGCCTCTTTATTCCACTTTAGACCTCTGGACTTATTAGAATCCTCTTTATTCAGCTTTTGTTCTCCACTTTATGTCTTTTATTCAACCTCAGTCCTTATTTAACCTTAGTCCTTGACATGTGTTTCCCCTGTGAACGGTTCTTCAGGAGGTTTATTGGTCACTTAAATTTGTCATCCTGATGTTGACAGTTGCCCAATTGTTGCCCAATTATTGGGCTTTAATTATTTGGAGGAGTCTCCTGTTCGTGCAAACATGTTGTAACATTCATTCACTATAGTCCTTCCTTTTTTGTTGTAAGTGCCATAGTTGTTACTAATCCATATTATTATTGATCCTTAGGTGATACATTTTGACGGTCCTCAGTTGCTAGCCAAATGCTCAGGCAGAGAAAAGGATTAAGGTAGTAGCTCTGGTCATTAGTCTTTCCTTCTTAGCCTTCTTAGCCTGCTGAGATGTTTGAAAGTCTTAATTTTCCTTCGTTTGGTGAATGTTGTCCTCGGTATGGTCGCCATTTTTAAAAGGCTGAGATCTTTTTTGTCTTTGGGAATGCCTGCATGGTTCGCTGATTTTGGCAGTTGTTTTTGGATAAAATCCACTCTGTTTTGGGATTGGTAATTCCTGCAGACCCGCAGGCTGCTCTTGGGGGTGTGCGGACAAACTGCCTTCACCAGGTATGAGAAATTGTTTGTGCCTTCGGCCGCCGGACTGATGAAGCAAACTGTTGCAGCAATGTGCGGGGCAAGGGATAGATCACAGTTGGGAAAATGGGTCGCTGGAATGGATTGTTATATGACCCTGGAGAAGAGAGTGTACAATGCTAGGGGATGCCCCCGAAAATGGGACAAGATATGGGGAAAGTGGAGAGGTGAGAGGGGACCCAGCCTTTTCAAAGGGGAATTATTTGTGATGTTTCCCGACAGCTTTTCTTTTGAAGGCAATCCCCCTGATCTATTGTTTATGTACCTTGCAGTTTCACCGGATCATGCCTTGGTATTATGTGTTTACTTTGTGTTTATTTTTCTTATGCAAAACAATTAAAATCACTATGACATGAATTTAAGATACAGAAAGGAGACCTATGTCTTGTTACTGAGACAGTACACCAAGTTGTAATAACCTGTGTTAAGGACAACTACTTGACACAAATATGAGATTTGTTTTTATATGTGTCTGCTTGAGAATACAACAAAATAAACAGCTATGCAGAGAATATCTGCTTAAAATTGCAAAGATTTAAAGCCTTAACAGCCTACACGTGTTTCAACCTTTATCTTTTTCAAGGCTGTGGCTAAATTAAATGCAATGATCCAAAGATTAATCATAATCAAATCACATGAAAAGTGAGCCCAAGAGAAAGACATGATAGACACCACAATGTAGGCAGTCCATGGGTATCGAACATACTTCATAGCCATAATATCCAAGTTTAGGTATTCGATATTTGACATATACCAAAATGCCATTATTACATCATGTCAAAGTAATATGCATTATTATGGGAAGAAACACACATTGAGGGAGAAAGCAGAGAGCCAAAAAATATGAATTATCTCGTTGAGAAAAACATTGATCAAAAGTAAGAAGTAATAGAAATATTCCCTTGAAACAATCTCAGGGTTACGCAACTGCAACAACCTGCCACCATGGATTAAAATCGAGACTTGAAAGTGATCAAGAAACCCCCAAACCATAGAAACAAGACCCCATGCTGATTATGTTTACACGTCGATATTATATGTTGGACAAGAAACTGAGTAAGATAGTACTGAATGCTGTGTACCCAGGTCAAGTGAATACACAAGATTCATGACAGAACATGCTGGAGGCAATATTGACAACAAATCCCCTAAAATGTAAGTCATGGTGATGATGGCATATTTCTTACCCTATTAATCGGATCATAAAGAAACAGTCAATGATTTGACCATATGCCTGCCACGCAGACAAAGTCGAAAAAATAAACATTCCCAACCTGTTAGGGAAGGTCAAATAAAATTTGTTTTCCTACCAAAAAGCAAACAAAGCGGAACAAGAAGGTGCCCAGGACATGCTGGCAGCATGCGTATAGGTGATTATTAAATTGAATGTCCCGACTGTTAAGTCGCTTACCTGTGCATACCAGGAGAGTAGAAGAAAAATAAGAATGCAATTGTGTCTTTATAGCTGATAGCAACAAAAATGCAGCATCGAGACACGTGCACCACCCCATATTCGTGGCTCTTGCTAAAGAGACAGCAGGTGTAGGCAGGGGCGGACTGGCTTATCAGACGTTCTGCCACCGGCAGAATGAAAATGAAGTTGTGAATGGCCTTGGGCCAGTTTTATTAGCCACCCTGGTGCCAGCTTGCATGTCATTAATATCCATAGGTAAGGTGTTGACTTGATAAGCAGTCAAACACTCACGTTGCCTGCCAGCTGCTGCGGCTCATAGATGGATTCATCATGTCATTCTTACAATCATCAAAGAAAGTAACACTTAATTCCTAATTGTTCGCTTTTGATTTGATGAATGCAACACAAAAGCATGAGGCTGTGCTGCTGGCAGGACCCAGGCAGGAACAACCAGCCATCCTCCAGCATGGCGCTGCCAGCCAGGAGACAGCAGCGCTCGGGCCGGGCTCGCTCTCTCCGTCTCATCATCACATCATCAATAACAAATGGTGGGGGGTGGGTGGGTCGTGAGCTCCCTGAGGCTGAGCTTGTGCCTTGGTGCATGGGTTTGCTTTTGCAGGCCTACCTGGGGTGGGGGGAGGGGCTGCCATAGGGCTGCTGCCGCCTGCCTGACTCCTGAGCCTCGAGGGTCTGGGGCCTGTGTGTGGCTGGCTGTTGCTCCAGCCGGTAGCCAATCATGCAGCGTGACACGTCGTCATGCGCATTAGTGTATTGGTGGTGTGGCCACCACACCGCAGAAAATGCTGGGGACTCAGATTTAGAGGAAGCTGGAAGACGTGTTGAGGGAGCACTGTGAGTGTGAGCAGGCCTAGGCACCAGGCACGGAGAAGGACGAGGCAATTCGAACTGTCTGGCCCATCCCAAAGAGACTGTCTCTGGACACAGAATTTGTGCGTGTGGGCCAGCGTGCTGAGCCAGTAAACAAAATAAGTAATTAAGTAAAAACGTAATATTGAAGGGGCCGCTGGGCCCATGGTGGATGGGACGGGAGTCCGAACACCGAAAGTGAATTGTGTTTGTACTATGGTTGGTGAACTGTCTCCAACCAGAGTCAGTGAGACAGGAGGGAGGAATGTGAAAGGGGAAGATGGGGAAGGCTATGAGGGAAGTTGCACCAACTTGTATAATTCCTCACTCTGAACCAGCCACCAGAAATATTGTGTGATCGACTAGGAAGAAAACCAATGAAGGGACATGGCATGTTATCAGAAGAGATATTCACCATGAAACAGTTTGCTGCTGCGCACTGTTACTGCCAAGTCTATCAATACCTTCAGATTTAGTTAATTATGTGAAAGAATAACGATTATACCGAAAGTGGGGCGCAACTCGAAGTTTGCAAACAAGGGCTTGCCATTTGTTCAGGGCTTGTGTGCATCATAGAAAGGCAGCTGGGACAGATCAGATGCAATTTCTTGGAACTTTTTGACGATTCAGCGAGAGTGTGGCTTGATGCTTGAGGTGGTCTGATAAGAGCATGGTTTGTTGTCGCTGTGAGAGAGGAAACAGGGTTTTCCAAGCCTCTGTGGTTTAAAACCCACCATACTCAATTATGCCTCCCAGTGTGAAGATCAGGCACAGTCGGTCTGGCCATGGAGAAGGCAGGGGCCCACTTTGTAGGTTTGGAGGCCTTGTGTTTCTTGAGTTGTTTCGTCATTGCTCCATTCGTCACACACTGCAGCACATTTACGGACAGTGTACCCGGCTACTAGTAGCCTATACAGAAGTTTGATTCAAGAATGAGTGTACATTTTATGAAAGAAGCTCTGACTACCCTATGAACAGAGTCGAACTCTGAAATCCCACTGGTCGCTCTTTTCCCACTTCACTGAGATGCCAGCGTTCCAGGCCTTCTGCCTCAGACTTGCAATCCACAGTAATCCGACATTACATGCCAAGACTACTTCCCCCGGAATGCAATAGGTTTTGAACTGACTACCCACAAGCAGATATATGAAGGTCACTGCGACACAGAGCCATTTGGTTGGCACAGTTACAAACTAAAATAATGTATTAAAAAAAGGTGTAGATTCGAATAGTAAATCATAACACATCGTAAAAAACCTCCCTAGCAGCAGCCTTTTGCAAAAGGCAGATTTTTCGAATTTTAAGACTGACATTTTCTGCTGGATGATGCAGGTAGGACTTTAAGATTTTGCCCACCTTTAATGGTGCCAAAAGAAATTGCCCTGGCACCTCATAGCGATATTACTTTAACTTTTACACCCGCATTCTTAGTTGCATCCATGTTGGTAGGTTCAGCAGCAGGTGAGCATCAACTACTTTAATATCTAACTAAGAACACATTCCTGTACAATTTCTGGAAGGACGTCAAAATGCCCAATTCTCTGCGAGACTGGCCAACTGGCTTTGCAACCCACGCTAATAAGCAATGCATTTATTTCACCTGCTTCCAGGGGGAAGGTGCAGCTAGCAAAAGGCCCAAGTTAATGGAAAATATGCCTGGCTTAATCCCAAATGTGTTTCTGTTCTTTCAAAAATGTTAGACCTTCCTTCTACCATGAACCTTCACTTCAACTTGCAAACATCGAGAAACTGCATGCATCGATAGTGACGTGCAGCATGTGATTAGGATCACCTTTATCCATTCTTGCCTCTTTACCCTCCAACGCCTTGCATGCTTGAACTTGAAAAACAGGCCATGCAAAAGCAAGTTGAAAAACAAGCCATGGCAGCGTTTTTCACGTTTGTTACGGCCTCTCCTGGACATTTGTTGTGAATCTTATCTATGCCATCTACCAGAGCGGGTGACTGTGTGTCAGCAGTTAGTGGTATAGTCCATTTCAGCTAACATACCACATTCATGCATGGCATGCCACAGTGCTGGGGAAGAATGGTGTTGCAATCCACAAGTTTGGGTCAAGCACAACAGCGTACCGCCAAGGGTTAGTGCAAGTGGTGTCATCCTCCACGCCTGGCAACACTGTTTTTTCATAAACCGCACAATAAATAATACTTTTTGTAGAGCTGTGTCTGAGTGCCGGGTTTATAACACGTTAGCATTTACTCTCTTAAAATCCTCCTCATTATATGTATGTATGCCATAAACACATGCTCCCAACTTTTTCTTGCTTCAGGAATGTGGTTGTTGGTCTACCATTCAACGAACGTGGAGTATTCTCACTTCTTCCACCTCGTCCCACCCCCTCAAGCAATCACTGTTTTGCTCATAGCACCTCGAAGTGGGATGCTTCTCCCTGTGGCGCATGAGGAAACACAACAAGATTTTAAAAAACTATAGAGAATATACTGACACACTTGGTGGCATGTTTACTGAACTTTCCTGCAGCACCCTTGGTAGTCTATAGAATACACAAATGGCATATTTTTCTGAACACTCTGACTCAGCATTACACTGGATGGAGATACAATTGTCTAACTTGCATTTCCCCCTTGTGCATTCTTGTATATCCATAGGAGCTAGCAAGGAACTAAATGCAATTAACCTCTTCAGGTTGCCCGAATGTATCCGGTGACTCGCACGATAATCAGTGTGGCGGGTCTGCTCAGCTGGCACAATTACAATGTTTTAGAGGGTCAAGGACTGCAGATTTATTTGCAAACAGAGGGAACAATAAACCTATTTAACTAGAACCGCCCACAATCGCACGCAGATAAGTTCTCAATGAAGAGACACGCGAGATGTAAAATATTATGTGTTTTGAGAGATCTTGAGTGCCACATGTAGAGCACCCACTGAAAAGAAAGAAAATGTAGATATGTGTACAGCATAGCAGGTGGCGTGGCATCTGTGAAAGCACTCCCTGACGATATTGCGGACCATATGTAAATATTGCCCAGTTACAAAGGATCAATGACAGTTTACATTTTTTTTTAAATCTTACAATCCCTTTGGTTAAAGTATATTTCCGCTCCCCATTTCTCTTTGGCCGAAGGATAACACAACAAATACTCTCATTGAAAATGCCAAAGGTGGCACTGAACACACTAGTTTGCCTGTCCCCATGAACCGAATTGTGAAATAGCTGCCTCATAGAAACAGATTTGCTGATTAACAGAACGTCAGCAGCTCCCTACCAATTGCTGAATTATCGAGGTGGTTTGGGTGCTGTAGTCCGAGCAATGTGTATATAATGTCTGGATCAGGGAGGTTTTAAGACAATCAGGGAGACTTGGAGTTCAGGGGTATTTGAGTTGTCTGCTTTACAGGCAGAGTGAAGTTTGGCATGTCATTCATAATCCAGTACATGACTAAAGACTGATGACTGAAAGGTTTTCAGTGAATCAAAAAACACTGTCAAAGCTCTTGCCAACTCTCCAGATCATCTTTTTTAGCTTTGACTATTAGGTGGTGCCAAGGCACGACCTATACGCCAAAACTATTACATTTGAGTACAGGTAGGGAGAAATGGCATGTGAGGAACACAAAGCTTGTAGGTGTTGTTTGGGTGTTTACCCAATACCCAACCATTGACTGCCCATGGCCAGGCTATTCCTTACGACTAATACCACCCACTTTCAGCCGTTCCCCACCCAAAACGCATTCTCCTGGGATCACATTGAACTAGCTATATCAAACCTTACAATCAAAGTTTATGCTCCAAGTGTCTGCCAGGTTTTTTCAATGAAGTATTCTGAGAGTTAATGACTTGATTGGAGTTGTAAACGCGCTACTGTAATAAGAAATGTCTTAACCAGGTCTGCCTTCAGCCACTCGATTTATATGCACTATGCATGTACTTCACTGAAGTCCTGTTAAAAACAAACATTGGCAAAGCAAAGTATTAGGCATTTGCCAGGCACTGCTATTATATGCCCAGATACTTACACCATTTTGCAGCTACAACCATTTATGGCCACTTACAACAAGGGTCATGCCTTGAAAATGCATTTTACATGCCTAATAACAAAAGCCCAAACTGTTGGCTGCGTGCCTGTGTGGCGTTCCTGCCTTTAATTAGCTCACTGTTTACCAGTGATAGATAGCGGTCTGCTTATTACTGGTGGCACTGGGGACACCCTGTGCTGCTTTCTTTGCATACTTTGTGTCAGTGTGAGCGGTTGAATATTCCTGCATGGCGGGAGGGGCTCTGTTTGCCAGGCTGTGATGCCTCTGTTTGAAACAGACTGGATCCTGATGTCAATAGTGCACCCCTCACAGATGAGGTTGGCAACCTCCTTCTTGCAGCCAAAGTTGAGTTGCTTGCTATCAAAGTCTATTCTATTGTAATGCATGCACTTAGTGATGGAAGTAAACACCAGACCTGGCCTCTGTTTTGCCTTAAGTCCAACAAAGCAAATAACATCTCAGAAATGCATCTTTTTTTTCCCTTCCAGTTTGTGCAGGGAAGTGTTGTGCCAGACTTAACAGATATTGTACCACTGCCCACCATGTCCTCCTCTACTGCCCATCCCCCCGTAATGAGCCTCTGCTGATCATTATGCATTAAAGGCATGGTCTAGTAAAATGTTTTATTGTCCCTACGGGTCGGCCATGTTTTTATAAGCCTAAGTGGCTCTATTTTAGAAAACCTTCCTATGGACCTTACCCGACTTTTCGTCCATTAAACGCATGCGAAAACAAGCACCAGGGAGCCGCCATTTTCTGATAATCCTATCTTTTCCCCCATCGCCCTGGCTGACCTGCTTTTGCGGCACTAAATCAATTCCCCCGCCCCTGAGCCTGTCATCAGCAGACTCGTACCGCCCATTTCCCAACGCCAAAGCACGTCTCGTGTCAACATTCGCTGCGCTTCAGCTAATGACGTGTCGTCATGGAAATGGCAGGACGCCTCTTTGCTCAATAAGTATAAACAGACCGTTTCACAAGACACAGCAGCAGATTTTCGATTCCATTCCTCTCTCTGTGTTACTTTGAGTATTCTGTGACTCGTTTCAGTGCTCTGGTCAGCTACCTTCGCTGCTTGTAGCCCGTGTGAACACCTGTACCATCTCGGTAAATTATTTTACTCTGTTTACCACACAATGGCTACAATAATGCCCTACATGTACGAGCCCGAGTATACCGAGGAGGAACTACTGGAAAGGGAAGCACGCGAAAACGATGGGGATTCGGACGGCAGTTGGCAGGACGAATCAACAGATGAAGAGCCTGGGCCTAGTCAAATGGACGGCGTCTCCACCTGGTGCACATGCAATCGGTGCGAGCTAATGCCAACTGAGGACGAGAACTGCTGCTGCCGAGAAAACTCGGGATGCCTGGCCTACATTTCGGAAGGCGAGCCACGACTGCAATGCATCACCGAGCTGCCAGACTTCAGGGCAGGCTGCCTCACACGGGCCGTGTTGAGAATAATGATGGTGCTTATGCACAAACTTCGCGCAACTGTTTGTCCTCGTAATCCGAGTAACGAGTAAGTATACTCTGCTTGTCATGCCACTCCTATTTCATGATCTTCTACTGTATCCAAAATTACATCTACATATCATTGTAACGCATGTAAGTCGTTCAATAGTGTGCATTGTCTAGATAGCATTTGTCCGTGCAGAATGCCATTAGTTACAAGAATTGTCATTGACAACAAACGTTTATTAAACTTATCTTGGTCATTTAAAAACAGTTTGTTTCATTCCTTTTGACAGGTGGTACAGGCTGGTGGCCTATCGTTCCTTTACATGGTGGCTCCACGGGAGGCTTGGACACCGCGTTCGAAGAGTGATACCCGCGTGTGCCATTCGTGCCATTAGAGAAACGTTCCTGAGTGACAGCGGTCAGTACAGGGGATTTTCTCTCGCTGTGCTGCAACCTGACCTGTATAATCTTTAAAGTCTTGTATTTTTGTGTCATGAAAATAAGATACAAAATAAAACACCACATATATTTTAACAACGTTTGTTTCGATTTTTTAAATGAATCAAGTGTGTCTCCATTCAAGGATGGACGTCAGACATCTGTGCTCCGAATGGGTGAAGGTCTGGTCGCTGTGAAGCAGGGTGGTCACTATCTATCTAAGCTAACATAACATATTCTCGATAATGCATGCACTAAATAACACTTGTTCAAAGTCTTTCAGTAGGTTATGTCTCTATAAAAGTCACACATATATCTATACTAACAATTACCATTGGATTATACAGGCCTTAGGGTCTTGACCACTATAATACACCGGTTGAAGTGTGGGTCTGTGCTCACAAGAATCTCCGGTATGTGGCATTTGTTATTGATAAGCAACGATATACTATCATTGATATAAAGGCGATATACTATATATTGATATAAAGGCGGTTTGCGCCTGTGGATGCGCGCTGGCATGGGGGGCTGTCAGGGGCGCGAAAGGCCAAGGTGCCAAACTACATGTACACTTCAAAAGGTGTCCCACGCCAAGGGGCCATCGGTCACATGGCCTCCTCAGACCCCGTGTCTCCAGCCAGGCCTCCCCTTGAAGCAGGCCGCCCCCCTGCAATCCACATAAGTGTGTCTCCATTCAGCAGTCTTCCTGTGCCTTATCTGCACGCCCCAGGCCTCTCCATCCCACCCCCTGTATCAAAGGCGGTTCGCGCCGGTGGATGCGTGCTGGCATGGGGGGCTGTCAGGGGCGCGAAAGGCCAAGGTGCCAAACTACATGTACTCTTCAAAAGGTGTCCCACGCCAAGGGGCCATTGTTCACATGGTCTCCTCAGACCCCGTGTCTCCAGGCAGGCCTCCCCTGAGGCAGGCCGCCCCCCTGCAATCCACATAAGTGTGTCTCCATTCAGCAGTCTTCCTGTGCCTTATCTGCATGCCCCGGGCACATCCATCCCACCCCCTCTATCAAAGGCGGTTTGCACCCGGGGATGAGCGCTGGCATGGGGGGCTGTCACGGGCACAAACGGCCAAGGTGCCAAACAGCATGTACACGTCAAAAGGTGTCCCACGCCAAGGGGCCATCGGTCACATGGCCTCCTCAGACCCCGTGTCTCCAGCCAGGCCTCCCCTTGAAGCAGGCGGCCCCCCTAATACCACAACATACATACGTCATTCATTCACAAACACACCCCAGTTTCTAATACTTTAAAAACCACTCGATATGTCTCATGAGAACATCTTTGTGCTTTGCAAGTCAACTCCTGAACGTGCTACCTGGGAACCACTGAGATCTATGCTAATCTGCTCGTCGTCGTGCCATCCGTGAACTTCTGTGACCGCTTTGAGCATACCCATCAGTGCGCTACCTGTGGCCATCCACCTTTTCTCCCACAACATACTGGTCTGCTTGCTGAATCCAACTGTTTGTTGGTCAAGGTAAGGCCATGTATCCTGGTCATATTTCGCAGATTTTTAAATTTCTATCTATTTGCGAGTAGAGTACCCAATAGTGCTATGTTCATTGGTCTCATTGCTATTGACTTGAATTTCCATTGCTATGCTAACAATAGATCTATTTATGTTCATCTGTGTCAATTGTCATCGAATTGCATCCTTCGGGGTCCAGTCTATGATGTAAGCATGTTTCTTTCTCGTGCAATACAGAACATCCAAGGGATGAGTCACATGTTCAGTTTTTAGTCACATCATTTATACATTTCTGCAACTTATGCAAATACTAAGCCGCACATAATGAACTGGTATAGTTCCTGCGACCAAAACAAACCTTGCATTGATCATTGTATGATTCATTTACATTTTTATCAAATCTTTATTCTTGAAGATTGTATAATAATGTCGATATTTACTTTTCAGATTTATCAACAATGCCTGCCTGTTCGATTAGCGGTTGCCCTTCGAAGACCCATGCGAAATCTGAAGGCACTACAATGCATGTTTTCCCGAAAACTGTTGATCGAATAAGAGAATGGGTCAGACATTGCGGATATCCACTTGATGAGCTGGAAAGTAAAGTCCAACAAGTCTTACAGGACAAGAGGGGTGATCGATACCGCATCTGCAGCCGGCACTTTTCCTTGGACATGTACACAACATCTTGGGTAACAAAGAAGAATAAACGGCGAACGACACGGAAATTGCTCGAAAACGCTATTCCCACTCTATTCGTCCACATTCCGTCACCGGTGAGTCAAGTGTCCGGATTTAGCTTTAGGCCTTGCGGTAGTGTGTAGGTATCCGAACGGATTAATTGATATTGCAGGTGTTCTATCCCTTGTAATAATTTCGATATTGATATGATTGTATAGTTTTTTGAATAATGACATTTACCAATATATTCTTTTTCGATTTCATAACCCACAAACGCAATGTATATATATGGGAACAGGGAACTGTGCTGTATTGAGCATTTTACAAGTATTCTGTCGCCTTACATGGCTATCTTTAATATTGGCATTTCATTATCAATCATTAATTTACCTTAACAACTTCTTGACTATCCCTTGAATCTGAAGCAAGAACATTCTACATCCTTGACGTGGTCGCAGTTATCAACCACTTCTAGCGCGTATCAGGTAATCTTACTAGGCTAATCCGCTACAGACCTGTTTTATGCATGTCAAGTAATATTTTTATTTTATCGTGTAATCATTTTACCGAATGTTTGGTTAAAGCTTTCCAATTGATATACACCTTAGTTATCGTCCACTGGTGTTTGTTTTCGGTTATAATTAGTGTTATCCATACTAATGCAAGTACTGTCTTTCAGGGAGATGCTGAAGCGTCCGCCACATCTACAACATTTGTAGATGTTCTTCAACAGCAGGAGGTATGGATACTGACAGCTCCATCGAGCGTCATCATCAGAGCTGGAATTCTTGTCGTTTGATTGTTCTACACAATGTTTCATTCGTGGTTAGCCGTTGATATGTACCTGTGCTGTCGACCCCAGGTGTGTGTTATGTTTTCACTATTGTAATCCTCACTAATGCAAGTACTATGTTTCAGGCAGTTGATGGAGCGTCAACCCCTGCACTTGATGCAGAGCCTGACATTCAAGTAATTCCAGGGGAAGTGGAAGCGGGACCATGCGTATACGAATCGGCGCAACAGCTTTCGGAAGTGCGCACTACATTTGCAACATCCATAGATATTCTTCAGCAGCACGAGGTATGGATAATGACAGCTCCATCATGCGTGATCATATAACGTGATTCCATTTGATATACTTTCTTCCCTATTAACGCAAGTGCTGTGTTTCAGGGAGACGACGAAGCTTCCACTACAATCACAACATCCAATTTAGATGATGCAGATGTAAATAAATCGGAGAAATAAGTCGATGAAATGTGATCATATTTAGATTTTCCTTGATTCTTTTGGACAATGCATCATTTGCGGTTATCTCTTTATATGTTCCTGTGCGTTCGACCCCAAGTGTGTGTTATGTTTCCAATATTGAAAACCATACTAATCCCAGTACTGTGTTTCAGGGAGACGACGGAGCTTCCACCACAATCACAACATCTCATTTAGATGATGCAGATTTAAAGGAATCGTTGAAATAAGTCGATGAAATGTGATCATATTTGGATTTTCCTTGATTCTTTTGGACAATGCATCATTTGTGGTTATCTCTTTATTTGTACCTGTGCCGTCGACCCCAAGTGTGTGTTGTGTTTCCAATATTGAAAAGCCTAATAATGCAAGTACTGTGTTTCAGGGAGATGCGGATGCCTCCTCTCCAATACAACCATTCATGGCAGTCCATGCAGAGCCAGAGGTATGGATACTGACAGTTCCATCGAAATAGATCATCACTGGTCGAATACTTGTCGTTTGATTGTTGCACACAATGTTTAAATCGTGTTTGGCTATTGAGATGTACCTGTGTGGTCGTCCTCATGTGTGTTTTCTGCTAACAATATTTTGATACATAGTAATGCAAGTACTATGTTTCAGGGAGAGGATGGAGCCTCATTCCGTGCTGTCTACGCGGATACAGAAAATATAGTCGTTGCAGCGCAAGAGGAAGGGAGGACATGCGGAAACGAATCGGAGCTACAGCGTGCAGATGTTGAAGGTCGAGTCAAAAAAGTTGCAAAGAAAAAAAAACAAAAAAAGGTTAGTTACAAACAGTTCATAACTTTAAAAAAAATGTTTGTGCTGGGGACTATTTTATGTTATTTTCCAGTCAATTCTACTACACTCCATGTTGTGTTTAAACTGAACATCCCTTTTCCAATCTCTCCTCCAGTTACCCATGGGTGTCAGAACTATACACACACAGACAGTGAAGCGAATGAGAGATGTGGCTTGCCAGACCGTGTACACTATGGAGGAACTATTAATTGAGGCGAGGCGTGTTCAGGCTCGAGATGCTCATGTCCAATGGCCAGAACATGAATTAACTGTGTTTGGAGACTATAGCAAAGTTGCATTGGACCATAGCTACAGTGCGACCGCACCACCACAAGAAGATGTTATTGAATGTATTGAAGATAGCTCTGAAGTAGTTGCAGATCAATTTACACAATCTACAACCGCCAAAAATTTGCCACCAAAAAACCTGTCGACATTGTTGTGTTCTCCCATCAATGTTGAAGTAATAGATGTCGAAATGACAGAGAATGAACCAGCCGCAGCATCCATAGACGCATCAGAACTTGATATCAGCGATATTACTTTCCAATGTGTTGAAATCTCCACAACGTCACAGGCCGAAACAACGTTGACGCAGGATGACTAATGAAAGAGAGCAAATACATTGTATTCGACAGTTGTTTGATGGAAATTATAAGTATGCTGAAATGTGTGCATTCCATTACAGGGAAAGTATGTGGGAAGCCATTGATTAATGTGACTCGTCAAATAAAAGGCAGTAACGTCAAAATAAATGCCGCCATTAGATTAAATCATAGGTTCTCATCTGCACAACCGATGCTGGGGAAACTGCCAGCAGGCAATCTACTGTGTGCAGCTGCATCACTTTTTAGTGGCTCCAGTTTTAGAAAGTTAGAGGCTTTCTTTCAGTTTGTGGGACTCCATTTCATTTCTAGAGCGCTGTACTACATATACCAACGTGATTATCTGTTTCCGGCCATTAGTGATGCTTGGAAAATTGAACAATTGTCTCTAGCAAGTACATTCGAAGGCAAACGATTCAGGCTAGCTGGCGATGGACAGTGCGACAGGCCTGGATTTTCTGCCAAGTACTGCACCTACCACTTTCAGGACATGGATAGTAAGAAAATTGTGAGTTCGGTGGTCGTGCAGGTAACACAATGTACATCGTCAGTGGCCATGGAGAAACTAGGATTTATAAAATCAGTGGAATATCTACAATCAAGGGGAATGCACATCGACCTCATAGCCAGGGATAGACACGTTTTAATTGCCAAGACAATGAGAGAGCAGTTCCCACATATTATACATCAATTTGACGTACGGCATCTTGCTAAATCAATCAATAAGAAAATCTCGGCTGCAGGGAAAAAAAAGGTTTTGAAAGTATTTTGCAGTGGTCACATTCTATCACCAACCATCTTTGGTGGAGCTCAAAAACTTGTGAGGGGTCAGTGGAAATACTACTTGAAAAATGGCGGTCACTGATGCACCACTGTACCAACGTTCACCGCTGGACAGCAAATGAACATTTCCACCAATGTGAACATGGCCCTTTGTCCCCAGAGGAGGCACGGAAGAAGAAGTGGTTGATTCCATCTTCACCGACACACAAAGCCATTGAGAAGATTGTTTTCGACAAAACTCTATCAAGAGATTTGAGAGGACTGACAGAATTCTGTCACATAGGAGATTTGGAGGTGTTCCACAATATCTGCCTAAAGTACAGGCCAAAGCGCTTGCATTTTAGCTTTCGGGGCATGAAACATCGCACTCTACTAGCGGTCTTGGCCCATAACAGCAATGTCAGACGTGAACAATCTAGGACTAGGGGTAAAGTAAGGATGCCTCGCTACACTAAGGTGTTTTCAAAACGAAGTAAGCAATGGGTGATCAAACCAGTCTATGATGAAATGCAGTTCGACTTTGTGAAAGGCCTTATTGTTGCTGTGTTAGAGAAGCACAGATATGGAATTTTGGACGTTTCTGTGCAGAGCAGTGATCCATTGCCACCGAACATTGCGACTGTGCCATGCCCACCCGAAGCACAGCTGATTGTGAAGTACAAATCCCGGTTTAAATAATTGCAATACGATTGTCTTTTTGTAAATAAATGTTATTGTACAATGTACCTGTAAACCTAACCCCTACCTTCACCATCATGGGTAGCGAACAAGCTGGGTGTCATCTTTGAATTCTCTCTATTCACCTCACATATGTGTATGTATATATTTTTCTCATGTCTCATCTCATGTAAATGTAAATGCTGCGCACTGTTAACGGAGGGGAGGCTTGCGTATTGCAAATAATAAAACAAACAAACAAACAATAAATCTCACTTGTAACTCAACTCCTGTGGTACTTTATACTTTCCCTGACATTCCGCAAAAAATTAAATGTCTCAATTTGGGCTGCAAAGCTCGCAGACAATGGGGACAAAATTGGGGCACTTAGAACGCACCAGCCAAGCGGGCCGTGGCATTTGGGAGAGAAGCCAGTTCGCATTTGCACATTGAGGCGCACTACATAGATGGATTCTAAACTTCAAGTTCTCACAGATGCCTATAATACGTGAAGTTGCAAATAAAGAATGCGAAGGACAGCACCCAGATGAGGCCCACAAGTCGCACTGGAAGTATAAGGGTCTATTGTTTTTTGACCTTGAGACAGGGACCATGCCGAAAGAACTACATTTGAAGGGAGTGCGCAATAACGTAAGAGACGATAAGGCAGAAAATTCCGAAACTAGACCGAGTTTCATTTTAGTTCAGTATACGAAAAATCGTTGTCAAGAGCACGGTCCGTTTTACAGACTGCATTACGAAGAGACACAATGGAAATTTCAAATATAATGTAAGTAAATCTTTACACCCTTTTATACCGGAATGAAGATTTAATGAATGGATGCATGAATAAATGAATGAATGAAGAGCTAGGAAAAGCAAGTAAAACGTGTGCGTAGTGGGCACATGGGCATGCAGGTCCACTGGTCTCACCGATCTCGGTCCTTGGCCCAGCCACTTTTCCCTGCACTGCCTACCTGCACTACGGGACTGTCTCTGTATCCTTCAGCCCCTTCTCCCGGCATTTACCTTGCACTTGCCACCAGCTGGCCCTATGATTTAATTTGTATTCAACTAACCATGCACAGCCCTTCCCCATGCGCGATCAGAAAGACACCTGGCCTAGTAGGATCGTTGTCTGTCTGCCCTTGTTCCCCACCTGCCTCGTCACGCCTAGAAACACTTGAGTATAGGCGCGTTACAAATGCCATATCATATATCATATCATTCCTCACGCATGTAGACTAACTGTCGTTTATCATTGTGTGTTTGCCTCGATTTATCTTGTTACTTTTCGCATTGATTTTAGAGACGAACATACTCCATTGAACTATCCCTGCAAGCAAATAGTTTCTGATCGGCCGTAATAAATAAAATGTGTAATATTAATGAAGTTCGGCTAGCGAGACTAATTATAATTTTTTTGTTTTCATAACAGGTATTTGATCCCATTCTGCCACTGCCATCTGTTTGAGACACCGGCGGATGGATTCTTCAGCAGACACCTGCAGCTTCGTGTCAACAACTGGAGCACGATCACCATATTATGGGACGATCGCCTAGGGCCCACATGCCCTTACGCTGTACTAGTGGCTAGAAGCAACATATCAACCTTTAGGCTGGACTAGTGCCTAGTTGATGGAACAGCCTTGCGGTTCACCGTGCTTCCAAAGTGATTCTTTTTACGAAAATGAACACCCTGTGTACCATAAAGGAACAGCGCGTGACTCAAGATGAAACGGAACAGTTATTGCGGATACAGATAAAAGAAAATAAATGGCTTCCGGAGTTCATATGGCAATTGCTGAATATTCTCTAAACATTGAATGTCAAATAAATGTACTTTACCAAATGTACCGTGTTGCTGTTTCATTTTAAAGTACAGTTTCATATTCCGAATTGTAGCGCGCTGTGTTGTGAGTTGATCTGTGTTGGTTTCCGGGTTCTGTGTGGAGCCACGCAGAAGACGACTGGGCGCGTTTGCCTACGCAGCACAGTAACGTCACAGAGAGAGGCGGGGAATATGAATGTTTTGATAATGTCAGGCTCAGGGGCGGGGGAATTGATTTAGTGCCGCAAAAGCAGGTCAGCCAGGGCGATGGGGGAAAAGATAGGATTATCAGAAAATGGCGGCTCCCTGGTGCTTGTTTTCGCGTGCGTTTAATGGACGAAAACTCGGGTAAGGTCCATAGGAAAGTTTTCTAAAATCGAGCCACTTAGGCTTAAAAAAACATGGCCGACCCGTAGGGACAATAACATTTTTTACTAGACCATGCCTTTAACCCTCCATAAGTAGCATTTTCTGTAAAGTCCTGAATTGACACATTCACGGATGATGGTTTGAGGACCACTTTTTCATTGAGGCGTGGAGCGGGCCACTTTTTTTTTTAGGTGCCCAGGCCTATTTCTTGTCCCAGTCCGACCCTGTGGGTAGGGTCCGGTGAGAGAAAGAATATGTGAAATCACTTGCGGATAACAATCGCATGACATCTAGTAAAACGGCCAAAGTGGCCAGATGGGAATTACCTTACCAATATACAGCTCTAATTGGAGAAAGTTCAAGTTATGCCCAGAGAAAAGTCGTAAGACCGGGTGTCGCTGATCATTTGCATGATACTTGTACTCGAGCAACATATTGGAATGGATAATCCCAATTAAAACCACTGAGCATGTAGCCAGCTCATTCAAACATGTTCTGTAATGATCAACATAAATTGGAATCAGACAATCTGGAAATATAAATATATTTATGATTCACTGAAAAAACTTTGTTAAAGGGACGTTATGGTTAAGTTGGACTAATAAAAACCTATGAAATTCAATGAAAAAACTTTGTTAAAGGGATGTTATGGTTAAGTTGAACTAATAAAAACCTATGAAATTCAAGTAAATATAAAATCGAAAACCCCCTGAAATTCGCCATTTATGGTAAGCTAGGCAAGGTTTTTATTAGTGCAACATAACCATAACGTTGCCTTAACAAAGTTTTTTCATTGAATTTCATAGGTTTTTATTAGTGCAACTTAACCATAACGCCTCTTTAACAAAGTGATTTCATTGAATTTCATAGCTTTTTATTAGTGCAACTTAACCATAACATCCCTTTAAACAAAGTTTTTTCATTGAATTTCATAGGTTTTTATTAGTCCAAGTTAACCATAACGTCACTTTAACAACGTTTTTTCAGTGAATTTCATGGGTTTTTACCAGTGCATGCTATTTTCCTACAACTTACTAATATCATACTTACCAAATATAACAATATTTGTGTCCAATTTACAAAGTGTCACCTTAAAACTCTGCCATTTCCCACCTTCTACAATCATTTTTAACACTTCTAAACACTTTTTGCAACTATTTCAACTAGTTTTGCATCCGTAGACGTCTACGAACATCTGACTTCATTGCGGACCTTTCGGACAGTGCCTCATGACCATACGCTGGCGCGCGGCATGATGACGTGTCCGAGAACCCGTCCGCACTTCACAATAAGATCCGTCCTTCGCGGACAGTTCGGAACTGTATTTTCTACTGATCTAGGAACTTTCAACTTCAAAATTTCCCTTGCACACCCCCGATGTCATGATCTCTGCTTCCAAAAGGTCAGGGTTTTCCCAACTCCCTTGGAAGCAGATCCATAACCCAGGTTCCGAGTGCCAACCAGTCCCAATTGGGACCTTTTGGACCCAGTCCTGGCGCCAGTGGCACCAGGCTCATAAATATGCCCAGTCCCAGCGCTGGAAGCGCCGGGCTCATAATGCTTGGGTGGACTTACCTTCAGCAGACCATGCTGCTTACTTGCCTGCCAGTTGAGCCTCTGATCCTCTTCTGTTTGGAACTACTTTTCCTGTTGGGTGGGGCTGGGGCTGGAGCCACTCCCTAGATTCAGAACACTGGAACTCTTCTGGAAGGCAGGAACTCTTTTTCTTACCAGGAACTCTTTTCTTACTTAGGCGTGGCTGTGGAAGGAGACATCTAAGCACTATAGGAGGCTATTTAAACCACACCCGGTGGATGAATCTTGCTTTGCGTTATTCTGCAACCTCTGCAGCAGAACGCTCATCGTGTCTTCTGCATCCGGTCCTGGGCCTAAGGAAAAAGGCTTACCATCCTGAATCCAGTCTTCAGCAACACCTATAAAGACAAGAAAGAACAGGTTAGCATTCCGGCATCTGAAAGGCAAAGGCTTACCATCCTGAATCCAGTCTTCAGCAACACCTATAAAGACAAGAAAGAACAGGTTAGCATTCCGGCATCTGAAAGGCAAAGGCTTACCTACTCTTCGTGCGCTCCGGAGGTCTTCACACTGCATTCCGGCATCTGAAAGACAAAAGTTTACCAACTCTTCGCACGCTCCGGAGGCCTTCGGCGCTGCATCCCGCATCTGAAAGACAAAACAAGGTGCGTTTAAAGACATTGGGGAACTTTAATACTCACGTGCCATTACTCCTTTCCACATCTAATCCAGTGGGTATTCCGGCACCCTGCAGCCGCTCCGAACTTGTACCTGCAAAATAAAAAGACAGTTAGAGCGCATAGTGAAGCAGGCAACAAGCGCTTACTTACGTGCTTTCAGGCGCTTCTATTCATCACACGGGCTCCATCTTCAACTCACTTCAGCCCGTCATCCGCCATCGCCGGAACCCTGCAAAACAAGAGACATCATTACTAAAGACTTTAAAGACATTTGAATGACTCGAAACTTACCGTTCGTGCAGTAAACGACGGACAGCAGTCCTCTGAAGTCAAGAGGCCTGCGCTACCTATCCAGTGAAGAAACTGGTTACAGCACCCTGCCCCAGGCAGATGGAGAGCTCGGCATTCACTTACCTAAGACATCTTACTCTACACGTCAGGCATACAGTGCACAGAGGTCCAGCCCAAAGAGGCAACCGGGTGCTACACATCACCTTTGAAGATACGGTAGTCGCCCAGTCAAGACCGGCGCCTCTGCGAGAATCAGGTGAGCGTTACAGAACGCAAAGCCTACCGCAAAACTCTCGCCCAGGCGCTATGGAAACCTCGGATACTGACCCCCTAGCCCGGTTACTTGGGGAACTAAGGGCAGAAGTGCATGCAGCTCGTCAGGAAACAAATGCTCTAAGAAGGGAACTAATTATTTCCAAGGAGAGAACAGACAATCTTGCTAGACAAGTGCTACAGTCACAAGCCGGACAGACCCCGTTACCCGCATCAGGGGCAAATCTTCCTTCAACATCCTCTATGAATCCAGTGCAGATCAACCTACCTGGGAATGTACCTCTGGCTCCGCCCGAATGATTTTCTGGTGACCCAAAGAGGTTTGCAGTATTTATCAATCAGTGCCGGTTGCACTTCTTATGCCGGCCAGCAGCCTTTCCAACTGATCAAGCAAAAGTAGCTTTTGTACTTTCGTACCTTAGTGGCAATGCGGCAGACTGGTCGATCCCTCTAGTTAATCAAGATGATCCGGTTCTCCATGATTTTCAAGCCTTTCAGCTTAGTATGGAAAAACTGTTCGCAAGACATTCACAGGGGCAGGCCTTGGACAATGAGCTTCTTTCGTTGCGACAGGGTAATCAAGACCTTTTGGCTTATATTGCATCTTTCAATAGACTAATAGTGGAAACTCAATGGCCTGAGGACAAAAGGATTACGCTGTTTTATAGAGGTCTACGTGGAGAGCTCAAAGACGTTTTAGCCCAAGTAGTGAATCCCCCACAAGACTGTTCGGATTATATAGACTTGGTCGTTCAAATAGATCACAGGCTGCAGAACAGGAAGGCCGATCGTTCCAAGTTTGATGCTCGAGTATTTTCCAAACCGCCAACTCCTTCCAAAGGAGTAGACTCCGGGGAACCCATGCAAATAGGGGGTCTGAAAGGTCCTCTAACACAAAGGGAGCGGGAAAGGAGGAAACAGTTGCAACTATGCCTATATTGCGGAAACTCAGGGCACTTTCTTCGAGACTGTCCGGTGAAACCTGCCAAGAAGGCAGTAGGAGCTGCAGTTACCAAAGTTACAAACTCTGAGCAGGGAAACGACCTCGCCCGACAAGAATAGAGGTCCTCTTGCCGAGCGTGAAAACCAGTTCCGTGACCTCGCATTTCGTGATACCTATGGTCCTCATTAGCCCTGATAATCCGGATCGATTACATGCAATTGAAGCTTACGTCGACAGCGGTGCCATCGGCAATTATGTGGATCATGAAATGGTTTTGAGGATGAATCTAACTCTTTGTCTCAAGGCTGTAAAGGACGTCATTACTACGGTGGATGGTACGGAGATAGCCTCCGGGCCAGTAACGCATACCACTCAAGAGGTGACGCTAGTAAGTCAAGATGGACACCATGAGAAGATCGTGTTCGATGTGATCAAGGCCCCTCAGTTTCAGATTATTCTAGGAATACCTTGTTTAGAGAAACACAATCCTCTGATCGATTGGCGAGCAAGAACGGTCCAGTTTCCAGAATGTGTCTCTACTTGTCACCCTCCACCTGGTGTTGCACTGGCCGCAATTTCTTCAGAGACTCCCCAGTTACCTCCCGAATACCTAGAATACCAAGATGTTTTCCGGAAGGATCAGGCTAACTCTCTACCTCCTCATAGGTCTTATGACTGCCAGATAGACCTGATACCTGGATCTACTCCTCCTTGTAGTAGAATTTATGCCCTCACCGAGCCTGAGAACCTTCACCTTCGACAATACCTGGATCAATACCTGGCAAATGGGTTTATTCGTCCTTCCAAGTCCCCTGCTTCTTCAGCTTTGTTCTTCGTTCCAAAAAAGGAAGGAGACCTTAGAACTTGTATCAATTATCGCTCCCTGAACCAGATCACCGTTAAGAATAGATATCCGTTACCTTTGATCCCTGAACTCCTGGACCAAGTCAGAAAAGCATGCATATATACAAAGCTGGATCTTAGAGGAGCTTACCACTTGGTACGAGTAAAAGGGGGCGATGAATGGAAGACGGCCTTCCGCACCAAGTATGGGCTATTTGAATATCAGGTCATGCCCTTCGGACTTTGCAATGCCCCGGCCGCCTTTCAATATTTTATGAACGATGTCCTCAGAGAGCTCATAGATGTATGTGTTGTTGTTTACATTGACGACATCCTCGTTTATTCTTCATCGGAATCTGAACATCGGAAACACGTGAAAATGGTCCTCGAAAGATTGCGTCAACACAAACTTTTCGCTAAGTTGGAAAAATGTGTTTTCAACGTGACTGAAGTTGAATTCTTGGGATTCATATTATCACCTGGCGGAGTGCGTATGGATTCAAAGAAGGTCGATGCAGTTCTCAAATGGCCATCACCATCCTCCGTAAAAGGTGTGCAAAGCATGTTAGGCTTCGCTAACTTTTACCGCAGGTTTATCCCCGAATTCTCTCGAATAGTCCAGCCCATCACTGCCTTGTTAAAGAAAAACAAACGTTTTGAATGGTCTACCGGGGCGGAACAAGCTTTCCAGGATTTGAAGACTAAATTTATCTCTGCACCAATCTTAAAACACCCTCGCCCCGAACTCCCCTACATCGTGGAAACTGATGCTTCAAGCCTTGCCATGGGGGCAGTTCTATCACAAAAGGACCCGGTAACCAATCAGTTGCATCCCGTGGCATTTTGGTCCCGCAAATTCTCGCCTCCTGAAATCAATTACACGATTACTGACAAGGAACTTCTGGCTATCAAGTCTGCCTTTAAGGCTTGGCGGCATTATCTGCTGGGGGCCCGACACACCGTTACTGTGATTACGGATCACCGAAACCTGCAATATTTGAAGACCGCAAAAGCCCAATCCTCTAGACAACTCCGTTGGGCATTATTCTTTGCCGAGTTTGACTTCATAATTACCTATCGACCTGGTACAAAGAACGGTAAAGCCGATGCCCTTTCTCGGATGGGAGTGGAAGAACACTTGGTCAACCCTAAACCTGTACCAATCATTCCCGAACAAAGAATTCTGGGTGTAATCGCCACAGAATCCATAGAGGAAGTTAAGGATAAAGCCAGGCAACTTGTAACTCCAGCAGACATACAGAATTGGCATCTGCAGGGAAAGGACTTTGCAGTAAAGGACAACTTATTGTATTTCCAAGAACGATTATACCTACCCAGCACAGATTTACAGAAAAAAGTAATCTCTTGTTATCACGACTCTTTAATGGAAGGTCATCCCGGTATAGCCAAGACCTCAGAAAAGATCAAGCGCTACTTCTGGTGGCCGTCTTGGAAAAAAGATATCAGAGACTTTATAATGTCCTGTGGAGTATGCGCCCAAAACAAGAGTCAAAAGGAAAGACCAGCAGGCCTCTTACGCCCTATTGACATCCCACCTCGCCCTTGGAATACGCTTTCTATGGACTTCATCACCGATCTACCTCCGTGCTCCGGATACAATACGATTCTAGTAATCGTGGACTTATTCTCCAAGATGGCGCATTTCATTCCGCTCAAAGGCTTGCCAACAGCAGCAACTCTGGCCCGAGAATTTCTCGAAAACATCGTCCGACTGCACGGTTTTCCTTCGGTTCTAATTTCGGATCGAGGTAGTCAATTTATTTCTCATTTTTGGCGAAGTTGCTGTCGGTCGGCTCAAATTGATGTGAGACTATCGACCAGTCACCACCCTCAGACCGACGGACAAACCGAGAGGACCAATCAAACTCTGGAACAGTATTTACGCTGCATGCTGCAACACTCTGAAAAAACTTGGAAAGATATCCTTTGGATAGCCGAGTATGCCTACAATAACTCTGTCCATTCGGGAACTGGGAAAACCCCGTTTTTTCTTTTGTACGGCAGTCACCCTCGAACCTCGGAGTTGGATCCCCTCCAAGATCTTGAAACACCAGCAGTAGACTACCTGCATTCTACAATCACCCAGGCCTTTAAGGAAGCTGTTTCTCACCTTCAAAGGGCTAAAGAACAATACAAGAAAGGAGCAGATCAACATCGGAAGGAAGCCCCTCACTATCAAGTAGGGGATCAAGTCTGGTTATCCACCAAATATCTATCTCTAAAAGGGCCACGCACATTCAACCCAAGATACCTTGGTCCCTATTCCATCACTACCATAGTAAACCCAGTAGCGGTCAAGTTGGACTTGCCCCCGCACATGAAGATACATCCGGTCTTCCACGTCTCTCTATTAAAACCTGTGCAACCTCAAACCCGACTAACCAAATCTCCAAAACCTATCCTAGTGGATGGAGAACTCGAGTTTGAAGTCAAAAGCATTCTGGACTCCAAGATCTCCAAATCTAAACTATTCTACCTAATTGACTGGAAAGGCTACGGCCCCCAAGAGAGATCCTGGGAACCTGCTGAATATGTCCACGCTCCTCGCCTAATCAAAAGATTTCACCGAACATTTCCTGACAAGCCAAAACCCCCGGAGAAGCCCGGTTTGGGAGGGGCCTTGAGGGGGGGTACTGTCATGATCTCTGCTTCCAAAAGGTCAGGGTTTTCCCAACTCCCTTGGAAGCAGATCCATAACCCAGGTTCCGAGTGCCAACCAGTCCCAATTGGGACCTTTTGGACCCAGTCCTGGCGCCAGTGGCACCAGGCTCATAAATATGCCCAGTCCCAGCGCTGGAAGCGCCGGGCTCATAATGCTTGGGTGGACTTACCTTCAGCAGACCATGCTGCTTACTTGCCTGCCAGTTGAGCCTCTGATCCTCTTCTGTTTGGAACTACTTTTCCTGTTGGGTGGGGCTGGGGCTGGAGCCACTCCCTAGATTCAGAACACTGGAACTCTTCTGGAAGGCAGGAACTCTTTTTCTTACCAGGAACTCTTTTCTTACTTAGGCGTGGCTGTGGAAGGAGACACCTAAGCACTACAGGAGGCTATTTAAACCACACCCGGTGGATGAATCTTGCTTTGCGTTATTCTGCAACCTCTGCAGCAGAACGCTCATCGTGTCTTCTGCATCCGGTCCTGGGCCTAAGGAAAAAGGCTTACCATCCTGAATCCAGTCTTCAGCAACACCTATAAAGACAAGAAAGAACAGGTTAGCATTCCGGCATCTGAAAGGCAAAGGCTTACCATCCTGAATCCAGTCTTCAGCAACACCTATAAAGACAAGAAAGAACAGGTTAGCATTCCGGCATCTGAAAGGCAAAGGCTTACCTACTCTTCGTGCGCTCCGGAGGTCTTCACACTGCATTCCGGCATCTGAAAGACAAAAGCTTACCAACTCTTCGCACGCTCCGGAGGCCTTCGGCGCTGCATCCCGCATCTGAAAGACAAAACAAGGTGCGTTTAAAGACATTGGGGAACTTTAATACTCACGTGCCATTACTCCTTTCCACATCTAATCCAGTGGGTATTCCGGCACCCTGCAGCCGCTCCGAACTCGTACTTGCAAAATAAAAAGACAGTTAGAGCGCATAGTGAAGCAGGCAACAAGCGCTTACTTACGTGCTTCCAGGCGCTTCTATTCATCACACGGGCTCCATCTTCAACTCACTTCAGCCCGTCATCCGCCATCGCCGGAACCCTGCAAAACAAGAGACATCATTACTAAAGACTTTAAAGACATTTGAATGACTCGAAACTTACCGTTCGTGCAGTAAACGACGGATAGCAGTCCTCTGAAGTCACGAGGCCTGCGCTACCTATCCAGTGAAGAAACTGGTTACAGCACCCTGCCCCGAGGCAGATGGAGAGCTCGGCATTCACTTACCTAAGACATCTTACTCTACACGTCAGGCATACAGTGCACAGAGGTCCAGCCCAAAGAGCCAACCGGGTGCTACCCATCACCTTTGAAGATACGGTAGTCGCCCAGTCAAGACCGGCGCCTCTGCGAGAATCAGGTGAGCGTTACACCCGACACCTTTTCGTACTCATTATCCATTACCAATCTAGTACACAGTACATACTTGGAAGAATTTTATCAAAACTGATATTTATCTTAGAAATGGTATCAGTTATTGCCATCGCTCCTCCCCAAGAGCCACCACCACCACCAGCTGGAGGACCTTCACAACAAAAAAAGTGCAGTACTTTCAAAGACAATGTAAAGGACCAAGAAGATGAGGTAGAGGAAGTACCTACTTCTAGCACCAAGATCGAATCATGGGTGTGCCAGTTCTTTGCTACTGTTGGGAGTGTACCAAAGGCTAAAGCTACCAGAGTGAAATGCACCGAGTGCAATTTTGTACTCAGTCGCAGACTACCTGGACAGTACCCATACAGGACCACCTACATGCGCCGCCACACCAGCTCCAATGACTGCAATGCTCTCAGAAAGGTTGTTCCTTTCTCAGCAAGTAGTAAGCTGTTTTCCTCCATCTCATCTTCCTCAACAAATACTGAAACCACACAGCCTGATGTCTGCAGGCATTGGTGCATTCTTGTGCCAGACGCTGTGTGGGATTTCTGTGGGTATCATGGGTGCCTGCTTCACTTTCAGTCGTTTTTCACTGTTTGTGCATTCATGGCATCTTTCGATCATTGCCCTTACATATTGGTCCTTGCTGGGCCACTAGTATGTGTCGCGTACTCTGTGCCGAGTCATATTGCTGCCCAGATGACCTGTATCCCCTCTGCACAGTATCACTTTGCGGATGCCTATTGGGGGAAGCACACCGTCGCCTCTCATTATCAGATCATCCATTACTGTGATTTCGTCACTGACTTTCCAATATGGTCGCAGACCTTCCGGCACTGCTCTCTCGTTGGGCCACCCTTTGCGGGCCGTTTCTGCTACTCAGCTCAGGGCATCATCCTGTTCCATTTCTTCCTGCCAATGTAGCTTGCTAATCTCCATGAAGTCTCTGTTCCTTAGATCTCCTATGGATGCCACTACACATTCGTCTTTGAGGAATGTGGTGCATGGGGTGCTCTGGTCTAGTAACCTGGATATGCAGTCTGCTTGGGCATTCTTCCAACCTGCAATGTGAGTGATCTCATATGTATACTCCTAAAGTTTTGGAGCGATTCTTGCTAGACGTGGTGTCGCTGTGTTGGTGCGGCCCGGGCTCAGCATGTGTACCAGAGGTTTGTGGTCAGTGACTAAGCAGAATTTGGTTCCCCAAATGCACATTCCATGGCCCAGACGCATGCCAGCATCTCCTTCTCCACGGTGGAGTAATTCTTTTCTGAGGTATACCGTGTTTTGGACGCAAAGGCAACTATGTTTTCTGTGTCTCGCTTCTTTTGGGTAAGGTTGGCGCCCAAGCCGTATGCGCTGGCGTCTCTCGTTATGCACGTTTCCCATTTGGGATGAAACGGTTTGAGACAGGGTGCATGCATGATCCATTTTTTGATCTTGCCAAAAGCCTCGGCTTGTTGGGATTCCAATGTGTATGCTGCACCCTTCTTCAGGAGATCTCCCAAGGGTGAGGTGGTCTCGGAGAATCTGGGACGGATTTCACATAAAACTCTGCGAGACCCAGGATCAACCAAAGTTTGTCCTTCGACGTTGGGGTTGGGGCATCAACTATGGCTTGCAGCAGGTTTTCTTGGGGCTCACCCCTTCATTCGAGGTGCTATAGCCCAGGTACTCTACTTCAGCAGCACCGAATATGCACTTCTCGTGGCGCAGGTGGACTCCCGCGCTCTGTAGTTTGCTCAGCACTTCGCTCAGTACTTTGTCATGGGGTCCTGCGTCCTTGGCGTAGACCAAGATGTCGTCTTGGAAATACGACACATTTCTGATGCCGTGCAGCAAGGAGCTCATCATTCTCTGGAATGCTGATGCGGCGGAGGACAGGCCGAATGGCATACGTGTATATGGATAAGTGCCAAAAGGGGTGATGAACGCTGTGAGCGGGCGAGAGATCTTGTGCAGATCTATTTGATGGTAGGCATCTTGCATATCAAGTCTTGAAAATATGGTTGCTTCCTTCATCATTAGCACAATTTCGTTGATGCTCGAAAGGGAAAAGCTGTCTGCGACTACCTCTAGATTTAGGCTGCGTATGTCTATGCACACTTCTAGCTCGTTAGAGGATTTCTTCTTTATGAGTACCACTGGGCTTAGCCATTTGGAGGATTCGACTGTCAACTATGGTTCCTTCTTTAACCAGTTTCTGCAGCTGAGATTCGAGTGCTGTTCTCACTGTCGCTGGAACCGGAGGGAACTTGTGCTTTACCGGTACTGCATTTGGTTTGAGATGGATTTTGTGCATGTCATTTTTTATTTTCCCAGGTGTTTCTGAGAACAACTTGGGGAATGTTTCTTTTAGGTTGAGTGCTCCTCCTGAGGAGACGAGCAGCACTTGTTTAGGGGTGCTGGGGTCTAGTCGTATACTCAGCTTATGTTGGTCGTCCCACCCCAATACGGCTGGGCCGTGGGATGAAAAGTAAACTTTCGTAGTGGTGCACCTATTCTTGAATTACATTTTTGCCTCGATATAGCCCAGTAGATCTAAGGTGGCTCCCCCAAAGAGTGTTGGCTTTTGTTGGGTGCTTCTGATTTTGACCCGTTTCGCGTCCCATCATATTCTTGTATGTCTGGATGGGGAGGATGGTGAAGTCGGACCCAGAGTCAGCCATGATGTGTGTTTCCATTCCATCCACCCTTACCACGCAATGGGGTTTCTCCCTCCTCGCTTGAAGTGAGTTGATCTTGATCACCATGGGCTTGTCGTACTGATCGTCTTCATCACTCGACTCTCTGTCGCCGTTGACGCGGGTGAAATTCTTTTTCCGCCACGTGCATGCTATGGCCATGTGGCCAAAACGCTTGCACTTGGAGCATTCCTTGTTCCTCGAGGGACATTCTCGATCATTCGCCATGTGCTTGGTGCTTCTCTAGATTTTGGTCCCTTTTCCCTGACAGTGTCTCGGGGCTGTCTCTCCCTGCACCCTTTTTATTGCACAGCGGCCATTTCGGGTGCAGGCGACTACCCACTGACTTCTCTGCGCCTGCTCGAGGTTTACTCTTCGGCTCTGGCAATTTGTATGGCTTTATCCAGGTCCAGTTATTTCTCCTGTATGAATTTGTCTTGGACCTTGCAGGAATTTGTGTGGACTACTAGCATGTCGCAGATGATTTGTTCCATGTTGTCCCCGAATCCACACAATGCTGCCAGATCCGCCATCCTGGTGATGTAATCATCTACAGGTTCATTGCTCTCCTGCTTCCTCGTGTTAATCTTGAGTCTTTGGAGGACCACATTTTCTTTGTTGGTGAATTTTTTGACGATGCGGAAAACCGCATCCATGTAGACATCATCGTCATCATTTGCGATGGGCACGGCCTTTAACCCTATAAAGATGCGCTGTCCTTCAACCCCCATGGCGTTGAGCAGCATGGCCTTTTTTCTGGCCAGCGAATACTCTGTGCCGCTCAGTGCCTCCAGATACTTGGAAAACAAAGGCTCCCATTGTTGCCACGGGATAGCCGGCGTGCCGGGGGACTGAAGGAAAGCAGGGGCTGTGTGACGCCTTGCATGATTGCAGCACGGGTGTTTTCCCGTCCTCGTCGCAAATTATGTGGTGGCCTGAACAGGTGACAGGACACTGTTGGGATTGAGTCAGGCGTTTATTGAGACACCTGGAGTAATGAAACAGAGGGAGTATTTGTCCAGGGCAGGGATGGTGCCAGTACTCACTATTCTGTCCTTCCAGCTAGTGCAGTTGACTTCACTGCATGGCATGGGTCAATGGTGTTGAGATCCCTCAATAGCTAGAGCTCCCAGGAGGCTGCCCTAAGCCTTGGAATTATGCTCTGCTCTCAAAGGCCTGAATATGGCAGGCCATAAGGTTGCTGAGTCTCTCAGCAGGAGGAGCGACGGGGCTGATCCGGCTTCTCCAGCCTCTGCTCCGAGTTCTCAGTTTGTGCTTTTCCACGTTCTTCTTGCTCTGAAATCTTGCGAGATCTTGGGGGGCGGGATCTCGCAAGAGGGAGTCCCCACAAAGTTTCATCTTTACTCTTATTTTACTTAGCAATTTCAAGGGCATTGCTCTTCCTCAAGATTCTCTTCTAACTTTACACACAAACTTGATTTGGCCCAGTCTATTCTTCTACCAGGACCTCTTTACAGTCTTTTACATACTTTAAACTTCATCTGGTATTTTCAACTACCAGCATTGCCATACAATATTTCTCTTCACCATGTGTACTTTCCTGCAGGACTTTCATACCATATCTTTTTTGCAATTCTCTTCGCCTGGTGTACTCTCCTTCCAGGACTTTAATATAATCATATCTTTATTATAAATAGCATCACCTTGTCTACTCTCCTGCCAGGACTTCCATACTATAACTGTACTACAATTCTCTTCACCTAGTGTACTCTCCTGCCAGGACTTTATATCATATCTTTATTACAGTTCTCTTTTACTCATGTAACAATACCAGCCCAATGTTGGCGTGTTATTTCATGAATTGTTATCCCTTTAACATATTAGGCTTTTGCCCCTCTCTTAAGTTCATTCACTGTTGCTTGGTTTTCTTTCTCTGTCCCTTTAAGGTGCAGGTACAATGACCCATTCGTGGAATAGTTTATGGGTCTTTTAGCTTCTTCTCATACTTCTCTTTGCTCATGTGGGGCATAGCTTTTGGATCTATTAGCTTTGCCATATACTTCACTTTCTTTACGGATGACTATTTTGAAGCCGTGCCCACTTTCAGGCAACCCGGTAACCCTTTTCCCTTCCCTGGTCTTACCAGTTGCTCCCAGCGTCTCTCGCGCCTCTCTGCTTCTATTTGCTTCGCATTGTGGGCCCTGTGAGCGACTTGTCATCCACTGCGCCCCTGCCATGCTGGTCTTCAGTTTCTTCTGCCTTTCTCCCTCATGTAGCCCCTCCTCTGCACTGCGGTTCCTTTTCCTGCGGGGCGGATTAGCTTCGGTAGCGTCTCCCATGGCATCTTCTCCCTCAACGTTCTGGCCGGTGCTCGTGCATGTAACCGTGTAGCTAAGCGTCTGCAGCTCTTTCTCATTGCTGTCGGCTGTGTGAGTTTTAAACTTCCTGGTCTGCTTAAAAAGTTTCAAAGACTAGACCGCAGCACAGGTTTCCCGGCCTTAGTGATCTTTACTGTTCTTTGTCTCTTCCTCGTCTCAGTAGTTGATGGAAGATTCTTTGTGTTGTTGAGGAATCTGGTATGGGATTCTTTCAGGAGTAATCATTAGTGCTCCCTGCCTCTTCCTTGGCCTCGTCTCAGTAATTAATGTATTAATCTGATTGTCATATCAGGGAATATTAATACTATATTCAGTACATGGATGAGGAGGAGTGGAGCAATAGGCCATTAAGGCTTGATGAATGGGGAGCATGGCTACAGGGCCATGTGAGGAGACGTGACT
Source organism: Ambystoma mexicanum (assembly GCF_040938575.1). Lineage (NCBI taxonomy): Eukaryota > Metazoa > Chordata > Amphibia > Caudata > Ambystomatidae > Ambystoma > Ambystoma mexicanum. The sequence goes on along the minus strand of NC_090930.1, from coordinate 858,235,291 downwards.
CTGGAGGAGCTCAGTTCGATCCGACATAGATCCATGACAAAAGTACACATGGAGGTGCCCTTAATTTAAGAAAATAAACATGCCGGCATATGAACACGTTGAGCGTCCATACAGAGAGTCTGTAGCTCACTGAATGCATGGGTCCTGCAGTTGGGAAGACATTGAAGTTGTAGTGCCTGTGATGTAAGGATCCAAAATGGCCAATCAGTGAGGACAAAGGGACCAGAGACGAAGGTCTGATCCCCCCAGCCAACAATGACATGGAGGCGCACTGATGAAGGGCGAAATATAGGACACCTGCCGTGGCCCTGATACACTCAGTTCGCTCTGAACAGCACTCCACAATGACAACGGAGGTCCACGGTCGGGGCTGCCCAGGGCCCACATATCCCCAGAAAAAGATGCTGGCAGGATAGGGGACTGCTAGACCCCCTTGGCACGGGAACCGACAAGAGCAGTGGCCGTCTTGGGCTGGCAGGGGTATGTGAGGAGCGGGCTGCGGAGCCTGCAGTAAATGGCTGGCCGGCTAGCATAGCCGATGTAAGAAAAAGAAAGGAAGAGAAAGATATTATCAGATACATTGTGGCAAGACATCCCTGAGGAAGGGCACAGCGCTCGGCTAATACGGAGCACGGAATCTATGTCACACTGTGCACTTAAACGAGGTGAGACATTGTATCACAGTCACCTGGGGCCTGCGAGCGGCGCTGGTTCAGGCGCCCATAACTGAAAATAGATCCCTGAAGACAGAACAAAGGAAACACCGAAGACGCGCACTTAAGCCTGTGCTGCTGCTACCATTAATAACATTGGCAATACATGGAACGCCGGTACATGTGACCCATATAACCGCGGCTTGCAGGTGACGAAGGCATTGAAGTCACTAGCCTGTATGGATTAGAGGACAGTAGAAAGGCGGTATTGCTAAGCCAGACCAGGCTTTACCAGAATGTGTGCTCAGAAAGACACTGTTAAAGCTACAACAGCCAGAGGTATTTACGGAGATAAGCGCCAGCAGGGCTCGAGGTCAAGTAATGGCGAACAAGGCGGCCAAATCAAAGGGAAAGCAATCTTCACTGAACATTTTCACCAGGCTGAACCTGATGGGAGAAGGAGCAGGCCCACTAGAACACGCGACTCCGGGGAACAGTGGTCCGCCAAGATGTGACGAGCAGATCCTGGATGCCATTGCTGAGCTGAAAACGGCATGGGAATCCAAATTAGGTGAACTGAAGACCTCCCTGGAATCTAAGATCAAGATCGATGCGGTCAGTGTGGACGTCAACCTTCTGAGGCAAGACGCCAGAGCCCTAGTGGAACGCACAGGAACGCTGGAGACAAAAGTGAAGGCGAATAAGGAGACCTGCACAGCAAATGCTGAAGAGATCCATGCCTTACAACAAAGGTTCCACAATTTAGAGTGCCAGCAGAGGAGGCAGAGGGGAGGGCTTGAAGAAATAACATCCGTATCGTGGGACTTCCGGAGGGTGAAGAGAACCCCGACCCTACGAACTATATTGAGAACATGCTTCTGCAGGAGATCGGTGCGGGGGCACTCACCCAAGGGTTCGCTGTAGAAAGGGCGCGTAGGGCCACCCAGTGCTCCACCGCCACCGATCATAGCCAACATTTTTTGTTATAAAGACAGGACGAAGATCCTTGAACATTTTTGGAAGGGGGGAACGATCAGCAGAGCTTCAGCGACTATTTCTGCGTACCCGGACTATACGTTCCTGGTGCAAAGGCAGCACTTAAGCTATATAGCAGTGAAAAGGAGACTACGAGACTCCGGCCTGAAGTACAGACTGCTCTACCCAGCGAAGTTGAAAGTCCTTTACAGGGACAAGGCCCTTTTTTAAAAATCTCTGGATGATGCTGCTGCTTGGATGGAAGGATGAACTGCCCAGACGGCACGGAGGGCCGAACGGCGACTGCAGAGGACAAATGAGCGGGAGTTTCCTTTGAAAGGGCGGTGGACCTGTAGGATTGGGACTAAAAGTTAACCTTAGGTGTGACACCTAAAAATGGACCGTTATAAGCATCACCGACTTTAACGGCACGAACAATATTACTGTAACGGGGGTATTGTAAGGACAGTTACCCATACAAAATGTTAGAGGCACTGTGATTGACTCATAGGAGCTGAGCCATGGAGCATGATTCTACCGCCATTAGGTAGTTTAGTCGGGATATTAGTAACATAGTATCCACCTGTTGCAACCTTTACGCCAGCACTAGCCGAGCAGGGGTCGAGATGCGGGGAAGCCTGAGATCCAGGGATGGAGCTGGGCATCAGTTGGGAGGGGTTTGGGTTGAAGGGCGGGTAGACAGGGTGGGAGTTAAGTTACAAGGCAATTGGGGGGGAAGGCGGGGTGGTGGAGGAGGGGTTGTAATGGGGGAGGTGTGGAGTCCGCAGTTATAGCTCAATCTAGAAAGGAGGGCAGGGGAGTGTTCAGGGGGAGAGTGGTATATGGCGGATATGGGTGACCTGAAAATAGTGACCTGGAATGTGCGCGGGCTAGATAGTTACATTAAACGTAATAAGATCATGATGTACTTGAGGAGGCAAAAAATTGATGTAGCACTGATACAAGAAACCCACTTGACCAAGGATAAACTGGAAGTGATTAAGAAAAAATGGAAAGAGACCATGATGGGGGATACGTATTCTATGTATGCTAGAGGGGTTCTCACATGGATAGCACCCAACGTCCCTTTCAAATTATTACAACAGGACGTGGAAATAGACGGCAGGATGGTGCGGTTGAAGGGGTTAGCGGGGAATAAAGAGGTGAATATCATCAATATCTACGCCACAAATAATGACACCACAGCATACTTTAAAGGATAGTTCCGGGACTTTTTTTTATTGTCCCTACGGTTCGGCCATGTGTTTTTAAGCATAAATCGGTAGATCGTAGAAAACTTTCCTATGGACCTTACCCGACTTTTCGTCCATTAACGCACTCGAAATCAGCCGCCATTTTCTGATAATCCTATCATTTCCCCCCATCGCCCTGGCTCACCTGCTTTTGCGGCACTAAATGAAATCCCCCGCCCCTGAGCCTGACATCAGCAGACGCATACCGCCCATTTCCCAACGCCAAAGCACGTTTCGTGTCAACAATCGCTGCGCCTCAGCTAATGAAGTGTCGCCATGGAAATGGCAGGACGCCTCTTTCCTCTATAAGTATAAACACACCGTTTCACAACACACAGCAGCAGATTTTCGATTCCATTACTCTCTCTGTGTTACTTTGAGTATTCTGTGACTCGTTTCTGTGCTCTGGTCAGCTACCTTCGCCGCTTCTAGGCCTTGTGAATACCTGTACCATCTCTGTAAATTATTTTACTTTCTTTACCACACAATGGCTACAATAATGCCGTATATGTACGAGCCCGAGTACACCGAGGAAGAACTACTGGAAAGGCAAGCACGCGAAAACGATGGGGATTCGGACGGCAGTTGGGAGGACCAGTCAACGGATGAAGAGCCTGGACCATGTCGCATGGACGGCGTCTCCGCCTGGTGCACGTGCAATCGGTGCAAGCTAATGCCAACTGAAGAGGAGAACTGCTGCTGCCGTGAAAATTCCGGGTGCTTGGCCTACATTTCGGAAGGCGAGCCAAGTCCGCAATGCATCACCGAGCTGCCAGAGTTCAGGGAAGCCTGCCTCTCACGGACCGTGTTGAGGATGATGATGGTGCTTATGCACGAACTTCGCGGCACTGTTCGTCCGCGTAATCCGAGTAACGAGTAAGTATACTCTGGTTGTGATGTCAGTGATGCCACTACTATGTCATGGTCGTCTCCCACATATAAAATTACATCTACATATCATTCGAATGCATGTAAATTGGTTCCATATTGTGCATTTTCTAGATAGAATTTTTTTCAAAGCAGAATGACATTTTTTACCTGAATCGACAGTGATAAGAAAGTTTTGTCATTTTAATACAGTTTGCATCTTTCATTTTCACAGGTGGTACAGGCTGGTGGCCTATCGTTGCTTCACTTGGTGGCTTCACGGGAGGCTCGGACACCACGTTCGGAGAGTAATACCTGCCTGTGCGGTACTTGCCATTAGACAACATTTCCCCAGCGACAGTGGACAATACCGCGGATTTTCCCTGGATGTGCTGCAACCGGAACTTTACAATGGCCCTCATTACGACCCTGGCGGAAAGTGACTGACCGGACCGCCACAGCGTAAATAGCGTTTCCGCCATTGCACGAAGGAGCAAAGTGCGGCCCATTCCGACCCATCGGGCACGAGCACCACGCCATGGCGGAAGTGCAAAGTCCGCGATGGCGGAAATGACCCCAAAACGGCCCACACCGCCGCCGTACGGCGCCCTAGGTGCAATACCGCCACCCATCTCAGCGGACACCGCAGTGAGCGCCAACCGGAAAGTACGGTGACCGTAAATATACGGAAACGGAAGTAAAAACATGGGCCCGGAACGGGAAACATCCCGCCGTACACCTATAAAACCACAAAATCCACACAACCACTAAAAACACTACCCTGAAACACACCCCAACCCGTCATCCACCCTAGCGAAACCAAGAAAAATGGGAAAAGTAGCGAAGAAAGCGTGCGACCGCAAGCGGCAGGTCCACTTCTCCCGTGAGGAACTCACCGTGCTAACAGAGACCCTCCAGGAGAATGCTGCCGTCGTCTTCTCCACGCAAATGACCAGGACGGCACTTGCGAACAAGAAGGCCATATGGGCTCTGGTGGCACAGCGGGTAAGTGCGGTGGGGACCGCACCCCGCAACCCACAGCAATGCAGAAAGCGATGGGACGACCTGCGGATACGCGTCCGTAGCATACTTTCTGCCAACCGCAACATTGCCACAGCCACCGGGGGAGGTCCTGAATCACCCATCAAGTTGACCCCCTGGGAAGAAATCTGTGCCTCCACCATTGGAATGGAGAGCATAGAGGGAGTCGGAGGGATGGAGAAAGGAGTGCAGACATCCGAAGATTCAGGTAGGTGGGCCAAATAAAACAATGCTAAATCCACAATGTCCAATCATGTGAAGTACCATGTGTCCACATAGTGCAACAGAAACACATGTCCAGGAGAACGTCCACACACATCGGCCTGATAGCGCACTTTAAAACTCACAATAAATACATAAATAATTAAAAACCCCTAAAACAACCACTACACGTGCAGCAGGCACACCCTAACTGCAGGCTGCCAAACAACTGCACCCTCACTCCACACACAAATGAAAGCACCTCCAAGGCCCCGACCCAAATCACCCTCAGGTACCACCCCAATGCATGTGATACAATGCCATTCCAATTCCCACAGACCCATTAATAACCCTCGCCCTCCTTTACTCCACCACAGGGTCCGATCCAAACGACGAGCATCAGGACACCCCTACCAGCACACCTGCAAAGAGGGCCAAGACCAACGGCCAAAGACCCTCCACCTCAGCTGCACGCATCAAGACACGGCAGCAGCACAAATCAGGTGGCAGCACAGAGGAGGGAACATCAACAGGCACCCCAGCAGCCAGCATGCCCACAACACCACCACCACAGGTCCCCCCAACGGATGCCACAGAAGGCACTGCCTCTGGTGGCAGCAGCACCATAGGTGACACCCCATTGATGGCAGCATGCTCCGACACAGAAGACGGGGATGTCGAAGTCAGATCCATCCATGACCTGTCCCAATCCCCCTGTCTGTCCCATCCCGTACAACATGAGGATACCACGCAGGGGCACCCACAAGACGACGACTGGCCATCCCCCACAAGCCCTGTGGCAAGGCAACATGAGGTCACCAGCCCCTCTGTGACACCCCCGCAAATGGCCATGGCCCAGCAGAGGCAACAGTCCCTCGACCAGTTAATCGTGCAACAGCAGCAACTGGCCACGCTCCTCAAGGACCATGCCGATGAATGTGGGGGCACTAAGGCAGACATAGAAACATCAACTGAGACACTTAGGGCAGAAATGGAGAGGAGTACAGAGACACTAAGGGCACAAATGGAGAGTAGCACCGAGAGCCTGAGAGTCCAAATGGAGAGTAGCACCGAGAGCCTGAGAGTCCAAATGGAGAGAAGCACCGAGAGCCTGAGGGGGGAACTGCATGCGACGTCCAAAGACGTATGTGCCGAACTTGCCGCAGTGCGCCGTGTGCTCACTGAGCTCTCACAAACCCTTAGGGACATGCATGGACGTGAGCAGGCAGAGACATCATCCGTTGCAAGTTCCGTCCAGGGCAGCCCCCAACGTAGATCTGGGAGGAACCTGCGCTCCACAGGCAGGGGTGCCCCTGATACCCGCAGAGGGGGCTTGCAATAGCGACTGCCCACTGACAATGAGCATCTTTGGACACTGGTGTTCGGGGGGGAGGTAGGAGGGTGGAGGGGGTGTTTTGGGCTCACTTGGGTGGCGGGTCGATAGGGTGTTCAACATGATATCACATATGCCATAAACAGTGCACGATCAACCAATGAGATGTGTGGACAATGATCTTTGTGTACTAGGCCATCATAGGCGTACAGTCCATATTGTGCATGTACCAGACACACACAGTGCCACGAGTACCGTGTCCATGTATCAGCCACCAGGCGTGAGTGCTAGAAGCATGCATCAATGAGATGCTGACGAATGTCACGGCCCTCCGGTGCCTCGCAGACTCCTTGAGGTGCTGCCACATCCCCACCCTCATCATGACCATCTTCAGGTGCTTGCAGTTCTGCGTCAGGGGGCATGGGCACATTTCTACGTACGCACATGTTGTGGAGCATGACACATCCCATGACCATCTTTGCAACCTTCTCATGGCGGTACAGGAGTGCCCCGCCAGACCTGCTGAGGCAGCGGAAACGAGTCTTCAGTAGGCCGAATGCCTGTTCAATGACTACACGGGTACGTGAGTGGGCATGGTTGTAGTCCTCCTCATGCTGGTCCCGTGGGTTCCGGACTGGTGTGAGGAGCCATCTCTTCAGTGGATATCCAGCATCACCTGTATGTGGACGATAAACGTATGATGTGGAATGCCATTGCTACGTACGCACCCCCCCCCCCTTCCTGCCAGGTCATTGCCGAATCACATACCCCACATTATCATGCATGTAATGAGACTCACCGAGTAGCCAGGATCTGTTCCCTGCGTGTCGCTCCATGTAGCGTGGTATTGTAGAGTTCCTCAAGACCATAGAATCATGGGTTGATCCAGGGAATCGGGCACAACAATGTGTAATGATCCTGTTGGAGTCACACACCATTTGTACATTCAGGGAATGAAATTGTTTTCGGTTGCGGTACTGGGCCTCCATGGCATGTGGGACGACCAATTCCACATGGGTGCAGTCGATGGCACCAATGCAACCCGGTATGCCGGCAAGTGCATGGAATCCCACTTTTGTGTTGGTAATTTCCTGCTCCGAGCGTGGTAGAGAGATGTAGTCGTCTGCGTGCTGCAGGAGGGCATCGAGCACTTGCAATAGTGTCCGTGAGAACAGTGGCTGAGAAATGCCATGCAACTGTCCGACTGTGTGCTGGTAGGTGCCTGTGGCCAGGAAGTGTAGTACAGACACCACCTTCAGTAGGGGTGGGATGGCGGTTGGGCTATCTATCATGCTGACAAGGTCAGCCTGTGTCATGTCCACAATGGCGGTTATGGTGTCCCGGTCCAAACGGTAGAGGGTGTGGATCTGCTCATCAGTGAGGTTGAACGGATGTGCTCGGAGGCGTGGGATTGCGGGCTGCCTGCGTGGTGGTAGTGGCTGTGCTGGCGGCCCTTGCTGGCCCTGCCTTGGCCTCCTCCTCCTCCTGCGTCCCCTCCGTGCGGCCGGTTGTAGTTGGTGTTCGTCTTCTTCTTGGAGTTGGAGTACTTGCAGTGCTATCAGGTCCCCCAGGGCCAACATCGCGAGTCCTGCCGGTAGCATTTCGGAGTGGGTGTGGTTGTGGGAGGAGACTGGGTGTGCAATTTATGTGTTTTCAGGCTGTATGGCCTCCACCTGTGGTGATTCATTCCACCTGTGCAAGCTGCTCTCCCCTTTGGCCGAGCACGTCCCGCACACAACGCTGCAATTCGAGTAATGGCATCTTGCTATGGCAATCATGTATTTGTACCCGATGGCCGTGTAACATTTGTTGATATGTACATTCGGCTATGGTCCCATTGTTTCGCATACAATCTTTGCAGTCGCGAACAGACTTGTGAAGGGTCAGTGGAACGTAGTACTCGAGTAACGGTGGGCCCTCATGCATCACTGTACCGAGTTGCACCGACGGGCGGGGCGTCCCATTTGTGGGTGAAGGCAGTTGCCATTTTCACACACAGCCGCACTAGATGGATTAATTTGTGATTTCAAACGGCCACAGATGCCTTTTCGACGTGATGTTGCAAATGAGGAATTCGAAGGGCGGCGCTTTCGGTTTTCAGCTAGCGGCGAGGAGATGCCCACAGGTCTGACTGCAAATATAACATTCTATTGTTCAATGTCCTTGAGACAGGGGCCATGGCGAGGATGCAATGATTGATATGAATAGTTTGGGATGCGCAATAGCGACGTGGGCGATGAGGCCGGACGTTCCCAAATACATGTTACTTCACAACACTGGAATTACGGGCTGGGGCACTGTGGATTTTGCAGGCTGCATAACGCACAGACTCAATGGATATTTCTAATGTTATGTGAGTAAATGTTCAGGCGTTTTTATACCGGGATGAGGGAATGATGAATGGATGCATGGGCAGATGATTTGATACAGAGTTTGCCATGTACAGGGCTTCTTGGAATCTATCCGCCTCCCCTGCGCTATGTGATGCAGGGCTGCCATAGTGGGACCATCGTCTATCTGGCCTTGTTGAGCCCTCCCTGTCTCGACGCGCCTTCAGACACTTGTGTCCATGCACGTTAACATTCCCATCTGATGGATTCTGTTTTGACAGACGCATGCACAGGTACACTCGTTTGTGATGGTGTTTACACCTCGATATAGATGGTTATGAGTCGCAAGTGGTTTTGGGGTGGTGATGATCCTTTGGAGTGGGCTAGCATGCATATCGCTGTGGATTTAGTGTGATCATTGAAGTGAGTTGTTCGAATGTAGTTCTGATGGCCATTCTGTTCTTTTTCTTTTCTTTTGGTTGACAGGTATCTCCTCCCCTTTTGCCACTGCCATCTGTATGCCACTCCTGCAGATGGCTTTTACTCCCGACACCTGCTGCTTCGTGTTAATCAGTGGAGCAGCATTACGATCTTATGGGACGATCGCCAATGGGCCACATGCCCTTACGCAGTACTAGTGGCTCGGAGCAACATTTCGGCCTTTCAGCTGGACTAGTGCCTCCCCATTGGGACGGCCCTGCGGTTCTGTGCGCTTCCATGTTGCCTTTTCGTACGTGAATGTGGCTCTGTGTACCATGATGGAACAGGGCGTCACACAAGTAGTAGCTGGTCATTTCTTGCGGATGCAGCCCACAATGGTGAAATGTGTTTTGGAGTTCATGGCCTAATGGCTGTATGGGCTTGGTGATTTTGTTGTGCATTAAATTTCTATTCTGATATGGGCCGTGTAGCGTTCTTCTTTGCGAGTGATGTGGCATATTCCTATTTGGGGAGCGATGTATTGTGAGGAGACCTGCATTGGGTTCCAGCTTCGGAGTTTAGTTGCGTGGTACTGTGCTGGGCGCGTTTGCCTACGAAGCCCAGTGAGTTCAGGGATGGGGGCTGCCAATATGACTGTTTGAATGTTGTCATGCTCAGGGGCGGGGGATTGGGTTTTGTGTGACAGATGCCGGTCAGCCAGGTGGACTGGTGGAATGATGTGATTTTCGGAATATTGCTGGTCACAGGTGCCTGTGTTTGCGTGCGTTTCTTGGGGGGGGACTGTGGTCATGTCCATTGGAATGGCTTCTGTATTCGTGCCATCTGTGCCCTGCAGCTCCCATTGGCCCCTCTTGTGAATCTTTTGTTCGTTGGCATGCATGGGTGACTTGTACATTTCACTGGTTGCATTGTGACTTCATTGCACCTACGGGGAGTTGTACTTTGTGGGCAGGGAGCGGTGTACAGGCACTCAGTGGGGCCGTTTACGGTTGATTCGCGATGCCGTACTTCTCACCATGGCGGAATGGTACTTTCCGCCGTGCTTGATGGCGTTAGGTACATGTCCGCTAGGGTCGGAATTCGCGTACCCTTGCGCCATGGTGGTATTTACGGTTTGGCATGGCGCGCGCGCGCGTACTTGGTGCAGTTAGCGTTGGCGTTCACTACGGTGTCGCTAATGGCTTCGTACTTTGCGGTGACGGGTCATAGTCGCACCGAGCGCTATTCGATGGCGGTATTGCATTTCCGCCATCGTTTTTCGATTTCCGCCAGGGTCGTAATGAGGGCCAATGTGTAATGTTTATTATTTATGTTCAATTGAAATTAAGATCTAAAATAAAACCCAACATATATTTTAACAATGGTTGTTTTGATTTTTTAAATGAATCTAGTGTGTCTCCATTGAATAGTCTTCCTGTGCCTTGTCTTGTCACACCACATGTCTCCGGCCAGCATCCTCCCTCACGCTGGCCGCCCACCTTCAATCCACATAACCGTTGAACCCATATGCAGCAGACATACATATGTTATTTTGCGGGTTGGCATCAAGCCTCCCGGCCTTGCCTCCTCCCCCAAAAATACTTACCACACCACTTTGTTCAAGCGTTGGCAATAAAAGGAAGGCCGTTGGATTTTATTGATACAAAACATGGTTATAGGTAAATAATCCATATGGTTGATCATAATAAATCATCCTTTTGGGCACCGGGTACAGAGATGACCCCCTCTGGCCCGTGCCGCCTTGCCACCACAGGCCAGCCTGCTGCTGACTAACTGCCTAGGCATCCAGGGTCTCCAGGGTGAACTGCACCCATATATTCCCCTGGGAGGGTGAGGTATTTATAAACTCACCCCCCTGCCTTCCATGTACTAGATCCTGCAGCCTGCCTCTTACATGCAGTTAGATGGCCTCTCCTTGGTGAGGCCCTGCGGCAAACGAGTCTTGTTTGCACGACCACCGCCCCAATCCACCCCCCCCGCCCTATCAAAGGCAGTTCGCACCGGGGTACTTGTGCTGGCAAGTGGAGCTGTCAGGGAGCGATAAAGGCCAAGAGGTGCCAAAGACCATGTACACTTCAAAGTGGTCTATAGAGCATGGGTTGTTGTTCCCATGTCTACCTCCAGACCCCGTGTCTCCTGCCAAGCATCCCCCCTCACGCTGGACGGCCCCCTGCAATCCACATAAGTGTGTCTCCATTCACGAGTCTTCCTGTGTCTTGTCTGCACGACCACCGCCCCAATCCACCCCCCCCCCCGCCCTATCAAAGGCAGTTCGCACCGGGGTACTTGTGCTGGCAAGTGGAGCTGTCAGGGAGCGATAAAGGCCAAGAGGTGCCAAAGACCATGTACACTTCAAAGTGGTCTATATAGAGCATGGGTTGTTGTTCCCATGTCTACCTCCAGACCCCGTGTCTCCTGCCAAGCATCCCCCCTCACGCTGGACGGCCCCCTGCAAACCGCATAATGCCACGACATATACACGTCATTCATTCACAAACACACCCCTGTTTCGAATTCTTTATAACCCACTTCATATTTCTAATGAGAACTTCTTTGCGCTTTGCTAGTCAACCCGTGAAGGTGCTGGTTATCTGCTCTTCGTCTCTGTGAACTTCCGTGACCACTTCGAGGAAACTCGTCAGTTTGCAACCTGTGAACTGCTCCCTGTTCTACGACAAGAAACTACTCTGATCCCTGCATCTAACTGTTTGTTCGTCAAGGTAAGGCCATGTACCATAATCATTTTGCGTCCAATTTCTTTTCGTTCAAGACAGTACATGCAAGGAACTAGTCACATGTTCTGAGTTTAGGTTTAGTCAAATTATCTTTCTATTTTTTTAAAGTTATTCAAATACTTATCCGCATGTGAATAACGTGTATAGTTCCAAGAACCAAAACGAACCTTGCATTGAACCTTTTATGTGTCATTTAATTTTTTAACACATTGGTATTCATAGAGAATTCTTGATCTTTACTTTTCAGAACTTTCCACAATGCATGCCTGTTCCATTGGCGGTTGCCCTTCGAAGACCCATAATAAATCTGAAGGTACTATAATGCATGTTTTCCCTAAGACAATAGATCAGATAAGAGAATGGGTCCGATATTGCGAATATCCACCGTCTGAGCTTGAAAGTAGAGTCCTAGAAGTCTTTGCGGACAAGAGGGGTGATCGATACCGCATCTGCAGCAGGCACTTTAGCTCAGACATGTACTCCACATCATTGCTAATAAAGAAGAACACACCGCGAGCGAGGCGAAAATTGCTCTCAACCGCTATTCCCACTCTATTCGTCCACATCCCTCCACTGGTGAGTCAAGTTTACGTATTTATCTCTCGGCCTTGCGGTAGTGTGTAGCATTAGCTAACAATAATTTCCCCATTTATGTATCCACTCAATATGAAGGCGGAAGATTCTCCATCCGTGTCGTTATTGCAGTCATCAGCCACTTCAAGCGCCTATCGGGTAATCTTACTTAGCTATTCTGCCACTGACTTGTTTTAGGCATGTAAATCAATAGTTTTAATTTATCGTGTGATTATTTTACCTAATGGTACACCCTTGTACTCGTCCTCTAGTCTTTGTTTTCAGTTATAATTATTGTTATCCAAAATAATGCAAGTACTGTCTTTCAGGGAGATGCTGAGGAGTCCAACGTATTGACGACAACCGTTGATGTCACTCAGATGCTCGAGGTACGTTTCCGGACAGTTCCATCGATGGAGATCATCAGGTCTTGCATTCTTGTAGCGTGATTGTTACACAAAATGTTTCTTTCGTTTTTAGCCATTGATATGTCCTTCTGTCGTCGCCCTCCTATGTGTCTTCTTTTTTCAATATTGTGTTCATTACTAATGAAAGTCCTATGTTTCAGGGAGTCGATGGAGCATTAGTCCAAGAAGAAGGGGGAGCATGCAGTTACGGGTCGGCGCAACAGCTTGCAGAAGTGTGCACCGCAGTTACATCGTCCCTTGATGTTCTTATGCATTTCGAGGTATGGATACTGACAGTTCGATCAAGCAAAATCATATGACGTGATTACATCCGCTATACTTCCTTCTTTATTAACGCAAGTACTATGTTTCAGGGAGATGACGGAGCTTCTTCTACAAGAACATCACCCCTAGTAGTTGATGCAGATCTCTGGGTGGTGACACTTCCAACGATCGAGCAAATCGAATCATATTTACATATCCATTATTTATTTTAGACAACTGATCATTTGTGCAGGTCTATTTAGATGAGCCGTTGACGCCTGCACAAAGTTTATGTTCTTTTTAACAAAATAGAAAACCATACTAATGCAATTACTGTGTTTCAGGGAGTTACTGAAGCATCATCTTCAATAATATCATCAATGCAAGTCTATGAGGAGCCCGAGGTATGGATCTTGACAGTTCCATCTAACTAGATCAACAATGCGTGAATAATTGTCGTTTGAATGTTCTACACAAAGCGTTCATTCGTGTTTTGCTATTGAGATGTACGTGGGTATTGTTCCCCAAGTACATTTTGTGTTTTCAATATTATTATACATACTAATGAAAGTTCTATGTTTCAGGGAGTCGATGGAGCGTCAGTGCGTGATGGATGTGCTTATCATGAAAATATAGTTGTTGCAGCGCAAGAGGAAGTGGAGACATGCACACACGAGTCGGAGCAACAGCGTCCTGATGTTGAAGTTCGAGGCAAGAAAGTTTCAAAGAAAAGAAAGCAAAAGAAGGTTAGTGTCCTGGTCACTATATTATGTTGTTTTTCACTGTTGATAGTTCAATACTGTAAGTTGTGTTTAAACTGAACATCCCTTTTCCAATCTGTCCTCTAGTTGCGAGTGGGTGTACGAACTAGATCTACACAGACAGTGAAGCGAACGAGAGATGTTGCTTGTCAAACCTTTTGGCAGGGACTTGAGACTGGAGATGCATCGTGCCAATGGGAAGAATATGAAGTGATTGACAACGGAGCTATACCACCACCAGCCATTGATAGTGAATGTCCTCCTGGTAGTTCGGATTCAGTCGGAGATCAATTCACAGAATCCACACCCGCAAAAACTAAGACCGCGAGAAAGTTGAAGAAATTGTTTTATTCACCCATCGCCGGAGAAGGAACAGATGTTGCAATGGAAGAGAATGAAGTGGACGACAATGAAACACCATCAATATCACTGAACATAGCGCAAGACGATATCAGAGATTCTACCTTTCATGTGAGTGACATGTCCTCAACGTTACAGGCCGAACCAGCTGGGATGCAGAGTGACAGTATAAGGAAAGAGGCCAAATTCATTGTATTCGATAGTTGTTTGATTGATATTATTATTCGGATGAAATGTGGGCATTCGGTTGGTGGGGAAGTATGTGGGGAGCCATTGATTAATGTGACTCGTGCAATTCGAGGCACTAACCTTAAAATACATGCCACCTGTACAAAATATCATCCTTTCTCATGGTCTGCACAACCCATGCTGGGGCAACTGCCAGCAGGCAATCTACTTTGTGCAGCGGCTGCACTTTTTAGTGGTTCAAGTTTTAAAAAGTTAGAGTCTTTCTTTCAGTTTGTGGGAATCCATTTCATTGCGAAAACTCAGTTCTACAAATACCAAACCGATTATCTATTTCCAGCCATTAGCGAAGCTTGGAGAATGGAAAAAATGTCTATTGATAGTACATTCGCGTGCAAACGGTTCAGGCTAGCCGGTGATGGACAGTGCGACAGCCCAGGATTTTCAGCCAAGTACTGCACCTACCACTTTCAGGACATGGAAAGTAAGAAAATTGTGAGTTCGGTGGTCGTGCAGGTGTCACAAAGTACATCCTCAGTGGCCATGGAGAAAGTTGGCTTTGTAGCATCATTGCAAGAACTACAATCGCGGGGAATGGTGATCGACCTGATAGCCACGGACAGACACGTTTCAATTGCCAAGACAATGAGAGAAGAGTACAAAAATATAAATCACCAATTTGACGTTTGGCATCTTGCAAAAACAATCAATAAAAAAATGTCGGCTGCAGGTAAAAAAAAGATATGCAAGGTATTTCACAGTGGTTCAAGTCAATCAGCAACCATCTTTGGTGGAGCTCAAAAACATGTGGAGGGTCATTGGAAATTCTACTGGAAAAATGGCGGTCAGTAATGCTACACTGTAGCAACGTTCACCGCTGGACCACAAACCAACATTTCCACAATTGTGAACATGGCCATTTGTCCGCAGAGGAGGCACGGAAGAAGAAGTGGTTGATTCCTTCATCACCCACTCACAAAGCCATTGAAAAGATTGTATTTGATAAAACTATAACAAGAGATTTGAGGGGACTCACGGAATTCTGCCACACGGGAGATTTGGAGGTGTTCCACAATATGTGCCTAAAGTACAGGCCAAAACGATTGCATTTTGGCATGGAGGGCATGATAAATCGGACTCTTCTAGCGGTCTTGGCACATAACCATAATGTTGGCCGTCAACAAAGTAGGACGACCGGAACTTTAGGGACGCTTCTCTACAATAAGGCCTTCACTAAAAGAAGTAAACAATGGGTTATCAAACCAGTGTTTGAGGATATGCAATATGACTTTATTGAGAGACTTATTGTTGATGTCCTAGATAGGCACATACATGGAGTTGTGAACGAACCTGTGCAGGGGACAACTGCCTTGCCACCCAACATTGCCTCTGTTCCATGTCCACCTAAAGAAGAGCTCATTGAGAAATACACATCACGGTTTAAATGATTGTAATTTGATTGTCTGTTCTCTCGAGTCTCCTCATGTCGCAGGCCCATTGAATATGTGTAGCTATGTATTGTGTAAATAAAAGTGATTGCTCTGTGAGTCCTGTGAGATGGCCTTACACTGAATGTAGCTAACTAGGAATGTGTGCTCGTTCAAAGTGAAGGTCAGCTGCTTTGATTTTTTTCTCGGGTGCCGGAATGGCCCACGACTCAGTATAGGGTTCTATTGTTATTTGACCTTGACAGGCCGGGACCATCCCGAAAGACTTCTTTTTGGGGGTGTGGGGCAATAACGTAGGAAACGATAATGAATATAATTTCAGAAACGAAAGCCATTTAATGTTCGTTCATTAGAAGAAATAACGTCGGCATAGAAGGAGTGGTATTTCGGGGCTGCCCTACGCACAGACACAATGGAAAATGCAAATATAATGTAAGTAACTCTTTAGATGAGTTTATACCGCAATTTAATTACTATACAGTAGCTTTAAAGACGGGTTAAGTTGTACTTGTTCGTTCTATGTGGCATATTGTTTTGTACCGCGCACTATCTTGAGGAGAACCATCTCCTTTTACGGAAGCACCTCAAAAACTTCCTCTTTGCTTCTGCTTTCTCTCTCCCTCTCCCCTGCTACAACTGGTCCACTGTCTGCGACCTCGGTCCTGGGCCCTTCCACTCTCCACCTGCACTGCCTCCCTGTCAACCCCTGCACTGGGGGACTGTCTCAGTATCCTACAGCCCCCCCTTGACGTATAATACCCAGTTGCACTGTCCTAGCTATGAAATAATTTCCCAACCTAATATATAAAATGAATAATTTTAATAAAGATCTGATGGTGAGACTAATTTCATTTTTTATGTTTTTAAAACAGGTACATCCTTCATTATTGTATGTGTCACGAGTACCAGACACCGGCGGATGGCTTTTATAACCGCCAGTTGCTTCTCCGCGTGAACAACGTTACCACCCTGACCATTTTATGGGACGATCGCCAAGTACAAGTATGCCCTTACGCGGTACTAACAGCTAGATGCAACATACAGACCGTTGTGGTGGCCTAGTGCCTCGTTGTTGGAACAGCCATGCGATTATCAGTGCGACCGAAGAGCTTATTTTATCGTAAACCAACACCCTGTGTACTGCACACGAACATCGCTTGCCTCAAGACAAACTATTTTGGATCGAGAGCACAGAAAAATGCAAATCGCAGAATATTCTCTAAACATTTGATGTCCAATAAATGTACTTTGCCAAATGGACAATCTTGCCGTTTGCTTTTAAACCACAGTTTCATATTCCGAATTGTGGCGCTGTATTGTGAGATGATCTAAGACCCTGTGTACAGCAAAGGAACATTGCGTGCCTCAAAACGAACTTTTTGGAACGTGAGCAAATAAAAATGCAAATCGCTGAATATTCTCTAAACATTTGATGTCAAATAAATGTACTTTACCAAATTTACAATCTTGCGGTTTGATTTAAAAGTACAGTTTCATATTCCCAATTGTGGCGCGCTGTGTTGTGAGCTGATCTGTGTTGGTTTCCGGGTTCTGTGTGTAGTCGCGTAGAAGACGCCTGGGCGCGTTTGCCTACGCAGCACAGTCACGTCACGGATAGAGGCGGGGAATATGAATGTTTTGATAAAGTCTGTTTCAGGGGCAGGGGATTTGATTTAGTGCCGCAAAAGCAGGTGAGCCAGGGCGATGGGGGGAAATGATAGGATTATCAGAAAATGGCGGCTGATTTCGAGTGCGTTAATGGACGAAAAGTCGGGTAAGGTCCATAGGAAAGTTTTCTACGATCTACCGATTTATGCTTTAAAACACCTGGCCGAACCGTAGGGACAATAAAAAAAAGTCCTTTAAGAGCCTGTATAACAAGATCAGTCCATACATGGATGGAATAGTAATAATGGGTGGGGATTTTAATCGTACATTGGACCCCAAACTTGACAGGTCGGACAGCAAGATGACCAGACCGAACCCCGCAGCGAAGGCCTCAGACACACTTATACGAGACTTCCAGCTAATAGACATATGGAGAAGGCTTCACTTAAGACACAGGGGGTACTCACACTATTCAGCCCCGCATGACTTGCACACTAGGCTGGATTATGTGTTTGTGGTGGGCACCATGATAGAGGCGATTAGATGCGCTGAGTATAAAGCAGCAGTGCTGTCAGACCACGCACCATTGATCGTGACGTGGCAGGTCTCCCCACCTAGGCAGAAGATCCCGACGTGGAGGCTTTGTGCTGAAGCATTTGCGAGATACTATATTCAGAGAAGATCTGAGGAAGTCCATAAAATAATATTTTGAGAGCAACACGGGCAGTGTGCAGTCCGCGGGCATGCTTTGGGAAGCATTTAAGGTGGTAGTAAGAGGGGAGGCAATTTCGAGGTCAAGAGGGCTGATGGGGGTATATGGAGGAATAGCGCCGCATGGAGAGGGAGATCGAGGAAAAGATGGGAGAGGGGGTGGATCCCACAGAGGGACCGGAGGTCCTACGACAATTACAGGAGACATGGAGAAACCATTGGGAGCGGTTGAGTAATCTAAATTACAGGAAGTACCTTGAAAGACAGCATGCAGAAGGCGACAAACCAGGCAGACTGTTAGCCTTGCTGTGTAAGAGCAAGACTCCAAGGCAGGTGATTTGTGAAATACATAGAAGTGATGGCTCTGTTGAAGACACTCAAGAGGGTGTCAATGACTGCTTCTATAGACATTATCAGGAGCTATACTCTGAGAGGGTAGAAGATGAGGATATTGACCTATGGGAGGCACTGGAAGAGATTGATCTGTCTAAGCTAGCGAGTGCAGAAAGGGAGATATTGGAAGCACCACTCATGCTTGAAGAACTTGAAAGCGTGATCAGGACTTTACCAACTAATAAGGCCCCAGGAGCAGATGGTCTCCCTAGTGAGTATTATAAAACGTATATGGCAGACCTACTCCCGTCGATGTTAGCCATGCTACAAGACGCGTTTGACCAAGACAGGCTCCCCGAGACCCTAAGGGAGGCGATCATTGTCCCACTCCTCAAACCAGATAAACCCAGCACTGAATGCGGATCCTATAGACCACTTTCTATGTTGAACCAGGACAGCAAAATACTCACTGCAGTGATGGCTAACAGATTGACACCTGTGATAAATGCCCTCATCCACCGGGATCAGACAGGATATGTCCCCCGTAGGGGTATCTCCGACAACCTCAGGAGGTTGCACCATATTATAGGCCAAACGGAAGGGAGCTCCCAAGAAATAGCCATAGTTTTGCTGGATGCAGTTAAAGCTTTTGACTCTGTCAAATGGCCGTGGTTGATGGTGGTTCTAGAAAAATATAGGATGGGGCCAACATACCTGAAGTGGGTTGCATTATTATACAGTGAACTGGTAGCTCGGGTCCGAACAGGTTTGGTCATTTAAAAAAAGTGGACCCTAACTAGAGGTACCAGGCAGGGATGCCCCTGGTCCCCGATGTTGTTCATACTAGTATTGGAGCCACTGGCAATATACCTGGGGCACCACTACAATGAGATAGAGATTAATACTAAAAAGGGTTGGCACCTAATATCACTGTATGCAGATGACATGTTACTGTATCTGACATACCCCGAAGAAAACCTACAGTATATTCTGGAAGTATTAGATCGATGTGCCGTAGTGTCTGGTATCACAATCAATCCACGGAAGTCCATTGTGATCCCCTAAGGCAGATATGTGGGAGTACCGACACACATGTTGCTGGTGCTGCAGATAGGGTGGTCAACAGACACCTTCAGATACCTAGGAGTGGATATATATCATAAGGTGGAAGAGGAACATATGAATAACACAGAGAGGGCAGTGGAGGGGATCGAGTGTAGTATACAATTCTGGGCACAGTTGGCCCTGACCATGATGGGAAGAGTGGCAAGATCGGTAAAGATGATAGTGTTACCCAGGCTGCTGCATAACTTCGCTAATATCCCATATTTGATACTGAAACGGTTCTTCACCAGAGTGCATAGCATATGTAGGGGGTTTATCTGGCACAACCCTAGAAATAGGATAGCCCTATGGAAATTGCAGAACCCGCATGATCAGGCAGGGATCAGACTGCCCAATTTTGGAGTATACTATTTAGCGAGCTAACTTCAGTATGTAGCAAGCTGGCTATCCGATGAGACCACTTCTGAATCCAGATTGCTGAAAGCGCAATGTGCACTCTATTTTTTGAATGAGTGGATCTGGGTGGCAGACCCCGGAAAGCAGAAGAGATCAATGTTGTTAGTCCTGGGGAGGAGGATATGGCATAGGGCCTGTAAGTTGATGGGGAACCGTCTCCGTGCTCCCCGCTGGTCCCCCTAGTGACATTGAAAGGTGTAGATGAACAAATGAGAAGAACTATTAGAACGCACTGGGAACCGGTGGGGGTTACAACCATGGCAGATATATGGCCGGAAGGGGTTAGGATTGAATTTGAGGTATTAAGAGAAGATACGGGTTTGCATGGTGGGCAGTATATTACGTATGCCAGGCTTATGATATTGCCGAAGAAGACATGGTCAGAGATAGAGCTGTCTCAACAACCTGATGCTGCTATTGAACCGTTCTAGGCAGTGTCTGAAGGTGGCCATGAGATCTCTCGGATATATGAGATAATGATGTCCAAAGTGGGGAGAGAGGTGACTCAGTTGAGACTAGACTGGGAAGAGGAAAGTGGAGAGACAATTAGTGATGGTTGTGGGCAGGTATGCAGAGATATCATAAGAAAGTATCGAGAAATGTGAGGCTACAACAAATACAACTGTATATCACCCACAGAGCATACATGACCCCCATGAAAATTGCCAAGTTCCCAAATGCAACCACACAAGATTGTCCGAAATGTGGTGCTGGAGATGCTGGGTTGATACATATGTTTTGGGCATGCCCAGAAATAGCAAAGTATTGGGGGGAAGTTGTTGGCCTACTAGCAGACAAAGGGATCACATTGATAGTAGACTCTCTGTGGGCATGTATGGTGGGAGGATTCCCTAGACCACGCAAACTTAGACATGTAAGTACATTTAAAGATCTGGCCTATATATTAACGAAGCACAGGATAGCCATGGGATGGAAAGCAAGTAGGAGACCTAGTGTGGAGGCCTGGTGGTGAGATTTACTGAAATGGGCAGAGGATGAAACAGTGGTTTGGCGGGAAGCTGTATGTAGAGGAGGAGAAGAAGAGACTGTGACGCTGACGGCTTGGTTACACCAGGTAGCATCATTAACGGCTCCTGGATTGGAGGAGCCCAGAGCTAACAGCACCCTGAATAGTGAAGAAGATGAGACTGTTACAGACTAGTAGATTGAAGTTGTGATTGTAGGACTCGTAAAGGGGGTGGGAAGGGAGAGGGGTGGGGGGGTGTTAAGTATCTGGTTTCCTTTTTGTTCACTGCACCATGTTAGGGTGCATTGTGTGTTGTTTGTGGTGAAATAATAATAATAAAAATTTTTTTTTAAAAAAGGCTTGATGAATGGAGGGTACATCCCCAAGAGGGAATGGAGGGTATGTGACTTTTGCCAATGGTGTCCTTTTTCCCACCGGCTGCCTCCCCCCAAATGGTCCTCCCTTATATAGCCACACCCAGGGTCAGGATCAGGTAGCTTCTGCCATCCCGTGGCCACCTGGGGAGAGACTACCTCAGGGAAAGTAGTGAGGGCATCATTAGATTCATCACATACTGTAATGAATCCGATGGCATCATTACTCCCTTTCCGGTGGTGATCTCCCCCCATGTGGCCAGGGTAAGGCAGCCGCTACCTGATCTTGACCCTGGGTGCGGCTAGGATCACATGGAGGAACAACCTCCAGGAGGTAGTGGTGGTATCCACAGATGAGACATAGTATCACCCTTTCCTCGTACAGGATGAATCTCCCATACACAACATCTAAATGGCATGTTGTGGTTCCTTCCCTGCTTCCCAAAGGAGAGTGTTGAATTTCTCTCAAACCAATCTTCAGAACAGTTCTTAAACATTGACTTGCCCTCAGAACATGTTCAAACCATTCCTACAATGTTTTCGTGCAAATTGGTTAAAAGAAAACTACCATTACTAGAAATCCCTTAACACTGCGACGAAGAAGAGGAATACAGGAATGCAGATCAGAGGAAGCACCGAGCACAGGCACCACTCTTCTAGTTGTTGTGAGCATACACCTGTGCCTGAGAGGTTTAAAAGATCACAGAAGAAATAGCAGACTGGTGTTGGGAGTGGGCTGTCGCTCTTTGAGAGGCCAAAGAACCAAAAAAGCCACATTGGAACCAACCGGCACAAACAAGAAGATGTGGAGAAGCTTTCATGCGGGAATCCCAGAAGCGACAGCAGTGCCCCTAAGCATTCACTGCTGGAAGAACACAAAGAGAAGCTTACCAGGAAGCCGCAAGGAGAGGAGACACCCAGCCAGCACCACAAGAGACATGGAAACTGAAAGCGGAGCAGCGCAAAGGAGAGAGAATCCAGCAACAGTCATCGGTGAGCCACAGACAGAACAGGAAAAAACACATAGAGCCGGTGAGGCCACGCTGGGATGAAGGGAGCACCGGGGCGTATTGACGGACATAACGTATGTTAAACATTGAACAATGCAGGTCGAAATAAAGAGAGGACATTGTTTCTTGATATTGAAAGTAAGAAGTTAAAAGCAAGTTTTGTCTCAAAAGAGAATCTTTAACGGACAATGCAAATTAACCCACAATGCTAAGGTGGTGAATGATAAGAAGTGCGAGCAAAACACAAATGAGGAAACAGACTATGAAATAAAGGAATTAGCCAAGAGAGCTAATGTGATAAACTATCAAAGGTGGAGTCGCAGAAACAGACAATTACAAGAAGTCCTGGCAGGAGAGTATTGTGATGAATCCTACGGAATCCTCACTAAACTCCTGCCTACGGTCTCTTCCCACGTGGCCAGGGAAAGACAAACGCTTTCTGATCCCAACCTTGGGGGTAGTGTTCTGCAGGAGGACACCTGGGAGGAGAAAGGGCCGAGGGGAATGAGAGGACTCTGTGGGGTGAGACACTGTATTTGTCTTCCGCTAGGGAGGACATCTCCTCAATACCAAAGTATGTAATGGCTTGTTGTCATAACAATCTTGTTGTTCCCCAAGTTGAACATCTTAATATTGTTAAAAAACAACCATAAAACCTTAGGCATTAAAAGAAATAAAAAACCCTTCTAAAACCCTTGAGACTCATAGATCTAGAAGCTCCCCTAACTCCCAAAGGTACAGTGAAAGGAAGTCTGTGACTAACAACAATTCAAACCCTAAAGAACGTTACTCCTCTATACAATCCAATCTTGTGATTGATCCGTATGATATTCCTTTAAATAATATTATAGGGAATAAAAATGAGTTTGAGACTGAAAATCAAGCTAAAAAAACTAATTTTGTCATTATAATTTCAGAGGTTGCACAATGGGAAGCGTGAGAGATGGAAGCAGGAAGATAAAGTGTAGAGCGCTTTGTTCTCCCTCAGGCTGTCTCTGGTGAGCACCAGAGAGCCTTCAGAGCAAAGGAAGCTACGTGAACAACTGGCATGGGTGGCAGCAGACCAAAAGCAGCAGATTGCCAGGTTGCGAGGAGCCGCTGAAGCAGCGAGGGAATCGAACGTGCAGGCCTTCTCCAGTGATTTCACCAGCTGATAGTGACACCGGAGCACTCCGAGACCACGCTTGTGCAGGATACAAGGGTTTTCACATTAGAAAACACTTGCGTGTGAGTGAAATTAATTACAAAGGCAATTTTGAAAACCAAACTATCAGATACCAAAGAAACATTATTTTTCAAAACCAAGTGACTATGCCTTCAATCACACAAGTTTATTGAGAACCCAGAACTAAGAGGACGCAATACTTTTAATACCTAATTCAGACAACCATCACCCAAGCCTAAACAAAGTAAAAGCAAGGCAATATAAAACCAACAGATTTTGCCAAAGGCAGGAGGGGACTAATGAACGTTCCAAAGGTTGTAAAACGTATTGCCTATATTTGAAGAAACATATAACAAAAGCTGGTATAAGCCCACATTGCCAAAGCCGAAGGAAGAAGCAGAAAAAACATATCCTTGTCAGTGTTTGGTTGATAACGCAGTGGGGAGACAAGAATGGCAAGAAGGCTGCCCTGATTCCTGTGTGGCCATGTGCACTCTCCCACAAAGCTCTCAACACCATCAGAGCCTCCCCGAGGACAACCTGAGCAGAAGCTGCCTCTCCGCAGCTCCATGGTGCAAAGATGCATTATGACCCACCATCATCACCAATCCCTTCCATGATGGCCGTTCCCAATGCTGGGTCGGCATCACTGTGCTGCAGCGGAGCCTCCCCCCAAGCCTCCGCCAACGGCCTATCCTATTGGCCAGTTCAGACCTTTATCCAGCCTCTTTTGTCTGCCGGCCGGCGGAGAATGCAAAGGCCTGCTGATAAGGCCCACGATTTCTGTCTGGTTCTGTATACGGGCATGGTCAATGCACCGGCACTGCTCAGGCTACCCCAGCCCTCTGGACAATAGACCTGACTCTAAACCTTCTTTGGAACAACTATCCTTCTATACTGACCGAGACCTGTGAGTCCAGGAAATGATGGTGTCCCTGCCGCTGACACACAAGGTAAGGCAATTTCTGCCTCCTGAGATCTCCTCTCACTCAGCTGACAATGTGAATACCCAGTATTACCTTGTGTACCCTTCTACACCGCATCACCCATGCGTGTATCTGGTCTCTGTGAGGGGTCTTTAACATGAGGCGAACACAAAGATAAAGTTTCCTCAACATTTGCCATTTATTAAAGAAAAAAAGGGTATTATGTCAAAAAGGTCAGAAAGAAAAAAAGACCAATTTAGAAAGACCACTCTGACCGCACAGAGTAGTCTTTATAAATTGACCTGTCAGCCACTGCGCCCCACACGAGTGCATGCAAGGGCTGACGGGCACGGTGAGACAGAGGATGAGGTGCAGGCGTCAGAGGTGAGTGTATGTGTAATGTTTGTGAGAGTGTCTGTCTGTTTGTGTGTGTGTGTGTGAGAAAACCTGTGTGTATGCGGAGGGGTGTGGGGGCAGCAGGGAGCAAAGAAGGGGCTGGAGGGGGCGAGGGTTGAAACCACCCAAATAAAAAAAAAACAGTGGTGATGTCCCTTTTCTGTTTTCTGTGGGTCGCACAAAATTGACTGAAAAATATCAATCTTTTTGAAATGCGACCTTCAGAAAAAGGGAAAATTGCATAGAACCGGATAAACGCCTATCTTTCCCTAACCTAATAAAAAAGTCCCTGCCTAGCAAACTAAAACTAAAGAAAAATTACCCAATGTCCACAACGTCTCTGACCCTCACACTAATACACACAATAAAATGAAACAATGAAAATATGGCTAAATTTAGTATAACACATCAATCTTGTATTTAAACTTAAAGAGTCTTGAAAGCACTCCTTGTCACCAAGATTGGACTCCCTTCCCCTGGATGATCAATTCAGGAATACTTGTAACACAGTTCTGGTTAGAAAAGATCTGTTTAAGATAACACACAAACAAAAAGTCTTTTTTAGAACCACTGTGTCTCCTCCTGGGACACAACAAAATGTCTTTGCCACAAATGTTTGTTCACAGTTCAAACAACTGACGCTGCCCACAATATGTTTCTGCCACAGGTAAATGTCCTTCTTCCAGAACACAAGGTCAACACCAAAATAAGTGTTATTTGTAAAATGTTCCACAAGTATTTACTTCTTTCACTTTCTTCAAATGAACCACTTTTTTCAGTATAGCATAACACCTTTTCTTAGCAATCCTTCTTCAAATAAACTACTGTTGTAAGGATAAGACAGTTTGTCAAACACAATATAGTCTTTATAATTCTTTGCTTAAACAAAGGTCTTTCCACCACACCTTTTTCTTGTTTCCTGCTTCACTCACCTGCCAGGACTAACTATTATTATGCCTTTCCTGTTATACTCGCCTGCCAGGAAGAAAACTCCTACATCTACATCCAGTTTGGATGGCATTATCGGTTCCAAAAGGTCTCTCAATTACTTCTTGACAACCTTTGGACTGTTGGCAGTTTGGGTTAAAAGTTTACCTCAAGTGGTATGCCAAAAGGGGAGAATTGTGCCCTTGTCGCCTCGGTATGGTTTCACAGTCTCTTGACTGTTGGCAATGGGAGGTGTAAGCTTTTACCACTATGTATCTCTCGGAAGGGGATTTATGCCTTTGTTGATTTATTGCCTTTTCCTCACAGCCTCTTGGCTGCTGGCAATGCTGGTTGTAAGCTTTCCCCACTTGTAATCCCCTGTGAGGAAACTCACGTTCTTGCCACTTCTGCTTTACTTATTTAATTATTCGGTATTTACAGTTAGGAAGTTTCGACTTTCTTTCATTAAGTATTCCGCTTCAGCTTTCTTTTCCTAATTGTTCGGTATTCAAAATTCTGCAGTATCTGCTTTCTTTCATTAACAGTTCTGTATTCAAAATCATAAATCTTTAATGATTTTCGTTTACGGAGCACTCCTGGGTCAGCATTGACACTTAGCCAACTCACTGTTTGTATTCTGCATCTCTGTCTCGCGGTCAGCTGCTACGATTCTTCGGTCTCCCGTCCACCTTCTCTCCTGCAACCGTTTACATTTGGTGAGTTGCGCGTTGGTCTCCAAGAGCTTCAACGACTCCATGGATCTTCCGCTGCCTCTCTCTCATGGTCTTGCTGTATGCTGAACTCGGAGCATGTCCCCACTTCAGCTCGGCCTCTTCTTGACACGCTGCTTCCCTCTGCTTGTACTCTGCAATCTGCTGGGCCTCTTCTTGACACGCTGCTTCCTGCTGTGTGTACTATGCAATCTGCTGGGCCTCTTCTTGACATGCCGCTTCCCACTGTATGTATTCTGTATGCAATCTGCTGGGCCTTTACCTTTCGTGACAGGTTCTCCTGGCGCTCTTCTGTCCGTGTCTGCTCTGGCCCCATGGATCACTTCAGCTTCATCAGATATGCCTACTGCACGGCATTCAATGTCATCTTCATCTCCTCCCTGCTCACTCCCCACCTGTGTCTCATTCTGGGATTTAAATATCCCACACAGGTGCCTAGGTCTATAACAACTAGACCACACCTTTTGACAAGTATCACTTTGAATCTTTATCACCCCTGGGCCCTTCTTCCTCGCACCAGTACCATTTGCATTATGGTTAGTTATATTCATATTAGATGGTATAATATTAGTTTGTCCAGTTTTACCTTTGGTTAGGTTAGACTGTTTTAGGCACTGAGAACTATTAGAAACAGGAAAGGCTGTGAAAAGGATTTGTATTTTAACATTATAGTGAGGACTTTCATACAAGGTGGAATTAGAATGATTCAAGAGTTTTACTTTTGTCTCATGAACCCCTGAAGTACCAAAATGATTCTGGTACATTGATAACATGCCATTAGATATTTAGGAATCATTTGGCTTTCATGCACGAAAGAAGATGAATACTGCATCTCTCCTAGCGGAGTCACCATTTCCCCTTGATAGCTGTCTCCTCCCATGTGATCTTCTCCCCTGATAGCATCCCCAGGGTTAGGATCAGGTAGTAGCTGCCTTCCCCTGGCCACATGGGAGGAAACTTTAGGCTGGGATTTAGTGATAACTCTGCAGGATTCATCACATCTCCCATTGGTTGGCCCATGCACAGCAAATTATATATAATCCCTTACAATCTGGGACACCCATCGCCATAGACACTCCTTGCTACTATCTCCCACCACCCACCCCATTCATGCCTCCAGCTATACCAACACAGTGGTTAGCAGATCCCCCACAGCCTAATCCAAGTGCTGACCAGCACAGCTCCAATCTGCACAAGCCATCTAGGCATTCCAATACTTCCATTCCCTCGTACACCTCTCACCGCCACCTCCCACTACCCACCCCCACCCCCACCCCATTCCTTCCGCCAGCCTGGCCCACTCAACCGTTTGCAAACTCCCTGCAACAGAATCATGCATTATATGTTATGGTAGATTAGATACTACCTTCTCTAACAGGTGTATCCCTGTCTTCTCCCCTCACCTACTCCCATCACCTACCAAAACCCACTCCCTTCCTTACCAAACTCAGCTGCACATTTACACTGAGTAAAACTGGGATAGCTGTAAACAGTGTTGCAACCACCCGCCCAGATCCTTTCACTCCCCCTGCCCTCTTGCACACCGCCACTACTCACAAAGTGCTTTTCCTACAATTCAAATGCACTTCAAGCCTCTCCCACCCTTGCCTTGGAAGTCAACGGCTAATCAAACTACGAGCCAGAACTATCACAGCAATACCATCACTATCAGGCCTCACATACCCCATTATGGGAGAGTCCAGGAGTATAAGGCTCTCTTTCCTTACCAGTCCTCCCATCCACAACACCCCTAATAGGTTCATGTTGCTCCCCACCTTCCCTGCCCCTCTTCCACCAGTATACCAGTATGTATCGCTCAGATACACACTTATCAACGTACACACCCTTTGAGCACCTGCTATTCAGTCCACTACCTCACTACCTCATTATCGCCGACCACTTAGACATGCTTGCCACCACAGAATCCTGGCTCCACAGCGCCTCTGGCCATTCCCACTAACTATTCCATTTTCACGGCTGACCTTACCAATACCTCAGGAGGTGGCCCCGCCCATTTCGCTAAATCCTCCCTTCTCATTAGAAGTACCCCTACTCCTCCCATGCTTGGCTATGAAATACTGCACCTAAAACTCACAATCAATCCTCAGGCTACGTAGAACATTGTTCTTCTCTACCGGCAACACAACTGTCACGATGCCCTGTCTCTTTAAGACAGAGACTGGGCCCGTGAAGAAGAGGTCACGTGATTTGTGATTTAGGGGGAGGAGAATGGGGAAAAGTTAGTTACGTCTTGTATGCGAATAAAGAAAGACGTGTTCCAGTAAGCTGGTGTGTGGTCTGTTATTTTACAAGCCCGCTCCGGCCTAACACCAACTCCCTCAGTCTTACGAGTCTGACATCCCCCTCCTGATCATACCTCTCATCAAGCCAGCTAAAAAATACATTGTACTTGATGACCTTAACTTGGATTTCAATGATCCCGTTGATGCTAAAGCAACCACACTTGAGCACTCAGTACAGGATATGAACTTTACTCAACTAGTCTCCTCCCCCACAAACACCAAAGGACACATTCTAGACTGGATTCTTACCGCCAACACCTCTATCAACATCTCTTTCATCGACCCAGTACCCCGGTCGGATCACTTCCTAATAGAATTTGACCTCTCTCATGCCAAGCACCTCCCGACTTCTACGCCACTGCGCAACCCTATTTGGGTCAGAAACACCCGTAACCTCACGCATGAGATTCTCATGCCTACTTTCCAGGCTTTGCTTACCCCCACACTTCCAGGAAACAGAAGACCCGAGGGCATAGCAGGCCTTTACAACCATAGCCTCCTCCACACTTTGGACCAGCATACCCCCCTAAAATATAAAATAGCTAGACCACACAAGCCCATCAACATCAGGTTTTCAGATGTGCTTGTTACTCTCTGAAGAAGCAAGAGAGCCTTAGAACATCTCTGTAGGAAGCACCCCACCCCTATTAACTGCATAAACATTTCCAATGCCACCAAGTTATGCAAGAAAGCTGTAATCTCTCATAAAGCAAATTCCTATGACACCAGAATTTCAAATGCAAGCACTAATGCCAAATAACTCTTCACTATTTTAAGAGAATTGAAAGAACCCTGTCTCTACGAACACCCAGACTAGGTCTGACAAAGCTTGGTGCTCCATCATCCAAGATGCCCTTGCCAACAAAATTGACCTTAAACGCAACAAAATGAATGCAAAAAAACCCACAACTAGCCACCAAGTCCTCTCCACTGGCTGCCTTGAGGCCCCCATCCCTCCCTAATCCTACCTTGCCACCCCCATTCTCCTTCTCCCAAGTAACCCAAGCAATTGTCCTGGATGCCATCCAGTCATTGAAACCCTCCAATTGCAAGCAAGACTCTTGCCCAGCACATATTGTCAAACGTTGTGCTACAAACATGAGCCCCATCATTACTGACTTCGACAATGCAACCTTCAGGGCCAATGTCTTCCCCATCAGTATCAAAACAGCGTGGGTCACCCTGCTCCTCAAAAAACCATCTCTGGACCCTTCCCTACCCACCAACTACTGCCCCATCACCACTGTTCCCTTCTAGCTCAAGATTCTGGACTGTGTTGCCTGCTCCCAAGTCCAACAATTCCTAGAGCACCACCACCTCTTACGAGCAAGACAGTCTGGCTTCCACCCCATACACAGCACCGAAACAGCCCTACTCAACCTCAAAATGCAGCTTGACAGCATCCGTGGCTCAAGTAACTGTGAGAAACTAGAAGGTGTCTCACCCACTAGTCCCCGTGATCTCTCTCTCAGGTGGCCAGGGCACAGCCATCGCCTTTCGATCCAGACCCTGGGGGTGGACCAGTGTGGGGGGTTCACCTGGGTGAGGGGTCTTCGGAGAGTGGGGCACCGGATGGCAAGACGCGGTATCCCTCCCCCCTTAAAACCTTTACCCCATCCTACCAGGTAGGATATGTGGGAACCTTACTCCCGCCCCTTTCCTTTTTCCAGCACTTTCACATGGACAGCCCGCTCTGGGAGAAAACAGACTCACACCCGAGGAGTGTATCTGACATGTCCCACTACTGTGGTCAGGGGAGGTCAGGCAATTATTGACAATCACTCAGCTTACTTCCATTAGACTTCCCCAAACAGATAAAAGGCGGAGCACGAAATCACACTTGGAGCGAGGCCAAGCAGACAAAGGTACAGCAGTTTCAAATTGGCAGCTGAACGAAGGGAGAAAGATGGCAAACCAAGAAGGGTTTGAAAGAAGGTAATTACCCTTGACCTTTTCAGCCAGATGACGTTACTTTCAAGAAACCTTCAAGGCAGAAAGCGTAAGGCCAGGAAACCAGACTGAAGAATCCTGCATTGTGTGTCGGAGATACCGAAGGGACTCCTGCATAACTGACCAATGTGGTAAGGAGCAGCAGCAACCGCTGTGGTATCGTCCTTGGCTCCAAGAACAAAGAAGTGCCAGAAAGATCAACACAGCTGGTGAGTTGGGGAGACTGATGCAAGACCGGTCTGTGTTAAAGTCAAAGTTGCAGGTGGCAACATTGTATAACGAGCGCTGAAACAAATATTTTCAAACGCTTGTGATGAAAGACGCAAGTAAAGCTAAACTGCTGATGAAAGTTTGAACTTCAGAAGGAAAGACACAATACTATTGACAGAGTAATCAGGCACAGTGGATGTGCTTAATCGAAGGTCTCTGTAAGGTATCCCGCCAAGAGAAACGAAAGTAGAAGATTGGTGACAATATTTGTGTGAAGTTAATCGAAGTGGTCCTGCAACAGTTTAAGCAAAACCCATTGCATATTCGAAAGTCTTCTATTTTGATAACAAGAGGATCCAAGCCCAAACGAGTGAGATCAATATCAAGAGAATACGAGCCGAAATGAGGGAGATCCATATCAAGAGGATCCGAGCCGGAACGAGTGATACAAATGTGAACATTGTGATAAAAATGGGGTCTCAGCCTGAAGAGGGAGACCCATGATGAACATTGAAAGTGAGAACTTACACATGTGAAAATCCTGACAGGAATGGAACTTTGAGACTTTATTTATTACTACAGACCCTCTACAGTAAGAGACTGTTATTGGAAAAGAGGCTTTAGCAGAAGGCCCTGATGTCTGTGCTTTGAACTGTATCCTCGTGGCCTAGAAGCTAGAGTGTGTGCGAAACTCAAATGTGCCGCCTTGCCCTGTGCTGAAAACGTGGGGAAGGGAAGCCAACTGCTCAACCGTGCTGACATATTATTTCTTGAACACTTTTCTTTTTGCATACACCATTGTCCCAGACCCTTTTGTATTTAGAACTAAGGATTGGCAATAGATTGATTAGTTGTCGGGAACCGAATCCCACAACGTATCCCTGACGACTGAAAACATCAGGGGGCTCCTTCAGGGAGAGACTTTCCCCCAGAGAGCGTGGTCTGCAGAGTAAAAACAACCTGTCAGACCAGGGGCTCAGGTGAAAAGGCCAGGCAGCAACAGAGCTAGAGTGCGGAAAAACACATAGGTACACTGGTCAAGTTATGGAACAATAGCAGATAGTGCTCCTCCCACAACACACTTCTCAACTCTTACCTGTATTCAGGTTAGATGCTGCGATGGCCTTGAGTGGTGCAAGAGAAACTCCAGATGCTATACAGAAATCTTCTTACATGGAGAAAAGTGTAGAAGACCTGACCCGGGCCGAATGAGGGCACAGCTAATTGGAACCAGAGTCAATGTCAATCCATATGAAATCCCAGTGAAGAAATTTCCCAGTGAAATCCGTGGAAAGTAAAGTCACAAAATCCACACAATCCTTAGGAAAGAATCCTGATGCAGTCCAGTATTTTGAAGTGTCTAGAAAACAGTGCCAAAGTGTCCAAGAAGTAGTTGAATGAAGGCGGAGATCAAGTAAGTGGATAAAGGGGTGAGGTAGTGCAAGAAGAAGCAATGGGGCAATGATACTTGCCAGAAAAAGGGAGCTTAAGGAGAAGGCACGTAAATGGTGACAAGGATGAGGAAAACACAGAGCTGTTGAGAGTATAAAACACCTACAACTATTACTAAGTGTCCAACAGCTGACTGTATAAAGGTGCCGTGGGAGCGAATACCAAGAACTCCATGGGAAAGTATGTGCAAGGCACTTAAGGGACCAAACGCCTGACGTAGAATGATAAGGGAAAAGCAATGCAATGAGCAGAAATCCGAGTTCAATTCCGGGAGGACAACAGAAGGGAAACGCAGCCGGGCATCACAACAAGGGGCAAGGAGGAAAGCGCGAGTCCATGAAAACGTGGCAGGAATCCTAAAAACCGGGTAATCAGCAGTCATGAAACAGATGAGGAACGAACACAGCTACCTTGCTGGGCGAACGCGACGGTTAAGGAGCATCGCCCGGCAACAACAACGAAGCTTTAAACTAATGCTTCAGTATCGCGCAGGAGGCGCGATGATGTAGTTTAGGAATAGGACTGCTGGAAAACGTTGTCCTCTACGGGGCACATCTCTTGAAGAGGCGCCAGGGAATCTGTCAACGTTTCCGCATTGCCGGAGAAAGAGTTCCTTTGCACACAGAATGGCATTTCCTGACAGTACCCCCCTCACAAAGATACCCCCTTCCCATGTGGAGAAGCCCCCGGGACAGATGGAAAGCACGTAGCAGTCGAGGAGCATGAATATTGGATGCAGGCTCCCAAGTTCGGTCCTCAGGGCCGTAACCTTTCCAGTCCACAAGGTAGTAACGAACCCTGCCCTAAACTCGGGTATCCAAAATAGCACAGACTTCATACTCCTCTTCCCCTTGAACAGTAACCGGAGCGGGTTTAACCGGAATCTGGGTACCATGAACATAGGGGTGCAACAAAGATGCATGGAAAACAGGGTGCACCTTCCAATGTGATGGAATGGCAAGACGAAAAGTCACCGGGTTTATGCATGGCAATATATCATATGGTCCAACAAATCGAGGGTGCAGTTTCTTCTTGCCAGGGATCCGTAGATGTTTGGTAGACAACCAGACCTTGTCTCCTGGTAGCCATGAAGGGACCGGAGTGCGGTGCTTGTCTGCTTGCAGCTTATTGTTCTCCTGAGCCACTTGTAGGTGACGTAAGACCTCAGTACATATGGCGACAAGCGAATCCGCAACACTGCAAGCAACCGGGACATCAGGAGAAACAGAACAAGGGATAGGCAAGGTACGTGGATGTTGACCGTACAATGCATAGAAGGGTGAACATCCCACGGAGGTATGAAGCGAGTTGTTATAGGCAAATTCAGCAGTCCCCAGTATTTCCAACCAATTGGACTGATACTGAAAACAGAGACACCTTAGAAACTGTTCCATAGTGGGGTTTGTGCGTTCCATTTGTCCATCCATTTGTGGATGGTATGCGGAGGAGAGACGTACATCAATCCCCAAGGACTGCGTGAGCGCCAACCAAAAACGCGAGGTAAATTGGGATCCTCGATCAGAGATGATAACCGTAGGCAACCCAAAGAATCGCACAATATTGTCAAAAAACAAAGAAGCCAGAGTAATGGCTGTAGGCACCCCACGACATGGTATATATAAATCGAGCCATCCTAGTAAATGTGCTCACTACCACGCATATCGTGGTAATTTCCCTTACGGGTGGCATTTCCACCACGAAATCCATGATAAGGATGGTCCAAGGCCTTTGAGGAATGGGCATTTTTTGCAGGAGCCCCAATGGTTTACCAGTCTGGTATTTGCACCGGGCACAAAGGCACACCTCATGATATAATCGGTAACGTCCTTTCTCATACATGGCCACCAGCACCATCTTTTCAAGAGGTTGTACGTTTTCCGCTGACCTGGGTGACCGGCCAGCTGGGCTTCGTGGGTCCATTCTAGTGCAAGGACGCGGGACCTGGTATCGGGTATGTACAATCGGTCATTAACATATGGTAGACCCTGGATGATCTGTGCATGCAGACGTTGGACTGCCAGAGGATGATCTGTCACCCATCCTCGAATCCCGATCACCGGAGGGGATGACACTGTACAAACAAAAATAACCAAACGCTTCGGAAGAAGAGAAAGTGCAGGTGGGTCGAGACCGCCCTCTCTGCCCAACCTAGATAGGGCATCAGCCTTCCCTTGTAAAGGCCCCATACAGTGTGTCACTATTAAACGGAACATAGAAAAAAACAAATGCCACCGAACCTGCCGGGCATTGGTACATTGGGCGTGTATTAGTGCCTGTAAATTGTGATGGTCGGTGAATACCGTGACAGAATGGTCAGTACCAAGGAGCTGATGGCACCATTCCTTCAAAGCGGCCTTGATTGCCAGGAGTTCCCTCTCAGTGATGGTATTGTTTTTTTCTGCAGGCGTCAAAGTCCTAGAAAAATAGGCGACAGGATGTAGACGCTGTGTTGTGGAACATCGCTGGGGCAGTATAGAACCAATGGCAACTGCCGAGGCATCAGCTTCCACTATATATGGTTGGGAAGGATTAGTATGCTGTAACACTGGTGCCAAAGTGAAAGCGTTTTTGAGCGTCTGAAATGTTGTCTGGGCGTCCGTTCCCCATATAAAGGGGACTGATGGGCTTGTGAGCCGGGTGAGTGGCTTAACGATATCTGAAAAAGATGCTATAAAACACTAGTAAAAGTTTGCAAAGCCCAGAAACGACTGCAAGGTCTTCACCGACGTAGGCACCGGCCAATCCAGTATAGCTTGGATCTTGGGATTGCTCATATGAACACCTTGGGCAGACAGAACAAAACCAAGAAATTCCACTATGGAGGCATGGAAAGTACACTTCTCCAATTTGGCATAGAGGGCATTTTCCCGGAGTCTGCTTAAGACGTTACAAACATGTTGTATATATCCTTTCATGTTATTCGAGTATATGAGAATGTCGTCCAAATAAACTACCACAAAACAATCCAACAGATCTCGAAAAACATCATTGATGAAATGTTGGAAGGTTGCCGGGGCATTGCAAAGCCCGAACGGCATCACCAAGTATTCATACAGACCGTATCTAGATTTAAAAGTGGTCTTCCATTCATCTAATTTTTTGATGCGTACCAGATTGTACGCACCCCGGAGATCTAATTTGGTGAAAACAGAGGATGAAGACAGCCGGTCAAGAAGTTCTGAGATCAAGGGTAGCGGGTACTGATTTTTTATGGTAATCTCGTTTAGGGCCCTGTAATCCACACACGGGCACAACTCCCCGCCCTTCTCAGGTACAAAAAAGATGAGGGAGGCAGCCAGAGAACGAGAAGGACGTATGTGCCCCAAACGGAGTGACTTCTCGATATATTCCTTTAAGACTGCCTCCTCCTGACGAGACAATGAATAAAGACTACCATGAGGAACCGTGGTACCAGGAATAAGGTCAATAGGACAATCATACTCCCTATGTGGGGGTAGCTGTTCTGATAGCGTTTGATCGAATACATCAACCAAATCATGATAGACATCAGGCAAGACTGTGACAGACCCCTGCTGCGTTGCACTAACTGAAGAAGCCCCAGACAAGAGAGCCACACAGGGAGTGGGTGCTGCCCCAATACTGATTACCCTGCACGCACTCTGGCAATACGGAGATAAGAAAGATACCGACTTATCTGTCCAATTGATCAAAGGATTGTGCAGTTGAAGCCAGGGTAACCCAAGAATACCCCAAATTCGGGCGCCATGATGAGATCGAAAACAAGCTCTTCGGTGTGTCCCTCCTGCGTACGTAAGCGGATAAGGTATGTTTGTTCAGTGACTAGATTGGACATCAAACAGGTACCGTCCACGGCCCGTACAACATAAGGTCGAGCTTTCTTATGTATCGGTACCCCGAGTTTCTTATCCAGAGCAGAATCAATATAATTACCAGTGGCCCCAGAATCAATCATAACAGGAATAATCACCGGGTCTGATCCGGAAAACTCAAAAGTCATAGGAGGATGGATATGAGAAACAAACGAGGTGACATCAGGGCCCTTGTCAGATATACCTGTCCCAGAGGCCCTGTCTAGGAACAGGCTTTGGAGTTTCCCAAACGTTTTACTGGGCGTTTCGGGCAAACCCGTATGAAATGTCCTGTTTGACCACAATAAAAACAAAGGTTATTCTGCATCAGTCTCTCTCTCTCTTCCTTAGACAGTGGACCACGTATGGCTCCGATTTGCATCGGTTCTGGTTCCCCAGAAGCAATACTAGAAGATGTTTCGGGTCTGCTCGTGCGCATATCAGGGACCCGGCGCTCGCCTTTTCTTTGGTTAAGGCGTGCGTCTAGTTGTAAAACCAGCTCCAAAAAAACCGAAAAATCAGAGGGTATAGAAGGGACGGTAGCTAAGGCGTCCTTCAGATCATCCGAAAGACCCTAATAGAATACAGAAGCCTTCTTATGCTCTTGCCAGGAGGTTTCAGTCGCCGGTTGATTGAATCGGGCCAAATATGCCAACAGTGATTGTTTCCCTTGGGTTAGTTCCAAAAGTTCTAAATCGGAGGCTTGAGCCTTGTATCTAGCATCGAAGACCAATTTCATGGCAGACACTAAGGCATCGAAATCATACAGTGTCCGATCATTATTTTCAAGAAGCGGATTAGCCCATGCAGCCACCGTACCACCCAAGTGAGACAACACGAAGGCGGCTTTAGTAGTGGCATCTGGAAATGCAGCGGGACGGCACAGAAAGTGCAACTTGCACTGATTTACAAACGTCCGGAAGGTCTTGGGGTCCCCCATGAACCGTTCCGGTGCAGCTAATGGAAAAGGACCCGGTAAAACAATTGGGGCCTCAGCAGGGTTCGGGGGAGGAGGCTGAACAGGAGGGGCTGCAGCTGCCCCATCCCCAAACTCCTCATCAGTGGGAAGCGGGAGTACCAAGCTCTGCATCACATCCATACATTGATGGAGCGATGCATGCGCCGCGGCCATATCAGTACGAAGGGTAGCGAGGGCCTGCATCACTGCAGTGATTGGATCGGCCCCTGTTTCCATCGTACGACAACAGAGTTTATTGTGTAGATAAGGCTCCTTAATCTGTCAGGAACCAAATCCCACAATGTATCACCTGACTTCTGAAAATGTCAGGGGGCTCCTTCAGGGAGAGACTTTCCCCCAGAAAGCGCGGTCTGCAGAGCAAAAACAACCTGTCAGACCAGGGGCTCAGGTGAAAAGGCTGGGCAGCAACAGAGCTAGAGTGGGGAAAAACACATAGGTACACTATGTTATGGAACAATAGCAGATAGTGCTCCTCCCACAACACACTTCCCAACTTTTACCTGTATTCCAATGCGGCAGGTCAGAAAACCTACGGATGCTGCAATGGCCTTGAGTGGTGCAAGAGAAACTCCAGATGCTGTGCAGAAATCTTCTTACGTGGAATACGTGGAAAGTAAAATCACAAAATCCAAACAATCCTTAGGAAAGAATCCTGATGCAGTCCAGTATTTTGAAGTGTCCAGAAAACAGTGCCAAAGTGTCCAAGAAGTAGTTGAATGAAGGCGGAGATCAGGTAAGTGGATAAAGGGGTGAGGTAGTGCAAGAGAAGCAATGGGGCAATGATACTTGCCAGACAAAGGGATCTTAAGGAGAAGGCACGTAAATGGTGACAAGGATGAGGAAAACACAGAACTGTTGAGAGTATAAAACACCTACAACTATTACTAAGTGTCCAACAGCTGACTGTATAAAGGTGTCTTTACTTGTCCGTTGGAGCGAGTACCAAGAACTCCATGGGAAAGTATGTGCAAGGCACTTAAGGGACCAAACGCCTGACATGGAATGATAAGGGAAAAGCAATCCAATGAGCAGAAATCTGAGTTCAATTCTGGGAGGATAACAGAAGGGCAAGTCAGCCGGCCCTCACAACAGGGGGCAAGGAGGCAAGCGTGAGTCCATAAAAACATGGCAGGAATCCTAGAAACCGGGTAATCAGCAGTCATGAAACAGATGAGGAACGAACACAGCTACCTTGCCGGGCAAACGCGATGGTTAAGGAGCGTCGCCGGCAACAACAAGGAAGCTTTAAACTAATGCTTCCGTATCGCGCAGGAGGCGCAATGGCGTAGTTTAGGAATAGGACTGCTGGGAAATGTAGTCCTCAACGGGGCACGTCTCTGGAAGAGACGCCAGGGAATCTGCCAACGTCTCCGCATTGCCAGAGAAAGAGCTCCAATGCGCACAGACTGGCATTTCCTAACATTAGTATAGGCCCTTTCATTTGACAGAGACTTGACTAGGAATGCATTATTATTATTTGATCGTCGCAGCTTGCTCCCATCCTTAGCTTTAGGTTTAGATAGGCGTTCAATAAACCCATTTGAAGTTCAATAAACACCCTTGATCTGTGATCACTTGTGTCTGTCTTCACTGTTTGATACGGTGCCTTCCTTATATAACTTAGCCATTCTTCTAATCCTTGACCTCTCAGCAGCGTTTGACCTTGTGGACCACAACATGCTATGCTAGCACTGTATCTCGCATTTCCTTTTCTCCATAGATGCTGTTACCTGGGTCAAATCATTCTTTAGTGAACGCACCACGAGAGTCTTCATTGATAATTTAGCAGCTGACCCTATCCCAGTTCCCAATTGCGCTCCCCAAGGATCCTGCCTGTGACCCACCCTCTATACACTGTCGTAATGGGGGCCCCTGCAGCCCCTGTGGTGTGGGGGGCCCCGCCAGCACATGTCCTGGGAGGGGGCCCCCCTTGGAGAAAAAGAAATGAAACATATTTTTTTTCTTAAAAAACAAATATTTGTTTTTCTTTTTGAATTCACTCTGCATTCATAAAGAAATTAAGGCAGAGTGACTACAAAAATAAACTTCCTTGTTGAAGTCCGAGCACTCCTCCCACCCCATGGTATGGAAGACCCTAGGCTGGAGGCCTCCATGACCAGCAGAGGAGGGAGAGAGAGAAAACAGGGGAGAAGAGGAACATTATGAAGCACTGCTTCCAGAACTTCAGGTGGGCCGGCTCAAGTTTGAGAGGGACTGGGAGGCCATTCCATAGGGAGGCACCTGCAGAGGAGAGAGATCTACCTCCACTCTGTGCCTGGAGAAGCGTCTATTCCTTAGAGAGTTGGGGTAGCTGAGCGAAGGGCTCAAGAAGGAAGGTATTTTGGTAGAGAGCGTTGGATGTAGTGTGGGCTCTGGGCCCCTGGCCCAGGAAGCCTTGTGGACAATGCAAAGCGTCTTGAACTTGATCCTTGCCGCAACTGGGAACCAGTGGAGAGATTTTAGGGCTGGAGAGATACAATCCCTGGGCTTGAGGCCAAAGATAAGTCTTGCAGTCCTGTTCTGGATAAGTTGCAGAGGACAGAGAGTAGAGAAAGGCATATTGAGAAAGAGGCTATTGCAATAGTCCAGCCTAGAGAGAACCAGGGCTCTGGAGACAGTGAGCTTCTGGGGGAAAGTGAGAGAGGGAAGAGTCCCTTTGAGGAGGAGCAGCTGGTAGTGGGACTTCTTGGCGACATCTGAGATGTGAGGAGAGAATGAAAGAGTGGAGTCAAAGATGACACCAAGGTTTTTGCCTCACAGAAAGGCGAAGGAAGAGAGCCCAAGGCGGGTGGCCAGAGTGAGAGAGGGAAAGCAGGGGCAGGGGTCCCAATGAGAAGGATCTCCACCTTACTGGCATTAAAGCAGAGATCGTTGGAGGTGCACCAGTCCTGAATCGAGGATAGACACCCAGGAACGAGGAAGAGAGGAGAGGAGTCTGACGGGAGCCTCAAGGAAAGCACAGTGTCATCCGCATAACACTGAAAGTAAGAGGAAAAGGAAGAGATCAGGTGGGCCAAAGGGGCCAAGTAGAGGTTGAAAAACCAGGGTGAGAGGATGGAGCCCTGGGGAACGCCAGAGGTATACAGTGATGTGGCGGAGATAAAAGGACCAAGTTGGACCTGGGAGGGGCTGTCCAGGAGGAAGGAGGTCAGCCCCTCAAGAGCCTGATCTGTGATGCCTAGGTTCTCATGGAGTCGATTGACCAGGATGGTGTAGTTGACTGTGTCAAAAGCTGAGGAAAGATCAAGGAGAATGAGGACAGAAGGAATCCTGGAATCAAGGTTAGAGAGCAGATCTTCACTGGTGTTCATGAGAGCAGTTTCCATGCCTCTGGAAGCTCTGAAGCCAGACAGATTCAGTGTGTAGAGTAAGCTGGGCGATGGCCAGCTTTTCCAACAGTTTGCCCAGCGAAGGGGTGATGGAATGTGGGTGAAAGTTTGGATCGGCAGACGGCTTCTTGAGGAGTGGGTGCACAAGGGAGTGCTTAAGGAGAGAGGGGAACATTCCAGTGGTGAGAGATTGATTACAGAAATCGGCCAAGGGTGGAGTGAGGGTGTCAATATGGTCCTTGATGGTTCTGGAGGAGCAGGGGAGCACCTGTTTGGATGACACTTTGATAGATCGGACTTGTCTAGAAACCTCGTCAGATGTTGTCAGAGAGAAAGAGGAGAAAGGAGGAAGAGAGGTAGAGATGGCCAAAGGGGGGCCGAGAGAGGAAGAGGGAGAGGGAGAGGAGATGGAGGACAGGATGTCCTGAGTTTTAGCAGAGAAGTGAGAGGACAGAGCCATACAGAGGACTTTGGAGGGAAAAAGAGAGGTAAAGACTGCATCAGGATTGATCAGTTCCTTGCAGAGACGCAGGCTAGAATGTGTGTTCTCTTCTTGATGAATGTCATTGTTTCGACTGGCATTTTGGTGCAACCACTCTAGGTATGTCTAAATATGGCCTGGCACGCTTTACTGTAATGATATTACGTGTCTACACTGGTCTACATCGTGTAGCCAGTTGGACATGTTTTCATTGTGGCATGGAATTTTAATGGCAAAGCATTAATGTTCCTGTGCACTGTTCTTGATTTGCATGTATTGGATTGGTGTTACCCAACAAAACAATTTTAAACACTCTGAGCTTTTATGTTATGTTATGTTATTTGGCATTTATATAGCGCTCTATTTAGACAATTTTTCTCAGAAAGTGTGCTGTATATTGCATTAAAACACATATGTATATCTTTCTCCTAGTGCAGTGTGTGGCATACCCCTTCAGCAGCACGTTCGTGCGCATTGCTCAAGCATGATACTCTAGGCTGGCCCAGAGTGTGGCACGACCTGTGATTTGTTGCCAACTTGGGGGGAAGCCCTCAGCATTGTTCGCAGGGGTGCCCCCACATTTTGTGTTACGCCACTGCCTCTAAAACACCTCCACTAAACCCTTGTTCCACATCCTTGACTCCCTTGGCTTCATCTACACCAACTTTGCTGACAACACCCAAATTCTCATCCCTATTACTGGCAACCACACTGATGAAACTGTTATCATTAATAGTGTGTAAAGCACTATTCAGAATTGGATGGCCACTTATAAATTATGACAAAACAGAACTACTCATTGTGGGTTCACCTCACTTCCTCAAAAAGCTTGACACTGCCTATTCCTCATTTCCCATGGCACTGCAATAACGGTCCTTATGCAGGTCAAAACTTTGGGGATATATCTGGATGTAGAGCTATCTATGACTAAGCACATTAACGCCCTTGCCTCATCCACAGCGTATACCTCTAAACTCATTTCCTTGAGTAGACACATTCTCTGACCAAGTAAATGCCTCATGATCACAAGAGCCATTATCATCAGCAAACTGGACTACTGTAACACACTCCTCATGGGCACTTCGGCAACCAACATTGCCAAGCTCCAACTCGTCCAAAATAAAGCCTTGCGCGCAGCACTAGGCTTATGTCGCTCTGACCACATCGGAGCAATACAGCGAGAAACCCGCTGGCTGCCCATTAGAGCATGTGTTTTCTTCAAAACCTTGACTATTGCACACCCTGCATCTACAAAAAAGCCCATCTCTACCTGAACAATAGCATTGTTCAGAGAGAGCATGTGCATTCACTACGATCAACCAGTAACATCTCTCTTGTCACTCCACTATTCAAACGCCCCTGAGCAGGAGGCGTAAGCTTCTTCGTTACAGCCCCTCCCTCTGGAACACCCTATCTCCAAAC
The DNA here is from genome assembly GCF_040938575.1 of Ambystoma mexicanum. Classification (NCBI taxonomy): domain Eukaryota; kingdom Metazoa; phylum Chordata; class Amphibia; order Caudata; family Ambystomatidae; genus Ambystoma; species Ambystoma mexicanum. The sequence continues at coordinate 858,192,838 of NC_090930.1, read as the reverse complement.
ATCGGAAAGGAACACCCCTACTTTCAAGAGACTTGTGGAAACCTGGCTGTTTGACAAATATGACTAACTTCGCGCACTTGCTGCTGCTTGATGTCTTACTGTTTCTTCTCTACAAAAGCCGTGATACCCCTGGGTTTGGGCGTTACACAAATGCTATAAATAAAAAAGAAATAAATCCCAAGTGTGTGAAACTAGAGAAAAACAGAGAAAACCCTGGCAGGAGAGTATTCCAGGTGTCCTGACAATCTAAAAGCCAAAGATAGACATAGAAGTGTCTTTGATATTAAACAAGAAGAAAAGACAAGAATTATTATTGTCAAGAAATTGTGAAGAAGAACCCAGGGGAAGGGTGACACCCTCTGGATAAAGGAACTATATCGATAAGAGACTTTGGCCCTCATTACGAGTTAGCCAGAATAACACAGTTGATTCTGGCATACCGGTATACTGTTTCTGTCTACCCAAGTGCCGAATCACTGGCATATTCCAGGTCCGTGGGCGTGCGCATCCCATTTATCCGGAAACGGTATTACCGGCATGCCAGAATCACCAGCATCAATCACAAAATTCTGGTGATTCCAGCAATAAAATATCGGTAACACTGATACCGGCACAAAAACTGTCGTAATCACTGACACCGTTGTTACTGATGCCGGAAACACTGGCAACGATAACACTGGCACCGGTAACAACATCATCACCGGAACAGGACGTTCACCGGTGGCCATTTTGGAAATCCCAATCCATTTAAAATTAGCCACCTCTTGTAGCCATCCACTCCACGAAACATTGGCAGCATGTCTGGGGAAAGCAACTCATGTCTGCCGTCGGTCTGGCTCTGCAAGCCACACTTTACGGAGCCGGAACTCTCTGTGTTGACGGATATCATGGTGGAACATTCCGATGCCCTCTTTGGAAGCGACAATAGGCACACAAGCCAAAGGCGCAAGTCTGCCACATGGAAGGAGGTCAAACATAAGGTATCAGCAGTGGGTCTGGTCACCCACATTTCGTGACTGCCACAAGAGGTGGGACGATCTGCGTTTGCGAGTGCGCAACATCTTGTCTGGACATCGCAGAGCATCCCTGGCCCCAGGAGGAGGGATGGTCTCATACACAAACCTAATGCCATCGGAAGAAACCTGCAGTTCCATACTGCATATATGATGATGATAGCTTATTTATAAACGCGCTTAATACCCAGAGGTTTCTAAGCGCAGACACGGGGATCGAACCTGTGTTGCTCTGTGTCGTCTTGCTTCCAAGGCGAGCATGTTGCCCCTGAGCTATCCTCCCGAGCCCTCCCAAGCATATGGAGGGGATTAAGGGAGTCAAAGCGGCAGAGGCTGGAGCAGCGGCACAAGGAGATGTGGCGCTAAGTACAACAAGCCACATATAAAAGTCAACTAAGAGTGATAACTAAAAAATCTCCATTCAGATTAGGAAGACATGGACAAGGAAATGGGTACAGCACTTGATGACCACAGCAAAATGGTCCAATCACACACAAATGCCAGGTCGTGGTCAGAATAAGCCATGCACAAGCACCATTGCCAATCTGTACTGTCACTTGCATGGTCACATGTGTACTGGTCATGTACGCAAAGGGTGTACATAACAATTAGCACATCCCCAATGCGCATGCAACTAAAAGCCACAGTGACAGATCAACAACCAATGTGCATTCACACTACACAAACGTCCATGCACGCACCTGAGCAAATACGACTGTCAAACAGCATAACCAGTCCAGGGAACACACAATTTTGTATCTGTGCAATGCAAGTCCTCAGACGTGACTCGCAGGAAACTAACTGTATGCTCATCTCATCCTAACAAGCACATCCTCTGACAGCTACACCGCTGGACCATCTGTAGGCCAGGAACGGCTGCACCATCACTAGCATCCACATCCCAGCCAACACCAACAGCACTGGCTGCACAGCCTGCTGCCCTGCCAACACCAGCAGCACCAACTGCACAGCTTGCGGCCCTGCCAACACCAGCAGCACCAACTGCACAGCCTGCGGCCCTGCCAACACCAGCAGCACCGGCTGCACAGCCTGCTGCCCTGTCCACACTACCTGTGGTGGCCCCAACACCACACCACACCAGGCACCGGCCCATTGCGGCAGTTCCTCTGATGACTATGATGCGGCGGATGGAGGCGATGCCACTGACGAATAGTCACAGGAGCACACACCCTATCCGACGTCTACATTCAGCCCTTCCACCATGCACAGCCCCCGTTGACCACCTATGTCCAACTTCAGGGATATGGAAGCCCACATTTATGGGATGAAGGAGAGGCATATAGAGATGGCAGACATGGGTCAGCAACAACCAAATGAATCCTGACTTATGTGGGAGTGTGTGCAGGCAAGCATCCACCAGTGTGCACAGCCCTAGGCTGCACCACCTCTTCACTAGTGCTACTGGCAAAGAGGGTCCAGAGGGCAACGAGTGGGTGTCTGCAAGTGCAGAGTCACTCACCCACACCCTGCAGGCCACCCTGAAGCGCATGGGGGTCCAGGGATCTGATCCACCCTCAAGCATAACCATCCCAGAGGGCTTTCTCCAGGGCAGCCTGAGGCACTGCTCCCAGCAGCTCACAGGCACACCTGGCCATGGCAGGGGCCCTGCCGGTAAGAAGCAGAGGAAATTAATCTGATGCACTGAGAATGTCACATTTTGTTTTTTGGTGTGTGTGTGGGGACAGGGTGTGTGGTGAGGTGGAGAGGGGTGTGGGGACAGGGTGTGTGGGGAGGGCTGTGTGTGATGTACATGGTGTGTGGGAGGCAGAGGGGGTGTGTGGGGACAGGGTGTGTGAGGAAGGGGAGCAGGGGTGGGGACAGGTTGTGTAGGGAGTGGGAGGGATGTGTGTGGGGACAGAGTGTGTGGAGAGTGGGTGGGGGCACAGGGTGTTGGTAGTAGCTTCCTATTTGTGTTCAATACATCTTGGTTTACACTTGTAGCAGTGAGTGGACACTCCTTCTTTTGGTGAAAGTATTTTTTGTCTGTGCGCATAATATACAGTAAGGTGCATGGGTAGTGCAGAGTGGTAGGGGTACTCATAAGTAGTTATCAATGAGTTCTTGTTGGACCAGGTGTCCATGCACATGTACCTGGGCCTGGCTAGAGCATCATCATCATCATCATCATCATCTTCATCCTCTGACGGTGGTACTTCCAGATCTGGGAGCAGGGGTATGTTTCCGACAGCATCTGCAGCGAGAAAGCGGAACTGCTGACCGGAGATGGAGAGTAACCGAAGTGCGGGCGGGGCTCGTGGTTGAAGAAAACGTGCAGGCAAAGTCAAAACGGAAAGCACAGCTATCTATCTATCTATCTAGATCCATCTGCAATAAGACCGCTGCTGTATTGGACATGTTTTTCCGACTTAACCTTCACTTCCTCTGCATAACTGAAACCTGGATCCCACTTCACAACTCTACTGTTCCTGACTCTCTCACTACATCCTCCTCTTCCTTCCCTCGCGTCCCTCGTTCTTCTGGTCGGGGTGGAGGCACTGGACTCCTCTTCCACCCTAAATACCTTTCTTCTACCTCCTCTGTACCACTCCCAACCTTCCCCTCCTTTGAATACCTCCACAAATCCTTCTCTTCCCCTCATCTTATCTCTTTTTTAATTATATATAGACCTCCTGGCCCCCTTTCCTCCTTTTATGAAGACCTTGACCACCTCCTCTCTCTTATCTCCCCATCTCCTTCTCCTCTCACAGTTCTTGGCGATTTCAATCTTCACCTCCCCTCTCCTCCTTATTCTCCCCCTCTCTTCTCCATCCTTGACTCATACCTCCTATCTCCTCTCCCATCTCCTCCTACTCATTCTTCTGGCTCCACTCTTGATCTCATTTTCAACTCTATCTATTCCTCCTCCTCCGTCTCTACACTACCCAACTATCTCTCTGACCATGCCCCACTCTCCTTCTCCCTTACTCCCTCTCAGCCTCAGTCTTCTCCGTCTCCCTCCTCCTCTTCTCCGCAACTTTAGTCCTTCTCTCTTTCATGACACTTGCTCCTCCTCTCTTCCCCCTCTCCTTGACTTCTCTTCCCTCCCAGCAGATGAAGCCCTATCTTCTCCGTCTTCGTTAATCTCTTCTAGCCTGGATCAACTCTATCCTCTCTCTTCCTTCCGCCCTACTCGTAAACCTTCTCAACCATGGCTTTCCTCCCATCTCCTATCTATGCGTCGTCTTCTACGCTGCCTCGAGCGTCGCTGGCTCAAATTCCCCTCTCTATCTAACCAGGCTACCTACTTCTCTTACCACTCTCTTTACGACTCCAGCACTCCAGCCTCAACTCTGCTAAAAGACCTTACTACTCTAACCTTCTACACTCTCAAGCCTCTCATCCTCGTCGTATCTTTCAAACCCTCTCTCGCCTCCTCTCCCCACCTACTCAGGACCCCTCAACCTCATCTCCCCTATCCCCTTCTGACTTTTCTGACTTCTTCTCCTCTAAGATACTCTCTCTTCGCCAAATCATCACTTCCTCCTCCTTGGGTACCGACTCCCCCATTTTCCCCCAGTCCCCTTCTACATGTATGACTGACTTCTCTCCTATCACTCCGTCTGATGTTTCCATGCTCCTGTCCAAATCTCATCCCACTGCTGCCCCTTCTGATCTGCTCCCTACACTCCTTATTCCCAAGATCTACCCTCTCCTCATTCCTTACCTAACCTCCTTCTTCCATATCTGTCTCTCCTCTGCTACCTTCCCCTCTCCATTCAAGCATGCTACCATCATCCCTATTCTGAAGAAACCATCTGCTAATCCTCTTCTTGTGTCCAACTTCCGTCCAATCTCTCTTCTTCCATTCCTCTCTAAATTACTTGAACGCATTGTCTATTCCCAGCTCTCTGCGTTCATCACCAACTACTCTCTCCTTCCCCCCTTTCAATCTGGCTTTCGTCCTAAACACTCCCCTGAGACTGCCCTTACCCAGGTCCTCAACTCCCTCCTTACTGCTCGCTACTCTAAGCATTCCTCTATCCTTATCCTCCTAGATCTCTCTGCAGCCTTTGACACTGTTGACCACCCCTTACTGCTCAACACTCTCTCTTCTTTAGGTTTAAAAGGCTCCGTCCTCAACTGGCTCTCTTCTTACCTCTCCCACCGCTCTTTTTCCGTATCATGGGGCGGTCGTACCTCTTCTACGCTTCCACTGGACTATGGTGTTCCCCAAGGCTCTGTCCTTGGCCCCTTTCTTTTCTCCCTTTACACCTCGCTTCTCGCACCTATCATCTCCTCTTTCGGCATTTCTCATCATTTCTATGCTGATGACACATAGCTCTTCATCTCATTCTCTTCCTTCACTCCGGACCTCCATCTTAAGCTCTCTTCTTGTCTTACTGCCATTAAAAATTGGATGTCATCCCACTTTCTGTCTCTTAATACAGACAAGACTGAAGTCTTATTCTTTCCCTCCAACACTAATCCTCCTCCATCTTCCCCTCCTTCTATTCACTTTCCTCCCACTAATCTTCCTCTCTCTGCCCATGCTCGTAACCTTGGCATTCACTTCGACTCCTCCCTTTCCTTCACCCGCCACATCTCTCTCACTTCACGCGCATGTCGCTGCCACCTTTTCAATATCCGCAAAATACGTTCCTCTCTAACCGTCCACGCCACTGCACTTTTAATATCCTCCCTTCTCTTCTCTCGTCTTTTCTTCTACTCCTCTCTCCTCTTCGGACTCCCTGCATCTCATCTTGCCCCCCTAAAATCCCTCTTCAACTCTGCCATCCGCACCCTCTGTTTACTCTCACCTAAAGACTCCATCTCCTCCTCGCTTTCACAGCTTGGCTGGCTTTCCTTTCATTCCCAACTCAAATTCCACTTCCTCTGTCTCGTCTTTAAATCTCTCCATGAACTTGCTCCCCCTTATCTCTCCTCTCTCATCTCATTCTATACTCCCTCCCGTTCCCTCAGATTTGCAGATCACTTCCTTCTCCTTGTTCCCCCGTCCCCATGTGCCTCCTCTCGTTTTCGCTCCTTTCAGCTCCTTGTCCCCTCCACTGGAATTCCCTTCCCCTCTCTGTCTGCTCCATCCCCACCTATTCCTCCTTTCGTCTCTCCTTAAAATCGCTCCTTCTCCACCCCCCTCCCTGATACTCTGATCCTCCCCCGCCCTTCCCTCCCCCCACCCGTCTATTATCCTCCTCCTCAGGTCTCTCTATCCCTTCCTTGTCTCTTCTTTATACCCTCTTCCCCCCTCTCTCGCCTTCACCTTATCTCACTTCCTCTTCCCCACTCCATTCAACTCTACACCATTTTTCCCTCATTTATCTCTGCCGGAAAATTGTTTTTTCCCTCATTTATCTCTGCTGGCAAATTGTTCTAGTTGATGTATTGATGGTTTGACTCATATTTGTATCTGCTTCTACTGTTATTGTATTGTTGTTATAAGCTGTCACCAGCTTTGACACACTCTTACCTGACGGCTACAAGATCCTCTCTGTGGCCATGCCCAACCGTGTTGGGGGGGGGTGTGGCCCTTATCTTCCCTGAGTGGATCCCTGCCACTGTTACTCCCACGCAGATCTACTCCTCTTTTGAATGTCTTGTCTGCCGACTCTCTCTCTCTCCTAGCCATTCCCTTACCGTGGCTACTATCTATCGGCCACCTGGTCAAATCTCCTCCTTCCTCTCTGAGTGGGCGGACCTCTCCTCCTCACTCTTATCCTCAACCACTCAACTCTTCCTTCTTGGAGACTTCAACATCCACCTGGATGCCTCCTGTCCCCCCTCTGGACTCTTTTGTGACCTCTGCGACTCTCTGTCACTCTCTATCCTCCTGTCTGGACCTACCCACTCTGCAGGGCACACTCTTGATGCTCTGATCTCCTCTGACCTTCCCCTCTCTGTCCCTCTCTCCACTCCTCTCTCTTGGAGTGATCACTTTCTCCTATCCTCCCACCTCACCCGCCCTACCCCACAGGCAAAGCCACCCTCATCATTGCCACCTTCCTTCTTGGTCATCCGACCTATGAAGTGCGTGTCAGTTGAGGCTTTTGCTGCCACCTTCTCGCCCCCTCCTCTCCCTTCGGCTGACTCCCACCCTGACACAGCCCTCTCCACTCTCCACTCTGCTATATCTGATACTCTTGATATCCTTGCCCCTGTCATGAGAATTTGCCTGAAGCCCAAAGCCAAATGTAACTCCTGGTATGACTCGGATCTCGTCACCCTTAAACGCAAGTGCAGGGTGGCAGAGAGGAAATGGTGTGCTTCATGTGCATCCTCTGACAAACTGGCCTGTCGCCTGCTCCAAAGGCAATACCGGCTCTCCTTTCCCTCCAAGAAGAGAGCCCACATCCAAGCCCGCATCTCTGCGGCATCTAACAATTTGGCCGAACTCTTTAAAATCTGCAAGGAGCTGGCCAACCCTGCTGCAGTCTCTACCTCTCCTGTCCCCTCCCAGGCCCTCTGCTCAGCACTGGCCTCTCACTTCATCTAAAAAACTCAGGACATCCTGTCCTCACTCTCCTCCTATCACCTCCCCCCCTCTATTCCCTGCTCTCCCTCTGGCCCTTTTGCAGCCACCCCTCCTCTCCCTTTCTCTGCCTTTCCCCTTTTTTCTGCTGACGAGGTTTCGAGACAAGTCCGATCTATGAAAGTCTCGTCAAAACAGGTCCACCCCTGTTCCTCCAAAACTATCAAGGACCACATCGACTCCTTGGCTCCTGCCCTTGCTGACTTCTGCAATCACTCTTTCGCCGCTGGAGTCTTCCCATCCCCTCTCAAGCACTCCCTTGTGCACCCCCTTCTTAAGAAGCCCTCTTCTGACCCCTCCTGCCCAGCTAACTACCGCCCAATCTCTATCACTCCCTTCCTGGGCAAGCTCCTGGAGAAACTGGCCATCTCCCAGCTTAATCTCCATGCTGAATCTGAAGGCAGTCTTCATGACCATCAGTCTGGCTTCAGAGCTGCCAGAAGCACGGAAACTGCTCTCCTGAACATCCGTGAGGACCTGCTCTCGAACCTTGATTCTAACATTCCTTGTGTTCTCATTTTGCCTGATCTCTCTTCTGCTGCTCTCGAACCTTGATTCTAACATTCCTTTTGTTCTCATTTTGCTTGATCTCTCTTCTGCCTTTGATACTGTCAACCATACCATCCTGCTCAACCGTCTCCGTGATAACCTGGGTATCACTGGTCAGGCTCTGGCGTGGCTGACCTCTTTCCTCTCCAATCGACCCTCCCAGGTCCAACTTGGGTCTTTCCTTTCTGACTTCTTTTTCTCTACCTGTGGTGTCCCCCAGGGTTCTAACCTCTCCCCCTGGCTTTTCAACCAGTATCTGGCACTTCTCGCCCACCGCATCGCCGCTCTCTGCCCCTACTTTCAGTGCTATGCGGATGATACCCAGCTCATTTTCAGGCTACCCTCGGCCTCTTCTTCTCCTTCCCTCATCTCTGACTGCCTTTCTGCTATCCAGGACTGGTGCGCCACCAATGACCTCTGCCTTAATGCCAGTAAGACTGAGATACTACTCATCGGCACACCCACTCCCTCCTTCCCTGCAGCTCTCTGGCCGGCCTCTCTTGGCCCTCTTCCTGCTCCTACCTGCAAGGCAAAAAACCTCAGGGTCATCTTCGACTCCACACTCTCCTTCTCTCCTCACATATCAGACGTCGCTAAGAAGTCACACTACCAGCTACACCTCCTCAGAGGTATCCTTCCTTTCCTCTCCTTCCCCCAGAAGTTCACTGTCTCTAGAGCCCTGGTTCTCTCGAAGCTTGACTACTGTAACAGCCTCTATCTAAATCTGCCTGCCTCTACTCTCCGCCCTTTGCAACTCATGCAGAACAGGACTGCAAGACTTGTCCTTGGCCTCAAGCCCAGGGACCGTATCTCTCCAGGATTGAAATTGCTACACTGGCTCCCAGTGACTGCAAGGATCAAGTTCAAACCCTCTGCATTGCCCACAAGGCCTTTTGGGGCCTTGGGCCAAAATACCTTCAACTCTCTCTTCCTAAATATCTTCCTTCTCGAGCTCTTCGCTCATCCGCCTCCAACTCCCTCAGGGTCAGCCGCTTCTCCAAACGAGTTGGTGGCAGATCTCTCTCCGTTGCAGGGGCCTCCCTCTGGAACAGCCTTCCTGCCTCCCTGAAACTTGAGGAGAACCATCTCCGGTTCCGGAAGCACCTCAAAACCTTCCTCTTCGCTCCGCTTTCTCTCCCCCTCTCCCCTGCTAAAGTTATTGAAACTGCACTGAATCTGCACCTTGGCCACTCGCCGTTCTCGGTCCTTGGCCCAGCCACTCTCCCCTGCACTGCCTCCCTGGCACCCCCTGCACTACGGGACTGTGTCTGTATCCCACAGCCCCCCCATCCCAGCACTTATCTGCACTTACTCGCACTGCCACTAGTTGGCCCTTGTTTTTTTTCTTCCTGTATGCTATTAACCCTGTAATGCACTTTCCCCTCTCCCCCCCCCCCCTGCACTTCTCCCTTTCCCCTCTACCCTTGCACTTGCACGATCTAAATGACACCTGGCCTAGTAGGATCGTTGTCTGTCTCCCCTTGTTTCCCCCCCTTGCCTCGTCGCGCCTTGAAACACTTGTGTATAGGCGCGTTACAAATGCCATATCATATCAATGTACAGCCCTTTGGCGTAAAGTGCTATATAAATAAAATAAACATAAACATAAACACAGCTGCCCGGAGGAGACGCCAGGGACCGGTGAGCGAAGAGGGAAAGTCACTCAAGCCTGGCATCCATGTGCACATATCCTGGGCCTGGCTAGAGCAGCATTGTCATCATCATCTTCATCCTCTGGCAGTGGTTTTTCCAGATCTGGGAGCAGGGGTATGCTTTGTCTGACATCGATGTTATGCAACATTGCAGAGGCCTGGACTATCTGCCTCACGTTCACTGGCTTATACATGAGTCCACCCCCAGATTGGTGTATGCATCGGAAACGTGCCTTCAAGAGCCCAAATGTCCGCTCAATGGTCGACCGGGCCCTCCCATGCGCCCTGTTGTAAGTCATTGTAAAGACTGGAGGGGGGTATCTGTACTCCTGCTCTCTATATGGCAGAGTAAAAGCACAGAGCACCCTAGCCAAGGTTCTCTATTCAGTAGCTGTGGACGAGCAACCAAGGCTTAAACTCTCAGGAGGTGATGCAGTCTGGTTCTTAAGTACAGTGTAGTCCCCAAGCACCCACAAAGGAATGTCCACACACTATGTTAGTGATAACACAGTTCTTCATATAAATAGGCTCAAGTTATGTACACAATCACGATAACACACCTTGTGCTCAAGATAATCTAAAATGGTAAATATATACAGTTTCTATGTGGTACCACAATTACACTTTGATTCCATTAAAATGCATCAACTGTACTCAGTTCAAATCTCATACAAATCAGTTAAAAAAGTGTACCAACAACAGACATAGGAGGAAAGCAGGTTGGTTAAAACAATAGGCAGAATACTGGACCCCCTACCATTAGGCACAGTTCTGTATTAGGATCCCCCCACCTGGGCAACCTGTAAATGAAGATATAATGCAAAGTTCGACTTCGGGTCGTCGACGGATCCTCCTTGAGCAGCTCCTTTTAAGGCAGGAGCCATGGATTGTCGAGATCCCTCGAAGAAATTATGAATAAAGGCATCAAGGCAGCAGCTTCGATCCTGGCGGTGCTTGTCGACAATCAGTCGGGGACGTCCTGCGAAGATGAGGCATGCAGTGCACCTCGACGATGATAATTTGTTGCTGCAAAGAGTCACTGAAGAACTTTGGCCAGCAAGGAGGTCGGGTCGTCGGTATCTCTGCGATCTTGGGGTGGCTGGAAACCCACCGGCGGATGCACCTCGGCGCATCGGCGCCCTTGACTTTCTCCGGCGGGACAAAGCGGTAGGCAATGCTGGTGAGAGCATCCATGAATTCAAAGTGTTTTAATAAATGGAGAGTTGCTGCTCCAGTTATTGGCGGCACAGCATCAAGCTGTCCCCGCTTCTGGGCAACACGGCTTCAACGGGCCTCCAGCGGTTAGAGCAAAACTGCGAACCCTTGTCGACGATGGTGGACGGCTGTCCGGTGCTTCTCTTCGCTGTACTCGGCGGTCCCCATCTCCGGTTGACAGTCTTTCGAAGGCTGACTTCCAGGGCGCTTCGGCGAAGGTTAGCGGTGCACGATGGTCCCTCGTAGCTCGGGAAGAGGTCTCCTACCCAGGCCCTCTCTTGGATCACTTTCGAAGGCACGGCAGCTTTCGGATTGCAGTGAAGGTAACAGCATTCAACCTTCTTCTTCGGGCTCGGCTTCGAGATTAAGCATCGGTTTCGACTTCAGCTTCTGAACGATTTCCATCAGTGAGTGGTCCCCAGATATACTGTTTGGTCTCTCATTCACTCTGCTGGGTCACACTCAGGCAACCAATCATGCAGAAGGGCATTCATGCAGGCAGGCAGCCAATCAGGCTCACACTGCATTCAGGCAATTCTCCTCCCTCCAGACACTCACAACAATGAATGTGTATTGGGACAATCACTCTGCCATTCATCCCAGTTTCGGGCAGGGCTGTCTCATTCATTGTATTGCATACTAGAAAGCAGACACCCACAACATGAAGTGCATATTGGTCACACACTCCATTCACTCAGGTCCCACCCCAAGGGTGTACCCACAACAAAAAGTCACTGGGAAGACTCCAGCCAGTCTGGCCTGGACTTCCCCACAATACCATATTTGGAACTTCCACCCAACAGCCAGCCAGGGGGAAGGGACAGAGTCAGGTCTTCCCATGACTTTGGGAAAACAAGGTAACAGGCAATATAAAGCAAGAGGCTACAGGGGCCATCCTGTCTCCTATCAGGAATCAACTGATTCCAATGGCAGGGCCTGTGTATCCCAAAATGGAGGATACTCAGGGCACCTGTCAAATTCAGCATGAAGCTGTCACCAGCCCATACCTTTCTCTGTGGGCCACACACAGGTTACCAAAAACATACACTAGGGGTACAGGGTTGTACCCCACCCTTGGGTGCCATAAGGGTATCCCAAGGCTCTGTACACCAAACCAAAAAGAGCAAGAGCTGCACTAACAGGAGTCCCACATGGATGCCTGTGCAGAAAACAATACAGAACACACATGAAAAAGGACTACAGAACAAGGACAGGAAGACCATGTCCCTCCGATCCATTTCCAGCATCACAGTCATCCCCTCCTGCATCTGGGGATCCCTCAGAGGAGTCAACAGCCACAGAAACAGCGGCATCCACAGTCACCTGCAAGGGGTGAGGACACAGGTTTAGCCTTAACTTGAATGTGGCTGGGCTGTGTGAGAAATCTGAGGATGTCCTCACACCTACTCCCCATAGGTCCTCTTCTCGTTTGGCCAAGGAAAGGCCATCACTTTTGGATCCTGACCCTGGGGGTGGAGAAGCGAGGGAGGACCACCTAGGTGGAAGGTCATTGGGAATTGAGGAGAGGACGTCCCTGGGGGAGACCCTGTACTCCCCCTTCCCATTTCATGATGAACCCGTAATCCCAGGTGCATTTATGGGCTATTGTTACCCCTTTTGCTCTAGCCAGGATAACGTTTGCGTGTGTGCGCTCCCGTGCAACTTGGCTGTGTGCACTGACATGCTTCCCTAGCCACGTGCACTCCCTCGCATAGTAGGTCCCCTCCTGTTCGTGCACGTGTGCTCCGTCACAACTTGGCCGCATGCGCTCCCTTGCTTCGCTAGCCGCATGCACTCCCTCGCATCATAGGTCCCTGCATCCTGTTCCGTTCCCCCCTCCTCTGTTTCCCTTCCTTCTTCTCGCAACTCAGCCCTTCCCTCTTCGATCTATTGTGCAGTATTTTGACACTGTCTTGTGCTCCACTGTTTTTCTGGCATTACTTTGCATTGCCTGCATTCTTCTTCTAGGTTCCTATTGTGTTTTGTGCCTTGTTGACTATTTTAACTTTGTGTTTTTTTAAAAAACATTTTATTAATTAATTCAATCAAACAATACAAACCAAACAGGTAGTGCATATACCAGCAGTTCCATTATACATTATTCACTTCTAGCCACTGCTTCCCTTATCCCACCCCCCCTTACGAGTCTATTACTTTGCACATTCTGTTTCTGCATCCTGTGGTACGGTCTCTCCTTCTGTGGGTTCTGCCGGGTCTCGTATTGACCCAAACAGTTCGGCTGTCAATGATTTCCAGGCCATTAGGGACTCTGTCTCCTCCTCCCCCCCTGCATTGCTCGTTTCTTGCCATACCATGGTTTCTGCCTCCGCCCATTTCTGCAAATCTCTCCACCATACTTCCACTCTTGGTTTGTGGCAAGTCTTCCACTCCATGGCAATTCTCCTTTTTGCAAGCACATAAGCCAGATCTTTCAGTTTACCCACATGTTTGAGCTTTTGTGATCTTGGGTACCCCCCAACAGACAGGCCCACACTGTGTCTACTACAATCTTGAACCCCTTTTCTTCCAGTTTCCCTTTCACTTCACTCCAGAAGCGTTCAATGACCGGGCATGACCAGAACAAATGCACCATGCCCGCGTTCTCATTATCACACTTTGGGCATGCTTGCCGTCCTGCATTCTCAAACCTCGATATCCTCTGGGGTGTCATATATGCCCTGTGCGTAATATACAGTTGTATCTGTTTCAATCTCGCATTTCTAGATACCTTCTTATGATACCCCTGCGCACGTTCCCAGATCCCGTCCTCCATCGGGGCTCCTACTTCCGTTTCCCAATCTAGTCTCAACTGTGTAACCTCCTTCTGCACTTTGAACATCAACATCTCATATATTCTAGATATCTCATGGCCTCCTTCCGCTATGTCGTATATCATATCTATGGTGGTATCTGGTTCTTCCTCCAGCACAGTTTCGGGCCATATTCTCTTGATTCTCTGCACCATTCTGTGATATGCAATATACTGGGCCGCGTGCACCCCAGTTTCTTCCCGCAGCCCCTCAAAGGTAGTAATAGAACCCTCCCGCCAAATATCACCCATTGTTGCTAACCCAACCGGTTCCCAGTGGTTTCTGATTATCATTCTTAGCTGTTCATCTGCCCTGTTAATGCAACCAGTAGTACCTGCAGAGAGCATGGGGACGGGTTCTCCATCACCTGGCATGCCCTACGCCACATCTTCCACCCTAGTAGCATCATCTTAGGGCGCCCTATCATTTCTACCTTGGGTACCCACATCATCTCTTTCAAATAAAATGGTGCACAGTCGCGCCCAAACAGCCTGGATTCAGAGGTCTCTTCATCAGAGAGCCATTTGGCAACATACTGCAACTGGCTTGCTACATAATACACTTCATAGTTGGGTAATTTTATTCCTCCTTTGTCGTAGAAATTCTGTAGCTTCCATAACGCCACTCTGTTCCGCGTGCCATGCCATAAGAAATCCCTGCATATGCTATTCAGTTTGGTGAAGAACTTCTTAGGTATCAGGTATGGTATATTCCCAAAGTAGTGTAGGAGCCTAGGCAGGACCACCATCTTGAGCATTGCTCCCCGCCCCATCATTGCCAAGGGCAGCTTTGCCCAGAATCGCATGCATTTTTCAATTTTTTTGATGGCCACCCCTGTGTTGCACCTATGCTCCCCTTCCACTGTGTGGTATATGTCTATCCCCAAGTATCAAAATGTGCTGACCGCCCATGGTACTTGCAATACGGGTAACCGCTTTGACGGAATCCCTTTATACCCCCCTAATGGGAACATGCTGGACTTCTGGGGGTTCACCACTATACCACATAACCCCGAGTATCTCTCCATTACTTCTAGAATGTATTGGAGATTTTCTTCCGGGTGCCGCAAGTACAGCAGCATTTCATCTGCGTATAGGGAGATCAGATGTCGCTCCCCTTTCGCCTCAATGCCTATGGTGTCATATTGTTGTCTCAGGTATATTGCTAGAGGTTCCAGGGCCAGTATGTAGAGCATTGGAGACCACAGACATCCCTGCCTGGTTCCCCTGCTAAGCTGCCACCTTCCCGATATCACTGATCCTGTCTTAACTCTAGCCAGTGGTTCGCTATACAGTATTTTTGCCCACCGTACATATCCAGGCCCCAATCCATAGCACTCCAGGGCCGCGAGCAGCCATGGCCATTTAACTGAATCAAAGGCCTTTATTGCGTCCAAGGACACAATTGCCATTTCACCTTCATTTTCGCTGCCGCTTTCAATAATTCGTTGGAGTCGTCTATGGTTATTGGTGATGTTCGTTCCTGTTTGGGACATAACCCGTTGGATCAGGGTGTATCAGTCTACCAATAACCCTCTTCAGTCTATTTGCTAAGACAGCAGTCAATATCTTGCAGTCTTGATTCAGCATCAACAAGGGTCTATAGGAGCTGCAGCTGTGCCCAGGCTTATTAGGTTTGGGAAGCGGTATTATAATTGCTTCTCTCAGTGACTCTGGTAAACTTCCCGTCTCAAATGCTTCATTTAACATTTCTAACAGTGGGGGAAGGACCTCTTCCATGTATACTTTATAAAAACTCACTTGGGAGTCCATCTGCTCCCGGGGTTTTGCTAGTAGGCAACTGCCTCACCACCTCCCCTAGTTCTTCTAAGGTAATTGGTGCATCTAGCTCCTCTTTCTCTTCCTCACTTATCTTTGGCAATCCTATGTCCTCCAGTGTTTCTTTTATCGTATCGCGACTACTCTTACCATCGTCTCCATATAATAACTTATAATAGTCTGCAAATTCTTGAATAACTCCCTCTTGGGTGTCTGCTACACTACCGTCTTCCCTCACTATGGTCCTGATTGTGACTCTGGGGGTCTCGCTCTTATATAACCACGCCAAGAGTCTCCCTGGTTTATCACCTCCTGCATGCTGTCTCTCTACGTATTTTTTATAGTTGAGGTTACACAATCTATCCCAATATTCCGCGCATTTTTGCTGTAGCATGAGTATCAATTCTAACTTCTCAACTGTATCATCTTCGCCCCTTAAAGCCTCTTCTAGTTTCTCCTCCGTCTCCTGTAGGTCGGCTAGAATCCCACCTTGTAGACCTTTAGATTTTGCTATGGTTACTCCCCTCATCACAACTTTGAAGGCCTCCCATAGTGTTCCTGCTGAGTCCACACTACCAGTATTCATCTCAAAATAGTTTACAATCTCCTCCCTCAAGTCCTCCCTAAAAAAAGGGGTCTTGCAGTGCTTCCGCTCGTAGGCGCCATGTGGGATCCTCGCTCTCGGGGGGCAGTATTGCCATCCGAGAATCAGGGGCGAGTGGTCCGAAAGGACCCTAGCTTTATATTCTATTTGTGTAATCTCCGCTATCACTTCAGGTGTAGTAAAGACATAGTCCAACCTCGTGAATAGCTGCTGTGGGGCAGACTAATGTGAATATTGCCTCTCCTGGGGGTGTCTCGTTCTCCATGCATCCTCTAGGGCAAAGTCACTCAGCAATGTCTGTAGCGCTTTGGCGGCAGGGGCAGGTCTATTCATTTTACCATCCGATCTATCTACCCTTGGGTTCAGTACGCAGTTGAAGTCCCCTCCCCAGATCACCGCGCTCCCCACACACGTGCTCAGATTAGTACACAATGTTCTGATGTACGCCGCTGTATTCTGGTTCAGGGTGTACGTATTTACTATGCTTATCTCCCTATTTTCCACCAGTCCCCTCAATATAACCATCCTCCCATCTGTCTCAGCTACCACTTGCAATCGCTGGAATGGGACATGTGGCGCCACCCAAATAAGGAGTCCCCTGGCATAAGCGGAATATGATGAGCCCACCAACACTCCCTTCCACTTCCCGGCAATCGTATCCATTCTCTCCTGTGTCAGGTGAGTTTCCTGCAGCAGTGCAATGTCTATCTTTTGCCTGCGCAGGTACAACATAACTTTAAATATTAAATTTGTGTTTGCTCTCTTTGTTTCTTGATATTGTGTTGCTATCCATGGTTTGTGGCATCACATTGCAATTGCCAGCATTCTTCACTTCTAGGTTCACTGCTGACCTCTGTGTTTTGCTTTTGGTCCTGTATTGAATCTGCATTCTTAACTTCCAGGTTCCCTATTGTGCTTTGCCTTGGTTCTGTACTGCATCTGATTTGTAGGTCCGTTGTTCTTGTTCTTTGTTGTGCCCACTCGCATTCGTGTCCACCCTGTGCCAATGCCTCCTCTCTGCCCCCTCTGTGCGACCTCCCATCCCCCTTCCCTTGCCTGGTACTCACCTCTCCCCACCCCTCTCTTCCCTCCCCCCAGCCCCTATGGTGCTCTCTGTCTCACCTATCTTTTCTAACTGCTTTTCTATCGACTAAGTCTAGCAGGAAGAAACTCAAAAGGGACGTCGTGGTCTCCAACCCAGGCCTCCCTATCACTGATACCTATACCAGTACTTCCTCCAGACAGACCCTTACCGACATACTCTTTGTGGTACCCTCTCCAGGTCTATGGAACCCCCATATGGTCTCTGTTCTCTCTCCTTTTCCCCCTTAATAATGGCACCCAGTGGGAGGGCCTCCTGGCCCCCTTCCACTCCTCTAAGACCATCATTAATATCTACTTTAATGGCACCGTCTTGGTCCAGGGCCCTCAGGACAATCTCCTCCGCTTTGATAGATGCTTCCCACGCCTTATCAACTTCCTTTCCTTTCCTGCTCTCCCTTCTTACCCTTTCTCTGGCTCCTCTGCTGCCTCCTTCCTCTGCCACCTCTTTGGCACCCCCTGCTGCTTCTCTGGAGACCTCCCTCCTCCGCCACCCCTCTGGCACTCTCTTCTCCCTTTCTGACTAACCTGCCTTCTCTTCTTTCCGCCTCTGCCCATCCTCGGGCACCACCAACACTTCCGCAAGGTGTACCTCTGGCCTGTACCCTTCCCCGGAAGTCCTTCAAATGTGGCAACCTGCTCCACATCGCTGCTCTCAACTCTCGTTCAGCAGTCAAACACTCCTCTTACATCTGCTGTCTCCCGGAAGAGATTGATTTGGATGTACTTGGTCTCACTGAGACTTGGTTCTCCTCTCCTTCCCGATGGCTACAAGATCCTCTCCGAACCCAGAACCAATGGTCCAGGTGGGGGTGTAGCCGTGATTTTCCAAGAGTGGATCCCTGCTTCTATCATTACAATGAAGCACTACTCCTCCTTTGCATGCCTGGTCTGCAGGCTCTCTATCTCTCCTGGCCTCTATCTCTCCTAGCCTCTCTCTCACTCTGGCCACTATCTACAGGCCACCTGAACAGGTCGCCCTCTTCCTCTCTGAGTGAGCTGACTGCTCCTCCTCGCCTCTACCTCTCAACTTCTCCTCCTCGGAGAACTGAACATCCACCTGGATGCTACCAGCCCTTCTTCAGGTCTCTCTCTCTATGCTTCCCTCTGGTCAGACTCACTCTTCAGGGCACACCCGGGATGTTCTGATCTCCTCAGACCTCCCCTTCTCTAACCCTCTCACCACTCCTCTCTCTTGGAGTGACCACGTTCTCCTTTTTTCCACCTCTCTCTGTTCCCCGCAGATCAAGCCGACTCCAGCACTGCCACCTGCTTTCTTGGTCATCCAACCCATGAAGCGTGCATCAGTTGAGGCTTTTGCCACTACTTTCTCTCCTCCTGCTGCACCTTTTCTGACTCACACCCTGACACAGCCCTCTCTAACCTTCATCACTCTATCTCTAACACTCTGGATGTCCTTGCCCCTGTCATGAGGATCTGCTTGAAGCCCAAATCCAAGTGCAACTCTTGGTACAATTCCTACCTCAAAGTTGATAAAGATTAAAGGTATCATTAAACATAATGAGTGATCTAGTTTTTGTGCTGTGAAGCACTTAAGCAGGACATTTAAATTGAGGAATGAGTTACAAAAAGGAGAAGCTGACAGAGTAGTAGAGACAGTAGCAGGTCTGAACACCGGGACTCGCTGTGGAAGCAGAAGAAACACCAGCTGCGGCCAATGCAGGGAAAAGTGTGTGGCCGTGCAGAGGGAGCTCAGCTGGAAGCAGCATTGGGGAAAGTAGCGCTGTGTGGGAGACAAGCTCCCAACACGCTGTGAACCACTCTGACAAGGAAGCAGAAGCACAGACCCCACAGCGCTGACAGAGCTCTACTGGAGAACTGCGCTTACTATGACAATCACACCATAGCTGCCAGCAGAGCGGACAGACCCTGAAAGATCCGCCACAGTGTCAGTAATTGAAACAGAGATGCAAGAGAAGACAGGTTAGTTGGCCTGAGACGCCAGATGACCCTGAGGCACTCCAAATAAGACAATTAGCTGAAATTGATCATTTTGAAAATCAAAAAAGTAAAGCAAGACAAAGACAGCTAGGGTGCAACTCTCCTTATATGGGACGCCAATTGGGGGATAATTGTGCTGCTGTTACACTTCAGGCTTCCCCGCGGGCATCCTTGCAGAATACAACTTCTTTACAGGCTCCTCTATGGTCCAGGTACAAGCTACAATGGCGTCTGTACAAACGTCGACGCACTCCAGGTCACCTGACACGTCTTGTACGTGGAAGACATACAGCAAGCCACGCCCCTCTTACGACTATAAAACCACCGTCTTCCAGGGGGCTCGTTGCTGCTAATTAGCGTTACCAGCTACACGCGGTTTCGTCCGTTTCCTCTTCGTGTCTCCCTACACGAATCCTTATCTGAACTCCTGGTTTTGACCTTTTGCCTGACTTTTGGATTGCCTCGTCTCCTCCTTTATTCCTGTCGTGCTCGTCTGGTTGTTGGACTCGGAACGCTACTGGATAAGGCTCTCTTCTGTGTCTTGCGGTTCTTTCCTGGTTGCCGCTCTGCACATCAATTTGCTGTCTACTATCCGGATCATCTCAACAGCTACTCAACTATACTCGTGTACTCAGGTACATACCTATTGTCTTCCATGGATATTGTCTTCTGTTGGATTCTGGGACATTGAGTGACTTTCCTGTGAGATTGCTCTTAAGTACATATCAACGTCCTCCTGAACTGCACCAACCCGGCACTATTGCGTCCCTCATGCCATTCAGGGTTACTTACCTGTACTAACTTCCCTGTTTGTTATTTTCTCCTGTCGTTGTCTTCAGAATCCTGGACTCCTCTTACTCCATTTATCTTTATTCAGGTCAGTTGTTATCAATTCTATAGCTATAGTGGGAACCGATACTGATTTAGTTCAATTCCACTCATTTGTGTTACTCTTTTTAGATCATCCCGGGGAAGCTCAACTCCACTCCAATATCTATCTAGGTAGTTGTCCAATCATTTCAACTGTTCTAATCACTTGTATAATATCAACACTGTCTAATATCTTGGTATTCTTTTGCAGCATTGGTATTGGCGGTGTGTGTTCTCCCCGCTCTTTTACTCAATTGACATCTCTGTCTGTTCTAACTGAAACAGCAGAGAGGTACATTGTGGAAAAGAGCCCCTCTTTGAAGAAGCCTGAGTCTTGTACTCAGGGGAGCTGGGATGGAAGGCTGAATTCGGAATCTTATACCACCAACATCTCCAAGGTCATTTTCTCTGCATCTTCGGCCTATTCGGAGTAGTGAGTAACAGAATTAGCAGACTAAAAAATGTCCACAGAGGCCAGTGATGCTTTGAATCAAATCGTGCAAATAGTCACGGATCTACGTACCGACTTGACCAATGCACAAGAAGCACTGCGCCAACGCATGGACGCCATTCAGTCTTTGGTTACCACACCAGCGTCACAGATGGCTGGTGCTGGAGCTACAGCATCAGGTTCAGGGTTTCCACCTCCACAGCAGGAACCAAACCCGATCATGCTTACAACCCAGTTCTCTAGCTCCTCCTAAACGCTTCCTAGGCGACCCTAAACAATACCGAACCTTCATTAATCAATGCAAATTGCATTTTCTGTGTCGCCCCGCCTCATTTCCCACATCTACAACCAAAGCGGCTTTTGTTTTGTCTCATTTGGGAGGCACTGCAGCCGCATGGGCTAACCCGTTGTTGGAATCTAATAGTCATGTTCTCTACAATTGTGATGCCCTTCTTGCTATGATGAGTAAAGTATTTGATACACGTTATACTACTCAAGCTACTGATCTGGAACTCTTAAAACATCGACAAGGAAACAATTCTTTATTGGTTTATTTGGCACGATTCAATCAGTTGGCAGCAGAAACTGACTGGCCTGAAGAAAAGAAGACAGCTGTCTTCTATCAAGGCCTCTCAGATGAACTAAAGGCCATCCTCTCTACTGTTCCTGTAGTTCCCGCGGCATTCGGGGAACTGCTAGACTCAGGGCCTCATTACACGTTGTGCGCTAAAAACCGCAAATTAGCGGCATGGCGCTATTAACGTGTCCGCCCTCGCAAGAGGGCGCTAATGGCGTACCATTACGAGTACGCGGACACGAGCATAGCGCCATGCCGTTAATGACCCTACCGCCATGCCGCTAAAGTCTCCAAAAAGTCATTTACCGCCTTCTGCGAAAGTGCAGATAGCACCTCTGCCCTCGCGCCATTAGCGGTCACCGCTATTAGCGGTGACTGTTAAATTGCGGAACCGGAAATAGCGTCATCGCACAGGAACGGGAAAGAGCACGGCGGCCATCTTTAAAAACACAATCCATTGCCATCCTCTGCACCCTGGACCTGTTTTGAGTTGGGAGCTGTGCAAATTCATCTGGGACACCTGCATCATGCCCAAGGCTTTGAAGAAAACCAGTGACAGGCAGCGCAAGGAAAAATATACCAATGAGGAATTGGTCATGTTAACACAGACCCTTGCAGAGCATGCTGAGGTAGTCTTTGCAAATGACATGCGCCGGCCAACCTTGCTGAAGAAAAAAGCCATCTGGGAGGAGGTAGCTTTCAAAGTCAGTCCTGTGGGCACCAGCACGCGCACTGTGCGTGAATGCAAGAAGAGGTGGGACGACCTCAGGCTGCGGCTGAGGGGCATCCTGGCTGAGAACCACCGCATTGCCAGTGCCGGTGGAGATGGCTCACCAATCCGGATGAAGGAATGGGAGGAGACATGCGCAAACATGATTGCCGTTGAATGCATTGAGGGAGTGGGCAGCATGGAGAACGGCGTGGGTACCACTTCAGATGGAGGTGAGTGTACACATGACAGGATGCGGTGTGAATGTACTGTTACCCCCATATGTGAGTACAGACTCCTCTCATGCATGGACACACATCCACACATGCATCCATCCCTCACCATGTCAGTGTCAGACCCAAACACACACACATGCACACATCACCAGAGACAAGTCCCAAACACAACCATGCATGGATGAGGCACTGAACTGGCACATCACCTGCATCCACAACCACTGAGTCCCAATGGCCGCAACTGCATCATTCATGTAATCTTCATTAAGTAAATTGAATCGCAACCAATGACATCCCCCTTCTCGTCCCTGACAGGCTCACATACAGATGGGGAGGATGCCGCTGATGCATCAAAGGCACCAGCTACATGCAAGAGGCCAAGGGCACAGGAGCCGGAGGATACCCCAACAACATCCAGGGGCAAGGGGGGAAGGCCACACCTGACAAGTAGGAAACATCGTCATAGTGCCACTGCCAGGGCAGTAGTAGCTGCACCACCAACTGCGGCACCACCACCGGAGGTGAACCCACTGGCACCAATGCCAGCCACCGAGGGCCCACCATCAGCTGCGGCAAGCTCCGCTGGTGAGGCAACCGCCACTGCCCCCCTATCCGATCCGGAGGACACCCTAGTCCAGCACATGGAGATGCACACCCCAAGCCCCCCTGGAACCCCAGAGCCTGTGCCATTCCAACCCCTGGGTCTGATGGGACTGTTGAGGACACCAACCCTGCAATCATGTCCCCCATGTTACCATCACCTGCTGCAGTGGATGCATCGGAGGGCACAGCATCCAGTGCATGGTCACCCAGCACTGCCCCCCAACTGACCACCATCCTGCAGCGCCAAAACGAGCTGACTGTGCTGTTTGGCCAGCATGTTGAGGAGGCTGCCAATCTCAGAGAGAACATTGTCAAGACGGCGAGGCACTGCACTGAGCGGATGGACGCCAACACCGACAGGCTATGCAATGAGATAGCGAGGCTCAGGGAGGTCCTTGTTCGCATGGCTGACACTATGGACCGCCACTTTTCCCAACAAGGCCAGTCTGCCCTGTCCTCATCTTCCGGGTCGAGACAAACAAGCCCCCTCCGGCGCTCATCGCGCACCACCAGGCGCACGTCTGGCAACCCTCAAAATCCTTTCAAGGACAATGGAAAATAGGGGGCTGATGGAGATTCCTCTGTGTGCATTGGCCAGGGAAAACATGGCAGACACATGAGGGACTGTTGTGGGGGGTGGTGGGAAGGGTGTTATGGGTCTGTTGTGGGGGGTGGTGGGAAGGGTGTTATGGGTCTGTTGTGGGGGGTGGTGGGAAGGGTATCATGGGTCTGTTCTGGGGGTGGTGGGAAGGGTGTTATGGGTCTGTTGTGGGGGGTGGTGGGAAGGGCGGTGGGATGTTTTGGGGCTTGCACTTCTACACCTTTATGTCACTCAATACACTGGTTTCTGATCAAAACACAGGCTTGGACATCTTCATTGTGTGTGTTTACTTTATTGGCGACAGGGTCCATTGCGTGCTTCAAAACATACACCAGTGCATTACCCCCCATATCCATGTGACAGTACAAAAACATGTTCCTCAGAATATTTGGTTGATCAGATGCTGTCTCACAGCACGTCCCTCCTGGCCATCCCCTCTTGCAACACCTGCATCCCCTTCACCTCCGTCCTCATCACCATCATCATTCTCATCAGGAGCTTCTATTTCAACGTCAGGGGCAGTGGCACATTCCGTCTGATACACATATTGTGCAGCATGACACATGACATGGTGATCTTGCCCACCTTCTCATGTCCATACAGGCGAGCACCACCAGACCTGCTAATGCACCTAATACGTGACTTCAAAAGTCCAAAAGTCTGCTCAATCACGATGCGGGTACGGGTATGTACATGATTGTATTCCTCCTCGTGCCTGTTCTGTGGGTTCCGTACAGGTGTGAGGAGCCAGGTCTTCAGGGGATAGCCCGCATCACCTGTATGGGGGAATGAACGGGGTCCTGTTACTGTTCACCTCAAAGAGCGGCCTGTTCACACTGTTCACATCACACAAATTGACATTGCATTGTGATTCAAGTACTAAATTGACAGCATACATGCAGATGGTCTGTGTGACAGCAACGTGCAAGGGGGAGGTCGACCCTGCAAGTAGAAATGCCACAGTAATGCCTCCAACAGTAATTGACATGTCCTGGGTGAGGCCAGGTTTTAGGTGTCCCTGGCCCAGCCAAATTTGGTACCACACTGCTAGTGTACTGACATCCTGACACCGATGTTGCCATGCTGTGAAGCATCACTTCAGTGGTGCCATAGGTGTGTGGTTCAGTGCTATGTCTAGGGGTGATCCCTTTGCATGCATTCAAGGGCGCATTGCTGGATTGATGTTGTGCTGCACTGATTCTGTATTACTGTCTTGACGCCATGTTGCTGATTTGTGTAACATGTGGCGTGGCATGATGTGCAATGTGGATGGATGTGTAATATTTTGCAACCTGCATTGTTCTCAATGTTGTGCACCTTCGAATTGCATGTGGGTTCTTCTCAAGTACATTGTGGCCTTCCCTGATGGACATTGGCGTACATCTGTATGTCCATTTTCCCTACAGACGCCAGTCAACACCCAGTTGGAGTATGTATCTCTCCCCCCCCTCCTTCACACCCGGTTGGAGTATGTATCTCTCCCCCCCATTCACACCCAGTTGGAGTATGTATCTCTCCCCCCCATTCACACCCAGTTGGAGTATGTATCTCCCCCCAATTCACACCCAGTTGGAGTATGTATCTCTCCCCCCCTATTCACACCCAGTTGGAGTATGTATCTCCCC
Organism: Ambystoma mexicanum; assembly: GCF_040938575.1. NCBI lineage: Eukaryota > Metazoa > Chordata > Amphibia > Caudata > Ambystomatidae > Ambystoma > Ambystoma mexicanum. Next base: position 858,167,977 of record NC_090930.1, on the reverse strand, counting down.
CCCATTCACACCCATTTGGAGTATGTATCTCTCCCCCCCATTCACACCCAGTTGGAGTATGTATCTCTCCCCCCCATTCACACCCAGTTGGAGTATGTATCTCCCCCCCCATTCACACCCATTTGGAGTATGTATCTCTCCCCCCCATTCACACCCAGTTGGAGTATGTATCTCTCCCCCCCCCATTCACACCCAGTTGGTGTATGTATCTCTCCCCCCCCAGATCACGTTGCCATGTGCTTGCCCTGCTACTCACCAAGTAGCCACAAACGTTGTCCGGTGTGTCGCTCCATGTAGCGTGGGATAGTTGAGTTCCGCAGAACCATGGAATCATGTGTTGATCCTGGAAATCTGGCACAGCAATGTGTGATTATCTTGTTGGCGTCACATACCATTTGGACATTGATGGAGTGGAATTGCTTCCTGTTTCGGTACACTACTTCATTGTGATGTGGGACCACCAATTCCACATGGGTACAGTCGATGGCCCCGATGCAACTTGGGATGCCTGCCAGTGAATAGAAGCCAACTTTTGTGTTTGCAATCTCCTGGGCAGTCTGTGGCATGGATATGTGTTCAGGTGCATGCTTCAGGAGTGCATCGAGTACCTGGTTCAGCATGCGTGAGAATACTGGTTGTGAGAAGCCATGCATCTGTCCCACTGTATGCTGATAGGTGCCTGTGGCCAGGAAGTGGAGCACACTCACCACCTTCAGTAGCGGGGGGATGGCAGTTCTGATGTAAATGAGGCTCACAATGTCGTTGTGGATCATGTCCACGATGCTGGTGATGGTAACCCTGTCCAGATGGTACAGGGTGTGTATCTGCTCAGGGGTTAGGTTAAATGGATTGGCTCTGATCCTGGGTATTGGTGGGTGCCTCTGTAGTATGATTAGGTGCCGTTGTGGTGCTTGCTGTGCCTGTCTTGCCCTCCTCCTCCTCCTGCGTCTCCTTTGTGCTGCCTGTTGTTGTAGCAGCTGCGCTGCAATGAGGTCCTCCAGGCCATGTAATGCTGCCAGTATTGGAACCATCTTGGTGTGGGAAGGGGTGTGGGAAGGGGTGTGGTGTGCTCCTTTTGAGCTGCCACAGTCTCCATTGCCTCCACCTGTGCTGATTTGGTCTACCTGTGGCAGGTGTGAACACTGCTCATTTCCCTTAACGGGTGGTCCGCGATGCCGGTATTAGCACCATGGCGGTAAGGGGTTTGGGGGGATTTACCATGCCGCTATTAGCATGTGCACTGGCCTTGTGATGCTGTGCTAATAGCGGCATAGCGTAATTTCCGGGATGGAGGGTCGCGCGCACGCGGCCTGCCCGCTATTAGTGGCACCGTAATTAGCAGTGCCGCTAATAGCGGTGTGCCTGGGTCGTGATCCACATGGGGATTTAACGTTACCGGTAATAGATTACCGGTAACGTTAAATCCCTACCGCCATCCGTGTAATGAGGCCCTTAGTCCTTCAGATTGATGCTCGTAAGTCCGAAAGACGCAGCGAAAAGAAAACAGCATTGTTCAGCACGGTTTCAGCAGAGGCCTCGTCTTCGTCATTTCCTGCGCCTGAACCTATGCAGATTGGGGTGGTTAGGGGACCGCTTACCCCTGCTCAATGAGAATATCGTCGATCACACAATCTCTGCATGTATTGTGGGGCCTCTGATCACTTATTACCTGAGTGTACCAAAAAACCTAAAAGAAAGGCGGGAAACGCCAAATCCCGACAGTAGACAGAGTCCCTATGTCGGGAAACTCACCCTTGGACTCTACATTACAGAATCCGAGTCATTTAGTCCGCCTACCTGTTACATTTTCCTTAGATCATGGTGTTTCATTCCAGACAACAGCCGTGATTGATTCAGGTGCAACAGGTAATTATGTTGATCAATGTTTTGCCGCCATGTCAAGAATACCACTGGTTCGCAAAACTATACCTGAAACAGTGAATGCAGTGGATGGTTCACTTCTTGTCTCAGGAATGGTAACTCACCAAACAGTTCCACTACATATGAGTACTGATGAAGGCCATACTGAAGACATATCATTTGATATCATTAAAGCACCAGCTTACAAAGTCATTCTGGGCATTCCATGGTTGAAACTTCATAATCCTGCCATCGACTGGTCGACATCTCAGATTCAGTTCCCTTCCAATATGTGCAATACTCGATGTACTACATTACTCGGTATTACCCATGATAGTCCAGTCAGGGCGCTAGTTTCACCTACGATGCATATCGGAGCTGTCTCTAAAAATGTTACCTCTGTGATACCTTCTCAATATGCAGATTACACAGATGTTTTTGACAAAGGGATGGCGGAGACTCTACCCCCACATAGAGCTTATGATTGCCCAATAGACCTAATTCCGGGAGTAAAAATACTATCCAGCAGAGTGTACTCCCTCACTCTCAAAGAAGACGAAGTTCTTAAAGATTACATAGACAAGGCTTTTACCATGGGATTCATTCGTCCTTCCAAATCACCAATTTCATCACCACTTTTCTTTGTCCCTAAGAAGGAAGGGGATCTACGTCCTTGTATTGATTATCGTGCTTTGAATGCAGCAACCATAAAAAACCAGTATCCTCTTCCTCTGATTTCTGTCCTTCTTGATCAATTGGGTTCTTCCAAAATATTCACTAAGCTTGATCTCAGAGGAGCTTACAATCTCGTCCGCATGAGAGAGGGGGACGAATGGAAGACCGCATTTAAAACACGTTACGGTCTATTTGAGTATCTTGTCATGCCTTTTGGGTTATGTAATGCCCCGGCCACCTTTCAAGCTTTCATGAACGATCTGTTTTACGACATTCTTGATCAATTTGTTGTTGTCTACCTGGATGACATTTTGATTTACTCTCAAAACCAGGAAGACCATGAAAACATGTCAAGACAGTACTCCAACGTCTGAGGGTACATAGATTGTTTGTTAAAGCCGAAAAGTGCATATTTCATGCCTCAGAGGTGGAATTTTTGGGATATGACCTTACTAACAATGGAGTGCGCATGAGTCAATCCAAAATTAGTGCGATCCTGGAATGGCCTGTGCCCAATTCAGTCAAATCTTTACAATCATTCCTGGGATTTGCAAACTTTTATAGACGCTTCATCAATGGGTTTTCTGAAATATCTGCACCACCTACCTCTCTGACAAGTGCCAAAGTACCATTTGTATGGTCTTCAGAAGCTCAGAGAGCTTTCGATCAATTAAAATCAGCCTTCACTTCCGCTCCTGTCCTCAAACATCCTGATCCCGAGCTTCCTTTTTTTGTTGAAGCTGATGTTTCAGGTTATGCCCTTGGGGGGGGTATTGTCTCAAACCTGTCCGCATTCGGGAGAGATTCATCCTGTTGCCTATTTCTCTCGTAAATTGACAGCTTACGAAAATAATTATTCCATCACAGAACGCAAACTTTTAGCCATGAGAGACGCATTCTTGGATTGGAGGCATCATCTTTTGGGGGCCAAACACCTTGTAACTGTATACTCGGATCACTGCAGTCTGTTGCCTTCAAATCTATGAAATGTCTTACGGCTAGACAGGCGCGGTGGCATTTATTCTTTTCACAATACCAATTTGTTATCACATAACGTCCTGCTAAAGCTCAAGTTCTGGCTGATACTCTCTCGCGCTTACATTTGGATGGTCAATCTCAACAGGTCGAAGCTCTTCCTCTTTTACCAAACAAGGTTGTTTGTGGTTGTTCGGTTCAGCCCTCTTTGCGTTCAATCATCCTTGATTGGGTTTCAAAACATCCAAAAGAGATCACTGACCTCAATCTGGAAATCATTCAGGGTATGCCATTCATTCAAGGGCGCGTCTATATACCCTCAGGTCAAGCTAGAGATTTAGCGCTTCAGTGGTCTCACGATTCTTTGATTGCTGCACATCCAGGAAGTCAAAAAACTCTTGAAGCCTTACTGCATTGGGCTTGGTGGCCTTCCATGGTTCGTGATGTAAAGGATTACATTTTGACTTGTTCCATATGCACTCAGTGTAAAACTTCTAGAGCCAAACCAGTTGGATTGTTACAACCTATTCCTGTGCCGTACAAACCTTGGCAGATGCTGTCAATGGATTTCATTGTGGAACTTCCTGACGTTCAGGGCTATGACACTATTTGGGTAATCGTTGATTACTTCACTAAATATGCATTGTTCATACCTTGTTCTGGTTTGCCTGCTGCTCCAGAATTGGCGAAACTGTTCTTGACGAATGTGTTTCGTTTCTTTGGTTTACCCTCGGTTATTGTTTCCGATCGTGGCACACAATTTACGTCACAATTCTGGAAGGCTCTTACAGCTTCTCTGGGTATTGAGGACAGGTATTCCTCGGCTTATTATCCTCAAACGGATGGGCAGACCGAGAGAACTAATGCTACCATCGAACAGTATCTCCGCTGTTTATGCCTTCAGTACCAACAGTCTTGGTTTACTTCTTTGCCTTATGCAGAATTTGCATACAACAACTCTATGCATACATCAACTGGAGTTTCTCCCTTTTTTGCCCTGTATGGTGGTCATCCTAGGGCACTTCCACTTGATCCAGTATTACCGGCCATTAATCCTGCAGCAAAAAATTGCATCCGAGATCTCGATAAGATTAATCGGGATGTACGCTGTCATTTACTCCGAGCTCAAGATCGTGCCAAGAAGTATGCTGATGTGCATCGATCACCTGCTCCAGTCTATCGCAGTGGCATGAAGGTGTGGTTATCGTCCCGCAATTTGCGAATTGCAGGCAAACGCTTGCTTCTGCCCAAATTTGTGGGACCCTATGTCATTACTGATGTCATCAATCCTGTGGCAGTTAAGCTTTCTCTGCCGCGATCATGGCGCATACATCCAGTCTTTCATGTCTCCTTGATCAAGCCTTTCATCCATGGGACCCGTCTGCCTACTCGTCCTTCGCCGATCTTGGTGGATGGTGAGGAGGAATATGAGGTCTTGCGTATCCTGGATTGCATGGTGTCTAGGGGTACGTTGTTCTACCTCGTGGATTGGAAGGGGTATGGGCCTGAGGACAGTACTTGGGAGCCACTCTCCAATTTGCATTGTCCGGTTCTTCTGAGGAGCTTCCATTCCGCCAGGGGGTTGCCGGAGTCTTTGGGGGAGGATGCTGTTACACTTCAGGCTTCCCCGCGGGCATCCTTGCAGAATACAACTTCTTTACAGGCTCCTCTATGGTCCAGGTACAAGCTACCATGGCGTCTGTACAAACGTCGACGCACTCCAGGTCACCTGACAAGTCTTGTACGTGGAAGACGTACAGCAAGCCACACCCCTCTTACGACTATAAAACCACCGACTTCCAAGGGGCTCGTTGCTGCTAATTAGCGTTACCAGCTACACGCGGTTTCGTCCGTTTCTTCTTCGTGTCTCCCTACACGAATCCTTATCTGAACTCCTGGTTTTGACCTTTTGCCTGACTTTTGGATTGCCTCGTCTCCTCCTTTATTCCTGTCGTGCTCGTCTGGTTGTTGGACTCTACTGGATACGGCTCTCTTCTGTGTCTTGCGGTTCTTTCCTGGTTGCCGCTCTGCACATCAATTTGCTGTCTACTATCCAGATAATCTCAACAGCTACTCAACTATACTCGTGTACTCAGGTACATACCTATTGTCTTCCATGGATATTGTCTTCTGTTGGATTCTGGGACATTGAGTCACTTTCCTGTGAGATTGCTCTTAAGTGCATATGAACGCCCTCCTGAACTGCGCCAACCCGGCACTAGTGCGTCCCTCGTGCCGTTCGGGGTTACTTACCTGTACTAACTTCCCAGTTTGTTATTTTCTCCTGTCGTTGTCTTCAGAATCCGGGACTCCTCTTACTCCATTTATCTTTATTCAGGTCAGTTGTTATCAATTCTATAGCTATAGTGGGAACCGATACTGATTTAGTTCAATGCCACTCATTTGTGTTATTCTTTGTAGATCATCCCGGGGAAACTCAACTCCACTCCAATATCTATCTAGGTAGTTGTCCAATCATTTCAACTGTTCTAATCACTTGTATAATATCAACACTGTCTAATATCTTGGTATTCTTTTGCAGCATTGGTATTGGCGGTGTGCGTTCTCCCCGCTCTTTTACTCAATTGACATCTCTGTCTGTTCTAACTGAAACAGCAGAGAAGTACATTGTGGAAAAGAGCCCCTCTTTGAGGAAGCCTGAGTCTTGGGCTGGGATGGAAGGCTGAATTCGGAATCTTATACCACCAACATCTCCAAGGTCATTTTCTCTGCATCTTCGGCCTATTCGGAGTGGTGAGTAACAGCTGCTGACTTGGGGACTTCTGTAATCCATATTGTCAAGAGCCAAGAGACTATGAAGAGAAGATACCATTGTTCAAAACTCATGTAGGATACTGGTGTGGAGAATCTTGGAACAAGCATTGCCATTAAACACAATTGTAGCTATAGGAGTTTTCAACCTGGCAGGCAATTTATGATTTAACAATATCTGACTTTTTACCAGAATTTTGTTTGTGGTAAAAAAGGACTGGTGGAAAGAACTTGTCACCTTTTGATGAACTATTACAAAACCAAAAGTAGTTGCTGTGCTATCCTTTCAAAACTGTTTACTTTGAAGAAGAAGTATGATGCGCTTATAAAACTTGCCATCGGAGCGGAGTAGGTGACGAGTAGGTGCAGTCCTGCAGTCTACTCTGGAGCAGTCTCTCTACAGTCTCTTCAGTGGGTGGAGCAAAGTGGTGCAAAGTGAACATTCAAAACCCCACTTCCCAGCGGAGCAGAGCGGAGTAGGTGACGAGTAGGTGCAGTCCTGCAGTCTACTCTGGAGCAGTCTCTCTACAGTCTCTTCAGTGGGTGGAGCAAAGTGGTGCAAAGTGAACATTCAAAACCCCACTTCCCAGCGGAGCGGAGTAGGTGACGAGTAGGTGCAGTCCTGCAGTCTACTCTGGAGCAGTCTCTCTACAGTCTCTTCAGTGGGTGGAGCAAAGTGGTGCAAAGTGAACATTCAAAACCCCACTTCCCAGCGGAGCGGAGTAGGTGACGAGTAGGTGCAGTCCTGCAGTCTACTCTGGAGCAGTATCTCTACAGTCTCTTCAGTGGGTGGAGCAAAGTGGTGCAAAGTGAACATTCAAAACCCCACTTCCCAGCGGAGAGGAGCGGAGCAGAGTAGGTGACGAGTAGGTGCAGTCCTGCAGTCTACTCTGGAGCAGTCTCTCTACAGTCTCTTCAGTGGGTGGAGCAAAGTGGTGCAAAGTGAACATTCAAAACCCCACTTCCCAGCGGAGCGGAGTAGGTGACGAGTAGGTGCAGTCCTGCAGTCATGGCGGCCAGGCTCGCCAGGAGCGAAACATCGTCTCCACCACGCCATAGCCAGGAGGAAGAAGGCGAGGACTGCGGCGGCCGGCTGAAAAGTCTGAGATCACGAGCGGGCACAGAGAGCGCCACAACTGGACAGCCGCTCGCCCTCAAAGCTGCAACAGCAAAAAAAGGTGAGCGCAAAGGAATCCCCTACAGAGACAGCAAAGTTACTCCTAGCCCCGTAAGCATACATGGAGGGGCTGAGGAGCGAGGCGCAGGGCTACCGAGTGGGGAGGAAATCACCCCGTGTCCCACTCAGTGTCCCAAACCAAAAACTCTTAAAACTGCCCCAGCCGCTTGCACCAGCCATGAGCCAGCTTGGGGCGTAACAGTTAACATGCCATTAAGCAGCCACAACTCGCAGCCCCCAACCCGCCTTACGACCACCCACCCGCATAGCACCTCTCTAGGTCCTAGGTCGCCGACCTGGGTCCTCGTTGAGGCCGTGGCGGTGCGGCGGTTGCCCGGGGAGGAGCTCGCGGGGAGCGGGGAAGCTGACGCTTGGCCTTCGGAGAGGCCGAGCATGGGAGAGGAAAGCGTCGGTAGCCCAGCAGAGGTCCGGGAGCATGAGGAAGATCTGTCAGGAGGGCCGAGCACCCCAGATGAGGACGGCGTCGAGCTCGGGCTTGAAGTCCGAACAAGGGAGAGGGTGGGAGAGGGAGAAGGAGAGGGGAGAGACTTCAAAGCGGTCGGTGCGCTGGCAGCAGAGGAGCGCCATCTGCAGGCAGCGAAGAGAACAGGCGGCCAGCACTGTCGGTGCTGGCGATGGTGCACGCCCCTGCCCAATGGACTAACAGCGACTTTCTGCCTGGCTCCCAGGAAGGAGGAGAGGGGACAGCTGATCCCACAGAACTGGAGTGGGCACATCCAAACCAACCAGATTCAAAGCCAAGAGAAAAAGAAATGAGAACGCAACTCTCGGGCCTCTAAAACAAGGATGAAGGAAGGTACGGGTAACCGCAGTCGGCCTCGAGCTAAGCCATACAAAAACCAAGAGGCAGCGGAGGGGGATCAACCTCCACAAATGACACCCGAGATTAAAACTATAAGAAAACCACCAGTAACCCATAGTCTAAAATACTACTTTAAGCCATCTTCAGCACATAGAAGTAGAAATACTGTGGAACTGTCAGACAGGGAAATCCTCCAAGCATTGCAGGATTGCTGGCCGCAGGCGAAATGCCGGAGAATAGACGATACATCAAGATTACCCACTAAGGCGCAGCTTGTCGCACATAGGAGCCCTCCCTCAGAAGGGACTGCAGGTAGGACGGGGCATCCGGGCGGCCCCGGGCCAACACAGGAAGACAAGCATAGAAAAGGAAGGGCCAGGGTGACACAAGCTAACGAAGAGGAAGGCCTAGGAAAGGTCTCCTCTCTAGAGGCGATCGCACTAGACCCTGAAGAGACTTTCGAAGAGACGAGAAATGGAGAGTACCCGAGCCCAGTGGTGGAAAACACACATAGGGACGGGGAAGTGGTGGAAACCCCACCCAACACTTTTGGGTCACATGAAATCGATCCTGCATCAGAGTCAACAGACGCGAGCTTGGTCGCAGAACGAGACAAAGGTGAACCCACACTCCAACAAGCAGAATCCAGACGTACAGCCACAGTATCCATTGGTGAAAAGAGCCCTTTTAAGGGTGAGGGTCTCTCAACCCCGAGGAGCCCGCGGCCGCCTGCCCCTCCACCTGAGAGAGTCCAATTGCACCCGGGCGGTGATACAATTGATCAGGGAAGCAGGGAAACATGGAACAGTCCAATAACAGGAACCTCAACTAGCAACATCCCAAGGTATACTGGATCGGCAAGAGCCTCTGCAGTGAACGAAAATCAAAGAAGGCCAACTGACTCTTCTTGCTCAGAGACCCGGTTAGGGTCCAAAAAGCAGCACGCAGTGCTAGAAACCCCTGCAAAAACAAGAACGTCGACTTCGTCAAATTATACAGGCGCTGAAACCCCCTCGAAAAAAGCTGACATTCTGGCAATTATGTCATCAACAACAATCGCTTTGGCGCCTTTTATGAAGCTATACGAGGCCATGAGTGACAACCTAAAAGACCTTAGCACAACACAAGCCATGATGTATAGCAAACTGATATTTCTAGAGGCTTATACCATGGCCAGAGATAAAGGCTCTCCCAATCTACCTACCGAGACAAGTATACCAATCCTGACAACGGAGCAGAACATAACTACAACAGTCTCAAAGAGGCACGCAGTATCCACCGCTACGCAAACGGACATAACTATAGACCTAACCAGTGACATCGGTCAGGACCAAGAGAAAGAACCGCACTTAAAGAGACCTCAGACAGGCCTCGATAAGTGGGCGCAGGGGCTGGGCGGTGAAACCTCCAAAGAGAATAGTCAAGCCCTAGAAGCCCCAAGTAAACCCCATAAGAAGCAAACCCAACCTCCGAAACAGTCAATCAGAAAAGCAAAAGGCTCAACTGTGCTCAGTTATCTGATCGAGAAAGAACCCCCCTCATCAACAACAGCTACGAAAGCCAAGCCTACCACTAAGCAAAATAAAAAACAGCAGGGGGCAGAAACGAGACAGAAGCCTCCAGCCCAACAACTGTTCATTATAAGTGGGAGCCCCAAACCCGGAACATTGGCGAGCTCGCCCAAATCTGCAGAAGACTCCCTTGAAGATGACTCAATGATGAACATGAGCCAACACCTGGAGGAAGAGCCAACCCAAGTACAAAACGGGTGTGCCCCACTCATGGCAACAAGAGACGCCCATAGGGAGACACACACGGGCACGGGGACCAACTTAGAGGACGAACCATTTAGCTCCGAATTCTTAACACTTGAGGATTGCTGTAAGAAATTGAATAAAGGGGTGCAGTGGAAAGTAAAGAGCCCGAGGGGATCAGCGAGCAAGGGCAACCAGGAGTCCACAAACCCTCCACACGAGAAAGAAAATAGACACTCGTCCAAGCTTCCAAGTCATACTTCTGCCTTTGCGGAGCCGCACTACACAAGCAAAATAAGCCTTCGACCTAGCACAGAATCTTGGAAACAGAAAGCGCTGCACTTCACCTCCAAGACGGAAAAATACCACAAGGATGAAAAAAACACAGAAAGGAAGAAATGGATACTAAAGCTGGAGCAGATCCCTGAAAATGATGACGAGGTAGTACTAAATAGAGGTGCGGTGCTAGAACTACTGAGCTTCATGCCAAATCTCAGATCTATACAAACGAAAGACCTGCTGATAGTGGGCCAGAGCCAGCACAAATCCATCTCACACCTCTACGTGGCTTCTAAATCTGTGTTTCGTCTCCTGATAGCCGAGACGAAAGCATTGCTGAAACTTGGATATGACATCATAGAATCAACTAGATCAACACGGTTCAACCGACCAAGCTTAAAACGCGATCATTCAGCTGCTCTGGAAAAGAGAAGCCCCTCGTCAAAACATCGTCAGTACACAAAAAACCATCGGCACGAGACAAGAGGGGAAAAATCAAATCATAGACACGAGTCACAAACTATTACTAAGGAGAAGGCCGACAAGGACCAGGGAGGCGAGAAAGCGCCGTCAAGAATAAGCCAAGAACAAAATAACAGGAAAATGGACCTCACGATTACAAAAACGTTATTGGCAGACCAAATACAACCTTCGCTGAGGTGCAACTCGAGACTCAACCTAGTTCTGGGTCCTGAGTCGTGGTTATCCAAAGCACCGACTGGTGCACCAAGGAAATAGCAATCCAAGCACCATGAGTCCGGTTCAGCCTTCACGACCGTCAAGAAAGATGAGAGATCCTGCATCCGACTAGGCTCATGGAACACCAGGGGACACTCGCATCTAACGCGACCAGGAGCCATTGAACTAAGAGATTATGATTTTCTATGTCTACAGGAAACCTGGATCACAGAGGTCCCGACACTTGAGGGATACGAAATCATCCTTTCACCGGCCACAAAAGGACAAACAGGAAGTCCATCCTCTGGAATATTGACAACATGTCGTCAAGGCTGTGGCTTTTCACTCGACTCCACGCTATTTAGTAGTCCTTCCATCCTGATGACCAAAGCAGTTCAGACTGATTGCGAAGAACACCAAGCCAACCAACTACGTGAGCCACTGATCATTATAAATACGTATTGGAATCCAGGAGAATCAGTGACACATCCTTTCTGGAACAAACGGAAAGAGCGATCGATGAGGCACTGTCGGCCCAGTTAACCCCTAACCTCTTGATTTGTGGAGACATCAACGCCACATGCCAGTCCGCAGACAAAACTCACTTCCCGTATGGACAAGAACAGCCCAGGAGTGAAGAGAAGAGCCCAGTGGTCGAATTTGATGAACTCTCGTGAACTCCATAACCTGGACGCAGCCTTTCCAGACCCAAAACGGCTGCTGACTTGGGCAAGGTGAGAAGCGAACGCCACAATAGACCATATATTTGTGTCCACGCCGTTGTTGGCAGTGATAAGTTCTTTTGACGTGATCAATGCGCCGGCTAGTGACCACAACTTGCTGGTGACAGTTTGGTCAACAACGCAGGTGGAAAGAGATTACGCGTTGCCACAGCTCTCCACGAATAACCAACGAACAAGAGTGAAAATATCGGCTAAAGCAATAAAAGAACTAGGACACAAATACCAGGCACAGGCAGAACGGGGGACAAGCGAGCAGATCGACTACTTACCTTTACTGGTCACATACAAAGTCAAGGCCACCAACAGAGCCAATCACAACTGCTCGCACCACAGATTTGACAACATTGTGGTGCTAAAACGCAAGGAGATGAGAAGGCTAAAACGACAAGCTAAAGTGAGAGGAACTGCGGCAGCAATAATTGAGGCAGCAGAGGGGTGCCGACAGTACAAAAACTGGCTCAAAAACTATCGCTTGACCCTATATCAACAGGACTCAGAAGCAATTCTGAAAACAATAGTATCCAACAACAGCAGAGAGTTCTGGAGCCTCCTGAATTCGACACACTCCGACGGAAAAACTGCTTTTATTTCAAAGCGAAGCTACCTGGGTCAAATTCTTCAGTGCATTGTTTCAGAAGTCTGAAGAAGAGCAAACAGAGAAGCTGGCAGAGCCATCATTACCATGGATCAGAGTGGATGACATCGAGGACATCACAACACAAATTAAGAGACTTAAAAACTCCCGAGTCCCAGGCCCGGACGGCATCTCGAACGTTGACCTGAAGTCCTTCGAGGAAGAATGGGCCCCTCTTCTCAGTAAAATCTTTCAAAGATGTGCTCAACTACAATCTATTCCTCCATCATGGAAAACGGCCACAGTCGTACCAATTTACAAGAAGGGAGATAAAGAAGATCCAAAAAACTATAGGCCGATCGCCCTTCTGGATTGTATCTGTAAAGTGTTTGGTTCTCTCGTTCTGAGAGAATTCAACAACTGGGCCAAAACGGCAGGCTGCCATGACTATCTACAAACAGGCTTAAAAAAAGGACTGGGCACAGCAGCCAACATACTGATGCTCAGCGCGCTCAAAGGGAAAGTGTTGGAGGGTGGACCGCGACTTTACCTAATCTTCATCGACCTCACCCAGGCATTCGACAAAGTGGAGCGCCCGCGGCTCTGGCAGAAACTCGAAACTTGGGGTTGACCCACCCTGATCCTGGAGCCGATCAAAGCACTGTACACCGGCACCACCATGTGAGTAAGATTAAACCAACACGGCCTCCTGTCCCCAGCGATTCCAACCGCCAGAGGGGTGAAACAGGGGTGCCCTTTGGCCCCGGCCCTATTTATCTCCTTCCTGGGGGACCTGCAAACAACGTTCGAAGAAGTCCGCTGCTTCCCACCAAAGTTGGGCGACACCCATGTGAATAGAATCCTATACCCAGACGACCTGGTCCTCCTAGACCACACTCTCGTGGGCCTGCAGCGTCAACTAAAGAAACTCTCGGAATACATGGCTGACAACAAATTGGAGATAAACGAAAAAAAGACAAAATTTATGATCCTGTCTACAAAACCAAAGAAGGTGGAAAAAACCGTTCTGTTCTTGGAAAAGCAGCGGGTCGAAAAAGTCTCCGAATTTAGATACCTTGGAGTGACACTCGACGGCTCAAGAAATTAACTGGCAATGCAAGTCCGCCTCAAAAGAACAACGCTTCTCCCTAATTCCTGTTGTAGATTTCTACAAGAAAAAGGTTATCCCCACCTTGACCTACGGCGCCAACGCCCTTCCGAATCTACCCACTGTGTTGTGGCCGAGACTGGAAGCGATGTTTTGGAGAGGGACACTGGGTCTCCCTAATTCCACCTCGGTGACCGTCATAAGGAAGGAACTTAGCCTGCTATCACTCGAGGGAACCGTGAAATCCAGTATGCTCATGCTTTATCGCAAAACCAGAATTTCGCCTGATCCATCAATTTACAATCTAATCAAGAAAGAATGTGAAAACGGCCAAAGCAACACGCTAAACCGTTGGACAAAAATAAACCAGGCTCTGTTGGCTACTACAGAGTGTGACGAAGAGACACTTGTCAGAAACCCTACAAAAATTTTAAAAAAACTGAAAGAAATCGACTGGATCCAAACCAACGAGGCAGCTCTAAAGAATAAACTGACACAGCACCTCCCGCCAAACATCAGAAGATTCAACGACTTACAACCATACATCAAAAAGTTCCCTTCTAGACACGCTCGCGATTTAATAATGAGAGCGCGGCTAAATCTCCTGTTAACTAATGAAATCTTAGCAATCAGAGGGCTTTCCCCATCGAACGAGTGCCGATTCTGCAAAACGCCGGGAGTAACAGAATCGATTAGGCATTTGCTCTTAGCATGTCCTCGCACAGTCAGGATCCGAACAGTCTACCTGACGAAGATCTTTTCGGAGCACATTTTAAGCAACCAGGACGTTTGTTGGTCCAGATTGATGGCCGGAGACAGACCTTCGTGGCTGCTGGCCACCTACAAAATGTTGGTCTACATAAACACTGAACTTCTCAGCCGACCGTCCTCAGGTTGATCGGCCCGTCCAACGACCTTCGACGAGTTCCGGCCTCAACACAACACAATACTTCTCCCGTTCTTATCATCACTGATGCTACTACAGCTTCGCACTGAAAATGAAAAGTCTTCTATTGTAAAAATGTTATTGATTAAAACAATAATAAAAAAAAAAAAAATACTTGCCATCTTGAACAGAGAAATGACTTTGATTTATGAACTTACGTTTTGAGGAAGAGACATTGTGACAAACCAACTTCCAGGGCACCAGTGGTCCAGGGATGAATATCGGTTTCTAAACCATCAATCATCCCCACACCTCTAGTATACCAGAAGGGATACGAATAGATTGGAAACACAAGCAAATTACAAACCTCATTGTCCAATTTTGGTGATGTGGACAGAACGGCAAGCTTATCTCCGAAAGGTGGTGGATCGTCGGTTAGTTGCAACACAGCGAAAATACAATTATTACCCAATGATAAAAGGGATGGTCCAGTTTAGGTTTTATACAAATATACACTTTCATATTATCACAACAGACAGTTCTAGCACACTTCGAAATACAAACCACCCTGTTAAGGAATACAGAGGACAGACAGTTTCAAAGAAGGAAAGGGATGCACTCTGGATACTGACAGGAGGGTAGTCGGTATAGTAAATCATCGTAACAGTTCAAGGATACTTGGTTTCAGCACAAAGGGAGCAATGGGTCATAAAGGAGAAGGACCAGGGGGACAGAACCACAATGAACCTTGTGCTGTAGTTCTTGGTGCTCGACAGGGTCGAGTCGGTTTCAGGGTGCTTTGCAGCTTCTGCAACAGAGTTCAAGACGGGAGACAGCTGTGGGTACCAGGCGGCAGACAGTTCGATGAGCAAAGCTGGGCAGACGGCTGCAGGCTGGCCTAAATGGTGGCTCAGGGTCAGGAATTGTTATCTCAGTGCTGGTCGGTGGTTCTGAAGCACTGGTCGAGGCATCTTGGATGGCTTGAGCGACGGTGGCGTAACAACAGTCAGCGGTGCAGTCGGTTGCAGCTCGGGTGGCTCGAAAATGTCCTTAAAGGCGGACATCAGTAGATGCTCGTTGATGCACATCTCCTAGATTATTCACTGGGCTTGTGTCGTCCTTTAAGGCGGAACAGCCCAAAGCTGAGGAGTGTATTGTAGGCAGCTGCCTTGAGCTTGGTTTAGGGCTCAGAGACTATCTGGCACTTCCCACCTAGGAAGCTTGCTGCAGAACCTAGCAGGGCACGCTGTGTGCTGGCTGGGTACCAGTTCTGGAGCTGCGGGAGGGTCCTCTGGATTCAGTATCTACCTCTGTTCCCTGGGAGATGTTTAGGGTTGTGATCTTGCTTCCCTCTTGGAGGTCCTGGCCTTCCTTCACTGGTGGAAGATGTAAGACAGACTGTACCTTCAGCCAGGGTCCAATGCTGAGTTCTTCTTTCTGCTTCTGGTGAAGCTTTCAGATGATCTCCCAAAAGAGGGGCCCTGCCCTCTTTTAACACCAAATGGACCACAGGGTAATTAACCAATCCTGGGTCCCCACCAACAATCTCCTTTATGTGTGAGATCATAACCAGAGTGCATTGCAACAGAAAAGGTAAAGGGGTGAAAACATGTAATACTAAGTCCCACCCATCTTCCTGTCTGTTGTGGATCAAAGGGTCCCCCTGGTTAATGTAGTTCTCTGTGGTTCCTGATTAAATCAGCAGGTCTCTCTTGCTTGAAGATCCAGCGAGAGCAGACTTTCTGGCTCCATCAAACCACATACTTGTACCTTCTGAATGGTTTCCCCCTGCAGGGATAACTACTGCAAACACGCAGTCCCAGACATGACATTTCATTGTCAATTGATACTGAGTGTGGGTGCTGGCTTCAGTTTGACACAGTGCATATGAAAGGTTTTTGGGGTTTCCTGTCTCCTTTGTTATCCTCTTCAGCCAGGCCCCATCTGGGCCTGTTTGAATTACCCTTTGAATAGTATGTGAATTTCTGCCACCAGCTACAGGGACCAACAGAAGGACACAGAGGATCCATGGAGTCTTTGATAGTTAATTAGGCTAGCCATGGCAGGGAGAAGGCTTGGCCCTCCGACTTCTGGAGATGCATCATTTACCCCTCCTGTCATATCCCAACTAAATGTGACAGATGGGACTGTGCCTGTAGGCTGTGTCCACCCAGAGTACACAGGTCTATGCGTATGTTGTGCGGTGAGCATAGGAAAATGTGTGCGGATTAGCCCCACACATTTTCCGGAGGTTGATCTACCATCATTCAATTTCATTTAAAATTTCCAGGCGAACACACACCCACCATGCAGATGGTCGAATTCCTCACATGCCCCCCAGCCTCAACACATGAACCACCACCCTACTGACGGTCTGGCTGAGGTACCGGCTAAGGCCGTCTGTATTTCCATGTTGGTAGCCTGCCTTGTGCTGGATATCCATAAATAATCACTATAGGGATATGGCCAAATGCAAAAGCTTAGAGTTCTCCCCTTGCATGGTCATTAATAATCAAAGAGGCGGTGGTGTGTCTGGATCGTAAAGTGCAACCTAAAGATGTAGGGTTTCAGCTTCTTTATGGCCTACACAACTGCGTAAGCCTCTTTTTCAACAAGGGCCAGTTATTTTCCCTTTTTGTCAATCGCCTGCTAATGTAGGTGACAGGTTGCTCTATACCTTGAGAGTTCTGCTGTGCTAACACTGCTCCAATCCCAAAATCACAGGCATATGTCTGGATAATGAACTCCTGATCATGGTCTGGCACTTTCAGATCTGGGGCCCTACACAATCCATCCTTTAAATCCTGAAACAAGGTTTGACAGGCAGGTATCCAAGTGTCAGGTTTCTTGTGTTTTGGAATGTGTGCTATATGTGTGCTATGGATGGGGTAAATGTTTTCTGTCATTGGTTTGGCCTTAACCGTCTCTATGCAGTGTGTGGATAAACTCCCAAGCCAAAATGGAGGTTCTCCATAGGCACCCTGATTGGCTGGGAAAAGATTATAGGCAGACAATGAACATTCTAAACAGCCTTTCATGGTCAACAGCCCAGCTCAGAGGATGTGAACACTGGAGTTCCTGAAAACTAGGCCTTACCTTGTGGGACTTTTATGAAGATGTGATGAGCTGGAACTATTCCAGGAGGATTGGAGGATATCAGGTTGCTGTTTGTGACTGCAAGTTTCAAGATAGACAGGAAGCTAAGTGAAATTTGAATTTATTTTGAACTCTGTGAATATATTTCAGGACAATTTTTTCATCTGAAAATATCTCTATGTAAACTGATTAAGAGGTTAGTTTTAAAGGAATTTAATGACTCACTCATGAGGCTTGCGCAAGTTACAAATTCAAGCCTGGTAAATGTAGTTGTTCATTTATCTCAATGAACGTTTCAAAAAGGGAAAAGCCGCTCTCTCTTACATTCGGTTGCTAGGGAACGCTCACGTGAGTCTGCCTTCCTCTCCTGAAGGCTTTCAGGTCAAGGAGCACACTGCCTCTGCTGACGGCTCCTGTGTGTTCCGCGCTCAGTTCCCGTTAGCAATGGAATTGAGGGCATATCTTTTTCAGGCGCGTACCTCAACAGAGGAAGATTGAGCTTAACTATAAATAACTTGGACTGAGGCGTAGCAACATTTTGTAGATTCAGTCCCTGTATCTGGAGACTTTCTAGATCGCGAGCGCAGCAACTCTCCTGAATTAAATCCTGCAAACTTTAAAGAGTGTGTGCGGCGACTGCACTGAGGACTCAATTTCTGAGGCAGTGAGCAAGCTAGTCTGAACATGCACATTCTGAGAGAGTTACTAATGGTTCCTTCTGTAGTGAAAACAATTTAGCTTGAGAAAAGATATCATTTCTAAGTCATTGACTGTGAGTGACATTTTAATCCAGCAGGATGAACCCTCATACAATTGCAAGGTTTATATTAAGAAAGTGAATAGTCTGTGAAGTTGCAAACAAGGTATCCATATTTATTTATTTATTTTTTAGGCAAGTATAAACTAAAGGAAGAAAGGTGCTAGTAAATTCAAAACCTACCACAAACAGCATTGCAAATACATATTGAAGTTCAAGTCTGCAAATACATATTTTAACTTCCTCTAGGCTGTTTGAAGAGGAGTGCCAGGTATTGAGAACAAACCTGTTTATTTGAGGATATTGGGACTTGAAGGGTTGTTTTATGACTTGTGCATTTGTTTAAGTGGCATGCTATCTTTTACTTATTTCCACTACAGATTTCGGAGAAGTAGGAGGAGATCTAGGTTTTTTATTTTATCCACTTCCCTTTTCCCCCTGGGGTCTACCATGCTCAGCTGTTGTCAATTGGCTCAGTGTGCTATGCTCTGAGGGACTGTTGGGGTTCAGCAGCTTCTGCTGACACCTGGTCTCAGCCTGACACCAAGTTACCTTCTTTGGCATTTTCTTGTAAGTTACATCATTCAGGGGCATGGCAATGGTCCAATGCCCCTTGATGTATGATCTTTGAGAGCCTAGAAAGCCTCTCACCTGCATCTGTGTGGTGGGGATGTCCCAATCCTTCACAGCCTGTACCTTCGCTTTGAGAGGTTGTTTCCTACCTCCACCGACAAGGTGGCCAAGAAACGTCACTGTGCCCTGAGCTGTCTGGCACTTCATGGCCTTGATAGTCAGAATGCATTCTGCAGCGCCTGAAGCACTTGTTTCAGGTCAGTAAGTGATGCTTTCAGGTGTGGCTGAACAGAGCAATGCCATCTAAATAGGCAACACTGAGGTTTTCCATTCCAGACAAAACCTGGTTACCCATCCTGTGAAAAGTAGCAGGGGCATTCTTCAATCCGAAGGGCATCACAGTTTGTTTGTTTGTTTGATTGTTTTATTCACTTTTTGTGCGCGCCAGACCCAGGGGTAGCAGGGCGCAGTGGCAAGAAAATGCGAAACTTACAAGGTTACATCATAGCAAAATGTACATTAGAAAATACAATAAGGTCACACAGATAATTACAAGAAATGCAGGTTCAAGAAGGTCAATCAGAATTACATCTGTATAGAGTGAAGGTCTGGTGATTAATACCATAAAATACAATAAGGTCACACAAATAATTACAAAATATACAAGTTCAAGTAGGTCAATCAGAATTACAGCTGTATAGAGTGAAGGTCTAGTGATTAATACCAGTAGGGGGTAGGTAACACCGGTCAACTGAGGTCAGTCGAGGTAAGGAATTGGATGACTTTTTTCCTGAAACAAAGGTAGGGCAGGTCCGCTCTAAGGTCTTGTGGGAGTGAGTTCCAAGTTTTAGCAGCCTTTACCGGGAAGCTGTTTCCTCCAATAGTAGTGAGTCTAAAGTTCGGTATTGTCAAGCAATTAGAATTGACAACTCTGGTTGGTCTAAGAGATGTTCTCCTGTGGAATTTGTCAGTCAGGTAACTAGGGGCAGAGTTATTAAGGGCTTTGTGGGTCAGGGATAGCATCTTGAGTTTTGTTTTGTTCTCCGTGGTCAGCCAGTTGTGATGGCGTCTGGCGGAAGAGATATGGGATCTTTTATTAATGCCTAGTGCTGCTCTCAGGGCATTATTTTGTAATGTTTGTAGTCTTTGGGTTATTTTTTTATTAGCTCCAGAGTATAGAGCATTACAATAATCAATTCTGGAGAGAATTAAGGCTCTGGCCAGGATTAGGCAACTCTTATTGGAAAGGAATGGTTTACCGGCTCTTATCAGTTTGCACGTGTAGGCCGTGGAGGAGGCAAGGGATTTTAGCTGTTTATCAAGTGATAGGGTAGAATCAAGATAGAATCCCAGGGTTTTTACATCCTTGGATACTTGGATGATGTTCCCATCTATGTTGAATGAGGAGAATTCCTGTCCTAGTTTTTTGATATTGGCTTGGGTACCCAGGATAATCAACTCTGTCTTATCATCATTTAGACAAAGGCCGTGAGTGGCCATCCATGCCTGGATGATAAGGTATACCTTGTTCACCAATTCCGTGTCTTTAGCATGATCCCCAGAAAGCGGGAGGAGGATCTGTGTATCATCTGCATAATTTGTGTAGGTGATACCAAGATGGTCCAGATCATCAAACAGGGGCTTGGTGAAGATATTGTATAGAGTTGGGGATACACAAGAGCCCTGGGGAACACCACATGAGATAGGGGTGTGATCTGCCGCTGCTGAGGGGGAGAAGACTCTCATCGTTCTCTCGCTCAAGAATGACTTGATCCATCCAATGGCTTCCGAGAAGAAATAGGCGGCGGAATCCAGGTGACTGCAGAGGACTTTGTGATCCACCAGATCAAAGGCAGCTGAGAGGTCCAGGAGTAGTAGGAGGACTGTTCTCCCTTTGTCTCTGAGCTCATCAATTTGAGATTTCAAGTCAATGAGGGCAGTTTCTGTTCCGTGTAGGGGACGGAAGCCCGATTGTCTTTCTCCTAATAGGTTATGTAATTCTAGGTGCTTTTGAATTTGGTTGTATGCGGCTTTGTCCAGAATCTTAAGAAGAAACGGTACTGTAGTAATAGGGCGGTAGTTAGTAGGGATGAGGGGATCTAATGTCTGTTTTTTAAGGAGGGGGAGTACCCAGGACTGTTTAAGGTTGGCAGGGATGGTGCCTGAGGCGAAGGAGGCGTTAATCAATTTAGTGATAAAAGGAGATAATTCTCTGGCAGCGTCTTTTATTAGCTATGCCGGGCAAATGTCACCTTTACAATTTGATGGTTTAAGCGACAGGATAACTTTTTCTACTTCCAAGGTGGTCATTTTGGAGAAGTGGAAGGTATTGCTGTGCGCCAGTGGGTTATTGGTGTGAGGCATTTTAGGCAAATCCTGAATTTTGAGTACTTCTTTTTTTTGCTGGATTTTATTTTGGAGTGTGGTAATTTTATTTGCTAAGGCTTGCTGGATATCCGTGCACCAAGGTTTGTCCTTGGTACAGGTGTCCTGAATGGCGATGGGAGACTCGAGTTCCTTAAGAATGGAAAAAAGCTCTTTCATGCTGGAGTTAGATTTAGCTATGCGGTCATCATATGAGTTACGTTTTGCCTGGCACACTTCTTTTTTGTAAAGTGAGGAGAGAGTGGATAGTTTAGCTTTGTTATCGACTGATGGGCAGAGCCTCCAGGTGGTTTCACTCTTTCTTTTCAGAATGCGTAAATCTCTTAGCTGTGGAGTAAACCATTTGTTTAGATGAGCTTTCGGTTTGCTTGGCCTAAGTTTGAGAGGAGCCACTTTATCTAGGGTAGTGAGCATGATAGTATTAAATTCTTGCACTAGGATGCTAGGGTTTAGATTAGCTGATAGAGCGTTAAGGGTCGGTAATATAGCTGGGATCACTTTCTCTACAGTGATACATTTTTTATTTCTGGTTAAGCAAGGTGGCGCTAGTGGGAGGGCCGTAGGGTTAGGTCTGGCAGTAGCTAGGTTAAAGGACACCAGGGAAGGGTCTGTCCAAGGTAAGGGCATTATAGATGAGATAGTGGCTGTGCAGTTGCAGTCAGCTATCCAATCAAGTGTTCTTCCCTTCAGGTGCGTAGGCTTGTCAACTCTTTGAGTTAGGCCAAGTGCGTGAATAGTGTTGGCTACCAATGTAGCGTTGGTATCTGTGGTGTCATGGAGACCTAAATTAAAGTCCCCAGGAAGGATTGATTGAGAACGAGGTTTGAGGTTATTTGTGAGTAAGTTATGGAGATCCTCTTCAAAGGTGCCTAGAGGGCCAGGGGGTCTATATAAAAGGTGAATGATTAGTGTTTGAATATTATTTAGTTGAAGTTTGGCAGATAGGGTCTCACAAGATTGAATCGATTGGGTGGGTACTAATCTGAATGGAAGGCTCGTTTTAGAGATTATAGCGATGCCGCCACCTCTAGCACCTTCTCGGTCGTGTCTAACTATCGTGTAGCCATCAGGGATAGCTAGCATGAGCGAGGGTCCTGCTGCATTGTGTAGCCAGGTATCTGTGATAGCGAGAAAGTCAAGGTTGCCTTCTGTAATTATGTCGGCAATGTCCAGGGCATGGGCGACAAGCGATCTCACGTTAAGGAGTGCTCCAACAATAGTTGGGGTCTTAGTGACCTCTGTAGCTTGAGGGGGTAGAATAGTGGACATATTGGGTGTTTTTGACTTATTGTTCTGAGTTAGGCAAATATAGGAATTAGGTTGTGAAGGTTGTCTAGTATGGCGAGGTTTACAGACCTGCTTGAGGTTTGTTTTAATGTTGGTAGAGGGCAGAGATCTGCGGAGGGGTTCATGCAGTTTAGATAGTCTTGCACGGAGTCTAAGGTTTCTGCTAGGTGTATCACATGGGTGAGATATCGCGGTGGCTGTCTCAAGGGGCTCATAGCTAGGACGTAAATATTGGTCAGGAGAGTTATCGTTCAAGTGTACTGCAGACGTCAGAGGTGGCAAGGAGTTAGGTACATTAACATCTGGCATGATGAGTAAGTGTAGGATGGTCCTCAGTAGGGTTGTGTAAATGGCTGGTAGATACATAGTTGTATAGTGGTGGCCTATCTGGAATACCACATTAGTAGCCGGTACGTGTACAGGCAATCAATGACTTAGAGGCAGTTACTCAAATATGGCCGACTAGGTAAGTACATGTACAGGCAATCAATGACTCAAAGGCAATTACTCACATATGGCCAACTAGGTAAGTACATGTGCAGGCAATCAATGACTCAAGGCAATTACTCACATATGGCCGACCAGGTAAGTACATGTACAGGCAATCAATGACTCAAGGCAATTACTCACATATGGCCGACTAGGTAAGTACATGTACAGGCAATCAATGACTCAAAGGCAATTACTCACATATGGCCGACTAGGTAAGTACATGTACAGGCAATCAATGACTCAAAGGCAATTACTCACATATGGCCGACTAGGTAAGTACATGTACAGGCAATCAATGACTCAAGGCAATTACTCACATATGGCCGACTAGGTAAGTACATGTACAGGCAATCAATGACTCAAAGGCAATTACTCACATATGGCCGACTAGGTAAGTACATGTGCAGGCAATCAATGACTCAAGGCAATTACTCACATATGGCCGACTAGGTAAGTACATGTGCAGGCAATCAATGACTCAAAGGCAATTACTCACATATGGACGACTAGGTAAGTACATGTGCAGGCAATCAATGACTCAAAGGCAATTACTCACATATGGCCGACTAGGTAAGTACATGTGCAGGCAATCAATGACTCAAAGGCAATTACTCACATATGGCCGACTAGGTAAGTACATGTGCAGGCAATCAATGACTCAAAGGCAATTACTCACATATGGCCGACTAGGAAAGTACATGTGCAGGCAATCAGTGGCTCAAAGGCAATTATTCAAATATGGCCGACTAGGAAAGTACATATGCAGCATACGAGTAATGACTCAGGGCAGTGGTTCAGATAAGGGTGACTATGTAGGTACATGACATGATGTCACCTAGATTCGAAATCTGTAATGGGAGCAGGAAAGGCACTAATGCAGAGTGCATAACATTGCATCGCAAATGAGCAGCCAGTGACTGTACTCAAGTAGTTTGCGGTCCGGTATAATGTCGATCATCCACATCCAGAGCATAGAGATGTTCCTCTAGTAAGGAGAGTGTCCAACGTAGCCTTTATGATGAGATTCAGGGGCTGATCAGCGTGCACGCGGTGCGAACAGGGGCAAACAGGGCAAGCAGCCTTATGTTGGCCTTAGGTGGCCGCCGGCTTCCGCCTGCCGGCGGATGTTTAGGCTTAAATGCAGCCTAGACAACGTTGCTTAGCAACGTGGGACGCCCAGCCTCGCTTTCAGGCTGCATCGCGAACTGATAATGTCCTTCTGGGGTTAAGAATGCTGACCTTTAGCTTGCTCCATCTGTCAAGTCGACCTGCCTGACAGGAAATAGAAATGGGGAAAGCCTCGGTGGCCGTACAACAAGAAATAATGGAAAAAACGACATTTCCCAGTAGGCTGAGGGGCGGGGGTAATTCAGAACTCGCGCCATTCACCAGCTGCTGGTAATTGAGGCGTCTACTAAACCGTTGGCCACCCATGCAATGGTGCTGATAATTGTTGATTGTGCAGCACGGGTGGCCACGGCGTTTTCACAATTGGAGCCAACAGGAGAGGGAGTGGGCATGCAGGAGGGGACTTTCATTCCCGAGCGGTGAGCGTGGAGCCGCGCTGAATTCTGCGCTCGGGAATTCCTTGCCGGCTGCAGCGTGGAGCAGCACCAGACAAGTTGTTACGCGGTGCCTTGTGCTCCGTGTCCCGCTGCCTGTCGCGGCAGTGAGCTTGAAGGTCACGGCGGTCTTATGGAGTCACTCATAGGAGTCCGGGTGCGCTTACGAGGCACCCGGACATACAGATAAGTGTTCTTTGGCTATTTTCATTGTTTTCCTATATGACACGAGGTTGTCCAAATTCTTTTTGAGTCTTTCTGAATTGAATCTATTCTCCTATTACAAATTACGTTACACAAGCTATGCGCACATCTTCTATGGTAATGGAGGTTAATGATGTGGCAATAATTACCTCCATATGTGCAGGACCAGTTTGAGTATGAATGAATACTTACCCGGGAAAACCACACAAACTGCAATGAGTATGATGAGGATTATGTAACAATCTCAGACATTTAGAAATGTGGTACAAGAGTTTCATGGTTATTTATCTGTGAAGAGAGGCCGAGTCCTGTCTCAATACATTTCTATGTTTCGTGTTTCATGTTGTTTATGTTGCTTTGCTAGCCCTTTGGGCCATGTGTTCATGTCTTCTTCATAATGGAAGCCGCTTCCTTGTTTGTGTCATCCCGCTTGCTAACAGTCTGAGATAGGGTGGTGATCAGGATTAGGAGTACAGACTTGGTGAAATTATAGGAGTTTGTGGTGTTAGTATTTTAGTTGCATGTTGTCTCCCCATCTTTCCTTTGTCAGTCCACACCCTTTCCCTAACTCCGTCTTCCCCCCATTGGCTGCCACGTGGATTTCTGTGATATTAATATTCAGACGCCCATGCCAACCACGGTGGGAGGGTCAATCTATTCGGCTTCTGTGGTTCGGGAGAGGGGGTCGATACCCTATCATCCCTTACGGTATTGACACTGCCAGAACCCTTCCGTGAGGTCAAAGGTACTCATGTACTTGGCAGCGGCAAGCTTGTCGATAAGCTCATCTGCCCGATGAATAGGGTGAGCATCTATTTTCATGACAGAATTGAGCCCGCTGTAGTCCACACAAAAGCGGACTTCAGTCTTATCACCACTGGTCATTTTAGGGACCAATACCACTGGGCTAGCACAGCGGCTCTGGGAGCGTCCTCCTTGATGGTGTCCCTGACCTTATCAGACATCCAGTGAATCCTACTCTTCACTGGCTTACTATCTCCAGTGACCAAATCATGGGTGCACCATTCTGCATGACCTGGGATCAGCAAAAACAGACTGGCAAACTGCCCAGTAAACAGTGACAGTCTGTCAGTTGCTGCTCTGACAGGTCAGTTGTAAGGTTGACACCTTCAACTGACACATCTGTGGCTTCAGTAAGCAGGAGGTCTGGGAGGGGATCGGTCTCCTCCTCAGTCTCTCCATCAATAACTAATGCCATGGCTAAGTCATCTCGGCTATAATGGGGTTTTAGCAGGTTGACGTGAAAGACCCTGCACACCTGTTTAGGTCCTTTCACGTCAATGAGATATTTCACCTTACTGACATTTTCCAGCGCACAGAAAGGCTCAGTCCACTTGTCCTGAAGGGCACTGAGTTTGAAAGACTCTTTGACAAGGGTCTGGAGAATAGACTGTCACTGTGGCTTTCTGGTCGTGCCAGTGCTTAATCATCTCCTGACTAACTTTTAGGTTTTCCGTTGACTGTTCCATGTACTTTGCCGTTCTAGACTGAAGGCCAAGTACATAGTCCACCACATCTCACGTAGGGGATGACGGGTTGCCCTCCCATCCCTTTTTCATTAGACTGAGGGGACCTTGT
Source organism: Ambystoma mexicanum (assembly GCF_040938575.1). NCBI lineage: Eukaryota > Metazoa > Chordata > Amphibia > Caudata > Ambystomatidae > Ambystoma > Ambystoma mexicanum. The sequence continues at coordinate 858,141,718 of NC_090930.1, read as the reverse complement.
ACAAGGTGTACAAACAGAAGCCTAATGGGGCTAAATCCTACTCGTTCTGTGACACCTCCCTGTAAGTGAACAGAAGGCATGGCAGGAGTATATCCCATTTTCTCCTCAGGTGCTCTACCAAGCCACCTATCATGCCTTTCAGGGTCTTGTTGAACATCTCAACAAGCCTGTTTGTTTGTGGATTGAAGGTTGTAGAAAACCGGTAGGTGACTCCACACTCTTCCCACATAGCCTTCATATACGCTGATATGAAGTTTGGTCCCTTGTCAGAAACAACTTCCTTTGGGAATCAAACATGGAAGAATATCCCAATCAGAGCCTTCGTAACCACAGGGGCTTTAATGCTCCTCAGAGGGATGGCCTCAGGGTACCTTGTGGCGTGGTCTACCACTACCAAGATGTATCTGTTCCCTGAGCTGTTTTAGGATCCAAAGGACCCACAATATCCATGCCTAGTGTCTCGAAAGGCTGCCCAACCATGGGTAGTGGAATTAAGGGGGCCTTTGTGGCACCACCTGATTTGCCAGAAGCCTGACAAATCGGGAAGGACCAGACAAATTCCTTAACTTTTAAGCCAAACTGCAGCCAGTAAAAGTGTGCGGACAACCGCTCTGTTGTCTTAGTCACTCCTAAGTGACCCGCTAAAGGAATTTGGTGAGCCAAATCCAAAAGGAATTTTCTGTGGCACTGGGGAATCACCAACCTTCTGCTGTCCTTGCCCTCAGAGTCTTTTGCCCCCCGCCCCCCAGTACACTTAGAACAGTCCAGGGGCCTCACCCTTAGCCTGCTCCTCTGTCTGCTTCCAGAGGCCTGCCAGAGTGGGACACTCTTTCTGGGCTTTAAAGAAGTCAGTCTGATCTGGACCCCCAGCTGATGCAAACTCATCCAGCTTGGGCAGGCTCTTCAGATCTGAGCTCGGTTGATCCTCCAGCTCAGTTCCTGCCCTGCGGCAGGCAACTCTGAAGTGACTGAGTCCCCTGCTGCCGAAGTAGGGTCCTCAGTGGCTACTGCCCCCTCTTCCGCAGGAGTAGGTGACTCAGCAGTCTGCGGAACTGGACTAGGGGCTACCGGCCACACCGGTCCCTCCAACAAGCCCTCCGGAAGCACTCCAGGCCCTAATGCTCTGAGAGTGTTCAATCTGGCAATCTCTTTGGCCCTTTTTGGGTAGCCGATGTGATCTCTGGGTCAGGAAGATCATTACCCAACAGACATGGGGCAGGGATGGAGTCTTTAAACACTACACACCGCTGGGTCGTTTCACCACTTCTGCTGAAGCCAACTATCGCCAAGGTACACTTACTCTTTCTGTCAAACCGCTGATGCTACAATAAGGCCCATCAATATACTGGCCCGGCTGTACCTACTGCTGAGTGACAGCATTAAGGCTAGCCACTTTGTCTCAGACCACAGGAGTTGTGTCCATTGATATACACATTGGGAAATAGAATCGCTTCCGGAGACCAGGTACCGTTCCCACTCAGTGTAACCAATCCACATTCAGCCACTCCATGGCCTAGTGGGAAGTCCTCCTCTAGGAGGCCCACACTAATGAGGGCCTCCCCTATGAGTCCAACATTCCCTATGGCTTGCTTGGGTAAGCCCTTGCAAGCAGGATGCCCTTTGCTATGGCCCAGCTCCATAAACACGAAACAACCTTTGGGTGGTGAGAACGTAGGTGTCCCAGTGTTAGGGGTGCCTGTGCTCTTTTTTTTCGGTGTGCACGGCTGACCTAGAGCTTGGGGATTTTTAGTTATTTTTGGGGGGGCAATCTCACTTCAACGAGGAGTGGTTTGGACCTTAGTCCTTCCTGTCCTTAACTTTTTTGTCCGTAGTTTCTCTTGCGGTTTAGGTGTGCTCACCTGAGCCTTTTTCTGGACTCAAGTACTTACAAATGGGTGGCAGCCTTTGCAAGCTCCCTATGGTCTGTAATTGTCTTGTTCAGAAGATGTTGGTGTAGGTCAACCTCAAAATTCTTCAATACATGCACACATGCAAGTAAATTGTACATCCCTTTATATGTGTCAACTTTGTTACCACCCACCCGCTCAGATATTTCAACGACAAGTGTGTGAATGCTTGAAATGTCTACCCAGTTTTCTTTCTGAGCTCACTGAAACTCTTGAGATACTGTTCTGGGGTTTTACAGAACTTTCTGAGGAGGGCCACCTGTTACACTCACCTGTGTCTCTGCAGGAGCGATGGACGAGCCTCCCTTGACCCTGAGTCTTCACTTACCCTGTTTCACCCGGAGGAATACCTTGATCTTTAGTAGGGTGTGCACTCCATCCTGCATTTGCAGGGGCGCGATTCACTCATGTCTGTAGGCTGAATTCAGATGCCAAACGCTGTTGTATGCCTTCACAGCGAGGCCGAGAGTTCAAGGCGCCAGTTTCTTCACTGGCTAGAAAGTGCTTCCCACAAGTGAATGTTGCGTGGAAAATGTTGAGTGTCCAAAATTGTCTGTATTGTCTTTGTTTGTGTCATGACCCTTGCCCCTGACCCTCAATGCCAAGTCAGCCTTCCAGTTAGGGCCAGGTCAAAGGCCTTAAAACCTCATCCAAGACTCTCTTGGAGTCAGTCGTGGCGCCTTTGGAGCCAGGCTCATAACCATCATGAAGACCAACATTAGAATGGGACTATTTACTTGGGACTATTTAACTTGGGGGGGGGGGTTCAGCCAACATGGAGGCACACACATAGCTCAGTTACAAGGAACTGAGCTATGCGGTCTAGTCTTTTGGGTGTGGCAGGCCTGGGACTACTTTACCTGGACTACTTTGGGTGTGGCAGGCCTGGGCCTATTTTACCTGGACTACTTTACCTGAGACTATTTAAACCGCACCCAAACAGCAGAACATGCTTTGCGTTATTCTGCTGTGGGCAGCGTAACGCTCACCGTGTCCAGTTCTTTGATGCCAGCTTACCTGAAACCAAGGACCTTCCGAGAGAGAAAGAACACTACGAAACCTACCTGGAACAGTATCCTGTCGTCAACCCATCGCTGACTTCAGTTCCACTCACCTGAAGGTACGAACTCCATCATCTGGCACCGCATGCATCCTGGAATACCATAACCTGGAAAGAGGAGAAAGAAAGACAGCATTAGTAAGCGATTACTCAAGTTTCCTCCCGAATGAAGAAAGCCACACAATTCTTACCTGGGTAGTCATCTCCTGGTCAGTATCATTGCTGGAACATTACGGCGCTCGGCAAAGAACATCGCAACCTGCAAGTAGAGAAAAGACACAGGTTATCAATATAAAAGGCGAAACGATGCCGCGCATCGCGCATTACTCTCCGACAGCATCGCTCACACCGCGCTTTCGCCTACCGGCCCATGCTCATCTTCAAACTGCATGACAACACCAAAATACCTTTCCATACCTATAAGGAAAGATGCAAGACATTATTATTCGAACTAAGAGGAACATAAGAACTGCATATAAAGACTGTAAAGCAGCAAACCTACGGAGTCGCAGCTGGCCTGGATTCCCGCAGGGGGGCTTGCACTAGTGTAGTAACTTGGTCGCTGCTCGCCCCCACATCTACGCACCCCTGCCACGAGGAGCAGAACGGAGAATCCGCCTTTTACAATGTTAAGGTGAGCAGAAGGTCCAGGGGGGAGGAAGGAGTTGAGGCCAAGGGAGTTGGGAAAACATAAAGGCAATCAAGTATTGAATCCAGCTCTCCTATATTGCAGACCCATCTTTAACCAGAGGCCTTAACAAGGGACCGGGAGAGGGTTCGAGAGTGAAAATCATCCAACCAGGGCTGGGTGGCATCCCCCCGTGGATGCCAGGTGAGCGTAACAGTTTGCCGGTATTTTTGTGGGTGAGAAGCGCTGCGCGTAGAAGCTAGCTGCTGGTAGGTTTGGGCAGCGCCTTCAATCCGAGCGTGCCTAGAAATGTCTCTCCCTTTCCCTTGCAGGAGAAATTATGTGGTATTAGCGCCTCGAGTCCGGGTTCAGCACTACTGGAGACTTGGTGGTTAGGTAAGTTTGCACGGAGGCTTTTGGTAAGTATGCACCGCGTAGAGAGAGAGAGCGCAGTGAAATAAGTGTCCGCGTTATTGGAGCAAGCGCAATGAATAATGTCTTTCTTTCTTACAGGGGTTTGTGTGCTCGTGCAACTAACCTGGATTCCAGCGTCACGGGAAGATTCGGTGAGTATGCGCAGTGTTACTGATGTGCGCGTGTTAACGCTGTTCTTCTTTGTTCTTACAGGTGCTGGTGTAGAAGTCCCCTCTTGACTGGAGATAGCTGCGGTGTGGAGTAAGAACCAGGTAAGCTGAAGCTGAATGATCCAGAGCGGGTAAGCAGAAGTAGGATGATCCGGAGCAGGTAAGCAGAAGCAGGATGATCCGGTGCAGGTAAGCAGAAGCAGGATGATCTGGAGCAGGTAAGCAGAAGCAGGATGACCCGGAGAAGGTAAGCAGATGCTGGCTGATCCAGAGCACGGCAAGTGTGTTGCTGATACAGCTCACAGTAAGCAACAAGAAGCACTGGAAGAATCTTGGGTGTGGCTTATATAGCCAGCCACACCCAAACACTAGAGAGCTCATGAGTTATCATGCGCTTCCTGTTTGGTAACAGGAAGTGGTAACCAGAAAGTTACTACAAACACTAGGAAGGAATGAAAGAAGGGATTTGTGATGGGTTCTTTGTGTGCCTATGCCAGGCTTCCCAAGCCTCCACCCAGCTTGGCCCAACTACCTGCCTGTTACCCATGACACCACCTTCATGCTTTCATAAACATGCCTTTTATCTGGAGTTAACTGAAGAATTGCATCAGCCCATGGCATCAGTAAGCGCACTCATCAGGGCTGCACCCCACAGTACATCGTCCACCTTCAGTAGCTGTAAAGCAAGCTTCAATGCTTCAAAACAGTCAAAAATACTGTTGCCCACTTCGTAAGCCTACACTAAGTCTTTGGGGATATGCCGCCAGTGCTTATTCCGAGCACCCTGGTTTGAGCCCCTACAGCTACTTTCGCTTGAGGTGGATCGGTTCGCCTCCTTCTTCTCTTCGAGTGCCAGCTTGCGCAGTTATATGGTGACCTTGTCCCGCTATTTCTGTTCTTCTAGTGCTAGTCTCCTCTCCTCCAGCAGGAGCTTTCTAGCTGCTACCTTGTTAACTGAACACTTGCAGGGACACTTAGAGACCGTGCCGAGGCCTGGGACCTGTTGGATGCTGCACTAGTCCCTGATCTCACTGAAACAGTGTTGAGAAACCATGCCTGTCCCCAAGAGAGATGGCTGGCAAGAAACACTGCTCATGCTGTCTTCTTCATCATCTTCCACTACCCTTTCTGGAAAGTCTTCTTCATCTGGGTACAGAGGCCTAGCCTATCCTCTGGGGTCTTCTCCCCAACCGCCCTCACTTGTACTCAAGCGTGGAGACTGGTCAGCAAATCAGGTTTATTAACCTTAGTGCTGTGGGGAAGTTCCCCCTCTTCACATAGGACGTGCAGGAAATCCTTGCTCATGCCTTTCACAGTCTCTATGTCGAGATCCATGATTATTACACAATACCTAGCAGTGTCTGAATGTTGCCTGCAACAGTACTTTTATCATTGGGTGACTACGCTGTGGGCAAGGCTCAAAACTAGATCTGACCGTCTGCATCCTATGTGACGAAGCAACTTCCGGGGCACCAGTGGTCCAGGTATGAATATCAGTTTCCAAACCATCAATCAGACCCACACCTCCAGTACACCACAAGGGATCCGAACAGAGTGGAAACACAAGCAAATTATAAACCTCCTTGTCCAATTTTGGCAACGTGGATGGAATGGCAGGCTCATTTCAGAAAGTTCTAGCACACTACGAAATACAACCCACCCTGTGATTTGATGCAGAGGACAGACAGTTTCAAAGAAGGAGAGGGGATGCACTCTGGATTCTGTGAAGGCATCATGAAGTAAGACTCAGACAACAGATTCACTTTTCTAACTTGCCCTATGCTAAGGTGGGATTTACCTACATAAAGAAACTAAGGATAGTCTCTGTCGTGAAGTTCAACTTAAAAGTCTGTCTGTGTCCAAAAACCTATGCTTGTCCTTGTGAGAAACTCATGGTATCACAAGATGACACAGACAACTAGATAGATTTGGAAAACCTTTATTTTTGGTGGTCAGAATGGGAAAATACCTATCTTGCCCTAACTCTAAGGTGGGAATGTTCCCTAATGAAAGGAAAATTAAGAAAAGTCTAAGTCTGTCAGTTAAAAGTAAACTACTGTCTGTGCCAAAACCTATGCTTGCCCTCACTTCTACCAAGTAATAGGGTGTGCAGGATTTGGCCAACTTAATAATGTTCAAAGCAAAGTCATTGTGAAAATGTAGCTCTTCCACGACTCCCATCCCCAAGTTCTCTCAGGATAGGAAAGTTCCACAAGTTCTCAGGATTCACTTGGCAAAATTCACAGTACCTTTTTTTATCTGGATTCACTTCTTCACAGGGTCTCTCGGGCTTCCCTTGCCTCGAGCTTAGACCCCCCTGATTATCCTTCAATGTGCCAATGTTCAAAGTTACCTCTTTTCCACAAACAAAAATATAACTTACAAATGTTCTACCAGAAAATATCACTCTTCACTTGTTGATGCGGGACTCCCTTCCCCATGCATAACCAAGTCCTTTTGACTTTCAACTTTAATATCTTGAACAATTCCTTCTCACACCTAGGTCCACCCTGGCTGTGGCGTAGTTTGCAGACCGCACTTTCCACCCATTACAGGTCACACAACCAGGTGTCTAGCTTTGCTTATGTCTCTTGGGTGGTTCTTGGGATGGGGTCTCTATGGCCTCCCTGGATCAACCTCCTGTCTGGGGGCCACCCCAATGCTTCTCAACACTCTTAGGTCACTCACAGTGTTTTGGGTGGGGTCTCTTAGGCCCTCCAGGTTTAGTCTGCTGCCTGGGCGCCCCCCCCCCCAATGATTTGCAGCATTCTTAGTTCACTCCAGTTCCTCATTATCAGTTTTTGCTCTTATTTCAGTTTTCATGTAGCTCCCCTACTGTCGTAGAACTTTCCAAAAAGGATTGCTATTTCGCTCACACTTCACTGGCGCACAGCTCCCATGCTGATGTGATGCTTCTTTTCCTTCACAGAGACTTTCGAATGCATATAATGTTATACTTTATATCCTTTCATATTTTCTTTATCATTGTCCTCATCTCAGCAATGTTCTGACGGCTTTCGGAAATGAGTGCTCTTTCACTCGCGGTCACACCTCTACAAAGTATACAGCTTTTCTCAATCAGTGCTGGGTTTCTTTCTGATTCAGAAACTTACCGGTCATGGATTTTCATTGCTCCTTCGTTCAGAAGCTTTCCCGCCTCAGGTCAGGATCTCTCCATCTGCCCCTCAGACCCTCCTGGACTTTCTGCTTTACCCAGGGGAATGAGCACCTCTCTGGCCACACATAGTATGTGAACGGTATGCCCCACAGCTCCTGTCTTGCAATTCCACCAGCTCTCTCGAGACACAATCTTCTCACTGTGCTTTCTCCTGCTTCACCCGGCAGTCTCACAGCATCCCGCTTGCCTTGGTTTGGGTAGCTCTGCCTCTGCTACCTCTGCTGCTCGCCATCCAATTGTTCTCTTTCTCTGCTACAAACTGGTGCAGGAGTAAGAAGGGATCCCCTGCTGGACTCAGCCACACAGCCTCCCTTCTGGTCTTCTAGCTGCTGCTCTCTGCTCTGCTCTGCCTTTTATAAACCGGAGCCCTGTCAAGGAGCTTCAGGTGTGAGTCCTTGGCCTCCCTTGCCCGACTCCCATTAGGCCAATAAATGGGACACGTCTGACTCGTATGTTTTTTTTCTCCATCCCAGTACTAGAGTGCAGGTGTATAGAGTTGTTGTCAAGTGTCTGACTCTGCCTGACTTTGTTAGAGGGACATGTGGGTAGTGTGGTATAGTAGACCTCTCCCGTCATCTTCCTCCTCACAGTGCTATAGAGACTTTTACAATAGGTAATCTCTCTCTAACTCCCGGATGCCTCTTCCTCGTCTCAGTGTACGTTAGAAAGCCTCCCTTCTGCTCCCCTAACTGCTACCCTCTGCTCTGTTGGGTGCTCTGCCTTTTATCCACTTGAACCCTGTCAAGGGGCTTCAGGTGTGAGTCCTTGGCCTCCCTGGCCATCCGCAGGGTCAGGATCCAAAAGCGATGGCACTTCCCTGGCCACCGGAGCAAAGGATCCAAGGGGGGAAAATGTGAGGACGCCCTCAGGTTTCTCACACCCGGAAAACTAAATCTATACAATGTGTAAGGATTTCAGCAACCAACGAAACAGTGTTCAAAGTAAAGTTCTGAGCTTCTTCAGCTCCTGGTATATTTTCAGCTTCTTCTTCCTTAGACTCAAAACAGCTCCACAAAAAGGTCTTGGAGCTCCATTCCCCAAGTTCAACAAAGTTGCAAACAACCTCTGGGTTCACTTCCCCAAGTTCAACAAAGTTCCAAACAACCTCAGGGTTCCCTTCCCCAAATTCCCCTTGGTTAGCTTTCAGTATGAATGGTATTCTTTTAGGCTTCCTTGCCATTCACTTGGCTCTTCTTTCTCTTTTAGTCACTGCACTTTATAATGTCCATTGATTCTCATTGGACTATTTTGCCACCATATGTTTCCTTTCTGCACTTGTGACATTAGTCCATTTTCACTCTTGTTTCTTCTTGGCAGTTTCTTGTCTCTGCCAACACGTGCCTTTCACACACTTCACTGTATTTACTGCTTGTTATCATCTGGCTTTCACACTAACCAATAGTGCTTCTTATTTGTCTTTCACGTGCTTCACCAATCTCATTACTGGCTTTCACTTTCACATTGTTAATAAATGCCTTTTCCTTAATTTCACTGTGTTTGTAAATGCACATCACTTTCTCACCATTCATGAAGTATTTTCATTTCACTTGTGCATAACTTTTCTTTAGTTTGGTATTCAAAATTGGTTAAGTACTTGGCCTCCAGACCCCTTCATTATCTGCATTTACTTGTATGAGTGCTCTCTCCGTGTTACTCACTGGTATGCAGCAGCTCCTCTGGGTTCTTGAGCAGTCATCTTCTGCTTTCGCCCGCTCCCCTCTCTCACATTGGAAGCACCAGTGAGTCACGCTCGCCTCTTCCTGATGTTCACGCTGCCTCCTGCAGTGAAGTGGCAGCTTCTGTGTTCTCCAGCTTCAGCTGGGGACACACAGCTCAGAGCTCTGCAGGGCTCTGGACTCTCTCGATGCTCTCTCCAACCTTTGCATCCCATCCTGCTCACCTGCAGCCGCCGGCGTCCTTTTCACCGGCTTCTCCATTCCAGCCTGCTCCACAGCATCCTGGCTTCCAAGGCGGTTCTCTTCTCTCATGTGGGTCACTCCCTTTTATATGCACCTGTAGCCTCTTAAGGGGTTGCAGGTGCAAGTCCTTTGCCTGACTACAATTAACTCTATTACTGGGACATGCCTGACTTTCAGAATTTTGTTCTACAGTCCTCTTCCTCGTCACAGTACCAAAGTGGTGTGCCGAGGTGGAAGTGTGCATTCCTCCTAGTCGCCTCTTCCTTGTCCTAGTCTTAAAGGGACCTGAATGGGATATGCATGGAATTTGTGACAGTGGGAAAGAGTGGTAATAACATATGAAAGTTGGTGGAGGGTAGGCTGTATTTTGGCAAGGGAAAGGGGGATACCATGACTCACCTAAAGGTACCCTTCCTGCACTCGCCTTAGACCCTAAACCTGATCCTCCCTCGCATATCCACCGCCAGGGACGGGATCCAAAAGCGATGGCCCTTCTCTGGCCACCTGAGTGGAAGATCTTAGGGGAGCAGATGGGAGGATGCCCTCAGGTTCCTCACATAACCTTCCCCTATGTGCGATGGACCTGGGTGTGTCACAGGGAAACCGGTAGAGGTAGCCAACATTAGCTTGATCTCAAGCCTTCCGGTGTTCCACTGTGAAATAATAGGGTTGAAGGTCAGGGAGCCACTGCATAACCCTAGTATCAGAGTCCTTGCGATGACTGATCCAAACCAAGGGAGAATGGTCTATGATCTGTCTGAATTTGCGGCCCAAGAGGTAGTACTTTAAATGTAGGATAGCCCACTTAATAGCTAAAGCATCAAGTTCAATAACCGAGTAATTTCTTTCTCTAGGGAACAACTTTCGGCTGATATACAAGATTAGGTGTTCAAGCCGGTCGTGATTTTGAGAAAGGACGGCCCCTAAACCCATCATGGAAGCCTCAGTTTGTAAGATAAACTCTTTAGAGAAATCCGCTGCTTTTAGAATGGGCTTTGACGTAGGGTATGTTTGAGAGTGGTGTAACAAACCTCATCTTCCTCATCCCCCTTGATTTTCTGGGGTTCCGCATTCTTCATTTTATCATTGAGTTCAGAGTTCTTACTGGAAAAGTTTGGAATAAATCAGCAATATTAGCCGATTAACCAGAGAAAGGTTCTTCGGTCTTTCTTTGTTTTTGTCGTCATGGGGGCGGGGGGCAAGGACTGCTGCAACCTTTTCTTGCTGGGGTTGAACAGAGCCATTACCTATGAAAATCCCAAAATATTTAACTGCAGAGTGAGCAAATTTGCATTTTTGTGGGTTTGCTGTTAGGCCTGCTTTTCTGAGTACTCGCATGACAGTATAAAAGTGGTATAAATGACCTTCCCAGGTTTTACTGTGGATCACGATATTGTCTATATAGGCTCTGCAAAAGTCAGCATAAGGTCGTACTATCCTATCCATTAATCTCTGGAATATTGCGGGAGCTCCATCTATAGCGAATGACAAGACTTTGCCTTTGCCACTCCCCTAGGTTTATTCCAATATAGTTTTCTCTTTGTCAGGTCCATATAGTGGGACCTGCTAATAACCTTTTGTCAGGTCTATTGTGGAAAGGTAGACAGCATTACCCAGCAGGTCAATTATATCACCAATGCATGACATTGGGTAAGTGTCAAATGCAGAGATGGCATTTACCTTTCTAAAGTTGATGCAAAACCTCCAACTCCCATTGGGCTTTGCCACCAACATGATAGGATAGGACCAGGGGCTAGTAGATGGCTCAATTATGTTAGCCTCCAGCATCTGCTTTACTTCTTGAATAATGGTTTCTTTTCGGGCCTCAGGTAGTCAGTAGGGTTTTAAATGTACCACTTTGCCTTCTGAAGTACGGATGTGGTGATAAATATCCTTCACTCTCTATGGTTCTAAACACATCAGTAAAACTGTCTTATAAGATTAAATAAGGCTTGTTTTTGATTGTTACTCAAATCGGTGGGTATTAGGGTAGTGTTATCTGTATCCTCAAGTAATAAACAGGACAAAATAGTGGCATTAGCTTTAGGATTCTCCTTCCATTCCTTTAAAATATGAAAGTGGTACACTTGTGTTTTGAGGTGGCAATCTGGTTGGGAATCTTTATAATTACTAGGTCTCATCTGCTCTAATACCTCATATGGGGCATGCCACTTAGATATTAGTTTGTTCTCTAAAGTGGGTAATAAAACTAATACCTTATGGCTGATAGAAAAAGATCTCAGTGATATATGTTTTAATCATAGGAGGCTTTTTGTTGTTCCTGTGCCTTGGCCATATGGGTCTGTACCAAAGATCTAACAGCCGCCATGTGTTCCTTAAGTCTATTGGCAGTTTGTGAAAGAAGTATTGGGGCCTCTTCTCTCTCCTCCCATGTTTCCCTCGGCATTTCTATGACATCCCGGGGTTCTCGTCCAAAAAGCAACTCAAACAGGGAGAACCCTATGGAAGCCCAAGGTGTTTTCCTGACTGCAAATAAGGTTCATGGGATCATCTGGTCCCAGTTTCTGCCATCTTGCTCCACTAACTTCTGAAGTATAGTTTTTAGTGTCTTACTAAATCGTTCTATAAGGCCATCTGTCTGTGGGTGGTATACTGGAGGTCCTCAATGTGGTGATATGCAATAATTGTTTAACTTCCCCCATACGTTTCTCCCTGGCTGGCAACACGACACTGCAAATGTGCATTTTATGTCTGCTGATGAAAGCACCCAGCTAAAATGACTGCTCTTTAACGCGCAATCGCTTCCTGCACATGCTCTCAATTGTTATTGTCTTTTGAAGGATCACCTCCCTGATTTAGCATTTGTGACTGAAACATGGCTTAAAGCCTCATTGGTTCCAGCCCTGGCCACGCCTTGCCTGCTGAATATCGGATTCTTCATCTGGACAGGGCTCCGCCTAGAGCTGGTGGTGGAATTGCCTTCATACATCAAACTTATTGGGTGTGCTGTGTGCTCTATGCTGCCTCTTCAGCACAATGTTGCTATAGAGGCCTCGCCGTTTCGGGTCATGGTCTCAGCAACTCAGACTCTTCACGTTTTACTAATCTACCACCCCCAAGGGTGCTGATCCATTATTTGCTCTAGTTCTATCCAAACTGGTGGCTGATCTCAGACTACAGTTTGAGACGCTGGTGGTCGTGGGAGATTTTCATTTTCATCCTAATAATACAAGGGATACGCAGGCAGCCTGCCTCATCTCCACTGTTTGGAGATGGGCTTTACCCGGTTGGTAGTCGGTTCTACTCACCTCTTAGGAAACACTCTGGATCTCATTTTCTCCCCCCCCCGTTAGTTTTTTTCATTTACACCATTTCCAGTGTTATGGTCCGATCACTTTATTTTTTTCTTTTTCAATTCAATTCTCTTCAGAGATGCCCCGTTGCTGCTCTCCCGCCTCCCTAAAAGGCAGTGGAGAAAGGTCAAGCAACTTGGTATTATTCAAGCCATCACTCAGCAGCAGCCAGGTGGAGCCGCATGCATTTTCCAGACGCTTGGTTCTGGCTATGTCTTCTGCAGCAGATGCACTGGCCCCCTTACAACTTGCAAACCTTGTGCCCAGCTTTCTGAGCCATGGTTCTTGGCTGATTTGGCTAAATTGCGGCTTACCTGTAGATCGGTCGAAGGCAAATGGCACATCTCCTATTGCGCCCCATCTCGCCTTGCTCTTCGGCAGGCAACAGCTTCTTACCAGCTGGCCATCAACAGGCTAAATGTGTTTTTTTTTGCCTCCCGTGTGGAAGCCTCTCTTAACTCCTCAAAGGAGCTTTTTAAGTTTGTTTGCGCTCTCTCCTCTCCTTCTACTGCAGTGGTGGCTTATTCCCAAAGGCTATGTAACTCTTTGTCTACTTTCTTTGAGGAGAAAATCTCAGCCATCCGTCTGAAGATTTCAGTCACATCTGGTCCAGCCCCACCTTCCAGTAGTGTTGTCGTGCCTGAGGGCGTGTCTAGTTTGTCCATTTTCCCAGTTTTTTCTGAGGCCACTGTGGTCTCAGCAGCTCTTGCTTTAAAATCAGCCTCCATGATTGATCCTATCCCGCTTAACACCTTGAAGGACATCTGTCCCAGAATTTCACATTTTCTTACGACAGCGGTAAATGCCTTCTTTGGGTCAGCTTACGTTCCCTCCCCTCTTAGGCATGCTTTGATTTTTCCTTTAGTAAAGAAACATAATGTTGACCCGGCTGTTCCTTCCAATTTCTCTCCTTACTTTCCCTATGAAGTTGTTGGAAGCCCTGGTGACTCCACTTCTCTGTGCCTTTTTGGAGGACTCTGGGTATCTAGACCCCTTTCAATCGGTATTCCCGCCTGTCTGGGGAATGGAGTCTGTTCTTGTGGAAGTGGCCGATAATATGGCCCAAGTCATGGCCCAAGTCATGGATCACGGCGGCGCGGCAGCTCTGATCCTGTTGGATCACTCGGCCACATTCAACACTGTGGAGCACGCTGTCCTGCTGGGGAGATTGTCATCGGCAGACTTCTCAGGCCAAGTCCTGGATTGGTTTGCCTCCTTTCTCTCAGGGCGGATTGAGTCCCTCTCCCTTATTCCTTTTACCTCGGTTGCAAAGTTTCTTTCATGCAGTGTTCCCCAGTGTTCAGACCTGTCTCCTCTTCTTTTTAATTTGTAGATTCAGCCTCTTGTTCTTTTGATTCATTCTTTTGGATTACGTTGTTTCTCATATGCTGACGACACACAGATCACGGTGTGGCTGGATTTATCTATCCCGGCCTCCCCGGAACGCTGCCGGTCCTGCCTTCTGGCAATTCATCTCTGGATAAGCAGGGACTGGCTGTGCTGGTGGTTGGTTCCCCCTCAGCCACTTCAGGGTGGTCTTCAGCCTTTTGGCCTCCTGAGATAGGTCCGGAGCCTGTGTTTTCAACGGTTGTTAAAAACATAGGGGTAACATTTTCTAACTATCTCTATGCAATCTCAGATTAGTGCAGTGTGCCAGTCAGTTCATTTTAAGCTGCAGATACTGTTGAAGGTTCTTCCTTACCATCCTGCTCATCTTCGTGCTGTTGTGGTGTCCACTTTAATATCAGGTTCCCTTGACTCCTGCAATGCTCTGTATCTAGCTCAGCCAGGCTACCTGCTCGAGAAGCTACAAGGGCTGCAAAACTCTTCAGCCCGTCTGGCGTCTGGGGCACCCAGATTCTGTTCCATCACTCTGGTTCTGGTTAAATTTCACTGGCTCCCAGTAGCCAAGCGCATAAAGTTCAAGGCTCTCTGTCTGGTTCACCGGGCTTTCTATGGCAGAGGGACAGAATACCTACAGGCTAAACTTTGTCCTTATATTCCTGCACAGTGTCTTCACTCTGCTTCTTCTCTTAAGGTTTTGGTTCCTCGGTTTAAGCGGACTCGGGTGGGAGGACGCTCCTTTTCTGTTGCAGCAGCTCTGCTATGGAATGCCTTCCCCTCTCTTTGCGGGCTACTATAGACCATCTCTCCTTTCGCCAGACACTGAAGACTCATCTCTTAATTTCTAAATAGGATTCTCCTCTTTCACCCTCCTTTGCTACACAGTCTTCGGCCTGATAGCGCCATGATGCCCTTCCTGGTGAAGGTGCGCTTTATAAATTCTTATTACATTACATTACAAGATTGCTCATGAAAGTTGAACCTTGAATGGTCAATACCTCTTTAGGAAACCCCACACGGGAAAAGAAAAGGACCAGGTATTTCATGGTTTGTTGGGTGGTATTAGCTCTCGGGGGAAAAACTTCAGAATATTGGGTTGCATAGTCCACGATTACCAAAATGTACTTGTTCCCTATTTTCAATGTTTCTAGGGGTTCCTACAATAGCCATACCAATCCTTGAGAAAGGAATTTTAATAATAGTTAATGGATTTAGTGGAACTGCTGGTGGCACATTAGTACTAGTCGTTTGGCAAATATTGCAGGCCTGGATACATTTCTTAATGTCAGCATGTATTTTGGGCCAATAAAATGTATTAGTAATTTGGGCCTGTATATTTGCTTGTCCTAAATGGCCCCCGGTCAGATGTGAATGAGCTACCTCCAGGACCACTTGCTTATGACTCTTGGGAACCACCAACTGAGTTTTCACTAAGCCCTCAGCAGTGCCATCTCCCCTATATATCAGACCATGCTTCAAAAAGAAAAAAGGTCCTCATGTCTCACAGCCCTCTTGTTCTGAGGTAACCTGTAAAAGGGCTTCAGCCAACAATTGGTTGTTCGTTTGGGCAAAGGCTAGGTAGTGAAGGGTTTCCGTTTCTTCTTCTCTGGCCCCTCTAGATACCGGCTCTGGAGGGATATCAGGTATATTATTAGCATCCCCGAAACCTCAAATATCTGTTTTCTCCTTCCAACCTCTTCCTTGACCCTAGGGAAAATTGGCCACTCAAGCACCCTTGAACAATGTTATCCCCTTGGTGGATCTGAAAGGGATCTTTTCCGTGGTAGTGTAACAATACCTTAACATCACCTCTGAAGTCTGGGATGATAACCCCAGCCAGTACATCAAATGCAAACATCCAGGCTAAACCTGATTTGGGAGCCAATCGGATATAAGTTTCAAGGGGTGGAAATAGGATCAAATCAGTGGGTCTAGGTCTTCTCTCACCTGGAGGAATAATCTAGTCCCTACTGCTACAAATACCAAACCCATTAGAGCCCTTAGTGGCTACCCAGGGTTCTGTTGCTCCGGTAGTCAGTCTTTCATACTTAAGGGCTCCCCAACTAGTATCGTTGAGCTGTATCCCACTCCTGACACCATCTATGAAGGTATCATGAAGTAAGACACAAACAACAGATTCACTTTTCTAAAATAGAGATTTTCATTTCTCAAATGTCAGGATGGAGTAAGGCCTAACTTGCCCTATGCTAAGGTGGGATTTCTCTAAAGGAAACTAAAGATAGTTTGGGTCATAAAGTCCAACTTAAAGATCTGTCTGTGTCCAAAAACTATGCTTGCCCTGAAAACTAAATCTATACAATGTATAGGGATGTCAGCAACCAAAGAAAGTGTGTTCAAAGTAATGCTCTGAGCTTCTTTCAGCTTCTGGTACATTTTCAGCTTCTTCTTCCTTAGACAGAAAACAGCTCCACAAATAGGTCTTGGTGCTCCCTTCCCCAAGTTCAGCAAAGTTCACAAAAAACCTTGGGGTTCCCTTCCTGAAGTTCAACAAAGTTCCAAACAACCTAGGGGGTCCCTACTCCAAGTTCAATTCAGCTCACAGTTAATTCAGCTTTGTTAGTTTTCAGTACTAATGATATTCTTTTAGGCTTCCTCAGCATTCACTGGACTCTTCTTTCTCTTTTAGTCACTTTCAGACTGATGAGATGAAACAAAACAAACCAAAACAACTTTCATCTCCTTGCTTTACTTGGCTCACTCCAAGAAGGGGTTACTCAGTCTAGGCGCAGTTGTCGGACCACACGGCCCACCCATCATAGGTCATGCAACTGACAACCCTTGGCACTTCATAATGTTTGTTAATTCTCATTGGACTACTTTGCCACCATATGTTTCCTTGCTGCACTTGTGAGATTAGTCCATGTGCACTCTTGTTTCATCTTGACAGTTTCTTGACACTGCCAACACTGCCTTTCACTCACTTCACTTCGCTGAATTTACTCCTTGTTATCATCTGGCTTTCACACCAGAAAAAGTGCTTCTTATTTGGCTTTCAGGTGCTCCACCAATTCTCATTACTGGTTTCAACTAGGCTTTTCACTTGCACATTGTTCATAAATGCTTTTTCCTTAATTTCACTGTGTTCGTAAATGCACATCACTTTCTCACCATTCATGAAGTATTTTCATTTCACTTTTCTTTAGTTTGGTATTCAATATTGGTTAAGTACTTGTTAATTTCTCGACATTTAATAATGTCCCTCAGGTTTCCAGACAACTTCATTATATGCATTTATTTGTTCAGCCCTTTCTTTGGCCCAGATTAAGTTCCCGGAGCACCCTGGTTCGAGTGCCTTATCCCCGTCACTCACCGGTATGCAGCAGATCCTCTGGGTGCTTGTACGGTCCTTTTCTGCTTTCGCTCGCTCCCTTTTTTTTCTGCTTTTGCTCGCTCCCCTCTATCACATAACCACCTGCCTCTCTAACATACACTCAGATGGAGGTGGCATCATCTAGACAAGAGAATGTGCTTGTAGGGATCCTGGATGTCGGAGTCGGCTGCAGCCCTCTGTTGCAGTGCGACTTGATGTTCTTTGAGCCCTCTGTTGCAATACGGCTTGACATTCATTGGGTCCTTTCTTCTGCTCCTCATTCCGGCTCCTCGCTGCTCGCTGCATTGTTGGCTGTGTCAGCGATGGTGCTCCCTATCGGCTGTGGCTACAGTGCGGCATTCAGCATCTCTGGTGCTGGTGTCTGGTGCTGTTCCAATCCGGTGGCCAGTTGCGCAGTTCCCATGGCTGGGATGGGGAAGTGTCAGCACAAGCTCTGGCATGGAGGGGCGTTGTTGTTTCGGGGCCCCGATTCCATCCTTTGCCACCTACCCCAGTGAGTTAGTGCATTATTAGTGCACTAGGGTTGATTTTCATTTCACAAAATAAGTGTTGCCCCGTCTATGGCTATCATAAACTAGCGTTTCTCTTCTTCTAACTCGTGGATACCGCTGCACAATATGCCGGCAAGGAGAACATGTAGCTCTCAAGAAAAAAACTACCATTGGGATAAGCAGTGTGCCTGAGCTGACATCTGAAGAATGCAGTACATCATGTCACCAATTCCCAATCGGGATCGCTTATCTGAGGTCCTGGCCCTCAGCCGTCGTAGGAGACAGAGGCTGCGAGGTGGGCGCACACATGTGTTCGCTGACACTGATGCAATTTATGGTGTGGCTACTCCTCGTAAGTGTATAAAAAAGGAATTGGACTGTCTGATATCCAATTTGGACCTCACAGGGGTTGTTACCCCTGAACCTCAACTGAGAGAAAATAATGTTTCCACAAGTGCTCTTCCCTCAGCCACCTGTTTCAGGAGGGAAAGAGAAGAATGATAATCAAGAAATATTGACACCTCTTACTACACAATTTCATGTAGGGCTTGATAATATTTTGGTGGAACATATTTCCCATGGACAGTGGACTCATATAAAGGCCAATAGATCTAAAGAGCTCCATCTGTGTAGTAGCTTTTCTGAATTTTGCACCTGGGTTGATCTGTTGGATAACTGTGTTAGTAAATGTCATCTTCCCAAAGTAGATAATGCCTCTCAAACAGAGTTACAACCTGTCTCAGCTGCACATTATCATCTAGTAAAAACTGACAATTTGTGTCAAACTGTTGTGCAATCGGACAGGGTGGATCAGTCCTTGCAAACTGTACACATTGTGTTTGACCTTCTGGCATCTGAAGGCATTGTAATTCCAACTATTGTAAAATCCCCTCCAGCTTTTGTCATCAATGGGTGAATACAGAAGACTACTTCTATACCCTTTGTATACTACCAAAACCTGCCAATACACCTCAAGCGGCAAATGAAAAAACGAATCAAGCTACTCTTTGGAGATTGCGTATATGAAAGTCCCAAATGATAACAATAAAGGATAAAATTATACAAGCTTTTGTTATGGACCAAAGAAACTTTATTATCAGAAACGCTGAGAAGTCAAAAGGAAAAGAACCTAGAGAAGCTTTACGTACGAAGTGCTAGCATGGCCTCACCAGAGAACAGGGCCAGGAGCTGTCAAGATCCTTTGATTTGAAGATATTACATAGGTTTGAGCTGAATGATTGGTGTTCTCAATCCAACAAGGACTGTGTCCTGGTGGGGTGTGGGTCTAGTAATCTACCTCTTTATTTAAGTATGTTTCAATATCTTCCTAGGGCTTCCCCGAATTGAAGCTTGATACTTGATTCCCCTGACCTATATTTCTTGCTTCTTTGCTATTTGTTGTTTTAGTCTTGTTTATCGCCTCTATGCCTCTGTGCTTTTTGTATTGCGCTTTATAAATAAAAAAATGTAATTAAAAAAATTACATTGAGAGGACCGGCGAGCCGTGCTTGCCTCTTACTGATGTTTGCGCTGCCTCCTGCAGCCAAGTGGCAGCTTCTGTGTCCCCCAGCTCCAGCTGGGGACACACGGCTCTGCAGGGCTCTGGACTCTCTCTCAGCTCTCTCCAACCTCGGCATCCATGCACTCTCCTGCAGCCACCAGCGTCCTTTTCACTGGCTTCTCCACTCCAGCCTGCTCCATGGTGTCGTGCCTACCTAAGCGGTTCTCTCCTCTCATGTCGGTCACTCCCTTTTATACACACCTGTAGGCTCTTAAGGGGTTCAGGTGCAAGTCCTTTGCCTGACAACAATTAACTCTATTCCTGGGACATGCCTGACTTTCAGAATGGTGTTCTAAAGTCATCTTCCTCGTCCCAGTACCAAAGTGGTGTGCAGAGGTGGAAGTGTGCAATCCTCCTATTCGTCTCTTACTCCTCCAAGTCTTAAAGGGATCTGAGTAGGATATATGTTGAATGTGTGACAGTAGGGAAGAGTGGTAATAACCTGTGAAGGTTGGGGGAGGATAGGATGTATTTTGACAAGGGAAAGGGGGATAACGTGCATCACCTAGGTCCCTTCCTCCACTCACCGAGGACCCTCCACTCAGGGTATTCTCCCTCGCATATTCACCCCAGGTCGGGATCCACCTGCGATGGCTCTTCCCTGGCCACCTGAGAGGAAGATTAAAAGGGAGTAGATGGGAGGATGCCCTTAGGTTTCTCACAATATTGACAGGAGGGGAGTTGGTATAGTAAATAATCACAACAGTTTAAGGATACTTGCTTTCAGCACAAAGGGAGCAATGGGTCGTAAAATGTCACTAGAGACTTTCAGAGAAGGACCCGGGGGACAGAACCACAATGTACCTTGTGCTGTAGGAGTTCTTGGTGCTCAACAGGGTCGGGTCGGTTTCAGGGTGCTTTGCAGCTCCTGCAACAGAGTTCAAGACGGGAGGCAGCTGTGGGTATCAGGTGGCAGGCTGGCCTACATGGCGGCTCAGGGTCATGAATTGTTGTCTCAGTGCTGTTCGCCGGTTCTGAAGCACTGGTCGAGGCAACTCGGATGGCTTTAGCGACTGCGGCGTAACAACAGTCAGCAGTGCAGTCGGTTGCGGCTCAAGGGGCTTGACTGGCTCAAAAATGTCCTTTAGGGCGGACGTCAGTCGATGCTTGTCGATGCACTTCTCCTAGCTTCTTCATTGAGCTTGTGTCGTCCTTTAAGGTGGATGGCCCAAAGTTGAGGTGTGTTTTCCAGGCAGCTGCTTTGCCCTTGGTTCAGGGTTTAGAGACTCTCTGGCACTTCCCATCTAGGAAGCTTGCTGCCGAGCTAGCAGGGTATGCTGTGTGCTGACTGGGTAATGGTTCTGGAGCTGCTAAAGGTCCGCTGGCTTCGGTATCTCCCTCTGTTCCCTGGGAGATGTTTAGAGAAGGGATCTTGCTTCCCTCTTGGAGGTCCTGGACTTCCTTCACTGGCAAAAGATGCAAGGCAGATTGTACCTTCAGCCAATGTCCAATGCGGAGTTCTTCTTTCTGCTTCTGGTGAAGCCTTCCGATGATCTCCCAAAAGATGGGCTCAGCCCTCTTCTAAACCCAAGTGGACCACAGGGATTGGTGTAGGCTAAGCCTACCTTAATTAACCAATTCTGAGTCCCCACCAACAATCTCCTTTATTTGTGAGGTCATAACCAGAGTGCTTTGCAAAAGAAATGCTAAAGGGGTGGAAACATATACTAAGTCACACCCATCTTTCTGTCTATTGTGGATCAAAGGGTCCCCCTGGTTAACGTAGCTCTCTGTGGTTCCTGATTAAAGTGGCAGGTCTCCTTTGAAGCTGCTGTGAGACCAGACTTTCTGGCCCCGTCAAATCACATACTCGTACATTCTGAATGGGGTCCCCCTAGGGGATGACTACTATAAACATGCAGTCCCATACATGACATTTCACTGTCAATCGATACGGAGGGTGGGAGCGGACTTCAAGCTGACACAGTGCATATGAAAGGTTGTTGGGATTCCCTTTTCCTTTGTTAGCCTCTGCAGCCAGGCCCCATGTGGACCTGTTTAAATTACCCTGTGAATAGTATGCAAATTGCTGCCACCAGCTACATGGCCCAAAGAAAAGACATGGAGAATCCATGGAGCCTTTGATAGTTAATTAGGCTGGCCATGGCAGGGGAAGTTGTTGCCCTCTCCCTTCTAGAGGTGCATCATGTACTCCTCTTGTCATATCCCAACAAAATATGACGGGGGGGACTGCACTTGTAGGCTGTGTCCACGCAGAGTACACAGATCTGTGTATATGTTGTGCAGTGAGCATAGGGAAATGTGTGCTCATTAGCCCCACACATTTTCCAGAGGTTGATCTACCATCATTCAATTTCATTTAAAATTTTAAAAAAGCCCAGGCGAGTGTACACCCACCGTGCAGATGGTCGAATTCCTCACAGACATTTACTTCACCAAGCAGAAGACTGTGGAGAACAGTTGTTTTGATTTGTGATCAAGCATCTATGAAAGCGACCTTTTCCTTGTTTTTTTTGCTAAGTGGAAGGATAGAGTTAATGGAAAATACTTTTTGTTTTATACTGAACTGAACTTTACTGCATCAGAACTGTGCTCAGGGTATTCCTGAATTGATCCAGGGGAAGGGAGTTAAACGTTGATCACAAGGAGTACTTTCTAAAACCTTTGAGTTTGAATTGGTATGTTATTTTGTTGAACTGAAGAAAGTCAAACATTCCTTGTATCATGTTGTTGTGTGTATTAGTGTGAGGGTTAGAGATTTTTTTTGGACACTGGGTCATTTTTCTTTAGTTTTAATTTGCTAGGACGGGCCATCCTTGTTAGGTTAGAGAAAGATAGCTGCTCATCTCACCCCTTTTTATTTAATAAAATAGCAACTGTATACCTTCCTGTCTGTCAGATTTCTGATACCTCACACTTAGGCACTGGGGTTTCTTGCACAGCTTTCACTTTTTGGCCCTCGGTTGAACTAGCCCATTCCCTACAAAAACCCAAGATACATGACTGCTTACTGTGCCAAGTGACACTTTTTTGGGTTTGCAGTAAGGCCGGCTTTCCTTAAAGCACTGACGACTAAATAGATGTGGTGGACATGTTCTTCCCATCTTTTGCTATGAATAATTATGTCGTCAATGTAGGATCCACAGAAAGAAGAATATGGCCAAAGGACCTGGTCCATCAACCTTTGGAACATGGCTGGTGCCCCATGGAGGCCAAAGGGTAATACCTTAATAGAGGGGGAGAAGGGTGTTTTCTCCTTGTCCTCTGGATTGACGGGTACTTGCCAATACCCTTTTGTCAGATTGATCGTGGAGAGGAAAACAGCGGCACCCAATCGATCAATAAGACCATCTATCCTTGGCATAGCATAACTATCAAATTGGGATACCACATTCACCTTTCTGAAAACAATACAAAATCTCTATGACCGATCTGGCTTGGCACCAAGTACAATCAGAGAGGACTAAGGTACCTGAGTTGGCTCACTCATATAGTCTACTTCCTTCCTTACCTCAGGGATTCTATACAGTTTTAGGAGGACAACCGTTCCTGGGGGTGTGTGAATGTAATGGAACACCCCTCTTACTCTCCGTGGTTCATTCCTGAAAACCACAGAACATTCTTTCAATAAGTCCTGTGGATCTTGTTTTTGGGTTGGTGACAAATGGGAAGGGATCAACGTACTTACATCTGGCTCTTCTGTCAGGAAACTAGTTAACATGATAGTTGTTTTCTCAACAGGATCTTCCCTCGACTCCTTAAGGATGTTTATATGATATGTGAGTTTTGTTCCACTTTTCAGATTGGGATACTCGATAGTTATATGCCCCAATTTGTTCAATTATTTTATAGGATCCATTCCATTTCTGACAAAACACCAAAAAACACTAGCACACCAATTTTCAATCAGAATTCCACAAAGCATGGGTAGAAGTCATTCTTAAAGTATGTTAGTGATATTTAAGGTGCAGGGGAGAAAGGCTCAGCCTTGGTATCTAGGCCGGAGTACAATAGAGAACAAGAAGAAATCCAAAATTTGGAGACCTAAAAATAATTTAGGTAAATTGCCCCCTCTGCTGAACGGACTTATGACTTCCAATATTGTTAGTCTCATTTGAGAGACGTTATGTCTCATGTCTTGGAAATATCTGAAGACTGGTGAACTTAAGTTTTTAGTTCTTATGCATGATTTATGCTCCGTCCACCTGTCTTTGGCCCTTCTGTTGGTTTTCCCGACGTAGTATTTTCCACAGGGACATCGTATCGCATAAACAACATTTTTTGTGTCACATGTCGCAACATTTTTTTAGAAAAATCTTCTTGCCTGTTTGTGGGTGACGTATATGATCACCTTTAATCAGATTGTTACAGTGCTGGCAGTGTAGACAGGCGAAAGTGCCAACTTTAGGTTTGCTTAACGTCCTTTGTGTTGTTGGTTTGACTCTTTCTGCTCGTATCAATTGATCTCTAAAGTTCCTTCCTCGTTTATAGGCCATCATGGGTGGATCAGGGAATAGTCATGACAAAGTTTCATCAGATGTAATTAATTCCCAATTTTTATGAATGATTCTTTTAACTTGAAAACTCTGTTGGGCAGACACGAAACGGTTTGGGCAACTAGAAAAAATCAATAAATAAGAGAAGACCATCTTTCTCTAAAGAAACCGACTTCTGGAATGTTTCCTTCTTTCTTGAACCTTTACACACTGGAACTCTGAATCCTAAAGAGACACTAAATTGCATTGCTGAGTAAATTATTTTGAAAAAATTCTTTTTCATTTAATCCATTTAGGCCTTTGGCCTTTTTGAAAGTGTGCAGGGGACGCAGTTCTCCAAATTTTGGATTTCTTCTTGTTCTCCATTCCATTTCTGCCCAATAGAAAAGGACCTCAGTAATGTTTTCTTATCATGACAAGACTTTTGGTTTTCCTGGGCTTTAGTCAAATGGGTTTGGACTATCGCTCACACAGTGGCATGTGTTATTTCAATCTTTGGGTAGCTTGCAAAAGTGGTAGAAGGGTTTCCTCTTTCTCCTCCCATATCTCCCTCAACATGTCAAGGATGTCCCAGGCATCCCTATGATACAGCAATTCAAACAGTGAAAACCCTGTAGAGGACGGTGGTGTCTTCCGGACAGCAAAAAGGGCCCATGGTATCATACCATCCCAATTTTGCCAACAGCCTCAACCTACTTTTAATTACATTTTTAAGAGTCTTATTGAACTGTTCCACTAATATGTCAGTTTGTGGGGGTAGACAGAAATCTGAAGAGTCTTAACATGTAACATTTCATTCATTTCTGTCATCAATTGACTCATGAAGGTAGCCCTTTGATTCATTAAGATCTCTTTCAGGAAACCCATAGATAAAAAAAAAATGGAATGAGGTATTTTAGGATCTGCTGGGATGTGTTGTTAGATAAGGGAAAGGCTTCCAGGTAGCAAGTGGCATAGTCCACAATTACTAGTATGTAGCAATTTCCTAATCTAGATGTTTCAAGAGGTCCCACTATGCCCATACCTATGCGAGGAAAGGGGATATCAATGAAATAGTATACCAGAGGATGGGGGAGGGGTGTTTGCATTATTAGTACCCAGCACAGTGTGACATGGGTAATCACCCGCTCTAAGCCACCCCAAACCTGGAGGCTGCCATCTTCCCCCGCTGGGGATCGAGTTAAGTGTTGTTTCCCCTTCAACAGAATTCTCTCCCTGGCCTCCCAACCCCACTTACCTTCTTTGCTGTCCATTTCGGGAGCGGACGTGCTGAGAACACTTCTGTCCCCAGTGTGTCCGCTCCCGATCCGCGACAGGCCTGCCATGGAAAGGAAGAAGAGACCAAATGTAGTCCCTTCTCTCCTTTCCATGGCAGCCATTTTTGTGTGTACATTTTTCCTGATCTTTCAAGAGTGTTTCGGGAAAATAAATGCTTTTAGTACCCTGGTCTTATGGGCCGGGGTACTAATAGCAATAGGCCCATAGCAGGGGCATTAACACTTCAGTTAATGCCCTATTGCCTTCGCTAAGGCCCTCTCTTTGATAGGGCCTGTAACTATGGGCCCCCAGGGCATTACTTGAAATGGTAATGCCACCCCCTGCTCAGGGCACATTGCTTAAATGATACCACAAGTTAGCAAAGTATCTGGGGCCCATCTGAACCCTTCCCTCTGGCAATAATGGAGAATGCAGCCATGGGGCAAACAACCCTTCTTTATTCTCCAAACGACAGGGATCATAAAGGAAACAACAAAATCTCCAACAATCTTAGTGTCTGAGCCTGTGTCACCTGGTTTTATTCCTTGGTGATGTCACAAACACCAATCCACCTCCAAAAACCTAAGGGACATCCCCCATTGGGTGGCTTGTGTGGGAATACCTATAGAAATCCCCTATGTTAATCATGCCATTGGTTCACCATGTCAGGTGGATTCACCAAAACAATCTATACATTTGTTGCAGGGTCGCATGAGAACCATTGGTTCGTGCAAATTCTACACCACACCATGATCTGAGCATCTGGATTGGCTGGAGCGGGTTCCCCCAGGCCTGGGACCCTGTACTGTTCACAGCGTTCGTTGTACCTTTACAAGATAATGAGAAAAATTGTGTGTCCCCATTGTTGCCACTGATATGACCACATAGCCTCAGAGAGTGCCTGCAGGTTGCAATTTTCGGAAAGCACGGTCCCAACTAGAAACACACGTAGCGGACCGCACGGCACAATCCCAATACACTAAACAGACATATTACGACCAGAGAGGGAAGGCTAACAAATTCCTGGTGGCCAAACTGCATGCCCAAAAACCCTGCAACTACATTGTACAGCTTAAAGATGAAGAAGGGGAACTATGTACATAAAAGGAAGGTAAATTGAAGATAATCAAGAGATTCCATCAGGGGCTGCTAAGACAAGAAAACCTCCACTCACATATAGCCTATATGACAGAATTCACCCTGCCCCACATCACTGAGGAAGACAACAGCGTTTTACAGGCCCCCATAACAGCAGAGGAAATAAGCGATGCCATATCGGGTCTATTCCCTAACAAGACCCCAGGACCTGACAGACTGGGGAACGGGTATTACAAATCATTCTGAAACCATTAGAGACAGTGGTACGGATTCACCCGATATGGGAAATTCAGTTACAATCTTGATACGCAAACTGGGCAAGGAGCCTACCGACTGCGTTAGCTATCGGTCGCTAGCTATCGGCCGATATCACTGCTTAATACTGATGCCAAGCTGCATGCGAAAATCCTCGCAACTAGGTTATCGAGGATACTACCTAAAATAATTCACGCAGACCAAACAGGGTTTATATTAGGGAGGCACATGCAAGACAACATTAGGCGGGCGGTGGATATAATAGATTTGGGAACCAGAAGGGGACAGAAATTCTCCATAGCCACTCTAGACGCAAGGAGGGCTTTCGACAGTCTAAACTGTACCTACCTAAAATTGGTCCTAGAGAAATTCGGTTGCGACCCCCATCTTTATCAAGATTTGTTTGTTTGTTTGTTTATTTATTTTATTTATATAGCGCTCCAGACCCGGGGGTAAGAGGGCGCTTAGGGAAGGATACAAGGCTAAATAAAAGTTACAGTGATACATTTGTAAAGTTATGTACAGTATATACAGTCAGAGGTAGTTGGAACATACAGTTGCGACCATTATGCATGTGTAATATATAAAGTTAGAAATGGGCTGAATCAAGCTAAGGTTGGTTTTTGTTCAGTAACCATCCAATGGCAAGTTTCCTAAATGGTTGGAAGGATTTGGTCAGTTTGATGTTCAGGGGCAGGGTGTTCCAGAGTTGAGCGGCGAGGACCATGAAGCTCGAGCCGCCAGCTCTTTTAGAGGTGAATCTAGGCACTGTAAGGCATAGCGTGTTGGAGGATCTGGTAATTCTTGTAGCTGGCTTCATGGTGAATTTGCTCGTGAGGTAGGGAGGTGCTAGGTGGTTTAGGGCTTTGTAGGTAAGGCGAACAAGTTACTTTCTTACCTGGTAACGTTCTTTCGATGGGATGGTCCGACGACGTATTCCATATCTATGACAGGTAATCACCACAGCTGTGCTGCTTCGGAAACTTTTCCGGCGTCTGCGTCCTGCGTCGATGACGTCGATGCGCCGACGTCGAGGACCTCCTCCGACGTCCGACGTCATCAGATGTGATAAGTAGGACGCACGCCGCCTGTAGCCTCAGTTGTAGTTTTTTCCCCCAGAACGTGTGACATAAGTCAACTGCCAGTCAGACACAAAGCCTTGCGGAACGTAAGCTGCAATCGCAAAAGAAATTCTGCAGCGGGGAAGGCAGGGCGGGAGCGATATGGAATACGTCGTCGGACCATCCCATCGAAAGAACGTTACCAGGTAAGAAAGTAACTTGTTCTTCGAGGGGATTGGGTCCTCCGACGTATTCCATATCTATGACAGACTCCCAAAGCAGTACCAGAGCAAGGAGGAGGGAAAGAATTTATAAACAAAATTTAGAATAGCCAATCAAATAGCAGAGCAAAGGCCAGATCCTGCCCTCTGATGGAATCGAGGGAATAATGCCGTACAAATGTATGTACTGAAGCCCAGGTGGCTGCATCACAGATGTTGCGAATAGGAACACCCCTCTGCAGGGCAGTAGATGCAGCCATACCCCTGGTAGAATGGGCCCGCAAGCCAGCCGGTGGGTCCTTACCCGCCAAGCGGTAACACTCCGAGATGGCCAAAATAATCCAGCGGGACAAAGTCTGTTTCGTCACAGCTTGCCCCAAACGCTTACCAGCGTAACCAATAAAGAGTTGATCGTCCACTCTGACCCGGGACATGCGTGAAACATAAAAGCTTAAAGCTCTCCTAGGATCAAGCCTATGGAGCCTCTCCTCTTCCTTACCAGGATGCGGAGGAGGATAGAATGCCGGAAGAACAACCTTCTGGGCTAAATGAAATTCCGTCACTACCTTCGGAAGAAAAGAAGGACGAACTCGAAGGACAACCCTGTCCTTGTGGAAAACAGTGAAGGGTGGCTTAACTGAAAGTGCCTGTAACTCACTCACTCTGCGAGCGGAAGTAACCGCAACTAAAAACACAGTTTTCAGAGTTAACAGCCTCAAAGGGCAAGAATGTAAAGGCTCAAACGGAGCACCCATAAGAAACCTAAGAACAAGGTTTAAATCCCAACCGGGCACCAGGAAAGGTGACGGAGGGAACACATTAGTGAGCCCTTTCAGAAACTGTGAAATTAAAGGGATCTTAAAGTAAGAACACTCATCAGACGAGCGCTTAAAGATGGACAGCGCCGCCAGGTAACCTTTAATGGTACCCACTTGCAAGCCCCTGTGGGCCAAAGAAAGCAAAAAGGACAGAACCATGGGGATGTCACATGCAAAAGGATCCACATTCCGAACTCTGCACCAGTCGCAGAACTTACGCCAACGGCAACGGTACAGAGACTTAGTTGCTGGCCTTCGGGCCGAAAGCAACACCTCCATCACGTCTTCAGGGAGGTCCCAATCCCTATACCTCAACCTTTCAGAAGCCAAGCGTGAAGGTTGAGGGATCGGACCTCTGGATGGAGAACCAGACCCCCCTCCCGTGAGAGCAGATCGTCTCGGTAGGGAAGACAACGTGGAGGGCAGATGGACAAGTCGAGAAGGTCCGGGTACCACGTCCTCCGAGCCCACGCCGGAGCAATGAGGATCATCCGGGAACCGAACTTCCGCAACCTCCGCAGCACTTGCGGGATGGCGGGGACTGGAGGAAACGCGTACAGCAGCGGGAACGACCAATCCACCACGAACGCGTCTCCTAAGGCTCCTTTTGGAGGAAATTCCCGCGAGCAGAACCTCTCGCACTTCCGGTTGACACTGGAGGCGAAGAGATCCACTTGAGGGGTCCCCCAAAGGGCGAAGATCTCCAGGAGAATTTCCTGAGCCAACTCCCACTCGTGAGAGATCGCGCTCTGCTTGCTCAGAGCGTCCGCCGTCACGTTTTCAACTCCGGCCAGATGAACTGCCGAGACCGAAACTTCCTGCTGGATGGCCCAGAACTCGAGCTGCAACGCCTCCCTGCACAGAGGAAGAGACCCTGCCCCCCCCCCTTTTTGTTGAGGTAGTGCATGGCCACCGTGTTGTCCGTCAGGATCAGGACATTCCTTCCTCGCACAGTCGGCAGAAAAGCCTTCAGGGCTAGCCAGACGGCCCTCAGCTCCAACAGATTGATATGGAGTCTGGACTCCGACGGAGACCAACGACCGCTGACTGTCAGCTCGTTGGCATGAGCTCCCCATCCCGTGAGGGATGCATCTGTCACGATCGTCACCTCCGGCCAGGGAAGCCAAAATGGAGCCCTCTTCATCAAGTTGCCTTCGACGGCCCACCACAGAAGGTCCTGGGCGACCGAGGGCGGCACCTGAATCGGGTCCGACATCCTGCCGGAGGACTGCGACCATTGCATCTTGAGTGCCCACTGCAAAGATCTCATGCGCAGGCGAGCCTCTGGCACCAGAAGAATGCAGGATGCCATGAGGCCAAGCAACCTCAAGAACTCGAACGCTGGGAGCGTCTGGGCATGCTGAAACTTGTGCACCATCTGCTGAATGTGAAGAGCCCTCACCTGGGGAGGAAAACACTGCCCCAGGGAAGTGTCGAGCACTGCTCCGATGTACTGGAGCCTCTGCGTTGGCGTCAAATGGGACTTCTTTAAATTGAGGGAGAAGCCCAGCCTGTGGAGGGAGTGGCAGGAGACGGACAGATGATCCAGGACTTGCTCGGGAGAGCTCCCCCTGATCAACCAATCGTTCAGGTAGGGGTAGACGTGAATCCCCCCTTGCCTGAAATGCGCTGCCACCACCACCATGAGCTTGGTGAAAACCCTCGGGGCGGAGGTCAATCCGAACGGCAGGACCCGAAACTGAAAGTGCGAGTCGCCAACCGCGAACCTCAGGTACTTCTTGTGCTTGGGATGGATCGGCACATGGAAGTAAGCATCCTTGAGGTCGAGTGACACCAACCAGTCCTGAAGCTGAAGGGCCTGGAGGACTTGAGAGAGAGTAACCATCTTGAACTTGTCCTTCCTGAGGAGTTTGTTCAAACCGCGCAAGTCCATGATGCTTGGAAATCAAAAAATAAGGGGAATACCATCCCTTGTTCCTCTCCGCTACAGGCACCAGTTCTATAGCGCCTTTCTCCAGCAGGGCTTGAATTTCCTGCGCAAGGAGCGGATCCGGACACTTCAAAGAGAGGTTCCCCGGTGGATTGTCGCGAGGCCTGTGCCGAAAGGGAAGACAGTAGCCGTGGGCTATGATCTCCAGAACCCACACATCTGAAGTAATGGCTTGCCACTCTACAAGATGCTGCGCCAGCCTTCCCCCAACCGGCGAACCATGGGACATGGCCTCATGACTGAGTAGGAGCGGCTGCGGCGTTACCCGAGGGCAAAGAAGCAACTGCCCGAGCGGCCTTGGCACCACGGGTACCCTGTCGTCCACCTCTGGTACCCCTGCGTTGGCCTCTTTGACTGCCAGCTCCTCTCGCTTTACTGAAGGATGAGTAATAGCGAAAGGAACCACCCCTCCACTGCTGTCCCCTAGGACGAAAAGGCGGAGGTTGGCGAACTGCAGCGCCCAACGACTTCGCTGCAGCTTTTGAGGTCTGCAACCTCTCAAGGCTCTCGTCAGCCTTGCTGCCAAAAAGGTGTTCACCATCAAAGGGCATGTTGAGGAGCCGGGACTGCACATCAGGAGCAAACCCCGACTTCCGCAACCACGCAAACCTGCGTATCACGGTGCTCGCCGCCATGGACCTACTGACGCATTCAGCCAAGTCCAGACCCGACTGAACGGACTCACACATGGCATCCTTACCATCCTGGACCATAGCAAGGAAACCCTCCCGTTCAACCCCTTCGGGAATATGTTCAGCCGCTAACGCAACACAGTTCCACAGAGTGTGCGTGAAACGTGACAAGGCACAAATGGAGTTGGCCGCCTGAAGCGCCATACCACCAGAAGAAAACACTTTCTTCGCCCAGCCATCAAAACGTTTGTCGTCCCTATCAGGAGGGATGGTAGGGTACGACGCCTGCTTTGCCGGGGCCGTGGCCGCCTCCACCATCAAACTCTCCGGAGTGGGGTGCCTGGTCAAGTAGCAGGGGTCGCTACTGTCTGGGCGGTATTTACGCGACAAGGATCTGCCCACCGCCGGGAGACTCTCCGGAGCAGTCCAAGCCGCCGCCACCCTTCTCTGTAAAGCCATATGGAACGGCAGTACCGGGTCAGTTGGGGGACCAACATCAAGGATGTCCGTCAGATCATCCTGCACAAACTCCCCTGGGGGAGCAGACCATCCCAGATACTCAGACACCCTAGCCATAAGGCGCCGGTACGAGGAATCGGCATGGGAGCCAGGCTCAGGCCTACAAAATTCCACCTCCGGAGAGGTGTCCAGTCCACTGGCATCATGCAGTGACTGCCTCAAATCGTCAAACTGACTATGGCCCGAGACAATTTCATCTGGCACCTGACTAGGAACCAGGCCATCAGAATCCTCATCCGCCTCCGAAATATATTCCAGGTGGCGAAAAGGCACCCGAGAGTGCTTGCTCTTAACCAGAGCCTTCCTAGGGGGTACACCCGTGACACGGGGCACCTCCGACACGAAAGGCGTCGATGGCGTCGAGCGAATCGGCGCCGACGCCGAGAAAACCGGCAACGGCGCCGAGAGGATCGGCGTCGAGGAAATCGGCGTCGACGTCAGATGCAGCGCCTCCAGTATCGGCGGCGTCGACACAGCCCTCGAAGCCGGAGCTCCGAGCGTGTCCCTCGACGACCTGATCGTCGACGGCTTCGACGAGGCCCTCGAAGCCGGAGCCTCGAGAAAGCCTGTCGACGCCCTCAACGCGCAGACGTCGATGTCTTCCTCGAAGACTTCACAGGAGCACACGGTCTCGAACGCGTCGAGGACCGGGACCTGGAACGGGACCGCTCCCGTGACTCGTGCCGACCCTCTTGCGAGCGGCGTCTCTCGACCTCACACGACCGACCCCACTCGGGGGCGCGGACGGCTGAGTACCCTGCGACTCAAGAATCGCCAACATTTTCTTCCCGAAGGAAGCCCATTCTTCCGGCGTCGCACGGCTGGTGGGGTAACCGACGTGCCGTGCAGAATCCTCAGAAGAGGACCTGGAAGGCGACCGGTGACGGCGCTTCCGAGAATGCCTCGAAGAGGCCGAGGAGTGGCGAGACCCACTCCTAGAAGAAGACCGACGAGACTTCCGACGATGACGCGGAGAGTCACCCCTCGAATCATCCGTCGAAAGCCCCGCCGACTTCGACTTCCGGGGCTTGGACACCCGACCTACCGACAACTTCTTCTTACGTTCGCGTAAGGCTTTGGACGTGAGCGACTGGCAGTCGACACAGTCATCCGTGTCGTGGGCCTCCCCGAGGCACCAGAGGCAGGCGTCGTGCGAGTCAGTCACCGACATCTTGGACCCACACTCCCCGCACTTCTTAAAGCCCGGACGCGGGGTTGAAGACGAAGTGGAAGACATCGCCGAAGGAAATTCACAAACGAACAGGTTCGAAGAACCAGAAAGAACAGAACTCCAAAGAGTCGAGGCCTAGAACCGAGAAACACGAAGCAACACGTTCGCGGAAAAAACAGAACTGAGGCTACAGGCGTCGTGCGTCCTACTTATCACATCGGATGACGTCGGACGTCGGAGGAGGTCCTCGACGTCGGCGCATCGACGTCATCGACGCAGGACGCAGACGCCGGAAAAGTTTCCGAAGCAGCACAGCTGTGGTGATTACCTGTCATAGATATGGAATACGTCGGAGGACCCAATCCCCTCGAAAGAGGGTTTTTAAGTACATTTTTTGTTGAATGGAGAGCCATTTGCATGAAATTCTAGTGGCAGAGATGTGCTCACGTCTAGCAATGTTTAGTGCGGCTCGTAGTGCATTATTTTGGAGGACCTGGAGTTTATTGATGATAGATTGGTTGGCGCCTAGGTAGACGCTGTTGCAATAGTCTAACTTGGATTGTATGAGAGCCCTAGCCAGCGTGAGGCAGCTGTTGGTGGATAAAAAAAGTCAGCAGGCTCTAATTAGTTTCCCGGTGTAGGCGGTGGCTGAAGCGGTAGTGTTTACTTGTTTAGTGAGGTTGGTATTGGCGTCAAGATAAAAGCCAAGGGTTTTCACATTTTTCGCGATGGGGATAGTGGTTTTGTTCCGGGCTAAGTTTCTGTAGGTTATTAGGTGATCCGACAAGGAGGAGTTCAGTCATCTCATCATTCAAGCATAGGCCATGTGTAGCCATCCATGCCTGAATAATGGAGATTTCATTAATCCTAGTGACATCAGTACTGTAGTTACCAGAGATGGTGAGGAGTAGCTGGGTGTCATCTGCATAAATGGTGTAGGTGACACCCAGATGGTCCAGTTTGTCAAAGAGAGGCTTTGTAAAGATGTTATATAAGGTGGGGGAAACACAGGATCCTTGTGGGACGCCACAAGTGATTGGGATAGGGTCTGCTGCAGCCACGGATGAGAAAACCCTCATGGTTCTGTTGGCCAAAAAGGATTGTATCCACATGACAGCAGCGGAGGAGAAATGGGCAGCGGAAGAGAGGTGGTTACAGAGTATTTCATGGTCGACCACGTCGAAGGCTGCTGAGAGGTCTAAGAGTAGTATGGCAGCCTTGCCATTGTCTTTAATGTCATCAATCTGACTTTTGAGGTCAATAAGGGCGGTTTCGGTTCCATGTTGAGGTCAAAAGCCGGATTGACGCAGTCCTAACAGTTGGTTGGTCTCCAAGTAATCCTGAATTTGCAAGTAGGCAACTCTGTCGAGGATTTTTAGCAAGAATGGAACCGTAGTGATAGGCCTGTAATTAGTGGGAATAGCTGGGTCTAGAGATTGTTTTTTTAGGAGAGGGAGAACCCATGATTGTTTCAGGTTATTGGGTACTGAGTTGGTGGAGAAGGATAGGTTTATTAGCTTGGATATGAAGGGGGATAGGTCTCTTGCCTCATCTTTGATGATCTGGGCGGGACGGCTGTCCCCTTTGTAATTAGACGGTTTGAGGGATGTTATAATTTTTTGGACTTCTAGTATGGTTACCTTTTTGAATGTGAAGCCAGTGGTGGTATTAGTGGCGGTAGGAGTGCTCGGGGTGGAGGGGTTGCTTTTGGAGAGTTGAAGTCGCTTGGCCTTAATTTTAGTTTGAAGGCCAGTAATTTTGTTAGCAAGGGCATTTTGGATACTGGTGCACCAAGATTTGTCTTTCACAGACGTATCTGTTGGAGGGTTGGGATTTTCTTACTCCTTTAGGATGGTAAATAGTTCTTTAGTGCAGGATCCTGCACTAGATGGTCCTAGCAAACTTTCGACTCCCGACCACTTTTATGGTTAATAGGAAACCTATGTCCAAAATAAAAATACGCAGAGGCACACGCCAGGGCTGTCCGCTTTCCCCCCTAGTTTTCGCTATGGCAATGGAACCTGTCCCTGAAATAATAAGGCAGGACAGGGAGGTGCTGGGGGTGACTTGCAGAGGGATACCACACAAAATAGCATTATATGCGGATGACATTATGTTGTTCCTTAAAGATTCTATGAACACACTACCGAAAGCCCTTACTAGGTTAGAAGACTTTGCCAAGATCTCGGGGTTCACCATAAACTTTACTAAATCTAAGGCTCTAAACATCATGGAAGGAGAGGGGGGATTGATACACTGAGGTCGCTATGCACTTTGATCTGGGAGAGGGAGGCAATAGAATACCTAGGGATTCAATTGACAAGGGATTACAAAAGCTTGTATGGAGCTAACATCACACCCCTATGGAAACAATTGAGGGAAGACCTGCACAGGTGGGACACCCAAGAACTATCCTGGTTCACACACATTGCGTCGCTTAAAATTACCCTGCTGCCCCGTTTGCTATACGTTGAAAGCTCCATCCTGGTGGAGATCCCCCCCAAAATGAGTAAAGCGCTACAGAAAGAGCTAATTTCCTTTGTCTGGCACCGGGGAAAACCTAGGATTCAAAGAAGGATCCCGACGAGACCACCAGTCCTGGGCGGGCTTGGGGTCCCAGACATCGAGAGGTAAATCCTAGCCGCACAAATTGCACCAATGCAATTGCACCAATGATGAAATGGATGAGGGAGGACACCTTAAATGGTTGGGTCAGAATTGAACAAGGGGTGACCACAATCCCGTTGGGAACACTACATGGCATCACACCAGGTCTGTGACCATTCACCACAATGGCACATAATCGGGACTTTACCCCAGGTAAACAGACCCGATTTAGGGATAATTGGGGGCAAGCACAAACAACTCACTTAAAAGATTTCTTTCTTATTTGAGGAATGCAAGCAGAAATTTGGCATAGGGGAAAGCAAAAGATATAAGTATATCCAGAATTGGATAACGTAAAGGGAGGTTAGGAAGATGGCCACTAGGAATCCAATAAGACTGAAATTGACTCTGCAGGAAGGCACTGTATCAAGGGCAGTATCAAGATTGTATAGGCTGTTGGATGGGGAACACTCTTTCCTATATGGACAACTGGGTAAAGGACCTGGGTGAACCTATCACAGAGGAAGAATGGGCTCAAATCTGGAGGAGAGCACAGAAGGTGTCCAAATGCTGCGCCATCAGGGAGAACGCATGTAAAATATGTTTTAGGTGGTACTTGACGTCCCATAGATTGCACAAAATGAACTCTAGCTACCCACCCACGTGCTGGAGACAATGCAGAGGCAAAGGATATTTGATCCACATGTGATGGTCTTGTCCCAAGGCCACAATGTATTGAAAGGAGGTGCTAGGGGACATAAAAGAGATCACAAGGAAACAACTGCCATTCACAACCAAGGTTATACTTTTGGGAACAGTAGTTGAGGATGTTTACGCAGCAACCGGTAACAATGCAACCCTCATCACCCACTTGTTAATGGCGGCAAAGATGACCCTGGCCCAGGGTTGGAAAAATCCAGACGGTCCTATAATAGCATGCTGGTGTGTCCAAATTTGGAACGTAATGGCTATGGAGAAAGTAGGAGCCCTGAAGGAGGGCAGGTACCAGAAATTCCAGGCAGTGTGGGACCCCTTTCTCTAGTTTGTTAGTGAGAAAGAAGCACAATACTATAGACCGACAATATTGAGAGAACTACAAAACTGAGGGACAGAAACGAGGTGCAAGTGAAATCTGGGCTTATGAGCTATGTCACTCGAAAAGACACAATGATACCAACGGATGACAAAGGATCCGGACCATACCAACTGGGGAAGGGGGGGAAGGGAGTAGGGGGTTTGTAAAGTTGGTTGAAATGTTATAACCTATGTTTTTCTGTATTATACAAAACACAGTCGACAACTTTAAGGATAAATATGTAAGAGTGGTTACGGTAAATGGACGGAGTAACATTTATTACTGCACTTAGATACCACTGTAATGAAGCAAGATTGTGACTGAACAAATAAAGTTTGTTAAAGACTGTACAAGGGGTTTGTCTTCACCCTCGTATAACCACTTTGACACCTCACACCGGCCTCCCCTAAGGCCTCTTGGTACTTGTAGTTTCAATAATCTTAGTTCAATGCTTACCTTGTTCAGGAGAGGGGTGCCAGCCAGAGACCTTCGAATGAGCACCCACGTGGCGCGGGACCACTCTGCCTCTGGTGCAAATTTCACTAAAATTTCCTAAGGGTCTCCATCTGCCGGGCTCATACTCCTCTTAGGGTTCACAAAGGGCCTCCCTCTTCCGGGCTTGGACCCTGCTCCCAGAAGTTCTCTCAGAAAGTCCACAAGGGGTCTCCATCTGCTGGGCTCGGACACCTCTGCCAAGCTTCACAAAGGGCCTCCCTCTGCCGGACTCGGACCCTCTTACAAAGCTCACAATGTTCTCACAAAGAAGGCTTTCCTCAGCCGGGCTCAAGCTTCCTTTCAAAGTTCACAATCCACAAAAAGGGGTTTGGGACTTCTAGTACCAGAATGCACTGTCAGGATTTTGTTCCCACTTCACAGCTCTCCAAAACAGCATTTTCTGGCATTGGGATCTGTAAGAGCTAAAAGGAGATAATGTTCAGAGGTCAGGGTCTGTTCTGACCCTTAGAGGCCTAGGTTCCCCTGACTGGCCCAGGGGAGGAGTCTTGCTGTGGGTACTGCCAGGCAACCCCAACTGGCCCTGGTCTTGCCATCTGGAGGTACAGCTCCCTCTCCACAGTGCAGTCTCTCCTGGACTCACAGGGCCTGTGTCAGGGCGGTTTTCTCCTCCTGCAGGTTTCCCAGGGTCTCTGCAGCTCTTCTGGTCTTCCTCTGGCTTTGTGCACCTTGCAGCATCCCCAACTCGTTCAGAGTATGCTTTCCAGCTCCGCCTTTTATACTTCCTGATTCTGGACCCAACAGCGATGACCTTTCTTCGGTCATACAAAAAGAGAATTCCAAGGGGTTTGATGGAGAAACACCCTTGGTTTTCTTACACTAGTGACATCATCATGGCTGGACTTTGTTATCAGTCAAATTGATCCAGTAATGAGACACCTGTCTCTTCGAAACCATCAACTGGATAAGGCTTGAAGGGTCATCTGAGCGAATATATCTTTGCATTGCCTATGTGGGATACACTGGCGTGCCGGGTGATTGGCCAAACAGTCAGTTGCATTGTTAATTTCTCACCCTTCAGGCTGACATTTGCATAGGGGACATGAGGGCCATTCCAGGGATCCCCTCTTCAGTCCCTCCTCTGGTCGGCCCTGTCGAGCACTTCTACAAACCTGTTCACTTTCATTTTCGGGAATCATATTTTCATAACTCACCCTAGGTGCCCATAAAATTCTGCATGATCATCCAAACTGCATGTCACGTAACAACCATCTCCCCCAGGGTTGCACCAAACCCATTTTCCCCATTAGTCTCTGCAATCTTTAGGGTCGTCGAACACCACTCCAGTCGGGAACAGAGGACAACCAGTTATCTGTGCTCTCAGGGTATCTCAGACTACTATTATCTTGTTGTCTTCAGCAGTCATCTCTACAAGTACTTTCATGCCTACAGTCTTGACGGTCGTCTTTCGGCATTGTGTGATAGATATTCTGATGACACAGAATGTCAGCAACACTAGTACTAATGCTGCTAGTAATACTTTCAGTCTATTGGCCATCCATGTTGGTAGCCATGAAAAGGTGTATGCAAAACAAAGGGGGGTCTGGGAATCTCTACCAGCACGTACACAGCCCAATGAATTGTTCTTGGGTGAATAACCCCACGGAGAGACTCTACCAAGTCTTTAGCTCACTGTCCCTTTCACAGAGAATAAATGTCCTCTTTCATGTCTACAGTCTTGACGGTCTCGACGGTCGTCTTTCGGCATTGTGTGACAGATATTCTGATGACGCAGAATGTCAGCAACACTAATACTAATGCTGCTAGTAATACTTTCAGTCTATTGGCCATCCATGTTGGTAGCCATGAAAAGATGCATGCAAAACAAAGGGGGGTCTGGGAATCTCTCTACCAGTACATACACAGCCCAATGACCT
The DNA here is from genome assembly GCF_040938575.1 of Ambystoma mexicanum. Classification (NCBI taxonomy): domain Eukaryota; kingdom Metazoa; phylum Chordata; class Amphibia; order Caudata; family Ambystomatidae; genus Ambystoma; species Ambystoma mexicanum. The sequence continues at coordinate 858,102,868 of NC_090930.1, read as the reverse complement.
GTTCTTGGTTGAATAACCCCTCGGAGAGACTCTAGCAAGTCTTTAGCTCACTGTCCCTTTCACACAGAATAAATGTCCCCTCATATCAGTCTTTGTCCTGCCCAGGGGCAGTCCAGCACCGACATGCTAGGCAATTCTCCTCTGAACAAGAGTACCAACAGCAACCCCATACACGTGTTTCAGCCTTGTTGGGCATCATCAGTGACGTGAAGCTGTGCCTCTCTAAGAACAGTGAGCAAGGCTCCACGTCTGGATCGCCCTGTTAACTTAGGGTGGGACCCAAAGTTAATTTATGCAAAACAAAGGGGGGTCTGGGAATCTCTCTACCAGCACGAACACAGCCCAATGACCTGGCCTTGGGTGAATAACCCCTGAGAGAAAGTTAAAAGGGCAATCCAGACGTGGACCTCTTGCTCACTGTTCTTAGAGAGGCGCAGCTTCACCTCACTAACAACAAGGCTGAAACACGTGTATGGGGTTGCTGTTGGTACTCTTGTTCAGAGGATAATTGCCTAGTATTTTGGTGCTGGACTGCCCCTGGGCAGGACAAAGACTGATATGCAGGGAAATGTCTTCTCTGTGAAAGGGACAGTGAGCTAAAGACTTGGTAGAGTCTAATCCTAGGGGTTACTCACCCAAGAACAGGTCATTGGGCTGTGTTCGTGCTGGTAGAGAGATTCCCAGACCCCCCCTTGTTTTTGCATGAAAAGATGTATGATAGCCAGCCTTCATCTTTCCTTGTATCTTTTGCTCCTGCTTGCATTTGTGATAGCCTGGTAACTGCTTCAGTGAGTGTCCCGTTGTCTTCATCATTTGCTGGATTAAATGTACTGCAAGAGGACCTGATCTTGGTGCATACTCCTCCCTCCATGGCTGTCAGGAGGTCCAGAACATATCTATTCTGGAGAGGCATTAATCTTACAGCTCGGAACTCTTCTTTTATAGCATTGAAGCCCTTGACAGTCAAGTTTATTGTCTGCATCAGTTCCCACCTCGTGATCTGGAGCCATTTTGCATTCACGTAGGTCTGTACTGCAGGAATAGTGGATGCAAAGAACGTGTCCGTCCTGCTGGACAATCTACGCTCAGGTGATATCTCATTTAGAGAGTCTTCCATTGATGATATATAGCTTCCCCTCTTCACCCTAGTTAGCTCTACAGAATTCTTCTTCCTTCTGTTAGAGTCCATTTTGGGAAAGTCGTCCATTCTGATGTCCTTCTGTGGCACTACTAATGCTGTTGTGTTGATGTGTACCAAGGAGCATACTCCTCCGCAGTTGGGTGGTAGCTTCTCATATGCTTTCGATACGCAGGCCCAATAATGAACCATCAATACTGCTGTGCCAACTTTCATACCTGGAGCTTTTATTGTCGGTTTGCATTTCTTGTTTTTTCCAACCTTTATCGCAGTCGTTCTGGACACATAATGCTGATCCTTTGAGTGATACTATGGGCATGGACCCAGCCTCATTCTACATCCATGTTAATTGCTTTGCGCTGGCATGGCAATCTTTTAGGCATGTCATTCTCTTCTTGTACTGTACGGACTAGAACTGTTAGGAGCGTATGTGCCTTGCTCACCAACACTCCATTCCAACCTTCAGCTGTGTAAACCTTACCATACACAAGCATCTGCCATCTTTCTCAGCATCCTGGCTCTCCCCCTATTTCTACTGGTCCCCTCTTGGGACTGGGCAATACTTTCAATGTTGTGGTTCTCACTGGTCATTTTCCAGTAATAACCATCATGTCTAGTGTTTTTTTAATTTTTTTATAGCCGTTATTGCCCATGGCCTAATTTTCGTATAACACCACATGTCACACGGACATCGGAATGAGCCCATTCAACTGTACTTATGGGTACACACCCAAACATATTCCTCTATGAGGAGCTTTTATCTCTAAGGTGCCTACAGTTTATTTTAAAATGTTTTATTGGCATTTAGGATGTTTGCCATCTTTGTTACATATGCGTATACATTACATTAAAAAAACAAATAACCTTGTAAAAGAACAAAACAAAGCAAATGGTCTTCATCGCTAGTTCTATTCTTGGGGTGCGCATCCTTCTGTTTTAAGGGAGAATAGTCGTGCAGGGTGATGCCAGGGTCATCCGGGGCTAGAGGGCGTCTGTTTGTGTTTCCCCATTTCAGTAGCCCAGTCCTTAATGGTCCTGGGCGTCTTTAAGTGCGAGCATGCTTTGTTCATGGAGGTTCATCGTCCGATGGGTGAAACATGTCCCAAGTCAGGGCTTTCCAGGCCTCATATATACAGGACCCACATCGTCTCCCGCCCTGACCACCCCTTCGCCACATACTCTTGTTTCTGCGTTAGACCAGTGCCCAAGTTCGCTGTGCCATCTGGAGTTCTGCGGGCCCCCAGCCTTTTTACATGCCATCGCAACAGACCTTTTGGCCAGCACGCATGCTATATCCATACATTTAATTACGTGTGATTGGGTAAGCTCCCAGGAGGCATTCTTTAGGTGTCCATTCGTACCTAGTCACCCAGCCTTTCTACAGGCTTGCTCTATTGTGGCCCTGAAGCATCGTACTTTCGGACATTCCCAAAACATGTGCATCATTCCCAATCCCTCCGACCTGCACCAGGGGCCACATGGGTTTGTAGTTTTACTAAAATTGGCTATTCTGCTCGGAGTCATGTAGGTCCTGTGAAGGACATTTAGCTGGATTAACCTAAATCAGGCATTTCTTGACAATTCCCGGGGGTAAGCTATGGCCCCCTCCCACTCCTTCTCAGTGATGGCACTCCCCAGGTCTGTCACCCACCATGGTTTTAATTTAGCACTTTTGGGGTTGGGGTTGGGTCTGTCTGCTAGTAAGTTGTAAAGCCTGGAAACAGGTTTCCACCCATCACCCAAATTGTGCAGTAGCGTTAGCAGCGGGTCTGCCTCTGGTTCCCCAGGCCATTCTTTCCAGCACTTCTTAGCTGCCCACCTGATTCTCTGGTAGCATAGGAACTGGCCTTTTGGCAGTCCTTTCTCATTCATGGATTCAAACTCCCTGAAAACGCCCTCTTTGTATGTGTCCCTCCCAGTGGAGTTAACTATGCAGACCTCTAGTTCAATGCTTCTTCTGAGAATCAGGTATCTTCCCTCGGTGTCTACCTCCTTGGTTATCAGTCGGAACGGCACTGTGTCACTAATCCACATGTACACACCCCGTGCATATTTAGAATATGCCGCTCCATATCCCTACCCGCCCCAATACTCTGTTACTTTGTTGCTGCTATATGTAGTGAGGCGAGTTTCTTGCAGCAAAGCTATGGAGATTCTTTTCCTCTTTAGGAAGGATTTGATCCTGTTCCAGCGCATGTAGGTGCCCATCCCTCGGACATTCCATGTCAGCACTTTTATGTCAGTTGCCATTGTTGTACAATGTAACCTAGGTCCACTCTTCACCTGTTCTTTGCCACCAGTCAACCATCTCCCCCCCTTTCACACCACTCTCTGCTCCCCGTGTTTCCCAGTTCCAGGGTTCTGTTTCCCATTATGTCAGTTTCCTCCGCTCTCACCCCATTCTTGCCCCCAGTCTCCCATGTGCACCTCGTTAAGCACCCGTTGTTCCATTACATGTAGCATTGTGAAGACTTTGAAACCTTTCAAACAGTCCCCCTCCTGCACTTTCACATTTACTGGGTGCCTTACAACACATTTCTGCATTCACTGTGAAGACCATATAACATTTAAAAAAATAAATCAAACTTAACCAGCTGAGGGGCTTAAAACAGTTCAAACCACAGCAAACCAAAATCTGCGCTGGGCCGGCAACGCTCAGGTATCCTCGCTCCGTTTTGGCCCATCCGGGTCTTCATGTCGACTCAGCAACAGGCCGACACGTCCTTTTATAGGGGTGTTCCTGTCAGCTGAGGCCGAATGTCCCAGCATGCCCCCGTCCTCTGTGAGTTCCATGTCCACACCACAGTAAATGTAAATTTCTGTAACAGTGTGCCATTTCAAATGGTCTGCCAGGGCGTTGCGATCATCAGTCATAGCCCTTCTTGCCTCCGCACCCCAGACTATGTCACAGCCTCTTCTCCTTCTGCCATGTTATGTTCCAGCCACATGGTGACCGCGGCCAGGGTCTCCAGGAAAACAGCCCTCCCATTATACAGCACTTTGAGCCTCGATGGGTACATTAGCATATATTTGAGGTTTAGTTGCCGTAATCTAGCCTTGATCGGGATAAGGGGTTCCTCGCTCCCTGGACCACTGGAGTGTAGTCCGGGTAAATAGCAATTTGAGCATCGTCCCTCCTTATTTCCCCACCTTCACGTGAGTAGCGCAGTATGATTTCTCTATCCTGAACGTTCAAGATCCTTGCCATTATTGGTCGAGGATGTGATCCGGGTGGTGGTCTTTTTTGTAGGCTTCTGTGAGCCCGTTCCACAGCGAAGCCCTGAGAGAGCCGACCCGCACCAATCTCCTGTTGCAGTAAGGTTTCTATGAAGTTTGTGGGATTGGATCCTTCCATCCCGTCAGGAATGCCTAAGAGGTGCACGTTGTTGATTCTGGAGCGCCCCCCAGCATCCTCTGCTCTCTCCTACAGGACCTTATTTATTTTCTCTAGTTCCAGCACCCTGGTTTGAGCATCCTTTAATGTTTCTGTGGTCTCCAGCTGCCCCGCTTCCATAGCAGTTATGCACTCTGAGAGGTTGCGCATCTCCTGGCACATCAATTGCATATCTGCCTTGACCTCCTCTATTTTGTTGTCAATAAAGGAGCACAGCACAACAATGGCCTCCAACACCTGCCTGTCTTTACTGGCTCCGTCTGGGGTTGCGTGGTCAGAGTAAGCATCATTAGTGTTCTGTGACTGGTTGCGTGGTTTAGATGCTGCAAAGGGTTCCATAATTGTAGAGTTGTATTTCTTCTTGGGTGGGGCCATATCCTCCAGTGATAAGCTGAAGTGGTGTCAGCCTTCGGGTTGATGCTGCGTCCCGCTAGACCCTGTGTGGACTGCAAGGCCGCCAAGCTGGTCTGTGTCCGAGCCTGGACACTCACTTGTAGTGTCTACTTATGTGCCTGCTATTTTGTGTGTGGCTCGGCAGGCAGATGAGGCTGCGTGCCCACCGGTTGTTCTCTGTTTTCTTATCTCAAGGTCTGCTACCCTTCACAGAGCGATACAGAGCGATACACTCCGAGCGATACACTCCGAAGTCCACTGTTACGCTCACCTGGCTCCTACAGGGGCGTCGGTCGGACCCGGACTGCTGCGGCCTCCACCCAGGTGATGCGTAGTGCAGCGATGACTGACTGGATCTGCCCTTTTCTGCTTGACCCGTAGAAATATTCTCCTACAAGTGGAGAGATGGATTTAGCCACTTGTGGATTCAAGTGATAGCACCCCCACTGTCCTCCCCACTAGTCACCTCTGAAGTACCCTCTCAGCAATCTCACCTTATATTCTTGAAGGATGAGCCCTCCATCCTGTGAAGTACGCAGGGGTGCGTTAATGACCAGAAGCGGCTCCAGCCGAATTGGGGGAGGTGGAGCAGAGCAGCACAGGCCTCTGTTTTTTCGTCTGGCAGGCTTCACTGGGAGGAAGGGGGAATGGCCTTGCATGTGCTCACAAAAGGTATTTTCCTCGTGTGTTGCAGTTTTAAGTGGAAGAAACATAATCATTCACATAATATACAATACTCATTGAGTCTTTTCAAAGCTTATGTTTTTGACATTGTTAGTGCCTTTCACATGGCCGTTTCGAACACGTTACCTATACGTTAAGTATTTAACAACCACAACATTTTGTTACATTTCTATACATGTGCAGTAAGTGAGGTAGTAGTAAGGTTGGTGGAGACCGCAGGAGCAACCCGCCCGTAAGACTGACGGCAGTGACACATAGGGAGGTTGGACATACATATGGTGCATTTTCGTGCACCCCTTGCATGAGCTCCCAATAGGGTTGCATTTGTCTTCCTTTGCACTCTAGCAGCATTAGTTCAGTTATGGCATGGGACCTTGGGGTGCAGTCTTCTTGGTAAAACACAAAACATGAAAAACCCCCGGGACACTTTTACTGTTTGCGCATAGCTACAGGGATGTGGGTGCTTCATCCCGAATGTCATATAAGCACACGTTCTGCCATCTTCATGGTGGTTACAGGTTTTTAGTCAGAGAGGTCGTGGAGAGAAAAGTTTCATCACAGGTGGTTTGCTCATTAGTATTTGGGGGACTCTGCTTTTGTCAGGGGACCATTTTACAGTTCTTTTCCACCCCGGCCCTGCTGGCCGGGTCATACTGGAAACAGCGATACACTGCGGAAGGTGAAATGTTACAGTGTTGGTATCTACCACTAGCTCATGTCCGTCTGTTCGTGGGAACGGGCTCTCAGCGGATCTGCCAGAGAGCTGCGGCCACAGGGATAATTGAAACTCTCCAAGGGTGGGGGCCGCGCTGCAGTGCACAGGGCTCAAAACATCTTTATTTCACAAAATGGTTTCCAGGGCCTAGCTAAATTTAGCATGTTTGGTCAATGTCTTCAGCCAGTGGCCCGCCCACCACCTGGGCCCTGGTGGCAGGGGGAACACCCGACGAGCCATGGACTTCGCAAGGGGAGAGGATGCAGGGGAGGGGGGGGGGTCTCTTGGACCAATCCGCCCATACAGCAGTCGACAGACCGAGCTTTATGCAGTCTTGGTGCAATGCCTGCAAGCTTGGGAGCGACTATCTAAATTTGACTATGCCACACAGGTAGCGCAAATGCATGCGGAAGGCGATAGGTCTGGAAAAATATTGGCATGGTTGTGTAAGGGGGTGCAGCTGAGCTCTTGGACTACACTGCTGCATGATAAATGTGGGGCCCTGTGGGGGTCCCAAATGGATATTAATGACATCTTTACTACATTCTACTCCCAACTGTAGAGACTTGACATTCCAGCCCCCCCCTGCTGAGATATTGCCATTAATTCAACTACCAAAACTTAATGCTGATCAGAGGTCTTTCCTGGATCAACCCCTAGCAACGGACCAATCAGAAGAGGCGATAGCCTCCCTCTCTACTAATAAGACCCTGTGGAGTAATGGCCTGCCCGACAAATTTTATAATAAGTGTATAACGCTGTCCTGACCGGGACATTACCAAAGGTATTTGAAGAGTCCTATGATAAGGGTGTGCTCTCAGCTAGTATGCAGGAAGCATTGATCATACCTATTCCCAAACCCAGGAAACCTGCAAAAACATTTGATTCCCATTGCCCCCTAGCTATGTTAAATTGCAATGTTAAAATTCTGAACCAGAATTGTCCGTGGCCAAACCAACCACTCTAAACCACTGTAGATTGCAACATATTATTGACCAAACTAACTGTAGCACTAACATTTGACGCCGTGAAAGCTTTCGATCCTCTATTGGGAGTCAATGATTGCAGCGCTGCAGAGTTTTTGGTTTGGGGGCGTTTTTGTTTGCTGTGTGATATTGCTTTAGTCTTCTCCAACGGCGAGGGTAAAATCACGCAGGCAGATTTCGTAGTCCTGGGATATAAAAAGAGGAATTAGTCAAGGGTGTCCACTCTCTCTGATGTGAAATATACTTGCACTAGAGCCCTTGGCTGTGTATTTAAGACAGGGATACCAAGGGGCTGGTATTATGGTGGGAGGCTGTAGGCATCTGATATCGTCGTATGCTGATGACATTTTGTTATATCTTCACGAACCTCAGCACAACATACCTATAATACTGGATGTGTTGGATGGCTTTGCGGTGCGGTCCGGGATCTCTTTTAGTAAACAGAAATCTTTGTATTTGTCCTCTAACGGGACTCCGCTGGGAAGATAATGGGATTCTACCTGACCTGAAATTGAGTTGGGAAGTACACTAAGTATTTAGGCATTCATATTACTCATACATCCAGGGATACACACATAAATAATACAATCAGAGTGGTGGACGGTGTTCTGGTATTCTGGTCTAAACTTACACTTTCCCTCTCCCTTATGGGAAGAGTAGCCAGTGTTAAAATCATACTTCCTAGGTTGCTATACGCCTTTACAAACGTTCACCATATAGGAGGTGGCTTTTTTTCGCTCCCTTGATATTTTACTAAAAGGTTTTCTATGATGCTCGGAAGGCATATACTGGTGCTCCGTACACTGAATTTACCTTACAAGGATGGTGGGGTACAGATGCCAAACCTGGAACTTTACTACTTAGCTGCTCAGGTGGGCTTTGTGGTAAAATGGCTGTTGGATGATTCTACATCTGAATCTATGATACCCCGAAAGCTTTTGAGACCTGCCCGACTCAAGGAGATCTTGTGGTTGCCAGAGAACTGCATTAATCCACAACCCTGGCTTGTGAAATTGGGCAAACAAATATGGGAGAGAGCACTAACATTGCTCCGAACACGACACCCCTATTCACCACATGCCCCGCTTTTGGGTGATGTATATGCAAACACAAAAGGGAAACAGAGGTAAAAGGGACAAAACGTCCGAACCTAACAATCCATCAGAAAAGGTTAGAAAACCTTAATATGCAAACTCATGTGTTAGGGGGCAAGAACTACCTAGAGCAGGAGCTAGATGCCTGACTGTAAAGTGACTTTAAGTAGCAGAGGCCAAAAACCTCAAACAAACTCAACAGCTATGAATTCAAAATATAAACAGTTTTATTAAATCTTAATTAGAGCAGCAATATATGAAAAAAACAAAGCAAATGGCTCACAATATACATTATTAATAAAATACCATTATTAAATAACGAGTCAGTGCATCAGATAACAGATACTCATTTGTACTAGTAACCTAATAAACCAACATGTTTCTTTCCTATTTCAAGTGGACAGAACAATTGGTAGGAAATTCGCCAGGGGCTAGCTGTAGTCTGTGAGAAGCACTAATCTAAAAATGCATACAACAGAAAATGATCGGCACGATAACTGAAAAATAGAATTCAAAGTATATACATAGGGCAACTATACATAAATTAAAATTAAGTATTATAAATGCATAGAAACGCCACAAAAATCAAGTGTCAATTCAGTCGTAGAGAACCCATTAATGGTTCTCCTTAAGGTCTGCAGGCAACAGGCATCCCCGAATGATTATGATGTCCTTCCTGTGGTTTTGGTGTAAGAAGTGTCGTCAGAGTACACATGGCTTCCAAGTAAACGACATCTGCCTTGCTGCGTAGAGACGACTGCAGCATCGCCTTGGTTCTAGCGGTTGAAGAATGCACCTCTAGATGTAGCAAGCAATGCTTGGGATAGTGTGAAGAAAACAGCTCAGTGACGGGTCTGCTCCAGGTCGGTAGTTGATAGGGGTTGAAGGTGGGAAAATTCCCGTTAATTAACGTCCCTGATTAAGTAGACAAGGTTTCATCTGTCTGGGCTGGTCTGGTGGCTGAGAATGCTGTGGGTCTCTGCATCAAGTGGAGCAGGAGAATGCGCGCCTTCAAGTCACCAGATAGCGTTTTATGGGTGAGATCCGTATTAGGCGGCAGAGCTCGAGGGTCTGGAGGAAACTAATTAGTGCTCCTTGGCTCAGAATGATGGGAACGCGTTGCTTGTCACACCTGACATGGCTTCAGCAAGGCATTGGGAAACCCATGTCTGGGGCACATGTATGAGAAGGGAATAGTTTCTTACCTGTAACTCCATTTCTCCAGCATTGGTATCTTTCATGGATTCACATGCTTTGAATATTCCCCGTCGTCAGGCTGGGAATCCCCGGTACATTATATAGACCCTTTCCCGTAGGAAAACTTTTTCGACGCTTATGCGTCCTATCCGCCTCGTTTTGTATCATGCGTGCCCGTGCCGTCAGGACGTCATGATATAAATACAGGCCCCGCCCCCGCGCTCCCTCAGATTTCGGCCCCCAAAGTAGTGGGGGAACCGGTTTGCATGATCAGGGGAGGCAGGTGGGCGCATGTGAATCCATGAAAGATACCAATGCTGGAGAAATGGAGTTACAGGTAAGAAACTATTCCCTTCTCCAGCATTGGATCTTTCATGGATTCACATGCTTTGAATAGATTACATAGCAGTACTACCCCCAAGAGGAGGTGTGCATGCAAACCCATATACTTTCTTCGCAAAAGGCCATTCCCTATGATCATGTATACATCAGTAATAGTTTACATAGGAAAAACAAAACGGACCACATACAGTCATAAAATTGCACAGGATGCAACCCCGCAGCCGGGGCTTACCTTACTGGAATAGGTGTCGAAGCACTGCCTGTCCCATCCGGGTGTCTTCGGCATGTTGCTGCGACAGGCAGTAATGGCGGGTAAAGGTGTGTGTAGACGCCCAGGTAGCCGCCATGCAGATGTCCCCTAGAGGGACTCCGGCCCACAGTGCCGTCGACGATGCCGCTGCTCTAGTTGAATGAGCTCTTGGCCGTCGTAGAAGAGGCTTCTCTGCCCTGGAATGGCAGTACGAAATGGTAGATGACACCCATCTTGATAGTCCTTGCTTTGAAATGGCTTTTCCTCTAGCACCCAACCCATAGGCCACAAACAGCTGTCTCGTTTCTCTGAACGGTTGCGTACGATGAAGATAAAACTTGAGAGCCCTTTTTACATCCAATGTGTGTAGCATGCGCTCCGCTCCCGAGCATGGCTCCGGAAAAAACGTAGGCAACACGATAGAAGAGTGTTTATGAAACACCGAAGGAGCTTTTGGTATGAACTGTGGGTTAGTGGCTAGGACTACCTTGGTCTTGAAAAATCTTAAGTATGGTGGGTCCACCATTAGAGCTTGAACTTCTGAAATACGTCGGGCTGAAGTGATGGCCACCAGGAAGGCCAATTTCCACGACAGAAACTTTAGAGACGATGATGACATTGGCTCAAAAGGAGGTTTCATAAGAGACGTTAAGACCAGATTGAGGCTCCACTCCGGTGGAAATTTCTTCTCTGGAGGGAAACTCCGAAAGAGGCCTTTAAGGAAATGCTTAATCAGGCGGTCGCTGAACAATGGCGCCGAGTGCCGTCGACGAGTAAACCTGGAAATGGCTGCTAGGTGTACTTTTATTGACGACACCGACAGGCCCTTTTGAGCTAATAACAGCAAGTATGGAAGGAGCTGTTCCGGCCTAATCGATTGCGGGGCCAAACCTGGTTGATCCTCACACCATTGACAGAACCTTTTCCATTTGTACGCGTATGAGGCGTTTGTGGAAGGTGCTCTTGCCGCTTGCAGGATACGTCGACAGTCCTCCGGAATCGTTAGCCGACCAAATTCGGCGAAGTCAGGAGCCAGGCCGTCAATTTGAGGCTGTCCGGGTCGTGATGCCAAACGACACCCTCCTGTCGAGACAGAAGGTCGGGGGTCTTCTGGAATCTCATCGGTTCCGCCGTCGCTAAGTGTAGTAGGTCTGAAAACCACACCTGTCTGGCCCAGTATGGGGCCACCAGAATTACCCGACATGGGTACCTGAGGATCCATTGCAACGTCCTCCGGACAAGGGGAAAAGGAGGAAATGCGTACAGGAATTTGTTCGTCCATGGGAATGAGAACGCATCCCCCAGTGAGTCCTGCTGAGGCCATCTGCTTGCGTACTGATGGCATTTCTTGTTGTTCTTCGTTGCAAACAGGTCTATGGAAGGGTGTCCCCATTCCTTGAATACTTGTTGAAGTTGTTGGTCGTTCAGCACCCATTCGTGAACTTCGTTCATTTCTCTGCTGAGAGCATCGGCTTCCACGTTTTTCACTCCTGGTAGGTGAAACGCTAAGATTTGCATGTTGTGTTGCAGGGCCCAGTGCCAGATTTTCTGTGCCTCCGTCGATAGGGACCTGGAACGTGTCCCTCCTTGTTTCCTCAAGTAGAACATCGTAGTGGTGTTGTCCGTCATGACACGCACCACCGAGTCCCTCAGTTGCGGAAGAAAAGACTTCAGAGCCCATCGCACTGCTCTCAGTTCTAGTAGGTTGATATGCAGAGAGGACTCCTGCAAAGACCATTGGCCTTGTACCTGTAACGTATCCAGATGAGCTCCCCATCCGCTCAGCGATGCATCCGTCACCACCGTCTTTTGGAACTCTGGTTCCAGTAGAGGCATCCCTTTCGTTAGATGAGTAGACACTTTCCACCAGCCGAGTGCTTGAACTAGTTGTTCGTCGACGACCAGTCTGTCGGACCAGCGACCTCTGCTCTGCGCCCAACGGTCCGCTAGAAATTCCTGGCAAGGCCTCATAAACAGACGGCAGTTGTTTATTAACGGAATGCAGGACGACATGGTCCCTAGCAGGGACATGTACTTGCGCACAGAGACCTTGGTACCGCCTCTCCATTCCGACGCCTTGTTTTGAAGTTTCTGAATTCTTTCGCTGGATGGTTTCACCAGGCTTGTGTGTGTATGAAACTCCGCTCCTAGAAAGACCAAGGTCCTCGAAGGCTCTACTGAGGACTTGTTGAAGTTTATTGCGAAGCCCAGTTCCTGTAATATGGACATTGTGGCTCGTAGACTGTCTCGTGTTTGTTCCCTGGATGACCCTCTGACTAGCCAGTCGTCTAGATATGGATAGACATGATGACCATCCTTCCTTAAATGGGCCGCTATAGGGGCCAAGCACTTGGTGAACGTCCTGGGGGAGGACTTGAGTCCGAACGGGAGGACCTTGAACTGAAAATGCTTTTTCCCCGACGACGAATCTTAAATATCTCCTGTGTCGTGGGCGTATTGGGATGTGAAAGTAAGCATCCTGAAGGTCTAGTGATGATAGATAGTCCATGGGTTGCACCGATCTGATAACCTCTTGGAGTTTTAGCATTTTGAATTTTTGGCTCTTTAGCCACTTGTTGAGTACCCTTAGGTCCAGAATGGGCCTCCATTTGCCGTTTGGCTTTTTGACAACAAAGAACCTGGAATAAACTCCTTGGCCTTCCTGTACCACAGGAACTCTCTCTACCGCCCCTTTTCGCAACATAAGCGCCACCTCTTGTCGTAGGATTTGGAGGTGGGGCTGTGTCGAGAATAAAGGAGGAAGACGCGGAGGCTTGTCTTTGAATTGTAGCGCATGACCCATGCGAATCGTGTCTAGGACCCATCGATCTCTGGTTATGCATTTCCATCGGTCGAAGTGATGAGAGACTCGACCCCCCAGGACGTTCCGAAGGCCGTCATTGGTTGCTGGTTTGCTTGTTCTTCGTTGACGACGGACCTGAGCCTCGCCGCCTGGAGGATTGATAGTCCCTGCTTCCACGTGCCGACTGGGACGCTCGTCTGAACCCTTGTGAAGAGTACGAGGGCCTGTTGAATCCACGGTCCCTCGAGGCACCAAAGCGGGAGTTTCCAGAAGCACCTCTGAAGGTGCGAAAAGAGCGAAAATTTCTACCCGTTTGAAGGGCGCCGAGGGACCTAGCAGTATCCGTGTCTTCTTTCATCCCTTTTAGCGCTTCATCAACCTTTTCGCCAAACAGGTGCTCCCCTTCGCATGGCATGTCCAGGACTTTGTACTGTACTTCAGGACGGAAAGTAGTACATTTGAGCCACGCTTGTCGACGAAGCACTACTCCATGGTTGATTTGTTTGAAACCAGACTCTGCTAGGTCAACTGCGATATTAATAGCGTGGTTCGAGGCCTCTTCGCCGTCCCGCACCAGTAACATAGCTGCTTTCCGGTGTTCATCTGGCAGGTGTTCTAGGATAGGGGCTAATTTGTGCCACATTTCCCTATCATATCGTGACACGATCGCTAAGGAATTGGCTGCTCTTATCGTCGTCGCACCGACCGAGAGCACCTTCTTTCCAAATGCGTCCTGCCTCCTAGCCTCGCTTTCCGGTGGCGTTGAACATTTTTGCTGGACCCTGGCCTTCCTAGCCGCTGCCGCCGACACCACCGAGTCAGACAGAGGCTGTGATGTTAGACATTTTGGAGTGGACTCCGGAGCTTTAAACTTTTTCTCTATCCGTCCCTTTATGGCTGGTTCCGAGAACGGATGGCGCATCGTCTTGAGACCTTCTTGCCACACGTGGTCAAGGATTGGAATGGCAAATACCGATTTTCTCCTTTGACCCATATGGTCAAAAAGGAAACAGTCTTTCCTCTGCTCCTCAGGAATCAAGCCGAATTCCGAACACGCTTTCCCCATCATTGCATGGAAGGCTCCCACATCATCAGGGGGAGATGGCTGTGTCTGGCTCCTCGTAGACTCCAATTCTACATCCGAATTCCATGTCGGGTCCCTCGACGGTGACAGGGAGATGTCTGACCCCGAATCATCACGTATAGAGTCGGACTCCGACAACTCACCCTCCTCCTGAGCTCGAGGACGATCTTTCGCCGCCTGGGGAGCCGATGGGTGTTTCGTCAACGGGCGAGCAGTACAAGTTTGCTCGTCGACGGAAGGTACAGACAAAAGTGACGATGCCGTCCCAGGTTGAGGGAACTGCGTATCCATCCGTTGTAGTAGCTTCTGAAGAGTATTAAGCACATCCAGAGACAAAACCGTTTGGGGGGTCAGTAACGTGGATGATATAGGTACCATACCCCCGCTCGCACTCGTCGCCGTCGTCGTCGACGTGGAAGGCCTTAAGCCTAAATCCGATGGCTGCAGAACCATGTCACCTTCCCTTTCCGCCAAGCAGGCCGTGTCTGGCTGCAGTAAGACCTCAGGGGGGATCGGGTCATAGACCTCAGGCAGCCAAGCCATAGACTGAGCCTCCGTCGACGAAGGAATCCCAACTGCTGCTTGAACAGTAATAGGCATCGTCAATGACACTGAGGTCGACGAGCAAGTCGTCGTCGTCAAGCCCTTAGACTTCGTCGTCGATTTCGATGCCGACTTCCCGGCTGAAGCTTCCCGACTCATGGAAGACCTGGGACGGTCCCCTGAGGAGGATTTTGACAGCGCTAGCCTCTCCGTCTTAGATGAGGAGGAGGAGGAGGGCTTTTTATGTGATGAGGAGGATCCAGCCTGTTTCCCCTTATGCTTGTCCTCAGCGCGAATTTCTGCTGGCCGCACCTTCTTCGATGGAGGCTCCGACTTGCTCCTGGAGGCCGTGGAGCCAACTTCCGAGGCCGGGTAGGCACCCGCTCCGTCATTAAGCCAGTCGACCAGCCTTCTTTTTCGGTCCTTAAGGGTTTTTTGGGAGAAACCCTGGCATATCTCACATGTATCCGCCGTGTGGTGCGGGTGGAGACAGTAGATACAGTCCATGTGGCCGTCTCCTTCATAAACCTTTTTGAGGCCACAAGTTGCACATGGGCGAAATAACGCCTTTCCAGACATAATTCTTCAGAATTTGAACTTCGCTTACGCGAAACAGATAAAAAAATAATAAACAACCTAGTTTACACTTGTAGTAAACACGAGGATCCCACTACTTTGAAAGACGGTTGAAATCTGAGGGAGCGCGGGGGCGGGGCCTGTATTTATATCATGACGTCCTGACGGCACGGGCACGCATGATACAAAACGAGGCGGATAGGACGCATAAGCGTCGAAAAAGTTTTCCTACGGGAAAGGGTCTATATAATGTACCGGGGATTCCCAGCCTGACGACGGGGAATATTCAAAGCATGTGAATCCATGAAAGATCCAATGCTGGAGAATGGGATGTTTAGGGATTTGAAAAGCCTTTTTTCTGCAGGAGGGCCTGCCTAGGGGTCAGTTCCTGAGATACATGAGGTTGTTTAGGGTGGCTAAATTCCGATGGAATGTGTTGCCTGCTGAACCAGAAGTAAATGCGTTATGGCCCTACTATAAGATTTGGATGGTGGTTGGAAGCCAGTGTCTAGGTTATATGAATGCTTGTTGCATGGGACTAGCGTTAGGGATATCAAACTAAAGACACGTTGGGACAATGATATTGGCGGAACACTCCCAGATTAGCAATGGGACCAGGCGTTATTGTTTCCAAAAAAGGTCTCCCCTAATGCGAGATGAAGATTGCTTAAAATTAACGTGCTTCACCGCACCTATATGACCCCTGGTAGAGTAGCTAAATTTAATGCAAGTGCCACACTGGCTTGTCCCTGCTGTGACAGATATGGTGCTGATCTATTTCATATGTTGTTTAATATGGCTCAAAAACACCTGTGTTTTAACACATTGCCACAGGTTTGTGCAGTGGCTGGAATTGAGCGCTATCGATGGGACCCACACTTGAATGTTTGTTGGGTGTGTATTCAAGACCCAGTAAATTTAAACACATTAAGTTTATGGACTTTGCCTGTATAACTGCAAAAAGTTGCATGGCTTTCATGGAAACAAAGGAAAGGACCCCAATTTCTGATATGGTGCAGGGATTTTGAGACCTGGTGTGAAGATGAACGAAAGCATGGTCGAGAGCATCATGCACAAGAGACAGTGACTCATCTACTACCTTTGAGGCCTGGAAATCGCTCACTTTTGCAATGTTCCATCCATCGGACGACAAGCCACCTTGAACATATGCCCAGTCTCACTTTTATCATGTTAGATTTTGTGCGTTTAACGGGTTTGATTTAGTAATCTGGGTACAAATGCTATTAGAGTGATTTGATGGTTTCAAGCACTGTGCCCATCAGGACACCTCGCTCTGAACTAAGCTCTGTGTATTTTGATATATGTGCAAGACCGGGTTGTTTGTATATAATGGGTTGTTTCATTTGACTATGTTAAGATGCTTGGATAGTGCAATACGTCGAGATGCCACTTTTATGATCCTGTACATCACTCGTGTGTACTGTATTGTACTCAAGTGGTTGACCTTTTTTGCAAACGTATTAATAAACAGACGAATAAAAAAATCAAATTAAAAAAAAAGGTGTGGTGCTTTTTTCCTTAGAGGATTGCATTTACTTGGTCTGGAGGTCTGCCCCAAACTGTGGAGTGGGCAGGGGGGTGAGGAGGTTGGGAACACATGGTGATGTCTTTTGGTCAGTAACAGTATTAGCGACTATTTGTAGGTGAAATGCAGGATAGCAGGTCTGACCCATGGCCCCATCAGCACCAAACAGGTGAGGTCCTTGTCTTTGTCAATCCTCTGCGCAGGACGCTGGCAATGAAAACTCATTAAATAGGTGGTGTGCTAAGCATCTGAGTGGCAGGGCCTGGCCACATCACAAGCAGCCTACTCAATGGACGCCAACAAGAAGGTTTCGTGTTGAGACCGTTTTTATTAAAATGAAAAAAGGAAAAATGCCATTCTATCCCCATTTCTTCAAGGGAGATTTCCCTTCCTACAAAGCTATAGTAAGGTGCTTTTCAATAAAACTATTTTTTCAAGGGAGATTTCCCTTCGTACAAAACGAATCTAAGGTGCTTTTCAATAATAAACTAAGTCATCGGTCCAAACCCATCTACTATCTGACCTTACCACTGAAAATGTAACAAACTAAGAAGTTTCTGCCTACAGAGTTATGTCATTTGACCTCTTCTGGGTCTGCAGTGCATCTCTTCTTCAGTCCCCTTTTCTGTCCTCACCAAAAAGTTCATGAAATGGCTCTCAAAAAAGCAACACCAAGTCTCAAGTTCCTGAAAAAACATTCAAGATGTAAACTCGTGTAGATGGAAGAATATCTCCTTACACCCTTTTTCACCACTTGGCTGCGCCTCTTGCCAGTATTCACATTTTAGTGGTCCCTTTTTTTGTTTTTCTTTATATATTCATCTCCTCATTTAATTCTGGTGGGCTCCGACAGTTTTACTTATTCCCAAGGGGCGTTGGTACCCCTTTATCAGATACTCGTTTCTTGTTTCTGGATTGCGTTAGTTTGCCATTTGCCTGGTTATGATACTTGGATATTCTGATCTCTTTCATTCATTGTATATTTATCTATTTGGGCCCTTTCCTAGCAGGTTGGTAATCCCTCATCAGATACTCCTCCCTGGGTTCGGTGTAGTGTCTGTATGCTGGTTGGCTCATCATCATTCCTGGGTCTTGTGCCCCCTCAATTCTTATGGTTAATGTACTTTTTCTTCTTCCTCTGGGCCTTTGTGCCCTTGATCTGAGATTGGGGCAATTCTTCCCATTTCCCCTTGCTCTCTCTGGCTTTTCTGTCCACCTCCACCGCAAGGTACCCGCATACCTTCGCAGATGTGGGGCTTGCTCAGGTGAGGTGCCTTTGACTCGTTTGTGCAGTCACTCTCAGGCCTTCTCAGGAGTGTGGTACCTCACGCCTCTCGACTTGCCTCCGTTGCCTCAGGATTCAGCATCATTTCTTGGGGTCACCACATCCTGCGTGTGGTCACTCCTCCAGCTAGGACTAGGTTTGTTCGGTTCTGGTCTCGCCAAGGTTGCCCAGCTCATTGCCTGCTCGGCGGCATCTCTCTCCTCCACTCCAGGCCTGCAACACAGTCGTCTCTATTGTGATGCGTAGCTCCGCCTCCAACAGACATACACACATCGGCTCACCTCTCCATATTCTTTCTCCATTCAAGGCAGATATTTGCATACTTGTGCCGTAACCAAATGGGTATGATCAGCTGTAAAGTCCTCGTAGTAACCAGCACTGCCTTGAGCCAAAAGTTCATAGATACTTTCAAAATTCTTTTGAGTCGCATAGTTAAACATCTTCCAGAGATCCCATATATGCAGATATTGTTTTCTTTACAGGAAGCGGGGGGCCCTCCCATTGAGTTCCTGCTTTCCCAAACCATTAGAGAGGGGTTTGCTTTGTGGGCTCAAATGCCTAGTCTCGAAGAGGAGTGGCTGTCCATACAGAAGAAGGGACAAAGTCTCCAGATTTGTCACATGAGCAAAAATCTTAGGGGCCCCCTAGCTGTCGCAATGAATATTACAAACTCCTCACTAATTCCCTGCCTAAAGTCTCCTCCCAGGTGGCCAGGAAAAGGCAGACGCTTCCTGATCCCAACCTTGGGGGTGCTATTCAGCGGGAAGATCACTTGGGAGGAGAAAGGGCACAAGAGAGTTAGCGGAATCTGTGGGATGAGACGATATTTATGTTCCTCTAGGGAGGATGGTTCCGCAATGCAATGGCTTGTTGTAATAACCATCTTGCTGTTCCACAAGATATCCATATAAATGGGGTGAAACCAATCATACACTCCTAGGCCTTGGGAGAAATCAAAACCCTTTTAAAATTCAGGAGACCTGTAAAGCTGAAAATCGCCCAACACCCAAAGGAGCAGTGAAAGAAAATGTATGACTAACACCAGCATAAAAACGTTACCTTTGACTGTACAATCAAGGCTAATGACTAATTCTTATGGTGCTTCTTTAAAGAATCTTATAAGGAACAAACTGTGGAATAATAATGATACAGACATAAGAAAATCACATGTTTCAAATAGGGACTTCAAGTCCCATAATCCCCTAAGTACTGGGACAAAGAAAAGAGCTGAGAAGTACAATGTTGCAGGAGTGGTCAGTTCATTAATGCAGAGGACACAAACATGAGGGTGACCAAGGCTTAAAAGGCCCCCTCAGGTGCAGGCGAGAGATTTGGCTTTGTTGGTGAAGAGCAGAAGTCAGAAGCAGCGTGGCTCGTGCTGGCAGCCCGGGCAGAAGCTGGAGGAGAGAGAAAACGCCGGGACCTCTACTTGACAGATATTAGCTGCTGGTCCTGAGAGGTTATGTGCCTCCCGAAATCTGAATTGCAGAGGTTGCACCGCGGGAAGCGTGCAGGAGGCTGTCTCAGGTGGCTGGCTTGCACCCGAGTGCCTAGAGGTTGTCTTCGGTGGCGGGCGTGCACAAAAGGGCCTCAGGAGCTCCAATTGGAAGTGGCGTGGAGAAAGACAGACTAAACAAATAAGTATGCTGGGTCACAAATCATCCTGACCAAGACGAACTGTAATGGAACTTTGTTACAAACCAGGATTTCCTTGTGTTCTTTTCATGAACTATAAAGCATCATCACGTTTAAACCAGGTGAATGGGAGTTCGCCCAGGTTATGAAGAGTGACTGTGGTTACATTGTGAATTCAATCATTGTTTTGAACCGCCATGCATTTCCTTGTTTATTTGTTATATGTAAAAGCGTGAGGGACAGATATCCTTTGTTAGAGTGTTTCCTTTAGTTTATTTTAGGCAGGGAAATCCGCATGAAGGTAGAGATAGTGAGGCGTTCATCCAACCTGATCATAATAAAATGACATTTGTTGGGAAAACTTCACAATGTGGTCCGCCTCACATTTCTGCCTGCTCACATAGTCCTATTGTGCATTAAGTGTATTAGGCTGGGAAGAAAGTGTAAGAGACCGAGAAGGAAGGAGGGAGCAACACTGGTTGTGGCAACTGCTCCTCGTCGGTCTATCCTGTAATCTTCTTTGTCCCATATTAGCGGCGATCCTCCTATCCCCTATCCTTTTGTTCTGAAGCTAGCTGCTCATTGCCCCATCCTTATGTGCATGGGTTGAACCTGCCCAATCTATCGCCATTAATTTAGCCTCAGTATTTCCCGCCTGCCTTTTCATTAAAGTGCTGTGCAGCTAGCAATATTTCAGTCAAATTCTTACCATCCCAACCAATAAGTACTCCTTTAATTCCTTCAGCAATTCTGGGCTGCTGCTCAATTACAAATCCTGAAACTACAACTTGCAGTTCCATAATTGTGGTATTCAGGATCCCTCAAAACTGATAAACTCCCCACCCCCCATTTATTTTTATTTTTAAAGATATTCTGTACGGTTCTCTCCTTTAGCCTCCTTGCATGCAATTATTTGAATCCATTCGGTCTCCTTGGGACAGCTCTCCAGGAGGTGCAAAGCAACCCATCAGTCAAATATTTCTATGCCTCCCTATGCCTTTTGCAAAGGCCAATTGCTTTTCTGTATTGATAAAGTGTAGTGTCTGGAGGGAGTGAAGTCCTCAATAACTGCATCAGATCAATATAAGTGCGGCTAGAACAGTCCAATTATAACCTGCAATTCTTCTTGAAAGAATCTCAGCAAAACACAATGCAATATTGAAAAGACCAGTGTAGCTTCCTGGTGCATTCAAGGTAACTAATGCATGCCCTGCACCAATTAAATAATTTAAAGTTTACACTGGTGTGTCAGTTTGATAGGGTAAGCTGGGAAACACAAAGCCACAGATGCATTAGATGCAGGCGTGGAGACAAAGAGATTAGAAATCAGCCATTATCGCACAGTGCATCAATAGCTGAAAGCAATCACGATGTAGAGCCATACCAGTGATCATATAGGTCTTCAATGAATATATGCTGGATGATTCTGGGCTTTGAACATGGCTCTGCTTATCTGGTGGAGTAGATGCAGCGGCTTGACTTTGATTGGGTGTTCAATCAGGTGCAAGTTTCAATATGTCTGGATTACCGAATTTTAGAATATCCTCTGGGGTCTCTTTTGGGGTGTACATAAGAAAAAAGCTGGATAAAGTCTGCTGTAACACTTTCTCTTCTTATCGACAGCCAAATTAGAAGCTCCGCTTTAATTATTTCAACTTTTCCTAAAGCTTCTCTTGGGCGTTGTTCAGAGCTCCGGTCTTGACTAAGACTGCCATGAAGAGGCTTCTGAGCATCATTGATGAAGCAACCTCGCTGTTCCTGTACTTTTGATACCAACATTTAAATGGTATCTTTTCAGTAAATAATTTGGTTTGTTTGGTTTTGGAGGTTGCCACTATGAATAGAAGTGTGCAATGTATCCAGAGGTTTACATTTCTTGGGTAAATAACGTGTATACATGAAATGAAGTGTACTTCCCTTAGGGGGAAGCAAGACTTTCTTTAATGTACCTAGCTCCCATTTCCACAAGAGAAGGAATGGCTTGAGGAAATCTGTTGCTCTTTTGCAAAGCTCCATACTATGATGCTGAAACGCAGCTGGTTCAGACATGGCTCATTTGACAGCTCATTTATAGCGCTTTGTACAGCAGTGCCAAGACACCATTCATCGGCCAATACAACCAGTTCCAACTAAGCATGCACAATGAAGTAGCATCGATGCACAATTTTATTCCAGAGAAAGGAAAGGAGACGCGGGTTACACACATGGAAGGAGGAGTAGAAAGCCTGACCAGTTTTGTTACCAAGCTAGACCGAGTGGAAACTAAAGTCTTCACCAAAGCCACACTTGCCAAAGCAATTATCAATGGCTGAACAAATGAATAGGGTTGTAGAATGGGTGAATGGACAAACAAACCTTTGCAGTCACTTTTCAGCACCCATAAAGTATTCTCTACCGCTGGTCCTGTACACATGCTTTCTTGCAGTTGCAACGCCCGGTGGGACTCGCTGAATCTGTGCAGGACTTCCAGTGGGTTTCAATTGTGAAGGGGCACTTATTTTAGTATATGTTCAAGAATCATTTGTACGAGAACGCCGAGAGTATCCCTGCACTAACAATGTACCCCACTAAACTTTGAGCATGGATGCAATTCATCAAATGAACAATAAGCTAGATAATTTGTAAATCCAGTTTCACTCTGCAAATAGGCACTTTTTGGGTCTCCATCTTGTGGACATTTTACAACTAGTTGAATTATTTCAAAATGTAATTGTGGAATACAATGCGCCTATGCATTAAAATATTTGGCGATTGGTGATTCAATGTTGAACATCTACAAATCGGTGTTGCGTTTGAGGATTCTGTGATGGTTCTAGTGGTTTTATCTACATGTATTTTGCCACACGAACATTTGATCATATATACTGCGAAAGGTGGAATGCAGGCAGCAATTGTTCCAAGCAGAATTGTTACTCTTGTTTTAAGATATGTAAACACAAGGCTTTTTAAAGCATTATTACAAGTACATGCTAGGCATGAGATCAGCACCTAAGAGATGCAGCACTTTCCCCAAAAGCAATATGTAGTGACGTCCCAGACATTTATTCGTTTATGGTGCAGCACAAACGTTCTTGGTATATTTTAGCTATTAGCAAGTTTTATTTAGTTGTACTGGTTACCCAGCAACTCTCATCAAGGTCTTGATCATAGCTCGTTGGCATTGGCAGCCCCTGGGCTATGACAAGACGGTACATGTGACATCATGCGGTTAAAGCCGCTTGTATATGCAGGTAAACTAATATAGTGGGATAATGAGAATATCTATTATGGCTTGATTTCGCAGGTATTGGATACATGCACAATTTCTAGCACCCCTATGAGCCTGAGGTTTTGTTTTTTTCCTTTAAGCCACAGTGGACATTAGGGTAACCCCTCATTTGGTGGCTATAGCCAATGTTTGCTCCCAAGAGTCCCAAGGTGGGAGATGCGCTGTACGGAGTGCTAAGATCAGCACTTTGAGATTCTCTGGGGCACTGCGTGAAGGCCACCCAGACCCCACCGTTGGATCGACCTGGTTTATGCCGGTTGCTATAATGGAGTATTCTTCCCTGGTGGAAATTTGTCAGAGGGTGGTGGATCAACACCACTCACCGGAGAAGGTGCAGGCTTGAAGTAGTCAGAGAGAGCTGAGGACCTGGAAAAAGAACAACACGCAACCGCCCACAAGAGATAAGTAATAAATGACAGACTAATGATTGATTGTATATGTAGCCAGTGTTCTAAAGTGGTGGGAAATGTCAACCAGATGTTCCATGATAAGTGTGGGATCGGACCACGTAGATGGTATAAGGGCAGGTGAAGTGGAGGATGGGTCGGCTCAAGCAGTGGGCTAGGACAGGATACTGCCCGTTTTTGGTTTGCAAGCACAATAGATGGGACCCGACTTGTCCAGTCCTACTGAGATAATGGTCTATCTCATTTCTTTACTGCGACAAACTAAAAATTAGCTTTTATCCTGAAGGCCCTTGGGTGAGTTGGCGTGTTTTTAAATATTTGATAAATGTCAGGGATCATGGGGTATGTTTTTCTCTAAGCCCAAGTCAGGCATCTCGACCAAGGCAGTCCCCTAACACCTACTTTCACCCAAAACCTCGGCTCTGGTGGCTTAAACAACTCGCCTTCTCACTCCTTCCCCTTGTGTGCCCAGCTTGACCACAACAGGTAAATCGCCTTCGCCTACCTTTTCTATTTTTAATATTGCTCTTTGGTGCTAATATATTGTCAGATTCAGGTTATCCCTCGCTTCTCCTTAATCAGCTCAATTTGTCACCGCTCTGTCAGAACGGTGTCCTCCTACCGCACGGTCTGGACGTTTCTGACTCCTTTTGAAATCAAAATGATAGAGTGATTGACAAAGTGAATGTGCCGATTCATGAGCCCTCTTCCCATTTGCTTTGTAATCCACGATTGGCTCTTGATCAATAGCAGAATAATCATTGAACCAGACTTTGTGGATCCCTAGGAGTGCCTCTGTTACTTTGTTGGTGGTGCTGTGCAAGAGTTCACAGCACAGGTTTTCAGTGGCTGCCAAAGGATTCCTGTTGTGCTCCAATCCAGAGTCCATGCCATTGCTTGTGCACCCAATATGCAAAAACTACACCCCAAACTCTGCACATGAACCCTGAGCAAAATCACTTGGTAATAATGCAATTGGGAAACCCTAATTCCATCGCTCATTCCATCACTAGGTTGTATCACTGGGAGGCCAGTATTGTGCCTCAGGCATATGGGGACGCCTCCTTTTGCCCAATCAGGAAGTATGTTAAGCATTACCTGCGCCTGTCTCGAAATTTGGGACTTCCAGGGGCCTCCATTTATCACCTCCAAGTGTAGAACCATGAAGAGGGTGGCACCCAGAGGCCACCGGCATTCTAATAAGAGTAATGCACAAACAGCCTTACTACACAAATCCTAATTTAGGAGGCAATAGGTCTGCGATTATGTTATGGCAAAGGTAAATGCAGTGCACTTAAGAACTCATCCGGCAAAATATTTTGTTGAATTGTCAGACTTAAAGTACATGAACTCTTGTCCTGTTTTTTCATATTGAGAGGTATGCTTTACATCAAAAGTCAGTGGGTGTTGTGGTAGGTCAGAAGGAGACCGACCAGTTTTAGGCATTGTAGACATTTTATTGAAATAAATTATAACTAAAAAGGCCTCACTATCCCTAATCTGTGGATGTCCCTGCCTAACAAAACTAACTAGGGTGAGCACCATCTGTTGTGAAGTCCAAAGCAAACAGTCTGTCCTCCACCCAAAGCTAAGCTGCACTGACCCTACCACCAAGGCAAAACCACTAAAGCCCCCCCAAAACTAAGCTGCACTGACCCTACCACTAAGGCAAAACCACTAAAGCCCACCTAAAACTAAGCTGCACTGACCCTACCACTTAGGCAAAACCACTAAAGCCCAGGGGAATGACTCCCTTCTCCTGCATAGGCTTCACCAGGCTTAATATATATTTCTTAGATTGTTTTTGGCCATCACCTGTATTAAGCTTGCTCAGTTGCTTTAGGGGACTTCCCAAGTCTTTGGTTTCCCTTTCTCATGACTTTGTAAACCTATCCTCCTCAACGTTTTTAGCCTTTAAGTTTCTCTTTTTTACTTTTCACAAGTGTCTCTGAAAGGCACTCTTTCTCTGATATGTTTGTGGAAATGGGATCATCAAGAATGATTCTATTCTCCATATTTTTAGGGTTCTTTAGCTCCTCAAGAGTAAGATGCCGATATCAGGATTCTCCTTTTCTGACTGTTTGGGGAAAGTATAGTAAGCCCAATGGTTATTCTTATTCATTTGGACTCTGTTTATTACAGAGAAGAGTAAGATGAGTTCTGTACAGATTGTCACTCTTGGTTCCCTCTCCTATCACTGGTACGAGTAGGAGTCGTCCTGTGATGGGTTTCACATGCTCAACTCATTCTCGTATTACTGGGACGAGTATGATGCTGGTACTCATACCTGTGTCCCCCCCCCCCCGCGTCTCCCACCCCCCCACAGGTTGGCGTCACCAGGATAGGAACTTCTTTTTTGGTCAGGACAGCTTCTGCTTTCCTTCCCACTCTCTGCTTGTCATCCGTGGCTGCACGAGGCCAGTGTTTCAGAGGTCTTGGTGTCGTCGCCAGACAGCACAGTCCACCTCACATGTCACACGTCCACTCACGACTGGCTTGCTCTTGGGGATTTCTTCTCCTGCTCTCCTCTGCGTTCAGCTCTCTTGTTGCTTCTCGCGGACGCCAGCTGGTTGCTTCCTCCCTGCAGGATGTCCGGGTCAGATTTCATAACACTCCCGATTTGAATCTCCAGGTTTCACGTCCGACAGTGGTCCTTTTTAGAATACATGGCTGGGTCCTCCCCAGCAGAGGATTATAGTACATTATCGGTTCCACTTGAGCACTCTCCATTACTCGCTCAATCCTCCTCGTCACAGTATTGTTGGTTTCTTACCACAAAGTAATCTGCATTACTCGCTCACTCTTCTTCACAGTAGTTTTACCACATATTTCTTCAGGTTGGAACTTATGGCACAATAACAAACAGTGGCATGGTCGGCTGGGTTTTTCAGAAACCCTGACGTTACTGTTGGTCCAAGAGAGGGGGCGCCTTAGGGAGTTCTTCTGCACACCAGGAGTCCTTGTCCCAAAGACGGGAGTGACTCCCTACGAAGTTCTGCTTACTGCCACCCCTAAGGGGACTATAGCATAGCAGGGTCACCTCCCTAGCCTCACAAAGAAAGGTTCTCCCCTGGGGAGAAGTGACTAAATCCTGCGATTTGCAACAGTGTCTCAAATAAAAGGAATAAAGTGCATGTTCTTCAGGGGGTGAGGTCAAAAGGGTTATGGGAATGGGTCATAACAGTGGCAGGGAGTATAATTCCTTTCTTTGCCAGTACCTTATGAACATTGGTCAGCCGGTAGCAATTGAACTAGTTAAGTTTAATGGTTTAAACTAATGACATTCTACTTATTTGAAGAACTGGCTTTCTCCCTGGACGGCTCTGGTGATATCAGGGAACAAAAAGACGTTTTGCTTCCTAGCCCGCTTTGAGGGCCCTTATGCCTGGTCTGCAGAAAGGGAGTCATGGTGCCAGAAGCTAAATAGACAGGCCACCACCACTCACGGAGGAGCACCAGGGTGCAACGGCCTAGTTGGACTCCTATGTGCCCTTTTGTTGAGATGGATCAACAGACCCTTGCCTTTCAGCTCGTCCAGCAACCAAGATTACACAAATAGTCCCCTGGATTGAAACTGCTCTCTCCGGAAGTCTAATTATTTGCAAGTTATTACACTGAGAACTTCCCTCCACATCCTCTGCCCTTTCTAGAAGATCTTCAAGGCGAGTTTTAAAAACCAGACGGTTTGTTGTGACTTCATTGAGCTAGCACCACCTTTCAGAGAAAAGACTCTTCAGCATCTGTGGCCCGTCTACAATTTTCCATAGGTCAGCTCATATGAGAGATGGGTGCACCTGTAATTCCCCAATCTTTTCTTTTTCCAATAGAACATGTCAATGACTTTTCGACACAGCACATTTTTACCAGCTCCCTATCCCTCCCTAATGTAGTCCCCATGCCCCATAATAACTTACCAGGCACTAGACTTCACCATCCCCATGCCAGGACCATCCCTCTTCCTAGCTCCCACTCTCAGTCCAATATAATCATTGCCTCTTCCCATTTACCCCAAATCTTATCAGTTTGGCTGAACATCCCTTATGTTTGTAAACCAATTTCTCCAGCTCCATAGTTTTATCGATATCCATCCACTAGTTTAGCATCTTAAAAATTTCCAAGCGCTCCCATTTTTGGAATCTGTTCACTGCACCACCCGTAAATGCCCAGATGAAAATGCTGATGTCAATTGTGGCACGGAGCAGTGATCAGATAGATAACTTTGGCCTGCAATCCTCCAAACCCCAACTTAACCGCAGCACACTTCTATGTGCACCACCGACTCCCTTGTGCCCCTGTGCTGTCATTTCCTCCCACTTACGTGGGACGGTGCTAACATGCCGCTGGGTCCCTTTTTGCTTTTTCCCCAGCCCCCCCCACTTAGTGCAATGGTAAGCGGGGGGACACCCCTGCTCTGCTTGGGTGCAGTAACGGGGCTGGGATTTTTGAAGGGAGCAAAGGTGCAGTTTTCGTATCGGGTGACATTGTAGAGTTGCAGTAATGGTCCGATTCCTATTTTTGGGCAATCTACTATTTCGCTATGACCCAGGACATGAAATGCCATTTTTCTCAGAGGTGGAGCGCATAACATCACTACATTTTTCAAAGATCGTCCGTTTGGGGTTTTTATCCAGATGCCACCCGAGCACCTGGGTTGTTTTGAAGACTGTCCTGGAACCTCTGAAATTGAGGGCATGCCCAGATACATTTAGAGAGAAGGTGCATTCACACATATTAAGACAATGGGTGTTAACCCCCCCGCCCCCATCTTTGAGGCTGTCCAGGAAATAATACACTGTATAGCAGACAGCTTGGCATGAACTGCATTAAATTTGTGCCCGAATTGTAGATATTTCTAAAATGACCGCAACCCAAGCAGAAATCGTTCGGCAGATTGGCAGTTGAATTGAGCTGAAAGATTTCAGTAGCACTGGACTTTTCTGATCTCTCGTACATTGATAGGCAAATGCTTATCCATTGGAGGCCAAAGCCATTCAGCATATAGGTCAACAACGTGTGATCCCAGCCCTTCACAGATTTTTGTTGCGACCACCTGTGAACTGCAGGTCTGTGAACAAGGTCCTTCCTGATCGTCTTTATTCTGAAACCACAAGAGAAAGTTGTGGAAAACTGCCAAAAGGAGGATTCCGTCACCCCACCCCCTGAAATCTCACGCCGCCTACATACTCATGAAGTGGTTGCCTATGCACTCAGCAATTTCCTTTTAGGGGGATGCAAGCGGGCAGTAGTCTTTTAAATGCAAACAGGTGTCACCTGCAATAGATGTCTGAAGCCAGACTTTGGAAAGGAAGGCATCAACCCCGTCAGAAGGCCCAACTTCAACAGTCCTATTTGCAGTGCAGAATTAGTCTGGATATTC
This sequence comes from Ambystoma mexicanum, assembly GCF_040938575.1. Taxonomy (NCBI): domain Eukaryota; kingdom Metazoa; phylum Chordata; class Amphibia; order Caudata; family Ambystomatidae; genus Ambystoma; species Ambystoma mexicanum. The sequence continues at coordinate 858,074,151 of NC_090930.1, read as the reverse complement.
GACAGTTCTCAGAATACCAGTCCATTCATGTTTTCTATCCTTTCCATAGACTGCTGGCCCTTTACGGATGTTTCACTTGGGGGAAAATTATCAAAGCTAACGTGAGGCAAAAAAGAAGAACCTTGAATTGGTAGTGGTGACCTCACACTAGGAAACCGGAAATAAATGTTCTATGGAAGCTAATAAACCACTGAAGTGAAAGCAGCGTTTTGTATGCACATGGAAATTGCTTTGCTAATGTATCAAGGATTCTCATCCTGAAAATGGGGAAGAGAATGGGAATCGCATGTGGAATTATACTGGTCCGCGAATGCTAGCATAATCTCTCCCCAAGCATTATTTTGTCACACTAAAGCGTCACCTATGAGCACAAATCAAAAAGCTAATTATGCAATATTTTAAAACGCACACATTTTCTGCCTTATTTACAAGTGCCATTTACCCCAATGTGGTAATGGCACATTGTATGGGGCAATGATTCAGAGATTTGGCACCAGACTGAATGCAAATGGTTCTCCTCACTCTACTGTGCATCTAATGTTTCTAACAGGCATACAATTATGATCAGCACGTACATCTGCTGTGGCAAATTAGCCAGTGACTGTTGGAGGCCTTGTATCTGAAATGTTGAAGAATTGTAGGTGGTCCCTAACAGTACTGTCGGTAAGGCTACAAACTGGCTTTTACTTTTGCTTAGTAAACACCACAAGTTACAAAACTGAGTTTTTATTTGTCGCATTTGTCATCAAATGGCTCAAACAGCAAATAAAATCATTGGAAAAGGGCATCAGCCTTGCACATTACAATTGTTGTTGCTGGCTTCATCTCACCTCAGTACTCGTCATGGAGTTTGCAAAGTAAGAAACGTTTAGTGGTTAAAATCCCTGGTTACATAAACAGATTTAAAGCCAGGCCTGGATGGCCACATTTACTTCTTTGCAACTTTAGTTTAATGCTGCACATGGCGTATACTTCCAGTTAAATGTACATATAGAAAAACTATAACAAATACATATTTTACATGGCAAGTTATGTGAAGAGTTCTAAAATACCGCAAAAACTTTTTTTAGTATTTAAAAAGAACACATTTGCTAGGTCTTAATTTAGTTCATGAGAATAGAAAAACAAAAAGGTGGCAAGCAGACTTGACAACTTTCCCTTGCAATACTTCACCCACACCAAATTTCCAAAGCCCTTGCAAATGTACCATCTTATTTTAGTTAGACAGAGGGCCAATGTGCCAGTACCCCACTCTATTCTGAAAATAGAATAAACTAAGGAGATACAGAGGCAAATATTGAGGTCCATGGATTCTGTATGCAAACAATTTAAACATCTAAAGTTCTGTACTGCTAAACTGGGTAGGATTATTCATAATTAACTGAAACAAGAGCCCAAGTGCTCATTCATAACAAAACAATACAAACAGTAAAAAAAATGTGCCAACAGCTTATCCTGCTTACATCTATGCGCACAATGTACTTAGACACAGAATGTCAAGGTTTTCCAACAAGATGTGCTGCTGCTGACTGAGAAACTCCCTAGTGCCAATAGGAGATGCTCACTCAGCTAGTGGCATCGACAAACCGATAAATCAAGCACACACAAACAAACACTACTTCAATGGTGTTAGTGTCATTAGGATAAGGGAAAGGGGCCAGGTGCAAAGGGCTCATGTACAGTCTATTCTGTATGAGACGCTGCCTTTCAATATCACTTTGCCCATAAAGTATCTTTGAATCACGGTTACATTATGTTACTTACATTACAGGGGACTGGAGTGCGCACTGAGCTTAATGTTCAAGACAAGGAGTATGGCACAAATTTGAAGACCAGACAAACCTGGTTTCTAGCGCTATCTCACATAAAACCTGCATACCACATTCATTACATACCCTGTAATGTGGTTTGCTTTAAATTAAGGCATACTGAAATGTGTGACACTAACAATTAACACCACTATTTTACGTAATTGGGATATGCAGATTTCACACATGAATCACTAACATTTCCAACTGCATGTACAGATGTCTCACATGCATCCTTATTTTGTAATTTGCATAACTCTTAATTGCTTTATGCAGCTGGTCACCAAGTCTTTGCTGTGCTGTTTCTTTCCCATGTGAACAATGGCAATATTTGAAGTATGGTCATGAGAACAAGTTATGAAATGTTTCTAGTGGCAAGTAGGTTTGTAAGAAACCATTGAGTGCCATCTTATTTTGTAGTTCAATTTTTGTTATGGACTCCATCTTCAGCATTTAGTAGAATTTGGTTTTAACATCCGAGCAATGCCATACAGTATTCAGTTTGTTGGCGTGTTCCGCCTTTGGGGTACCTCAAATTCACACCTTTAGTGTTACTCTGTTGTGGACTGGAGCGATTTCAGTTCTTGAAGTCTTGAAAGGCATGCTCAAATTGGGGACATTGCTAGGTAATTAGGTAAAATAGGAAGGCTGTTTTGTGACATGGATTATAAAATGCAACATCTTTCACGGATTCTCTTAGCTAGACTTTTCCTCTTCTTTTTTCCATTTTTCTCTTTGCTGTCTTCCATTTTTCGGGCACGTATTTCTCGCATTAAATCAAAAAACACCTAGCAAGACAAAAAAAGGAAACCATTTATTGAATGTAATCTAAACACAAAATTAAAAATTCTGAAAAATGTATGCGGACAACTGAATACAATTTTGAAAGAATAGTAGGTCAGGTACTGGTGTGCTGTAGATGAACAAGTTACTTACCAACTGTAACGTTCTTTCGACTGGATGCTCCCCTGACGTATTTCTCATCTTTGATCTGCGTTCCACCAGCTTCGTAAAACATTTCTTGGCAGAGGGCGCTGTGCATGATGTCGTGGCGTTGATGTCCCTCAAAGGTCGCCGTAGCGTGTTGACGTCCCCAGCAGTATAAGTAGCTCGTGCTGCTCCCGTTGGCTTCAGTTCTGTTTTTTCGTTTCATTATTTGAGGAACTATTCAGCGTACCTCAGACTGCAAGCTCTCCGGAAAATACAAAGTGTAATTTACGTAAACTGTACGGTGGGGTAGGCTGGGAGGGGCGATTAGGAATACGTGCGAAGAATGTCATAAAAGTCAGTGTCTTCCTGCCTGGCAATTTGGAGATGGTCTGCAGACCTTTTCAGGATTGCATTAAAAGCCATCTTGCCAAACGAGAACACATCTCGGAAGCCAGAAAACGAGCACACTGGCTCCCAATAAAAGAAAGGATCATCTCCAAAACTCTTACACTGACTCACAAGTGCTTTCACCTTACTGCCCCCGACTACCTCTCCCAAAGGATCCACCCCGTCTCTACTACGAGGCCAACCAGATCACCATATACTAACATGCTTTCTGTGCCATTAGTAAAAAAAAGCCAGAGCTGGCGGCTCCAGCTTCCCATATCTCGCACCCACTCACTGGAACGCCCTACCTCCTATAATCCGAGGTGAGGCCTCCCTTTGCACCTTCCGCAAATCCATAAAAACCATCTTATTCACATAAGATTCCTCGCACCAGCTGAATACATCTCCTATGTTCCATTGCATAAACTGTTTGTAATGACCAACTGTACCAACCAAAACAGCAGATCTATGCCTGTTGAATACATAATGTACTGATGAATGCTTCTTTGCCTGTAACTAAGCTCTTGCAAGTAACAGCGCCTCAATGCCCATGGGTTACTTGCGCGCTATATAAATTTAAATAAAATAAAAAAATAAAAAAATCAATTGGCGATGCCTCCTTCTGTGGAGGCGAGGAGGGAGGATCCAGACAAATGGTGTCTGGGTCAGGGATTTGAGTGGGGGAAAGCCAAGGAGCTTAGTCTACAGGCTAATCTTGACCCCAATCTGGGCACTGGTCTGGTGTGCCCTGGCCAAATGGATTGTCTTCCTGACCATAGGGATCCTCGTAGACCTCTTCATGTTCTGAGAGCTCAAAATCCCCTTCCTGTGGAATTTGGCTTGAATGGTTCTGTATCCTTTGAAAACTAGGGCAGGAATCCTCCTCCCTAGGTCTTTTAGGGGTAATAAACTTTTCTGAAAAGTCTACAAACTGTGATAGTTTGTCCATATAACTCTCAAACCTCACCCTGGTCCACAGAGATGAACCAGAGGGGTAGGTAGGGGGTAATGGCTCTCCAGGTGGAAAAGGGTCCTTGGGAGGAATGGATTCATCAGACAGAGTTTGAAAGAGGAATCAAAAAATGTGGGCTCCTGGTATGGAACCTATTCTACCCAGGAGGGTTAAATCAGAAACAAAATACACCAATGAATAGGTTCAAGGGTACTCATACACAAAGGGCTCCCACAATTGGTTTAAAAAAATGACTCTTCGAAATTGTTATCACAGGGAAAGATCTCTAGAGGACTTTTTATGTTGTAATTGCACAAAAACACAACACAATTTACTGAGAGAGAATAGACATCAATGGTTTGTTGGACCATAACAGAACATAAACGTAAATGCTTTAAAACACCATTTACCACCAATGCTCGGGACAAAGTTGAACATGGTGTGTGTGCAACAAACCCAACCTCTGTGGAGGTTTGTCAAAACAGACAGTTCAATTGTGAAACAATTCAAAGCGGAATTCTAAAGACAACGTAAAACAACTAAGAAGCAACAGATAAGATTTTTCATGTGTGAACAGCAATCACTGTGCTGTGAATTCGGGGAGTAGTATGTCTACACCAGGTGTTTCGGCCGTTTAGAATTGGGCTAAATGAGCCTCATCTTTGTGACGGCCATCATCAGGACAAGGTTCTGTACACGGGACGTCTAAGCTATGTAGCAATTGATAGGCACTGTATTAGAGATCCATACGCCACACTAGGCTTTTCACATTCTTTTCCCTGCACCAGTAGCAAAACATATTCAAATTGCAACGATAGAGACTTCGTTGCTGGCCTTCTGGCCGAAAGTAACACCTCCATCACGGCATCCGGGAGGTCCCAATCCTTGTAGCTCAACCTTTCAGAAACCAAGCGTTAAGGTTGAGAGTGTTGACTACTGGAAGGAGTATCCCAACCCTCCACTTGAGAGAGAAGATCCTCTCTTTGTGGAGGATGTATCAGAGGACAGGTGGACATGTCCAGAAGGTCTGGGTACCATCTTCTGCTGGCCCAATCCAGGGCAATGAGGATCATGTGGCTCCTAAACAGTCTCAGCCTGCTGATTACTTAAGAAATGACAGGGACTGGAGGAAACACATACAGCAGTGGGAATTCCCAATCCACCACAAACGCATCTCCTAGAACTCCTCCTGGTGGAAATTCCCTTGAGAAGTACCGCTCGCACTTCCGGTTGACCCTGAACGCAAAATGATCCACTTCAGGGGTTCACCCAAAAGGTGAAAATCTCTTGAAGGAGTTCCTGAATCAACTCCCACTCGTGGGAGACCATGCGCTGCCTGCTCAGAGCATCCGCCGCCGTGTTCTCCTCCCCGGCTAGGTGAACTGCTGACAGGAAGATTTCTTCTTGAATAGCCCTATACCAGAGCTCCATTGCCTCTCTGCACAATGGTAGTGACCCTACGCCTCCTCTCATGTTGAGGTAGTGCATGGACACTGTATGCAGGACATGCCTTCCCCGCACAGAAGGCAGAAAAGCCTTCAGCACTAGTCTGATTGTTCTCAGCTCCAAAAGATTGTGTGTAGTTTGGACTCTGATGGAGACCAACGATCGCAGACTGTCAAATCGTTGCCGTGAGCTCCCCACCTCTTAAGTTAGGCATCCGTCACTACAGTTATCTCCGGCCATGGTTGCCAAAAAGCATTCTCTTTTCAGAATATTTTCCTCACAGGCCCACCACAGAAGATCCTGTGAGACTCTGGTCGGGATCTGAAGCTGGTCTGGCATCGGTCCCGAGAACTGAAACAATGGAGTTCTGAGAGCCCACTGAAGGGACCTCATCTGCAGGCAGGCCCTCTGGCACCAGAAAAATGCAGCATACCAGGAGGCCGGGCAACCTCTGGAATTCAAAAGCCTGGAGAATGTGGGCATTCTGGAATTCTGTTACCACCCGGAGAATGTCTCGAGACCTCACCTTGGGTGCCAAGCACTTTCCCAAAGGACGTGTCCAAGACAGCCCTGATGTACTGGAGCTGTTGGGAAGGTGTCATCTGGTACTTCTTGAAATTGAGGGAGAAGCCCAGTCTGTGAAGGGAGTGGCAGGTAACAGATGATCCAAGGCTTGTTTGGGAGAAAGCGCCCTGATCAGCAAATCGTCAAGGTAGGTGTAGACGTGAATCCCTCCTCTCCTGAGATGTGCTGCCACTACAACCATCAGTTTGGTGAACACCCTCGGGCAGAGGTCAATCCGAATGGCAGAACTTAAAACTGATAGTGCGAGCCGCCAATGGCGAACCTCAGGTATTTCCTGTGCTTCAGATGGATCAGCACATGAAAATAAGCATCCTGAAGGTCCAATGACCTGGATATGAGAAAGAGTGACCATCTTGAATGTGTTCTTCCTGAGGAACTTGTCTCAGTCCTCAGTCTTTCTTGGGGATTTAAAAAAAAATAAAAAAAAATTAAAAAAAATGGGGAATACCCCTGTTCCTCTCCACTACAGGCACTGGTTCCATAGCACCTTTCGCCAGCAGGGTTACGATTTGAAGCACAAGCAGCGGATCGGGAATCCTCAAAGAGTGTTTCCCTGGTGGATTGGTCTGAGGCTTCTTTACAAAAGGAAGGCAGTAACCGTGGGCTATTGTTTCCAGAGCCCAAGGGTTGAGATGCTGAGACAGTCTGCCCCCGCACTGGTGAATCGTGACAATCCTTCAGAGCGGGTTTGAAGCAGCTGCTGCAGACGCCGATTGCAGGGAGGCTCCAGCTTCCCACGTCCACCACGAGGAAATTTTCGTTGGCCTCTTTGACTGGCCATTCCTCTCGCCCTTCCAAATGAGGAGTAGTAACGAAAAGATCGACCTCTCCAAAGTTGTCCGCTAGGACGAAAAGGCTGAGGTTGCCTAACAGCAGCACCTAAAGAATTGGCTGCCGCCTTAGAGGTCTGCAACTTCTCAAAGCTCTTATCAGCCTTGCTGCCAAAAACGTTAGACCCGTCAAATGTCAGGTTGAGAAGACAAGCCTGCACATCAGGTGCAAAACCAGACTTCCGCAACCACTCGCACATGGCTTCCTTGCTGTCCTTCATAGCCAGGAAGCCGTTCCTTTCATCCCCTTCCGGAATATGCTCCGCCGCCATAGATATGCACTCCCACAGAGTACGAAAAGGTTGCCATGGCACAGGTGGAGTTGGCCGACTTCAGCGTCATACTCCCTGCCGAAAATATGTTACGCGCCCATCCACCACGCGCTTATCGGCCCTATCAGGAGGGATGGTAGGGCAAGTTAACTCGTACGAGGTAGCTGCTTGGACCACCAGACTCTCGGGAGTGGGGTGTTGGGACAGGTAGCCGGGGTCGCTCCTGGAAGGGCGATATTTACTTAAGAGATTTGTCCACCAACGGATTAGTCCAAATTCCTGGCCACCATTTTTTGAAGAGCCACATGGAAAGGTAACAGGATCCGTAGGTGGACCCTGGTCCAAAATGTCGGTGAGATCATCCTGATCAAAATGTACTGAGGTCTAGACCAGCCCAAATATTCAACAACTTTAGACAGAAGTTGCCGGTAGGAGGAGTCAGCATGCTCCCCTGGCTCTGGCTTGCCGAACTCCAGTTCAGGAGAGGTGTCAATACCACTAGCATTATGTCGAATGTCTCAAGGATCTTGCATCCTACTCGCCTCTGAAATGAGACATTCAGACACATTAGGGGTACCATATTGGAGACCAAAAGGGGCATCTTCCTCATCCAAATGCTCCTCCTCCTCAAAAATAGAAGTGAGGCACTTTTTTCGGAAGAGGGCCAAACATTTCTCAGGTGCGGAACCCAGAGGCTTTGAAACAGTCGAAGGTGCCGACTTAGACCCTTCTGTTTTTTGGAGGCTCCACAGGTCTGTTTACTCTGGCTCGAGGGCGCACACGTTTCCGGCTGAGACCGCTCCTTGGCAGCTTCCACAGAAGGCGCGGACACAGAACCCTGCCTTGTTTGTCAAAGATTTTAAGCATCTCCACACGGAAAGCTTCCCACTATGCCGGTGTCAACTTCTTGGACAGGCATGTCACCCTCTCAGGGGTGCCGTCTGACAAAGACGAGGAAGGTGACCAGCGGTGTCTTCTCCTTGAGTGCTTCAACGAGGACAAAGTGGAAGGAACCACCACGAGACCTGGAATGCTTGTCCTTTTTCCGCCGAGGAGAGCCGCCTCTCGACTCGTCAGTCCAAGGCCCAGCAGGTCGGGACTTATGGGGTTTGGACACCTTGCCTACCTGAAGCTTCCCCTTTCTGCCCTGCAAGGCCTTTCCTGACATGGATTGACACTTGGAGCACGTATCCGTCTAGTGGCCCTCACCCAGGCACCACAGAGACTTGATGCCGGTCCGTAATGGATATTTTGGAATAGGAGTTCTCATTTCTTGAGCCCGGATCGAGGGGTCGTCGAAGTGGAAGACATGCCGACAAAGACAACAGCGAATACTTCACAAGTACAAGGCGCGCCGAGATTCACGAAGCAAACACGCTTGCGGAAAAACAGAACTGAGGCCAACAGGCTTGTGAGTGCTACGTCCAATATCCGATGTGGTCACCCTCGACAGAGGTGTTCGAGGGACATCGACTCGATCGACATAGAGTGCCCTCTGCCGAAAATTTTCTGAAACAGCCGAAGCTGTACATTACATGTCAAAGATGAGGAATACGTTGGAGGACACAATCCATTCGAAATATATATGATACATTACTCACTGTAATCGTATTTCTGATGCTTGTATCTGCTTAGATTCACATGCTATGCACATCTAGGAAGCTGCAGAGTATTACAGTTTTCGAAATTCAAAAAGGGACATGGACAGGGCGTGCCAGTAATACTATCTCTAGTGTGACGTCCACTGTACCGAAGGTCCTTCATGCGTCGGGGTCCCTCAGATTGTTTTGTTCTGACATGAGGTTGCATGAAGTGTAATGCGGGTACAGTTGTATCCAAACAGATATAGACAGAAAGCTAACAACATCTATGCACCTTATCCCAGGGGAGGAAGGGTGGGGGCATGTGAATCTAAGCAGATACTAGCATCAGAAATACGATTACGGTGATAATGTATCCCTTCTGAGGCTTGTGGAATCTGCTTAGATCACATGCTGTGCATAGTTTATCATTGTTATGAGAAGGTGGTGGGTTGTGAGAAGGAGTAGCAGCAAATAGATGTTTTAGAACTGCTTGTCCCACCAGTGTATCTGCTTTGGAATGTGTGTCAATGCAGTAATGCGGAGTGAAAGTGTGTACTGAGCTCCATGTAGCTACTTTGCAAATGCTGTCTAAGGGTACATTTGCAATAAAAGCTAGAGTAGCTCCTGTGCTCCCTGTGGAATGAGTTATTGGTGTGAAGGGCAGTGTTTTATTTGATAATGAATAGCATAGTTGTATACATCCGACTATCCATCTGGAGATAGCATTTTTGGAAATGTGGTCCCCCTTTCTGCTTGTTGCTATGGAGAAACAGTTGATCTGTCTTTCTAAGCGGTCTGGTCTCATCTATGTAGTGGAGGACCGCTCTCCTCATATCTAGTGTGGAGTTTAACCTCGGCTGAGCTAGTTGGATTCTGAAAGTACGGCGGAAGCTAAATGGACTGGTTTACGTAGAATTTAGAAATTAATTTAGGGGAAAACCTAGGATGAGTACGTAAAACCAATTTATCTTTATTGACAATAAAGAAAGGGTCTTGCACTGACAAGGCTTGTAATTAACTGACTCTTCTTATGGAAGTAATAGCCACTAAGAAGGCAGTCTTGTAGGTCAGGTGTTTAAGACTCGACTGGTGCATAGGCTCGAAAGGGGGTCCCATGAGCTTTGCTAGCATTACATTGAGATCCCATCCTGGCGGGGGATTATAATTTGGAGGGTGGAGCCTCTTTACTCCCTCCATGAATGCCTTAATGACCAGCACTTTCCACCACGAGACTTTATTTTGAGAGGTGGTATAGGCTGATAAAGCTGCCAGGTGGACCTTTAGAGTTGAATACTAACCTCGGATCTAACAAGTGGAGTAAATAATGCAGAATGTGTGAAGGAGTACATTCTACAGGGTTTTTTTGTTTTGACTAGCACCAAATTACAAATCTTCTCCACTTGTCGAAATAGCAACGTCTAGTGTTTGGTTTTCGTGCCTCCTTGAGGATATCCATACACCGCTGGGGTAGATTAAGGTGTCCGAACTCTATGATTTCAGGAGCCATGCTGCCAAGTTCATAGATTGTGGTTGAGGATGTACCGTTGTTCCCCCGTGTTGGGTTAACAGGTTGGTTAGGTACGGGAGCTTGATGGGAATCACACATTGCCAGTTTGCGCAGATGTGAATACCATGGTTGTCTCGCCCACATAGGACAAGAGTCATCTGTTCTCTGTGCATCTTGTTCACAATCCTGCTCATTAATGGTGTTGGGGGAGAGGGGTGTGTGGTGTGGTGGGGGCCAAATGGGGTTGGGGGAAGCATAAGCAAATTTCCTTGACCAGTTCATCCATAGGGCATTTCCCTTGGAGTCTGGCTGGGGGAACCTGGAAGCGAAGTCTGGGCATTGCTTGTTTTCTCTTGTAGCGAACAAGTCTAGTGTGAGAAAACCCCATTGAGAGAAGATGTGGTCTACGACGCTCGAGTGTAGTTGCCACTAGTGTTCCTCTGGTAGGGGATCTCTGCTCGGAGAGTCTGCTAGAGTGTTGAGTACCCCTGGAACGTGTTGGGAAGATACGAACATCCCCCGTTTGAGTGCCCACCTCCACATTTCTTGTGCCAACTTGGAGAGTGTGTGCCCCCCTGCTTATTGATATAGAACACGGCAGTTGTGCTGTCTGTTAGAATTAGAACCAACTGGTTTGTCAGTTGCATCTCGAATGCCTGAAGTGCCTCGAGTACTGCCAGTAGTTTCAGCAGATTGATGTGCTGTGTGGTGAAGGTAATGAGCCCCTCACCCGCAAAGTGACGCCTCTGTCGTGACAACCGCTTGCGCCTCTGGATTGTGGAAAGGTTTTCACTTTGACAGATTTTCTCTCGACCACCAGCGTAGGTTTTGTACCAGTGTTGGCGAAACGACCACTAGATCGTCCCACTGACCACTTGCCCGAGACCATTGTTTCGCTAACCAATCTTGCATTGGTCGCATGCGCAGACGTGCATGTGGGACTAGATTAATGCACGATGCCATCATGCCTAGTAACCGCATTGCTTTGCGTACGCTTATCTGGAAACCGGCGTGATACTGGTGTATTTTCCGAAGCATGTTTTGCACTCTTTCCATGGATGGAAAGGCTAGGCCTTTTTGGGTATTTAATACAGCTCCTAGGAACTGTTTCGATGTATTTGGTACAAGATTTGACTTTTTCTCGTTTTTCGAGAAGCCCAATTGGTAGAGAAGATCTATGGTTCTTTGCGTGTTTAGTTTGCAAAGATGGGGAGTTTCTCCTGTGATTAGCTAGTCGTCCAGGTAGGGGTACACTGGGATTGCCTCCCTGCGCAGGTGTGCTGCCACCACCGCCAGTACCTTGGTAAATACCCTTGGAGCCGAGGCTATTCCAAAAGGTAGCACCTTGAATTGGTAGTGCTGGTTTGCTACTTTGAACCGCAAGAGTCTTCTGTGCGCATTGAAATATGAAAATAAGCAGCTTTCATATCCAATGTTGCCATGTAATCCCCCACCCCCCGTTTTAGCAGAGGGATTACTTCTTGTAGCGTAGCCATGCAGAGTTTTTGTGGCTTGACATATTTGTTTATAGAGCGCATTGTTCGATCTTTCTTTGGTACAAGGAAGTATGTTGAATCGATACCCTTGTTTACCTCATTGGACGGCATCCTTGAGGAGTAGCACGTTGACTTCTATCAACACGAGTTGTTCCCCTGTTCCTCTCTTGACGTCTTCCTCTCTGGTGCAGGGGGGATGTTTGATAGTGTTTCTAGGAGCTCCCCGCAATAACCTCCTGCTACTGTTGATAACACCCACTTGTCTGTGGTTATGCCCTCCCATGTGTGGGTGAAGTTTGAAATCCATCCCCCGACTGGGGAGGCATGTAAGGGGACCTGTAGCAGGGTGTCATTGTTTGGGAGGCGTTCTTCCACCTCTCGAAGTGGAGGTTCTCCCCCGGCCGCGGCCTCTGCGCTGGCCTCTAAGATAACCATGGGACGCTTGACCCTGGTTGTAATTCCAAGAGGTATTCTGGTTTTGTCTGTAACCGGAGCCTCTTTGATTTTGGCCGCGAAAATGGCAAAAATTGTTCCCCTCCCCGCCCCCACGTGTCCGGTCTGTTTATTAGTAAATTGGCCAAGGGACTTCAGTTTTTCATACTCGTCCTTGGCCAACTTCAGAGCATCCTCCACTGCTTTGCCAAATAAAACATTAGGTTCTATTGGCATATTGAGCAAGGTTGCCCGAGTCTCTAGTTTAAAACTAGACTGTCTAAGCAAGGCATGGCGCTTGAGGATAGTGCCCTCTGCGATGACGCGTTAGGCATTATCTGCAGCATCAAGGTTGTTTTCAAGCACTGCTGGCAGTGGCTCTGCCTCCGGCTGCGACAAGGGCAAGTTTAGATTTCAGAGGTTCTGGAGCAGAGTCAGCTAGGGCAGTAATGTCGCCCCATTTAGTACAGTCGTAGCTCGCCAACAGTGTGGAATTGTTGGAGATTCTTGCTTGGTAATCTGCCGAAGTAGCCACTTTCCTACACATGGCGTAGTACTTCTTGCTCCCTTTGTCTGGTGGTGCTTCGGAAGAGGCCAAGGGTGTACCGGCTCTCTTCCGGGTAGTCGTGACCACCAGTAAGTCCGGCCTAAGCTGTCCTCTTACGTCAAGGGATCAGACGAGGCCGGGCGGAATAGTTTCTCTATTCTTGGGTTAACTGCCCTTGTTTGATTGGGCGTTTCAAGTGAAGGTAAGATCCCTCTTTGAATGGATGTCAAAATGGGTATAAACTGGGTGGCAGCTTTCTTGTCCCCCAGGATGTTTGACAAAATCCTTGTCCTGCTGAGGATCTTGAGTTTCAATGCCAAAGGGCTCAGCTGTTCTGACCAAAATGTCATTAAAACAGGGGTTGATTATCCACTGGAGAATCAGGTAACTGGGAATCCTGTGGAACTGGAGAGTCCCTAGCACAGACCTCATCATCATTATTATTATCATCATCATCCCCCCTCGTCCCCTACATCATAGTATTGATCATCCTCTAGCTATTCTTCTGTGTCTGCATGTATATCAAAGATCTGCAGGGGTGCGAGACTTTTTGGCAGTAGACATATCAAAGATCAGAAGAGATGAGAGATCTCTTTCCTGATGGCTGGGATGATTGACGGGGCTGAGAAGCAGAAGCCTGATCAGTGTCGGGGTGTATTGTGTAAGCTTTCAAAGGCTTTAGTGTGCTTTGCTATGTCCTCAGCTGACCATTTGGCTGAGCTGGGGATAACGCCAGGGTAAGGAACAGCAGGTGAGAGGGGGGGTATAGGCAGGTCCATATTATGTAGGGCTTCACTTAAAAGGCTCTCCCTATCCTCCTGTAGGGTTTCATCAGTCTCCTGTACAGTGTCTCTGGCAGGGGTAGGCCCCTCACTAGGAGTTTTGTCCTTGTGGGACTTATCCTGGTCTGCTTATCTTTATAATCATAGCTCTTAGAGGACGATTTCTTTGAACTAGAAGTAGTTTGACGACACAAGCAGAGTTTTGGCACTGTGAAGGGTATTCGCCTCGTCGTGGCGTTCAGCGGTCGGGAAGGGCCTCCACCGCATCTTTCAGTGGTCGGTAGAAGAGGATTTATGGGCGCCGTCTTTTGTTTTATGGGGCCTGTCATGAGTCGACCGACTCTTGGGAGTGTCCAGAGGACAGAGAATCCTCAGGTCTGCCCCTAGATGGCGAATCTCGGCATGTGCTTGACACATCACAGCGGGGTATGTGTTTAGTGTGGGGCGATGGAGTGCTTTTACCGCCGGGTGAAGTCCCCACAACAGAGCCGCCGGCCTGTCTTGCAGGGTCGGGGGCTAGCACAGGGGAACAAGGTAGTCCACCCCCCACCCCCTCGTCACCCTCGCCATCCGAAAGGACGGCGTCGCTGCTGTCACTGGAGGCTCCCTCCACATCCATGGCGGCCTCGGCCTGCATGGCGTGATGGGCCCAGCGTTTCCTCCTATGATCTTTAAGGGTCTTGGGTCGAAAGAGCTTGCAAGCCCGACAGTGCCCTTCGTTGTGGTCCCGATTAAGATACAGGTTACATAGCTTCCGCTTATCGATCCACAGACATTTTTTATTACAGGATGGGCAAAATTTAAAGGGTGTCCTATCCAGGATTGGGGCAGGCAGCAGGGCGACAAAAGAAATGGGTGCAGAAATACATTGTAAAATGACCACTCTCCCTACTGTAAGGGCCTAGGCCCATTGGGCCTTCCAAGGTTGAAAGGAATCCGCCGAAGTTCTTCGTCTGACGGTTGGTCTTGCCCTTTGATCGTTGATTCTTCACTGCGTTGAGACACGGCCGTCGAAAAAGGCCAGGAAGAGTAACTATTTTCAAACTTTGATAAAGTAAATGGCGTCAGCCGAAATTGCACTCCGTGATAATCAACCGCTCACGAAGGCGGAAAAAAACTATCTGAGGGACCCTGATGCGTGAAGGACCATGGCTACAGTGGGTGTCACAATAGGTATAGTATTAAGTTTAGGGCATGAAAAGCAGTTCCTGGGGTATTTGGTAGTTCATGCAAAGATGTGCTCATCATCCCTTGCCCACCTAAACTTAAGGGTTAAGACTGAAAAGATAAGTCCAGTGGCGAGCCAACTGACACCTCAGGTTTCAAAGATTCAGACAAACAAAGATGGTCAAAGTGATACATTTGTATCCGGGATAGTAAACACCCCAGACGAAAAAGAGCCAAAAACTTTCTGGACACCCATCTACATTTTTCATTAGAGGAGGGCCATCCAAAACAACAAAATCTAAAGTCCCCCCTTAAATGACAGCATATTAACATGGAGTTATCCGTCAAAGAAGGCATCACAAATAAATCCCCTATGGAACTATTAGGTAATCTCGGATCCGTGATAATGGAGTAAACAATAGGAGAAAGTTCAACAAGTTTATCTAGCAGCAGCTTATTCGGCAGAGCAATTTGTTTATGTCCACAATCTGATCTTAACGCAGCCCTTGGGTTACTTAGTAATGAGCAAACATACATTTAAATTCAGTCTCAGCAGAATTCACAGTTAATATAGTAAAAACTCACCAAGATCCAACAAAAGTGTGAACTGATGTGGACCAAGGAAAAGAAAAGCACAGAAGCCGAGTCGCCCAAGTGACCACAGCAGATCACTTCAGCAACCACTTCCATGCTTATATTCAACTAAGGATGTCTCCAAGGGGTCCAGAAGGATTGATCCCTCCTTCTGGACAGAGGATTTTGCCAATTCCTAGTAGGGTTTGCCAGAAAAAGAGGTTTGTTTGGCTTTCTTTCACTGTTCACAACAATTAGAGGAGATGGCTCACTTCCACTGTTTTATTCTGGTCTCCCACAACTGCACCAAGAGGAGGTATTTGCCTTCTCTTGCTTCTTCGTTTTTTTTTGTTGATGAATTACCTCAACGGTTCCACTACCAGGTATTGCAATGATGAAGAACTATTTCTCTGTTTGTTCCACCTGGTATACTCTGCTGCCCGGTACTGAAACGCTATTGAGCACTCCTGATGCCTTGGTACTTTTTTGTGAGTGCAAGTCCCAGAATCGCATATTCTGCTGCTTCAGGTAGTCTACCCTGGTGCACTCTGCCATGCACTGCGACTACGATTAGCACCCTTGATGCCTCTGCAGTTCAATATTGGTCTTGCAGTGGGGTCACATAACCTGTTATGTGGAGCCTTTCTTTGTTTGCCCACTTTTATCCCACTGCCTTGGACATTCAGCATCTCCCATGCCACCCGTGTACCTTTATCTCTGGTCTGCGGCAGTGTTGGGGCTCTTCGGACACCAGCTGTCAGCAGTGTGGCTTCCTTGCCATTGTTCGCCTGCCTTCGGTCTGCGGTGGCTGCGCGGGCAGTGTTTCTCCTGGCGGCTGGACTTCTGCTTCCCATTCTACAATCTCCCAGTTCGCTGGGAGTTTCTTCCTTGGTTTCTCTTTTGAGTCCGGTTGACACAGTTCTGTCTGAGTTGCTTTAGTTTCTCGCAACATTCCGTTCTGTTCTCCTTCTCCAGCTTCCTTGAACTTAGCCGTTCGTCCAGAGAGGCGGTTTAAAAAAGCTAGTACGTCCTTTCCTGTTAAAGAACCCATTGTAATTAATTGTCCAAACTGACTAGACTGCGTGTGTTGGTTCTTTAGAGTATTCAACATCACTCTGAGCATCTTCCTCGTCACAGTATCCTCACTGCCATGTTTCACTGAGGTACTGATATTCTTCCTTGTCTGAGTTTTCTACATGATTCACATGGGTAGTCCTAATCTTCCTCGTCCCAGTACTTGTTAAGGAGGAAGTGTCTACCTTACACAGGTACGTGGAAGTGTAGGGTGTTACAGGATCCTTTATGGGATAAGAGCGAGGTTGTGTAGGGGTATGTAAATACTGCGTTCTCCCTAGTGTGTTGTCCCTTGTCCCATATGCGGTGTCCCTCCTCGTGTGAAGCTCCCACGGTGCACCATGCCCAGGGGGATTTTTGCACTGTGGCTGCACTGCCCTGGCCTCATGAGAGGTGTCTCCCCCATGGGAGTAGAGACGACATCCAAGGATTCATCACACAATACAGTAAGCATATTGCTGAGACTGCATTAAAGCATGTGGCAAATGTTTAGTTGTGAGGGGCATGGAGTAGCATGCAGAGTGCACTTGCCTAGACATTGTTCTTTACCATCATACATACAAGGCTGTGTGTGATACTTAAGTGCCCAATCCCAAATGTATTGCTAATGTGTAGAGAAAAAGGGACAGAGTGCCTCCCTGTCTGTTCATATAGAACATTGTAGTTGTGTTTACTTGGACAACTGTATTGTGGCTGAAGGAGTAACAACTTCAGTGATAGAAATAGGTCTTCTTTCATGTTCTGTTAGTTTATGTGATGAAGCTGTGGTGCGGAGAGAAATTGCTTTTTTTCTTTTAGGCCTGGAAAAGGAGCTCTCCACCTGAATTGAGAGGAATCCATTGCTAAAATAGAAGAGACTGCTTGAGCAAGAATCCATACCTACCTGAAGCTCTCTTGGTCAATCTGGCCCTGTATCGGTGTATGTCAAGTAGCTTTTTTTATAAAGGACCCGAACTGCTGGACCATCTGAGTTTGGATATGGAGGACCAGGTTCTCAAATCATTACTGCTGACCTGTCTGAATTTTTTTTATCAACAAAACATTTTTATTAGATATTTTCAGGAAGGCATACAATAATCATATCAGCATGAGTAAGCATAATATTACAGAAACTCAACCATCACATAAGAGTATATAGTCATGAGGGCTTCACATCCCTGGGGGTCAACCACCCTCTGCCAAGTGGGTTTTACCCCATCCAGATGATTTCCCTTGCAGCAGATGCGATGAGTATCTGGAGGGTCAGACACTCTTCACAGTTGGGTTTATGTGAGCTATCGAGTCATGGGAGGGCGGCGAGTCAGATCTGTATAGTTCTCTGCATATTCCATGAAGGGCGCCCAAGTGTTTGAAAGCTCTTAATATCCCCCAACCATATAGCAGTGATTTTTTCCGAAACCACAATCTCCCAGCATTTTGTCCACCAGATAGGTAAAGATGGGACTCCAGGATGTTTCCACAGAGGGGCAATGGAGATCTTAGCGGCAGTGAGGAGGTGTCTAATTAGTGTGGCTATCTGACTTGTCAATGGGAATGCCACCTCCTTGGTGTCCCCCAGTAATACAATGCATGGATCCCAAGGGATCTCCAAACCCGTGATCAGTTTAATATGTTCCAGCACTGCATGCCAGAATGCTGTCGTTTTTGGCCTGGCCCATAGCAAGTGAAACAGAGTTCCAGTGACTGTGTAGCCTCTCCAACAACCAGGGTTGCTTTTATTTAGCAGTTCAGGAGTCACATAGAACCGGTAGCACACCTTGTACCCCCCCTTCTCTATTTGTAATGCATTTGGTGCTGCTGTGTAGTCTTTCCCATATTTTGCTCCAGTCTCATTTCTAATGTGTGCCCAGGTCTTTTTCCCAACTGAGCATGTATTTCTCCTTCCTGGAAGGATCCGTTTTGTTTAAGAGTCTGTTTAGAGTGCCGATTTTACCTCTGGGAGCTGATGCTGTGAGGGTCCTTTGCAGCGCAGTTAGGTCCCTCCCTCCTTTTCTTTTGATCTCGCTGTGTGATGTCCAGTGTCTTCTTTGTGCGTAGTGGAAACATTCTGATTCTGGGACCTTAAACTTTGTTTTACAGTCCATGAATGTGAGGGGGGAATCCATCCTGCAGGAAGTCCCCGAGTCGTCTCAGGCCTCCCCTCCAGAGTATAAAACTATTGGGGGGATGCCAGGGGTAAATTCTGGGTTAACCCAAATCGGTGTGAAGGGACCAATCGTGCCTGTGCAACCCCATTTCCACGCTTCTTGTTTCCAATTTGAAACAATGTTATTCGTGGCCGTGATGGGCCTTAGGTCTGCCCGGTTCCACATGGGCACAGTATGGGGTAGAGAGGAGATGGGACCCCAAGCACCATGCCTCCTCAATTTGCTTCTAGTGGGGCTGGTCTGCCAAGGATACCAGTCTGAATTTGTAAAGCTCGTGCCCGATAAAGGGCCACAAAAGTAATTCATAAAAATACAAATAATAAAATACCCTTGCCCAACTTAACACACTGGTGAGAAGAGCAGCAACCATTTTGTCTGAAAAGGTGAATATGCATTGTACACAAGATCAGGAACCTGAACTGTGGGAGAGAGCGGGGGGGCATGGCTACATGGCCACGTAAGAGGACGCGTATCCCGGAGCTCCTGCTGATCCAACAAAGATCCTGAGGCTAAAACAGTGCAAAGAAGGAGAAATGAGCAACAACGAAGAAGCCACAGCGTTATGAATATGCCGTGCACACAACGCTGGAGAAAGCGAGAATGATACCTGCAGGATGAACAGTATATGACTAAGAAGTTTGGCAGTGAAGGCGAGCGTCCGCATCAAAATGGCGTTTGGGCAAGAACAAAGGGGAGCTGGAAGCAGGCAGTATATGTGAACTGCAACGGAGCTTGGATCTCGAAAGGAGCCGCATCGGAAACCCACTGAGAAGAGACGGCAAAGGCAGGCAGCTCTAGCTACAGTGTGCCTCGAGACACAGAATACAAGTGTCGGATGGATGCGTACAGGGCCTGAAAGAGCGAAGGATACATTGTGGCAAGAACCGCAAGGGAGAAAGCGGTGTTCGGCAGGAGAAAGAACTTCGGACACAAAAGCCATTGAAAAGCTGGGCAGGAAGCGACGTCCCTGGGCCGACCTGCTGTGCAAGCGGAGACTGGGAAAGCAGGGAAGAGAGCAGATAGGGGCACGGACAGGCAGCACGGATACCCCTGCAGGGTGCACTGTAGAAAAGACAGGAGAGCAGAACCCGATCACCACGAGTCCCAGATGCCCCTTTGGAGAAGTCGAACCGTGACTCAGAGAGCATGCTGTGCGGTGTGTGAGGGAGCAGGATGGCTGCATGCACACAGAGAAACTGCATAACGTGCACCACGGAGGGGCTTCAGCGTCTTGCGCTGCATTGGAAGTGTGGAGCGCTGCAGTCACGCTTATACTTAGCCCCAGCTACTGCAGGCCATTGGAGAGCTGGATATACGGATCAAGGCGGGGGACAGTGCAGACCTCGGGTGGCGCAAACTCATAGGTGGGCCCTCAAGGATTGAGGAATATCGTGCAAGGGAGGGACCTGGCCACGGCTACGCTGCAAAGCTCACATTGGGGCAGCAAGGTAGACGTCTTGTACGACAAAGGTGGCGAGGAGCTCCAGCCGGTGGCGAGTTGCTCCAACGGGAAGTTCCATACCTGGAGCGAACGAAAGTGCAAGAACAGAGGCAGTGTGGTAACCCTGAGGCCTGTATGTGGCACAACCATAGGAACTGGGCACAGTCTAACTGCAGCAACAAGAAGAGGAAATAAGAAGCACCCGGTCCGAGACTATATGCACCCACAACTGTGTGGCTAAAACGAGAATAATGCTGGCTTGAACATCAACTAGTGGGAACTCTGCCCATTGCATGGGTATTGGGGACTGTGACTGAGCCAAAGTGTGAAGCGGGGTGTCCCACCTGGAATCATACAAAGGCCCACATTGATCTGATGAGCACAGAGAGAAGTGGGAGCCGGGTTAAGGAATAGTGCAAGCAGAAGACGAACTGCCATTGACTGCAGGAGTCGGAGGTGAGACGTGAAAGGACACCGCCCACTTGAAACGCAGCTTGTTGGGCCACCACACAACGAAGCCCGCAGAGACACTTTACAAAGGCGCAGCGGACCCCCTCCACCCCGACACAGGGTGCGGATGGCACCCCAGAAGGAGATAACCACCAGGTCCTGGCAGCCAAATGGGGTACAGCAATGGCGGACCTGCGGACGGCCCTGGAGAACAAAATTGATGCAGTAGGAATTGAAGTCACCCTGCTGCGACAAGAGGTTAGGGCGCTAGCGGAAAGAACAAGTGGCCTGGAGAGCGCGGTGAGGACTAGCATGGACGTCAGCACAAATGCAAAAGAGGTTCATGTACTAAAACAGCAGGTGGCCAACCTCGAAAATCGAGTGGAAGAGGCGGAAGGAAGGGCAAGACGTAACATCCGAGTGGTCGGCTATCCGGAGGGAGAAGAAGACCAGGACCCCACTGACTATGTCGAGAACATGATCCTGCAGGAGATCGGTCGCAGATAAACTCACAAGGGTTTACGGTTGAACGTGTGCATCGGGCCCTCATGAGGAAACCATAACCTGGGGCCCCAGGTCATGGTTTCTAAACTATAAAGATAGGGAAAAGATCTTGGAATTTTTTCATAGAGGCGGGACGATAGAAAGAGCATCCACCAACCTCACAGCATACCCTGACTATACTATGCTGGTGCAAAGACAACGGTATAGCTATGTGGCGGTCAAGAGGAGACTGCGTACGGCTGGCATCAAGTACATGCTCTTGTACCCTGCAAAGCTAAAAGTTTTGCACAAAGGCAGAGCGCTCTTTTTTGACACCCCGGAGGAAGCAGCGTCATGGCTTGACTTGCAGGGCTGCCCGGAGAAAGATGAGGAGCAGGTTGGCCAGAAGCACGATAAGTGATGAGGTGTCGTGAACACTGTGGGGATAAGCGGGAGGGATAGTCTTAGTATGGAGCTCTGGCATATTTGATTGGTATTGGGTGCGCTTGGACTTTGTAACCCTGCTGGACTGGAACATAGTGAATAAACTGCACAAGTGAACTAGGTAACACTAAGAACAGCAGCAACACGTCAGGAGCAACCTACCCCCGAGAGTTAGTAGTAAGGCGGCCACTAGGGCAACTTTACCCCGCTGAGCTGCGAGTATAGGCTTTTTTGCCAGAAAAAGCTAGATGCGGGGGTGCCTGAGATCCAGGGATGGAGCAGGGCAACAGTTGGGGAGGGTGTTGGGGAAAGGTAGGGCAGGAGGGGGGGGGGGAGAAGGGGGGCTTGTAGTGTTTATAGTTAAGGGGGGGGTTAGTTTTAGTTGGGGTGTGAGCCTACATAGACTAGTTAAGCAACTGATGGTGGACTGTACATGGGGGGGGGGGGGGGGGGGACTTTGTGAGCCATGGGGGATCTTAAAATAGTTAACTGGAACGTCAGGGGGCTCAATAGTTACCTGAAGAGAAACAAGGGCATGCTATATCTACGGAGACAGAAGATTACCTTATTGCAAGAGACACACATGACACGAGATAAGATGGAGATGATTGGGAGGAAATGGAAGGGAACCGTGGTGGGCCCGCCATATTCGGCTTATGCCAGGGGGGTGATAGTCTGGGTGGCGCCACACGTCCCGTTTCAGCTGTTACAGACGCTGGCGGAGACGGACGGGAGGATGGTCGTGGCGAGGGGACTGGTTGAAAACAGGGAAATAAGTATTGTGAATACGTATGCCCCGAACCAAAATACTGCGGCATATTTCAGAACGCTGTGTGACAATCTTAGTATGTGTGTGGGGAGTGCGGTGATTTGGGGGGGCGGGGGGGCTTTAATTGTGTATTAAACCCTAGGGTGGACAGATCAGATAGGAAAATAGATAGACCTACCCCGTCGGCCAAGGCATTACAGACGCTGCAAAATGACTTTGGGCTGGAAGATGTATGGAGGGCGCATCATCCTCATGACAGGCAATACTCGCATTATTCTGCCACACAGCAACTACACACAAGGCTGGACTATGTCTTTGTCACTGCAGAGATACTGACGGAGGTCACGCAAGTCGAATATAAAGAGAGTCCTCTCGGACCACTCGCCCTTAATCCTTAGATGGCAATGTTGTCCCCCGAGGGCAAGAATCCCGACATGGCGCCTCAGGGCAGAGGCGCTCAGAGACCCCTTTTTAGGGAGGATATGAGGGAAGAGATCGTTAGTTACTTTGAGACAAACACGGGCAGTGTGGACTCGGCGAGCACATTATGGGAGGCCTTCAAAGTTGTGATGAGGGGAGTGGCTATTGTAAAATCTAAGGGATTGCAGGGAGGGATCCTGGCGGACGTGCAGGAAACTGAGGGAGAACTGGAAAGGGCACTTAAGGGAGAAAACGGTACCAACCAAGACGCAGATATGATATCGAGACTGCAGCAAAAGTGCGTGGGGCACTGGGAAAGACTGTGCAATCTTAATTATAAAAAGTATATTGAGAGGCAGCATGCAGGAGGAGATAAGCCAGGAAGGATCTTGGTTGGTTATATAAGAGCGAAACACCTAGAACTCCGATTAGATCCATAATAAGGGAAGCTGGAAGGGTGGTGAATACCCAAGAGGGAGTTAATCAGGAGTTTGCAAACTATTATGGGCTGCTATATGGGGACGATGAGGAGGAAAATCTCGCGATGATAATGGAAACACTGGAGGACATAGGATTGCTGCAGATAAGTGCAGAAGAACGGGAGGAGCTGGACACACATAACTCTAGAGGAGCTAGAAGAGGTGGTGAGACAGTTATCAACTAGTAAGACCCTGGGGGCTGATTGACTCCCGAGTGAATTTTATAAAATATTCAAGGATGAGGTGCTCCCCCCCCCTGATGCTAGATATGTTGAATGAGGCGTATGAGCTAGGCAGACTGCCGGAGTCGCTCAGAGAAGCGATTATAATACCACTTCGCAAACCTAATAAGCCGGGGCATAGCTGCAGTTCCTATAGACCTCTGTCGATGTTAAATCAAGACAGTAAAATTTTGACTGCCGTTTTGACAAATAGGTTAAGAAAAGTTATAAGCAAGTTGATACACCCGCACCAGACGGGCTATGTCCCCAACAGGAACATATCTAATAATCTTAGATGGCTCCACAGAATAATTGAATATGGAAACGAAAGTGAAGACGAATTGGCAATCGTGTCGTTGGATGCAATAAAGGCCTTCGACTCAGTGAAATGGCCGTGGTTGTTGGCGTCTCTGGCTGGCTATGGGATGGGCCCAGGATATCTGCAGTGGGCTAAATTGTTATATAGTGAACCGCTGGCCAGGGTTAAGACAGGGTCAGTGATATCGGAAAGGTGGAAGCTCCATAGGGGAACAAGACAAGGTTGCCCATGGTCCCCTATGCTTTACATATTGGCCCTGGAACCCCTAACGATTTACTTGAGGCAGCAATATGACACGATAGGCATCCATGTGGGTGGTGAACGGCACCGGATATCATTATATGCAGATAATATACTGTTGTACTTGCGATACCCAGAGGAAAACCTAACCAATATATTTTGGAGGTGATGGATAGATATGCGGGAATGTCTGGTAAAGCGGTGAACCCTCAGAAGTTTAGCATGTTTCCGTTGGGTGGTTACAAAGGGATCCCCTCGAAGCATTTACCGATGTTACAGGTACCATGGACAGCCGATAAATGTTGCTATCTGGGCATTGACATATACCACACAGTGGAGGAAGGGCATAAGCACAATACAGAAGTATACCATTAAGAAAATTGAGAATTGCATGCAGTTTTGGGTCGCGAAAACTTAGGCATGTGAGCAAGCTGAAGGATCTGGCATATGCGCTTGCGAAAAGGAGAATTACTATGGGGTGGAAGACATGCCAAAAGTCACGAGTGGAGGTATGGTGGAAAGATCTGCAGAAATGGGCAGAGGCGGAAACTATGGTATGGCAAGAAGCTAGCAGCGCTAGGGGGGGGGGGAGGGAGAGAGACTGAGACCCTGATGGCCTGGAAATTACTGATAGCAGAACTATTTGGGTCACTAGAAGACCCAGCGGATCCCACAGAAGAGGATACCCTATCACGGGATGCAGGAATAGAACATTAAGAAAAGTAGGCTTGTAATGGGGGGTGGGACAGGGGAAGCAGTGAACACGATTGACGGAGGTCCAAGTGAAATGTTATTGTATACACTGCAAGTTTGGTTTGCATTGTTTGTTTGAATAATTAATAAAATATATATTTTTTTAAAACTGTCGGAGAGTGCATTTTGTGAATGTGTATGATAAACATTCAACAAACATTTGTAATGAACAAACGTTTGAGTTGACTCCAGATTAAAATCTGGTCTGGAGTTCTCTTAAAATCACAATGAGACCTACAGGTGTAATAAAAGCCTGATCATTTCTCTGAACCTGCTGGCTCAACTACTTGCTCAGAACCACTGAAGAAATTATATGATATGGCATTTGTAATGCGCCTATACACAAGTGATTCAAGGCTCGACGAGGCAGGGAGGGGGGGGGGATAACAAAGGGAAGACAGACAACGATCCTACCAGGCCAGGTGTCATTCAGATCGCGCAAGTGCATGAGTGGAGGGAAGGGGAAAGTGAAAGGGGAAAGGGAAGGGGGAAAGTACAGGGAAGTAGAGTAACAAATAAATAATAGGGCCAGCTGGTGGCAAGTGCAGACAAGTGCTGGAAAGGGGGGCTGTAGGGATACAGAGACAGTCCCGCAGTGCAGTGGTTGCCAGGGAGGCAGTGCAAGTGGAGAGTGGCTGGGCCAAGGACCGAGATCGGTGAGAGTGGCCCAGTTGCAGAGTCAGTGCAGTTTCAGTCAAGAATTTAGCAGGGGAGAGGGGGAGAGAAAGCAGAAGCAAAGAGGAAGGTTTTGAGGTGCTTCCGGAACCGGAGATGGTTCTCCTCAAGTTTCAGGGAGGCAAGAAGGCTGTTCCAGAGCGAGGCCCCTGCCGAGGAGAGAGATCTACCCCTAGCTCGTTGCTTGGAGAAGCGGCTGACCCTGAGGGAGTTGGAGACGGATGAGCGAAGAGCTCGAGAAGGAAGATATTTAGGAAGAGAGAGTGGAAGGTATTTAGGCCCCAGGCCGCAGAAGGCCTTGTGAACAATGCAGAGGATTTTGAACTTAATCCTCGCAGCCACTGGGAGCCAGTGTAGAGATTTCAGTCCTGGAGAGATACGGTCGGTGGGCTTGAGGCCAAGGACAAGTCTCGCAGTCCTGTTCTGGATAAGTTGCAGAGGGCGGAGAGTAGAGGCAGGCAGATTTAGATACAGGCTGTTACAGTAGTCCAGCTTCGAGAGAACCAGGGCGCGGGAGACAGTGAGCTTCTGGCGGATGGAGAGGAAAGGAAGAATACCTCTGAGGAGGTGCAGCTGGTAGTGTGACTTCTTAGAGACGTCAGATATATGAGGAGAGGAGGAGAGTGTGGAGTCGAAGATGACCCCGAGGTTTTTTGCCTTGCAGGTAGGAGCAGGAAGAGGGCCAAGAGAGGCCGCCCAGAGAGCTGCAGGGAAGGAGGGAGTGGGTGTGCCGATGAGCAGAATCTCAGTCTTACTGACATTAAGGCAGAGGTCATTGGCGGCACACCATTCCAGGATAGTAGACAGTCAGAGATGAGGAGAGGAGAGGAAGCCGCCGAGGGTAGCCTGAAAATGAGCTGGGTATCATCCGCATAGCACTGAAAGTTGGGGCAGAGAGCGGCGATGCGGTGGGCAAGGAGTGCCAGATACTGGTTGAACAGCCAGGGAGAGAGGTTAGATCCCGGGGGACACCACAGGTAGAGAAAAAGATGTCAGAGAGGAAGGACCCCAGTTGGACCTTGGAGGGTCGATTGTAGAGGAAAGAGGTCAGCCACGCCAGAGCCTGACCAGCGATACCCAGGTTATCACGGAGACGGTTGAGCAGGATGGCATGGTAGACAGTATCAAAGCCAGAAGAGAGATCGAGCAAAATGAGAACACACGGAGTGTTGGAATCAAGGTTCGAGAGCAGGTCCTCACGGATGTTCAGGAGAGCAGTTTCCGTGCTTCTGGCAGCTCTGAAGCCAGACTGATGGTCGTGAAGACTACCAACAGATTCAGCATGGAGATTAAGCTGGGAGATGGCCAGTTTCTCCAGGAGCTTGCCCAGGAAGGGAGTGATGGAGATTGGGCGATAGTTAGCCTGGCAGGAGGGGTTAGAAGAGGGTTTTTTAAGAAGAGTGTGCACAAGGGAGTGCTTAAGGGGGGATGGGAAGACTCCAGAGGCGAAGGAGTGGTTGCAAAAGTCAGCCAGAGCAGGAGCCAGGGAGTCGATGTGGTCCTTGATAGTTTTGGAGTAACACGGATGAACCTGTTTTGACGAGACTTTCATAGATCAGACTCGTCTGGAAACCTCGTCAGCAGAGAAAAGGGGAAAGGTAGAGAAGGAGGGAGGGGGGTGGCTGCACAAGGGCCAGAGGAAGAGCAGGTAATAGAGGGAGGGAGGTGATAGGAGGAGAGTGAGGACAGGATGTCCTGAGTTTTAGAGATGAAGTGAGAGGCCAGTGCCGTGCAGAGGGCCTGGGAGGGGACAGGAGAGGTAGAGACTGCAGCAGGGTTGGCCAGCTCCTTGCAGATTTTAAAGAGTTCGGCCGAATTGTTAGATGCCGCAGAGATGCAGGCTTGGATAAGGGCTCTCTTCTTGGTGAGAACGGAGAGCCGGTATTGCCTTTGGAGCAGGCGGCAGGCCAGTTTGTCAGAGGATGAACATGAAGCACGCCATTTCCTCTCTGCCAACCTGCACTTGCGTTTTAGGGTGACGAGATCCGAGTCATACCAGGAGTTACATTTGGCTTTGGGCTTCAGGCGCATTCTCATGACAGGGGCAAGGATATCAAGAGTATGAGGTATAGCAGAGTGGAGCGTGGAGAGGGCTGTGTCAGGGTGAGAGTCAGCCGAAGGGGGTGGGGGGGGGGCGAGAATGTGGCAGCGAAAGCCTCAACTGACACGCGCTTCATGGGTCGGATGACCGAGAAGGAGGGTGGCTTTGCCTGTGGGGTAGGGAAGGTGAGGTGGGAGGATAGGAGAAAGTGATCACTCCAGGAGAGAGGAGTGGAGAGAGGGACAGAGGGGAAGCTCAGAAGAGATCAGAGCATCAAGGGTGTGCACTGCCGAATTAGTCGGCCCAGAAGGGAGAATAGAGTGTGAGAGAGAGTCGCAGAGTTCGCGAAAGAGTCCAGAGGGGGGACAGGAGGCATCCAGGTGGATGTTGAAGTCTCCAAGAAGGTTCATAGTGATAATACCGAATTTAAAAATCTCGAAAACCAAAATCTCGAATACAAAAGGCCGAAAAATAAAATATCGAATTTTTTTTTCAATGTGTTTTTTTTCAAAATGGGGGGGTTCCCCCCCAACCCCCCCTTTTTTTCATTTTTTTTTTATTTTACCCCTTTTTTTTTTACTTACCTGACCCCAAAAACATATATAAATAAATAAATAAAAAATGCGATATTTTTTTTTCGATATTTTATTTTTCGGCCTTTTTGTATTTGAGATTTTGTTTTCGAGATTTTGACTGACCACCCTCCAAGAAAGAGGAGTTGAGTGGGTGAGGACAGGCGTGAGGAGGAGAGGTCCGCCCATTCGGAGAGGAAGGAGGAAATTTGACCAGGTGGCCGATAGATAGTAGCCACGGTAAGGGAATGGCTAGGAGAGAGTCAGCAGACATGGCATTCAAAAGAGGAGTAGGTCTGCGTAGGAGTGACAGTGGCAGGAATCCACTCAGGGAAGATGAGGGCCACCCCCCCCCCAGCACGGTTGGGCCTGGGCACGGAGAGGATCTTGTAACCGTCAGGTAGGAGTGTGTCAAAGCTGGTGACAGAGCTGGCCGTGAACCAGGTCTCAGAGACCGAGGACATCCAGGTCCAGTTCCTCAAGAAGGCGACAGATATCAGAGGAATGTTTGATGGCAGAGCGAGAGTTAAGAGTGGCAATGTGGAGAAGGTTGCCAACCTTGAAGGACTTCCGTGGAGGGATACAGATCAGAGGTACGCCCAGCGGAGGTGAAGAAGGAGCACTAGAGGGGGCATAGGCAAGGAAGCCGAGGATAGAGGAGGGGGGACAGCAGGAGAGGAAGGGAAGTTGATGAGGCGTGGGAAGCGTCCATCTAAGAGGTGAAGGTTGGCCTGAGGGCCTTGGACCAAGACAGTCCCATTAGCGTAGACATTAATGATGGCCTTAGAGGAGTGGAAGGGGGCCAAGAGGACATCCCAACAGGTGCCACCATTAATGGGAGAAGAGGAGAAAGGAGAGAGCACAGAGACCATATGAAGGGTCCATGGGTCAGGCGAAGGCACGAATAAGAGGATGTCGGTGAGAGTTTCCTTGGAGGAGGCACTGGTGTAGGTGTCAGCAATAGGGAGCCTGGGTTGGAGACCAGGATGTCCTTTTTAAACTTTTTCCTACCAGATTTAGTGAGGAGAGCAGGATAGTCAATGGAGAAGCAGTTAGAGAAGATAGGCGAGATAGAGAGCACAATGGAATAGGAGGGAGTGGGGAGGAAGACAGACGAGAGCAAGCGGACAGGAAGTGAGCGGCAAGCCCTAGATTACCACAATTCAGAAAACAACAGTAACATAGTATTGAGTGGAGAGGCCACCTAAGTTTGAGAATCCTGCGAGGGGAGAAAAAGCCCTAGTTTACCACAAATTGCGCAACACAGTGAAGTGTAGACACCAAGCAAATGAAGTGAACAGGTGTAGGTGGGGTGGGCCGGGAGAGCAGGTGGAGATGGCAAGGTGATAACTGGCGCCTGGCGTCCCCTGCGGACACCTGCAGACACAGAGGGAGCTGCAACCAATGAGATGCCCTTTGCCTAAGGGGCCCTTAGCCGAAGGGGCTGACAGGCAGGGGGGCTGCCCAGGTGGGAACAGTTATAAGGCCGAAGGACGAGAGGAAGGGGAGGGGGCTGTGGGCGGGCAGGAAGGGAGAGGAGGACCAGGAAGTGGCTGAAGGGGGAGGGTAGAGCGGGCATAACAACGCGCTCGGAGCGTGACCAGCAACAAGATGTTAAAAAAGCAAAATGCACTCTCAGGAGGCCCGGAGGACCTGGCAGGGCTTGGCTTGGCCTGCAGTCCCACAGGGCTACCGGTGACTGCTCTCACCCGCTCCGCTGTACAAAGAGCCCTCTTTAACTTTGACCACCTAACTGGTTTGAGTTCTCTACTCCTCCCCATCTTTTTGTGGTTTACATAAAGATGCCGCAGTGGAAGAAGATTGACACCAGAGTCTGTATCAAGGGTTTTGACACAACCTGAACCCTTGTCAAGGACAGCCAGGAAAGGTTATCAATTTTAAGGCCAGAGAAAGCCTCAGGCACCATCACTGACTAACTGATGCATGACCATGGAAGGCGTTTCACTCAAGCTGATGTGTTGATCTTGTGACAGGACACAGTTTTTGGAATATTGGGTACCAAAGACACCAGTTTAACTTCAGGACATAACGTGTCTGGACAACCTAAAATAAATAAATGTATATATTAATGTGGGTTCTTATATTGCGGTTTCATGCAGAGGTCCAGCCTCTCAGTGTTGACAGGGTTTCAAACCCATGCTGCTCAGCAATACCGTGCTTCAAAGACAAGTACGTTGCTCCTTAGCTGTCCTCCCTGTCCTATAGACGTAAACCAAAAGACACGTGGTGTGGGCTAGCAACCTTCACACTTGCTCTTAAAGGTTCTGCTGGCTCTATCATAATCAAAACATTCCCCTAGCTTACATTTTCCAGCTTGAGACCATCAATGAAGTTAACAGATGCCTGCTGAATAAGCCCCTTCTTGGAAATCAGCTGGTGATGCGCCCTCAGATACCTTAATGCCAACATGCAAGATAAACCACAGATGCTCATAGAATGGAAGATCCATAGTCACGCCACACAGGTTTTCTATGGGCCAGCCACATACCAGTGCATCTATTAATTGTTAATGACATGAAACAAAGGGAGGCATCAGATAGTAACACCTGCTTATTGGTATACAGTAAACAGGTCAACAGTCTAGGATTACTGGGCAAAGGTGGGGGGGCGGTAAAGCAGAAATAAACAGACTTGGGAAAGACAAGGTTACAGCAACAACACACTATTGTCTTGGTCTAAAAGCGGAAGAAACAGAAACAAGGTGTGATGGTTGGGGATGCCATTTATAGGGGTGGGGTCTGCACTCTAGAGGACAGCACACAGATACCAGAGTGTTTCTGTACTTGCCTGTGGTGCATACTAGTTGGGTATGCAGTAGAGCACAATAACCAGGTTACTCACCGTAGTGACCACCTTACTCCTAGTCCATAGTCTCCTTTCCTCCATACTTCTGGGACATTCCTCCATCCTGTGGGACGGACAGGAGCACTTTGTAAAAGCATAAAAAAATGTGCCACATTTTTGTCCTTGCTCTCTTTTTACGCGGGGTATTGCATGCGACCGTAACCCTGCCCACCTTAGCTCCGCCCAGCGCATCGCCCATCAGTCCTTTTCTATCGCCAGGTCAGAGACCATTAAGTAATAATAGAGGAACTTTATTAGAGGGGATGGCGGGCGGGCAGGCGTATGGAGGAAAGGGGACTAGGAGTAAGGTGGTCACTACGGTGAGTAACCTGGTTATACTCCTACGTCCCGTCCCCTTTCCTCCATACTTATGGGAGATTCCCAAGCACTCCTAACAAGAACTATGGGTGGATGAAAACCCCCTACTGAAAAAGGTTCTTCAGCACAGCCTGGCCAAACTGAGCATCTGATCTGGAGCTCAGGTCCAAACAGTAGTTTGCAAAAAGCCGATGGGGAGGCCCAAAATGCCGCTTTTGCGATGGTCTCCCAGGGGACATATTTCTGAAAAGCCACTGCAGCTGCCTTGCCCCGTACCAGGTGTGCATGAATCCCTTTAGGAGGCTGGAGACCCTGAACAGTGTAGGACTCCGTGATACAGGCAGCGATCCACCTGGAGAATGGTCGTTTTAGAGGCCTGTTTCCCTTGTGGATTACCAAAAGTCACCAATAGTTAAGAACTCCTAAATTCAGATGTCCTGTCCAGATAAAACTTAAGAGCTCTTCTAACATCCAAACAATGCAAAACCCTCTACGCTTCTGAGGCTGGGTTTGGAAAGAAGACAAGCAGGGAGATTGACTGATTCAGGTGAAAATCAGAAACCACCTTCGGTAAGAAAGCAGGATTTGTCCTTAGGGCTACCTTATCTTTGTGGAAGACCAAAAAGGGATGCTCGGCCAACAGAGCTTGGAGGCAACTCACCCGCCTTGCTGAAGTACTGGCGACCAAAAAAAAGTCACCTTCCACGAAAGGTGCTTAAGATCTACCATGGCCATTGGTTCAAACGGCTTATGGCACAACAACGGGAGGACATTAAGATCCCACGTCGGGTGCGGCTTGCGAACTGGAGGGTAGAGACACGTTAGGCCCGCAAAGTGTCTGTTAATCACTGGATTTGACAGTGAATAAGAGCACGGGTCCGTGGATAGATAGGCGGCAACAGCCGAAAGATAAGTTCTGCATGACAGAACGTGAATGCCCGACTCTGCTAGGTGAGAAACGAAGGAAAGCACAGTGTCAATCGTAGCCACCCTGGGATCCAGCTGTTAGTCTAAGCACCAGTGACGGTACCAAAGCCATTTGCTTCTGTACTGAGACCTTGTCGAGGGTTTCCTGGCTGCCTGGATAATGCGCATGTTGTCAGCCGACAGATTGAGATGCTCTAAAGACCTGAACTCGGGCACCATGCCGCCAAGCTGAACGATTGTGGGGAGGGGTACCACAGCTGCCGATCCCTCTGGTGAAGCAGATCGGGAACCAACGGAAGCCTGATGGGTGCACACACCAACAGGTGTTGAAGCTCTGAAAGCCAGAACCTGGCCGGCCACGACGGAGCTATGAGCAGAAAAGAACAGTTCACCGTGTTCCCCTGCATGCAAATTGTCCAATGAATCAGGTGGGAAAGCATAGGCCCTCATGTTGTGCCAAGGGATCTCGAGCGCATCCCCCAGAGAGGAGGCTTCCAGCCCATTTCTGGAGGCATACAGGAGGAAGTTGCTTGTTTGCCGATGTTGCGAAGAGGTCCACATCCGGAGTGCCCCAAAACAGGAATACCTGTGAGAGGACCTTCGCCTTCAATTCCCACTCGTAGCTGACCATTGTCCGTCGACTGGGGGCATCCGCCGTGACATTCAGATGGCACGGGATGTGTGCTGTCACCAGCCAGACGCCATGCTGAATTGCCCAATCCCAAATCTGAATGGCCAGATCCACAAGGAGGGATCTGGCCTGCTTGTTGATGTAAAATATTGACACCACATTGTCCGTGCAGACACGAACCACTTTGTTGGCAATGTCTGGCCTGAACGCCTTGAGCGCTAGGAAAATTGCCAGAAGCTCCAGGTGGTTTATGTGAAGGAACTTGTCTTGGGGCGACCAGAGACCTGAAGAAGATCCAACATCGCACCCCACCCCAGAAGGGAGGAGTCCGTTGTGATCGTCACCAACTGAGCAGGGTGTTGAAAACCCGCACCCACCGACAGGTTGTTGAGAGACGACCACCACGCCAGGTCCACTCATGAAAGCCGGAACCAATATCATCTTGGAGTCCGAATCCACAGCCTGACGCCAAGAATTTGGCTGAACCATTTGCGTCTGCTTCATCTTGAGCCGAGCAAGAGGAAGAGCCAAGACGCAGTAGGCCATGAGACCGAAAAGCCTCTGGAACCACCAAACTAACATGCTCTCCGACTGCGCAAATATCTGACACGTGACCAACAGATCCGCCATTCCGTCCCCGGTCAGGTAGACTCTGCAGTCGATCGTGTTCCAACGAAAACCCAGGAAAGTCAAGTCCTGAGAGACCATCATGGAAGATTTCCACCAGTTCACCAACAGCCCAAGTTGGAACAGGAGCTGGAGGAGAGACTGAAGATTGTTGGAGGCTTTCAGCAAGCAAGGACAGCGCAACGTCCAATCGTCCAAATACGGGTACACATGGATCCCCTGAAGCCAAAGATAAGCTGCGATAACCAACATCATCTTCGTAAAGACACGCGGTGCCAAGCTGAGGCCAAAAGGGAGCACTCGGAACTGGAAGTGCTCCTCCCCCAAAGAAAACCGTAGGTATCTACGGTGTGGATTCCAGGTCAGGATATGCATATACGCGTCCTGAAGGTCCACCACGCTAAGCCAATCGCCCTTCTGTAAAGAGGACTTTATCTGACCAGGCGTGATCATCTTGAATCTCTCTTGGGGTAGAAAAAGATTGAACTGGGAAAGGTCTAGGATGGCGCGCAGGCCAGCCTGGTTGGATTTGGGCACCGCCAACAGCCGGGAGTAGAAGCCCTCCCCTCGCGCCCCATGGGGAACAGGTTCCACTGCTCTGAGATCCAGTAACTTCTGAATCTCGGCTCTGAGGGAGGGCGACCCAGACTGCTGGAAGGGAGGATTGATTGGTGGGGTAGGGGGAAGGGGTAAGCGGAATCCTGCCCGAGCGACTGACAAGACCCACATGTCCTCAGTGATGGTCTGCCACGCCTCCCAATGAGACACAATGCGTCTTCCCACCGGGGCCTCGTGCGAGCGCAGAAAACCTTCATTTAGTTGGTTTCTCGGCGGTGCCGCCACCTGAACATGAGGAGGAGGAGGCTGAGGAGTGGGAGAAAAACCTGACTCCGTTGCTGCCTTGTGTGGGAATTTCCCAAAGGGGTGTCAACTTGCGAGATTTTTTATCTAGAAAACCCCTGAAACCAGAGGAGGGCCGAGGCTGCGACAACGATCTCTGTGTCCTAAAAGGTGGTTTTACCAGGACAGACGAGGACTTGACGGTCGGAGTGCTGTCCTTCATTTTAGTCAGCTCTACGTCCGTTGTGGAATGAAAGGGCAGGTCCAAAACCTTATCCTGTACATCCTTAGAGAACTTGGTGGCATGCAGCCAAGCCTGGCGAGCGGTATCCACGCCAAGCATAAGGACCCTGGCCGAAGTGTCGACATGATGTGCCGCAGCCTCCAGCAGATCCTGTGCCGCAGCCTCCAGCAGATCCTGTGCCAGGACCGTGGCATCCGACAATCCCGCCTTGAAATCCTCAAGCTTTTCAGTGGGAATAAATTCCTCAAACTCCGACAGACCTTGCCACATTTTCATATTCACCCCCGCTAATACCAGTTCTGCATTGGCTTGATGCAATTGCAGGGCTGAGTTAGCGAAAATCTTCCTACCAAGGGAGTCAAGACACTTATCCTCTTTGCCCAGAACCTGTGTAGTCGACGTAGAAGAGGATGACGCAGGCCTGGATTGCAAAGTGGCCGCAGCCACTACCGTGGAGGAGGGAGGGTGGGGGCAGGGGGGCAGACATGACGCTAAGGCCACCTCTTTCGAAGAATGAAGCCTGTAGCGTGCGTCAATCTTCTTGCCGACAAACAGTCCAGAGTGTGGTTTCTCCCAGACTCTGCGGACCTCGGCCAAACGTCTTTCTGCAAGAACAAGCCGGTACGCTCCAAAGGAGACAAGGTGAATGCCCCCGAAAGCACGTCCTGCGGAGCGGGTGCCTCGAGCACTAACATCCAACAGACACATGTCCAGCACCCGGTCGTGAAAGGCTCTGATAGAGCGGGGCTGGTCTTAGCTGTCCTGATCGCCCTGTGTGTCGTCTGACAGGTCTGGATCAGGCTGAGTCGCATCGGGCACCACAATGGCCTTGTCGACTGGGGACAACAGAGGCAGGGGTGGAAGAGTCGGGGGAGGCCCGGCAGGCAAAGGCAGTGTTGGCGGAACCACAGGAACCGTAGCTGGAATGGACGGCGCAGGCAGGCATATCTCCCTAAACAAACCTCGAAAGTACTCCTTCTTGGGGTCGGCGCATATGTTTTTGAAACTCGCCGAAAAAGGCATTCTGCAGGCAGCGAGACATTGGGCGGTAGGGGCATCCGAGCGTTCCAGTCAAACTGGACGAAACGGATGTGCACACGGAAACCGATGTTCACCCACTGAACCACCCCCTACACCTAGGGCCGATGGCGTACTCGTAAGGGATGTATCCAAAATGGGAACGGCCGCCATTTTGTCAGCACCGGAGGAGAACTGCGACACGTGTGG
Organism: Ambystoma mexicanum; assembly: GCF_040938575.1. Taxonomy (NCBI): domain Eukaryota; kingdom Metazoa; phylum Chordata; class Amphibia; order Caudata; family Ambystomatidae; genus Ambystoma; species Ambystoma mexicanum. The sequence goes on along the minus strand of NC_090930.1, from coordinate 858,038,647 downwards.
AAGTGAGGCAGAAGTCCCCTTCGGCGGGTCAGGGGTCTTCATTTTAGCCTTAACACAAGGAAACTCGGCCGAGTCGGTACTGTGTGCCCTAGGATGTTTCTGTGACATGCTAATAGCCAAAAAAGCCTTTGCATGAAGGACCTCGGCACTGCTGGTAAAGGAGGAATTACGGTTCAAAACCTCAGTCCTTGCACCCTCAACAGATCTGGAGTCACCGCAAGAGAGGGAACGATGAGAAACACACCTCACCGACAAGACCTTAACAGGCCTCTCAGAGCTGTTGGTAACCTTAGCCTCTAAACGAGGGACCTCAAACAGAGTTCTGTAAAAGCCTCTTCACGTCAGGCCTCGAACTTCCGTTCGGTATCAACAACCTCAACCGAGGCCTCGGGGCGTACCCCAGTGTTTGTACGGGAAGCTCCAATCAAAGAGGCCTCGGAGCAAGCTCCGTTACGAAACGCCTCAGTAGAACTGGGCCTACAAGCATCCCCCACAGGAGGGGCCTCGGAATGTAATCCGGTGCCAAAAGGCCCCTTACGGAGATCCTCGGAGAAAACTCTGATACACTTTTTAGGTCTAGACGGCACTTCAGGGCAAGCCCCGGTAACACAGCTTTTGATGCTCCTCCCAGCCCGGGAAGACCCCGGGAAGGAGTCCCCCGGCCGTGGTGGCCTAAAAAGTAAAGAACTCAACGGGAGTTTCTTCTTTTCGTCAAAGGATTGAAAATGCGTAGGGGGAGTGCGCTGAAACACCTCCTCCCAACGCTCTAAACGACATTGAAGCACCCAGACTGAAAGGGCATCGCAATAAAAGCACAAGTCCCACCGGTGATCAGGACCCAAGCACTCTAAACAAAGAGGATGGGGATCCGCCCTAGCGAAGTGTCGCTGACAGGAAGAACGATTAGGAAAGTCTAGCTGAATAGGCATAGACGGACTACCGTGCGATCACCAAGCATGAGCCAGAGAGGAGGAAACTGGAAGAAAAAGTCTTCCGCTGATGCAAGTGTGTCCAGTCTCGAACGAGCAGAGAATGATGGGCGATGCGCTGGGCAGAGCTAAGGCGGGTGGGGTTAAAGCCACGTGTGGTACCCCGCATAAAAAGAGAGGAAGGACAAACATTTGGCACCATTTTTGATGCTTTTACAAAGTGTTCCGGTCCCGTCCCACAGGACGGAGGAATGTCCCAAAAGTATGGAGGAAAAGGGACGTCTGAGTATGATAGAATCAATTTGCCTACCTCAAACCAATACCTTCAAGGTATTAAGTAGCCAAAGGTTTGTTGAGCTGAAAGTATTCCACTAGCAAATCCATGTTTCCCAGCTGGGTTCCCAATTGTTTCTAGTGTTTTTTGACGCAACATACACTGGGGCATGATCACAATGTGAATGTGACTAGTTCTTCTAGTTTAAGCTTTTATCATTAGGTTGGGACTAATTATCAAGATGTAATTGTTTCTGGCATATGCACCAAATTCAGGTTAATAAACTGTGTAATCAAGCTTTTATATAATTCTTGAATTAACACCCTACCTCTTAAAATTTGTTTTTCAATTTAGTTACGTTTTCATCAGTTGAATTTTGTTTTGGTATGACCTGCTATTCCCTGCAGTCCATTGTCATACTTTGAAGACTCATGCTTAAAGTTCTTCAAAAAGTTCAAACAATTGAAAAAAAAAAACGAATACCCCAGGGTTTTGGTTCGGGTCATACAATGATGCTCCCCATTACTGCATGTAACACCACTCATTAACAAAACAACCATTCCTATGAATCAAGATTGCCACTCTTCCCTTTTTAAATGGCATAGGTCAAGTGGAAAAGTACCAGGTAGTGCGCTTTAAAAAAAAAAAAAAAAACTATTTCAAAGTATGCATGGGTGAGTAAAGTACCAAAGGTTTATCCTCTTTCGGGTAACAGAAGACTTAGATTTCCATTATGGGAATGAAGTCTCCTAATCGTCAGTGAACCGATATACAAGAGCATCTTGCTTGCTTTTACCATTCATCCTATGCATTATAATTTTCAAAGTACTCACCACCTCCCCCACCCCCCCGGAAAATCTGCCATGACCCCACCCCTTACATTCTCACATTCCTCTACAAGCAATGTGTCTGTAAAGCCTGCTGTTTATGCCCCCTTCTACCAAAAGAAACAGTCAGTTCACCTGCACGGACCAACATCTGCAACCTCAGTGGGACTTCCAGTTCCCCAAACCTAGCCACCACTCTTCAGGCTTGTATTTTCACATATCTTGGATATGAACAATGGTTGCAGTCAAAGAAATTACTTTGTACTCAAATTTGAACTCACATTCCCCAAACAACCTTCCATGTGCCGGTTAGTGATTGGCTACAAGCAACTAGGGGTCAGGAAAGCTCATAGTAATCTTCCCCTCACCACCTCTTTAAATGCCAGAGTATAAAAGACTGATCTTTCTGCACTTGTGTACAGAGGATTTCAGCTCTTTAAATCGCACTGCCACACACACGGCCAAGCACAGCACCTGCACCGTGTATTACACGCACGCAGGGGAGCTACACCATTTAATCACATAATGTGCACTGGAAATTGACCCCTTTGCCACATGCACGGACAGACTCAACCCGTTTGTATTTTACTTACCTGGATGCTAACCCAATGTTAACCTGCATAGGCACCTACGAGCACCCTTCCACAGTGCTGCATTGCACTCCTTTAAATTGATAGATAAACCGATTAGTGATTAAAAATACTTAAAAATGCTGTAGGGCCTGCATGTAACAACACAGGCTATATTACACTTGCCCGTGACTCTTACACCGTCTCACGTGCACATAGGCACCCGTGATGCCCTGGCGCAAAGTTTGAGTATAATTTTTATGTCATCCGCAGCCATCCACCTCGGCGGATTTATATAGCGTAACTAGATGCCTGCCTGACCCAGATGTTTTCCCTGGCTTTAGGCCACCCATGGGTAAGCCTCTGCCTATTAAACTGCATTAATCTGAATTAGCACGCACTGGCAACTAATGCCCGTTGTCCTACCTACACTTGCAGGAATGGAAACACCAAGGACCTCAAAATCCTTCCAGTGTACTTAGACACTGCGACATCTCGAGCCACTGCGCTCCAAAGATCCAGTAAGCACTGGTTCTTTTTTGTGGACCGTCACTTACTTACTGCTAGATCTTGTCGATTTGACTCACTCCTAAAATACTCTTGTCTGTTTACTCCAACAGACTTCAAAAGATACTTCTACCCATGGAATATCCCGTCCTGATGAAGGCCACACCACTAGAGCTCACTTAGCTCACCTTCTGGCCGAAAAAAAAAACTGTTGTGTTGACTTAATGTATTGTATGAGTTGTTGTTGTTCAACCCTACATTGTTTTGACGCATTGTCTGCCGCTAAATGTGCTATCACCTCACTAAGTCTGCTAGTCTCCTTTCCAAGGACTCCTTAGTGGATGCAGAATCATCTGTTCCCTACAAAGTGGGTACTAAACCTTAAAAATGTACACCTGCTGATGTATCTTTTGCACCATATTATGTGTATTGAAACACCCATTGCAATATAATTAAAATCCTATTGCAGCCCACAGAATTGTCCTGTCACATATTTGTCACGAACTATTCATATTAGTTGACACCCACCACGGAAAGGTGGTTGATACTAAGGAGCTGACTTGTTCAGGGCCATCTGTAATGGATGGCAATTATGTATTGTGCTCTTCAGGAGTATAATCTTATTAATCTTTGTGGAAGATATTCGATTTTGAATTTTATTTTACCATGGCCTGCGAGAGACAGGCATGGTATCAAGAGAGATGACAGACAGCAGAAGAACAAGTTACTTACCAACTGTAACGTTCTTTCAACTGGATGTTCCTCCCACGTATTCCTCATCTATGATATTCGTATCTTGGCAACTTCGTTGCTTCTGAAAATGAAATTCTCGGTAGAGGGCGCTGTGCACGAGGTTGTGGCGTCGATGTCCCTCGACGGTCTCCATAGCGTGTCGACGTCACCAGCAGTATAAGTAGCTTGTGCCGCGCCCATTGGCTTCAGTTCTGTTTTTTCATATAAACTATTAAACATTCAGTCATGTCCCAGACTAAGCTCTTCATGAACGTAAAGTGTAAACCCCGTAAATTGTACAGCAAGGAAGGATGGGAGGGGCAATGAGGAATATGTGGAACATCCAGTCAAAAGAACGTTACAGTTGGCAACCAACTTGTTCTTCGAATGGATTGTGTCCTCCCACGTATTCCTCATCTATGATAGACTCCCATAGCAGTGGTAATTTAGGAGGTGGGAGTACTATTTAGTTTTATCATGGATCGAATGAAGTAGAGCTTTTGCAAACAATCCCTCATGGGACGAAGAGGCATCTAAGCAGTAATGCTTAACAAAAGTATGGATTGATGCCGATGTTTCAGCTGACCAGATATCAACTACAGCGACTTGCCGCAGAAGTTGCCATAGCCCTCGTGGAATGGGTATGAAGCCCTTCCGGCGGGTCTTTCCTGGCTAACCTGTAACACTCCACAATAGCCAAAGTAATCCAGCGGGATATAGTTTGTTTTGTCACTGCTAATCCCAATTTATGATCACTATAACACACGAAAAGTTGGCCATCCTGGTGCAATTTTGACATTCTTGAGATATAAAAACTCAGAGCCCTTTTTGGGTCCAGCCTGTGTAATCTCTCCTCTTTGCCCAAATGAAGAGGAGGGTCGAATGTTGGAAGTGTTATTTTTTGTGAGAAGTGAAAGTCAGCAACTACTTTCGGCAAGAAAGAAGGTTTAAGTCTAAGTACCACCATGTCTTTGTGAAAGGTAGTATACAGAGGTTTACATGAGAGCCTTTAACTTGCTACCCCTGCGGGCTAATGTTAAAGCCACAAGAAGGGCAGTTTTAACTGTTAAGAGCCTTAAAGAACAGGAATGTAGAGGCTCAAAAGGTATCCAAGTCAGGAATTTCAACACAAGATTTAAATCCCAAACCTTGACATGAAATGGTACTGGAGGATACATGTTGGAGAGCCCCTTCAATAATTGGATAGTCACTGGAATTTTGAAATAGGAAACCTCTTCTGAGGAGCACTTAAAAATGAAAAGCGCTGCCAGGTATCCCTTTATGGTTCCAACCTGGAGCCCTAGATTGGCCAAATGTAGCAGAAAAGAAAGCACCACAGGAGTGCCACATTAAAAAGGGTCCACATTCTTATCCCTGCACCAGTTGCTGAATTTATTCCAACGACACTGGTACAGGGATTTAGTTGCTGGCCTTCTGGCCGAGAGCAAAATCTTCATTACGTCGTCCGGGAGGTCCCAATCCTTATATCTCAACCTCTCAGAAACCATGCATGAATGTTGACTGTCTTGACCTCTAGAGGGAGAAGCCGACCTTCCTCTTGCGAGAGAAGATCCTTTCTTAGTGGAAGACTTATTGGAGGGCAGATGGATATGGCCAGAAGGTCCGGGTACCACGTCCATCTGGGGCAATTAGGATCATGTGTTTCCCGAACTTTCTCAACCTCCTGATTATGCGATTAATCACAGGGACTGGAGGAAACGCGTACAGAAGTGGAAACTCCCAGTTCACCACAAACGTGTCTCGTAGAGCTCCTCGGAGGAAATTCCCTTGAGCAGTACAGTTCGCACTTCCGTTTGGCACCGGTCATGAACAGATCCACTTGCGGGATTCCCCAAAGGGTGAAGATCTTTTGAAGGACTTTGTGAGCTAGTTCCCACTTGTGCGAGACTGCTCTGCCTGCTCAGAGCATCCACCGCTGGGTTCTGCTCTCCGGCTAGGTGAACTGCCAACAGAGATTCCTTCTTGTATTGCCCAGAACCAGAGCTGCATTGCCTCTCTGCACAGTGGTAGTGACCCTACGCCGCCTTTCTTGTTGAGGTAGTACATGGCCACTGTCTTGTCCGTCATAATTGGAACATTATTTTCCCGTACAGAGTCCAGGAAGGCCTTCAGTGCTAGTCCGATTGCCCTCAGCTCTAAAAGGTTGATGTGTAGTTTGGACTCCGATGAGATAGTCAGATCGTTGGTGTGGGCTCTCCACCCCGTGAGTGAGGCATCCGTCACTACTGTTATCTCCGGCCATGACTGCCAAAAAGATTCCCCTTTGAGGATATTGTCGTTGCAAGCCCACCATAGAAGGTTCTGAGCAACTGTGCTCAGAACCTGCAGAAAAGCTGACATATTCCCGGAGAATTGGGACCACTGTGTTCTGAGGGCCCATTTAAGGGTCTCATCCTCTGTCGGGCCTATGGCACCAGAAAAATGCATGAGACCGAGCAACCTCAGAAAATCGAAGGCCGGCAGATGCTGGTCATTGTGGAACAGTTACCATCTGCAGAATATGATGAGCTCTCACAGCGTGAGGCGAGGCTTTCCCCAAGGAAGTATCCAGGACTGCTCCGATAAACTGGAGTCTTTGGAATGGTACCATATGAGACTTCTAGGGAGAAGCCCAGTCTGTAGGGAGGGGCAGGTGACAGATGTTCCTGAGCTTGTTCGGGGGAAGGCACCCTTCTCCTGAGACTCGCTGCCACTAACACCATCAGTTTGGTGAAAATCCTCCGGCAGAGGTCAGCCCGAATGGCAGAACTCGGAGCTGATAGTGAGAACTGCGAACCTCCGGTACTTTCTGTACTGGAGATGGATTGGCACATGAAAGTAAGCATCCTGAAGGTCCACAACCAGTCTTGGAGTTCAAGAGCATGAAGGATTTGAGAAAGGGTTACCATCTTGAACTTGTCCTTCCTGAGGAACTTGTTCAAGATTCTCAACTCCAAGATGGGTCTCAATCCTCCTTCCTTCTTTCGAATGAGGAAAGTAAGGGGAGCACCAACCCTTGTTCCTCTCCGCAACAGGTACATGTTCTATTGCACCTTTCTCTAGCAGGGTTAAGATTTCCTGCAACAGGAGCGGATCTGGAATTTTGACAAGAGTAGGTTCCCGGTGGATGGTTCTGAAGCCTTCTTAGGAAGGGAAGGCAGTAACCTTGAGCTACTGTTTCCAGTGCCCAAGCATCTGAAGTAATGCCCCGCCATTCGTTCAGATGCTGAGAGATTCTGCTTCTCACCGGGGTCTTGTGTGACAAGGTCTCAGAGCGATTTGGAGGCGGCTGCAGGAGCCGCTGAGGGTAAAGATGCCGCTGCTGAGGCTGATTTCACACCTCTTCCTCGTCCACCATGAGGGACATTTCTATTACCTTCTGTGCGGCCTGTCCTCTTCCTCTACCAAATGAGGAGTAGTAGCGAAAAGAACGACCTCTCCAGGAACATGAGCCAAATGAGGTTTTTGAGGCTGTCACATAGAGGCGCTAAGTGACTTAGCTGCCGCCTTGGAGGTCTGCAGTTTCTCTAAGCTCTCAACAGCTTTACTGCCAAACAGCCTCAAGCCGTCGCGTCGAAAGCCATGTTGAGTAGTCTGGTCTGCACATCAGGTGCAAACCCAGACTTCCTCAACCACGCAAATATGCGCAGTACTGTGCATGTAGCCATGGATCTGCTGATGCGGTCAGCAGTATCCAGTCCTGATTGAGGACACTCTCCCATTGCCTCCTTGCCATCTTCAACAATATTTAGAAAGCCTTCCCTTTCTTCGCCTTCTGAAATATGTTCAGCCGCCACCAGAACACAATCCCACAGGGTATGGGTGAATCTGGCCAGGGTACAGGTAACATTAGCGGACTTAAGGGCGATACTGCTCGAGGTAAACACCTTGCGAGCCCAAGCATACACTTTATCATCTCTATCCGGGGGATAGATGGATAGGCTGATTTTCTTGTGGAAGTTGAAGCTTGGACCACTAGACTCATGCGTAGGGTGTTTACTAAGATAATCAGGGTCACAGCTTGCCGGTCTATATTTTTTGAGGAAGTTCTTGTTGACTGCTGACCCAGATTCAGGAGCCTCCCAATTTGCTACTACTGTTCTTTGAAGGGCCTTATGAAAAGGAAGAACTGGGTCCTTTTGGGGGCCCTGATCCAGGATGACGGTCATATCATCCTGTTCAAATGTTGGGGATGACCAACCCCAACCCATAGTCAGCAACCCTGTTCATCAGGTTCCTGTACCCAGAGTCTGCATGTTCTGCAGGATCAGGTTTTTGAAATTCTAACTCTGGTGACCTATCAATGCCACTGGCAGAGTGAAGGGTGTCACAAAGATCTCCCATTCTTGACTCAGGGTCAATCAATTCCTCTGGTACATCCCTAGTACCAGATTTTACTCCCAATGGAGAAATATCTTCTGAGGCGATTTCCTCCTCGAAAATAGAGGACAGACTTAAAGTCTGATCTTGGTAAAGGGGTGTACCTTTTTTCTTTCTCTTGAATTTGCCTCGAGGGAATCGAAGGAATCTTCAAAGACGTCAATGGCGACTTCGAGAAGGGAGTCAATGTCTCCATAGGCTTCGAAGCAATAGGCGCTGATGGCGTCAATGAACTCGTCGAATGCTTCGATGGTTTATGCTTCTTAGCCGGTGTCGGAGAACCACTCGACTGTCGAGGAACCTTTGATGTTTTAACATCGGGTCGAGAATGTCGAGTCTCTGCCTTACTACTAGTCTTAACCAAAGTAGTTTGACCTTCCTGCGTCGCCCGAAGGAGCGTCCGGGGTCTGGCTCTTACGAGGCTTCTTTGAGGGTGTCGGCCCGCATTCTCAAAGACCTTCATCATGTGCACTCTAAATTCTTCCCATTTTCTAGGGGAATCCGACCTAGTCTGACATCGTATCACCTCGATAGAGGTATCTGACGAAGAAGAGGGAGACCTATGTCTCCTCTTCGCCTTCTTGGAAGAAGAACGTCTCGACCTACTCCTAGAACGAGACCTCTTCGAGTGCTTGTGCCGATCCGAATCTTTCAACTCACTGGACTTCCTCTGCTTCTTAGAAGAGGCCTTCGAAGCTTCCCGCCCCACCGCCAATATACCTTTTAGTTCACAAAGAGCTTTCTCCGTCATCGACTGACGGGAGCCTCAAAGATGGGTCTTGAGGCGTTTCCTAAACGCCGGATGGCTGTTTTGTGTTCTCAGTGAAACTGGTAGATTGTTCCACAGCTGAGCTGCCAACACCACAAAAGATCTTCCCAAGCCAGATTTCAGTTTAAATTTAGGAACAGACAGAAGGCTATTACCTTCCGACCGCAACTGTCTATAAGGTACATAAGGCACTAAACTATTCCTTAGGTAGCTGGGGGCTTTACCGTAAAGGCATTTGTGCACCAAAGACCGAGATTTAAACTTCGCTCCTCCACTCTGAGCCAATGGAGGGACAATCTCTCACTGGTTACATGGTCACTTCTCTTAAGACTTTTGACTAACCTGACTGCGTCATTTTGAATGACTTCACATCTAGCCAAATCCTTGACAGAAGCCCCAATGAAGAGGGCATTTCCATAGTCAAGCCTTGACAGCGCAATGGCTCTGGCAATAGTGGGCATGTTACTTTCGTTCAAAAATGGCTTGATGGCCTTCATTAACCTAAGGTAGTATGCCATATTTTTCTGCAGATAGTTGGTCTGAGCTTCAGAATTGACAGCTGAATTCACCATCATGCCGAGGGTTTTAACTTGAGGATACTTGGATTCTGGCATCCTTGATCTGAAAGGACTTCTAATCCACTCCAGGTTTGGCTAGCTGGCAACTGGACCGAAAAGCATCAATTCAGTATTAGTGTCATTAAGACACATCCAATTAAACTGCATCCATTCGGCCATCATCCTGTAGACATTTCCAATCCTAGCACTGTCTGCACAATGATTGACCTCAAGCTCCAGAATAAGCTGCGTATCATCCGCGTAGTTCGTAAAAAACATTCTGGTTTTCACTAGAATACTACACAGAGTGCGCATATAAATGTTGAAGAGCACAGGCGACAGACTGGCGCCCTGAGGAACACCGAATATAATGGAGCAAGGGTCAGAGAAACTACTTCCCCAATGAACTCTGGCTTGGCGGTCGGATAAAAAAGAAACCAGACACTTAATAGCCTTTTCGGAACAACCCACATTATCTCCAAGTGCTTTGATTAGAAGTTGGTGATCTACCAGATGAAAGGCCGCACTTAAATCTAATAGCATCAACAGCCCTACTTTGTTCTTATCCACCAGACTCAACATGTGGTTCTGGAGGTCCAACATAGCTGTCTCTGTGCTGTGTATTGCTCTAAAACCAGACTGTTGCTGATGTAAGGCTAAGTGTTTTTCCACATATGTTTGTAATTGCTGAGTGGTTATTTTGTCCAGAATTTAAAGGACACAATTAGAATTGGTTATGGGGCAGAGATTTGCCGGGTCCAATCCTGCCTTTTTTTACCAACGGAGTGATAGTGACCTTTTTGAGCTCTTTCGGAACTAAGCTCTCCTTAAAGGAGGCATTCACTATTTTCAATAAAATAGGAGCAGAGTTCCTTGTATTGAAGAATAATGTTAGATGGTAGCACATTTTCTAAACAAGATGTTGGTTTCATATGACTCAACACCTCTAGCAGCTCACTTTCCGTCACAAGATCGAACCTGAAGGTCTCTTCTCGAAGACAGAGATCGTCCTCCTCGGGTATCGTTATATGACTCGAGGATAGTCTGGCTTTAATAATATTTTGGCTGGCTTTCTCAGTTTTAGCTATGCAAGCCTTCTGTACAATGTTACAATCTACCTCTGTAGGTAGAAACGGAGGGGTAAGGTTCTTAGGTTTTTCTATACTCTTTATAATAGCAAAGAGTTTATTGGTCTTGTTGGCAGCATTTTCGATTTCAACATTAAAAATGTTCACCTTCGCTGTTATTTCTTTATACTTCTTAACCTTGTTTTTCCATTTAGCCTCGTTTTCAGCAGATTTGTCTTGTATCCACTTCCTCTCAAGAGCCCTTTTTCCTCTTTTAGTTGTTTGGAGCTCGGTAAACCATTTCTGATTATTGTTATTTTTTCTGACTAACTTAGTTTTGAGTGGTGCCGCCATCTCCACAAGCTCTTGAATGTGCTTGGTATATTTATCTAATAGCGTTGCACAATTATCTTGCTCCTGGAAAGAGAGCAAAATTTTATCCAGGCATGGCTGAAGTTGTCCATTATTCAGATTTTTGAAATTTCTACTGCCCACCTGTGTATGGGGATTGTGTTGAGGGGAAGGTGATTGCAATTTTAAGTTCAAGACAACTAAATAGTCGTCACTCCAAATGGCAGGTATAGTATTGCAATCCTGGGTCAATATGTTATAAGCAAACAACCAATCCAATTGATTCCCTTGTGGGGTTGTGGGCTCTTCGTTTATAATACGGAAATCAAGATTTAAAGCTTTTTCTAGAGTGATGGCTCCCTTATCATTCTTGTTTCCACGCCAGTAATTAAAATCCCCTGCCACCAAGGTAGACACATTCGTGGATCTTAATGTAGCCAGTTGTGAACAGAGTTCCATGGGGAAATCCGAGACCAGTGACGGTGGTCTATATATTACTATTAAATTAAACAATTATTAGGGGAGAATACCAACTTCAAATGACTGGCTTCACATCCACTACAACTAAAACTAACCCTAAAAAAATTGAGGTTGTCCTTAGCAATGATTGCCACCCCACCGCCCGACCCTGCCGTCTATTATCATTATAAACAATGTAACCTTCAGGTACTGCCAACTCGCACGTAGGCCCTATGGGGTCTTTAAGCCAAGTTTATGTCACGTAGGGAATATCATAATCATTGTCAAGGATCAAATCTTTGATATTAGTTGCGTGTTTAGTCATAGAGCGTGTGTTTAGCAAGCCTACTTTCAAGCTGATGCACAGATCAGAGGACAATTGCGGCAGGTCTGCTTCTGTATTTGTTTTATTATTCTCAATGCCTCCCACCCTCTCCAGAAACCCATCGCTCCCTTTGAAGGGCAGACAGCATGCTGACCTGATCGATTTGTCAGCTTTCTTTCAGTTTGGCATTCATTATAGGTAGCGTTTGCTTAATTAGTGTTGTCCGTTCAGTTTGGTATTCAATATGTGTAGCATTTACTTATATGTAGCAATCGTTACTGATTTCCAAGTTTCTTCGGAGCGCGCCAGTCTTAGTGTCTCTTGACACTTATCAGCTTTCGCAACTCCTTCCAACAGTTCTCCCCAAGCGGGAAAACCTTCAGCTTGTTCGTCAGGAACATATGCAGACACGGCCCAGCACTTCTGCTATGCTCCACATGCGGTCTGCGTCACCGGCGACATCCGCAGCTCCAGCTGCACCCGGGCTTGGGCGTGGATGGCTTTCCCCTCTCCTCTACTACCTGGCAGTGACTGCTGCCCACCTTCACATTAGAGGGTTCCCGGTCCTACAAAGTCCCCCTGGCAGGTCTCTGGGAATCGTTGCGGACGTCTCTACTCCTTGGCTTGTTCCCAACACGGCAGATACACTGCTCTCTCTATATCCCAGTCTGTTTTTGGGCTCCAGCTTTTATACTCATTAACAGGCTGCAGGTGGAAAGGGTTAGAGTCCACTGCCAGACCTTGTGTAAGCCTGCTAGTGTGACATGCATGATCTTCATTACTAAGTGCATGCAAGCCCCTCTTTCGAAATTCCAGGGTAGGTCAGTGTTAGCGAAGAGTGGGGGGGCGGGGAGGGTGGATACCATGTCTCGCCTTCAGGTATCCTCTCTCCAATTCCCAAGGATCCTCCACCCATGTGATCCTCGCTCGGTTGTCCACCCCCAGGGTCAGGATCCAAAAGCGACGGCCCTTTCCCCTGGCCACCTGAACAGAAGATGCATGGGGAGTAGATGCAAGAGTAACTTGAGGTTTCTCACACCTGGTAGTCACATAACTTGACACGTATCTTTATCGCCTGCCTTGCAGGGCCTGACCTTGCTGTACCCACTACTACTCAATTCTGTCCTCCTGGTCTTCTGTAAGGCCGTATGTTAAGATCCAGTCCATACATAAGCCTACAATATTGTCACACAATGAGCCTTTTATTAAAAAATGAGGTTAAGTTGCTGGGCTTTAAGCCACACTCTGCTGCAATTTGCATGGTCTTCAGGCACTGCAGTATTTGGATATTTTCTGTGCTACATTTTTCAGTCCATCAAATGTAGTTATGTTCTGCAGGTTTGACTGCTGCAGTTTCTTTTTTTAAATAACTGACAGCGTTTTTGTTCTGTATATGTAGTAGGTCATAACTTAAAAGTTACTCTTCCTGCCAGAGGCACTTAATCTCTTAATGCTGCCACGAGATCTGACTTGCGTATCGTACTTCCCAATTTTTGCCTCTTATGTATCTTACCTTTTTTATTTACAGCCACATTATTTAGGGTTTGTGCACTTGATTAGGATTTCTGATGTCACAATTCTTGGAAGGGCTTGCATACACACGTTTTCTTTTCATACTCTAATTTGACTTCAACAAAAAGGATTGTGGGGCTCATCAGAATCTCTTATGCATAGCGTTTGAGGCAATAGTGAGCAGCGTCGAGGTGCCTCTGCATGAGTGCTCTTCACTGCCCCGTCCCAATTTTCTTCCATATTAGTCCACACAAATCGAATCTGAAAGTGAACTGGCCCCAACAGGACAAACAATTTTGAAAGCCAACCACCATGTTCAAGTTGCTGCATCTCTCATTGAGTTGGGGTTCCTTTAAGTTGAAGTTGCTTTCCTGTCTGCTAAGCCATCTTTTATGGAGCATGCCCCGCTATTCTGGATAATGGTCATAGGTTATTGGGCCCGATGAACAAGTTACTTACCAACTGGTAACGTTCTTTCGATTGGATGTTCCTCCAACTTATGACTCATCTTAGATGTATTTCATCCAGCTTTGCTGCTCTTCTGCCGAAAAATTTCCGAGGGCGCCGTGCGTCGATGTCGTCGAGTCGATGGTCCCTCGAAGGCCTCCGTCGAGGGTGACGTCATCGGGTGTATAAGTAGCGCGCATGGCGCTTGTTGGCCTCAGTTATGTTTTTCCCCTTTTTATCTTTGATCTTGTACTGTGTAGATTGTGCCGGCAGACCGGTATGAGCCTTGCGAGATTTGAGATGGCAATAACCCGGAAAAATCTACAGAGGGGTAGGCTGGGAGGGCGATGAGGAATACGCTGGAGGAACATCCAATCGAAAGAACGTTACCAGTTGGTAAGTAACTTGTTCTTCGAGTGGATTGTGTCCTCCAACGTATTCCTCATCTTAGATAGACTCCCAAAGCAGTATGGACAATTCCTCTGGAGGAGGGGGTAGATTTTTCGATACTCTTAGATGGCCGAGTATAGTACTGCTTTTCCAAAAGTTAGCTCCCTAGACTGGGAAGCATCCAGGTTATAGAATTTTGAGAAGGTGTGTAGCGAAGACCAAGTTGCTGATTCGCAAATGGATCTTATTGGAACACCTCTTTGAAGGGCCATGGAGGAGGCGATGCCTCTGGTGGAATGAGCCCTTAACCCTTCCGGAGGGTCTTTTTGAGCTAGCCTGTAGCATTCTGAAATGCAAAGCACAATCCAGCATGAAATTGTCTGTTTTGTCACTGATTGACCCAGTTTCCTTCCTGTGTAACCTATAAACAGCTGGTCTAGAGATGTAAAAGCTTAAAGCTCTTTTCGGATCCAACCTGTGTAATCTTTCCTCCTCCTTCGAATGATGGGGTGGAGGATAGAATGCGGGTAAGAATTTTCTGACAAATGAAAATCAGATATTACTTTCAGTAAAAATTATGGTTTTACCCTCAACACAACTCTGTCCTTATGGAACACAGTATAGGGTGGCCCAGAAGACAGTGCCTGCAATTCGCTCACTCTTCTTGCTGATGTTAGAGCAACCAAGAAGGCTGTTTTCCACGTTAGTAATCTTAATGGACACGTGTGCATAGGCTCAAAAGGAGCACACTTTAAAAATTTTAAGACTAAATTTAGATCCTAGATCGGTACTTGAAATGGGTGAGGACGAAATACATTAGTGAGTCCTTTTAAGAATTGTATTATCAAAGGAATTTTGAAGTAGGAGCATTCTTCCGATGAGCGCTTGAAAATGGAAAGCGCCGCAAGGTAACCTTTTATTGTTCCGATATTCAGACCTCTATGTGCTAGGGTCAGAAGGCAAGATAATACTTCCGGAATAGAACATAGAAAAGGATAGACATTCTTTTCTCTGCACCAGTTGCGAAACTTTTTCCAACGGCAACGGTCTGGAGACTTTGTTGCTGGCCTTCTTGCCGAAAGCAACACCTCCATAACGTCATCTGGAAGGTTCCAATCCCTGTATTTCAGCCTTTCAGATACCAAGCATGAAGGTTGAGCGTTTTGACCTCTGGATGGAGAACCTGACCCTCCATTTGAGAGAGCAGGTTCTCTCTCTGAGGAAGACGTACTGGAGGACAGATGGACATGTCTAGAAGGTCCGGGTACCACGTTCTCCTGGCCCAATCCGGGGCAATTAGGATCATGCGGCTGCGAAACCTTCTCAGCCTCCTGATGACCTGAGGAATGACGGGAATCTGAGGGAACGCGTACAATAGTGGGAAATTCCACTCCACCACGAACGCGTCCCCCAGGGCTCCTCTCGGGGGAAATTCCCTTGAGCAATACCTTTTGCATTTTCGGTTGATTCCGGTTGCAAACAGGTGTACTTGAGGGGTTCCCCTAAAGGCGAAGATCTCTTGAATGACTTCCTGAGCCAGTTCCCATTCGTGGGATACCGTGCTCTGCATGCTCAGAGCATCTGCCGTCATATTCTCTTCCCCGGCTAGATGAATTGCCGTTAAAGAGATTCCCTCCTGAATCGCCCAATAGCTCTTTTGTTTAGGTAGTGCATGGCCACTGTGTTGTCCGTCATTATCAGGACATTCTTTCCCCCGACAGATGGCAGGAAGGCCTTCAGCGCTAGTCTGATTGCCCTCAGCTCTAAAAGGTTGATATGTAGTTTGGACTCCGATGGAGACCAACGACCGCTGATTGTCAAATCGTTGGCATGAGCTCCCCACCCCAGGAGTGAGGCGTCTGTCACTACTGTGATCTCCGGCCATGGTTGGCAGAAAGGTTCTCCTTTTAGGATGTTCTCTGTACAGGTCCACCATAGAAGGTCTTGTCTGACCTTGTTCGGAATCTGAAGAAGATTCGTCATTTGATCCGAGAACTGGGACCACTGAGTCTTTAGGGCCCATTGAAGGGATCTCATCCTCAAGCGTGCCTCTGGCACCAGAAAGATGCAGGATGCCATGAGGCCGAGCAACCTTAAAAAGTCGTAAGCCTGGAGATTTTGGAAACCATCTGAAGAATGTCTTGAGCCCTCGACTTGGGAGGCAAGCTCTTTCCCAAGGACGTGTCTAATACAGCTCCTATGTACTGAAGCTGTTGGGAAGGTGTCATCTGTGACTTCTTGAAATTGAGGGAGAAGCCCAGTTTGTGGAGGAAGTGGCAGGTGACTTTCAGATGATCCAGTGCTTGCTCGGCAGAACGCGCTCTGATCAACCAATTGTCAAGGTAGGGGTAGACATGAATCCCCCCTCTCCTGAGGTGCGCTGCCACCACTACCATTAACTTGGTGAAGACCCTTGGGGCGGAGGTCAACCCGAATGGCAGGACTCGAAACTGATAATGTGAGTCGCCAACTACGAACCCCAGGTATTTTCTGTGTTTGAGATGAATCGGCACATGAAAATAAGCATCCTGGAGGTCCAATGACACCAACCAGTCCTGAAGTTGAAGAGCCTGAAGGATCTGAGAAAGGGTAACCATCTTGAACTTGTCCTTACTGAGGTACTTGTTCAAGTTTCTTAAGTCCAAGATGGGTCTCAGTCCTCCGTCCTTTTTGGGGGATCAAAAAATACAGGGAGTACCATCCCTTGTTCCTCTCAGCTGCAGGTACTGGTTCTATAGCACCTTTCTCCAGCAGGGTTAAAACGTCCTGCTGTAGGAGCGGGTTTGAAGACTTCAACGGGTGTCTCCCTGGTGGATTGCTTTGAGGTTGCGTTAGAAAAGGAAGGCATCTTGGGCTATTATTTCTAGAGCCCAAACATCTGAAGTAATGGCTCGCCATTCTTGCAGATGCTGTGACAGCCTGCCCCCTACAGGTGTTTTGTGATGCAAGTCCTCAAAGCGGTTTTGTGGCGGATGTTGCAGCCGCTGATGGCTGAGAGGCTGCAGCTGGAGTTGGTTTAGCACATTTTCCTAATCCACCACAAGTGGCCTTTTTCTGGCCCCTTTGACTGGCCAATCCTCTCGCCTTTCCATATGAGGTGTAGTAACGATAGGATCGTCCCCTCCATGACTGTCCTTGCGCACAGTCTGAGGTTGCCTAATAGCAGCTCCTAGAGATTTGGCAGCTGCTTTTGAGGTCTGCAACCTCTCAAGGCTCTCGTCAGCCTTGTTGCCGAAAAGGTGAGACCCATCAAAAGGCATGTTTAGAAGGCGGTTCTGTACGTCCGGTGCGAAACCCGACTTCCGTAACCAGGCAAATCTGCACATTACTGTGCTAGTGCCCATGGACCTGCTTACACTATCCGCAGTGTCCAATCCAGATTGAAGGGATTCCTGCATGGCTTCCTTTCCATCTCCAACGATGGCTAGGAACCCTTCCCTTTCTTCCCCTTCTGGTATGTGCTCCGCCACCATTGCAATGCACTCCCAAAGAGTGTACGAAAATTTTGCCAAGGCACATGTGGAGTTGGCAGATTTTAAAGCCATGCTCCGGGCTGAAAATACCTTCCGTGCCCAACCATCCACACGCTTATCGTCCCTGTCTGGAGGGATAGACTGGTATGCAAGTTTGTTAGAAGCTGTGGCTGCCTGTATGACCAGACTCTCGAGGATAGATAGCCGGGGTCGCTACTGGCCGGGCGGTATTTTGAGGTGAGGGATTTATTTACCGGAGGAATAGAATCCGGAGTTTCCCAAATTCTTGGCCACCCTATTTTGCAGGGCTACATGAAAGGGTAGTACTGGGTCTTCGGTGGGACCATGGTCCAATATATCTGTTAAATCATCCTGGATTAATTGGGCTGATGGTCTAGCCCATCCTAAGTAATCTACTACCTTTGTCATTAATTGACGGTATGATGGACTGGCATGCTCTCCTGGTCTGCCAAAATCGTTTTCAGGAGATGTGTCAATGCCACTTGCATTGTGTAATGATTCCACTAAGTCCCTCATTCTGCTTTCTTCTGAAATCAAGAGTTCTGGGACATTTGGGGTGCCATATTCCAGCCCAAAAGGTACATTCTCATCAGATCTCTCCTGTTCCTCAAAAATTGAGGTCAGGGATTTGAAAAACTCCTTTCTGGGGAGAGGCTTGAAAACCTTCTCTGAGAGGAGGAGGAAGAGGTCTAGTACCTGGCTTTGAGGACAATACAAGTTTTGTAACCTTATCCTTCTCTTTTTCTGGCTTCCCTGGCTTGGCTGGAGCCTTTGGCACCGAGCGTTTCGGCGTCAACGGCATCGATGACACTGTGGTCGTCCACAGGGTCTGCTTCGAGGGCGTCGAGGTGACCTTCGAAGATTTTCCCTTCGAGGTATGATGGGTCTCGAACGGCGTCAATGACCTCGAGCGGTCGACTCGACTGTTTTTCACTCTGCGTCCTGGAAGGTTACCTATCCTTTCTTTTTCGATCCCCCGGGCTCGAGGGCACGCGAGTGTCGGAGCAATGACGCTCCCAGCAGGCTTTCGAAGAAGGCGCGGACCGAGGCTTCGCTTTTTCAAACACCGCCATCATTTTGACCCTGAATGCTTCCCACTCTTCGGCAGACAAATGTTTCGTGGGGCATTTCATCTTTTTTGGAGAGTCGTCTGACGACGAGGTGGAGGGAGACCTGTGGCGTCGTTTCTTCGATCTTTTTGACGACGACGACCGATGGGAATCGCTACGGGACCTCGATCGATGCCTTTCGCGTCGAGGAGAATTCTCACGGGATCTCGACTCGACGCTAGAGGTTTTTCGATCGGTTTTTCGACCTACCTGTAGCTTTCTTCTCCCTTCCCCATCATCGCCTGACACTTCGTACAGACCTCCATGTCGTGGCCTTCTCCGAGGAACCACAAACACTCTCGATGCGGGTCCGTGATCGACGTTTTTGACCCGCACGATTTGCACTTTTTGAATCCCGATTTCGGGGACGTGGTCGGCGTCGATGAGGACATATTTCGTTATTATATATTCTCACAGAACTCAAGGCGCGCCGAATGTCCGAAGCAACATATACTGCGGAAAAACAGAACTGAGGCCAATGGGTGCCACACGTGCTACTTATACACCCAATGACGTCACCCTCGACTGAGGCCTTCGACGGACCATCGACTCGACGACATCGACGCATGGCGCCCTCTGCCAAAATAATTTCCGAAGAGCTGCAAAGCTGGATGGAATACATCTACGATGAGGAATACGTTGGAGGACACAATCCACTCGAAGTCTGCATACAAAGCTTTCTTATGGTACCATTTTCTAGCACCTCTGTTTGTGGACTAAACTACAAAAGATGGGCTTTTCATTGCTTCATACGATGTCAAACTCTTTTACACTTTCCAGTTGCCTCAGCTTCTGTTATTTAAACTTACCGCAATTTTGCTGTAGTCTTCTTTCATCCTCAGGACACACCCAATGCATCGACATGAGCCAACCAGTCACTTTGACTTTAAGGAGTGATGCAGAGGGTGTCACCTGGGGTTACGAAATCTGTGCCTCAATTCAGAGAGGGATTACAATTGCACATCAGTTCACTTACCAGGGTAAAATTACTGTGGTATGCAAGGATGGCTTTGCTTTCAATCTGATTTTGCTGGATTACAGCACCACAAGGACCCTAAAGTATGTCTGGAGGAAGAGTATCAGGTCTGTCAGGGGAGCATAACAAGCTGGGGAAGAGGCCTCAGGACTAGGGCTTTACCTACAGCATGGCAGCCCGATATCTGGAGCCGTGACAAGAGCAACCTCTCAAACTAACCGACCATCATGTTGTGTACATTTGAGTATTTTAAAACAAACTGGTCGAAACGGTTTTCATTGGGAAATGTTGGTTTAAAGCATTACAATTTGATCTTACACTGTTTAGTGGTGAATCAATATTATTCCCTGGTATACCCACATTGACCAGCACCACGATATCCATTTACCACAGTAGTTCCAGGTTAAAATATTGGGTGTCAAGAGGACAGATTTTTAAGAGAACTGCTTTTGTAGGCTGCCATGGCCCCTGGCAACCTGGGGGGTAAGAATCCACACATTAATGACTTTTGAATGTGTGCCTTCACAAATGTGTAATAAAAAGTAATCCAACAATGTTTACCTTGTCAACATTGGCGCGTGTCTTAGCAGAAGTCTCCACATAATTAACAGTCCATTGCTCAGCCCTGCATTTCGCTTCTTCTATGGAGACTTGCCTTTTATCTTCTAAATCTGATTTATTACCAACTAGAAGAAACGGTACATTTTCATCCTCTTTTACTCTCAGAATCTGCTCCCTAAAGAGTAAATATTTGAAAGTAAAACATTAGTTTAACACATTTCACTTGTAAAATTACAGATTCAAATATGACACACCAACAACTTCTCAGATTTGAAAGTTGCAATAAATTTAATATAGGTCTGTTGACTCCCCCACCAGGGGTCAAAATTAGGATTTGTTAAACAGGAGCAAAATCCAGCTCCTGGGTATGTGGCACCAGCCTTTAGGCAGCTGCTACATCTGGGGAACCAGGAGCTAGTACATAGTGGGGGAGATGCAAACTCGAACCTTTTGTCCATCATATATTATAAAATATGTTTTATATGTCTTAGGTGTGTCATTTATTCTCTTTTATACACATTACCCAAACCTTCACAGTTAATATTACATAGCTATGCTTGCAGAGTTACAAGCAGGCTCCTGGTAAGCTCTTGGTTTCAAGCGAACCAGGCTCCCCACTGAGCTGAACTTGCTCCCAGCTTCTGCCAATTTCAAACCCTGCCTCCTCCACCATAGGAAAACAAACCAACTCAGTAATAGCACTCTTGATGAAACGGGATATAATGTGTGGAAAATAAGGTTTTCTTTCTCCTTGAATTACACTGGGCAATTTAATAAGTGTACATTAGGAAGAGGGGTCGTCACCTTTCAAGCTAATCAGACAAAAAGCTTATATTAACCAGGAAAAAAAGTCAATATAATTGGATACACATATTCAATTTAAGGAAAAATCAAGGTAGGGAGGACATCATTTATCTGAAACATGAAATTACGAGTCTTGATACGTATACAAAAAAACGTCAGATATTGCCACCATACAAATTGCCCAATACATCAAATATATAGGAATGCAAATTAAAAAAGGAAAACATGTTCAAGACCACTCTACTGAAAGATATTCATAGTTTAACATAACTAAATCGTAAAGAGGTGAGGACTGGTCTTAAGCAAATTTCCATAAAAGGGATGCACTGAACTCATTTTTCAGCATACCATACTCATTTAAATAGTGAGCAATACAATTACTATACGGATCAAGATGATCCAATATTAACAGTAGTAGAAATAGAAAGATTAATTTTGGACTTCAAGAACTCGCAGGCACCTGTCCTTGATGGGTTTCCCAACATTGCTTGAAAACATTAACTGGACCATTTGGCAAGGATATTGATGCCTCTTTTCACCATGATATTAAATACGAGTGAAATTCCATTATCGTGGCAAGAGGAAATTATCATACCCATTTACAAATAAAAACGTCCCACAAGATGAGCTGTGGGCAAATATGATGGCCCTCTTGGATGCAATTAGTAAAGCATTAGAGTCCTTTAGCTTACAAAAATTAAAGGTTTATGCTGAAAATGAAAATGTACTTGGTAAAGAATGACTAGGATTTAGAAGCCATTGTTCCACCACTCAAATGGAGATTGAGTACTCTTCCCAAGAAGGCTTGTAGGAAAGGTAGACTGACGCTATTTGTGGCGGTCATTGATTTTGGCACAGTTTGCCGAGAATGCTTATGGAGAAAATGATACAATAAACAACTTTATTTAAGGGGGCTTAGATGCATCATGGGGGTACATGCAGTGCTCTAGAAAAAGATTTGGAAGTGGGAGTATTTTACTCCCTATTTTTTAAAGCTGCGAGTAAAGTTATTGTTTTGGGAGTAAAAATGAAAGTCCAATTTACAATGGGAGTATTTTATAAGCGGATAAAAAATGTTTAAACTGGAAATGTTCTTGTAATATTTATTTCTTTGCGCCTATTTATTCATGAGCTTAAAAAGATACTGTTTACGTCTGCCCATCAGGCAGTAATAGTTTCTTCCTCTTGTACCATGTGCACTACTGATCTAAACATATCCATGGAGCTTTGTGGATGAAAGCTATTTTTTGTTTGGAGTATTTTTTACTCCCCATTAGAATTTTAAGGGAGTAAAAGTGGCCGATGCACACCACATCTGTAGGGCTGGCTACATGAGAAAACTAAAGTAAAAGTCTGGTAGAACTCTCAAGGTAGTTACAGGGGAAATCTTCAAACCCATTGAGGACTAACACAGGGACGCATTCTTGTGTAATGTATATATGGCAGACCTTTCTGTATCCCTCCAAGAACTGAATCTTGTTTCCCCTAAAATGCCACATCTCCTGGCTATCATATGCAGATAATTTAGAGATGTTTGATCATACAGAGAAGACTACAATCTGCATGTATTTCATTTGGTACTGATAACCATCTTGTTAACAAAAACCAAAATGATGGAACATCAAAACAGAAGAGCTAAATTGCATTTCATATGGAAATGTGGGGTATCCATCTAGAAATCACCCCTGAATATCAATATCTAGGATTAGTTCTACTTAAATGGCTTCAGAAAGACCAACATTAAACAAACGCTTAAAAAATGGTGGGGTTTTATCGGTACGTATCCGAGTCAGACACCGAGATCGCACGAGTTGTACAAACAAAAGTTCATGACCGTTATCTTGTACGGTTTAGAGACCACAACAGTTAACCTGGAGCCCAAGTTAAATAGACTTGCAGGAACATTCTGGTTCTTGCCTCTTATTAGGGAATTCTAGCACTCATTTCAAAGGCTACAAATGGAAAAGGCATTTTTTATTCTGACAGGGACATTAAATCAGGTTACAAATCAGCAGTTATTGCAATATAAACATTTCAATGTAGAATTATTTCAGGAAATACATTTTGAATTGAATCAAAATGACCCTCTTACTGCCAAGTTAAAAATAATGAAGCCTCAGGCCCATCGATGGGATTGGAGGAAAAATTGTTCTAGAATAGCAAATTTATCCTTAGCCCAGGAATATTACAAGTTAATTCCAAAATACAGGGCTATACAGCTTAATGTTAAAAAGCTTCCAGATCAAGAAGCTAGATCAATTTTTTAAAATTTAGACTGTACCTCTTAAGAACCATGAAGGTCAGTGGACCTTGTAACAACCAAATGATTTCTTAATTGCTGATTCTGCAAGGATTTAGGAGCAAAAGAATCCCTAAAACATCTATATGTAAAATTAGCTCAATATTGCTGTAGATTGGTGTACAGCCTTGAAACAGTATAAATCTGAAGAGTGTTGGATACAATGTGTGAATGGTCAACAACTGTAACGCTCACCTGGCTCCCACGGAGGCGCGGACGTGGCTGGGACTGCTGTGACCTCTTCTGCAGAGATGCGTAAGACCCGGAAGACGGACTGGACTGGATTCCCCAACCTGGCTTTTCTGGCTCGGAGGAATATCCCACTGAGTGTGAAAAGGAAGGGTTAATAGTCTGCGGGTGATGTTCCGACCTCCCACTTCCCTTCTCTCCCTCCGTGAAACCCTTTTGGGATTCCCTGCGAAGACTCACCTTAGGGACCAAAATGACGAGCTCTCCATCCTGCTTCTGATGCAGGGGCGCGTTGTGATTCCAGTTACTTCACTGGATTGATGAGTTTAAACTAGTTTGTCCATTCCCGTCGTACCGCAAATGTTTATGGCAAGTTTGGGTTTATATTCACTCATCTGTTCTTTTCTTTCGCAGGTGCTGGAGAAGATTCCGGGCTGCAGGCGATTTGGATGAAGCCAAATTCTGGTAAGAATTCCGATGAGATTCCTTTGCAGTTTTAAGTATCTCCTTTAATGTCCAATGTCTTTTTCCCCATAGGGGCCGGGGTACGGCAATGCCGGAAGTAAGGCGCTGACCCGAAAAGAGCTGCTGTGTCTCTCTTGCAAATGGGTAAGTCTTGAGTGAGCGTATTGCTAATGTTCTCACATGCTCTCACTAATACAATGTCTGTTTCTTTTCCCCTTAGGGGCCGGGGTGCTGAGATGCCGAAGGTATGGCACAAACCCAAAGGCAGAGAGGGAATTGAACCACAGGTAAGTTCTACTTAGATTCGTGTTTCCCTTCTCACCTCTCTTTCTCCTTCCTTCCAATAGGTGCTGGATGGCGGTGGAAGCTCCGGATGGACGTCGCAGGACTCGAAAACGCCACGTGCAGGTGAGTGAAATGCAGCGTGCTGCGCGCGACGCGATGCGCGTTTAAAATGTTTGCCTTCTTTGCAGGATCGTCGGCGTGCAGAATCCGGAGTGCAGATGTATCAGGTAAGGTTCTTGTTTTCACCTGTTCTCTTCCCTTTTCTTCTTTAGGTGTTTCCAGGATGCTAGCAGGCGTGATGGAGGACCAAGGCAGGAGCAGGCACGGTGAGCGTCCAGCTGCTAAGTGCAGAACAACGCGAAGCGTGGTCTGGTGCTTGGGTGTGGCTTAAATAGCCTTTCAAGTAGTTCCAGGTATGTATTCTTCCCCCAGAAATATGTATTCCTCCACCGGTCACACCCTAGAGATCAAGTAGTCCCTAGAAAAATAGTTCCTTCCAGTCTTGGAAGTTGCAGCATGGTCTGCACAGGTAAGTTTACACCAAGCACTACTCCCAACCTACTTCTGTATGAGCCTGGCGCCGATGGCACCAGGACTTATGTCCCCTATGAGCCTGACGCCAACGGCACCAGGACTGAGTCCAAAGGGCCCCCATCTGGGGCTGCTGGGACTTCCCTTGAATGCATGGTGTCTGTCTCTGAGGGTGCCGGGCCTGGTTTGGCTCCTTGGAGGCAGGCATCATGACAATACCTCCCCCCAAGGCCCCTCCCAAGGGTGTCCAACCTGGAGGCCTCCGTTTATTTGGGAACTTCCGGTGAAAATTCCGTATTAGTCGAGGTGCATGTACATTCTCACTTGGTTCCCAAGATCTTTCCTGAGGTCCATATCCTTTCCAATCAATCAGATAAAAGAGTTTTGACTTGGACATCTTAGAATCCAATATGTCTTTAACGTCGAATTCCAATTCCCCATCTATTGGAATTGGTTCTGGTGGTTTGCATAACCTGGTTCCGGGTGGTACTGGTTTCAACAGTGATACGTGAAAAACGGGATGGATTTGCATATTAGGTGGCAGATCGAGTTTGAAGGCTACCGGGTTAATGATAGCTTTGATTGGATAAGGCCCTATATATCTTGGGTTAAAAGTTCGTGGACCTTTAAGCGGTAAATGTCTAGTTGCAAGCCACACTTGGTCTCCTACTTTGTAAGGAGGTACTTTACTCGATGTAAATCAGCATTTTCCTTGTACCTTTCTTTGGCTTGTTGTAAATGAGTCTGCTTCCTTGAAGGCTTGGGTTATTGTGGCATGAAAATGATCCACGGCGGGCATTTCAAGGCTTTATGGGGATTCAAGGTCCGAAGTCCTGGATGATGGCCGAATAGGGTATAGAAAGGAGTCTGACCCGTTCCAGAATGCACAGAATTGTTGTATGCGTACTCGGCAATCCATAGAATGTCCTTCCAATTACCCTCAGATTGAGGTAACATACACCGCAGATACTGTTCCAGGGTCTGGTTTGTTCTTTCGGTTTGACCATCGGTTTGAGGATGGTGGCTGGTGGATAATCGCACATCAACTTGGACCATTTGGCAACACCTTTTCCAGAAATGAGAAATAAATGGACTTCACCGATCAGAAACCAATATGGATGGGATGCCATGTAAACGAACAACATTTTCAAGAAATTCCTTTGCTAAGGTGGGGGCTGAAGGCAACCCCTTCAATGGGATAAAATGAGCCATCTTGGAGAAGAGGTCTACAATCACCAGGATAGTATTATACCCATGACTAGGAGACAGGTCAGTTATAAAGTCCATCGATAAGGTGTGCCACGGTGCCGGAGGGATGTCCAGGGGCCGTAAAGGACCGGCTGGTTTTTGCTTCCGACTTTTATTTTCGGCGCACACTCCGCAGGTCATCACAAAGGATTTAATATCCTTTCGCCAGGATGGCCACCAGAAATGCCGTTTGATCTTTTCCTCTGTTTTAGCGATGCCCGGGTGTCCTTCCATTAGTGTATCATGATAATGTGCTATAACGAGTTCTTGCAATTCCTTGTGAGGCAGAAATAATCGCCCTTGGAAATAGGGTAAATCATTATTAATGGAATAGTTTGAGCCTTTCTGGCTCCATTCTTGTAAAGCTGTAGCGTCGAAAAGCAATTTAACTCTACCTTGAACATCCTCAATAGTTTGAGAAGAGATTACACGCAAAATCCTCTGTTCGGGAATAATCGGAACTGGCTCTAGACTTGAGGCAATGTCACCCATTCCAATTTGAGAGAGCGTCTGCCTTGCCATTCTTGCAACCCGGGCGATATGTGATTATAAAGTCAAATTCTGCAAAGAACAGAGCCCAACGGAGTTGACGAGAAGATTGAGCTTTGGCCGTTTTCAAGTATTGCAAGTTCCTGTGACCTGTAATCACTGTAACGGAGTGTCTTGCGCCGAGCAGGTAGTGACGCCAAGCTTTGAAAGCTGACTTAATAGCCAACAGTTCCTTGTCTGTGATTCCGTAGTTCACTCCAGGAGCCGAGAATTTCCTGGACCAAAAGGCTACGGGATGTAGTTGATTTGAAACTGGATCCCTTTGAGAAAGGACAGCCCCCATGGCTAAACTAGAAGCGTCGGTTTCCACAACGTAAGGGAGGTCCGGACGAGGATGTTTTAACACAGGTGGGGAGGTGAATTTGGTTTTTAGTTCCTGAAAGGCTTGTTCTGCCTCCTTAGACCACTCGAAGCGTCTGTTTTTTCGTAGGAGCGCCGTGATGGATTGAACCACTCGAGAAAATTCCGGGATAAACCTTCTGTAAAAATTGGCAAAACCTAGCATATTTTGAACTCCTTTCACAGAACTAGGAGACGGCCATTTGAAGATCGCATCCACTTTCCGTGAGTCCATTCGGACTCCTTTAGGTGTTAGGACGAATCCGAGAAACTCAACTTCCGTAACATGAAAAAGGCATTTTTCAAGTTTTGCAAACAGTTTGTGCTGGCGCAGTTTCTCCAAGACAGTTCTAACATGTTTTCGGTGATCGGATTCCGAGGAGGAGTACACCAGGATGTCGTCAATATATACAATGACACAAACATCGATGAGTTCTCGAAAAACGTCATTCATAAAATATTGAAAGGCAGCAGGTGCGTTGCACAACCCGAAAGGCATTACCTGGTACTCAAAGAGTCCATATTTGGTGCGGAAGGCAGTTTTCCATTCGTCGCCTTCTCTGACGCGCACCAGGTGGTAAGCTCCCCTTAAATCTAACTTAGTATAGATACAAGCATCTTTTACCTGGTCAAGGAGCTCAGGGATCAAGGGCAGAGGATAACGATTCTTGACCGTTATCTGATTTAAGGCACGGTAGTCAATGCAAGTTCTAAGGTCGCCTTCTTTTTTCAGTACGAAGAATAGAGCTGAGGAAGCAGGTGACTTTGATGGGCGAATAAAACCATTGGCAAGGTACTGATCCAAATACTGTCGCAAATGAAGGTTCTCCGGTTCAGTAAGGGCATAGATTCTACTACAAGGCGGTTGAGCATTGGGTACCAGGTCGATCTGACAATCATATGGCCGGTGAGGAGGTAAGGTGTTGGTCTGTTCCTTTTGGAAGACGTCTTGAAAGTCTTGATACTCAAAAGGTAATGGTACTGTTGTGGAGGTTACTGAGGCTAGACCCATCTGTGGATTTCCTGGATAACACTTTTGTGCACAATCAGGGAAGGTTATGCTCTTTGCTCGCCAGTCAATTCGAGGATTATGTGTTTCTAACCAAGGGATCCCTAAGATTACCTGAAATTGTGGAACCTTGATTACGTCAAACACTATGGTTTCCCGATGGCCATCTTGGCCAACCAGTGTCATTTCCGTGGTAGTGTGTGTTACCGGCCCGGAGGCAATTTCGGTTCCATCAACCGTGGTAATGACATCCTTGGTGGTTTTTGGACGGAGAGGGAGACCAATCCTGGAAGCCAATTCAAGGTCAACATAATTTCCAATAGCTCCACTGTCGAGGTAGGCTTTTATTCCGGGCAACCGTTGAGGCTGTTTTGGATCTATGAGGACCATAGGCATGATGAAATGCGAGGTCAAAGAGTCTGTCTTCACGCTCGGCAAGCGGACCTCTACGCTTGTCGGGCTTGGTCGTTTCCCGAATCAGGTTCTGGAAGATTACTTTCTGTGGCTCCAACCACCTTCTTAGGTGGTTTTACCGGGCAATCCCGCAGGAAGTGTCCAGAAGCTCCACAGTAAAAACATAATTGTTTTTGTCTTCTTCTTTCTCGTTCTGAGTTAGTGGTCCTTTAACTCCCCCAATTTGCATTGGCTCTGAAGCGTCGGTACCCTTGGGGCTTGTGTGGGTTTTGATCAGAACTCGGGTTTCAAATCTGGACCGATCCGCTTTTCTATTCTGGAGTCTATGATCAAGTTGGACCACTAAGTCAATGTATTCTGCGCAGAGTTGAGGCGGGTTCACTATTTGAGCAAGAACGTCTTTTAGTTCTCCACGCAGACCTCGGTGGAATAATGTAATTTTTTTATTCTCAGGCCACCCAGTCTCTACGACCAATCTGTTAAATGTGGCTATATAAGATAGATCTTGGTTTCCTTGCCGCAAGGACAGAAGTTCGTTATCCAAGGCCTCACCCTGAGCGTGTCGAGCGAATAATCTTTCCATGCTTGCCTGGAAGCCTTGAAAGTCCTGAAGGATTGGGTCGTCTTGATTTACCAACGGAATCGACCAATCGGCAGCACTGCCGCTGAGATAAGATAGCACAAAAGCCACCTTGGTTTGGTCATTAGGGAAGGCCCCAGGTCTGCATATGAAATGTAAACGACATTGATTCATGAAAACTGCGTATTTCTTGGGATCCCCAGTAAAACGCTCAGGGGGGGCCAGAGGCATATTTCCTGGCAGGTTAATTTGCACCGGGTTGGTTGAAACCATCGGAGTGGAATTCATCCCGGAGCCAGGTAAAGGAGTTTGTCCTGCCTGACTCTGCAAAAGCTGTTTAGTCAAATCATCAGTTCTTTCTTTGGATAAGATTAGTTCCCTTCTAAGGGCGTTAGTTTCCTGGCGGGCGGCATGCACTTCTGCCCGTAATTCCCCCAATAATTGGGCCAGTTGGTCTGTCTCGGAAGTCTCCATGGCGCCTGGGTGGGAAATTATGAGTTGGCTTTGCGTTCTGTAACGCTCACCTGGCTCCCACGGAGGCGTGGGCGTGGCTGGGACTGCTGGGACCTCTCCTGCAGAGATGCGTAAGACCCGGAAGATGGACTGGACTGGATTCCCCAACCTGGCTTTTCTGGCTCGGAGGAATATCCCACTGTGTGTGAAAAGGAAGGGTTAATAGTCTGCGGGTGATGTTCCGACCTCCCACTTCCCTTCTCTCCCTCCGTGAAACCCTTTTGGGATTCCCTGCGAAGACTCACCTTAGGGACCAAAATGACGAGCTCTCCATCCTGCTTCTGATGCAGGGGCGCGTTGTGATTCCAGTTACTTCACTGGATTGATGAGTTTAAACTAGTTTGTCCATTCCCGTCGTACCGCAAATGTTTATGGCAAGTTTGGGTTTATATTCACTCATCTGTTCTTTTCTTTCGCAGGTGCTGGAGAAGATTCCGGGCTGCAGGCGATTTGGATGAAGCCAAATTCTGGAAAGAATTCCGATGAGATTCCTTTGCAGTTTTAAGTATCTCCTTTAATGTCCAATGTCTTTTTCCCCATAGGGGCCGGGGTACGGCAATGCCGGAGGTAAGGCGCCGACCCGAAAAGAGCTGCTGTGTCTCTCTTGCAAATGGGTAAGTCTTGAGTGAGCGTATTGCTAATGTTCTCACATGCTCTCACTAATACAATGTCTGTTTCTTTTCCCCTTACGGGCCGGGGTGCTGAGATGCCGAAGGTATGGCACAAACCCGAAGGCGGAGAGGGAATTGAACCACAGGTAAGTTCTACTTAGATTTGTGTTTCCCTTCTCACCTCTCTTTCTCCTTCCTTCCAATAGGTGCTGGATGGCGGTGGACGCTCCGGATGGACGTCGCAGGACTCGAAAACGCCACGTGCAGGTGAGTGAAATGCAGCGTGCTGCGCGCGACGCGATGCGCGTTTAAAATGTTTGCCTTCTTTGCAGGATCGTCGGCGTGCAGAATCCGGAGTGCAGATGTATCAGGTAAGGTTCTTGTTTTCACCTGTTCTCTTCCCTTTTCTTCTTTAGGTGTTTCCAGGATGCTGGCAGGCGTGATGGAGGACCAAGGCAGGAGCAGGCACGGTGAGCGTCCAGCTGCTAAGTGCAGAACAACGCGAAGCCTGGTCTGCTGCTTAAATAGCCTTTCAATTAGTTCCAGGTATGTATTCTTCCCCCAGAAATATGTATTCCTCCACCAGTCACAACCTAGAGATCAAGTAGTCCCTAGAAAAATAGTTCCTTCCAGTCTTGGAAGTTGCAGCATGGTCTGCACAGGTAAGTTTACTCCAAGCACTACTCCCAACCTACTTCTGTATGAGCCTGGCGCCGATGGCACCAGGACTTATGTCCCCTATGAGCCTGACGCCAACGGCGCCAGGACCGAGTCCAAAGGGCCCCCATCTGGGGCTGCTGGGACTTCCCTTGAATGCATGGTGTCTGTCTCTGAGGGTGCCGGGTCTGGTTTGGCTCCTTGGAGGCAGGCATCATGACAACAACTTGCTTTAATGGTAATTGTGAATTATTTTAAAGAAATTAAATTTTGATTACAAGTAATTTCTAAGATTGGATAAAAAAAACTACAAAGATTTTAACATAAAAATCTATGCACTAAATCATAATTAAAAACACAATGTATACATTCTACATATTGTGTACGAACAGCATGGATGAACACGTATGTGTTTAAATGTATTATAGTTAACAAGTGTGTACAAAGTTTTATGTAAACTAAATATTTAAAAATAAATAAAAAGAAAAAGAAGTCTACATTCTGAGCCCATTTGACAAACTTAATTTTACAGGATGTTTAAAAAAAAAGTAGTTTGTACTGACTAGTAAAATAAAGTCAAATATCTCAATAGAATTCAAATGCAACAAATGACAAACATTGACAATAACTACACAACTTCATTCCATTATTTTACAGCATTGTAAAAGTCACCTTTTTACATTTCAATCGTAACTGTTTTTATTGGTTTCCCCACATCTGAAAGGACTCTTACATGGAAACAAAGCAAACACATGCAATATCTGGATTGAAAAGGCCTTTCGTTAAATTCAACACTTCATAATTTCTCTTACAAGTGCAAACACAACACTTATTACTAATAGGAAAAGGAGAGCAGATTCCACATGTATTAAAACAATCTGCACATGCCCTTTCCTGTCCACATACTATCCAGTAATGAGCGATGGTCAGTGGACTGCCCTACATAAAGGATTATAAGTACTCAAATCATAAGCTATGTGAGAGCATGGATTTTTGTCCTGTATTTTAGTAGAGAGTTGGGCACGACTTGGTAAAACATTTTCCGAATATCAATTCTGTTTAGTATTTGTGATTAAGTTATATGAAACAGAAATAAGCAAGTTGACAAGTGGTATCCAAACCTAGAAATACATAGTTACCTTTACGCGGTTTGTCAAAGATTTCTGCCAATATATTTTTGGCTAATCTTTTACAATATCTTGAATTTGAGACATGCTACAATATCTGCCACAATGCCAAGAAAGAATATCAAAATTTGCAGAAAACGTTACAAAAATCATAAAGTAGAGTAGTATTCCTGGGGCTTGTAAATCTATGTAGATTCACATGACATGCATATCTCACCATCCTGGAGTATTACAGTTCTTTTCATAAGTAAGAAAGGGCACCGACAGGAGTATTACCGGTCATACTGTTCCTCTCCTACCTTTACTGGTACCTCCAAGCCTCTGATAGTTCTTTACCCTGCCATCAGATTCTCATCATAGGAGTACAGTTCCTCAGGGGTGGGGGAGGAATTTCAGGAACACACACACACACACACACACACACACACACACACACACTACACAGGTACCAGGAGACAAACAGAAAAGACTGAAGAACTAACCACAGCAATGTTATTCACCAAAAACCATACAACACTAGCGTTTGGCACCGAAAGACATAAAAAAGCAGCCTGGTTTGTGCGTGCGTGCATCCGTCCAATATGGTGACCTAGTTAGGATCCCAAGGCAGAGCCTGTGTGAGGACACTGAATAAAGAAGAGAAGACTTCACTTGAATGGCGAACAGTGACACCCCAAGGTAAGGGGGCAAAACAAAGAAGGTTGTGGCACAAAGTACGGCTGAAGCCAGAGAGGATGCTAGGGGCCTATGAGGCACCAGCAGGAAGGAGCAACAGAAGGAGAGGCCAGCGATGGAGCAGACATGGTGCAGCTCACGAAGCGCACCAAGACGAAGGGACCCGAGAGGAGGGCATTGGCCTATGTTGCATGACATTGGAGGCAGGAATGGCAGAGTAGAGCCTGCAACGCTGACCAAGGAGAGCTGCTGTGTCATGACCAGGACTCAGGACAGCCAGTCGCTGACAGAGGCCCCATCAGCAGAACAGAGGAAAGACAAACTAAGGCCCAGAACCAGGCACAGTGAGGGCAATAGTATGGCCAGCAGCGGTGGATAACAGGTAAGTGGGAGCCCACTGGGGAACCAGCGAGACACGCTTAACTGAGCAGAGTGGGAGAGTGCAGCAGATGGCAAAAGAGTGGTTTATGAGAACCAGGCAGCAGGGAAAGGAGCCTCACAGAGAGTACCCTCCCTAGAAGAGATTCTATTCTAAAGAATTTTTATAAAGCACCAACTCGCCCGTGGGTCTCAAAGCGCTGACAGAACACAACCATAAAAGACATAAAAAGGTGTAGTAAGAGGCGCTGAGACCGTGTCAACATGAGAAGCAGGTAGGGATGGAGTTAGATGCTCCAGAGCAGAAGAAATGCCCCAGGGATCCTGAACATAGATTAAGGCTGGGGGAAAGTATAGGCAGAAAACACAGCTCATAAAGGCCCATCAAAAGTGTGAGCAACTAAATAGAGAAGGCTAAGGGAGATCAAGAAGGAGCATGGTGTTGGCCCAAGAAATATGAAGAAGACAGTACTAAGTAATGTCCTGATGAGCCCTAAGAAGAATAAACCGTCTATCCAACACCCGGCAGACACCAGTAGGCAATCAGCCATCCAGTTTGAAGGAAAGAGAAGATAACAGAAAATACGGTGCCTGGTTTGTCACTCACTAAAGCAGACTTTGAAGAAGCTTTGTGGATCCTGATGGCATACATTACAGCAACTGTGAACCAACTGTGAAAGGAGACTTGTCGGAAATCGAATAGCTTGGATCAAGGCTGGTTGAAGTGGAGGTAAAAATGAACAATGTGAGTCAAAAGGCACCATCGATTGTCAAAGTGGTAGACGATCTGGCTCATAAGGTTAAGTGGCTTGAAGACAAGGCAGAGGATCTAGAGAATAGATTGTGAAGAGACAATGTAAGGATCAGAGCACAGAGAGGAAACAGAAGGTAATAACAGAAGGCTGTGCCATGGAACGGTTTGGGCCAATAGGGCAAGAGAGGGCCTCCCACATCAAAATAGACAGCGTGCATTGAACAGGGAGATGAAACAAGGAACCAGGTTTGAGACTGCGTGACGTCCTGGTCAAGATCCATTATGATACAACATACATTATGGCAACAGCCAGAAAGATGGAGAAGATCTAAATCAAGGACTCCAAAGATTCTACACTTCCAAGATCTTTCCCAAACAATAATGGGGAAAAGAACGATCTCAAATCAGTCACAGACATGCTGCTAAAGAAACAAATTAAATATAGATGGCTATTCCCCCATCAAGCTACAGGTGAGACTGAATAATGATATTATAGAAACGGTAGCAGAGGGGAGCAGACTGCTGCATGTGGACTGAGTCCCGAGCTTACAGAGAGATATCAGCCACAAGAGAAATGGAAGAGACGTGCGAATGAAGGGAGGAAGCAGAGATATGAGAGAAAACGCTTAACATCTTCTCAACAAAACCAGAAACATAGCCCAGAATATTGAGAGGTCATGCCAAGGACTGGGGGCCAAGGGGCCTTACAAAGGGAAGGCCCCATGTATGTTTAAAGAGAATCCAGGGAACGGGGGTTTGAGTGAGGTCACATTGCTACGGTACAAGGGATGCACTATATCACTGGACGGACGAGTGAGCGAAAACAAATATTACAATGGCACAGGTTTACTTGTGGAATGTAAGGGGGCTGAACACGCCTGCTACCGGGTTGGGGGTATTAGGGGAACTCAGACAGCCGAATGTGTGTTTACAAGAAACCCATCTGCAGAAAACAGATGTGGGGAGACTAAGCTGCCGGGATACCCCATGATATGATTTGATAGGTTATTTATAACACGCTTAATAGCCAGAGGTTTCTAAACGCGGACCTGGGGATCGAACCTGTGTTGCTCTGTAACATCTTGCTTCCAAGGCAAGCACATTGCCCCTTGAGCTATCCTCCCGAGACGCAAAGGCAAATGCAAAAATGGTGGGGTAGGAATCTTAATCCTGAGAGGGATCAGCTTTTAAAATTTTGGGCATCCAGAGAGATCTTCAGTGTATATTTGTTATGGTGAAGGGTGAACTCCATAGGATGAAACTAACATAGATCAGCACAGACCACCACTAGCTGGTATGGTACTAGGTAAAAAAAAATAATAAAAACAAAGAAATTTGAGAAAGAATAGCAGAGAAACGCCTAATCGATGTATGGAGACTTCTTCAGCCAAACAAAAGATTATTCATTGTACTCCTAGATCATACCCTTACATCAATTATATTCTGATATTAATGGGGATCGCCAGGTTGCTACAAGAGGCAACAATGGGATCAGCAGTCCTAACAGACCACTCCATAGTGAATATTATCTAGGGAAGGGATAGGGGACACAGTGAGGAAGGTCAATAGAGACTGGAAGAATATGTGATTAGGGATCTGGTAGGCAAGGAGCAATGCAGGAGCAAAATTGAAACATTCCTAGAGACACAAAGGGGTGGAAAACATTAATGGGAAAACCTAACCTGGGACAGTATGAAAGAGCATGGGAGGGGCAAGCTGAGAACTAGCTAATAGAATGAGAGATGAAGGAGGAAAGCAAGCATCAAAGTTGTAGGTGATAATTGCTGGAAAGAACAAAGGGTGACTCCATTTTTTTTTCTTTTTTTTTTTAAAAAGGCACTAAACACCCGGCCCAACATATTTTAGACTGGTGCAATTCTATAAACAAACCTTTGTCCAAGAATATTTGGGTAGTGTTGAATAGTGCCGTTAAAAAATAAAAAAAAAACTTTAAAAGAAAGTCACCCTCAAAGGTATTTCCAGCGATTAGATTACTGGATAATGAGTGGTCAGTTATGGCTAGAAATAGAGAAGCTAGAACTCCAACATAAACAAGGTAGTAGTAAAAAACACAGCATTGAGGAGCCGGCAGCCTTAAAAGGCCAACTTCAACTGTTAATATCTAAACAGGTAGAAACATTGTGTCACATCGATCCCCAAGTAAGGTAAGGACCCACATGCCCCCGCCCCAACTGTCAGCATCATATAGTCCAATTGCACTTATAAACCTTGAGGAAAAAAATGTATACACAGATAATAGCAACAAGGAGTTTCAGAAAACTAAATACTTTTATCCGACTGCCAAGGAAAGACAGTCACTTTCTTCAATTTATGAGGGAAATGAGCCATCCTCTGATGAATCGCGTCCTTTTGTATTACAATATGGGACACAAGGTATTAGAGGCTCCAACGTCAGAGGACTCGAGGATAAAGAATCTACATGAGACTCTGCAAACTGCAAGTGGGATAGACATCACTCCGCACCCGAAAATGAATTTGGAAGGTCAGATCCTTCAGACCATGCTGATGGGTTGTAGAGGCAACTAATGTCTAGGGTCATAGAATATCTGGGATGGAGTAGAACTGCACCACTTTTTGAGCAGGATGATCTTACAGATATTTTAGATTTTTAGATTTAGGAGGACCCTATTCTTCCCTTTCATGTAGCCTTAAAAGGCGAGTCAATGCCAACTGGGAAACGCCGGAATTGATTCCAGCAATAAATAAAACATTAACAAGTGCATACAGACCCCCAGTTACCCAACTAAACGTCCAACCCAAGAAAGTTTGGTGGTTCAGGCCGCCACATCTAAACAGAATGCATACCAAACTATTACCCCCGACAGAGATGACAAACGCTATGATGCTATGGCAAAAAAGGTCTTCTCTGCTGGAGGTATGACCGTGGTCGTCAAATGCCACATGTGCACTGGCTAAATTCACTTTCACCCTATGAGAATGTATATCAATGGCAGCTGATCATAGCCTCGAAGGGGAAGAAAGATGGTTTCCTAAATATTGTTAAGGATGGGAAGGATGCAATGTGCAAATCCCTTCAGACCGGTCTCGACTCTGCCGACAATATCAGCAGAGCTTTGGTGACTAGCACTGCAATGCGCAGGATTTGCCTGGTTGAGAAAGTCTGATTTTGCTCCGGATGTGCAATCCAGACTCCTTAACATGACCTTTGATGTCACTCTTATTTGGAAGCAAGGCTGACGAGAGCCTGGAGAAGCTGCAGACCTCCAAAGCAGCCAAACCCCTTGATGCTGCAATCAGACAGTCTCAAACTCGTTCCACTGGAACAGCTTGGAGGGGCAGCTCCTTTTTCTATTACTCAGTTGGAAGAGGTCATAGAAGATTCCCCTGCGGTGGACGGGGAAGAGGTGCGAAGACCACCCAGGCAACGGCTACTTTACCCTCAGCCGCTGAATCAGCCACCTCAAAACCTCGGAGGCCTTTATCCACAAAACCTGGTGGGAGGCAGACTCTCACAGCATCTGTAAGAATGGCAGGGTATTCCTTCAGATGCATAGGCAGTGGAAACAGTAGCCCAGGGTTAATGCCTTCCCCTTCTAAAAAGGCCTCAGGATCATCAACCTGGGAACAACTCTTGTCAAAGTTCCAGATCTGCTCTTTGTGCAGGAAATGTTGACCCTGCTTGAGAAAGGTGCTATAGAACCAGTACCTGTAGCAGAGAGGAACAAGGGTTGGTACTCTTACTTTTTAATCCCCAAAAAGGACAGAGGATTGAGACCCATCTTGGGCTGAAGAGACTTCAAAAAATTCCTCAGTAAGGACAAGTTCAAGATGGTTACCCTGTCCGAGATCCTTCAGGCCCTCCAGCTTCATGACTGGATGTTATCATTAGACCTTCAGGATGCTTACTTCTTTCATATGCCAATCCATCACAAGCACAGAAGGTACCCAAGGTTCGCCGTTGGCGATTCTCATTTTCAGATTAGAGTTCTGCCATTTGGGTTCTCACCAAGTTGATGGCAGTGGTGGCAGCGAGTCTCATGAAGGGGTAGGGCGGTGGGAGAATTCAGGTCTACCCGTACCTGGACGATTGGCTGATCAGGGCACATATTCCTGAACAGGCCCTGGAACATCTTAGCTCCACCTGCCACTCACCATAGAGTGGGCTTCTCTCTAAACTTCAAGAAGTCCCACATGATAGCATCTCAAAGGCTCCAAGTCATTGGAGCAGTCCTGGACACACTTGGAAAAGGCCTTGCCATCCGAGGTGAGGGCTCAAGACATTCTACAGATGGTTACCAAATTCCATAGTGCCCAATGTCTTCCGGGCTTTCGACTGTGAGGTTGTGCGGCTGCATGGCATTCTGCATTTAGCTGGTGCCAGAGGCTCACCTGAGAATGAGATCTGTCCAATGGGCTCTCAGGACTCTATGCTCTCAATTCTCAGGCAGGATGTCAGACGTTCAGGTCTGAAACAGTCGCACAGGACCTTCTGTGGTGGGCCTGCAAAGAAAATATTCTTAAGGGCGAATCCTTTTGGCAACCATAGCTGAAGATAATTGTAGTGACGTACGCCTCTCTCATGGGGTGGGGATCCCATGCCACCGATCTGACAATCAGCAGTCGTTGGTCTCCATCAGAGTCCAACCTACACATCAACCTTTTGGAGCAGAGGGCAATCAAACTAGCGCTAAAGGCCTTTCTGCCCTCTGTACGGGGAAAGAACGTCCTGATAATGATGGACAA
Source organism: Ambystoma mexicanum (assembly GCF_040938575.1). Lineage (NCBI taxonomy): Eukaryota > Metazoa > Chordata > Amphibia > Caudata > Ambystomatidae > Ambystoma > Ambystoma mexicanum. The sequence continues at coordinate 858,000,260 of NC_090930.1, read as the reverse complement.
CACGGTGGCGATGTACTACCTCAACAAGAGAGATGTAGGGTCACTACCACTGTGCAGAGCGGCAATGCAGCTGTGGTTCTGGGCGATTCAAGAAGGAATCTCCTTATCAGCAGTTAACCTAGTCGGAAGAGGAGAACACAATGGCATATCTCTGAGCATGCAGAGCACAGTCTCACACAAGTTGGAACTAGCTCAGGAAGTCCTTCAAGAGATCTTTGCCATTTGGGGAACCCCTCATGTGGATCTGTTCACGACCAGTGTCAACCAGAAGTGCAAACTATTCTGCTCCAGGGAATTTCCCCCAAGACGCGCTCTAGACACCATCAGCATTGCAGACTTGGCACAGGACTGGTAGACCTCCTTCCTCTCTGAGCGACCTTCCGAGGTTCAACTGGGCCCTTTTCTCTCCTCCTCACTCTCCACCTGCAGCGTCCCTCAGGGCTCCATCCTCTCGCCGTGGCTCTTCAACATCAACCTTCTCCCTCAGGCCCACTTAATCACCACCTTCTCTTCTCACTTTGTGTTATGCAGACGAGACAATAAGCAACTCTCCTTCAAGCTTCCCTCCACTGCCGCCTACTACTCCTCCTCCTCCTCCTCCTCCTCCTCTCATTCCCGACTGCTAGTCAGGCATGGTGCGCTGCTAACGATCTCTCACTGAACGCCATTTTGAGGGGGTCTCAAACCCGCCCCCAGCATACCTCCAAGATGACGGATGCAACCCACTGAAGTAGCCCCACAGACCATACCCGCATGACACCAAAGTATTCATGAATAGGCGACATGGCTGAACACCCCCACAGAGACATTAGCCAGGTGCAAAATAACAAACATGAATTGTCGCTGACACCGAAAAGGTGGACACCACAGCTGCATTGAACAGAATTGGGAAAGCTCATAGCACAGGGCTGAGGCCTGATACACTGACTATTCTGAGAGATGCAAAACAAGCTTGGCAGCATGTCCAAAGAACGCTGGGGGAGAGGGCTTGCATCAGTGGAAACTATATAGCATATGCAAGGACATAAAGGCCAAAATCCCTCAAATGCCAGCCGAGAACAACATTTTTAAGGACCCTGAACATGTGACCTGAAGATGGGGAACAAGGCCCATTCAGACAGATAAGGTTGTTCCCATCAAATTGAAGACAGAAGATGAAAGAAATGCAACACAACATGGAGATGGAGAATGGAGTGTCCTTGTTCAAGGACTGGGAAATCAGGGGTGAAAAAATAGTGGGAAGTAGACCGCGCTCTAAGCGCACATTCCCCACCAATCATCTTTGCTCACATGCTGGTAAATATCATAAACTGACAAGAGTTGCACTGACCTGACCTAGGGTGGTGCCAGGTGGAGCTACCAGATCTAGCTAGACCAATCAAATTATCTGTACATTAAGGACTGTAATAATGCCTATACTGTTTTACCCAATCCCATTTCGCTTAAGAGTGAGAAATGTATATTTCGGTTGTACGGTCACTGCAGTTTAAAAAGTCACTGCCTGCCTGTAATGAGCCAAGATGTCATTTGGAGCTGTAGAATCTGTGTGTGTATCCCTTCTTGGACTAATAAAAGCAGAAATTTGTCACATTTCTGGATTCCTCCATATTTTGGGCTGGAGGGGATTTTTCTAACTACACTTCAGCCATTAAGACTGAGAACCTTCTCAATGGGACCCCTGCTCCCTTCTTCCCTCTGGCCGCCCTTCATGGGTCCCCTCCCCTCACCCTCTTGGGAGGGTAAAAACCATGGCGTCATCTTAGACTCCTTGCATCGCAGGACTTGCCAAGAAGGCCCACTTTCAGCTGCACCTCCTCAGAGGCATTGTCCCTTTCATCACCTTTCCCCAGAAACTCAATGTCTCCAGAGCTCTGGTCCACTCTAGGCTGGACAACTGCAACGTCTTCCTCAATCTGCCTTTATTCTCCTTTTGCCCCCTTCATCTAATCCAGAGTAAGACTGCAAGACTTATTGTTGGCCTCAAGCCCAGGGACCGCATCTCTTCAGCCCTATAATCTCTCTGCTGGCTCCTGGTGGCTGCGAGGATCAAGTTCAAGACCCTCTCATTACCCACAAGACTTTCTGGGGCCTGGGATCATGCTACATCCAAACCCCTCTCCCTAAATACCTCCCTGCTAGGGCCCTTCGGTCTTCTAGCGCTAACTCTCTGCAGACCAGATGCTTCTCTAAACAGAGTTGGTTGGGGTGAGGGGGGTAGTCCTTTCACTTTTGCAGGAGCCACCCCCTGGAATGGCCCCCTCAGGCTTGAGCCGATTCTCCTGAAGTTCCAGAAGCTTTGACTCTACTGCTTTGACTGGCTGTCTGGTCCCTTCCGAGTCCTACAGGGCACCAGATCCTCCTCGTGCAGTCCTCCCCCCACCCCCTTAAAACCTGCACTTGCCCTTCCGGGGCCCCCTTCCTCTGACCAGCTTGGTGGGGGTGCCCACCTTCGATCCCGGCCCACCCAGTCCTCGCACTTAACAAATGGTCCTCACCCCGCCTTAATCCCCAGACACTGCCCACCTGGCCTCCCCTTATCACTTGGGCCCTCCTCTTCACCCGGCCCCCTTGCATTTGTTCTGCCTCCCCAGCTCTTACCTCCCACCTTAGCATTATCCCCCCACACTCCCCTCCGCCCTGCACTTCTTGTTAATGCACTTGCATGATGCAAATGACAAGGCCTAGTAGGACTGGTTATTTTTCTCCCCTGCCCACCCACCCCCACCCTTTTGTCTTGTGGTACCTTGAAACAAGATCTGCTGCATAGGTGCTTTATAAATATCCAATAAATAAATAAATGGGCACTTACTGAGCCTGTGGCCATCCAGAGCGGTAACACGCAGGGGTGTCAGTTATCGCCCCTGCACTTCGCATTAGTTATGGAGGTATCTGCCCAAAAAGTGAGACTGCAAGGAGATCGTAGGAGGTTACGTGGCAGGGGTACAACACAATATGTGCTTGTTTGCGGATGGCGTTTTGTTCCTTTGACCGACAGTTAGGCATGACTACATTTCCCACGTCGCTGACCCCGATTATCAGAAACCCAGACTGTCGCAGGGATGGACTATAACAGATTAAAGAGATTGTCAGAGGGAGGAGCCAGAAAGTTAGGGAACAAAGATATTCCAGGAATGCAAGCAAGAATTTGTTTTGCCTGACGGGGACAGATGTTATACTTACAAGTGACCTAATATAGAACAGTAAGGGGTAGAGTAATCCCAGCCTGTAATGGTGAGCAGGATAGTCAGACAACAGTTAGTACAATCTTTAATAGCTGTAGTCACGTTACAGGTTCGATTGGTTGGTAGTGGTCTTTTAAAATATACCCAGCCCAGGATACACTCTGTGTTCTTTCGTTGTTGGGTATAAGGCCGTTTTTAGTTCTTCCGTAGCCGAATACTTCCCAATGCTGGTGATTAGTATTTAGTAGAGGTAGTTAAGAGACTGTCTATGTTCTGGTTATATTTCGTCCTCAAGTGGTATGTTCCTCCGATAACTCAGTTAATGTGGAGCTTTCTCGTTCATTCATCGTGACAGCAGCTATTAAGGATTGTACGAGCAAGGACCAACAGGATACGTATTTTTAGAGAGCAACATTATTGTGCGTTTTTCTAAAGAGGGATCTTTAAGTTTGTCGTCGCCTGACGAATGTTCACCTTCAAATGCAATAGAAAAGAAACATGTTGAGATACATGCCTAGGCTAAACAGCTTAGACAATAGGTGTTCTAATACTAACAGCACTGAGACAAGATTACGTCAGTAAACATGTACATGTCCTAAAACCTATCCATACTACTACTCAGAAGTGTGTTAGATTATTGCTAGGATAAAGTCACTTTTAGATTCCTATTGACTACAAATGTTTTACTGTAGTCATCCATAACTTGATCCTTTAACTTTTGGATATTTTAATATCATCATCTTGGAAGTAATAGAATTTAGATTTTTTTGATTAACTGTTATCCGACTATCCTGCTCACCATTACAGGCTGGGATTACTCTACCCCTTAGATTAGAGTAATAGGCCTCTCTCCCACTATACAGGTCTCTCACATTGAGCGGGGGTTCTGTCCCCAAATTTGCATTGTAAGGATTACTGTGGAGTAACACTACGATTAGGGGCTCACGCTTCATAAAAACAACACAGTGAGTCCTAGCGGCGGCTTCAAAGTCACTTAGATAAGGAGATTCCCTTAAACTCACATAGCTAGCTCACCGCAGGAAACCACTTCTAGGAAGACTGGCAGTAAGGACAGCCACCGAAAACACCCAACCTCACACCCCTAACCACCTCCACTACCCCTCTCAAGACGGCGACTGAACGAGTCGGCAACACCGGCTGAATAAACCAACTACAGTTAAATCCCAAACCGGTAGCGGACAACCCCCCCACACCCAGTACTACACCACAAGACAACCAGACCAAAGCAAAACCAACTCAGCATCAACAAACAAATAAAGGAGTAACAGCTTTCAATCTTAAAAATGCTGCGCAAACGACCCATACAGAGGGAAAGCAAAAAACAAAGAACAAACGCTCCAGACAAACAACAAAGAACCACAACTACAGAACATACCCCCACAAACAGGAACACAAATCGAACCAACATTGTGAGAAGGGACAAATTCCTCTACTTAACTCCATACCTCACCGACAACTGGTCATCAGAACAAACCAACCCAACGCGAACCAGCAACATCAAACAACCAAACACAACCATGCAGAAGGAAGAACCACAACAGAAACAACAAAAACACAAATACAATAACACCATACATCAACAAAACAAGAGGAACTTCCAATCGACACCCACAACTCGTAGAAGAACCCGATGAAAACAAAAATCCAAGACAGAACCTAGAAGAACTCCTCAACGACACTGACACTCTGGCACCAAGACCTCAACAAGGGATTGACTCGAAAGGAAACTTTAAAATCGACCAGACGACGACCCAACAAGAAAGTCCAAACCAAACTACACCTCCAAAATCCACTGCAATCTAATAAATGCAAGATCCATGTCAAAACACTCAGATCTTCGACCTACTCGATGACAATGGCATGGACATCCTATTCATCACAGAAACATGGCTGGACGACAACTACAAAATCGCACTCCAAAGCTGCCTTCCAACCAACTTCAAATGCCATCAAATAAACAGGAAAAACAAGAGGAGGCATAGCAATAGCATTCAAAGCACCTGGAAATAAAAACAGACGAACCGCTCAACATCATCAACTGTAAAACCATGGTTATACACCTAACAACGAGCCCAAAAACCAACATCACATTCATCCTGGTGTACAGACCTCCGACATACGATGCAACCTTCGTCGACAACTTTATAGAAGCCATCACCAACATAGCTATCGACCACGAACATCTAATCATCCTGGGGGATTTCAACATCTGGTTTGAAGACAGTCACGACAAACTCCCCAAACTCACTGATTGGACAACTCACTACCATGAAACTATGACAACTAGTCAAAGGGGCAACCCACTCGGCAGGACAAACCCTCGACGCAATCTTCGCCAAGGAAAGAAATCACCACTGATACAAATACTGTGGAGCAACCATCTCATCATCCCATTCGTGACCACGCCGCCAACTCAAGTCTACATCCAAACTCCTAAACTCTCAACCATCACAAAAAGAAACTGGAAACACGTCAAAGAAAGGAACTTATTCGAACAACTGGAGATGACCAAACCCTCAACTATACAACTAGAGCTAGCTGACCTAGACGGGAAAGCGGAGCTACTACACGAATGGATTGCAGAAACAATCGTCAAGATCGCTCCGGAAAAACCGTTCACCACATCAAAAAAAGAGCAACGGCAAAATGGTTCACCCCACTACTAAGCTCCATGAAAAAAGAAAACAAAAAGATGGAACTGGAATGGAGGAAAGAATACAACCCAGAATAAAAAAGAAAAAACACTCTTCCAAAAACAAATCCACGCATACAAAAAGGAAAATCAAAAGGCAAAGAGAAGGCATTATTATGATGACAGAATCACCAATGCCACCAGCACACAAAAAGAAATATTCAACATCATTACAGAGATGAGAAACCCACCAGTCTGCGACAACACTCCAACCCCCTCAGAGAAACTATGCAACGACCTGGCAGACCACTCCAAGAAAAAAAATGAACGACATCCGACAAACCATACAAAACAGACCAACCGACTGCAACATAACTAAACAAACCCAACACAGAACCACAGCACAAACTCCAAAACTTTCCTGAAATATCAGCATAGGCATTCACGGATCACGCATGGACCCCTGTCCCCCGGACATCTTCAAATCAATCCTCGCACAAGGAACACCAGCGGAATATTAAAGAAACCTTCAAAATCTATCACTAGCAACAGGAATGGTACCAAGGACCTTCAAATCAGCATATATCAAACCACTTTTAAAAAACACAAGGGGTGATGTAGAAGATCTCTCCAACTACAGGCCAATTTCAAAAATTCCCTACCGAGTGAAACTGCTAGAAACCTACGTATACAAACTAACTCAAGAAAACGTAGAAAAACACCACCTCCTACACAAAGCTCAAGTCGGCTTGGGACCCGCAAGAGGAACAGAGACCGCACTACTATCCATCTGGGACGACCTAAAAACTAACACAGACTCAAACACAACCTCAGCCCTTATTCTGCTCGCTCTCTCTGCAGCCTTCAACACAGTTAGCCATGACACCCTAACCAAAAGGCTAGAAGACATAGGTATAACAGACAGCACTACTCTGGACTAAATCATTCCTGACAAAACTCTGGACTAAATCATTCCTAACAAACAGAACAGAAAAGAAACCGTATGGATTAAACCCTTCAAATCCACCCCACAAACTAACTATTGTGGAGTGCCACAAGGATCCTCACTATCACCACTGTACTTCAATATCTACTAGACTCCAGTTATCAGAATCTTCAAAAATACATTACATGCTACAACTAGGCAGACGATACACAAATCTACAAAATCGAAGACACCCAAGCCGACCACTCAACCCTACTCCAGTGTCTAAAAGAATTCTTCAACTGGATGAACGCCAACAACCTGAAAATCAACCCAGGAAAGACAGAAATCATGATCATATCCAAAGACCAAGATAACGAAACCGCCATCCCGTGGCCAACGGAATTGGTAACCGCACCATTACCATCTAAGGTAGTAAAACAATCTGGGAGTCTTGATGGACAACACCCTAACTTTAGAACCACTAATAAATGCAACAGTCAAGAAATGCTTTTTCCTCCTCCACACGGCAAGAAGAATCCTACCTTTCATCTCCTTCACGCACAAAACACTCACAATAGTTGCCCTCATCAGGTCAAGAATAGACTATGCAAACAGCCTCTACCTCGGAATACCAGAATACCTCCAGAAGAAACTACAACGGATCCAAAATGCAGCAGCCAGAATACTCCTCCAACTATCCAGAAGAGACTACATCTCTCCTGCTCTAAAAACACTACACTGGCTCCCAGTCAAACATCGCATCACCTTCAAAACAATGTGCATATCGCACAGGGCAATCGGTGGACAATGAGCAGAATTCCTACCAATAAATAAATAAATTAAAAAAATGTAAAAAACTATCTACAAGCCAACAAGCTTCCTCAGGTCAAGCAACGAAATCCATCTGGAACCAAAACCATACCTTAAGAAAAAACTTGGAGGCACCTCCTTCTACCACTTAGCCGCAAAAACCTGGAACATCCCAAAAGAAATAAACACCAAAGATCACCTAAAATTCAGGAAATTACTACAAACTTGGCTCTTCAACACCACCGAGACAAACTGAAAAACGAAACAACAGAAAGAAAAAAGAATGACGAAACTTAGGAGGACAATGACAACACCCAGAACTGACTAAGAAACTCCCTCCACAACTAGCCAGGCAACGCCAAGTCAACTAAAACAGAAGAGACACCCATTAAGACAGAATCAACAACCCCAACCAACTCGAGCCAACTTCCTCATTCACCCATAATTGCCACCAAGCTCCACACTGTTATAGAGTTCAATATGTTAGCAATCACCACACTCTGAGCTGTGGACTTTAGCAGGTACAGCGGCCGTATGAGTAGAAAAGGATGCCAGGTAAGGTTCATGTCTATGAAGTAAGTTGATGGAATGGGAGGTCAGATATGTACAGGACAGTATAAATACCAGAAAAGCCCAGATCAGGACAGATGCGCAGAAATGCCCCCACACCCCACCTAGGGCGATTACGCAAAGCCAGCGCCTCACTTCGAGACAGAAATGCCAACTAACCAATCCAGACTTTCCTCCTCTACTTACACGTCTCAAACTCCAAACCAAACACAACCACAAACCTACAGCACAACAAACCGCACAGACTTCACTACATTGCAACAACAAAACAAAAACACAGGCTTGCACAACAGTACACGACGACTACTGGCCGCAAACACCCCAGGCCCAGCCAACAGACCCACGGGGCTGAGGCTGCCAACAGCACATCACTGCTCTCTTGCACTTATCCAGCTTACTCCCACTAACTCACTCTCCCTCCCTCTCCCCCCTTCAGAGCCGCCAGAGCACCAGGGGACCACTCCGGTGGCGATAGCGCGTGGTACAAAAGTCCTTTAACATTAACTGTTCTATATTCGGTACCTTATCCAGGAAAGGGTCGAGTATGTATGTTTGGATTTATAAACATAGCAATCCGCATTTCCATTAATTTACCTACATACTTACAAGTGAAACCCTGGTTGGTACAACAGTTAGTGAAGCCAGGTGGTGCACGGAAGCCAACTCCATCTGAAGGAATGGTAACACAGGCAACAGCCTCAAGGGGATTAATGTCCAACATTCATAAGATAAAGACCATAAACCAGCTGCAGAAGCCAACCTCATATAGGTTAAGTTGGGCAAAGGAAATAGAGAAGGAACTCCTGGGCAGCAGGGGAGGGGGGACAATTGGGGGGAGAAATGGGGAAAGACTTGGGGGGGGTGGGGGAGGTTGGAGGTGCATGGCAATATGAAAAGGGATTCTGAACAGGGAACTACAGCTCAAGATCTTATGGATGGCCCTATATGCCAGAGATAGTGGCCCCGAAATGCCAAAGTAACTGCTGGCAGGTATGTGGCCCATTGGGAGCTACACTTCATACATGGTCGGGGTGTCGCACTTGCAAAATATTTGGTTGGAAGCAAGGATGGCAATTGACAGTATAGTGGAGAAATTGGTCGACGAAGAAGAGTTGTATATACTGCTTGGGAAGGGTGAAGAGGGGAAAGAAAAATCCTATGCATGTTACTACTAATGGCGGTATATAATATATGCATGGTCAAGGCCATTTTGTCACCCTCTTTCTTTTTCCATGGGATACACAAAAAAGTAATTGCTATTTCACTTAAAAAATGTCTTTTTGGGGCGCTGTTGCACGCATCGAAATTGGCCGCCTGAGTGGAGAGCTCCGGCTCGAAAGAAATCCTTTCCACAATAAATCCTGCCAGAGCCAACGCTAACATACGGATGCTGTAAAATACAGCTGCGGAATATCCACGGAACAAGCCCTGAAAAGACAGGACACGCTCACCGCGGAATAACGAAGAAATCCTGCCTGGAATCTGCAGCGGAGGGGTCCACGTATCACATACGCTAAGCCGAGGAGTCGGGGAATGCAGGCGGGCCGAGTTGCGGGGGGGGGGGGGAAGGGAATCACACCCGTAGCAAGGTGCTGGAGAGAAGACAACACACTGCGCCGCTGCCCCTCCGTGAAGAAACACTAATAACAGCCGACCCCCCACAAGAGGGGGAGGCTGTGGGAGCCGCGGCGGACAGCTGCACACTCAAGATCTGTGGGGCAGTGTTGGAGATGGAGGCCCTGTGGCGCGCGCTGGGGGTGGCACTTCACGCCTACTTGGGGCGCGACTGAAGGCACGGCGGACGCCCTGGGGGCCTGGCCTCCCCGGCCCCATACGGCCTCACGTGCGATTGTATCCAGAGACCTAGTGCACTCCAATGGCGGCTGTGCGGCGGAAGCGAGGCTGGAGAGGAGGCTCACGAGAGAAGCGGACTTCGCCTCCCCCACCCCCCCGGCCAAGTAAGTGGAGTGCGGCGGGGGGAGCCCCTGTCAGAGCAAGTATATCCTGGGGAACTGCTCGACGTGGGACCATGGAGGGGTTCAGCAAGGAAGCTCCTGGGCTGCAGATGTAACCAAGGGCCAGTACCTGAACCCCAGTCCTGGGGAAGAACTACATTTACACGACTGGCACGGCCCAGGCATAGACTTATGAGCTGGATGCAACTGTCTGCCAACGCACTAAAGTGAGGAGGAGCTGGGGGTCCCCCTCCCGTACAGTGGGTCAGCAGCAGGCCTTGCTTCCCCAACCAACGTGCCTTGGGGGGGGGGTCGTCACGGGAGTCCCCTTTGTAGCGGCCCCAAAGTGGTGGCAGCTCGCCGGAGGTGTGGTGGGGCCAACCCCTGATTGACTTGCAATACATCCTGAGCCGGGTGGGGAGGTAAGGGCAGCAACACCCCCCCCCCGTACTTACCGAACTCTCTGACTGGACACCAGCACATTAGACATAAATAGGTGGGAGAGCACAGTTCACCCTTAAAGCTATAGCTGTGACACATGGGCCGCACCGAGAAAAAGACCAGCCCAATGGACTCCTTTGCCAGCTCCCAGCCGCATGTTGCGGCTGGGGGGATGCCACAAACAACCGATAGCCAGGAGACGGATCCTTTAGACCGCCTAGACCGCCTGACAACAATAGTACAGAACAGATTCCAGTCAAACTGGATGACATAGTGGCGACAATCAGATCCTTGAAAGCGTGGGTGGAAAATGAGAGTACGCGCATTACGTAAGCAGAAAACAGAATAAGCACGAATGAAGACACGATCTCGCAGCATGGCTGTGATATAGCCCAACTCAAAGCAGAACTACACAAAACTCAGAGCAAGTGCGAAGATCTTGAATCTAGATCGCGGAGAAATAACATTCGGATAGTCGGGGTCTCGGAAATGTTTGGCAAGGGCTCCGTGGAAAGACAGGTGGAAAATTTGCTGAGAACTGTTCTGGGGGCAGAGTCCCTCTCGGACCACTTTCTCATTGAGAGAGCTCACCGCACCCTTGCATCCCCTCCAAAGCCAGGTGCTCCACCCCGCACCATAATAGCAAGTCTCCTCAACTATAGGGACAGGGATACAATACTCTACTGTCTAGAGAAAAAGGATACGAAGAAAATAGAATACACATATATCCGGACTTCTCAGCAAACATACAAACACAGAAGGTCCTATGAGATGGTCAAGAAACAGCTACGGATGCGCAACATGCCCTATGCCCTAATCTTCCCTGCAAAAATGAGAATCCAACATGGAGGGAGAGCCCACTTCTTCGAGAACCCTGCGGAGGCCATGGCCTATGTGGAGGCCTCAATCCCGCTTCCTCCCGGAGACCAGAGGGGAGATGAAAATGCAAGATCAGGTGAAGAGAGAAGGGACCCGGCAGACTGATGAAGGAACACCATTCCTGCAGCGTGATAACGTTTAAGAAACATTAATAAAGTTGGACTGGACCAAAGTTCATTGTTTGAGCCGTGAAGCCTCCGACGAGGGCAGCCAGATGGCTACAGCGGCTGTCCCTCAGGAAAGGTCCACTAGCTCAGAAGAATGGCCACTGGGCAAGTTATGAGTGTTATCAGGCAGCATCGTCAAGTTCGGGAAGATGAGGCGGGTGGGGGGTCAGGACACCAGAGAATGATTAGCTATGTTGTGCTATGTGGGGAAAGGAGAAGTTTGCAAGTTGGGTCCGCGGATGGTGGAGCGGGGCAACTCAGGTGTTGGGGTTAAAAGTTATGTGGTCTCGCAGGTGCGGTTGCTGCTCCCGCCATGCAAATACGGGAACTACTGTACACAGTGGTTGGTCATAGGTGGGTTGAGAATACCACTGTTATCCTGGAATGTGCAAGGGCTAAACAACCCGATGAAGGCCAGGAAGGTTGGGAATTATGTTACCAGACATAGCCCTCAGATTGTGATGTTACAAGAAACTCATGCACTGGGAGCTGTAAATATGAATATACTGTCCAAATGGGGGAAGCTTCGATATTACACAGACTACTGGTCTCAGTCCAGGGGAGCTATCATTCTTATACAGCCCGCAATGGGGTTCCAGACTAAAGGGCACAAGATAGACCCATTGGGAAGATATGTTCCGGTATGGGGGAAATAGTGGGTAAACAAATAACACTGGTTAACACGTATGGCCCTAACATGGAGCTTAGGCTTAGAAACGCCCCCAGACCGGCTAGAAGATGGAGAATGCCGGGTGGGATACTTGGTGATCCAAATGTGGTGGAGTCTCTGCGTGTTGAAATAGTTGAGTTCTTCACTAACAAAATTGGGACAGTGGAACGGGTCTCCACGGTTTGTGAGACCTTCAAGGTTTGGGCTAGGGGAGCATTGATTTCGAAGTCCACTGGTCTCTTAAAGGGAGTAAGAAGTGAACTTGAGGGGGTAGAAAATGCATTAAACAGCCTTGAGGAAACCTATAGCCGCACGCATGATAAGGACTCCCTCGCCGAGATTCACAAACACATAAGAGACTTCGATGACCTGGCTGCCAGAGAAGAACATGTTACTTTCTTACCTGGTAACGTTCTTTCGATGGGATGTTCCGACGACGTATTCCATATCTATGACAGGTAATCACCACAGCTGTGCTGCTTCGGAAAATATTCGGCATCTGCGTCCTGCGTCGATACGCTGTCCAAGGGCCTCCATCGAGCAGACGTCACCGGATGTTATAAGTAGGACGCACAACGCCCCTTGCCTCAGTTGTAGATTTTTCCCCAGAACGTGTGGCACCAATCTTCTGCCAGTATGACCACAGAAAGCCTTGCGGAAACGTAAGCTGCAATTGCATAAGAAATTCTGTAGCGGGGCAGGCCGGGAGGGTACGATAAGGAATACGTCGTCGGAACATCCCATCGAAAGAACGTTACCAGGTAAGAAAGTAACTTGTTCTTCGAAGGGAATGGTTCCTCCGACGTATTCCATATCTATGACAGACTCCCAAAGCAGTACCAACATATGGAGGAGGGAAAATAATTTAGAATGTAGAAATTTAGAATGCCCAATTAAATTGCAGAATAAAGGACCACCTTGCCAAAGGCCATATCCTGCCCATGGATAGAATATAGGGAGTAGGGTCTTACAAAAGTAGGAACCGAAGCCCATGTGGCTGCTTCACAAATGTTACGAATGGGAACACCCCTCTGCAGAGCAGTAGAGACAGCCACACCCCTAGTAGAATGGGCCTGTAAGCCTACCGGAGGGTCCTTACCCACCAAGCAGTAACATTCAGAAATTGCCAACATAATACATCTAGACAGAGTCTGCTTAGTAACAGCTTGTCCCAAACGCCTTCCAGCATTATCCTATAAAGAGCGGATCGTCCACTCTGATCGGGACATGCGTGAAATGTAGAAACTTAAAGCTCTCCTAGGATCCAACCAATGGAGCCTCTCCTCTTCCTTACCAAGATGCGGAGGAGGATAGAACGCCGAAAGAATGACCTTCTGGCTTATATGAAATTCCAACACAACTTTCGGAACAAAATAATGACGAACCCTAAGGACAAACCTGTCCTTCTGAAACACCATGAAGGGTGGCTTAACAGAAAGTGCCTGCAACTCACTCACTCAGCGAGCGGAAGTAACCGCAACTAAAATTAGTTTTAAGGGTTAACAGTCTTAAAGGATAAGAATGTAAAGGCTCAAATGGAGCACCCATTAGGAATTTTAGAACCAGGTTCAGGTTCAAATCCCAAACGGGCACCTGGAAAGGTGACAGTGGAAACACATTAGTGAGCCCTTTCAGAAATTGAGAAATTAAAAAGGAATCTTAAAATAAGAAAACTCCTCAGACAAGCACTTAAATGTGGACAGCGCCGCTAGGTAACCTTTAATGATACCCACTTGCAGGCCCTTGTGGGCTAAGGAAAGCAAAAAAGACAGAAACACAGGAATGTCACATAAAAAAGGATCCACATTCTGAACCCTGCACCAGTCGCAGAACTTTTTCCAACGGCAACGGTACAGGGACTTTGTCGCAGGCCGTCTGGCCGAAAGCAACACCTCCATCACGTCTTCAGGGAGGTCCCAATCCTTCTACCTTTTCGAAGCCAAGCGTGAAGGTTGGGGGATATGACCTCTGGATGGAGAACCTGACCCCCCCCCCCTCCCGTGTGAGCAGATCGTCTCGGTAGGGAAGACGGCGTGGAGGGCAGATGGACAAGTCGAGAAGGTCCGGGTACCACGTTCTCCGAGCCCATGCCGGAGCAATGAGGATCATCCGGGAACCGAACCTCCTTAACCTCTGCAGCACTTGCGGAATGACAGGGACTGTAGGAAACGTACAGCAGTGGGAAGGACCACTCCACCTCAAACGCGTCCCCCAGGTCTCCTCTTGGAGGAAATTCCCACGAGCAGAATCTTTTGCACTTCCGGTTGACACTGGTGGCGAAGAGATCCATTTGTGGGGTACTCCAAAGGGCGAAGATCTCCAGGAGAATATCCCGAGCCAGCTCCCACTCGTGAGAGATCGTGCTCTGCCTGCTCAGAGCGTTCGCCGTCTTGTTTTCGTCTCAGGCCAGATCAACTGCTGAGATCGAAACTTCCTGCTGGTTGGCAAAGAACCAGAGCTGCATCGCCTCTCTGCACAGAGGAAGTGAGTCTGCCCCCCCCCTTTTAGCGGAGGTAGTACATGGCCACTGTGTTGTCCGTCAGAATCAGGACATTCTTCCCTCTAGGCAGAAAAGCCTTCAGGGCAAGCCTGACGGCCTGCAGCTCCAACAGATTGATATGGAGTCTGGACCCCGATGGAGACCAACGACCGCTGACTGTCAACTCATTGGCATGAACTCCCCATCCCGTGAGGGATGCGTCCGTCACGATCGTCGCCTCCGGCCAGGGTAGCCAAAACGGAGCCCCCTTCATCAGATTGCCTTCGATGGCCCACCACAGAAGGTCCTTGGTGACCGAGGGCAGCACCTGAACAGGATCCGACATCCTGTCGGAGGACTGACCACTGCAGCTTGAGAGCCCACTGCAGAGATCTCAACCGCAGCCGTGCCTCTGGCACCAGAAGAAGGCAGGATGCCATGAGGCCGAGCAACCTCAAGAACTCGAACGCCGGGAGACTCCGGGCCTGTTGAAACTTGTGCACCATCTGCAGAATGTGATGAGCCCTCACCTGGGGAGGTGAACACAGCCCCAGAGATGTGTCGAGCACTGCTCCAATGTACTGGAGCTGCTGTGTTGGCGTCAAGTGGGACTTCTTTAAGTTTAGGGAGAAGCCCAGCCTGTGAAGGGAGTGGCAGGTGACTGACAGATGATCCAAGACTTGCTCGGGCGATCGTGCCCTGATGAACCAATCGTCCAGGTAGGGGTAGACGTGAATCCCCCCCCCTTTCCTGAGATACGCTGCCACCACCACTATGAGCTTGGTGAAGGCCCTCGGGGCAGAGGTCAATCCGAACAGCAGGACCCGAAACTGAAAATGCGAGACGCCAACTGCAAACCTCAGGTACTTCTTGTGCTTGGGATGGATCGGCACATGAAAATAAGCGTCCCTGAGGTCGAGAGACACCAACCAGTCCTGAAGTTGAAGGACCTGGAGGAATTGAGAGAGAGCAACCATCTTGAACTTGTCCTTCCTGAGGAGCTTGTTCAAACCGTGCAAGTCCATGATGGGTCTCAATCCCCCAGTCTTTCTTCGGGATCAAAAAAATAAGGGGAATACCATCCCTTGTTCGTCTCCGCTACAGGCACCAGTTCTATGGTGCCTTTCTCCAGCAGGGATTTGATCTTCTGCACAAGGAGCGAATCTGGACTCTTCAAAGACATTCCCAGGTGGATTGTCGTGAGGCCTCTGCCGGAAAGGAAGACAGTAGCCGTGGGCTATGATGTCCAGAACCCACACATCTGAAGTAATGGCACGCCATTCTACAAGATGCTGCGCCAGCCTTCCCCCCCCCCCCAACCGGCGAACCACGGGGCAGTGCCTGAGGGTAAAGAGGCAACTGCCCAGGCGGCTTTGGCACTTCGAGTACCTTGTTTTCCACCTCTGGCACTCCTATAGTGGCCCCTTTGACTTGCAGCCCCTCTCAATCTACCAAAGGAAGAGTAGTATCGAAAGGAAAGTCCCCTCCATTGCTGTCCCCTAGGACGAAAAAAAGGCGGAGGTTGGCGAACTGCAGCGCTCAACGACTTTGCTGCAGCTTTGGAGGTCTGCAACCTCTCAAGGCTCTAGTCAGCCTTGCTGCCAAAAAGGTGTTCACCATCAAAGGGCATGTTGAGAAGCCGGGCTTGCACATCAGGAGCAAACCCCGACTTCCGCAACCACGCAAATCTGCGCATTACAGTGCTCGCCGCCATGGACCGGCTGACAAAATCTGCCATGTCCAGACCCGACTGAACGAATTCACACATGGCATACTTGCCATCCTGAACAAGAGCAAGAAACCCATCCCGTTCCTCCCCTTCGGAATATGTTCAGCCGCCAAAGAGACAATTCATACCTCCTGAAGAAAAGACTTTCTTCGCCCAGCCATCAAAACGCTTGTCGTCCCTATCAGGAGGGATGGTAGGGCACAACGCCTGTTTTGCCGGGGCCAGAGCCGCCTGCACCACCAAACTCTCCTGAGTGGGATGCGTAGTGAAGTAGCTGGGGTCGCTACTGGCCGGACGGAATTTTTTCTGCAAAGACTTGCCCACTGCCGGGAGACTCTCCGGAGCAGTCCAAGCCGCTGACACCCTTCTTTGCAAGGCCATATGGAATGGCAGTACCGGGTCAGTTGGTGGACCGTGGTCCAAGATATCTGTCAGGTCATCCTGCAGAAAATCCCCTGGTGGCGCAGACCACCCCAAGTACTCCATCACCCTCGACATGAAGGCGCCAGTACGAGGATTCAGCGTGCGTACCCGGCACAGGCCTGCCAAACTCAACCTCCGGAGAGGTGTCCAGACCACTGGCGTCGAGCAAAGATGGACGCAGGTCTTCCAACTGGCTATGACCAGATAATAGGTCATCAGGAACCTCCTCAGGAACCAGACCTTCATCAGACCCTTCATCCACCTCAGAAATATAATCAAGAGGCTGGAATAAATCCCTGGATGAGGGCACAGAAAAAGGCACATGTTTGGACTTGGCCAAAGCCTTCCTCAAAGTTTCCACCGGTCTACGGGGCACCTCCGATAAAGCCGCCTCGAACGGCGTCGACTGAATCAGCGTCGAGCGTGGCGCCGATGGCTTCGACACAGGCCTCGAGGGCAGAGCCCCGAGCGTGTCCTTCGACGGCCTCGGCGCCGATGGCGTCTATGACTTCCTCAGAGGCGGAGCCTCAAGAGAGTCCCTCGACTGACATGGCGTCGATGTCTTCTTCGAAGACCTCACAGGCTCCAACGGTCTCGAGGGCGTCGAGGACCGGGACCTGGAGCTGGCATGGCTAGAACGATCCACCTTGTCCAACTGGGACCTCGAAGGTTCCCGGTGATTGCACCGACCGCTCGAGCCCGAAGGCGTGCGAATGGTGGCTCAAGCACGTTTCCTGCCAGCGTCTTTCGACGGCGCGGACGGAACGGAACCCTGCGACTGAAAAATAGCCAACATCTCCCTACAAAATTAATCCCATTCCGCAGGGGAGGAATGCTTGTTGGGACAAGTAACCCGCTGACGGGCAGAGTCATCGGACGAGGACGGGGAAGGCGACCGGTGACGGTGCTTCCGGGAGTGCCTCGAAGAGGCAGAGGAATGGCGTGACCCACTCCGGGACCGAGAGCACCCTGGACTTAGAACGACGATGCGGAGAGTCGCCCCTCCAATCGTCGGTCGAAAGCCCAGTGGATTTCGACTTCCGGGGCTCGGACACCTTACCAACAGAAAGCTTCTTCTTACGCTCCCGCAAGGCCTTCGATGTTAACGACTGGCAATCGTCGCAATCGTCCGTGGCGTGGTCCTCAACGAGGAACCAGAGGCAGGCTTTGGGCGGGTCCTTCAGCGACATCTTGGAACCGCAGTCCCGACACTTCTACCCCACGGCCGGGTTTCAAGAAGACATCAGGAAATCGTGACAAACAAACGGGTTTGAAGAACCAATAGAATAACTCAGAAGAACCGAGGGGCCGAGATCTCCGAAGCGAACACGTTCGTGGAAAAAACAGAACTGAGGCTACGGGTGTCGTATGTCCTACTTATAACATCCGGTGAAGTCAGCTCGACGGATGCCCTCGAGGACAGCGTATCGACACAGGGCGCAGAACATTTTCCTAAGCAGCACAGCTGTGGTGATCACCTGTCAGATATGGAATACGTCAGAGGAACCAATCCCCTCGAAATACGGTATCTGGCAGCCCCTGCCAGAGCACGCAGATACAGTGAGGGGAACAAGGCGGGTAGAACATTGGCTAATCTGATTAAACATGAGAGGCACCCACACCCGATTACCAGTATACAAACGGCACCAAATGAGGTGGTGACGAGCGAGGAGGGGATAAATGGGGAATTCATCAAATTTGACCAAACACTATATGCAAACAGAGACAGGAAAACAACCGCTGAGATAAAGGCCTATTTGGCGGCACTGGAGCTCCCAAAGCTTCCGCTTAAAAATAAAACGGCCTAGATCAGACGATCACTGCGGAAGAAGTCAACGAGGCGATTAAGGACCTCTCATCAGGTAAGGCACCGGGCTCCGATGGGCTAGGGGCCGAATTCTACAAGGAGTTCCGGGCGGAACTAGTTCTCATAATGTTGAAAACCTGGAAGGAGGCGCTAGAGGGAAAGATACTGCCCACAACAATGAGAGAAGCCATAATAACTGTGCTACCCAATCCCCGAAGCCCACCTTGTGATAGGTCATCATAGGGGCCCCTCTCGCTTATTAATGTTGATGCTAAAACATTTGCGAAGGTTTTGGCAAATCGAATGTTACCACGTTGGTTCACCCTGACCAGAATGGATTTATCCCCCAAAGGTCTACTGCTTTGAACCTTCGTAGATTGTTTGGCGTAATGGCGCAGATAGATCCAGGCAGAAGTGCAGTCGTAGTGGTCTTTGACGCCGAGAAGGCGTTCGACTCCGTCTCATGGGTCTATCTCCTCACGGTGTTGGAAACATTTGGGGTGGGACCTGGCTTCATTAGATTTGTACGGCTACTGTACACCGCCCCCGGGGCCACAGTGTGCACCAACAGAACCATCTCCGAGTTATTCCAACTGGGTAGAGGCACGCGGCAGGGATGTCCGTTCTCGCCCATTTTGTTTGCCTTAGCTATAGAACCCATGGCAGCGGCCGTCAGACAGGCATGGAGACAAGGGAATAAACATGAAAAGCTTCACCCAGCGGATCTCATTATATGCCGATGATACGCTCTTATATGTCCGTGAATCCAAGAAAAACATAGCGGCCATAATGGCTGACATACATGAGTTCGCGGAATACTCGGGTTACACCATAAATAATGCCAAATTGGAAATATTACCGCTCACCCCTGCTACTAAATGCCCAGCCGTCACCTGCGGCCTTAAATGGTCAGAACACCACATCAGATACCTTGGGGTTTTAGTATCCAGAACCAGACACTCTGTACACTGACAATCATGAGCAGGCACTGCAAACACTAAATACTAAGCTACAGATTTGGAGACACCTCCCATATCCCTACATGGCAGGATAGCACTCCTTAAAATGATAGCCCTTCCTAAGCTACTATATTTTTTTGTAAATATACCTATATGGCCTCGCAGGGACTTCTTAACCAAACTACGGTCAATGGCAGCGACCTTCCTCTGGAACGGTAAAACAGCCAGAATAGAGTGGGAAAAAAATGACTGAGCCCTATGCACCGGCGGTATAGCTGCACCGGACTTTGAACTCTACTACCTGGTCGCCCAGGCGCAGTTTGCAAAGTATTGGTACGAGGAGGCTGACGAAGCGCCACACATGGGTAGAAACATACTACATCCCCGACAGACAAAGTCAGTTATATTCAACTCACGACACAAAGACACATGCAAATATGATCCCGTTAGATGTACGGTCTGTGCCTGGGGTGCAATATTTAAAAGGTTGAAGCTGAAGACACTGTATAACCCAGAGGTCCCCTTGTGGAACTTTCCGGGTTTCACAACCCCCCCCCCCCCCCCCCCCCCCCCCCCCCCCATGCCCCCCCCCCCCCCCCCCCCCCCCCCCAAGATTCGATCAAGTATACAGGAGGCCTGGGATCCCAATATGGAAATGAGGGTGGGCGATATGTTTATAAATGGTAAATTTGCAACCCCGGAGGACTTCACGAGAGAGCATTGGGCGGCGGGCCACTCAAAACACTACAATATCATAGGATGAGAGCTGCATTTCAGAAAAGATGGCCGCTTTTCCCCTGACGAGCCCCCCCGCCCCCCCACATCCCTGTTCACAACTCATTACCACAAAGGGAGGGCTGGGTATCTCTAAATTGTATATGTCAGTACAAGCCCATACCCCCACAACGAACCGGGTCAAAGACAAATGGGAATCAGACTTGCAGATGCTCATCCTGGAGGATTAATGGAATAGGAATAGATATTGTGCACTTACGAAAAAAGTTTCATTAAATGCGGGGTTGCGTCTGATCTAATTCAAAATCCTAAACAGACTACACTACACACCGGCTAAGATGGCCAAATTTGTAACGGATTGCAATGGTGAATGCCCCAAATGTGGGTCCCAACGGGTGGGCTCCTTTCATATGTACTGGGAGTGTCCAGCACTGGTGGGATTCTGGGGAAAGGTGGCCGAAATGCTAATGGAAATTATGCAGATACCCCCACAGCTGACTCCTCAAAAATATTTACTCAGAGACATTGGTAAGTGCTCTGAGAAAACCAGAAGATTATTCAACATCTCATGTGTGGTAGCTAAGAAGTGTATCCTACAAGCCTGGAAAAGTTCTACACCACCAAGCATGTCCACTTTCCTCCGTGAACTGACTTATGTTAATGAGTGCGAGGAACAATAAGTTTTGACCCAGCCCGGGGCAAGTCGACCAAAAGACATATGGGGTCCCTTCCGCATGTATCTGTGTGAAATGCTCTCCGATGACGAAGGTCGGGTCGCATGTGAATCTAAGGAGATACAAGCATCAGAAATACGATTACGGTGAGTAATGTATCCCTTCTGAGGCTTGTGGAATCTGCTTAGATCACATGCTGTGCATAGATTAGCGAGCAGTGTTAGAAGAAGGAGGTGGGATGTGAGAAGGGTCATGAGCAAATAAATGTCTTAGAACCGCTTGTCCCACTTGAGTATCTGTCTTGAAATGGGGGTCAATGCAGTAGTGACGAGTAAAAGTGTGAATAGAGCTCCAGGTTGCTGCTTTGCAAATGGTGCCAAGGGGTACATTTGCAATGAAAGCCAGAGTGGCCCCAATGCCTCTTGTAGAGTGGGCTCTTGGCGTGAAAGGCAGAGTTTTTTTCAGAAAGGGAGTAACACAGCTGGATACAGTTTATAATCCACTTAGAGATGGCACCTTTAGAGGCGCAATCTCCCTCTTCACCTGTAGCTAAGGAGACAAACAGTTGGTCTGTTTTCCTCAGCACATCTAGGGTGTGTAGTTTCACCTCAGCCGAGCTTTGCGGGTCTTGGAAGAAAGCCGGAAGCTTGATGGACTGGTTCACGTGGAATTTAGAAATAAACTTAGGTGAGAACCTAGGGTGTGTTCGTAAAACCAGTTTATCTTTATGGACAGTAAAGAAAGGATCCTGCACTGACAGAGCCTGAATTTCACCGACCCTTCTTATAGATGTAATGGCTACCAAGAAGGCAGTTTTATATGTCAGGTGTTTGAGACTGCTTTTATGCATGGGCTCGAAGGGAGGGCCCATGAGTTTAGCAAGCACCACATTAAGGTCCCATCCTGGTGGTGGGTTAGAAATTGGAGGGTGAAGTCTCTTTACTCCCTCCATGAAGGCTTTAACCACTGGTACTTTTCACCACAACACCTTGTTATGCGAGGTGGTGTATGCTGACAGAGCTGCCAGGTGTACCTTCAGTGAATTAAATACCAACCCTGCGTCCAGCAGGTGGAGCATGTAGGTGACTATAGTGGAAGGAGTGCAATCAACTGGGTTGATTTGCTTATTTAGGCACCAGATAACAAACCTTTTCCATTTGTCAAAGTAGCAATACCTCATGTTTGGCTTCCTAGATTCTTTTAGGATGTCCATACATCTGAGGTAAATTGAGATGTCCAAACTCTATGACCTCAGGAGCCATGCTGCCAGGTTCAATGAGGTGGGTTGTGGATGCATGACCTTGGTGCTGGGACAGTAGGTTGTACCAGCATGGGAGTTTGATGGGTTCGCACACCGCTAGTCTGCGTAAGTGTGGGAACCACAGTTGCCTCGCCCACATGGGAGCAACTAGGACGAGCGTCATCAATTCCCTGTGCATCTTGTTGACCACCTTCCTGATGAGGGGTTGGTGGAAAAGCATACGCAAACATCCCTGACCAGTTCATCCACAGGGAGTTCCCCTGGGAGTCTGGTTGGGGGAACCTGGATGCGAATCCTGGGCACTGTCTGTTTTCGCTTGTCGCGAATAGGCCTATAGTGGGGAAACCCCACAGAGAAGGGATCTTTCTCTGTGTAGACACCATTCGTGTTCTTCCGGGAGGGGATCTCTGCATAAAAGCGTCTGCCAGAGAATTGAGCTCCCCTGGAACATGTTGAGATGAAAGGTAGATGTTCCGTCCGAGTGCCCATATCCAAATTTTCTAAGCTTGGACAGATTTGTTGAACAATGTCCTCCGCGTTTGTTTAGGTAAAATATAGCTGTTGTGCTGTCTGTCAGGATCTGCACTGACAGGTTCAACAGGTAGGGCTTGAACGATTGAAGCGCTCTGAATACTGCCAGAAGCTCTAGCAGATTGATATGATTCTTGGCCACTGAGTGAGACCAGAGACCCTGAGCTGTGTGGTGGAGATGGTGTGCTCCCCACCCTGACAGGGATGCGTCTGTTGTGACTACAGCCTGTACCTCGGGATCGTAAAAGTGTTTCCCCTTTGACAGGTTCTCTTGTCCACCAGTGAAGACTTTGTACAAGTGTTGGCGAAACGACCACTAGATCGTCCCACTGACCACTTGCCTGAGACCACTGTTTCGCCAACCATTCCTGCATGGGACGCAGGCGCGCGTGGGGGACCAGGTAAATACATGCCGCCATCATGCCCAGCAAACGCATCGCTTTGCGCACCGCCCTCTGGCGACCGGCCTGATATAGCGGCATTTGCAGCATTAGATTCCGAGTTCTTTCCTCTGATGGAAAGGCCAACCCTTCGTGTGTGTTTAGGACAGCTCCTAGGAACTGTTTGGAGGTGCTTGGCACCAGACTTGACTTTTTTTTGATTATGGAGAAGCCCAATTCGAAGAGGAGGTCGATAGTTCTTTGAATATTTGATCTGCAAATTACTGGGGTCTCCCCCGTGATGAACCAGTCGTCCAGGTAAGGGTACACTGGGATTGCCTCCCTGCGTAGGTGTGCCGCCACCACCGCCAGTACCTTGGTGAATACCCTTGGACCGAGGCTATACCAAAGGGCAGTACCTTGAACTGGTAGTGCTGACTGTCCACCTTGAAGCGCAAGAATCTTCTGTGCGCTGGGAACATGCAAATATGAAAATAGGCATCTTTCATGTCCAATGTTGCCATGTAACCCCCCTTTTTTAGGAGGGGGGGGGATTACCTCTTGGAGAGTAGTCATGCAAAACTTTTGGGGCTTGACATACTTGTTTGCAGGCCATAAGTCCAATAATGGGCGCATTGTCAATTTTTTTTTGGCACAAGGAAGTAAGTTGAATAAACACCCTTGTTTACCTGGTGTCCCGGGATGAGTTCTATCGCGTCCTTTGCTAGAAGATTGGCGATCTCTTCAAGGAGGATCTTCTGGTGGTCTAATGAATGTACTTTTTGACATGGAGGGTGGTTTCGGGGACACTCTAACAGTTCTATGCAGTATCCTGCGGACACTGGACAGCACCCATCTGTCTGATGTAATCCCTTCCCAAGCTTGGGTGAAGTTGGAAATGCGTCCCCCTACTGGGGATGCATGAGAAGGGACCCAGAATGGAACGTCACTGCTTTGCAGGAGGCGTGCCGCCGCCTCTTTTGGGGCTACCTCTACCCTTACCACGTCCCCTCTTGTTACCCCTGCCATAACCTTGGGTAGACTGCTGGTTGTTATTCCATGGTGTACCCTGCCCCAGCGAATTGTTGGAACCTCTTTGTGAGTTTTGGCCACGTGGGCGAAGAAAATTGCCATTCTCTCTTTGATTAGGGGGTTTGTTGGTTAACTGGCCTAGGGATTTTGAGAGTCTCGTATTCATCTTAACCATTTTTTTTAAGGCGTCCTCTACCGCCTTACCAAACAGTAGATCAGGCTCCACCGGTTTGTCTATTAAGGATGCTCGTGTTTCTGGTTTAAACCCAGATTGTCTTAACCAAGCATGTCTTTTGATAACAGTGCTCTCTGCTATCAGTCTGCCGGTGTTATCCGCAGCATCAAAGGTTGCCTTAAGGATGCAACCGGATACGGCTCTTCCCCTCCGACGCAACCTGTGCCAACTGGCTTTCTAAAGGTTCCGGGGCATAGTCAATGAGCGCCGCAACCTCTTCCCACTGATGGCAGTTGTAACTCGCCAGCAGGGTGGTGGAGTTGGCAATCCTTGCATAGTAGGCGCAAGGGGAGGCTACCTTCCTTCCCAACCCATAGATCTTCTTGCTCTCCTTGTTGGGGGGAGCTTCAGACGATAAGGGTGTTCCCGCCCTCTTTCGGGTATTAGTCACTACCGGCTTCAGTTGCCCCCTTATGTAGAGTGGGTCTGATTGGGCTGCCCTGAACAGTTTTTCAATCCTGGGGTTTACTGCCCTGGTGAGGTTGGGATTGAGAAGGGAAGGGTCTATTCTCCTTTGCATTGACTTGAGAATAGGGATGGCCTGGGCAACAGGTCTCTTCTCCCACTAGTTCCTTGGCAAAGTCCCGCTCCTCCTGTGCTCCCTGCGTATCTATGCGGAAGTGTTCAGCCGCTCTAGATAAAACCTCATTTACGAGAGTCAGTAACCAGAGGTTCTTTGTCTACTGGGGAGTCTACACTGTAGACTTCTGGGTCATCTTCCTCCTCCTCTTGGCCCTCGTCATACCCATTGTAATCCATACCAGTTTGGACGTCCAACGTGGCTAATTCTGGATCCACGTTAAATGATGGATCCTCATCATATTGAGAGTATGGCTGAACGTGGAAAGGGTCAGAAGACCTACTTTGCGTTGGCGCCTCAACTCGAGGTTTTTTACAAGGGGTATGCGGGTCCTTAGACCCTGAGGGAGTAGCCCCGTCAGGGGTATGGGCAAGGAAGTGCTGTGGATTTTTGGCATAGAAGTCTGCTAGGGATGACATTCTAGACATAACTGTCTATATCCTCACTTGACCATTCTTTAGAGCTGGGGATTACCCTTTCCTGAGAGTGTTTCCCTGCTACATCCTGACTGGACCTATGGCCTTGTGTAGGGGTCTTGGATAATTTTACAGAAGACCGACTTGTCCTTATGTGTCTGTGGTGCAGATGAAGGTTGGGAATGCTTTTTTCTGCTGTTTTCCCCTCTCCCCGTGAGTGGAAGAGTGCTTCCCCGGTGTTTTCACTTTTTCGGAGCTCTTCGGCGTCTGGCGTCGAGATTCGGGGGTAGTGTCCCTTTCCTTAGAGAGTGGAGGTCGGGACACGGGAACAGCCGTCACGCGGTCTGCTGACGCCGACTCCTGGAGTGCGGGCTGAGGATGGTGGTCGTCTTCGTCTCCCGACGATCGAACCTCCGTTACTTTAGTGAGCGAGGCACCCTTGGCAACAGTAGATGGTTGCCTGATGTCATGCGGCGATATTGATCGAGAACGCCCAGAGGACACCGATTCGGTGGACCGCTCTGCGTGCCTCTCCCCGAGAACTCGACGTGCGCATCGAGTCTCGGTTGGACTTCGAGTGCTTAGTGTAAGTGTTGTGGGTAGCGCTTGTGTCGCCGGGGGAGTGCCCCATAGCTGCCCTGCCGGACAACCTTCCGAGGTCGGGGACTTGCGCTTGGCAGTCTCGATGCCACGTTGCCCTCACCGTCTGATAGGACGGCGTCGCTGCCATCACTGAAGGTGCCCTCCGCTTCCATGGCCTCTCGTTGCCTGGCATGGTGGGCCCAACGTTTGATCGAACGGTCCTTCGTCGTGCAGCTCACGACAGTTGTTTTCTTCTCCGGGCCGGCGTCAAGTGTCAAACTTCAGTGACTCGAGTTGGGATGGAGAAAATGGGGAAATATGATATTTTGCAAAATTATGGCTAAGGCCAGGGAACTCTGTGGGATGCTTCCGACCAGTATGGCGGAAAAAAACAATCTGAGGGTCCTAGACGCGTGAGGGATCATGGGTACAGTGGACGTCACACTAGGGATAGTATTACTGGCACGCCATGTGTCGACACCCATTTTTGAGTTTCGAAAAACAAACTGTAATACTCCGCAGCTTCCACTAGATGTTGGCCTATGCACAGCATGTGATATAAGCAGATTCCACAAGCCTCAGAAAACAGTTATAAAGAGCATGTGGAATTTTAGTAAAATACATTTACAAGGCCTTCAATTTATTTTGATATTAATTGGTTTACAGAAAATGTTGAGGAAATTGATGCGGCCAGTCAAGTTGGTCAAAAATATATTAGGACTTAAACATTCCCAGAGGCTTCTGGTTCACGAGCAGAATATTTTAAAGCAATGTAGTGCAAATGTTCGGACAGTAAAATTGGTCACAAATCTGTTATGCTTGATCTAAAATGGCACTGGTGCGCAATGCATTCTGGGAGCGCTCGGAGCCATGATGGATATTTACTTCATACCGCAGTGAAAAGCTGCACACATTTTGCTGAGTTTTAGATTCACGGTGTCGAGAAAAACATGCTTTCCAAACATGGTATGCGGTCAAGGATATTTCTGCTGTGAAAGCTCACTTTGTTATGGTTTGCTACTGTTCTCCGTGGAGCGTGTTTTTAGAGAAGGGAAGCCCTGTGCTTCTTGGGGGGAGCTCTCGATTGACCCAGCTGGCAACCGACGGCTGTTCCTCAACTGCGCAAGTGCAATTTCCAGAAGGTTTGAGAATTGACTCCCCTTTGTGGAGTGTGTATATATGCGGAAGCCCGGAGGTGGTCAGGTGAGACTTCAGCCGGAGAAGGACGCTTACATCCGGCCCTCCTGTGAGCTGTGGTGCTCTCGGCCTGGCTGTTTCCGGGGTCTTCCAGCCGCTTTGGGACGAGATGAGGAATCCTGTTACGCTCACGGTGATGTATTTCCTTTTGACTTCTTTACTTCTTCTGTGATCTATGTACCTATTATTTTTGTGAGTTATTTCTATGTACTTCTAAGATTTTAATAAATAGACATATAAGAGCCGATTATCTTCTAAGAGTCCGTGGCTGTGAGTTATTGTGTCCGTCTATGTTTAAAGTATTTGCTCTATAATTGCATTGATGATTTATGGTTGTTCCATGCACTTTTGGGGGAGAGCAATACAAAATCGTGCACTGATTTTCATGTGTAGTTTGGGATTCTGTCCAGGGATTTTCTGGGATGTTTAGTGGCAAATGATGCATTCCTAAGCATACAAGACCAATATTACTGTTCCTCAGTCATTGATTGTTTTATTATGGACTGTTTTTTCCTTCAGGAATGTTATGAAAGATAGCATTTCTGATTGAACAGTGTGATCACTATCCTCTTGAGGTAATTGTCCAATGGTCAGGCGTTTAGGCACCAAAAAGATGATATCCAACAGCTAGAGGGGCTGGTTGGTGATGCCTACTCAACAAGGAGGCATTGGAAAGAATGACCAATTCACAAGAAATTTAGATTCTCCCAGATCAGAGGCCACACATGAAAGTATCTGTTTGAGTCTTTGGTCATAACTATCCGGGAAAGAAATATTGGCAAACTGTCTACCAGTTCAGGAGGTCCAGGTTATCGAATGGAATGCCCCATGGTTCGATGCAGAATGTAGAATCTCGAAAAGAAAATTGAACCATGATTTAATGAGTGGTATGTACACAGCTGGTCAGATTTATGATTTCAAAAGAAACAAAAAATAGTGTATTGAGAAATAATGTACGTTTTTTTCAAAGGACATCAAATTGATTTATGTTAAATGCAATTGTCGAGGCAAGGCATTATGCCATCTCCTTGGACAAGTAATCCTTGGATCACCAGCCCCCCCCATGGTTATAGTCCAACGTCCTTACTGAAAATTGCCAGTAAACTATCTCCAGTCTGAGCAACAAACATTTGGAGAATGTGGGTTCAAAGACCACTACTTCACTCGGAGCACCATCATGGAGAAATATGGCAAGGTTAAGGAAGGAAGATTATTTGTGGCTTTTTTCAGATTTGGAGAAAGCATTTGATTTCATTGAAACATATTGTAGCGTAATTTACATTTTATTGGGGTCCTTAATGGTTTATTAAAATCGTATCCAAATGTGATACGCAGACATCTCTGTATCTGTCCAATATACAAGATAGGGGAATTATACATTGTTTTTGCCCACCAATAAAGGAGAAAAGCAGGGATGTCAGTTGGCCCCAATTTATCCCTTTAAGACTTTGACTCTAGTACTTCTCTTAGGAAAGTTAATCCACCCTCTCAGAAGTGCGCATTTTATAGCATGCTTCTTTATGCTGACGACACTGCTATTTTGGATTTCGAGCCGGCAGGTCTCCAACAGGGCCTGCTATACACAAATTACTATTTTGGGGACTATAATTTGAAATAAAAATAATAAAAACGAAAATGATGGTGTTCAGAAAAAGGGTGAATCCTTTTAGCTGGTTCTTAAAATGAATGTAGAGATGAAGAGGTATTCTCATTTTTATTTGAGCCTACTTTTCACAAAGAGCGGTGCTTGGGTCAATAATTTTAAGGAGACAGCTGAAAATGCATCATTAAGGATTGAAGGGCCATTTACATTTGTATTTCAAGTTTGGGCTGCCTGGAGGAATATAGGGCACAGGTCTGCTCCATGATATTTTGTGGCAGCAAAATCTGTGGTGGTTCACACTATCATGTCCAGGAGGAGTTGCAAAATAAATTCCTGTGCCAAATACCAGGTCGACCTCAGGGTACACCTTGTAACATAATACAAGCTGAATTTGAGGTGTTAGTTTGAAGGTGTCAGGCCAGTTAAGATGTTTTACTCATTTATTAAAAGCAAATGATTGAGGCATCCCCTAGTTAAAAAAAAAAAAAAAACTTGTGGTGCTGTGGGTTAAAGGGGGCTTGTAAGGCACTGTCCATTTGGATAGTGGGTGGGATATAACTACATTTGGCTCAGTCAACGCAAAATATCTCTTAAAGCAAGAAACTTGTATGCACAAGCTGCGTTCTTTAGCTTTATATGCAGACCTACATACACATAGAAGATGGCAAGGAGAAATCTGTGAAATAAGATCCCCAGAATGCAGGAGACTGATGCTATTGGTATGTTTCAATAAACATTGCCTGCAAAACGGGAGTCGAAGATTTGGTTCATTTTCTGTTAATTTGTCGAAGATCAGGTTTTTATATATAGCTTGGTTGAATATGTTCAAGATGCTTTTTTATTTTGGAATTGTTCTATAGGAATTTTATGAAATATGATAAATGTGTTTAAATGTTGCTAACTTAATGAATAAATCAAATTAAATATATATTGAATGAGTAATACTGGTCATTCCATGTAGGCTGTACAGATCACTTCACTTGTGCTTTGGAGGTTACCCAAGCATTCATTGTTTGCATGTAATGGCAAATAGTGCATTGTAAAGCCCCTGGGGCCTGTTACTTTGGTGAAAAAGATGTTAGGAATAAAAATGCTAATTTTCTGAAGGATTTGAAGCCTCTCTGCCAAAAAAAGGGATTGGACACAAAACGTAGTGGCAAACATTGGTCATAACTGAGAATTTGACAACCACTTCATAGAGGGATACGGTGGCGTTAGCTAGGCATTTGGATTAATTCACCTGCTGGCTGCACTGCTTGTTATTGTTTGGATCCCATGTGCATCACTGCCCTCTCCTCTTTCCCATGGCACGTTTACCCTCTCCACTACCCTGCACTTGTGCAATATCAATTTCACTTGGCCTACTAAGATTGTTGTCTCAGTCCTCCCTCTGTTCCCCCTTCCTTGCCTCGTCGTGCCTTGAAACACTTGTATAGGCATGTTACAAATGTCATATCATATCAATTAATTGGCTTGTTAATTTAAATGAACAGTAACTTAACTGGATTTGAACACAGGGCAAATTAATAATGAAAAATGCGGCATGCATTTGCCTTATCTGCCCATTCTCCAAGTGCCAGATTGAGAGTGTATCAAATGATGACAATTTAAGTGACCAAACTCTAGGATATCAGGAACTAAGCTGCTAAATCGGTTGTATGGGATGTTTGGTGAGAGAGTTGTGTCACAGGTTGCATGAGGTAGTCAGTTTTACTGGCGGGCAAAGTGACATGTTCAGCATCTGAGTGTATCATGTCCGTTGTCTTGCCCACAATGGAGCAAGGAGCATCATTGTCATTCCTGGTGCAACTTGTGCACTACAATGCACAATAGTGGAGTCAGGAGAAAATCTTATGCAACTATCTCAGCCCAGTTTATGCTCAACCGTATGGCTTAGAGACACCTGCTTGTGGGCGCCTCGATGCGAAGCTCTGTTATTTTGCATTTTCTGCTGGTGCAAATAGGTCTACTGTTGGGGGACACCAATGTGGAAAGATCTGTTTGGGTATGTATAGGTTTATTTCCCATTAGTTTTCCTTTAAAATGACCTTGCTTAAAGTCTGCAAGATAATTGTGCTCTCCTGGGACATGTGCTTAAATGCGGATTTCTCCCTCAAGGCAATACTGCCAGATGTTTTGTGCAAGCCTGGGCAACTCCGTTGAGTTTGTGCTGCCCTGCTGTTCATTTAAAACATGGCTGTTGTGTTATCTGTGAGGAGAATGCCACTCCTCCTCCAATTAAAGATTCTTGAAAAGGAGCACAACGCCATCTTGACTGCCAGGAGATCAAACACTTTTATGTGTTGCCTTCCACGATGTGCTGACCACCATCCCTGTGTAGCGAGATGTTGGAAATGCGCCCCCAGCTTGTCCTGGGTGCATCAGTTGTAATGGTTATCTGTATTGGCGGATTGACAAAAGATCTTCCCCTTTGGCATGTTCACTTTTGTCCACCATTTGAGGGCCAATACTAGTGTTTGCCAGAACACCACTAGATTGTCCCCCTCATCTGTTGCTTGAGACCACTTGTCTGTCAGTCACTGCTGTATGGGGCACATATGGAGTCTTGCATGGGGAACTATGATAAAGCATGATGCCATCATGCAATTAGTTTCATAACGTTCTTACTGTTATGACCTGGCATATAACACGGAATTTTAGCAAGTAAAGATTGCACTCTTTCTTGAGAAGGGTAAGGTTTGTATGTAAAAAGCTCTCCCCATTAGCCTTTCAGTGTGGAGACCTCGGAGTCAATAGCGCTGTCTTGATCCAGCTGCCTTTTCGAAATCTACATCGAGACCTGTTCAGGATCTAAGCGATTGGCACAGTTTTGAGATTGACCAGCAAATATATTGGGTTCAGAGTTGAGCCAAAGATGACATTAAACTCCATGTATAAGCGTCAAACCAGATGGCAGAAAAAGAACAATCTTAGGACGTCGACATGCGGGTGATCGTAGAGTAGGTCTAGTGCAGAAATAAATTAATTAGTCGGGTCCACGGACCCGGCAAACATTGAACAAATATATGAATAAACCAGCCTGTGGCGGAGGACTGTTACTGACTCTGCCACGGCCCGGTTTATTTATTTGTTCAATGTTTGTCGGGTCCGTGGACCCGATTAATTTATTTATTTCTGCATAAATAAATTAATCGGGTCCACGTACCCGACAAACATTGAACAAATAAATAAATAAACCGGGCCGTGGTCTGTAACTGCCTCTGGTGCGCCCAGCACCAGAGGCAGTTACAGGCCACAGCCCAGTTTCAGGGGCGCAGAGTATGCGGGTGCTCTGGCCCCCCAGGCCGGAGAGAAGAGGCGCAGTATGGATGGTCCTTTGTTCCATCCATACTGTCTCTCTCTCTGGCGGCCCGGGTAAAAGCCGGGTAAAAAGAACAAGTTACTTTCTTACCTGGTAACGTTCTTTCGATGGGAGGGTCCGACGACGTATTCCATATCTATGACATGTAATCACCACAGCTGTGCTGCTTCGGAAACTTTTTCGGCGTCTGCGTCCTGCGTCGATGACGTCGATGCGCCGCCGTCGAGGACCTCCTCCGACGTCCGACGTCATCCGATGTGATAAGTAGGACGCACGACGCCAGTAGCCTCAGTTGTAGTTTTTTCCCCCAGAACGTGTGACATTAGTCAACTGCCAGTCCGACACAAAGCCTTGCGGAACGTAAGCTGCAATCGCAACAGAAATTCTGCAGCGGGGAAGGCAGGGTGGGAGCGATATGGAATACGTCGTCGGACCCTCCCATCGAAAGAACGTTACCAGGTAAGAAAGTAACTTGTTCTTCGAGGGGATTGGGTCCTCCGACGTATTCCATATCTATGACAGACTCCCAAAGCAGTACCAAATCAAGGAGGAGGGAAAGAATTTAGAAACAAAATTTAGAATAGCCAATCAAATAGCAGAGCAAAGGACCG
The DNA here is from genome assembly GCF_040938575.1 of Ambystoma mexicanum. Taxonomy (NCBI): domain Eukaryota; kingdom Metazoa; phylum Chordata; class Amphibia; order Caudata; family Ambystomatidae; genus Ambystoma; species Ambystoma mexicanum. Next base: position 857,967,449 of record NC_090930.1, on the reverse strand, counting down.
CCTTGCCAAAGGCCAGATCCTGCCCTCTGATGGAATCGAGGGAATAATGCCGTACAAATGTATGTACTGAAGCCCAGGTGGCAGCATCACAGATGTTGCGAATAGGAACACCCCTCTGCAGGGCAGTAGATGCAGCCACGCCCCTGGTAGAATGGGCCCGCAAGCCAGCCGGTGGGTCCTTACCCGCCAAGCGGTAACACTCCGAGATGGCCAAAATAATCCAGCGTGACAAAGTCTGTTTCGTCACAGCTTGCCCCAAGCGCTTACCAGCGTAACCAATAAAGAGTTGATCGTCCACTCTGACCCGGGACATGCGAGAAACATAAAAGCTCAAAGCTCTCCTAGGATCAAGCCTATGGAGCCTCTCCTCTTCCTTACCAGGATGCGGAGGAGGATAGAATGCCGGAAGAACAATCTTCTGGGCCAAATGAAATTCCGTCACTACCTTTGGAAGAAAAGAAGGACGAACTCGAAGGACAACCCTGTCCTTGTGAAATACAGTGAAGGGTGGCTTAACAGAAAGTGCCTGTAACTCACTCACTCTGCGAGCGGAAGTAACCGCAACTAAAAACACAGTTTTCAAAGTCAACAGCCTCAAAGGGCAAGAATGTAAAGGCTCAAACGGAGCACCCATAAGAAACCTAAGAACAAGGTTTAAATCCCAACCGGGCACCAGGAAAGGCGACGGAGGGAACACATTAGTGAGCCCTTTTAGAAACTGTGAAATTAAAGGGATTTTAAAGTAAGAACATTCTTCAGATGAGCGCTTAAAGATGGACAGCGCCGCCAGGTAACCTATAATGGTACCCACTTGCAAGCCCCTGTGGGCCAAAGAAAGCAAAAAGGACAGAACCATGGGGATGTCACATGCAAAAGGATCCACATTCTGAACTCTGCACCAGTCGCAGAACTTACGCCAACGGCAACGGTACAGAGACTTAGTTGCGGGCCTTCGGGCCGAAAGCAACACCTCCATCACATCTTCAGGGAGGTCCCAATCCTTATACCTCAACCTTTCAGAAGCCAAGCGTGAAGGTTGAGGGATCCGACCTCTGGATGGAGAACCTGACCCCCCTCCCGTGAGAGCAGATCGTCTCGGTAGGGAAGACGACGTGGAGGGCAGATGGACAAGTCGAGAAGGTCCGGGTACCACGTCCTCCGAGCCCACGCCGGAGCAATGAGGATCATCCGGGAACCGAACTTCCGTAACCTCCGCAGCACTTGCGGGATGACGGGGACTGGAGGAAACGCGTACAGCAGCGGGAATGACCACTCCACCACAAACGCGTCTCCTAAGGCTCCTTTCGGAGGAAATTCCCGCGAGCAAAACCTCTCGCACTTCCGGTTGACACTGGAGGCGAAGAGATCCACTTGAGGGGTCCCCCAAAGGGCGAAGATCTCCAGGAGAATCTCCTGAGCCAACTCCCACTCGTGAGAGATCGCGCTCTGCCTGCTCAGAGCGTCCGCCGTCACGTTTTCGTCTCCGGCCAGATGAACTGCCGAGATCGAAACTTCCTGCCGGATGGCCCAGAACTCGAGCTGCATCGCCTCCCTGCACAGAGGAAGTGACCCTGCCCCCCCCCTTTTTGTTGAGGTAGTGCATGGCCACAGTGTTGTCCGTCATGATCAGGACAGTCTTTCCTCGCACAGTCGGCAGAAAAGCCTTCAGGGCTAGCCTGACGGCCCTCAGCTCCAACAGATTGATATGGAGTCTGGACTCCGACGGAGACCAACGACCGCTGACTGTCAGCCCGTTGGCATGAGCTCCCCATCCCGTGAGGGATGCATCCGACACGATCGTCACCTCCGGCCAGGGTAGCCAAAATGGAGCCCCCTTCATCAAGTTGCCTTCGACGGCCCACCACAGAAGGTCCCGGGCGACCGAGGGCGGCACCTGAACCGGGTCCGACATCCTGCCGGAGGACTGCGACCATTGCGTCTTGAGTGCCCACTGCAAAGATCTCATCCGCAGGCGAGCCTCTGGCACCAGAAGAATGCAGGATGCCATGAGGCCGAGCAACCTCAAGAACTCGAACGCCGGGAGCGTCTGGGCATGCTGAAACTTGTGCACCATCTGCTGAATGTGAAGAGCCCTCACCTGGGGAGGAAAACACTGCCCCAGGGAAGTGTCGAGCACTGCTCCGATGTACTGGAGCCTCTGTGTTGGCGTCAAATGGGACTTCTTTAAATTGAGGGAGAAGCCCAGCCTGTGAAGGGAGTGGCAGGCGACGGACAGATGATCCAGGACTTGCTCGGGAGAGCTCCCCCTGATCAACCAATCGTCCAGGTAGGGGTAGACGTGAATCCCCCCCTTGCCTGAGATGCGCTGCCACCACCACCATGAGCTTGGTGAAAACCCTCGGGGCGGAGGTCAAACCGAACGGCAGGACCCGAAACTGAAAGTGCGAGTCGCCAACCGCGAACCTCAGGTACTTCTTGTGCTTGGGATGGATCGGCACATGGAAGTAAGCATCCTTGAGGTCGAGTGACACCAACCAGTCCTGAAGCTGAAGGGCCTGGAGGACTTGAGAGAGAGTAACCATCTTGAACTTGTCCTTCCTGAGGAGTTTGTTCAAACCGCGCAAGTCCATGATGGGTCTCAATCCCCCGTCTTTCTTCGAAATCAAAAAATAAGGGGAATACCATCCCTTGTTCCTCTCCGCTACAGGCACCAGTTCTATGGCGCCTTTCTCCAGCAGGGCTTGAATTTCCTGCGCAAGGAGCGGATCCGGACACTTCAAAGAGAGGTTCCCCGGTGGATTGTCGCGAGGCCTGTGCCGAAAGGGAAGACAGTAGCCGTGGGTTATGATCTCCAGAACCCACACATCTGAAGTAATGGCACGCCACTCTACAAGATGCTGCGCCAGCCTTCCCCCAACCGGCGAACCATGGGACATGGCCTCATGACTGAGTAGGAGCGGCTGCGGCGTTACCTGAGGGCAAAGAGGCAACCGCCCGAGCGGCCTTGGCACCACGGGTACCCTGTCGTCCACCTCTGGTACCCCTGCGTTGGCCCCTTTGACGGCCAGCTCCTCTTGCTTTACCAAAGGACGAGTAATAGCGAAAGGAGCCACCCCTCCACTGCTGTCCCCTAGGACGAAAAGGCGGAGGTTGGCGAACTGCAGCGCCCAACGACTTCGCTGCAGCTTTTGAGGTCTGCAACCTCTCAAGGCTCTCGTCAGCCTTGCTGCCAAAAAGATGTTCACCATCAAAGGGCATGTTGAGGAGCCGGGACTGCACATCAGGAGCAAACCCCGACTTCCGCAATCACGCAAACCTGCGTATCACGGTGCTCGCCGCCATGGACCTACTGACGCATTCAGCTAAGTCCAAACCCGACTGAACGGACTCACACATGGCATCCTTACCATCCTGGACCATAGCAAGGAAACCATCCCGTTCGACCCCTTCGGGAATATGTTCAGCCGCTAACGCAACACAGTTCCACAGAGTGTGCGTGAAACGCGACAAGGCACAAATGGAGTTGGCCGCCTGAAGCGCCAAACCACCAGAAGAAAACACCTTCTTCGCCCAGCCATCAAAACGTTTGTCGTCCCCATCAGGAGGGATGGTAGGGTACGACGCCTGCTTTGCCGGGGCCGTGGCCGCCTGCACCACCAAACTTTCCGGAGTGGGGTGCCTGGTCAAGTAGCAGGGGTCGCCACTGGCTGGACGGTATTTTCGCGACAAGGATCTGCCCACTGCCGGGAGACTCTCCGGAGCAGTCCAAGCCGCCGCCACCCTACGCTGTAAAGCCATATGGAACGGCAGTACCGGGTCAGATGGGGGACCAACATCAAGGATGTCCGTCAGATCATCCTGCACAAACTCCCCTGGGGGAGCAGACCATCCCAGATACTCAGACACCCTAGCCATAAGGCGCCGGTATGAGGAATCGGCATGGGAGCCAGGCTCAGGCCGACCAAATTCCACCTCCGGAGAGGTGTCCAGTCCACTGGCATCATGCAGCGACTGCCTCAAATCGTCAAATTGACTATGGCCCGAGACAATGTCATCTGGCACCTGACTAGGAACCAGGCCATCCGAATCCTCATCCGCCTCTGAAATATAATCCAAGTGGTGGAAAGGCACCCGAGAGTGCCTGCTCTTAACCAGAGCCTTCCTAGGGGGAACACCCGAGACACGGGGCACCTCCGACACGAAAGGCGACGATGGCGTCGAGCGAATCGGCGCTGACGCCGAGAAAACCGGCAACGGCGCCGAGAGGATCGGCGTCGACGTCGAGGAAATCGGCGTCGACGTCAGATGCAGCGCCTCCAGTATCGGCGGCGTCGACACAGCCCTCGAAGCCGGAGCCCCGAGCGTGTCCCTCGACGACCTGACCGTCGACGGCTTCGACGACTTCCTCGGAGCCGGAGCCTCGAGAAAGCCTGTCGACGCCCTCGACGCCACAGACGTCGATGTCTTCCTCGAAGACATCACAGGTGCACACGGTCTCGATCGCGTCGAGGACCGGGACCTGGAACGGGTACGGCGAGAACGAGCCTCCTTGTCCGAACGGGACCTCTCCCGTGACTCGCGCCGACCACTCTTGCGAGAGGTGGCTCTCGACCTCACACGGCCGACCCCACTCGGGGGCGCGGACGGTTGAGTACCCTGCGACTCAAGAATCGCCAACATCTTCTTCCCGAAGGAAGCCCATTCCTCCGGCGTCGCACGGCTGGTGGGGTAACCGACGAGCCGGGCAGAGTCCTCTGAAGAGGACCTGGAAGGCGACCGGTGTCGGCGCTTCCGAGAATGCCTCGAAGAGGCTGAGGAGTGGCGAGACCGACTCCTAGAAGAAGACCGACGAGACTTCCGACGATGACGCGGAGAGTCACCCCTCGAATCATCCGTCGAAAGCCCCGCCGACTTCGACTTCCGGGGCTTGGACACCCGACCTACCGACAATTTCTTCTTACGTTCGCGTAAGGCCTTGGACGTGAGCGACAGGCAGTCGACACAGTCATCCGTGTCGTGGGCCTCCCCGAGGCACCAGAGGCAGGCATCGTGCGAGTCAGTCACCGACATCTTGGACCCACACTCCCCGCACTTCTTGAAGCCCGGACGCGGGGTTGAAGACGAAGTGGAAGACATCGTCGAAGGAATATTTCACAAACGAACAGGTTCGAAGAACCAGAAAGAACAGAACTCCAATGAGTCGAGGCTAGAACCGAGAAACACGAAGCAACACGTTCGCGGAAAAAACGGAACTGAGGCTACTGGCGTCGTGCGTCCTACTTATCACATCGGATGACGTCGGACGTCGGAGGAGGTCCTCGACGGCGGCGCATCGACGTCATCGACGCCGGACGCAGACGCCGAAAAAGTTTCCGAAGCAGCACAGCTGTGGTGATTACATGTCATAGATATGGAATACGTCGGAGGACCCAATCCCCTCGAAACAATGTTTAAAAATTGTGGGACGGATGCAAAGCAAGATGCTCTTGTTTTGCATCGGTCCCTCAATTTCTAAAAATCGTTTTGGTTCGGGTATACTTCTACATCTGTGTGCACGGATGTAGAAGTACACCCAACCCAAAACGATTTTTAGAAATGGAGTCACAGATGCAAAGCAAGTCTGTCCCTCAATTTCTAAAAATCGTTTTGGGTTGGATGTATTTGTACATCTGTGCACCCCGCTTGGCAAGAGGGGTGCACAGATGTAGAGGTATAATGTACCCAGCGGGATCGAACCTGTGTTGCTCCTGAGCTATCCTCCCGAGACTCAGAAGATCTGAAGTACATTTAATGATACAGAACCAGAACTATTGAGCAAGTTTAACATCATCTTCATCATCATCATCAGAATAAATCAACACTGTTGTGGTTATACAAGAGCTAATATATTTAAAGGGATGGAATTACTCAGAATGTAGCAGCACTAATCAATAACCCAAAGTGCTTAAGCATAGTTAATGTGAAAATATGACACTTCTCACCATTGGGACAGTACTGCCTTGGACAGAGTTTCACAGTGAAGAAGTGAGCAAGTGATCCGGGGTATGCAGTCCACACACACGCATGGCATTCCCATGCACCCACGTGCGCGAATTGCACCAAATTAGTGAGATTGTGCTCCAAGGCACACGCACAGTCTTTGCTCTGAGGTTTGACACACTCACAGGATGGGATGGCATTTCGTTCTCCTATCCTAGTTGTGTTGCTCTGCCTTTTGAGGGCTACTACAACCTGGATGATTATAGAGGGGTGGAGTAGGGGCAGTATTGGCCTACTGGGATGCAACTGGAAGGCTTAAACCTCCTTCTTACTTGTCTTTAGTATATGCAATACATGCTAGCCAATGTTTCCACTGTTCTGCACGCCCCCGTCCCCCCCGCACCAAGTTGGCGACTATGTGCAAATGCGGTCATATAAGTGCTAGTTATGTCACTTCCTATATTTGGGCACCACCCGGGAAATTCATAAGTCGGCTCCCCTGCCCGATTTATTTATTTGTTCAATGTTTGTCGGGTCCGTGGACACGATTAATTAATTGATTTCTGCAATGTTGGGTCCGACCAATAAACCGGGCCGTGGCGGAGGACTTTTACTGCCTCAGGTGCCCCCTGGAATTGGATCATGCTTCTTTAATTACAACAGAAGTATTGAATGTGTATTACAGAGATAAGATGGCATATGTATTGGGCACACTGCACATGCTCAGGCAGCATCAATCATGCTTTGTAGAGGACAATGCTGGCCTAAATTGGTAACAGCCAGCATAGACATGTTGCTACAGAGGCATATTTTGGGCACAACCAGCATGTCAATGTGTTACATCAGTGACAGTGCTGTCTTACACTGTGGACACATTGATCATTAAAATGTGTTGTGTTCTACAATGTTCTTGTCTGCTGTTAGTGACATGGAATGTACATGTTCCCCTTTAGAACTGATTGTAAACGTATGGCTTTTTGGTCACTTTTCCTGCTGTAAAATGCACAATTTCAGCCCCATATTTGGAAAAAAAATCTTGGGGGGAGGGGAGGGAGACCCCCCCCAAACCCTCCCTATATTGTTATAGCTCCCTCGTTACGCTTGGTCGTCCCCACTATTTCCGAGAAATATCAACACATACACACTGGAAGAAATCACAAGAAACTAACCTTTCATCACTGCCCCAAACACCAAAAGCTATCTTTGGGACTGCATGGCTATGCCTTTGATGCTATTGTGTGAAAGGTCACACACCATCGCTTTTGAATATACTGCTTTGGGTCAGGATGTTCACTTTTGGCTCGCCGGCCCTCCGGGTGACAAAAAGTGAATGCTTCGGCCCCACATTCAAAAAGGTTGGACAAGGTTGGTCTAGTCTAACGGGAACACCCCTGTCGACCCTCCCTTCGAATTGGAAAACAAGATTTAACACCCCACACAAACCACTATATGGTAGGCCATGCGTAGCATGTACATCTAAGTGGATTCATAAGGTTCAGAAACACACACACACACACACACACACACACACACACACACACACACACACACACGGGGCTTTAGGAGTGGAAAGGGTCTGCCTATGCCACATGTATGATCTATACCTGGTAAATGCAAAATATAGAAGGCAAAGGGAGGGGGGGGGAAGAAAACCCTCCACAAACTATAATGCATTAATACAGACATGCCTGAGACCCAAAATGCCAATGCATTAACAGTCACTGTATTCCCCACAACCTCTAGTAGACAACAGGATAGTTGACACATATGTGGACACAGTTTCAGATCAGAAGCTGGAGACATTTAGAGGGTTAAAAGTTAAAAAATACTTAGACTCACAATACCAGTCCTAGATTGATTGATATTTTATTTCTATCGCGCTCATACACAAGTGTTTGAGAGCGCGACTAGACAGGGAAAGGGAACAGGGGAGAACAAAAACAACGATCTTACTAGGCCCAGTGACATTGAGAACGTGCAAGTGCAGGGTAGAGGGAGAAGTGCATGGAAGGGGGAACAAAAGGAGAGCGTGAAGCGAGAAGGAAAATAAAACAAATAAATAATAAAATAATAAATAAAAAGGCAACAAACAATGGGAGTGCAGCCAGCAAGTGGCAAGTGCTGGGTTTATGGCAGCAGGCCGTGTAGGTCTAAAAGTGAAGGAAGAAAAGTGGAGGGCTGTATGGGTACAGATACAGACCCCAGTGCAGGGGGTGGCCCGGAGGCATTGCGTGAGGGTGGCAAGATGAGCAGATACCTGGGCCCAGAGGACAGAGGGTGGCCAGGTGCATGGTGCCGAGGGAGAGCAGAATCAACAGGGGAGAGGGGGGGAGAAGGCAGAAGCAAAGAGGAAGGTTTTGAGGTGCTTCCGGAGCCGGAAATGGTTCTCCTCAAGTTGTCTCCACATTGTTTCATCACACTGCTTATTAATGGGTGGAAGCAATACAGCAAAGGTTAGACACATAAACCAACTAATTTCATTAGGCAGGAATGCAGTCATTGATTACATTTGGTAATATAATCAGTGGTCCAGACAAAGCAGCAACCAATCCCAGAAGGCAACAGAGGAGACCAACCTGTGAAGAGCTTCTGTTGCGGGTTTTACACCCAAATGAGAAGGAAAGAAGGAGCGCAGGATTCGGGCCAATTGAAGTGAATAGGTAACCATGGCAGAGGTAAGTCCACCAGCTGCATCCAGGTGTTTTTTTGGTTGTTTTTTGTTTTTAAGGGGGCTAGAGACAGGAGTACTACAAGCAGTGAACCCTGTACCAGATAAGAATTAGTGCACCCAGGATGATGTGTAATCCTTTTGTCCCTATTCTCACTTTCCTAGAAGTATAAGATCCTTAGATCAAGGGAGGGACATGCAATGGTGCTGTAACTGGACAGAAAAGGCGTTGCAGTTATAGAGAATGTGTGCCTCGAGTAATAAGGGCTCTCCCAGTAACCCTTGAGCAATGCAAAGCAAATCTGTGACTCAGACTCGAACACATATTAGTGGTTGAAAACCTTTTCTTTTTTCCTTTCTTACGCAAACCATGACAGGAGCAAAACAAATTATAAACAAGTAAATACAGGTTCACTTTAAGAAGACAGTGAATGGATGACTCAAACCCTTCCCTCCTAGATAGAACATTCTGCCCATCCCCCCCAATGAGGTTCCTTTGGAAGTCTTGGGCCCGTCAAGGGGTTAAGCTGTTTGTCTCAGTCCGCGAGGGGAAATCACTTTAATTCAATTGGTGACAGTAAAGCTTTGCAAGAGTAATGAGGAAATTAAAATGGAGTCCTATACACAAAAATAAACTGGCTTGCAGCTGCAGCCTGTGGGGGAAATAGTTGTCGAGATAAATGAAGAGGGAACACTAGCAATTCAGTCCAGATCTGTTCAAACATTACAAATTTAACTTATTTGTGCTTGTGGTAGTCACTGCTAATCCCAGCTTCTCTGGCCTGCTTCAAATTCAAGGGCTCTGAGGTAACACTGCTCCATTCAGGCAGGGCACAGAGTCTGACATCGCAAGTGTTAACCAAATTCCGGAGTACCTAGAGCACGTGTCTGCTGTTCCAATGACTTTTGCTGACCTTGGGCTTTGACTGACCAGGCTGCCTGCATCACTCGGAATGAAAGTTGTGGCATTGCAGCAGTGGGACTGACAGGCAGTCAGATGGACCACCCTCAGAGGCTGTCTCGTAGAAAGCTCGGATATCAGTCTGGGGGTTAAAAAAAGAGAAATCTGGATCCGAGCAGGGTTTTTTGGTGGTCACATTTTCCCCTTTCAGTCAGCTCTGCTTCATCCACCAACTCACTTCTGAGAACAGTCTTCCTGCCTGGCAGCTTGGACCATTTGAAACAATGTTACAAGTTGGGACCCTGGCTCAAGCCCTTTCCCACTGGAAGGAACCATTATCGAAATCTACATCTTATTACGTTTCCCACATTTAAATACAGCAGACTGGTACCCTCATAATTCTAGATCAATGCCACAAAGATCAAGGCTATCTGCTCTCATTCAAATACCATTTTTACACCTTTCTATAAGTTGGTGTATGGAGCATGTAATCATTAGCTGTAACATACTGTGAGAAACCTGAAGGTGTCTCCCTAACTAGTCCCGGGGGATCTGTCATCCAGATGGCCAGGACACTGCCCTCGCTATTGGATCCAGTTACTGGGGGTGGACCCGTGCAGGAGGATCCCCTGGATGGGGGTCCTCGGGGAGTGGAGCCGGAGCACCGATGGGTGAGACGTGGTATTCCCCCTCATAATACCTCTTCCCTATCCTACTTCCTAGGATACTCGAGCTCTCTGCTCCCACCCCCTTTTCTAATACGAACACTTTTGCAGACTACGACAGACAACAGACTAACATTAGGGCCCTTTACCGGACATGTCTCAACACAAGGGTCAGGCCATTGACCAAAATCACTCCAGAATGCCCTTTACCTTCCCCACAGGGATAAAAAGTGGAGCACAAGAGCACACTACAAGCAATGCAAACCGCACAAAGAGAGAGCTAACCCAGCGCAGCAGTTCAAGAAGAGGAGAAAGGCGGCAAGAACCGAAGGGGTGACAAGGAGAGAAGCGACCTTCCCCCGCCAGAGGTCCTGGTACCCGATAACTGAACTATAGGCTTGTGCTGACAAAAGCTTGAGTGTGTGCTGTGCTCCAGAATCCCACCTTGTCCCGTGCTAAAAACGTGGGGAAGGGAGACCCCCCAGCTACTACATCCTGACTTATTTGTGAACACGTCTTTCTTTCTCAAGAACCTTATACCACACTTTTCTGTATTTAGTTGTAAGGATTGACAATATTTTTCTTTTTAGTATAGGCCCTTTTATTTTGTCAAGACGTCACAAGTACTGCCTTACTATTTGATGGTCGTAGCATGCTGCCATCTTAGATTAAGGTTTAGATTAGGCGTTTTTCCAACCCACTTATACAGTTAAATAAACGCCCTTGAACTGTGATCATTTGTATCCGTCTATAATGTTGCCACCTTACAATACACTTTGAAAGGCTTGCTCACCTACTGTTTCTTTAATCCCTTATCTCATAGTTTCCATCCATAGTCCAGACATTTCAATTACATGTTTTAGAACCAAACTGACCTTATTATGCCTGTGTAGAGGATGCTCTTCTGCTGCAGGAGTCAACTGCAGTCTCACAAATGGCGTTGGGTGACCACGTGTATAGATGGGCGTTACAGACTAACTACAAGCCAGCAGTGACTGGTAAAGCAAGGAAAGATTTAGGAACCAGACAAGGCGCTCCCAGGCAGCTCTAGGGACAGGAGGGCAGCCAGCCAACAAAGAATGTTCCCACAACTGGATCAACAGTTGTGGGTAACCCAGGATGCTCAAGACCAAGCTGAGGTGGACTGCTGGTGGCCTACCACTCTTGGAGGCCTGGGAGACTCCCTACCTTGCTGCACTTGGATCAAGCGGATTTAATTGGGGAGGAACAACTGCAACAACCCAGAAACAGCACTAGCACAGCACAGTCCCTCCAGCCCACAAGATTGACTGGAGTGTTTAGCAGTTTGATATGGCAGCATGATTTCATCATTTTTTGCCAGCAACAAACTTCTAAAATGTGGGACAAGGGAGGGAAATCAGTGCTTGCATGTGAACATCATTTGAGTGTCACATGTTGGAACTCTTGCTTGACTTAATGCATATACATGCGTTTGAGTTGTAAAATGGTGCAGTGTGTTTCCGAGTTGCCAGAAAGGAGCCTGTTCACACCGTTTACTGCCTTTGCAGTCCTTCCTACGAAAAGGAAGAGTAGGGTTTTTCCTATAAATCCTATGTACACCGCGGAGCACTGCAGTGTGTTCCCGTGTACCTTGGGATTCAGGGAGAGTGACTGTGTCCAGCCTGCAAGCCTCAAATCCACTCGTACCTTTCCTGCTCTGCACCGTCGACCTCGTCCCTCCCATAATAGAGACTGCTTCAGAGGAGTGCCGCTGGGTGATTGTCGGCAGTGGGCTGTAAAGGGGGAGTGATTCTTCATTTTATCACAGAGACCATCTGGAACGGTAAGGTAAGAATACAACCTACAACATCAGAACCCTTGAGGTAACTGCCCCAGCCGACACTTCACATAAGTAAAATGCAGATGCAGGCCAGTTAACATCCTATTTTAAGTTCAACAAGTCTAATAAATGTGATAAGGAGCTTGCAGTGCCCGGCGGAAATGTGCCATTAAACACAGTAGCAGAATCTGAAAATGGTAGGGTATTACCTTTCGATTCATCTGAATCTTTTGGCGATACTGATGACAACTCGTTACTGAATGTGTGCTACTCTATGTGTAACTCTGCCCGGACTCCTACCGCCATCGGAGATACCAATGGAAGTGGCTTACATTCTGGAGGGGGAGGTGGGGGGTATGTCCCTATTGCAGTGGTAAATGACCTTGTGACCCAACGTGTGTCTGTCTCTCCGAACCTACTCCCCTGACCCCCACAGTGCTACAAACTCACCAGTCTCCCAAAAAGTTAATGTCAGTGATGTTAATGAAGGCTATGTGTCTGTGCAATAGGACGAGCAGACAAAAGAGTCTACGCAGCACTCCAAATGTTCCTCCAATATGGGATTAGCCCCATCGCCTGGTGTACTCCATTTTGCAATTAAAATCTTACTGAAACTCTGTGGCCGCATACAGAGATTTTCAGAAGCACAGTGACCAGCTTGAACTTCTGTGCTCCCACCCTCATTTAAAAAGTGCACCACAAAAGGGAGTCGGAGCATCAAAAAGCAGCTTGGTACACTGTGATTTAAGGCCCATTGTAATTGAGTGGCAGCAAAAAACAGGAGTGACAAGGGATACCAGGCTTATCTCAGTTCTATGATCTGACTTGGACAGAACCATTATATTTACTTCAACATCAGAGATCATAGAACAAGTGTTTCTGTGTAGAGAGCTCAAACCCAACGCAAACATCTACAAAACCATTGTCTCCTAGCAACAGACTATGAGGGATGGATGAGGTGTCCGTATATAACAGGTAAGTGAGATGAAAACATTCAATTCAATGGACACATTAGAATAATTGACATTTTTATTCAAATATAGAAAAGACATCACGCTAAAATGATCTAATAGTTCTAAAAATCATCAGCAGCGCCACTATCGGTACACTTCTAAACCAGATAGAGAAATAAATGACCTATCTGATTAGGCACAGCATTATCATATTGTCCCAAAAAGTATACACCAGACATACCTTGTTCTTTCTCAGACAACCTAACATCACAAATAGATTCATTCAATTCTAACATTTACATCTCAAATTTAAAACGACATTCTAAAATACAATCTCTGTTCATTACAAATCGGAACAGCAAGATCTTCACAGATAAGCGACCACAAAATGTGATACTACTAACGCAATATACTGTGATTAACACTGTTGCCAAAAACAGCATAAAATTCTCAACCCAACATGTTTCTTTCTCTACTCAAATCACTGTGCAGAAATTCTTCAGGGGCAAGTAGGTCCAGCATATTCAAGGGAATATATGAAAGGTGTAAACGTGTAGACAACAGGAGCTCACCTGCGAATATAAACAAAGAAACACACTCAATCGGACTAATTGCAAAAGTATACCGATTGATATTTGCTACCACCGCGCCATTAATGTGCGGGGCGCAAAATGTGGGGAGGTCAATACCCCACTTCCTCCTTCACCACCAAAGGAGTCACTCATACCAGACTGGTACAGTGACTAGGAGACCATATGAATTGATTCAATCCTAACAAAACACCACCACAACCACGAACACTGCGTGCCACATCAGGACATCCCAAATCAAGGTTATTCAGTCATGATACACTGCCATAACATCAGAGTTCACAGAAAAGACCCTCTACAAGGGTCACTCAGGTGCAGTTGTGTACATGCCCACGGTGACAATCAACCCATGGTCCCATGCAGTATCAGAGAAACACCCATACTCTATGGATACTCCGATATAGTGCAGATGTGTACATACACCACCACACGTGGCGGGGGGGCAGGCACTAGATGACATTCAAGGCCCGTGTAATCACCAACCGACACCAGGCGGAGCCCGGTGTGTACATATTAAACAATTTACAGCTCGCCAAAGTTCACAATGGCACGTCTCTTCTTAACGGAGGATGGTCACACTTAACCAATTCAAGGGACGGGTTATTCTGTTCAGTCGACCTCTGTCGATCCCCAAGCAATCTGAGGCCCAGTTAATCAGGCTGTAAATGCCACGTGCGCCAACGCCAAAGCAAGAGAAAGAACAGAAAGAGACCAGAAGTTGTCATAACGTTCACAAATGTTGGCGCAGCAATAACCCATACATTGAATACACCACGGAGAAAAAAAAACAACCGTAACGTGAGCAGTACAATAATTGACCTATTCCAGTCAGCAAGCCACATTCGTGGCCAAAAAAGTCATAAGACTTCATCAGTTTCTTCCGCCTCTCAGTAGGGGGCCCAAGGGTCACGAGCACCGTCGTGCAATCGCTCTCATGAGATGTCGAATCCCTGCTATATACAGATAACAGATCAGACAATAGGTCACTATCTAGTTATGTTAAACATACACCGTACAAGCATTTACAATCATTCCTGTGGTAAACCGAGCACCATAAAATGATACTCTGTTATTCGCGGCAGCCTTCCCAATTCTCGTTTGACTCTATAAGGTCAATACGACTCGGGCAACTATCAAACTAGCAAGCCCGTTGGACTCACTTAGCGGCGTATTCAGTGCATAGCGTTCCTCACCAGCGGCAATCATTATTGCAGCCGCCGCGGAAGCGTAGGTTCCCCGGATATAAGGGACACGTGATATCAAATTTAATCACGTGATAACCACTTAACGTTTCATTCAACGTCGGGGAATCAAGCCGTGGGATCTCAACGTTTCCAATTCACACGGATAGGTGAGCAGGAAAGCCAAACTGATCTATTCGGGGCACTACCTCCGAGATTACGAAAACAAACAGCAACAAGTATCTAACGTTCTGTGCTGTCTAGTGTGGACAAATACAGCAGATGTCAAACCAATACCTACGTGATCCCCACTTTCAAGGGATAGATGACTAATGCGCAGGGTACTGAATACTATATATTCCAATTCAATGATTCATTCAAACCCAGCACATGACTTCTACTCAAAAAAATGAGTTTCATCTCCTCCCTCGAGAGGGTCGGTTTATCTGCAGAACTATTATTGGTAACCAGAATCTTTTTTAGCACAGTCCATCTAAGATCGCTGCAACCATGGTCACACATAATAAAGTGGCCGACCATGGGGGCCCGTGAGGTTCCTAGTCCTAATGCAACTCCGGTGCTCATTAATACGGATCTTGATTTTCCTTTCCGTTTCACGGTGGTTATTAGAAGCCCTCTTCAAAGATCTTTTTACAATTTTCTTCGGGTAGCCTCGTTGAATCAGGTTGTGACTCAAGGTAGACGCCTCAGACAAAAACACATCTCTGCTGCT
Source organism: Ambystoma mexicanum (assembly GCF_040938575.1). Taxonomy (NCBI): domain Eukaryota; kingdom Metazoa; phylum Chordata; class Amphibia; order Caudata; family Ambystomatidae; genus Ambystoma; species Ambystoma mexicanum. The sequence goes on along the minus strand of NC_090930.1, from coordinate 857,952,017 downwards.
ACTATTGCGTTTGAGCCTCAAAAATTGGCCAAACAGTAAGTTGTCTCTCAAAGCTTTAGGATGGAAACTGTCTTACCCGAGTAGCGAATTACGGTCAGTGGCCTTATGAATGGTTTTAGCTCAAGTAGGTTGGTAGACAGATTAGAAGATTGTGAGATCTAAAAAATCTATCTGTTCCCTATGATAGTTCATTGTGAATTTAAGAAAGGGATTAACCCCGTTCAACCATTGAAAGAGAAAGCCAATAGGGTCAATTCATCGCCGTGCCACACAAGTAGCACGTCATTGATGTACCTCCTCCACACTGTAATGTGTGGTTTAAAGATGTTATTATCGCTATAGATTGTAATTGAGTAGCAGGAAGCAGTGGACACTGTGTGATATAAAGGCACTTGCCTCGTCCCCACTCACGTACCCTACTCAAAAGAGCTTTGACAGAGAAAGAAGCAACAAAAATCTAAAGCACCTGAAATAGTACCAGCCCCAACTTTCCCAAATGATGATTATAGACCAGCCGATGAATTCCACAATTTTATCGGTAACCTCAAGGGCCAAAAGTCAAAGCCTGCAAAGAAAAAAGACCCTCGCCGTAGGAAGCGTACTCAGGGGGAGTCAGGGAAGCCAACTAGTTGGTTGTTGAAGGATAACCAGTCTGTTGTGGCAAACCAGGGTGACACGTCAGATCAGCATCTGATCGAGGGAGAAGTGGAGTCCATAGTCCTACTGTCTATGGCGCCTTATGGGTGACCCAGCCCCCATAACATGAGGAACAGTTAATGCTGGACTCACAACTGGGAGCAAAGTGTAGCCTACCTTGGACGCTAGGATTCTTTCAATTTGCGAAAAGACAGACGCCCAGACAGAGACAAATCATTCAAAAATCCTAGGGTTGTTTGCAAAAATCCCTGCTTTGCGCATCTTGACATTTTGTGACTTCAAGTTTATCGAACCCCTGAAATTAGACTTTGGTGGAATATCACGTATGCATTGTGTACTAACGGCAACTGCTTCTCTCATAAGAGCCCAACACGATTCACAGAGTTATTTGGGTTATGTCTTAGGTAGACCTGTAGTTATTGCTCCGACCGTACAAGTTGATTGTGTGCACTGCAAAAAATGTAACAACGGAGGGAGTACGACAAGTGGTCAATCCCCAAAGGTCCGATAAACATCTGAGGTCTGACAATGCAAAGGGATTGCACTGGCTTCAGAGCCTACTGCCAGACATTCAAAATAAGCAAAAGTGAGATTTTGTACTGGACTCCCGCCTTACAACTGAAGGCTCTCCCAAAATGCGTTGTCTGAATGTTGTGCTTATGTTACAGGAAACATGGTTATGCTCAAACTTCCACATGGATGGGTATGTATTGTACCAATCACTGGTGAAAAAAGTGTCACCCATATTGTGGTTTAATAACAGGGATTCAAAACTAATTGTGCTCCTCCCTAATGCTTCCCCGCAAACAAAGGGAAATGTGCTTGTTGTAGAAGTGTTACTGTATCATCCAAAGCCCACCACATGTTGATAAACGTATATGATCCCCTAGATGGGCGAAGTACAGATGATATTTTCAACTATGTGATATGCTATAAAATGTATATCGCGTCTATAAACAGATGTTTCAAAGCGCAATGTGGACTCTATTCTAACAACATAGGCTAGTCAAAATGGAAACAATATGGTATTGATAGGGGGCTATTTAAATGCTCGATGTGAGGAGTCAATATCAAGATGCAGCTACAAAGCCATCTCTGTAAAAAGCATTGTTGAGATAAATAAGGTGAATAATGGGGGTAGATAATGCACCCGGTCCCTAGAGGGGTGGTACATGTGAACAATAAATGGGAGAACCCCAAGCAATACCCCGTGGAGACCCACCTGGATATCCTGTGCACGTCAAGCCACTCTAGATTACCTGTGCGGAAATCCATCCCTGTTGGGAGTTGGTAAAAGATCTGAAAGTGCACAATATGGTTTCTAGCAACCACTTTTTACTATTTGCATCCCTGGTATGGCACAGGGTGAAAATGGTCCAGGTAAGGTGACCTCAAGCCAGGCGGGAAACCATATCCAGTGGTCGGCGGCCAACATATGCAGGGCCTATAGGGACCCGTGCCTCAAGGTGGATGAGGAGATCGAGGATATGCGATTTCTTGACGGCCGACGAACTGGAGACATGGTCAACTAAACTGATACAGAGGACAGGTACTGCCAAGGGCAGCCTTCTGACAACTGATGGATAAAAAGTCTGTCCATAACTACAAACCAGTTACCAGTTATTCGAAAGGCAAAGGGGCAATTGCACAGGAAACAAAAAAAAAAAGATCCATGTGGGAGATACTAAAGTTGGCAAGGGGAGAATCGACCCTGAGGGTGTTCCATCCAGTCACAGAGAAGGTTAGTAGGGTGACACACACAGAGTCCAAAATGCTTAAACCACGTGTTGAGCAGCCGGTCACAATCTACTGCATAAAACCACGGCCTTTGGAATTTCATATAGAGTGTGAGAACCCTGATCACGAAATTGAAGAACTAAAGGGCGCCTGGCCAAACGATTTGGCTTCTGCGGTACTAAAAGAGGAACCGATGCGGTGGTCCCGAGTACTCCTAACTCTGTTCGGCAAAGTATGTGATACATGGCAGGTGCCGGAAACTGGTGCCGGTACATAAAACGGGTGACTGGCTGTCCCCCGAGAACTAACGTCTACTGTCACCTTTAGATATCATGGCAAAGGTCTTTGCCTCATGTGTTCTGGACCATGCAAGCCTCTGTAATCCAGAATATCCTCTGTCCTTTTCAAACAGGGTTTCTTCCCCGGGGTCCAGTACCACGCCCAATATAAAAGTATTGGATACGTTCATTGTACGCGCAAGGTACATCAGCTATCAAGAGCTTAAGAGTTCTCTTTTTAGGGGCTGGGTGGGTGAGGACACTTCAACACAAAATCTACACAATACCACAAACCAGCTTCCTATCCCTTCTTCTGAGAGTTAGTGTTGAGATGCACGTGGATTTGGTAATGTTCACCCCTTAACCAAAAAAGGGCAAGCAACCATGTAGTAGCCAAAACTATACATATTTTAATATTTACCAAATACATCACAACTTACAATTCATTTTTATAAAATCAACATCATGATCAAGATTCCTTCTAAAAAAACATATATACATTTAACACATATACATTTTGGACATATATGGCAAAGAAAATGATACTTCAGAGACTTTCTATGCCTTAGTGAAGAGTTCATCAATATCTCTAGCACCTCTATTGTTAATACTGCCCTTCTTATTTGTTATGGGCAAACACCTGTGCCAACACTCAGCGCCAACAGGATACACAATGTGGATTGATTTCTGTGTCTATCTTTTTGAATTATATTAATGTTGGTACTAGAAACACATTCTGTAAGTGTTGGCACAGGTGTTTGCCCATATCAAATAAGAAGGGCGGTATTAATAATAGAGGTGCTAGATAGAGATATTGATGAACTCTTCACTAAGGCATAGAAAGTATCATTTTCTTTGCCATATATGTCCAAAATGTATATGTGTTAAATGTATATATGTTTTTTTAGAAGGAATCTTGATCATGATGTTGATTTTATAAAAATGAATTGTAAGTTGTGATGTTTTTGGTAAATACTAAAATATGTATAGTTTTGGCTACTACATGGTCGCTCACCCTTTTTTGGTTAAGGGGTGAACATTACTAGATCCACGTGCATCTCAACACTAACTCTCAGACGAAGGGATAGGAAGCTGGTTTGTGGGATTGTGTAGACGCGCAAGGTACAGACAAGATTCGTCACTATACATCACTTAAGTCAATTTCAGGGCAGCCTCAACCAGGTACCCCATTGCATTCTGTGTTTGAAACTCAGGAAGATGGGCTGCCCAAAGTGGCTGGTACAAATAGTTATTGCAATGCACTTGGACACGACTGCCAGGATCTGCCTAAATGACAGAGGGACACTTTCAAAGCCAATACCAGTAAACAGAGGTGTAAATCAAGGGTGCACGCTTGCACCTCTGTTGTTCAATGTGTATGTTGCAGTCTTGTCGGTGTGTTTGGCTGAGAAGTATAAAAGCCGTCCAAAGCTTGCCCAGACAGCAGTGTCATCAATGCTTCACGCAGACGGTTTTGCTCTCTTTGACCAAACATACATTGGGATGAAAGCAATATTAGAGGCACTAGGCACTTATGGAAAAGAACATGGCCCAACAATAACTGTCTAAAATTCGAAGTATACTGGTATGCTCTTAAAAGATAAACAGGCCAATGTTAAAAATCTCCTGGGGTACAATTGATTATACCGATATTTACAGGTACCTGGGGCTGCAGGTGTCAAATGAGCTGGGACATAAGATCATAAAAGAAGACAAAATAAGAAAGGCTAAATAGATTTCTTGGTTGGTCTGGAAGTTTGTAAAGCAACATACAGAAATAATATGCCGCCTGAAGAAAAAACTGCATCGACAGTGGTTCCGTCCGTCAGTGTTGTACGGTTTGGAGGCACTTGGTTTAAAGAATACGAAATGGCTCAAAGTCATTGAGGGGTTCTTCTGACGTACAGTCCTGGGGCAGCCCAGTAGTTCTTTGATGGAGTATATACACCTCAAGCTGGGCCTGCTCTCTGAAGGTGCAGCTGCTAAAACGCAGAAGCCCATTTTTAAAAAAAGCGATAACATCCCCCAAAATGTCCACTTCTGGGGATGATGGGTGCGATTATATTCAGGAAGCTTCATGCAAAGCAGGGTGACCCCCCTACACTAGGTTTACAGGAGTTGTGGAATATGATAAAGTGGTCTCTTGATATCAAGCAATGTAACCACTAATCCACTCTAAAGGAGGGTATACAGAAAAAAGGTCCTAAAATGGGACTGGTGTGCAAACTACACCAACTGGCTAATCTACACAATTATTCTCAGATAGCGCAAGTGTCGCACAGGTATATGGTCCCTCAGTCTTTTGTAGTGAAGTGCACAGAGCCTGGTGTGTGTGTGTGTGTGTGTGTGTTTTGCTTTTTACTTTGAACAAATCAATTAACGGTCCGGGAAACCCATGGAACAAAATGGAAGTTACCCCCGGAAGGCTGTTACTGCAAAATATGCAAGATACGATCTAGCACGGAAACCATAAAGCACCTTCTATGCGAATGTCTGTGGCTAGGCTCTGTATACATGACACTGTTGGGAAAATGGTACACAACTACAAATCCATAAACATCACTGGAATTCTGGGTTTACTGCATCAACATGGATTCAAATTCAATTCACAGAGCACTTTATATGGTATGGCAGAAGGTATTAACATATCTGAAGGATAATGGCCAATTACTTTAACCAAAAGAAAAGGAAGTAGATGAGTGAAAAGGCAGACAGCCAACTACTTTAGATCCATAGCGATAGTTATTAAGTTTCAATGTTTTGTGTTTTACGTTTTTAGGATTTTAGAGGTTTTTAAAAAAGTGTTTACAAGTTATGAATTATTAAACATTAATGAATTTTTTAAACAATGTATGCTATGAACTGCTGTTGTGCTACGAGTTTATTAATGAAATGTTTGTTTTGTCCCTTGCATTGTAAAAGTTTTAAACTAAATACAAAGAAATAAGTAAAAATTATGCATCATTTTCAAACTTCAAGGTTCTTAAGGTTAAAACCCACATGGTTTCCAACGATTTATAAAATGCATGGTATGTATTTGAATATAAAAGTGATTGCTTAACACTGTATTGATTAGAAAAAACACGAAACGATAACTGCCAAAACCTGTGTCTGCGTGGCACGCGATTGGCAGGCTGACTTAAGACAAGTCATGAGTGAATGTGCACAGGGGAGACACTGCCCATTCCTCAGGTTCAGTAGAACTTACCTGAATTGTTGAAATAATTCTACATATGCTTTAAGGCTTTAAGTTTGCTTCAGTCTCCCGCACAACACATACTTCAATCTAATCTGCCCTAGCAGTCTTCCTCTGTCTACTGCAGCAACTACCTTCGCGTAACCATAGCGATTTCACAGTCGGTCTCTGGAATGCCCAATCACTCTTCAAAAACAATCCTCTCTCAATCAGTTTGTTCTCCATCACCCGAAATCCTTTTGATGGTTATCACCAAAACCCGGACACCGTCCCTCCCCCTGCACGACACTGAGCTGCTGGACAATCTTTACACTAACTTTGCTTCTTTCTTTGCATCTTTCCACGAAAGACAATGGTGTTATTTTCATGACGGTCACTCCCTCCTCCTTTGAGCACATCTCAGTTAAAACCCCTTGGACGCTCTATCCTCACCTACCACCGACTGGGTATCAGCCTCTTTTCCGAGACCCACCTACTCAAAACCATTGCTGGGGATGCCTCTGCCATCATAATGGGCAACCACAACCTCTTCAGTATGTCTAAGGCATGATGACTCCCAACTTGACTCCACTGACCGCTCAATGGTTAAATATTATAACTGCCCCACCAACACACAAGGCAATCTCAAGCTCATATCCCTATATTCCACTCTGATTTCCTCTGCTCCCATAATTGACTCATCACTATTCTTCCCAGACTCTCCCATTCTCGTCCCACAACTATCACCAAACGTAATTTAAGCCAGATTTGATGGTCCTCTACAACGAGCGTAAATATTTCACTCCCAATTCACTGCCTACTGCCAGTCCCAAGATTTAAACAGACAAGAGACAGTGGCGCTCGCTTCCCATCCATTGGATCCAAGCAATGCAACTCCCTGCCTCATTCCATCAGAAATGAACCTTCTCATCTCGCCTTCCGCAAGGCTGTCAAAACCAGACTGTTTATCTGAAAGCTGATTCTGTATGTCCGCAGCTCAATGTAACCCTGCTGCCTCCTACTTGAACAATGTATCCAAGCCACACTGCAATGAGAGAACCACTCAAGATTATCTAACTAATGAAAGGCGACTGTAACCAAGTCACGGACCTAAACACTAACATATATGCGGACTAATGTAACCGTTTGCCCACCTCTATACTGCAACGAAGACATTCCTGTAACAGCGCCTCGATGCCCCTGGGCTGTGTGACCGCTTTTATGAATGCAAATAAATACTGCCCATCACTTGCTTATCCCATCAATCACACCTTTAATGAACGCTGAACAGTCCACCACCATTTGAAGTTTAACTAACCTCCCGTCTGTGTCTTCTACCCAGGGGCATATTTAGGCTTACCGCTGCCCTAGGCCCAAATAAGTGCATGCCTCCCCCACCCCCCCAACTTTACTCCCCCTCTACCAGACGCTGCACCTTCACCAGATTCTGACCCTTCAACAAACTGTCACGTTGTGCAAACTACACCCATTCACCCCCATTTTGTGTCTACCCTAAGCCTATCATCTTCCATGTTATGTTATTTGAAAGAGTGTTACAGGGTGGTGCAATGCACGGGTGTGGACGTAAGCCTCCTCCACTCTGAGGCAGCTGCCGAAAAAACCTACAAACAAGATCCTGATCCCAGCTAAATTGGGGAAAGCTCTAGACCCCCGGGCGGCGGAAGGTGGGTGGCACTGTCGTTCAAATCCTGAAAGAATTCGGAGTTGGGAAACCTCAGAATTACTGCCAGCCCAATTGTATGGGCTGGATGGTGCCATTTTTTGGCCGCAGCCCACTGCCTGACGGAGCAGTGGACAGCCAATAAATCAGAGGGGCAGTGAATAGGCCCCAAAGACATGCCAGCAGGAGACTGCCTGTGGGGGCAAATTAGACCGCCCAGAGCACCATAAGTGACAACAGAATCACCGGGTTGAGCCTAAAGACCCATCCACGTCAACATAATGCTACCTCCCCTGGGAGCACAGGAAGCTGACAAGCTGGCAGGCGACCCGCCCAGATTGCGGGGACCAAGCGGATAGACCCGCGGTAGTGGCGAGGGCTGCACACATGGAAAAGTGGCAGACAATAACAAGTGAGAAAGGTATGTGTGCTGCACTGCAAATTGTGATCCAGTTCACGGATTGAAACTACCCGAGCGGGCTGGGGTGCCTGACTGCACCCCTCCCCGGCCTATGTGAAGCGTGCCAAAAGTGCTGCTGCTCGAATCATGGCAAGGGACAACCTACAGATGTGAGTGGTCAACAGAAAAACCCCATTGATTGAAGGTATTGGGGTCTGGGACTGTAGGCAGAAAAACGCCCGCTCACAATGAGCGTGCCGCATTTTTGAACAAACAGGACATAAAAATCTGGAAATCTAACAACCAACTTCAAATGGATTTTTGAATTGATGAATAGATATTCTCCTGATCTTTCTATCGACCCGCAAAAAACAGAAGATAAAACATATTAGTTTTAAAAATGAAGATCTTGCAAGTGAGAGAACGAGAAGTGCAAAGGGAAGGGGTTGGTGGAAGGGAGGGGGTCAGTGCCAGGGAGAGGGACAGGAAAACAGGGCAGCAATGCTCTGCGTAAGTGCAGCACAGTGCGGTGCGGCTCTGGGTAAGTGCAAAGGAGGCAAAGGACTGTAGAGGTTACAGTACAGCCCCAAAGTGCATGCAAAGCCTGGATGCAGCGCAGGGGTGACCGATCAAGGGAGCCCAGTGCCCAGTGAGACCGAGGGTAGCCAAGCAACAAAGTCGGTGAGGTAGACAGGTAATGTAGGTCAACAGGGGGGGAGAGAGAGAAAGCACAGGAGAAGAGGACTGTTTTGAGCTGCTTTCAAAACTTCAGGTGGTCTGGCTCAAGTTAGAGAGGGGCAAGGAGGCCATTCCAGAGGGAGGCACCTGCAGAGGAGAGAGATCTACCCTCCCCCCACTCTCTGCCTGGAGAAGCGCCTGACCCATAGAGAGTTGGAGGTGGCTGAACGAAGGGCTCGAGAAGGAAGATATTTAGGAAGAGAGTGTTGGATGTAGTGCATGCCCTGACCCCAGATATCCTTGAGGACAATGCAAAGTGTCTTGAACTTGAACCTTGCAGCCATCGGGAGCCACTGGAGAGATGTCAGGGTTGGAGAGATACGGTCCCTGGGCTTGAAGCCAAAGATAAGTCTCACAGTCCTGTTCTGGATTAGTTGCAGAGGGTGGAGTGTAGCGGGAGGCAGATTGAGAAGAACAAGTTATTTACCAACTGGTAACGTTCTTTCGACTGGATGTTCCTCCAACGTATTCCACATCTTTGACATGTAATGTCCACAGCTGTGCACTTCGGAAACTTTTTCAGCAGAGGGCGTCCTGCGTCGATGACATCTGGTCGATGTCCCTCGAAGGCCTTCGTTGAGGAGGACGTCACAGGATGTTATAAATGGGACGCACAGCTTCCGTTGCCTCAGTTTAAGTTATTTCCACCAGAACGTGTGGCACCAGTCTCATGCCTGCTTGACTGTAGTTAGCCTTGCGGAAACGGAAGCTGCAATCACATAGGAAATTCTCCTGAGGGGCAGGCTGGGAGGGCGATGTGGAATACGTTGGAGGAACATCCAATCGAAAGAACGTTACCAGTTGGTAAGTAACTTGTTCTTCGAATGGATTGTGTCCAACGTATTCCACATCTTTGACAGACTCCCCAAAGCAGTACCAGTAAATGGAGGAGGGAAAAGAACTTAGAGTACCAAATTAGATTGCGGAAGAACCGCCTTCCCAAAGGCCATATCCTGACCATGGATTGTATCCAGGGAATAATGTTTAACAAAGGTGTGGATGGAAGCCCATGTAGCGGCATCAAATATTCCTAATAGGAACACCCTGCTGGAGGGCGGTGGAAGTAGCCATGCCCCTAGTGGAAGGAGCTCAACCCTTCAGGAGGGTGCTTACCCGCCAATCAGTAACACTCCGTAATGGTAAGGATAATCCACCTGGACAAGGTCTGTTTGGTAACAGCCTGGCCCAATCGGTGTCCAGCATATCCTACAATCCCACAAAGAGTTGATCGTCCACTCGGACCCTGGACATCCTAGAAATGTAAAAGCTCTCAGCTCTCCTACGATCCAACAGATGGAGTCGCTCCTCTTCCTTACCAGGATGAGGAGGAGGGTAGAAAGATGGAAGAACCACCTTTTGACTCCAATGATATTCAGAAACTACCTTAGGTAGAAAAGAGGGACGTACGCTCAGTACAACCCTGTCCTTGTGAAACACAGTAAAGGGTGGCTTAGATGTAACTGCCTGCAATTCACTCACTCTGCGAGCGGAAGTAACCACAACCAAGGACAGTAATCTCAAAGGACAAGAGTGCAAAGGTTCAAACGAAGCGCCCATGAGAAATTTCAAAACCAAATTCAAATCCCAAACCGGCACCTGGAAAGGGGATGGCGGGAATACATTAGTCAGTCCTTTAAGAAACTGAGCAGAATTTACGCAGCAACGGTACAGTGTTTTTGTTGCCGGCCGCCTGTCCGAATGCAACACCTCCATCACGTCATCCGGGAGGTCCCAATCCTTATACCTCACCCTTTCAGATACCAAGCGTGAAGGTTGAGAGTCTTGATTTCTGGATAGAGAACCCGACACCCTTCCCTCCCCTTCCCCCCTCGAGAGCAGATCCTCTCGGTAGGGAAGACGGCATGGAGGGCCGATAGACATTTCCAGAAGGTCCGGGTACCACGTTCTTCTGGCCCAATCCGGAGCAATGAGGATCATGTGGGAACCGAACCTCTGCAACACTTGAGGAAGGACGGGGACTGGAAGAAACTCGTACAGCAGTGGGAACGACCAATCCACCACGAACGCGTCTCCTAAGGCTCCTCTTGCAGGAAATTCCCTTGAGCAGAATCGCTCACACTTCCAGTTGACACTGGTGGCGAAGAGATCCCCTTGCAGGGTTCCCCAAAGGGCGAAGATCTCCTGAAGGACTTCCCGAGCCAACTCCCACTCGACCATGCTTTGCCTGCTCACAGCGTCCGCAGCCGCATTTTCGTCTCTGCCCAGATAAACTGCTGAGATCGAAATTTCCTGCTGGATGGCCCAGAACCAGAGCTGCATTGCCTCTATGCACAATTGAAGTGACCCTACCCCACCCCACCCCCCCCCTTTTTTTTGTTGAGGTAATGCATGGCCACTGTGTTGTCTGTCATGATCAGGACACTCTTCCCCCGTACAGAGGGCAGAAAAGCCTTCAGGGCTAGCCAGATGGCCCTCAGCTCTTAACAGACTGATGTAGAGTCTGGACTCTGATGGAGACCAACGACCGCTGGCAGGCAAGTCGTTGGTATGAGCGCCCCATCCTGTGAGGGAAGCATCTGTCACTACCATTACCTACGGCCACGGTTGCCAAAAAAGTTACCCCTCCCCAACCGGGTTCCCTTCGTTGGCCCACCACAGAAGATCCTGGGAGACCGAGAGTGGAATCTGAATGGTATCTGACATCTTGCCGGAGAACTGTGACCACTGCATCTTGAGATCCCACTGCAGGGATCTCATCAGCAGCCAGGCCTCTGGCACCAGAAAAATGCAGAATGCCATGAGGCCAAGCAACTTTAAGAATTCGAAAGCCGGGAGACTCTGTGCATGTTGAAATTTGTCCACCCATCTGCACAATGTGATGAGCCCTTAGCTTGGGAGGCAAACACTTCCCCAAGGACATGTCTAACACAGCCCCGATGTAATGGAGCTGTTAGGAAGGTATCAGATGTGACTTCTTGAAATTCAGGGAGAAGCCCAGCCTGTGGAGGGTGCGGCAGGTGACACCGAGAAGATCCAGCGCTAGCTCGGGAGAGCGCACCCAGATCAACCAGTCGTCCAGGTAGGGGTACCTGGGTAGACGTGAATCCCATCGCCTGAGGTACGCTGCCACCACCACCATTAGTTTGGTGATGACCCTCGGGGCAGAGGTCAATCCGAACGGCAGGACCCAAAACTGGAAGTTCGAGTCACCAGACGCAAACCTCAGGTACTTTGTGCGCAGGATGGATCGGCACATTAAAAGTAAGCATCCTTGAGGTCCAGAGACACCAACCAATCCTGAAGTTGAAGGGCCTGGAGGACTTGAGAAAGAGTAATCATCTTGAACTGTTCTTTCCGGAAAAGTTTGTTCAACCCACGAAAGTCCATGATGGGTCTCAAACCCCCCCTCCTTTCTTTGGGATCAAAAAATAAGGGTAATACCATCCCTTGTTCCTCTCCGCTACAGGCACCAGATCTATAGCGCACGCACCGAATGCTGAATCAGTGCACCATCTCTGCCTGCCATCTGCATTTCCTCCATTGAAGCCCACGAGGAGGAACATAATCAAAGATGGCCGCCCTTGTTTTTGCCTGACTGCCCTCACCCAACCAGGCACCTGCCTGCAACCGGATTGGCTGGCCTAGAGCCTTAACCAGAAGCCGGCCCATATTCACCAAGGCCCATTGCTACAAGGCCAGCACCTGTTTGACTCCTGTGTCTGCCGTCCGCCAGGCCCCCTGTCTGTCACATACCAGGTAACCTATAAACCTGCACCCATGACTTTGCCTAGCAGCATCACAACTGCATCTAGATAACTGAGTTTGCCTTTTGGCCATACTAACTATTGCTTTTATAACTAGATAAATTGACTTTAGACTGCCTCTCAGCAACTGCATCTAAACTGCCTTAAACCTGTCTGCCCACTGCCTCCTTACTGCATATCTATCACCTGTAGCCCTGTTTGCTAAAAGTCGATTTTAGGTGACCCATTGCCTGTGCATCCTGCTAGCGACCTATGCTTGATGTTGTGACTGCATTAGTGTATTGCCTACCCGTGCTGGATTGTTGAATTTAACCCATGTGCCTAAATGGTTTATTGAACTCTATCTCTGCCCACTCAGCCCCTACCAATATAATGCTGGCTCTCCTTACCACTATCATGTTCCCTTTTGTATAGTTCCCAACGCTGCACCATGCACAAGAGGACAATTCATCAAGGTTGGCGAAGGATTAGCCAGACTAGGTTGTCAACGTCACTTACCAATCCCCTGCCCCACCCCCTTCCTCCCCACACACCCTCCCTTCCCCATACCATCTTCTCACTCCAACATTACACCTACCACCAACAAGAACGCAGCAACCTCAGACATCCCGTGCCTCAGTTCCAACCTGACCACATACAAACACACCAAACCTATTAGCATTAACGATAGGACCACACCCATCCTGGGTATTGAAAGACTCAATAGACTCATGTCTAGAACTAAAATGTCCCTATTAGCTACCTCACTCACCACCACACTGACCAAACTAAACACCACGCCCATTAATTTCCAACACAAAAGCCTCCACAACGCACCTCCCAAACACCAAATCAAGACCAAAACCACTGATTTTTCCCCCATCTTAGGTAACACACCACCCCCTGCCCCCACCCCCACCCTCAAAAGTGCAATCAATGCCCGTTCACTAGGTGCCCATGCAATAGATATCCTTGACCTTATCGAGGACCAACATCTTGATATGCTGGTAGTCACTGAAACCTGGCTTCACCCAGCGGCAGGACCACTTCTAGCCCTTGCCATTCCCCCAGGATTCAGCATCTTTAGAACAGATAGGACAAACACCGAAGGAGGTGGAGTTGCCATAATAGCTAAAACCACCCTGGAAATCAGAGACTGCCCAATAGAACAGATACAAGATTATGAACTCCTACTAGTAAAGTATACTTCCAACCCCAAAACCACTACCAACTTCCTAGTGGTGTACAGATCACCCAATAAAAATACACACCCCGATTTGGACATCCCGCTACTCCTAACTCCCCTCATCAAGCCTAAAACTAAATGCATAGTCCTCAGTGACTTTAACCTAGGATACAATGATGCCCTGGACTCTGAATCATCTACCTTCTATACAGCTATGTCAGAAATGAATTTCGTACAACTGATAGACAAACCCACCCATTCAAAAGGAAGAACCCTGGACTGGCTTCTCACTCTTAATTCTCAAGTCACCATTGACTCCATCCTCCAAGTTAAATGGTCAGATCACAATGTAATTAACTTCACTATAGATAATGCTAGTACAGATCACATCACGCCCAAAAAACCAGAAACATTCGAAACTAGAACTATCAAAAAGCTCTCATCCGACAAACTCACTCCAGCCTTGAGTGCTGCTCTTGCCCACACGGTTCTAGGCACCAACAACCCTTCCTATCTAGCAGAACAATACCAACAATGCCTCAACCAAACTATTGACCTTCTTGCTCCCATCACCACTAAAACCCGCAGACCTGACAAACAATCCTGTTTTTGGTTTAATGAGGAACTTGTAGCCTTAAGACGCACAAAAAGATCACTTGAACACCTCCATAAGAAAAACAATACCCCAGATTCAGCATTAGCCTTTGCTGAAGCCAACAAAACATATTAAAATCAGCAATAATCACCCAAAAAGCCAATGCCTCTGTATTACTAATGCGTCCTCAGACAGCCAAGAACTGTTTATCATCCTTAGGGAGCATGAAAACCCCTGTCAAACCTCAGCACCTACCAACTCTAGTAATGACTGGTGCACCACTATACAAAACGCCCCCTCATCTAAAATCCTCCTACTGCAAAATAAAATCGATCGTAAAAAAACTCCTAGCTGACAAAACTCCACCCACCATATCAATGACCACATCAAATACCACTACTGGCCCCCCCATTTCAATTCACACCAGTTTCTAACAAAGAAGTATTTGACACCATAACGAAACTCAAAGCCTCCAACTGTAAAGAAGACCAATTCCCTTCCCACCTAGTGAACCTCTGCGCCCCCACCCTTACACCCATCATCACCAAATTCATCAATGCCTCTTTCCTCACAAACACAGTCCCCACCAGTATCAAAAAAGCTTGGGTGACACCACTTCTAAAAAAAAAAAAAAACATCCCTGGACCCGTCAATACCCACCAACTACCGACCTATTACAACGGTCCCATTTCTCCTAAAAATAATTGATAAAATAGCCTACTGCCAAATTCAGAACCATTTGGAACACCATCAACTATTAGGAGACCGTCAGTCAGGATTCCGCCCCAACCATAGCACAGAGACAGCCCTCCTTGATCTGAAGATCCAAATGGATGTCACTAGAGAAGCAGGTAAACTCTGTCTACTGATGCTCCTGGACCGCTCAGCGGCCTTTGATCTGGTTGACCACGATAAACTCTAACACTCTAGCAAACAACTTCAACCTAGCTCAGAACGCCACCAACTGGATCAAATCATTCTTGGCAGATAGGACCTCCAGAGTATCCATCGACAAAGAATCAGCAGACCCGGTGCCTGTCCCTGCAGGTGTGCCGCAAGGCTCCTGCCTATTCCCCACTCTGTATAATGCCTATACCAAGCTGCTATTCGCAGCTTTGGATGCCATGGGTATCATCTATATTAACTTCGCCGATGACACCCAAATCCTCATTCCACTCTCAGGCAATCACGAACAAGACTCACTCCTGGTTAACCAAATCTACTCACTCATTCAAAACTGGATGGCCAATAGCCTTTGTCTCAATGACGACAAAACCGAGCTCCTCATACTAGGCTCCCTCCAGCAAAATCAATACCCTTGAGCCCGCTTTCAAATCATTCACCATCGGTGGCACCATAATCCCTGTTCTTAAATATGTCAAGACCCTTGGTGTCTACTTAGATGCAACACTACACCTCCAAACTCATCTCCCTTTCCTCTCAGCCAATAACTGCGTTACTCTAGCCAGAGCACTCATACTGTCTAAGCTAGACTATTGTAATATCCACTTCCTTGGCACCTCCAAAGCCAACATAGCCAAACTTCAACTCATGCAGAACAAAGCCCTCAGAGCAGCCCTAGGCATCAAAAAATCTGAACATATCTCTAACACCAGAAGAGACCACCACTGGCTCCCCATCCAAGCTAGAATTCTATTTAAAACCCTGAGCATCACTCACAAATGCAGGGCCAACAAAGCACCCAAATACCTCAACAACACAGTCATGAAGAAGCCCCAGACCAGACTCCTAAGGTCCAATAAAAACGCATACCTTGAAACCCCCAGAAACAAAAGATAGAAAGCAGGGGGTAGTAGCTTCAAAACACTGGCCCCCAGACATTGGAATGCTCTACCCACCCACATTATGAACGAAACATCCTTCCCAAAATTCAAAAGCTTTTTGAAGACTTGGCTTTTCAACAAGTACTAACTGAACCAGAGCACTAATCCGCTCCAATTAACTGTACATATCTGACTATTTTGTATAGTGTTGTATATATTATTGACTGTTATTCCTGTGTACTTCTGTGTTCGCTTTAAGATTGCATTCTCCCATTGTCTATAACTACGCCGTGATACCCCCGGTTCTGGGCGTATAACAAATGTAATAAAATAAAATAAATAAAAAAAATATAGCGCCTTTCTCCAGCAGGGACAAGGTCTCCTGCACAAAGAGAAGATCCTGAAGCTTCTAAGAGTTTCCCCGGTGGATTGTCGTGAGGCCGCTGAAGGAAGGGAAGGCAGTAGCCGTGGGCTATAGTATTCAGAACCCACACATCTGAAGTAATGGCCTGACATTCTTCGAGATGCTGAGACAGTCTGTCCCCAATCGGCGAACCATTGAACATGGCCTCATGACTGTTGGGAAGCAGCTGCGGCAGTGCCTGAAGGCAAAGAGGCAGATGCCCGAGCGGCTTTGGCACCACGATTTCCCCGTCCACCACGGGTACTTTTTTGCTGGCCTCTGACTGGCAGTCCCTCTTGTTCTACCAAAGGAGGAGTATTAACAACCCCCCCCCCCCCCACTGCTGTCCCCTAGGACAAAAAGGCAGAGGTTGACGCACCGCGGCACTCAAAGATTTTTGAGGTCTGCAACCTCTCGAGGCTCTCGTCAGCCTTGCACCCAAACAAATGTGTGCCATCAAAGGGCATGTTCAGAAGACTGGCCGGCACATCTGGAGCACACCCCGACTTCCGCAACCACGCAAATCTGCCTATAATGGTGCTCGCAGCCATGGACCGGCTATAACTGTCAGCCCTATCCAAACCCGACTGAAGGGTTTCGCACATGGCATCCTTGCCGTCCTGCACGAGAGCAAGGAACCCATCCCTTCCTTCCCCCTCAGGAATATGTTCGGCTGCCAAAGAAACAATTCCACAGTGTGTGAAAACCTTGCCAAGGCACACGTGGAGTTGGCCGATTTCAGGGCCATGCTCCCAGCAGAAAATACCTTCCGGGCCCAACCATTGAAGCGGTTGTCCCTATCCGGAGGGATGGTAGGGTACGCCGCCTGCACCACCAAACTCGCGGGGGTGGGGCGAGTAGATAAATAGCTGGGGGATCGCTAACGGAAGGTGAGTATTTCTTGGTCAAAGACTTAACAGCCGGAAGAGATTCCGCACACTGCGGAATACGTTGGAGAAACATCCCATTGAAAGAATGTTACCAGGTAAGATAGTAACTTGTTCTTCGAGGGGATTGTGTCCTCCGACGTATTCCACATCTATGACAGACTCCCAAAGCTGTACCAACGTATGGAGGTGGGAAAAGAGTTTAGAATACCCAATCAAATTGCAGAATAGAGGACCGCCTTACCAAAGGACAAATCTTGCCCACGGATAGAATTCAGGGAGTAGTATTTTACAAAAGTATGGGCAGAGGCCCATGTGGCTGCTTCACAAATATTACAAATGGGAACACCCCTCTGCAGAGCAAGTAGAGGCAGCCACACCCCAAGTAGAATGGGCACGTAAGCCTAGCGGAGGGTCCTTACCCGCCAAGCAGTAACATTCAGAGATCGTCAAAATGATCCATCTGGACAAGGTCTGCTTGGTAACAGCTTGACCTAAACACCTTCCAGCGTATCCTACAAATAGCTGATCGTCCACTCTGACTCGGGACATCCGTGAGAGATAGAAGCTCAAAGCTCTCCTCGGATCCAATCTATGGAGGCTCTCCTCTTCCTTACCAGGATGCGGAGGAGGATAGAACGCCGGAAGAATAACCTTCTGGCACAAATGAAATTCCGACACAACCTTCGGAAGAAAAGGACGACGAACCCTAAGGACAACCCTGTCCTTCTGGAACACTGTGAAAGGTGGCTTGGCAGAGAATGCCTCCAACTCACTCACTCTGCGAGCGGAAGTAAACGCAACTAAAAATACAGTCTTAAAGGACAACCGTCTCAATGGACAAGAATGCAAGGGCTCAAATGGAGCTCCAATTAGGAACTTTAGAACTAAGTTCAAATCCCATTCCGGCATCTGGAAAGGTGGAGGAAACACATTAGTTAGCCCTTTTAGAAACAGAAATAAAAAAGGAATCTTAAAATAAGAACACTCCTCAGACGAGCGCTTAAATATAGACAGCGCCACCAGATAACCCTTAATGGTACCTGTCTGCAGACCCTTGTGGGCTAATGAAAGCAAAAAAGACAGAACCACAGGAATTGAATACTGAAAAGGATCCACATTCTGTACCCTGCACCATTTGCAGAACTTTCTGCAACGGCAACGGTACAGGGATTTTGTTGCGGGCCTTCTGGCCGAAAGCAACACCTCCATCACATCTTCAGGGAGGTCCCAATCCCTATACCTCAGCCTTTCAGATGCCAAGCATGAAGGCTGAGGGACTTGACCTCTGGATGGAGAACCCGACCCCCCTCCCGTGAGAGCAGATCTTCTCGGTAGGGAAGACGGCGTGGAGGGCAGATGGACATGTCGAGAAGGTCCGGGTGCCACGCTCTCCTGGCCCATGCCGGAGCAATGAGGATCATTCAGGAACCGAACCTCTGTAACCTGTGCAACACTTGCGGAATGACGGGGACTGGAGGAAACGCGTACAGCAGTGGGAAGGACCACTCCACTACGAACGCGTCCCTTAAGGCTCCTCTTGGAGGAAATTCCCGCAAGCAGAATCTTTCGCACTTCCGGTTGACACTGGTCGCGAAGAGATCCACTTGTGGGGTCCCCCAAAGGGCGAAGATCTCCAAAAGAACTTCCTGAACCAGCTCTCACTCGTAAGAGACCGTGCTCTGCCTGCTCAGAGCGTCCGCCGCTGCGTTTTTGTCTCCGGCCAGATGAACTGCCGAGATTGAAATTTCCTGCTGGATGACCCTGCCCCCCCCCCCTTTTTCTTGAGGTAGTGCATGGCCACTGTATTCTCCATCATAATCAGGACACTCTTCCCCCGCACAGACAGCAGAAAAGCCTTCAGGCTTAACCTGACGGCCCTCAGCTCCAACAGATTGATATGGAGTCTGGACTCCGACGGAGACCAACGACCGCTGACTGTCAGCTCGCTGGCACGAGCTCCCTATCCCGTGAGTGATGCGTCCGTCACGATCGTTATCTCCGGCCAGGGTAGCCAAAATGAAGCCCCCTTCATCAGATTGCCTTCAACGGCCCACCACAGAAGGTCCTGGGCGACTGAGGGCGGAATCTGAACGGGGTCCGACATCCTGCTGGAGAACTGCGACCACTGCATCTTGAGTGCCCATTGCAGAGATCTCATCCGCAGCCTGGCCTCTGGCACCAGTAAAAATTAGGATGCCATGAGGCCGAGCAATCTCAAGAACTCGAACGCCCGGAGACTCTGAGGCACGTTGAAACTTATCCACCATCTGCAGAATATGGTGAGCCCTCACCTGGGGAGGCGAACACTGCCCCAGGATGTGTCGAGCACTGCTCCGATGTACTGGAACCGCTGGGTAGGTGTCAAATGAGACTTCTTTAAGTTGAGGTAGAAGCCTAGCTTGTGAAGGGAGTGGCAGGTGACCAACAGATGATCCAGGGCTTCCTCGGGAGAGCGCGCCCTTATCAACCAATCGTCCAGGTAGGGGTAGACGTGAATCCTCCCTTTCCTGAGATACGCTGCCACCACCACCACCATTAGCTTGGTGAAGACCCTCAGGGCAGAGGTCAAGCCAAACGGCAGGACCCGAAACTGAAAATGCAAGTCGCCAACCGTGAACCTCAGGTACTTCCTGTGCCTGGGATCAATTGGCACAAGAAAGTAAGCATCCTTGAGGTCGAGAGACACCAACCAGTCCTGAAGTTGAAGGGCCTGTGTCAGGAAGAGAGGATGGGGCAGACGAGGAGTGTTACATTATGCACGGTGAAGTGCATTGGAGAGCTGGGGAAGCAAAGACTACATTTCCCAGCAGAATTAGCAGTTAGTCCTGGGTTGCGCGCGCATTGCCAGCTGTCTCCGATTACTCACAGTTTATTAACCGGCAACGGCACCAGACAGGTGCAGCTTATTTTGGTTTGCTAGGCGTTATGCTGTCGGAAGAAGCAGGAGTTCGGGGTGGCCCAGCGCACTGTTATGCTGACGGTTGGAGGACAAGTGTTTCGGCAGGAGGACAGACACACTGCCGACTAACGTTTTTCTGCAGAAGTTCACATCGTCCAGGTAGTCCCGTGGGGCTCCCGGACTAAGGAACAAGTTACTTACCTGTAACTGTTGTTCTCCAGCATGGGTCTGGCATGGATTCACATGCTCATGAATATTCCCCGTCGTCAGGCTGGGAATCCTCGGTAAAGAAAAAATCAGTATCAGTTTTGTTTCTGATCTGTCTTTCGTAGTAGTAACCAATCACTGATCTCTGCGTCATACTGACCACAGCCAATGACTGCCCTCTACCTAAGCCCCGCCCCTGGCAGCCATCTTCAGATTTGGTAGCACGTGAAGTGGCAGTATGCCCAAGTGAAGAGCCGCAGAGGGGTAGGCGGGAGGGTTCGCATGTGAATCCATGCCAGACCCATGCTGGAGAACAACAGTTACAGGTAAGTAACTTGTTCCTTCTCCAGCATGGGGTCTGGCATGGATTCACATGCTCATGAATTTAAGAATAAATAGCAGTACACACATACACAACCACGGGGGGGTGGCAAAAGGTTCAACATTAAGCAATACAAAGAACTCAACATTAAGCATCTCTTACCTCCTCACCAGGCTCACCTTAAGCAAACAGGTTGCGCAGCACTGCTTGGCCGACCCTGGACTCCTCCCTGGAATCCCGATCGACGCAGTAGAATCTCGTGAAGGTGTGCGTCGACCTCCACGTAGCAGCCCTGCAGATGTCCAGCAGGGGCACGCCAGATAAGAACGCTGTAGTAGCAGCGATCGCTCTGGTCGAATGGGCTCTCGGACGGCCTGGCAGCAGTCGGTTAGCCAACCGGTGACAGTGCATGATGCAGCCGGAGAGCCATCTGGAAATAGAAGACTTCGAGAGCGCCTTCCCTTGATTCACAGGTCCAAAGTTTACGAACAGCTGTGATGTCCTCCGGAAACTCTTCGTGTGGTCCACGTAGAACTTCAGCGCTCTAGCCACATCCAGTGAGTGCAAAGTCCTCTCGGCCGGCAACGAAGGAGACGGGAAGAAAACAGGTAACACCAAGGGCTCGTTAAGATGGAAGTCCGATGGCACCTTGGGCATAAAGGAGGGGTGCGTCCTAAGCACCACCCTCAAGGCATGGAAAGTCAAGTATGGTGCTTTGCAGGATAGGGCCTGGATCTCTCCCACTCGTCGTGCGGAGGTAATGGCCACCAGGAACGCAGTCTTCCACGACACAAACTTCATAGGTGCGGAGTGCATCGGCTCGAATGGGGGCCCCATGAGCCTGGTCAGCACCACGTTAAGTTCCCACGCCGGGGGGGGAACGACCGGAACAGTCCTTTCATAAACTCTTTTACCAGTCGATGGGACCACAGGGACATCCGTCCTGTGGTTCTGGTATATCTGGAGATCGCCGCCAGATGAATCTTAATGGAGGCATGGGCTAGCCCACCCTTTGCCAGCGATAGCAGGTACGGCAGCACTTGAGGGGCCGTAATCCGTAGGGGGTTGATCTTCTTTGCTCGGCACCAGATAGAGAACCTCTTCCACTGATGAACGTAGCATTTGAGAGTCGAGGACGCCCTGGCCTTTGCAAGAACCTCTCTGCAATCGGCCGGTATATCGTAGCCTCCAAACTCTAGCGCTGCAGGAGCCAAGCCTGCAGGTTCAGCGACGCCGGGTCGTGGTGGAAGATGGCGCCTCCTTCTCTGGAGAGAAGGTCCGCGTCCGCCGACAGCTTGATGGGAGGGGACGTTGACAAGTCAAGAAGGTCCGGGAACCAGATCTGCCTCGGCCACGCCGGTGCGACGAGGATCATCCTGCATCGGGACCCCTTGAGCTGGCAGATGAGTCGAAGCAGCAACGGAGGAAACGCATACAGGTATAGGCCGTCCCAGGGGAACGAGAACGCATCGCCCATGCTTCTCGGTTGGGGAAACCTGCTGGCGAACCTCTTGCACTTAGAGTTCGTCGCTGTTGCGAACAGGTCGATTTGGGGTTTGCCCCATCGTCGGAAGAGTTGATCCACCTGATCCTGGCGCAGTTCCCACTCGTGACACGCGCGCAGCTCCCTGCTGAGCGAGTCGGCGATGGTGTTTCTTTCTCCTGCCAGGTGGAAGGGAACCAGGAACATCCCCTGGGCGACCGCCCAGTGCCACCAGATCCTGTGCCTCCTTGGATAGGGCTGGGGATCTGGTGCCTCCCTGCTTCCGTATGTAAAACATTGTCGTGGTGTTGTCCGTGAAGATCCGCACCACCTTGCCCTTGAGCGACGGGAGGAACGATTTGAGAGCCCAGAACACGGCTCGGAGTTCCAGGACGTTGATGTGCAGGAGCCTCTCCTCCGGGAGCCAGAGGCCTCTCGCGTGGAGATCTCCGGTGTGGGCGCCCCACCACTGAATCGCCCGCCGGAACACCTCGTTGAGGGGGACCCTGTCTTCGAAGGTGCCCGTCGCCTGCATCCAACGGGCGTCGAGAAATTCTTAAAGAGGGTACATCCGGAGTCTGCAAAGGCGCACCAGGTAGATGCAAGAGGACATCATCCCCAGGAGGGACTTGATGGACCTCACCCTGGCCACGTCCGTGGCTAGCAGGCACTGCACTTTGCCCAGAATGGTCTTCGTCCGTTCTTCCGACGGGGCCGCCCGGTGCCTCACCGTATCGAGCTTCGCTCCCAGAAACAGGGCCCCCTGCGACGGCACCAGGTGGGACTTTGGGTAGTTTATGGCGAATCCCAGGTCTGTGAGTAGCTGGACGGTCCTCGCAGTGTGTTCGACGGCGAGTTCCCTCGTCCTTGAGCGGATGAGCCAGTCGTCCAGGTAGGGGTAAACGTGAATCCCCTGCAGGCGCAGCCGCGCCGCCACTGGTGCCAGGCACTTGGTAAAGACCCTGGGGGCCGACTTCAATCCGAACGGCAGTGCTCTGAATTGGTAGTGGCGTCCCTGGACGACGAACCTGAGGAACTTTCAGTGACTTTTGAGGATGGGAACGTGGAAGTATGCATCCTCCAGGTCCAACGACGATAGAAAGTCGCCTTCCTCCAGCTGTCCCAGTACGTGCTGGAGGGTGACCATCCTGAACTTTTGTGATCTGATGTATTTGTTCAAACGACGAAGGTCCAGGATGGGGCGCCAGCCGCCCGTCTTCTTCCTGACGAGGAAGTACCTTGAGTACACCCCGGAGCCCCGTAGTCTCCTCGGGACAAGCTCGATGGCGCCTTTCCTGAGCATCGCCCATACTTCCAACAGCAGTTGCGGGACGTGATTTTCCTTCCTGGCCACGTGAGGGCACTTCTTCAGGAATTCGATAGAGTGTCCTCTTGCCAGGGTATCCAGCACCCAACGATCGGTGGAGATGGACTTCCACACGCCGACGAACTTAGTCAGCCGGCCTCCCACCGGGGTGCTTCGGTGGGGGCCCGAGACCACGGCCGGTTCAGTCCTGCTTGGAGGTGGAGGCCTTGCCGCCCTGGCCACCTTGCCGACGGCGGCGAGGGGCTCCCTGCTTGCCGCGACCCCTGTAGGCCTCCTGAGACGAGGAGCGTGCCGCCTGGCGGTAGGACGACGAGCCACCGCTGGATCCCTTGGAGGCACCCTGTCTGCCTCAGGAGCTCCGAAAGGGCCGTCGTTGCTGAAGGGCTCCTAGGGCGCGGGCCGTCTCCGTGTCCGTTTTTATGGCTTGGAGGGACTAGTCCACCGCCTTCCCGAACAAGTTGCTGCCGTCGAACGGCATGTCCAACACCCTGGTCTGGACGTCCTGTTGGAAGTCGGTCGCCCAGAGCCAACCCCGTCGTCGTAGGCAAACACTGTTGCCCAGCTGGCAGAACCCGGTATCGGCAATGTCGGTTGCCACCGTTATGGCGTGGTCCGACGCCACCTCGCCCTCTTGCAGTATTTCCAGGGCCTCGGACCTCTTGTCGTCCGGCAGGAAGTCCAATATGGGGGCCAGCTTAAACCAGAGCTCCCTGTCGTAATGGGCCACGATTGCCAGGGCGTTGGCCGCTTTGATCGTCGTCGCCGCCGACGAAATGACCCGCCGCCCCATGACGTCCAACTTCTTCCCCTCGCCGTCCGGCGGGGAATTCGACGACGAGGCTCCTGACCCCGCCACTTTCTTCTTCGCCACCGCCAAGACGACCGAGTCTGGCGTTGGCTGGGCCCTGAGGCACAGGGGAGCAGTTTCGGGGACCCGGGACTTCTTCTCGTATCGGTCCCGTTTGGCTGGTGCTGTGGAGGGGTTTTTGAGAACCGACAGGCCCTCCTCCCAGATGTCATCGATTAGGGGCACCGCAATGACCGTCTTCCTCTTGGCCTCCCGGCGCTGATAGAGGAAACCTTCCTTTTTCTGCTCCTCCGGGCAGAGCTGGAACAATTCGGACACCCTGGCGATCATGGCGTGGAATGAGCCAATCTCGTCGGGCGGCGAGGCCCGTGCGACGGGAGACACGTTCCGTCGTCGTCGCCCTCAGAACCCGTCGTTGAGCCCAGCGCGCCGTCATCTCCCGACTTGTGGGAGGATGAGGAGGGAACTGTAGGCCTTACGGGGGCGAGCGGAGAGGGTTGGGTCCTCCGTCGTTTGTTCTGAGGACTTCCCGACGGGCCAGGTTGCGGGTCCTCCGGCCTGGGCCATGGGAATCTCATCCTTATCTCGGAGCATAAGGACTGGATGGCAGACAAAATGGCCGCCGAGCCATCTTGAGGCCTAGGATCCGGCTGTGCCGGAAGGGTAGGCCGCTCTTCCTCACCCTCGTCGTCTTCCTCGGTTATATCCCGAGGATCTTCCTGACGGGATCGAACCTTCTCGAATTGGACTTCGAGGTTCCTCATGGCCTCGGTCAGTTCCTCCTCCGAGGCTGACTCCGAGCTCGAGGAGGGCACCGTGCCCCCCCCTCGCTTCTTCCATCATGGCGGCCACGACGATGGGCTGAAAAGAGGATTCCCTCCTTGGCGGCAGGGAAACTCTAGTCCCGGAGGCAGTCTCCGCT
The DNA here is from genome assembly GCF_040938575.1 of Ambystoma mexicanum. Taxonomy (NCBI): domain Eukaryota; kingdom Metazoa; phylum Chordata; class Amphibia; order Caudata; family Ambystomatidae; genus Ambystoma; species Ambystoma mexicanum. Next base: position 857,926,821 of record NC_090930.1, on the reverse strand, counting down.
GGCGGTGTCTCTGCCGGCTTGGCCAGAGTCGCTGCGATAGCCTCGATAGAGGCCTTCGCCTGCTGGGTAGGGGCCCTCACCACCGTAGGTGCATCCCGGGCCTTCTCCATCAGGGGAGGGGCGACGCCTCGCTCCCCCTCTTCCGAGATCGGACGGGGCTTCTCCCGAAGCTTACCCGGGGTCACAGACTTTCTCTTCCCCGAACCAGAGCATTTGTTCGTGTTTGACGGTGCCGCGGAAGGTGCGCCCTGCCTGGCGACCCAAGATCCCGACCTTTTGGCGCTCCCGGAGCCAGCGGACTCGCGGCGCTTGGCCTGGTGTTGGGCCCCCGTCGCCGGGGCGCCCGCACAGGACTTAGAAGCCCGCTCGGACCCTTTCTTCTTCTCACCCGTCGAGCCCTTCTCCAACCAACTTGATAGACGGGATCGACGGTCCCTCATGGTCCGCTCCGACAAGTTCTTGCAGAACTGGCAGTCCTTCTCTACATGAGTCTTGTCCCCATGAAGACAGTAGAGGCATCGCAAATGTTCGTCTTCCTTAAACACATTCTGCAGCCCGCATCCAGGGCAGCTGCGAAACAGCTTGGGTCCGGGCCACAAACTCGCATCCTGGGCCATCTCGAAGTAGGCCGCGAATCTTCTGGAATCCTCCAAGAAGTTGATTCGACGAAATCTTCACCCTTGAGGGGCGTAGGAAAAAATCCTGCAACGGGTAGCCGTTAACGGGAGTAGAAACGGTGGAGCTTGAGGCTCGATTAACCGAAAAAGTGAAAATTCACCTGAAAAAACGCGAAACACGCAGTAAAAGCTCGAGAGCTAAGCACGAGGACTCCCAACACTTGAACGTGCGGTAAAAATCTGAAGATGGCTGCCAGGGGCGGGGCTTAGGTAGAGGGCAGTCATTGGCTATGGTCAGTATGACGCAGAGATCAGTGATTGGTTATTACTACGAAAGACAGATCAGAAACGAAACTGATACTGATTTTTTCTTTACCGAGGATTCCCAGCCTGACGACGGGGAATATTCATGAGCATGTGAATCCATGCCAGACCCCATGATGGAGAAAGATAAGTACGTGAGGGAACTGTGATATACTACAGTCCTTGACAGACAGACTAATGCATTGCCATGGCGATCTTGGGAGATGGGGCTTATGTCTAGTTGTTGGGTATAATCACCCCTGATGGAACTTGTGTAATTACGAACGTTCAACTGCAAAGGGGCCAGTGCCACAAGTCATTGTTGGTTAAGTCACAACAGTTCCTGGAATCAAGAAGTTGTGTGTTAGCAAAACTAGTGCTGTTAACTAGAGTCTGCTACTACATGTGTTTTACATTCTGTTACATGTCGCTTATGCTTGCCCACTGGGCCATGTGTGTGTCTTATGCTGGGAAACTTCCATTTGTTTGCTTCATCTCACTTATGGCAAAGTGTTCGTGACGTGTTCATGTTGAATTTCCAAATGTATTAGACAGGATTAGGAGGCAGGTTGATTAGGAAATATTCGCATTATGTGTGTATGTGTTAGTTCTACAGTTATCACGTATCTGAATATGTATGATAGGGTTGTGTAGGTCAGGTTTTACCCTGCGTTTCCCCAGTCCTATCCAAACTAGGTATTTCCTTACCCTCTTTCCGGTGTTCCTCATTCCCCCACCCCATCCACAACCTCTCCCTAATCTCTCTTCCCCCCCATTGGTTGCCACGTGGTGTCCTGTGTATATCTATATCAGGTACCTGTGCCAACCACAGTGGGAGGGGTCGATTCATTCGGCTTCTGTGGTTCGGGAGAGAGTGTCGAACTCTCTTCGCTTACAAAGTGTGATTGTGACAGCCTGGAGGACTTGAGAGAGAGTAACCATCTTGAACTTGTCCTTCCTGAGGAGCTTGTTCAAACCACGCAAGTCCATGATGGGTCCCCCGTCTTTTTTCGGGATCAAAATATATGGGAAATACCATCCCTTGTTCCTCTACGCTACAGGCACCAGTTCTATGGCGACATTCTCCAGCAGGGATAGGATCTCCTGCGCAAGGAGCGGATCCGGACTCTCCAAAGAGTTTCCCCGGTGGATTGTCGTGAGGCCTCTGCCGGAAAGGAAGACAGTAGCCGTGAGCTATGATCTCCAGAACTCGCACATCTGAAGTAATGGCACGCCATTCTACAAGATGCTGTGCTAGCCTTCCCCCAACCGGTGAACCATGGGACATGGCCTCATGACTGAGCAGAATCGGCTGCGGCAGTGCCTGAGGGTAAAGAGGCAACTGCCCGAGCGGCTTTGGCACCTCGAGTACCTTGCTTTCCACCTCTGGTACTCCTACGTTGGCCCCTTTGACTGGCAGCTCCCCTCGATCTACCAAACGAAGAGTAGTATGAAAAGGAACCTCCCCTCCATTGCTGTCCCCTAGGACGAAAAAGGGGAGGTTGACGCACTGCAGTGCTCACGACTTTGCTGCAGCTTATTGGTCTGCAACCTCTCAAGGCTCTCGTCAGCCTTGCTGCCAAATAGATGGTCACCATCAAAGGGCATGTTGAGAAGCCGGGACTGTACATCAGGAGCAAACCCTGACTTCCGCAACCACGCAAACCTGCGCATCACGGTGCTTGCCGCCATGGACCAGCTGACAGTCTGCCACGTCCAGACCAGACTGAACAGATTCACACATGGCATCCTTGCCATCCTGCACGAGGGCAAGAAAACCATCCCGTTCCTCCCCTTCGGGAATATGTTCAGCCTCCAAAGTTACACAATTCCACAGAGTGTGAGTGAATCTTGCCAAGGCACAAACGGAGTTGGCTGCCTTTAAAGCCATACCCCCAGATGAAAATACTTTCTTCGCACAACCGTCAAAGCGCTCGTCGTCCCTATCAGGAGGGATGGTAGGGTACGCAGCCTGCTTAGCTGGGGCTGTAGCCGCCTGCACCACCAAACTCTCCAGAGTGGAGAGACGGTATTTTTTCTGCAAAGACTTGCCCACTGCCGGGAGACTCTCCGGAGCAGTCCAAGCCGCTGCCACCCTTCTCTGTAAGGCCATATGAAATGGCAGCACCGGGTCAGTGGATGGACCCTGGTCCAATACATCTGTCAGGTCATCCTGCAGAAAATCCACAGGTGGCGCAGACCACCCCAAGTACTCCATCACCCTCGACATGAGACGCCTGTACGAAGACTCAGCGTGTGTACCAGGCTCCGGCCTGCCAAACTCAACCTCCGGGGAGGTGTCCAAACCACTGCCGTCATGCAAGGATTGACGCAGGTCTTCCATCTGGCTATGACCAGATAGCAGGTCATCAGGAACCTCAGGAGGTACAAGCCCCTCCTCATCTGACCCTTCTTCCACCTCTGAGATGTAATCCAAAGGCTGAAACAAATTCCTGGATGAAGGTACAGACAAAGGCTCAATTACAGGCCTCACTCAGCGCCTTCATCGGAAGTTCCACGGCCCTCCGGGGCACCTCCAGTAAAACCTCCTCAAAAGGCGTTGATGGAATAGGCGTTGAGCGAGGCGCGGACGACTTTGTCAACAGCTTTGAGGCCAGAGCCCCGAGCGTGTCCTTCGACAGCCTCTACGCTGATGGCTTCCTCGGAGCCAGAGCCTCGAGAGAGTCCCTCGACGGACATGGTGACGAGGCCTTCTTAGAAGGCCACACAGGCTCCAACGGTCTCGAGGGCGTCGAGGACTGGGACCTGGACCTGGCACGGCTATGGCGAACAACCTTGTCCGATCCTCGACGGCTCTCGATCGTGCCGACCGCCCGAGCCCAAAGGCGTGCGAGCGGTGGCCCTAGTGTGTTTCTTGCCGGCTTCTCTTAAAGGCGCAGACGGAACGGTGTCCTGCGATTCAAAAAACGCCATTATCTCCTTACAAAATGCGTCCCATTCCGCCGGTGATGAATGCTTGTCGGGACAAGCCACCCGCCGTCTGGCGGAGTCCTCGGATGAGGATGGGGAAGGCGACCGGTGACTGCGCTTCCAAGAATGCCTAGAAGAGGCAGAGGAATGGCGGGACCCACTCCGAGAACGAGACCCCCTGGACTTAGTCATCCCTCGAATCGTCGGTCGAAAGCCCAGCATATTTCGACTTGCGGGGCTTGGAAACCCTACCTACAGGCAACTTCTTCCGTTTCCCGCAAGGCCTTCAACGTCAAGGACTGGCATTCATCGCAGTCATCGGTGGCGTGGCGCTCGCCGAGGCACCAATGGCAGATGTCGTGCGGGTCCGTCAGGGACATCTTGGAAACGCAGTCCCGACACTTCTTGAAGCCCGACCGCGGGGTAGAAAAAGACATCAAGTTAGAAGAACCGATTCAACAGGAGAAGAATCGAGGCGCACCGAGATTCCGAAGCGAACACGTTCGCAGAAAAAACCAGAACTGAGGCTACGGGCGACGTGCGTCCTACATACAACATCCGGTGACGTTAGCCGTCAGAGGAGGTCCTCGAGGGAGCATATCGATGCAGGACGCAGAAAAAATTTCCGAAGCAGCACAGCTGTGGTGATTACTGTCAGAGTGGAATACGTCGAAGGACACAATCCCCTTGAAAGGAACCACGTTGGACCTGTATTCAATGTAATGGTGGCCAGGATTCTATGGAATCACAGTCTATTAATAAAGATTCCATATTAACTTTCATTGTTTCTGCATTTGAGTAAGTTCTAGAAATCCATAAATATTTAATAGAATCCTTGCATCACGTCAAACCAAATGTCTCTAGTTCATGCTTGGGGTAGACAATTTAGTGGCAACTCAGACGATTCACAAGGTGCCATCACTCCTTGACAAGGGGGAAGCCCTTTTCCAGGAGGCTAAGGAGGTGTGGCCGCTACCAAACAGTCGCCCTACGGTAGCTTAATGCGGGACGACCTCATGGGGAGGGACTCCCTCTGGGGACAAGGACTATTGCCTGGGTGCAGCTCATTGATTGTCACTCCCCAACATTCCGTAGCCCTCCCCACTGTTCAGAGCCATTTTACTGAAAGTAAACCTATGTTTTGTTGTAACACAGGGGATAAAGCCAAAGACAAAAGTACTAGGATGAAGAAGAGCACAGGAGACATGAGGGCCATTGACTGTGCTAGTACAGGTACGCGGTGGCCATGAGGATTAAGGTATGAACAGAAACAAAGAGCTTTTATAATCCGTCAGGGCGGGACTGGCAACTTTGTACAAATATAGACAATGGACTAACAAACCTGTCAAACCCAAACGCTGTGGGCAGACCAGAGTCGAAGAGCAGAAGACGCAGGTGAGGCGCGGAAAGAGTTCTCCGTGGGTCCAGCTGATGGGCACCCGAATGCCAGACAGGAGAGAAGAGCCAAGCAGCATACTAGTGTGCAGAGCTGTTACGGTGCTGTAGGAACCGTAGAGAGAGCCCGATGCATCAGTGAGAAGAACCCCAGTCACAGGAGTCCTGGTGGCATGCCAAAATCCCTCAGAAGTTAACAGGAGGTGCGAGAGACCCAGAGGGGAAACGGGGGTGAAGATGAGGGACCCAAACAATTGTCCATCCAGCATCTGAGGAGAGATTTCCCATTGCAATGGCGACAATAAACCCACTAGCCAAAAGAGATGGGTCGAAGATGTGGGATACATTGACCCACTCAACGGCATTGCCCCCACATCACTAAGCTGCATTTGTGCAGAAATAACCACAAACGGGTTGTGCTAGCTCCTGTGAGCACCATGGTTCAAAAACTGTTTTGCAACAACAAAAATGGATGCACCGTCCTGCCAAGCACACATCGGGCAGGATGGAACCAGGGGGCACATTAAAGGAGATTGCCAGTGGGTTCCCACATAAACAGAAGGGAGAAAGTGGAAAAAGCAGCGCTGCTTTGCTGCAAAAGCCAAAATATCCATTGAAAATAAAACCTTTTTCACCTTTATAAATGCTGCTCTGACATGATTTCCATCTGTTCTTCCTCCAACCACTGATTAATAAGGCCCTGCCATGCTCATGCATATCTCCACTGTCACTCAGCAAAACCAAGCCTGGGACAATAGAAGTCCTGGGACACTAACCTGGGAAGTGTAAAGGGCAATAAAACCTTCAATTAAGCTGAGAAACCCCCACCATGCTCGGAAAGAAATGACAGTTGGCAGCAGTTGAAGTTAAAGGAAAAAAAAAATGACCCAACAAAGGAACTGCCATTTGGTTCACAAAGACTATTTCAGGAATAAACTTTAAAGACTTTTTAGCTCTGCAGCAGGACTTTGGAAAAATGTAAATATTTCACTGTTTAGAAGTAATTTGATGGCTTTCCTTTTAAGACGTCATAGGTTCCATTGTTGCATAGGGAACAGAAGTAACAAAATATTGCAGATTGCCAGAAAAGTATACATGTCCCAAATGTACATTTTTATACTTGCATACCTTATGGTCAACTCCACATATAAAGTTATGGAATTTTAGGCCAAACTTTTCATGCTTAAAAGTATCAAAAAGTAGTAACCATCCAAAATGTCTCACAGATTGCAGGATTGGACGGCTGTCCTTTACATAAAATAGGTGACCCGATTATGCAATTTATTAAAAAGGTGTCACCATTGTACAAAAGTGTAAATAATGATACAACAGATTTTTGGCAAAAATGTCTGTGGGAAGTCTTTTTCCATCATAAAATACAACCTCAAACTGGGTACAACCCATGGGAGGCAACCAACATTGAGTGTCCAATCCAGTTGTTTAAAGGCGTGCTTAGCTAAACCGGCCCAGCAAAATAGTCCACGTCACTATGCTCTATATAAAGGGTCCCCGACAGGACTCCACACACAGTCTTCCCATTTCCTGCACGGTGTCCTGTTCCCGTTTCCTTTATCTTGCACTAATCCAGATTCCAGATCCAACTACCAGGCCAAGCATTGCTGACCCTTCGAGCAAGGCCTCAATTTTATAATCCCAATACTTAAAGGGGAGAAGCAGTGGTATTTTTGAGGGAAGCCCCCTGACACCAGCCTGGCTTGCGGCCCACCAATTTCTGCCCAATAACTGCATCCAGAGGTACCTGTGTCATCCAGTGACCAGAACTAACCTTTGGTATCCAGTCCCTGTCCAGCTGATACTGTCCCGCTGATTTTGTCCGGCTGTTCTTTGTTAGACCAGATCCGTGTGGTGACCAGAATGCCGACTGTCCCAAAATACTAACTAAAGTGGACTGAGTATCAATAGGAACCATAGAAAACCATAGGATACCTCGTCTTGTCCGTAGTTCCCCTCTCCACGTCATCCTATCCTTACCCTGATAAGACATGCATTACTTACCGTAATAGCACTTCTGATGATTGCATCTGCTTAGATTCATATGCTGTGCATATGGGCCAACATCCAGTGGTAACCGCAGAGTATTGCATCTTGTCTTTCGGGGACCGAAAGGGGACGTCGGCATAGGTGTGTCTGTAACACTATCCCCATCATGACATGTAGTGTACCCACGCGCCGAGGTCCCTCCGATTTTATTTTTTCTGCCATGAGGGAGCCCAAGGCTATTGCGAGTGAGTACATGAAGAGAGAAAGTAGTAAGACGTCCATGTTACTTCCACCCCGGGCGGAGAGGTAGGGAGGGCAGGGCGCATGTGAATCCAAGCAGATACAATCGTCAGAAATGCTTTTACGGTAAGTAATACATGTCTTCTGATGCTTGTTAATCTGCTTAGAATCACATGCTGTGCATAGACTAGCGAGCAGTACCCGGAGTTGGAGGTGGGTTGTTTGAAGGAACAGCAGAGAAAAGGTCTCTTAGTACTGCTTGTCCCACCTGAGAATCAGACCTAGAATGAGTGTCTAGGCAATGGTGTTTTGTAAAGGTGTGTACAGAACTCCAGGTTGCCGCTTTGCAAATGGACTCTAGGGGAACATTTGCAATGAATGCTATGGACGCCACAGTGCCCCAAGTAGAATGTGCTCTAGGCTTGAAGGCCAGTTCTCTCTTAGCAAGAGTAACATAGTGTGATGCATTTGACAATCCACCTTGAGATAGCCGATTTAGAGACAGGGTCCCCCCCTCTCTACCAGCTGCCACTGAAATTAAAAATTGGTTTGTTTTCCTCAGGTAGAACATGACTGCCCTGCGCACATCTAGGGTGTGTAGGCGTCTTTCGGCCATGCTAGTGGGATTCTGGAAAAAAAGGTAGGCAGTTCAATAGATTGGTTCACAGTGAACTTCTAGATGAACTTAGGCACGAATCTGGGATGAGCCTGCAGAACTACATTATTCCTGTGGACTGGAACATGGGGGTCTAGAACAGAAAGGGACTGTAGTTTGCCAACCCTTCTGATAGACGTGATAGCCACTAGGAAGGTCGTCTTATAAGTAAGGTCTTTTAGACTTGCTTTATGCATTGGCTCAAAGGGAGATCCCATGAGCCTAGTTAAAACCACATTTAGATCCCACCCAGGAGCTGATAAATCCTCTTAATCCCTTCCATAAAGGCCTTAATCACCGGTGTCTTCCACCACAACACCTTTTGTTATGATGTGGTGCAGGCTGAAAGAGCAGCCAGATGAACCTTTAGGGAATTGAAGGCCAACCCGGCCAACCCTGTGTCCAACAAATGGGTTAGGTACAGCACAATGGTGTGGGTGAGCAATCGATGGGTACCACTTCTTGAGTAGTGATTTGCAAGTGATCTGCTGCCTTCCTTAAAATGGCATTGAAGGCCATTTGGTCGTCTACAGGCGAGGCCTGGCGAGCCAGGGTGGACGGAGAAGAATCCAGGCACAGAACATCAGTGTCCTGATCTTGTTGGGGGAGCGTCCATGGGTCCGTCCCCACTTGCTGGGTTTCTTCCCAATTGTCTGTGGCATCCGACTGGTGCCTCATTGTAGCCCTGCTGGACGGAAGGTTCTTCATCTTCACTGTAAATGTCCCGATAAGTGTCCATCTGGACGATGTCTTCATGATGGACGGGGCCAGAGTACTAATCTTCTTGGAAACGTGAAGCCGATTTAAGCTTAGGTTCTCCATGAGATCTTTTCGGGGAAGGATGTTCAGAAAAATTGATAATGTTTTCAAGATGATCCATGCACCCTTCAAATTTCTCCCTTGTCCACTTGGAGGAACCAGAAGGGCCTACAGGTGGAAAAACATCTTCCGTCCCTTGGCCCCGAAATTTGTCACTCGGGGTGTTGGAAAGAGGCTCCAGACTGTCCTCGTAGGTCTCGCGAGAATCGGGGCACCATGGCGTATCTATAGATGTGCCCGCGGCCTGCCCCATGTTTTTCGACGGAGTAGGAATCAGCCCATCCGCCAAAGTAATTCTTGCGATACTCCGTTCAATCACCGCAAATTGGCGTGAGTTAGTGGGTACAAAGGTCTATCGGTAGATTTACCGCCTACCGGGCCATTAGAGGGCCTAGCGGTAGGTTTCTCGCCTTGAGGCCTATTCGTAGATTTTGGGCCTACTGGGCCTTTAGGGACCGTCACAAGTCCACGCTTCGACATGTAAACCCGATTTAGGGTTAGTGCCGCATTTGTTTTGGAATGCCCAGTTACAAAACGCTGCTGCGGATGCAGGGAGGGTTGCTGATCTGAACAATCGGAGGAATCATCAGTCGAAATTTGACAGCCCTGCTGGCGCTTTCACCTTTTTCGACGTACCAGTCGAAATAGGTGGAGGGGTTGTGTGTTTAGTGTGATGCGTTCTTTGTACGCCCCGGTCGCTGTCCCTGAAGCGAAACTAGCGGCAGGCCTTGAAGGGTCGGGGACGGGCATGGCGGACCTAGAAGTGTCCGCCTCGAGGTCTATAACATCCGCAACGGCTGATCGGAGGTGCCCCGTCACTGTTGGCGGGTGTGGCAGTGGGGGAAGAGGGTTACGCCCGCGACATACCGTATGGGGCCCACCGCTCCTTAAGGGTCTTAGGCCGAAGGAGTTTACAAGCCGCTCACCGCTTCTCGACCTGATCTAAGGGGAGACAAGAATTACACGTGCTGTGCTCGTCCTTCCACAGGTATCTGACCCTACACTTAGGGCAGAACCTAAATGGAGTCCTTTCCATAGCGAAAGGTGTAACCAAATATGACTAGACCTAGAGGGAAAGAGGAAAGACATACCGAAGATATGGCCACCCCGACCCCACTCTCTCTACTGTGAAGGCCAGCCAGAGTGCCCGGTCACGTGGATGCTTCAGCTGCCGGATCTTAGGCGCCGAAATCCACCACCGTACACAAATCCCCTGCAGTCTTCGTCGAAGTGACTTAATGGGGGAATAACCGAAGTCGGTTTAAGATAAACAATGTCTCTTATGTAAGAGCTCTGCTATAGGGCGACCATTTATCTGGGCGGAAAAAACCCATCTCAGGGACCTCGGCGCGCGAGGGATTTTGGGTACACTACACGTCATGATAGGGATAGTGTTACAGAAAGCCTATGCCGACCTCCCCTTTTGGTCTCCGAAAGACAAGATGCAATACTCTGCGGTTACCACTGGATGTCGGACATATGCACATCCCTGTGATTCTAAGCAGATTACCAAGCATCAGAACTTGTAATATCGTCAGAATCATCCTTGCAACCTTGACTTTGATTTCTAGTGCTCGCGCCATCTCTTTAGTAATTCTGCCTTGTGTAAATCCTAAACCCTTAGTCCTATTTCGAGTGATCGGACTGGTTCCGCCAGGGTTGGGCGCGGAGGTGCTAGGGTTGAACTCGCTAGTCAACCCTGGAGCTTACTGTGTTCCTCTTTGGTGGCCTAGCTTGAATAGTGTAGAGTAAAACTATTCTTGTCAAAACTGATTTCCTTTCCTTTTCCACCGCTCCATTTTACTCAAAACGCACCTTTGTAGATCTTGCATAACTCATTCAATTTACCAGCTAGAGACTTAATTTCACTTCCATATTGTACCTGTGATCTATAGCTATCCCCAAACATAAATACCGCACTTCAAATCCGTGTATTCCACCCGTTTTTATTAAAAGAACTTTGGGTAAATTTCAGGCGGGAATTGCAAAGTTTCCAACGTGTCATTTTGATAGCAAACTGTTTTAAATCTTCCACTCATTTTCAAACTGTATGCTCTTGGTTATCCATTCTTAGGGATTGTTAGTATATTTGCATTGTTGCTTTAGTGAAGAATTGTATCTGCTTCAAGGTTTTTACACACATTCATTATTTTATTCATCCATTTCCGAGTGTCATTTTTAGCATTGCAAAGGGGTTTGAAATCAGTTTTCTCTTATTTGGGGAGGGAAGGTCAGATTTCAATTCTGTTCCCAATTTGTCTTTCCTGATTACCTGCTGCTTCTATTTATCCACTCAGAATTGATTATTGGTGGGTTAAGGGAACCTTGCAGAGGGGAAATTCTAACTTACGTGCCATCTTTCCTAAAATAAAAAAGTGCTCCCATTCCCTGGTGTTTTGTAGATGTGTCAATAGAAGGTTAAACTAAGTGCATTGCTTACATTCCTATTGTTATCACCGCACTGGTGATCGCTGCCCCATATTAAACATTGTATGACTTCTTTTAATTTTCAAATAAATAAATATTACATTTTATCAACCAGCCTGGTTCATGGTCCATTGTGACCCGGAGTATTTGAAAAGGGGGTGTGATCTGAGTGGTGTACCATCTCAATATTGAATCTAACATAAAAAGATACGCATTTCAGTCGTGTGCTGCATACTAGGCCGAGACCAACGTGTGTGTCGCCTGATTGAAATCCTTAACAAAGACCCCAATCAGTACAAAATTAAGCATCGGAGGAGAGCTTCCTCGTCACAGTGGTGACAATACGCCTACAACACCAAGGACGGGTCAGAGACCCTAACCAGTACAAACCAAGCATCTGACAAGAGCTTCCTCATTGAAGTAATAAGCCAACTGACCACCAGTGAACTGTCTGGGATCCCCACAAAACACAAAAGGGAAAGAGCAAGCAAGGATAACCTGTTTGTCGCAGTGGCGGCACTAAGCCCAGTAAAGTAATCTTCAAAAAATATTTGGGACTTTGCTAACACCAAAAAAAGAGTGGCAAAGTGTGTATCAATCTGAAGATTGTGAGAAAGAACTTTAGATACCAGGAGAATGGAGTCATTCTCCTGGTCCCGAACTAGGAGTTAAGAGAGAGATGCCAGGGGAAGGGAGTCATTCCCCCTGGTTTTATTGGAAACTGTATAGATCTACCTCAGAAGAAGGGAGCCATTCTTCTGGACGTGGAATTGTATAAAGGCTGTGTTAAACCCGCAAGCCAGAGGATGGGAGTCAATCCCCCTGGCATTCTTGTTGCAAGGGAACATGCTCTTAAACACTATCCGGGCATCAGGGGTATGGGAGACATTCTCCCGGAGAAGGAACTTTGTTACATTATCCTTTAGCTGTAGTGGGAGGGATAGAAGTAGGCTGTGACAGAAGCAGACTGACATTCTGATGGACCCTTTAGTATCAGGTGTGAGGCAGGGAAACCCCTCTTAAAAGTTAATAGTGAGGTCCTTTTTATATGCACAAATATAAGTATGTAGCCACCACCATGCCACTAGTGTGTCACCTTCCTTCAACACACTTACATAACACCTCCGATTTGCCGATTTAATTTACAGGCAAGGACCTCTGAAAACATGTTTACAGTGTAATAATTTGGGTAGATTGGCATTTGTATTCTTCATTAGTATTAAAATATCATCAGCATAGGCTGCAGGTTAAACCTCATTTACCATATACAATACCAGGAATAACTTTATTCCTTCTAATAACTTCCAACAATGGTTCTACAGCAAAGAGAAAGAATTTGTGGGAAAGGGCATTCTTGCCAGGCACTTCATTGCAACGAGAAAAACTACGAGAACTGGCCATTAGCAAAAACAGACTAACAGAATACAACAATTTGATTACCAATATGAAATATCTACCAAACCCATGCCATTTAAATGACTCAAATAAAAAGTCCCATTCTATCCGATCAAAAGCTTTTTCTGCATCTAGACTGATCGCTATATAACTTCATTTTTACTTGTTTTAATAACATGAAGCATATACAAAAAGCCTAGTATTGGATGATATATTTCTTCCTTTTACAAAGCATACCTGATCAGATATTAGTTTTGGTAGAAACATTTCGAGTAGCCAATATTTTCACAAAAAGTTTACAACCCTAATTAAATTAAGGAAATCAGGCAGTTTTAGGATGCCCACTATCTTTAGCTGGTTTTGAGAAAAGAACCATAAGAGCTTCTGAAAATTGATCCAGATGTCCTACCAATTTCTGAAAAATACTGGACTAATGCTTGGAACTAAGCCAGAGGCAAAAATACATTTTAAAAAACCCACCTAAACCCGGCATTTTACCTTTACTCCGATAATGTATAGCTTTACAGATTTCCTCTACGTGTAGATGAGTCCAAGAAAATAAAAATCTGTATATGGGTATGAATTATATATTTGATCCAAAAAGTGTCTAAATCAATTTGTGATTCAGTATACTGGGATACTATTACAAAGATACCCTGTCGATGTTGGTTTTCCATTTCCAAAACAAGTAATGTAATACTCTGCACCAATCACCAGAAGTTGGCGTATGCGATTCTAAGCAGATCCACAAGCCTCAAAATTATTAATTTCATAAAGATTTCTAAAATAGCCTTATGCGATGAAACCCTAGACCCGCTTAATTTTTAAACTAGAAATTGTTGATCTTTTCTAATTACAATGAAAGAACTTTTAGATGCTGGATATATTTTCGCTTTATATTTAAGTATTACACCACAAGCTTGTTCTGATCTTTTTATTTTCATATTGAGACACAAGCATAAGAGGTTTCTAAAGATAGTCTTCTGGTTTGTGATATCTTTTTCAAGTTTATTGAGCTGACTGAATAGGCTAATCCTTTTTTGTTTTCGCTCTTGGTAACATGAGAAATAATATGTCCTCTTAACACCGCCATACAAGTATCTCAATTATTAACAGGACATTTACAGATCCTTCAGCTTGCAAAAAAAAAATGTTGATTATTACATTTCCATCTTTTAAAGAAGTCCATTCTCTCTGCAGCTACACTATACCGTCTCCTTACATCCACTGAGATGGACCCAACAGCAGAGCAAAGCAAGATGAGACGATCTTGTTACGAAGGTAACAAGCAAATTGGAATCAAATATGCACTGGCCCAGCACATTGGAAAGTAGATCTTGGCCCATTTTATTTTGGAATGCAAGTGCAACGTCCTACACAGTGCTATGCAAGGGTGCAGAAAGAGGAGACCGACACACAGGTGGCATGGATGTTGGCATAAACCTTTCTTGGTAATGAAAAAGAGAAAAATCTAACTTTCCCTAACTCTAAGAGGGGTTTCCCTCCATCAACTAAAGTACTAATGGATTTGTAAAGATGTCCATGTAAATCAATAGTAGACCGTCTTGTGTCAAAAAAAATACCTCTGTTCCTCACACTTCTAACTAAACTAAATAAGTAGTGAGTCTTCTTGGTCCAGAAGAATATCTCTTCTTCTGGACAGCAGATCACAGTTCCAATTGTTAGGTGGGATCTTTACCTCAATGAATGACTCCCTCCCCCAGGTCTCAACCCCTTTTCCGAAGCACAAAACAAAGTTCCAGGTTGTAATGCCAAAAAGCAATAAAGTTCTCAATTCAAATGGTAAAGTTCCAGTTCAAACATAGGCTATCCTTATTGGCCATAGTTGCTTCTTCGCCATTGGGTTCCTGGAGAATGCCTCACTTCTCCAGGTGTCTGGCTATCTGGTTTCCCCACAAATAGCCAGGGGGAATGGCTCCCTTTCCCTAGATTCTCTCTTCACTTGGTTTTATTATTTCACAATGCCAGGAGAATGACTCCCTTCTTTGGCCCTTCTTTGGCTTTGTTCTCACACTCTTGGCTTTTACTTTCACAGTTCACAACAACAAGGGGGATGACTCCATTCCCCTGGCATTTCCCAGGCTTAACAAGGCAGTTGTTGTGGGTCCTAGACACAAGTTTCTTTAGTGGCTCATTCTGGGCAGAGCTGTTTCACTAACCTGCCAGGAAGATGAGCAATGAGGATTTTCTCCTCCTCAGGATGCAGGTCCCAGAGTAGACTTTCTACACTTTATCATGATCCCCTTTTAACTGGTTCACTATCCTGCCAAGTGTTATAATAATTCCAAATATTTGTGTTATTTCTGGGTCCCTGACCCTGGTTACAGGGCTTATCTTGTTCCCTTATAAAATCCAGGCAGCCGAATCTGCTCTACGGCTCTCTGGCTCCTCAGAAAAGTTGTGGTAGAGGAGAGGTCCGGGGGGTAAGGTAGCAAGAGTTCCGGCCATGTTGGATTTTAGGGCATATTACAAGAAGTGTTTTGGAAAGTAGGAGAAACAGGCTCAACGTGGAGCTGCAGCTCTGTCTAGTTAGCCGGAGACTGGTCCCGATTCCTTCCCCCCAAAAGAGAAGTTATAACGCCAAGGCCACAGGCAAGCGAGCTGTGTCAATAACGGCTAACTGAGCCAAGGCTCAGAGGAGCTGGGAAAGGAATGTTGGGTCCAAGGAGGAAGGGTAGGAATGCGTCCTTTGTAAGTTAAATTCATGTAAGCAGGGAATGAGATTCTGGGATGCCAAGAGGTTTGGTGAAGATTCATTCTATTTGAACTGCAAGCGCTACACTCTAGGGATAAATAAATAAGCAAAATTCAGACATAAGAGTGGTGTCCTAATCACATCATTCATGGGCACCTGGGATCCCAGAGAGAGGATGGTAGTGGGGAGATATGCTAGGACTGTACCGTGATTTGGGACGGGAGGGGCAGAGGGGTTGCCAATAAATGTATCTACAAGGTCAGGGAGCTGTTCATGAGTGCCACAGTGTTTGGTAGAATGAGAAGGCCCATTGTATCATCAAGGCAGAGTTGACCTTGCTATTCACACTTTGATCAGGACCAGATGGAGGGGTGCACATCACGTGATGGTCAACAATGTTATTAAAAAATGTATTAAGGTAACCACATACCTGGAAGTTAATCAACTCCTAAGTTTCACAGTGATGCTGTAGTAAGTCACATGTCTAGGGGAAATGGGCTTTAGATAATGTGTGACCCATGTACCATACGGGACAATTAGAATTGTATATTGGTAATAGCCAATGGGGAGTGCAGGATCTTATTGTAATCATTACTAGGCATAGCTCTGTTAATTTGCGGTTTTGTGCTATAAACTATGCAAATTCTATGGGTAGGGTGAGCTCTGAATCGGTTCGGTTCTACGGGACCGTCTAATACTTTGTCACGTAATAAAACTTTGTTTTCCTTGCAAATGGTGCATTGATTTGGGATTGTTTTTATCGTTCGTGTCATTCACCCTACAGTTACACACAACAAAGTATTAACCACTATTTATATTGGTCCCCCACAAAATGTGGTTAAGCAAATTACTCCCGGATAACCTTTGTTGGGACTGTAAGAGGTAGGTTCTACTATACACAGGTTTTGGTTCTGCAAGCAAGGAACAAAATTGTCCTCCTTCAACCTATAGATCTGGATTATGACCCTCAGATTTTCTAGACAACCGATTCCAAGTATTTTGGCAGGATTCCAAAATTACAAGGTAGGTCTGATGTGAAAAGCAAATGGATTTATAGAGCCGTCTAATCGCAAAACAAATACTATTGCATTTTTGGAAGGACAAAGGTAAACCTTCGTATGAAGATGGGATTACTAAACTACTAAAATGTAAACAATCAGCAAGGGAAAAAGTCTCCCATCACAAAATCTGCCACTTACATGACATACCGATATCAAACTGTATAGACAAACAGATAAAATGCAGCAACAGTCTAATAAATGATGTCAATACATGTTAGAAAATGAAGGAATTATTGCTGATGGCTGGAACAAGATCTGATCTCTAGCAGTAACTTAGAGGCCCAGCAATTCCCATAAGCAAGGGACTATTCTAGTCGGGTAGTAGAGTGTGCATGGATGCATTGCACTGTTCCATCGAGATTACTTTAACTAGTACAAGAACAAGGGCAGATTACTCCAAATACCGCACAATTAAGCACCTAGGCTGGAACATAGCGGGTTTTGAATTTAAATATGACCCGGGGATATTGGATTGGCTAAAAGGCTTCAATGTACTTGGTTAGAAGTACAGGAATGTTAAAATAGAGTTTTGCGAGTTACATGTATTCACCATTGCTGTGGTGAAAATAGGAAGCGGGAGGGCAAGAAGGAGTTTAGCAACTCTGGTACGCAAGTCTCCCTCTTTGGGCAAATAGTCCGCTCTAGCCAAATATCCAAGCAATGGCAGTATGGTCAGAAGCAAAGCATAAATCTAAGAAAGTTTCTCGTCAATAATACTTATATACATCCTAAAGAAAAGTTGATATTTTTCAAATTGACAGTCCACTAGCAGAAAACCTGGCAACGGAGGAAGAAATTAGCTGAATTATTTGGGGCAAAAAACTCAAAATTATGTGGGGGTCAGATTCGTCCTTCACGGTGGAAATGCTGGAAGAAGCATGTGATGTCCATGCACAAAGTGCGATGCAGATAAACCAGTATGTGAAAAGTCACTCAAAGAATTTAATGCAGCAATTTGTTGGTTGAATTGAAGTGGGTTTAGGGAGATAGTCCCACTACACCCACATTCAACTCGGGCTCTTGGTAGTCCGTGATCGACTATTGAGTAGTGGATTATTTCTCCTATTATGAAGTAGATGAATTTGCAGTCGCACCACACATTGAAATTGGCCAAAACACACTGTCGTGAACCTGGCCATTTTTGCACACAGGCGCACCAAGGAGGAAGCTCTAATTAGGTATACCTCATCATCAATCAATGCCAAGGTTTAGCAAGGGCTCAATGACAAGGGTCTATTTGATAAAGGAACCCTTCTGTCTCAGATATGCCAGAGTCCAGAAGGGTGCTCTTTGCAACATTTATTTATGCTTTTGGAGCATTTACTCAATATGGCTTGTGGTAAATTTGCCAATAGTCAAGATAAAGCAAACCGGGCATATCAGGTAACATGTGTTGATGCCCATGGTTGGACTCTTGAGTGTAGACATTTTAAATGGAGACAGAATATGGCTGCAAAATCAAAAAAAATGAAGGTAGATGTGCTTTGCCATTTAAAACTTTCCTATAAAGACTTGCTTATTAGGAAGAAAAATATATTTGAGGAGCAAAGGATGATGCTTTATAAAACTGTTGGTGAAAGATATTTGGACATTTTGGAAATTAGTAGCTAAAGATTTTGATACAATCACAAAGGGGCCTCCGATTAAAATGTCACCTTTAACTTGGGAAACCCATTACTTTTTTTTAATTTCATGATTACAAACTTAAGAGAAATAGTATAAAACAATACATTCAATTCATTCTGTAAATGCCATCATAGTAAAAAGTAAAAAAAAAAAGAATTAAAACATTTACTCAATTATTCATGCATTTCCCCCAGATTTCTTTCCCAGATTGCTAGAGCATCATTTTGTGTTCACTGGCATCATGTGTTTCCTATTTTGTGTTTTGTTAATTGTGGATGCAGCTATTTGAGACTTTCTCTGCCACCCATTCTTAACTAGGCTCTGGGCTGCTCAATTTCCCCTGACTCATTCACTTCTTTCCAGAACCCATATAGCGCTAATTGCAATTGTTTTTTGTCGGTGTTCAGGCAGCAGCGCCAAAAGGTTACCATTTTTATAATATCAATGTTATCTACAAATCTGCCAAGTAAATGCATGTAGAGGGCTCCATCCTCTTGGCATTCCATTAATACATGCTGTGCACTCTCTTATGCCCAATATGCCACATAATCAAGACCCTTTATTTTCCTTGGTGATTTTCAATACGGGACCAATAACCTCCAAAACTGGGAGCTTATTTCTCAGCATTAATAAATCTCTGTAGAGCTGGAGAGGGACATATTAAGCAGCTTTGAGGAGCTCTACATGAGTGAATCAAGTGTGGCATCACAGTACTGTAGCTTTTTCATTTGGGCATGTGGGTATAGCTCTCACACCAATCCCATCTTTCCAATTTTACACAAAATAGTTTTGTTATTTCAAGGGGATCATCTTTCCAGTCAGGCATCCACCCGATTTCCTTGAATGTTTTTGAGGCGGCAAGTGCTTAAAATGCTGCCTCCAGGCCTGCATCTTTTCCTTTACCCAGAACTTTTAATAACGGGCATACAGGGTTAGTAAAGGTCTTAATATACAATAAGCATCTCCTTTTGATCAACATGGTAGTCAAGGACAAGAGGTCTTGCTCCAGTCTTATTTCTACAGGGGTGCTGTGGCTCAAAGTGAGGATGCTTCTTCAAAATGTACAGTCTATGATTTTCAACCAATTTAGATCTGCTATGCAAAAGGCCTCTAGTCAGTACAGGATAGTTGGGCAAAACCTTTGTTTATATAGTGCTAGTATTACATCTAAGTTATATCCAGCGACTTGGTTGACACTTCCGAATAATCAATGTGCAGGCGACCACTTTCCTCTTTGTGTCCAATATGGCTGCCTCATAATTAACTTTGGTGGATAATTAACATCCCAAATATTAGAATTGCCCAACATACTCAATTTGTTTCCCTGCAATTACCATGGGTAGGTTTTGCCACCTTTTGGCTTGTAAAAAACATTCATTTCTTTCCCCATTTTTAAGCCATTTGTTTTGGCATACTCTATCAAATTCAGCGATTTTTTCAGACCCGCATACGTGTGATCGCAAACAACCAAGTCGTCTGCATAAGCTAAACAATGGACATTTTCGCCGGCCACACTTGGGGGACACATTTTAAGCTTGCTCAGACAGATTGGAAGGTCAGCCAAATCCATATTAAAAAGTGATTGAGCTAACACACAGCCTCGTTTTACCTCTCTATGTTTCAATGGGTCATGTCGTGGTACCTCCGCTGTCCAGTTTTAGGTGGACGGTGGTTCCCTCATACAGACCTTTTGCTGCAACCAGCAGTGACTCAGGGTATCCATAACCTTCCATCTGTGCCCCGAACCCTCCCCCCCCACCCACCCCCCCAATCGACCGTATGAATGGCTGCTTCAAAATCAAAATCATGGCCACATATGGGGATGGATTACCTTTTCGCGTTGCTTTCCTCGTCATGAGGTCCATGAGTTGTAAACATTGCACCCTGCCCAATCCCCTTCTAAATACCACTTGGAATGGGCCAAGCAGCTTCCTGCAGTTGCTCCATTTTTCCAGCTCGTCTAGGCTGAGAGAGGCAAAGATCTTGCCTGAAACGTAAAACATTGCCAGCAATCAATGATTTGAGGCCCTTCTTGTAGATGGAAACCAGGATTGCTTTATGCCAGGACTGAGGTATTATAACTTCCCAGCATACTTTAGGGACCAGCATGGTCATTATTTTTGCCCAGAATTCTGGTGCCCCCTTCAGTACTGTGTTCGAAACGCCATTAGGGCTGGAGCCCTAGATTCTTTTAAGTTTCCTATTTTTATTTTAATATCTTCAAGATCAAAGTCCAAGTTAAGTTTTACAGTTGGTCACAGATTCCCCTTAGATGATGACACTGGGATATTCAATTTCTCTGCAATGTATTTGTGCCAGACCTTCTCCCCTATGCCACACAACTGGTTTGGCCTTTGAGGAATTGAAAGACCTCATCAGCTTTCACATCTTTCTGCTGTTGCTACTCTTCATTGCCATTAGCAGATATTAGCATTGAGAGTTCAATCCCACCTGCAACCACCTCCTAACCAAATTTCATTACTTGTTTTTGACTTGTCTTACCTCTTTGACACTTGTCAGGAAGGGCAAACTTATCTCTGGTCATGGTCTCTGTATGCATGTCCAAGATGAGTGGTTATGTCAGTGTGGAATGTCAGCGTGGAACCCTGTGTGTCTGCGAAGAACGTTGTGTGGTTGGACTTCTGACCCAGGCAGTTCATGAAGATGTAGCGGTGGGTGGTGGGAGCCAGTGGGCTTTCCATTGATCTTCCTAGCTCCTCGATTACTTATGCTGATGAAACCCGATGTAACCCAATGAGCAATAAACCACATGAACTAACCTACAGCGCAAGTGTATCCTTTCAACCTGCTGTATAATACAAACTTAATTTCCCTATGTGTTAATTTCCTTAATTTTCTTTTCCCTGATGGTTTTATCATAGTGATATGTGGTAGATTTAGTTAACGTGGCATATGATTCTCTCTGGGTAGCTGGTTTCCTCATATTCTCTTTTATCCAGATCTCAATCACATCTGCCATGAGGCGATCTATTAAGCAGAGGATAGAGGAGTATGGTCTACTGCAAACTGCTTTGCCTTCTCTAGGTTTATCTCTGGCTAGCTAATCTGGTTACCTCCCATGTTTATAACCAGATCTTTGCATGCAGAACTCTTCACTCCCTCGGGCACCCCTTAAGACCAAGGTAAGGAAAGCATGATCGCTAAATTCATTCGCCACTACATGCATGTGCTATGCCTGAATGTACACTTCAAGCCAGGCTGTCTCTTGCTAATTTTTCCATGTATCTTGTGCAGGTACATCACCAACTACCCGTCCGTTTAACATATTAAACTCCCAGTCCCCCAACTCATAGTTTCCCCTTTGGGTTACATTTCCCATTTCCCGTCTCTGCCCTGCTAGACACAGAATTGTTTCGATCAAAGCTATCTTGCATGTGCAACATGCGTTTATATCCCCAGACAGGAAGAAGATCTTTATCCTTCCATCGGGCATCTTTGAGTCACATAATTTCTTCAAACAGCTCAATGTATATGGCATGCCTGGAGGATCAAACATTAATAACGGTCATATGGGTCCTCTCATTTGGGAGTTCAATTCTTACAGCTAGTACATAAGGGGAGCGATTTACAGATGTAATACTAGAGGCTTGGTGTGTGTTCCCAATTCTTCATGGGTCGCCCTCTTGGTTTGCCTTTTTTTTGGAATATTTTGTATACATCAATGCTGAATTGTGTTAACAACCAGCATTCCCACAATAGAAAAATGCCATGATTTTCCAGTAAGACTCGTGAGCCACTGTAAGATATCATAGGAGGAAGAAAAAAGGAAGAGTCATAGGCTACCCCTAGTCTGACCATATAGAAAGGTAGGCTGAGAGAAAGCAGATAGCCAGTGTATAAATGCTGGCGAAAGAGTAGAGAGGCTGAGGAGATTACAGCAAAAACAACAATTTATTTACACATTTTTAAAAATCAATGGGTCTAAACACAAAACCTATTTAAGGGTTTCTTGAGCCAAGACCTCAACACAACATTAGTATTGTTTTTAAACGTCACAGTTTGGAATGGGTGGAGGTTAGTAACATATTAAGTGGAAAAAAGGTTTGCATTACTACTTTGAACATATAGTAGTATTGGTTGCCGACACATAAATATGTTTCCAGTCCGGGATGGAAATATGACTTCACTTGAGCGTTGTGGTGTAGTTTAGTGAAGGGTCCGGACTTTCATCAGGACGTGGTTCAAGGGGGTGGGTATCTACAAAAGGATAGGAAAGGTTAAAATAGTGTTTAGAAAAAAGGGGGGGGGGGAAGGAGCCTCAAAAACTGCGAGGTCGGAGCCTACCTTGTGCAACGTGAACGGTCAGAATGGGTAATCATTTGAAGAAGGCCTGCGTAATGAGCCAGGCGGAACGCTGTAGCCGGAGTCTACAGGGAAAATGGATAACGGCAAGTTATCTGAGTGCAGAGAAATCTACAGGATGGCGAACATATCATATAATTTAAAGGGTTACCTTAGTCAAAAGAGGAAATGCGAGGCTGTAAAGCGGAGACAGTTGAATGCCGTGTCAAAACGTTGATGGTACTGAAAAAATGGTGGTGACAAAGTTACTTAAGGGAAAAGTGTCCTAAAGTGCACAACCGAACACATATTGGTCAAAGTAAAATAGAAATAGAAATTGATAAATGAATGAATAAACAGTGCACTATTAAGTCACTGCAGTGGGATGTTGTAAAGACTAACATATAAAGGGCGGTGTAGTAAGGCCGTCCCTGGTGAATGAATAAAAATGGCGCTAGTTGATGGAAACTAGAGCCTATGTCCGAGTAAAAAAGGGGGCCAGGACGCACGGTTGGTGAAGCTAGGGCTGTAAGAACTTACCGACTGAGGCTGAGTATCAGATGAAAGTAGCGCTTCTGGTCGTGAGACGAGAGCGGTGCACGAAGAATGAGCTGTCTCCGACTGGGGGAGCTAGGAGGTGCTATAAACTGCGCATGCGCGTAATCGGACCGCAAGGAAGCTGGTCGCGCGCATGTGCGGTGAATGATACTAGTCAGCGGGGCATGCGCGATGGAAAGAGTCGCAAACAGGGGAGTAAGTGTTATTGAGTTAAAGGTATGTCAGGTATTGTGGTTGGTTCTCACACATAGATATCAATAGAATGGTGAGATGAGTAGCTGCAGCATTGGATCGTGTCGGTGCAGTGTCAGACAATTATAAAGGAAACAAGTTCAATTTTGTTTTCCATGGATGTCGGTAAAAAGGGGGGTTTGGATGGGCAGCTACAGCATAGAATCGTGTAGGTGCGAATTAATTAAATTAATAAACAACAATAAGGACTTTTAATTCTTTGACAAGAAATATGTTGCATAAAGGCATAGGTCATGTCGTTGCACAAAAGGGCAAGTGCAAGGTCAACAAACTGTTGTAAGGAAAAGCTGTTATTGAGAAAGGTTGTAGCAATCAGTCATGTGGGTACAATTCAAAGCATTTATAAATTAATTCGATTGATAGACAACAGTGAAGAGACATTATAGAAACTCTTAATGTGTTGGCAAAAAATATGTTGCATAAAGGCACAGGGCATGTCATCGTACAAGAGAAAAAGATGCAATACATGCATAGTCTAGAAGTTATTGATGAGGATAAAGACAGCTGAAGCATTGTTTGCAATTGTAGTACTGACTTGTTTATAGTAACACATGATCGAGTAATCCGACCTAACGGACAATAGGACAGGGGATAGGGAGAAATGGCAGATTATTTGAAGAATAGGTTCCATTCGATGGCCACGTTTAGGCCTTGCTTAACTGAATTAAGGCGATATATCCACTGTTGTTCCAATTTACGTAGGGCCAAGTCTCTGTCTCCTCCTCTGAAAGGGTTCTTGGCTGTTTGCAGAATGAACCAGAAGATATCATTGTGTGTGTGTTTCTTTTCTTGGAAATGGGATACCATTGGTTTATCTTGAATACCATTCCTGATACATGAACGATGCTCGCAGATGCGTTGTCGTATCTCTCGTTTACTTTTGCCAATATAGAAAAGTTTACATGGGCATTGTATGGCGTACACGGTCCATTTACTTTTGCAATTTGTGAAAGTGTTAAACAGCCAGGGTTTGCCGTTCAGTTCAATGGATTTCATGTCTTTTGTTAAGCAACAAATGGAGCAAGATCCGCATCTGAAATGACCTTTTACCGGTGGTAGGTTCCATAGGGTAGTTTGTCTTTCAACAGTTGTTTCAGTATATGTGTGGACCAGTCTGTCTTTTAAATTTTTGCTTCTTTTGAAAGCAAAACGAGGTTTGAAGGTCTCAGTGTGCAAGATGTTCCAATGACGTAAGATACTTTTTTTGATTTGGTTGCTTAGTGGAGTGAAGGTTGTGACACAGGTTATTTTTTAGCCCCCCCTGTTTCTACCTAGATATCATAGGAGTAAAGCCTCTCGTGTTCCAAGTCCCTAGGGCCCAATTTCAATTTGCTCACGCAGATTGTATTGCGCTGTTTTGAACTATCCAAGTTAGGACATTCATTATGTTTTCATGCAAGGTGTTGGAGCCGTTCTTGTTGGTCTTATCGACTAAAACCAGCAGGCACTGGCATAGCAGCTTCCAACATTTGCCAGTTTACCACCACATCTGGTGGATTCATTGTCATTGTGGTGACAGAGCCATGGACAAGTAGGCCTACGAGTGGCCACTCCAGCCTTGGTCACTGTGGCGGCCTACTGCAGGGCGTACCTTCCTGGGGCTGCGTGTGCGATCTGAATCTTGTTTGTACCCTCCAGTGCCTCGACGGATTGATGTAGGAGCCCAAGCAGCAGTTCCAGCAGGGTCCTCACCACCCGAAACAGGTGGCAGAGGTCCGGGTCTTGGTCCAGAACCGGTGTGTACTGGTGTACTGCATTGTTGCCAGTGAAGGGCATGCACTGCTGGAAGGGACTGGCAGGCTGGAGGTGGGACCACTGGCAGAGGTGTTGGCGGTCACAGGGAGGCCAGGTCGGGCTAAGCAGAAGCAGAGGCAGTGCCCATGGGGTTGGAGAGACCTTGTGCCAGTAAGCAGTATGGGCCCACGCTGTCAGTCAAGCGCATTTGACGGTGTTGTGGGTAGTCAGCAAGACTAGATGTGGTCCATGCCACGGGGGCTGGAGTGCCGGGTGGCATGGACCACTGATGGGCTTTTACCAAGATCCAGTCACCAGGCTGCAGAGGACAGCAAGGCTCCGTCGCCATTTCTGGCAGGGCAGCTCGGATCTGGAGAGAGAGAGCAAACAGTTTTAACCAGCATATAACAGTACTCAAGCATGGGGTCATCCTCTAGATGACAGTTCTGGAGATGCAGAGCTGCCGGGGGAGCAGTTCCTATTCACATGGGACAATCTGTGAGTATCTCTAATGCAGGCATTTTATGCTTTCATTGTAGATTATTACACATGGCAAACGGAGCTAGGGGCGTAGCCTTGTGTCGGAGTTTTTTCAACTTACATAACGAATAAAACCAAACAAGTTCACGGGGGAGCAGGGACTCAACAGGAATGCATGGTGGCCTGAAATAGGACCCCAACGGGACCAGAAGGAGGCCTGGGGGGTAGAAGGGGAGGGCAGTGTGGTATTAGGAATAATTCCAATTCAAACAGCATTGACAAGGTCATTAGAGTGCCCGATGAGTGGGAAGTCCGAAGCCTTTAGTGCCGAGGGCGATGCTCCAGTGGGAACCAACCAGGACACATTTTGACCACCAATAGTACAAACATCAGGAGCAGCAGGATTAAGCAGAATCAGAGGTACAACAGGTTACGGAACCCATTAGCAATCCCAACCATCCCTTTGCAGCAATGTCAGTGGGAGTACAGCCAACCCAAATAGTGCAGTTAGGAGACCACTCGAACTTCAAACAGAGGCCGAACTCCACCAGTTACACTTGTCACTGTATGTGTTTGTGTTGTATCTCTCATTGTGCCGTCCCCATTCGTGTGCTTGGGGTGCTTTTCTGCCCCTTCCCTGCATGGAGCAGAACCCTCCCATTTCATGGGAAGGCTGTAACTGCAACACCATAAGCTTGGCTTCAGTGCATTCTTTTTGTCTGAATCTTTTCATGGAAGTGTTGTGCTGCTAGCAAAACCTCTACCAAGTTCTTCGACTCCCACCCGATTAGCACTTATTTTATACCGCCCAATACTCTGGGTTGCAACCCCATAAACTGCGCCAACACAGCCTGTGGTGCTACAATGACAGTATCAATGATTCCAGAATACTGTTAAAAAATTGCTTCAGACGCTGAAGATATTCCGCAGGATTTTCACCCTTGGCTTGTTACAGGCATTTATTTTGGACCAGTCAGTTACGCGGGGATACATTTTGAGGATGGTTCGTAAGACCCTATCATTGAATGCTTTTACCCATTCTGTGGTGGGAGGTTCTTTTGCTGGCCAGTTGAAGTGCACTGTTAACAGTGAATGTGTCAGTGGATAGGGCCGCTGGTAGTAGTTCATTTTGGACAGCACATGTAGGGCAGTAGCAGTCTATAAAGGACCAGATGTTCTTCCTGGAATTGGACAGGATCATCTTGCATCTTCAGGACTTTATTATTTTTTAAATTTTTTTAAACAGGTTAAAAAAGTCAGCAGCGCTCCAGGGTGCCTGTACTGGGACTATGGTATTACCTCCTACAGGGAGCGGTCTAAGCGGCTATGCACCTGTACTGGTATTGGCAGGAGTAGCTGGAAACCCGTCAAATGTTCAAATGTTTCTGTGGTGGATGAGGCGACTGAAAGAGGCTGGAGATCTGGGTTCATAGCTCAGCTGAGATTAAGCTAGTGATAGAGCTCATCAGGGTGGACTGAAGATAGGTCAGTGTTCAGGTAGAGTCTGATGCTATCAGACTGGCGGTTGGGTGCAGCATATAAAAACAATATTTAAAAAAAGAATTGCTGGATTGTAAGGGTCCAGAATGTCTTTGGGAGATTCCTTCGTTGGTGGCCCCCTCTTGGACGGGATATACTCCGTCTTTAGGGTCTGGACCTGCTCCTGGAGTTTCTCTTGGTGATCGCTCGGGTCTTTGATTTGGACTGTCTCATAGGACCAGTCTAGGTAACCACTCTGTTGTTGGTGTTGGTTCACAGGAACTTTACTTGTCTAGCGCTTGGCACAGGCACTGCAGAAAAGTATCTAGGTGACTCATTCTGCATATATATACATGCCTTTTATCCAGAAACACATGTTTCTGGCGAGTAGTGTGTAAACCTAAAATGAGCTTGACATCCTTGAGGCTGAAGTAGCACTTCTCTTGATCGGCCTGAACCCATTCTCCCAGGGGATAGGACAAGGTCAAGATATGACCTGTGATGGAGCCAGATCTCTGCCCAACTTTGTCTGCACCAGGGCCATATTGTGTCTCGGGGATGGTGTAGCTGGCTCGGATCATTGCTGATAGCTGTCGTGTCAATCTAGAGGCTCAGGTAAAGATCCCCCCCCCACCTCTGCCCCTCCCCCATTACAGAGACAACCGCAGGTGTCTATCAAATTCAGAGGGCTGTCATTTGCAGCGGTTGCCCTCCATTATGCTACCGACAGTGCAGAGTGGTCAGCTTTCTCACAGACAAGGGTAGGAAAGGGTCATTGACCAGAAACAAACGGGAGACAAAAGCCTATTACAGCTCCCATACTACAATAGAGGAGAGACTAAATACAAAGTTAGGGTGGTGCAGATGGGGCTTCAGACAATCAGGGATCTCATCCCATATATTTTCTTCACATGCATACAAGGTTCTTAACTCCCAGTTCCTGGTTCTACCGAACTCTGTGTAGTAGGGTAGAACCTACACAGCGGTCTCATGTCATCTCAAATCAGTAAGGAGCATAGATATGCGGCTTTGCTCTTACCTTTTAACTGCAGTAGCCAACCACTTTTACAGTTTTTCTGATTAGAGCAGAACATTTGTAGGCATGGTACCTTCCCCTCCTATGTCCTAGGACAGACAGTTTCCAGATGCCAGGCTTCAGAATTCTTTTGACCAGAGACAAACATTTCCCCAACCCTTTTCAGACAATTTTACAGAAGACATGGCACATAACAGTGCAATTACCTGGGTTCACCAACCCATGATTGTTCAGTCGGCTCTCCTGTGTCTGCTTGGTCTACTCCCCATTACCCCCCCCCCCCCACGCTCCCAACTCTCCCCCCCCCAGCGTGCCTGCCAGCTCGCCCCACCAACAGAATAGTCTCCCCACCTGCCCTCCCCAAGGGAGGGATCGCTTGAGTTTGCAGTGGGAATCGGACCTCACAGGCACAAATCTTGTCATGGAAAATAAACCAGGTGGACTGATTAGCAATAGCAAAGCCACATGACGAGAAACCAACTGCATGGCAAGACTTGC
The DNA here is from genome assembly GCF_040938575.1 of Ambystoma mexicanum. Taxonomy (NCBI): domain Eukaryota; kingdom Metazoa; phylum Chordata; class Amphibia; order Caudata; family Ambystomatidae; genus Ambystoma; species Ambystoma mexicanum. The sequence goes on along the minus strand of NC_090930.1, from coordinate 857,898,296 downwards.
CGCAAGCAACCCCCGCTCTCCTCATTGAGCTGGGTTATATACTAGAAGTTACACATGCATTTCAATGGAGAGGGAGGTGTGGACATGAGAAACCATGTTGCAGGGTGAAGGACAATGTCTCTGCATACAAGTCTCAGACAGTGGCTGCATTTGCACATTCAAGACAAAACAATCAGGCTGGAAGACATAATGATAGTTAGTCATGCAAGGTAAGCTACTTCTACAGTTCTCGGTGTACCGGTAGGCAAGCCAGCCTACTATATGATAGCTTCCGTCTGCTAAAGCCGCCACCGCTACTCTCCTCCTCCCACTCAGATGGTCATAACAGCCAGACCCCTGGAGGCATACCACCATGGACACATTCTACCAGCCAGCATCTGCACAGGCCATCCTGCCACCCCTTGCTACAGACAGGGCCCTAAACCCCCCCACCCCCCCAACTGTTAACGCATTCCGTCAACTAACCTGCTTTCTTTTTTCGTAGACATCCACTATGTTCAATCAATTTCCAGCCATACAGTTAACAATGACTCAGACCCTCTCTTTTCAATCAACTCTACTGGGACAAAATGCCTCTTACCAGTAGGTTCACTAACCTCTAGCTTACCTGTCCGCTACTCTGTTAAGTCCCTTCATGGTTAATCCAATACCCTTTACCTTAATGATGTAGGTTTAATGTCCGGTACAGGAACAGGGAGATTGCTGTAGAAACAACATCCTGTCCTGTACCGCCATTTAAAGGTAAGTCATCATCACGTGACGCGGACGTCACGTGCAACGTTCCATGTGACTACGAATTCAGTTTACTACCGCCCTGGACAGGTTTGAATAACAATTTCAGTGGTCTAGTTCTTTCATACGCGACAACTACGTTTATATGCTCTCCGCTATTTCTCCCTACTGACATTGCAAACATTACTTATTTGCTCCAGAGTAATAATTGTTCAAAAAACAAAAGCCAACTGATGGCGTTCCATCCCCATCTGAACACTGGACACCACCACAAATGCCCCCTGCCCCTCACACATTGTCCTTCCACACTCATGGCCGCCAAGCAGGAATATCTTGCTCCCACCACTTAGCCAGGTCATGATACATTCCCAGCTCCCACCACAGGTCCAGACTCAGGACCGACATCTCCCGTGATGGTTGCGGTACCATGTCCACCACACACACTCGCATCCTCCTACTCATGCCCTACCAACAATTCTCCCAGTTTCTACTCCAGGAAAAACATTGCACTCCATCCCCATGCCACAACAATGTTCATCTACATGTTCTCCCCCGCCCTCCACACGAAGCTCCAACAATTACCCTCCTTCCCCCTTTCCCTAGAATCCGATTACTGACACACATGGGGTTCAGACTGCCAAACTTCATTTAGGTCCATTACATTGCCATGAGCACCAATGCATTAATTCCATTACACAGCACTATGCTGTAATCAATGGGCCCACTCCCATAGGCTAAACTCTGAACAAATCAGAATTGGGCACCCCTCCGACCAATCACGAGAACCCGCTCTACTTCTACTGCAATTAAAGATGGGGCCAGCATCGAAAGTTCACTATGACCACTAACCTTTGTGCAGAGGCCCTACAGGTAAGTGCATGCCCTTTTATTACCTGCTCTATTGCCCTACTGGACCGTCTTAATCCCCCTTTACTGTAGGATGCATTGCCAAACCTTTCACTAGAACGTTAACACAGGCATTAGCTCCAGCCTACTCACCATGGAGACCTGCGCTGCCATTTATTTGCCGCACCTACAATTCTAAGGGTCTCCACTCGCCATGTCGGATAGAGCTTACCCAACTCCTGTCCCGAAGGGAATAACAAATTGCCAGATTATTCTACAGCTACTGGTTTCCCTTTAGTCACCGCCCGCCCACCGACCCACCCATCCATCCATCCATCCATCCATCCATCCCTCCCTCCTTTCCTCCCCGTCTCCCTCCCCCCTCCCTCCATCACAGCCCCGGGCTCCCCCCACCGCCCTCTCCAAATTGGTGGCCCCACCTATTGGCCTTACAGCCCTCACCATGGCCTGGCCATGCACGGTCTACTCAATCTACCCTAATCCAGACGCCAACATTGCAGCAGCTGCTTTAACGCCATGCCAGACCAACTCAACAGCTCACTGTTAACAACCATTGCAACCCCTGGCCGTGCTCTCCTAGCTCCTGACTTGCAACCTGCCATTGCCCTCTGAGCACACTCACACAACACCATACTTCCATTATTAAACTCCATGGCCCCCAACCCCCTCTTCCAATGCTAGTCATCCCAGTACCCACTGCATTGACATAATACATAATTGAACTACAGCTTTACCCCACAGGTTAACCAATAAGAGCCTGACGCAAGCTCACCACCACCTCAAACCTATGTGCTGACTACACATGGCAAGGGATCATATCCACTACACAATTCCATTGGCCCCACCTGGTCTAGTACTCATAACCCACATTGCTAACCTAACCTCTTTTCTTCCTTCCTTTTTTTCGTGCTACCGTTCAGACCGGTTTACTTGATCCATCTGCTACAACTATGTTTTCAATCATGCCTACTTCTACTATACTGCAACAACTTGCAGATGTCTGCATTCATCTCAACTGATGTACAGTTTTGTTCACTTATTGTCACCACAATCACAACCACCAATGCAATCAACATGTTCAAATATTCCTCATCCATCAATTAGGTGTACCGATATTCTAATGTCACACTATCACCAATCCCGACACCCTGAACACTTTACACCTCAATCCAAAATCACATTGGTTCCCTTACTCGGGTGTTGGCATATTATTAAATTTACACCTTTCGTTGAGAATTCTCACCAAAGCCTTGAAAAAAGACCCACGTAGGGTCAAAACACGTGTCGGCTTAATAAATCACCCCAAACATCAAGTGACTAGATTCCTCATTTTTGCCTGAGAGAACAAACTATACAGTTAACAATAATGTCTCAGAACCAGCGCCCGGATTAATCGGTTCTTACCCAAACTCACTCTGGCATAGAAAAGTACCTGCCTAGACGAGCGCTGCTACACTCTAGGATGAAGTGGTCGAGGTTAAAACAGGCACAGTGGAACATGGGGCTCACCCGACAATGGCGATAAGACACTTGTTAAACATGGCAGTCTGCATTAGCAGCACAGTATTATATTGCAACCGGGGTCAGAGTATGAACATTTTCAAACCGGAGGTTCCCCCGCCCCACACAAAGGGTAGGCCTCTTTTGTGCAGCATGATTTTTCAAACAAGTCCTACGGGCTCTTTTTATATTAAGGGTAACAGTGGGCTGACTTGAGAATACTAGCAGTGGTCTGACAACTTCAAGAAGGTCAAATAATAGTAGGTTAGTCCTACGGCTTCTATTTTCCAAGTACTCATGTTTGTGAAGAGCCAACATGGTAAGCTACACCCTCTGCTTCGACAATTCTTCGTTTTACCTCCTCCATCCTGGTTTTGAAAGTAGATCAGCTTTCGTCAAGTTGCTGGAGTTTGTTATTTCGATAAGTGACCACCTTAAGGCCCTCAATTCAGTTAAAATGGTTTCCATATTAGAATCCAAAAGGAGCCGACAAGGAGGCGGTGAGTGGCTTTTTGGCCTTTTCAAATTAGATGCCGAGTTTGTTTGCTCATCAGGCCATTTTATGCATTTTTTTGTTTAGCCATTTTGTCCAATAGCTAGTGTAGAAGAACAAGTTACTTACCAACTGTAACGTTCTTTCGACTGGATGTTCCTCCCACGTATTCCTCATCTTGTGATAAATCGTTATCTCCAGCTTTGCTGCTTCAGGAAAAATAAATTCTCGGAAGAGGGCGCTGTGCTCGAGGTCGTGGCGTCGATTGTCCCTCGACGTACTCCCTACTCTGTCGACGTCACCGATGGTATAAGTAGCTCGAGCCGCACCCGTTGCTTCAGTTCTGTTTTTTCGATGAAATATATATAGGAGGAACACCCAGGCGTGTCCCATGACCGATACATTCTTCGTGAGAGGAAAGTGTAAGAAAACGTAAACTGTACTGTGGGGTAGGATGGGAGGGTCGATGAGGAATACGTGGGAGGAACATCCAGTCGAAAGAACGTTACAGTTGGTAAGTAACTTGTTCTTCGAATGGATTGTGTCCTCCCACGTATTCCTCATCTTGTGATAGGCTCCCATAGCATTATCAATTTTTTGGAGGTGGGAGTACTATTTCAGTTTTTGTGGACAGAATGCAGAACTGCCTTTGCAAATAAACCCTCGTTAGAGGAGGCAGTGTCCAAACAATAATGTTTAACAAAAGTATGTATTGTTTTCCAGGTTGCAGCTGCACAAATGTCTGCTGCCGGGACTCCACTCTTTAGAACCACAGAAGTAGCCATTCCCCTTGTAGAATGGGCACGAAGCCCATCTGGTGGTTCTTTTCCCGCTAGTCTGTAGCATTCAACTATGGCTAATATGATCCAGCGGGAAATGGTCTGTTTTGTTACAGATGAGCCTAATTTTTGACCAGTGTAACCCAAAAACAGTTGGTCATCTTGTCTCAATTTAGCCATCCTAGAGATGTAAAAACTAAGAGCCCTCTTGGGATCTAACCTGTGTAATCGCTCCTCTTCTTTGCCCAGATGAGGAGGAGGATAAAACGTAGGTAGTAATATTTTTTGTGACAAATGGAAGTCCGAGACTACTTTTGGCAAAAATGAAGGTTTAACTTTAAGGACTAGCTTATCTTTATAAAAAATAGTATATGGTGGTTTGCATGAGAGAGCCTGAAGTTCGCTAACCCTGCGGGCTGATAAGGCCACAAGGAGGACAGTTTTTAGAGTCAAAAGCCTCAATGGACATGAGTGCAGAAGCTCAAACGGTATGCAAGTCAAGAATTGTAATACTAAATTTAAGTCCCAGGCTGGTACATGAAAAGGTACTGGAGGGTATACATTAGTGAGCCCTTTTAAGAATTGAATGATTAACAGTATTTTGAAATATGAAACCTCTTCTGAGGAGCGCTTGAAAATGGACAGCGCAGCAAGGTATCCTTTTATTGTTCCTATCTGGAGCCCCAGATTATCTAGATGTAGCAGAAAAGAAAGCACCATTTGGGTGCCACACTGAAAAGGGTCCACATCCTTGTCTTTCCACCAGTTACTAAACCTATTCCAGCGACATCGGTACAAAGACTTTGTTGCTGGTCTTCTGGCCGAAAGCAAGATTTCCATTACGTCATCCGGAAGATCCCAATCCTTGTATCTCAACCTCTCAGAAACCATGCGTGAAGGTTGAGTGTCTTGACCTCTGGATGGAGAACCCGACCTTCCTCTTGCGAGAGAAGATCCTCTCTTTGCGGAAGACGTATTGGAGGGCAGATGGACATGTCTAGAAGGTCCGGGTACCACGTTCTCCTGGCCCAATCCGGGGCAATTAGGATCATGGTTTTCCTGAACTTTCTCAACCTCCTGATTACTTGAGGAATCACGGGGACTGGGGGAAACGCGTACAGCAGTGGAAACTTCCCCTCCGAATGCGTCTCCCAGAGCTCCTCTGAGGAAATTCCCTTGAGCAGTACTGATCGCACTTCCGGTTGATCGTGGTGGTGAAGAGATCCACTTGAGGAGTTCCCCAAAGGTCGAAGATCTCCAGAAGTAGTTCCTGAGACAGCTCCCACTCGTGAGAGACCGTGCTCTGCCTGCTCAGAGCGTCTGCCGCCGTGTTCTTCTCTCCGGCTAGGTGAATTGCCGACAGATTCCTTCTCGTATTGCCCAGAACCTGAGCTGCATTGCCTCTGCACAGTGGCAGTGACCCTACACCTCCCCTCTTGTTGAGATAGTACATGGCCACTGTGTTGTCCGTCATTATCTTTCCCTGTACAGAGGGCAGAAAGGCCTTCAGAGCTAGTCTGATTGCCCTCAGCTCTAATAGGTTGATGTGTATTTTGGACTCCGATGGAGACCAACGACCGCTGATTGTTCAGATGGCTGGTGTGTGCTCCCCACCCCGTGAGTGAGGCGTCCGTCACTACCATTATCTCCAGCCATGGTTGCCAAAAAGACTCTCCCTTGAGAATGTTGTCGTTGCAAGCCCACCATAGAAGATCCTGAGCAACTGCGCTTGGAACTTGCAGAAGATCCGACATATTCCCTGAGAACTGGGACCAGTGAGTTCTGAGTGCCCATTGAAGGAATCTCATTCTCAACCTGGCCTCTGGTACTAGGGAAATGCAGGATGCCATGAGGCCGAGCAACCTGAGAAAATCGAAGGCCGGTAGACGTTGGGCATTCTGGAATTTTGTTACCATCTGCTGGATGTGGAGAGCTCTCACTTCGGGAGGCGAGGCTTTTCCCCGATGAGGTGTCCAAGACTGCTCCGATAAATTGGAATTTCTGGGCTGGTATCATGTGGACTTGAAATTGAGGGAGAAGCCCAGTTTGTGGAGGAAGTGGCAGGTGATCGAAAGATGTTCCTGAGCTTGTTCTGGAGAACTTGCTCTGATCAACCAGTCGTCCAGGTAGGGATATATGTGAATATCTCCTCTCCTGAGACTTGCTGCCACAACCGCCAACAGTTTGGTGAAAACCCTCGGGGCGGGGGTCAACCCGAATGGCAGAACTCGAAACTGATAATGAGAATTGCCAATCGCGAACCTCAGGTACTTTCTGTGCTTTGGATGGATTGGCACATGAAAGTAAGCATCCTGAAGGTCCAATGATACCAACCAATCTTGGAGTTGGAGAGCCTGAAGGATCTGAGAAAGAGTTACCATCTTGAATTTGTCCTTCCTGAGGAATTTATTCAAGTTTCTCAAGTCCAAGATGGGTCTCAGTCCTCCGTCCTTTTTTGGGATGAGAAAATATGGGGAGTACCAACCCCTGTTCCTCTCCGCTACAGGTACCAGTTCTATGGCACCTTTCTCTAGCAGGGTTAAAATGTCCTGCAACAGGAGCGGATCCGGAATTATGGCAGAGTTGGCTCCCGGTGGATGATTCTGAGGCCTTTTTAGAAAGGGGAGACAGTAACCTTGGGCTACTGTTGCCAGTGCCCAAGCATCTGAAGTAATGCCTCGCCATTCCTTCAGATGTTGAGAGATCCTGCCTCCCACTGGTGTTTTGTGTAACAAGGTCTCAGAGGGATTTGGAGGCGGCTGCAGGAGTGGCTGAGGGTACAGATGCCGCTCTTGAGGCTGATTTTGCACCTCTTCCTCGTGCTCCACGAGGGAAGTTCCTTTTGCCCCTTTGAGAAGCCCGTCCTCTTCCACTACCAAAAGAGGAGTAGTATCGAAAAGAACGACCCCTCTAGGAAGATGAGCCGGAATAGGGTTTTAGAGGCTGGCGCAAAGAGGCGCTAAGTGATTTAGCTGCCGCTTTTGAGGTCTGAAGTTTTTCTAGGCTTTCATCAGCCTTTCTGCCAAAGAGCCTCGAGCCATCAAAGGGCATGTTGAGGAGTCTAGCTTGCACGTCCGGTGCAAATCCCGACTTCCTCAACCACGCAAATCTGCGTAGCACAACGCTTGCAGCCATGGATCTGCTGATACTATCAGCAGTATCCAGTCCAGACTGGAGGCATTCCTCCATTGCCTCCTTCCCGTCTTTGACTATATTCAGGAAGCCTTCCCTTTCCTCGCCTTCCGGAATATGATCAGCCGCCGCCGAAATACAGTCCCACAGGGTATGGGTAAACCTGGCTAGGGTACGGGTGACATTTGCCGACTTAAGTGCCATACTGCCCGACGTGAAAACTTTACGTGCCCAGGCGTCAATTTTTTTATCCTCTCTATCTGGAGGGATAGTTGGATAAGCAGTTTGTTTTGAAGTAGATGCTGCTTGAATGACTAAACTCTCTGTAGTCAGATGTTTATTCAAATATTCAGGATCCGTTCCAGCTGGTCTATATTGTCTTGGAAAAGTGCTATCTGCAGCAGCAATAGTTTCTGGTTTCTCCCAGTTTTTCTCCAGTCCTTTGAAGGGCCTTGTGAAAAGGGAGAACAGGATCCTTCTGAGGTCCCTTGACGATAATATCCGTCATGTCATCTTGTTCAAAAACGGGTGAAGTATTACCCCAACCCATGTATTCAACTACCCTGGTCATAAGACCCCTGTACCCAGTATCTGCATGCTCTGCAGGATCAGGTTTGGCGAACTCTAATTCTGGGGATGTGTCAACTCCACTGGCAGTTTGTAGAGTATCACTCAGGTCTCTCATTCTAGATTCCTCGTCAATAAGTTCTTCAGGGACTTGTCTTGTACCATAAGTAACTCCCAAAGGAGTAACCTCGTCTTCTTCTGAAGCAGACTCTTCATAGATTGCAGACAGATTTGAAAAAGTCTGATCTGGGCAAAGGAGTGAATCTCCCTTCTTCCTCTTCCATCTGCTTCGAAGGAAATGGCAAATCCCTCGAAGTTTGAGGGTGTCTTCGAAGATGACTTCGATAATGGCGTCGATGACGCATTTGGCTTTGGCGTCGAAATTATCGACGTCAAGGGCGTCGACGAACTTGTCGAAGTCTTCGACGACTTGTGTTTCTTGGCCGGCACTGGAGAGGTGCTCGACTCGAAGATTCGACGGTTTGACGTCGACTCAAGGTTTTTTGTATTCCTCGACGCTACTGGTCTTGGCCATAGTAGCCTTGGACTTCCCTTTGTCGTCCAATGGAGCGACTTTAGGGGTATGGCTTTTTCAAGGTTCTTTCGAGGGGGTCGAGGCCGCATTCTCGTAAACCTCCATCATCTTTTTGCAGAATTCTTCCCACTTTCTGGGAGAATCCGATTTAGTCAGACAACGAATTTCTTCGGTCGACTCTGAAGAAGATGAGGGAGATCTATGTCTCCTCTTCATTTTTTTCGATGACGACGAAGAATGTCTCGATTTAATCGTAGATCGAGATCTCTTGCCTATGGCGATCCGATCCCTTAGAATCAGTCGCTTTCTTATGTTTTTTTGACAACCTTTTTTGAGGCCTCCCTCCCCACCGACAGTTTACCTCTCCTCTCACGAAGAGCTTTTTCGGTCATCGATTGGCAGGACCCGCAGTCGTCGGTTCGGTGACTGGAACCGAGACACCAGAGACAAATCCGGTGGGGATTGGTGATCGACATCTTATATCCAAAATCTGCACACTTTTTAAACCCAGTTCTGGGTGTCGAAGGTGATGACATTTTCTTCACAGAAAATAGAAGCGCACCGTTCTCAATAGCGAAGCGATCGGAAAAACAGAACTGAAGCAACGGGCGCGGCTCGAGCTACTTATACCATCGGTGATGTCGAGAGAGTACGGAGTACGTCGAGGGACAATCGACGCCACGACCTCGAGCACAGCGCCCTCTGCCGAGAAATTCTTTTTCCGAAGCTGGAGATAACGATTTATCACAAGATGAGGAATACGTGGGAGGACACAATCCATTCGAAATGGAAGGTTACAAAATGTTATTCTCCAAAAATTCATAAGAGAATATGTGATATTAGGTACATTAAACAGGTAGTCTATATATCACTGCTATCCTGGAATTAAATAAGTACTGCAAAAATCTGTTCCTTCACTTATTATTATTGTCAAAAAGAAGCGTTTTCCAAAACACCAATAGGTGGCACTTCTTTACCTCACCGTGTTGTGAGCAAACTGCCCCAGAAGCGACAGCAGTGTACTACACCATGACTGCCGGCTCTGCAAGCAATGCGGCAGCCGACATCATGGGACTCCGCCTCACATAGCCACACATCAAATAGGCAAACAAGGGTCTTCTAATGCCAGATGGTCACAGCTGCCTCCTGCCTCAAGCTCATCCGGCATTCAGAAAAATCACATTTTTCTTTACGGCCAGCTTCTCCAGCGAGTTAATTAATTTTCCTTCCAGCAGGAGAGAGACTGTTGAGCCTCTGTATAGTTTTTGATGAAAACCTCTCTTTCACAAGCAAGTGAAAATCTATTACCAAAGGTTGCTTTGCCAAGTTGAGTCTTCGTTTCCTTTTCTTCTCCTACGCAGATCAAGCCTTCCTGGTCAATTTCAGTCATCTGAAAGACCTGATTATTGCAAAACCATATACTTGGTTGACCAAAAATACAGCGTCCGCTGTATTAAGCTTACTCCAAGGTTGGCAACCCATTTGTACTAGTCAGGCTGAAATGATTAATTGTTCCACTTCTGTTACAAAAATATTCCCAAGGAACCAAGTGACAAGGTGGGAGAGCCGTTTCGATACAGGTTGCATCCCTTTGGAACTCTCTACCAGTATCGCCAGTTAAGTTATTGAAGACATGGCTGGTCACTAATCTGTAGAAGTTGGTCCTCAGCCAGCAATCTGTTCCGAGTGCCAACATGAACATAGTTTAGAATTAGCCTGACTAGGCATAAGCAACTGTTGCTATACAGTCACAGATCGACTTTTTTTTTTTTTTTTTTTTTTTTTTTAGGTTCAAGGGTTTTTATTTTAATTTCAAACAAGCCTATTGCTCATCCCTCTCTAACCTACCGATGGGCAATCCCACCCAAACGTTCCTCGAACCTGGAGGCTATCCATCTATAGGTGATGGCCTAAACATCATAAGCCCCTCATCTATCTAGATTGAAGGAGCAATCTAGGTGACTCCTATCCAGGACCCAAGTTGGATGGTGCCCTCCAATTACTCTCGGGCACTTGCCAGACCTATTCCTTTCCCCGCAATTCTACCCTATAGCAGATTTGCTACCCTTCCCTCTTCTTTTCCTCCCTCTCCATCTTTCTCATCTGTCCCTCCGATGATACCACCCCTCTTTCAGCTACATGTTCCTCTCACAAGCTACCTTCAGCTCTTACTTCCAACTACTCTCCCCATATGCTCCTGCTTCCCACACTACTGCTACTCCCACACTACTACCCAGCATCCTACTCTCACCTCCACACCACTATTACACATTCTCCTCCTACTCCCACTTTCATACCACTACTTCCCCCACCTTTGTCTCAATCACCCTTCTCCCACTCCCTACCCTGAAGCTACCACTTTAACTCACAGACCTAACACGCACACTAGCGACAAGGTAGACAACCAGCCAATACCTGCCCTTCACTATAACCTGCCTCCGCTCTACTCTTTCAACCATCCTTCCTCCTGATCTCTTGGACACCTCTCCCTTCTCCTTTGACTGCACATCGACAATCCACACCAGACGGTTTCCAGTCGTCCCTTACATCCTTCCCTGCCTGCCTCCATTGGTTGTGCTTTTTTGGTGTCCCGGGACCATCTTTCCCAGCCTCAGCCCCAGAGTGGTGTTGCAAACATCCAAGTACATAAGATCTGCCCATTTCTGCCGTGAAAGTTCACCACGGATCGGTAAAGGCAGCAGGCTGCAATCAGAGTTTCAGTTGGTTTCCACCCTAGTAGGCCTCCCGTGCCTTCTAGAAAGACTGCTCGACTACCAGAACAGCAACCTTTATGTTGAACCAGGAATTAAATTGCTCTCCTCTGTAACAGGCTGAGTTGAAGAGGATAAGGCTATAGTCTTGGAATGAGAGGTGCCACAAATACAGCCGACTGGGTGGGAAGGTGGGACGGTAGACAACGGTCACCCAAAAAAACAGTTATGCTTCTAGTCAGTTGTACACAGATGCAATGGATTGCAGCTTTTCCTAGGACTTTGTAGTACATACGGTTGGATGGTCAAACAAGATATGGGAGTCCTTTCCACTCACCCCAAAGCCAGTACTTCCAATAAATGAGATCCAGAAAGTTTGCCATCAAGTAAGCATGTTTGGAATGACTACACAGATGAAGGTCCTTCTTCCTCCTACTCGTACAATTGTACATTAAGTAACAGGGGATGGGGCAGGCGAACCACTAAATGACGGGAAGGAAAAAAAAGCCATGGGCGCTCTTGAAAGATTAAACCATCCAACCGCCAATGTAACAGGTGACTGGAGGAAAGTCACTGGAAGAGCCAAGATCAATGCAGCAGAGGTGGAGTGGACATTAGAGTAGAACACCTGTGCAGAACCCAGAATCTGCAGGTTGGAACAGTGGGATCAGTAGCTCTAACTGGAGGGGACAGGCAGCATTCCTATAGGTCCTGAAAACGTCAGTAGGCTTGTGGACACTATTTGACAGAACTTTGAGGCCAATGACTCCTCACGCTCAGTGTGCAAGTGAGGGTCTAGCAGAGGGAATCTGTCCAGATAGAAGGGACTGTGTGTCGATGATTGAGCAAAGATGAGACGGGTAACAGTCTCAGTCAAGGGAAGGCGAGAACTACTGCATTAACATTGGTAGAGCATGCCAAAAGGACAAATATTAAGCCAGTGCAACACTCAAGCAGGGTCATCAGCAATGTTGCGATCCTGTGCCAAGAATGCCGCCTGTTCCTCAGACTGGACCTGTGGTCAAACTCTAGGATCTGAAGCTTTAGAATTGGGAGCCCTACCTAAGGAGGCAGAAAATTCAGAGCCTAGCACCCTTTTTGGAGAAGGGCCTCTTTACAATCCCACATCTTTTAAGCAGACCTGAATGCGAGAGGCGAATGTGGAAACTTGCCAGCAACAGTCTGGTTCACAGAATTCTTTGGGTTTAAGGGTTTTACACCATGACGTTTATACAAAAAAAACAGAAGAGTAAGATATTTTACACCGTTATATCAACAATAAACTTCCAAACATAATATCCTGCAGCTTTGAGGGGTATGGCTTAACACCACCACCCTATGCCTGTACAATTCAGCTCAGCATACCCATGTGAGAATCTGTGCCTGCAGTAGATCGCTCCATCGTATCAAACGTCACATGATTGAGTGAACAGCACCTATTTGATCGCTGTTCTGGTAGTCGAGCAAGAATGCCTCAACCTCATGCATCACGTGTCACTTGGCGTGCTTATGTCCTAGACAGACTAAACATCACTGCTGCACACCATTATAGGCCATCAAGCTACTGGCAATCCATGTTTGCTCGCAGCTCTCCCACATCATCTTAATAAATATAGCTATGGTGCTGCCCTCTTCCACAGTCGGTGCTTATGAGCAATCATCAAATACAGTCCGTTTCGACAAGATAGGGACAAAAAGAAGGCATGGGTCACTGTGTAAAATTGAATCACACCCCTGTACAAACTTGCACTACTGAAACTGAACCGGATGTGGGGGGCTGGGAAAAAGCCCTTCAGTTCCAGAGCTGGTCTTCAAGCTTCCACTACACTTTAAGACAACCATAGAAAATCGCCAGCCAGATATTTCACACCGAAGCAGGAATGGACTTAGGGCGTTGATGCAGCATTTCATGGCACGCCCGAGAATGGTGCATTTAGGGCCAGGGTGCACCGAAGAAGTATCTCTGGTAGCCTAAAGATGACCCCTTCCCCACCCAAAAATGGGATCTTGCCACAAGAGCAAAAAAGAAAAAGAGAAAAAAAGAAAAAAATGAACCAAGAAAAAAGACTACACTTCCACTTGCACCGATAAATGAAGAAGAGGCCTGTGCTGTGCTGGAAAAGTCGTTCCAGCACAAACGTGAGCCTGAAGAGACCAAAGCGAAAATGCATTACAGTAACCCATGCCCACGTTCCAACAAGGATCTGCTACAGGAATTGCAGGGATGAAAACCCAGAGAATAGGTATAAAGTGACTGCTGGATTAAAAATTATGTATATCCCAGTGAGCAAGCGTTACTGTGTGGCTCCTGAATCCGCTCCCGCACAGATAAATAGGATATTTGGGAGAGGGCAATCAGTCTGGGGAGGGGAGATGGCTGGATACATTTTGTGTATTCCTGCTGTGCAGGGTGCACCTGTCCCATCAACGCAGATAAAACATTGAAAGTATGGAAGAACGAGTACACAACAAGAAATAAGGCTCCCGAATTCTAGAATTATTGTTGGGAATGGGATAGAGCTGGACTTCTGAGTCGGCAGTGTCCATGCTTTTTGGCCATTTCCACACTGTCCAATCCAGAGTCTAAAAAGTAAATGTCAAGTGTGTTGTATTAACAGTTTAAGGTGCTGTGAGAGGTGAGAAATGAGAGGCGGAAACAAAGAGGCATTCTCAATATTAGACATTTTATAAACGAAAAGGGATTTGGATAAAGGCCCAACTTTCCCTATCCTAACAAGAATGTCCCTTCCTATGAAATTAAAACCAAAGCAACATGAACTTGTGCCAAACTCATCTGACAACCACACTAATACATACAAACAAAATGTGCAAGGTAAATCTTAACGTTCAACTCAACAGAAAAGTGCAATAACTCCAACATATCACTTGCACAAAAACACTCCTTTTCCCCCCAGGGTTGGCTCCATTGCCCTGGATTATTTCACATTATTCTGTGACAAGACCAGTCCGTCTCTTTCTCCGAATGCTCCCCTCAAGGTGCTTAAACAAATGTTCTTTCCATGACACGGATATGAAAATGAGGAACCCTCTCCTGATCTTTCAGAATGGTAAAACAAAGTATTTGTTCCACAGTGTTGGTTTGAATAAGGTAATGCAAAGTCTTTACTATTTTTCAGGATGGCAAAACAAATTTCTTTTTCAGGATAGAGGTTCAAACATGGCAAAAACACATTGAAGTTTCTGGTTGACAAAATGTTCAAAGGAAACAAGAAATTAAGATGAATACATCTCTTTTCAACATTCTAATTCAAAGTGCGTTTCCCAGTACACACTCCTGACAGGAAACTCATCAACTGTAAACTCCGATATCCTGGTGTACTCTCCTGCCAGGTATCCTTGTCTTAAAAAGGTTTCACAACCAGATATCTTTAGAAGGCTTCTCTGAACATTCAATTGCTCCTTAACTGTTACTTGTGCCAATTTCTCCCAAACCATCATCCAATATCTGGGTGTTTGTTCGAACTCCTTTTTAACAATCTCTCTTGACTCATGGCAAGGCTTGTTCCAAGTATCTCCCAATTGACCTCCAAGTTAAGTCTTACACCATAGTGTCCATTTTGATCTTTTGGCACTCTCTCTTGGCTTAGGCAATGCTGGTCCCAGGTTTCCCCACAACTTCACATCTCAGGTCAGGCAAATTGCACCACATTTGCCAGTTCCATTTAGTTCTTATGTAGATATTCCAAAGTACATTTTATATGCTTATCAGCACATCCGCATGTCCCGGGCCCCCTTTACTATAAGGCTGACTCACCAGGGTCTTCATGCTGTGGTTAAAAGATGCTTGCGAGGGTCTGGCTCTCCTGTGGCAAATTCCTGCTGGCTCTCTGCGTCGGCTCTTCCAGCCTTCAAAGCCATGACTGGCGCCGCTTTTCAGGACCATGCCTCCACACACGGCTCTGCTGCGCGCCCTCTACTTCTTCTGGAGCAGAGCTCCTTTCTGAAAGTCCCAAACACCGCCAGCTGTCTTCTGGCATACTTCTCTTCCCCCCACAGTCCGTTGTTTGGTTTCTTCTGCCACCAGCCATGATTCCTGCTCGGTGCACTCTGCCTTCTTTCTCAATCCACATTCACATTCCTGTCCCTGTGTGTCTCATCAGCTGCAGGGAACTAGGGTATTTAAAAGTCCTGCGCAGCAGACTAGCTTTTTGACAACTATACTGCACATTGTTCTCAATGTCACATTTCCTACACATTAACGCTTTGCTCCTCTTCACTGTACCTGAAGATTTCAGGGACTTCGAGTCAAAAGAAGTTTTAATGGATTTTACATCACATGTTCGAACAGTTGTACCAACATTATAATTACCATAAACATCATGCACGTTTCACATGTTTTACTTTGACCTACATGATGACGGAATGGGTTTTTGTTTAGACAGAATATTTCTCATTTTTAGAATCAGATGGTTTTGAATGACAGCCAAAACCCTAGCATTAACGGATCTTCTTCACAACAAAGTAGTATATTGCTTATCTCCTTATGGAGTCACTACTCTCCCCTTATAGCCATCTCCTCCCATGTGATCCACCCTCAGAATACCACCCCCCAGGTTCAGGTAGCGACTGCCTTCCCCTGGCCACATGGGAGAAGACTTTAGGCTGGGTATCATTGATGACTGAAGGATTCATCACAGTGCCCACTGCAAAATGATCGCCTTGTGACACCCCAAGAGGGGGGGGGGGGGGTAAGAGGGGAATATATATCGTTTACAGTCAATGAGAATTCAGATTTGGTAGGTGTGAGGAGGAAGGAAAAACAGGAAGAGGCATGTGACAGCATATTGAGAACTTAAAGTAAAATAGCTCATGGGTGTTCTGAAGAGAAAGTAGAGTTCTCTTCTTTGGACCATGTCCCCCAGAACGCCTGCAAGTACTGGGAGAAGTAGGTGCATGATCCTTTTGCCAGGGGCTATCTGAGTAGGCCACAATACCAGGGATGTTCAAATTGATTCTGCAGGATGGTTTCGGGGTGAGGAGGCCCTCAGTACAAGACCAAATGCAGGACAGCAGAAATGGTCTGGAAAGTTTAGGGGGCCTAGTTCCTGGCGGAGGGCAAGTGAAAGTAATCGCTGAGGATTGAAATGGGGTGGGGAGGTTGCTGCGTGCCTAGATCAGACTAGCAGACAGGGGGAGGCCACTTTAGGTTGTGAAAGATGTGTTAAAGAGGCAGGTCTACAGGACTCCCCTGAACCTCAGCACATGTTCCTTGCATTGCAAGGAGGTAACAGGACCATGGGTGGTACCAGAGTTGTTCCATTTTATTTGTTTTCTTATATGGTGAAGGAGTGAGTTTTATACACCCAATGTACAACAGGTGCCTACTTAGACCGTAGGGCTTTATTTCTGTTGGGTGTATTTCTTTCTGAAGACAATGAATAAGGTTGATGGTTTTGAAAGTATCCCTGCTTGATCGGGAGCATGGGTAGTATATGGAAAATTGCAGTACAGGCGTCCCTGGGTTTTAGGTACAGACTCCTTCTTGCCGTTTTATTTTGGATGATCTGGATGCCATGGCTCTGCATGTTGAGGAAGCCCAAGTAGAATATTTTGTCATAGTCTAAATTGGTTAGAACCCTGGTGACCTTACATTTGTGCAACATTCTTTAAGGAAGGATGGTGACAGAAGGTGTAGCTGACAGTGTATTTCCTTTAATTCTGGAAAGGACCCGATTTGTTGGAGTAATAGTCGTTTAAGAGGACCCTCTCTCCCCACCCCAAAACATTCTGCTTTTTAGGGACAGGAGACACCATAATGCGAGGCCAGATGAAATTAAGGGGAGCAGGGGTTGTGATGGTGAAAAAGAAGGGTCTTTAATTTGGTGCCAATGAGGCAGCGATTGTTAATTATCCAGTCTTGGCTTCAGGAGAGGAAGGCAGAGATACACTCAGTGTTTTTACACCAATTGCAAGATATATAAAAACCCAAATCATATGTATTGTTATTTAACACTTGGATTCTGGCTTTTTCCTTTAATACGCAGATGGAAAATATGAGGTAGAGTCACACAAATGATGCTGGTCAATGGTGCACATGAGGCAGCCCTTTAAGATGCACGGCTGGTTCTGTTTATTTATATTACTTACATGCTGGATTAAGCCTCCTTCAACACATGAAGAGTAAAGACATTTACCCATGCTGATACATTTTAATTAGTATGGAAAAGGGTTGGAGAACACCGTAATCAATTACAAAACCAGGTCTCCTCATAAGTTCAGCTTTTTTGCTTACAGAGAAAACAAAAGAAGGTTGATCATGCTTGTGCCTCTGACAGACAGAGAAGACTAGGACAGTGACTGAAAATCTGATGTGAGCCTCTGAGAAACGTTTATTCTATGATCCAGTCAGCCAATACCAGACTATTGGTGAGTGACAGCAATTCGAACAGTTCTGAGCTGAAACGGGTTTCATTTTTCTTTTCATAAGTTGGTTTTACAGTGACAGCATGCAAAAACAGAACTGAGTAAATCATTTTAATGGGAATGAATATGGAAAAATATGGGATGTAATCAAATACCAAATGCACACTTAATGAGGCACACAAACCAACTCTAGCATTAAGCAATGCTGGTTCAGGTCAGTGTCTTGTTTATTATAGTGTTTTCGCAAAAATGACTAATCAGAGAGTGTGTGTGCCTCCATTTCTTGACTGGTAGAGAAACGAATAAACGAATGCATGGCCTTCAGATAATGGCGAGTAATATCAAAAGCCTGGAACAATGCTTTTCTAGCTTGGGTTTTCATTAAGTGAAAAGAAACCAATGTTAAGCTTTTCATTATTTCCTGAAAGTCGGTCATTGGTCTGAAGAGCAGCAACACTTGTCTGGTGCCCACTATGCAGAGACAGATACTGCACATTGTTGGAGATCTGGGCGCCAGCTGGGGTAAAGTAAAACATGATTTTATGGATGGCTATCGGATTGCAGAAAAATAACAATATGACATGAGATGTGAATTTAGTAAGGAGACACATTTGGGGGACAGGGGTGTGGGTAATTCCCTTAGAGTCTAGAATTCTTAAGTATGGTCGCATACACAAATTCTGATTTTATCTGTTCTTCGGTTGGTTATCAAAGAAAACTGTTTGTGCATGTCAAAGGTTTTCTTTCTGTCATAGTTGCAAAGGCTTTGAACAGAAAGTCTCTGGAAAGTTATGAAGGGAAACCGAAACTTATCTAGTTTCATATTGTTTTAAATTGTCAATTGCATGTTAAAGAACTGATTAACACTTTTCCGATTGCCTAGGAGTCACCATTACCATGCATTCTCCTAAAAAAGGACATTGTACAACTCGCACTTACCTAAAATCTGCAGTTGCAGCAAACGATTCTTGCTCTGTGATAGAGAAAACACAAAGGAAACCTTCTCCACTTCGGAAGTAGTTATCTCGAATAGCTGCATAATCCTCCTGCCCCGCCGTGTCCAAGATATCAATCTGAACTTCTTCCCCATCGAGGACAACTTTTTTTCGGTAGCTATCTGCTTTAGTAGGCTCATAATCCTCCACAAACTGGTAAGAGAAGAGACACGTTTATGGCATGAACAGTCTAACTTTTACACTCAATAGTATTTACAGTCTATGCTTAAAAAAATAAAAAAAAAACAATACACAAACCAATTAGATCACCAAAGTAATGTGACGATTGAAATACAATCAGCAAGTGCTTGGACACCGCCCCCAACCCCCACCGGCAACAAATCTTTCTAATGGGCGACAGGTAGCCCCTTCTTTAGTGAACTGTGGAAGGGAAATCCGCATTCACGTTTGGTATAAACCATGAGACTAAATAATGTACTACTGTTCAAATACTTCTAGTAACTTTATTCGCACCATTACAACATTTCTGAACCGCTGCTGCAAACGTAAGCTAAGAAACCACACAAATTATTATGACAAAAAACTACTGAGTGTGTAGTCACTGGTGCAGACTTGATTTTCAGTATGGGTGATATTTTCTATTTTCCATCTACTGACTCCTTATCCCTAATGTGCGTTTTTTTACTATTTAATGTTCCACTACGTGGTGGAAATCATTAATATTGAATGAAGGGCCCTTTGCCCAAAAATGGAAACAGAAGTAGTCACCTCTGTGCAATTTAGGATTCAATACAAAATACCCCCATAATCAACCTGTTTCTACAATGATGAACATATGGGCCTCATTACGAGGTTGGAGGTAGCCTTGCCGGTAAAACCGGCAAGGCTACCTCCAAACTCACAACCGGGTCCGGCACCCACGAATGGGCAATTACAGGGGTATTCCGGCCCTGCCGGACCCGGTAATTGCTCTTTCGCGGGTGCCAGAACCGGTACATCCCCATTCCTATTTGAGTCCCATAGGGCTCAATGGGAATGGGGACGCCGGATGCACCAGACTTGCTGTGCTTGCGGGTGTGACTCTGCCCGCCATGGCAGACCTGGCGAGCTGACATGCACCTGCGAGCACAGCTCGTAGTATGGCGGTACGGTGGTACGGCACCGTTGTTACCTTACCGCCATACTTCTAATGAGGCCCATTGTCAAGTTGGTGCCTCATGTGACTTGTGCACTTTTAAAGTCATCTGTATAAAATGGAACATTATTTTGGGTTTGCAAACCCAAACAGACACATTGGCACCAACTAGAGCTAGGAAGATACTTAGATACTTAGTCTCTTGGCATTTACATTTCTGACTAGTCTCAAATTTCAACTTCCCCACAGTGTGCGATCCTGGACAAATCAGTCAATCGCCCCGTGCCTTTCCTGCCAATGTTAGGTGCCTCTAGAAGTGATTCAGCTTGCAGTTTATGCTTTTCCAGAAAAAGCCACACTCCTAGTTACATAGACTAGTGTTGCTCCACATAATAGTGATCCTTCAAATTCACCATACAAAATAGCAGATATTGTTTTCAAATGTGTACGACTCATTATTTGCTGCTGCACCCGGGGTGTGTGTGTGTCTCTCCCCCTCGCTCTCTCCCTCTCTCTCTCCCTCCATACTATCACTACTTCGGACACAACACAATTAAAATGATTGCTGTGAAAAATAAAGCAAAAATACTATTTTTGTGCTTCAAAATGACATTCTTTAAACCTCAAAATGTCCCATTCCATATGCTGCAGTACTCTGGAGGAAGGAGGGATCTGTATTTCACAAGATGCAAGACCTCCATCCGCCTACTACAAAGCCTCTTGGGCCTAGCCAGGGTTCAGGGAGCACACTGAAGCTGAAAAGGAATAAGGGATGAGGGTGGTGGTGGTGTGAGGACACATTTATCAGCCCTCGCAGAGATGCATGCCAACACTTCAGCAAGCCTGCATCCAGAAGGAGAGTAAACAGTAGCCCTGTCGATCACTGCTAAACCGAAATCCTGTTTGTTTTCGGAAGCATTTGAATAGTTTCCCCCGCAATGCAATGAAACTATTCAAATGCTTATGAAAGCAAAAAGATTCACAACAAGGACAAAAAGACACCCCACCCCCTCCCCCACTGTTCAAGCAGTACAGGGGAAGGAGCCTCTGTGTACTCTGCACCAATGTGCGTAGTACAATAATGTCTACAACGCAGCTTTAATTTCCTGCGTTTACTTACTTTACAGACAATAGGACAGCAAAGCATATGGGAGGATGTGCGATGGTTGGGGGAAGAGTGAAAAGAATAAAAGTACAATTCGCAAACAACCTTTGCGATTCTATCGCCACCCTCCAACTAAACCATCCCAACCTCACCCTTCTTGGAGACTTCAACATATGGCTCGACATCCCCACCAACCCTATGACACACTCCCTGGTTGACGGTCTAGATGCAATTAATCTCCAACCCCACATAAACGGCTCGACTCACTATAAAGGACACACTCTTGATGCCATCTTTAGCTCCAACACCCTGGTTCATTTAAAGCCTCCCACCCCCATCATCTGGTCCGATCATTTCATTCTCTCGTTCGCCATCCGCTCACCCAACCCCCTGCCCGTACTCGTATCTGAACCTCCGATTCTACGCAAATGCTGGAAAAAACTAATAATCACCCCGGACCTAGCCGAGGCACTCCTCCGGTGTCCCCCACCTACCCACCGTCTCAACAACCAAATAACCCCTGAGGCCTTTGATTCATGGCTCAACGCATCTCTGATGCGGCTCACCCCCCGTGCAAACCATCAACCCGCCGTGGCCTTTTCCCCAAATGGTTCACTCCTGAGTTGAAGACCACTAAACGACAATACAAATACCTAGAACGCAAATGGCAGAAACAAAACCCACGAGAGCAGGCCCACCTTCGCCCGACACCTGTATCGGTGCAAGGCCGAAATCCGGATAGCAAAAAAAGCCCACTACAACACCCGAATCCTAAACTGCAAAAACCCAAGCAAAGAACTCCACAAAATCATCTCTGAATTCACCAAGCCGGCTTGTAACACAACCGTCCTGACCCCGTCACAATCACTGTGCGATTCACTCTCCCTCCACTTTTACACCACGGCTATGGAAAGGACAAAAACGAACCACCAAACTGGCTCTTTTACAGCCACCAGGCAATTCTCCGCCCGTACCGGCCAGCCCATCAGCTGCGACCTCTACGCAACCAACGTTCGAATCCTTTAGTCCAATATCACCAGAACAATTTCTCAAACTTCTATCTGCCCGCAAACCATCTGGATCACCACTCGACCCTTGCCCAGCCACAACCCATAAAGAAATGTTTGCTTCCGCCTGCGCAGGAGAATACGCAAGGTCTATCATAAATGCCTCCCATTCTTCCGGTATCTTTCCCGACGCATTCAAAATGGTGCACGTCAAACCTCTAATTAAAAAACCTTCGCTCGACCCTCTCGAGCCCAAAAACTACCACCCCATCTCAAACACCAGGTTCCTTGCCAAACTCATTGACCGAACCGCCTACTCTCAACTAAATGCCTTTGTCAAAGCCAACAATCTCCTAGACCCCACCCAATCAGGTTTCAGAACACGTCACAGAACAGAAACCACCCTAACCTCAATCTGGGATGACCTTAAAATGACAGCAGACTCCGCGGGATGCGCCGCACTAATCCTTCTCGACCTATCGGCCGCCTTTGACACGATCAATCACTCAATCCTCCTAGACCGCCTCCACTCCCTAGGAATGCGTGGAACCGCTCTTAAATGGATAGCTTCATTCCTTAAAGACCGGCACCAAATAACGACACTCTCCAGCTTTACCTCCCAAGCCCGACCAGTCGACACGGGAGTCCCACAAGGAGCATGTCTATCCGCCCTCCTGTTCAATCTCTACCTGATCACCCTCCCACCAATAATTAGTTCACACAACATCCTGTGTTACATCTACGCCGACGACACTCAACTAATTCTAAAACTCCTCAACTCGAAACCCAACTCCCGACCTGACCTGGCATCCTGCCTCCTTAACATAGAACTCTGGATGACCCAAAGCCACCTCTCGTTAAACCCCTCCAAAACAGAAATCATGGTTTGTGGCAACTCCGATCTTCTTCCGCACCCACTACCCTGGCCACCTGCCATGGGCAACTCACCGACACCCTCCAACTCAGTGAAAAATCTTGGATGCACCCTGGACTCTGACCTAACACTCTCGCGCCAAGTCAATGTCTCAAAGTCCTGCCACTTCCACCTTAAAACCCTTAGGTGCATCTTTCCATATCTCCCATTTCCCAACAGACTCTCAGCGGTCCAATCAATCGTTATATCAAGACTGGACTACGCAAACCCCCTATACCTCGGGATCCATGCCTACAAACTGAATAAACTCCAAAGGGCACAAAGCGCGGCGGCCAAAATGCTACTTGCGCTCGGTCCAAGAGACCACGTCTCCCCAGCCCTTAAAACACTGCACTGGCTTCCTGTAGCCCATAGGGTGGCTTTCAAAACCTTTTGCCTCTCCCATCGAGCACTGCATAAAACTGGACCTCAATATCTTCAAGACAAGCTAATACCTTATCATCCCACTCGCACCCTAAGATCAAGCTCAGCCAGCCTCCTAGTAATTCCTAAGACAGTCAGGTTAGGCGGATCATCATTCTCAGCCCTGGCCCCAGCCCTGTGGAACTCCCTCCCACCTCACATCCGCCTAACTGAGGATTTAGCGTCCTTCCGCAAAGTACTGAAAACCTGGCTCTTCCCCTAAAACCAACCGGTTTTCCAAACTAACAGCATCACAATGACGCCAACCCAACAAACTACCTGATGCGAAAGATTGACAGCTAATAAACTTGAATGTAAACCAGAAAGACAAACAGAACTAAACGAGTAATGTAATCAAAACAGTGAAGTGGATAATATGAATAAATCATTGGGAAAGTAAGGAGATCTAAACTGATGAAAGGGACATAATGAATGAGGAGGGAATATAGTGAATGACATGGATGAAATAGTTAGAATGGATGAAGCGTATAGAACAGATGAAAGCACTAAGTGGAAGAGTGCATGAGTGGAAGAACAGATGACTAGAAAGATCAAATGAGTATGGAGATCGGATGAGTGTATAGAATAGATGAACATACTAAAGCCAATGAATGTGTAGAGTGGTTGGGTGTGTAGAGCGGACGAGCGTGTAGAATTGATGAGTACGTGTAGAGTTGATGAGTATGTAAATACAGAGAAGCGAATAGAACGCAGGAAGGCGTAGAACTGATGACCATACTGAACGAATGAATGTATAGACCGGATGAACGTGTAAGAGCGAACGAGCGCGGAGAGCTGACGAGCGTGGGGAGCGGACGAGCGCGGGGAGCGGACGAGCGCGGGGAGCGGACGAATGTATGGAAAGGATGAGTATGTGGAGCGGATGAACGCATGGAACGGATGAACGCATGGAACGGATGGTATGTAGAGCATATATCATACCACACCCCACGCTTACTCTCTTCTTTACACCACCACTCATCTAGAACACAGAGATACTATGACACCATTCGGTATAACTGTTCTCATATCAACATCCCCCGCTCACTCCCCATCACTCTAAGTAAACACTGCTGGCTTTACAACCCCAGCTAGGCGATCTCCTCAGGCCTAACGCAGCCACACTCGATCTGGATAAATCCTGCCAGAGCGAACACATACTCCTGATCTCTCAACCACCACACCTACCGCTAAGAAGCAGCTACCACACGAATTCCGCATCAGCTGCACACATACCTGGTGCGCACACGCACCTTTGGACTCTCTATTGGCCCGAACTTCGGTTCCCAAGGGCGTTCAACCTACCAGCGCCTTCAGACCATACCAATGGTATATAAGGCGCTATATAAATGCAAAATAACAACACAGTTTTTCTATGGTTTTTGTACTGCTTACTCATTTGCAACTGGTTAGGACGGAGTTCACAATGGTACCACTGAGAAACGGACGACAAATGCAACACCATTAATCAAATAAGCAATCTCTAGAAGGTTAAGTGTGAAGAGTAACTAAAGTGGCAGACTTTCAATTGGAAAGCCTGAACGAGTGTCACAGATTTGTTATGAGCATCAGGTACAGCAACTGGAATAGATTCATAGCATTGACACGGGTAAAAATGTATAAATTGCAAGTTAATAGCCAGCTATAAAGTCACTTGCCATCTCCATTCTGTACATACACACAGCACACCATTTCTTACTCGCCATGAGTAAATTATCACCAGCCAATGGCTAATGGAGAGTGCAAATTATGAGCCCTGATTGACATTCAAATGGAAACAGTGGCTACAAGGGTGAAGCCCAACAATGTCGCAAAACTATAGCGTCTCTCAAGGAATTGGTTCTTTGAAATCTGTACACCCCTTAGGTCCCAGGGACCCCTAGTTTGTTTCATTTTACCCTCAACACAGGGAGCCCATGGGGGCATGGCACTCAAAGGTTAAGAGATTATAATTTCACATTAGCTGCCAGAGGGAGCAAGGCTTGATTTGAAGGGGCTGCCTAAATATCGTTCATGTTCTTGGCATTCCGTTCCCAATGCCAAGAGTATGCACTTAGCATCAACTTCACTCATCACTTCAACTGCCTACAGCACTTAAGGTGATAAATAGGTTTGTTCAACCCGTGCAACATAGCAGGGGAAAATAAATTCACCCAAAGAACAGGCCTCTTGCTTTCAGCATCAGCAACAAAAAAATGGGCCACATTAAAAAGAGTGGGGGGAGGAGATCAAGCTAATCTTTTTTTCATTTGGAAAATGAAATTGTGGAAAAGTCATGTTGCATCAAGGTTTATGCCTCCAAAAAGTTATCAATGCAAAAAAGAGCAAAGTGGAGATCGAGTTTATTCCACTAGGAAAGAGAAATTCAGGTGGTGTGCACCATATAAATGTTAAGAAATTGATGTGTTACAATGTTGCAGTTTTGATGACATTCGTTAAAGGTTACCTTTAGTGTTATTTTGTGTCAAGTGTGAAACATTTTAGATGTGCATACATCAAGCAACACATTGTGTGAATTTAATCAGGGAGCACATTGTGCAACATAGCACAAAGAGATTTGCACAAAGATTTAAAGCACAGAAGCTTCATATAAAGTGGAAAAAGGCTCTTGAATGGGCAATCCATTATGAGGGGATGCAGTAGTTTTGAGCACACGTATGAGAAAGTATAGGTTGGCAAAAAGACAGCTACAACCACATGGGAATGGCTACTTGGATCTGAAATGGATTAAGAGCTTGGAAATTGTTGAGCGAGTGGACGAAGCATCGGCCACGTAGCACTGTCAATCTAGGGATAGTGGCTAAAACTATGAAGGGGTGACTGGGAGCTGAGATATCCGTGGAACGATGGGAAGGTCAAATAGATTAGCAGGAAAAAGATTATAAATGGTAACAGAGGCCAAATGGATTGAACTGGTGTTCGCGCACAATAAAAAGTCACAAGGACGCCAAGAATATCCATATTGTCAGAGTGCTTGGAGAAACGGATTAGTGCCCAATCAAAGTAGCCTTTCCCTAGTGCTCTACAGTCTCACAGTGTACATACATAAACCATGCATGTCAGATTTAGCATTGCAGGTCTGTGACCAAGTGGAAGCGGTACTAAAAATTTGTTGTATGCCATGTTAGGGTTGTGTACCTTGCAGGAAGAAACCAAAGAAGAGGGTTGGGCTTATATTTGCAATGTCATGAAAACTGTAGGTCTAAGGGGATGATGCACATTTAAGGCAGCCAATGAGATTGTGGGGCTTAGATTTCCTTGTATAGGGCCAACCAGTTTGTATTTTGGGTAACGACTTGTAAAGGGAACATGAGTGAAATGTGGGAGTGTGTTAACTGTTCTGGAAATGTATATATACACTGTTCGATGGTTCAGAGAGAATCGGGTTAGTTCAGTCTCAAATGGAGTTGTCTAGCCTCTCTCCCAGTGCTGTTGTGAAATAAACTTGGTTTAATGATAACGTGCATTCAATTCTTGAGAGGTGAGCTATTTTAGAGTTCAGCGATCAGAGGTCAGGCCTGACATTTGTTGACCCCTTGATGTGATCTCAAGGCCTGCCCCAACCCAAGAAGTTAGGATTTTCCTGTCCACACATTAACTGGTCCCCTCAGAAAAGCATTACAGCCAATGTGCACAGAGAAAAAGGAGCCGTTTGCAAGCACCATATTGGTTAAAAGCCTGTCTGGACCCCAAGGGGTGGTGCCGCGACCTAGCTGTGCAGGATGACTGAGAGGAGCACCACTTCAGGAGAGTTTTGGTGGACATCTAGTTTATGTAAGTGCACTATGACAGGAAACGAAGTTGGGTTTTGATAGCATTGTGTATATCGTTTTAGGGAAGAATAGTTGGGGATGCTTATCTATGGGGCACGACAGAGTGGTTGTGTGAGACGAGTGTTTGGCGGGAGTACATTAATTGCTATATGTTGTAAATCTTTTTTCCATTTTTTCTATTGTTTATTTTTTATTTTCTTGGCTAGTCAAAAGTAGTATTGGGAATTGTTTTGTAGTCAGAAAAAATGACAGTGGTGTAGTTGAGAGCACTGTAAAAGAGATGGAGATAAATACGATTATTTGCCTATGGTAGTGTAATAACATGCTGTCTTTTTTGTACGAGTGTCTTGGGAAGGAATAAGGAAAAGGGTTGAGACAATTGCGGTTTTATGTCAGTGTATTAACGATTGGAGGAAAATCTTAAGAAATTGGGAGGGAAGAATTGGCTTTGTGCTGGGGTCTCTATTAGATTTTTGTGCTGCAGATTCAGCTGTTAAGTTTTGGTAGAAATAGATTGTTCCATCTGGATTAATTTAAGTATGGGGACTCCAACCGGTCAGTTGTGCCAGGTGCTTCAGGGCATAAAATAACATTTCTTAAGTACCACAGGGAATGGGTACAAGCAACTAAGGGGAAATCATAACTAGAGGAAGGGACATTTGATAAAAGGAAAATATGCATACCTTTTTAGTTAGGCAGTATAAGGGTACTAAATTAGAAAAGCAATGTCATTTTAGCGTTATGGAACATATGCAATGAGAAAAAGGAGACCAACAGGGATATGGAAAGGGGGTCAACTAAGATAGGCACAAAGGAATCCTCTGTGCCTCCACCATATGGTTGTTATCCCTTGGCACCCGCTGAAGGATACTCCAATCCAGTGTATGAGCCCTCATCAACTACTCCAGTGGCTGTGGATAGACAAAGGCAAGAACCAACACTTTCAGAGAGGGGCTTCGGAAGATTGAGGATGAGGGTAGAGGAGAAATGATGCATTTGTCAGCACAGTTAGCAGAGGTTATAACTAGAAGGAGAGGGTTCCCCCCCTAAAGAGGGAGGCTTCCTGAAAGGTTATTTGAAAGACGAAGATTGGAGGATGAGAAGGTCAATGTTCTCAATGGGTAGGACTAATGAAAGAGGGCTGAAAGGGCCTTCAACAGGTAGAATAGAAGATGGGTTGAGAAGAGAACTTGAAAACCAGAAGCAAAGAGATTGGGACGAAACATTCAGAAAGAGAGAAGGTGGCACTGGGACTATGTATGGGAGGAAAGGTCTTCATGGGCCCCCCCTCCCTCCATTCTCACCAAGCATTCAGACTATGACTTGTCTAGCAGCCTCCCATGCACCTGTGGCCAGGGATGCAGGATGACTGTGGGCCAACATGTGGCTGCAATGCTCATCTGGTAGGATGGCACCAGACTTCATTTTGTGACAAACTCAGATCCCATTTTGAACATAACTACTTAGGCCTCACTGGCCCAAGCGGCCCGCAGGGCTACAGCTCTCCCCTCCTGATCGCGCACAGCGAGCAAGTTCCTTCCCTCGCCCTCCTCCCTTGCTGCAGGCCTGTTCTCAAGGGAGACAAGGCGCGAACAAGTTACATGACAAACACTGTATCTTTCACCTTCCGCAGTCCCTTACTGACCTGCAAATGACCGGGCCGAAGCCGGGGTTTGAGAAAAACAAGCTGTTTCCATAAAACTTGTCCTGTCCCCTCAACATATGCTGTGGATAACACCCCCAAACCTGTTCCCCGTTTGAAGTGCCAGACACGTATGCCAAGCCCGTATTCCACCCTGTTTCACCCTTGCAGATAATCCCTCTAAAGAAACTATAAATTCACTTCTTTTGTTATATACCATGAGATTGACTGCAAATAATGAAACAAGGCGACCCTCACCTATTTCCCCCCCCCCCCCAACTGCACACAGAAATGCCATGAATTGTATGTTTAAGCTCCTCGCCCTCGATCAAATAGCACTGGTTGCTATAGAATGCACAAGGCAATGTTTAACACCAATATGTGCTCAATGATTTTCTAAACGTGTATAGTTTTCTGCATGACCTATCACCATCACCATCACCATGGCCTTTTTATGGTATTTTATGGCATGTGGTACAGTGTACATAGAGCAGTTTTATCAAGCATATATAGAATTGCTGAAAATTAAATTGTGTAACCCATGTAATAAAATGGTGCATTGTATACCATGTTATTATATTTACACACAAACTAACCTGTTCCTACCTCATTCATATGCTCCTTGTGTGTGTCCCCTGCCCAACCAAACAAGGCACGGCCAGCAAGAATACAGAGCCTCTTCTCCTCTCTCTAGCAGCGCCGCATACCAGCCTCCACCCTCTTCCCCCCTCTGGCCAGGCTGAGATTTAAATTCTTGGGCCTACAGGCGATGCAATGCTATGATTGTAACCCCTCACCTCCCAGACCCCCAGGCCACTCTTATCCCACCACCTCTCTGATGTAGATCATGTGCCCTCTGACTGGAAAGCAGTCCAGTTCACCCCAACCTTGAATGACCACTATGGCCATATATTTACTCTTATACTAACAAACTATAAAGATGTCCCTCTGCTAGATCTAACGTAAAGAAAGTGACAGATGTATTCCTGGAATGTGCCCCTTTACAAGTCACCTAAACCCATGAAAGCTGCTCACCTATTGCTCACCTCTCGTAATTGTAATTTGTCTTCAAGACGATGAAATGCTCGCTTCCAAGTTAAGTGTTATTTTTCTTGTGATGTTAGAATAACGATTTGTAGGCTTTACTGGGCATGGTCATGATGCATGCCTCCAGACATCAGGATCAGGCCCTCCTTCCCCAGTGGCAGACTCCCATGGGGACCTTTAAGGCCCCAAGACGTTGCCTCAAGTCTTCCTGGAGTCAGTCCTGGCGCCGTTGGAGCCAGGCTCCTATTATTCCATCATGTGATTAAGGTTTCAGGGAACATGGAGGCACACATAGCCCGGCCTGAAGGAACCGAGTCATACAGTCTAGCTTCCAAGGTGTGGCTGGAGGGACTACTTTACCTGGGACTACTTGTTCAAGGCTATATAAACCACACCTAATGGACATCACACGCTTCGTGTTATTCAGCACTCCTGCAGCGTAACGCTCAACATGTCTGCTCAGCTCCAGTTTAACCGGTCTTCAGCCACGCCTCAGGAATCACGAACCATCAGCGCCTGTTTGAGAAAAAGGAAAGTGGGAGAGAACAAGAAGAACAGCAGTTGTATCTTACCTGAGAGGGAGTCCATCCATCCGAAAGGCTCTCTTCTGCCGTTCTCGGGAACCACCGCATCTGCAGAAAGAAACAAGTAGAAAGAGCTAATAATCACCTGCAGGCTGCAGTCTTCCAACAATCCATCGAAGCGGTCCACGAGAGTGCCGCTCCGGAGCCACACCACACCTGCAGAGCAGAAAAGCAAAAAACATCAGGTTAATTGCGCAAGGGAAAAGAACCATTTCTAAAGACATTTCAACGCCGCGCTCCCACTCACCTGCAGGAATACTGCGCAGCGTCGTAGTGAGGAGTCTAATCCTTCATCTGGCACCTCCAATACCGCACCTGCAAAGAAATAAGCACAAGTGAGAACTTTAACAACAAAGAACATTTAAGCAAGCTGATACTAAGAATCTATTGGTATAAAGACTTACCTACGGAGTCACGGTTGTTCAGGACTCCGCTACAGGCCGCAGGATCAGTGAAACAACTAGATCCAGAAGAAAGCCTATGAACATTAATGCGCCCCTGCATTCAGATGCAGGATGGAGTGTCCACCATTAAAACGCCTAAGGCAAACGCCCACTCGTGAAAGAGAAGACACGTGCAGACATTCATCGCTGAGCTTCGTGCGATGCCCCTGTGGCGACCAGGTGAGCGTAACACGTATAGTGATTTACAATTACCACTCAATGAGTATGCGTGGCTGCAAGGGCAAATGTTAGAATCGTTGTCAATCAACCATCATCTGACCAGAGATCCACCCAGATGAGCCCAGCTGACATGTGAGCATCACCATGACACCTCAAGGAGCCTCACCAATCCCGAAGCTTTGCACTTATGCGTCTATAGGCGCCCTTTGCCATTGCCCAATCTCATCGATTCATGCATCCCCTAGCTACCATGTCATAGGTGACGTGGTTTTGTAACAAAACGTGAATGTTTGCTGATGTCTGGCAGAGTGCTCTCGGAGTTCGCAGAGGTCTCTGCTTGCCCTATATTGATTTAGATAAACTTTTTTGACTTCACTCGCACTTGGTCTTGGTCTCATTCCCATCTGGGCTGCGTCCATCATGGACTCTCATTTGGGAGTTTTAAATGCCTTTTTGGGGGACGCTCACTTTCAACTATAACAGCAAGGCAGCGTAGAAGGGAATAGACAGAAGGGAGATGTTGGATTGGAGGGACGGACAAGTACTTTTAAGAATTGAAAAATCTTCCATCAAGGATGTTCAGTTAAACCTTGAGAATAGTGCCGATTTAGAGCTAGGATTTGAACAAGAAGGAAGCGATAAATGCAGCAATAGAGGAGGAAGATCTGATTGGAGAGGGAGCTCAGGGTGCAGCAGCCCCGAGCATTCCCTGCATCAGCGGTCACAAAATCCACACCATGGGGTCTTATGACACGCTGTGGTCACCGCATGGAGGTTGCAAGTAAAAGCGTAGAGCAGGAAAAATAAGAGCAACTCAATTTCTGTTGCTTCAGAAAGGACAAGGAAAAGCTTATTTATTGTGTTCCCTTGTCGCACATGGACCGGAATATAATGAAGCCACTTCCCTCACTCACTGCTTAGCTATTGGGGACATGAAAAGTTAGATTAGAATCAAATGAATATGATGGATCACCTTTTAATAATTGTAGGACGGATGTGTGGAAGGCACTACGGGTAATGTGCCCAGATACACCAGATATTAATTAAATTTTAGTTAAAACAATTAAATAGAAAGATCATACCATACACATTCAGACAACTCGGGAAATGTGGAGAGCAGAAACGGGAGAAGCAGGATACATTTTTTATCATATGTTCAAAAAGGGGTTTCCTAAAGAGGTTCAGCATGATTTGGACAAAGTTGTAAGGATAGAGGGCAAGGGGCCGCCGGAGATACAGGCACATATTTATTTATTGTGTATTTGTTAGGCACTTATACAAGTAAATTGTGTTTCAAAGTGCCCACATGGCAACAGGGAGGGAACATGCGATTTTTACATTGGACCAAAAAAGACAAACCTATTATGCCTTGTGAATATTCAGAATGTGCAAGTGCAGCAAGAGAAGAGGGGAGGAGGGAGTGGGGATAAGTGCTGGAATGTCTGTGCTCGTGGGTGAGCAGCAGATGTAAGTGGCAAGTATAATAAGTGCTAAAATGCCTTGCACTGCAGTAAGAGTAAGTGCAGGCCTATAGTGAGGTAGACCGGTGGGTGCTGAGGCAAGTGCTGCATGTAGGCAGAAGCTGAGGCGGTTGGGTTTTGGGAGGCTAGGGCGCGAGGATACGTAAGGACCCCGTTTATTCATTTTCATAAAAGAAGATTGGATAAAGAAAAAGAATGCTGAACAGGCACAAAATGCGGAGGCTAAGCGTGTCCAGAAGAAATTAATAATCTGGAAGGAGCATAGACTACGGCTCTGCAGAGGGACAGCAGGGATGATCGCAACAACCAGGACAGTTTGATGGATCGATGGGTATGCTCCCGATTTAAGGCAGGTGGGAGGATTCATGAGGGGAGGAGGAGCATTATAAAGAGGTGGTGCATTTGGCAGGTTAGGTGGCATGAGGCACCGGATGATTGGGCCGATGGGAGGTCAGTATTAAGGGTTGTATCGATTACAATGCTTGGCTTGGGGAAAATGACTGTTCCTACTTATAAGAATACCCTGTCCCTGTCTGTGGGAATCCTTCTCTAGGCGTCGAGTGGTGTGCCGCCTATCTAACAGGGAGAGATGAAAGAATATCCCTCACCAGCCTTCATTAATACATATGAGCTGTTAAAATATCAGATTGAGGTTAATAACATCACTACTATAAGGAGACAGAAATACCATATGTTAGTGTCTCAAAGTAACAGTGACCTGACCTCTCTACTTGACTTTCAGTCTAAGTTTCAAGCACCCATGGAGGCGTAAAAATGTGCTCTGCTGTGAGAGCAATGCGAGCTAGAGGCTAAATTAGCTATCTAGCACTAAAAATGTTTGTTCGTGCCCTTATGCTATGTTCGTGGACATAGTCTTCTGCATTAGCTCACTCATGCCAGGTAGGGTCGACCAGTTTCGACGATTAAGGTAGCTGTGATCATCTTCATCAGGACCAATTATGTTACATGTGGTATTAATTCCGTCTGGAGATCAACAGGTTGATCCGGGGGACACCACCACTTCCTAAAGGGAAATGTGCTGCTGTCAACATAGCTGCCGGTATACATATGTGCACATTCCTTTGCAACTCTTCTAAGTAGAGTCAGTGCAATGATTAAAGGATGTCCATTCAGGGTCCTTGTGGCGGCACTGCATTCATGTATGTTGAGGGGGAGAGGGCGTAGGTAATCTTTATTAATTCTTAATCCAGTGGCCATTGTGCATGATACTACTGGGGTGATCTGTGCTCGTATGTGTTGCATGCATGCCTAAGTTAGTGTAGCTCTAGGCTATTCTAGTGTTTTCCAGTGACCAGTGATGGCACTATGTCTGAGTGAGATGCTGGCAATGCTGATCTGCTGTCACCTCTGATAATTAAGCATCCGTATCAACCGCATGCATACCTGCGTGCATGCAATACGGATTAAACCGCCCGTCAACCTACCTGAAACCTGTGTAGAAGCAGTTCTACCGGGGGCGGGTATCATCAACCATAAATTGCGGGACGCTTGTTCCAGAGATCAATGCTTCTAAAAATACATGTAGAACAATATCATTTATGCGTACACAGAGTGCCAGTATTTGTTGGAATCAAAGAAAATGATGGTTCTTACCTGCGCATGTGAGATTCAGGTAGAATAATGCACTTATGCGCAGCGTGCCATTCATGCTGCAGCCAGCTGGTAGTGGATGGTCTGCATGCTACGCGGAGTCCGACTCCTATGGGCGTATTAAATATTTAAATTGTCACCCCCATTTGTTAAATAATCACATCTATAGTGCAAATCGTTCTGTTGTCATGCAATGGGGTTAAGCCCAGAGCGTTTACCTTCTGTTGTCTTGGTAGTTTGATCTGTGGCGTCCGCGTGTGTTGTGAACTGGTGGGAGTGTATGGTGCTGTTCAGATAGTGTGCCCTAGCCTAAATGGTCAGCCACGCGTCGTGCTGCGCCATGTTGGAATGGGCTGGTCAGCGTGTAAGACTATGCGAAATCACTACTCTGTGATCGGGCATTGGGGTGATTGACTGCATGTACTAAATGCCATAGTCACAATGGTCTATTTTCGAATCACAAAAGCGTGTCGTTATTCAAAGGTTATATAGCATGTATTGGCATGTGTTAACTTTACATGTGGATCGCCATCGATCAGTGTCAGTGATGTTATTTACCGCTGCTCGTCGCATAGCGCCACTTTGGAATGGTCTAGTATGCATACGGTCGTATGGTTACTGCTAAATGCTGTGTGAGACAATATGTGCAACATTTCGTTGTAATGTGCTGGTATTATGGAGCAGGCACATCCTCAGTAACAGATCCTACTCTGTTGCTAATCTCAAAGAATGGTTTAGGATGGAAAACCTATCACGTGGCAGATTGGAAACTGGAAATCACAATGTAGTACTGCTCTCATGTATTAGCCCGATTGGTTAGTGTTATGTATCCCAGTGGTACATCTCTGGGTATCACAATCTACTAGATGATTGTAAATGCCATAGGGCCAGATATTAAAATTAGGCATATAGAGGCTAAATAAAGTATGTCTTATGTGTGAAGTACATATAATTAACAGATATAGTGGAATGACTGAAGTCCATTTGTGTCTGTACAAAGTCTAAAGATCCAGTTTTGTTCTCTTCTGAGGAGAAGATTATGAAAGTTACCTCAACGTCTTGGTGGATATATTGTTTCGATGACGGTCCATCTGAACTCATCAGGCCCGTGACCAGTTTGTAGAAAATGTGTTACTGGGGGGCAGTGAGTTTTTTGGTGCGTAGGCATGATTTATGTTCTATCATGCAGGTCTTGACTTTATGCATGGTCATGCCTACATATAGTAATTTGCATGGGCAAGTGATGAGATATAGGACACTGCTCGTGTTACAATTTATAAAGAAACTTTGTGACCAAGGTGTTTTGAGCCCTATGTCTATTTGCGTACTACGTGGTGTTTGGGGACACATGGAACAGCTGCCACATGGAGCATGCCCTGTGGGTGGTTGATATTCCACAAGGTGGATTGTGGGGAATCCCTTTTTTGTACTTGTAAGGTCTTAACCAGTTTGTGTCTCACATTGGGTCTGCGCTTAAGCGCAAATGCTGGTTCTGGTAGAGGATGTTCTCCTGTATTTTGAATTGGCCAAAGAGACTTTTTGATCTGGTTAACTAGTGGGGAGTAGCTCAAAACCGCTGTTATGTTAGCGCGTTGTGGTGGTTTAGGCTGTTGCTGTAATGTAATCTGCCTTGGGATATTCCGGCTCTTTTGTATGTCGTGTTACTGATCTTCTTGGGATACCCTCTCCTAGCCAGTTGAATTTTCAAGTCTTTGCCTTGGGTAACAGTCTTGTGTGTTTGTGCACAATCTTCTATATCTTAAAATCTGGCCAAACGGCAAATTCTTTCTCAATGCCCCTAGGGTGGTAGCTAGAAAATGTCAATAGGGAATTTGTCCGTTTTATAGACTTTTGAGATAAGTCTGCCATTCTCCAATGGGATGCAGATATCCAAGAAGTGTATGCCTTCTTTACTTGGTTCCATAGTGAATTTAAGATGTATATTGCATGTGTTGATCCAAGCATGGAAGTCACACAGCTCTTGTTGCGTTCCTTTGAAGATCATAAACACATCATCGATGTGGCGTCACCAGATCTGTGTTGGTAAAGGGTTAGTGGCATGATAGATACAGTCTCTCTCGAATGCATCCATGTATAGATGGGCAAAACTGGGGGCGAAGGTAGTCCCCATGGCCGTCCCAGTAATCTGTTGGGAATAGACTTCACTACATATGAAGAAATATTTTGTATGGGAATTTCTGCCAACTGTATGAGAGTATGGTACATTATACAGGTCTATGCCTGAGTCCAGGAGGTCCTTGACCATCGCTAGTGTGGTATCTTGGTATAGAGAGATTCTATGTCCATAGTCACCAGCCATTCACTCCATGTCAAACGTAAGGGTATCTAGTAGTACCAACATAGCTGTGGAGTCTTTAATGTAGGAGTCAATCTTGGGTACCTTGTTTTTGATAAAGAAAACATATTGGGACAGTGGTTCCAGCAATGATTGGATGCCTGACACAATAGGCCGACCTGGCGGAGGCAGTACTCCTTTATGGATTTTCGGTGTTGCATAGAAAGCTGGGATCCTGGGTTGTTTTGGCGTTGGAAAGGCTGCTTCTTTGGCACTTGAATAGCCTTCTGCTTTAGCTTCATCAACAAGCATGTTGATCATGTTCTTGAGGATCGGAGAGGGGTTGCCAGGGAGGATGCGATAACTAGTTCTATATTGTAGCAAGGTGTTAACCATATCGTTAGTCAGCTGTGTTCCTTACAACTGTAGCTCCACCTATATCCGCTGGTTTTATAGTCAGAGATTAATTGCTGGCCAGAGTGTTGAGTGCTTGTAACTGTGCTTTAGTACAGTTGGTGTGGATGTATGGGATATTGTCCTCCATGATGGATAGGTTTGTTCAAACATTGCCGATTCTACAGAATTAGTCGGAATGTATTCCTCCATTACATACCGAGGTCTGAAGCCTGTGTGGTCATGAGTTTCAACTGAATTGTCCTGAAAGAATGGTTTTAAGCGTATTTTTCTCATCAGTTGGAATATATCAATCCTAGTTTGTAATGGGTCATAATGTGCTGTGGGCACAAATGACAGCCCTTTTTGTACGATACCTTCTTCATCTCTGGTTAATAGATGGGTGGACAGATTCACAATTAAGGATGTGTTGGCAATTGCTGTCCTCATCCTCTGCTGCGGGTGATTTGCGGTGACTGCATTTACCATCGTTGCTTCCCTCGGTGTGTACTGTGTGGACCTAAAAAAGGCACATTCGAACCTGATGATGCATTCCCCCAATTGACATTAAACTGCACTCGTCGGTTGTCTGAGCTGTTAGAGGATCCTGATGATGTACCCAATCTTTGTCCATAGCCACCTCATTGATTGTTTTGATACAGGATTAGTGCAGCATCTCTTCTCGCTTGTTTCGCTGCATCCGAAAAGTTGTCAATCAAGTTTTTACAAAAAACATTTATACTTTAAATCGAACATACCATCTGTAAGAAAACTAAATAGAAAACACTGTACAAAACCCACCTCTGCAGAAAGACAGAGGATGCACCAGATAGAAAAATGTAGCACACAAAGAGAATGAAAAACAGGGTACTAAACAGGCCAAGGGGTTGCAGGAAGGCAAGTTTTGGTCAATAGTACCTTGTTTTTCTTTCTTTGCTGGTTCAATGGTATTGAACCCAGCTTTGAGCAGATCAAGCTCAGTTCAGGTACTTTGGATAGTGTGGGTCAACTGGCAAGCGGGCATCAAGCAAGTTCAGATGCAGTAGCTCCTTGCGGTACAAAGGCAGAGATTGGTGAAGCAGGTCAGGACGCTCACCAGGGTCAAGTCGGGTTGTAATCGCCAGGAATGGTTCATGAGAAGAGCTCCAGCAATTTAAGTCGGCAGACGGCAATGATTCGATTTGGTGATCCTGTGTGCACTTCGGTGAAGCAGCAGTTCGAAGGCAGATAAGGTTGAGTCGTGGTGTAAGGCCTCGTTCGAGTCGGCAAGAGACTCTCCAGAGGTTCGAGTCGGGTCCCGGTAATCACCAGTTGATTGGAGCCTAACCGGTGATCTAGAGATGAAATTGCTTGCATCATTTTATTAATCAATAAACATCAAAAAAGCCAGGTCTTCTACACCCTTGCCAAATGGCAATTCCTCACAGAAGCACACCATTATTTCTTTTTAGAAAAGCACAGAATACATTTGGATGTTTTATCCTATGCGCTATACAGACAAGAATTAAGTCTCTGAAATATACTGTGGACATGTATCCCACTGATCTGCTGCAGAACAGATTACATAGAAAACACACCAGTAAGACATAGGAACCCTTCTTTACTTGCTCACTCTTGCTCTGCAGAAAATAGCAGATCCAGTCAGGAATGGTGCCCTTAATCCAGGTTATGTCCCAAAGATAGGCGAATAGTCCGCCCTTGTAAATCGACTGGCACTGGTAAATAGACCATGTCAAAGACTGTTCAAAAGGAACCCCCTCCAAGGCCGCACAAACCATTTTGTATTGCCAACTTCAATCAAAAGCCAGACACACATTTCGAAGAACACAGACTCTTCCAAAAATGTTTTCCACCTTTGTGAATGAAATCTTTCCAGGAAGTGGGTTTGTTGATATGGGCAAGAAAAACATCAATGCACATCTATTTGAAGAGGGTTGAGCAAACCAACACTTGTCTAGTGACCACTTGATTATATTGGTTATCCACGGTATCATCGTTTCAAAGGTCTCCCTAGGGAGCGCAACTGGCAGGGATCCAAGTTGCAGATAGTCAAATGATCGCTCGGTTAGTCTCAAGATGCCTCAACAGTGGAGGCAAGTCTAAACCTAACCATGAAAAGTGGTTTGGAATATAGGCCCAAATTCAGTGTGGGAGACCAGAGTTCACATTGCAGGCATAAGTACTTTGATATAACGAAAACAGATAGAACTACAATAAGAAATAAACCCCTGGCTCCCTCCAGTTCTAGTAGCTGTAGGGGAGGCAGAAAGGAGATGGCAAGGGTAGGAGGTTAAGGCTGTCGAGGTCTAAGAAGCAAAATCAATGATAAAATAAAGTTTAGTAAAATATAGTTCAACTTACTTTTCATTCTACAGACATCCTCTTGATTTTGCTAGATGGAAATGGTAAGTGTCCTAAACATGTTCACAGTAAGGCATCACACAGATCCAGAAAATCACTGCAGCGTAGCCATTCAATGCAAAGGACACAGTTTTGAACTTGTTTGTTGAGAAGTAGAAATCTGCCCGACAGGACCAGTCCTGAGTCTCCAACCAGTCTACAGTGGTGCAAAAACTATAGCAGAAAAATCCATGATAAGAACCGCAGTCTTGAGAAACAAAAGCAGTGCAGGGGGAAATTCCTACTATACAGTACAAATTCCATGTGTACCAGTCAATATGTTCTCTGTCCAGACTGTGGAGTACTTGCTTCCACCTAGAGGCCCATTGCATCTTTGCAGACAGACAATGGAAGTGTGAATAGTAGGTAGTCTGCTTAATAGTCAGCAGCATAGAGGTGTAAAGGCGTGTCAGTGTACAGGACTAGCCCAATATTAGTGGTGCAGGGATGGTAAACGGGAGGTTATGCTGAATGGTAAACACTGAACAACAGAAACAAGACCATATGGAGAATGCCAATGCTTCTTGGGATGATGGGCATCTCAACAGTCAGAACTTCAACTAGAAGAGCATGGAAGGCTTTGGGTCCATTAAGGCAGGGGTTATGGATGCCCTCACTTTGTTAAGCAAGAAAGTAAAGCTCATTCCAATTGGCATGACTCCGGAAGTGCGCTTTACTTAGGTTTTAAACAAAAGCAATGTTGCGCAAGGCTTGTAGCTGGATATGTGGAAGAATTCATGTTTAATGCCAAAGGCATAAAGTCAGCCCCCGCCAGCAGTAACTGGGGGTAGGGCTGGAGGTGGGGGTGGGGTTGGAGTGTGTCAACACTATTCATAGATGGTTAATATTGCTTCTTTTCCTTGGCAGAGTAGCATGTTCAAGTTTGGGGATAGAATTCCATTTGCGTGTTTCGTTCTGTTGGGGTGGTCAGGAAAAGTCCCAATGACAAAGAGGCTCACGTTGTGCGCGCCATATTGGTGACCAAGGGGAAGGTGAAGTTGGCACGATGTTGCAATTTTACATATATCTAGCATAGTTTTTTTTTTAACAATGTAATTGTTTTCTTCCAACGTACAATACATACAACAAATAGCCTCACACTTTACCGCCTTCTTGATTTACAATAATAGCTATTACCTTTATAATTTCTCCAGGCAATAAGGCCCAAACAACAACAGAAATCTACAATGACCCCTGCTTGTGCAGTTTCAGGCTGTGTCCCCCCCCCCCAGCACCCCCATCTG
Organism: Ambystoma mexicanum; assembly: GCF_040938575.1. Taxonomy (NCBI): domain Eukaryota; kingdom Metazoa; phylum Chordata; class Amphibia; order Caudata; family Ambystomatidae; genus Ambystoma; species Ambystoma mexicanum. The sequence continues at coordinate 857,857,963 of NC_090930.1, read as the reverse complement.
TGTCAATAGCTGCGTGCCATTATGCATCGGTTTAGGTCACAAATACTGCATCAATCCCGATATCAAGCATTGCACCTAATTAATGGCCTATGGAGACACGTCATCCAATGGGGCAAACAGCGTCTGCGTCAAGGCGTTCCATGCATTCAAGTCCTCCCTCACCTCCCTCATGCCTCTATAAACTGCTCTATGCCAGACAGCCATTTCTGCTATCGCCCATCTATGCAGATCACTCCACCATGCATTAATGCTGGGCCCGTCTCTCGACTTCCAAGCCATTGCAATCCTGCGTTTAGCAAGTACACAGATCCAGTCTTTCATCTTCGAGAGGTGAATGGTGTGCTTCCACCGCCGTGGAAACGATCCCAGAAGGCAGGCCTGCGGGGGTTTATTTGGCATCTCTATTCCGCCCCTAGCTGCCCTATTTACAACAACCCCCCCAAAACTCTCGGATCACTGGGCAAGACCAGAACATGTGCAGTAAGTCTGCCTCGTCATTCACACCTCGGACAGTCCCTATGACCATCCCCCACATAAGATATTTTTGTGTGATATCATATGACCTGTGTGTGACATTCGATTGCAGTAACAAATTTACATTACTAGATACATTTTTGGTATAAATCAGGGCCAAGGCCCATTACGCATCATTGAAGGTCCTCCGCAGGCCTGCTTCCCACTGCATATGCACCCTTAGGGCAGGTTTACTTGCAGTCTCTGAAAGCAACTTGTATACCCTCGAAATCACGTGGCCTCCCTCTGAAATGTCATACATGGATTCAAACGCTGGCTCGCTGTCCATACGCTCGCTAAAGTCTGCCCATCCAATTCCAATCTCTTGGAGCAACCTCTCATGAATTAGAAATTGTCCCTGGTGTATTCCAGTGTTCTGCACCAGGGCCTCAAAGTCAATCATACTCTGCTGCTGCAACAAGTCTCCCTTGGTCACCACCCAGCAGGTCTCTTAGTACATCCTGATCACCGCAACCGAGGTGGCATAACGTTCAATAACCTAACCTGGGGAATGTTTGGGAGTAAGGGTCGGCAACTCCCATCATTCACCAGGCTCTGTGACACAGAGCCTTGCCCACTGCTACCAGGTGCGGCAAATGCACGACACTCATGTAACCACAAGACGTCCCTCAAAAAATAACGTTTGATGAGCTTGCGCTAGATATGGCCCTTTTGCAAACTCATCAGCCAGCCACCCCATGACAAACTGCAGCTGCCAGATAGTACAATTCGAAGTAGGGCAACAGGATACCTCCATCCTTATAGTCTCTCTGTAGCATGCTCAGAAATCCCATTCCTCTTTCCCCTCCACCCCCAAATAAGGTCCCCATCTATAATATCAAGCTTCCTAAAAAACGCCTTGGGGATATTGTATGGTATATTGATGAAGTGGTACAGGAAACTTAGGATTACTACCACCTTCAGGGGTGCAGACCGTCCCATCATCGGTAAGGGAAGCCTCCCCCAAAACGCCATAGATTTCACCACTCCTTCCAGAACTTGTTGTGCGTTAAGTTCATGTGAGGTGCGAACATTGCACCACACATTTATCCCCAGATGTCTGAAACTGTCAGTTTCGTATTTCAGATCCAGATTAGGTAATGGAGAGACACAAAGGGAAGCAAGCCCGGCCAGAGTAGCAGGCAGGATATGTGATGGTCAATGCGTATGCCGGATAGGTCTGCAAACCTGTTAAGTATGCACTGGAGGTTCTCATCGGGGTGCGTGGCATATAGAAAAATATCATCCGTAAATAAGGAGATCAAGTATCGCACCCCATCAATATAAATGCCAGTGTCTGTGTATTCTAAACTTAAGAGCGCTGCAAGTGGCTTCAGGGCAAGAATTAAAAGCATTGGGTAAAGCCAGCATCCCCGTTTAGTGCCTTTCTTCAGTTCCCACCCATTTGAAATCTATTTGCTCATGCGCACCCTAGCTGTGGGTTTTGTATACACCAGCTGCACCCATCGCAGAAAGCTCACACCAATACCAGCGCAGGGTCTTGTACAACCAGTCCCAGCTAACAGTCAAATGTTTTGACAGCATCTAAGGAGGCGACCACAGTCCAGCTCCTTATGTCTGACGCGAAAATACATGGTCTGATCCACGTACATCAGGGTACAAATCACCCTCTTCAGTCTAGCCACCAGCAAGTCCGCGAGGATCTTACAATCCTGGTTAATCAGAGAGGGAGCTGCATTCCACTAGTGATTTAATGGGCTTCAGTATTGGGACAACGCTTAATTCCCTCATGCTCTGCGGTAACGTACCCAACTCATGCTTCCTCTAGCGCCTCAAGGAGTCTGGGAGAAAGTGCCTCAGCATACTCCTTACAGAATTCCCCAGGTAGCCTATCAACCAGGTTTTTCCCCAGACGTTAATGCCTGTATGGTGACCAAAAGCTCCTCCACTGTGAGGGGCATCCAGAGATTTCTCTCTGCGCAGCATCAAAGTATGGCAGACTGACACTAGCTAGAGCTTTGCTAATGTCAGAGACACCAGTGCCCGCCACTGACAAGTACAGGGTCTCGTAATATTTAAAGAAAATCTAATTTACCTCACTCCGCCGCCTACCCCAATAATCATCATCTTTTATGGTGCTGATCATCTCCATTCTGTCCTCTCCACTGCGCAGCTACGCCAAAAGCATCCCCGGTTTGTCGCTCTCTGCATGTACCTTCTGTGTGTATTTAGCGTAGTCTAATCTCCCCAGTCGCTCCCAATCCTCTAGTCATTTCTGCTGCAACTTAATCAGATCCACCCTTTCCACACTCAATTCAGCATCTTGGAGCTTAGCCGTTTCAATCTGAACTTCCGTGCTGGCTAGGGAGTCGAACAGGTCCCCCGAAGGCCCCATCCCCACATCTTGCCCATCGCCTCTCCTCGTGCCACTGTATTAAAGGCTTCTCACATAGTGCCCACAACCTCCCAAGTAGGGAATCAGGGGCTTATGTGGCCTCTCCTGCAATGTAACCAGCAGCGGGGCGTGATCTGAGTGGACTCTAGCTTTAAAGACAGCATCTGTGAAGTCTCCCAGTGTCTCCTACCCCGTAAAAATATAATCAAGGTGGGTACGTACTAAGTGTGGGGTCGCATAATGAGAGTAGGCAGCCTCCCCATGTGTCGACTTCTTCAAGTCTACCAAGTTCAGGTTCCGCAACAATGTGTTTAGCACGGCCTCCAATATTTGTCATCAGATACATCTACTAACGGTTTCAGAGTGCAATTAAAATCCCTGCCCCATATCCACAGAGCCCTTCTGTAAAATGCTAAACTAGAGTAAAGTGAAGTGAAAACCGCTGTGGCATCATGATTGGGAGCATATGTTTACATAATGCACACATCCTTACCCTCCAGGAACCCATGCACTAGCAGCATTTTGCCTTTGTTGTCGCTTTTAATGTCAAAGTGTAAAGGTAACGGTTGGCGCCACCAACACAAGAACACCCCTGGCGTATGTAAAGAAAAGGGAACCGTACAACTGCCCACCCCACTTCTTGGCAATTGTGCTCCATCTCTGGTGAGATGAGTCTTCTGCAATAATGCGATCCCCAGCCTACGCAGATATGCGCGCACTCGCACCCTCTTGATTTAGCCATTGAGCCCTCAGATGTTCCTCGTTACAACTTTCAAGTCATTTGCCATATCCCCTGTAGCCTGGGTCTCATGCGTCCCCTCAGACTGCACCACCTCAGACCGCACCACCGCCTCCTACCTCCAACTCCCCTTCGCAGTGCTGACCCCCCCCCATAGGTACAATGCAGAAAGCTTACAGTACATGGTGGGCTAGGGGGTGAGAACCACACAACGAGACATCGCCAGCCGCAACAACTGCCACAATTTTGGAACAACTGGGAGGGGAAGCGGGGGGAGGGGAGGGAGGGCTTGGGGAGATCAGACTTTTCTGCAAGCAGGACCAAGAAAACCATAGGGTGAAAACACAGTTAACCTACATATATTGGCACAATAGCAAACTGCTTATTCAGGTTCAAGCGCCTCTGCGCCCCCACACCCTCAAGTGGCATGCAGCAGCAGGATGCCCCAAAAGTTTGTCTTCAGTGGCGCAGCCGCAACGGCCCACAGTGCAGTGCTGTCCTCTACTGCTCCCGGAATTTGCTTAACAGGAAATTAAACTCCTCAAGTTCAAACAGCTGAAGTGTGCATCGTTGATGTGGACATGCTGCCATTAGGGTATGTTATTTCTCCTAGCTGGTAGCTGTGCAATACCAATCAAGTGCATCCCGGAGCAGGCAGTAGCCGTGTCCTCGAAACACGAGCGTCTATTGTGCAGCACCTTGATCTTAGTGGGATAAAGTAGCATGTATCTCAGGTTGGCTTGGTGCAGCCACTCCTGGGTTGGGCCATATGCCACACTGCACCAGTCGAGTGTAATCTGGATTTTTCAGTAGTTTCAAAGATGTAGACTCAATTTATTTTATTTATTTAATATTTATAGCAGCGCACAAAGCCCTCGGGCATCTACACGCTAGAATAAGTTCGGAATCACATTCTAGAGTGCATGACCACACAAGAGTTATAGCATGCAGGTTAATTTTTGGGTACATAATCCAGCAGAGCCACGCTTTATGGTACGTGGGGGCTGCATCAGCTATACAGATACACAGTAGGTTATGTTCCAGGCAGGTTAAATTATGTATATAGCTATAAGCCACAGCCAAGGCTGGTACGTTACAAGCAGGTTTTGTTACAAGTGCAGCACAAGGATGCATGTCAAGTAAGGTGTAATGTAGATTACATCGCCAGCAAAGGCTGCAGGATAGGTAGCTGATTATCAGACAGAGACCAGGATGCAATACATTGGGTGGAATGTCTCTGGATGTAGATTGCCCTGCCTATAGGGTCCATCATGAAGGAGAGGCAAGGATACAGCTGGCAAAAGGAGGCAACATACATGTGGGGCACAAACCGAAAAAAGCCACATTCAGCGGGCTGGGGGTTACGTCTGTAGTGCTGGACAGTAGAGTTAATGGACAAGGGCATGGTGTTCAGATTGCTGTGAAAGTGTCATTAGGCCACCACTTCACAAACCTAGACCAAACATGATGCCGCCTTCCATTGGGATTGCCAAACTCTGCTCCTAATCCTTATAACTCAGTATCCTCGCAATTATGGGTCTCGAGGAGTTCCCGGCAAAGACCTGTGGGCATGCTCCATGGTAACACCCTGCGTCAAAGAGCCCGGCCAACCTTCTGCAACAGCAAAGTCTCGTCATATGCCCTAGGATCATTGCCTTCTTCCCCTTCTGGCCAGCCTAGGATCCAAACATTATTCCATCTTGCACGGTCGTCTGCATCCTCGGCCCTGCGTTCCAGCACTCCTACTGTATGTTACTGCTGTGATTTACGATTGATGCCTGGTAATATTAATTGGGGGGCAGAGGGGGGGGGGTTCATGGCAACACTCTTCTCTTTCCAGACCAAAGCCTCCATGACAGTTTGTCTGGCTTTGCTTCTTCTCGGCTTATTTGGCATTTGAGGGGGGGCCGCCTGAAGAGTCCAGCCCCATGCGTGCATGAATGCTCCGTCAGCAGGCAGCGCTGTCACCTGCAAGCTTCCTCCTTGTGTGCCTGTCTCCAGGTCCTGGATATGCAGAGCTACGCCAGCCACTCTGTGACCCTGGTAGGCTATATGTAGTGGGAGCGGCACGCAGGGCAGGTGGTCGGCGATTCCCATCAGCAGTGTTGCTTGCTGTCCCTACAGGCATCCTTCACCTCTCCACGTGCATGCAGTGTGCTGCCCATCAGAGAAGCCCCAGCACACAGCCCCACTCCAAGGCCCAACTTTTTTCAGCAGGGGAGCCCACTTTCTGGGCCCACCAGCCTGAGCAGAGAAGCAGGTCAAATGTCAGTGTCCTTGGGCAGGGCTGCCCCTCTAACTCCCGGCCCTGTCCCCCGAGACCAGCATTCTCCAATGGTTCAGTAGGTCGCAGGGGAACTGCGATGTTGGGGGTTGGAGGTACACCCACCGTGCCAGCAGGAGTGTGGCGTCCAGGCCAATAGAAAGCACCTGCACCACAGCAGCAGCGCTACTTTAGGAGGCAAGGTGTGCCGAGCCGTCTCTTCACCCTTCAATTCCAGCCGCCTCTTTGGCCTTCAATCCCGTCAGGCAACTGCACTGCGCTCTCCCCGGGCTTCAGTCAACCTCCTGAACAAAGGGTGCTAGTGCTCAGTATGCTGGGTGTTCTGAGCCGCTCCACCTGATATCTGTAATGTTTCCTAGCGTCGGGGCCCTCGCTGCAGCCGAACACCCACCAACTTCCCCAGATCAAAACCTGATGTGCTTCCAACAGCTCACACCTTGTCTCCGGACACCTTCACAGGCACTGCACACACCTCACTTCTCAGGTTGCTGGACCCCCATGGCAATCCTCAGCGGGCACAGGAGCATGCCCTCTGGTCACGCCAGAGCACCCACAGTAATCTGTGAGAGCGCACAGCCTTTTCTCCAGCGCTGCCAAGCCTGCACCGACCTGGCCAACAGGCACGCTCACAGAGCTGTGTCCTCCTCTGCGCTCTGAAGGATGGTGGGCACCATATTGCAGTCCCTTCCCAGCCACCACAAGCTCATGCACCCGCGTATCCAGGGATCGGTTTACTCTCTGGCGGCTGCACACCTAGCACAAGTTCTGATGCTGCTATATCACTCTGAAATCAAAGGAGAATCGACTTTCGGGCTAATTGTTACAGGATCATGCAGGAGCCTGGTGAAGCCGCCGTTTATTGCATGGCTGCGGGCCACGACTCCCCCACCCCACGATCTACTGTAAAGAATAAGATGTGTTACCTTATGTTTAAGTAGCACACAGGAAGATAAATGTCAAAACCAATGATGAAATATAAATGCAATATAGGTATGGTTTGCCATGAAGCACGTAGAAACTGGACAACGAGGAGCTTCATAATGCACATGCAAGAAAGAAGATCTGTCATGAAGAAACCACTGGGAAGAGGATGCAGTAGTTTTGAACGTTTATGCACCAACATTCATGTATGGGGGGGATCTTGAGGTGAAATGCGTTTGGGACAGTTTGGGGGTACATGGGAATGTACAAATTTGTATCCTGTGATAGTTTGGCCAGGCCCTGCAGCCAGGGTTGCGAGGTGAACTCTGTATAACTGGGAAAACTGGTTTTGCAGCGTTGCAGCCCGAGGGAAGGCACGGACTAGCCGCAACATTATCAGATGATCAGTTACAGCCAGGCTGCGTATTTATGACTTGGCACTACTGCACAAAGGAAATGCAATCTTTTTAAGTACATGGTAGTCTTGTTATCAATTGTTCAGGTTAGCCCAGCCACCTGCTTTTGACCAAACAAACCTGGGGTGAAGGGACACCTGAGGGCAGAGTTGAGCAATACTTTATGGGCTTTGATTATTCTCTCAGGTTATGTTCGGAGACCAAGCATGTTGAATTGGTAGTCATTTAGATTATAATGAAACAAGGATGCCAGCAAGTCTGGGTGGGTGAGATAGTTACCACCAGTTCAAAGATAACATGTTTATTCTCCCCCACCCCATATTGTTTGAAGTGTCCTTGCAGAACATGTGCATCACGTCCGGGGTTATGAGGTTCTGGGCAGCTGGAACTTGTAATTAATTGGGTTTGTGTTTAAATGTGTAACTATGGGGGGCGTGGCCTGGAGCTGCCTCGATCGGCATGTCTGCCTGAGAGCTCCGGCTTGGCCCAATCTGCCGTTCATCAAAAATGCCGCTTCCAGCGCCCATCGAAGCCCGAAAACGAAGCTTATGATGGGGGAAACCCCTCTGCAGCCACCGCTCGAGTGGGTCCCAGCTCGACGCTTTTTCAAACCCAATTCTGTCCTTCGATTGCACCAGGACCCACTCGGCGGTAAAATGGCCGCTGCATCCCCATGGCCTGGAGACCTTCTGTGAGGGGGAAGGGTGGGCATAACATTGCTGCCAAAAAGCCACCGAAGACACCAAAATAACTACAGCTTGCTCGCCGCCCGCCATATGATCGTGGGCTGTGTGCACACCCATTGAGAGACCACAAGCCTGGACCATGGTGCCTTGACGCCTGCAACCTTCGAGGTGGAATCCAGCAGCGGTTGCGGGTGGTGCCTCGGCTCACAGCCTCCCTCAACCGAGTGGGCCCCGCTCATCTCCACCCGCCCGTCCCCTGCGGGCCTCGCTCCCAGCTCTTCTGCCTTCGACAGCGCCAGACAGCACCGCCGGGGAGGGCGGCGGGACTGCCGGGAGAACCCGCTCACCCACACTCACCGTTGCTTCTCCCTCGGATGACCGCAGCACCTGCTGAGTGTTCCGCCGCTCAGACCTGCTGCCTGTGGGGGCCCCGATCCATAACCCCCCTCCACTGACTGTCCCACGCTTCTGCACCTTCGAGGCTCCCGCTTAAATACACAACCTGCAAGGGGCGGGATCCAGCGCTCTCCCGTCCGGAGCACGCAGCGAGCGCCTTCCCTCGACCCCGTCCAGAGGAGGACGCCAGTAATTATAACTCGGCTGGCCTGCCGGAGCTACTAAGCTAGCCACATGCCCAGGTGGCCCACTCCCCCACCCCAACAACCTGGGCCCTCCTCCCGGCATCCTACCATCAGCCCCGCACCAGCAGAGGGGATCCTGAGGCATCCTACGAGGATCCACCCGACCCCATCACCGGGGGAGCCGGCCAATCCAAGCCCACAGCGCCTGGCTCGGGGCTCCAGGCTGGAGGGGCATGCCCTCTTCGGCAGTCCGGCTGGGGTTCCGGGTCCCCAAATATACTGGCGACGTCGGCCCTACGGACCTACTTTGCCCCACGAGGAGTATCATTCCAGGACTGGAAGTGCCACAGCCACCTTAGAAACCCCGGTTCCCAGCAAGCAGTATCGCTGGTCTATCGGAGCTGGCGCAACCACGCACATCACCGGGAGACCAAGTTGGCGAATTCCCGCCCCCACCCACTGAATTATCCACAACGGCTGAGGAACCTATACCTTGAAGCGGCTGCCCCGAAAGGGTTGCTCCCTCCCACAACAGAGGAACCGAATTATACCTGACTTTGGCAATTGACAGAAGCCACACTACTGCAGCCCCAGAGATACGAGGTGAGGAGTTGGGTGGGGGGAAGAAAAGCTCCCGACGCCAACACAGGTGGGTCTCCAGAAGCATTAACCCACCCCAACTCAACTCATCCTCCCCACAACCCAACCACCTCATCACTCCTCGGGAATCACCAAGGAGCATACCGTGACATACCTCAGCCGGCAATAACCACATAAGGGGCCGGAGGATCAGCCGCCAGGCCTGCAACGGATCACTCGGAACAGATAAGCCACATAGACCCCTCCCTCGACGAGATGTCCAAATTCGGGAAGACAACCAAACAAACTGATATTGCTACCCTGATGGTCACCCCAGTCTCTGTAAGATCTAGATAGACGGACCCGCCGGAAGACTACACCAAGAACAGTGCTCCCACAACGGCCGGACCAGAGCCCAATACACCACAAGTAGCAACTAAAGCCGATCTTCAAGACCTATTAACGGCACTTACTAGGGAGATACAAAAAAGCACGGAAGAAGTCACCAAGAAAATCAACTCCTTAGACAAAAGGGTGGGGGACGTAGAACACCGAACTACCGAAATAGAATCAGAGGTCTGCGACCAACGATTCGAAATGGAACGCGACAAGGACAGAATAGCCACGCTCGAAGCGAGATGCAACACACTGGAAGCAAAACAGGAGGACTTAGAAAACGGATCACGAAGGAACAACATCAGGGTCCGAGGAATCCCATCCTCTATCCCAGAGACGCAGCTGAAATCCTACATATCGGAGCTCTTTCGATTCATAATCACCCTACCGGACAGCTCACCCCTAGAGCTGGACCGGGTGCACAGAACGATCCCGAGGAAAACATCTACATTCCCCTCAGATGTTCTGGTGAGGGTACACTTTTTCCAAATAAAGGAGGACATAATGCGGGAAGCAAGGCAGATGCGCCAAATTACCTTCCAGGGATCGATGATCTCAATATATCGGGACGTGTCGAGCTCAACTCTCCAAAAACGGAAAACCATGCAGCCACTAACAGTATGGCTACGTGAAAAGAAAATGCCATACCACTGGGGGCTCCCCACCTCAGTAAAATTTATATAGGAGGGATCAAAGAGACAAATACAATCAATGAAGGAGGCGGAGAAACTTCTGGGCCAAAGGAGAGCAGAGGGGGATTCTGAAGCCGAAGAAACAAGCCACCCTTCCCAGGATAAATCTCTAGGGGAGGAATGGACAAAAACCAGCAGACGACGCAGACTCTGGGGTCCCCCCAAGAAAGACAGCGACATAAGATGAGCACCCCACAGGGCGCCGGGGATCTCCGGCCCCCAATCCTCGAACAACGCGCATTCAGAATTGACAACAAAGCAACCTCTGAGAAGTAAAGTTATACACCAGCATGCGAACGATGTTAGAGCAAGGACTAAGCTTTACCATGTTCCACTTCGGCGGCCCAGTTGGCCAACATCAAGCGTATTGGTGCCACAAGTTTCCCAGTGGCAGTAGGATGACGTTTCTCCTACCAGTTCAAAGTTGGGAGGGGGGTGGGGTTGGGGGGAAAGGCATCTTAAAAAGGACAAATCGGAATTCCAGGACTTTAAGCTTCGCAAGTTAGATCCTTTCATACAGCACTGCAACATGCAATAACAACAAGAAAAATACCATTCCAAAACAACCGCAAATACCACTTACCATTCTTACAGACACAAGCGGGAGTCGAAGTACGAGACATAATCTACACAACAGAACAGACCATGGCTGACACAAACGAAATAAGAATCCTATCCTGGATCATTCAAGGGATGAATGCACCCAGAAAGCGCAGATCAGTGGAGCACCGGCTGACCCAACTATCCGGAGACATTGTGTTACTCCAAGAAACACACCTACTACAAGACGACGAACACTGCATAAGATTCAAAAGATATAAAAAGCCTATTTCGCCACGGCAGGGAAGAAGAGGGGAGTAGCGATACTAAGTGACAAAGTCCCGCTATCTAAGATCACAATAAAAAAAGAGATCCAGAGGGCCGCTTTTTCTTACTTAAAGGCTTCTTCGAAGAGCTTCCCATCACAATCGTCACAGTCTACAGTCCCAATACATCTCAAGGCAGCTTCACCGCGAGCCTTCTATCAACGATGTTAGCTTTCCGCGAAGGCCACCTGATTATTAGGGGAGATTTCAGCTACATTTCAAACCCGCAGCTGGACAAGACTCTTCCCCCCACAAATGCAGACTTCACACAGGCTCTCTCCCTAGCCAGGCTGTTCAGAGAAACGGAGACAGTGGATGCCTGGAGAGTATCGAACTCACGATACTACACGCACTACTCTAATGTCCACAAGGGCTATTCAAGAAGACTTTATTCTTCTCTCCGGAGTGTTGTTCCCATGCGTAAACAATACAGAAATACATACCTGCATGATATCCGATCACGCCCCGCTCCCCGTGAACCTAGCTATATCAGGCCAAAGAAACCCTATTCAGAGGCACTGGAAACTAAACGACTCCCTATTACTAGATATAAGCATCAGAGCAGAAGTGGAGGACACAATAATCAATTACTTCAAAGAGAACACCACAGGCAGTGGTCAGAGGCTCGCTGATCAGGGCAGGGGCAGAACAGAGACGAATATCAAACATAGCAACTATGAAGCTGGAAAAAGAAGTGGTCCAACTAGAAGCGGAATTGAAAGCACGCTATACGAGAAAAACAGAAAGATCCCTGAGAAAGGCTAAAATAGCCTTGGAAATGCATTGCGCAGACCTAACGGCCAAATCATTAGCATATACAAAACAGTTCTATTACAGCAAAGGGAACAAAGCAAACAAAGTACTAGCACAGAAACTAAGAACGATTCGCTGCCGAAACAACATTATAAAGCTACGAGGCTAAGATGGGAAGCTGCTCTACTCCAAGACAGATAAAATAAACGAATTAATGAGGCATCATAAATACATAATGTCCGGAGATCCTACTGTCCTAGACAAGCTCCCGGAATACCTGAATGCCACAACCCCCAAAACGCAACCCAGCTAGAATCCCTGGAAGCCCCCATCAATGCGGAAGAGATTATCGAAACCATCAAAACTCTCAAATCCACTGCTCTGGGAACAGACGGCCTCTCCGCAAACTTTTACAAAATATTCGCCAGAATCCTAGCTCCCCAGATGGCCGCATTATTCAACTCCTTATCCACAAAATCAGTCACTAGATCTCTGGCCGAATCGATCACAGTTCTCCTACATAAACCAGGGAAAGATCCCGAATTACCTGGCTCTTATTGCCCAATTTCACTCCTGAACAACGACAGCAAGATTTTCGCCAAAGTACTAGCCAGGAGACTGGGGCCGGTCCTCCCGTGCTTAATCAACCAAGACCAGATAGGGTTTATCCCGGGAAGAGGGACCCATGATCACATCAGGCGAACAATAAATATAATTGAAAACGCCCACAAAATGAAGGTTGGAATGGCCGTGATCTCATTAGATGACCACAAAGCCTTCGACCGGTGGACTGGGGTTACCTTCAAGCAGTACTCGAACACTTTGGATTCCGCCCAAACTTTATCGCATGGGTTATGGCTAATTATCAGGCTCCAACTACAGAACTGCGAATCAATGGCAATAGGTCAGGACACATACACATATCTAGGAGCACCAGACAGGGTTGCCCACTATCACCCCTGTCTTCGCCTTGTCCATGGAGCCCTTTGAGGCCAGAATTAGACAGAATGGGAGCATAAAGGGGATAATGGTGGGAGATCAAGAATACAAAATCACGTTATACGCAGACGATGTATTAATCACAGCATCAAACTTAGCGACATCCCTGGGTGCACTATGGGAGGAAATTGGGGAATTCAGGGCCCTAACAGGGTTCAAGGTGAACCTATCCAAGTCCTCAGCTTTAGCGGTCAATCACTCCACACATGAAAGAGAATCTCTAACCCCCCCAATCACCAATTCCATGGGCCAAAGGTGCAATCGAATATCTTGGGGTTCAAATCACTAAAGACCCAACTTGGCTGTACACAAGCAACATCCCACAATTAATCCGTGACCTGCAAAACGACCTTAAAAAGTGGAAGCAGCATGAAATCTCTTGGTTCAGGCAAATTACTGCCGCCAAAATGAACCTGGTTCCCAGATGGCTGTACCACTGTTCAGCTCTACCAATATAACCAATATATATCCCGGGCCCAGCCCTAAAAGCTCTACAAAAGAAAATACTAGAATTTGTATGGGGCGGGGGGACCCAGAATTTATAAAAGCATTATGATGAAGGGGAGAGCACAGGGGGGGGGGTTGAGAGTGCCAGACAGATACACCCTAGCCGCCCAACTATCATATGCATTCTCCTGGGTGCAAGAAACAGATCCCCCGAAATGGAGGCAAATTGAAGAATTCTGGTGTCCGGTCCCACTACCCGATCTCCCACACCTACCAAAAATAAAACCACAGGCAAATAGCGGTCCCCTATCAGCCTCTAAAGTAACAGTCAATTGCTGGAAAACCGCAGCTCAGAAATGGGGTGTAAGGAGCACCTTGGGACCCCTGACCCCCGTCTGGAATAACCCCAACTTCTCACCAGGAAGTCCCCTGCGGGATTTCCAAGCCTGGATAGATGGGGGGCTAAGTAAAACCAGCGACTTTTTAGAAAGAAGCTCACCCATCACATTCGAGAGGTGCAAAATGAAATTTGGAGTGGGAGAGCGGGAAAGATTCCGCTACACCCAAATCAGGCACTGGATGTCCCACAGGATCACCCGAGAAAAATGCTCTAGAGAACTAACAGCGATGGAGCTCTCCTTAACACCAACCAGTAGGGGCAGGACCTCTATCATCTATCGTCTCCTAGACATGCCAGACCCCGCAAAAAAAGAAAGATATATGCTAGAATGGGAAAAGGACCTAGGGCGAGAAATAGCGGCAGAAGACTGGGGGAAAACATGGGACAGACTACATAGAAGCTCGCAATGCATCACGAACAGGGAAGGGGGTTACAAACTCTGCTATAGATACTATATCACCCTGACCCAAATTCACAAGGCAAACCCGGATTTCCCTAGTACCTGCTGGCGCGGCTGCCCAGTCCCCAGATCATTATTTCATTTGCTTTGGTCTTGTCGAAAGGCAGAGACATACTGGAAAGAAATATTGAAACATGTTAAAGAAATCTCCGGCCTCTCCATACCCTGGGACCCAGGAATAGTTATGCAGGGCGAAACTGGGAGCGGGGCATTCCCGATCTCCGAGCAAATACCTTGTCTATGCACGCACCTACTGCTAGCGGCAAAAATCGCGATGGCCCAATTGTGGAAGGACGAGGGGGGCCCCTCAATAGCCCTATGGTGGTCCAAATGTTAGGACATAGCGGTCACCGAGAAAATCACCGCAATCCGAATGGGTTCCCTGAACAGAACCTTGAACAATTGGGAACCATTCCTTGACTATGCGGCGAAATACCCAGCACTCCGAAAGAGACCTCCACTCACCAGATGGCTCAATGAAGCCCACTCTATTGATCGACCGATCGCACTCAAAACACGCCAGAGACAAGGGGCACACCCGTTTATGAGAAAAATGGACCATCGAGAGTGGCAAGAAGGCCAGCATCAGTCCCCCCCCACAACCCACAAAAATTCTGAGACACTCCACCATGAAACAACTGCATTGTTGTAATTGTTATATTGCTTTGGTAAAACCAATAAAATGTTATGAAAAAAAAATAAATGTGTAACTATGTGATGTCATGACCTACCACAGATAAATCCAAAAAAAAGCGGTGTAGTGTAAATGAGCTGATGATGGTATTTCGATAAATGTGACCAATGAGAACGGGGGAATTAGAAAGATTGGATTTCTTTTGTTTAGGTTTGGCTAGTCATATGAGGGGGTGAGGATTTGTAATAAAATGTGGGAGTGTCAACTGTTGCAAAATGTACATAATGTGACGTGTTTGTGCGATTCAGGGAGACTCAGGCTAGTTTGACTCTACAGTGTTATCTAGTTCCTCCCGGTTGATTGTACAATAAACCTGCTATACAGACAAACGTACACTTGCTTCTTAAATGGTGGGCCTATTTTGGGTTAAGGCGATATGGTGGGCCCATTTTGGGTTAAGATGATAAGGGGCCCTTCCACAAGGTTGACTAGGCGTGGGTAAAGTGATCTGCTCTTAAAACAAAATGCTGGACTCTCCCTATTCAAATGTGACCCGGGATGCCACTCTGTTTCTGTGCATTTTCCAAAGAAATCCAATATGGGATATATTACTCACTGTAATCTTATTTCTGATGCTTGCATCTGCTTAGATTCACATGCTGTGCCTAGGCTGACATCTAATGGAAGCTGCGGAGTATTACAGTTTGTTTTTCGAAACTCGAAAATGGGCGGCGACACAGGGCATGCCAGTAATACTATCCCTAGTGTGACGCCCACTGTACCCATGATCCCTCACGCGTCTAGGACCCTCAGATTGTATTTTTTCTGACATGAGGAGTAGCGCGAGTACAGATTATCCAAGCAGATAGATAGAAAGATATGACTACAAGCATCCATGCGCCTTCTCTCAGAGGGGAGGAAGGGCGGGTCGCATGTGAATCTAAGCAGATACAAGCATCAGAAATACGATTACGGTGAGTAATGTATCCCTTCTGAGGCTTGTGGAATCTGCTTAGATCACATGCTGTGCATAGATTAGCGAGCAGTGTTAGAAGAAGGAGGTGGGATGTGAGAAGGGTCATGAGCAAATAAATGTCTTAGAACCGCTTGTCCCACTTGAGTATCTGTCTTGGAATGGGTGTCAATGCAGTAGTGCTGAGTAAAAGTGTGAATAGAGCTCCAGGTAGCTGCTTTGCAAATGGTGTCAAGGGGTACATTTGCAATAAAAGCCAGAGTGGCTCCAATGACTCTTGTAGAGTGGGCTCTTGGCGTGAAAGGCAGAGTTTTTTCAGAAAGTGAGTAACACAGCTGGATACAGTTTATAATCCACTTAGAGATGGCACCTTTAGAGCGCGATCTCCCTCTTTGCCTGTAGCTAGAGACACAAACAGTTGGTCTGTTTTCCACAGCGGTCTGGTTTTGTTTACGTAGTATAGGACCGCCCTACGCACATCTAGGGTGTTTAGTTTCACCTCAGCCGAGCTTTGTGGGTCTTGGAAGAAGGGCTCGATGGACTGGCTGACATGGAATTTGGAAATAAACTTAGGTGAAAACCTAGGGTGTGTTTGTAAAACCAGTTTATCCTTATGGACAGTAAAGAAAGGGTGCTGCACTGACAGAGCCCGAGTTATACTGACCCTTCTTATAGACGTAATGGCTACCAAGAAGGCAGTTTTATATGTCAGGTGTTTGAGACTGCTCTTATGCATGGGCTCGAAAGGAGGGCCCATGACTTTAGCAAGCTCTACATTAAGGTCCCACCCTGGTGGTGGGTTAGAAATTGGAGGGTGAAGTCTCTTTACTCCTTCCATGAAGGATTTAACCACTGGTACTTTCCACCACAATACTTTGTTATGCGAGGTGGTGTACACCGACAGAGCTGCCAAGTGTACCTTCAGTGAATTAAATACCAACCCTGCGTCCAGCAGGTGGAGCATGTAGGTGACTATAGTGGAAGGGGTGCAATCAACTGGGTTGATTTGTTCATTCTGGCACCAGATAACAAATCTCTTCCATTTGTCAAAGTAGCAATACCTCGTGTTTGGCTTCCTAGATTCTTTTATGATGTCCATACATCTGAGGTAAATTGAGATGCCCAAACTATGACTTCAGGAGCCATGCTGCCAGGTTCATTGAGTTGGGTTGAGGATGTACGGTCTGACCTTGGTGCTGGGACAGTAGGTTGTACCAGCACGGGAGCATGATGGGTTTGCACACCGCTAGTCTGCGTAAGTGTGGGAACCACGGTTGCCTCGCCCACATGGGAGCAACTAGGACGAGCGTCATCGATTCCCTGTGCATCTTGTTGACCACCTTCCCGATGAGGGGGGTTGGTTGAAAAGCATACGCAAACATTCCTGACCAATTCATCCACAGGGCGTTCCCCTGGGAGTCTGGTTGGGGGAACCTGGATGCGAATCCTGGGCACTGTCTGTTTTCGCTTGTGGCGAATAGGTCTATAGTGGGTAAACCCCACTTAGAAGAGATCTTCCACGATTTCTCTGTGTAGACACCATTCGTGTTCTTGTGGGAGGGGATCCCTGCTCAAAGCGTCCGCCAGAGAATTGAGATCCCCTGGAACATGTTGAGTTGACAGGTAGATGTTCCGTCTGAGTGCCCATATCCAAATTTTCTGGGCAAGCTTGGACAGATTTGGCGAACGAGTCCCTCCTTGCTTGTTCATGTAAAACATTGCTGTTGTGCTGTCTGTCAGGATCTGCACTGACAGGTTTAACAGGTAGGGCTCAAATGCTTGAATAGCCCTGAATGCTGCCAGAAGTTCTAGCAGATTGATATGATTCTTGGCCACTGAGTGAGACCAGAGACCCTGAGCTGTGTGGTGGAGAAGGTGTGCTCCCCACCCTGACAGACGCATGTCTGTTGTGACTACAGCCTGTATCTCGGGATCGTAAAAGGGTTTCCCCTTTGACAGGTTTTCTCTTGTCCACCAGTGAAGACTTCGTACAAGTGTTGGCGAAACAACCACTAGATCGTCCCACTGACCACTTACCACTTACCTGAAACCACTGTTTCACCAACCGTTCTTGCATGGGACACATGCGCAGGCGCGCGTGGGGGACCAGGTAAATACATGACGCCATCATGCCCAGCAAACGCATCGCTTTGCGCACAGTTATCTGGCGACCGGCCTGATATAGCGGAATCTGCAGCATTATGTTCCAAATTCTTTCCTCTGATGGAAAGGCCAACCCTTCTTGTGTGTTTAGGACGGCTCCTAGGAACTGTTTGGAGGTGCTTGGCACCAGACTTTACTTTTTCTCGTTTATGGAGAAACCCAATTCGAAGAGGAGGTCGATAGTTCTTTGAATATTTGATCTGCAAATTACTAGGGTCTCCCCCGTGATGAGCCAGTCGTCCAGGTAAGGGTACACTGGGATTGCCTCCCTGCGTAGGTGTGCCGCCGCCACCGCCAGTACCTTGGTGAATACCGTTGGAGCCGAGGCTATACCGAAGGGCAGTACCTTGAACTGGTAGTGCTGACTGTTCACCTTGAAGCGTAAGAATCTTCTGTGCGCTGGGAACATGGAAATATGAAAATAGGCATCTTTCATGTCCAATGTTGCCATGTAATCCCTCTTTTTTAGGAGGGGCATTACCTCTTGGAGAGTAGTCATGTGAAACATTTGGGGCTTGACATACTTGTTTGCAGGCCGTAAGTCCAATACTGGGCGCATTGTCAAATCTTTTTTTGGCACAAGGAAGTAAATTGAATAAATACCCTTGTTTACCTGGTGTCCCGGGACGAGTTCTATCGCGTCCTTTGCTAGAAGACTGGCGATCTCTTCGAGGAGGATCTTCTGGTGGTCTAAGGAATGTACTTTTTGACGTGGAGGGTGGTTTCGGGGACGCTCTAACAGTTCTATGCAGTATCCTGTGGACACTGTGGACAGCACCCATCTGTCTGATGTGATCCCTTCCCAAGCTTGGGTGAATTTGGTAATGCGTCCCCCTACTGGGGATGTGTGAGAAGGGACCCTGAACGGAACGTCACTGTTTTGCTGGAGGCGTGCCGCCGCCTCTATTGGGGCTGCCTCTACCCTTACCACGTTCCTTGTTACCCCTGCCATAACCTTGGGTAGACTGCTCGTTGTTATTCCATGGTGTACCCTGCCCCTGGGAATAGTTGGAGCCTCTGAGTTTTGGCCGCGTGGGCGACGAAAATTGCTATTCCCTCTTTGATTGGGGGGTTTGTTAGTTAACTGGCCCAGGGATTTGAGAGTCTCGTATTCATCTTTCGCATTTTTTAAGGCGTCCTCCACCGCCTTACCAAACAGTAGATCGTGCTCCACCGGTTTGTCTATTAGAGATGCTTGTGTCTCGGGTTTAGACCCAGATTGTCGTAACCAAGCATGTCTTTTGATAACAGTACTCTCTGCTATCAGTCTGCCAGCGTTATCTGCGGCATCGAAGGTTGCCTCGGCAGTTGTAACTAGCCAGTAGGGTGGTGGAGTTGGCAATCCTTGCCTGGTAGGCGGAAGTGGAGGCTATCTTCCTTCCCAAACCATAGATCTTCTTGCTCTCCTTGTTGGGAGGAGCTTCAGAAGATAAGATAAGGGTGTTCCCGCCCTCTTCCGGGTATTAGTCACTACCAGGGAGTCAGGCTTAAGCTGCCCCTTTATGTAGAGTGGGTCTGATTGGGCTGCCCTGAACAGTTTTTCAATCCTGGGGTTTACTGCCCTGGTGAGATTGGGATTGAGAAGGGAAGGGTCTATTCTCCTTTGTATTGACTTGAGAATAGGGATGGCCTGGGCAACAGGTCTCTTCTCTCCCACTAGTTCCTCGGCAAAGTCCCTCTCCTCCAGTGCTCCCTGCGTATCTATGCGGAAGTGTTCAGCCGCTCTAGATAAAACCTCATTTAAGAGAGGTTAGTTGTCGACAGGAGAGTCGGTAACCGGAGGTTCATTGTCTACTGGGGAGTCTACTCTGTAGACTTTTGCGTCATCTTCGTCCTCCTCTTGGGCCTCGTCATCCCCATAGTAATCCATTCCAGTATGGACGTCCAATGTGGCCAATTCTGGATCCTCATCATACAGAGAGTATGGCTGAACGTGGTAAGGGTCAGAACACCTACTTTGCGTTGGTGCCTCAACTCGAGGTTTTTTACCAGGGGGTTGTGGGTCCTTAGACCCTGAGGAGGTTGCCCCGTCAGGGGTATAGGCGAGGAAGTGTTGTGGATTCTTGGCATAGAAGTCTGCTAGGGATGACATTCTAGACATGACTGTCTATATCCTCACTTGACCATTCTTTAGAGCTGGGGATTACCCTCTCCTGGGAGTGTTTCCCTTCCTGACTGGACCTATGCCCTTGTGCAGGGGTCTTGGCTATCTTTTCAGAAGGTTGTGACTTGTCCTTATGTGTCTGTGGTGCAGATGAAGGCTGAGAATGCCCTCCCCGTGAATGGAAGGACTGCTTCCCCGGTGTCTTCACCTTTTCGGAGCTCTTCGACGTCTGCCGTCGAGATTCGGGGGTGGTGTCCCTTTCCTTAGCGAGTGGAGGTCGGGGCACAGGAGCAGCCGTCCCGCGGTCTGCTGACGCCGACTCCTGGAGTGCAGCCTGGGGATGGAGGTCGTCTTCGTCTCCAGACGATCGAACCTCCGTTACTTTAGGGAGCGAGGCACTCTTGGCAACAGTGGATGGTTGCCTGGTGTCATGCGGCGATCTTGATCACGAATGCCCAGAGGACACCGATTCGGTGGACCGTTCTCTGCTTGCCTCTTTCCGAGAACTCAACGCGCGCGCCGAATCTCGGTTGGACCTCGAGTGCTTAGTGATGTGTCGTGGGAAGCGCCTGTGTCGCCGGGGGTGTTTCCCATAGCTGCCCTGCCAGACAACCTTCCGAGGTCGTGGACTTGCGCTTGGCTGTCTCTCAACGCCACGTCGCCCTCCGATAGGATGGCGTCACTGCCATCACTGAAAGTGCCCTCCGCTTCCATGGCCTCTCGTTGCCTGCCATGGTGGGCCCAACGTTTAATCGAACGGTCCTTTATAGTCTTCGGTTTAAACCGACTACATGCTCTGCAATTTGCCTAGGGGTGGTCCCTTGGCAAGCAGAGGTTACAGGTAGCGTGTCTGTCAACCCAAGGGTACTTGCGGTTGCACTTAGGGCATAATTGGAAAGGGGTACCCTCCATATGCACCCTGTGGCAGCGGGATTTATAAGAAAATGTGAAAAAAAAAAAAAAATATATATATATATATATATATATATATATATATATATATATATATATATAGAGTTGAGTATGTACCACTCCCTACTTGTAGGGGCCGAGGCCAGAGGCCTTCCTAGGCCCAAGTCCTTCGTGCAGCTCTCAACGGTTGTTTTCTTCTCCGGTCGGCGTCGAGTGTCGAACTTCGTTGACTCGACATTGGGATGTAGAAAACGGGGAAATATGTATTTTTGCAAAATTATGGCTAAGGCCAGGGAACTCCGCGGGATGCTTCCGACCAGTATGGCGGAAAAAAACAATCTGAGGGTCCTAGACGCGTGAGTGATCATGGGTACAGTGGACGTCACACTAGGGATAGTATTACTGGCACGCCCTGTGTCGACGCCCATTTTTGAGTTTCGAAAAACAAACTAATACTCCGCAGCTTCCACTAGATGTCGGCCTATGCACAGCATGTGATCTAAGCAGATTCCACAAGCCTCGGGAACATATTTACTGTGCTGGACAATCTTTGCCACAGTAACCATACTGTTTCTTGCAATGTATTTATAAGAAAAGGTCTGAGAAGAATTAAACATTCAAACAATCAGAAATCTGCAAATATAAATCACTGAAATCCTAGGGCAAAACATACATTTTTTTCACTTTGGTTAGAGTGACAAAGGATACTCAAATCAAGTATGCTGAATCACACACAAAAGATCTTGGGGTGGAATTTAATGACTGAAAACCTCATGTCAGACATAGGGCAAAAAGTGAAAAAAAAATCTATGGTACCGAAGTAATTAGCGGTTTCTCTGTGAAATAGAAGATATCTACGGTTCTGTGCCATTTCATCGCCGTATATTTCAACGCCTGGCACTTAAACGTGCACATTATAATGAAAATGTTCATCGAATTTCTTTTTTTCACCTCATATCCCCTTTTCCTCCAACTATTTTTACCTATTCACTACCCACCCAAACCGTATCTGCCCTTTACCACCCCCCCAAATAATTTGATGGACATTTTCGTTATAATGTGCATGTTTAAATGCCGAGCTTTTAAATATACGGCGATGAAAGGACATCATACGATATGTACAAGTGTTAAAGAGCTCTTACCTCATCATACATGAATTGTAGTGTTAAAGCCGATTTACCAACACCACCACTGCCAACCATGATCACCTTGTGCAGAGCCAAAGAATTCTGAGCTTTGGCCTTGTTTGATGCCATCTTGGAAACTGATATAGCACAACAAAAGGACACAAATGGATCTGAAAGGGGAGAAAAATAAAGAATTGCAACATTTTACTAGAAACAGAATCAACAGGGACATGTAACTAAAATGGTACAACGCTTTTAATAACTAGAGAACTTATTCCCTACTACTAGGAAAATCCCTATTGCATGGTGTCCGATACAGTTGTGATAGGGGCTCAATCTTACAGGACTGTTTCCACAAACTAGGGTAATTTGAGAAAATTCTGCCACAGCGAAAGTGTTTTAGAACAAAATTTGTAGTACTCAGACTATCCACCAGGATAAAAAGATTTCCATTGATTCACAAAATATTTTTACTGGGAATAGGACTTGGGGGAGTAAAAAAGCCAATACATAAGAAAGCACAGGATATTTATTTTAAAAACACTTGCCGTGGTACTTCTAAGTTGTAACTTAGGTAATGAAATGAAGTAAACAAGCACTCAAAATAAATTCTGGGAGAAAACAGATCATAGATATGGCAGGTACCAAAAGCAAGAAAATATCAAATGCAGGAAGCACAGCCTTAAAGGCATTAATTACCTGGCAGCAAACAAGTCTTTTTTTAATACTGGAACATACAGCGTGGGAACCTACAGGGCTTTCGTGCTAAACTAGAAACACAATTAATTGGAAGAACACACTCTCTCCGCTTTGTGATGCGAGGGGGAGCTGGAGCAGGCTGGAATGGTAAGATGGAAGGCTGTGCATCGGGCAAAAGGATAAGATCATGGTGTAAGATAAACTGTAACTTAAAACTTGAACCATCAAGTGTACCAAAAGCTAGGATTGCTGTTGGGAATATTCACTGAGATGAGTGACAGAATCTTCAGAAACATTTAGTGATCCAAGTTGAAAAGGTGAATTAAATGGGGCCAACCGGACAACAGAGTTGGCTTTATCCCATAGGATAGTATTAGTCAGTATTGACCAACAGGAAGAAAACAAACAATAAGTTACATGATTTTAACAAAATCGCACAAAGCGCTCAGCAGTGTGTATATGCAAACTAACTACCTGATTGATGCATTCAAGTAATCATTGGGTCACATTATGCAAAATGTGTACTACTTCCCAGTCAAGGCAAAGCTAACAAGAAGGTAAAGTGGAAGAGTTTACAAGTCTTACAATTACAATATTTAAAATTCCATTTGTCTGAACATGTATTGGGAGTTGGCAAAAGCAACAGCCATGTGTGGGCTTTTGTATAATGCACTATTAACTAAGGCTAATCACATGCGTTTGAGCTGGATTGCCAATATTATAATCTATTGCCCATAAATGACTTGCCCTGGCCTCAGAGAATGTTTTGACATTACAATTTAATAGCTATAAGAAAGCTATGAAGAGGTTAATAAGAAGCTAGTCTCATGAACAGGTACACATTGACTTAGCCACTAAAACCAATTCTGCAGGGTTTGTCGAGCATGTCCAGTAAAGAGTGGATATTCCAAGTTATTTTTTCAGTTCGTTGACAATAACATGGTCTGGGGTCACATTAAACTGAAAATGAACTTGGTGAAGACGTTAAGAGATTGTGGGTGTCCAGTTGAAGTTACTGAGACTTAAGACAAAGTGGTTCTCTTCATTAAAAAGCTTCCCGACAACTTCGTTGATGGCCTTCACAATGTCAGACTGCGTCTCAGCCACCGTTCCAGAAATCCAAAAGATCATTGTTACTGCACTCGCGGTTGTCAAAGTCATCCATCTTCAGTGCACACTTCTCTTCCCAGCTCAGACAAGCGCATGTCAATCTGTGACTCTAGAATGTCCACTGATTGGTTTGCTTCCAGACCCTGGATGTGGTCCTCCATGCTGCACCTTGTCGAGACCATCCAGTCTTTTCGTAATATCTGCCCTGAAGCCCCTTATTTCTCCTAGGAGCAGCGTCATGCCTTTGCTCACCGAGTTAGACTCCTACTGGGCTGGTGGTGCAGTGTTGAGCATGGTGTCCTGAACGCACCGAGGCAGCTGATCAAACTGGTACTTCTTTAAAGTGGCTGCCCAGCTCATGTGTGGTCCTGGGGAGTTTGGTCACCTGCACCACAGAGACTTTTTGGGGCTACTAAAATTTCAGTTGGGGGGGCGGGCTGTACCCAAGAGTGTACACGCCCAGTCGTGGGGTGGAGGTCCAGAGTCCTGCAACTCCCTGGAGGGGGTTGTGAGGTTTGCTTGTGGGAATGCGCAGAGCTCGGGCCCCGCCTGCCGCAGCTCTCTATTTTTTAGGCGGAGTGTCACTTCAAAGCCACTTGCTACTCGGCTCAGGTGCAAAATGGGAGGTTAGGACTGCTCCTCAAGGGCCCCCGACTAGGTGCCCAATCGCTGGATGGCCCAAAAGTCTTTGGCTGGCACTGGACTGCAGGCGGGGGGGGGGGGGTTGGGGCAGACCAGCTGTGGCCTGTACACTGAGTCGGCAGGCCGGCCCCCTCTTGTGTAGCTCGCCGGGTCAGCACGCCACAGTAACCTTGCAGGGACCAGATCCATGGTTCCAGCCTCCTGATGTACATGTGCTGCTGTCCCTGAGGGGGCACTGGGGGGAGGCGTACCTGCTGAGGATTAGTCCACCCCTCCTCTCTTTGGCAGGTGTTGCCGTCACGTCGCTCCGGCTCTCGGCATGGGGTGGAGGTTTCTCTGAGCTGTCTGCTTTTGGCTCTGCATTCGCGGAAGGGGGGCTGGGGAGGCATGGGGCTCAGTCGGCTGGCGATTCTGGTCTGGGATTGGGAGGACAAATTGCAGCACACACTGAGCATCCGCTCGCCTCGTCAGGCTCCCTGCTCCTTCAGCTGACTCTGCGGTGCACAGATAGAGAACTGCGCTGTCCTCGGTGGCGGTTTGGCGGGCAGGCTCACAGCACTCCATCAAGGCTCACTGACGGATCTTCTCTCTGTGGGTCTCCAGAGGTCAGACCCCGCTGTTTAGCGATTCAGGGGCAGAGACAGCACCTCGCACACCAGGGATCTATAGGGGGGAGGGAGGGGGGGGGAATTGGTTCTTGTGTGGAACGACACAGACTTCCATATCTGCGCCCCCTAATGGCCAATAAAACACTTATGATATGGCATTTATAACACGCCTATACACATTAATCCCACATTTTTTTTAAAATATGTGGGTTTATTGAATTTTTCCTCCGCAAGCCACATTACATTATAAAACAAAATACAAAGTCAGGGTTACATAACTTGGTCAGAACTTTGTACACATACACCTTTTCATACCTCTTGTCCGTATGATCGACCTCGTTCTGTAATAGTTGAACATGACTTTCCCTGCCCTGACCCCACCTCGCCTCCCCCCTGTAGGTCGAGCAAAACATTGTAGGGCTTGGTTCAGTGTGCATCCATGGTTGATCACAGTTTTATTGTTAAGGGAGTTTCCCCTTGGGTAGATTTCATTGTCTTGGCGCACTGTCCCTCAGATTGCCCCGATCACTACTCGGCTCTGTATTTGAGTCGGACCGGTTTTCTGTCTCTTGAGAGGTGCTTATTCATATAGTTGGACCATAAAGCCTCGCATTGTGCAGCTTTTCCATGTAGGGTCACTGTGATCATTTCCATTGTGCACATATTGGAAGCAACATTAATCCATTCATTTTTACTTGGGACTACCCTAGCTTTCCATTTTGTTACCAGTGTGGCACGAGCCGCTAACAGTTTGGAGGCTAGACCTCCAATTGTCTTCCTCCCTTTCAAGGCCAAATAGAGCAAGGTGGGGGTCGGCGTTTCTATGGTTACCATCTATGTCTTTGATCCAGCCCAGGACCTCAAAACCAACATTTTTTTATTCAGGGGCAACCCCACCACATATGCCAGTAATCTGCAATTTCTCCACATTCTCGCCAGCAAGTCGGATTTGCGGTTTGATACATTTTGGAAAGTCTAAGGGGGGGTCGTACTGCCATCTGTGCAGCAGTTTAATGGCATGTAATTTGCATTGGCATGATCTAGATGTCTGGAATACCACTGAACACAATCTTCCCCACATTTCGGGGCTTACCTGTTCCCCCAAATCCCTCTCCCATCTCTTTCTTAACGGTTCAGTGGTTGTGTCTCCTGCCTCGATCAATGCTTTATACATTACTGATATTAGGCCCTTCATCTCTGTCCTAGTGTCTAATATTGTTTCAAAGGGGGCAAGATCTCTCCTCAGTTTATCCTTCCATGCTGGTTTTGTTAGGACACCTTTTATCTGTATGCGATGGAAGGTAGACAGTGGGCCTATTCCCAGGGTTTCGGTCAGTTCAGGGAGCGAGACAAAAGTGTCCTTTTTCAACAGTTGCCCCACCCTTTCTAGGCCGGCCTCGTACCATGTTTGGAACCTTTCTACATTGGGGATGTGGTTGTTGATTTCAGGGGACCATACGTGACTTAAAGGGGATGGCCATGTGGTGATCTTGTGCATTTCTTTGCTCCTTCTCCATATTCCCCATATGGTGCACAGTATAGGATGGTCTTTGAGTCTATTGTGGAGTTTTTTCTGTGGGGCCCCATAGCCATTCCGATACCGTAGCTGGTGAGAGATAGCGATTGTCCATGTGGATCCATTGGGGGTCTTTTTGGTTACGTAGGTGAGGGATTAGGATGTGGAGTTGAGCCACCTCATAGTATTTCCTTAAGTTAGGGAGCCCTACCCCCACCCATGTCTTTGGGGAGTGTTAGAGTATCATATGAGATTCTTGCCTTCTTCCCTTGCCATAGGAATTTCACAATAGCTTTCTTGGCCTCGAGGAAGTCGCTTTTGGTTATCGCAATGGGCAGCATTTCGAAAGGGTACAAAAATAGGGGGAGGCAAACCATTTTAATGTCATTGAGTCGTCCCAACCAGGAGATTGTAAGTTTCCGCCCCCCCCTCCCCCATCTTTTCAGGTCGGCTCAGAACCGTTGGAGGGGGGGGGGGGGGGTGGGGAGTTAGATTCGTATAGATCGGCAAGGTCTTTGGTAATCTGTATTCCCAGGTATTTTAGTTTGTGATGTTCGATCTTGAGACCTAGTGGGGTGGACAGAGTTGTATTATCTTCTATCGAGCCCTGTAGGGGAAATAGAATAGACTTAGTTTTGTTCACTTTGAACACAGAGAGTTGGCCATATTCATCAAGTAATTGGAGGGCTCTGGGTATGGATGTCATAGAATTGGTCACATGTAGAATTAAGTCGTCGGCGTAGAGGGCCACCTTGTATTCTGCCTCTCCCAGGCGAATACCTTCTACCACAGGGTCAGCCCTCATCGTTTGTTCCAGGGGTTCTAGGGAGAGTGCGAAAAGGATTGCGGAAAGTGGACATCCCTGTCGGGTACCTCGCTCTAATTCGAACCATCTAGAGTACTCTCCGTTCACAAATATAGAAGCTTTGGGAGACCTATATACCGCCTGTATTCACTGTCTGAGCCTTGAGCCTATCCCCACTTTATTTAGGACTTCCCTCAGGGATCCCCACTCTACTCTGTCGAAGGCTTTCTCCGCGTCACTTGAGAGGAGGGCTGGTTCTCCGGGAATATTCTGGGATGCGTGAATAAGATGGAGTGTTTTGCGCATTGTGTCCGCTCCCTGACTCCCTAGTATGAATCCGACCTGGACGGTATGTATAAATTGGGGCAGCAGATTTTCTAATCTGGCGGCAAGGACTCTTGTGTAGATTTCCGCGTCTAGGTTGAGTAGAGAGATGGGGCGGTAAGAACTGCATTTTTTGGGGTCCCTTCCATCTTTGGGGATTACGGTCATCAATGCACAAGTAAAAGACTCTGGAGCTGTACCCGTCTCCAAGATTTCATTGAAAAGCTCAGCCAGGAATGGTGTTAGTTGGGCACTGAATGATTATAAAATCCTGCCGTGTCGTCGTCCTCTCCCGGAGATTTGCCCAGTGTTAGTCTTTTTATTGCGTCTAGGACTTCTTGTTCGGCTATGGGGATTCTAGTAGTTCCGACTCGAGGTCTGATATTCTGGCCATATTGATGGAGGATAGGTAGGTGTTCGTGTATGATTGGTATGCGTTCGTTTCCGAGATATATAGGTTCTCGTCGAAGGTAGCAAAGCACTCTGGGATAGTGGGAGTACCACCGATTGGGATCAGGGTTGTCCTCTATTATTTCCAGCACTTTTCGTTCGGCTCTCTGTTCTCGTAGTCTGGCGGCCAATAGTGGGTCAGCTTTGTCCCCCTTTTCATAAAATGCCTGTTTTAGGAGTCGAAACTTGCATACTATCTGGTCGTGCTCTAAAACCTTCAGTTCTTCCCCTTTCTTACTAGCTTCATTAATTTTGTCAGGGTCATTCTCTATATCTCTCCTAATAGCTCCCTCTAACCGGCAGATTTCAGTTCAGAGTTTATTTTCAATAATGTTTCGCTCCCTCTTCTTGCAAGACCCCTCCCGTATAAGGATTCCTCTCCATGTGGCTTTCCCCGCTTCCCAAACCACCTGCTTAGATACCTCACCGGTATCGTTCATTTTGAGGAATTCCTCAATCTCAGCCACCATTTCAGTCTTGAAGACCGCATCCTTCCAGAGGCTCTCTTTGCATCTTCATTTCCCTCCCATAACAGGCATATCCTCCCATCGGATGTCCACTATCACAGAATCGTGGTCTGACCACGAAATTGGGACCATCTCCTAGTGTGTTGTAGTGTTGGTGAGATCATTGGACAGGTATATATAATCGATTCGGGTAAAGGTGTTATGTGGGATGGAGTAGAAGGTGTAGCTTCTGTCACTCGGATGCATGACCCTCCACACATCTCTCATTGCATATGTATCCATCATTTCCGCTAATTCTGTACGCTTACCCCTAGTCTGGTCCCTCGCGTCAGGGTTACCAGGTTTCCGATCCATGGTTGTGTCTACACAATGATGTGCCCAGAGACCTCTAGCATTATTTTGTGGATCGTTTTGGTGAGGAATCTCGCTTGTCCTGAATAGATTGTGGCAATCGTGAGATTGACTTTTACAATATTTCCTGTTACTAGTAGGGCGCGCCCTTCTACATCGCACAAGGTTTTGGTCATCACAAATTCTATACCGTTTCCAATTAGGATTCCCACACCACCTTTGCGTAAGGGCCCAGATCCCCAGAACTCCGTCCCCACCCGCTTTTCAAGGATTCGCCGCTCCTCACCTTTAGCATATTTTGTTTCTTGTAATAAGAGGACATCTATTTTGGCCTGGCGGAATTCTCTAGCTACCAGAGATCTCTTGGTTGGCAAGTTAAGTCCTTTTACATTGAGTGTTGCCACCCTTAGGGGTCCCCTTCCCCTTGCATCAGCAGTCCTTGCCATTTAGTGTTTTTGTGGGGGGATAGCTTCCTCTCTGTGACCAGTTGTTTGAATGCCCATCAAATTTTACACTGTGTTGTGCATTTTGAACCATTGAAGGGGTTGCATCGACCTCATCCCTCAGTCTGCCCCTCCTCTCTAACCCCTCCCTGTTTGTTCCCAATTGGTGGCGTTCGATTGAGCCCGGTTGATAGTACTGGTCCTGCATCGAACCACCTGTGGGGGCCGTTACCTCACGCCCCTTAACCTAATGTGACATCTCAATCTAGATTGAGCCCCACCTGTGTCCCCCTTCAGTGTTCTTGTTGTGACCTTAATGCGGGGGGGGGGGGGGGGGGGGGGGGGTGTATATATATATATATATATATATATATATATATTCAGGTCACGTTCTATATAGTGGAATCGGTTCCATTTTACCAAGTTATGGATTATTCAGTTGTTACCTCTCTAGCACTTTCTTGAACCTTTCACCCGCTTTCTCCTGGGGCCTTGTATACGCCATCCTTGATCTTCCCTTTTCTGCTACTCTCGATTGCCATCTTCTTCCTGTGGCCCAATTAGCTCGGAGATGCATGCCTTGATTTCTTTCTTGGACCTCAGTTTTATCTTGGTTCCTTCGTATTCAAAAGAAAGAGAGAAGGGTTAGCCCCACCTGTACCTGATGTTCTTTTCCTTCAGCCGTTTTAGGAGGGGTCCGCACATCCATCTGAGGGCCAGCATCATGGAGGATAAGTCTTGGTATATTGTTATTTGAAAACATAGCGCAATTGCCTGGCTGCTTCTCGCTTTTTCGAGCACTCTGGCCTTATCTTGAAAGCAGTGGAATCGGGCTAGGACCGAACGTGGTCCACCTGGGGGGGGGGGGCCACCAGCCCTGTGGATCCGCTCGGTCTTGGGTTAGTCTATTGCATCGTCTGCGACCAGGAGCTTTATGATGTCATGAAGCATTTTTCTGAAGTCGCTTTCCATTTCACCTTCTCGTTCTGGAATCCAAAAAATAGGTTATTCCGTCTCTCGCGGTTTTCCAAGTCGTCCATCTTGAGCTTGAAGTCCTCCTCTCGTTGTTCCAATTCTGATATTCTCCGATCGAACTGTGCCTCCAGGGTGTCTATAGATGCTTGGTTGGTTTCCACACCGTCAAGTCTTTCCTCCATATTGTCTAATCGTTGTGGGATTCTGTCTATTTTGCCTCCTATGTTGGCCGCCATGCTCTTGATTTCTCCCAGCAGGGCAGCAATGTCCCCTTTCGTGTCTGCCACTTCGTTTTCAGTGGTGTCTGTGGATGCCATATTAAGGTTGTCAGGCCGAACAGGTTTGGGGGCATATGCGGTGCTAGTTTTTGCCTCAAGCTCATATAGCCTTGGGGGGTTGCGTTGGAAGTCTGTAGTTGTTCAAGCTTGTGCCAGTGAGATTGTACTGTTAATGATGGTTTTAGTTTGGCAGCACTGTGTCCCCCTACTCCGTGGTAAATTACCCACACAGTTTTGTCCTTATTCCGAGGCACCCTGATGTGGTTTCGTTGGGTATTCCACTTTGTGTGCAGATGTGGAACGCTAG
Organism: Ambystoma mexicanum; assembly: GCF_040938575.1. Classification (NCBI taxonomy): domain Eukaryota; kingdom Metazoa; phylum Chordata; class Amphibia; order Caudata; family Ambystomatidae; genus Ambystoma; species Ambystoma mexicanum. The sequence goes on along the minus strand of NC_090930.1, from coordinate 857,826,987 downwards.
GGGTGATTCTGCGACCTATTTGGTGAATGGTATGGTGTGCAGCTGACCCACACTGCTTCTACCCCTTTGGTTGGTCGTGTGGGGCGTTGGGTTGGCTCCTCTACCCCTTGTCCAGGGAGGGGTCAGTTCACAGAACCACACTGCTCCAGTTGCGTGGGCGATTGTTTATTTTGGGGGGTAATGGAGGGTAATAGCGCTTGTGGGTCCTTATTGTAGGCTCACCTTGAGTTCCGTTCAGGTGGTCGGGCCAGATGGATTTTGCACAATGCCTTCAATTCACCCGGCGTGCAGGGGTGTTCAGCGTACCAGTTTCCTAGTAGTAGGTGTGATTGGAGTCTGCAGGGGTTTCGAACTTCGGTGCCACCGGGGATCCACAGCTATCCTACCCTGTACGCAGTAGGATTGGGTGTTTACTTTATTCTGATGATGTGCCTCTGCGTGTGTTAAAGACCTTGGATTGGTCGTGCCTCGATTTGCCCCTCACTCTATCTTTGCCCAAATCAGTCTAGAGCAGTCGATGCAGGCAGGATATGGACTTAGGTGGTGTGTTTAATGTGGTTGCATCCAAGGCTCAGCAGGGGTGTTGAAGCGGGAGAGTCTGTTAAACTAGACTCTCTGCCTATTCGGATTGCAGGCTCCTCACACGCTTGTTACATGGAAGTGAGTGTGCCCTGGAGTGTGTAGGAGTGCCGGGGGCCTAGCGCGGGCCACCGTCTGAAATCTTCTTGAGGCGGGGAAGGGCTCCAGGCGCTCACACTACGTGGGTCCGCTATGCTTGGGGTGCCGCGTTCCGCAGTGAGCCGGCAAGCAGCTGGGACCGGGAATTCCCTTAATATGAGGGGCGGGTCGCATCTGGACTAGGGGGACCCACCTCTGAGGCTCGTGTATTTCTTGAAGGATTTCCCAGTTTCTCCACGGCTTGGCGCAGCACCAGCTCACTATTTATGGAGGGGTCCCCCGTCTCGGTCGATCCTCGTATGCTTGAGCAGTTTGTTTCGTTTGCCGGAGACTTTGAGGAGGTGTTTGCAGGGGGGTCCCTGGTCCGATTTTCGTTGGGATTTTCCCCACGGGGGTTTGGGAGAGGGTTACGGGATGTTCCCACAGCGCCCACGCGATTCCTGTTCACAGGGGTGGGGGGGACAAGTGGGGACTTTTTCCACTTTATGGGGTTGCGGTGATGGAGTTCACACCGAGAGCATGGTTACCTGTGCGCCCCCTCTCCAAAATAATATTTAACCAAATATGAAAATAGAATTAATCTTCCAATTAAGAAGTTACTTACCTTAGTGTCTAATGTATGCCTAGGCCCAGAGTCCCTTTTCCTGCATACTTCTGGGAAATTCCAACCATCAGGATGGGACTGGAGTATTTTTCTTGTAGCATAAAAAAAAGTTGGCTTTTTATTTTCATGCAAGGGTTGGCCCATGTGCAGGCTTAGCGCTACCTTCCTGTGCCTGCCCAAGCCTCACCAGTCAGTCCTTTTCAGATCGGCAAGCTTAGCAATCTAATAACTAGAGATACTTTTAAGAGGAGAAAGGACCGAGAACATATGGAGGAAATGGGACTCCACTAGGAGTATGTTAAACACGACAGTGAGTAACATTTTTTTACTCCGACGTCCCGTCCCCTTTTCTCCATACTTATGGGAGATTCCCCAAACACTCCAATGGGTATATTGGGCAGATGGACCCAATTCCATATTATTCTAAAAGTTTTTTTTTTTTCGAAACTGACCACTGTCGGTCAAGTCAAGGCAGTAGTTTTCAGATAGCCGACAGGGAAGCTCATATAACTGCTTTTGCAATGTATTCCAAGGAACGCATCTCTGAAAAGCAATGTAGGCCGCTTTGGCCCTTACTAGAGGTACATGAAGGCCCTTCGGTGGTGTGGGACCTTGAACAGAGTAGGTCTCTAAGATGCAGGAAACCATCCACCTGGAGATAGAGGCTATCAAAGGCCTCAGCACCTTTCTTAGAATAACTGAAGGTGACAAAGACTTGAAGACACTCTGAAATCCTTTGATCTGTTGAAAAAAAATGCAAGTGCCCTCCCAAAGTCTACGTTACGAAGGACACTTTCTGCATCAGAATATTGCATCAGTTAAGAACACTGGTAAGAACATTTCTTGATTGAAATTCCAACAACCTTCAGTAAAAATGATGAACGAGTCAAAAGGGGAACTAAATCCCTATGAAAGGTTGTGAATGGTTCCTCCGTGCAAAGAGCCTACAATCTGCAAGCCCTGCTTGCAGATGTGAAAGCCACAAGAAAAGTTACCATTCCAAGAAACAGACTTAATTGCAGTAGTTGCCATGGGCTCAAACGTTTAGGACATAATACACGAGGAACTACACAGATCCCACTTAGCATGAAGGGATTTAACCGATAAAGATGTCAAAGACCATTGAAAAGGCATTTCACTTCTGGATTTGTCAAAGAGAACGAATGAGTTTCTGAACTTAAATATGCTCCCAGAGGTAAGAGGTTGGTTCTGCATGAATTTATCTAAAACCCTGTAGCTGCTAGCACAGATATAAAGATGGAACTGAATCTAAAGAAGCTGACAAAGGATATACTTCCTTTCCTAGACTCCAGTGACAAAAACAAGACATATGCTTTTACATCGAGTTTGCAGAGAGTGCTTGCATTCTGCCTTAATAAAACAAAGATTCTCTTCCAAAAGACCACAGTGACCCAGAGACGAGATCTCAGCAATCACACCACCAAGTTCGGCAATCATGGGGAAGGATATGCCACATATGGCACAAAAAAAAAAATCTTTGAGACAGTTCAAGGTTTTTTTCTCCCTTTGTGGGGTCTAGGACTGTCTTGCTCTCTAGTCTGCACATGACCTTTCTCCCTAGCCAAGGCATCCATAACACCAGGTTAGTGCTACGGAATGGTAACCCCTGCTGCCCAGTAACCACCTTCAAACAATCAGGTTGCAAGCCATCTAATCTCCCTCAGGGACTTTCTAGCTCTCCCTGCTCTAACCAATGGTTTAGTGGTTTAATGAGATTTTGAGTAGTGCCTTGCACCTGCTCCGTTATTTACCCTAGGTCGATCATGCCCACTCATCTTTTCTTTCCTACTCCTACTGCCACTCCCTCCAACCTACGCCTCCCACCAGTTCCCGGTCCCTCAGATGTTTCACTCCTCCTTGCCTCCACCCTTTAATACAACCACTCAATTTCACTATTCTCACTCGACTACTCTCCTCCTCCCACTGCTACACACCCTTCTTCTACCCTATACCAGTCACTTCACATTCACTCCTTATACTAAATTCCTGTACTCATTCACCACACACACTCAAACTTGCAGAATCGCTTCCCTATAAACCAATACTTCACCTGCCTCCACAAGCCCGGTTGCTTTTTTTCACCTGCTGCCCTCAACATCTGACCTGACCCGGAAAACCCACACTCCCAGCTCCATCAAGTACTCCCTCCCTTGTTTGGGATTTGCCTCTTTTCCCTATCCAATCTGTACTGCTCTCCCTCCCCAGGATCTGCACTGGAAAGCTTTGAAAAGGGGGCCACTGTCTCTGCCACTGACGCTTTGTGACAAGCCCACAGAGTACGAAGTTGCATTGGGAGGGTTGGGGGGGGGGGGGGGGAACATTGTTCTTCGGGATGGTGTTAGTAAGTTTTTGAAAATGTCCCTGGTGGTTTAGTGGGTGTATACGGGTTTACAGGCAGTCATCGGCCAACTCCTAGCATAGGTTTTGTGGTTGCTTGTGGGCATGGCTGCAGCAGCAATCTCTAGAGTGTGTGGCTGCACACAGAACTCTGGGGTACTGTGGCTGCATATCTCCATTCCTCTCTGGCACACTAATTCTAGAGTGCTTCAGCTGGTGCTTTTAGAGGACCGTCTCCGTCGTTATTTGTTCTTGTGTTGGGATTGTCTGAAAGCAAAGTCAAACCCTGGTGAGCATTTGAACTTGGAGGTGAGGCTGGAGACCAGGCTCTGCAAAGTTATATACTGGCACGGAGTGGTGTGGTAAACAGGAATTAGTGTCTCAGTAACTGGGTTCTACACCAAATCCAGGGCCGGCTCTACATTCCATGCTGCACCTCCCCATGGAAAGGGGTGCTTAACCTCTGCTGACAATGCCAAAGACTGGACCTTGTCACAGATACAATATTAGCCAGTTGTTTGAAAGCAGGTTGTGAAGAAGTACGAGAGGCTAATGTGCGAAAACCAGACTCTGGAGGTCTACCAATGGGCTATGAACACCGGACTGCAGTTTGGTGTATTGCCAAGTTTCAATTAAATATTGCGATGGGTTAGCGGTAGAGGAGGGAAAGCTGAAGCGAACATTGTCACTGGAGATCTACACAGCATCTCTCAGTGGGTTTAAGGGCAAACCTTCTCTTGAGGCATCCTCTCCTCCCTCCTTCTCTGCCTTTCCCCTGTTCTCCGCTGACGAGGTTTCTAGACAAGTCCAATCTATGAAAGTCTTGTCAAAACAGGTACAGCCCTGTTCCTACAAAACCAAAGGACCACATTGACTCCCTGGCTGATTTCTGCAAGCACTCCTAGCCACTGGAGTCTTCCCATCTGCCCTGAAGCACTCCCTTGTGCACCCCCCTTCTTAAGAAACCCTCAGCCGGGCAGGAGGGGTCGGCAAACTATCACCCCATCTCCATCACTCCCTTCCTGGGTAAGCACCTGGAGAAACTGGCCATCTCCCAGCTTAATCTCCACACTGAATCTGTTGGTTGTCTCAATGACCATCAGTCTGGCTTCAGAGCTGCCAGAAGCACAGAAACTGCTCTCCTGGACATCCGTGAAGACCGCCTCTCCAACCTTGATGCGAACACCCCTTGCGTCCTCATCCTGCTTGATCGATCTTCTGCCTTTGATACTGTCAACCATGCCATCCTGCTCAACCATCTCCGTGATAACCTGGGTATCACTGGTCAGGCCGACTTCTTTCCTCTCCGACTGACACCCCCCCCCCCCCCAACCCCCCCAGGTTCAACTTGGGTCCTTCCTCTCTGCTATATTTTTCTCTACCTGTGGTGTCCCCCAGGGGTCTAACTTCTCTCCCTGGCTGTTCAACCAATACCTGGCCCTCCTGGCCCACTGCATAGCTGCTCTCTGCCCCCACCTTTCAGTGCTACGCAGATGGCACAGCTCATCTTCGGGCTACCCTCGGTCGCCTTCCCTCATCTCGGACTGCCTGCTATCCAGGAGTGTAATGACCTTTGCCATAATGCCAGTAAGACTGAGATTCTCCTCACCGGCACACCAGCTCCCTCCTTTCCTGTAGCTCTCTGGCCGGCCTCTCTTGGCCCCCTTCCTGCAAGGCACAAAATCTCGGGGTCATCTTTAATTCTACACTCTCCTTCTCTCCTCACATCTCTGACGTCTCTAAGTAAGAAGTCACACTACCAGCTGCACCTCCTCAGAGGTATTCTTCCTTTCCTCTCCTTCCCCCAGAAGCCCACTGTCTCCAGAGCTCTGGTTCTTTCCAGGTTGGACTATTGCAACAGCCATTTCTAAATATGCCTGCTTCTACTCTCCACCCTCTGCAACTTATCCAGAACAGGACTGCGAGACTTGTCCTTGGCTTCAAGCCTAGGGATTGTATCTCCCCAGGACTGAAATCTCTGCACTGGCTCCCAGTGGCTGCGAGGATTAAGTTCAAAACCCTCTGCATCGTCCACAAGGCCTTCTGAGGCCTGGGGCCTCAATACCTTCAAACTCTCTTCCTAAATACCTTCCTTTTCGAGCTCTTCGCTCATCTGCCTCTAATTCCCTCAGGGTCAGTCGCTTCTCCAAGCAACAAGTTTGTGGTAGATCTTTCTTCAGCTGGGGCCTCCCTCTGGAACAGTCGACCTGAAAACTTGGACAATCATCTTCAGTTCCGGAAACACCTCAAAACCGCTCTCTTTGCGTCTGCTTTTTCTCCTCCTCTCCCTTGCCGATTTCCTGGTTGACACTGAAACTGCACTGGTTGCCTGGCCACCCTCCGATCTCTGGCCCAGGTCCACTCCCCCCGCCAGTCGCACTCCTGCACTGCCTTCCTGGCAACCCCCGCACTTGGTGACTGTTTCTGTATCCCTACGGTCCCACTTCCAGCACTTGACACCGGACGTCTGCACTTACCCTTTTACTTGCCACCTGCTGGCCGTACTTTTAGTTTATTATTGACTTATCCCATGTACTGCACTGTCCTCTCCCGCTACCCCCCGCACTTCTCCTTCCCCTGCACTTCACTATCTGAATGACACCTGGCCTAGTAGTATCGTTGTCTGTCTTCCCTCTGTTCCCCCTCCCTTGCATCGTCGCGCCTTGAAACATTTGTATATAGGCACGTTATGAATGCCATATCATACATTGAAGTTTCTTGTGAGCTGTTGCAGATAAATAGGAAACTTCCAACTTACTGAAGATCTGATTTAGAACATCAATGATCAGTTCCCATTTGTGCTTTTCCATTGCCTGGTGGCTGCCCTAGCCTGGAATATGAATGTCACGGAGTCTTATTCCTCAAGCTATTGCCCATTCTCAAATCTGTACCACCAGCTGAATTAGGGGTGTGAAGGCATCATGAAGCAAGACACAGACAACAGATTCAAAGTTCAAAATCAAATGGTTTATTCAATCAACGGGCAGGATGGTTGAAGGCCCAACGCTAAGGTGGGAGCTCCCTACCTGAACAAAACTAAGGCAAGTCGAAGTCGGAAAGTTCACCTTAAAAAAAAGTCTGTGTCCAAAATCTATCCTTGCCCTCCTAACTAAAGCTAAACAATGTGTAGGGATGTAAACCAAATAAATGATGATCATTGTAAAGTTTTGAGCTTCTTCCAGCTCTTAGCTTCCATTTCAACTCCCCTTCCCCAGGTTCAAGAAAGCTCCACAAAAGTCTCAATATTATCTTTCTCAAGTTCAAGGCAACACAGTTAAAAAGAAAAAGGTCTTGAGGTCCGTCCTCAAGACAATATTTGCAGTTCATCAAGTCTCAGGGTTCTCTTCCCCAAGACTTCAACGTGTATTGGTTTCAACCTTCAAAGTTCCACATAAAAATATAGGTCTACTTGACCCTTCTTCTGGTTCACCTCACCAGTTCCCTCACAGTGCTCTGTCTTGGGTTTATTTCACAAGGTTTTTGACTTTCACCATCTAGGGCTCACTGGTCTAGGCGCAGTTAACAGACCACACGGTCCACCCATCATAGGTCGCGCAACCAGGAACCATAGGCTCTTCAGCACACACAGGCTCTTCTATACTTGTCCCTGTGTATAGATTCACATTCACTTAGTTTCTTCTTATCGGCCTCTTGGCTTTGTGAGCAGCTTTAGACTCGCTTGGCTTCTACTGGGTGGCCTCTTGGCTTTGACACGTCGCACATCTCTTGCCAGTCATTGGCCTTGCCGCACTGCATCCATTCGTAAAGTTCACTTTGTGGTGGTCTTGTTCCTACCCCACCTTTCTAGTGCACTTCTTCACACGTGTGCCCTTTCCATAGGTTACTTTCAAATGGGCGCTTTCCCTTTTGGCTTTCATTAGCCATGCCCATAAACTTCTAATTCAGCGCCTGGTTTCAAGTTTTCATTTAGTTCAGTATTCAATATGCATACTTTTAGCTTGGTTTCAAATGCTCATTCAGTTCAGTATTCAATAGTATTTTCCTTTCATTCAGTATTAATAAGGTCACATGTATCAGACCCTTATAATTACGCACTGCCCCTTCTAGACCACCCTTTTCCTACTGGTAACTGGCAGGCTCACCGGTCTCTGCAATGTTCAGCGACCTCTGCTTAATACAGCATCGGCTACGCATTTGCTGGGGACATCCAGCTGCCTCTCCCTCCTGTTGCACGGCTCCGCATTAACTTGCCGGCTTCCTCTAAGCTGGCAGAGCAGTCTGACCCTGCGAAGCAGTTGCTTCACTTCTGGTCCTCTCCCCATGGGTGAACTGGCAACCAAAAGGTGCCCTGGAAATAATTTTCAAAGTGGCCCCATATTACACATTATCAGTAAGCCCAACCCTTTTCCTAAGGGAACATTTGTAATTACAGCATAAAAGAGGCCTACCGGGAAAAAATCTCCAGAGTTCCCTATAGGCCAGTTCACCCCTGCCTCTTGCGGCCCAGTCTGCTCTTACCTGCCGTCTGCTACTGGGAGCGAACAGTTAGCCTTAAATGGCTTGACTGTATCTGGAGGATGGTCTTGCTTTCCTCTATTCACTGAGTCAGTGATTCCTGTCGCCATCAAATTAAATCAGTAGCTCCGTCTGATGTGGTTCCACTAGCAGTTATGAAAGATATCTCTTCCGATTTACTGAGCGAGATCACAACAGTGGACCACCCTACTCTGCTGGCCCGCCTAGCACAGGCTGGAATCTCTGGTCAAGTGCTTGCCTGGTTCACTTACTTTCTGGCCGACAGAACTCAAATACTTCCACTTCCTCCTTTCCTTTCTGATTGTGTCCACCTTTGGTGTGGTGTGCCGCAGGGCTCCGCCTGGTCTCCTATTCTTTTAAATATCTATATTTGACCATGGTTTATCTCCTTCGCTCCTTCGGTATCAGGCACTATTCATATGCAGGTGACACTCAGATCCTGATTCGGCTAGACCTTGAACAGGCTGAGATGTCATCGTGCCTGCATCAGTGCCTGTCTGCCATGGGAGACTGGATGAACTACAATTAGCTGAAGCTCAATGGAGACTAGATGGAGATGTTGGTGGTTGGCTCTTCCCCTGACCCTACACTTTGGGTGTCCTCCTTCTGGCCATGCTCTCTAGGCCCTCTTCCTGTTCCGGTTGTCAAAGTGAAGAATCTAGGAGTGGTCATCTCTGCTACGCTTTCTATGGATGCACAAGTATCAGTGGTTTGTCAAGCCGGCCACTACCATCTCAAGATACTGAGAAGGGAATAGTTTCTTACCTGTAACTCCATTTCTCCAGCATTGGTATCTTTCATGGATTCACATGCTTTGAATATTCCCCGTCGTCAGGCTGGGAATCCCCGGTACATTATATAGACCCTTTCCCGTAGGAAAACTTTTTCGACGCTTATGCGTCCTATCCGCCTCGTTTTGCATCATGCGTGCCCGCACCGTCAGGACGTCATGATACAAATACAGGCCCCGCCCCCGCGCTCCCTCAGATTTCGGCCCCCAAAGTAGTGGGGGAACCGGTTTGCATGTTCAGGGGAGGCAGGTGGGCGCATGTGAATCCATGAAAGATACCAATGCTGGAGAAATGGAGTTACAGGTAAGAAACTATTCCCTTCTCCAGCATTGGATCTTTCATGGATTCACATGCTTTGAATAGATTACATAGCAGTACCACCCCCAAGAGGAGGCGTGCATGCAAACCCATATACTTTCTTCGCAAAGGCCGTTCCCTATGATCATGTATACATTAGTAATCGTTAACATAGGAAAACGAACCACGTACAGTCATAAATTCCACAGGATGCAACCCCTCAGCCGGGGCTTACCTTATTGGAATAGGTGTCGAAGCACCGCCTGTCCCATCCGGGTGTCTTCGGCATGTTGCTGCGACAGGCAGTAATGGCGGGTAAAGGTGTGTGTGTAGCCGCCCAGGTAGCCGCCATGCAGATGTCCCCCAGAGGGACTCCGGCCCACAGTGCCGTCGACGATGCCGTTGCTCTAGTTGAATGAGTCCTTGGCCGTCGTAGAAGAGGCTTCCCTGCCTTGGAATGGCAGTACGAGATGGTAGATGACACCCATCTTGATAGTCCTTGCTTTGAAATGGCTTTTCCTCTAGCCCCCACACCATAGGCCACGAACAGCTGTCTCGTTTCTCTGAACGGTTGCGTACGATGAAGATAAAACTTGAGAGCCCTTTTTACATCCAATGTGTGTAGCATGCGCTCCGCTCCCGAGCATGGCTCCGGACAAAACGTAGGCAACACAATAGAGGAGTGTTTATGGAACACCGAAGGAGCTTTTGGTATGAACTGTGGGTTAGTGGCTAGGACTACCTTGGTCTTGAAAAATCGTAAGTATGGTGGGTCTACCATTAGCGCCTGAACTTCTGAAATACGTCGGGCTGAAGTGATGGCCACCAGGAAGGCCAATTTCCACGACAGAAACTTTAGAGATGATGATGACATTGGCTCAAAAGGAGGCTTCATAAGAGACGTTAAGACCAGATTGAGGCTCCACTCCGGCGGAAACTTCTTCTCTGGAGGGAAACTCCGAAAGAGGTCTTTAAGGAAATGCTTAATCAGGCGGTCGCTGAACAACGGTGCCGAGTGCCGTCGACGAGTAAACCTGGAAATGGCTGCTAGGTGTACTTTTATTGACGACACCGATTGAGCTAAGAACAGCAAGTATGGAAGGAGCTGTTCCGGCTTAATCGATTGCGGGGCCAAACCTGGTTGATCCTCACACCATTGATAGAAACTTTTCCATTTGTACGCGTATGAGGCGTTTGTGGAAGGTGCTCTTGCCGCTTGCAGGATACGCCGACAGTCCTCCGGAATCGTTAGCCGACCAAATTCGGCGAAGTCAGGAGCCAGGCCGTCAACTTGAGGCTGTCCGGGTCGTGATGCCAAACGACACCCTCCTGTCGAGACAGAAGGTCGGGGGTCTTCTGGAATCTCATCGGTTCCGCCGCCGCTAAGTGTAGCAGGTCTGAAAACCACACCAGTCTGGCCCAGTATGGGGCCACCAGAATTATCCGACACGGGTACCTGAGGATCCATTGCAACGTCCTCCGGATAAGGGGAAATGGAGGGAATGCGTACAGGAATTTGTTCGTCCATGGGAATGAGAACGCATCCCCCAGTGAGCCCTGCTGAGGCCATCTGCTTGCGTACTGATGGCATTTTTTGTTGTTCTTCGTTGCAAACAGGTCTATGGAAGGATGTCCCCATTTCTTGAATACCTGTTGTAGTTGTTGGTCGTTCAGCACCCATTCGTGCACTTCGTTCATTTCTCTGCTGAGGGCATCGGCTTCCACGTTTTTCACGCCTGGTAGGTGGAACGCTAAGATTTTCACGTTGTGTTGCAGGGCCCAATGCCAGATTTTCTGTGCCTCCGTCGATAGGGACCTGGAACGTGTCCCTCCTTGTTTCCTCAAGTAGAACATCGTAGTGGTGTTGTCCGTCATGACACGCACCACCGAGTCCCTCAGTTGAGGAAGAAAAGATTTCAGAGCCCATCGCACTGCTCTCAGTTCTAGCAGGTTGATATGCAGGGAGGACTCCTGCAAAGACCACTGGCCTTGTACCTGTAACGTATCCAGATGAGCTCCCCATCCGCTCAGCGATGCAACCGTCACCACCGTCTTTTGGAACTCTGATTCCAGTAGAGGCATCCCTTTCGTTAGATGAGTAGACACTCTCCACCAGCCGAGTGCTTGAACTAGTAGCTCGTCGACGACGAGTCTGTCGGACCAGCGGCCTCGGCTCTGCGCCCAACGGTCCGCTAGGAATTCCTGGCAAGGTCTCATAAACAGACATCAGTTGTTTATCAACGGAATGCAGGACGACATGGTCCCTAGCAGGGACATGTACTTGCGCACTGAGACCTTGGTACCGCATCTCCATTCCGACGCCTTGTTTTGAAGTTTCTGAATTCTTTCGCTGGATGGTCTCACCAGGCTTGTGTGTGTATGAAACTCCGCTCCTAGAAAGACCAAGGTCCTCGAAGGCTCTACGGAGGACTTGTTGAAGTTTATTGCGAAGCCCAGTTCCTGTAAGATGGACATTGTGGCTCGTAGACTGTCTCGTGTTTGTTCCTTGGATGAACCCCTGACCAGCCAGTCGTCTAGATATGGATAGACATGATGACCATCCTTCCTTAAATGGGCCGCTATAGGGGCCAAGCACTTGGTGAACGTCCTGGGGGAGGACTTGAGCCCGAACGGGAGGACTTTGAACTGAAAATGCTTCCTCCCGACGACGAATCTTAAATATCTCCTGTGTCGTGGGCGTATTGGGATGTGAAAATAAGCATCTTGAAGGTCTAGTGATGATAGATAATCCATGGGTTGCACCGACCTGATAACCTCTTGGAGCTTTAGCATTTTGAATTTTAGGCTCTTTAGCCACTTGTTTAGTACCCTCAGGTCGAGAATGGGCCTCCATTTGCCGTTTGGCTTTTTGACAACAAAGAACCTGGAATAAACTCCTTGTCCTTCCTGTGCCACAGGAACTCTCTCTACCGCCCCTTTTTTCAACATAAGCGCCGCCTCTTGTCGTAGGATCCGGAGGTGAGGCTGTGTCGAGAATAAAGGAGGAAGACGCGGAGGCTTGCCTTTGAATTGCAGCGCATGACCCATGCGAATCGTGTCTAGTACCCATCGATCTGTGGTGCTGCATTTCCATCGGTCGAAGTGATGAGAGACTCGACCCCCCAGGACGTTCCGAAGGCCGTCATTGGTTGTTGGTTTGCTTGTTCTTCGTTGACGACGGACCTGAGCCTCGCCGCCTGGAGGCTTGATAGTCCCTGCTCCTACGTGCCGACTGGGACGCTCGTCTGAACCCTTGTGAAGAGTACGAGGGCCTGTTAAATCCACGGTCCCTCGAGGCTCCAAAGCGGGAGTTTCCAGAAGCACCCCTGAAGGGGCGAAAAGAGTGAAAATTTCTACCCGTTTGAAGGGCGCCGAGGGACCTAGCAGTATCCGTGTCTTCTTTCATCCCTTTCAGCGCTTCATCAACCTTTTCGCCAAACAGGTGTTCCCCTTCGCATGGCATGTCCAGGACTTTGTACTGTACTTCAGGACGGAAAGTAGTACATTTGAGCCACGCTTGTCGACGAAGCACTACTCCATGGTTGATTTGTTTGAAACCAGACTCTGCTAGGTCAACCGCGATATTAATAGCGTGGTTCGAGGCCTCTTCGCCATCCCTCACTAGTAACATAGCCGCTTTCCGGTGTTCGTCTGGCAGGTGTATTAGGATAGGGGCTAGTTTGTGCCACATTTCCCTATCATATCGTGACACGATCGCTAAGGAATTGGCTGCTCTTACTGTCGTCGCTCTGACCGAGAGCACCTTCTTTCCAAAGGCGTCCTGCCTCCTAGCCTCGCTTTCCGGTGGCGTTGAACATTTTTGCTGGACCCTGGCCCTTCCTAGCCGCTGCCGCCGACACCACTGAGTCAGACAGAGGCTGTGATGTTAGACATTTTGGAGTGGACTCCGGGGCTTTAAACTTTTTCTCGATCCGTCCCTTTATGGCTGGCTCCGAGAACGGATGGCGCATCGAGACCTTCTTGCCACACGTGGTCAAGGATTGGGATGGCAAATACCGATTTTCTCCTTTGACCCATATGGTCAAAAAGGAAACAGTCTTTCTTCTGCTCCTCAGGAATCAAGCCGAATTCGGAACAAGCTTTCCCCATCATTGCATGGAAGGCCCCCACATCATCAGGGGGAGATGGCTGTGTCTGGCTCCTCGTAGGCTCCAACTCTACATCCGAATTCCATGTTGGGTCCCTCGACGGTGACATGGAGATGTCTGACCCCGAGTCATCCAGTATAGAGTCGGACTCTGACAACTCACCCTCCTCCTGAGCACGAGGACGATCTTTCACCGCCTGGGGAGCCGACGGGTGTTTCGTCGTCGAGCGAGCCGTACAAGTTTGCTCGTCGACGGAAGGTACAGACAAAAGTGACGATGACGTCCCAGGTTGAGGGAACTGCGTATCCAGCCTCTGCAGGAGCTTCTGAAGAGTATTAAGCACATCCAGAGACAAAACCGTCTGGGGGGTCAGTAACGTGGATGATATAGGTACCATACCCCCGCTCGCACTCGTCGCCGTCGTCGACGTCGAAGGCCTTAAGCCTAAATCCGATGGCTGCAGAACCATGTCACCTTCCCCTTCCGCCGAGCAGGCCGTGTCCGGCTGCAGTAAGACCTCAGGGGGGATCGGGTCATAGACCTCAGGCAGCCAAGCCATAGACTGAGTCTCCGTCGACAAAGGAATCCCAACCGCTGCTGCTTGAACGGTAATAGGCATCGTCAATGACACTGAGGTCGACGAGCAAGTCGTCGTCGAGCCCTTAGACTTCGTCGTCGATTTCGATGCCGACTTCCCGGCTGAAGCTTCTCGACTCATGGAAGACCTGGGACGGTCCCCTGAGGAGGATTTTGACAGCGCTAGCCTCTCCGTCTTAGATGATGAGGAGGAGGAGGGCTTTTTATGTGATGAGGACGATCCAGCATGTTTCCCCTTATGCTTGTCCTCAGCGCGAATTTCTGCTGGCCGTACCTTCTTCGACGGAGGCTCCGACTTGCTCCTGGAGGCCGTGGAGCCAACTTCCGAAGCCGGGTAGGCACCCGCTCCGTCATTAAGCCAGTCGACCAGCCTTCTTTTACGGTCCTTAAGGGTTTTTTGGGAGAAACCCTGGCATATCTCACACGTATCCGCCGTGTGGTGCGGGTGGAGACAGTAGATACAGTGCATGTGGCCGTCTCCTTCATAAACCTTTTTGAGGCCACAGGTCGCACACGGGCGAAATAACGCTTTTCCAGACATAATTCTCCAGAATTTGAACTTCGCCGAAGCGAAACAGAAAAAACAACCTAGTTTTCACTAGTAGTAAACGCGAGGATCCCACTACTTTGAAAGACGGTTGAAATCTGAGGGAGCGCGGGGGCGGGGCCTGTATTTGTATCATGACGTCCTGACGGTGCGGGCACGCATGATGTAAAACGAGGCGGATAGGACGCATAAGCGTCGAAAAAGTTTTCCTACGGGAAAGGGTCTATATAATGTACCGGGGATTCCCAGCCTGACGACGGGGAATATTCAAAGCATGTGAATCCATGAAAGATCCAATGCTGGAGAAAGGCGCTTCCCTTCCTACCCCTGAATCTCAGGCTGCTGGTGGTAGCAGCCATGGTCTTAAGTCACTTGGACTACTGTAACTCATATCTGGCCCAGCATAAAGGCATCGTCCAGCGGCTGCAGGGCCTACAAAATGTGGCCACATATGCGGCAATGGGATTCCCCTTATGTGGCTCATATCTTGCCAGTTTTGCGCTCTGCATTGGCTGCCGGTGGCCCAGCGCATTAGGTTTAAGGGGCTCTGTTTGGTCCACCGTGTATTGCACAATCTAGGGACGGAATATTTACAGGTTAAGTTCATCCGTTACCTTCCTAACCGGACACTACGCTCGGCCTTGGCTGGTCTGTTGTTCGTACCGTCTTTTTGCCACTCTCGTATTGAAGGCCGGGTCTTTTTGGTGGCAATGCAACTATGGAATGATCTCGCATTGGCATTGAAAATCTGTCAAACCATTTGGCATTCAGAAAGGCCTTGAAGACCTATCTGTTTTAGAAGACCTACTAGTTTAATGCGCATGCTGACCGTGTCGTGTGCATGCCAGCCTATTTGTGTTGGGAGCGCTGCAAGAGATGAGAATAAAAACCCTTGCCTCTCTCTGCTGGCGGAACTTTCTCTATTGCCTTCATAGAGAAGTTGCTCTATTTTGTACAGGACAGTTGCAGATCCAATCTGGAAAACAGAGGGGTGAGGAGGATTGGTGGGGAGGGAGGAGAAGGCTTTGTAAGCTACCAAAAGGAACCAGGAATATGAGGAGACCGTCCTACAAGCTTCCAGATGGTGGGAAATGCACCTCCACTGGAGTTACAGGAGAGGTTTTCACTAGGAGGTTTTGCCTGTGTTGAGGGAAGATGCCCCTGTGAATAAGGGGAAGTGTGAGAAAAAACCTCTAGCCACAGTTCTTTCCTGCCGAATACCGGGTGATCGGCCTGGGTGTCTGGACTTGTGGTCCTGAAAACAGGAAAACCCTGTAAATTAACAAGAATGAAAATCAAACTGCTGAGAAAAGGTTTCTCATCAGTGGGCTTAGTTTGGTCCGATAGCAACTTTGCTGTTAAGGCACTTTTTTCCTTTGCGTTTGCTCCTCTTTAATCAAGCTATGTAAATCGATCCTTGTCCTCAAATGGAAGATCTAAGACTTGATCCTTTATATCTTTCGTGAAGTTTGTTGCATGTAGCCATTCTTGAAGGCAGTGGTCAACTCCAATTGCTAAACTCCTTCCTGAGTTGTCCACATGGTGGGCTGCCGATTCCAATATGTCCTTCGTAACTATATTCCAGAGACTGTGAGGGTGCTTTTAAAATGTTCAAGTTTGTGTGCAGAAATAAATTGTTTGAAGTCACACAACTCTTTTCAAAGTTTTAGATTGCTTCAGTGTTTGCTTGACCAAGCTGAAGAGCAATTCATCCTAATTGGTCAAGAGCTGTGATCGAGGATGTGGAAGAAGACGCCTTTGAATGAAGTGTTGCAGCTGCTACGTCTGTTATTGAGGGTTGGAGACAAGTGGTTAATGTCAGGTCATCAGAAGAAAGAACCTTGTATATGGAACCAACCTTATGATTGATTATGCTCCACAATAGTGGAGGTTTGGGCATTTGCTTGATTTTGTTGCCGGACAAGAGTTTTTGTGATCCTCTTCTTGCATGTCAGAGTCTCCCTCATCTGCCAGAGACTATGCTGAATCTGCCGGCTGTGGAGCATGTGGTGGAGGTGCAGGTTATTACGGTTCTGGGGGGGATATTACGCCGGAGCCGGAAGAGGAATCTCAGGGAGTATGGGCACATCCTGCAGTTGTTGAAGGTCTGTGGAGAGATCCTTAAAATCACTCTGATCCGAAGAAAAATGAAGCAATGAAACTCAGTGAAATTTGGAAAAAAAGGGCCTCTTCCGAGGAGGGTCTCGGCTGTGGCTCAGGTATTGGAACAGGACTGTGGAAGGGAATTTTTTAAGATATTCCAGATGCCAAAAAGGTCCTCCTAACCAAGAATCCATACACATATGTAATGTGGAAGAGGTCAGAGGAAGGGAATGACATCCTTGTAATATTCCCTGTAGTTCACTTTCCATTTCTTTTACAAAATGGTGGTTTTCCTAATCACCTACCCATTGAGACACTGATATTTGCTGTATACCAGAATACATCAGATGGCACTCTCACGACATATGTTAGTTGAGATGCCAACAAAATTAATCATGGAACTGGCAGAGAATTAGCAATCATTCCAAGGCAAATTCTACACAAACCTCTAGCAAAGCAATCAAGGCTAGTTTTACAACCATGCTACCAAATCTATATGGATGAAATTATAACTATCCACATTATTGCAGAACAAATCCCATTTGGAAACATCAGAAAAACATGATAGGTTATATAGAGGATATTTTTAGTGTGTAAAGGCATCAAAACAGAATTGCAGAACTTTCGGCCATGGTTAAATACAGGTAATAACTTCCTTAAATGCAGTCCTTCGACCAAAAGACAGACATACATCCGCGATCTAGAAATACGGTTTTAAACCACATCTCCCGTGGCAGACACGGCAGTCCCTGAGGCGCGAGACCCAGGGAACAACATCTTTCAGGAATATCGTTGGTCGGTGCATGCGTAGTACGCACTAGTCCGTATGCTGTGCACTTTTGGGTCATGGAGGATCGTGACCGCATCAAATCCTTAAGAAGGAAGCCAGAATAGAATGCTGCTTGCTACAACCATATCAGTCGTGTAAGCATAATTCTTGTTACTGTAATCCTTACTTGACTGAACCATGGCATTAATTTGCAATTGGTGCGCCAACTTTTCCAGGATCACCTTTGGCTCTTATGACCTGGTTGTCTTTTCTGTATTCCTAACCCAGTTGATTGTATTTGGTCCTGCACTTTACCACTTCGCTTCTGCAATACGGACAATTCCTACTGCACCTGTGACTGCACTCCAGCCCGACACCTGCTGGACTGTTCATGTGTCATCGGGCAAGTCCCTGCATTATTTTCATTTACTTTTCTCTTGGCACCCACTTGTGCTCCAAAGGTGGTGTTCCTGGCCTACTTGGACCATACCTGCACTTGGACCTGTTGGACCTCTACAAAGGTATCTGGGAGTTTTAAGGAGGAAGGAGGGAGGGTGGGGTGGGGGAAGGCACTTAAGCACTCCAATGTGTACCTGTAACAGCACTCTGTGGTTCCCAGTACACTCCTTTAAGTACACATCTCAGACTACACACAAATGAAAGCCATGACAAGTACAGGATACTGGCTTTTCGAAAGCAATACCCAAGCAACAGATCCCAATTCATTATTTTTACATTGTAGTTACCACTCAAGATCTTAGGGAACATTTATCCCTTGGCCAGTGTTTACAAGTATTGCAGGAAGTGTTCCTTAGAGTTTCACAACTAGTGGCAAACCCAATACAATGATTACCGGCAGGAGGTTACCGCCCAAGGTGACGAGACAGCCATAAATACACAAAGTGACATATCCCCAACTCAACATTCGAAATAAACTTTGGACAACGTGCTTTATGGATCTACAATTGGACCAGAGTGGACATTCACCGGGTTTTAGATGCACAGTACATCAAAATACTAAACTAAATAGACCTGAGCTTACCAACGCCCAGAATTACAGAAATCACTAATTACAATTCTAATTTATTTGAGAACGTGCCCATATCACTTGAAATATCTGGACATAACGAGTTGACCTGTGAAAAGAATCAGAATGTAAGTCATGCCTTAGTAATCTAAAACCCAATGCATCTCTGGTTGAACATTAAGAAGGCAGACCAACCAACTCAAGTGGACAGGATTAAAAAGATACATTGTGGATAAGAGTGGCGACAGAAGAAAGCCTGTTCTTGAGCGACCAACAGTCTATATTTAGGTTGCACACGGATTAGAGAAGCCCAAATGAACAGGCTCAATTGGCAACAATTTGCAATTTCCAACAGAAGTAGGCAGTTCAGATAAGATTTTTTTAAATGGGATTATTTTACTCTCTATTTTTTAAAGTTGGGAGTAAATAACTTTTTTTTTTGTGAGTAAAAAGGTAGGTCACATTCCCAAATGGGGTACTCTAGTGAGTAAAAATATGTTTTAAGGGATTCCAAGATGGCGGCCGGTAAGGAGTGGACGTGCTGGCCGTGCACTCCTGAAAACCGGGCGAAAATAAAGCGGTCCACCACCCCGCTGTTTCCGCGCAACCCGTGAAGGGACGTGGCAGAATTCCTGGCACCCACCGGGGGAGCTGCAAGGAGCGGAAAAGAAGAGGAGCGCCGCCCGGCAGAGTGGATTTCCGGGCCGGAGCGGATTGAGGAGAAGGCAGTGAGGCCGCCCTTTGAAGCGTGGGGCCCGGGAAGAGGAGCCCGACGGCCTCCTGGTGGCGGGCGCCCGGCTGTGGGTGCCGCTTGGCTGCGGGTGCCTGGTCTTGGTGACCGTACAGAAGCGGTTTACGGCGGCCCGCAGGTGGCGTGCCGAGGGCAACGTGGCCTTGTGGTGCCAGGCGGGTGCTCGTCCCCCACGGGCAGAGGAAGAGAAAGCTGGGCGGCGGCCCCGGTGGATTTCAAGCAGCGGCCCGAGGCCCATGAGGAGGAGTGCAGCAGCCCAGAACACCGCAGTGAGTTGGGGGCCTCGCGAGGCGGCTAGTAGAGGAGCAGGCGGGCCCCGGCCGCCGGAAGAGTGAAGGAAGGAGTGGGCGGCGGGAATTGTTTCAGCTGCTCCCACGGCCGCGGGGGCCCGGGTAGAGGCGGTAGCAGGAATCGTGAAGAAGCTGGGCCCCACAATGAGGCTTCCAAGTTAACGGTGTCCTTTAAGCCTCCCATACTGCCTTATCACGTCTAACTGCGGGCTGAGGGCCACTGCTTGTGAACTGTTCCGATTGGCGTGAAACTCACCATTATCTGCATAGTCGCGTCCTGAGGGGGTGACAGCTGGGGCTAACTGATTTAAGACTATAATTGACCACCCCACCAACAAATAATCCCCCTTTCTCCTGGTGGTGACTCTCCAGCGGCTATGGCGATGATGCCCTAATCGAGGCGCCCCTGGGGTATAGCAGCTTCGTCGAGTAATCTCAGTGGCCCTAGAAGGGGCAGGAGGAAAAGGGAAGTCCACGGCGTTGCACTGGCCTGCGGAAGGCATTGCGCAGGTAGATTGGCCTCTGGAAATAATTGGTGGAGGTGTGACCCCAGCAGGAGGCGAGGGAGCTAAGGAAAAGGAGTCTGAATCCACGCAGCTAGAACTAGACTGCACTGATGGCCACACGAAAGAAAGGGAAAAGTGGAAAGTCATCGCAGCACCCACGGGACTCTCAAAGTACCCTCCATTCTCTGTGGCCAGTACAGGATATGGGTGAGGGCTCGGAGAGCGGCAATGAGGGATTGGAGGAGAGGACGGCGGCGGAGGGGACGCGGGAGCTGACCCAGGTTAATAGGTAACGGAAGTAATAGCCCTAGTTATGTGGAAGGAAGTAGAGCTAAAGTAACATAGAAAACAAAATGGGGGGCTCCAACCACATGCCAAATAGTGTATGCTCCCTTCAGTCATTACTGCACTGTATCAGTAATCATTTAAGAAATATAGTGCTTCACAAGTAAGCTAAGTATCCAATACTAGGGTTAATTTTCTCTGGAATTAAATTCCATACACACATCTTGACACACCACTTATTTGTGCTCAGAAAAAAATGCTTTTATTTAGCAGGGCGAGTCCTCTGGCTGGATTTACACCCGTTGTATTCATGTTTCAACAGATGGACACAATATCAATATGTCTTGGCACAATACTAATCCACATCATAGCATATAAATCAAAAGGTGCGTTAGTACTGTTTGTGAAATATTACATCATATTCACAGTTATATGAAAACACAAAAACAAAAAACCCTTTATGACAAAACAGCAGTGTTCACACATTTCAGTGTAGTAACCTACATAGTTTCCACAGTAATTATACATGCAAGTAACCTTATGTTGATCAAAGTTGGAATCTAATTGTCAACCTTGTCTTCAGGGAAGAAAAGAAGCCAAACAAGAAATGCAGGCTAGTTTGAAAAGTCTAGGTTAATTATAAAGCTGGGGGTAATTCAAGTAACCAGCTTTTGAGTGGGTTAAAAAGTTCCCACAGTGGTACTCTGTGGGAACTTTTTAACCCACTCAAAAGCTGGTTACTTGAATTACCCCCAGCTTTATAATTCCCTGAAGACAAGGTAGGCCCCATGGGGATAGCGGACCATAAGGTGGTTCAGATACAGCTTCCGCTGTGGGGATGCAGATCCGGGGTGTGGGGCTGGAAATTTCCTGAGACGCTCCTGAGGGATCAGGTGATGCAGGAGGATATAGAAGGTAAGGTCCGCGATTACTTTGAGCGGAATAACAGCATACATACGAGCCTCGAGGTCAGGTGGGATGCTTTTAAAGCTACCTTGAGGGGAGAATTAATCGCCCTACAAGCAGAGAGAAACAGACTGCTAAGGAGGCTCGAAGCACAGTTGGAAAGTGAAGTGGAGGCCGCCAGGGTACAGGTGGGGGAGAACCCCACTAGAAAAATGTACAAGGAATATAGGGCAGCAGAGGGCCAGCTGAGGATCTTAAGGACTAAAAGGGCAGAGGCAGCTATGCTCAGGGTCAGGCAAAAATTATATGCGAAGGCCAATAAGTCAGACTCACTCCTGGCGTGCCTACTGAGAGGAGATAGGGAATGCAATGTTATTGTGGCCATGAGGAGTAAGGAGGGTGAAAGACTCACTCGGACAGAAGGGATAAAGGGGAGGCTGGCAGAGTTTTATGAAGAATTATATTCCTCACAGAGTGCCTCACCTGGGCCATAGAGGGAGTTTCTTGGGGCCCTTCACCTCCCACGGCTGTCTAGGGACGAGGGGAGTGAGCTAAGCCAAGTTATCACGGAAGACGAGGTGAGGGCAACCATAGCGGCTCTCCCCCATGGTAAAGCCCCAGGTCCAGACGGCTACCCAGCGTCGTTTTATAAACTTTTCTCTCATCTGTTAGTGCCACACTTAAACACAATTATTGAACTCATTTAGGTCCAGAGGCAGTATCACCCCCTCGATGGAGGAGGCAAAAATAACACTCATACACAAGGTAGGCAAGGACCCCGAGGAGTGCATGTTGTATCGGCCCATTGCCCTCATGAACACAGAGGCGAAAACCTATACTAAAATATTGGCTAAGTGGCTGGAAAAGTACTTACCCTCGCTGGTCCACCAGGACCAGACAGTGTTTGTGGCAGGGAGGCAGACGGCTGACAATATTAGACGGGTGGCCCACGTAGTCGAGAAAGCACAGAAGACGACCACTCCGGCGATCCTCTTAGCGCTTGACGCTGAAAAAGCGATCGGGTGGAGTGGTCGTTCCTGTTTCAAGTCATGGAGATTATGGGTCTCGGGTCAGAGTTCATTAGCATGGTCGAGGCAAATTATAAGACCCCAGGTCGCGGATCCTGGTCAATGGAGAAACATCAAACCCAATTAGGCTCAGGCGAGGGACGAAACAGGGTTGCCCCTTGTCCTACCTGCTTTATGCAATATATTTGGAACCCCTTTTATTGGCTATAAGGGAGACGGACAAGATTCAGGGCATACCATTTGGGGGATGCCAGCACAAAGTGGCGGCATTCGTGGATGACATGTTGCTCATGTTGACGCAACCGAAGGAGTCCATCAAGGCGAGCATAGAAGTGCTGACCAAATTCGGGGAAGTATCGGGTTTGCGGGTCAACCGGCAGAAGTCTGAGTTGATGAATCTATCCTTAGAGGAGAAAGAGGCACAGGAATTAAAGGTGCTTTCCCCGTTCAAATGGAGGCCAGGCGGGATATGATACTTGGGGTTTCGGATAACCCCTTCCCTGGGCGGGTGGTACGGTGTGAACTATTCCCCTATGCTAACAGTGGTTAAGAAGGATATGAGGCAGTGGAGTGCCCTTAGGATTTCCTGGCTAGGGAGGAGGGAAGTTATTAAAATGGTGATTCTGCCGCCCATACTCCATCTTTTCCAGGCGATTCCGCTGTCCATCCCGGCGGGCTTTTTTTTAGGGAACTGGACTGAGTGGTCAAAGAGTTCATCTGGGAGGGCAAGAGGCCGTGTTTGTCATGGCGCCTCCTTATGGTGTCCAAAGGGCATGGGGGCCTGGGTTTACCGGATTTGAGGTGGTACCATGAAGCTGCACTCCGAGTGATTAGGGAGTGGTTTGCGGTGGAATATAAGAAGCACTGGGTAAAAATGGACAGAGCAGTCGCCGGATATCGCCTGGGAGAGGTATTATGGCTTCCGCGGAGGCCGAGACCGCCACATATCTATCCGAGTGATATTACAAAGGGAATGGTGGCCACCTGGGATAGGGCAGTGGAGAGACGAGGGATCTCATCTTTTCGATCCCCGTTCACATCCATCTTCAACAATGGGGATTTTACCCCGGGGCTGGAGAGGGGGGGCATTCCAAGCATGGGAGGGCGGGGGATGTAGGACGCTGAGAGATATGTTCCGCAATTGAAAGGTGACAACCTTTGAGGAATGTAAGCAGGAATTTGGAGTTGGTGGAGGAGGAAAGGCACAGATACTTCCAAATTAGACACTGGGTCATGTCGGCGGAGGTGAGGAGGGCTGCCACACGGGATCTAACACAATTCAAACGGTTCCGCCTGACCCATGATGGTTCTAGAGGTCTGCTTTCGGATTTATACAAACTCAGAGAGCGCACGGGCCTGGAGGTCACCTGGCCGTACATGAGGGCATGGCAGCAGCAGATGGGGGCGGAAATGGAAAGAGAAGACTGGGAAAGGCTATGGAGGGCAATTCCAAACGTGGCTAAAGTGACCCAACTACAGGAAGCATGGTATAAGTAGATCTTCGGCTGGCCCTATACCCCAGCCCAGCTGCATGCAATGTACCCAGCAACTTCAGGGGACTGTTGGAGAGGCTGCGGGGAGGTGGGCATAGCTACTCATGTATGGTGGGATTGTCCGCGTATTAGACCCTTTTGGCGCGAAGTTGCTAGTGCCCAATCTCAGGCCTTAGGGCTGGGGGGTAGCCAGGACCCTCGGGAGTTCTTGCTGGGGAAGAGAGCGGCAGGAAAGGAAGAGGGAAGAAGAGGCAGTTCCAAGGCGAAAACAGTCTTTACCTTGGCATCGATGGGGGTAATCGCACAAAAATGGAAGAGCCCAACGATTCCCATGGAACAGGATTGGCTAAGGAGAATATGGGATATTGTTTCATTGGAATGGGCCACATACGCGGCTGAGGGGGAAACTGGGGAGCTTTGCTGCTGATTGGGGTGAGACGTTGGACTACTTGAGGGGGGAGTTTAGGGAGCGATGGTGCCTCCAAAGATTAAAGCTAATAGACATTCATGGCTGAAGAGCCAGTAGGGAGCTTCCGGGACGGATGGACCTATTGGCGCTACGACCGGCGTTGGAGGTGGGAGGGGAGGGAAGAATTTGGGTGATGTTGTTTTCTTTTCTTTTTAAAATTGATCCGTTATATATACTGAAATCAATAAAAAGAAGTTACAAAAAAATATGTTTCAACTGCAAAACAAATGTTTTTGTAATAAATACTTCTTTGCACCAAGTTTATTCATGCACACTAAGATATTTTTGAAGAAACTATTATTACAAACTGTTACAAAGTGCACTACTGAACCAAACCTAACCATGCAGCTGTGTGGGTGAAAACAAAGTACAAGGTCATATGTGTCAGTTTTCTACTTTTTGTTTGGGGTATTCATACTCCTTTTTTTGGGAGCCTTTGCCTACTTTTAGGGAGTAAATGTGGCCATTATACCCTTTATGTGTAGGGCTACAAACAGATAATATGCGCTCATTAAAACACCACCACAGATAGGAAATCTTTGTCCAAAAGTTATGTTAATTAGCTTTTATACTGCGCACCTCACCACTGTAGTGGTCACAGAGCCGGCAGATACCTTGTTGTGTGGATGAACTGTGACTACACCCAGGGTGCAAATCAGACCGTGGTCCGAGGAATTAAATTAGGGTAAAGGTATAGACGAATTGGGAGCAGCAGGGAAAAAGTGGGAGAGATCAGAGGACAAGGGTGACAAGGAGAGGTGAAGTTAACAGGAGGATTGCATGCTTGGGTAAACTGGGTTGTATGTACAGCAGGATGGGTTTAGGCTGAGAGGTCAATCACAGTCAGGAGGGGTTAATAATTGGGCAGATCAATGTTCATATCAGTTTAGGAATGCAATGTGTTGTAGGTTTAATTATACAAATAGGTTATGGATGTGTGATGGCCTTGAGATGTGCCAAGAGTTCCTGGATGTTGTGGAGGCTGATAACCCAGATATTCTTAACATATTCCTCATGTTATAAGGAGTATTTGCAATACCCGGGTGCTACTGAGCCAGCTGACAGGTGTCAGCGCTAAGTGTGTGTTGAAAGTTGGGGGACACAAAAGGGCGAAATTACTAATCTCTGCACCTGTAGTCATGCTTCGATAGCATCCCATGGCGGCATAAGAGTGAGAATGAACGCTTTATGTAACTAACATAAGAGGGAGGTTCCACAATGTGTTTTCCTTCGACTAACTGGAGACGGGTGCAGCTTGCTCCTTGGAACAATGAGTGGGGGTTCCAATGAGAGTAATAAGTGTGGGTCACTGCTGCATACTGGAGTTGTGGGTAAAAGGGATTCTCCTGGACTGGGGTGCGAGAAGTGCTTAGCTTCCTAAGGAGAACTCCTCACTGCTGGAGCTTGTGCTCAATAGCAGTCTTTGGGAGCATTGCACTTGAGGTAATAAAAAGGGTGTTTCTAGAAATCCACCCCCCCCCCCCCCATTTACCTTCTCCAGGTCACATCTCACGATGAGGGCTTCCCTGGTCCCCAGAAACACTAAAATACCCAGTTTGAGGCGATGTCTAATGCGACTGTCTCAGGTGAGAATTTCAGGGGGCTGGTAGTGGTAACAGCACAGCAGTGTGTAGATGTTTTTCAAAATGAAATAAAGTATCTTTGTGGGGTACTAGTACTGGAAAAAAAAAACAGCCCCTGCCCAAGGTGCCTTTCCTTTGGGCATCAACCTGGGAAATTACTATCCATCAATATATGCTGTGTTGCCAAGGACATACTGGCGGATGTAGACGCTATAGGTATGTGAGTAACGTTAAGAAGCACACAATACAGGTCATTGATAATTGAGAAGCCTGGCCCCATTCAGCCAACAATAACTTAACTGGGGAGCAGAAGAGAATGGGCATACTCCGTGGTCCAGATTTGTAACTGGAAGTATTGTACTCCACTATATTTTAAAGTTGGGAGTAAAATTATTTTTTTTAGGGAGTAAAACCGTAGGTCCAATTCCCAGTTGGAATATTTTATAAGTGAGTAAACATAGGTTTTAACTGCAAAAACGAAAATGTCATTGTAATTATTATTTGCACCTATTTAAATGCACATTATAAGAAACACATTAATTTCTTCCAACAATCAGGCAATAATATTAGTTTTCCTGTGGTACTTCTTGCACTGAAACATATCCATGGAGCTGTGTGGGTGAACTCAGGGGCACAGTTCTACATGTCAGTTTCCAATTTTTTGGTTGGGAATACAGTTAATCCCCATTTTTTATTGTTGTTGTAGTATTTACCTATTTTTACAGAGTAAAAGTGGCCGATACAACCCTTATCTGTAGGGCTGAGCATACTACAGATCTAACCATAGTTTGGCTAAAGAAACTGTGCGTTGTGGTGGACTAGAACAAGCCATCGGACTTGGACTTTGCATGTTCAAGGATATTTGATTTCAATAATAAAATACCTATCTAACTCTATTGCTGGGGCTAATTCCCTATCAAAATGAACTAAACTAAGGGGGCTCATCGAAGTTCCAAAACAAAATAGTCCTCTGTCCAAAACCTAAAATAAATGATAGACCAGTTGCCTTTCCCCTCTGGCTTCGCCTGGCCAAACTTGGTTTTCCTTCCAAATAATGTTCATCAAATGGTCAAAGTTAAGTCAATTTTTCACAATACAGGTCTCCATTCTCTTTTCAGTATATTTTGAAACCACTTTATTGATAAACTGACAGCTGACATATGACAATTCCATTAAAACATTAAGACGTGCAATTTTTATAATCCAAGCATGGACAACATTAACCCCCCCCCCCCCCCCCCCCGATTCATCAGTTTATCCATGACTCCACGAACTTCTACACAACGCATAATCCAGCACTTTGATATTTCCACCCCACTCAGAATGAAGATGAATATTGAAATAAATGTGGTTTGTATACAATAGGGAGCGTATTGTTAACATGGGTGATTAATCGCAGCGAGATCCCGACATAGGTAGTATATTTACCCACTGATAGGGAAGGGATAGTCTCTGCTTGAACAATCTCCAATATTTTGTTGCACCACATTTGTATATTTGGTCCCTCGGGAGCCTTCCAGTTTTGCGCCGCGATTTTCGCTGCAAGTAGAAGAGACGTAGTAAGAGTAGCCTAGTTACCCCTCAGTGGAAAGATTCCCCTCCCCCTTATCTCCCAGAAGCACCATCACCGGATCCAAAAGGTAAAGAAAGAGCTTTGATGGATTTTATTTTTTTTATTGAAAGAAAATATAGTTTAAAACACAATGTTCAAACATTTGTTTCAATTTCCTTACACATACTTAAAAAACATTTCATTCCATCTTCATATCTAAAATTTCTCATTTCACTGCACAAGTGCATAAGTCGCTCAATTACATTCCCAAATCAGCCCGCATTGACATGACATCAATACCATACATTTTTCTAAGGATCAATTTTCAAAAGCATGTCCATATAATTCACTATTGCACAAGTAAGTTTGATATTATTCCCAGAAATAATCATCGACCACCACACAACCATGTCATTATCAAGAGGGGCAAACTTCCCAAGGTGCAGAGAGTGTTGATTGTGAGTTTGTTTGCAGTCAATTATTAGATGTTTTGAAGATTCTATGGACATTCGACAAAAACGGCAAAGATTGTCCAATATTGTTTTGTCATGTCTTTGCCAGAGGATTTCTTTTGTTCCCAATGTGTTTGTTCGAAACCTAAGAAATTGTTCTCGATGATGAC
This sequence comes from Ambystoma mexicanum, assembly GCF_040938575.1. NCBI lineage: Eukaryota > Metazoa > Chordata > Amphibia > Caudata > Ambystomatidae > Ambystoma > Ambystoma mexicanum. Next base: position 857,799,125 of record NC_090930.1, on the reverse strand, counting down.
AAGAAGGGCAGTGGAGCAAATCTCGCCGCTGCACATTTACTTTTTTCTGATCGAAACCCAAAGAAATTGCTGAGTGTAGCGTGTCTCGTTTCTCTCGATTTACTATCCATACCCAGAGACCGAATTGTTTTCTTGGCACATTGTGGCCGATTTAAACGTTCTTGTTTATTGCCGTCAGCAACAGTCACAAATACCAATGGTTGATGAATCCATTGATTAATAGCTTTGGACTCAAAGTCAAACTCATTGGTAAATATTTGATAGGCGGGAGTTGGTAAGTCGAGAGACATCTTTCTCATTACTGATATGGATTTCCACACAACTCTACTATGGAGCGAATTCAGTGCCAATTTGTGTCTTAATATCGTCATAGATGTTGATTGAGGCAATTTTAAGACAGGACGCCAGAATCGCCCCTCCAGCATATGCCAGATTTGTTCTTTAATGTTCCAACTTGCCTCTGCACCAAAGATGATAGTAGGTACAACCGTTTGAAGATAAAAGATCAAGACAGGTGCTATGGAAAATTTGCCATAGTTTGTTTATTTTCGCTCCTTGAAGGGCAAGCTTCGTCATCTTGGATTTTAGTTCAAAGAGCTTTAATGGATTTGGTGTGGGAGAGAACCTACTTCCAAAAAGTACTGTGCTTTGACACATTACACCAGAAGTGGAGAAATGTCCCGTAGTCATTGCATCCTCTTCAGCATACTGTAGGACTGAACAACAAGTAGTCTTCAAACACATCCAGCACTTTACGTTCTTCAAAGTGAACAAAGTATTTTGACCTCGGCTTTGTTATGGTTCTTGGATTGAGCTTGAGCAATGGAACCCTCCAGGTTCTCTATGTTCCCAGTCTTGATCACTACTATTTGTACATCTAGGGCTCCTCAAAGTCCTCTGATGAGTTTAATGTCTCTCTAGGACATCAGCCTGTGTCCTGCATTCAGAGTTTCAGGCTCCTGTAACCCCCTTAGCTTCTCCGGCACTCGGGGACATACCCGTTTGCCGCTCTCCATGGTGTTGCCTTCTCTGGAGCGTTCACTTCCCCATCTCTGCTCGGCAGTCTCATGCAAAGGTTGATTTAATTTCTTCTCTGCAGTCTTTTCTTTGCGTCAGTTAACGAGCCCCCGCACCACCACGGCTTCAGTGTGGTCATGAGATTAACAGTCTACGTTCTCGGCCTTGTTCTCTAAGTTCATTGCCTCTTGCAGGTCTCACTGACGAGCAGCTCGCTCTCCATACTACCGCTGGCTCAATTTAAAATGGCTCTGCCCCTCATGGAGGTCTTACCATCAGTACGTCTGATTCTTTCTCTTCCATTCAAGGTTCCTTGTCTTTTTAGGTTCCCCACCACAAACGAAAGCGGTGCATCGTCGTTCTTTAACTGCTGAGTTCAGGGGGAATCCAACATCACTGGAAGCCAAAAAGATTGAAGTAATGTCTGAATCCAAAACAGAGCAACAGTCTCTTTGATTCTCATACATGCAGACAATGTATTCTACATAGGGGTGGTGGCTCCCCTTTGGGGAGAAGGGATGAATGGTCCAGATTTGTCACAGCGTTTATAATTCTGAGCCATAAAAACTATTTTTTCTTAAAACTGACTGCCCAATTCTAGTGCTAGACAAGAATCCTGAAAGGACTTGTACCTTAAAAAATACATTCTAAGCAAGGGCAGTCCAATTACAAGAGATATGGACAAAGATGTTGGTTCAATGGCACCACACCCCCGAGAAGCTACATAGATGGTATCAGTCGGTCCCAGATAAATGCTGGAGGGAATGCGGGGAGGTGGGAAAATGGTCACACATCTGGTGGCAGTGTCCATCTATTCAATCATATTGGCCAATGATCCAGACAGCAACGGAAGAGATCTTTGGGGTACAATGGAGGGGCACTCCGGGAGAGGCCATCTTGGGTCTGGGAGGACAAAGTCACAAAGAAAGGCGTATGGGTGATGATGGTGGTGGGGGGGGGGGGTGCTGGTGGTGGCTCAGAAGTGGAGAAAGAGGGAACCCCACAATGAACATGAATAGGTGGGTAAGGTATGGAATTTTGTGGCGCTAGAGTGAGTCACTTACTCCATTCAGGGGGGGGGTCACCAGTGCTCCAGATAAGATTTTGAGGTGGGAGTATTTTACGCATGCTTTTTTAAAAATTAGAGAGTAAATGCAATTTCAAGAAAGTAAAAATGAGTTTTCCCCTCTGCAAGAGAGTAAAACGTATCCAACACATACACAGCTGTGGTGTGCCTCACCCCCAAGTAGGGTGACCAGACGTCCAGGAATTGGGCCATCTGCCCCACAAGCTCGTTTTCATTATTGTTTAAAAGCCCTATACTGGTTTTGGTGGGGGTGACCACTGGCAGCATCCCAGCTGTCACTGCTGGAAGAGTAAATCTTCACATCTCGATGCACAATGCTCATTTACCAACAAGTCCACATAACAGTGACATAACAAAATTAAATAAACATTAGAATAGCTTGGTAGTTTTACATTAAAATTAACACTTAAACTAGGTCTCTTATGTCCCATGGTGAGCTCAAACACCTGTCACATGAATTAACTGATTGTGCAACAGAGGCTGCTTGAGAATTGGTTTTATAGCAATCAAAGCAAAAGTGCCTTTTTTTAACATGCTTGTCACTACAAATCAGCGCAGTTTACATCCAGGGGAATGTGTTGTATTCCTCACCCAACCGCTAAAGTTCTGTCATGACAGCCACTGTCAAATTGCAGTGCTACTTTTATGTTGGTGGCCTGCCCTGGGTTTTATATCTTGAAAATGTCACCCTACCACCAAATCATTAAATCCATTTGAGGAACCGTAGCCATCTAACACAAACAAAGGATAGTAAGCGTATTTTTCAAGTCAAGCCGCAAATTTAGGGAATGTCAACTATTGCTTTCAAGTACATTTCCAGTTTGTCTCTGTGATAAACGGTGTGTGGGAATGGATGGGCAGTGCCAGCATGAGGACGTTGCCCAGAGTGAAGTCTTTTGAATGAAACTGAAACAGAGCAACAACATTTCGGAGGCGCTAATAACTTCAATGGTTGCAAGGTTGTGGGGAGGTGGTTAGGAAGCCAAATATGAAGGGGACAGAAGAAAAAAAAAAAGCATAAATTAGTCAGACGAAGGGTTACACACAACGCAATAGACATTGCTTAGGGTAGGTAAGGGTGCATGCTTTATTGTGTTGCTCGCTTGCTACAGTACACCCCTTTTTGGTGCCGCCGATCGACGCAGGCCGGTTTGCCGCGACCACTTTGGCGCAGCGGGCCATTCGGCATGCCCATTTTGGCGCAGAAGCCTTTCTGGCGCCGTCGATTTGGCATGAGGGACGTTTGGACGTGGCTGACTTGCAGCCACGTCTAAACTTCCTCGCGCCAAATTCAAAAGAATTATTTTCAAATGCAGCACGTTGCAAGGAAATGTTATCATGTTGCATTTGAAAAGAATTGTGGGTGTGGGTTGATGCCCGTATAATGTGCAGTCCAATGGAGATAGCTCCTGGGTACAGAGCAGGGGCAGTCTAGTGAAGAGAGCTGTCTATAGAAAAGAACGGTCTAATGCCCAACGCTCAGGCCCATATAGAGAAGCCTAATGCAAGAGCTCCAGCCCATGGGGTGTAGGTGATACATAATGCAGGGAGCTCCTGCTTTAGAGCAGGGAAGTTTAATGCACAAAGCTCAGGACTAAACGGAGTAGTCTAACGTAGTAGTCCCTGTCCAATGGGGTGTAGGCACTACATGGTGCAGAGAGTTTCTGTCTCTAGAGGGATGCAGTCTAATGGAGCAGTCTAATGCACAAAGCTCAGGCCCACAAAGAGCAGCCTAATGTAAGAGCTCCTGTCCATGGGTTGAAGGCGCTAGATAGTTGAGAGAGCTCCTGTCTACAGACCAAGGCAGTCTAATGCACAACGCTCTGGCACACAGAGGTCTAATGCAAGCACTCCTGTTTATAGAGCAGCACAGTCTGACAGAGCAGTTTAATGCACACGTTCAGGCCCGTGGGGAGCAGTCTAATGCAAGAGCGCCTATCCGTGGGGCGTAGGCGCTACATAGAGGTTCAAAAGCAGGGGTGCAAAAACGTATCCCTGCTTCAAACCTCAATTAGTGAGGATAGATCTGGTAAATCGGACAGGGACCGTAGTGTCCAAGTGCAGCAATTTAAGTAAGTGCAACGACATGGGATCGATAACCCAGTGCATTCATTTCTCCCACAACCAGGCCTTAGAGACACTATCAAATGCCAACATGGAATGCAAGGCGCATACATTGTGCAAGGTATTATGATCATGTCTGAAGCCCATTTGAAATGGGCTGAGGAGGGCCTTCTGTTCCACCCACAGATTAAGCTTGCGAAGCAATAAAGCCGCAAAAATCTTCCCACTAGCATCAAGCATGGCAAGGAGTCAATCCTTTGATTGAACTGTCCTCTCCCCCTTTTTAAAAACCGAGTTGAGGATACACTCCTGCCAGCTGAGAGGAATAATCCAGTTGGGAGGATCCTTGCAAAAATCAAGGCAATCAGATGCGCCCAATATTATGGATTGGCATGGAGTGTGATGTTAGCAAGGCCATCGGGCCCTGGTGCCCCACAAGCCTAGAATCTTCTTAATTACATGCAGAATATCAGCTTAACCAAAGCCCTCTGCACTAGAACAGATGTAGTCTGTAATCGTCCCGACGTCAGTTTTTAAGTTATACCCATTGTATTCGTTTCCGTGTTTTGTTCAGCATTTTGTTGCACAATCATAGTTCTTTTACCGCACCACTTCTAACGGCCCCTTTCAGGAGCCAATCTATTAAGTAGACTTTCTGGATTCCTTGTGTGTAACCAAAGGAGCGTTGGACCTGACAGGCACAGGTGGTGTTATGTCCATTATCTTCCCCTGTAGTTTCCAGATTCGATGCAAGCGTTGGGGTTTCCACAAAGTCAATGCAAGCCTCCCTAGAAGGGTTTCACGGTTTAGTACACTGTTGAGGCGAGGGAGTAGAGTAGCTTTTTATCTTGTTTTAAAGTATTTTGAACTAATTTTACATGAGCTAAGTTTACATAACAAGTGCAACTTGGTGATTATTTTCACTTCCTGAAAGATGCTTCAGTTTGTACAGGGTTTATTTTAAATGTTTATGTTCATTGATTTTATTTCGAAGGTTGTCTAAGGGCCGAAATTCTTTCTATGTAATCTTCTGGACAAGGTGTTGGTGCAATTCCTTAGATATTCATTGTTGCAGATATTTTTGCAAACCCACCATGCTTATTATGACAACTTTGGCCCTCCACCACTATTATGCGTAGTTTTGCCATTAGTAGCATGTCAACTCTGGCCCTCCACCACTATTATGCGTAGTTTTGCCATTAGTAGCGTGTCAGTCACATTTAGTTTGAAAAAAACAATGTTTTATTCAATGAAAAACCTTCAACTGTGCACTTTCGTCTTTTCATTAAGATGTATGCAAACGTGCAAGCTCGTGGGCTGCTGGAGTCTGTTGAAATTCAATGAGCAGGCATCATATGCAGCCTCCAGACACTGCCCAAGAAGCAACGACCGTTCCAGTGGGATATTTCTAGTCCAACAACATAGTCTTGTGCTGATGAACGCAAACCATCCCTTTTTTTGACAGCATTGCAATTTCCCCATTGTGAACATCAGACCAATACTAGTTATTAACATTGTTGTGTAGGACATTGATCACAGTCTTAGGAGTATATAGAAGAACAAGGTTTCGGAGCGGAGGGTCTTGGTAAGAAAGAAGAGATCATTTTAGAACAGGGGAGAAGTGGAAAGAGTTGCCAAAACCCTTGCCAAGTGCTAACCAATGGGTAAACATTTCTTTTTACAATATCAAAAAACTCTTGCAATCACAAAGGTTTCTGGTACATCGGCAGCACCAACTCAAAGGTACATGCAAGTGCAAGGTGCTCCTGCCCACGGGCTGTATGCAGGGCATATTGCAGGGAGCTCCTCTCTACAGAGCAGGGCAGGGCAGGCCGATGTATAGTGAGTGCAGATGTCACATGCAGAGAGCTCCTGTGCGTGGAGTGTGGCCGTCTGGGTGCAGGGTAGAAGGAACTGTGACCCTTGACTTGAGAAGCAGAAACAAACATTTTACAAAATCAAGTTCCACAGAAGTGCATCTGTGTTCTACTCATGTGCGTGAGGATGCAGGTGCGCCTAATCGTCCGGTCTTGCTATGCTGCTGATGACAAAAGAAACACTACAGTGCCATCTAGTGGTGGAAAGTATGTTTTTTATAATGAATAAATAAAGTGTACACGGTACGCAGTAGGAAATGAAATAATTTGTATTGGCCATAATTGCATGCGTAAAAAAGGCAAGATACGCAGCTCATCTAGAGGGCTGGGGATCACCAACGATTTCTTGTAGAATGGGATTTGATTTTGATGTTTCTTCAGCGGGACTCGAGAGGGGCTTCGTGCCCGAGGAAAATGAAACTGTTGGGGGTGATCTGAGTGCAGAAATAGTAAAAAGCACAAAGGGGCAAGGTCTGTCGCTGCCTTGGTCCAGGAGCAACGCAGACACTCGGGTCACAGCTGAGGCCTGGACAGAAACGGGCAGGGATGACAGATTATAGAGGATCAGGGGAGGGAATGGAACGGGTTATGGTTGGGCTAGGGAAGGGGGGGGCAAAAATAGAGTTAACAATGTTGTGTTTGAAAAATGGCAATACAAAATAAAAAAATAAAAAAATAAAAAATACCTTCTAAAAACGTCAGACCCTAGCATGGACCCCTTTTGAATACGGTGCTCATGCAGCATGTGGCAGTGATGCATCGGACCATGCATTAAGATGGAAGTGAACACAGATGGTGCTCTTTTGCAGGAGCAAAACAAGACCACTAGATTTACAACATGCCAAAAAGGACTGTTTGAATCACTACATGCGTGCAAGTACTCCAGGAAGTACTTGCATCATTTTGCAGGACACATGGCATTAAAGAATTCAAAATATACTTCTGTTAATGGGGCTCCATTATATTCCAGTGTTCAAAGCTCAAATATACAAGAGGATGCTTACACTAATACTATTTAAAGAAAGACATCCTTAAAAGTAAGCTCTGATATCTTCATCTTTTAAAAAGGATGGAAAACGAGGCATACCAAAAACATGTACCCCGGACACTAGGGTTCCCCTACATATTACAGCTAGAAAATAGTGCCTGGTGCTCTGAATATCCGCTTACTGGGTGAGGTCCACTCCTTTGCATCACAGATGGGCTTAAGAACCCACCAATTCTGGAAGACGGTTCAAGTGTTTTTATTAAGTATTTTAATAGGGTCCAACTAAGGGCCATGACCCCTCTTGTTTATTCCGGGTCTCCCTATACAAGTTGTCTTCAAACTGTGGGGCTGGCCTGCCTTGGGGTGGGAGCGGCCCAAAGTGTGTTCAGTGGGGGCGGGCGCGAGGCTCTTCCAAAAGTAAGTGTAGTGACTGATTTTAATAGACAATATAAGCAGAAATTACCTCTAGGGGGCAGCAAACATTTTACTCAAGGGTTTGAATACCACTGCCCTACACCCTGGCACAGACGTTGCTAAATCCCATTGTGGTCACAAGAAATCAGTAACCCACATCCATCTAAAACCTGACTGGTATTGAGGGCCCAAAGGCAACCAGTCTTCTGGGTGGATCCTTGCAACAAAACAAAAATAATATCAGGGAGTTGTGCCCTCCAACCACCTAGGTCTCAATCGATTTTTCTCCCCCCTCTGTCCCTTTGATAGTATTCAAGTCCTGCTCCCACAGTGACCCTCCTTTCACTCCTCAATCCCCTTTCCCACTTTGTTCACCCACTCACTCACCATGCATGCATCCACACCCAACGTTCCTTCTACAACCAATATCTCAACTTGGGCACGCTTATTGTAATGCTCTTCCATGCTCCTCTCCGACTGATATCTCGGTCTGCCTTCTATGTCTCCCCTCCACCCGACGCGCCCCACAACCTCACTTGAGCAACCCACACTTTCTCTTCATCGTCTTCCTCCCCCTTTCTATGGCAGCCCAGACAGTTTCTGCCTTGCTCTCCCCTAGGGAATGGGTTACAGGATGGAAAACAGTTTGCCAATTAAGCCAAGCACCCTTTTCCAACGTGGGTCCACCAATAGCCTGCAATGGCGTCCCTCTACTAACAAAGTCCATTTCAAAGTTTGTGTCTTTCATTGGAGGAGCATCTGGATTGCCATTCTGCGATGAGCCAATTTCTGCCAGCTTGCTGTTCGTCGCTGCCCCTCACTGGTGGGTTTTGTGCTCCGTTCGCCATCACAAGGGATTATGCTCTTGGCAGTCCTGAAAGGCAAAAGAGCACCACTGACCAGCAAATGTATGGCCGGTATGGGATGATGAAACGTGGTACTTTGCATTTTTAGCCAGGCACATGTAGAGGGGAGAGACTGGGGGCCTCCCAAACTCTCTCACCCTGCTCTGCGGCCATTTTGGTGCTTTGGCCTGTTGGAAGGAACTTTAAAGCAGTAACTGGGCGTGGCAAGTGTATTAGGCACAGTCATTTGGTGCACTTAAAAAGCAAACCAATTCTGTGAGGTGGTAGTGTGGCGCTGTGTTGTCATCAGATATGCAGTTTTATAGCGGGACCGCATATCTGGATAGGTGCAAAAGAAGTAATTGCATGACATTTTTGAGGAAGGCAGCATTGTACAGGTCTGCCCATTAAGGCTTTTCAGGGCTTCACACTAAAATGCAGAAAAAGATTGCATTATACGATTATGTGCAAAGCTTTGGTTTCTTTTAAATAGGTCTTTAAGACTGCAGGGGAATGATTCTTAAGCAATTAATAAATGATTGACCAGCTTTGATGAGGCAAGGGAGCAAATAAAGTGTTTAAATTCTGAATTGGAGCAATTTAACACAGAGATGCAGTATAAATCTCGCAAAATGGACAAACCGCCATCTCAGAAGAAAAGGCAGTTTGAGGAAAGTGAACCGGAACTGATGCAATTAAAAGGGGTCACAGACGCAATAAGGCAAGACAAGGATGACATATTAGAGATGCAAACGCTTCAAAAGGATAACATGGAAAAAGTAAACTAATTTCATGCTATAGAACAAGAAATGGTTAAAATGTTGGAAGAGAATGACAAGAAGGACAGAGTTTAATCAGTGCCAAATGCAAATAAATGAAATGCAAGACGCGATGAATAAGATTAGTGATGAGAACTCTAACCTTTGTCAGAAGGCAGACCGACTTCATAAAAAGGTTTTGGAACAGCAAATATTTCGTTTTAAATTTCAAGAAAAACAACAAGACACTGTTTAATGGAGTTGAGATCAGCCCCAGCCCCTTTCCCCCCGAGGAAACAATGTACCAAGAGCTATACCTGTGGCTAGATCTGGTTGTAGCCCATTGGGGGGGGGGGGGGACGCTGAAGGGAGGGGGCTTTGATTCACCCACTGGTGATCAGTCCTACCCACCAGAGAAGTAATGCATCCCAGAATGCAGAGTAGACCTCTCAAAATAATGAAATCAATCAAAACCTTGATTAAACCATTCAAAAAGGGAGGCGATTGTTGTATAGACCATTTAGAAACAGTGCATGATATATTTAAAGCTCTTCAGATACCTAGGGAACAGTATAGGCAGTACTTTCACCTATCACTTGATTCTGCAACTGCTAGTGTCATTTGGGCCTTAATGAACAAAAAATCAAAATCTAAAAATCCTACTCCAACGGTAATGGAGATAGATTCTGCAAAAATGCCACTCAGCACAAAATCAAAGGACAATATGACACCTAATCAAAGGGGCACGTCACCACAGAGGATGCCACCCCAAAACCCTGTATTTCAATCATATAACCTGAGCAACAGAGAGAATTACATTAGTCCTAGATATTTGGGTGATCATCCTAGGGTAGGATTCCGGCCCGATATGTCAGGCCTTAATAACAATCAAAATCAAAGGAACAATGGCCCATACCAGACACTGGGGGCGGGAGAACAGGTTTGACCCTTAATACCATGATGTATGGCCATCAGAAAAGCCCACGGTATGTGGATAGGTTAATTGAAAATAGAAATCAGCATAGGGGACTGTTCCCACCAAATAAAAGATAAAATATGAATTATGTCCCGCGCCATTATAACCAATCACCACCACCAGTCGACCACAATCAAAGAATGGTCACGCTGCATTCTCCACCTCCTATGGCCCATGAATTCAGAAACAACCCAAATAGAAATCAATCTCCTGAGAGATAACAAAATCGGCCCAATCAGGGTGAATTTTATCAATATCGGCCCAAACCGCAAAGTGAGGAATCCAGGGACATGGACAGATTTCAATGCCTTGGAGGCGCAAGTTAAGATTTTGTCTGAGCATGAAGAACAACTCTGCAGTCCAAAAACAGCAGCCAAGTGAAGGTGCAGAAGGTCAGGAGTGATCTTGTGTGTTCTGACAAGTGACTATGTAATACCACCCGTAATGATAAAAATACAGAAGCCCATGAATCATCTTTGTATAACAGTCCTGAAATGTTTGCTGATCAAAGAATGAAAATACCCACTAGTGAAGGTGAAAAAAGTGGCACTCACACACACAAAAAAGTTGTGTGGTTCAATTTAGAGTTGAACCAGACTATCGAAATGTGTGCAGATAGAGAACAAAAAGAGGAAAATAAACAAGAAAAACCTGAAGAACAGGAGGGACAGATTTAAAAAGGACATTTTATGTGAAGATAAAAACACCAAATGAAGAGGTAGGGTTAGTTGTTAAAATATCCTCCTTTGATAGTCAGAATACTGATGAAGTCCAGACAGGAAAAATGGTTGCTCAAAGAAAGGGTGCAGGCCAGTCACCTGGGGAGTATTTTGAGCCACACATTTCAGGAGACCGAAAAGACAGGCACCATGCGAAATGCAAATAGGCGTTCTGAGCCAGACAATGACAGGCTACCACGTGATCTTTGTGAAAATGTTCAGTCAAAAAAACACTGATATTCCCAGGTCAGAGGGACGGACAGTGGCTACACTCCAAAGGGGTTCTGAACATGGAAAAATAGACAAAGGTTCCCAAGATGAAATGGACAAAAAGGAGGGGAAAAATATCATTTCATATGCCCATGTGTCTGGCAAAAAGTGAAAAGGGGCTAAGAAAAGGGAGTCCTGAAATTAGCAAACATTCACACTTTGTCTGTGCTGGAAGAAGTTGAGGACGGGTATTATGCTCCCATCACTGTAGAAGAAAATGCATTTGCAATGATTGACAGGGGTGCACAAGCTACAATCATGTCCAAAGAGTTGATAAAAAGCATCAATGAAGGGAGAAACACAGGATGGGACGGGAAGTATTAATTACACCTCTTAGTGAAATACCGTTTCTGATGGGGACAAATTGCCTGAAAAGGTTGTCGCCCCCAATTGAGGGGTAAATGGGGTCTTATGGTCCCTAGCCAAAAAAACATTGAAGAAGGTGAGGTCACAACAGTATAAAAGAATGCCACGCAGTGGCTAAATCAGATGATGCAGTGGATGTGTAACTTCAGAATATCTGTGTGCCTAGTGTCACTGTCATTCTAATGAGTCAGGGTGAAATGCGAGGTGAAAAAGAGAAAGTCTATGGAAACGTATTTGGTCCCAACAAAAAAACAGCAGCAGAAATAGATGAAAACACGTTGCATTTTTATTTAAAGGATGAGAAGTGCAAGCAGAAGGTTACTTTAGAGATAAACACAGCAAAACACATTACAACACTTTCTGAAATACACATGGAAAATGGACAGCCATGGATCCCTATACGGGTAAATGGGCATTCTGAGATGATAGAAGCCATGTTAGCACTTGAGCAGGAAAGAAGTTTCATTAATGAGAAAAATGCTTCTGCAAATAATTGACAGGGAGGAAATCCCAAATTTCGAATAAAGAACCAAGACATTTTTGGGTTGGATAATCCGGAGTCAGGAAATAAGAGTCATAGGAAGATGCATGCTAAGAATCACAATTGGTCCCAAGACTATTCATCACAATGTGTGGATAGTGAGTGGGGCACAAAATAAATATCTGGAAAATGTGTGCATGGTGTTAGACTTCCTTAATCACAAAGTATGGTCCAGGTTAGGGGGAACTGCACCTGAATTTGAGGACAAGAGACAGGCATATCATTGTGCACAGATGGTAACATATGCGATTGGTAAATGCAGGCATGAGGACATCCTTTTTTACCTGTAATTGAGACAAGCTACAATAACGCTAAAACACAGAAAGGGGCAACATTTGAAAGTCTGATGCATTTGTGTGCCTAAATGAATCCATGAGGCAGCAAGGGCTGGAATGTGAATATACACCACCGGTAGAAAGTAAGGATGGACCCATTAAGATCCTGGTGGACAAATGATGCCAGGATATTCATTTAGAGGATAATTCTGCATTAGGAATGGCAATACAAAAATCTCAATACTTCAGATTTCAATAATGCAGTGATTGGGTTTTCATCCCTGAAAAGATATGTGAATGCAGAGGGTGAATTGCCAGAGTCTTTGGATTCTCAACCTAAAGGAATATTTAAAATTCAGTCTGTGTATCCTTATGAATCAAGTGAGGCAGTGTGCAGTCATCAAAATAATTGCATCCTATTTGATGTAAAGGAAAAGAAGACAGAGAAAGAGCATACTGAAATGGAAGTCAAGATTCCAAAATAAATGTGTCCACTCTCCCAAGAGATAAAGCCACACAGTTAGAGGAGAGCACAGAGGTTCATATGATAGAGGACTTTCCAGAATTTTCAAAAATGGTAGAAGAGCAGGTTCAGACTAAATGCATGCACAAATGGAGACAAGGATCAGTTGAGAAAAACATCTATGGAGTTTAAAGAGGTGTTCGCCAAAGACGCAAATGATTGTGGTCTAACCGTTCTGAATGTTGCCACATTACCAGAGAGACATGGTAGGGAACCAGTATTTTGTGCGTCGATATCGGTTGCCACTGACATGTTTGCAATCATTAGCTGAGATAATTAAGAATTTAGAGCCTAGACGGTATTTTAGGCCTATTCATAGCACATCAAATACTCCCATTTTGGGTGCGTTAAACCCTAATGGCCAATGGCATTTGTGTGCAGAACTACGAGAGTTAAACAATAGAGTGCCTGTTTACAGGTGGCCGCTTCCATTTATTGATCAGGGTCTCGCACAGGTCAAAGGTGTTTACCACATTATATCTTACAGCTGGATACTGGTGTGTACCACTGGCTGAAGATGCACAAAACTTGTTTGCATTTTCTTTTGACAAATCCCAATATGCAAGGTCCCGAACACCTTTTGAATATGTCAATAGTGGGTGTGAGTTCGAAATATTTTTGACGAAGGCGGTCCCAGAAGCAGCAGAAAGCAGGACAATAGTTTATGTAGATGATGTGCTAATTAAAAATGAGACTCTGAAAAATAATTTCAATGAGATTAGACATGTGCTTGGCCAGTTATATAAGGCAGGAGCCAAGGTGTCTTTACAGAAAGCACAATGGTGTAAAAAGAAAGTGAACTGCTCGGGTCATGAGGTGACTTGAGAATGGATTGAGTCCACAAAAGAAAAAGGTGGAGGCGATACAGAAATTGAAAGATCCTACTAATTTGAAAGGATTGAAGCATTTATTAGGGATGACAGGCTATAAGAGGAAATGTATTGAAAATTATGCAGAGATTACACAACTTTTAACCATATTATTAAAGCAGGGTGTACCCTGGAAGTGGGAAGAGGAGCAGTGTGAAGCGGTGGCCAGGCTAAAAGAATGTTTCATAAAGTCGCCATGTCTAGCATATCCCATAAAGAGCCAGGATTTCTTTGTAGACATAGGGTTCACTGACTAGTGTATGTCAGCTGTGTTATCTCAAAGGCATTATGTGAATAACAAAACTATTGCATATGCTAGCAAGGCGTTATCTCAGGTTGCAACTAAGTTCAGTGAATGTGAAAAAGCACTCCTAACCACTGTTAGGGCATTGCAGCATTTTCGTCCCATCATTTAAGGGGAAAGAGTGATTATTGAAACCAATCACCAACCCCTACAGTTTCTGCAAAGTAAAAGAGTTAAGTCAGGGACTTTGGCACAGTACAGAATTACTTCCTGGACGTTGGCATTACAGGGGGGTTCCCTGTGGAAGTAAAATAGGGACAAAATAAAAAGAGCCCAGTTGCCCAAGGGCTAGCGGATCTGCACGATTGTGCAGCTGAATGTGCACCTGATGAAGCAGACAGAATCCAATTTGAACAATCTCCCCACAAAGCATTCAATGAGGATGTATGTAGGGATTTACCAACAGTGCATGTAGATGGTTGTGGATAGCATGTGGAGAAGAAGACTTAAAAAGCTTGTGGCAGGAATAGGAAATATCTGGTTTAAATGTGACAACATCCCACGGGTAAGCTTGAGTATTGGGCCTAGAAGTAGTCAGGTGGCAGAATTGGCCGCTATCTACAAAGCAATTGCTACGCAGTTGAAAATAAACTCAAAGATTTTAGTGACTGATTCTGATTGTGCACAAAAGTTTTGTAGAATATTTACCTGGCTGGAAGGCAAAACGTATGCTCACATATAACACAAAACCTCTTAAACACGGGAAGATGATCCCAGACATAGACAAATGTGTCCGAAAATGATTTAATGATCATTGGAGAAAACTGAGGACATTTAAAGACGCCAGGGGAGGACAAGGAGGGGAATGACAAAGCAGATCAGTTAGCCAAAATTGGAGCTATAATGGGAGAGTTGTTTCCCATTGAACACCTACTTGGTGAAATACAGGTGGATGCGATCAAGCGCTCAAATGCTCCAAAAGAAGTTGAACAGCCTGTAGCGCAATGGAGTTCTGATACCCCAGATCAGAAACTAATCAAAGTGCAAAAAGACCCAATTTTAGGCATATTTTATAATCACTTGGTAGATGCAGAACAAAATCCTGACTGAAAAGGATTGTAACAGGAAAGAAGAATTAGGTTATAAAATGGATTAAGGATTAGAAAATCCGTAACAGGTCAAATTCAATGGGTGGTACCTCTGTCATTTCGGGGACTAATGTTGCATCATGCACACGATGCAATAACTGCAGGACACAGGGGTTTACAAAAAACTTTTGGACATTTTAAAAGATTATGCCTATTGGCCACATATGTCCCAAGATGTTGAACTACACACCAGAGGGTGTTTAATATGTGCACAATTTCAACCTGCTTCACCTACACAGAGCACCATTAATGAAAAGAGGTTTGACCCTTCCATAGTCTGATCTGCAAATCAGCTATATCGGGCCTGTAAAAAGATCAGGAAGGGAAAATAAATGTTTAACAGTGGTTTGTCTAATGTCCAAATGGGTGGAATGCATTCCCGAAACCGGATTGCAGTGCAAACAGCAGCCAGGCTAAAGGTAAATCATATTTTCAAGATTTGGGTTACCCCAAAGGATAGTCAGACCAGGGACGTCATTTCACTAGTGCATTAATGACCAAATGTGGCAAATATTGGGTGTGAAAAGGAAACTACACATCCCATATCAGCCTTCTTCTTCAGGTGCTGTGGAAATGAACAATCGGTCAATTGTTGACATATTAAAGACATTTGTAGCCGAGGTAGGTTCTAGTTGGGACCTTCAGCTGCTCTTGGTATTGATGGCCATTAGATCGACCCCCGCCAATTCAACAAATCTCAGTCCTCATGCAATACCGACAGGGAGAAAGAAGGTGTTGCCACAACATTTACTGTACAGGACCGATGAGCAAACACTTGTAAATACGTCCACAATTGACGAATATGTGGATGAGTTGAGGAATCACTTACAACATGCATTTGCGTTTGTATAGCAGAATCTGGAGAGAGCTGCTGATAGTGCAAAATCATATTATGATAGGAAGACATCCGTAAGGGAATACAAGGTGGGAGATCAAGTATACAGGTTCAACTTTGGGAAGGGCAAACATAAAAACTCTATGGGCCTCATTCCAACTTTGGAGGTAACCACGCCGCTATTTGCGGCATGGCTGCCTCCAAAATCGTTCCGACTCCGGCCTGGTGACTGGAGTAATTACCGGTACATTCCGAGGTCGGAGGGACCGGTAATTCCCCATTTACCAGGGCCATTCCCCATTCCCATTTGAGCCCCCATAGGGCTCAAGGGGAAGGCGGCAATAACGGTACCGTAAATTACGGTATCGTTATTGACCCCGGTGTCCCTTTGCGGGTCCCGTCCTTAACGCCTGCTTTTAGCAGGAGTTAAGGAAGGACCAACAAAGAGAACTCGTAGTAGGGCGCAAAGGGATTACCGGCACCGGTGTCATTACCAGTGCCAGGTATCCTTTTGCGCCCTACTTGTAATGAGGCCCTATGTTTCTTGAAGCATGGCAAGGGCCCTTTAGAATAATAGACAAGGTCTCACCCGTGGTGTCCCAAATAGTTAATAAGGAGGGTGAGATGGCAGTGGAACAGTTTGTCCATGTCAATCAAATTAAGCCTTTCCAGAGTCATGAGGTGAAAAGACATGAGCAAATTGAGGCTAGTTAAAAGAAAATAGAGTGTAGAGTGAAAATTGAGCCAACAGAGAATCAAGGTAAACATTGAAATAATTGGAGAATGATGAGGGATTCTCATATAAAGGAACTATGATATGTATGTTTTGATTTGTATAATGAACTTATTTTCAGGGTTCCAGTGTGGCAGACTAATATCCATGGAGTCACCATAATAATGACAATCCAATTTTATTTTCAGATATTCCAGCAGGAGGGATACAAAAATGTGTTGTGCTAGGTACTTTTGTTTTTTTCTTTTACTTTACAAAAATAAAATCTTGCTCTGTCAGCGCTGGATCCTTGGAGCATTGGACCACTGGAGGATGCCACGGGATTGGAGGCCCGGGAAAAACCCCGGACCGAGAGAAGGGGGTGAAGATAAGGAGCCTGAGTTGCCATAAATGTGATGCCTTTGGAGGAGATCCCATGGAGTGCCCGATTAGAGGAGTTCTGCGGATGACAGCATTGTGTGCAGTTGTAGTGCATAGCCTGATGGACAGGACATTCTGGTGGCGTGATCCAGTATATTCTGGGTACCAGGAACTAAGTACACATAGTCTCTACTATGGTATTTTTTTCATTTATTGTTTTGTATTTGATTGTATGTTGCCTGGAAACGGAAATTACACACATTTTTTCTATTTTTATTTTTGAAAGGTTGTTTTAGTTTCTCCTGCAGCGATATCCCAGGGGATCACAACAGTAGAAAATAAGGAGGGATATGTAGGGATACTGTATATGGAGGGCAGTAAGTGAGCAGTAAATAATGACGAAGGGATTCTTATGGAAAATATGGCCATCAAATGGTTAGTGCACATTACAAAAGGAAATGCACATACTTGCAGTAAGCACGTATTTAAAATGCTAAGAGTTCAGGGTAAACAGGTCAGCTGTCCGGTTTGCACTGTACACATACCAATCTAAACTACCCGTTAACACCCTTCCCATTAATTTATAACCTGTATTTAACAAAGCAGTATAAAACAGACCCAGTTGACAGGTTGAAATTGAAGTGTTTTTGTAAAGGAACTAAAACGTCCAGGCACAGATACTGGCTGTAATTTCATTACACAAAATGCAAGGAAAAATGCAATGTTGAGAAGGCACTATTGTATGCGGCATGAAGCAATTGTTGCAAACATCTTTGGAAAGCTATTCTCCAAGGGGAGACATTTTGACCAGCTCGGGTGATGTGTACAAGTCAGAAAAAGAGGTAGGTTTTGTTGAGTGACAGGGATAGATTTTAAAAGTAAGAGATCAAGGGGGTGTGTGGCAGACCGAAGGAGGCTTCCAGGCAGACGAACAGCTGAGCAGAAGGAAGGCGATAAAAGGGGGAGCGGTTATCCTGGCATACAGTTCACATTATCCCTGTGGGTTGGAGGTCACAACTGCAATTGCTCCCAACTGACACAGAGGGGTTTCTCTTGATAACAGTGCAGAAATCTTGCCCGTACTCAAAAGGAGTATATATGTTAAGTGAGGTCTACACACGGCTGAATGCATTTTCAGACGCCAGAGATTTTTTTTTTTATGTAAAAAAAAATTCAACACATTTCAAATTATGTTCAGAGAAGTAGGTTTGTGGTATTAAGCGTGGATCCTGCCAAGTTTCACGACCCAAGGTCGAAGCCGGTTAAACGCACGCCATTTTCTCATTGAGCCAAGTTCATGCTGAAATGTTTTTTTCTTGCAGTGTATTCTTGCTGACCCATATTCACAACACTGTTAATTGTATCACTGTTCAAGGTTGCCGTTCATGCTCGTTAAGTCCATTTGGCAAGATAAATACACACGATAAAAGCCACTGCGTGTATTTATACATTTTTAATGGTGTTTGGGTCATGTCATTTGATTCATTGTGGGTGCTGTAGATAGAGTGAGTGCAGTGTTCCAGCTGTGCATGCTTACAGTTGAACAAATCTGCCAAAGGCAGTAGTCCAGCCTCATAGATAAGTTGCTGGAGTGACAGTTAGCACTGTCAAGATTCCAAGTATACAAAGCCTGATAATGTGTGTTTAAAGTTGACCCTAAATAGAATACATGTATTAGAGGAGAGTTTTGTCACACCACATAGGGTATTGGCATCATAACGCCATACCACTTTACCACCAAAAGAGAATACCACAAGATTGGGTATAGCCCTCTGACAACAGGCCAGACCGGCTCTGACAAACAGACCCCTGAACTATCGATGACAAATGGACATGGCATCATAAGAAGTAAAACTCATTAGTTGTCAGTGAGACAACAAAAACTTGCTATACTCTTAGCCATCCATATTTGATGCAGTATTGACTGCATTTACTAACAGTGACTTTCAATTTGAAAACCTCAGTTGTGTTAGCGTTTCCAAATCTTGTATATTCGTTGTGTTTTCATCCTTTATTTTTTTCTTGAGTTTAATTCTATTTTTTAAAATTGTACCCTTTCCAGGCCATACCTGGCACCTTTTTTTTCTGCACAAACATTCTTGTGTTTAACTATGTGTGTACACAATCTTTTTGTCTGGTTAATTTAATTCTACTTAATAAAATGTATGGAAAGTGACAATATTGGGCACAAGTACAGTGTGTTTTGTTCTGATAGATAAACATTAAGAATCGCTCCTGGTATTACCGAGGAGCTAGACGTGTAAAATAATGGTTAACTATTTACGCTGAGTTCCACATTCAGTGATCTATTTCGCTAGAATAATACTGTGTTTTCCATATCAGGACACCCTTGTAATCCGACAAACACCCTGGCTGGCTTCCTGTCCTAGTTAGAGAGGGGTTCCTAAGAGAGGGGTTCCTATCCCTCTCGACAAGGTCAGATCAATGTCCCGGGCACATCTGACAAATACTTCATTCATTGGACTTGTGATATTAGCGAACAGCATCGCTGTTATGGCGATATGTGGATCTCCCCTACTAATTGGACACATACAGGGAAACAATGATACATAGCTCTACGCCAACATACATTCAAGAAGTATTACACAAAACCAAGGAAAAGGAAGACTGCCTGAAGGATTAGAGGGGTTGAAGGTTGTTGGAATCTCCTGGCTCTATTGCTGCTGTTCCAGCTTGCTACTGATATACCGTGTTGCTATCCTGATGATCTAAGCCATCAGCGGCGTCCCTACCAGTGGTGGTGTGCTGCATCTGGTCCACTGGATGAAGACCCAAAGGAGAAGTAGTAACAGAGTGGGGAGAGGAGATTTAACATCGATGGGTGGGGAAACAGAGGGACGGACAGTTGGTGGGGAGGTGAAGGTAGAGTAGATGGGTTATGGAACAGTGGACATAAGTGAAACAAGGTAAATCTTACTGAGCACCTGAAGGCAGGGCTCTTTCTTTATTACAATACTAACGTGTGGAGATAGCAGGGAAAGCTAGGAAGTACCAGAGAGTATGTTGGCCTGCTTTTAGGGAGATCACCGTTAGCCTAAGCCAGAAATTAAGACAGTGGAGGTCAACAATTGATGACTAAGCAGGGTTAAGGATGCCTTGGCTAGGGAGGAGGTTCCTGGGAAGGTACAGTTCTACCATATTTGCCCCACCCTCCCATCTATGGCCACACACGCCCATTTCTACACACCCCTCCATCAAAACACCTCGGATGTTGCAAAATTCCACCCACCATGCATAACCCCACACAAGTAGCTCAACCTTGCACATGCACACCCCCACCTTAAAACGGTCCTAAATGCTAATCTCCATGCCTGATCCACCCAATTAGCCAGACATGTTCCCACACTCCACCCATTTCCTCACATGCAGTGCCCTCTCTCAATTCACCGCAAGGCACCAACACATGCCTATTACCATTCTCTAACATACTCAAAAGCACCTCCCCACTTGACCACAGATATTGCACAGCCTCCATCACTCATCTGCTCATTACACATTCCCACACTTAATGCATCCACATAGCACAGACACAGCAACACACTAGGACCTCTCATCCACAGTGTCAAAGCATGTTTGCCTCCCTCTAGACTGCTCCATTAACTACACGTAAATAGGAAGATGGGACAGAAAGAAGGGATGGCGAGGAAAGGCTAGTAAGGAGGACAGGAGCAGAAAAGGAGAATTCAAGTGGAAAAGGTGTCCAACATAGGAACCAAAATACTTTAAATCCAGAATTCATCAAACTTATGCTATATTGAACAACTCACCTCATCTCCCTACAACATTTAAAAAGGTCCAGCCAAACTGCTCCAAGTTCACACTTCTTCTGCGATGATGAATCCAGACTGTTTGCACCCAGTAGCCCTCTATCCAGAACAAAGAACTGTTAAGAACCAGACTCCAGCCATTTTCACAGAATGCCTGGTTTAATCCTTTTGATGTTGGAAACCTTCATGATATGGGGTCTCATGTGTGCTATGTGACACTGCAGTAAAATCTCAAAAGGTTGTCCTGTATTCAAAGCACAGTTTCCATGTATTTCACTAAAGATATACCAACAAGTTTGAATATCAGTATAAGTTCCCTCCAGAGCCAGATCGCACATAGCCCGAGCAATGCTAATTCACTTACTTTTGACAGAGGCTTCTTTTCAAACATGATTAAACAAACTCAGCAAGAGGATGACCCGCTCTGGTCTACATGGGGTCTGAAAACATGGGAAATGGAGGGTGTTCACATGTTGGACATGGCATGTAGATTCCAACATTTTATTTCTTGAATCATACGTACTATGAAACCGCATGCGGCAATCGCAACAAGCTTCTACCCAGATTACCTGGATTACCTGGATAAACACTGATCTTTGCTTAATGAGTCCCCTTTCCCTCAGACGGATACCTCCCCCACTGACGCGCACCCTCCTCCCGCCCGCCAATTCCATTTCAAAGCACTAGCCGGCCCTCCCTTCTACACCCACCTCCCCATGCTTTTCCAGACAACATCTTCATTTGGAGACAAGCTCTTCCAATTCCATGTTCCTATACATCGTTATCTTCCACTCCCTTACAGAGAGGACTTCTGCTAAACCCCACAACTTAGTTATGTCCCCCTTGGCTACCGCAAAGGCTAAGCCTATCAGCATCCTCCTTTACGCAAAGAGATTCGTTTTGCCCCAAACCAAACTCCTAGCAAGCATAACAGCAGGTCCACTTGACGCTCCTCTCCTAGGACCCTGTTCATAGTGTTGATACCTCTTTCCCCTCAGAAGGTACGGACCTGGGGACATTCCCACACGTGTGTGTGTGAATGGCACAACCTTAAAGGGACATTTCGTACAATCCTCATTTTGACTCCTGCCCAATCTATGTAGCCTCTGTGCGGTATAATACATTCGGAAGGATTTTAAGGGCACCTTCCGGTACCTAGAGTTTAGTGTGATGTCCCTTGTTCATGCTGGCACCCCCATCTAAATCCCAGTCATCCAGCTGATCCAGGTCCACTTCCCAGTTGGTAATCTGACTAAAGATTTTGTTAAACGCCCTGGAAATTGTATACTGTACACCTTGGAGAATGGCCTCTCCTCAAACCTTGCCTCCCCCACCTGCGTAAGAAGAAATGTCCACCTGAGCAGTTTTCTGAATGCATGCCTTAATTGTAGGTAGTGACAGATTCTGACATTGGGGAGCACCAGTCTATCCTTGAGATTCTGGAAGAAGCCTACGGTCCCCTCCCTGAACAAAGTCTCCCAAGGTCTTTGTCTCCCCACCTCTCCATAATAGTAGCCGTGGGATCGCATCAGTTCAGGTATTAACCTGTTGCCCCATACTGGCAGATCCCCTGCCAACCACTAACCATACAAGTAAAGTAAGCCATGTTTTGACTACTAGTTTGCCCACCGGATGGCAATTCCCTCAAATTCCTCTTCCCAGATAGGATCTAGAGTGGGTGATATTGCCTCATGCAACTCCTTTGAGCCCGGAAGGCTGTATCATCCTCATCACGAAAAAAAACATTTATTTGCTACCACCATTTGAATGGTCCAAAAATATTTGAGGTTTGGTAAATTGAAGCCTCCCTCCGATACTGAATTAGTAAAACGCAGCCAGGGCAATTCTGTTAACAGATGGACCCCCCTGCCCCCAACAATAATTTCTACAGCCACTTTTCTACCATTTCCAATACCTCCAGTGGGATATCGTATGGGGTGGCCTTCAGCATTTACAGACATTTTGCGAACACCATCATTTGAAGAAGGCTGCTTTCCCCATCAGAGACAGCAGGAGGTCAGACCATATTTTAACATCCAATTGGAATGTAGCCATTAGTGTGTCCCAGTTCAACCTAAAGAAATCCTGCTAGGTATCTAAAAGGCTCCCTCGTCAATCTCAGGTCCCCCACTCTATGTCCCTTTCCAGTCAAGAAGTAGCCAATCATTCCACCCACCCCCCGACCCCATCCCCCAACTCACTGTGAGGCCACTCAGGTCATCAAATCCATTCAGGATATCCATGGCTCTGGGCAACGTCTCCCTCAGATTACTTAGATAAAGGAGTCAGGAAGAGGAGGGCGACAAAGGGGTGCCATTCTTATCAAGCTTTATTTTAAATAATATGGAAAAAGGCCCATCTATCCCTAACAAAAGGGTTTGTCCTATCCAACACAAAACTAACTAGGGGGCTGGTCGTCAAAGGTGCAGTCCAAATCAACAGTCTGTCCTCCGTCCAAATACTAACCCCATGCTGACCATACAACTTTTCAAAAAATCAAAAGAAAAAGGAGGTCTAAGAGATTGACTCCCTTCTCCTGGACAGGTTTTTCTAGCCTAAATTTTCTATCTTCAAATAGCTCTTTGTAGTTACATGAATCATCTTTTATGCCTCTACACCCTCTAGGGTCTCCCCTTTTGTTCAAGATAGAGTCTTGACCCCCCCCACCCCCATTCCTTTGGGACTCTTGCAGCGTTTCTTTACTACTTTCCACACTTGGTTCGATTATGAACCTCTAACTGGGCTGACTGGAGCTTCAAAATGTTCTTTGTCTTTATGCTGATCACTCTCACTAGGACGAGTTTGAGTTTTTCTATATTCTACACTTTCTTAAAAAGGTATTCACAAGTATGAGGAGTCCCGTGGTTTTCTTCCTCCCCTGCAACCCTCCAGCGTTACCTGCCACTCCCATTACCTTCGTACTGTCGGGTCGGCGTCACCGGGTCTTCCCGTGGGGTCAGGCTTCCTCAGGATTCCCAAATGCCTCTTGCGTTCATTCCTTCGACGCGCGGCTCCGCAGAGCATGGTCTCTGCATTATTTGTGGACCGGACGGTCCGCTTGTCCTGGGTTACGCCACTACCTGCATTTCTCTAGGGCATCCACACATTGGGCTTCTGCCCTCTCTGGGCCTTCTTCCTTCTCGTTTGCCAGCATCCTCTCGACTGAGGACTTCCTGGGCACACTGTTTCTCAGTATCAACAGCTTTGAATCTCCCGGGCAACACCACGTTGGTCCTTCTTTCCTTTTTATTGGAAAGTACTTGGCCCTTCCCAGCGTATACGTGAAGTCCTTCGTTGCTCTTCCTGGAGCACTGTTACTTGCTCCATCTTCTTCATTCCAGTATGGTTGGCTTCCAACCACTGAATAATCTTGCAGTTTTTGTGTCTTGCGGATATTTATATTCTTTTATGTTGCAAAAACAAACATTGAGCCGGGTGGGATATTTCTCAGGGAGTCCCGATACTGTTGACTTTCCATTAAGGGGCTAATGGATTTCCTTGACTGAACGGGGGTCCTTGTCCCCAACGGGGAGAGTCTTTCCCTGTGAGGTACTGCTTGACCCCAGCCCTACGAGGAGTGTTGCATAGCAAGCTCATCTCTACCCTCACAAAAAAAGTCCTCCCCTCTGGGGAGAAGTGATCAGGCCCCACAAATCACCACATCTCTCATTCCTGACCCATACCACCAGTGATTCTACCATAAATGCAAATAAGCAGGGGGCAGCGGGCACCCTTGCCTGGATTCCCACCCCAGCTTAAAGGGTTGTGAAAGTCTACCCTTAACCTTCACTCTTGTGAGAGGAATTCATAGAGTAATCTCAACCACCTAATGAACCATGATCCGAAGCCCATCCGTTCCAATACTTTCTACATATATTCTCACTCTACCGTATCAAACACCTTGTAAGAGTCAAGTGAAAGGATCATGTATCTGGAAGCAGGCTTATGTGCCATTATCATGGCAGGTTAAGTGGAGTGGATCTACCAGGCATAAGCCATTCTGATGCGGCTGGATGAAACATGAAAGGATACCCAAAATTCTATTAGCTAGGGGCTTACCAGGACCTCAACCTTGCAGTTTAGCAAGGAGATGACCCCCTGATAACGTTCTTTCGACTGGATGTTCCTCCCACATATTCCTCATCTTTGATATATGTTTTTCAGCAGAGGGCGCTGTGCGTCGACTCGATGTCTCTCGAACGTCTCGTTATCGAGGATGATGTCATCGAAGGCATATATAGCATGTGCAGTGCCCGTTGGCTTCAGTTCTGTTTTTCCCCCCCTTTACAGCAAAAATACCCACAAAAGCACGGGAATGAGCGTACTAGGCCTTCAAAGGAACAGAAGCTGTAATAGCATGGGCAATTCTACTGTGGGGTAGGCTGGGAGGGCAATGAGATATATGTAGGAGAAACATCCAGTCTAAAGAACGTTACCAGGGTAAGTAACTTGTTCTTCGAATGGATTGTGTCTTCCCACATATTCCTCATCTTTGATGGACTCCCAAAGCAGTATTTGATTTGGAGAAGGGAGTAGAATATGATTTTAAAGGTTTTCAGGAACAGAGTGCAGAACTGCTTTACCAAAGCTACCATCCTAACCGAGGGAAGATTCCAGGCAGTAATGCTTTTTGAATGTGTGGAAAGTAGACCACGTTGCTTCACAAGTATTTTTTTTATTGGTATACCCCTTTGCAGGGCTGTAGAGGTAGTCATGCCCCTGGTGGAATGGGCCCTTAAACCTTCCAGAGGCTTCTTCCCCGCCAACCTAGAACATTCTGAAATGGCCAGAATTACCCCTCTGCTTATAGACAGGCTGACCCAGTTTCTGACCCGTATATCCAATGAAAAGCTGATCAATACGAAGTTTTGACAGTCTAGATATATAAAAACTTTTGTAGTCTCTCCTCCTCCTTGCTAGGATGAGGGGGGATAGAAACAAGGCAGAACAATGTTCTGTCCTATGTGGAAACCATACATGATTTTGTGTAAAAATGAAGGTTTGACCCTTAGAACAACCCTATCCTTGTGGAAGATCGTAAAGGGTAGCTTGGACACAAGTGCCTGCAACTCGCTCACTCTACAGGCTGATGTTAGAGCTACCAATAGAATGGGTTTAAAGGTTGACCTTAAAAGGACAGGAGTGCAATAGTTCAAAATGCACACATTAGGAATTTTAGAACCAGATTAAGATCCCAAACTGGAACCTGGAAAGGAGATCAGGGAACACAATGGTGAGCCCCTTTCGAAATTGTGTCACCAGTGGAATTTTGAAGTAGGAACATTCCTAGGAGGAACGCTTAGAGATGGACAGCACCGCCAAGTAGCCTTCAATAGTACCAAGCTGGAGCCCCGGATTGGCCAAAGATAGCAGAAAGAATAAAACAAACTGGCTAAGTGTTAAAGGAAAGAAAGTACTGTCGGAGTATTACATAATAATGGGTCCACATTTTTATCCCTGCACCAGATACTGCACTTGTTCCAATGACACCAATACAGGGATTTTGTTCCTGGCCTCCAGGCCGAAAGCAAAATCTCCATTACATCATCCAGGAGGTCCCAATCCTTATAGATCAGCTTTTCAGCAACCAAGCGTGAAGGCAGAGTGTCTTGACCTCTGGATGGAGAACCCAACCTTCCTCCTGCGAGAGAAGTTCCTCTCTTTCTTTGTGGAAGACGTATTGGAGGGAGGATGGACATGTCCAGAAGGTCCGGGTACCACATCCTCCTGGCCCAATCCGGGGCAATTAGGATCAAGATTTTGCTGAACTTTCTCAACCTCCCGATTACATGAGGAACCACAGGGACTGGAGGAAACTTGTATAGGAGTAGAAATACCCAGTCCACCATGAATGCATCCCCTGGAGCTCCTCTTGGGGGAAATTCCCTTGAGCAGTACAGTTCACACTTCTGGTTGGCCCCGGTCATTACATATACACTTGAGGGGTTCCCCAAAGGGCGAAGATCTCCAGAAGGACTTCCTGAGCTAGTTCCCACTCGTGGGATACTGTGCTCTGCCTGCTCAGCATGTCCGCCGCCGTGTTATGCTCTCCGGCAAGGTGAACTGCTGATAGAGATTCCTTCTTGCATTGCCCAGAACCAGAGCTGCATTGCCTCTCTGCACAGTGGAAGTGATCCTACACATCCTCTTTTGTTGAGGTAGTACATGGCCACTGTGTTGTCCATTATCAGGACATTCTTTCCCCTTACAGAGGGCAGGAAGGCCTTCAGCACTACTCCGATTGCACTCCACTACAAAAGATCGATATGTAGTTAGGATTCCGATGGAGACCAACGACCACAGATTGTCAGATCGTTGGTGTGGGCTCCCCACTCCCATGAGTTATCTCGGGCCATATTGTTCTCCCTTCAGAATATCGTCCTCGCAGGCCCACCACATAAGATCCTGAGCGACCCTGATTGGAACCTTAAGTAGGTCAGACATTTTCCTGAAAACTGGG
Source organism: Ambystoma mexicanum (assembly GCF_040938575.1). Taxonomy (NCBI): domain Eukaryota; kingdom Metazoa; phylum Chordata; class Amphibia; order Caudata; family Ambystomatidae; genus Ambystoma; species Ambystoma mexicanum. The sequence continues at coordinate 857,771,968 of NC_090930.1, read as the reverse complement.
ACCATCCATTGAATGGATCTCATTCTCAGGTGGGCCTCTGGCACCAGAAAAATGCAGGAAGCCATGAGGCCGAGCAATCTCAAATAAATCGAAGGCTGGGAGACACTGGCCATTTTGAAATTTGGCGACCATCTGAAGAAGGTCTTGAGCCCTCAGATTGGTCTCCAGTGCGTACCAATTTGTCGCCACCCTTTCCTACAGTTGCGCTGGCCGGCCGTTGGAAATCAGAAACTTGCCCTTTTGTAGTTGCTGGATACACCTTTCCACCTGCACCAGGGGTACCTAATTTTCCAGACTTTCTCTCTGGGTCTCGATCAATCGTCTCAGCGGTAGACCCTGCAGGATGGTCTCCATGTCCGGATTAAGTAGAAAAAGAAGGTCAGGCGCGCACTCTGGTTCCAAGTCATTTAATCCTGATGCAAGTACCCTTAACCCTGTTATTACTTACATCAGGATTAAATGACTTGGAACCAGAGTGCGCGCCTGACCTTCTTTTTCTACTCCATGTCCAGATTAATTTTGTCCGGATTACTAGCATACAATTTCATGTAAAACCTCCTAACAATTTCCACTATGACTTCTCCATCACTCTGGAGCGTGCCTTTCTCATCTTTAATTGCGGAAATCCATCTGCTCTCCTCAGCCAGCTACAACCATGCAAATGGACTTCCACTCCAGCCTACCTGTTCATTCACCCTGCCATTGCTCAGCTATGCCATGTGATTTGCTTCATCTAATGACAGGTTCCTCACCCTATCCTGAGCTCTCAAGGTTGCAGAATTATCATGGCGGAAATGAAAAACACTTGTGTTACGTCACGCTTGTACTGAATTGGCTGTTGTTGGACTAGTCTTTTCTCCAAGATGATGCAGTGCTCGCATCCCATTTGTTCACCGAACACGTGCAGCGCCATCGTGTTGCAACCCTGTTAGTTCCTGCTTTGGATGAGATGCTAGTTTTTCTGCTCCTATTTTTTTGGGCACCCAGTCTTCCCCCTTTCCTAGTTTTCCTTATCCTGCTGCCCCTCTGTTTTGGCCCGCCTTGCCTTAAGTGCCCCTTAGGTTCTCTCTGATGTCCGCTGCCTTCCTCTTCACAGTCAGTATTGAAGCTACTTTTTTGCTCTTCTTTGAACCTTCAGTTTACCTTTTTTTCACATTCTCCGTGCATACTGACTTGTCAGCCCTTGACTGTTAGCACTGTTTGGAACCTGTTCTCCAATGTAAGTCATCATTTGGAGGTTTTTGTTGTCCAGCCTGTATCATTAGGCATTCTGGCTGAGAGAAATAAACCATATCTCTTCCACGAACATGAATCCTCCAAGTATAAAAGAGAAGGGCGTTCAAGGTGAGCCAATCAATTCCAAGAGGTTTTTCACACAAACTGATGTTTTTGAGAATGCCTGTTCCATCGCCTCTGCCTGGCATCAGGCTTCCAATTCGAACATGTGTGCCTTAGCCACCTACAGGTCTTCTCTTTTTCCCCTACTCCCCATCGCTCCCATTGCTGCCCCCCCCCCCCAGCTATCTTATATACTTCACCCACCAGTTCAGCCTCCTCCATTGAGTCTAGGCGATTCCCAAAAGAACAGTCTGTGGCTTAACTAATAGGCTCCATTACTTCCAACACCAGCAACCGATAGGGGTTTAGCCTCAATATCCCATCCCATGGGTTCTCCTAGCATAGACTACACTCCACCAGGAGTGGGGGGTTATCTGAGACACCCCTTGCCAAGTAGTTCACTTTCCTAGCCTTGTGTATACCACATCTTGGCGTTAGGATATAAATCGAAACGCAAGAATGATCAATACACTCAGGAGTGAAACGAGAAACCTCCACTACCTGGATTCTGTTCCATCCATATATCTATGAATCCTAAGGATGTTGCCCATTCCCTTCAGTTTGGTCTCTCTAGGCACCCCCAGTCAGTGCTCCAGATTTGGAAGTGGGAGTATTTAACTCCCTATTTTTTTTACAGTTGGGAGTAAAATGATTTTCTTTTTTTTGGGGAGTAAAAATGCAAGACCAGTTCCCCAATGAGTGTATTTTATAAGTAAGTAAATACATGGTTTAACTGAAATGAATGTTTTTGTAATAATTATTTGTTTGCACCTAGTTATTCATGTACATAAAAAAAAACAAAAAACAAAACGTTTACTTATTCCGATCATGTAGTTATAATAGTCGTTTCCTCCTGTGATACTACATGCACGGCTTACCCAAACATATCCATGGAGCTTTGAGGGTGATAGCAGGAACACAAGATTCTACAGGTCTTTTTCCTATTTTTTTGTTGGCTGTATTTTTACTCCCATTTTGGGGGCGGGGGCCAGTATTTGCCCTTTTGTCTTTTTTAGGGAGTAAAAGTGGCTGATACACCCCTTACCAGTAGGGCTGCCCCCAACCCAGTGTTGCTGTGCCAGTTCTATCCTGTTCCCAATCCATTGCGTCATTAAAATATCGCCCCACTATCAGGAGGTCTGACTGGCCACTGGGACCAGATCCCTCACTTCTGCCATTAGTTCAGCTTTTGCTAGCAGGTTCGCATGTACATTTAGGAAGGTAATGGGTGTGCTATACATCTTTCCTGTGAGGTAGATTTAACACCCCACCCCACCCCACCCCCAGCCCCACTTATCTAGGGGCTGGGGGGTGGGTGGGGTGGAATAGTTATCCGAATCATAATAGCCATAACCCTAGAACCCCTTGCAAATCCAGGGTAGAAACAGATGCCGGCAGACCTTTCCAGTACCCGTGAAGTGACCACTGCTGTCCCGACACAGGTTTCTTATCAACAGATGCTCCGAAGAGGACAAATCCTTCCCTTTGGCTGGTGGGACCAACCAGCCCCAAGACGAACTGCAGACCGAGCCACCCCCCCTCCCTCCCTCCCACCATCCCTAGGTGCTCTGACCTATAGAGCTGCAAACGGCAGATACCACGGGACCTCCGACCCATCTGCAGTGCAACGTCTTTGCGCGGACAAACCTTCCCAGAACTTTGGTGAACACCAGTTGGACCTCCAGAGGCACGATCCCACTCATCCAAGTACCTTCACCAGAGTGCAGGACGGCATAATACACTAGAGTACCATGCCTTCCTTAAACCACTCCCTTCACCACAAAAACTCAGGACATCCTGATCAGCCTTGTCACTTACTCTCCCTACCCATCCCTCACCCCCTGGCCACTCACTCTCCCCCTTGTCTCACCGGAAGAACTCGCCAACTCCATGAAGGTCTCATCCAAACAGGTTGCCCCTTGCTCATCCAGAACCATCAAGGACAACATTTGCTCTCTCACCCCTGCACTTTATCTCTGTAACCACTCCTTTGCTAAGAGTTCTTTTCCATCCTCCCTCACTTTCTTGTGTGCCCCATCCTTAAAAACAAAAACGACAGCAGACCCTTCCTGTCCAGCCAACTACTGCCCCATTTCCATCACTCCCTTCCTGGGGAAACTGCTTTAGAGGTTGGCCCTGTCCCCACTTAACTCTCGCACTGAACTTGCTGGCGGTCTCCATGACCATCCATCTGCTCTTCTGAACACCTGTGAAGAACTGCTTGCATCCCTGGTTTCCAACTCCCCTGCTGTCCGAATCCTTCTTGATCTCTCCTCTGTATTTGACACAGTCAACCACTCCATCCTCCTACAAAGGCTCCATGACCCCCCCCCCCCTTGGTATCTTGGAGTGGGCACTCAACTGGCTGACCTCCTTCCTAACTGACCGTTCATCCCAAGTCATCCTGGGCACCTTCTCGCCTACTACGTTCTCCACCTGTGGCACCTCCCAGGGCTCAATTTTCTCGCCTTGGCTCTTAACATCTACCTTACTCTCCTGACACGCCTCATCTCCTCCTTCTCCCCAAACTTCCAGTGCTATGCTGATGACACACAATTCTTCTTCAACTTCCTTCGGACGATCTTGTACCTTCCATCATCCCGACTGCCTCTCTGCCATCCATGCCTGGTGCACTTCCAATGATCTCTACCTCAATGCCAGCAAAACAGAGATCCTTCCTATTGGGACCCTTGCACCCGACTTCTTCCCGTCACTCTTGCCTTCTTCCATGGGCTCTCCCCTCTGCTCCTTTTTCTGAAGCCAGAAACCTCCGAGTCATCTTCAACTCCCCTCTCTCTCCTTCCTCCCACACGGAAGACATTGCCAAGAAGTCCCACATTCAGATTTTCCTTCTCAAAGGAATTCTGCCTTTTCTCACCTTCCTCCATACGCTCAATGTTACCCGGGCTCTGATTCTCTCTAGGGTTGACTATTGCAACAGTCTCCTCCTGAATCTACCTTCATACACTCTGCGACCCCTCCAGCTAATCCAGAATAGGGCAGCAAGACGTATCCTTGGCCTGGAGCCCAGGGGCTGCTTCTCTCGTGCCTTACAAAGTCTTCACTGGCCCCTGGTTGCTGCACGGATTAAATTCAAATCCCTCCATCATCCACAAGGCTGTCTTGGGGGAAATCGATCTCCCTCTCTCCATCTATCTCTTCACCCTGCTCCCTTGGACGCTTACACTTACACTGCACTTGCTGTTCATCCATGAGCACCACAGCACCTATTCCATTCCCCATCTCCTCTTAACTTGCACATTCTGAACTCTCACAAGGGGGACTTTTGGGTAGCGGCCTCACTCTCTGGCCTCAAGGGAAGGAGGAGACGTGACGCCATCTGGGGATTCACCACAGTAGGTAACCTATCTACCGTTGCCTGTTGAAACACAGTGAAATTCTGTACCCATGTGTTGTGCACAGTCTGCTTATTCTGAAAATACACTGTATGTACTTGTTTAAAGATTTACTGGGGGCCTCCCGTTAACTTACTACGAGTAGTAGTAGTAGTAGTAGTAATAAGCTGCAAGCAGTACGCGTAATGGAGCGTCCTTGGTACAGGCAACCTATGGGTTCATATTCATACAGTGGTTTTGAAGCAGCCTTATTGGGGGCCTGATTGGAGGAGATCTTTTGTGGTACGGGCATATGCCTGTGACACTGGGGTGGTTGGGGAGGCTTTCGCGGCTTGGTGGCAAAGGTGGAGAACGGCATGGGTGTCTAGTCAGCTGCTGGGGTGGGCAGCTTGGTTGGCCCCGAGTGGAGAGGGGGTGCTTTTCCGTTGTATGGTGTCTTGGGAAGTTGAGGTCCTACTTCCATGGTACTCGCTACAATGTGTGTGCTCACCCTGGGACTTTTGGGTGGTTGGTGGATGTTGGGGAGGGAATCCGGGGTGGCTAGTGGGTCTGCAGGCCTTGGGTTTCACTGTAGGGCATGGGACGGATGCCGGGTGTGGTGGCTTTGATGGGTCTAGGTGGCTGACTGAAATGGAAGGCCCATCCAGGGGTGGATTTGTTCCCCCCTGTCCCTTGGTCTGGAGGGGGTTGGGGTGGGTGTGTGTGTGTTGGGAGGGACATCTCTTTGCTGCACCCTCTGTCTTTGTGTAACCCCCAAACTTGTTGCTTTTATTTTTGAATCTTTTTTGCAGTGCAGTGAAGCCTAAAGCTTCACTACACTGGCTTTTGCTCATATGTTGGAAACTAACATGTCCTTCAGGCTGTCCGTATTGGGAAGAACAAGTTACTTACCAACTGTAACCTTCTTTCGACTGGATGTTCCTCCCACGTATTCCTCATCTTAGATATCTGGTCTCCCAGATTTGCTGCTTCGGAAAAATTCTCACCAGAGGGTGCTGTGCTCGAAGCCCAGGAGTCGCAGTCGCTCGAAGGCCCCCGTCGAGCGTTAATGTCATCCGCAGTATAAAGGGCTCGAGCCGCGGCCATTAGCTCAGTTCTGTTTTTACAATGTAAATTGTTGCATCAGCTGATCAGGCTTTTAAAGACCTTCGGCTCTTAAGGAAGGCCGAGTGCAACTGGCGTAAACTGTACAGAGGGGTAGGTTGGAAGGGTCGATGAGGAATATGTGGTAGGAACATCCAGTCGAAAGAACGTTACAGTTGGTAAGTAACTTGTTCTTCAATTGGATTGTGTCCTCCCAATATTCCTCATCTTAGATAGGCTCCCAAAGCATTAAGAATTTGGAGGAGGGAGTACCAGAGATTTCAAACATCGATTGAATGAAGGATGGCTTTTGCAGAGAGGCCTCCTTGATGTAGAGTCCAAGCACTAATGTTTTACGAAAGTGTGCACAGACGACCAGGTGGACGCCGCACAAATATCTTGCACCGGAACACCCCTCTGAAAAGCCGTGAAAGTTGCCACGCCCCTGGTTGAATGAGCCCTTAGCCCATCTGGAGGCTCCTTTCTCAACCAATTTATAGCACACCAAAATTGCCAGAATTATCCCTCTGGATAGAGTTTGTTTAGACACTCCAAAGCCTAATTTGTGTCCAGTATATCCAACAAACGGTTGCTCACTGTCGGAAATTCGCCAGTCTAGAAATATAGAAACGGAGAGCCCTTTTTGAGTGCAGTCTGTGCAATCTCTCCTCCTCTTTACTTGTGTGTGGAGGAGGGTAAAAAGAGGGTAAGGTAATTTTCTGTGACAGGTGGAAATCGGAGACTATTTTAGGTAAGAAGGATGGTTTGACCTTTAGAATGACCTGGTCCTTATGGAAAATGGTGTGAGGAGGCTTACAAGAGAGCGCCTGTAACTTACTCACCCTGCGGGCTGATGTTATAGCCACTAGCAAATTTGTTTTCAAAGTGAGGAGCCTTAACCGGCAGGAATATAAAGGCTCAAAGGAGGCACACATGAGAAATGTTCAAACTGAATTTAAATCCCAGATGGGTACCTGAAAAGGTGTTTGAGGGTACACATTAGTTAGTCCTTTTAGAAACTGGGTAACTAAAGGCATTTGAAAATAAGAAACCTCTTCAGGGGAGAGCTTAAAAATAGATAGTGCTGCTCAATATCCTTTTACTGTACCAACTTGGAGCCCCAAATTGGCCAATTGTAAAAGGAAAGAAAGTACTGTAGGAGTATTTTTTTTATAATTAATTTGTTTAGTAGAAAATACTTTTCAAATAATTTTTTCCTTCATACAAACCAACACAGATAAAAAGAAATAGGAAAAATACTTTTTCGAAAAATTAATCATCAATATATGAAATATAAAGTTATAAAATTGATTTTTTCCATTTGTTCATCAAAATAAAATCACTCCTCAATACAAGCCATCAAATAATTCATTGATGCCATCATATTATTTGCATTGCAGTCTGATCTACCAACTCTTAAATGAGAAATTAAATATGTCCCTTCTGATGTTAATTGACCATTTCCCAATCATCCTGGTTTTGTATAGCCAGTAACAAACACTATGTCAAGATATTGGACTACTCACAACTCGCGGGTTCGAGAATAATAGATGCCATAGTTGTTCTTTATCCAAGTGATCCTCCACAACTAATTTCTTCTCAAAACATTTCCTTCTGACATCATTTAGAGCAGTACAATCAATTATAATATGTTACAATGTTTCCATTTGATTGATATTCAAACTATAACAAAAGTTCAACTAAAAGGAGCTCTGCTTCCTACTACACAATATGTCCCTGGTGTTCCACTGATTCAATCTGAACCTCAAGAATTTCCTCCGGAAATACTGCAAAGGACATTTTGTAAGATAGTCAGCCATAACTCCATATTTTTTTTAGGACCAAACAACTGTCAAAGTCTCTATGTTTAGAACATTCCGCCAGGCTACCAGACCAGTCGTGTTGAAAGATATTAACCTTTGCTCAGTCAGGATTAGCTATCAGAAGATCAATTGTCACAGCACCATCAGCTGCAGCATTCAGGACATGATTTTGCCACCTGATCGAGAAGGTTTTCTTCGATGTAATTAAATCATGCGCTATAATTTTCAAGATGGTTGGATTCTTTAGTCCTTCCAACATTTTGCAAAGCAAGGCACACTGCTTCCATGTCACCTGTGACTACAGTGACAGTAGACCTAATTCATATCACAAAATCACTATTGGAGTTCTACAAGGCAGTTGCAAAACTGTTTTCCAATACTTTGGCGTCCCAAAACTTACGATATTGAGGGAATGAGGCTTCCACTCCATACAAAATGATTGGTCTAACTTTCATTTTATACAAAGTTAAAGTGTGTTTTAGGGAGAACATTCCAAACTTTGCTTGGAGTATTTTGGATTGAGATGTTAAGTGTTGCAATTTATTTTTGATCTCACAAGTGAGTTGCTTCATCTTTTTTTATGCTGGATTGTTACACCCAAGTACTTATATTGATACACATTTGAAAGTTCACATTGTTGTAATTGCCATTTATATTTACATTTTTTGGACAAATTGCTGTTATTGCAGACCACGATCTGTGTTTTCTGGGCATTGATGACTAAATTGTTGTCCAATGCATAGGAACCTACTTGATCAAGCATATTCAGAAGACCCCTGGGAGTTTGGACAACATCAAATCGTCTGCGGTATTGTGCCCAGTCCCTTTACAAAGCCCAATTGAAGAGGATCTTTCAGATTTCATCAGCCCGTGCGTTGAGTTCGCTCAGAATTATTCTACAAAAGATTTTTCCCGGGGCATCTAAAAGAAATTGGCCGATAACTTGCAGGAGAAACGGTCACCCTTTTTATAAATTGGGACCGTGACTGATTCCATGTTTTTGGCAATTTCTGTTTGAAATATATTACAATATGGACGTCCAAACCTCTGGATGGGCTTTCATGACATAATTCGAAATGCCATCCGGGCCTACAGCTCGCAAATTGCTAGCTGATTTGATTAAGTGCATAATTGCACCTCGTTCCAAGTTAAGATGGAATTCAGCTGGTGACAATAACAGATCCAGAGCCCCACGACCCATAGGGGCGAGTACAAATGTTGAAAATATGATATCCACTGCTCAGTATCAACTATAGAGGTTTGTAAATCCAATTGATGCACACTAAGTGCTTGATTTATTACAGTCCATTTTAGCAATATTTTTCTCTATCAAAGAGATGGTGCCAATGTGTTGATTTTGGCAGAGCATTGCCCTGTGTCCTTTCATCCAATTTTTATGGGCCGTTCAGATTTTTTGAGTGAGGACAACTCTGAGGGAAAGGGGAAGACTTGAGAGCTTTCTTAGCTCTGCACGATATAGCGCTTTTCTTGTGTGTGCTAATTTGTCAAATGTGTGAAGATGACTTGTAATTTCCAGCCAAAGTATTGCGCTGGCTAAATGACTGTATTGTATCACTGTAGATCAACCCCGTGTTGACACCTCGATGGTCATCTATCTCGTTCGATTGAGTTAATAGCCGATTTAAGTGAATCAAAGCGTCCTCTGTCCATCAAAGTCGGTTTCCACCTGAATTTACAACCAAACAGCCTCGCACCGGCAAATTATGTGTGGGGTGAATTTCCCCTTGAACTCACCATTTGGCAGATAAAGTATTGTGATCACGGGATCCACCAGGGGGCGCAGAGATGGTCTAACGCATCTTGGTCCATTTCCTCTGCTGGGCACTGTGTGCGGGACATGAGCCCCCCTCTCCTCACCCCCCACCCCCCCCCCCCCCCCCGACACCCCCGGAGTGAGGAGCTGGCATCACCCCCACCCCTCTAAGTGTGCCGGGCACCCCTGGCCCAAATTTGAGCCCCCGTGGTGGAGCCGTTCGGGAGATAGTAGCCTCCGAGTTTCAGAGGGACAGAAGCCCCTCCCCCCTGCGGCACCGCGACTCTGCGAGAATCCACGGCGAGCCCGGGCCTGAACGAGGCCTGTGGAAGGGCTGGGCTGCCCAGTTTGACGGCTCCCCCCCCCCCCGGCCTTGTGCACGACGGTGGAGGCGGGACGCACCCGGAGGCATCCGCAGCTGATCCAGGATCTGGAGGGGGCGCCACGAACGCACCGCGGAGTTGGAGGCCTGCGCGAGGCCCGCGGAGCGAGCGCGAGGGCCCCCACTGGAATGGGAGCTGCTTGTTGTGTTGTGAAGGGTGATCTGGAGTGCCAGGAATTGGCGACAGTAGTGTGCGGGAGGCAGGCGAGGCCCCTCACTGGCGCATGGACTCCCACAGGCTATGGGGCAACTTGGCGCCCAGGAGGTAAGGAGGTGCAGGCCAGGGCTGGATGACCTCCTGGGAATTGAAGGTGTCACGGGAGAAGGCGGGAGTGCGGCTGGGGAGAGCCCCTGGCATACATCGGAGCCCCGGAGGGGCCTTTGGCAGCGGGGTGTCCCCCATGTACCGCAGGTCCCAGCCAGACAGAACAAACACACGGGGCCCTGTTGGGAGAGGACGGCCCCAGCGGACCACACTGAGGTGCAGACACAGAGGCCTTGGGATTGGTCCTTCCCGCGCTTAGCCTATGGAACAATAAACACTGCCACAGCTACGACGGGAGTGAAGTTAAGCGGTTTGAGGGGGGAGAGGTGAGGTGGGAACCCTGTGGGGGAGAAACCCACACCTACAGGAGTGCATTAGTTGGGGACTCGGAGCCCCGTTGCTGGGGCTCCACTTCTCGCCCCTCGGCTGACATTGGTCCCCGCCCCCAGTGGGGTTTACTGCGTATGTGATAGCGGGTCACCTTGGGCACAGGCTTTTGGGGGAGGTCCCCACGGAGCAGGGATGCTTGGGGAGAGTCTATGAACTGGAAGGAATCCCTACAGAAGTTTCGCCGCACGCCCCCGATCCCCCGATACCCCCTGAAATGGCGGCCCTGGCGCAGCAGGAATCTACTGATACAAGCGCAGTCACCAGGGGCATGGCGGCCCTACTGGAGGAAATTAGAGGCTTTAGGGCGGACATTGCTCTACGTCTGGACACCTTAGATAAAAAGGTGGACAATATTGATGACAGGGTTCAGGCACTGGAGAATAATACAGCTTCGAGCGACATCTTTGAGAAACAATTCGACATGCGCCTGTCGGAGCTCGAGAGGAGAGAAGAGAAATGCTCCTTAAAAATGGACGACTTGGGAGAATAGGGAACGCCGCTGTAACCTGCGTTTCCTAGGTTTTCCGGAAAACGAAGGCGAGACCCAAGCAGACATCATTAAGGCTGTCAATGCAGTAATAGGAGTGCTATTTGAGGGGGCCAACACCAACAAACCCACAATTGACAGGGCCCATAGAGCAGGCGCATCATCCAGAGGCCCCAGATCCGTTCTAGTTCGCTTTCATTACTTCTCTGAGAAAAGCAGGATCCTCGAACTGGCTCGCAAGAAGGGCCCGGTGGAGTGGGAGGGGGCCCAGATCTCGGTGTATCAGGACCTGTCGGCCTTCACCCTGGCAAGACGTCGCCTCCGTTCCCTGTTGACGAAGATGCTCCAGTCCAAGGGGGTCCGATACAGGTGGGGATACCCATTTTCGCTCACTTTTGAGTTCGAGGGCTACAAGTATGCCCTGATCACTGAGGACGATATCCAGAAAGTATCGGACGAACTTTTGGACAATTCAAATATGGAGATGGGGGAGCAGGACCGTGAGAGATCCCAGACAGGCCCAAAAGGGAACAAAGCTCCGAAGGAAAGGCGTAGAGTTCGAGGCCAAAGGAAATTTAGGAGAGTGGCCCCAGCTTCCCCGGAACTTCTGAGCAACTGAAGCGGGCTCCTGGTGCCTGACGAATAAACCTGCGTTTGACTTTGTGAATGGAGGGTGATGTAACTGTTTGTGATTTGCATTGTTCCTGGGGGTGGGGGGGGGGCTCGAGTTGTTGTTTATGAAGAGTTAATGAGCCCGGAGGGGGGAGATAATGGTGGCCTGGCCTGGCGATAGGATGAAGCCATGGAACAACCAGGCGATCGGGGGGAGGGGGGAGCGATGCGTGGGAGTTGGGTTGCTGGGGTTACAGTTATGGCGCGCCAAGTTTTTTGGTTTTTCCTCGCACCCCCCGGGCTGTCTCGAGCCGTAAGGGAGTTGCGAAAGCATTGGGGGAGTAACAACGCTTGCTATTCTAAGAAGGGAGCTATGAGCCTTTACCTGTGCTTTAATGGACGATTTTCACTTCAATTCTTGACAGTGGGGTCACTGAATGTACGCGGGCTTAACTCGCCTACAAAGAGGTCGCCAATTGAGAGGGAATTTGCGAGGCTGCGGCTTCACTTTCTCTTTGTGCAGGAGACTCATTGGATTCGGGGAAAGGAGCCTAAGCTCAAGGCCAAAACCATTGATCAGATGTTTACGGCTTCTTCCCAGGCAAAGAAGCGGGGAGTGGCCTTGTTGGTTTCCCCCCGGGCCCACTTTGTGTTTAAAGCCTCAAAAGCAGACCCGGATGGACGGTATCTCATGGTAAAGGGGGAGGTGCGGGGCCGCTTGTTCACATTGGTTTGCATATATGCTCCGAATCAAGCGCAGGATACCTTCTGGGAGGGAATGAAAGAGATAATAATGTCATTTTCTGAGGGCACCCTACTGGTGGGTGGTGATTTTAACATGGTGCTCTGCCCCGAGAGGGATAGGAAGTCTGATAAGCCCTGCCCCAACATCCGTCTCCACAAGAAATTGGTGTTGGCCTTCCAGGAAGTGAATGGGGAACTGGGCTTGTGTGACACGTGTTTACCCGAGCAAGGCCGGAACCCCGATTACACATTCTATTCAAAGCCACATGCTGTTTTCTCTCGTATAGACTACATCCTGGTTGACTCCACGCTGCAGGGAGAGATCTCAAATTTGGGAGTGGAGATTGTCCCTTGGACGGATCACGATATGGTAAAGATTAGGATTGGCCTTCCCCATGCCCCGGCAACCGGATCTCGGTGGAGGGGGGGGGGCAGTTGAAAACAGATGTTTCCCGGGAAGTGGGAGGAGCTGCAGAGGTTGCGTTCTAAATTGGCAGACCACATGGTGGGACAAACGGAAAGGAAGGTCTCGTTTCTGAAACAGAAATACATGGAAAAGGGGGAAAAGGCGGATGAGATATTGGCCTGAAGACTTCGTGAACTTAGGAACAGTAGGAGGGTGAATTCGATTCGTGAGGGATAGTAAGATAGCGGAACAATTCAGGCTATACTACGAAAAATTGTATTGTTCGGAATATACGGGGGATGGGAATGACGTTGACAGCTTCCTGGACTCCCTTCCAATCCCGGGCCTTCTCCCCGACAAGGCTGATTCTCTCGAGCATCCCATTTCCCCGGAAGAAGTAATAGATACCATATCCTCTTTAAAGAGCGGCACTGCCCCGGGGGATGACGGTTTTACAGTTAAGTTCTATAAGACCTATAGGTCCACTGCTGCACTGGATCAAGGCACCCTCCCACCCACGATGATGTCTGCCTTAATCGTAGTCCTGCCTAAAGAAGGCAAGGATCCCTCCTATTGCCAATCATATCGCCCCGTATCCCTCCTTAACACCGATGTTAAAATATTGGCCAAGCTCCTAGCGAATAGGCTAGCAAAACTCCTCCCTACCCTAGTACATGGTGATCAACTGGGCTTCATCCCGGGCCGCCAGGGATCAGATAATATAAGAAAAACTCTCGACCTTATGCACGAGGCATCTAGACAAGGGGTGGAGGAGTACCTCCTCTCGCTAGACTCAGAAAAGGCCTTTGACCGTGTAGTGGCCTTACATGGGCAGGGTTCTCCGAAAAATGGGTCTGGGAGACAACTTTTGTAGGTGGGTCGCAGCACTATATAATGGCCCCTTGGCAAGAGTACGGGTCAATGGAGGCACTTCAGAGCCCTTTTCCCTTTCTAGAGGCACCCGCCAGGGATGTCCCCTGTCGCCCCTATTGTATGCGTTGGCAATGGAGCCCCTGGCCAAAGCGGTTAGGAACGACCCGGAAATCACAGGAATACGGTGTGGCGATTGCGACTTTAAACTCTCCTTATTTGCAGACGATATTCTGGGCTACCTTACATACATTCAAGACTCCCTATCCCGGTTATTTGATCTTGTGCACAACTTCGGCTCCTTTTCCGGGCTGAAGATAAACGCGTCCAAATCAAGCATCATGCCCATGGGTCTGGGGGATCGAGACATCGGAGGTGACGCCGACATTCTGGGGGTTAGAATAGAAAGGGAGTTCACTAGGTACCTGGGCACCACCATCCCCAGTGATCTATCCCAACTATACCAGTGTAATTTCTCGGGGATCCTAGCTCAGGTTAGCAGCGACCTCAGACGGTGGGCACCCCTCACGCTTTCCTGGCTTGGGCGCATGGTCACGGCGAAGATGAATATCTTGCCCCGCCTCCTCTACCTCTTCGCAGCGCTTCCCATTGTGATACCCGAGACCTTTTTTGAGGTGCTTCAGTCCTGTGTCCTCCAATTCATTTGGAACGGCAAGAGGCCAAGAGTTAAAACCTCCACCCTGACCCTCCCAAAGCTTTATGGTGGTTTTTGTCTCCCCGACTTCCGGCTCTATTATAAAGCAGCCCAGCTCCGGGTGATGTTGGAGCATATGAGGGATGACATGGGAACATATCGGATGTATGTTGAGGACAGTCACACCCCCCCAAAGCTCTCCCCTCTCAGCTCAGAACACATCCCACCCTGGCAGCCCTGTGGGCAGTATGGAAGCCCAATAAAGCTAATAAACGGCTGTCTTCTTGGCCCTCCCCCTTGTCCTCGCTCTGGGGGCTCCCCATTGACCTGGGCTCTACGGGCTTCCGAGACACTCAGGCCTGGTCAGACATGGGCTTGGGGAGGGTCTCTCAGCTCTCAAGTGAAGAGTGCTTCATAGAGTATGATAACTTGATTGAGGCATTGGTTGATAGACCCCCCACGGTCTTTGAATACCTACGCTTGAAGGGGATTTTGACCCACCCTCGATGGGCCGACCAGCTTAGACGCCCCCTCACTCCTTTTGAAAATATCCTGGCCAAAAGTACAACTCGAAAGGGTTCCTTGTCTAAGTTTTATAGTGTTTTGATAACGGCGGACCTAGAGGGTAGACAACCCTTCAAAAACATATGGGAACAAAGGCTGGGCATGACATTGGATGACCACACTTGGAGGACTGTCTTTAAAAGCATCTTTACGGGATCTCTGTATACCGCTGCCATGGAACATAGCTTTAAAATCCTCCACTCGTGGCATCGCCCCCTGGCCCTGTTGTCTAAGATGTTTAGAGATGTGTCCCCCTTTTGCCGTAGGGGTTGTCACCAACGGGGAACCTGGTTTCACATGTGGTGGGGTTGCCCGGTCATACAGGTTTACTGGTCGGAACTACTCAGCTGGATTAAGGACATCGAGGGGTTTAGCCCATCCTTGCAACCGTTGGAAATTCTACTGGGCACTCCCATGCAGGAGACAGAATCAAATGTTTTCCCCAAGGTCATTGGTGCCATGCTGCGAGCGGGGAGGCTGGCTCTCGCCCAAAAATGGAAGAGCGCCTTGGCCCCTTCCAAGGAGGAATGGCTCTGTAAACGGAGGTCGATTTTTGTGTATGAAAAAAACTTACTGCAATAACAAACGATACTATGACTGATTTTGTGCAGGAATGGACAGCAGTTCTTCTCCATGATGATTGTATTACCATGCGTTTGTAGAATGAATACTGAGCTGCTCCGATGTGGTACGCGATTTCACAACCCCCAAGGACCCGTGATGTTTCCTGTTCAATTGACTTTCTGTTGGACCCCACTGTCTCAAGTGGTACTCTTATCATGTGGTATGCAAGTGTTCTCCCCTTAGTTTCAATAGTTTGCAACACCTCAAGACTTGGCATGTTGATTTATTGGGGGGATGGGAGGGGGGAAATGGGGAAGGGAGTTAATGTATAAAATAGAAAATGTAATTGACGATTTGTTTTATTCGAATGGTTTTGCTGGTTGGGTTGGCTTTTACACCCTACCTTATATGTATATTGTCAATAAAAAAACAAATTAAAAAAATAAATAAATATTGTGATCGCTCACATGGTTGGAGGTGATGTGAAATGCTAGCATTACTGACCAAAATGCCATATTTACGTAAACATAATCAATTATCGAGGAAGTATTGCCTTTGTGCCAGGTAGGAGCAGGTGGTATATCTGATGAAAATGTGCCATTCAAAACATATATATGTTTCTGTGTTTCACTGGACAATTCCAGCGCATGAGCCTCTCACTGTATCGCTTGCCCTTTTTCTTGAAGCAGTTTAGGTTCAAGGGACCGGCCAAGAAGAAATATGTGATACTCTGATCTTCAAATACCATGTCTAGTAAACTGTTCAAATCCCTAAAAGAAAACACTCATCGGAAATGCCAGCTGTGTTCCAATATATATTAAGAATTGCATAAGTAACCCTCATGCACGTTACTTTAATCAAAAACATGAACTTGTTCAGGGCAGCCCAAAACCTAAAAGACATACCCGACTCGATTTTTACATCACTCAAGAGGCCGGAAGCTGGTCTTCCAATGGCAGCTTTGGGTGCAGGATTTAGGTGTACCTCATGGCCATTCCAAAAGCGGGGGTGTGTGTTATTTGGTCATTGTTTAAGAATGGTTTGAAACCTCTTGAGTTCCAACTCATGAGCGAAATCTTATGCTGGGAGGCAAGAGAGACTAGTTAATTTTGCTTTACAGTACACTCACAAGAGCATGATTTAGCCACAGGCTGAGACTACTTTGCCTCTTTAGTTTCTAGAGGTTGGGTTTTTAGGGTTAGAGCTTGACCCATCTCACTGAACTGTTCGACAATTCCTCCATCTTCAGTGCATAACTTGAAACCCAAGTTATGTAATGATCCTTTCGCTTGCCAAATCACATTTTGAACCACCCTTGATTGCATCCACAATATTACAGCATTCAAATTGCGCTTGTCAATGAATTCAACCAATGATAAATCGGAAGACACAATATCCTCTAACATCTGACTGTCAGAATATTGCCATCACCGCTCAAATTGGGTACAACGAGAAGGTCTGCATTTTAGAATTAAAGAGCATAAAGCAGGCCGTTTTCTTGCACCCAAGTTTTCCTTTTTCACCAGCAACTTCTTGGAGTTCTCAATCCTAGCTGTCATTTCTCTTTCAGAGACCACATGCTTTATGTTCTCTAGAGCATTTTCAATTAAGGTTAAAATGGCTCCAGAGAGCTGTGAATGGTCAATTGTTGAATTAAGGTGCTTTGGCTGAAGGCATGAGCCAGATTGTGCCTCAGATGGACGCAAAGAAGCAGCAAGAGCACCTTCCTTGCTACCAACATGATTTCCCCGAGCACCAAGAGTCAACTTAACTGGAGATGTTGCGTCTTTCGAGGAGGGACAAGTGTCAGCCACCTTGTTTACATTAGGTTTTCCATCATATGACTTAGCGACTGAGCTTACATCCACAGTCAAAGCAGTTGGATGTGTACCCATTTCTAAATGGGGCGGTACATGGGCAGCCATATATGAGTCGACTGCCCTCCGAATCTCAGCTCTGTGCTTCAGCTTGTCATTCGTCACTTCCCTCCAAACTCCTTTTTCTGACAAACCTGAGTGCCATTCAAATGGGCGGATTCCATGAGCACCAGCTCACTAGATCATCTAAGGGGGGTTATTAAAGCCTGCGCTGAGCAAACTTAGACCATTTTCTTTTTTTTTTTTTTTTTTAGCTTCGCCGGGTTTAGAAATGTAGATTTTTTTCCTAATGGCTTGAGAAGCTAAGGCTTTATTTTTGCTGGGCAAGGAAATGGTTTTGAAGAATTGTTTTGCCACCACTTTCCCCCCCGATGCTTAGGGGTCAGCTGATTTTTCTGGAGTTTTGGTTTGGGTTGCACGATTGGGTTTAGAAATCGCCTGTTCATATTGCCCTCCTCTATTTGAAAAGACAAGATTTTGTTTAGTGTTTCCTCCTGAGCCAAAAACCTACGATAAAGCACATTGTATAGATTACCCAGAGCTTGAAGAGCCGAGTTCATTGCTAATAATGTTACATCAACCTGTGTATCACTGTTGCGAGCATGCAAAGGTACACTAGCATTATGCGTATAGATACAAAGGCTGCATGATTGAGGGTGCACAGACACACTAACAGACTTGATAGCGTTATGTGAAACCTCGGAAAACATGACCGGTGAGCATGAGAGTTTATCAGATAAACACTTGCCAGAAACAGAGTCATTAGGATCCAAATCTATGATGGCAACGTCGCTTTTGAGCTGAGGAGGACATTGCGCAATTGCTGATTTTTTTGCTGCAGGTTCCAAACCATCTCAGATGGCTGTGTCCATTATAGACAGATTATTCAAATGTGACTGCGCAGAACGCATAGATACAGGGCGGTCCAACAGGATAGATACTGGCAACGAACATTGTGAGGGAACAGAAGCAGACTCAAAAATAGATTGCTTACCACTCTCAACCACTATAGCACTGATGGCAGATGCCTCATCCAACGCTTTTTTGGCTCTATGAGCTGATAAGGAGCCATTACAGAACATACGGATATCAGCATTCGCAAGCCCACACCCTTTGCCTCTCCCTCCAATAGGTGTGGAATATTCTTGGTTCGAAGTCCGTGGCAAGAAAACTGAGCTCTCATTCTGAGAAAAAGGTGCGAGTCTGGAGGGCATACCAGTTTTAAGAGTCTGAACCATCATTTTAGACTCGGGATTTACTAATTAATGAGCCTACAGTTACCCGTAGCTTCTCGCCGACAAGGCAAAAGGGCACCTCCGGGTACTTCCCGTGGTGTGCGCGCGAGGGGCTATTTTTGTAGCCTTGCCTCCTGAAACGGCGTGGCTTGGTTGCCGCACAGAAAAACCCTTCAGGCAACTAGAAATTGAGTGAAATGAAATAAGGTAAAAATCAATGTCAACTTCCAAAAAAAAAAAAAAAAAGGAAACAACTTAATCCAGTAATATGGACAAGTCTGTTATACCGTATATACTGTAGTTTACATTGTACTTACATGCATGTACCAGCCTTTGGTAGGCACTGTAATTAAGCTTCGAGACATCTTGTACTGCTGCGCCCAGCTGCCTAAAGGCTTGGTGCGCATTATCAAATAAATAAACAAACAGTCCAAGTGCTTTTAAGTCTCTCAATTATTCTCTGGTCTGGAATCCACAGCCAAGGAACAACAGTGAGCAGAGTTACAGGCAAAGGGGCACTTCCGGGTACTTGGAGTATTACATAAGAGTGGATCCACATTCTTATCCCTGCACCAGTTACTGAACTTTTTCCAACGGCATTGGTACAAGGATTTTGTTGCTGGCCTTCTGGCCGAAAGCAAAATCTTCATTATGTCATCCAGGAGGTCCCAATCCCTATATCTCAGCATCTCAGAAACCATGCGTGAAGGGTGAGTGTCTTGAGCTCTGGATGGAGAACTCAACCTTCCTCTTGCGAGAGAAGATCCTCTTTGTGGAAGACGTATTGGAGGGCATAAGGACATTTCCAGAAGGTCTGGGTAACACGTCCTCCTGGCCCAATCCGGGGAAATTAGGATTATGGATTTCCTGAACTTTCTCAGCCTCCTGATTACCCGAGTAATCACGGGGACTGGAGGAAACGCGTATAGGAGTGGAAATTCCCAGTCCACATGGAATGTGTCACCTAGAGCCCCTCTCGGAGGAAATTGCCTTGAGCTGTACAGTTCACACTTCCTGTTGACACTGGTCGCAAACAGATCCACTTGAGGGATTCCCCCAAAGGGCGAAGATCTCTTGAAGGACTTCCTGAGTTGTGAATATAGAAGTAACGGAATAGGGGAAGAGTATAGGAACCTAGCTCCAAAAGGGGGTGGAAGGCGGCACCGCACCGCATAGCGTTGTCTCAACCAGTGCAGGAAACAAGTGGAGATAAAATAGAAAAAACTTCTTGTGTAATGAACAGACTTAATGGAGATATTAGCAAATTCTTTTTCTTGTGTGCATAACTCTTCTAGAGGTCAGCCCATAAGGGGCTCAGGGAAGGGGAGCGGGGAGAAGAATATGATAGTGTGATCCAAGAAAGGTGGTGGTAAGATACACCCTTAGCCCATATTTGCCAGCACCTCCCCCTGTACAGCGAGAAAATCCAAAAGTACCATGACCAGTTGCCCACTGCGATAAAGGGTGAGGGATCATCCCAAGTGTGGCCAAAAGAACGGGGGGGGGGGGGGTCGCTCAACAAAAGAATATTAGATCTTGTGACAACCCACTTGTTAGCAAAGTACCGGGGAAGGCAACTTCAAAATAGATGAGAAGTGTTAGATCTCTGGAGGATGTTTGAAGAAACATCCCCTGTGAGTGGTACAGACAAGGAAGCGCTGTCCAAACCGGCAACGGCCCCAGCAGGAGTAATAAGGGGGGCTGGGGGAAGAAGTGGATGAGGGGAAAAAGTGATGAAAACGGGGGACAAAGAGCTCACTAGGCTTTACCCACTGTTAACTAGGCCTGCTGCGGGGTACAGTGACCCATCTTATTCGCCTGCGCCAAACACACCCTCTGCTCTCGCAGCGACAGCCACACCTCCCTATAACCCTAGAGGGTTGTACGGTCCCACGTGCGCCCCACCAGTAAACCTTGCATGCCCAACTAATGATTTAGAAAGACAACTCGCTACCACACAAATGGAACTCACACGATTGAGAGCACTATGTGACAGGGGACAAATGTTGCCCGGGGGAGGGGAGCCGCCGTCCGTCTCGGCGGGCGGGCCAACACCACCACCACCACCACTCCCGTCCAGGAACCCATCTAGCCGGTTAGAAGATGAGTGGAAATCGGGGGAGTTTTTCCTCCACCTTAACAATACCCCCATAAAGATAGTACAAGTGGGGCAAGAAAGTAGCCAAGCAAGTGAGGAGCAAGGAAATGTAGTATCTGACAGACAAATAGATGAAGTGTGGAGTGCTCTAGACGAATATGAGGTAGGCGTGGCAGCGGCAGGAATGACACTACCTTTACAAGAAGAGCCGGAAGAGGGGGTGGTGCGAGAAAGGTGGCGGGGGGCTCCGAAGTAGATTGGGAAACATGTCGTTGAGTAAAGCGAAAGGAGTAAAGTTAAGTAAGAAAGGGAGCAAAATGAAGTTGCAAATGCCCCTCATTCACAAGTGAGCAGGGAGTCCCCATTACATACCATGGGCACATATGGACAAGAATGATTTGTTGAAGCCATTGCCCCCACTTTCGGGAGGAGCGGGGATGTGGATATTTGCTTTGGAGAAGCATACCACCGGGGTCCCGCTGGCTATAGGGTACATAGAGTTTGCTAGTCTGCTGTGGGAGTCCAGGCAGACGGGGTGTGGGTGAAGGAGATGATAAATTGTGACCGTCATGATGGGTCAGCATGTCAGCATTTAATAATGCAAGGGCTCAAGTATGGGATGCACTGCGGAGAACCTTCCCCGACACCCCAGATTTACATTCGGTGATGCAATGCACCATGGGGGATGAGGAAGAGGCTGTGCAGTACATTCTCCGGGGGCAGGACCTGTGGAGATCGAAGACGGGCACTGCTTGGGACAAGTAAACCTCCCTTTTTTACTTTATCATCAAGAGAGGCCTCGCAAAGGAGGTACAGAAGGCCCTAGATAACATTGCTGGGATAGAAGACAAAGGATGGCCTGAATTTCTGAGCATATTAGTACACCATTGTAGGAGGATCAAAGAAAGAGAAACAGAAATTGCACAGAGGAGGTTGGCAGACTAGGCCAATCGGGTACAAAATAAGCTGGTGAAGGTCACCATGGTAACAGCGGCCCTGCATACTGAAAGACAGGGAGAAGGGGTCAGGAGTTTCATTGGCAAGGATGGCAGCAACATGGTCCACAAACGGACAGGGACAATGGGCTGTCGAGGAGAAATACGAGGGATCACAATGGCAGGGAAGGCCTGGAAGAGGACGAGGTGGGTACAGAGGACAGAGAGGTGGGTTTGGAGGACAAGGGCCTCGGGGAGAGGGCCAGTGGACCTGTTGGAACATTTTTCAAGGGAATGCCGTGCCCAACCAATGGGATATTACCAAGGGACCTAACGACCGGGAAATGAGCAGCAATTTGGCCACCCTCACCCGGGCAGCCTTTACAGATTACCAATGGGTGGTCAACTCACAAGGACACAACAAATCCAGCAAGGGCCAACAGCACCGCAACAAGGCATGCAACCACAATTAGAACGTCAAAATACCTTGGAGAACACCCAAACAAATGTTTTCACTACTTCTGCGAATGGTGCGCCTGTGCTGTTCCGTGGAACAGCAATGATCGGGGACAAGGTTTTCTCTGTCCCGGGAACAAATACCTACCCAGACTAGGACAGCCCACAGAGAGCACGTGCGTGTCCAGTCCTATCGACTACCCTATGTCCAGACGAGGAACCACTGGTGGGGGTGGAGATAGGAAACAAGCAGTTCATCTTTATGGTTGACTCAGGAGCGGAAAAATTGTGCCTCATGGAAGGCTGGTTTCCGTGGTCGGGTAAAAATGTGGAAACGCAGAGATTCTCTGGGGCAATTTTGAAGGTTTCCTACACAAAGGATTTGGATATGGAGGGAGGAAAAACGGTGCAGGCACCCCCGTTATACCACGAAAATAAAATTTGCCAGGGATGGACCTCCTCAGTAAACTTAATATGACAATCTCCTTTACAGAGCAAGGGATAGTGTGCTCCACTCCAGTGGTATGTCCACTAAGAGCAATTCTAATGATAAGTACCATGACAAATGAAGTAGCAGTAAGGGGAGTGCCCACGAATGTTGACATGCTCATTTATGGGATACAGGTACTAGCTAGAGTGGTGTCTGAAATAACACGAAAAGAATGGCAAGTACCATCTGATTTTATTTTTCGCCCAGTGGTCAGCTCAGAAATTGTGCCGGATACCATCCTCTCGATTGACCTAGAAGGGGTGCAAGTACCAGCTAAACATATTGTGGCAATAGGACTGGACACACATAGATGTGGAGAACAGTGTTGTGCATAGACCCGAACATAGCGCTATGAGATCTTACTGACTCAGAGCTGTTTTACCAACAGTGACACTGATGGGGAAATTTGTATGCCCTGCCAAATCAAAATAGAGAAGTAAATAACCCCCTCATGGCCAGTGTCCGTGCACCACCTTAATTTCTTTATGAAAACATGAAACAGATACTGCCGAATTTATGGACAACAGGGCCACACGAAATAGGACTCTTGCAGGAAGTAACGCCCATAAAAATAATAAAACCCGGTGCAGTGCCGCCCAGAGTAAAGCAATACCCTCTGTCCAGGAAAGCAGAGGATGGTATAAAAGAAGAAGATAAATGCACTACTACAACATGCCATTATCGTGCCATCAAATTCACCGTGCAACACGGCTATCTATCCGATCAAAAAAGTGAAGGGCGGGCTTGGAGGATGATACAGGCCTTATGCCCACTTAATTACATTATACATAAGAGTTCCCCCTAGTACAAAATCCCGTCTCCATTTTGTGCAGTGTTCCAAAAGAGGCCACGTGCTTTACAGTGGTGGACTTGAAGAATGCTTTTTTCCTCAGTGCCACTCGACCCCAGTTGCCAATACCTAGCGGCATTCACCCTGGGGGGAAAAAAAAGATACGAACATTGCAGATTGCGCCAGGGTTATTGCGAGAGCTCCAGGGTTATTAACAGAATTTTGCACGAAGACCTCGGCAACATTGGTGTAAAGAGCACAATCATTCAATATGTAGACAACCTTTTAGTGTGCATTGAAAGCGAGGAGCAATGTAGAGCAGACTTGTTGAATTTACTAGCAACAAAGGGGAACAAAGTAGACAGACAGGGGGAGGGGGGATTACAGTACTGCATGGCAGAAGTGTTGTATCTGGGGCAGATAATATTCAGGGACGGTAAGAGAATAATCCCAGACAGAGCAGCAGCTATACAGGCAACATTAATACCCAAAACTGTAAAAGAGATGCAGAAATTCCTCGGCATATGCAACTATTGCTGCGCGTGGATACTCTATTATGCAGCATACACACACCCCCCTTCTCCAGGCACTGAAAGAGGCCCAAAAGGAAAGTGCCCCCATAAAATGGACACAGGAGATGATCACACAGTACCTTAAATTAAAAGACATTATCGCAACAGCACCAGTCATAGCAACACCAGATTACGTTTGGGAATTTTACCAGTTCTCCCACTGCAATGGCATGCTAATGACAGCTGTACTTACACAAAAAACATCACTAGGCCACAAGTCATTGGCCTATTACAGCGGCACATTGGACTCTGAAATGCAAGGGCACTCCGCATGCGAACAAGCCCTCGCAACAGCGACCTGCGCAATAGAGAAAAGCGCCACTATAGTAATGCGAGGTTCAGTGACGCTATTTGTCGAACACTCTTTGTCATACTCGAAAGATCAAAGTCCAACCTAACCACGGAGAGACCCACCGCATATGAAATAATAATCTAAAGCCCAAACATACACATTGTACGCTGTAAAACTGTAAACCCAGCCACGTTCATCACAGAACCGTGAACAGTAGAAGACATGCAAGCTCACGACTGCACCACATATGAGGGGGGAAGGTGACGATATTCCCAAAGGCAGTGAAAATGCCCTAGAATGAGGTGAGGTACTTCGTGGACAGATCAGCGTCCATTGATCCTGAGACAGGAGAAAAACACGTAGGGGCAGCAGTAGTGAGAGTAGAAGGGAATACCAGGCGATAGTGCGCAGAAACGTCTCCCTTCCCATTTTTCTGTACAGGCAGCAGAATTAATAGCCTTAATTGAAGCATTACACAGCCAAAGGATGCACAGTAACAATATACTCTGACTCGGCATAGGTGACAACGACAGTGCACTCCGGCCTGTCACGATAGCGAAGAAGAGGATTCAGGAGAGTGGATGGATCCCCAGTACAGCACGCACAGTTGTTGAATGACCTTATTGAAGGATTGGCTGAGCTATCAGTGCTCGCTTTGGTGAAATGCCAGGCAACACAAATAACAGACGCCATCTCTCTAGGAACGACGCAGCGTACTTTAACGCTCCCCAGGCAGTAGAATATGTAGTAAAATCAAACACACAAAACGATAAGGAAGAGGGGTACAACTCCACGCCAATAATGCAAATAGAATTACAGAAGCGCGCCCCAATAGAGGAACAGGAAATATGGGTAAAGAGGGGATGCAAGCAGTAACCCACAGACCTCTGACGTCAAGAAGGAAAAGTGGTGATGCCAATGGATTTCTTGCATGTGGCCTTCCAATTGCTTCATTTCCCTGCACATATTAACAAGCAACACATAGCAGCGGATATCCAAGAGGAATGGTTTGTTCCAAGCCTCCAAGAACACCTTGTAAATTAATAATAGAATGCATAACATGTCAAACATACAGTTCGGGGATGACCCTTAGAACGCTGCAGGGAAAACTGCTGCGCCCAATAGAACCATTCTGAGAGTTGCACATTGACTATGCCGACATGGGCGAGAGGTGCAACGGAGCAAGGTATCTCATTGTGGTGGTGTGCCCCTTGTCACGTTGGGTAGAAGCAGGACCTTGTGTGCACCCAGATGCAAAATGCGCAGCAAAGTTCCTGGTGAGGGAGGTGTTCCCTAGGTGGGGAATTTGTGACGTGATACGCTCAGACAATGGCACTCATTTTGTAAATGACCTTTTCAAGGAAGTGACATCATTGCTAGGTGTGAAACACAAACTGTGTTCTATTTACCACCTGCAGGCTAACGGGAGGTCTAGAAGATAAACGGCCTCCTCAAGAGCAGACTCCCCAAATTGTGTCACACCCTAAAAAAGAAATGGGCGTATTGCCTGCCCCTAGCACTGTTTCAACTCAGAATGCAGCCTAGTAAGGACCATCATTTGTCCCCGCACGAGAGAGTGACGGGAAGGCGCATTCAAACGCCACCATCTCCAGTGAGGCGGGCGTCGGACACTCAGAGCTGCTACAGTGCTGGGGGACGAGTTTAAAGACTATCTCACCCAACTGACACAAGTTGTGCGAAGTATAGCCAAACAAATAGCGCCCCATTCACGCGAGAAAGTAAAACAGACACAAACACCCCAGCAGCAGACAGTGCGACGCTGCAGTCAATGCCTGGTGAAAGTGTATATGTGCATAGTTTCGTGCGAAGATGGAACTCTCCAAGATCCCTTATGAAGTAGTATTTTGCACACCTTCTGCTGTGAAGGTGAAGGGCCTGAAATATTGGATACACCTCTCTGATGTAAGAAAAGCACAGCACCCCATGGGGAATAGCCACAAGAAAGGGAAAGTGCAGTACCATAAGTAAAAGGTAGAAAAATAATATATGGGTGCATAATTCTGTGACCATGTACAGTATTATAAAATACATGTGAAAATGAGAAGTAAACAAAAATGATTCTACATGAACTGCAAGATACTATCTCTATACCTCTCTCTCTCTTGCACTCCTTCCCTATTTTCTCTCTCTCCCTCTCTCACTTTTTCCCTACCTCTCTTTCCGAATAACTGTTGGTCCTCAAATAAATTGCCTGTTGAGGAGATACACCATAGTATATTGTTTATCTGTGTGTACTTAACCCATTCATAGCACCCCTTCAGGTCGAAGCATGGCGGAAAGGAGGCCCTCACTAAGGACACTATAAATGTAGATAGCAATAGCGAAGAAGTTAGTGCTACTAGAGCTTACAATTACGAGTGTGGGTTATATTTTGTCCCCATTGTTTTCTCTGTAATGTTGTTTTGTCTAGGGTTATACTGGAGCCTCACTTCTATATTGGGTGATATAAAAGAGGGGGGGGATAACGGGGTGAAATTAATACAAGGTGGATCGAGCCTCATTTGGAATGGGTTTAAAGTAATATGGGCCCACAATGCCTGGACAAATGTTAATATCACCATTCTGCACAAAAACTGAACTGTCAAAACCCCAACCCTTACATTTGCTGCTATGAGTTAGGGTGTTGACGAAGTATAAAATTACTATAATGTTGACAATCCAATGTTTGATGTAGTGGTATCGCCATATGCACGCAACCAGGGAACCTACCTCAGATGGCGAGAATATGCACTTTAAGCCCCATGCTTCAACCCCAAAAACGTATCCAACCTCACAGTCTTGGCAGAGTGATAGTGAACACAATGATGAAACATGGACAGACATTTTTCCTATACGATATTAGAGGGTGAAAAAAAGTATATAATGATTTAGTGGGGAATAAAAGACAGAAAGGGGGGGGGGCGAACGCAAGAGGTACGATGTGTACCATGGCCTGGGATTAGATGCTGTAAAATACCCCCGCCACCCTGACCAAACCAATAAATGGTATTCAGATATGATTGTCATGGCTAAACAGGCGACCAACGAAAGTTGTTACGTCTGCTCTTCGATACCCCATGCCTCTGGAATGCCCAAAGTTCTCATACGCCAAGAAACGCCTTTGTCGGATGCCCAGTGTCTCGTTCATCTAGCCCTTTGTAGGATTCCGAATACATTCCAGGCACACACCGTAACAGTACATATGCTGCAGCAGGAGAAAACATGCAATAGCAATCCTCAAGCAGTACTCTGCATGAAGGAGACATTCTTCTTCATCAGAGGGACAATGTTAGCTGAAAACAAATGGCAAGAAGAGACAATAACGTGTAAAGCAGAAGCGTTGTGAGGACTGTCAGAAGAAAAATTTCAATGGGTCGAACGAACATGCACTCCAACGTGGACCCAACACATGGCCAAACTGAACGGGGTGACAGCCCTTGGAAAACCAATCAAGATACAGCGAGAAATATAGCACAAACTTTGCTTTCACGGAGAAGGGAAGGCGACTATGCACTCAAACACTGCAACAAAACACTCATACTCCCAGACATGAAGAAAGGCACGTCAGCATTGATGGACACTTACTGGGTACGTGGCAAACAAGCGTACCTGCACCTCCCACCGTCATGGAGAGGTACTTGCACCATGACCACACTGCATTCGCCCCTGATGGGGATCCCGGAAAGCCATGTCCAGGGGCAAAGGGTGCCACTCAAAACGTCTTCACCACCCCAGCAAACCCACATACGACATCCTGTCAGAAGATAGGTTGCAGGAAAGAGTGTCCCGCAAAAGGCGATCGTCAAACTATATCTCCAACAAGTCCTCAGACCTCCTGGCAGAAATTCCTGACCAACACACAGCAGAAACCTTCTTTGCCTCCCTTGTGCCAAGTATCAATGCGCGAGCGAGTGCCAAATGGCTGCAAATCATCCGCTGGGAGTGGATTCTGCTGGCGAAACGACACAGAAGAGGGATTCAACGTGATTAAAGTGGAACTCCAAGCCCTGCGGTTGATGACCATGCAAAACCGGTACGTCCTGGAACGGCGTTGTTTGCCAAAAAATCGGGAGTGTATGTTGTACATTCTGCGGATGTTGACAACGGAACTTTATCACACGTGATATCTGCAGTGCACAACCTTGGTGAAAGAATGAAGAAAGAAGGGGGGGAATCCAACCAAGCAACTGGTTCGACAACATTTTGGACTGGATCCCTCCCTGGTTGGGAGTGGTCATGAAAATACTTGTTCCAATTATAGTTTTCATGTTACTGATTGTGTGTGTGTGTGCGTGCCAGGTAGGGGTTCGATATTGCGTAAAATCAATGCTTAGTTCTGCAATGATGGTGACGATGGGCAAACCGACAAGGTGCAAACTATGAAGGATGTGCAAATGCAGACCGGGAACCAAGCATCCCTAAATATCTTATGACCGCGGTATAAGAGTTGGAATTGTATAAGGAATTATGGGTGGATCTGGATAGGGACATATACATGACATGCACCCCTGATGAATATGTTAGAAGGGGTCACAGTTTACGAGTTGTTTGTAGGGCGTGGATGCCAATAAAAGATCACCTGCTTGGGATGAGGCGGTGCACTACAGGAATGCTAATAATACTACAAAATTTGTTACTTTAAATGTAACGAAAGGGGGGAGTGTAAGGAAGGAGGGGGTTGGTTTTGCCCCCCCGCCCCAATACATTGTACGCGAAAGGGACCACCTGCTCTTACACTAGTGGAGGGACGCATTCCTTGCCCTTCTGTGGCCTCAGTGGATAAACCCCTGGCACATACAGGGGGAGGGGATTAGTGCAAGACACATTTGGACTCCATTTTGTATACCCCTGACTCCATCTTTGGACTAGGCCGCATTCTGGTAACTGTGAAGCCTTTTCTCCCCTCAGCAGCGCTGCGCACAGTGAGCACCGACAGCCCCCACCTTTTTCCTCCCGCGCCTGTGCCTCCCAAGCCCGTTTCTCACGAATGCTCTGGTGAGAATTGTTGCAAGCAAACAGTATTCATTTCATCCTTCCTCTGAGATCACTGCTAAGTGCGTGACCGGGCCGAATCATGACTTGTGGTCCATCTATCTAAATAAACACGCTCCTGCACCTCTCACCCCCACTGTTGGAAATGTACTGCCTGTTCAACCCTGTGCCCCTCCAAAGCTTTTCTTTGAATGTAGCAGAAGTGTGAGCCTCCCTTGCTGACCACCCTAAAGTGACCCCAATAAAACCAAACTCCTGTCATTATATATTCTGTCCTAAACTAACATGTGTCATCTCACCCCCTCCTGCTCTGATGTGCCAGACCAGACAGCTATTAATCCCCCCCCCACATGTCACCTGGAGGGCAAGATCTCCACACCCGTCACCTCGTCAAGGATCTGAAGCGAGATACTGTAAAATACATGTGTACAATTTATTTGTATTCTTTATTTTATTATTTATATAGCGCTTTACACCAAAACAACCAGAAACATCAAACATGGAACTTAGAACATAGAAGCGATAAAACATACATGATTCAAACCAGAAAAACAGCATGTGGAACAATTTGCAATTGGGGAGGAAGAGAGGAGAGGTGTGGGATTGGAGGAAAGCGAAAGGGAAAAGGCCTCTCTTGATACCAAAGGGTGTAGTAGTGGTCATTATTTACTGTATGTCTTGTGATAGTGCGTAGATTAGCCAGTACCAGCCACCTCTCCTGGACCCAACCCGACCTTCGCCTTGCACAGACCAGCCCAGCGTAACCACGTAATACCCGACATCCCGCCAAGCCACCAGCCAATCTCGTGGAGCCAGCCCCTAAAGCACCATACTCAGACTCATTCCCCTCACCAATCCAAATGCAACTTGTAGACTGTATAGAAAACGTCCCTGATGATGCTGTAACCCTTTAAAATGTATTGTATCTGTATGTTTGCCAGAGCGCTCTCAAGGCAGCAGTTCTCTGGATGCCCCTACTGGGATGTGTCCATTATTCTGAGTCCTATTGGTGATGTTGGGAGTGGGCACCTACAGGTGCAAAGTGTTTTTGCCAAAAAAAATGCACAGGTTCAACCAGATGGGTACCCCACCTAGCCTAGATGCTGGGGCCACCGCTCCCTTCCCCTAGTGTTAGGTGTCAATTATTATTAGGGTATTGGGAGTATGAGCCTAGCTTCGAAAAGCAACATAGCTTTACAATCATAAGTGGAAAGAACGTGGTAAGGGGAGCAGAGAAACAAGGGAGTCGGGAGCTTACAGGGGAGGGTTTAGGTGTGCAACTCATAAGCAAAAGAACTAGAAGCAACCAGGAGAGGAAACAGTGCGGACCAGATCATTGTGGGGAGTGAAGGGTGCCTATCCTAAGCTGCAAAAAGCACAAACTGTTAGCCCAGCAACTAACAAATGGTCACGATATTGCATATACACCTTTTATGTAATATCATAATTACAGTATGTATTAAGGCAGAAGGGGCTGCGATCACTGCCAGTTCACTAGCCTGCTCTTCGCTGCTACAACCAACATGTTAGCACATTTTCGAGATACAAAAAAAGAAGAGTCACGTATCACAAAAAGCAATTTGTAAAAAGGCACACTTGTAAACAAAGGCCATCTGCATTCAATGAAACAGCTGTTGCATACTCGTTTGCTAAAGCTTCCGGCCGTCGCAAAACATATGCACATGACGACCTGTGGACCCACTAAGGGGTCGAGCAAATTTGAAAGAAAGGGGAGCGTCAGTGCGGCACCAAAGCCAGCACCGTTTGTTTTTTTTAGAGAATACGCACGCCCGGAAGAGGGACACATGTGTCTGACGCTAGTGTAGAAGTGGAACTGTCGTCTGTCACCGAACCATTATTACGTCCTTTCAACGTGCACAGGCATGTGCCACCTGGACGTGCAGACTGTACTAAAACTGTACCGTCTAAGAAACCGGTAGCATTTTAAACTGCAATAGCCAGTTCAATGCTTAGGTTTTCGCCGCACCAGAGATTAAGTTATAAACACACAACGGGGTATGTTGAAGAATGAAATACCTACTACCCGTACATCTTCGTCTAAATTCCACCAAACTGTAAAACCCAACAACCTAGCCTAAATTACAAGTCATTGCTATTATCTAAATCTTTAGCAGATAACCTTTCACGTCTTGTCATACCAAATTGATTGACAGACATTAATGGCCACTCGCCCGGGATTCCTAGTTGCTGTTAGTATACCATATTTTTGTCCAACCCATCCAAGATCTGTACTTCGGTGCCTTCTAATAAATAAGGTCGTCGTCAATCCCAATATGAAACCCATTAGCTCGTCCAAGCTTAAGCAGCAGATAGGTAACGCTGTCCAAAATAAAGTACGAGGATCGTACACTGAATGTTTCAGTGGAACTGGGATAAAGTAACCAAACGCCTTAGTTACAAAATAGTTTGTTCATTTGCTGTATGTGTCCACCATACGAGTTTAATCTTTGAAAGCAGACCTGACCACACCAATGGGTTTAAAAGTGACGCGGTTTGGCACAACTACAATCCCTCTTTTGGATGCTTGGATCCACGGAAATGACAGAACGCTGCGATCAGGGAGGTCAGGTCAACCGTTAAGGCTTGTCGCCAGGCTTGTGCGGGTGCATCCCCTTTCACACTCAAAACTGGCCTTTACAATACAAATGAAAAAAAAAACGTAACAGAGGCAACACCTACCGAACAGCGGCTATAATTAAAATGCAACTAAGCGTTGTGGCTTCCTGTAAAACGCATGAATGTTAAGTGCAGGGTAGAAACTGTGGTACCAAAAGCTGGGCGAGGAATAAACGAGGCATGTAAAATTGTATCGTGTCGTGGTAGACTCAGTCATTGACACGCTTTCCAACACTGTTGGCACTGCAGAGAATCAATCATGAACAACGTGAAAAGGGAATTAACTCAGTTACGCCAACCGATGGATCATAAGGAAACATGAAACCAGAACCAAGGGAGGATATGGCTTGGGAAGAAGCACAGAGAGACACAACCAGTGTACTTTCTGCAATATTTAATCCAAGCCCGGAGATGCGACAGTGTGGCCACAACACTTGTAATGTCCTTGATGAAGGGACCGTTCTCAAAAGGTGGTTCCCCACTGAAATGCAGATGTTAAGTTTGAAGAAAAGGACACTGGTTAAGGAGAAAACAACAGAATCCGTTACAAGGGGTGTGTGCTTAGAAGTGATGAAGCAGACCAGCGCAAGGGCTGCAGCGGCTCAGCCCCCAACCCCTCATGACTTTGAGGGGGGAGGATAATTAAATGCCGGGGGTGTTGTATGTAATCCTGGGAAGCCGGCTCGCCTACCGGCAAAGGGTGACCCATAACCCTGCTCGCACTTCCAGGGGTCGTCAACAAACGAGAGTCTGAGCCCTGTGTCTGCGAGAAGAGCTTCGGCTAGAGAAGGTTGGACTGGCTGTTAGATGTGGATCATGTCAATGCAGTGGCCCGCTGCCTCCATGGGACTCACCTCAACAGAAGCCGCTCTACGGAGGCCCACCCTGTCACTGGGTGCGGGTTATCCCGATGCACGGCCCCAGAGGCTCAGACACCAAACGTAGAACCAGTTCTCAATACAGGCACAGCAGCAAGGGCACGCCCAGGCCGGCACTGGGGCGGGGCCAGGCGGAGGAATACAAGGCGGAGGGATACATTGAACCACATTTCACTGTGAACTTGTGTTTACCTCATTTTTCCCAACTATATCCCGCGAAACTGTTGCCATTTAATGACTGTAAAGCGTTTTGCGCTGTCACAGTACGGCGGTAACAGATTGTAGGTGGAGGAACTTGTTCGCTAAGCGAGAGTGTGGGTCTACGCTCTCGGTTCATCACAGAACATGCTTATAAGCAGGCGTCTCTGTTTAACGCAGTGGCTCGGTCATCACGTCGGCTCTGTGATGTCAGCGCGCCCGGGTCTGAACTGTTGTGGCCATAAAATAAATCATTTCTCTTTTCCTGGTTGTCTGGACCGCGTTCGATGCTTTCTTTTGCAGCACATGTGCAGGTAAGCAATACAGTGCTACTTCAGCAGATCTTTCATTTTGTTAAACGGTAGTCCAGGAGCTGCTACGCTCACTCTCTTCTCTTATTTACGGCTAATTACCCGTTAAAACTATAAAGGAGGGGAGTATCCAGTATTTGAGAAGTGGGGGGAGAACTATAGAAAAAACATCCTGTTTTTATATGGGGAAATCGGGTCTTTGCTATAAGTGTTTAAAGAAGGGTGGCAAGACCCAATTAGCCATCTTCATGGGTTCCCACTCGACAGTACCACTGCAGTCTAGTTGCAATTGGTGAGTTTGTAGAATGGACTGGTGTAAATGTTTTTCTGGGTAATCCAGAAAGGTTTTGGCTGGTGCTTCCCATTGGACGTTGATTAAAATAAATGGTTGAAATCATGCATTTCACAGCAAACAATTGGGCAACAGTGTAGAATTTACACTATGCTGTGCAGGGTGCACATGAAACGCTCCAATAAATGCAAGGTCACAAACAACACATAGTAACATTTTGTAACAGGTGTTCAACCTGATTATCCCCAAAGAAAACACAGTAGGTCTTTCTCAACAATATAGGCCAGCATTGCCACACTTCCAAGCAATGCTTTCGGTGTCCAAAGCCAAAGAAAGTAATCAGATGAGGTGACCAGACGGCATGGTTTTGCTGGGACTGTCTGGGAACTGGACACTGTGTCCCGAGATTTTTTTTTTTTTTAAATGTAAACAACCTATCCCGGTTTTGGGAAATGGATGATCGCCAACAATGTAATGCACCAATTGGGAAATGGATGATCGCCAACAATGTAATGCACCAACCATAAAGTAAATAAACATTTTAATATTTTTGCAAATTTTAGAACACACGCAATATCCGGGATTCCTCGGATGGGCTGGAATTCCCAACCTTTACGGCAACCAAGTGCGTTTACTAATTGTGCCTCGGTTACTGGCTGGGAAATGAGTATGTATCCAAGATCTGTAATAGCAATACAAGCTCCTTTTGTTTTTCCCATGCTTGCAAGTTGTATTTACGGCCGAATGCAGACAGCTTATTTAAAGTAGTAGTGCTGGAAATGATTTATCTTTTACTTTGTGATCACATTGCCAGCAACGGATGGTGGGCAACCGTACACTGGGCAGGGAAGGGGGTTAGTCCTATTTTTTATGTTTGTGGGCGTTCCTTTTTAATTTTGAAATCTGGTTGCCTTGTAATGACGATGGTCTTAACAATATATGCCAGAATGGTCCCAGTAAACATTTTTTTCGTACTGTTAGTGGCACAAAAAGACCATTCTCAACAAATGTATTTGCTCTGAATTTCATCTCAACATATGCACATCCTGACTCAATTTCTGCATCCTGTCCCTCTCAGTTTTCAAAAAATGAGCCTTTGCCCTAGACACACACACATACACACATTCACACAAATATGCATGTGAACACATTTTTTTTTAAAAAAAACATACGTTTTTTTCTTTATTATGACCCTCAAAAGCACAGAATGCTTAATTATTTGTCTAGAGCTCGGGGATTAAATTCCTGGTGGTACACGTACGAATGAATAAACTATTTTTCTATACAAAGATTAAAGAGAATGGGGTACGGGGATGTTTCTTCAACAAGTAAGGGGAAGCCTTCGTGCCGGTATTGATTTTTCCCTAGCTGAGTTTTTGAAGTTGAGTGAAGGCTTTTTGACAGAGACGGTGTTGACTTCGAGTCTCGCCTGTCGTTGCTGAGGAAGAAACTGTGTGGCATCTCATGGAAAATGGAGAAAGCTTGGTGAATCTGAAACTACATAGAAAATAAATGGGCTCATTTTAAGGTCTTGAGTGTGGGATGTTTTTATCCACGCATCCAAGCCCTACCTCAAAACTGTGCAGTACTGACATGGAAAACATCATGATGGCCAGAGCTTCCCAGAAAATGCCCAGGGAAGTGCATGAAGAATAGGCTGCCACCCATTTTGCCGATGTTATGGGCACAGAAGGGCACTGCCTAAAACCACCATTGGACTACCCACACAGTAGCCTGAAACCATTGGGAATGGCAATGCTGATTGCCAAAAGCAACCTAGAATTGTGGGGAATTCATTTTCTTAAATCCCAAAAATGGTTGCAGTACCAGTACTCGCCACTATCAGAAAGCCGGGGTTTTAAAACCAACAGATTTTTTTTTTGTGTAAAACTGAATAGATGAACCCAAGGCAGGCCAAAGAAAGACTTACTGAGAGGTGGATACAATCTAAAGTTATATTCTGAAGTGACTTGAAGGTTTATAACGAGACTGGCTGAGTTGTGGATTTTAGCAGTTTAAGTAAATTTGGACTGAAAGACACTAAAAATCTAAATGTTTAAAAGAAATGAGTGACCTACTTTTGAGTGTCACATAGGTTGCAATTGTTTAAATGTCATAGTTTTAAACTTAGAATCAGCATTCTAGCTGCATATGTAAAATGGTTAGTTTTATTTGAATGCAGAAAACTGGGTAACTAAAATTGACATTAGCTGTGGCCTGGCTTAAGGAACTGAATTCTGCCCACCAGCTACCCCCGACCGGAGTTGAGACTTGCACAACAGCTGTGTTCCCAGGCCGACCTGCATTTTGCTGCTCCCACCAAAAGGGATATGACACTTCTCTGATTGAATTACCTGGGCTCTGCAGGAAATTGAACAAAGCCCTGTCCTGACTCAGGCAAATGTTTTATTATGGGGCCATAAATGGCTTCCTCTTGAACAATGGGCCTTCCAGGGCCCAGGCAGATGGTTTATTGCAGGGGTAATAAAAATGGCTTCCTCTTGGCAGAAACTGGGAGGGGGAGAAACTGGAGACAGAGGCTGAGCTTGAAGAAAGTGGAAAAACTGGTTTCTGTACCATGTGACCTGAAAAGACACACCCCTGTAGCCAGAATATGGTTGTAGAAAAAGATGAATAACTCATAGTACGGACTTGTCATAATTATTTAAATGATACCATAATTCTTGTGATTTTTCTGCCCACATTTTAAGAGGTTTTTAGAACCGGTGGCATGATCTGGGGGCAAGCTAGCAGTTAAGAGGGTATTACTTAAAATGTATGCATGTTAAAAAATCTGACACTTCATCAAGTAATGTCCATACTCCTTGCGCACATGTGTATAAATTTGGGGTAATGTCCGATATTACGAAATCAGTTAAAAAGTGCAAATGTTGCCATTTCTGAATGCAAGCTCCCAGGAAGAGCAGATTTGGACAGGGTATACCTCCTGTGATATGTGATGGGTGCATGTAATTTTAAACAAATGTGTACCTGTGCAAATATGTCTTTTGGGTCAAAATATAGATTGTGTGTAATTTGACAGTGGTGGGTTCTCTGTACCATAAACAGACCTCATCATGATGACACTTCATTTCATTCCCCCAATCAAGGGGAAGAGGATGAAGTGGCCAATGACAAGTGGAGAGGGGTAGAGCCTAGTGATGCTGCACACACACCCATTTTCAAAACACATAAAAGCAGACAGACAGGACAGATAGGGACATTCAATTCCATTTGCTGCAACGCGCTCTGCCGGACCATGCCACATCCAGAGATCCAGATTTCAAATCCATCAATCTCCAGAGAAAGCTGTGCAGAAAGATCCAGAAGCAGTGCTGTACCCAGAGAGAGAGCAGAGATGACCCAGACCACTGTTAGCAGAACCAGAGAGCTGACCCAGATCACTGTGAGTGCTAAGACCAGACCAGAGTCCAGTCTAAAACCTGACCAGATCCGTGGCGAGGCCCATTCTATTTCAAAAATATATTGTGAATACCCAGCAGAACTGTGCAGAACCAATCTCTTAGTTAAAATAATATAATTCAATCTATTTTAATCTAAGTAGAACTGCCTCCTAACTGTCACCTGTCATTTGTAAAGCTGTCACCTGTCATTTTCTAGTTGCTAGCTGTCACTTGTCACTTTGAACTTTAAAATTTCAAATCTAAAAAACTACCTTTATTTAATCGTTCATAACTCCGTAACCGTTTGGGCTAGGAACTTGGTTTAACTTTCATCTGAAAGCTTAGAATCTCAGCTTTTCAACGAACCTAGAACCGCATTCCTATTCCATACACTTTTGCCGCAATCGCGAAAAACGCACTCGCGAATTTACCGCGATTTGCAAATTTCTCCACGTGTGAAAATAGCAGTTTTCTTGCTTTCATTGCTAAAAATTCGTTTGCCTCTTAAGAACCATCCCTGAATCATTGCTAGAGTGAGCCTGAACTCATCCCAAGTATATTTCACGCACCCTGAACCTCCTAGAGGGAATTAAAAGCATTTTAGCATATTTTTCACTTCATTGCCAGCACATATAAAAGCATTTTGGGCCTGTGTTTCCAACTTCTGTAGTGTAAGCTTGCTGGGGTGAACTGAATTACATTTGATTGCATTTCTGAGAACTGTGTGTTTTCCTTCCATTTCCTTGCATTGCATAAAGGGGGGAGGGGATTGCCAGAGAAAAGTGATTACATTGTTTTGTTGAACGCATACGAGTATTTTCTGTACTGCATTTTCATTCCACCTTGCATCCATTTGAAACCATAAAGTATTGTTGCTATCTTATCCATCCTATAACCACTCATCATTGATTATAAAGAAGTGTGCTAGTGCCAGACTATCCATTATTGATTACTGCTCAGATTAGGTGTGATATTCAATTATTAAATTATTATAAAGTGATATATATATATATATCTATTGTTTAAATTATCAAATAAACCTGTTAACTTGCAAAACAGAACTACTTCTTGGCTCAGTGGGGTCAGGGGGATTCAAAGAGAGGTGTTATATAGGGGTAGTCATCCAGAACGCATGAACTGGACATAAAGATATTTCAATAAGGGTTTCCATTCAGTTACCCAGACTAGGCATTGACTTAGCTGTAGTGTTGAATTGAATCCTCTTACAAATTGGGGGCTCGAGCGGGACGTTTGGGTTAGATCTATCACTTGTGCAGATTAATACAGTGTGCCAGCTGACCAGATACACATATCCGGTCGGATCACCACGCTGTGTTACGCTGTAAAGCACTCCTCAAAGGAACGCTCTAAGAAAAAGGTCCGTTTTGCAAAAATAAAATACTAATTTCTGTAAGTCAGGACAGAGACCAATCTCTAGAATGACGACCTTAGTAGACATGAAAATAGCCAGAGAGCACTTCTTACATAAGCTATTTGTGAGAGGTGAGTGGACCCATCAGGACCAGACGGTCTGGTTGCAAGCAATCGCACCCCAGATCACGGAAACAGGGTCAGATATATGGAGAGATCAGGGTTCCTTACATGTGGCCCTGAGTGAACTATACATGGCTCCTAAAGCTAAGGATGAACAAGACAAGATGGTTAGGATAGCGGCATACCTGTACCTATATATGGGAGACATGCAGGATAAATGTACTGAAAGCCAAGATCTGGCGAATAAGTGACAGATGGCGTTAGAGAAGGTCCAATCTGACCTGGTCTCTTCTGAGCAGAGGCTGCAGGGGAGCCAGGAGTCAGAAAATGATAGTAGGCAGTATATCATTAAAATAAAAGAGGACATGGATATACTGCAACAGGAAAAGACAGACCAGGATACCAGATTTCTGGCTTTGCAGAAGGAACGCCAAGACAGTTTGGACTCCCTACTGCAGAGCCAGAAAAAGCTGGAGCAACAGATCAATTTCAACAGGGCATGCACAGAGCAGGTAGCCACCCTGCAAATCCAACTAGACCGAGAGAAAGAGGAGAGCAATAAACTGATCCTGAAAGACCTGGATACCCAGGCAGAGTTTGATCAGGAGCGCCAGAAAGCTGGTGCCTTCCAAAGGCAAAGGGACGACCTGGCGTCACAAATTCAAGCTCTTGGTCAGGAAAGGGACACCTTAGGCCAGGAAGTCTGCCACTTAAGGAGAAAAATGGAAGAAAATCACCTGGCCCACCAGGGACTGGGTGACCTCCAAAAAGAACACCAGGACTTGCTAGAGCACACCAGGAGGGTGGAGGAGGCTCTGGCAAGACAGGAGCAGGCAAATAGGGACACAGCTCAGGAGATAACCCTCCTGCAGCAAAGACTGGCCCAGTGCTCCAGGACCAATCGGGAAACGCAGAGAGAGAATGAGGCTCTCTGCCAGCACAATGATAGACTCCAACAACAGGTAGCGATGCAGGAGAGACTGATAGAGTCTAGTAAGGCCTTAACTGAGGAACTGAAGGCGCAGGCTCTTGCATTGCAACAGGGAGCAGGGGCGGATAGAGATGAGGTTCGCTGGGAAAGAGAAACTCCTGAGCATAACCCCAGGAGCCCTAGTACCAGAGGCCTTTATTTCTCTCAGTCCCCGGACTCTGCCACCCCCATGTCCCCTGGCGCACATGAGCACAGGGCCACAGGGATGGCAGATTACTATCCAGCCAGAAGCATGGGGCTCATAGGCCAGTACCACCCAGGAATGGAGGGGCGGGCATCCGGGTATGGGCACCCAAGCACAGTGCAATTTGATGGGGAACCCCAGGTGAGTAGGCCCATTAAGGGCATCCTGAAAACCTCTGCCCAGTTAGGTCAGTGGGGGGGGGGCTGCCCATCAAATCCTGGCAGCAAGGAGGGATCTGAAGACTCCTCTGAGCGGTACAGGACACAGGAGACCAGGTCCCCGCATTCTGCCAGCCATTCCCAGGCTCGCAGAATCCGGGAAAACCTGGAAGAACAGACGGGAACCTCTGGGAGCAGTGCCTCTGAGTCAGAAGATGAATGGACAAGGGTTACCCGAACCAAAAAGGCCAATAAGGCAAAAAGGGCCTTGATTAAGGACCCATTGAAACAGATTAAGGCAATCAGGAGTGTCATCACGCCTTATCATAAGAAAGCCACGTACTCTGTTTGGGAACACTTGGAGCTCTATGAGCAAATGATGGAGACTTTTCATTTGAAGGACAGCCAAAGCTGTATCCAATATGTAAAGTGGACATTCTCCCCAGAGTACTCCAGTTTCTTTGCAGGGCTGGAGGACCAAAATCATTCCAGGTGGTCCACCTATAGGGCGGCCATATTAAAACATTTTTCTGTTCACAGAAATCCCCAAGAGGCTCGCAAGGCAGCCTACAATTTACAATGTGGGGAGGATCAGGCCCCACAAGAGTTTGTGCAGGAGTTAAAGTGTGCTTTTGCACAGACCACAAGAAGGGTGCGCACGGATAGCAGAGAATTTATTAATACGTTGTTCCATGCCTTGCCCAAATACATAATGACCCAGCTCGTGAGGGATTTTCACGAGAAAAGATCTTTAGACTGGGTCATTGAACAGGCGACCCGGATCTATGAGGTGCAGAAGCCAATAGAAAATAAAAATAATGCGCCCAAAAACCCCAAAGCCAACAACACCCCTGCTGCTGCCAAGGTGGCAGAGGTAAAGGTCACCCCCGTTTTAGAGTTGGAGATGGGGGGGGGCCTAAAAACCTACCTGCACCTAATAATGCTAGGCCCAGAAGGTCCTCGGGCCAGTCACAGACAGGGAGGCAGCCCCACAAATGGGGTCCCTCGCTCTCCTGATTATGTAAGCCCCCGTTACAAGGGAAACAGACCCATCCTGGGTTATGTGTGGACTCCTCCAGCCCAAGGGGGGGGGGATCCAGCCAAGCACCTAACCCAGAGAACTTCCCTCCCAACTTCTCACAGGCGGGCAGAAACTCACCAAACCCTGGGCAGAACTTCTTCCCCAGGTATCCACCCAACTTCCAGCCCCAAAATCCTCCACCCTTCTTTCCCCAATTCCCTTAGCCCAGACAACCGAATCCGGGAGAGGGGAGGCCAAGGGCGGAGGGGTATCAAAATCTTTCCAACCAGGGGTACTACCAAAGAAGGGATAGCTACCCTTCCCGGGATCAGCCCAGGGGAGAAAACAGGGCCCCGTATCAGCCTGAGCGGGTTTCCCAGTTAGAGCGCCAGGTTCAAAACATGGCGCGGGATCTGGGTCACATACTGAGGGCTCAGCAGAACCCTCAGATCGGCATGCCGGCGCAGAACGCACCCAACTCTGGACCTGGTGCTCCAGAACAATGACGGGGGCAGCACCCCGATAACTCACCGGTTCCCAGGGAGGAGGCACAAAGGGAAGGGGGGTGTAAAGCCTTGGAGGAAGCTTCCTTCCTCACTTGTAAACAGCCCCTGGAAACCCAGGAACCGGAAACAAAATCTCTTGCCCCTGAAAGCCTGCCTCCTAAGGAGCAGAGGGGGGTTAGGAGAAACAAAAGACCCAAACAGACTCAGTTTGAGGAGGAGGTACAGATCTTCCAATTTGAGGGAGAGGGATCCTCAGAGGATCCTGGGAAAAGGATCTTCTCCTTCAGAGAGGGGGGAACTCCTCCCAAAGAAAAATGGGTCCCTAGGGATGCAAATCCAGACTGGGGAGATGTGGAGACTGAGCTACCGCCGCCCACCATCTCATCCCAGAACCAACAGCAAGAAAATCCCCTGGTTCAAACCCATCCTGATGACTGCCTCCAAAAAGGGGGGGGCGGCCCAGAACCGGAGCCAGGGGAACCCACAATGGCTCTGATCTCCAGTTGCCAACTTTTTCTTTCAGATTCCCAAGGCTCTCCACAGAATTCTGCCCAAATCTCTTCGCTAGTGATGTCCAAAACCAGAAAGTTAGCCCACCAGTTGTCCAAAAATGTGCATTATCTGTGCCCCCTTGGGGAGAAGGAGGGAAGATATTATGCCCCGGTACAAGTACAGGGGCAGGGTACAATTTTGGCACTGGTGGACACTGGATCTCAAGCTACCCTTCTGTCCAGAAGGGCCTTTGATGAACTGAATGCAGGAAGGGGAGGGAATCGCCAAATTCCTCTCACCTCACTTCCTGGACAACTCCAGAACTTTGACGGGAAGGAAATTCCCGTCGAGGGGACGGCAGACTTGGACATTAAAATTGGGCGACACAAGTTGAAACACCCGGTCATAGTTGTGACTCCAGAGGGCACCCCTTGTTTACTAGGGAATGACCTCCTGAGAAGGTTGTCACCCCTAATAGATTGCGTAAACAAGGTCCTTTGGACCCAGACTAGCCGACCAATAAAATTAAAACAGAGTGTCAACCATGTTAGTTTAAACAGCACCTGCCACATGGTTGAACAAAAACCTGACCAAGTAGAATTTCACTTCCAGAATAGCCAAATTCCAGACGTGACAGTAATAGCAGTAGGACAACAGACTGGTGATGGGGGGGGTCCTCTCTATTTCTGAAAATCAACCTTCCTTCCAGTTTAAGGTGGTATTCCACACTGGAAGGAAACACCCTGAAATTCTTTACTAATCCACAATCAGAAACTCCCACTCCTATAGTCCAGAAAGATGTGAAATCAGCTCAGAGCCTGGCTGATATTCAGCAAATTGGAGAGCAGTTGTTCATCCCTGTTCAGTTAAATGATGGGAAGGACTCTGTTCTCGCTCGAGTGTGTGTGAACAATGGTAAGAGTTTCATCAGCGAAGCCATGTTTCGCCAACTCCCAAAAGATCCAGCCATTCCCACATTCAAATTGATAGACAAATGGGAAATGGACCTGGAAGCGCCTAATTCCAAACATCTCCTGCCAAGCAGGTGTATGCTCAAAATCTCCATTGGCAACAAGAGCATAGTCCATAATTGTTGGGTCGTGCGAGACGTCACTGCCGCTTTTTACTTAGGCAGTGACATTCTCAATCGCTTTGCCATTAGTTTGGACCTAATAAACTTCAAAGCTTGGTCCCGATTAGCGGATAATCCCATGGGCTTTGATGATCCAGAAAAAGCATTTAGGTCAGCTCAATTGCTACCTTATGCAGTTGAAATTCAGATCAAAGAGGAAGTCACCATCCCAGAAAGGACCCGACAATTCTCCCTGGAAGTGAAAGTTAAAAGAGGACAATATCTGCAAAACCCTGATGCTTACATACATCTAAACGCTTCTCTCCAACAGCAAGGGTTGGGGGTAAACCCAACTCCATTAGACAACATAGAACATGACACCATTCCAATAGAGGTGGATAACAGCGACTTAAAGAGTATTACTCTAGCCGCAGGCACCATTATTGGAATGGCGGTTGATGACCGACATTTTTCCATAGATTTAGGTAATGAACTGTTAGGGCCAATGCCCAAGGACTGCCTTGACAGTGACAGTGATGACAATACAACACCAGACAGGATTTTTACCCGGCATGGGGGGAACTTCCTGGTGTACACTTCTTGCCCTTATGGTAAGGAAGATGTGACTTGTGACTTCAGGAGGGATGAGGTGATTTTCCAGGTCCATGAGGGCTGCCTTTCCCACCTGAAGCCTCCAGTCCAAATCAGCACTCTGACCAGGGACTTCTCCACCCAGCTGGAGGAGGCCGCTGAAATAGCCAAACCAGAAGTCTTTCCAGGCTTCAGGCAGATGGTGGAAGAGAGAGTCAACCTAGCTGATGCCTGTGTGACTCTGGAACAAAAGTAAAAGTTGAAACAAGTTTTCTTGGATTTCCAAGATCTCTTTGCGGTAGACTCATATGACTGTGGTCGCACTGACATCCACACAACAACAATCCCCAGGGACCCTGGCATGACTCCAGTGTTTGTGAAGCAATATCGTTTGCCTCTCGCATCCATGGAGTCCCTTACTGAAATAATTAAGAACCTTGAGTCCCGGGGAATAATCCGTCCAGTCCACAGCACCTTCAATAATCCGGTGCTGGGAATATTGAAGCCAAACGGCCAGTGGAGACTCTGCGCCGACCTCAGGGAGCTCAACAAACGGGTCCATACTTCCCGATGGCCTCTGCCCTACATTGACCAAGGGCTGACCAGATTCAGGGGTCACAGGTATTCACTGCAATAGACCTGACCAATGGATACTGGACCGTGCCTGTCAGCAGGGAGGACCAATACAAACTGGCTTTTACCTTTGGGGGCCAGCAATACACATGGACCCGGACTCCCTTCGGATACCTCAACTCCGGTAATGAGTTCAACATTTTCCTACATAAGGCCATGCCCGACCTGGGTGCGAGGGGTAACCTGGCTTATGTAGATGATGTCCTCATCAAAAGTTCATCTGTGGAGGAACACATAGCGGAGATCCGTTATGTTCTGACGCAGTTGAGGGCCGCCGGAGCAAAACTTTCCTTTCAGAAAGCACAGTGGTGTAGAACCTGTGTTAATTTCTTGGGGCATGAGATTACTACTCAGGGTCTCTGTCCCCAGGAAAAGAAAGTGGAAGCACTTCAG
This sequence comes from Ambystoma mexicanum, assembly GCF_040938575.1. Taxonomy (NCBI): domain Eukaryota; kingdom Metazoa; phylum Chordata; class Amphibia; order Caudata; family Ambystomatidae; genus Ambystoma; species Ambystoma mexicanum. The sequence goes on along the minus strand of NC_090930.1, from coordinate 857,727,663 downwards.
AAACTGAAAGACCCCACAACTCTGCGGGAACTAAGGAGCCTCCTTGGACTGACTAATTACAGCAGAAAGTTCATTGAGGGCTACGCAGAGATCACCAGACCCCTGATTCATCTCCTGAAGGGGGGGGTCAAGTGGGAATGGGGTCCAGAACAAGCCGAGGCAGTAAGACAACTCAAAAGAAGCCTCTCACAAGCGCCCTGCCTAGCTTACCCTGTCAGAAACAAGGAGTTCTTCCTGGAGACGGGGTTCTCTAATACGTGCTTGACGGCAGTATTATACCAAAAGCATGACAAGGTCAATAAAGTAATCTCCTATGCGAGCAAAACTTTATCCTCTGTGGAGGAAAAATTCAACGATTGTGAGAAGGCACTCCTGGCAACGGTGTGGGCATTGAAGAATTACCGCCCGTTTATCCAGGGGGAACACATCATAGTGGAGACTCCACACCAGCCTCTGCAATATCTCCAAAGTGACAGAATCAGGGCCGGAAATGTGAGTAATTCCCGAATTACTTCCTGGATTCTGTCAATGCAAGGCTTTCCTGTGGAGGTCAGATATGGCCAAAACAAGAAGAGTCCCCTCGCGCAAGGTCTGGCTGACTTGCATGATTGTGCCAGAGAAAACTGTCTCGAGGACGAAAGTCTAAAAATCAAGGACAACACTGAGGCATACCTTAATTCCCCACACAAAGTCTTTGAAGAGGACAAGTGTGAGGGAATGCCCACTGTCTATGTGGATGGATGCTCGTACCATGTTGACAACGACGGGGAGAAGGAACTGGCGGCTGGCGTAGGGAATGCATGGGTGAAGGAGTTCCCAGAACCCTCCGCTGGGTACAAAATTGGTCCCCGAAGTAGTCAGGTGGCAGAATTGATGGCTGTGCATCAGGCCATCCTCACTGCTGTCCAGCATCAACTCCACGAACTGGTCATAATCACAGATTCGGATTATGTACGGAACGGGTTCATGGAGCACCTGGTTAATTGGAAAACCAGAGGCATGTTATGTGCTAATAACAAACCCTTGAAACATGGGAAGTTGATCCAAACATTGATGATCTGGTCACCTCGAATGAGATGACCATCTATTGGAAAAAGATCAAGGGTCATTCCAAAGTAGGGGGACCAGACAAAACTGGAAATGACTTAGCGGATCAGCTGGCCAAAACCGGGGCCATCCAAGGGGATCTAATTGAGATTGAGTCCCTGTTGGGGGAAATCCAGGTCACTGCTATCACTAGGTCCCAGACAAATGCTCACAATGACCTTTCAATTGCACAATGGAGTAAGGAGACCCCTGATGCTGATTTAATTACAGCTCAGAAAGGGGATCCAATAATTGGTCAATTTTACCAACACCTTGAGGACCCTGAGAACTTTCCCCTGACGGATACTGATTACATTGGGAAGGAGGACCTAAGAGTGTTGATGAAATGTCCAAAAATGTTCTGTATCCAAGACGGTTTGCTGGTAAGGAAATCCAAAGCGGGCCACGATCAGTGGGTGGTTCCTACCTCATTCCGAAGCCTGATGTTAAGTCAAGCCCATGATGCGGCCACCGCCGGTCATAGGGGGTTTCACACAACATTGGAAATCTTAAGAGAGGTTGCATACTGGCCACACATGGGGCAGGACCTCGACCAATACTTGAAGGGGTGTCTTGTGTGTGCACAATTTCAGCCATCATCCCTCACGCACCGTGCGCCTCTCCAAAAGAGGGGGATGGCACTGCCATGGTCAGATTTACAAATCGACTTTGTAGGCCCCGTGATTCGCTCTGCTAGGGGGAATAAGTACATGTTGACTGTGACATGCTTGTTTACCAAGTGGGTGGAATGTCTCCCAGCCCAAAATTGCAAGGCAGAAACTGCAGCTGCCTTGATGATTAACCACACCTTTTCCCGTTTCGGTCTACCTCAAAGGATTGAGTCAGACAGGGGTAGCCACTTCACCAGTGAAGTAATGACAAAGATGTGGGAGATACTGGGGGTCAAAAGGAAGTTACATATTGCTTACAGGCCAGCTTCTTCTGGGGCAGTAGAGAGATATAACCGAACCATTGTGAGCATATTAAAGAAGTTTGTGGCAGATTCTGGGCCAAGTTGGGATATCCGATTACCTCTGGTCCTAATGGCGATCAGATCCACCCCTTCATCTGCAACCAAAATGTCACCATTTGAGTTGATGACTGGGCGCAAGATGGTGCTTCCTCAGCATTTGCTCTACAGGACCCAAGAGCAGACACTGATAAAGGCCTTCACAACTCATGAGTATGTGGAGAATTTAAGGAAACACCATCAACATGCTTTTGCTTATGCTCAGCGGAATCTAGAAAGATCAGCTGATAGCATGAAGACCCACTATGACCTGAAGACTTCCAGGAAGGAATATCAGGTGGGGGACCGGGTCTATCTATACAATTTCCAAAGGAACCAGGCCAAACAGCGAAAATTGTTGCCTACATGGAAGGGACCCTTTGAGATTATAGACCAAATCTCCCCTGTGGCCTACAAGATCCACATCCCCAAAGGCGGTTTGGCAGAGGGGGAAGACAAGTGGGTCCACATTAACCAGTTGAAGTGTTGCCATCCCAGGCACACTCTGCAACAGCTGGAGGAATCCTCTGGAATCCTAGAGGGTACTGTCTCAGATTAATTCAGTTCTAACTTAAAATATCCTACATATCGCCTATCAAATTCTGAGTTTCTCAATGTGGGTGTTTTCGTTATTGAATGCAAAAAGAAATGTGCATGTTCATATGTTTTGACTACAAATTTATATGCCACCCCACTATATCAATGGTGGGGGGAAAAATGTCCATGAATAGGTATTGCCGCTCTTCCTTTGTCGTCCTAGGAGAAAGAAAACCGGGAGACGGGCCAAGGAGGACGATCCGGAGACCGGGAGCAGAGACGCGGGGGGCCCAGGGTACCGCCCAATATTCCCATCAGGACCGGCGAGGAGAACCGATCGATCCGACCGGATGGAGGAAAAGATGCTGAACTGTGCCATCTATTGGAAGAAGATGAGGAAACATCCCCGGTCTTGCGAGTTCCATCAGTGAAACCGAATGGCCATCGCAAGAGGGGGGCTTGTGGGATGTTTTTATCCACGCATCCAAGCCCTACCTCAAAACTGTGCAGTACTGACATGGAAAACATCATGATGGCCAGAGCTTCCCAGAAAATGCCCAGGGAAGTGCATGAAGAATAGGCTGCCACCCATTTTGCCGATGTTAGGGGCACAGAAGGGCACTGCCTAAAACCATTGGACTACCCACACAGTAGCCTGAAACCATTGGGAATGGCAATGCTGATTGCCAAAAGCAACCTAGAATTGTGGGGAATTCATTTTCTTAAATCCCAAAAATGGTTGCAGTACCAGTACTCACCACTATCAGAAAGCCGGGGTTTTAAAACGAACAGATTTTTTTTTTGTGTGTAAAATTGAATAGATGAACCCAAGGCAGGCCAAAGAAAGACTTACTGAGAGGTGGATACAATCTAAAGTTATATTCTGAAGTGACTTGAAGGTTTATAACAAGACTGGCTGAGTTGTGGATTTCAGCAGTTTAAGTAAATTTGGACTGAAAGACACTAAAAATCTAAATGTTTAAAAGAAATGAGTGACCTACTTTTGAGTGTCACATAGGTTGCAATTGTTTAAATGTCATAGTTTTAAACTTAGAATCAGCATTCTAGCTGCATATGTAAAATGGTTAGTTTTATTTGAATGCAGAAAACTGGGTAACTAAAATTGACATTAGCTGTGGCCTGGCTTAAGGAACTGAATTCTGCCCACCAGCTACCCCCGACCGGAGTTGAGACTTGCACAACAGCTGTGTTCCCAGGCCGACCTGCATTTTGCTGCTCCCACCAAAAGGGATATGACACTTCTCTGATTGAATTACCTGGGCTCTGCAGGAAATTGAACAAAGCCTTGTCCTGACTCAGGCAAATGTTTTATTATGGGGGCCATAAATGGCTTCCTCTTGAACAATGGGCCTTCCAGGGCCCAGTGTCAGTAGCGCTCTTGCCCTCGTAGTGTAGCCGAGGAGTTCTTCTCGCCAATCTACCGAACTAGTCAGTACAATCAACAAACAGAACAGTTGATTGGCGGAAAGATGGAATGTCAACGAAGAATCCAGAACCCGATGGAACAGGATACTGGAACGGGATGTCTTCTCAAGGAGTACAGGCAAGACCCCCAGACAACTGCACTTCGAGCAAATATCACACAGATGCGATGTATGCAAAATAAACGCAGAAAGCAGAATAGAATCCACCACTAACCTGTGTAGTTCTTCAGACTCTCCGATTCTCCGAATATTCCCAAGGAAGGAATAAGAAGGAAGGTAGAAGCCAACCCAAGATCCAGAAATGAAGGCAAAGCAAGAAGCAGGAGAAATCCACACTGACTGTCCAAAGAGCAAAACCTAACCCGACGGCACGAGGACGCCTACAAGGTACAACAAGGCAGTCTCTAGTCCGTGTACCAAAGGTGACGAGTTCCAATGAAGGTGGACAATCCTAGCAGGGTAGGACCGTGGACGATCCGAGGGCGAAGAGCAGGGCTGGCAGCAAAAGTACAAAGGAGTAGCCAAAGCAGGTCCGTGGGCGATCCGAGGTCGAAGAGCAGGGCTGGCAGCAAAAGTACAAAGGAGTAGCCAAAGCAGGTCCGTGGGCGATCCGAGGTCGAAGAGCAGGGCTGGCAGCAAAAGTACAAAGGAGTAGCCAAAGCAGGTCCGTGGGCGATCCGAGGTCGAAGAGCAGGAAGACAAGGTAAGAGGGGACAAGATGCTGGAATACAAGAGAAAGCAAGCCGCTAGAATACAAGATTCAGAAGCGCCGGCAAAACGAACAGGCGTGGCTTATATAACAGTCACATGATCACTATACGTAAACTTGACGTGTAGAGGGAAAAATGACCGACGTGAGAGGACGCCATCGTCTCCATGCCAACTTCCAAGATCCCGGCAGACGAGATCTTAAAGGGACCGTAACCACCGTTCGTTGACGAATACGAGAGCCACACGTATTAGTTCTCGTGGAAGCCGGATAACTATGGCGTCCCAACACAGATGGTCTCTGCCGATACTTGACACCCAGGCAGATGGTTTATTGCAGGGGTAATAAAAATGGCTTCCTCTTGGCAGAAACTGGGAGGGGGAGAAACTGGAGACAGAGGCTGAGCTTGGAGAAAGTGGAAAAACTGGTTTCTGTACCATGTGACCTGAAAAGACACACCCCTGTAGCCAGAATATGGTTGTAGAAAAAGATGAATAACTCATAGTACAGACTTGTCATAATTATTTAAATGATACCATAATTCTTGTGATTTTTCTGCCCACATTTTAAGAGGTTTTTAGAACCGGTGGCATGATCTGGGGGCAAGCTAGCAGTTAAGAGGGTATTACTTAAAATGTATGCATGTTTAAAAAATCTGACACTTCATCAAGTAATGTCCATACTCCTTGCGCACATGTGTATAAATTTGGGGTAATGTCCGATATTACGAAATCAGTTAAAAAGTGCAAATGTTGCCATTTCTGAATGCAAGCTCCCAGGAAGAGCAGATTTGGACAGGGTATACCTCCTGTGATATGTGATGGGTGCATGTAATTTTAAACAAATGTGTACCTGTGCAAATATGTCTTTTGGGTCAAAATATAGATTGTGTGTAATTTGACAGGGGTGGGTTCTCTGTACCATAAACAGACCGCATCATGATGACACTTCATTTCATTCCCCCAATCAAGGGGAAGAGGATGAAGTGGCCAATGACAAGTGGAGAGGGGTAGAGCCTAGGGATGCTGCACACACACCCATTTTCAAAACACATAAAAGCAGACAGACAGGACAGATAGGGACATTCAATTCCATTTGCTGCAACGCGCTCTGCCGGACCATGCCACATCCAGAGATACAGACTTCAAATCCATCAATCTCCAGAGAAAGCTGTGCAGAAAGATCCAGAAGCAGTGCTGTACCCAGAGAGAGAGCAGAGCTGACCCAGACCACTGTTAGCAGAACCAGAGAGCTGACCCAGATCACTGTGAGTGCCGAGACCAGACCAGAGACCAGTCTAAAACCTGACCAGATCCGTGGCGAGGCCCATTCTATTTCAAAAATATATTGTGAATACCCAGCAGAACTGTGCAGAACCAATCTCTTAGTTAAAATAATATAATTCAATCTATTTTAATCTAAGTAGAACTGCCTCCTAACTGTCACCTGTCATTTGTAAAGCTGTCACCTGTCATTTTCTAGTTGCTAGCTGTCACTTGTCACTTTGAACTTTAAAATTTCAAATCTAAAAAACTACCTTTATTTAATCGTTCATAACTCCGTAACCGTTTGGGCTAGGAACTTGGTTTAACTTTCCTCTGAAAGCTTAGAATCTCAGCTTTTCAACGGACCTAGAACCGCATACCTATTCCATACACATTTGCCGCAATCGCGAAAAACGCACTCGCGAATTTACCGCGATTTGCAAATTTCTCCACGTGTGAAAATAGCAGTTTTCTTGCTTTCATTGCTAAAAATTCGTTTGCCTCTTAAGAACCATCCCTGAATCATTGCTAGAGTGAGCCTGAACTCATCCCAAGTATATTTCACGCACCCTGAACCTCCTAGAGGGAATTAAAAGCATTTTAGCATATTTTTCACTTCATTGCCAGCACATATAAAAGCATTTTGGGCCTGTGTTTCCAACTTCTGTAGTGTAAGCTTGCTGGGGTGAACTGAATTACATTTGATTGCATTTCTGAGAACTGTGTGCTTTCCTTGCATTGCATAAAGGGGGGAGGGGATTGCCAGAGAAAAGTGATTACATTGTTTTGTTGAACGCATATGAGTATTTTCTGTACTGCATTTTCATTCCACCTTGCATCCATTTGAAACCATAAAGTATTGTTGCTATCTTATCCATCCTATAACCACTCATCATTGATTATAAAGAAGTGTGCTAGTGCCAGACTATCCATTATTGATTACTGCTCAGATTAGGTGTGATATTCAATTATTAAATTATTATAAAGTGTGATATATATATCTATTGTTTAAATTATCAAATAAACCTTTTAACTTGCAAAACAGAACTACTTCTTGGCTCAGTGGGGTCAGGGGGATTCAAAGAGAGGGGTGTTATATAGGGGTAGTCATCCAGAACGCATGAACTGGACATAAAGATATTTCAATAAGGGTTTCCATTCAGTTACCCAGACTAGGCATTGACTTAGCTGTAGTGTTGAATTGAATCCTCTTACATGAGTCACAGATGGCTTATGTCATAAATGCTCGGTCTGGTAATCACAGAATGTGCCTTTTAAGATCTAGGTTAAATTGTCTCCATACCTTGGAGGGGGTTGGACATTGGGTAAGGTTACAGGCGGGAAAGTGAACATGTAGACTCTGCAATACAGATACATTTGAAACCCTTTGTCATCTCATATTAGATTGTTCTCATTTACTACAGAGAAGACTGTTTTACTTTGAAAGATTATTTCTTCTGCTTTTATTTCACAAAATGCATGGGGGAGACTGATGAACGGTAAACGGCTATCCATTTCAATTGCACTAATTGCTTTTTTAAAATGGAGATCTTTCCCCCTACTAGGAGATGGCCCAAAACGTACTAATCTTGCTCTGAGCTTACAATATTGCTTCTACTTATAGTAGGACTTGGGTACGTTACTAAACATGAAAGCACTTTAATTGTTGCCCTAGTACTATGGTGTTAAACTCCCGTTTTGATTAGACATTTGCACCCCCCCCCTCAATTGGCACGCAGTCTTCCATATGACTGCATGTTAAATGTGTGTATGTCTTTTACCACATTTCCTGGTTTGTCTTTTGATATCAAGATTGTATTGTGCCTACAGGATTGATTGTAACTTGTGTAGGACTTGGGTACAACACCTTGTACAAAAAGTCCTTTAATTCTGCTCAGGAATCCCCCCAATTAGAAGATCAGATTGATTGGTTCTAGAGAGGGAATTGAATACTATCCTTGCACGTCTTCTCTTTTGACTTGCTCTGGTCTTTTGTCGTATTTACGTTGATGTTAAATGATTTTAAGATTCAAAATTGTCTCACACCCCCCACTTTTTCTTCTTTGAAAAAAAAAGTTCTTTCCCCTTTGTTCAATTTTTAATTTTTTTCAATTGTGATTTCGGAAAAATTCATCATTTGTTAATTTGTATCGTGTGATATTTTAAATTGGTTGAATTTGTTGAAACTGGATTTGTTAGAAGTTATAAAAATGTTTCAAATTTTGTGAAAGGTTAAATTGTAAACCAAAACGCAACAACAATTGTTTGTTTTTTTTACACCTTACATTGGGAAACCTAAGCTCTCCTTTAACTGTCCAGTCAAGCTTAATAAGTAGAAGACTTGGACGCCTCCAGAAGAACATGCCTCCAGAAGAACCTTTCCTGTCTGCTTCTAGTGATTGTCTCACAAAAGTATGCATCATGTACTCAACCGTTGAATATCAGTCATGTGTAATACTTGAGGAAAGCTAGGACTTTTGAGAGAAAAGGAATATGCGTGTATTCTTTGCTACTTTTTCTGCCAGGGAACATCTACGCATAAACTTGGGCATTGGGCTAGATTAACGCTTCATATTATGGTTCTCTAAATTGCTGGTTTATAGTCTTATGTTCATCTGTATTTAATCATAATCCCATGTAAGTTTGAGTACCAATACAGTTAGACTGTTTGTGTCAGTGGTCAGTCAGAAGGGAGGTGCCAGTTCTGAATACAAAACCGTGAGCACTGAATTTGTGTATTGGCATAGTGTCACCTGACATAGCATCACTTAGCCTAGCATCCTATAATCTGGCATGAGGCATGACCACTGGAGAAAGAATGTTTTGCATTGATAAAATAAAAATGAATGCAACCAACTGAAGTGAAAAAGGTTGTCCCCAGTTGTTGGGTAGTTTCTTGGGAATGGACATGGTAACAACCGCGTCAAAATCATATCTCCCATCCTAAGTGATAACACAACGCCAAAACAAAAGTTTGCACGATGGAGCCTACACTGATTGAAGCTGTGTGTCAATGCTAAACTTCCCAATGCTTCACAATTCCCTCACCACAGATGGACCAACACCACACTCCTTAAATGCCACTCGCACAGCCACCACAGGCAATTGCACAATGTACATTCTCAATCTGGAGCATACATTAACTCCTCCAGACAAATCACAAAATATCTTAAAACATTTGCGGCACAGATTCACTATCTTTTCGCATCTGTGCATATCAACCTTGCAAATAGCATAGCATAACACAACAATCCATATCAGAGTTTGACTCATTCCACTGTGGGGCAGTACTTTGGGCGGCCCAAGCAACTTCAGTGATTGGTAGATACAGGGGTGGAAATTAACGATGGCTCTGCCACAGTCGGCCTGCTATACTGGAATCTCTCGTGTACTGGCTCGCTGGCGAGACTATGTATCTGTCAAATCAAGTGTGATTGGACACACAATTTTAACATGTTGTGCACTTTCAAGGCCAAAGACTATATCCTTTACACTGCAGAGTTACATTTTAGAATGTGAGGGTTAGGAAAGGATTTCGGACACAGGATGTTTTTGCTTTGGACATCTTGACACAGGACAGACCCTTAGTTTTGGTTGAGTAAGGGAAACCCCTCCTAGATTAGGGATAGTGAGGCATTTTCCAACCACTTTATAATTTAATAAAAGTCTTTAACCAAAAACATGAGTTCTCTGTATCAGCGTCTCATTCCTGGCTCCTCGCATTTGGTGTTATGAATGGGATATGGCTCAGTTGACATACGCTGGGAAATCCTCAGATTTGAAAAACCTAGTCACTGAGCTTGCAATCTATCAGTAGCTACAGAAAAGTCTATTGGGTTCGACCTATGTAGTAGCAGGGGAGTATTTATTATTTACATTTGTAAGATGTGCCGAACCCAGAGGTATCTGTGTGCTGTTGACAGTAAACATTGCTTGGTGATACAAATACAGACGGCTTGGTTACATTGTGGGTAGACGTGAGATGTCCACAGTTCAAGCAGTGTACTTCTGCAGGTCACAAGAGGTTTAAGCAAAGTTAAGGCTTTGTGAGCAGAGCCATGTTTTTAGACTTGCATTCCATTGTTTGGTGGCCACAGTGGGGAAGCTGAGGCCTCCTGCTTTTTGTAGTCTGAACCTGGGCGTAGCTAGGTGGTGCGAGTAGATGGACCGGGTGGGTTGTGCAACCCAGAGACCGAATGTTAATACCCACTGACCTAGTTATTTATTTGTATTTTGATTGAGCATTTGTTAGGCGCCTTCTACAACAGAATTGTGTTTCAAAGCACTATAATTCTAGTAACCCCCACCCCCAAACCACTTACATCAGGTTTGCCTCTATGTCTGGCCTAGCTTGGTGACGTGGCCTAGATGGCTTAGCAGGCGTCATAGATCCGGATTATAGAGATAATGTGAAGGTCTTGATTCAAAACAATGGGAAAGGGGCATACTAAATAAATGCGGAAGAGGGAATAGCTCAGGGAATCCTAGCGATCATGCTATTCCCCAAAATGGAGGAAATCAGGGGAGTAGATTAACTTGGAGAGGGGAAAGGGGCTTTGGGGTAGGCAGACAAAGATCCCCCTCCACTAACATCTGTGTTGGGATAATCGATAATCCTTGGTGAGGAAGCTGAGATCATTCCTGATTTAGCGTTTGCTCAGTGGAATGACCCCATGCTAACGGAGGCTTTCGTTCATGTGAGTCAAAGGGGAGACAGTCTTCTTTCTAAGGCATGGGCTACTTTAATCTAAGCCCTGATGTTACCCTTAGAACCCAAATGATGGTCCCTAGAAGTCAGAAGAGGATGGTTCTATAGATTACCCACTCCCACTTAACCAGTGGTCGCTTGGGAACAGCCAAGACACAGGGGTAGTTAATAAGCCGATTTTTGTCCTGGAATCTGTTGATGTGAAAAATGTCATACTCGTCTGTGCCCTGTGTCAAGACTAGTTCCCAACTACCTTTCCGAGCTACGCTCCAACCTTTGCCTATCATTGAGCCCTTTTCTCGCACAGGTATGGACATAGTTGGACCCCTTGAGACATCTAGGTTGGGTAATCATTACATCTTGTTAATTTTAGATTATGCAACTTGCTGCCCAGAGGCTTCCCCCTTCCACATTAATACGTCCCAAAAGATTTAGAAATGCCTAATCTCATTTTTGTTTTTCAAATTCTTTTTTCCTTCTCTCCCCCACACGTTGGTTTCCATAAAGAGATCCTAACGGTTCAAGGGACTACCTTCTTGAGTCGGTTAATAGCAGAGGTGAGGGCGATCCTACACATTACAACGCTTAGCACCTCTGTGCACCTGTCCTTGAAGTGTTCCACTAATCCGTTGGTTTGCGGGTGGTAACCTGCAAACCAACGGATTAGTGGAACACTTCAACAAAACTGTTAAAATGTTATTAGCAAATTGGTTGAGGCTGACTGCGAAAATTGGGATATTATGATACACTGGTCCCTTTTTGCCATCCAAAAACACCACAATCCTCAAGTGTGTTTTCACTATTTGAGTTACTGTATAGTAGGGAGCCACGGGATGCCCTTGACCTGTTCAGAGGGACCTGGCAGGAGAGCGGGAGGAAGCGCTTTTTATCACTCTAACCAACTGCCCAAAGTTTGAAAGAACATATGGCCACTGAGAGCGATAGTCCAAGCTCATCTGATTAAAGCTCAAGAAAACCAAAAGACCTCTCGTGATTAAAAAAAAAAGCTCTACTTCTCTCATTTACGATTGAACAAAAGGTTCTTGTTCTCCTGCCAAAATCTGAGAATAAGATGTCTAAATGACATGGACCCTTTGAGGTGTGAGAAACCAGAAGGTGTCTTGCCCGCTAGTCCTCTGGAAACGGCCATCGCTTTTGGATCCAATTCCTGGGGTGGACCAGTGCGGGAGGATCACTTGGATGGAGGGGTCTTCGGGAAGTGGGATGCCTAACAGTGAGACATGGTATCCCCTTTCCTCTAACACCTTTTCCCAACCTACCAGGTATGATAATCCACTTCCCCCTTACCGACATGAACACTTTCACAGACAACTCGCTGTAAGAGCAAATGGATTAACACTCGAGTCGTTTACCTGACATGTCCTAACACGAGAGTCAGGCAGAGTGAGACAATTATTGATAATTACACACACACCCCTGACTTTTATTACACTTCCCCACAATGATAAAAGGCTGGGCACGAAAGCACACTCCAAGCAAGGCAAAACACACAAGGAAGCAGCAGTTCCGAGATGGGAGTTTAATCCGTTGAGAAAGGCAGCAAGACCAGGGAGAGTTACGAGTAGGGGACTACCCTTTGACCTTTTTGGAGAAGAACTGTGACTTTCAAGAGGCCTTGAGGAAACGAAACATTAGACTGGGAATTTAAGCTGAAGATGGTTGCAGTGTATGTTGCAGGTACACTGGGCCCTCCCGCATTGATGGCCAAGGCGGGGCGAAGCGATTGCCTCTGTAGTACTATGCTTGGCTGCGACAACAAAGCAGTGGCATTGAAGTCAGCACAGCTGGTGAGTCGGAACGACTGATAGCAGGCCAGACTGTATTGCAACCTTGGTTGATGAACAATGAGGCGTATGTGATTGAACTTTTTGAAACCAAGATGGGTACCATATACAGAGTGGTCCAGCGCCACCTGGGTGCTCATTTGAAGGTCTCTGTTTGGTATCCAACTGAGTGTGTACAAATTGTTGAACTGTGAAATCGAAAGTGGTCCTGCAACAGGTCAAGCTAAATCTTGTGCCCATTCGAAAGTCTTCGATAGTTAATATGAACTGAAATTGGTCTGAGCCCAGCTGAGGGAGACTAGTTGTAAAAAAATGGATCTTGGATCTAAGCCCAGAGGGGAATCTAGGGTGAACTGTGGGGTCACCTGAGAAAAGATATTGCTGTGGCAAATGTTAACCCAACTGTGGGATGCAAAAGGATCTGAGCCCGAGAAGATATTCTGTAAGCATTGCTGAGGGGGATCCAGGATGAAGTGTGACTCACCTGACTTGAATATTCGTAAAACACTAGATCAGGCCCTCAAAATCAAGAGACTTGGAGAAGATAAGAGACTTGGGCACCGAAGGCCCTGGTGTTGGTAATGGAACTGTAGCCTCCTGCTGACGAAGCCCAAGAGTGTGCTGTGCTTGAGTGAACCGCCTTTCCCTGTGCTGAAAACATGGGGAAGGGAGGACAACGGCTAAAACATCCTATAAGCCTCCTTAAGGAATGGGGAGAGGATCCTGTAGAAAACACAACTTTGGTGCCGACTAGTCTCTTAACAGAGCAGTCATTCCTTCCCACCTACCAGGGACCAGATCTATAAGACTTATTGGAACAGCTTCCAGATGTCTTTAAAAATAAACCAGGAAGAGTGGAAGGGGTTTTTCACAACATCCACACACCCCCAGGGAAGGTAGTCCATTTAAAACCGTACCAAATCCCTGAAGCAAGAAAAGCAATAGTCCTACAGCAATTGGAGAAGATGCTGAACTCTGATGTTCTTGAACCATCCCAGAGTCTTGGTTCTCTCTGATAGTATTCGTTTCCAATCCAGATCAGTCATGGAGGTTATGTATTGATTTCAGGAAGGTGAATGCAGTGATTGGGAGCCGCTGTTTTCCTCTCCATGATTGATCTGACTAAAGGTTACTGGCGAGTAACTGCTAATCCGGAACACAAGGAGAAAACAGCCTTCTCCGCCCTGGTTGAACTATTCCTAGTCAAGGTGTAACTCTTTGGACTTCACGGGCACCAGCCGCATTTCAAAGGTTAATGGACCAAGTCCTTCAGCCATACTCATCTTTTTGTGGAGCTTATATCAATGATAATCGTTCACAGCGGGACGTGGAAAGAGCATATGCTCTCTGTTTAGTCATCCGAGCCCCAAGGAAAGCTGGCCTTCCCGCAAGCCCGTAAATAATGTCACTTGTGCAGTCAAGTACTTCAGTTTCCTTGTGGGAAATTGACTCTTTGCGCTCCAATGGTGAAAGCTGTGCAAGAAACCCCAGTACCCAAGACAAAGAAAGACCTCTGACCCTTCCTAGGGTTGGTTGGATATTCTAGACGATTAATTCCCAGTTATTCTTCTATTGCCTCTTGCCTTACTGATGAGCCTACGAACGCGGAACTGTAATGCGTGTGCGCGAAATAAGATAAACATGGCGTCAATGCGCAGCCATTTTGGACATTCACTTCCATCACCGCAATGAAACCCTACGTTCTTGTGGGCTCAGTAAGTAAACTTGAATTTTGCAAATTGTTGCAAGGTCAGGATGATCTCAGATGAGCTAGCGGGAAGGAATGCTTGTTGCCTCGTCCACTGAAGGACGAGCCGACGAGGGAGTTGAAGCTTCGCTGGTGCAGTGATGAGGGGTGCTGGGAACGGTGAGGAGAATGTGGGTTTTTTCACTTCTATCTGGCTTTTTCCACCCTGTGCTCCCAATGCTTGCTGCCTGCTCTTCGGCCGAGGGCAGATGCAACCATGAAGGGGTGGGGATTTATCCCAATAAAAAGCTGAGATATGACTCAGAGGGAGGAGATCGAACTGGACCCCCGGGTGATGAAGTCTTGCTGAGAGGGAGGACGCTCCGCTCCAGACCCCGTTAGCATGAGCGATCTCTCTGCCTACCTGCTCTTGGGACTAAGCAGCGTTGAGGAGTCTGAGATGAAGGTGTTTTCTGCAGATGTGACAGTGATGTATATACATATAATCTTCTATATGTGTATGTTTATAAGTGTGAATAAAGGCCCTAACAAGCCATTTATTTTATCTTTCTAACTAGTGTCTGTATGCTTTATTGCTTCTCTAAGTCAACATTTTTGCTTTTGGTCCAGGTAAGAGGGTGCAGAAATCCGAGGACCCTATATGCGCCTCGAAAAGCAAAACATTTGGCACTTTGAGTAGAGCCTTTGTGCTGCTGTTGATGCCAAAGAAGCCCTGCTAAATTGATAAATGTGACGTATTGGTTTTGTGAATATTTGATGAGAAAGATTGTAGTTTTGTGGTATTGTGATAGGGATGCGAAACATCTATTTGATATCGAGTTCCCTGTTTAGGAAAAAAGGAAGTGCTTCAGGTGGAGACTGCCTTGTGGTGTATATTCCAGGGTGGACCAGAAGTCCATATGAGAAAGTAGCGCAAACCTGGGCGTGTTGTGCAGGTTTGAGTGAGTACTGGGATAATGGCAAAGGAGAGGCATGCCCGGCTGCGGTAGTGGGCTGCCTGCAACAGGTGCCTGTGGAGAAAGGGAAAGAGTGTTCTGCATTGGGAAGAAGGGGTTGGATTCTGTTGCATGTTTTCTGAATGGTACATCAACAGAACATGGAGCTGCAGGCAAGCATGTTGAGGTTGGAAAAGGAGTTGGCGGCAGAGAAGCAGATGGCATTAATGCAGCAACTCCCAATGAAATTGTATCATGATACGACAAATATCAGGCGGTAGCTGAGCATGCTGCTGTGACAGTTGCTCAATACAAATATCGAAAGCCAAGAGGGAGGGTGGACACCTGCAAGGTAGCAACTGTGATTGCCTCTAGAGGGGTCGATTGGGACCCCGATCAATGGTATGGGGATGTCTTTGACTGAACCAGCACAGAGAGTGTTACAGAGCCAGAGTCTGGTCGAGCAGGGGTAACGGCTAAACCCGTGATGCGCAGGTGAGCTGGTCCTAATGCAAAGGGTTTGGGGGAAATTATCAGCCGATTTGAAACGGAGTCCTGGTGAATCTATGTTAACTTGAATGGTCAGATTATTTGATGGACGGGCGGCAGGCCTCCGAGTTGATGACACTGATAACGCTAGGTTTTTGGCCTTTTCACAAGAGACGCACATACAAGAGATGTTACGTGTAGGCCCTCCATATGAGGATGATGGGGGTGGGGGGGAGGGAGGAGAGGTGCAAACGTCTTTATTACAACTGGCGGCCCAAGGATGTATCCGATCGCCTCAGACTGGCCTACGGAGGACAAGTGATGTACTTTGAGAGAGGCCATACAAAGAGTGAGAGAGCATGCCATGAAGGAAGCAAACACCCCAACATATGGAATTGGTAGCATTGTCGGTTTCGGTTAGAAATGCCATCATCTGAACCGCTCCCTCTGGATACAAGAATGTTATAATGGCTCCATTAGTGGGTATGACTGGTAGGATGACAGATGAGGTGTTCGACGCGATTTGGCAATTGGCTGACTTTGGATGGAGGGGGCTAATGGGAAAAGGTTAGAGGGATCCCGGGAGCGAGGAGGCCGAAATGCAAGGCAAACCCCTGGAAAGAGGTTCAACAGCAGAGACTTGCGGGTATCCAGAAATTATGTTTCTAGCACTTCTAAAAGATGGGGTGCCATGGGAAGACATTGACAGGATTGAGACACAGGAAAAATGTACACGTTTTATACAAAAAACAAGGGCTGGAAGGGAAAGAGAGCTACAAGCAAGTGAAACAGCAGGAGGTGCAGAAACCGAGTAGGGATTTGGTACGTTCCGCGCCACCTGTAGAAGATGTGGACGACGATATATGTCTCCACAACTTCAGCCGACCTATGCAGATTTGAGGAAGTGATTGCAGTGGTGGACATGGAGTCTAAATATGCCCATTCCAGGTACGAATAGGATTCTGGCAAAACTCTGGTGACAACTGTCCGAATTATGGTAGACAGATGGCCTCATGTGAAAGTGAAATTATTTTGGCAATCGGGAAATATTCAAGAGGTTTGCCCCTTTAATTGATACCGGGGTGGAAGCCTCATTGATACATGGGAATCCTTCCAGATTTAATGGGTGGCATTCCACAAACCCCAGTTTGGGGGTGAGGGGGTGGGTTTCGGGTGCAGGCAAGAGACCCCCCCCCCCCTGCCGTGAAGACAAAAATTTAAATGAAAATTGGCAGTTTAAAAAGGAACACGTACCAAGTTTTAATTGTTCCCATACCTGAATACATCATTGGATTTGACATTCTTGAGGGTTTAACGCTCGGTTGGAAGGTAAACTTAATCAGTTTGGGTGAGTGCTTTGACTTGTACCCCGGTTGTGGTAGGAAAATTGAAGATGCCCCCGGTGCGGGTTCCGTTAGCTTCAAAGCGGATATCCATGAAACAATATCAAATTCCGGGGGGACAGAAGAGATTTCAGACAGACACCATTAAAGGTTAGTGGAAGCTGGTGTGTTGTGTCCCGTAACCACGCCTTGGAATAACCCGGTCTGGCTTGTGAAAAAAAACAGACAGAAGTTACCGTATGACTGTAGATTATCGCAAGATGAATAAATCTACCTCTACGTTAATCCCTGCAGTCCCAGATGCAGGCACTTGGAGAATGTGCAGAAGTTTGAGGGAACTTGGTATGCAGTGTTAGATTTGGCGAATGCTTTCTTCACCGTGCTGATTGCTGAAGAATTCGTCAGGAGCAATATGCATTTTCTTAGAATGGGAGGCAATATATGTTCCAACGTTTACCAATGGGATACATGCACAGTCCGACCATCTGTCACCGGCTGGTGGCAGAACATTTAGACAAAGTTCAGTGGAAGCCAGATGTGCAAATTGTACATTATATTGGTGACATATTGATACAGGGAAAAGATGAGCATAGTGTGCAAACGCACATGGAACTTATCAGGGAAGGATTACGCAAGGAAAGATGGGAAATTAATGAAACCAAAACACAGGGTCCAGATTAGACTGATCTTTTTGGGAATACAATGGCTTAACGGACACAGCGAAATGGTGCCAAAAGCTAAGCAAAAGATTCTTGAGTTCTCCACCTCAACTAACGGGAAACAAGCTCAGCAGTTCATTGGGTTGTTTGGATTTTGGAGACAGCATATACCACATTTGCGGCAGATCTTAGCACCCCTTTACCGAATGGCGCATAAGAAATTCCATTTCAAATGGGGTGAGGAGCAAGCATTTCGGCTAGCAAAAGGTACCATACAGAAAGTGCTTGATTTATGGCCCTTGAGCGAAGGGGAGGTAGAGTTAAATGTCTCCATGCAAGACAGTTATGCCAACTGGAGTTTGTGGCAAAAGCAGGACAGAAAGCGGGTGCCTTTAGGATTTTGGAGTTGCAAGTTGCCTGAGGCTGGTGACCGATATACTCCCTTTGAAAAAAACTGCTGTTGGCCTGCTATTGGGCACTTGTGGATACCAAGCAGATGACTGGGACACGATGTATTGATCCGACCGGAAATCCCAATTATGCAGTGGGTATTGAGCTCCCCTAAGACACATCGGATAGGGCATGCACAAGAGGCTAACATTATTAAATGGAAGTGGTACATACAAGATCGTGCCAAAAAAGGAAAAGGTGGAGTTGCAAAATTACACAAATAAGTGGCAGGAGTGCAGTGCCGCTAATAGACCTGGAATCTATCGAGAGGACAGAAGACAGCGAGTCCCTGGTAAAATGGGGAATCCCGTATGGAGAATTAAGTGAACAAGTTGAACACGCTTGGTTCACAGATGGACCACCCAAATATGTAGGGACTGAGCGACAATGGAAAGCAGTAGCATACAATCCCAAACTGAAAGTGTGAACTACTTCTGGCAAAGGGAAAAGCAGTCAATTTGCATAATTGTATGCCATGTATCAGGCTTTGAAACCAGAGGCGCTTGGTTCTTGTAATATCTACAGACTCCTGGTCCGTTGTGAAGGGACTGGCTGTTTGGCTGCCTAAATGGAAGAAGAATGGATGGAAGATTCATACCAAAGAAGTATGGGGAAAAGAATTGTGGCATGATAACACAGATGTTAGCGCATACAGCTGTAACTGTATCATGTAGACGCACATTGTCCGGACTCATTAGAACAGTGGTTCAATTCTGTTGCAGATGAACTTGTTGAGGAAGATGACCTGGAAGAGATTGCCAAGTGGGCACAAGATAGGAGACTGTGAAAACGGTGATTTTACAATGCCCTGTGTGTCAGCATCAGAATTCTAGGTACACTAAAACGAGGTAAATTGCCTGTTCAGATTTGGTAGATTGATTATATTGGTCCTTTACCTATTAGTCGAAGATGTCCATATGCGTGCACTATTGTGGACACGTATTCTGGTTATCTGGTGGTGTTGCCATGCAAAAGAGCCACACAATTGAATAGGATTAAATTGCTGGATCAAGTGGCAGTGTACTATAGAGTACCTCTACAGATTCAGCGTGACAATGGGTCACACTTTAAGGGAACATTGGGAAAATTGGTTCTTGATTTTTGTCAGGAGAAAGGCATTGAATGGTTCTTTCCTTTCCCATACCACCCTGAGGCTTCGTGCTTGACTGAGAGAATTAATGGATTGTTGAAAGAACAATTGCGGAAAATAGGTGATGGCATCTTGAAGGGGTGGCGTGAGCGTGTGTTGGAGGTGGTCCAATCACCCCATCGCAAACGGGGACACTTCTTTGATGCGCATTTTAATGCCAGATTTTATGGATACAACCAAGCAGAGCTATGGAAACTTTGTTGTATTCGGAAATGTCTCCTGGGGCTCTAGATCCTTATCGAGCCACCCCCGAGTCACCTGGGGTGGATTTGCATGCAAGGGAAGAGATTCGATTGGAAACCAAGGGCATTGTGGTGATACGGGGATTGGAGTACAAATTCCCTCTAACCATATGGGATTGATTGCCCCTAGATCTGGATTAGCCTTAAAGGGTATTCAGGTGTTGGGTGGGATTGTGGATGCAGATTATCAAGGAGAAATTGAGGCAATCCTGTTGAACAGTGGAGAAAAGATGTTGCCCATTCATACACGGGATAGCACAAATAATTTTGGTACCTGTGAAGAAGGGAGAGCCGCCCACAGTAGTGACAGCCCGTAGGGCTAAGGGCTTTAGCTCCTCGGATGCAATGGTCCGGGGTGCGAAGGTGTGGGTGGAAAAATCTAGTGGTCCGCCCGTTACGGCGGATGGGATTACAGCAGGAGAGGATCAGGTAGTCCTTGTAATGGAACCTGGGAAAAGGAAATCCAGCAGTGTTCCCGCTGACAAATGTTTTTTGCGTGAGTAATGTACTCCACTGATATTTTGTTTTGAATTTTGACTTTTTAAATGTTTTCTTTGTTATTGATTTTAACACAAGCAACCAAAACAAACCAAACAATAACAGCAGTCATAGGTACAGTGATCTTATGATATATCCACCAATATCTTGTTCTTCCACCCTCCCGAGCCTACTCCACTTCACCATTCCTTATCGCATACACCAAGGGTGTACTCAATTCTGTGCCTTTCAAGGAGTCCTCATCTCCCGATCCGGTCGGAGCCGCCTCAAACAATGTGACCACTAAGCACTTCCAGGCCATGAATGATTCTCCCAGGTGTCCCACCCCCACACCCCACAGTGAACTGCTTCACTCCACACTGCCGTCTCCACCTCCACCAGTCTTTGAAGGTCGCGCCACCACACTTCCATCTTGGGTCTATTGTTGACTTTCCAGCTCATGGCAATTCTGCGTTTAGCTAATATATATGCCAAGTCCTTGGGTTTACTCACATGTTTCATCTTGCGCGGCCTGGGGAACCCTCCCACCATACACGCCCACAAAGATTCCACTTCATGTTTAATCCCTTTCTCTTCCAACCGGCAGGTCACCCCCCCCCAAAATCTCAATTTCAGAGCAAGCCCAGAACATGTGTATCATTCACGTCTCCACATTTCGGACATGTCTGTATCCCTGCATTTTTAAGCACGCAATCCTCTGAGGGGGTCCTATACGCCCTATGAGTAATTTACAACTAGATTTGCTGCACTAGCATTTCTGGATACTTTTTTTGGGATACCTCTGGGCTCTCACCCACAGCCCGTCTCCCATGGGTTCCCCGGCTTCCTCCTCCCAGTCTTGTCTCAACTGGAGCACCTCTTTACCCACCCTGGACATCAGCAGTTCGTAAAGTCGGGAGACCTCGTGGTCCCAGTCCGACATGTCATACATTGTTTCTATTGCCGTGTCCGGCTGACCCCTCCAGCACTGTTAACCCACATATCTTTCACTAGCTGTATCAGCCTGGTAAAAGCAATTTAAAAAAAATGTTTTTAATTGATTACGATTTTTCTAATACAAACACAGTGCATAATTCCCTTCCTTCTCTCAGTTTCTTGCCCCCCCCATCAGATTGCGTTCTTTCTCCTTTTTTAAGTTTTTCTTTTTTTTTTTTCTTCCCTTTTTAGATATTTTTCTTTTTCCAACGAATTTAGTCAAGGTGCCAAAAGAAACTGCAGTGTAAGAGGTCTTGTCCCTCTTCAAGTTTGTGTCTCTGATGTGTCACTCCGGTGTGGAAGAATCCTACGTACAAAAGAAGCTGCTGCTATCACCCAGGATGTTGTCTCTCCGCTCATCAACTTTGCCCACCAGTCTTCATTGTATGTCCCATTCAGACCCTTTAGATCCTGAGTATGCTGATTGTATGTGTGGCGTGCATTCGGCAGGGTCCAGGCACATGCCAGAAGAAGTGGCAAATGTCTCCACCATACAGATGGTATCAGAGTTTTGGATGATGACTAATGAGTTTGCTACGACCGCTGCACCGATTGATGCACCAATTGCAGCGGAATGTGCTGTTTTACGGTATCGACGTAGGCGTAAGCGTGATGCCTTACCCCCTTCTGCAGTTCCTTTTGTCTTTTGTGCAACATGGCTATTCAGCCATTGTTGAGCAACCTGAAAATATTTGGATCTTTTTGGCTAGGCAGGTACTTAATATCTTGCACTTCTGCTTGACCGATGTTCACAACTCTGCAAATCTGATTTCTGTGTGCCTGGTAGCTGTGCCAACACCTGCCCCTGTGCTGCGACATCTATTCGGGGTGTTGCATGAGGATTCATTAGTGGAGGTTTCCAATGTACAAGGTTCTTTTTCTGTTTGAGTACTGCAAGTTCTGTGCGGATACAGAGCGCAAATGGAGGAACATGACACGCATTATGACTTAACATGCTGCTCCTGCTGATGTTTATCAAATGACTTGTGCTCCGAATTACATTGGGGAAATGTCAACAACTGGATTTGAACAATGATCGAGGAGGAACTGATTTCGAAGAACGCCTGTGTGCTGGAACAGCAAGTGCGTGCGTTGATTTATCGATATGCTTGTAACTATACTGTTACCTGAATCATGTGAAACTTCCTATGGATTGGTTATTCTCCTGTGGAAACTGGACCTATTCATATATTCCTGCTAATATTTCGGGTGACCCCTGTGCTCGAACATGTCTTAGTTTAATGATTTTTCCTTTGCAGCCTGCTATTCGACGGGCTACGCGGTCTAGTCATTATACTGCCTTGCCACCTGATTGTGATTCTGATGTACATTTGTTATCTGAAGCTGAAGTATTGGCTCTTGCTGTTTCTATAATCGGGATTTGGGGTTTAGCAGCTGGTGGATATAAAACTATGATTAAATTGTATAGTAGTTAAGCGGCTTAATGAAATTTCGCAAGCTTTAACTGACTTGTTATTAGATTAGATAAGATGGTAGGAATTTTAGAAAAGCTATTCTGCAGACCAGGTTGGCTATTGGCTATCTGTTCCTGATGTATAATTTGGGGTGTAACGCTGTGGAAGGGATGAGTTGTTAACTTGGAGGGCCATTCCCGGTTCATTGAAAAGCATATTGGTGGCTTGAGGGATCTGATTTCTCAAGTCACTTAGGACCAGGACGGGGGATGGTCGGATCAGATGTTTGCATGGATTCCAGAAGCTCTGCTTTTAGCTGGGTTTTTGTTTTGGGTTTTTTGATTTGTTGTTTTTCATGTGTTCCAAATTTATGGGGTAAGTTTTGTAGGTTTAGGGAACCTTTCTTTCGCCCATTGGGTTATGGGAGTTGATTGTCCAAGGGGTGAAGTATAGTGAGTGTGCACAATGAGCCAAACATGGCACCGGTGCATGGCCATTTTGGACATTCACTTTCATCAACGCAATGAAAGCCTACGTTCTCCTGTGCTCAGTAAGTAAACGTGAATTTTGTAAATGGTTGCAAGGTCAGGATGATCTCAGATGAGCTAGCGGGAAGGAATGCTTGTTGTCTCGACCACTGAAGGACGAACCCAGGAGGGAGTTGGAGGTTTGTAGGTGCAGTGATGAGGGGTGCTGGGAAAGGAGACCAGAGAGAGAAGCTGGGGTTTTCCACCCTGTGCGCCCAATGCTTGTTGTCTGCTCTTCGGCTGAGGGCAGATGCAACCATGAAGGGGGGGGGTTATCGCACTAAAGAGCTGAGATATGTCTCGGAGGGAGGAGATGGAACTGGACCCCCGGGTGATGAAGTCTTGCAGAGAGGGAAGACTCTCTGCTCCAGACCCAGTTAGCACGAGTGATCTCTCTGCCTACCTTCCCTTGGGACTAAGCAGTGTTGAGGAGGCCGAGATGAAGGTGTTTTCTGTGGCTGATGCGATAATGATGTATTTGCTTTTGTGTGTATATATATTTCTTCTATATGTGTTGTGTTAGTTCTATGTATATTTATTGGGTGTGAATTAAGGGCCTGTAACAAGCCATTTATTTTATCTTTCTAACCAGTAGTGTGCTTCATTGCCTTTGAGTCTAAATTTCGAATGGATTGTGTCCTCCACGTATTCCACATCTTTGACATGTAATGTCCACAGCTGTGCTGCTTTGGACATTTTTCGGCAGAGTGCGTCCTGCATCGATGGCGTCAGGTTGATGTCCCCCGAAGGCCTCCGTCAAGGGCAACGTCACCGGATGTTATAAATGGGACGCACAGCGCCCGTAACCTCGGTTCTGTTTTTTTCTGCAAACGTGTTCGCTTTGAGAACTCGGCGCACCTCGTGTTTTCTTTGTGAATGTCTTCATCTACACCTACGACTCCGCGGTCTGGCTTTAAGACTTGCCGGGACTAAGTCAAAAATGTTGATTATGGACCCACACCGCATTTGTTTGTGTTGTCTGGGCAAGAGTCATGACACCGACGACTGTTCAAAATGCCAGTCTCTGACTGCTAAGGCCTTGCAGGAGCGTAAGGGGAAGTTACAGCTAGGTCGGGGTACTAAACCCAGTAAGTCCCTGAAATCTGCAAAAAGGATGTCCACTGAAGATTCGAGTGGTGACTCATCGTTGGAAAGAGTCCCGGGGATCTCGATCCCGGAGTGGGTCCTGCCACTCGTCCTCGCCTCATCACTTCCGGAAGCGGTGTCACTGGTCGCCTTCCCCGTCCTCGTCGGTTGATGGTGCCACGAGGAAAGTGGCTTGTCCCACTAAGTCCTCAACTCCGGAGGAATGGGAGGCCTTCAGGGAGCTATTTATTTATTTATTTTTATTATTATTATTTATTATTTTTAAATAATCCTAGGGCGCAGTTCCGTCCACGCCTGCAGAAGAAGCTGGCATGGAACTGTCTCGGTCCGATGCTTGCGCGCCTTCGGGCCCGGGTCCTTGGCGCGATACTCATTGGGAACCGTTGAAGTCCCGTTCAAACAAGGTTCTGGTTGATCGCCAGAGACGTGCTAGATCCAGGTCTCGGTCTTCGTCCCGGCAAAACTGCAGAAATCTGGTAACGGCTCAAGGTTGGCGTCGACTCCTTTGGTGCCGTGTCCATCGGATACAGAGGTTGATGATTTGCCTTCGCACTAGCCCTCGGCGCTGTTGTCGAAATAGTCAGCGCCCTCGAAGCCTTCAGGGCCTTTTGGCTGGAATTTGCTGATGGAGGTCCCTGGTACTGTGGATCTTACAAGGAAGGCAAAATCCAAGTCTGTGGTGAAGCCTGTTAAGGATTCCAGACCCACTCTGTCCCTAGGCAGGAGTTCTTTTTTCCTCTGGATGATATCTATGAGGAGAGGCCAGATTTGGAATTTGACCCTGTTGAGCCTGATGTGGCTCCTGTCTTTTCTGGGGACAGTAAGTTGGAGTTGCGTCAATCACTCCATGATGCCAGTGGCTTGGACACATCTGCTGAGGTGGAGTTTGGCAGGCCTGAGCCTGGGGCTCATGCTGAGTCTTCTTATAGGAGACTGATGGCTAAGGTTACTGGGTATCTTGGTTGGTCTAGTCCTCGGGATGCATTTGTTCAGGACGACTTGACTGATATTTTGCATCAAGTTCCGTCCACTGACCCAGTGTTGCCTTTTCATTTGACTTTGCAAAAAAGGTAGCGACCCCGGCTACCTATCCACTCGCCCCACTCCCGAGAGTTTGGTGGTTCAGGTGGCTACGGCCACCTCGAGGCAGGCGGCGTACCCTACCATTCCTCCTGATAGGGACGAAAAGCGCTCGATGGTTTGGCACGCCAGGTGTTTTCTGCGGGGAGTATGGCTCTGAAGTCAGCCAACTCCACTTGTGCCTTGGCAAGATTTTCACACTCTGTGGAATTGTGTCTCTCTCTAGCGGCTGAGCATGTTCCCAAGGGGGAAGAAAGGGATGGGTTATTTGCTCTCGTGCAGGATGGCAAGGATGCCATGTGTGAATCCCTTCAGTGTGGGTTGGACACGGCCAACAGTGTTAGCCAGTCCATGGCTGCGAGCACCGTTATACGCAGGTTTGCGTGGTTGCGGAAGTCTGGTTTTGCTGTACAGGCCCGTCTTCTGAACATGCCCTTTGATGGCTCTCATTTGTTTGGCAGCAAGGCTGAGGAAAGCCTTGAGAGGTTGCAGACCTCCAAAGCTGCTGCTAAGTCTTTGAGTGCAGCAGTCCGTCAACCTCTGCCTTTTTCGTCTTGGCAGACAGCAGTGGAGGGGAGGTTCCTTTTTGTTACTACTACTCCTTTGGTAGGACGAGGGGAGCTGGCAATCCAAGGGGTCAACGTAGAAGTAGTGGTGGTGGGGGAAATAGAAGTGCCAAAGCCGCTCAAGCAGCAGCCTCTTTGCCCTCAGGCGCTGCAACAGCCGCTCCAAAACAACTGAGGCCATGTTCCATTGTTCGCCGGTTGGGGGCAGACTGTCTCAACATCTCGAAGAATGGTGAGCTATTACTTCAGGTGCGTGGGTTCTGGAGACAATAGCCCACAGCTACTGCCTACCCTTCCTACAGCAGCCGCACAATTCACCGGGGAGTCTCTTTGAAGCTTCCGGATCCGCTCCTTGTGCAGGAAATCTGGACCCTCCTGGAGAAAGGCACTATAGAACTTGTGCCTGTAGCTGAGAGGAACAAGGGATGGTATTCCCCATATTTTTGGATTCCAAAGAAAGTCTGGGGACTGAGACCCATCTTAGACTTGCGTTGGTTGAGCAAGTTCCTCCTGAAGGACAAGTTCAAGATGGTTACCCTTTCTCAGGTCCTTCAGACCCTTTGACTTGAAGATTGGTTGGTGTCTTTGGGCCTATAGGATGCTTACTTTCATTTGCCGATTCATCCAAAGCACAGAGTATGTTAGTTTTGCGGCTGGCAGCTTGCACTTTCAGTTTCGGGTCCTGCCATTCGGATTGACCTCCGCCCGAGGGTCTTCACCAAGCTAAGGCTGGTGGAGGCAGGGGATTCACGTCTACCCCTACCTGAACGACTGGCTGATCTGAGCACTTTCTCCCGAACAAGCTCTGGATCTGTCTCACCTGCCGCTCCCTCCACAAACTGGGCTTCTTCCTCAATTTCAAGAAATCGTATCTGACACCTCAACAGCTCTGGTACATCGGGCTGTGTTGGACACGTCCTTGGGAAAGTGTTCCCCTCCCAAGTTGAGGGCTCATCACATTGTACAGATGGCGAACAAATTTCAAAATGCCCAGATTCTTCCGGCTTTTGTATTCTTAAGGTTGCACGGCCTCATGGCATCCTGCATTTTTCTAGTGCCAGAGGCCAGACTGCGGATGAGATCCCTGCAATGGGTCCTCAAGATGCAGTGGTCCCAATTCTCAGACAAGATGTCGGATCCCGTTCAGGTTCCACTCTCGGTCTTGCAGGATCTTCTGTGGTGGGCCAGCGAAGTGAATCTGATGCAGGGGGAAACCCCTCTGGCAACCTTGGCCGGAGGTGACAGTTGCTTCCCCTCACAGGATGGGGAGCTCATGCAGACTATCTGACTGCCAGCAGTCGTTGCTCTCTGTCGAGTCCAAACTCCACATGAACCTGTTGGCGCTGAGAGCCATCAGGCTGTCCCTGAAGGTTTTTCTGACGTCTTTGCGGTGGAAGATTGTCCTGATCATGACGGACAACACAGTGGCCATGCATTACCTCAACAAAAAAGGGGAGTAGGGTCACTCCCATTGTGCAGCGAGGCAATGCAGCTCTGGTTCTGGGCAATCCAGCAAGGTATTTCACTCTCGGCAGTTCATCTGGCCAGTGGAGAACGCTGCGGCGGATGCTCTGAGCAGGCAGAGCATGATCTCTCACGAGTGGGAGTTGGCTCAGGAAGTCCTTCTGGAGATCTTCAGCCTTTGGGGAACGCCACAAGTGGATCTGTTCGCGATCAGTGCCAACTGGAAGAGCAAGAGATTCTGCTCGAGGGGTTTTCCTACAAGAGGAGCCTAGGGGAGTGGCTACTTCCACTGCCCTGCAGCGGGGAATTCCTATTAGGAATATTTGTGACGCAGCTACATGGGCTTCTATCCACACCTTTGTCAAACATTACTCCCTGAATAAGCTCCATGGTCAAGATATGACCTTTGGTAAAGCGGTCCTTTTATTCTGCCATCTAATTGGTTATTCTAAATTCTCCCTCCATGTTCTGTCACTGCCTTTGGGAGTCTGTCAAAGATGTGGAATACGTTGGAGGACACAATCCATTCGAAAAACAAGTTACTTACCAACTGGTAACGTTCTTTCAACTGAATGTTCCTCCAACGTATTCCACATCACCCTCCCGACCTGCCCCTCTGCAGAATTTTCTGTGCTATAGTCGCTTGCGTTTCCTCAAGGCTAGGTGCAGTCAAGCAGGCATTGTTTCCGAACAGGTCACATGTTATGGGGGAAAAAAACATAAACTGAGGCTACGGGCGCCGTGCATCGTAATTCTAACAGGTGACGTCGCCCTCCGACGGATATCAACCAGATGCCATTGACGCAGGACGCCCTCTGCCAAAACAATTTCCAAAGCAGCACAGCTGTGCACATTACATGTCAAAGATGTGGAATACCTTGGAGGAACAATCATGTTACCAGTCGGCAAGTAACTTGTTCTTCGGATTTTTGGTCTGGGTAAGAGGGTGCAGAAATCTGAGGCCGCGATTTGTGCCTCGAAAAGCAAAACTGGAACCCCAAAGGATAAAATAGATTCCAGAAGACCAAACCTGTTTTGACAAACTTAAAAGAATCTTCTGCAGTGCGCCATTACTAAGTGGACAATTTTAACAAAGAATTTATCTTACAAATGGATGCCTCACGTATTGAGTTAGGGCTGCTCTTTCCGAAGATCACGATTGAATCAGTCGGAAATTAAATCCTAGGGGAAAGAACTATGCCACAATTGAGCATTAGGCCTTAGCCACAAAGTGGCCGGTTTCGTACTTTAATACTTTCTGCCACTGAAATAGTATTTGTCTGCTTAAAGACACCAACGCGTGAGTCATGTACTGGCCCATAGATCTGCGGCCCTATTGTTTCATGATAGAACACTGGAAAAGAAGAGACCAGGGAAATGTATACTTCCTTTCCTGTTTCCCAATAGTTGCTGAAAGAACCAGCTGCTTTAGGGGAAGGGTATGTGATGACTCTTATGTCATCCCTCCTTTTCCCAGAGGTAGCCTCGCCTCATGTGTCCTGGGGATGGCAGCCGCTTCCGGATCCTGACCCTCGGGGGTGGCAATTTGAGGGAGGACTACATGGGTGGGGGTAGAGGGGGAGGTGACATCTGGGGTGGGGGCAAATTACATGACATCAGGTGAAACCTAGTATTTCCCCCCCCCCTTCCTTTTTAGGGATATTCCCTCCATTCCTCATGCCTTGCCAAGTCTACTGATGGTAATCTTCAATATCCGATAACGAATAGTGACAAAAACTGAGATGAGGAAGAAGCAAGGAGCAGTGATGATTACTCCCAATGAGAACCAGCAGTCTAGTAGCTGGAAGAATCCAATTGACCCAGCATGGTTTAAAACCATGCCGGGAAGAGAAGCATGGAGCTCGCCGTCCTTTATCCTGGTGCAGTTGGAGGACGCAGTGATGACAGAAGTGCAGTGACTGGCAGCAGTGCAGAAGACTAGACGGCAAGAGGGAGCTGGAAGGCAGCCTGGTGAGTGATGCGCTTAGGGAAGCTCTGCAGAGGCTGTGGTGAAGCATGACGAAGCGAGCTGTGCCGCCTGACAGCCGAGGCAGCTAGTATGCCGCTGGAGGTGCCTGCAGGGTCCGAGAAGGCTGCAAGAGCCAGAGAAACACTCGATTCAGAGTCAGGAAAGCAGAGAGATGGCAGGGAAAGACCCAGTGAGCACACGGAAAGTACATGAAGTACTGTTGGGTGAAGTTACAGAAACCCTAGACAGTGGGACTGGGGTCTGGGACCCACAGTATGAACTTGGGGAAGAGCTTGTGTGTATCAAAGTGAATAACACGTTAATAGAACTGGGCATATGTTGTGTAGATAAACTACATGTAAGAAAGTCCTGACAGGAGAGTATACCAGGCAAACGCAAGTGTGGGGAATAAACTGCATAAGGAAATTCCAAGGAAGACCTATGCCTCTTAGGACTGTGAAATACATTCAATGCAGAAAAAGAACCTTGCACGGAAGTACACCAGGTATTCTGCGTGTCTGGGTACTGCACCCAAGTTGTAGCATTGTGTAGAGCGAATCCCAAAGGAAAACGCATGCCCTTAGTATTGTGAATGACATTGAAGGTGGAAAGAAACCTGGGGTAGGTAGTCATTTCTCTGGGAGTGGATTGTGACACCAAGAGGGTGCGATCTTCTTGGTTTACAAATTACTTGATTATTATTGTTGAACTTTTGTTTTGGAGGGGTGAAATCCGGAGGATGGAGTAGTTCCCTGGAACAGTGAATATCAACCAGTTGCGACTTTTGTTGGATTTATACCTTTGGCCATGAGTGCACAAAAAGTTCAAATCCAAAGAACATATCCTTTACTCCTTAGAGTTACTTTTTAGGATGTGAGGGCTAGAATAGGATTTTCGACATCTTGACACAGGACTGGCCCTGTTAGTTTTGGTTGCGGTATGGAAACTCCTACTAGATTAGGGATAGTGAGGCATTTTCCAATCCCTTTATCATTTAATAAAAGTTTTTAACCAAAAACTTGATTTCTCTGTGTCCGTGTCTCATTCCTGGCTCCTCACAGGAAGCAAGTTTATTGTGCTTTTTTGTGTACGTGGTGAGGAGGCAATGGAATATGTTCTGGCTCGGCGGCGATGTGGGCGAAGCAAAGTTAATCGTTTGGTACATTCTGCATGGTACATCCACTGGCTTATTTAGGATTTCCGCTGCCCTAGGCCCAAATAAGTACATGCACCCGCTCAACTTTACTGCACCTCTGCCAGACTCTGCACCTTCACCAGATTCTACCCCTTCAACAAACTCTGTCCGCATTGTCTAAACTTCACCCCCATTTTGGCTCAACAACATTATAAGGGCATTTTTAAGGATGGGTGCAGGATGCATTTAATCTCAATTAGGTTATAAAGACTGGCACTCCTCTGGCCCTTTATTAATTCAAACAAATGTTCCAGAATAAACATGCAGAAATAAAGAAGATTACATTGGCATTGGTTTACACCATTTCTTCTCTGCCCGGAGCTTCACTGGACAACTTCCCAAACCAGGCTGGCAAAGGGACACTTGCCACGGGAACGGGCTGGAGAAAATGCCTCCTCAGTCCAGCAGAAGCAAAATTGACTCTTTCTCCTCTGGCCCTGTCTGTTTCCCACTCTAATCCAGAGAGGTTGACTGCCATTACAATTTCAGATACCTGGCCGGTGTATGCTGCGGAATTTCACTGACACTCTCTGTTTCGCATGGGAGCCGAAAGGACTTGCTTTCGGCACTTTGCAGAATGCAAAACAAGAACTCGGAACAATCCTTGACCAAGGCGGCTGACTTAAGTAAAAACTATCTTCTACTGCTTCAGCAAATGCAGTGTTCAAAACTGAAGCTTTCACAGAGACGTGGAGTTAAATGTTAATTGCTGCTCCCAACGTGCAATTCACCAAGACTCCTCTTTAAGGCAAAGGTATTACGCTGCTGAAGGACTTGGTGTGGGGGAGCTCCAGACACAAACTCGCCCTCGGCACATTAACACTTCCATATAAAGCTAGCGGAGTTCAACTCCCGGATCTAGAAAGATACTTCCTGGCTGCCCAACTCACCTTTGGGGCCAAGTGGCTTTCGGATGACCCCATCTCGGAGACCGATCTCCTGAGCCACCTGATTGCACCGGTGCGACTGAAGGAAATCCACTGGGTCTGCTGGAAACACACGGCGAAAGTTCCCTTGCTCATCCAGCTAGGCCACAAAGTATCTGACACAGTTCTGAAACTGCAGAGGATAAAAAACCCATACTCCCCGGAGACAACACTCATTGCCGACATCTGCCCCAGCAAACATGAACTGCCGCTGGTGAGACTATGTGAAAGACATGGCGTCTACACCTGGGGAGAAATACACGAAGGAAGTTCCTTTGGAGAACTTAACTCCCTAGTAACAGGGGACTGACTCCCCAAGGGCCAGCACCTTAGTTACTGGAGAATCAGGGAGGTGGCCAAACAAAAATGGAAACAATGGCCAGAGGAAACCGAACTGGACCCGACCCTCAACCTAATGCACAACCTGGGTGACCGCTGTAAACTGACATCCAGGATATACGCACAGCTCACTGACAGGCCTAATCCCAAGAGTGAAACTCTAAAGAACTTATGGGAAACAGACCTGGGTACAAACATCACTGAACAGGAATGGGAAAGAACCCTGCAGTTTCCCAGGGAAGTGTCAAGGAACGCGAGATTCAGATTAATCCAGCTGAATGTGCTTTATAGAACTTGCATGACTCCCAGCAGAATCGTGCAAATTAGCAAACCCCCCGGCTCCACTATGCCCCAGATGCAATTCGGAAGATGCAGGAATGGCGCATATGATCTGGAGCTGCACGAAGATACAGAATTTCTGGACCAAAGTTGAACAAGCGTGCAGAAAAGCGGGTCTGACCCGATATGAGTGGACACCTAAGGAATGCTTGCTAGGAACATACCCCCGGTTAAGCAAGATTAGACACATCGTTAAACTCATGGACATGGCTTGCATACTAGCTAAAAGGGCAATTGCCATGACATGGAAATCCCCAACGGGCCCTCGTTATACTAAATCGCTCAAGGAACTGGAACACTGGTCCGAAGCGGAAACCAGGCTATGGGGAGAAGGAATAATCAAAACCGGAGAAGGTCCAGTCATGACATGTGAAGCCTGGAAATCACTACTATGGGACATGTTCCATCCGTCGGATGACAAACCCCCATGATCAATACCACGCTAGCTGGAAAAACTGGACATATAAATGGAACTAATACCCAAGATTACCAGATCTACCCCACCCAGCAAACGCAGCCGTCGCCCCCCCCGTGTGACAGACTATGTATCTACTTCGCTCGGCTGCCAGAAAAGCTTCAGAGGCAAACTCGGACTCCTATGACCTCAGTTGTTTGTGTAAAGTTCCATTGTTTGTTGTCATTCCTCGCTTCCCTCCTTCCCCGTCCCCTCTCCCTCTCCCCCTTCCCATTCCACATCCTCAATAAGCATTTACGATTTGACCATGTTTGCTGTAAGTTTGAAATGCCAATAAAAAAATTTAAAAGTAAAAGGCAAAGACATTACATACAGGGATTAGAAAGTTATTGCTTCTTCTAATTCAAGCCTGTCATCTTCTATGTTGATAGTTGAAAGAGTGATTTCAGATCTCTGCTGCCCAAGATGTTGGAGAAAACGGTCTTTTCTGCAGTGTACACTAAAGGGATTTGTTACAGATAATGGTCTACTTTTGGTTACATCCAAAAACAATATTTAGAGTAAATAAGTACATAAGCTGTCTGCCAACTGGACACAAGGTTGGAATGAGGAATGTTGATTTCATCAACATCTGGTTTCTCTCACAACTTGCCTGCTGTCACTCTGAGAAGCACCTAGACTGGTCTGTAATATTAATGCAACATAACTAAATGTTTACATCCGGTCTTGTCAAATGGTCAAGTTTACATACGAAATATATGCAAGCGGTACAGGCACATCTTCTAAACTCCACCCACTTCTCATGGTTACAGCTCTGGTGTTAGCAGGGGGTGAAATGGAAATAAGGCAAGTTACCTACTGCAGCTGAATCGCCTCCAATCTCTTAGGCTGGAACGGCATTAAAATATGGCAAAATCACAAGTGACATCTGTAAACTCTGCTTGGGCATAAACGCCTCAGGAGAGTAAAGACAGTTGAAGGTTCTAGGAATCTTTGGCTGTGCATTCTCACGGTCAAGTAATGGATAAGAGTGACCCTGCAGATTCTTGTGTGGGGAAGCAACAGCATTCCTCGTAGCTGCACAATGCAGGCACCTTTTTATAACAAAGTGGTACATAATGTTTACATCAATGCTTGTGCAATTGTTCAGAATACCCAACACTCGAAGAGTAAAAATGAAAGCGCAATGGATTGGGCGTTCCAGCACAATATTACCTTTGTGGGTTAGGCTATGGGTCTTGCAAGCTTGCGTTTTTAAGGTAATTTAAAATGTTTAACTCCGTAGAGTTGTTTGGCCTGTATACATAGGAACATTTTGAGATCTGTGGGTATACATATAGATCTCCTGCTGTTGTTTTGAAATACTGTTTCACGTTAAAAGTCCTACTTTGTATTTAAAATATAATGTAAAGATTACTTGTAAGCATCACAATTATGCACTGTGTGACATACTTTGCAGTAGGTTCTGCTGGTAGTACTCGGTGGGCGGCAGAACGTCATCAAAGACACATGATGAACACAACAGGGATGCCATTTGCCTGCTTAGCACTGAACTGCTTCTGTAAAGATGGCTGGATGGATTTCTTTACAGGACACCTTTACAGCTGTGAAACAGTGTGTACCTTTGGTACACTATTTTTGTTCTCGCCCTTCTATGGTTTTGGGCATCCTTTCACAGGCTTCTTGATGCACTTGCGCAATCAGATGTTCTCCTTGCCAGTTTAACTTCTCTTTGATCTAGTTCACGCTTGCACTTTTGGGAGGCCATAGACCTCTGAAATGTGGGGCCGGGGAGGGAAATTAGTGCTTGCTTCTAAACCTCATTTTGGGGCCACCTGTGGGAACTCTGTGCTGGACTTTAAATGATGCATCCTTTTAACCTTTAGTTTTCTGAAGGGGAAAGCCCTCATTTTTGCAACAGTTTAAAAAAATGCATGTCATGTATTTGAATATAAAAGTGATTGTTTAACACAGTGCATGCGTGTATTGATTAGAAAGAACTCCAAAGATAATGTTAAGTGGCACCCATAAAACCAATGGAGGGGGAGGTTTGGCTGTTTTGCATACTAAAGAGCATTTTGGAAAGCTAAGAATGACCAAAGAGCTTTATCTGTCATATGTCTGTGAGAGTTGTATGAGTGAATCACTAAATACCTAAAGCATGCTGGGTTTGGTATGAGTTTCCTTCTTGTGTGTGTGTGTTTTTTTTTTATTTTATTTTATTTTTTTAAACGAGCCACTGTAACAATAAAATATCAAGCATATGTACAAGTTTGGCCATAAAAAATGTAGGATGCCAGAGTAATATGACTGCTAGCAGCTCAAAGGTACTTGCAGTGTTGTGGATCAGCCAGACCTGCAGAAACAAAACTTGCTTTATATTTAAAAAATGAAAATCAGTAAATTGAAAATAAACTGCAGTAAAATGCTGCTCCTCTGGAAATCTTCCGCCCTGGATCTAGTCGACCTTGTTATAAATATGTCTATGGGTACATCCCAGGACAGGAAAAGGTATTTCACAAACTGGTTTGGTGAAAACCTCAAAGGTACGGGATCACCTTGGCTGGATGTGAACTGCAAGGTTTTGGAGGACGAACCGAGAGTTGGGGCCACTGAGCCTGGGGTAACCCCAAAACGATAGAGTAAGACTGAGGCGATGAGTTCCTTGTGATCGGCAATATGTAATGAAACAGATGTGGTATGTTGACTCACTGGTCCTGATGACAAGGTGAAGCCGTCAATCACTTCAATCGGGCAAGCAACCAGTTTGGTTAGTAAGGGTATACCGGACTGAAGAGCGAATGCTGTGTCAATATAATTTCCTGAGGCTCCAGAATTGAGTAAGGCGTTGGTAGAGAACGTAGATGACCCATCACTCCTTCATAGATTTGCCTGTTAAGGACAAAAGATGACACAGTATCATAGGCAGCATCGGTAAATCGTAAAGTGTTTCTCATTGGTGAATGGGCTTGTTGCTCCCTCCTGTTCCTGCAACAAACCCTTCAGTTTCCCACCGGTTTGGGGGGTTGTAAAGGACAAGTACCCAAATAATGTTCACTGCCACCTCAATAAAGATTTAGCCGGTTGAGCCATCGCCTTTTCCGGACAGTGGTCCGCGCAAGGCCCCTAATTCCATATTCTTCTGTGGTGTCTTGGAAGCAGGACCGGAGCAGATGGGTGCCCATCCCTTCTCCATTCTCCTTGGTGTTCCATGCGAATGACTTGGTCTATCAGGCTTTGAAGAGACTCTGATTCGACCTTCTAGTCCTCGCATAGGCCCCTCTGAAGGAGCATACGATGTGTTGTGTCAGGCCACTGGGAATCGGCGGCGAGTTGTCAAACGGCTTAGATCGGAATGTCCCCGTTTCAGGTCGAGGAGCTGGCTCTGGGCGGTGGCAGCCAAGTGGGGCAATGAGAAAACAGCCAGGAGGGCTTTTTCAAACTCTCTGAAACCCTCCAGAATAGGGCTGTTGTCCGATACATACAGAGCTGCCCAATGGGTTGCTCAAGCGAAACCCCACCATGGCCTTGACATGTTGGAAGTGATGGGTCTGAATCTGAAATGTTTTGCAATGATTGCATAAATCCATCAACTTTTTTGGGTCGCCATCGTATTTAAGGGAGGACGTTTGAGCCATGTTGTTCTCGGCCAGAGCAACTGAAGGATCTCTATTCATGGCGCCTCGCAGAGTGGCGTTTTGTTTCTTCAATGAGGCAACTTCTTATTTTAAATGCTTGCAGCTCCTCACAAAACTCTTGTACGCTTCCATAGTCTGGAGTTTTTGGGTGTCTTAACCAAGTCCCTGGTCTCTTCGTTGCTGGGTTTGGGTCCGCGGTGACTGTTTTTGGCTTCCCAAGGCGATAGTCAAGTCGCGAGTATGGCGTAGGGACCAGACCCTGAGCTTCCCTCCTTGTGGAGTGTACAGGAAAGGTGCCCAGAGGCCAGTTCCCCACGCCACAGTACAGCTCCCCAGATTAATGTGGCGCAGGGGCAGCGCATAATGCTAGCCGGTGTAGCTGGGTAACAAAGCGGGGCCTCAGCACAGTGGAGCTGTGGCCACTGTTCTCTATACAAGGCGGACCTCCGACAGGAGGGAGTGGTGGTTGATGGCACAGAGATGGAGGCAGCCGCAGGCCAGGTGAATAAGCAGAAAGGAGGCAGAAAGGGAGACCAGGAAGGCAGGCAACAAGGCAAGCTAGGAGGATGAATGGAAGAAAGGCAAGCCAGGAAAAAAGATTAGGCAGAGCAGGCAGGAGCAAAGGGGAATTCAGGAGAACAAGAGTACGAGCCAGACAGGCTGGTGTAAGGAACTCATGGTGACAACAAGTAAGATGGACGCAAGTGATCAAAGTTCAAGGATCTAAGATGGGAGCAAGTGTTGACCATCAAATGAAAAATAAGGCGGTCCTAGTGGTGACCTGTCAAAACAAAGGGCCTATACTAAGAAACCTATTTCCTTGTCTCGGGAGGATAGCTCAGGGACAACGTACTCACCTTGGAAGCAATACGACACGAGCAACACAAGTTCGATCCCCGGGGCTGCGCTTCGAAACCTTGGGGTATTAAGCGCGTTATAAGTAACATATCATATATCATATCAAACCTTAAAACTAATACAAAAAAGGGTGTGGGATAGTTCTCAAGAAAAAGAAGTGTTCTCAAATAAAATGTCAGGATGTGTTGGCTTGGGTCTCCCTTCCCCATGCGGGGTAAAATGGGAGCTTGAAGCACAGTACAGTCTCGGGCTTCTTCCTTATGAGACGACCGCTCTAATGGCAGCTCTCAGGACCGTCGATGGCCAAGTCTTGTTTCCTTGAAAGTCTCTTGCCTTCGAGGACCCAAGGTCTTCAACTAACAAAACAAAAGTTCCCTTCAACAAATGAACGTTCCTATCTAAGGTTCGCTGGGTGATGGGTTCACCCCTGGGTCCCCCTCTTCCTGGCGCTGACCCTTCATTGTTTACCACAGTTTTACATATCTGTTCTTTCTCATAAAAACTGGATGAGGGCTTCACCCCCGAATCTCTCTCTGCCGGGCTCGGACCCCTCTCAATTTCTTTAGCGGGATTAACTTCCCTCTTTTATCTCAATGTCTTTTTTAAAGGGTTCAAGCAGTTCATAGTGGACATCCCTTTGCCGGGTTCACAGCTGTCGACACACTGTTTCTCGAACTTGAGACTTTGACCCTCTCATCCTTTTGTCAGGCTCACTCTTGCCAACTTTACATTCACTCATATATGCGGGATTCCCTTCCCTTGCTTTCCGATAGTTTGCAGATCAAAGTCTTGATTGTGCAGGGATTTTACTAGACCTCCTATATGACCACTTTGACCTCTCAGCGATTCTTCTATGGCCTTCTGGTACCCGCAGTTTAGCTCTGTTTGGATCAACCAGAGTCTCTTGAATTAGCACCCACGTGGTGCTAGATTTTCCTTCTGCAGCTGGTCTCCTTTTTAACAGTTATTTACATAGTTCTTTAAACGTGGTTCAAACTTGCCACTTTGTGATTCTTTCACTCAACACAGCCAGGTTCTTATCGATTCTCCCCTTGACTCACCGGCTCTGATGAACTGCTTGGTTTTGGCTTTCCTGGAGTGAAGGTCAGTACCGTGGGCACTTCCCTCGCTCCTACTTATCGGCATAAGCTTGTCCCGTGGACCGTTGACATCTGCTGCAAGACACTCATGCTATTGTTTGTAGGTCTGGGACCAAAATGGCAAGGTCGCTTCTCTCCTCGCCACCCTCTCAATTCCTGCCGCCTTTCTCCTCTTGAACTGCCGCGCCTGCTTGGCTGTGCTGTCGTGCTGTCTGCCGTGCTCGCCTACTCACCTTGCTCGTACTGTGCTCTCTGGCTCCACCTTTTATCCCTGTGGAGATGGGAAAGGAACGTCAGCTGTATGTGATTCTTATCAATTACCTGACTTTGCCTGGCCCTGGTCAGATAAACGGCTCTGGTGTTAGTCTGTTGTCCTTTTGTCTTGCGCGAAAGTTTTTGTGTTGGGAAATGGGGCTGGGTGGGGGTGGTGTGGTTAGAACCGCCAGGTAAGTGGCTGCAGCAGTAACATGCCAGGCATGACACGGATTTGATGAATGCTCCCATCGGGCAGTTTGGAACCACTAGAAACCATTTTGACCTTCACTATTGTGAGAAAGTCACAGTGCCAACTGCCCACTGTCTGCCTGAAAGTATGACCTACAGGACCCCGCCCGATACTCTAGTCCAATCAGTTAAGCATCCTGCATTTTATTCAGAACAAGAATAAAATGTAATGCACAAGAGAGGGGGTGGGGGTGATCCCTTGAAGAGTAACCCTACATGATTCTCCCGAAAGACCCTATTGATTTGTGTTCACTTGTTAGGCGCTTATAGAGGAAGCAAATACTGTACGCCCACAGGGCAACAGGGAGGGGACAGGAGATGACAACCATGTAATTACAACAATGTTAAACAATTAAACACAGCAAATTAAGAGATAATGGGGCGGAGGAGACAAACCTACTATGCCTTGTGAGTGTTCATAACGTGCAAGTGCAGAGGGGAGATGGGTATGGGATAGGTGCTGTGGTGCTCATGGAGAGCAAGAGGTGAAGTGCTAAGAAGTGGTGTAGGGTGACCCGAGGAAAGTGCGGAGGATAGACTGCAGCTGGGATGAACAGATGTGATCCTACCAGAGGTCTCTCTAAATCAGACTCTTGATATTAGGCAGACCTTCCATGAACTATTACTGGTTTGCCTGAGATGACAACTAGTTGGTAACTATTAGGTCCCAAACAAACAGGAGATTCAGTACTGCATCTCCTAGGATGCATCCTGTTTAGAGCTCCAAACCCTGTAGCAGATTCTGGAATGTCTACCAGGGATTCAGAGAAAGATATGCTATGTGGAAACACTAGTATATTCAGAGGGACCCCTTGGACAACAATTGCGGATCCTTTAATGAAAAAGC
Organism: Ambystoma mexicanum; assembly: GCF_040938575.1. Lineage (NCBI taxonomy): Eukaryota > Metazoa > Chordata > Amphibia > Caudata > Ambystomatidae > Ambystoma > Ambystoma mexicanum. The sequence goes on along the minus strand of NC_090930.1, from coordinate 857,688,361 downwards.
CTAATTTATTCCAACCGCCCCACTCGCCTCTTCGGAAAGCCGTGCCTGTGGAGAACACCTTTCTCCCTCCCCTGCATTCGCAGCATTTAAGGAGAGGAATTCTCTCCCACACCCCCAAAAGAAAAAGCATTTTGCACAGGTGTGAACGTACTGGAGGTTTTCCTGTACCTTTGTGATGACCTTTTAAACACTAGAAACCCACAACTTTGCAAGGGGGTAGCCATGAGATGAGGAAGGAGCAGGACCACCAGCAAACACCAGCTCCTGCACTGGAAACAAACTGAAAGCAATCCAAAATGGCAGCATACCTTTTGAAGACTTCCTTCCCCTGGCCTGGAATAGTTCATTGAGCCCCAAAAGGTGTACCCTGCTGAGGGGGAGAAGAGCTCCCTTAGCCCCAGAAGAGGAGTGTGCTCTAGTGAGGAACAAGTGAGCCCATGCATGGAACCCTAGTGGAGCGGTGTGCTCCAGTGAGGAATAGGGGTGCCCCATGAGACGCAGCAAAAGACCTATGACACGAGAGGGCGCGTGAAAAGTAGGAAGAGTGACTTTGATTCCCTGAAGAGGGACTGTGGCCCTGGAAGAGGGTAGTAAGTAACAAGGGGGGGAGGACATTTAGTACACTTGTCAAAGGGAGGAAGACCTAAATCCTGACAGGCTTTGTGGGGCTTGTGAGAAGGGAAGGCTGAGATCTAGAAGTAACTAAAAGAGAACTTCCTGTCTGACGTTTTTGTATGTCATACTTTTTTTTTTGCGGGCCTTCATGTATAATCCTGCTTGACGGACGGTTTCCCAAGAACCTTTTGTTCTAGCCATTATGAAATAATTTTCATGCCAAAATCTTGCTTTGTTTCATAACAAAACCCTTTAACAATATTCTTTACCAGTACTTGTGTGATTCCTCTGCCTTGTGATACTACATGTTGCTGGATCAGGGGCATTCTGGAAGCACAGTTAGCACACAATCATGTCTTTTCTCTCATTGCTCCCACCCCCACGTGGCTTCTTTGCCACAGTGTTGTTGTTCAGACTGTCCCATTACTGTAGTAAGGAAAGGTGTGGTTTTTCCAAAAGTGGATAAAGTCCCCGCTACCTTTATATTATAAGATTATTGCAAGTCACTGTGTTCTGTGACCAAATGGCGGAACGAGGCCAAACACAGAGTTTCTTTATAAGGTCACGAAACTCTGAGGTGACTTGCAATATCTTTGTTATGTACGGTAGAGGATATGTTATTCCTTATTATACACAGTCACCCTCTTTTATTACCTGGATTCTTGCTTAATGTAATGCAACTGATCTTCCAGTTGCTGATTACATTTAATCAATGTAAAATCCTGTTTGGATTGATAAATAACTAATATGCAGCATCTAATGTGTTACATGAAAAATAATGTAAGCAGTTTAATAAAATGCATCTTGTAAGTAGGCCGATGAGTTGATTGGTTTAAGTGAGTCTTTTTTACGTGGGGATACTGTCACATGTATAGGTACAGTGAGTACAGATGTGTTTTTGTACATTGGCATTATTGGGCACAGTCATCATGAAAAGGTCATCTTAAATTGACAGACTACGCGCGTGTATATTTTTGGAATAAAGGATATGTTTTAATTGAAAAACGGATGGTTCGCAACCCTTTCTTTCAAGGCAAACCCTGCATTGACACCCGTTGCACTCCCACACTGTACTGTGCAGTGCGGCTCATATTTCTAGCAAGAGGGCTCTCTTGGCGGAACGCAATCTGATATATATAATTTGGGCCAAGGTATCGTGAAAATGCTGCTGTGTATTATTGGTGATCTGGCGTCTATTGTATATGTTTGTGTTACTCTACAAGCGATGATAAAAAAAATGATTTTTACCCAATGTTTCCACGAAAATGTTGTCATAAAATGCACCATTTAAATAAATTATTTTAAAACGTTTCTCGGGGCAAGGGGGTGGGGTGAATCACTTAGTTGGCTACAGATCTTTCACTGCGCTCAGTCGCTCATGATCATTCGTGGGAAATATTCACCCATCCCCATGAAATAAATGAACAGCTGCCAGTGGCTGCTGTGCATATCACTTTGTGATGCATCTGCTCTGGGGAAAGGGGGGCAGGGCTTAAGCCCTCTTTTGAGACTTACTAATGCACATAAAAACCTCGAGGAGGGAAGGGCCGGTAAGGATTGGCTAGGGACAGAGACCCACTCCTGGGAAGAGGCGGAGGATAAAAGGGGTCAAAAGGAAGCGAGTTATCCAGTTGAGGTCAGTGGGATTGATCTGGAAGACCAAGAGACCACCACCACCAGCAGGAGGAAAGAAGGAAGGGGGGGGGTGGGTGGTGTGTGTGTGTGTGTGTGTGTGTGTGTGTGTTTTATTGGTTTTGTGAGACCAAGGGTTTTGTGGTGTCAATGCACATGGCTGGGAAATTAGTGTAAGGATTGTTTGTGACATGACTGTGTGAATGAAAGAAGGGCGTGTTGTATAGAGGGATGGGTTAAGGGAGAAGGAGCAGGTAAAGTAGGAGAGGTTTGTGTGAGTAAATCAGCCTTAGGCCAACAGAACAAGTACATGGGTGTCCTAACTCTTAGAACACTAACTACCAGATAAGGTAGGGAGAGTTAGGAGCTCCCTGAGTGAGTGTAGAGATTAATCATTTTAAGGAGTCCCCAGTAGCCCAAGACCGCAGCAGATATGGGGTTACTGATCCATAACACTAACCCGCGATTATGGGTGCCTGCATTAGGGAGGGGCTACCAATGGAGACGAGAAAGGGAGAAACTGCCCTGGAGCCCACAAAACTCAAACTCTTGAACTGTCCTTTACACGCCCGTTCCTAGGTCATGCCAATCTAATTTCGTTTTGTGCTTTAAAATAAGCAGAAACATGCAGTTTCTTGTTCCCAAGCAGTCCACAAAATGAAAATAATACCTGTGACGAATTTGGACTATTCATCCCTCCTCAGAGGGGAACCACCCCCTTTTGAGACTACAGAGGTGAGCCCGCTCAGCAGGACCCTCCATAGGGATCCGGGCAAGTGGGCCCTCACTGGGAATGACTCCCCTCGTGAGGACAATGACGCTCGTTCTGGTAAGGAACTCCCAGCCCAGTGCACATTTTCAGCCTACATGGAAATTGTAAAGACTGTTACTTCTGTTTTGAATCCACCATACAATTACGTTTCTTCATTCTCTTTGGCTTCAGGTAATGCTGCATCCCACCTGAACTCCAGTCAGAGTGGCGACACCCCCCTCTTGTTTGTGATGATGTACACAAAAGAACAAATAACTTGGAATGGAGAAGAGAGAAACCAACGCAGAGGCGAGCCTCTGACGGGAGAATGTCCTGGAGGGGCATAGCCACTTTAGACCACAGAATCGGCAGTAGCGTGGAAGGCGAGCTGATCGCTGGCAAGACACCAGAAGGATGGCATCCGGACCAACCGAGAAGCCAAGGTTGAGCGAGAGACGAAGACCATAAAAAGACCTTGTAGTCTGGAGGCGTGACCACACAGAAGCCATGGTGGGAATGGGGCCCGTTAACTGACGCAGAGACCAGACTGCAGCGGAGAAGTCGGATCCCGTTATACTAGTAAAATGTACAACAACTGCTGAGCCGGGCAGAGTAAGGGAAGCGACGGCTCCTGAAGAGGTAACGTTATTTAGCGGGTTGATTGTTGCATCATAGACTGGTGAAACCACAAGGGTGCCGGGAGCCCAGAAAACCCAGACTGGCAGACAACCTGCTGAGGCTCTGATGAAGGAAGATTATCAGAGGTATGGAGGGTGTTGGAGAGCTCTGAGAAGTCAAGAGACATAAACGTTCGAGGCTGTGAGAGCCAGAAGGGTTATGGGAGCCTGGAAAACCTGAACAGGCAGACTCTCTATCGAGGCCCTGCTAAAGCGAACCTGTTAAAGGGCTAGAGGACTTCAGGGATTCCTGAAGACACAAGCAATAGTGAACAGAACTGGGACGAGAAAGAACCTGGAGGGTACCAGCGTTTAAAAACAAGACCCGGACACCGTCAAGTGTCTTGTGAGGAATGGTGTTCAGAAAGTCTGGCCTTTCCTAAACTATATGAAATCGGTGTAAAGAGTGAACCGTGACCTGCAGAGAAGCTTAAGACTGTACAACCAGAAATGGAGGAACTTTGTGAACCTTCTTTTTGGAAAGAGATCAACGTTTTGGGCCATGCAGAAGCCTAGGACAGAGGCTACAGCCCTGGCCTAGTATTTTTTATTTTTCTCTCATAGGGCCAGTTAGATATCCTTAGTTTTTAGTTTTGTTCGGTACAGCACTTTGCTCGTAGCAGTAGAGCTGGATAGGCATTTGTCTTTTTATTTTAAATAAAAACCCTTGAAAATATCAGTAATTCACCCAACCCCTTTCTTTTGGTTCGTCGCACACCATTCCTTATCAATTAATGACTATAAAGTCTCTCAGAAAGGAATTTGAAAAGGTTGTCGCGCTTTAATTAAATGCTGTCACAGCCGGGATTATGCTCTGTGCTGGCTCAAGCAGCAGACCTTGTGACATCAAAACCGAAGCATAATAACGGAGTACAGAGAAGTAGTGATATCATTTTCTTATTACAGGTTAGTAGTGATGTTGTAATTATTATGCTGCAGGTTTTATCTCCGCAATATGTAAAACTAAACCAAAAAGAAAGGGAAACTGTCTCCTCTGCAAATATTTAGCATTGTAACAAAGCCTTTCTTTATTGTACACCTTCACATTCCAAGCAGTTATTCTCAAGAATCCCTAATCGTAATAATTACAGGCTGAAGTCCCTCATTGAACTGGACGATTCAGGACAACCCTTGTCTACTTTTTACCCTTCTCAGCATGTTCTTCAACAACCCAAAGCTGCAAAAGATTGCATCCTGCATGCAGGATTTCCATCAATTGACTAGCCATTAAATAGAATCCTCTTTAGTGAGGCTTTGAAAACTATAATCTTATCTTGCTGCTGTCATGCATGCATCATGAATTGATATGTTGTGTGTGAAAATCGATATGCATTTGAACACAACAATAGTCTTACTATTTTTGCAAGATTGTATTCCTGGTTTCACTACAAGAACTTGCACCAGTTTCTGTTGCACAGTGTTCTATGAAGTATTTTTTTTCTTTCTTTTTTACTTTATTTCTTGACACTTGGCATCAGTAAATCATCACAAACCACGAGCAGCAGAACATAACAGCATTACAGTGCAATAATGTGCACAGTGGGACATATAGACATCAATCTGGAAGGGTACAACATATACGAGAGACTAAGGCAAGGAACAATCTTTGGCGAAGTATATTCGAAAGTCAGCCCAAATGTCTTTAGGGCGACTGATGTTTGACAGCAGGGTTATGCATAGTTCCTCCTTGTCATTGGCTCAAGTGACATCTCTCAGCCACATCTCACTCGTGGGAGGCTGTTGAGTCCACCTCATCAAAATAGCCCTCTTGCCAAGCGGCAGTCCCGGATTTGAAAATCAACACTCTTTCTCTGTGTAGCCCAATGGACACTTTCGTGCCGATAAAATCGGCTGTATCAGACAATACAGTATTGACATTATGCCAGTATTCATATAGTTTAGGGCAGGACCATAACATATTTAACAGGGTTGCATTTTTGTCTTTACATCTGGGGCACACTCTCAGCCTTTCAGTTAGGAACAGGTTCAACCGCGATGGGGGAATAATACAACTTGTTCAAAATCGGTGTATAAGCCTATGTTTAGAGTTCAAGGGAACCCCTTTCGATAAAGCGCAGACTGCCCTCCACTTCACATCAGTGAACTCAGTTTGGAGATCACTGCACCGTTTGGAACGAGTTGTTCTGAGTGTATACCCATAGACTGCGCCAGTTTATACAGCCTAGAAATGCTTTTTTAACGTTAGACATGTGATGTATATTAAACGTGTGTATTGAAGGTTGATCAGGAAATGCTGGCCAGTGGGCCTTAAATGCAGCTTGAATACGAAGATAATGTGTTTGTTGTGGCCCATCACCGACTGCTGTTCAAGTCATCCCAGCTCACAAAGCGGCCTTCTACATGCAGATCACCAACAGTAAGGATGTCAACTGCCCTCCAGACCTCTTCAATGCTCTTGTCCGTGGTGGGAGGCAAAATTGGCATCCCCCATAAGGGGAAGATGCCTGTCGTATATAGATGACAACTCGTACTTAGTGTTCAGCCTCACCCACGCCCTCCAAGTTGCCCCAAAGAGGTCCAGCGGGTGTATAGCCTGAAAGTGCCCATTCATCAACAGTGATACTAGTGGGGCCGGGCCATCTTGTGCCTGCTCAAGTAGGGTGTGCGGTTGTCTAGTGCCAACCATTGGCCAAAGGGTTGCATAGTACACCTGCACCGTTATGTAGTACAATTCAAAGTCTGGGGCATTAAAACCCCATTCCTCGTACGGCCTTGTCAGATGTGCCCACCTAAGCCGAGCCAAACCCCCCGCCCAGATGTAAGAAGTGCACGCTGCTATACATTCTTAAAACCACACTTGGCCAGGCCAAAGTGGTATATTGTGGAACCTATATAACAATTTGGGCCCTACTATCATTTTGATTAAGGACACCCTCCCTGCCAATGACATTGGTATACTGCTCCAACTTTGCAGTTTGGCTTTCATATCCGCCATATACACTTGATTGTTCGGCTCTTTGGTGATCGCTGGTGTCCGAGCCATCACAATACCCAGTTATCGTGGCAACCATTTCAGCCCCAACCTTTGAGCCAGTTGCAGCGTGCAATCAGTCAGTGGGATTATTTCAGATTTATTGTTTAAACGCAGCCCGGATGTGTGGTGAACTCCACCACCGTATCAATGCCTCTTGCAAAACTGTGATCGAGATCCCTGGTATACAGCAAGATATCGTCAGCGTATAACGATATGACCTCCACCTTCCTTCCTATCCATACACCTGTGCGGCTATGCATGGCATGTATCCTGTCGGCCAGTGGCTTGATAACTAGCACAAACAGCAGAGGGGACTTTGGGCAATCCTGCCTAGTTCCCCCTCCAAATACAACCCTGGAAGTCTCGTCCATTAACTCGAACATGGGCCGCCAAGGGATGCACAAAGAGTAACCACACCCAGGGGATGGACCCAGGCCCTTAACCATAATTGGTCAACACCTGGTAAAGGAATGGCCACAGGATAGTATCGAATGACTTGCACACATCCAAAGAGACTGCTACAGCCTTTAAATCTGGAGGCGTCTGTGCTACAATATTATAGAACCAGCGAAGGTTCAATGCCATAGAGCGGTTAGGAATAAACCCGGACTGATAAGGATGGACCATGTATGACATTCAGAGAGAAGAGTCATCATCAGAACCTTAACAATTTTAGCATCTGTATTTGAGAGACTGCAGGATCCACAGTCCTCAGTCACCTTATCAGACTTGAGAAGGAGAATTAGTGGCTTCTCGCACAGTTTCAGGTAGCAATCCCTTGACAAGCTCTTCTTTCCAGAGATGTAGCAGGTGTGGGGACAATACGTCCAAAAATTCTTTGTAAAGTTCCGCCCCAACCCATCAGAGGCCGGGGCCTTTCCACTAGAAACATCCCCTATACTGGCACGAATATCCTCCAATGCCAAGGGTACATCGAGCGCATTGCACACTTCCCTGGAAAGCAGGGTGGTCGGTATCCTACCCAAATTCTAATCGGTTTCACTCTGAGTAGTGCACCCCTTAGGCTGACCTAAGGCCTGGTGAAAGTCATAAAAACTGGATATTGTCAAGATGGTCATTGACTCAGCAAAAACCTTTCTGCATGGTATCTAGTGTTTGCTGCATATTCAGTGGCTCAATTGCTGTTTGAGGTGTGGGGCTCAACGCCACAGAGGCCGCCATGTCTATGGCCGTGGGGCTAGCCCCCGTAAAGTGGTCCATGCCACCGCCTTTCTTACCTCTGGCTCCTTTCGTCATGCCTGGGCAAAAAAACAAGAAGCTGAACTGCCAACCCCTTAATAGACCACAAAAGTTAAAGGCAGTGTTATGAGTGGCTGCAGCGCATGCAGTGGTTATGCTGCCAGTAGTCTAGGGCAGACAAGCAAACAGCAGTAGGGCCAACCCACCCACCTGATCCCACCTCCGGTTATGTGCAGTCTCACAGGATTCCCTTGATTGCAAGAAGGTGCAAATTCTACTCTGCTCCTAGTCAATTCATCCGTCTATGTATGATGTTGGGGGCTGGATATGGCCCATGAGTCGCCCCCCCCCACACCCCTGGAAGTTGGTTGTATTGCATGGGCCGCTGCCGGAGGTCCCCGCTGGGCACGCTTTACAACAGAGCACAATGCCTGCGTTTGCTCTGCAAGAGGACTGCCTGGGCCTTCATATGTGTGCCCGATACAGTAGAAGTCGTATTCCTGCACTTTGCCAGCCCATTGTAGCTGGGCTCCTTGTCGCGGCACCCCTGCGTGGCCACCTGGCTCATATTAGTATGCACCGCCGCTTACATCAGAGCTGAGTGATGCCGATCCCCATTCTAGACCTTGCGGGTCTGTCTGCCACAGTGGGTCCCCGGCCAGTGTAAAAGGTGAGGTAGCAGCGTACTGGGCCTACTACGAGCCGCGGCCCAAATGTCCCCTCCCATAGGACTATTCCGAACTGCCCATAGGCCATGCCCACAGTGCTCCAGCCGCCCAGAGTTTGAGAGGTGATCCACTAATAACGGACGGGCTCCAGAGCCCAAAGCAAACGCACACAAAATGCAGGATCTTCTCCTCTATGCACCGGGTCACAATCACACGGCTCTCGGAGTTAGTGGCTCAGCAAGGATGGCGTGAATCGCCCGCTCCACGTGCAGCTCAAGAAGAAGCCGCCAAGCTGATTGGCTGCTCCACAGCACCCCCCGCCCCTATAAAGTGATTGTATTCCCAAATCATTTAGCGTAGGCTGTTGACTGCTCAGTTGTATGACTGTCTTAGCTCTGAAAATAGGCATGCGCTAGTGAAGAATTTTACTGTGGTGCTGCTGCACCATACTTGGGGGCGACTCATCCATAGTGGCGAATGTGTGCGCGGTTGAATGAGTGTATATTGTGTGGGTGTGCGTGTGAAGGAGAGAGTGAATGTGTATGGGTGAGTGCATGAAAAAATGCACCCCTCCCCCATTTTTCCATCTTGTTTAGTGGCGGTGCATTTTAATGTTACAACCGCCACCTTGTACAGGTGGGTGAGACCAGTCTTGGGATGTCTCCTTGCATATACAGCCGATGGTGTACATATAATCGGGGATGTCAATGTCGGAGGTAGCGAAAGTGACATCACACAACCCTTGACCTCTCCAATGACATCACAGAAAGTTTGACCCCACCCTCAAGTTACATCACAGGAAGTGATGGTGCACAACCTTTCACCACTTGACATCACAGGAAGTGGCATCACTTCGTCCCTCAGTACACTGAGAAAATAATATCACTGTAATGTGATATACATTTTATACAAGAATGGATCATCATATGTAGCATTATCAGTGTGTCAAGGCCCATATTACCATGGGAAGTGTGTAACCCTAAATCCCCTCTATATGGGTCTACCCAGTGATTTCTACATGACTAGAGAGCAAAATCGCAATCTGGGGGAATGGGCGGGGCAGGGGCGGATTGCCAGTTATAAGGATAGGGTTAAGTTAGGATAGAAGGAGAATATTTCACCACAGAACAAATGTTCTTATGGTCGATGGTACACAAAATACAGTCTTCACTGATTTGGGAAGTTACCTTTTGCATTCTTTACTGATTCGACAAGTTACCTTCAGGGTGACCTCTCAGTAGGATGTGTTGTGATGTACTGTTTGCGGTTGTTTCATTGACTAAATTATTTCTGCAGAAAAACAGCCAGACCTCAATATGTATTTGCTTCAGAACCTAGAGCTAAATACAAATGGGTTTGATTAGTGCCTTGACAAATACCAGCTATCTCTTCTAAGTGCTTGCATAACTCAAGAGGAACAAAACAGTTCAAGTTCTTATTTCTACACATTATTAGTATTGCTCTCTCATAGTTTTAATCCGGTATCATTTTTCAATTCCATGTACACATCCGACCATACATGGTCTGCAGAGGTTTGGGGTGTTACAAAATCGCATTACCAACAATGAAAACCTGTAATTCCACTTACAAATTGAGGGCTTCTGTTTGCGATTTTAGTGCTGCATCCTTACCCAAACTCCAAAAAGGAGAGTACTTGCAGTACTCTGCCTGCAAACCTACCGTGCCAAGCACACATGGGAAGGAGGGTTGCTGAACAATACAAAATGTCAGATGATCCTATAAGCAAACATGTCAAAGCTGGCTATGCCAGTATATGCTAGTACCCCACGTAACTTGCTCCTGTTGGCTGTGCCATTAAAAATACAATGCCACAGTAAGAAAACGTCAACTGTCTCCAATGTAGGCCAGTCCAGGCATCATGCTTGCTTTATCATAAACGCACCACTTCAGTTGACGTCTGCCGCTGGCACGGCTATCCATCCATACACATTAGAATGCAGCTATGACAAATTTCAGTCTAGCTGGACACATGAGTGTCTAGCACTCACCCACATGCCTGATCTCTTGGGCTGTTGCTTAACGGAGCCTAGCCAGCTCAGCCAATTCCTAATCTTGGCCATATGCACACAGTGATTCTAAACCTCTATGAACATTTCCCATACTTGGGACTGCGGTCCCCGGGGGCATTCCTACTACAAGCGCATTGAGACCATAAAAATTGTAAGGGGCGCTATATAAATAACAATTACAATAGATGCCCACTACAAAATATCATGCCACAGTAAGACATGGCTAGACTGGCTGCACCAAAATGCCAGTCCAGCCACGCAATAACGCACATCAAGTTGGCTTTGCGAAAATGCCAGTAAAACATGCACTGCTACAGTAAGGGACCATTTCCTTGTTTGGATGCACGTATGCCTCCACTGAACATGTAAGACCACTCATGTTGACTTTGCCTTTAACAACAGTAAAACAGGCAATACCACCGTAAGAACACATCATATTTGCCTTGTCTCTTATGTGAGTAAAGAATACCATGCTAAAGAAAGAATGTCCAGTTTTCCTGCCCCATTGTGCTATAAGCCTCCACCCGAAACCTTACTCTGTGTAATAACATTCATCAAGTTGGCTTTGCCCAGGAATACCAGTAAAACATGTAAGATAATGTCCATGCTCCTTGCTTGGTCCCAAGCCTTGCACGCACGCACACAGGCATTCATACCCATTCATCCACTAGTCACTCATCCATTGGTGACTGATGAATATCTTTTGGAGGCGTATAAACCTTTCACACAAATATGCCAGAGCGAGCGAGGGAACTTGAACCAACCAAAGGGTGGGGTGGGGGAGAATCACTCCATCCCTGGGAGATACTTTTGAATAATGGGTTAAAATAGTACAATTGCAAAAATTAGATTGCAAGTGCTGTATGGGAGCCTATCCTCGCAGGTCAAACCGTTGGGAACCCTTCAAAGTTACTTAACCAAGTTTCTGAATCCATATTGGTGGAGGCAGTTTCTTTGGTTCAGAATGAACGTAGTCCAGACAGAAGAAATTGCCCATATTCGATCTGGCAGGCTGTTGGGAGATGAGGTATGCCCCTTGTGCCAGAATGTGGAGTTCTACAGAATAGAGAGCATGAAGTGTCCGGCTCTACAAACTACAAGGACACCACTATTTGGTAGATTCATGTATGTCTATCTTTGATTTTAACAAATGAATTTTGGGACAAGATAAGTGGTCACAAAACTTCACTGATGATTGCGTTGCGCTGGTAAGAGTATTTGGGGCAGTAGGACAATATCAATTCAAGAAAAGTACAGTATGGTGATTGGATACATTTCAAGAGTAAGGATTTTGAAGAATAAGCAAAACATGTAGTGTATTGGATGTGGTTTTTATTTGAGCTGCATAAAATAGATTTAAAGGATCTGTATGACTATCAATAAGTCAAAACATGTTTTAGAATGTTATGTTAATTGGACTTGTAATATATTGCTATGACATGTATTGTAGCTTTTTTGTACTATGGAAGCCTAACTAGCTTTAACCAATTCATAAAAATCATTGAAATAAAAAACGTGCATTATACAACACCCTTTCTGTGAAAAATGATGTACACACCAAGACAGTTTGCAGTTGGTTTGTAGGGTAACTGATGCAATTCACCAACAGCACACATGAGCGTTTCCCCAATACGTTTCTATGAGGCCAATTTAAAAACACTTTCACACGGACTTTGCCCATACATGTCCATGATGGCTGCACCTATACATGCCAGTATTCCGATTTAAGAACATACTCTTGTGTGATTTGTGCATAATGACAGTGATGATTCTAAAAGAAAATATGTCCAGATTGGCTTTGGCAGTATCCCCACATAAGGACATACTCCTGCTAGCTTTGCTGTTCAAATGCCAATCCACAATAAGAACCATCTGTCCAAATTGGATGCATCAAAATACCCATATAGCCAATTAATAACACATCATACTTGGTTTATCATAAAAGCCCAGAAAAAGGTCATGCCAAAGTAAGAAAGGGTTAGACTGGTTGCCCCAAAAGGCCAATCTAGCCAATTAATTACAAATATTCCACAGTAAGCAATGACTAGACTGGATGCACCAACATGCCAGTCAAGCCACTAATAAAACCTATTGTGCCTGCTTTATCATGGATGCCCAAATTACATTTTAGCCGCACCCCTCTGGCCCCTCGCACATCCCCTCTGCCTCCGACCCGTCTCCCAATCCGCTCCGCAGCCCAGCATTAAACACAAGCGCGCGCGCGCACACACACATTTGCACAAGCACCCATTCACTGTACATTGACAGACACGCACACCCAACCACCCAAACATCACTCATTTAACATACATATATAGAGGGGCGTGGCTGGTGGCCATGCAGTGAGGATGCCTGTTTGCAGAGCTCCCGCGTGATACTTCATAAAGATTGTTTAAAGCACCCGATTTTGATTGAACTTGCAGGAATAGGGTGTCTGACACTGCAAAGACCAGTGCCGTGGGAGTGTTGACGCTGGTATCGGCAGCTAATGGAGAAGGGAGCGGCAAACTACTGAGGCTCGAACACTTAAGGCGGCTGAATCGCTCTGGTGCGCTGCCTGAGAGCTGGTAATCTGTCGTTGAGGGAGGAGAATGCTCCTAGACCTCTTTAGAGATCTTACGTTGACCGTAACGGATCAAGTCAAGAGGCGAAGCGGCACGTCCCTGAGAGACGAGGAGGCCAGGAATCCAGTAGGGGACCAGGGTTGTGACAGCGGGCCCCCGGCGGAGGAAACCGGGGTGAGCAAACTCCTCCTGTTTCAGAACCCGTCCCGGACACTGAGGAGTGGGCGACGCGGCCCTTCCTGGAGGGCTGACTAGTGGCTGCAGTTGCTGGAGGGCTGCCTGCTGGTTGGCTTCATGTTGGGATGCACAGACCTCCTTTGCGGCTTCTTATAGTGGTGTGGGCCCAGTGATGCCAATAGGTGAGGTGGCTGTGGGACCTCATCGAGAGTAGCGATCGCCCACGCCCAGAGGGTACGGTTTGGGGGTATACCAGTGCCAAAACCATATGGAGTTGCTGCAGCTACGGTGACCAGTGAATGCCTTGTCCTAGACACTAGTATTCCACAACTCTTTACATAAAAGGCAACCTAGGCATCAACGAGATAAATCAGTGTGCTGAAGGGGAAATCAAACCTTCTTAAGCTGGGGTGCAACTCCTCGCTTTGGAACTTATAAACACAAAGACAACTGTTGCTGATAGTTACTGTTTGCCATAAACCGATCGCCATATTAGTTGGCGTACGAAGACCACAGGAAAGCGTCACGGTTGCAGGAACTAGTTGCAAGAAGTAACATTAGGATATCTAAAATTCTCGGTAAATCACTTGGGTCTGTGTGCGTTGGAACAGGAGGGTCTGCACTAGCACTGGCTGGCTGTGCTGCAAGGCAAGTAAGAGTGGTGGCCACTGCACACAGTGAAGAGAGGGAGGAACATGGAGCTGGGCCCATGCGGCTACGGTCAGAATGACAAGGAGGGGCCTTTTTGGAGGCAAGCAGAGGGCGCTTTGGCTGAATCAGATCATAACACAAAAAATGCATGGGGATTTTGTGGGCACAACCTACTGGCAAGATTTTGCGAGACCTCAATGGAATTCAGATTTGGAGCTCGATTCCTGTGGGGCTGCAGAATGGAAAAAACAGAAAGGCAGATTGAACCCTCAAGTGACACCCTTAGGCTGTGTGGGGCAAGCGCATAACTTCCTGTGAGGTGACCAACTAAGCGGTGATAACACAGTGGTGGGCGGTTTTTGAGGCCTGTGTAGCACGGGAGGACGGCTGATGGGCCATGGGGAGCTTCTGCGGAATAGGGTAGCTGTAACGTAGGGAAATATTACGTTGCTGAAGCAGGCGCACCGGCTTGGCTCGGACACTGATTCCAGATGCCAGACCAGATGCACGGTCTAGTTAACATCCATTCGACTTTGCAGTCAATGGATACATTACTGTAAGGCAGCAGAGTCTTTGCTCGAGGGTGAGTGATTTTCATTACACCAATATCTGCCGTTATAGCCTCTCAAATCTTCAAGACTACAATTAAAACATCCACAACCTGACTCTCCAGGAAGTGCAAGCACTGTTCAAAAACAAACAAATGAGCTATATGTGTAATTCAAATACTCAGCAAAAGCTGTCCCTGTGATAATCCATCTTTTCTTTAACAAATAGTCCATTGTTTCGCCACACCAGAGACTACACTACTATAGCTTATTTTGTGCTCATCCTCAAACCATTCCTTTGGCTGACCCCGAGATCTGTGTCCCCCTTTCTTTTTGAATTTTTGTTAAACAATTCTCAATGTGTCTAAATTACCTTGCCAATGACATACATTGATTAGAACAAAGTGTATTAAATCCCTTTTTGTTGCCACAGGCCAAACAATGTAGTACAAGATCACAAATCATTGTATATTTGTTTATCTGAATCGTTCTGTTAATATGTTGTTATTATTGCCTTTTTGTATTAATAACAAATGGACAACTAGCATAAAGGCGCACGGCACATACACAGCCAGTAATATGCCGTCTCACACTGGGACTGGTCCACCACGCCTGCGCACAACCTCAGATCTACGGTGTCGAACTGATTTAGTATACTGAACCGGCACCTGATGGGCTGGCCCACTGGCGTACTACGTAGACATTACTCTCCGGCGCATGCGCACTGACAAATACATCGACTTATACCGAGGCTTGTCCACTACGCTTGCGCACAGATCTCGACTGACACAGTTCACTTGGCCAACTAATAGGTAAGCTCACGGCCGCACTTCTGTGTTCCGTTTTACAAAATTTGTCCGATACACTCCCCTCTGACCCCATTTCACTATCTTACCGGCACTCAACTTCCGGCCCATATCTAGAATTACTGTCACGGCACCCATTGTTGATAACTCTGCCGACGAAGTCAAAGGGTCTCAGATACTAGCCGTATTTCTTCATATACTCAGTAGATATGAAATAACGTTGTACTGCAACATGCACACTTTATCTATTTAGTGTCCACCTCATCCACGTTCCTTACTACCGTTGGGGCGTGTGCCCCCTTTTTTTGAAGTATTTTTGAGCTATTAGCAATTAGTAGGAGCATGATTTCTATGCCCTTTTCCTAATAGTCCTTCCTCTCAATTATAGACTCGAGCGCCTGATTTATGCAGTTCCGCCCCAGCCGCATCTTAAGCAGCTGTCCCCACTTACGGACTACAGCCAGAGCGTTTATCCTTTGCCTGGTAGGCCTTTTGTTCCTTGCAATCCTTTTTTCACTAATGTTAGACAAATTCACCATTTTAACGCTAGTTGTCCATCTCACTGTAGGATGACGCCATATTTTGACCACTGATGCACACGTCCTGAAGACAGTTCGGTATCCATCTTGCAGCGCTGTCTCATGTCTACCAGCCCTGCGCTCCGCCAACCAATTACCGAACCAGAAACACACATCTAAGTGTCGACACTGTTTGGTATATTGTGATCCTGAACAATATACATAAGAGATTGTCATCAACTTGTGACACTGTTTGATATATTGTGACCTTGAACAATATGTAAAGAGACTGTTATCAACTTAATAGTGTTCACTGTACCATGGCGATACACTGAATGTTCTGTAACCACCTTTTACTAACCCACCACCGTGCAGAGTATACATGCACTTTTATATGTACTTGTGTTGTGCCACGGCACATAAAAATTCCTTCAGACAAAACTTTTCTTTTCTTTGAAAATAAATGCTGATCATTGTTTCATGCATATTGTGGTGATTTTGTCTATGGTTAACTACCGACACAGTATTTTTCTTGCAAGGTCCTACCGACCACCCATCACGCTACTGGCTAGGGAAGCCTGTTGACTCTACCCCCTTATAATTGTGTATCTTTTCTACCCTCAAGAGTCAGGCCCCCGAAAAAAGAGGGTTCCTTTGCCATTATTTTTCTCCCTGTGATAATCCAGACAGGTATTTATGGTTCGTCCAACATCTAGGCAGCGTGATTAGTATTTAGCATACCTCAGTCAATATTCAGCTTACTGACCTCTGAAGGATGTTAGCCAATAAGATGGCTTAGCCGGTCAAGTGCTTGTTGCTGCGATCTGTGTATCATCTGTAGGTTGCAAGTTTGAATCCTGGCAAGGCCAACTCTGCCTTTCATCCTTTCGCAGCCAATAAAGGAGCCCTAACTTCGTTTTGGTGACTAATGTGATAAATATGTTCTATGTACAGTGCTTTGCCAAAAGCGCTATATAAATAACCATTTCACCATGAGGTTGGGTATAGAATCTAGCATGGAGTCCTCGCCTCTGCATTGTTGTATCGTAACATTGGCATACCATTAGGTAGTAGTAGCTCCGGGAAATGAGGACTTTCATTATGCATTCAAAGACCATTCTCTTATTGAACCTCAAAACATACAATACAATTCATGTTTGCTTTGCTATGTAATTGGCTAGGTTTCTTTTTTTTCTCCAACATTTACATTTAAATATGGACAGCAGAGATCAAATGGCCAGACCTTAGAGAAATAATGAAAGGTGTATTCTGTCACAATGCAGAAAGCTGCTGCATGGTCATGATTTCCATACAGTTATTGCACACATCTGCTTGATGTCACGTACATTTTACCATTTTACTCTCTTGAAATCACATTTACACTCAAAGTTTTAAAATAGGGAGTAAAAGGCTCCCACCTCAAAATCTTATCTGGAGGAAGGTCACATTTTTTCAATAACCAGTGGGACTCGCAGGGCATGCCACAGCTCCCAACCAGAGGTAACAACGTGCCATAGTGTAGCGGTGCTGGAACATATCAAGTATGCCTTATCTTGGTTTTCTCTTCCCCATATCTGTACGCGATGAGGGAACATGGGCTGTTCTTGGGTACCATGTTCCTTTGCCTGGGTGGCAGATGGTAAGACTTCATTTTACAGGGCTGTGTGAGAAACCAAAAGGTGCTTAACCCGCTAGTCCCAGCGTATCGATATCTCTCGCAGCTTGCTCTCTCTCTCCCTGCAACACCTTTACCCCATCCTACCGGTAGGATATGTGGGAACCTTATCCCCCCTCTGCCCCCCTTACCTTCAACACTTTTACACAGACAGCCAGCTCTGGGAGAAAACCGACATGTCCTGCTACTGTGGTCAGTTGCATTCCGGCAATTACTGACAATCACTCACACCTGACTTCCATTAAACTTTCCACACAGATAATAGGCGAAGCACAAGAGCACACTCTGAGTGAGGCAAAGCACGCAAAGGAACAGCAATTTCGAGTCGGCAGCTGAACGAGGGGAGAAAGATGGTGAATCCAGAAGGGTTTGTAAGAAGGGAAATACCATTGATGTTTTCGGCAAGACGTTGTTACTTCAAGGCAGAAAGCGTAAGGGCAGGAAACTAGGCTAAAGAATCCTGCATTGTTTGTCGAAGATACTGAGGGCCCTCCACATGTAACTGACCAAGGTGGGGAGGAACAGCAGCGGTCGGCCTGGTATCGTCCTTCGCTCCAAGAACAAAGAAGCCCAAGAAAGAACACAGCTGCTGAGTTTGGGAGACCGATGCAAGACCGGTCTGTGTTGATTCCAAGGTTTCAAGCAGCAACATTGTATAACTAGCAGTGGAACAAACCTTGCTAAATGCGTGTGATGAAAGACGCAAGTAAAGCTAAACTGCTGATGAATGTTTGAACTTAAAGCCAAGATACAATACCGTTGACAGTGGTCTGGCACTGTGAATGTGTTCAGTCAAAGGTCTTTGTAAGGTATCCTGCCAAGATAAATTAAAGTACAAGATTGAGGAAAACAATTATGTGAAGTGAATCGAAGTGGTCCTGCAACGGTTTAAGTAAAACCCATTGCACATTCGAAAGTCGAGAGGGAGGCCAAATGTAAATATTGATATATCAAGAGGATCTGGGCCTGAACGAGGGAGATCCATGGTCCAACCCTGAACGAGGAAGACCAAGTGTGAACATTGTGATAAAAGGGTGTCTCTGCCTGGAGAGGGAGACCATGATGTACATTGAAAGCGATAACTTGTGCATGTAAAACTCCTAATAAGAATGGAACTATGAGACTTTGTTTGTTACAACAGACCCTCTGCAGTAAGGGACTGTTATTGGAAAAGAGGCTTTGGCAGAAGGCCCCAATGTCTTTGCTTTGAACTGTATCCTCGTGTCCGAGAAGCCAGTGTGTGTGCAAAGCTCGAACGTGCCGTCTTGCCCCATGCTGAAAGCATGGGTAAGGGAAGCCAATTGCTCAACTTTCCTAAATATTATTTCTTGAACACTTTTCGTTTTGCATGCACCATTGTCCCACACCCTTTTGTATTTAGAAGTAAGGATTGGCCATAGGTTTATTAGTATAGGCCCTCTTATTTGACAGAGACTTGACTAGGACTGCATTATTTGATGGTCGTAGCTTGCTCCCATCGTTCGATTTAGGTTTAGATATGCCTTCAATCAAACCTTTGAAGTTCAATGAACACCCTTGAACTGTGACCACGTGTATCTGTCTTCACTGTTTGATACCATGCCTTCCTTACAGGTAGCAGCTGGAAGGCAAGATGGCCCCCACCGGCGAGAGAAAGACCCAAGGGAGGTGATTTGGAAAACCGGTTGAGTGGCGGTGGGGCAAGGAAGGCCGTGGTCGAACCTTATTACAACAATGTAACGCCCTGGGCATAGTCGCCTAGAATGTAAGAGGGCTTAATAATGTCAAGAGACTGCAAGTGCATCAATATTTGATCAGAATGGGGATACAGATTGCACTGTTGCAGAAAAATCACCTCACGGCTGACAGACAGGCTATGATAGCTAGAAAATCAGACCGCAAGCTGTATCGTTCACCCTTCTCGGCGTACGCAAGGGGTGTCCTCATTTGTAACGCGCCTATACACAAGGTGGCTCCCTCTGTCCCCTTCCAGTTAATGGAGTTTAAAAGAATTGATGAGGGCCTCACAGGATACATTGTGACTGCAACCAATGCTGGGGCAATGCTTTTTAAAGGAGGCATGGGTGGAGGGGGTTGTGCTGCCAAGCCCCTCTAGACTGTTGAAACTGGGCAGGGATCTGTGGTGCAGAGCTTGGTAGCTCCTGGGGACCCCTTAGTCTTGCTCCTCGTGTGTCCCCCTTAGTTGGAGTTATTGGAGATGAATAGGGTATCGTGGAACAGTTCAGAAGACAGTGGCAAAGTAAGGGGATGGCCACAGTGGGTGACCTATTACGAGTTGACAGGATGATAGATTTCCAGACCCTTGTCAGTGAACATGGTATACACAAGAGCCAGTTCTTACTGTATCTGGGAATGGTTCGAAGAATAGACCGGAGGTGGACGGCCCTTTAGAGATCGCATAGAGACTAACGCAGTGCTATACACTACGTACGATATGTTGGAAGGGGGCCACATGGTCTCCAGACTATGTCAAGCTCCTGAATGGCCTTGACACAACAGTGCTGGCAGTGCACAGAAGCTGGAAGATGGTTCTTGGGAGAACTTTCACAGTCGCAGAATGGAGGAGGGTGTTGCTATGCAGTAACAGTCTCAAACGCTAGATTTAAGCTCACTCAATGGTACGTTATGCATAGGGCGTACTTGACCCCATATAGGCTGTCGTAGATAGGCAGGAGGGGGGGGGACAGACCTGTCAAAGGTGTGCCCAAGTGGGGGGGAACATGGTGCACATGTTTTGGACATGCCCAGTGATGGAAGATTCTGACAGGGGGTGGCGGAAGGGGCGAACAGGCGAAGGATTCAAATGCAATCATGACCGCCAGAATTTTGTCTGCTGGGATTGTTCCTGAGAGGCGGAAAAATACTATACACCTCTAGAATGAAGGATTTAATTTACGTACTAGCAAAATGCAGAATTGCAGTGGTGTGGAGGTCAGCCGAGTACCCCAGGGGTGAGGCTTGGTGGGCAGACTCGAAACGTTGGTCATTAGCCAAACCTGCACTATGGCACAGGGCGCTGCAGAGAGGGATGCATGAGAAGAGTATGGGAATTGAAGCCTGGGATACGCTAACGGAGACGGTGTTTATTTCTGATGAAGACAGGCTCACCTGAATGTGTATATTTGGGGGTGGTACCTCTGGTGCAGACCTTGTGGGCTGAATGTGGATCATACTGTCATAAACTAGAGAGGGGAAGGAACTGTGTGAGGGTAAGGAAGCTTCTGCTGGAGTGGGACGAGGCGGGGTGGGAGGTGATGATGACCTATGAAATGTATTGGAAATAACGCACATATACATGATTGTATCGATTAAGAGAACACCTTCACATTTTTGTTTGTTTGACTGTTTGCTTAATAAAAAAAGGTTTAAAATAAAAAATGTTATACATATACACCCCCCACACATCCCCTCTCCGTCCGTAACCCCCCAAAACAGCTACTCAACCAAGCATTAAACACAAGTCTGCACACATTCACAGATGCACCAATTCACCATACACTTACAGAATCACACACACAGCCACCCATACATCCTACACTCAATCGCACACATTACATAATCTACATATACACACATGCACGGACACAGACATTTAAAAAAAAAAAAGTTCTTGCCTTTTTGGGGAAATACGTTGCTCCAAGGGACTCATCCTCTGCAGACAGACGTCGGTTTTCAGCTCTGTGCTCTACGCAAGACAGGAACACTTCCTGTCATGTGTAGAGCGGAGTAGCCGGAGGCGTGGGGTGGACTCGGACTTCTTCTAAAAAGAAAATTTATTTTTCAAGTCATTCTAACTGCAAAAAATGAAATGATTTCAGTTACAGAAAAATATACCGGAAATAGTTTCTTTCTGAGGACAGAGTGACTTAAAAAAGAAATTCATGTAAAGAGGGCTCTCGTCTAAGCCCCCTACTTTTGGTTTCTCTCTGCCTCTGCAATCCTTAATCAGGGAATGCAGAGGCAGTGGCAGGGGTCGCATGGGAGGTGCCAGGGGTAACAGTTGCACCCCCACCAAATGATGTATATTGTGAATGAGGAAAGATTATGCATTTATCTTTCTAATTTCCTTCCCCCATCATCGCCTTCATTTTTATGTCCTTTCTGTGATTAATCTGAGGATATCATCCCTTCTCTTCTGGGGAGGAGACCTTTCCCAGCGGGCCAGGGCGGTGCCTCCTCAGTACAATAATCTCCCTTGGGGCGGTACAAAGTGGGAGGATCACCTGGGAAGGGAATCCCCTTATGGGACTGCGGGACGATCACCCTCAGGAGATGTTATATAACTCTGCTGAAAGTCCTTTTAATCCTTTTCAGTAAGTAAATTACCCTCCCATCTGCCCTGATATGTTGTATTGTGAAATCAAGCCAACTAGTTTGTTCATGCAAAGTAAAGAGCAAACAACCTTGACTTGTTAGATCTAAAACCATGTACTGAGACCAAGAGGACTGCGAGGATGAACATCACTCCAGTAAACAGAAGTGAGCAGTCTAGTTCTTTAAGGAACCGGATTGGTTTAGAAGAACTCCTGTTTCCCAACGTGGGAGTTTAAATGTAGCACAGCTGAGAGTCAAAGAATCCCTATGGATAGCTGTGACCGTAGAAACTAAACTGTAAACTGCAGAGCAGAGCACAGAGACGCAAGGCCAACACAGAGACCAGACCGTCTGCAAGGGAGAGAGAACATGGTAGCCTGGGAGCCGATTATTCTGAAGCTCACTAGCCGAACAGATGCAGGAGCTTCTTACTGTGTCCACAGAAACACAAGGACGAGAGCCGAACACCAGAAAGACGTGGCGAACGAGAAACCAAATGGCTACTGGAGTCTCAAGAAGGAAACCTACAGCCCAGAAGACAGACCGGGACCGAAGGTACGCAGGCTGGTGGGAAGTAACAAGAGGTCCAGGGAAGCTGGGAGACAAACGCAGAAAGGACTGAAGAAGGGTCCCAGAACAAGCTGGTCTGAAACACAGAGATATAGAAAACCACTGGGTGGTCACCCCAATCAATAATGAAAATATGACCGATCAATACATGACAAGTGAACGCAAGATAAAAAACTTTAGCTTGGCACGAGAGTGAACCATGGACAGCAAGTGAGAGTCTTGGACCCTCCCCCAATTGAAGTAGAACACATAAGGGTGTCGGAATCTGCAGGAAAGTAAGAAATACTGTGCTTGGCAGGAGAGTAAACCAAGTGAGCCCCAAGTTGCATTGCCAATCCGAGACCTGCACCCAAAAGAGAGACTAAGAATAAAAGGGTCTGAAACCCCAAAGATAATCAGAAATAACGGGCTGGAGCCCTACATGAGAAAGAAGGAGAAAACTGAAAAAAGCTGTGGGGAACAGGATTCCGGATGGATACAAGAGATGGCATCATTGGCTGAAAGACTATAAATCAGGAGGTGGCATGGCTTCGAAAGTGTACAAGAATCTTGATCAGTATAAAGAACCAAACTATGAATTACTATCAAAATGGTCAGACTTATTGGACTCAGATGTCGGAGGGCAGATGAAGGAATCTGTGCAGGAATGTGGCTCTAACATCCTTGAATCTAGGTGAAAGGTGTAAATGGATCAAAATTCTAAACAGTTGCTTGACGGATTCGAGTGCATGTTGGAGGTGCAAACATGCTACTGGTTCTTTTGAGCATATGATTTGGGATTGTTATGAACTAAGGTCTTTCTGGAGTGAGGTCACTACGAAGATGAATGAGGTTCTTCTGATGCATCTGGACTTTGATTATAAAACTGTAATTTTGGGTGAGGATGACATGGTGGATGATCTTTCCTTTCCACAGAGGTGTTGGTTTTTCAGGGCGTCAAATTCTGCCAAAAAAATTATATTGAGAAAATGGAAAGGTGATGACAGACCGACAATTTCAGAATGGATGGATGATCTGAAACAAGTATCCAGAATGGAAAGATTGATTTTATACAGGGATAAGAAAATGAATTTGTTTGATCAAATTTGGGGCTGATTTTTGGATTTATAAGACTGTTGTCTACATGGTTTAAATCAAATCTGTAATTTTCCTCTTTTTAGGGAATGTGTATTCATTAATGTGGTGGTCCTGATTTTTTTATTTATTTATTTTTTCTGTTTACATATTGGTTATATATTTTGAGATGTGTTATATTTAAAATTCAATAAACATGTATAATAAGAAAGAAGGTGAATATATGAAATAACTGGGTTTTTGCAGGAGAGTACACCAAGACCCCAATATTGCAAGTCTGGGATTCGCACCCAAATTAGAAAGCTGGAACCAAAGGGGGTTTAAAACCCCAGACTGAAAACTTGTTTTAGTACTCGTCTTGGAATATCCCTTGTGTTTTATGAGAAGAAACGGAAAAGACATGTTGTCCCTTTTGAAGTCTAGTGTAAAGGAGCAACCCCCTAATATTGGAACATTGTTTCCTGAACATTGTTTTTTACTCCTTTTGGAAGTGGCTGAGAACATTTATGTTGGCTTGATGAACACTATTTGCCTAAGAGTGACTTGAACTATTTTGTTAATTTATAAAGTGAAAGACTGACTTAGGGATGTGACTTGGACATCCTGACTGTGTTCATTCGTTCTTTTGAGACAGGGAACCCCTGCTTAGATTCAGGGACAGGCAGGCCTCCCCCCCCCCCAACCACCTTTCTTGATGAGTAAAAGTATATATCCAAAAACATACCACCCTTGTGTCCGAGCCTTACTTCTCAGGGTCTCGAGCATACTAAACATTCCAGCTCAGACCAACATTCCATGGATGACCTCACACATACAGACACTATGGGGAACAGGGACACAGCAGGAAGCAAGTGCAAAGCCAGGTCCTAACAAGGGGAAGGCAAAACCAAATACCAGAGCCTAATGCCTCCTTCCCTTCCAACAACACAGAGAAGTAACAGTCATCTTAACCCCAAATCACCATCCTGCATGACAAACCCACAGGGGCGACACTCTCACTGCATCTGCCACAATCCTACCAACTGAACCAACACAGGGAACTGGACTCATTCTGCTCCTCCCGTCCACAGAAGAGCCTCAAAACGGCCACCTTTTGAGAACTGACCGCCCCACAGCGGGCACAACGACTTCCAACACAAAAATCCAGACTATGAACAACAAAAAAACAGTACTCCTTCCACTCACTCCTGCCACAGGTGAGCCTCATAGCTGCCACCTTGAGAACTGACTGCTCCACAATGGGGAACCTACCAAATCAGGACAGTAACCAAACTAAATTTCTAATGACCAAGTTCAGAAAACTGGTGACTACCAACAGACCCAAGATGCACACAAAAACGCCACACTCATGGGGTAGTCCACACTGCCACTCGCACCACAAGCAATCAGTGGCAAAGCACAGACACTGTAAATCATCTAAAATGGTGCCACAACCAAGTCCTGGTGAGTTGAGCAAACTCACAAGACCCCTCGAACCCCAAGTCCAAAACAAAACCCCCAAATGCACAGTGATGACAGGTGGAAAATGTTGTCACCTGCTGTCACGATGAGGCTCTGTTATGACTATGGATCCCTCCGTCCCCAAGCACCGGTCAAGGAGGGAACAGCGTTACTCCCTGACCAGTTATTGAGGCCACAGGTGCAGAGGGTAGGAACACAGGTACAAGGTAGCTGCAAGGGAAAAGCTAAGCAGAAGTGAGTACACGGTCAGTAATACAAGTGGAATTATAAGAAAAGGAGTGGGGGGGCACCTACCAATGTTGCAGGAAGGGTCAATCCTATATTTCCCCCTGGGGTGTGTTAATTCCAGAAGGGATCCACTGGCTGTGGGATGATGGTGAAGCCAGGGGAAATGTAGCACCCTTGTCCTCTTCTGTTGAAGCACCTGATGCAAAAGGAGAAGCAACAGCTTCTCGGAGAGCACAGCTAGAGTCCAAAGTCACCTTAGCCAGAGAGGAGTCCAATAGGCAGTCCAAAATCCAGTAACCAAATTATCCAATAAACCAGGAAGGCAAGGTCCAAAAACACCAAAACCAGGGATTGAGCAATAAAGAGTTCCAGAAACAAGAAACCAGGTCAAAAGCTGAAGAATCAGGGTCCAAGTAATCCAAAACGCCACTTGTAGCACTGAAAACAGCTGAGAAGCGTGGTCGTGTGGATTCGACGTTCCTTTATGCTGAGGGTTGGTCACGTGAGTGCATCCTCATTGAGTCACGTGAGCGGCATCGTGCGTCACGTGACCAGGAAGTAGCAAGGGGATTGGTGGAGCAGTGCGGCCTCATGGAGTCACGTGAGCGGCGTTGTGCATCATGTGACCAGGAAGAAGTACTGGCAAACACTGGTCCCCCCCCCCCGCGCCGCCGCGGCCACAGCCGCCAAGTCCCTGTGTGTCGCCATCCCAGCACGGGCTTTCGGATGCAGTGAGATTTGCTGGTGGGTACTGCCGTGACGGGTGCCTTGCACAGGTATTGTGATGTGGGGTGCCCCCGGGCTGGGTGTGTGTGGAAGCCTTCATGACACCTGCACCAGAGTAGTCTCACTGCAGCGGCGATTGAAGGATATTCCATCACCGCTGTGACATTAGAAAGAAAAATGGCAAAAGTTCAAATGGGTTGCCCTACTTCATTGGAAATCCAACCAGACAACCAGTTATCACAACACTCCAATCAAATGAGTGCAACCATCCCCACTGGGGCAACAAATGGAGTGACCAGACCCTGTCCACCTTCATTAAAGTACTAAAAACTACAAATCCAGTCAGCCGGAGCTGGTCCTGGATACTAGGCATGTGAACAGAACACTAACCACACAGTTATTTTGCAGGGGGCATCACTCCCACACCTGCCATAACCGACATGTCGGTAAAACGGGGTGTAAAATTAATAAACGCTAGAAGCAGTGAATGCCTACTGTAACAAAACATTGAACATAAACAACCTAAACGGTCCATGTTGCATTTTGGGACTAAACTGCTGCAAAGCCTCAAATTATGTTCATTCTAACATTCATTCCTTTACAAAGACATCATCCTTGAAAGCTCATGTTGCTTTTCAGCACCAAGTATGCTGGAAACCTGAAAGAAATGTTAATTCTAATGTAACACGTATGCACTCATTACACAAATATCTCAGCAGAGCTTCTTTAATGAATGAACATCCTAAGCTTCTTTGTTGCACATGCAACTAAAGTGCTGACAAAATCTTCAAAATGGTTTCTTGCTAGCTACAGCACGCTCTCTACCAGCACACACATGACTAAACTAATGTAGCATATGAAAGGAAGCAACTTGTGGTGGAGATCAGACACCCCAAGTGACAAACTTATCATGCAAAGTATGCATTGTAATGATGATGCGTGGTGACATTTCTACACTTCATATTAGCTATTCATCACAAAACCTTTAGCTACTCTCTGCACTCTTATATGGAACAAAATATACTTAAATGTCGCCACTATAACATATTAAAGCCGGCAGACATGTATAAATACATTAATAGGTCTGACCCTGTGCTAAAGAGGAATTTCCCTACCTATAAACAAAAACTAAGGATCTGTCTGTGTCAGAAAGTCGATAACTGAAAAGCTGTCCTTGTGTCCAAAACATCCTATTGTGACCCTCACACTACAAACAAAAAATACAAATGTGTAAGGAAATATGTTAATTTTGTAACTGGCAAAAAGTGTTCACAACTAAAAGTAAGAATAGCTCCAATGTTCTTCAAGGCTGAAACCTTTGGATCCAGAGGGTGGGCCCCTTCCCCCGGGATGTAAGAGTACAATAGAATAGCAAGTCTCTCTTTTACTAACAGTTCCTTTATGTCCCTCCTTGATTCACAGGGTTCCTGTTTAGGCAACAAGTTATGTAACCGTGTTTTTTAAAAAAATTTTCACAAAATGTTCTCCTTGGTTCTCCTGTCTTTCTTTAGCATCTCTGGAAGCTTTGCAATTTGCCTGGTATACTTCCCTGCCAGGGCTCTTTATGCAATGCCAAGTGTCTGGTGTACTCCCCTGGCAGGATTCTTTAGACAAGGATAGACATTTGGTACAACCTTCATGCTGACCATTTGGTTTTCTTTCTGGTCATGGGTGCATCGCACCATTTCCCGCATAGTTATAATTTTCATTAGCAATTTGGCGTTGCACCAGGTAAGACGTGTAGATTTTTTAGACTGACCAATCTCCGAGCATTCCCCATATGTGGTGGCCATGGACTGCAGTGCGGGGGGGGGGTGGAGCTCTCCTCCGATGTGGAGGTTGCAGGCATTGGCACTGCTAGATGTGGCGTACAAACATATGACCGAGGAGGAAATGCAGGTTTACTTTGACACAAAGGTACTGTGGATTCTAGTGGACTTCTTTGGGAAGCATTTAAGGCCACAATCCGTGGAGTTTTAATCCAAGTTATGGGGATGTGAAGGGCGCACTCTGTAGGGAAATGAGGGATGCAGGGAAGAACATACAGATACTGGACACCCAACATCATGTAGACCCGCTGGTGCCCGCACGTTTGGTACAAGCACAGGATGTGCTAAATGCTCCGCAAGAGAGAGAAGCAGAGCACATTTGATTATTGGGAATGCCAACATGAATACGGGGATAAGGCGGGTAAGGCATTGGCTTGGATGATGAATAGATCCTGGAAACCTATCGCTCGCATTGAGGTGCCAGAATGTCACTCCATAACCGCTGCAGATCCACAAGGTATTCATGGGCTACTATCGGGCATTATACGATGCAGGAGATGGGGTGACTGAGGAATTTATTACTGGATATCTCGCTGAAGTTGAGCTCCTGCGGCTGATGCCCCTCGACGGGCAACAGCTTGATGAGCTCATTACGGAGCGGAAGATGCGGTGGGCGAACTCGAGTTTAGGTGCAGGCAAGCCCTGTGGACCCAGACTGGCCTGCCAGTAGAGTTTTACACCATGTTTATTTGAGCTCCTACTGCAGCATATGTTACAGGTGCATTCTGAAACCTACGATAGGGGTCAATTAGCACCCACTCCCACCGAAGCGCAGATCATATTGCTATTGAAACTGGGCAAGTCTGAGGTACAGTGTGGGTCTTGCAGGCTGCTATGCCTTATAAACAAGGACGTAAAGATTATTAGTCCAATCCTTGGCAGGATTGCTAGGGTTGCACCATACTTGGTTGCAGAGGACCAGGCTGGTTTTGTTCCTGGCAGAAATACTGCACTTGGCTTATGCAGGTTATTTCTGGTAATTGAAAGAGTGAATTCTGTCCCGGGCGAATATGCTGAGAAAGTGTTTGACTGTGCAGTGGGGATTCATGTATGCGACTCTGAGGAAGTTCGAGCAAACGATTTGTAGATGGGTCTCGCTACTGTATGAAAAGCCAGTTGTCCGAGTAAGGACTAATTTATGACATCTCATCTCCAATCAATATCTGCAGTGGCATGCGGGAGGGGTGCCCGCTGCCTCATCTGCTGTTCGCTTTAACATTGGAACCGTTGGCGTGCAGCTTAAGGGCACAATTTGTGGGCTCCGGGAAACGATTGCTGGTGTGCGACACGTAATTTCCATGTATACCTATGATATTCTACTGTACATAAGGAATATGGGCAGTACTGTCTCAAAAATGGTAGACGCAATATAGCGCTTTGGGCAGGTATCCGGTCTAAAAATTAACTGAAGTAAGTCGGTACTCTCCACTACTTGGCTCCGAGAGGCTGGGACTTGATGATCTCAGGCTGAAGGTCACTACTAAATCATTTAGATACCTCGGTGTGATGGTAAACGTGAACATGAATGTAGTTAAAGAGAATTTATAGACTCTATTGCCTCAGTTAGATATTTTGGTTTCCATGTGATGTAGTCTGCTGTTGTCGCTTGTGGGCAGAATTGCTGCAGCTAAGATGGTGATCTTGCTTCACCGAATGCAGTCGCTGACGATATTTATTGCATAGTTTTTTGCAAAACTCTGGAGGTATATTACTTAAGCTGGTTTTGGGGTAACAAAACCCCCAGAGTAGCTCTGGCCAAGCTGAAGCTGCCAGTCGAGCATGGCGGTCAGGGGGGGTCCCCAGACCGTCAGTGTTATTATGCAGCAGAGCTGCAGCCTGAAGTGAGCTGGTGGGGTGCGGGTGTAATGAACCCGATGGAGGTATCACTGATTTCCCGGTTGTGACCTCCTCCCATGTGGCCAGGGGACGGCAGCCGCTGCCTGATCCTGACTCTAGGGGCGGTTGTGGAAGGGAGGATCACATGGTGGCAGACAACCTCCGGGGAGATGTCATAGCTTCATCGGGCGAGACATGGTATCCCCCATTTCTCATGAAAATAACCCTCTTATTTCTAATACCCTCATGCCCTATTGTTATACACCCATTCGTTCTCCCATGAAGAATAGGGAGATCACCCTTTCCAAAGCCACCTACCATTCATCCAAGAATCATTTTCCTAAGACTACTGAAAATATCGATTCAAGTCTTTCGCACCAATTCCAAAACCTGGACTTCATGTGCCAGAATAACTGAAGTACTGGGACAAATAAGAAGAAACTAACAATGCAGAATGAGGAAACTGCCAAGCACAGTGAGTATTCTAGTGCTCGCTCATACACACCTGTGCCGGGGAAGTTTAAAAGGCAAGTGAAGCAGAACATCGTCTGCTGCTGGCGGGGGAGAACAGTGTCTCTCTGTGAGGCTGAGGGTATTGAAGGGTGAATACTGGCTTGGTGGAACCAGGCGGCTCAGCAAAGAGGGGTGCATAGGGAGGACGACAGGCTGCGGGAATGCCAGGAGCTAGCAAGGGACTCCTGGGCATTTGCAGGTGATCAAGAGCAGCGCTTTCCATACAGGTGCCCGGAACGAATGCGATGCTGGAAGTGGAATCCCCAAGACCCGAAGAAAGCAGTCGGAGGCGGTCACGAGAAGGAAGCCGATGAAAGCACTTCTCCGGCTGACCGTGGAAGCATACAACACCAACGAACGCTGGTGAGTCTTCCCAGAGGCTGTGGTGACCCCAGGGTGTGTCGGCGGGTATGTTGAAAGCAAGTGAATGAACAACAAGCAAGTGGGAGAGAAAGGGAGAATATATTTGACATTTAAAGGGTAAACACATTGCAAATGAAGTCCTTACAAGAGGATAGATGCAAATTGTGCAAATAAAGGAAAACGCAACACCAGAATATATATATCCGGAAGACCTATTTGCAAACTGTATGTGTGTGACAAAAGCAACAATTACGCACTGCCTCACTCCTATTACCCGCTGTATCAGCCTTGAAAGCAAGCCCTAGCTGCTGCACACCAGCTACCTCCTGAATTCTCAGTAAATGTAATCCACAATGCAACGATGTGCAACCTTCTGCAAAGCTGAACTACTTGGCAGATGTAAACATTCCTGCTTGTACCGCCTCGCTCTCTGCACCACCAAATGCCAGTACTCTCAATGTACGCCAGCAGATGTTAGCTGCTACGACTCCAGATCCAGCCCCAGTACAGGCACCCCTATTTTTTGCCTATGACTTGCTGAACCGCTCCTCCTCTGAAAATGCCTGGACAAATATGAGCTCCCCGCCTCTCTCCAAGATTACCTACACACCCCTCAGACGAGGGCACCCCATACCACCAGTGTCTTCCGCCCACAAAAAGCATGGACCTATCCCCCAGCTAAGGAGCCCTACCTGACCTGTACCCTCATCCATCCTCGTTCCGTACGAGTACACGCCCTTGATCAATTACCTCATCACCTCGAACAACCTCGATGCCTTTGCCACTTCAGAAACCTGGCTGCATGAAGCATCAGGCCCTGCCCTGTCCTTGGACATTTCCACCGGTTATACCTTCTACCGGAAAGGACCAGATTACTTGCAGAGGTGGTGGGGTCGCCCTTGTGGCTAGACTCCCTTCCCATTAGACTGGTTAACTCCTCCTTCGAAGAAAATGTAGACATTCTCTCCATTAAGTTGTCCCCTACACCAACCTGCGCCATCTCCATCCACCTCATCTACCGCCCTACTCTAAACTTGGAAGAGAACCTCCTCCAGATCTTGGCAGATAATATCAAGGCCTCCACCAGAATCATCCAAATGGGAGACATCAATGACCCCCAAAGACCTTCATGTGTCCTCACTTGCTAATGACCTGAAAACCCCAGATTTTATGCACCACATTAACAACCCCACCCACACAAAAGACTGCACTTTAGATTGAATCTCTGACCTCAACTGCCAGGTCTCGATCTTCGCCAACACCTTGGGTCTGACCACCACATCATCAACTTCTCCATCCCTCACCAGAGGAAACCCAAGCTTACTAGCATACCACTACTACTTGCACTCGCATGCAGCTCACGTAAGCTCACAAAAGAACATATCCTGTCTTGGTTGGACATGCCCTTCCTTAAGCCTTCATTCTCAAATGACCCTAACATACTAGATGACATGTATGCCTCCACTCTATCAACAGCAGTTAACACCATTGCCCCCTAGCTCTTCACAAGGCCAAACCTGTCACACTCCAACTCATGGTTCACCCCTGACCACCTAGAACTGCGCAGCAAGAAACGACCAGCAGAATCAAAATGGCTAAAAAAAAACATTGGACACTGAGAAGGGAATACACCAAGACTTATAAGTTAGCAATTATCTCAGCAAAATCCTCCTCCTTCAACTCTAAAATTTCGAAGGCCAAATCATACACCAGCGAAATCTTGACTGTCTTTGGGGGGAGTTGAGACCTCAGTCCCCTCACCCCCTCGACCTTCACCAAGGATGATCTTTGGTGCACTAATTAATATAAAAAATTAAATGCTCAACAAAATTGGCACGCTGTACAAAAAAGACTTAGTAAACCAGACCACCACCACACACACACCCTCTTGCATCAGCTACTATCGCCACTTCAGACCCTCTCTAACCTCCTACCCCCCCCCCCCCCCCCAACCCCCAGTTTCACATTAAAGTGCTTGCGGAGTCAGAAGTCCTAGCCATCATGAAAAGTCTAAAACCTTCTAGGTGCAAAGGAGATGCATGTCCTGCCCCTCTCTTAAAGGACTGCTCGGAACCTCTAGCACCTCTCCACTAACTTCATAAACGCGTTGTCTGTCTCAGGTGGGTCATCCAGTATGCGCCAAATCTGCAGTGTTTTATTGGAGAAAGCACACTTACGAACTTTATGGTAGCCTCAAATCTGTTTTATTCAAGATTGCTCAAATTGGTCAGTGTGTGACCTTATTTCATATTGCAGTCAAATATTAACATAACCACTACACTTGTTTCTCCACTTTTAATTTCAGTGGGTCATCAGGAGGATTTGCTTTGATAGCAGATTTGATCTTTTGTAGGTTACTTTGTGTTAATAGTATGGATTTGCCTTGAAGTTTGGAGGTCCGTCAAACTTTCATACAATTAAGCAACCCTTGTTCTGTTGCTTAGCAGGATTCAATTGTCCTGTGGAGTTCTAGATAAACGATTTAGCTCTAACACCACCTTCTCTACAAGCACAGTGCCCGCCAGCCTCAAGGAAGCCTGGGTACTTCCTTTCTAAAAGAAAACCTCCCTAGACCCTAGAACCCCAACCAACTAAAGGCCCATTACAGCAGTCCCTTTCCTACTGAAAATACTAGATTGGGCAGCCTCTGAGCAAGTCCAGCACTTTCTAGAAGCCAACCACATCCTCGGAATGCAACAGTCTGGCTTCCACCCAGGCCACAGCACAGAATCTGCCCTGCTAGACCTATAAAAAAAAAACACTTGGACAAGATAAGGGAAAGCCAGCACTTCGCCTCCTTGCATCTCTCTGCAACATTCAACTTGGTTGATCATAAAATCCTATGCCACTATCTCATTACCTCTGCTAACTTCTCCCCTAAGGCTACCTCCTGGATCACATCCTATTTTGAAGGAAGTGGCATTGGAGTATTGGCAGAGAACACCAGTGCCTTGCCATCTCCTATCCCATGTGGGGTACCTCCATGCTTGTGCACATCCCGCACACTATACAACATCTTCACCAAGCCCCTCTTTGGCATCTTGGACTACATCAGCATAGCCTACACCAACTATGCCGATGACCCACAAATCCTCCCACTCACAGGTAACTATGTGGTTGAACACCCTCCATGTCACATAATCCCCGATTCAGACATGGATGGCGGCAAACCGCCCGTGCCTAAATGGGGACAAGACAGAAATACTGCTGGTTGGCACCCCAGCAGTGCTAAAACAAACCTCAATGAACAATGCTCAGCCTTCCATATTGACAACATCCTTATCCCCGTTTCATCATCAGTAAAGACCCTAGGAGGGGGGGGTCTACCTTGATGCCACCCTCTCCCTGACTCACAGATGAGCGGTATCGCCTCCTCAGCAGCTTATGCCACCAAACTTCTAAACCCCTCCAGACCTTTGGTATCCTTAGACAGCTGCTTAACCATCCCCCGAGCAATCATCGGCTTGAGGCTAGACTACTATAACGTCCTCTTCAGACACCTAAGCCAGAAACCTACAGAAACTACATGTCATACAAAATAATGCCCTTCGAGCAGCTCTTAACCCCAAAAAAAGCATAATCCCTGCTGCCAGAAGAGCAGCACACTGGCTATTGACTCAAGAACACGTCCTCTTAAAAAATCTATTGATCACTCATAAGTGCCTTTCAAGTCTGGCCCCCCCCTACCTCTCCCAGAAAATCTCCAAAGCCCAATCAACTAGACCCTCAGGACACCCTATGCCCACCGCCTCCTCTTGCCCAAAGTCAGGCGAGCTAAAGCCGGTGGCTCAAGCTTTCCTTGCATCGCATTGAAACAGTGGAACTCTTCTCCCCCGCCCCCACTCTACGAGTGGAACAGTCACATTGAGGGTCCAGCAGAGCCTTAAACACCCAAGTCTAGTCAAACGGCCAGGTTAATATCTCCAATTCTTTGTTATGCTTCCTACCCCTGCACCTGCATCTGCTCATGCACAATTTAACACCTGAAGGAGTAATAACAGACATAAATTGTAACTGCTCTATGCAGAATATACCACTTGAATGTAAATAACTTATCTGTAAAAGTGCCTTGATGCCCTAGGGTTGTTTGTGCGCTTTATAAGTGAAATGAATAAATATAGGGTTCTCCTCGAGGGGTGGGTTCCCGCTCTCCTGAAAATAAGAGCGCAATGGGGAGAGATCTCAATGTGGAGATGGATGATGCCATGTGGAAGCCTGTTTGCCTGCATGTGATGAAAATGTGCCCGGGGTCTCCTCGGTAAACTCACCAAAAAATTACAAAAGTAGTCAAAAAGGAGTGTACGCCGGTGCAGGAAGTAAGTTTTATTCAAGGCCCAGATGCAGTTGAGACAGCAAATTCAAACATAAACAGAACGCAGAACAGAAGTGCATGAAAAGGCGCTGTCAAAGAAACACCCCAAAAATCGAGATACTAAATAATTAGCATTCGTGATTATGCGTCATGAGAAAATCTGGAGTTCACACTTTGAACCCTTATAGAAAAGCATACATTACGTTCAATGATTGGTTCTATGAACCTTCCCATACAACACTCGATTACAATGTGACGTTACAATCCAACCCCAATTGCCACAACACAGTTAATTCAGTGAAACATTTGAGATGACCAGCTGAACTTTTAATCACCTGCCCTGGTTGCCTCATCCTGGTTCACACGAGAAGTCCTTTCCACCATGCCAGAGCCTTGAACCACGGATGTACCGTTATACAAATGTTGCCTATCGGGCACACTAACCCTTTCCCCAAAGGAACTGAATGATGGGGCACTTTGAAACCACTCTGATTCCCTTCAGCTCCATTATTTCGTATTTTACAAATGATTTTTGAATTCTAAAATGGTCATGCTTTCATTATTCATTGGCAGAGCCTGTGAGCTCTAATCCGTGACCTTGAAAAATAACAACCATTGTACACTTCTTTCAACACTAGCCTGGGCTCACAGTCTCTGCATTAAGACTCTAGCCACAGCGACCTTTTCCGCACACAAAAAATGCCGACATACATTTCTTTTGCCAAAGTAAGCTTTTATTTATTTATTTTAAGGCCCAGTTACCACGTTTCATCCTGCCATTAAGTATTATATGTACCTGCATGTGTTTAAGGATTCGTTTTATTATGAATATTATTTCTCAAACATCAGAATGGGCCCCCTCCCATTCTCTAAACTGAAAAGTACATGCCCTCATACTGCGCTGAACTTGCATCTTATTTATTAATAACTAAATCTTTCTGGGCCTTTTTAGCAACTTCATTTTAATGTATCCACATTTTTACCAATCTTGTCATGTCTCCCTCACTCTCTTCCCAACCGTTAAAATCTTCTCCCACCGCTACATACCCTATCCCATCCTTTAAACATTGAATCCAGAATTCTTTGTAATTCTCGACGACAGCAGGAAAAAACCCACCCATCGGGATCCCCCTCGTCGTCTTTCTCTGTTATTTTGCTCCTACCTTTCATTTCAAAACTATTCTCATCTATGCTCGGGGGTAACATCAACTGTCCTTTTTGCTTTTTAAAACTTACTTTAAGAATGTTCTCGATAAAGCAGAAGGTGATGAGAATGAGAACCAACACTGGGACAGTCACTCAAAACAACCTGGAAAGACAGGGGGTTAACCATGTGAAGATGCTGTGCAGCCAGTCGTTTGCTTGCATTCCATTCACTTCCTGTCATCTTTCCCTGGAGTGTCCGTATCTCTTGTATTGCTGCATTTAGAGTTCCATTTGAGACATCTCCATCGGGTATGACTGTACAGCAAATTGTCCCTAGCTTGGTGCACACATCTCCTTCGATGAGTGTTAGGAGGTCTAGCACAAATCTGTTTTGAAGGGCCACCAAGCACAAAGCGCTTATCTCCTCTTTTAATTACATTCAGACCTTTGGCTGTTGAGTTTGCCAGCTCTAATAACTTGTACCTGGTTAGCTGCAGCCATTTTGAATATTTGCTGCAGCCTGTACTCCTGGAAGTAGCAAAGAAGTAAAGAAGGTAGCAGCCGTTGGAAAGTAACAAAGCACTTCCGCGATAGCAGCCAGGTTCTCCACACACTCTTTTTGGACAAATGATTGCTATCCTACTTGCTTCTCATTTCCTGCTGCTCACCTTGCTGCGTTATGTTTCCCTGCAGTGCAATCTTTATGGCAGAACTATTCCGAGGCACCACAAGTGCCCCAGTGTGCAAAGTGACAAAAGCACACACTGCACTCCACTCAGATGGCAGCTGGGCATATGCCTTGGATCCACAGGCCCACTACAGATCATCACCACTGCTGTATCCTGCGTCAGCGTTGCATTCTTCATCACCTTGGTGCAGCCCGAATTGGTCCCCAGATAAATGGTCCCACTTGACCTGAAACACAAAGGGAATCGTGTAAAGCTCCTTATGTTAAATGGTTGATGTTTTTCATGTAAGCAGGTTAAGGCATGCACATATTTTCCCCAAGTTGCTTAGCAACTATCCTTCACCTTTGCCGCCACGTCTTGTTCAAAACCCCCCAATCCTTCAGCGCGACATCAGTGGCCTTGTACTACACCAGGGGACACTCTGCCCTTCTTTAGTTGGTCACTGTAATCTTTTACGGTCTCTTATGTGCAATTCCCATTTTTCAGGACCTTCTGTCATATATTTTGTTACCTGGTGTCGTGTTTACTCTTGTACCATCATTTTTGTTAATTTGACAAAGTTATCTTCATATACCTGCTCCCCTTCATCCACCCACTGGACTACCACCTTTTCCCCTTGAAATTAACCTCTGGCCTTGCACAGTGACCTGTGCATTAAGCACCCCACCTCCTCCGTAAGACACTCCTTGGGGCAAGAAAACGTTGTGTGCTCCTACTATATGTGGAATGAGAGAGCATACATACCATGTGCCATATACTCTTGCTCTTCCCACACGCATCATTTCATCATACCAGACATTTCCAGTAGATGAAATATGCTCCTCGTCAGTGCCACAGTGGAAGCCCTCCCAATTCACCATATTTCTTTTTCACATCCTTCTTTTTTCATTCATTTGTTTTACTTTTTCGTTAAAAATCAACCAAAACAATACTATACGAAGACCTCATAAATATCATTGCGCTCCAAAACTAACCTTGTCCTCGAGACCAATCTCTGGTTAAAGGTTCATGGGTCACTTCTTTGTTAAACCAGCTACGACCAGCACAGAGATTAAATTAAATCTCTGCCAGCTTTGAAGGGCACAGCAATGCTTGACCATTCAGTGATGGCCTCCCAGCCTAATTTTGGGGGGCGTAAAGATTTGACTGACACCAGTATATTCGAACTGGCTGACCAAGCAGAGGTCGAATTAGAGGCTTTGAACTTAGAACTTTCTAAACATCAGCCCCTAAATCCATCTGAGGCACCCACTTTTGACTCTCCGACTCCATTGGTTGAAATGACAAATGAAGATATGTCTAGACACAACCAAGAAGACTTACAGCCACCCTCCCAAGAAGGGGACTGGGGGGCGGCGTAGGAGGTCAAAATGATTTGTCTGCGCTTTACCATATGCTGAGGGAGGTCGACGAGCGCATTCGCCTGACTCGGCCCACTGTATTGGCCCTAAATATGGTGTTAAGTTCTTTTGTTGCCTTATATGACAACATCTGGGCTGAACTGAAATCCACCAACGCTGCCTTGGCCGATGTTACCCATAAACTTGAAGAGATTGGGTCTGAGGTTCGCTTCAGTCACTTTGGGTTGAGGGAGGCGGAGGCAGTGCGTAAAGAGCAGCAGTTGATGGTCAATTTGGATAATGAGCCAGGGTCTGTTATTGAAATTTCAGGTGATGTTTGTGTGAATGACCATCTGACTATCCAGGAATCGGCTATTGATCTGGGTGGGATTAACTCTCCAATTATTCTTCCGGTTCATAGTACTACTGGTATTGCTGCCACAGCTATTGACCTCACTAACGAACAACCTACTGTGGGTGAAGTTGTAAAAGGAGACATGGGAGGAGAGGGGGGTCCACTTAAAGTTCAAGCTAGTTCCCCGCTCTTAAAAAAATCCACCAATGCATTGAAAGGAAAATTGATGAAACGTAGAATGGGGGCTAGCAAAAACACAATTCTGTCTCTCAGAACGGCCCACTGTACCCTTTTTCGTACTAGATTGTTTCCTGTGCCGGAACATGTGATTCTTAACTCAGAAATTGTGCCAAATGCTCAGGCACTAATTGACACTGCACCAATTGATTAAAGTAGGCAGGATTGGGTACTTCCTCCAACCCCTACTACTGATAAATTGGTAAAGAGTGTGGCCTTTTCAGAGGGTAGGGGTATCCCCGATATCAGTTATGGTTTGGAGGCGAATGGTTTTCCTGTTACCCTTTTTCTATTCCTTTCCCCTCTGTGTTATGGGGTGAGCAGGGAGGGGGTATTTATCAACCTGGACCATTCTCCAATCAACTCCAGTCCGTTTGGGGACCACCCGAAGGAGTGTCGACCTCTGCGTCGCTGCCTGCTAAGGATATGGCAGGAAAAATTGGGTCGCCAGGTGCAATGGTAAGACCTTTTGTGACCCCCGTCAGGGTTAAGCATGGAGGGATTACGAGGTATAAATTGTCCATTCCTTTTCTATTAAGGACAAAGTGGGCACCCCTGAACCTCTACCTTCTGGTCTTCATCTTTCAATGTATTTGGATAAGGCTGAGGTTGGCTCTGGAATGAGTAAATCAACGTTCCCGAAAGATCTGGCTGACCTTCCCCCTGAAGCCAACTATCCTCGTATCAGCTGGGATGAACGATCTGCTGCAGCGTCTTCATTACCCCACTAGATCTTTTGCAGCAGATCACACCAAGGTCCAAGTCTCTAATAATGTTGAACCCTGAGGACCTGTAAGTGCGCCACAGAGTAGATGTTCCTATTCTGATGCCCTAAAGGGGGCAGCCGAGTCACGGCAAACAGCGATAGGATCTAGCAATGAATTGCACCAAATTAAAATTTGCTGCACTGTCGGATCCGACTACCGGATTTGAATGAAGCAGTCTAATATCCTAGCCATTTTTGCCGTCATTCCACGTTTGGCTCTGGTGTCATCAGCAGATATTGGGAGGGTTTCCTTCCCAGAGAGAGATGACTTGAGTACTAGTATTATTTATCTGTCCTCTCCCCTGGTAAGAGAACTCATCAAAGTGAAGCACTATCTGGATTAGGCTTTGAAATTTCTCAGATCAATGGGCTGGGCGCGGGGATGCATCCAAGCTGGGGGACTTCCCCTATCGTTAATCAACCTATGGCTATAGCTAACCCTGACAAGATAGCTCAGTGGGGTGTGACGACTGATATGGACTGGGCATCAGTCATCTCTTCCCTATCGTAAAAACTGGTTCCATGAGAATATCGCTCTGGGTGATGTCTGGAAGAGTGTACCGTTATGTTTAAAATCCTGGAACACCCGAGGCAATGTCCATCTTTTCTCTAATAATTCCTGCATGAATATTTTGAGAATGAAAAATTGTATTTGTCTGCCGGAGACATGGCTGACATCAGCCCCATGTCTAAATGGATATAGTGTGTTTATTCAGCCTGCAAGGGATTGTACGGGGGGGGGCCCTCGGGAGGTCTTTCGACCACCGTAGATATTTCTTTGGGCCTCAGTGGGGTTGTAATTGCGGCTTGCCTTTTGGTGCCTTGGGTGTAGATTGTAGGTCTGTAGATGGATCGACCGACCTTCTGCTCAATATTTATTGGCATAAGGGAATGGATCTAGTAGATCTCTTTTGTAGATGGGATCTGTCGTGTGGTGGATGGGGATTACATCCAGAGGGGAAGGTTACAGTCATGGGCGATTTGAATGCAGATTGTGATCATTCCCATCAATTGTGGAAGCTGGTAGAGATTCTCATGGGCAACTCAGCGAAGAAATTTGTGGGACAGAAGTGGAGTGTGCATTTGGGTTGTAGGGGGCTATTATTCCCTCTGGTTGGAGGAACCACTGACTCCTGTAATACTAGTGAATGGCATACGTGGCACAGACAGGAAAGTTCATCCCTGATTGATTATATTTTAGTTGACGCCTTCTTAATGAATTGTTGCCAGTCATTTGATATTCTTGGGAATGATTGGAGTGATCATTCTATCCTTACTGTGCAGTTTGATTGGGTTCCTAGCATCAGGAAATGTCGGCAAAAGCTCCAACTGACTGCTAATGTATCACGTAATGCAGTCAGATGGACTGATTTGAATATTCACCGCTTGAATTCCAATATACTGCAGGCACTTAATTGTTCAACCTATGAGTGGAAACTTACCAACTTTAATGCATTTGCTCTTCAGTCATTCGTTGGTCAGATGATTGAGTTGGGTGTGGAGTTAAGTCCTCGCCAGGTTAGGCATGTCCACTGTTATAATGCAAAACTGGCACTCAGAAAAAAGAACTTGAGAACAGTGGAACAGATCCAGCGTGCTGACCATGAAGAGGTCACCCATAGGGAGTTAATTGGGAAGCTCAAGCAATCATATAAAAACTAGTGCAAATCAATTAAATTCAAAATGCTTCAGAGTGATCCAAAAAAGATGATTAGGATCCTAATTGCTGCCGACGTGAGTGCATTTTGTTTGATGAATGGGTAGGACCACAATTATGCAACCTGTCAGTCGAACTCAATATCTGAACTAGACTGGATCAAGTTCTATGAGGAAAGATTTGGGATGTCTATAGTGGACCTCCCCATTGGTATTTGATCTAACCAGAGTT
Source organism: Ambystoma mexicanum (assembly GCF_040938575.1). Classification (NCBI taxonomy): domain Eukaryota; kingdom Metazoa; phylum Chordata; class Amphibia; order Caudata; family Ambystomatidae; genus Ambystoma; species Ambystoma mexicanum. The sequence goes on along the minus strand of NC_090930.1, from coordinate 857,647,207 downwards.
GTAAGGTAGAATCCCCCTCTTGACCTTGAAACCATCCAAAAACTGATCTCTAGGTGCCAACGATCAAGGTCCACTGGGCCTAACAGCCTCACAAATCATACCTTCAAGGATAATCAATGTATCTGGCCCCATCTTCTGCACCTGGAGTTTAGCAACATCCTTTCCTCAGGTGTGACCCCAATTTCTTGGAATACACCTCATGTCGTCCTGCTCTTCAAGTGTGGTAGCAGCACTGACCCATCGAATTGCTGCCCTATTTCACGTATCGATGCGGATTATAAGATCTTTTCGTCTTTCCTGCTATCGCATCTTGAGGAGTGGGCATGCATGTACTATACGTTGGACCCATTTCAGACTGGCTTCAGGAAGGGTCACTCGACCAACATTAATGGGCTCGCCCTTAAGTGCGTGCAAGAAGCGGCGTGGTTGACATCAGGGGGTTGCACGTACATGGCCTCAATTAACCTGACTGCCGCATTCGATCGGGTAGATCGAGGCAGATTGTGGAAAAAGTTGGCCAATTGGGTCCTGCCCTTGGAGCTCTTGAGGCTAATCAGTGGTGTCTACGAAAATTGTGGGGTTCGGGTCCACTTGAATCAAAGGGGTGATCTCTCGAGCAGAATTCTATCTTACCAGGGGGTTAGACAGGGCTGTACACTGGCTCCCTGGCTCTTCAACCAATATTTCTCTGACGTCGCGCTATCGCTAAAAAAAAAGGAAGGACTCCTTGCTCCTTGGCAAGGACACAATTATTTGGCTTCCATATGCTGACGACCTGTTAATTTTTGACCACACTAGGGTGGGGTTGCAAAGGTCTCTTACTAACTTTGAAGTATATGCTAAAGCCAATGGCCTAATAACTAATCCTAATAAAACTAAAAATCTTATCCTTCAGGAAAGCGAGGGCAAACACCTCAGGGTTTATTGGTAAGTTGGCCAAGACTCCCAAAATCCCCCCCCCTGAAACTTGCTAGGTCAGTGCGATACCTGGAATTACATTTTTTAGCCTACCAGGGTTCTAAGGTAATCACTGAGCCCATCATAAATGAGGCAAAATTATTGGAGGCTCAGCTAGTCCAGATCGATAGAAAGTTTGGTAAATTTTCCCTCAAACCCGCTTTGATATTTTTCGAAAGCAAAATCATTCCTAAATTAATCTATGGCCTGGAATTACTATCGGAGAAAGCTAGAGGAATATTGAACCAAATAGAGGGCCGCATTTGGAGAAGAATTTGAGGTGTCCCGAATTACTCCATTTGAACCATGAACACAGAACCAGAGGTCTGTCTACGAAGGTTATTTTGCAATTTCCTGATAGATCTTATCGAGGAACTATTCTTTGGGCCAGATGGAATGTCTTGCCTACTAGGGAAATCTTAGCAAGGAGATTGCTAATCCCGTTGGGTGAAGCCAGTTGTAGGTTCTGTTCGGCTAGCTTGGAGACTCTAAAACATCTGGTCATGGAGTGTGTTACTACAGCCACTTAGGGCAACATTTTTGGAGCCCCTTAATGTGAATTCTATTTTGTACCAGGAAGAGTGGGCATGGAATCGGTGCCTTAATATCCACACTATACAGGAGGGTCTAGCATTATCAGGATTTATTAAAAGTTTAAATTTGTAACACGTAGCTATTTTTCTTCTTACTTTAAGCTTTATTGTGTAGTGTGTATGGATTATGTTACAAGAATTTGATATGTTTTTTACCTGATTTTTTTATATTATGACTTTTTAAAAAGGACTTACTTTTTTTTCTCTGCAGGGTTATTGGAAACATGTCTGTATGGAGTATTTATTTTAACAATATTATGTTGATGATGAATTGGATCTTTTAGGTTGTAATGCTTTTGGATTTTATTATACGCCTCTTGCTGTTTTGTAAAGGTTTAAATAAATCAAATGCAAATTACAAAAATTAATAAATTAAATAATTGCGCTCCAAAACAGACATTTTAATTTTCTTTGCTACACCTTTTCCAGCAGACACTACTTCAGCATCTTGTTTTTCTGTTTTTTTAATAGTCTAACTGCGGTAAAGAAAACTCTGAGATACTCTCTCTTGTTGTTCTTTGGGAGACGGTGCTCTTGTCTTTGCAAACATCTGTGATGTGGACCCATCATTTCCTGCCTTCAATCTTTACAGCACTTGGTGTGGAATAGATGACAGTATGTGGTCTGGTGAAGCGTTCCTCTTTCCACTTTTACATTTGGATTCTTACGAACACCTGGTCACCTGGAAAAAGAGGTGCTGCTCGTGGAAAGTAGTCGTTTGGGTCACCTGATTGTCCAGATTGGGTTTTAGACCTCCTCTACAAGGATATATATTTAAGGGATTTGGTAAGTTCTTTGAGATACATATGAAATTCACCCCCAAAATAGAGCAAGAAGAGCGAGCGTCAGAGATTGTACATGACAGCGGAATTGGCGCATGCATTCTCTGCCCTGTAAGAGTCTTGTGCAGAGTTGGGTGATTATATACTCCAGGCGTATTTCTCAGCGCAGACAAAGCAAAAGGCAAGCCGTGCACTCATGACTTTTCAAGCCTTTGTGTAAGCTTGGCCGAATGAATCTTAAGAAGTCCATTCATCTTTTATACCAAACAGTTGGCTTGTGGATGGTAAACTGCATAGTTTATACCTTATGCCCAGGAGTGTTATTTCCTTTATTAAATGATTGGCAAAATGCTGGCCATTATCAGAACAAATTTCATCTGGAATCCCCCATCTCGGGAGCACCTCCCTCACAAGAAATGTAGCCCCAGAGCGGGCATCCTTGTGGGCACAGGGACCTACCTTAAACCAATGTGAAAATGGACACACAACTACAGGCAGGTACTTAAACGAAGTACATCTCTCTTGCATAATCAACATAATCGATATGCAAGCCCCGGAAGGTGCCTTCTGGTTGCAACAATGTTCCTTGTAACACTTTCAATGTGTGACCTGGCAGGTCATGCAGTTATTCACAAACTCTGTGACATACTCATGTAGATTTGGCATAAACCAGTCATCACTAGTCCCCGCAGCCACATGCTCTTTCGATGCGTGGGCAGGTTAGTGAAGCTGTTCCAATGCCACTTGTAACATTCTTATCGGCATGACAACCTTCCCTGTGCTATCATTTCGTTATCATTTGGGGTTGCATTGAAGTTTTCTGGCAATGCATCTTTTTCTTTGCTCACTTTCAGTACTACTATTGGAGGGTTTTTTCTTCTTCACAAGGGAACAGCACATGTGACCCCCCCCCCGGCACATATGCGGCTTCTTTTGCTGCTCTGTCTGCTCTTTCATTTCCCAATGAGATAACCTCTTTCCCTCCTGTATGGGCTCTGCACTTTATTAATGCTGAATCTACTGTGGTTAATAACAGTTCTAGTAGTTTACTTGGTAATCCTGCATGCTAAACAGGAGTGCCATTGCTTCTTTTATGCCCTCTCCTTTCCCATCTTGCTAACCCTGAGCTCACTGTGGAAGTAACCTAGGCCGAATCCCAAAACATATTCACTCCTTGGCCCTCTGACAAATTAAGTGCTTCAATAAAGGCCACAAGTTCTGCTGCTTGTGCTGAGTAATGGTTTGGTAGTCTTCTCTGTGAAAACACTATCAACTCCTCCCCTTAATGTAGTCCATGTTTATCCCCACCACTGCGCAACCAGAATACCTTTGCCCTGGTGTCTGGTCAATGCTGGAATGTCTGTCATTGAAAATTATACCCCCACACCCATCACTTCCTCCTTAAACCCGGGGTTACCTGTACTCCTGTCTATACATGCTATGCAGTCATGTACCTAATCCCATTCCTTTTTTTTTCTCTGTTACGAACTCTGCTGGGTTTATGGTCCTGCATCTCACTACTTCTATTGCTGGGTTGGTTGGTATTAGCTCATACCCTGAAGATCTCTGAGTTGTCAGTGTTGATTTTCTTTTTTCCAGTATTGCAAATAATGCGTGCTCCACGTACAGAACTACTGGACACCCCATAGTTATCGTGGCAGCCTTCTCAATGGCAAATGCAGCAGAAACAGGTTTCTGCTCACATGAGAAATGTCCCTGCATTACTGAATCCAGTGACCCACTGTAATATGCAAGTGGTTTGTGTCTCCATTCCCTTCTGCGTCAATACTGCTGTTATTACTTTTGCATCTGAATGTGAAAACCGGTGACATTTCTCTTTGTAATTGGGGGTTGCTAACACTGGTACATGTGCTAACTCCCGTTTTAGCTCATTTCAGCTGTCCATTTTGTGTGCTTTTGTTTTTCTGTGCTTCTTTTAGTGCTTGCAGCAATGGCCTGGTGTAGGTGGAATAGTCAAATACCCATGCACTAGAATAATTGCACAAGCCCAAAAACTGCTGCATCTCTTTCACTGTCTTTGGTCGCTGAGTTTTGTGTATGGTGTTCTTCTTCTCCCCTCTGCCGACACAATTTGACCCAAATACATTACCTCTTTTCCACACTACTGCAGTTTTCTCTGTCCATCTTGTACCCATTGTCAACTAGCAAGGTCAGTAGTGTCACTGAGTCCTTTCTGCACTTCTCTTCTATCGTGCTGCACACTGTAAGGAAGGCAGACAAAAGTGATCACAGTTCAAAACTGTTTGTTTATTGAACTTTTTCAGGGGTGTGAAAAACACCTATCTAAACCTAAATCTAGGATCAAATAATAATGTGGTCCTAGTGGAGTCTACTCAAATAAAAAGGGCCTATACTAAAATAAAACTAATGACAATCCTTAACGCTATGCTACAAAATAGTGTGGGATAATTTTCACAAAAAGAAAGGGATGTTAACAAAATGATAGTTGGGATATTAGGCCGTTGGCCTCCCTTCCCCACGTTTTTAGCACAGGATAAGGCAGGTCACTCCAGCACAGCACACTCCTGGGCTTATGTGGCACGAGTTCAGTTCCTTTCACCAACAACAGGTCCTTCTGTGCCCAAGTCTCTCTTTTATGCAAAGTCTCTTGTCTCAGAGGACCTGATGCACGATAAACAACAAAGAAATTTCCTTTCTCAATATTCATGTTGGGCGATTCACCCGGGATCCCCCTCAGCTGGGCTCTAACCCTTCTTTCTCCTTTTAGCCTCCCTCTTTTGGGCTCAGACCAACTTCAATTTTTAGGCATCCCTCAGTCGGGTTCACATTTGCCACAACAATCTTCTCGGGTGCGTTACCTTTCACAAAGGATCCCCCTTTTCCGGGCTCAGACCCCTTTTCATACAATTAGTCCCCCTCGGCCGGGCTCAGACCAATTAAATTTTTCTGATGATCGAAGACTTTCGAATGTGCACAGGATTTAACCTAACCCGCTGCAGGACCACTTCGATTTCACAGTTCAGTAACTCTTCCCCATTTGGGGGGTGGGAGGCACCAAACCGAGACCTTCGAGTGAGTACCCACGTGGTGCCGGACCACTCTATCTGGTACCTAGCATGTTTTTACATAGTTCAGTTGTATTCAAGTTCTCATGCTTCATAAATGTTGCTGCCTGCAACCTTGAGCATAACACAGTCCGGTCAGTTATGAGTTTCTCCAACTAATCGCTGTGCTGCACTCGGCATTGCTTTTCTGTCAGAGTAAAGGACAGTTCCACAGTGGCAATTGCTTCTCCCCGCCTTGGCTATCAATGCGGAAGGGTCCCGTGTACTTTTGACACACTATACACTGCTCGTCAGCTGCATTCCCAGGTCGTACGTTCCTTTTCCTTGAGGCTTCTTGAAAGTTGTGGTTCTGTGTTGAAAAGAGCAAAGGCATTTCCCTCCTTGTCATCTCCGATCTCGCCGCATTTTTCCGCTGTTTAAACTGCCATTCCCGAATTGCTGGTTCCTTGTGCGTTTTGCTTTGCCCAGAGTGTGCTTTTGTGCTCTGCTTTTATCCGTGTGGGGAGCCCCCCCCACCACACCCTCCTCCTTCTCTCCTGTCACACCTGAGGAAGTTACCATTGTTGTCCGCTCCATGAAGGTCTCTTCTAAATGGGTCTCGCCATGCTCATTCAGGACCATCAAGCATAACTTCGGCTCTTGCCCCTGCTCGTGCTGATTTCTGCAATCGCTCTTTTGTCACTGGATCCACCCCCTCCCCCCTTTAAGCACTGCCTTGTGTGCCCACTCCTGGAAAAAAACATCCTCTGACTTTACCTGCCCTGCCTGGGGAAGTTGCTTGAGAAGCTGGCCTTGCCCCAACTCAACTCTCGCACTGAACTTGTTGGTGGACTTCATGACCATCAGCCTGGATTCTGAGCATCCAGAGGCACGGAAACTGCTCTTCTGAACACCCGTGAAGAACTGCTCGCATCTCTGGACTCCAACTCCCCAGCTGTCCTAAGCCTTCTCAATCTCTCCTCTGCATTTGAGCCAGTTAACCATTCCATCCTCATACAAAGGCTCCACAATACTCTTGGTATCTCTGAACGGGCACTGGATTGGTGGTTCTCTTTTCTCACTAACCGCTTTTCCCAAGTGTTGGGAAAGATTCCCTTTTATGTTTTCCCTCCAGTTGTGAACCCCCTCAACCCCCCCCCCAACCACTTTTTGCGGTTGTCTGACAAGCCTAGCCTGACTTTTGCCAGTGGAGCACAACCTTCGGGTGTGCTCCGCTGGGTTTTCGCTCACTTTATGGGGAAACTGTCATGCCCTTAAAGACAGTCAGTACTGGGAGACTTTGTTTCCCTTAGTCCTTTCCAATGTTGCAGGTTTTCTGCAACATGTTACCAATGCACAAAGTACCTTACAATACAGTGTGCCGGGGTCTTCCTTTTGTTTCCAAAGGCCCTGGACAGCTCAAAGGATTTTTTGGTAGAAGTACAAATGTGCCTTGGACAGCAGTCATGGCAGCTGTTATTATTCATATATTTGTAACCCTTTCTTGTGGCGTATTTCGCATTTACTGCGTTCGGCCATGGACAGTGACTTGGCCCCTAAATGGCCATTCCACGCGGTCCTTTGTTCTGTCCTTTGGCCATCTTGTCTCTTTACCTTCCGCAGGTCGAGCAAACCCGGGACAGGCCTTATTTGGTCATGCAGTCTCCCGCGAAACGTCAAGCTTTCGGGGGCTTCTGCATGTCTTGTGTGTGCGCCTACAGGATGTGGGCTGGACTGTCTAGTTCCAATACACATCCTGGGTGCCAGAGAGTCTGGTGTGCTAGGAATGACTGGGACCAACGTGGTCCATGATTGGGCCACGTCTGGTGTGCCTTTTTGTGAGCAGATCTCCCATTGGGTCCTGTTTGTTTTGGCGCGAAGGAGAGTCTGGATAAGGGAAGGCTCCAAACACCCATGCCAGGTCGATCTCTTGCGTTCTCACTGAACCTAGGATGGGATCCAAGCATCCTGAAACTAAGAAGCCGAATCGAGGAACCGCTGGTGACCTGCTGGAAGGTTTGACACCCTGAGCTTGCTGTTGTCACGCAGGACCCCTCTGCCTCTGATCGAACTAAGGTCTGCAAAGGCGCTTTGACCCATTTGAATAGTGGGATCAACAATTCACGGCACCTCCACCTTAACCTGCAAGCGAGTCTTCTCGTAAGTGTTCCTGGGCCAACCAGTGAACTGAGCAGCTTGTGCAGGACATTTGCTCTGGAACTGCGCCGTCTTCAGTTAACCCTTGGGCTTTGGAGATCGTCAGCACTGGGTCGAAGGCACCCTCCGGCTGAGTTTTGTTCACCTAGGCGCCCTAGGTCTGGAATTAGCAGAGCACGCCTGAACCAGAGTGCACACGGTCACCGTGTCACCCAACCGTGGTAACTAACTTCGAGCGTGTGCTGCTGCTGTTCCCCCCCTCACTCCCTTTGCCCTGAGACATGTTGCAGTGAAATCAAGCTGATAGAGCCGAACAATTGCAGCATTTGAACCCGCAACTGAAGTGGATTCGACTGCCAAAGTTTGGTCCAGAGTGCGCTTTGGGTTGGTGAGTACTTGCAACCGTTAATGGTGGCCCCTGTCGCATCCATCAATTTTTATGCACAAGTGTCCCCTGAGGGCCACTCACCTTTCTGCAGGCAGCCTGTGCTACAGTCTTATTCCTAACTCTTGGAACCTGTTCTGCCCTCTTAGGGAGACCCTCCTCGAATAGTGGAACCTTACTCTTCACTGCCTCACCTGCATTCCTGAGCTGCTACAGCCCCTGCAAGAAACCCCGTTTTTACCCAACTGCATGATCGTGTGCTTCTGCATCGTAAAGTACATTTGAGCATAAGACTCCACTCTTCTTAGGGATTGGACTGCCTCTCAGATAGGGTTGATAAAGTGAAGGACTGCCTAAAGTATATTTGCACTATTTGCTCCATTTATCCTTACAGGTTGTGGACCCTTACTGTCTGCCATTCCTTTAGGCCAATTGTTACTGTATATATGTTTTATAATAGTGTTGTGTCAGTTTAAGTATTGCTACTGGTCTTTGATTGTGTTTTGTTTGATTTAAAAGGACTTTAATAAATGTAGATGTATTTTTGACATACATCTGACTGAGAATAATTTGAAGTGTCCTTGCTCTGTGTGTGCTCATTGTGGGCTTTCCATCACCCCTCCTGAGACCTAGTCTGACCATCTTCAATGCTACCTTGATTGGTCTGGTTTGTCCAGAAGGGTACCCTGTTCCATGAAACTAGGCTGGCCTTCTCAACCTCTGCCCACCAGGTCAGAGTTCAGAAATCATCTTAACACCAAGTCATCCTGGGCCCCTTCTCTCCTACTTCCATCTCCACCTGTGGTGTCCCCAAGGGCTCTATATTCTCCCTGTGGCTCTTTAACATGTACCTTGCACGACTCCTCTCCTCTTTTCTTCCAACTTCCAGGGTTATGCAGACAGCACACAGCTCTTCTTCAGACTCCCTGCTGACCCTCCATCATCCCTGACTGCCTAGCTGCCTACCAGCCTGGTGCGCCTCCAATGATCTCTGCCTCAACGCCTGTAAAACTGAGATCCTTCCCATTGGGACCCCTGCCCCATCCTGCTTCCCCTCACTCTGGCCTTCCTCCTTGGGCTCCCCCCCACCCGCGCCTTCAACTGAAACCAGAAACCTTGGAGTCCTCTTAGACTCCTCTCTCCTTCCTTCCTCACACTCAGGAAATTGCCAAGAAGTCCAACTATCAGCTCTTCCTTCTCAAAGGAATATTACCTTTTCTCAATGTGACTCAAGCCCTGGTTCTCTCTAGACTTGACTACTGTAACAGCCTCTGCCTGAATCTTCCTTCTTCCACTCTGCGACCCCTCCAGCTTATCCAGATTAGGGCAGCAAGACTTCTCCTTGGCCTTAAGCCCAGGGACTGCATCTCTTCTGCACTAAAACGTCTGCAATGGTTCAAGGTTGCTGCACGGATTAAATTCAAATCCCTCTGCATCATCCACAAGGCTGTATGGGCCCAGGGACCACACTATCTTCAACTCTGTCACAGAATACTCTCCCTCTGGACCACTTCGTTCCTCTGGCACCAACTCCTTGTTCAAAGCGGTTTGCTAAACAGAGGACATGGGGTCGCTGACTTTCCTCTGCAGGTTCCCTCTTTTGGCATAGCATCCCCCCCCCCTGCGCCTTTAGCAGGATCTTCTCAAATTCTGGAAGGTCAAGACTTTCCACTTTCTTCCTCCTTCCCTCCTGCTCTCCTGCTAATCCCACAGTTGCTGAATCAGTGTCCTTGGCCCCTATGCATCCTCAGGGCCTTGACCTCCCACACCTTCTATCCACAGCACTTGCATTTCACACCCTCCGCTCTGGAGGCTTGCACTTACACCTCCTCGGCCCAGGCCGTGTAGAACTCAACATTCCTAGCACTTCGTCTATGGCTCCCCCACGAGTCCGGACCCACCAGCACTTACCCCCTCTTCCCTTTTCTTTTCTGCACTTGCACATTCTGAATACTCGCAAGGCATAGTAAGTTTGTCAATTCCCCCCCCCCTGCGCAGAGATACGTATGTTGTAATGTATTTCCCACCCTCGCTCCCTTCCTGCCCTGTGGGCGCTCTGAAACAGTATTTTCTTATCGTATAAGCACCTAAAGAAAATAATAATAAATCCGTGTGACAATAAATAAGTGTGACGGAAGTCGGGTGTGTGTAATTATCCTTAATAGCCTGACTCTGCCTGGCCCCTGTGTTGGGACATTTCAGGTACACGGCTCTGGTGTTAGTCCGTGATCACTCATGATGAACTGTCAGTGAGAAAGTGCAAAAGTGGGCGGGGGGGATTGAGTTCCTAGGTATCCCCAGCCTTGGGCATTCGTTTCCCATGTGGGTCTACCGTCCCCAAGCCCAGCGGCAGTCCCAAGGAGACCCGGCAGGGGCTGCATCCGTTCCCAGCGGGAGAAGTTGTAACGCAGGCCAGCCACAGTTCCAGGATGGTGGGGAGTGATGTCCCTGGCCTTGGGCGCTGTCTCCATGTGGGTTGACCATCCCAAAGTCCAGCGGCAGTTCCGGGGAGCCCCGGCAGGATCCCCATTCCTCCCCGGAGGTGACATCTGTAATGCAGCACAGCCAGAAGTGCAGCCTGGGCTTGCGGAAGGTCAACCCACATGGGTGACGGCCGCTCCCAGGAAAACACCAATGTTCGGCTGGCATGGGTGGCAATTTGTGGCCTGACCCTGCATGTGTCCCAGCCCTCCTCAGATGGCCCACTCCCACCCACACCACCAACAATCCAGCCCCAGTCCCACCCACCCCGCTGACAATGGGCCCTAACTGTAGAATAATAAAAAACATAAATGAAACAAAAAACATGTGTTACCTATGGTCAGACCAGCAAAAACAAATCATAACGATTGCGCTCTGATCCCAGCCCCCCTTTCAAGCAATCCCTGGGGGTCTACTGATTCTCCCCCTCACTCCCCTCCTCCCAGCACCCCAGGTAAAAACACATGTGCCCCTTCCTAGATTTCTGGCCCCATCTGCCCCCAGGGAGGGCTACATGAGAGGCCCTACCCATCAAGTTGGGGTGGGCAGGGGGGGCCACCCCCCTTTTCATGACATCAGTTGCTGGTGGTTTAGGGGTGCCCTCCAGCAAGCCTACTTTTGTTTTTTGCCCATTTTGCACATTAGTGGGCCCATCTGCCCCTAGGGTGGCCAAAACGTACTGCCCCATGCTTTGGGGGAAGCCCTGTGTCAACTCTTCTGGTGGCCCTCTCTCCCCCCCAAATGGATGGGGGGAGCATCTCATGTATCCCTCATGAGATGCCCCCCCATCCACTTGGGCTGCGGGGGGAGAGGTACACCCCCCTTTGCATTACAACAAAATCACTGGTGGTTTAGGGTGCCCCCAGCTCCCCCTAAAAGCAAGCCTAATTTTATTTCTTTGTTTTACCACTTACCTAGGGGCAGATGGGCACATTACTGTGCCCATCTGCCCCCAGGGTGGCCAAAACCTACTGCCCCATCCTTTGGGGCCTGTCCCAAGTTTTCTGATGGCCCTCTTCTCTCCCTTCCCCCGCCAACACCCTTAAACGGATAGGGGGGGCATCTCATGTAGCCCTCCCTGGAGGCAGATGGGGCCAGAAATCTGCCCCCAGGGAGGGTTACATGAGATGCCACCCCATCCACTTGGAGTGAGGGGGGAGAGGGATACCCCCTTTCATGACATAAATGACTGATGGTTTAGGGTGGAACATAGGGGCAGAAATCTGCCCCCAAGGAGGGCTGCATGAGATTCTCCCCTCCATTGTGGGGGGAGGAGGGGAGAGATGGCCACCCCCTTTCCATTACAAAATTAGCTGGTTTTTGTTTTGCCACTTGTGCCCATCTGCCCCATCCATTGGGATGGCAGTCCCAAGATTGCTGGTGCCCCCACCTCAAATGGATGGGGGGGGCAACTCATGTACCCCTTCCTAGGGGCAGAAATCTGCCCCCAGGGAGGGCTAGATGAGATGCCCCCATGCACTGGGGGGGGGCCCTTTTCAATACATAACTCAATTGTGGTTTAGTGCCCCCCCACACTAATACCCCCATCAAAACCGTGCACAAACTTGTTTTTGTTTTGCCACTTCCCTTGGGGCGAATGGGCACATTAGTGTGCGCCCCTTGGGTGGGCAAAACGTGCTCCCACATGCTTTGGTGGGGTAGGGGGGCGACGGCCGCTTACATAGTGACTGGCCATCTCGCCTCCACCTCGAAAACCGATCCTTGGTGGTCTAGTGGCATTGTTGGATGCGGATCAAGCTATTCGCGCCCAGCAGTGCTTCAAGGAAGGTGTCGTTGGAAAGGGTCGAGCGTCTCCCCTTTCCAACGACACCTCTCTCGATCAAAATGACAAATAAATGCCTGAGATCGAGGGAGGGAAAGGGGAAAACTACCTTCTCCTTCACCGCGGCAGCCGAAAATGGCTGCCACAGTGAAATTTACTTCCAGTTTCACGTCGGCACGCATTATGCTCTGCAGGGATTGCACAAAGTGCAGTGCCAAAAAAGGACGAGATACCTTGTCCTTGTCACTTAAGGGGTTAATAGGTCCCTCCCCAGAATATTGATGGGAGCGTCTTTTGAATACGGTAATGGTGCTACAATGTGCAGTGTCCCTATTGTCAGGGGTAAATCTTTTGTCAGATCTTTTTCAAAATTGTCCCCGAAAAGCCTTGTGTGTCCAAACCTTTGTTAGATAATTGAAATCCTTCTTCCTTAATGCATGATCTTGTTGCTCCACTATCTAGAAAAAGAACATTTTCTCTGTCCTATCTGAACTGCTCCCTCTGGCTCCTCCCCAGGGTCTTCATTTACTGCTAGAACAGAACACACTTGCGCTCCCTGTGGGCACCCCTATTGGGAGAATATTTTCTCTGATGTTGTAAATGGGCCATTGTGTCACTCGTGTGTATTGGGTAAGGTGGGATAATGGCATCCTATTGGATGGATGCATGCACCACTTAATCAAATGTTCAGGAAATTGCCTCAATATCGCGACAAGCTAACAAGATAACCAAGTACCATTTTGAGTACCATTTTGAATGAGTACATGACACAGTGGGTAAGTGTTATAAGGAATGGCCCAGTGCTCTCATCTTAGATTTGGGTTTAGATTAGGCGTTTATCTTGCCCATTTTACAGTTTAACCCTTGAACTGTGATCACTTGTCTGTCTTAATTTGATGCCATGCCTTCCTTCGAGGGTTCACCTTGGTAAACTCATCAAAAAATTACAAAAGTAGTCAACAAGTAGTGTGTGCTGGTGCATGAAGTAACAAAGTTTTATTCAGGGCCCAGACGCATCTGGGACAGCAAATTGAAACCGAACGCGGCAACAGAACTGCATGAAAAGGTGCCTTCCATGAAACGCCCCCAAACCTAGACTTTTTATAAGATACAAAATAATTGATACTTGAAACACTTGTGTACGAGCGCGATAGAAATAAAATATCAATCAAAAAACCAAAACATGAGAATCTCCCCACACAAAGCTGATTGGAGTTCACACTTTGAACCCTTTTAGAAAAGCATACATTACGTTCAGTGATTGGGTCCATGAGCCTTCCAACACCACCGTCTATTGCAGTATGTGACATCACAATCCACCCCCAGTTCCCACAACAGTTAATTCATTGAAACATTTGAGACGACCAGCGGAACCTTTTAATCAACTGACCTGGTCGCCTCATGCTGGTTCACACGAGAAGTGCTTTCCACCATGCCACTGCCAGAGCCTTGAGCCACGGACGCACAGTTATACAAATGTTGTATATCGGGGACACTTTAACCTTTTTCCCAAAAACTGTACGTTGGGGCAGTTTGAAACCACTGTGGGTCCCTTTGGCTCCATTAGAAAATCGTATTTTACAAACTATTTTTTAATTCTAAAATGGTCATTCTTTCATTATTGACTGGCAGAGCCTGTGAGCTCTAATCACTGACCTCGAAAAATATCAACCAGTGTACACTTCTTTTAACACTAGCCTGGGATCATAGACTCTGCACTAAGCCTCCAGCCAAGACAACTTTTTCCACACACAAAATGCTAACACGCGTTTTCTGCAAAAACAAGCTTTGTTTAAGGCCCATTTGCTGCCTTTCGTCCTACCACTAAGTTTTTAATTATACTTGCCTTGCTTTTGTATTTGAGGATTAGTTTTATTATGAATATTTCTCAAACATCCCTTTTTTACAGGGCTATTCTCGCAACTGAAAAGTGCGTTCCTTTATACTGCGCTGAACCTGCATCTTCATTACAGAAGTTTCGCCGTACGCAAGGCTGAAACTGATCAAATACGTGCATAGTGAGTGTACATGGCACCGGCACGCATCAGTAAGTTTGATCCCGGCGGCGTCTCCCAAATGTGCTGCCCCATCGGCTACTTTTTTGCATATGATATTGGAATGTCGACATGACAAGAAGTTGCTGTCTGGCTGGGAACTGGAGCATAGCCCCATGGTGTGTATACCTGGTAGCAGGGGTGGACTGGGAAACAAAAGAGGCCCTGGAAATAATGTTCAATGTGGCCCCATGTTACACATTTTCAGCAATCGCAACCCTTTTCTTATGAGAACATTTGTAAATACTACACAAAAGAGGCCCAAGGCTCAGAGGCCTACCGGGAAATCTCCCGAGTTCCCTGTAGCCCAGTCCACCCGTGCTTGGTAGAAATCCAAGGCGGAAGAATGGGAAAGTCAATTGGAAGTTCATTGCACTTGGGCAGATTTTGTTTAAGCAGAGGATTGCAATGCAACCCCCTGCTCTTGCAGACTGGCAGTGCGACTTGCCAAGATGGACGTCTTCAGAGAGACATACGGAGAGTGGTTAGAGCAGGAGCTGACCGCTTGTGTTCGAGATGGGATGAGTTTCTAGATCAGCTCAACTACCATTCTTAATTTAAGACCACCATGAATGTGTTTTGAGAGTTTGGAGAGGATAGGAGGGCAGTGGGGTCCTTTTGGGGGGACTATGAAGTAAGAAATGTGGACGCTTGTAATGCTGTAGTACAGGGTGGGTGGTTTAGTTCGACTGGTCTCTTTGATGTAGGCAAGTTGGGATATGATCAGGTCGCTGCCCGCCATGTATGCACTTTACTTGTGATGAGCTTTTTACCAGCTATGTATGCTAATATAATTGACTCACCAGTTCTGGTTGTAATACAGTTGTTTTTTGTTTATTTTTTTATAAAGAATTGAAATTAAATAAAGGGATGCAACCAAAAAAATTCATGTTTTTGGAAAATTGCTACGTGAGTAAATCCCTTTCTAAATATAATCTGTTTCAAGGGGCAAAGTTTCTGATAAAACAATCTTGGTATTGCATAGAACTGTTATGATATAAAGCCATTTTAGAGTATTTGTTAAACATATTCTTCAGCAATGAGGAAAGGTGATGATAAAAAAAAACACTTAACATGTTGCACCAAGTTTGCTACATAATTTGTTTTCCTGAACAACAGCTGTTATTTATTTGCAAAATCCGATGCCCAGGTCTTTTACTGCCCTATGCCAGGATTGATTTTTCAATCCAACATTTGCTCACTTGCAAACCTGTATTCTCAAGCACATACACTTGTGGCAATTTGCGGACTTTGGCATGTTCACACTAGATACTTCTCGAATGTGCAGCGTGAGTGGGGACAGACCGCAATGCGTAGCTGATATGACATGTACTGTATAGTTTTGTTACCATTAGCTTAGCTTTACAATCGCTCATTGTGAAGGTTAAAACTTGGAATCTCTAAGTATAGGTTGTATGAACCATTCAGATATGACCAAAATAACAGTGCTGTTGGCTGACGGATGCCAGGCTTATGCGTAGGTGCTAGAAGAAATTGAAAAGCGCAGAGAGGAATTTGAATCGGGCATTTGTTATTTGGAGAACATAAAACTGTTCTAATGAATGTTGTTCATGCTAGTAGCCAAAATATATGCACGAGAAGCTGTTATGTTGGGCAATTTAAATATAAGAAGGAATGCTTTAAAATACCAATGCAAGTCTCTAGGATTTATTCAAAACACATTTGTTCCTCCACAGGCTAAATTTAAACAGTTTTAGGGAAAATCAAAATGCGTACTTTATACATATGGTCAATGGCATGATTTCTAGTTGGGATGCTAAATATACATACTGAATTTTTATTTAAACAAAGTGGATGCAAAGTAACAATCGTACAAATTAAATTGCATTGTTGAACACCTCCCAATAAATATAAACAAGTTATATATCATATTGATATAAAGAATTTAATACATTTGAAAAAAGTTGAGATCATCACAAGAACAAATACAATTTTACGGAAAGCAAAACAAATGTCATATTGCATCAGAATATAAAATGTGGTACACAAGCACTAACCTCTTTTGGAATAAAACGCAAGAAATGAGTATGTACAAGTTACTACTCAAGTGTACTAGTTGTAATGCATTGCCCCATCACTTTGTGGCAGCGTTTAGACCACAAAATTGACAGAAATGGGCAATGAAAGGAATTAGATAAATCACTTTTAGCAAACGTGTTCAACAAACATGAATTACCTTAGACCGCTTTCAAGCTAACTATTTGGACGTGACTATCAAATGAGACCTCCTGTAAGAGAAGTAATAAAAAAATTAGCTGGTCAGCAATTTTTACCATATTAATGTGACTGAGGGAGCTGGCCAAAGTAGTGGTCGCCTCTTACCTCTTATGCTGAAGTGCACCACCCTACATCATCCAAAACAGTAGCCGAAGGCAGAACAAAAATACATGAACTCTCAATCTGCAAAGTGGTGGTACGGCTTGTGGGTCTAGCGAATGCAAGGGGTATTGCTCAATTTACTGACATATAGCTTCCGGTGAATGTTCTTGGAGTATGCATTCACATCTTTGACTCATGATTAAGCTTGTCATTCAGCTTTAGGAGAAGAAAGAACGCCCATATTCTAACTAATTATTGGCGAAGGCATAGACATTGCATTCATCTAAGAGATTAGGTTGATGCACAAAAATAGAAACATACTTAAGCACAGGCTGTTCTCCTCTTAGATTGTCTTCAGCATCAAATTAGACTGTCGGGTTGCCATACTATGCCACAGGGAGTCCATGTTTGATGTGGTGGAAACACTATTAGACCCCATAGGGCGTTATGGTTTGGCATCCCGAAAATTAGGTCAAAGGGTAATGAGAATGGCCTCGTTTTATGCTCCTAATTTTGCAAGGGAAGAATTAATTATTTTTAGAGTTCTTACTAAACCTCTCCCACTTCCACTTTGTTAAAAGTGAACTTCTCCTGGTTGGTGATTTAGATGTCTTTATGGCTAAAACTGGATCACTCGTTAGGAATGCAGGCACAAGTAAAGAAAACTTTGGGAGCACTGAAAAAGGAATTAGCAAACCTAGGTATCTTTGACACCTGGAGCACATTACAAGACAGACCATGCCTTCTCCCATGTATCCAAATTATGTGGCAGAATTCACTATTTTATCATCAGATATTTTGTAGTTGCTTCTGATGAGGTAGTCATGGGAAATAGTACTCTGCGTTGCCATTGCTCAATTAAGCTAACAATGAGCCGTAAAACCCCTTACGCTACAGGATGAGTATGGGCTCTCCCGAGTCATCTTTTGGGGGTCCCATAATTTGTAAAGAGGCACAGATCACATTTAAAAAGCTTTTTGCTTCCAATGACCCAAGCTAAACCGTAACTGGAGCATGTTCAAGGCAGTGATCGGGGAAGAGATTCTGGCAGACCATGGACAGTGGAACTAGACTGAGTAACCTCTGATCTACGCCTCTTAGAAACAAAGCACAATCAGATGGACTCTGCTAAAGCTCTATGAAAAATAATATCAATTAGAGGCTAAATAAACACATTTGCTTGTAATAAAGCCGAAAGGGCTCAGGTGAATTTAAGGTGCTTATTTGTTTTAAAATGAACAATAAAGCTGATCACCTCCTAGCACATTCCTTGAAAGCAAAAACCAATCTGGCATGTATACAAACCTTGTAAAATAGAAACTGGAGCACAAACCTCATGATGAAATATCTAAAATGAAAGCCCTTCATGATTGCTTTATAGCATTCTGTTCAGCAGATGAAACATGTTCACGATGTACACCTGAGGCGTCCCTCCTGCAGATATCTCCAAAACAACACTTCAGAGCTCCACTTCTTCTCTAGAGGTCCGCTTAATTGGCCTTTGACAGTATGAGGTGTACCTCGATTTAAAGTCAATTTTACAAAATCAGAACTTTCCGAATTACTAATCTCGCGGGGCATTTAAATGGAATTGGAGAACTTGCTCCCGTTTCAATGGGCAAGAAACGTGGCTCACTACTTAGCAGTAAATTGCATGCTTAACATTTTAGACTTTTATATGAGGCCAACTACAGTGCTCTAGTCTAATGGCCAAAATTCGGAAAAAACATAGCTAGTTGGAGGACATTTACTATATCCTGATTTGGAAGAATCTATGCCATCAAAATTAATGTCACCCTGCCTCCTTTATTTCCCACAATACCCTCTCCCACATGGAATTCGCAAAAACTACAGAGATATAATGCACT
Source organism: Ambystoma mexicanum (assembly GCF_040938575.1). Taxonomy (NCBI): domain Eukaryota; kingdom Metazoa; phylum Chordata; class Amphibia; order Caudata; family Ambystomatidae; genus Ambystoma; species Ambystoma mexicanum. The sequence goes on along the minus strand of NC_090930.1, from coordinate 857,628,781 downwards.
TTGTATGTGGGGAGAGATTTATTTATTTCTTATTTAAAGGCCAGAATTTACAAAAAGTTAGATTGCCCCAACTTGCATATATATCAGACCGTTCAATTATGATTAGGCAGGAAATGGTGCAAGATTGATTCCACTAATCAGTGGTGGCATATGGATACAGCAGTTAGTGGGACACTATTATTGAGAGTTCTCTGGCTACCAAAGCAGACACAACCCAGCTCCCTGTACTTAAACTCAGTCATTAATTCAGTATTCGAAGTGAGGGACAAACTGGCAGTCTCCTGTGTACTCACAACGTTCATGTGACAGTCATAACCGATAAATGAAAACCCAGACTTTATGCCTGCCTTGCAGCCCTTTAGCTATTCGGAAATGAAAAAATTAAATATTTTCAAATTGACAAATGATAATCAACTTTGCACAAGTCTGAGCGGCTACAATATTTTAAAGTAAGACATTGGGTCATGCAAAAGTCAGTCAATTAGGGAAGCTGCTACACGCCAACGATAATATTGGAGAAATTCACTGAAATAATGACAAAAGACAATTATCAGATTCTGTTCACATCCCGTGCTAATGTACTAGGGGCCTATATGAAATCCTAGCACAAAGATCTACTAAGACACTTTTCGTATAGACACTGGAATTGTATCTGGATGAGGTCAAAAGGTCCAAGAATTGTCAGAGATTACAAACTATAAAGGTAGTAACCCGCACTCTTCAGTGAGCCCATGTCGGGCTTCTGGATCTTTACTGCACATGTGGTGAGAATGCCCTAAAAGAGAATGACTTTGTCGTACAGTAATGAACATTCATGGCAGAGGCTTTTCATTGGGATCCAGGAACGGTTATCCTTGGCCATATACTGCGACTGGTCTGTCCACTGCATGGTTAAAGGAAACATTCTAACAACGATGCTCATAGCGGCTGTTCTATATGGTTGAGTAAAGGCACAAAACGCCCCTAGCGATGGGTAGCAATAGACGAGCAATCAAGGCTTAAGCTTTCAGGAGGTGGTGCAGGCTGGTTCTTAAGTACAGCAGTCCCCAAGCCCCACAAAGGAATGTCCACACACTATGTTAGGTGATAAAACAACTTCTTTATATAAAATAATGTTCAGTAATATACATACATTTAAATAATAACACTTTGTACTTTGGCAATACTTATTCAAATAATGGCAAATATATACACTCTGTGGTACCACACAATACTTAAATTCAGTAATAAATGCACCAACTGCAGACAAATTTAAATAGACCTCACTTAAGAATTAACATGCTTATCAGCATAGACCAGGAAAGAAAGGCAGGTTAGTTATGAACTGTGGCAGAATGCTTTCTTTAGACTAGATAAACCATTCTGTGTGAGGATCTCCCCCGCCCCCCCCCCCAACCTGGGCAACCTGTAATGGAACTGTTGGGGAGTAACTTATCTTGTCTTTTACAGCCCAGTCCAATAAGGGTCAATAACCCTTTACTTTCTTCTTAAAGGTTCTACCACCCCAAAGTACTTCAGAGGCCACAGGAGAACAGGATCCAAGATGAATCCGGACCCTTGGACGATTCCAGAGGCTAGAAGATGCTCTTCCTCCTCACAGTACCTTTGGTGCCTTGGCAGGCAAAGTGGCAGAGTTTCTCGGTTTCACTCAACGATTCCCTCTGAAGATGCACCCCGACCACCCCCTTTGGAAGGAGCCACTGGGATGCTGAATCCACAAGAAAAATTGAACCAAAGTCTCCCTGATGCGCCGAAGTTTTACGCTTTGCAGTGCTCTCCTTTGGTCGATGATTTCTCTGACTGTAGGAGTCCTGTGACTAAACTTACTGGGGGCTCCTTAAAAGCTTGGCAGATGCAAGTAAGACCTCGGATGACTTATGGTGGTGACGTGTGCATAGATCACTTTTGGTGTTGGGATTCGGATTTATGCGGTTGTTAGACTTTCGGTTCTTTGGTTCTGAAGCCGTAGCACGAACCTCTAGACGGCTTCTGGCGACCTGGACTCCACGCGGGACCTCGGGATGTCTTGTTACTTTCTGGTGGTGGAAACCCACCGGCGGACCTTCCTCTGCCCTCCGCAGCTCTGGACTCCCTCTGGCGGGAAGAAGTGGTCGCTGAAGATGGCAAGGATGTCCTTTGAAATATTCTTGGGCTGTTTGGAACTTTTGCAGCTCCGGTGTCCAGCAGCACTATGCCAGGGTACTCCCTCTACTGGGTGGTAGACTGCAACGGCTTCAAGCGGTCACCTCTGGACCCTGGGTGACACCAATGGCTTACTTTGACTCTAGATATCCGGGCAACCTTCAGGACTCACGAAGACCCCTTTTCCAAATGCAGGCACACAGGACTGGCTTCCAGGGCACTTCGGAAGAAGAGCAGCAGTTTGCACGATGGTCCCTTGTAGCTTGGGGATCAGTCCTTGGAAGAACACAGCAACTTTTGGATTACACGAAGAAAGTGCAGCAGCAGACTTCTCCTCCAGCTGGGCTTCAAGGAACAGCTTCTTCTTGATTCCGCTTTGACTTCAGCTTCTGAACAAATTGGTAAGTGATAGGTCCCCAGATATACATATCTGATCGCCATTCACTCTAGCTGAGCCAGGCTCAGTCAACCAATCATGCAGAAGGGCATTTATTCATTCATGGAGGCAGGCATCCAATCAGGCTCACAGGCATTCAGGCTATTCACTCTGCCCAGATTCCCATAACAATGTGGATTGGGGCAAGCACCCAGCCTTTCAGCACACTACACTGCATTCATGTCAGTTTCAGTCAGGGCCGTCTCAGTCATTGTGTCACACACAGAAACCAGACACCCACAACATAGAATGTGTGTTCACTTCAGACTCCATTCACACAGGTCCCACCCCAAGGGTGTACCCACAACACACAGCCCCTGGCAGGACTCCAGTCAGTCTGACAGGAGGCAGCCCCTCAGCCATGTATGGTATTTCCACCCAACAGCCAGTGAGGAGGAAGGCACAGAGTCTGGGCTTGCCAGGACTTTGGGAAACAAGGCAAAAGGCAATACAAACCAAGAGACCACAGTGGCCATCTTGTTCTATATCGGGAATCCATTGATTCCTATGGTAGGGCCTGGGTGTCCCAAAAATTGAGGACTCTCGGAACCACTGCCAAGTCAGCATGTAGCTGCCACAAGCTCATACCCTGCTCTGTGGACATCACACAGATGCCCCAAAACACACCCAAGAGGTACAAGTGTCTACCTCCACCCAGGAGTGCCACAAGGGTATCCCATGGGTGTTATTCGCCAAAAGGAAAACATGAAGAACTGCACTGCTATAGGTCCAGGCTGGACCACAGTGGCAGGAAACAGAGAAAACACACAAAGAGAAGTGGTAAGACAAGGACTAGGAGGCCCTGTCCCTCCCATAAGGCATTTACAGCATCCCAGCGGCCAAGTTGGTTCTAGGGACGATGCGGAGGAAACCTGATGGGCCACATTTTAATTTTTAATGGCAAAAACATTGGCGCAGTTTGACAAACTCTATTGTCCCTTTTGGTCCTAGAGTTTAGGGAATGTAGATGCCTGCCTAGTTTACAGGCGCTTAAACTATTTGGTTTGTACAATATATCGGTGTGGGGGAGATCTTGCTGAAGTGAGTCATCGGGCATTTGAAAAGTCTGTCCATTGTTAAATGTTGTCATGTTCATGTTTGTCTTGTCTCTGTTTAATAAACTCCTTGAAGTGTGAGGTCAGATGTTGCTCTGTTATTAGAGAGTACATTTATATTTACAGGTATAACAAAGTTGTGAGTTGGGGGTGGGCACGGGTGGTGTAACTTATGAGGGGGTGAACTGGGATAGTGCGTGTTTTTTTTTTTTTTTTTTTTTTTTTTTTTGTTATGGCCGGCTTGTCGCTTGCAACTAGTTTGACCCCTGTGTGAAGGATTAGAGGTTGAAAGTAGGGATGTCACGGTATTGATTTTTCACCAGTATGATAACCTACTAGCAAGGTGATGGTATACTGCAAGCATTGAAAATTCCTCTTAAGGTAGCAACATTTTGGTAAAAACAGCTCTACAAGGTCAGATTCTTTCAGAAACGCAGACCACTAAGTTAATGCTAGGTTCCGTTTACTTTAATTTGCTTTAACTGTAATGAATAAGTACTGTTACAAACAAGAATGCTTATTCTGTAGTCTCAAATTTAAAAACCCAATATATGTTAAATACTGTTATGTGGCATTGGATTCCTGTTCCGGGACCAATCCATTTTTAGGGCTACATCTTTTACATTAATGTTAAATGTAGCAACTATTTACTCATTACAATTGATTATTAAGTGGCAATTAGAATGCCTCTTTACCAGCGATGATCAAACTCACACCCCACTGAAACATTATTGGCATAGCTTCTTTTCCCTGTCCTTGTACTACAACTTTGTTGCACTATAAATAACAGACATTGGGCCTTATTAAAAGCCTGGTGCTCTAGAAATAAGGGTGCCGGTAGCAGCATACTGGCAATGGCATCCTTTCCGGACTGCCAGGCTAAAAGTATGCCTGCAGGGGCCGTTGCTCCGGGCAGGTCTGACCTGCCTGGGGCACTTGCACTTGCTGGCATGGTTTTCACAGAAGCACCGGTGGTGCAGCCGTGTCCCCATTCCCGTGGAGTCCTATAGGACTTCACGGGAATGGGGACTTCCACTTTCCGCCGCTTGACATCCCGGTCCGCTCGGACTTGTGATGTCCCAGTGGCACTGGGATATCAGGGGGCTGAACAGTGTTTCGAGTTCGACGGCAACCTGCCGATAGTACCGGAGGGGTGGGAGGGTTACCACAAAACTTGTGATGAGGACCATTGGCTCCTACTTGGCATTGGTGCTTGCCTCCTACTCATAAACCTAAGACCACGAATATATTGGAGCTCATTTTTTTATTAAAACAGAAATTGCCGGAGGGGGCAGCTTACATTGGCACTTATGTGCAAATGAGTCCCCTCTGGGCAATTTTCATGCAAATGAGAAGTGTAGATACAGCGGAAGCCTCTTCAATCTTCTCTGGTTGCACTCGGGAGTGCAAATATAGTAAACGCTGCCCGTCATGTACGAAAACAGGCTGCGTTTTCAATGATTTCCTATGAAAACCACCTGCTTGCAAAAAGCATGAGGTTCCATAGGAAATAATTGGTTTTATGCCACCATGAAAATCTCATACTGAGGACTCCTGCTACACCCCCCACCGTCTGCCATTAAAAACAATGACAATCCCCCTGAGCATAAATGTAGGTGTTGAAGACCGGAGTAACGGTGTTACGCCTGTCTTCAACCCCTACATTTACTCCAACGACATTGAGCATCTTGCAGCTCTTTTTTAATCTGCGACTTGTTGCAGTTAAGAAATATGCAACCACCCATCCTGCTGCTATCCTATCACCTTTATGTAAAATGCAGCACCAAGTAACACATGTTGTTAGAAGTTTAAGCTTGAGGTCTGAGAGGTATTGTACTCCTGCCTAGATCAACTATTACATTTGGACTATGCGTGTTTTTGAAGGCTTGCTCCACTTTACATTGTATGTTTACTTGACCTTATGTTCCATGTCAAACTTGTTTCAAGCGGTATCATTCCGGGTGCAACATTTGCACTTGCCACCAGCCATTAGCTAATGATATTTGACTTTTTACAAATACATGGTGTGCTGTGTTTGTCTGTATAGCATTGAGGTGGTGAGTGACTTTTTATGGCTGGCAGTAGCTTTCAAAAACAAGGGGGGATTCTGGGAGGTTCTCTACTACCGGCCTGTATCCCGGGTTGGAGTCTCAACCAGAGTCTTTAGATCACCATCCTTTCACAGAAGAGACATTTCCACTACATCAGTCTTTGTCCTGCCCACGGGCAGTCCAACACTGAAATGCCTGGCAATTCTCTTCTGAACAAGAGTACCAACAGCAACCCCAGACGCGTGTTTCGGCCTGGTTGGGCCTTGTCAGTGAGGTGGAGCTGTGCGCCTCTAAGAACAGTGAGCAAGGGCTCCACGTCTGGATCACCCTCATAACTTAGGGTGAAAACCCAAAGCTACTTAATATACAAAAACAAGTGGGTGGAGGGGTTCTGGAAGTTTCTCTACTAAAGACTCTGGTTGAGACTCTAACCCGGGATATAGGCCGGTAGTAGAGAGACTCCAAGAACCCCCCCCCATTGTTTTGGCAGTAGCTTTCAACTTTAATGTTAAGCCGCTGTTTATAATTACAAAATCAGGAAGTGCGGAAGTGCACATGTTTTAATAAATACATTCATAATGTTATCCAGGCATTGTGGCTAAAAATAATCTGATAGCAAGCCTATTTTACAATAGATTTTAAAAAAATGAGTGTTACGGAGAATTCTCAGAAATGTGCTAATTCCCTCCACCTTAGAGACGACCCCTAGCAACTTTGCTCTATTTTGAGGACTTGATGTTTTGTTTTTTTAACCTGGAGAGAGCGAGACCCTTTTTCCCACTCTCTCAAGTATTTTAATATGATTATTTTGAACTGTTTCTTTTGGTTATGGAGTCTGACAAACTCCATAGGCATCATCTTTTACATTGCGTCACAAGCACCTTCAGTGCAGTGGCACAGGGAAGTCTTCCAGATTGCCCACAGGTTTAAATACCTTCTCTGGGATAATTATGGTTTCCCAGAGCAGTAAAGTGAAATTGACTTTACTTTACATTTGTAACGTTCTAGACCCAGCACACACTATCTTAGAATAGGGTGCTGGAGGGGTTACTTGGTATCCCCCTTTGTCTAGCTTCTCATGTAACATTTTTGTTACCCTTTCCTCACTGAATGGCTGGTGGCAGTGGTTTACTTTTAACTACTGTGGTGTGCATTTATGCAGGCTGCGTTCGCTGCTGCAGTAAAGTACCCAAGAGTGCCATTTTTGTCTAAATGACCCAGTCTTCTTTTTTTCATCCTTTCTTTGTGGAAAGGTACTTCGTGAGATTTACTCTGCGCACCAAACCAGGTTTGGTCCCTTTGTTCATTTTGCCTCTGGCGGAATTCACGGGTGAAGCCCGGCTCTGGCTCCAGGGTGTCTGGTGGGGACAAGAAGTGAGGGAGGTGCCTGAAACTCCCTGTGATCAGTCTTCTAGGAGACCCAAATGCACTCTGTAGTGATTGGCCGGCTGACTGTCCGGCAAGGACAGCCACCCTGCTGGGTGACTGACAGCTGGGCTAGTATGAATGGGAGAAACCTGAATAAAAGGCAAGTCTTTTGGCTTGAAAGGCAGAGTTGACCACTGGACGAAGGAACTGAAGAAGAACTTGAAGAGGACGCCTGCTACAACTCCTGGACCGTTCGTTTGCCCAGTGAAGCCCTGCTGCTGTGCTGAAACTCCAAATTCGTATTGATGGAGAAGCCCCTGCAAGGACAAGTTCTCCCTAAGGAAAAGACCGAATTGATGGTGGGAATAGCAAAATAAAATCACAACACCTGGAGCGGATAGAATGTTCCAGGTGGTGGGTTGTGATCTAGAAACCAAAAAGAAAGTAAAAACACTCAGAATTTATTTGGACCAAAACGTAAACATTTGGTCTTCACCTCATCATATAACTTAAAACTGCTAACCCAGATTCGCTGCTTCATTCTCAAAGGTAAATTGCGAAACAATTGCAAGAGCTACAGAGTCCAAAATGGACTGCTGCAGCAGCCTACTAATTGGTATCAAGAAGACCTATGAAACAGCGTTGAGTGATTGCTGGCTTTTGAAGGAGAGAGACCAGGCAACTAAAGCAAGAAGAGAACTACATTGGTTGCCGATCGAAGCGAGGATCGAGTTTTGTCTCCTTGTAATTTCGCTTAAATGCCTATTTGGCACAGTTCCTGCTTATTTGAGTGAGGCGTTGCTAATTAAAGCCAATGCCAGAACTCTTACATCAAACACACACACACACACACACACACCAGCTGAGGGAGCCTAGCTGCACGCTTTGACGGGTTAAGAAGTGTGCATTTTTTGCCGCAGCCCCTAAAGCATGGAATGCAATTTCGCCAGATTTTAGAATAATAAGTCATCAAAGTCTTCAAGAATAAACTGAAACCTTGCTTTTCAGCTAATTCTAGAGCATTTTACCCTTTGCAAATATGTCCCATTGCCCTTTTTTCTGCATTTTTTAGGTTCGTATTTTGTCTTTCTTCCGCCCGTAGAGTCCATAACCTTAGGCTTAACAGAAAGCACACACGTGTCTACGCGGAAGACTAAAAGAGGGAGGCAAGGGTTTACCAGAATTTCTTTCTTATAGCTAAGGCCAACACTTCGGCTACTGAATGGCAGTTTCCCAACTTGTTTTTCTTCCACACGAGTGGTTGATACAGCGAGACTGAGCAGTCTTTGTATAATACAAGGGTGCGAGCACTTCCTTCTCTGTAGAAGAATAGTGGTTTGTATGTGCGCTGGGTTTCATAATTTGCTTTAATAATAGGGCTTTTATACACTCATTGGTATCAGATGGAAGACACTAAAAGAGTTGGCAACAGCTCATTAGCATTCCTTTAAAACATGAAGGGAAGAGCATTTTTTTCCTTGTCGTGAATTGTGCATGGTGGTAGTAAGTTTTTGTCTGCTAAAGTAAAATTCACAAAAGCATTGCTATCAGACCGACAGTACACGGCCACAATTATGAGCACCGAAAGTCATCTCTGTGTTTTATCAGCTGGCTGTAGTCATGGTAGCACTTTGTAGCACTGCAAATATAGAGCCCAAAGGGATCCCTCAAGAAAAAACTGCAAACAACGTTTGTCAGGAATGCGGTTTGACTGCATGTATCCTTTAATTAAAGTCACGATTTACTTCGCACACTGTGGAAAATTAACTACATCAAAAATAGTACTTGGTTTTAGACTTGATTGTTAAACCAACTTCCTGTGTAGTGAACTGTGAATGCTGTTTGTGGGTCTGATAATTCCAACAATTTAATATACTTACATGGCAGCATCTTTAAAATGTTCGTGTGCATTAATTTATTTCGGTATATTCTCCGAAGCCGCAAGGTTACCTTATATGCACACGTTGTGCACTTTTTGTTTCCTATAGAATGTAGCAAGTGGGCTATTTGAGAAGAACGGTGTAGTAGTGCCATGCACAATGCAGGTTATTAGGTTTTGGTAAATACGAGTATTTAAGAAAATTGATAGAAACTGTTTATTTCAGAGGCTGTACGATTTAACCGCCCCAAAACCGAAATGAATACGTTTTCATTTGGTTTGATGTGCCATTTGCAGAAGAACACTTGTCTTTTCTTTTCATCCAACAGAACACACCATTTCAATATTAAAGATGTTCATGAATAAAATGTGTCAACTGTGCCATTTCATCTGAAAAAAACAATTATGCGCAGGTGTGGGAGAAGACGATGTGAGTATCCCCATCGACCTGGAATGATCCATTACTGTCATGGCTGCGCTAAAGGCAGCAGCCAGGCCCTCTAAATGCAAGCTTGTTGACACTTTATCATAATCCTGCCACTAAGGTTCAGAGTACACAAGTTAGGCTCCTACAAGCACCCACTGCAACCATAACAAGCTTGGGAATCATTGCACGTGCAGATTATGCAGCACAAGAAGGGGATCGCCACTTGATTGTTGTTTTGGCTGGGAAATCCTTTGACTGCAATATCAGCATACACATTGGGCTATGGACCTGTCGGGAAACTCGCAACTACGAAATCACAAGTTATTGAGTGATACCCCACTCAACTTGCCATACACTGTGCCACATACCCCACCCATTTTGTCGCACAAACTAAGAAATGGAGACAAACTGATGATTGTTTAAATAGACAGAGTAGGGTTGGGCCTCGCCCCTGTTTCATGAAATCTATGATTTCATTTCCTTTTGAAATTAACTTGTTTTCACTTCAATATGGACCACTTTAAAAAATAAGTTCTAAAGCTCTCAATGAAATAGAACATGAAATTCCTTTGTTTGAATTGCATCAGTGTTAATTGCATCATAAAAGGGGAAAATGACAAGACCTCCCAGGACAGGTGAATACATATCTAAATGTGTTGCAACAAGCCTTATGACCTTTTGTCTATTTTTTAAAAATAATTTGATTGCTTATGAGTTCATTTGGCGATCGACCTAGTGTTTTATTTTTTAAATATTAATTTTTTTAAATATTAAGCTGACAGACACTAAATCAGTATGGGTTGTCAAGTGACACCCAGGATGTAGATCTAAAATGAGTTGGGAATCCTTTTCCATTGCAATTGTCCAGTGACAATGGGGCACATCGTAGCAGAGAAAGGGGCTGACGAAACGGAGTCGCCATAATCATCATCATCAAAATCTTTATTTCGAAGGTTGGACACCATCGTAAAAGAATACAATTCACGTTGATTAAAAAAAGAAATGCATAGTTACACACAATTAAAACCTATACACAGATCCGAGTCAATCCTGTGTAGTTCTGATTATGTTGCACAGCCAGAGGACGTTCGGAAATCATGAAGTAACCTCGAAGGCAGGCAGGCAAAGTGCCGGATGTCAGACATGCTGTCCATAGACTACAGTGAGGATGAGATCAGCACCACAACGAAGAATGCAGAAAACAGGGCACCATCGAAAGGTATCGAGGGGCTGAAGAGGAATGCCAGACACTAGGAAGATGCAGAGCCACCAGCGAGTTCACTGACTGGGAGGTGTGCTTGGCTGACTTTGAGAGATGGCGAGCAGACCAAAGCTGGGAGTTAGGTTTGTGGATGCCAGGCATGGTGCGACAGGAGAACAGAGTGGGAGGCTGAGGGACGGACAGGTGGCGTTTGGGGCAAAATACAATATGATATCAACACAGACAAAATAAATGCCTGATATGCTGAGTGACTTCGTAAAGGGTGTGAACAAAGAAGCACCTATGGCTGCAGCTTGGAGGTAGCCATTTGAGAATGAGTGAATTCTGAGTGAATTGCATGCTCGAACTTGGAATCAATGTTTCTAGAGCTGTTGTGAAAGAGTTGCCTTCTAGTTCCATTATGCAGTCCTCAATTCAAAGTTGTGGTCACTTTTGCTCAACACCTTGTTAAATGAGATTCAGTACTACAACTTGGAGACACAGTTCCTGTGGTCACATGACAGAGAGGACAACAAAATATTGGAACTTTGAGTCAAGAGATTCTAAATGGACTATATACAGAGACTGACAATAGAACATAAGTTCTGTGGCTAACCTACAAACGGAGTTTCAGCCCACTTGAAAGCTGCTAAAAATAAAGCTGTTGTGCTTCATATGTGATTGGATCGTAGGTCTTACTTACCCTGTGAAGGAGGACAAAGTACCCCTCTCAACCTGTGGTAGGCAAGGAGTCCGGGCAATAGCAGAGCAAGACCTACTCCAGAGGCGCTGTGGGGGAATTGAGGGACCCCCGTCACTGGCTCTCTATTATGTCTGGAGCCGTGTATGCACATTAGTGCTTCTTTCTCTGACCCAGTTCCTATGCTTCAGTCCTGGTCACACCTGTTTAATCTTTCAAATACTTCACTGGAGGCTTGGCGGCTAGAAGAATCTGGTGTCTCAGCACAAAATACTTCAACTACTAGCATGCACCAGTCTCAGACCTATGGGATGGACCATGGATTCCAGGAGCCTGCTCAGTTCAAGAGCAAACATTGAAAACTACAAGTACCAGAATGCGCCTGGGTCCAACAGATAATAATGAACGTGGAACAAGAGTAACGGACTGGTAACTCAAATGGAAATGGACTAGCCTTCCACATGCAGAAGCCGGTTGGGAGACCCAACACCTACCCCACAAAACCCATCTTTGCTGTAGAGGAACATTGTCCTGGCAGAACAGTATTGGGCAAGGAACTATACAGGAATAGGTGAGATTTAGGAACACTGACACAATAAGTTTGTGAAAACAAAAGTGGCCACTTCCGTTTATTGACCAAGGTCTTGTACAGATACCGGGGTCAAAGGTTTTCATCATGTTGGATTTGACAACTAGATACTGATTTGTATTATTATCAAGGGGCATACAAAACCTGTTCTCGTTCACCTTCTAAGGAAAACAATATGCATGGCAAAAAGTTCCCTTTGGCTATATTGAAGGGGAGCATCCCCAGATAGCACGATCCTCCCCACAATGAGAGACAATAAGGGACTCTCCCAAGATGGGAATAAGGCTAAGACAAAGTGCGGGTGAGCTAAAGGAAAGAAATTGTACTTGCTAAAAAAAACTCCTTTCGACCAAAGAATCTCCCAAGCAAACTCAAGTATTAAAGAATTGTTCACCATACTTAAAGAAATGGAAACCTCCATCCAGGTCCCAGATACCTGCGTGAAGGACAAAACGTGGTGCACTAGTATCCAAAACGCCTTGTCCAACAAAGTAGAAACCCTCCAATAAAGATCGCTAAAAAAAAAAGAAACCCTCCACCCCCGCTGTTACCAAACCCACTCCTCTACCATCCAAACAACCACTTCCTCGCTTTAGCTTCTCTAAAGTAACTGTTTTAGAGGTTGAAAGTCGTCATGCTTACCCTCAAACTGTCCATCCCAAATCATAATGGATGCAGCCAGAGACCTCTCACCTTTTTATCTCTAAACTCATAAATGCCTCCTTCTCCACCGGTATCATCCGCAGTAACCTCAAAGAGCCATGGGCTCTCCCTCTTCTGAAAAAGCAAACACTGGACCCCTCTAGACCGACTGATTACAGACCCATCACCACAGTCCCCTTCCTTCTTAAAATTCTAGACAAGGTAGCATACCTCCAAATACAACAATACTTAGAACTAAACCATCGTCTAGGAGTCCGGCAATCCGGTTTCAGAACCCAACACGGGAATGAAACAGCGCTAATAGACTTAAAGGCACAAATTGACTTGCTCAGAGACAATGGCAAAGAAGCCTTACTATGTCTACTCGACCAATCAGCAGCGTTCGATTTAGTAGATCACAAAATCCTCTAATCACCTGGACTCAGCTGCCCACTTCTCACAAGAAGCAATAGGCTGGATACAATCATTCCTAAACAGGATCCTGCACGTTTTCTCATCCTCAGCGTCCGCTGACCCTATACCCATCACCTGATCCTGTGTATCCACTACCCTGTACAACATATTCACGAAGCCCCTTTTTGATGATCTTGATGGTATTGGTATCACCTACACTATGTCGATGCTATCCAGCTCCTTATACCGTTGACGGGAGACTACAACAAAGATTTGGCCTTGGTGAACAGAGTGTACCTCATCATCCAGGCATGGATGGCCTCTCATGGTCTATGCCTGAATGATGATGAGACGGAACTCCTAATCCTTGGCACCCCCGCCAACATGAATAAACTTTGCCACAACTACACCAACTTCATAATTGATGGCAACAATATCAAAGTAGCCAAAGAAGTCCAGACCCTAGGCTTCTACCTAGACGCCACCCTCACATTCAATAAACAGGTCAACTCAATGGCATCATCCACTGCCTACATATGTAAGCTAATCGGAGCAGCCAAGCCTTTCATCTCTACCCTTAGCTGCACCACACTAGCAAGAGCCCTTATTTTGTCAAAACTGGACTATTGCAGCGCCCTATATTTAGGGAACAGTAAATACATCACTAACAAAATACAGATTTTACAAAATACTCTCAGAGCAGCACTGAGCATCCCATAAAAAGCTCACATCTCTGACATAAGAAGAGCTAACAACTGGCTTACTACAAAAGACAAAATCTCTCTAAAAGCAGCCTTGCACACAAATGCCTCCATAATGCTGCCCCGCAATACCTCATAGCCAGATTCCAGAGACAGACCTCCATCCGCCCCACCAGAACCACCACCGCCAATCTTCTAATAGTGCACAGATTCAAACGCACCAGAACCGGAGGAAGCAGCTTTCCGGTTAAAGCCGCCCAACAATGGAACTCCCTTCCCCCCCAGCCCTGAAGGAAGACCAATCTTACCCACACTTCAGGACCAACCTCATCCACTGGATCAAGGAAAATGGCCGCTAACCCGCTGCCCTACGCCACATCTCCTCACCCCCCGCCTATCCCTCTTACTATACCTCCTTTAAACACTGTGTATGTTGCATATGATTACACCATATTTTATATCCCACTGCTTGTACAACTCCTGTTTTATACTTTATGCATTTTACTAAACCGCAATGTAACCAAAGCTGAAACTGTATGCATTTCTCACTGCACAGCAATGTAACCAAAGCTGAAAACTTTCTTGATGCCCTTTGCACCCTGATACCTTCGGGTCTGGTGCACATTATAAATATTAAAAAAAAAAAAAATCTGCACAAGTATGCCCTGGAAAGAAACTTATCTGACAATTTCTGATTGGAAGGAGTGGTCGCATTGTGGAACGGTGTCTAGGAGAGCAGTTTCGCCGACATGGATGCACTTTGCTAGGACCTGGCCACTTTTGCTAGAGCCAATGTTATCGTGATCAACTATGGCGGCATGCATACGGGTTGCATGTCTTGTTTAGGCTTGTTCCGTCGACTGAAGAGGTTGCTAAAACTAGTTAAGAGGCTTTTTCTCACTGGCACAGTGCTTTTCTCATCCATAACACCACGAAGAGTATGGGACATTGCTCCTGGAAGTTGTTCCGAGCCAGAGGCAGGAAGATGTCTGATCAACAGAAGCATGTATACTTTTTTGTTCGCTGCTGGGATGTTCTTCTGCAACAATGACCTCATTACTTGTGGAAATGCAGAATGTTTCCAAGAAAACAGCATTTCTTTGTTGCCCGTTGATAATGCTGCTTTGTTTGCATGTCTACAAGATGCAGTGAAGTTTACTGTAACGATGTCCACACAAGAAAACACAAAAAAACAAATGGTGAAAAAAATGTGTTTTTCTAGAAACATTAAAAAAAGCTCTTTTGAGATCCACCCCTTACAACAAACTTCCCCCTACCCTGGTTGCAAGCTGTTCCCCCACGCTCACACGCAGCACGAAAGCCACACCTGGGGATTTTCAGGATGGCGCCCATGGAAATGGGACTTTGGAGCCAAAGCGATTGTGCAACATTTCTGGGCATGGTGTGTACGCAGAGGACTGTTGGACAGAACTGATACTGTTACATGGAGAGCTCCTCAATGTCATTGGTGGAAGCGTGTGGAACTTTTTAACAGTACACAATGACGGCATGCTGCAAAGAAGAAACTGTAAAGGGAAGAAGGAATGTTTTTGCTTCATTGGGACACGGCCCTCGCCTTCCTTGGGGAAATGCACGTGCGCATACTCCCCTTTGCGCTAGCTACCCATGAGATTGGGAAAATGGGGACTATCGCAGCTGTGGGTATGGGTCACAGCAAGGCCTGTTCATAATTTTCTCCATTACTTTGCGTACTCAGCTGGAGTGACATGATTGCTATTAGTTGCAGACGCACTGTAGCACAACAGATCTGGTGCACCATTACTTATAGGGCAAACCTATGTGGCCTGCTACTCTGTTCTGAAAAGCTGCAAACAGATTGCACAGCACCTCTGCAGTGTGCCCTTTTTGTAGGGTTGCAGTGGACAACTTCCACACGGAAAGCAGGCCTACATTGTTCCAAAACATACATACATGTGCAACGGCACATTGTGGTGTGTTTGTAAACGTGTACTTTCCGAAAAACACTCTGTACATTGCTCAACCATGCACTTCGCTGGTGTTCGAGGGTCCGGCTCCTGTCCCTGAAATAAGGGCCCACACACAGCGTGGGTGCGGTCGCATGGGTAAGTCGCCAATGTTCTCCTTTGGGACGGCTGTTCGCTGGACGAGTTTTGGGTGAAATGCGTTGTGTGCACATGCATGGGTGTCCTATGCACACTGCTGTGTCTTCTCTACTGACTTACAAGTATGCCACACGTGCGCCAAACATTTTGGGTGATGCTGGCTAGTTATAGGGTACAGCAGGTGGGATGTTTATGTGTATAACCACCTGTAGGGTGTGGGTGGACGCCCCGACCTAATGAACGTTCCTTCCCATATGCTGCACAGTGGCGATGTTACCAGGACACAGAAGAACAGATAAACATGCGTGTACTTGTACTATGCACACGCGTGTGCTCCCACACACATTGATAGGTGGTGGACAACATGCGGACATGCAGAGCCTGCTGGCAGCGTACAGATGCATCCATTGTCATTGTGGATAGGCCGGACAGCTGCGGTGTCCGTAGGACACTTACCCTTTTCTTGCTGTCATTGCAACGAGGACTGTCCTGCTGAGTCAGAACCCCATTTCAGGTTAAAAAGAATACCACACAAACACTCAGCAACATTCTCATTATTACCGTTTACTTGTACACATGCATACACCCCTTTTGGAAAGGGAAGTGGTCGCAGAATAGGATACTTATTGTGGGGAAATGGGGATTTGCACAACTCCGATATGGGGAAGGAGTACACTTGTAGGTGTGCCACTGGTGTTTCATTTTGTCCAAATTATAATTCTTGTACGCAACCTTCAAAGTGGCACATTTGTTCACCAATTTCTCCACTTTGACTTCCACGCAGTCCATTTCCCTGTGCAGTTTTTCTTTCCTTTCCTATGCCAGTATGCTGCTGTGGAAGGGTTGCCGCTTGTACTGCCTTGCTTTCCTTTGCAAAATGTTTTCTTACCGAAGTGCTTGCAGTGCACAAGGGTAGCGCGAGTTATGGTTGCTTATCGGACCATCAAAAGACACTGAGGGACTCCAAGCAAGAAAATACAAACGGTTGTGCTTGGAAGAAGCATGTGTATATATAGAGCAACTAAGAGACCGAGGTATGGAATCTTGTTTAGGTGAAAGGGCAAGACTGAATCCTTAATAGCATAGCCGATTAAAAAGATAACCGGGTAGGTACAGACCACATCACAAGCCAGGAGGTGAAAAGATTCAATTCACATCCTAAAATTAATAGAAAATAAATGTATTAATTTAATAGAATGTATCATAAGAAATATAAAATCTCATAATGTATCACAAAAAATTGGAATGGTAAAATACAATTCATGAAAAAATTAGTACATGATTGTCAAGGAAATCGCTCAAAATAATGTGCAACACAACCAGACCCATACAATTCACCAATCACTCCATCCATACTAAACTCATACATATCTAAAAGGCATACCTCAAATACAGTGGTGAAATACATGAACTATACATAAATGAACTACTTGCACAAAATGTTATAGCACCATGCTCAAGTTCTAGTAAGTGACCAGCACTGTATTACTACAATGTCAATAGAATGTCCCAAGGTTAGAGACCTTCATAAATCATATTAATTGACATTTTGGGCCAAAACAAAAGTGGACCAATCAGAAAACCAACATGTTTCTTTCCATCTTCATGATTGAATTAATTATGTGGAAATTCATCAGGATGACTTAAGAACTGAAGTCATCAGTGATCAATGGTGCTGGGTTGTTGCAAAGCTCCATAAGCCAGTCTTGACCTGACACCTAAACAAAAGAACAGAAATTACTGATCTCATACCAATTATATTCAATGAGTTCAGCATATATCTGTGAAACGCTCTCTCAATGGGCGTAAATACAAGGTCACATGACCTGTTAAAATCCCAAAAAATACGCCTACAAGCGGTCAAAAGCAAAAAATGGGTGGACCGACAGGGCATAGAAACTAAATGAATAAAAGTCCCCGCCCAATGTACAGTGTAGGAGTGAAAAGAAAATGAAAAGAAAATAAATATCATGTGGATGGTCTAGGGGTAGACCATCATCTGAGGATAAATTCACCATCTCAAAAATTGCTCTAGATATAAAAAATTGACTCGATATTTAAGATAAACTTATTCCAGTTCTATTTGAAGCATGGTAGTCTAGTATAAAACAGGCAGTACCTGGACGGTTGGCAACACTCAGGTAATAGACCCCGAATTCTCTTAGCCATAAATGGTAGGGATTAGAAATGCAACACATAGGTAAAAGGTTAGTGGTAGAGTGGCTTAGGCAGTCTGGAATAATATCTCAGTTGTTAGTTCGTAATCAAGAGAATACGAAACTACGGTCAAGGTAATACTTACTCTACCGTAGGTCGAATCACAACGTGTAAGCCAATGGGTGGATCACAAAAGTTAAACCAAGCACTGCATAACCAAGCGACAATCCTGGGAACACATGCCTTCTGGGAATGGAGCATAAAATCAGATAAAGAGAATGTCTAGTCAAAAAGCAAATGTAAAAGCTAATAGTAGATGTCATGTCAGAAAAAGCAATAGCATTCAACATCCAACAAAGGTAGGCTGAAGAAACAGAAGAACGGCACCGAAGGAACTTATTTAGGTGATTCACTGTCAACACAGGTGTTGCTTACAGTTGAGCCGTGGCGTACAAGATCACGCAACTAGAGTGAAATTCATAGATACAGAAATGGTCGCTGCAGATGTGTCACAACATGGCTATTCAAAGTGCCTGGCAAATAAAACAATAAGCACAAGCACTTAGCTGACCATAACTTGCGAATTTCTGGGGGTTTTTGGTTTTACCTGTAACCATAACGTCCCTGTAACGTTTGTCCATTGAATTGCATAGGTCTTTACTAGTGCAACTTGACCATAACATCCCTTTAACACCTGCAAAGGAAAGGTTAAGTTGATATTATGCACTCAAGGTCCACAGAGATGATCCCGAACTAAAATTGGCCAGCCTTAAGTTGTCTGGGGCCTTTTTTCCAATAGTTCAGGTAGACGTTCCACAGAATCTTTGATGCAGGAACAGATGCAGGTAGGGTTTCTGAGGTCCAGTGAAGTGTTCTTATGGTTAGAGTACAAGTAAAACTAACTACCAAACGTATCCACAACTTTCAGAGGTCTTGCGCAAGCAAGCAATGGCAAAGCCAAATGTGTTAGAATAAAGGTTTATTATAACCCTATTCACTTATAATGGGAGTATAGAGGTAGGTAAGAAGCTCTGTAACATACCCCCTATACTTACCGCAGCATGGCGATGCAAAGAGACTCAGCAGCCGTGGTTGGACTTTCCGTCCTGTCTCGGGTCCCCTCCCGATACTAGGACCCTACATTTCGTAGAGGTCCGTCTTGTAGTGCCAGCTGACGAACCACCAAGATTAAGGCCGAAACTCAGACTGTGATGCCGGCAGCACGAAATCGAAGCTGGTCAGCCACAGGACGGTTCCATGGACTCTTCTGAAGGCTTCCTTTGGCAGGTCACCGAGCAGACATCAGGAATGGATGGTCGCAGCTCCTTTGCAGGACTGCTAAAGATGACGAGCAAGACAAGGCTCCACCAAGACAGCAGCTAAAGTTGGTCGCCAGGCCTCCTTCAGTCGGGTCTCAGAGCTGGACAGGATACTTGTCACCTTCAGGTTTCTCCCGAATCTCTGAAGAATGGGTGCAGGGGTCCTCTTCTCATAAAAGCCAGGTAAGAGCTGCTGCCCTCACTAGCCAATAGCAGGACGGACGGACGGAGACACACACACACATGTATTCTCGGGCACTGGAAGTCCTTATAGGGATTTTCCTGGTCTCGAAGCCCAGGAAGATGGCAAAAGGACAAGCGAAAAAAATCTTGTGGCACAGCAATGTTTTAAGAGTAGCCACAGTTAGTAGACAAACGTGGTAAGGCTAGGCCTCTGCCTTACCCACACCCCCACTCTTCTATGAGACCACGCGGATTTGGCGATCGTCTCTTGTCCTGAAGAAGGTTGAACATAATACACAAGGGAAGTCATTGCCCACTTTAAGTACTCAACCGAAACATGTCGACAAACAGTTTTTCTATCCTCTGAATGTTGACAGATGGATACATTGTAAATCAATCGAGTGTGAAACCAAGAAACGGTTTAATTGCCATTGTTATTGTGATATGAACAAAATATCATTTTCTCTATCGTTTGTGAATGTGATGAATGCATGAAGAAGTTGTGAATGAAGTTTGTTTGGAGGGATGTGTTTGTTTTCTAAATTCAAAGAGCCATATTGTATATGAATATATTTTTTATTGTGTAATTTGACATATGGGTTGTTGCAAAATAAATAGTTAACGATTACAAATTGAAAGAGTAATCAGTTGTCATCTCTGGTCTGAATGGTCTAATTTTCATTAGTCTTATAGCCTGAAGGACATGCCAGTTTCCCTACGACCTATGAGCAAAAGCCAGTGTAGTGAAGCTTAAGGCTTTACTGAACTGCAAAAAGTAAAGGTCAAATTAAAAAATAAAAGCAAAAAGTATGGGAGTTCCATAAAGATGGAAGGAAAGGTGCAGTAAAGAGAAATCTTTCCTAACAGTGTGTCAAATATGATATTCCATCACTCTGCATTCAGATGGGTCCCAAGAGTAGTCTGGTAGCAGAATTGGCTCTACAAGGCAATATCCACAGCAGTAGAAAACAAGTTAAGAGATAGTTGCAGACTCTATCTATGCCTGGAATAGACTTGTGGAATATCTGGCGTGGTGGAAACTGAGAGGTATGGCCACTTGTAATAAAAAGCCCCTCAAACATGGGAAAATAATTCAGGCCATTAACACGGCGCACTGAAAAGTGATTGTCACTTTGTGGTGGTGTCCATTGTCAGTTTGTATTTGGTGTTAGGACGGCCACCTGACTCTAAATATCAATTGTAAAAGGCTTTGTTTGGGATTGTGTACAGGCTGGGGCCAAAATAAGGAATCGGGGTGGATTAAAGGCTACTCTAATATCTTTTTTAAAGTTCTTGAGCTGAAATCTTCCCCCCTCAACTCCCCCTGCACCATTACCTATGCAGTCCCTATGGTGTCTACATATTGGTCGGTGCTATGTTCCAGAATCGGGCCCAGTTGTCCAGATCAGATCTCTTTCGATTGGGAGAGTCATTCCTTTCTTAGCCCTTGCAGGCAGTGGTGGACATATTAGCAAGAAAGGTTTCTGGAAGGAAGGAGTAAGCCACAGGCCCTCTATCACCACCTAACTAGCTCTGTCCTACCGTCCTCGCTGCTGCATCTCCTTTTCATACCCTCTCACCCCTTGGAATCCACCTGTTTTAGTTCGGGGCATCTCTGCTAACCACACCTTGGCCACTCAAGGTCCTGCTTTCCCTCGGGTACTAATTATCCCCCCTCTGTCCTCCTCCTTTGATCACAGAATTCCAAACTATCCTTCCCCTTTCGGTTCCTTTCCCAGCTAGCACTGTTCTCCTTATCTCGTCTGACCTCCCCCTTGCTCTTCCCACCGTACTCCCATGTTCTTAACTCTAGTTTTCAGTTCTCTGTCTTCACTTCCTTCTCCCTGCCCCCAACCATCTTTCAACCATCTTTCAACCACCTTCTCTCCAAACTGATGTGTCTCTGTGTCCTCTCAAAATACCTCTTCCACCTTCGGATTCTTTACCTCTTCATACTCCCTAGCAACCATCTCCAAAACCACCACCATCTGTACAACCACCTCCTTGATTCCCACCTCCTCTAAGTACCTCTTTCACCTTTTGGTTAATAATGACCCCTCCTTCGTCAGTTGGCTGTTTCTCCAACTCCTTAACTCCACATACTGTTCTATCGCCACCTATCTTCCTTTTTAACTTTCTTTTGGATGCATTTCACCTTTGACAATAACTCCTGTAGCTAGTCCTTACAACCTTCTGCTTTTCTCCTTTTATACATCCAACCTTCAAGAACAAGATGTACCAACATCTTGCCATCTTCCAAGCTCCTCCTACTGCTTCCTATTAGGACTCCCCACCTGCAACCTTCAACTCTCTGCCACCCTTCATCAACATCTCTTCTCCAACTACCTCGTGCTATATGGTGCCCAGCTTGCCTACAAGAGATTTAGTGCCATTCTCCCTTTCCTGGGATAAATTGCCCAGCTCACTCTACATGTTCTTTCTTACCACTTCCACTCCTTCCACTGCTCATCCAGTCTCCAGCTCGAAGATCCACTCCATGCACTCCTGCTCCATTCTAACACTGTCATCCCGCTGCGCCAAACACAGAGTGTTACTTTGTTCAAAGATGTTCTTTATATACAATTGCAACCCTCTTCTGTGGGCTGGCTTCCAGTGTAACAGCCTGCAACTATGATTACAGGGAAGGGCTCTTTCCTGATTAGCTGCTGGTCCTTCCTTCCTGTGCCTGCTTTGGGCTGGGTCTCACTTGGGCAGAGGTAATAAAAGGTAGAGTAGGTCTCTTGGATTCCGCTACAGTGCCTTATGCCCCTCCCTGCTTTCGCCTCGCTTCCTTCTCCATATTGCAAACAGTAATTCCTGGCTTCCACATTTATTTTCTGGTTGCACCTGGCCACAGATCCTCCATCTTTGGCTTGGTGTAGGGCCTTGATTTTGTTAGGTATGGGTTTTCCAACTTTTTTTTTTTCTTCCTTTTCTGCTTTCAGCAGACCAGATTGATGTTTATCCTCCTCTCTTTTGGATTTACCAATTCTGCCCCCACCCCTCCAGTCCTCCCATTCATTGTGACACTGAAAGCCCCTGAAGCCCCTGTAGTGACCAATGCATCACTGAAACATGTGACGCAGATTACTTCAGGCAGTGACAAAATGGCAGTTCAACCCGCGCAGTCTGTGGCGGTCATTTTGGCAAGCTCTTTCACACCAACGTTCTCCATGGCTGGTGCAAAGGGGCCTATATTTGGGGCTGAGCAGCATTTCCCACGGAATGTGGACAACAGGAATCATTTCTGACCGCCAATGGATTGGCGTGCTCTGTTTCCGCTGCCACACAATCTTGCTTCCTCCTGCGTCTGCACCCTTAATTTATGTGGATCCAGTTGGAGCTAGGCCATCTTGGCAACCAGCCTCATTACAATCCTGGGTGTGTGCCCCTCCAGAGGGGCTTCTACCTACTCCTTTGCGTAGACCTTCCTCTGAGGATGCGTTCTTTGGCAAATTCCAGGCCCTTTATGCACTCTCACCCGATGAAGGCTTATTTTAAGGATCTAAATTTTAAGGATCTATTCAAAGAAATGTATCCTAAACCTCACAAGCCACAGCCTGCTCCTCCTAGACCTCCACAGGTTTCATTTGTGCTGCTGCCTTCCTCTTCCTGTGAGGTCCCCTCCTTCTCTGCCACCAGTGCCCCTCTTTCACCAGTGCTTAAGACTCCTGTTGCGCAGACTAGTATGCCCACAGCATCTGAGGTACCACGTGCTGTGGATCAGTTCGCTTTTCCCGCCACAACTGACGAGGACCAAAGCGGATAAGGATAGTGAAGATCCGTCCCACTCTGTCACAGATTTTCATGACTGGGATGTGGATATGATGGCATTGATGGCTATTCCAATACCTGAGCCTCTGGCTCCACAATGAGTATTTTCAGGAGCATTAACATTTACGACACAGAAGCGTACAGGCCTTTTCCTTCAAAAGGATGTGCTTGCTGAAGCCTGTAAGGTCTGGGAGAAACCTCATTCTGGGCAGCATGTAAATGGGGGAAATTGATGCTCCCTACAAGCCGCACTTGTCGGAGGACATACCTTTGCTGCATTTCCACTCCCCTCATATCCAGTGGCGGCAGCAGCTAAGCTCCAGTCTAAGCCTTTTTCAACATCCTTCACAGCTTCCTCTTAGGTCCTGTCCAAAGAGGACAGACTTTTTGATGCCATTGGGAAAAAAGTATTTTCCAATTCTGGCCTTCAGCTGCGTCAGGCGAATACCAAAGTAATCTGCAGCTCCAGATCTCAAGCTCTGGAAGGAGCTTTCCAAATTCCAGGAATGTAGCCCTCCGGACAGGCTGGAAGATTTTAAAGAGGGCCTATCAGATGCCAGAGTTCTGGCTCAAGAACTGCTGGGGGCAGCAGGCCCATCATGTAGACACTTCTGCTCGGGGCCTTATGGTTGGGGTAGACATCGCCCATCTCCCACCAAGCATTGCTGCATGCTACAACGTTCTCGAAGGAGGTTCAGCACAAAGTACTCTACCTTCCTTTCGAAGGTAAAGAGCTGTTCCACTCCTCCACTGACGAGGACTTCAATAAAACAAAGGGAAGCATACAAACAGCTAAATATCTGTTGGCTCTAGCAAAACCCCCAGCTAAAGTAGCCTATATGCAGAGGTCTGGAACCCAGACAAGGTCCGTCTCAGGTTTTAGAGGGTTCCAGAAGCATCCTGCATGCCGGGCAGAAGGTTCCTCTGGTGCAACTCCTCACAAACAGCAACTGCAAAGTGGCAGTTTTTTCTCTGTCATCAGCCTCCTCTTCGGCAACAGGTTGTCTCGCTGCTGACAAAGCTTCCAAATGATGTTTTCCATCGGTCAAACGAGACTCCGGTGGGACGACATGTATAGTCTCAACTGGAGGCGTGGCAGACCATCACGGAAGACTGATGGGTTTTATCCGTCCCCCGAGCGGGCTTCTGCTTGCCCTCCCTCATACCCCACCCTCTCACCCTCTTCAGCAGACTGGGTCTACCTCCCTCGGATCCAAGGAACCTGTTCCTTTGTGGTAGCAAGTGGAGGGCTATATAACCCAACCAGGCTGGCCTGGGCACTATCCTTGTCCTCTTCAACTTCAAGATTTTCCTACCCCAAGAGAAATTAAAGATGATCACGCCCGGCCAGATAAGGTCCTCTCTCCAATTGGCTCAGTCATTCATATCCTGATCTGGGGTCCACATCAGAAATACCTTTTGGTTTTCCATGGTAATTGAACACTTCCAATATCGAGTGCTGCCGTTTGGTCTCAGCGCCACGTGTCTTCCCAAAGATGATGGCAGTTATGCAGGGAGTAGATGTCTATCCATATTTGGACGATTGGCTTCTGCAGAGTCTTTTTCCATGGGCTGTGACAGCCAATCTTCAGTCACTCCTCCAGCTCCTGTTCCAACTCGGGCTGTCAGTGAACTGGCGGAAATCGTCTGACTGTTGCTCAAGACCTGATTTCTCTAGGTTCCCATTGGGATACGGTCTGTGCCAGAGTTTTCCAGCAGACAGAATAGCAGATTTATCGGCCACGTGCCTTCTTTTCCTGAATTCCTCCCACATGTTGGCCTGGTGGTTCCAGAGACTCCTGGGCCTGATGTCTTCATGCGTTTTAGCCCTGTCTCTTGCAAGGCTGGAAATGAGGCACACACAGCTAGTGCTTTGTAGCTGTTGGTCCCAAGCCGTGGACCGGATTCCAAAAAGATTCAGATACCATCCTCTATGACGGCAGATCTTAAATGGTGGTCAACCTCCAGCAGCCTTTCTTTGGAGACCTCCTTTCAGGAGCCCTTCCTACAGGTTACGGTTACAACAGACTCCTCCCTCGAAGGATGGGGAGCGGCGCTGGGTCACCATGAAGTATACAATCTATGGACGCCCTAGGACAGAATGTCTCATATCAACTACCTAGAACTCCTGGCAGTTTTTCTGGCATTGAAAGCCTTCCAGTCCTCCATCAACAGAGTGGTGTGAATGTGCACAGACAATTCTGTAGCTGTTATATATCAACAAGTAGGGGGCACCAGGGCTCCTCCTCTGGCGGATCTAGCTATCCACATTTAGAATTGGGCAATCAGCCCAATGTCTGGCTCCAGGCTGTGTACATTCCGGGTCAGATAAATGTTGCGGCAGACTCCCTGAGCTGCCACTCTGCAGCCAATTGCGAGTGGGAAATCAACAGCAATGTTCTTACCAAGATTTTCCAGCAATGGGGTTCTCCAACAGAGGACCTCTTTGCGACAGCAACCAACATGAAACTACCACTCTATGCTTCCAGGGACGGTCTCGGAGCATCTTCCTTGGGGGAGGGGGAGGATACCCTCGAGATTCCTTGGGACAACATGAAGGCTTATGCCTTTCCACCTTTGCTGTTGATTCATCGGTCGCTCTGGAAACTCAGGAGTGGCTCCAACTGCACTCTCCTCTTCATAGCTCCTTGGTGGCCAGCCATGTTCTGGTTTTTCGGAACTGCAGATTTCCGACCTCCTCTACCAGAGCAATTACCACATGTGGCCACCCCCTCCACACAATTATTCTGCTTGGCAGTCTGGTACCGGAGCTCAAGCGCAGTTTAACCTTTCGGAGGATAATCTGTCATAACACAGGCAGCACATAAGCCTTCTACGTGTCATGATTCCTGCCCCTCATGTCCCCAGCTCTCCAAGATGTCAGGCTGGAGCCAGGCCACGATCACCTACATGGCCCTCAAGGGCCTCTCCATCCCTCCAAAGACACACTTGGAGTCAGACTTGGCGCTTGTGGCACCAGACTCACTCACTCCCATAGGATAACATTGGGGATTGGACTTGTAGTGCATTGATGGGGACAAGATGGATGCCCCCACATGTTTCGTTTCCCAGAACTGCATGTGCAGTCTAGTCTTTTTGGTGTGGTTCAGTCCAGAGACACCTGGGATACCCAGAGACTATTTAAGCCACGCCCAGGCTGAGAAACATGCTTTGTTTTCTGCACCTGCAGCGTGACACTCACTGTGTTCGGATCGGTCTCCAGTAGTCCTGCATCTTTCTTCTGCGCTCAGCTCCTGCAAGAACAAGAACACTGTTGGGAACAGCCTTAGCTTGCAGCGCTTCTGCCCATCATTCATCGCTTCTTCTGTTCTGCGGGCATCTTCGGCGGTGTCATTCCCATCCCGGCACGCCACTTCCTAAGGAAAAGGGGGAAAAGAACAGAAAAAAGGCATTAGTAAGCATTCAGTAAATCTTCGCTTATTTTTAAAGACTGTACGAGCTTCAAACGCTTACCTGAATCCCAGCTGCTCTGGGGGAACTCTGTCTCCGGAACGTCTCATCCATCTGCAAGAGGGAAAAGACACTCAAGGTTAGCGTGGAAACATCTAGAGGTGCTGCATACCACGCTTACTCAACGCATTTCTTCTTCATAACTGCCATCCACGCTGAAAACGTCGCGGCTCCTAAAAGACACAGAAAAATAATTCAGTTCAATACGAAAGGGTCGCATCGCGCTCACTCACCTTAAGCGCTACTCATCTCAGCAGCACGTCGCCATCCCCGGATGCCGGCCATCATCTAAAGAAGGAAAGGAACGAAGTTAGAGAACTGTTCAAAAGACTCATTATACTTACCTGTCGGACGCTTGCCAGTGAAGTAACTAGGCAGCAACCAGCCTGCATCAATCAACGCGCCCCTGCGCTGAAAGCAGGACGTAGAGCACACTTTCCAAGAAAACAAGGCCCAGTCTCCAGTCGAGTAGACTCCAGGGAAGGGTTTGAGGTCGTAAGATCAGAACAGGCTGAGTGATGTCCCCGTGGATACCAGGTGAGCGTTACACTACGGAGGCTCAGTATAAAAGTAAATGGCTTTGTGTTTGTCATTGGTGTCTAGCTAAACAGCTTGATCCTCGGCAGGCTTCTATTGACTGTCTTGTCCTTTATTTCAGAGCTTGCCGCTTCTGGCATCCATGTCTTATCGTGCAGAACATATCTATCAGCCATCGCAGCTTATCTGTCTAGAGATAGGTGTCTCTTTTTCTCTGGCAAACTGAGTAATAAAGAGGCATTTTGCAGGTCTCCTTCACCTCTGTTCACCGAAATGGGATCTGAACGTGGTCCTCAACGCATTGTCATGAACCATTTGAACCAATGGCCACTACCGAACGTAAATTTCTTTCTTGATTGCAATAACATCTGCGAGAAGAATAAGTGAGCTTCAAGCTCTTTGAGGAACATCCGTTCAAGAGTCTCTCGCACTGGATCGCTTCATGCATCTCGGAAGATTGAACAATTCAAGACCTTCAGCCCCCAAGGGGCGTTCATGCGCATTTGGACCGTGGCAAATCGGCTGCTGTTGCCTTCCAGAAATATGTTCCTTTTTGTTTCCATAGCCAAATCTGCTATGTGGGCTTCCCCCTCGGCTTTTTCAAGACGCTATTGTCTTGACCTGAGCTCCCGTGCTGATACCCAGTTCAGACAGGCAGTTCTTTTGAACCTGTTCCAGTAAGTGTTATTTCCATCCTCCTGTTTTCTTTGGTCAGTGGTTGGGAGTCTCCCAAAAGTATGGAGGAAAGGGGACAGGATGTAGGAGTATAGCCAAGTTACTCACCGTAGTGACTACCTTACTTCTTGTCCATAGTCCCCGTTCCTCCATACGCCCGCTGGCCGTCCCCTCTAAGAAGTATCTCTATTTCACCAATGGTACTTTGGAAATGGAAAAGGACTGAAGGGCGATGTGCGGGGCGGCCCTCAGGAAGGCGGGGTTACGGTCACGTGTGGTGGCCCTGCGTAAAAATAAAAGGATGTGCTGACTAGGAAGCACGCCATGCGGTTCTGTCTTCCGTGAGCTCTGCCACGGGGTGCCCTAACTGTAAGAGACCGGCAACTGGAGATGCGTGCCTTTTGCCGTTTTAGTAGTTTCTGATTGCCTGAGACAAGGAGCAGCTAATAGGTGTGGAACCGCAGCCGAATTAATCACGGAACACTGGAATTCCCTGGTGGACGTGCTGCCACCTTCACAAACAAAATGGCTGCGCTTCAGTGAGAATGAAATGGTCACCCCCTAGAAGAAGAGCGGGCATGCCGGAGGAGTAGAACACCACCCCCCCCCCTCGCTCACGCCACTGCGGCCAAAGGCGCTTCAACCCCCCACGCCCCTGATATCCTGGGAGAACTGTGCGGCGGAGGAGCTACTGTGTGGCAACCTTTGACGGGCTGATGGTGCGTGCCTGGAGACTCGGCAGTGGCCACCGGAATCGGCAGAGGTGAGGAACAGGGGCGGGAAGCAGAACGGCCTAAAGGTGAAGGGATCTGTAGGTAACCTCATACTTCTACCGCATACCCTCCACGGCCCCAGCCGCCGGTGGAAAGAAGTGCAGCAAGGGTGGGCTGTGACGGGAGGGTGCGAGGGCGAATAGACTAAAAGCACTGGCTCGCCGGCGTGTGAGTAACCTGGATCGCCGCTGCCCGCCTGACATCAAAACAGGTGCGAGATCCCCAATTGGCATAGGGGGCACCACACTCACAAGTTAAGCACACTGGGGTGGAACCAGTGCTTCTTTGCTCCCACCTGTCACCGCTTAGACCTTCAAGGCCTCATAAAAGGGGAGTTGGGAGTTGCGCTATCCGCACCATGGAATCATCCGCGTGCCTCTTCCAAAGCGCAGCAGAACGAATGCAAAGCAATCAGCAGAGGGGGTCCATGTCCATAATTGGAAGCCCGCCAGGGGGGAAACCGGAGTTTCTGCACCCCCACTGGTCGCTGCTTAGACCTCATAAAGGAGGAGCTGGGCTACCTGCATCACTGAAACACCTATGCACCTCTGGCAGCTCGCTTGAACACCAACTAAAGCAATCAGCGGAGGGGGCACCGCATCCATAACGGGAAGCCCGCTGGGGTGGAAACTGAGGCCTCCATACCCCCACCTGCCATTGCTTGGATCTCCAAGGCCCCATAAAGGAGAAGCTGCGCTATCTGCACCACTGAGTCATCTGTGCACCTCTCGCAGCACGCAAGAGCATGAATAAAAGCAATCAGCGGAGGGGGCAAGACATCCATAACGCAAAGCCCACTGGGTTAGAAAACGTCCCTTCCACACCCCCGCTGGCTGCTGCTTGGGTAACCAGGGCCCCATAAAGGAAGAGCTGCGCTATCCGCACTGCTGAACCATCTGTGTACCTCTCGCAGTACGCAAGAGTATGAATTGAAGCAACCGGCAGGGGAATCGCCTAGTCCAGTTGAAGGAGTGGATAGGGGGGGGCCCTGTTCCCTGAAATTCGGCGGCTTCACCGTCAGGGCGGCGGAACAAGGTGCTGAAATGACACTATAAGAAAGAGACCGTAAACCGTGCCACAACAGCTCACAGCCATCCCTGGCAGCCTAGGACGGAAGGAAGCTGCTCCATCTGGGATATCCACTCTCCTCATAATTATACAATGGGCAGTCCTGCCTGACCCTCTGCAACACGAAGAAGCACAACCAGCTCTCAGGGAAACCCACGCACAGACCCCCGGCAATGCCCAAGCAGCAGGGAAGGGGAAATCAAACAGAATTACGGCCTTTCTAGCTCCCCAAACAGCTACAGACTCCAAAATGTAGGTTGTAAAGGCTGATATCCACCTGGACCCAGCGTGCCAATGGCTCCAAATATGGCGCTTTCAAAAAGCAATCTTGAAGAGATGCTAAAGATCCTTAAGCAGGACATCACTTAAGAAATAAAACTAGAGATCAAAACCTCTAAAGACTCCCTTGCTCGCTCGATTGCTAACTTGAATGCATATCTCGGAGGTCTAGAAGCCAGAGTTCATGACCTGGAAAACATAACATGCGAGCAAACGCATGATTGTGCAGAGAGTTGGGATACTTGCTTAGTTAACATTCTGGTCTCAGCAGTAAGGCCCCTAAGATATGCACGAGTGAACTGCTCGGTCATTTGGGGGTATGGATGTGCAACATGACATCCTGACCTTCTTGTACACGTCCCCTTCCTTCGCCGTTGGGAGATCCAGAACCTATCTTTTTAAGTGTCATCAAAGGGATTGCCTTTAGTTCACTTTTGATTGCATTAAGGCCTTGCTCAGTATCTTTTGCCAATTGGATCACCTCCCATCGAACAATCTGTAGCCACTTGGCATTCGCTGCAACCTGGAGTCATGAGAGACACGAAGAACACTTCTGTTTTGGTATGTAGCCGGTACATATCTGGGATTACTTTAAGAAGCTTAGACAATTCTTCCGAAAGATTTTTCGTTTTCTTCCTTCTTCAAAGATTGCTTATTCTCCACTTGGGGGGGGGGGGGGTAGATAGACAATGAGATTGATTGCACCACCTTCTGTTCGGATGCTATTGTCAAGTGTACTTCTGGCACCACCAGGAAAGCTGAGTGCAGGGTTGCCAATGTACAGGTGCCTCTCCAAAAGGTTGGAAGATGCAGATATGCTTGTTGACCGCATACCCAGTACTTGGCCATTAAGGCCGCTGTTCCTTTTGCAAGATCAGGAGTGAACACTGTCTTATTGTCCTTGGTGTAAGTGCCATGCCCTCCAACAAAACTGGCATTCATCCCCTGGTTGCACTTTTACCAGGCTTTCACGTGCGTCTATCCATGTTAGTTTAGATATGTGTGCAGACCATATCTCGAAACAGTTCTTAATGTTCCATATGACTTCTTCTCCTAACCCTGCCAGCCTCCCGGCTGCACAGCTCAACGCTGCCTTTTCCCATCTGTTTGATATTAACAATACTGCATCCAATTTTATCATAGGACAATGCTTGCATTGAGGGGCACTGTTGTCCTTTGCACACTTCTCTTCATCTTTGTCCATTAGTACAACTTGTACTTTGTTCCCCTAGAATAGATTGCAAACCTGATACAGCGCTAAGTGCACCAGACACTGGGCCTTCAAGGGTGAGATCTCCTGAGGAACTAACATTTTGGGTGCTGCCGATGTGTGGGGGATGAGGGAGCAGACATAACAGCTCCCATTGTACATCTGTTTCCCCAGAGTTCATATTACCATATATTGTCTGGGTGGTGCACGTTAAACACTGTATCAAACACTATGTTTGAACTGTTCATACTCCTTTTCTTCCTCCAAACCTCTCTTCACTTGTGTTTTAAATCCCATAATAAAATATCCTATATTTGTATTCGCTTATAATTTACCACTGGTTAAATATTAATCATGTGGTGTTGTGGCTTAATAAAAATGGTCTAAAAATTGGACGTATGTACATTCCTTTGAAGTACTACTACATTCCCCAACCCCTCTTATATGGCCTACCCATATAACTGCACTGAAAGAAAATATATATATATATATGTATATATATATATGACCACCCGTAAGGCAAACCCAAACATGTGGATACAAAAGGACACTGCAATTTCATTTAGACCACACTTTTTTAATATTGTTCCATAATCTAGTCATTTGATTAAACATGGTGCACTAAGGAAACTTAAAAATATTAAGTAAAATCAAGGAATATGTCTTCAAACAATGTAGATTAAAAAAAACTCAAAGGGAACAATTTTTTTTAATTCATAAAAATCCTACTAAGACCATGATTCTACAAATGATATTGCTGTAAGTGCTAATAACCAAAATCAGCAAACTCCAATTTAAAAACACTGTCAAAATGCTTTTCAGACATCCGACAAATGTACCCAATAATGCAGTTCTTTTACTTTAACAGCAAGGGGAGTAGCATATACTACAATGTAAGGAGCATTGTAGCGAGGTTCGCTCCACCTGCAAACACATTTTTTTTAAATATTAACTTTATCATTAGGGAGCAATTGCAATGGTGGTGAGCTTGCACATTCCAGTGCAGCACTGTTGTCAACCGCTGTGGAGCAATCTGTTTAGAAAGGTATTTAATACACTGTAACTGCATTAAATATGAATGGAATGCATTCCCCAGGATGGACGCAGTCCAGTGAGCATCTGAAGCACTCTGCACTGGAGTAAGTGGCGTGTGCATAAGTCTCCCCGTCACAATCCCATGAGGCGAGAGGTGAAGGGCCTTACAGAGCTGGTTCCTTAAATGGAACAAGGCCAGCGGGAGACAATGCACCCAACCTGGACAGTTTTGTTTTAAGCAGACCGTTCATCCTTTCCACGATCTTGTTGGCCTGAGGGTGATAAATGGAACACAGATTGTGCTTTATTCCTAAAAGATCTACCATTTTTTTTTTTTAACAACTTGTTGAGCCATTGTCGCTCCTAAGAGTATTGCACACTCCCCAGCGGGGAAACGCTTCTCTCACTAAGAACTTGGTGGCCGATTTGGCATCAGGATGTACTCGCGGACCAGCCTCAATCCAACGTGGAAAATAGACAAACAACCACAATCAAGTAACGAAAAGTTACATCTCACTGTCACGGCTCGGGGAGCCTGGAAGCTCTGGAATAGGTGGAAGCGGCGTACGGATATCCCGATCACGCTTCCTCTACCCAGTGCAGCGGTCTAGTCTTTTCAGCAACGTATCCCGACACAGGTTATAGCCCGCCCCTTCCTGTGTTCGGGTGCGTTGCAACGCTCCTGTTTTCGGCTGCTGCTTGTCTTTCGTGCTCGTGTCCCCTGCAACCGTTTTGTTTTCCGTACTCTTACCCCCCTTTCCTTGTTAGTTTTCTTGTACCCTCTCCGGTCACCCCGCTCCGGCTCTAGGTACTCTCCTTCCCAGGTTTCTCTTTCCGGAGCTCGCTCCGATTCTTGATTCCTCCCTCTCCCCCTTTCCTCGCTCCCGTTCTCCATTCCCTTCCCGTCCTACCGCCTAACTTACTTCCCTCTATTACTTCGTTCCCGTTTCCTTACCTCCCCTTCCGCCCGCCTTTGTTTACTATTCTTGCCTTTCCGTCCTTTCTATCCTTCCGCCTTTCTTACTTACCTTCCTCCACTCGCCTTTTCTTGTTTATTGGCTCCTTCTGTGTACCGTACCCAGGAATACACTTCGGATTTGCCTTGCCTAGCCCTCTTACCTTGTTGCTGATACTTTGGACTTCCGATTTCTTACCTGCCTTCTATTCCTCCTTGGAGGCCTGCTGCCCAGTTCTGGAAGGGTGTGTGCCTCTTCTCCAGCAGATACTCGGCTCCTGCAAGTGTCAAGTGCTTCCTACTACAGACGATTCATCTACAGATCTCTGGGGTTTTTTCAGCCTCTGGCTTTTTTCCCCCCAACTCCGCGGCCGCGGAGGGTCACCACCGCTCACCCTTGGGGTGTCGCGGTGGCGGCCTCCTTCGGCCGCTCTCATCTACAAAAAAGAGGGAAAGCCAAGCCTAAGGAGAACCAGACCCTGAACCTACGCCGGGGAATACGAGGTGAGGAGGAAAGGGAAGTAAGGGAGGCCGAGATCCTACAGGATCAAGAGGAGATTCTCGATACCCTTGACACTCTCTCCCATATCAGCAAAATATTTGTGTAAATTGTGAAAGTGACCAATTGGACGTGGCAAAGTGCCTTTTTAATGTTTTCAAAGTTTGTTCCGTACTATAGGTCTGGCACACTACACAGTTTGACGTAAACAGGGATAACAAGGCACATACCAGTCCTCTTGAATATCTGCTGCAATATGTTGTTTAGAGACATGGGCTTGTCGAACGGCACCAAAGCCAAGGCTTGAGGCATCACAACCTTCCCTGTGCTAGTCTTTCTCCACAGTTGGGGATTTTACACACCCCCTCTTTTGACAAACCAACCTCTCATTTTGTGGGGCCTGTCCTTGTATCTCAATGGTTTCTGTAACAGGGAGGGCCATATATGGAACCTGCAACTGTAACTGCATTTTCACAAAAGCTGGATGCTCAAGTATGTCTGGTACTGGCAAATAAGCTGCCTTTTTAGCTGCAGTGTCTCTTGCTTCGTTCCCAAGGGAGATGAAGTCTACACCACTTGTGCGGGCAACACACTTCACTATTGCGACAAGTGTAGGCTGTGCAAGTGCAACAATCAATCTATCTAACAAGGCTGCATGCTGCACCTAGGATCCATCTGCTATGTGAAACCCACTTCTCGTCCGTCTCGACAATCCTGAATGAATAGTTGTCATGACGTACGCAGAGTCTGAATATATTGATACTCTGTAGCCCTGTGCTGCCTAAAACACTTCAGTGAGGGCTATCGGCTCTGCTGCTTGTGTTGATGTCCTGGCAGACTCCACTGTAGGACAACCTCATATTCTCCATCCACTAAATGCACCATTGCCGCCCCAGTATATCTCTGACCTGTCTCCTGGTCAATCGTTGAAGACCCGTCAATGAAATATACTTCTCCTTCGTCTAGAATATAATCTCGTACTTTAGGAATATCATCCTCTGGACGGACCTTCATAAGTGACAGTCATGCACCTTGTCATTGTCCGTAATAAGTTAACTCAAAAAGGTAGCTTGGTTCACTGTCTTGCGACAAACAATGTGAATAGATGGACTTTAAATGATTGCTTCATATGCAGAAGCCCTTTGTGTGGTCGGTGTACATTTGGACCTCTTCAGTATCGTGAAAACAGTGTGCTCCACGTACAATGTTAATAACCATCCCATGACAATAGTCGCAAACTTCTCAATAGGAAAGGTGGCAGAAGCCAACGCTTGTTCAGACAAACTGCCCTTGCGTGACATAATCTAACATGCCGCTGTAATAGGCCAAAGGTTTATGCCGCAATTTTCTGCGTTGTCAGTATGGCAGTCATCAGCTGACCATCAAAATGTGAAAAGAGATAACACTCTGGTGTATAGTCAGGAGTAGCCAATACTGGAGTGGTAGAAATAACATCTTGAAGCTCCTGAAACTTAGATATAATTTCATCATTCAAATGATAGTATTTTGTGTCCGCTGGGCGTCTTTGAGGGACTTAGCGTTTTAGTGTATGGCATGTAATCAAAAATCCATGCTCTACAGTAATTATATTATCCGGAACTGG
Organism: Ambystoma mexicanum; assembly: GCF_040938575.1. NCBI lineage: Eukaryota > Metazoa > Chordata > Amphibia > Caudata > Ambystomatidae > Ambystoma > Ambystoma mexicanum. The sequence goes on along the minus strand of NC_090930.1, from coordinate 857,593,554 downwards.
CCCATCACTGCGACTCTACAATGCTGGCAGTGCTTTTACTGCAGTATCAGCATTTTAGAAAATGCTGACTGTCATTACTGCACCCAAGTGGAACAGGAGTTGCGGGTGTGTCCACCGCTTACCATAAAAAAAGGTAAGCGGGGGGATGGGAAAGATTTTTTTTTTTTTTTTTTTTTTTTTAATGGACCCAGCAGCGCCAGTATTGCCCCACAGAAGTGGGAGGAACTGATGCTTCTGGGTGTGCCGCAGTATAGGTAAGTGAGGTGGGGGTTAGAGTACTGCAGGGCATGTGGGAAGAAGTGATACAACTGATCACTGCGTTGCATCGTAATTGGCGTCGACATTTACGATGGCGCAGTTGCAGACGGCGCAGTAATCACATAAATTCCATAATCCAAGAAATGTCTGCATATCCTTAAATGTCACTGTCTGGGGTGTGGGAAGCCCTACTGCTGCACGTTCTGGAGTTACTCTTTTACCCTTCCCTGAAATCAACTGCCCCAAATGTAACAACTCCGGTTGACAATATTATAACTTTGTTCAGTCCACCTTGTACCCTTCGTCAGCCAACAATTGTAACAACTCTATAGAGTCCTCCCCACATTGGTGTTCCGTGCTGCTAAATACCAACAAGTCATCCACATATTGGAGTATGGTACTAAGGACAGCAATGTTACTTAAATCTTAATGTAGCACCATATTGAAAATACTCGGGGACTCCAAGTACCCTCGAGGAAGCATAGTGTGTTGGAATCCACTCCCTTCAAACGTAAACGCAGTGAGATACTGTGAGTCAGTATGCAAGGGCACTGAGAAAAGGGATTTTTTGTCAAGTCCACTACAGTGAAATGGGTGGCCTCAACGGGTATATTGCACAATATTGTAGCAGGATTTGGAACCTCTGGGAACTCTGCCTGTACAATGTCATCAAAGAGGGTGTAGATCTCGATTCATCCTCCAACTAGCACCTTTCAACTTCTTCACTGGATAAATGGCTGTTAGAGGGTGAATTTGAGGGTACTATGATGCCCTGATTCAAAAGGGCTATAATGGTGTTGTAAATACCCTCCTCTGCTGCCTTCGATAGAGGGTACTGTTTTTGCAGCACTGAGTAATCTGGCAATGCCATATAGAAACAAATCAGGGGCCACTGGTATTCCCTTTGCCACAGACACAATGCCTAATGCATGGAAGGCCAACATTCCCCCCACGGTACACATATACCGGGTGTGGGACACACCACACATCTTTCTGTGAACGAGATGGTCAGGTTGAGCTTACGCAAGATATCCCTTCACAACACATTAACAGATTGATTGGAGCTGTGGTGGAATATAACAAGGGGGCCTACACCTCTCTGCCCCCTTTTTTGATGGGTAATTCGTTTGTGAAAGAATCCAATTGAACTGCCCCAAAGAAGCCTTGCATTTCCACAACTTCAACTGATAAAGGGAATCCTCCCTTACTAATGCATGATTTAGTTGCACCTGTATCTTCCATGAAAATAAATGGTTTGGTTTCTATTTCCACGCCTACCAAGGGTTCCTTTTTTTGCGTCGGCAGTGACCAATACAACTGAACATGCTAAGGCTCTCTGTGGGCTGTCCTAATCCGGACATATATTTGTCCACGGAAAAACAAATGGGTTGCCTCCGACCACAGTTGCTGCCGGATATTGGGTCACCGTACCATTCAGAACAGTGTTATTGCTCGGAATGTGTGGTCCCTGTTGCTTCCCCTGATGTACAGCATATGATGACAGATTACTAGTACCCGGGGTAGGGAACTGCAGAGAATTTGGTGGGGGAACAGGCAGGCCGTGGGCATTGGCACGCTATAGCGGACTGCTGAGGGCATCTGTCTGTACGACTGAGGGTATGAAACTGGACCACCCTGAGAATAAGGGTTCATCTGTTGGAGATATGCATAAGTCTGTCTATTCTTGCATTCTCTTTAAAAATGGCCCATGTGCCCACACGTTCAACACTAGCCTGCTCCTCCTCCTTGTGGTCCCAACCCTCCGAAACCCCCTCGCCACTCTCAAATCCCCCTAACCCCCTGTTGAATACCCCCTGCAAACCCACCTTGAGATTGAGGTTGGTACCCACCTGTCCAACCCTTTTCTCCTCCCCACCCAGGTACTGTGTGCACGTCCGCCTGGATGGCCCTAAGGTCTGTCGACACTTCCGTCTGCACTGCTGCCACAGCCCCCTCCAGTGCAACCTCTGCCAACTTCTTTTGAACCAGTTTCACTTCCTCTGCTTGCGCTCACTGCACCGTTTACTTTTCCTTTTTTCAACCTTTTACAGTGATGCCCAACCTTTTGCCTCAATACCCGCTATCTTATCAAGTGTCTTCTGCACCTTTCGGGAGACCTCTTTTAACCACAAAATAGAAATCGATCAATCCTATGAGTCCCTGGTCTCAGCCTGCCACATCTCTTATATGTGCAATATGTATTGAGCAGGATCCCCCTCATCACGCACTGTTCGTTGCATAATCGACTGAAGGTCAGGTGTATCTGGGAACGTGTGCTGCCCAAATTTGAGGCCTAATGTCGGTCAAATGTGCTCCATCATGGCTATCATAACCCAACTGCAGACCCATATACCTGGCTTTAACCCATATGTCATTGTGATCTCCCAGTATTGACGCAAACCTTTCAAATCCCTTACAGCCAAAGTAGTCCCAGCTGTGTGCTTTTGAAATGCGTATATCCACTGGGCCACCCCAGCTGTGAGGGAGGGGAGTGTCTTTGAGAATATGTTTGTCCATGTGTGCCCAAGGGATGTACTGTGCTCTCCCTGGGCCTTTTGTGTAACAACGGGAACTGTGCTCCTACCATCTTCCCAACTTTCTTCTTCCACTGATCTCTTCGCTACTGCCATCCCCCCAAACCTGTTATGTAATCTAGGTCCCCATACATTTTCTACTCGTGGGGATTATTAGATTGGCATCATGGAACGAGACACAGACAACAGATTCAAAGTATAACAAAAGCTTTTATTACTGAACATGTCAGGATGGAGTAAGGCCTAACTTGCCCTATATTAAGGTGGGATTTCTCTACGTACAGAAACTAAGGAAAGTGTGTGGCAATATGTCCACCTGAAAAGTCTGTCTATGTCCAAAACTTATACTTGTCCTCACAACTAATACAAAACAATGTGTTAGGATGTCGGCCATAAACTAAACAGTTCTTTCCAGCTTAAGCTTCATTTTCAGCTTCTTTTCCCCAAATGTCAATAAGTTAATTACAATGTTCAGTTTTACCTTCTTTTGAACTTGAAGCAATAAAGTTCCACACTTTTGGTAAGGTCCGGATGCCCTTCTCCAAGTACAATAAGCAATTTGAGGACATCCTATCTCAGGGTTTCCCCCTCGCCAAGATCAATGTCAAAAGGTGATCCAAAAGAGGTATTTTGGAACTTTGGTTTCCTAGTTCAACAATTTGTTACAACGTAGGTTGCCCTTCCCCAAGTTCGGTATACCCCAATGGTTGATTTATTTCTTCCACCACAGTAAACCTTGTTAGCATATGGGGGTTCTGTGGTCTTGGCACAGTTTTAGACCACACGGTCCACCCTTTACAGGTAACACAACCAGGACTTTCCAAGTCTTGTTGAGTAGTTCAATATTCAGCCAAACAAGTAGCTTCTCCAATGTATTTTTATTTTTTTTTTTTAAAACATTTTTATTATTTCAACCAACAAACAATACAGACCAAATATACAATACAAAATACCGTAATACAGTTTTGAATGTGTGTCGTATGCAATTTGATCTCCAATCCCCAAACCCACCCCCCCTACGAGCCCATCAAGTCTGTTTGCTCTGTGTTTGCGCTGCGCGGTGTGGTACATTCTCCATTGGAATCCGCCAAATCTGCCATCGTTCCAAACAGTTCCGATATCAATGATTTCCAAGCCAACAGGGTTCCCACCTCTTCTCCCCCTCCCACCACACTGGACTCCTGCCATACCACGGTCTCTGCTTCCGCCCACTTTTGCAATTCCTTCCACCATATCTCCACCTGTGGTTTATGACAAGCCTTCCATCCCATGGCAATCCTCCTCTTAGCCAGCACGTATGCCAAGTCCTTCAGTTTGTTAACGTGCTTCAGTTTTTGCGATCTAGGGAACCCCCCCAATAGGCAGGCCCATGCTGACTCTACCACCAGCGTGACTCCTTTGTCCGCCAGTTTCGCCGCTATCTCGCCCCAGAAGCGCCCAACCACAGGGCAGGACCAAAACATGTGTGTCATGTCTGCCTGCTCTTCATTGCACTTGGGACATGCCTGTCTGCCTGCATTTTTAAACCTTGATATCCTCAGGGGCGTCATACGCCCTATGCGTAATGTATAATTGTATTTGTTTCAACCTAGCATTTCTCGACACCTTCTGATGATACCACAAAGCCCGCTCCCACATCCTATCTTCCATCGGGGCCCCCACCTCAGTTTCCCAATCTAATCGAAGTTGTACTGGTTCTTTACCAATCTTAAGCATCAGCATTTCATACAATCTTGAAATCTCGTGCCCTCCCTCTGTCATATCATATATAGTGTCCACGATACCATCCGGCTCTGCTTCGAGTATAGTTTCGGGCCAAGCCCTCTTAATTTCCCACACTAATCTATGATATGTCATATATTGACCTACGTGTAGACCTGTTTCCTCGCCCAACGTTTCCCAGCTTATGATGGCTCCCTCCCGCCAAACATCTCCCACCGTTGCCAACCCCGCTGATTCCCAGTGGGTTCTAATTCTCCTCCGCTGTTGCTCATCTCCTTTCGCCAGCGCCACCAGCGGTATCTGCGGGGAGCACGGAGCCGGGATTTTCATCATCCTGCACGCGCGGCGCCAGATCCTCCACCCAAGCAACATCATTTTGGGGCGCCCCTTCATGTCTGTTTCAGATAGCCAGATCATTTCCTTTAAGTAAAATGGGGCGCAGTCTGCACTAAACAATCTGAATTCGGGGGTACTTTCATCCGAGAGCCATTTAGCTACGTACTGCAATTGGCTCGCTATATAATAGGCCTCATAATTGGGGAGCCGTATCCCCCCTTTTTCATAAATGTTTTGCAGTTTCCACAATGCCATCCTGCACCTGGTTCCTTGCCACAAAAAGTCCCTACATATACTATTAAGCTTGGCAAAAAACTTCCCAGGTATGAGGTGTGGAATGTTTCCAAAAAAATGCAGGAGCCTAGGCAAAACCACCATCTTAAGCATTGCGCTACGCCCCATCATGGCTAGCGGCAGCTTCCCCCAAAATTGCATGCTTTTCTCGATTTTCCCCACAGCTATCTCCGTGTTGTGTCTATGTTCTTGTTCAACCGTATGATACACATCTATCCCAAGGTACCGAAAGGTAGCAACAGTCCAAGGAACCTGCAACACCGGCAGCTGGTCTACGGGGAGTCCCCTATAGTTACCTAACGGGAAAATTACAGACTTCTGAGGATTCACAGCTATCCCAGACAACCCCGCATACCGATCCATAACCTCCAAGATATACTGGAGATTCTCCTCTGGATACTTCAGATACAACAACATATCGTCTGCATATAGAGAGATCAAGTGTCGCTCCCCACCCACCTCAATGCCTATAGTGTCGTACTGCTGTCTAAGGTATATGGCTAAAGGCTCCAATGTCAGTATGTATAACATAGGGGACCATGGGCATCCCTGTCTGGTACCTCTGCCTAACCTCCATCTCTCTGAAATAACTGCTCCCGTCTTAACTCTGGCAAGCGGCTCACTATACAACATCTTCGCCCATCTGACATATCCGGGCCCCATCCCATATTCCGTCAAAGCCGACAGTAGCCATGGCCACTTGACGGAATCAAAGGCCTTTACAGCATCCAGGGACACTACCGCCATGTCACCCTCCTTATCCCCCGCCCATTCAATGACTCGATGTAATCGCCTGTGATTGTGAGTTATGTTCCTGTTGGGAACATAACCCGTCTGATCCGGGTGTATGAGCTTGTCTATGACTCTTCGCAGTCTACTCGCCAAAACAGCCGTTAGTATCTTGCTGTCTTGATTCAGCATTGATAGCGGTCTATAGGAGCCACAGCTGTTCCCAGGCTTATTCGGTTTAGGGAGCGGTATTATGACTGCTTCCCTTAGCGACTCTGGCAGCCGTCCCACCTCAAACGCTTCATTTAGCATATTCAGCATCGGAGGGAGCACTTCTGCCATGTATGCTTTATAAAACTCGCTCGGGAACCCATCCGCCCCTGGGGTTTTACTAGTTGGCAATTGTCTCACCACCGCTTCTAGCTCCTCCAAAGTGATTGGTGCATCCAGCTCTTCCCTCTCCTCAGCACTTATCCTGGGCAGACCTATGTCTTCAAGCGTTTCCTTTATTCTCTCTTGGATATCCTCCTCAACATCCCCATACAGTTCTCCGTAATACGTGGCAAATTCCTGATTGACTCCCTCCTGGGTATCCGCCACACTTCCGTCCTCCCTCATTATTGCCCTGATGGTGGGTCTGGGGGTTTCGCTCTTATATAGCCATGCCAGGAGCCGTCCTGTTTTGTCCCCACCCGCGTGCTGCCGCTCTATGTATTTCTTATAATTCAGTTTACACAACCTATCCCAGCACTCTCCACACGTCTGCTGAAGTTGAAGTACCCGCTCCGCATTTAAACCAGTATCACCCCCCTCCTTTTGCGCTTTCTCCAAGTCCCTCTCAGCCTCTTGTAAATCAGCCAGGACACCTCCCTGCAGGCTATGGGACTTTGCTATGGCCACGCCTCTCAACACCACTTTAAAGGCCTCCCATAACGTGCACGCCGAATCTACGCTGCCCGTGTTCTCTTCAAAGTAATTTATGATCTCCTCCCTCACCTCTTCTTTAAACGCGGGATCTTTGAGCGCCTCCGCTCGGAGCCGCCACGTCGGGATCCTTGCCCTTGGAGGGCGATATTGCCAGCTAACAACCAAGGGCGAGTGGTCCGACAAGACTCTCGCTTTATATTCCGCCCGCACCATCTCCGTTATTAGGCCTGACGTAGCGAAGACATAATCCAGTCTAGTGGACAGCTGTTGCGGGGCCGAGTAATGAGAATACTGTCGTTCTTGGGGGTGCTTCATTCTCCATACATCAGTCAAGTCAAAATCATTGAGCAGCGCTTGTAGCACCCGTGCCGCCGGGGCAGGTTTTTCCCATTTCTGATCTGATCTATCCACCCTTGGATCTAATACACAGTTAAAGTCCCCCCCCCAGAGTACCGCACTTCCCATGCACATACCAAGTTGAACACTCAGGGTTCTGAAATACATTGCCGTACTCTGATTGGGAGCGTATGTATTTATTACACTTATCTCTCTGTTCTCTACCATGCCCCTGAGTATGACCATTCTCCCTTCCGCTTCAGCAATTTCCTGTAACACATGAAAGGGGACATGCGGGGCCACCCAGATAAGAACCCCTCTAGCATAAGCTGAGTATGTCGAACCCACCACCACTCCTTTCCATTTCTTACTAATCATTTCCAGTCTCTCTTTCGTCAAATGGGTCTCTTGCAACAGCGCAATATCTATTTTTTGTCTTCGCAAGTATAGCATGACCTTATTTCTCTTCAAATAACTGTTTAGACCCCTAACATTCCACGTAATTATTTTAAGGTCCCCCATGGCTTGTTATGATTTCCGCCTCCATCCCACTCGCGCAATCCACTGCTCGTACCCGATCTCGTCTATTTAGGCTCGTATCCCAATTCAAACTCCCCTTAACTTCACACACCCCAAACACCCCTCCCCTCCCGTTATCCCACCCAACCACACCCAACTCCCCACACCTCCCTCCCCCCATTCTCCCACCTAACCCCCATATCCCTTTCCCCAACTGTTGCCCAGCTCCATCCCTGGATCTCAGGCTCCCCCGCATCTAGCACTTTCCTGGCTGACGCCTGTACTCGATGCCCCGCGGGGTGAGGCCGCCCTACTGGCTGGCCTACTAGTACTAATACGGGGGGATAGGGTGCCCACATCCTGTCGCTCCTGATTGCTGTAAACTCTACACGCTTAACTATACAATTACCACATAAATATGCACTTCACTCTATTCAAGTCCTCATGTGCGCCTACGTCCATGGGATCTGCTTCCAGCGCCGCCCGTACCCAGCACCACCCCTTAGCCATAGCCATCCCCCACAGTTCTATTGGATACCCCTTGCATATCCTGTCACGCTACATGTAATGTCCCCCGCCACTTATCGTGTTACTCTTGCGCTTGATCCGCCTCCTGCTCCGGACAACCCTGCAGGTCTAGCCAGGTCGTCGCTTCTTCGGGCGTGTGGAAAAAAAACATCTTGCTCTTATGTATCACTTTCAGTTTCGCGGGATATAGCAGCATATATTTGATCCCAGCCGCACGCAGCCTCCTTTTGATCGCCACATAGCTGAATCGCTGCCTTTGGACCAGCATTGTGTAGTCTGGATATGCCGTGATGGCGCACGACGCCCTCTTAATGGTTCCTCCTTTGCGGAAGTATTCCAAAATCTTCTCACGATCCTTATAATTCAGTATTTTAGCTATTATAGGCCGGGGGGAGCCCCCGGTTGTGGCTTCCTCATGAGGGCTCGGTGCGCACGTTCCACCGCAAACCCCTGCGAGAGTTCTGCAGCCCCTATTTCTTGTAAGAGCAGATTCTCAATATAGTCCGTCGGGTCCCGTCCTTCCTCTCCTTCCGGCAGGCCCACCACACGAATGTTGTTCCTCCTCGCTCTCCCTTCAGCCTCCTCCGCCCGAGTCTCCAGATTGGCTACCTGTTGTTTGAGCACGTGGATTTCTTGTACGTTACTCGTACTAGTGTCCGTGTTGATTTTCACGGCGCTCTCCAGGCTACTTGTTCTCTCCGCCAGCCCCCTCACGTCTTGCCTCAGCAGGGCAACCTCTATGCCCACTGCGTCTATTTTGGCCTCCAGGGAAGTGCGCAGGTCCGACATCGCTGTCCCCCATGAGTCTCGCAGCTCCGTTATAGCCGCTAGTATCTGTTGTTTGTCAGTGGCCGCAGCGCCCTCCCCTGGTGCCTCTGCTTCTATAGACGCTACGGCCGCCGGAGATTGCTGTGTCTTGGCGAATGTTTCCATCGTGGATTGCTTAATCTTGGTTCTAACCCCAGCCCCTCGCCCCGACATCTTGCAGCTTTCGTTATGTACCCGGGTTGCGAGTGGGCTGTGTCCTCCCACGTATCCGACGTGCCACTGCGTCCAAGAGACCGCACACCATTCACAGCTATTATGCCCAGTTTGGCTCAATGCCCCCGTGTCTTTTCTCTGTTGCAATGGCTTATCTTCCGGGCCAACACAGCATCCCCTTCAAAGTGGTTTCGCACCCGGTGTCAGGATGCCAGGCTTGCACAAGTGCCTATGTCCTCGCACTGCAGGCCCTAGACCCTTCCGGGGCCTACTGCATTACCTCAGTTCGCCGTGATGTGCCCTTCCATGCGCCGCATGTGCTCATTTAAGCCCAAAAGTTTCCCGTGGCGCCCCACACCAGCAGTGTCCAACTTTCAACAGCGCAAAGTATCCATAGCTTCCTAGCAGCCCGTTATGCCATGCACGCCAGGCATTCACACGCTCACTTAGATGTCCGGCTCATAGTGCGGGACCGATCGTTCTCTGCCGCTCCAATGTCACGTGCCCGTTTTCTCTCATGCCTCCCGGTCCACACTGCAGGGGGGTAGAAAGTTACCATCGGCACCTCTGCTCGTCCCGGGCGAAGTCTTCCACTTTCGCCGGGAATCGAGTGCTGGGCATCTGTCACGGGGCCGCGCGCAACTCCGCTCACTTCAGGGCTTCCTTAAACCGCCATCGGGCAGCCCATCTATACCGTTGTGGGCCGTGGCACTTGCTCGCCGGGCATTCCTTTGTTCACTGCCGCTGCCATTTTGTTGTTTGCCATTTCGCCGCGCCGGCTCCCGATACAAAGTAGCGCATCTTCCGCTACAGTAACTTCAGCAGTCCGCCGGCGCGCTCAGACTGTGCCTGAACCGTTCACACATCTATCCATGTGCTCTGAGGTTAAGATGTTCTGTTAAAGCGTGCATTTTCTTTCGGATCACCGCATCGGATCACGGAGCTCACGGATAGTGCAGCCTACTCCATGGCTGCTTGGCCACGCCCCGTAGCTTCTCCAATGTAGCTCCACAACTTTAATATACAAGTGGTTTCTCAACCTTGACTCCTACTTTGCCCTTAGTCTTTCATTCAACTTGATTTCATAATTACTTTCAGGTCATTATTTGACAAGTTTGTTCTTCCCTTTAATTCAGTGTTTCATAGATGCAGGTCTTGCTTATTTCATTTAGTTTAGTACTCAAAAGATGCAGCGTTGTGTACTTCATTTTGGTATTCCAAAAATGCTCCTTTGTTTGATTCATTCAATTTGTTAACAGATGCAACTTTGCTTCTTTCAAAAGGTAACTTTCCTTGTTGCCATGAACCGCTACTACTTTCACAGTCCCTTTGGGCGCCCCGGTTGTTTCTGTGTCTCTGACACTTTCCCGGGGTTAGCAGCTCCATCTCTGTGAACGGCTTCTCCCCGAGCAGGAAAGCCTGTGCGCCAGGTGCTTCGCTCTGCACTCTCCGGCCCTTGTGCGCAGCTTCGCCTCTGCTTCTCGACAGCGCTTACTGCCAGCCTCCCCTTCTGTGGGATCCTTGTGTATTATGCCAGAAGGACTCGCAGGGTTTTGGTTGGCTTCTCGGCTTCTCTGCTTTTCCTGCTTCTGCAAGTTTCCTGGTTCTGCTTCTTGCTCCTTCTATGCCTCTCAATTGTGGTTCAGCCTTCCACCTTTTATAAACCTGTGGTCCATTGATGGGCTGCAGGGGTATACCATTAACCACACTGCATGCCCCCAATTACATGGACATGCCTGACCTTTATGCATCTTCTTCGTCCCAGTACCAAAGTGGTGAGAAGAAAGGTTATCCATTATTCTCAGTTGTTTCTTCCTCGTCTCAGTACTGTTATATGTATCCCAAGAGGGGAACAAAGGGGGACTGCCTTATAGGGACCTAAAAAAGGTTGGGAGAGGGTTAGCCTGATTGCCATAAGGACAAGGGGGATACTGTGTTTTGGTTCACGGAACCTTATTCCTAGTGTTTCTCCCTCTGTCTAACACTTTGGGATGATTGGATCTCCTGGTCTTTTCAGAGATAAGGGAGCAAGGTGCACAATATCCCATAACTACTTATGGGATAGGGGGTTCCCTCCTGAAAGGAGGATCTAGAATACTGCGCCTTACCTGGGTATCTCCCCTCCAGTCCCCAAGGACCCTCCATCCAAGTGGTCCTCCCTCGCTTGTTCACCCCCAGGGGCAGGAACCAAAAGCGATGGCCTTTTCCTGGCCACCTGCACAGAGGATCCCGAGGAGTAAATGTGAGAAGACCCTCTGGTTTCTCACAGGATATTACAGGTGGCTGCTCTGCTCATTCCACTTCATCCACCATACCCCACTCCTCTTCTCCTTCGTGTGCATAACCATATTCCTCCTCTGACCTTGCTATTGCCTAATCCACATCCCCCTCTTGCCTTCTATCGTCGCGCTCCATTTTTTTATATGCACGTCTCTGATAGCTGTGCTAACTATTCAAAACAAAGGTGTCTGCTGTCCATCCTGTCATTTCTAATTTTAGTTGCACTCACTCGCCCTCCACCTTCCTTAATGAGTCTACCAACTCTGCAGTTTTGTGTCCTCTCCCTCCGGCCCTTTACCCCTCCCAGCTACTGACACTGTGGCGTTGGTAAGATTCAGATCTGGGTGACGGAGGTACCATGGTGGGCAATGGGGCATACATGAGATTTGTGATGCCTGTCTGTTTCCATAGGGGCCACAGGGATGCTCGCTCTGGACGGTAGTCGCAGTAGTAATAGTATTGCATGGGGTGATCACCTCACATACTGCCTTGGAAGAGTCAGTGGATCTATCGTCCACCTGTTCCACCTTTTTCCACAATTCGAATACTTCCTTTTGTTTATTAGTTTTCTTCCCTTATATTTAGCTATTAAAAACATACATGTGACTTAGTATCTCTATTTGTTCCCTGGTCCGGCCATGGTTTAAACATCCCTCCCTTGGTTTCTGCACACCATTCCCTGTGGTTTTTAAGAATCTTGTATTGATACAACTGAAGGGCTTTGCACATGTAATCCAACAGGGTTGTTGGCTCCATGATAGCTACCCCTCCCCGTCGATATATTTATAATATTACTAATACCCTTGTCCCGCTCCAACAACCCATATCCCTCCCCTGTGCCCCCTTCTTATACCCCACACACGCCCCTCTTCACCCACACAAACAAATCTACACGTGTCTTACACCCTTCCTACGTCACACCTCACTCGGCCCTACTTCTGCCACTACTAACCACACCACAAAGAAATCACCAATGATAAAATCGCAATAAATTCTACCTTTTCACCCCACTATATCTGGTGAGGAGATAACAGGCCACTGAGGGCCTCTACCACAACTACTTTCTTTTTTGTTCTCACGGCCCCCCCCCCCCTGCGCCCTATATGCCAGACGGAAAGATCCCAGACTCACTGAATATATAAAGCCTCTATCCATATCCTTTTATTCCATTATACAGCGATGTCTTCTCCCCTATTACCTAAGCGACGGATCCCATTACTCCACAAACCATAATATAAAAACCTCATAAATGTATACACCCCCACGTGGTTTTCTACGTCAAGCCATTCTCTCCCCGCCACACATATATATTCTCACTCTCCTTCACACCGCCTAACACTCAAACATCACTATTGTTCCCCAAAAATGGGTGCACTTACATCTGCGTGTTCACCCAAAGTCCGCTGTCACGGGGGTCCCGTCAATGACCTGCACAATCCAGGGACAGCGCCCCGCTCCAAAGAACAGACAGGAATTGTGATAACACAGCTTCTGTAAACCTCTCAAAGGTGGTGCACTGGGATGACTGGTCACTACAGTTGGACACGGCACCTTCTGGACCTGTGGCCAGGAATCCTCAGTCTTCGCAGGTGTCACTGGAATCAAGTCGCGGTCACCAAAAATATAGGGTAACTTCCAGTGATCAGACAAAGAAAATACAACCTGCTAAGTGCACCCTTTTTCGAGATTGACAATAGCTTTATTTTGTTTACAAAAGAATAAGGCGACAGGAAATTACAAATCCACTGCCAAAGAGCTTGCCAAAGTCTTTCGTCCAAAATTCGGATTATAAACACAAAAATCATCACTCATGATGCACTAGGTATGCAGTGTTAATCCCCCACCCTAATTGGCTAATGCCTATATACATGCTAATAACTTATAGCCCATCCTCCAATTGGTTCCGATGTCTTGTCTCTCATCTTCACCACATGTGGGTAACTTCCTCCTCCATTGTGGAATACTGTAAAGCAATTGGTTAACATCAAGTAGCACCACACTACCTTCGATCCTAACCATGTGACATGCACCTTGTTAGCCACGTGAACTCAGTGGGCAACTTCGAGGTCAACCTGGTCCTTGCGAACAAAGCAGCCCTTTTCTCATCCCAGACACGTTGGTGGTTGGTAACCCATCCTGCCCTCCCCACTGTATGGGCATCATTCTTGGCTCTCTCTTGCACAAATCATGGCGCATGTCATTCTCTGCTTTCCCCTTTATCAGTTCCCCCTCCTCAAGAGTGAACCTAGTGTCCCACTAATCGCTCCAGTTCACAAAGGATTTAGAGCCCATTTCCCTGCACATCTGGTAGTTCAAATTGAGTGACCCTCATTCTGGAGGGCGCTAGTGTCTTAAATCTTGATTCGTGTTTTGGCATCCCAAGGACTGCCTTTGCTTTCAGGAATACGACCTTAGTACTTGGCCGCAGCCCTTCACTTTTTTGGCTGCACACATTCCTACCCAATTGTTTCAAAGGCCTAACTGTTGTGGGGGCATATACGTATTCCTTGCCGCGCTTGGGAATCGAGATGCAATGGTGAATGAGGGATAAGGCCTCAGTGTTCCGTTTCTTATGAAAACACAGCCTGCAAGGGTTCAAGCCTACTCGTAAACGCAGTATTAGTTTGTGTTATGACTATTGTGTGTGTATATAGACATACTATATCCTACTTAGTTTGATTGCATCTCTAATGGTTAGTTCCTCCTATCTGATTTCCCACTCTCGCCAATTGTCTCCATCCATAACACGCCCTCAGCCCTACACTGTCCCATGCGCATCTGTGCTTTAATATATTTTTCGCAATCTAAATCATTTACTCTCCCCCAGGTTTAATTGTCACATCACTAGTGAAATGATGAGTGCATTTGTCTCTGGTGGCAAGGAGAGATGTTTGATTCCCTTTTCTGCCAACACCTTTTGGAATGGGCCTTTTGTAAAAATTGATTTTGGTGCTTTTTGTTTTGATGTCCTCAAGCAAATACAATACTAAAAAACAATAAGAAAATAATATTCCCGATAGTAAGAACACATGAAAAAGCAGGGGCAAATCAAAACTGAAAGCATAAAGACAATATGTCACAGGTGTAAAATGTATGAATTAATGAAGCTATTGAAACGTAGCAGTGGTGGGAAGAATGAATCCTGGGACCCAGTTGACTGCAGGGTCATGCAATTATTGAGGCATTTTCTTAGTTGAGGCTTGCGCCAGGTTTGAACCCTGGGCCTCAGTCGATCCTGTGTACACCCTGCAACCACTGCTGCTACAGAGCAATTGGTGTGCTTCAAAGGAAGACCATGTCGCACTCGCCTCACGTTTTCAGCAAGCCTGTAGCCAGTGTCCACAAATTAAGGAATGTGTGCCCCAACCCCTAATGAATGGCAAGCATTTTAAAAAAAAGGCTGTGTAATCAATATCGAAGATGGATTGAGAGGAAACCAGCACCGAGATATCACAGGTACTGTTTAACGGACAAGTTTATAATTCTGTTCTTTAAGAGATGGGCTTCCCGTTTAAATAAAGATGGGAATATATATATATATATATATATATATATATATATATATATATATATATATATATATATATATATATATATATATATATATATATATATAGTACAGTTTTTACCCTTCACCCACGATGTTGAAACTCTGTAGATCCTCTCATGGACTACTCATTTTGGTATGCAACTAGGGTACCTTCCCTTTTTGTCTTAAATTCATCACTTTAAAATTTGTATTAGGAGCTTTATTTTAGCATATACCTCATCACAGGTGGTTTTGCAGCAACAGTATTGAACCATAAAAATGCAGACCATTAAGTTGGATATTGAAGCGAGACAGCACATTTCAACTACTCCATTCCAGGTCACTGTGCTGGATACCTTTATGATTGGGTGCCAAAATGATGAGGATGCCCACCTCCACTACGTTTTGCAGAGAAAGCTCTGGGCATGGGATTGTCATCCAAGTGCTTAACTCAAAGATCGGTCCGTTACCTTGTCTTGTAGATAGTTGTAACATTGCTTTCGTTGGTGTAGTGAAGACGGCTTTGACCCATTTAAATATGTCCTTTCATTCAGCAGCCACATCTGTTACAGGAGCTTTTGGCTTCCTTTACAAGCCCAGACTTTGTAAACGTTTGGCTGTATAGTCTATAAAGCAGTTGGCTTCAGCACTTTCCTGCGATTCGGCGATTCCGTAATGGAAAAGGCTACAATGCTGCACATAACTATGTACTTTCCTCTCCATATTAACTGTTTTATTTAGCCTTTAAGTATGTTGTGCGGGGGACACTATTATTTTAAATTATTAGAGTGCAAACCTTGCTCTTACTTGGAGTCTAGCCAAGCAAGGATGACCTCATGCCCCCCTGTTTTAATTGACGGGGTTGACACAGGGTAAGGGGCCTGTCCTTGTCTGTGATGACACCGCTGCTCTCGGTGAATGCTGCAGGTGGCAGCTTTGACAGCCGCAGGCTTACTTCATTCTTGACAAAATCATTAGCACTCTACAGTTGGTGAAGATAGTCACTGCTAACAAGTGTGAGGGGTCAGAAATGTGAGGCAGACAACTTTTAGACTATTTCGAAAAATATGCCTTTTTATTAAATCATACATTTCAATAAACTCCTCCCTACCCTGCCAAAGATTTCCCTGGTTAAAATAAACTAAAGGAAACAGTCTAACAAAGGGTATTTGGCCCTCATGCTTGTACATAAAATACACAAGAAAATGTGTCCATTCACAACAGCAGTAACTGCATTTGAAATGTATTCAGTCTCTCGGTAACCTGGGTGAACTCCCCTTCCCCAGATTTTAAGTTCGACTCAGTTACACTGTTCAACAAAAAGAAACCAGGAAATCCGGGTTTGTAACTAATTTCCAACACCGATCTTCGCACTTTCAACTTCTCAAAAGAAGGTTCTATTGATCCATTGTTCAACAAAAGAAAGATTCCTCTTCTTCCTTGAATAGGGATTTTCACTTCATCAAATAGCATCAATAATCTTGGTCGGGATTATTTGCCACAATTCATAAAAGTCAAGTAAACGTAGCTTCTTAATATCAGCCTTTTGAAAGAAACACAGCTGCTTATAAGATTCAAAGGAACATAGCTTCTTAATGTTGGCTCTTCTTAGATCTCCTTTCAGCACCATGAATCATAATTGGTATCTTTGTCAGGATGGCTTCACAGCACTTCTACCTCCACCTGGGTTACTCTCATACAAGGCCCATTTCTATAATGATTCCCCATGCAGGTCTACTCGCCTGCCTGATAGTTTTCCACAATCAACAGTGCTTCTGAAGTTCTAAATCTGACAACCAACAGTTTACCGCAGTTTACAGTTTTGCGACTCAACAACTTTTCAATAAAGACAAGATTCACATTAGTACTCCTGAACACCTTCATGTAGGCAAGGCACTCTTCTTCACCTTCCAGAAGGGCAACCTCTTTGCCACTTATATCTTTCTGCAACACCAGTAACCAAAATGCCCCTAAGTATGTGATTCTACCTTTCCTCCTTTTGAATTTAGCAATGTGAGTTTTTACCCAATCTTCAATTTTATGCAACAATGAGCCAGCTTCACCCCTTTAAGACTTTGCATTTGCCCCTTCTCTTTCTGATGGCCCCATGAGCTGAGTGTTATGCCTTGTTAGTCTCTTCTCGCTCTGGACAATGCTTGCACCACTCTTGGCTTTGTAATGCCTGGATGTTCCCTGGAGCTCAGTTTAACGTTCAGTGCTACATTGTTTTCTGCTGCTTTATGAATGACTCTTCGTAACTTTTAAAATCATTTTTAGGCACACTCAATTAATATTTCAGCTGCTGGGTTTAGTTTAATGTTCAATTAGTGCTACTCCAGCAGTTTCACTCATACGCAAGTGCTACTTTTGTTATCTTCATTATCCAACGGTCCGGTTAACAGCGCTTTCACTCATACGCGAGTGATTCTCCTTTACCACAGTTGCCTGCCTGTGTTCGCGCAAGGGATTGTAATGCTCGGTAACACTCACTGGCTTCTGTCTTCGATCCCTTCATGTTCTGCAGGACGTCCACTGGTCAGGCTCATTTCGAACAGACCCACTTCCTCATTGAAGTTGTCTTTGTTCCCGCCATGCAGTCACAGAGCTAGGCTTGCTCCTGAGACCCTTGGGCAGTGCACCAGCTTGCAGCCACAGTCTCCTGCACGCTTCTTGCTGCACAGTCTCTGTAATTCGATTCACATGTGGGTGCGGGGGAGCCTTCTTTCTTTGTTTCCCGCTCCGCAAACTCTGCACTTCAGATTTTGGGGGGGGCGGGGAAGGACCCTCTCAGGACTGGCGTCTGGAATCTGCTCTTCAGTGGTGGTCCCGGCACACTCTTTCCACCAACTTCTGCTTGGACTGCCAACAACATGCTCTCCTTGAGCTGCTGCTACTGCTCCAATTCCACCTCCATCTAATGGCCTACACCTGAGGGGGCCTTTTTAAGCCTCTGCCTCCCTCAGGTGTGGGCCATTTACCAGCTGACCACTCCCAAAACATTGCTCTTGAGCCCTCTTCCTCGTCCAGTACTTGGGGGAATTACGGGACTTGAAGTCCCTAACAAAATTAGGTTTTCTAGTCCGCTTTCTACTTTTTAACGTAGGTTCATTTGTCTTAAATGTATTTAAAGAAACATCACAGGAGTTTTTTTGAAAAAAGGCAGTTAATTTAACCCATTATTTACAGTTTTCCTTTCACTGCTCCTCTGGAAGTTAGGATGATTTCTAACTTTATAAGTCTAAGACAGGCTTTCCTTTCTTAAGCTGCTTAGGGGTTTTATTTTGGCTTTATCCAAATTAAGATGTTCAATTTGTGTATCAGAAAAATCATAACGACAATAAGCCATTACATGCCTTGGTATTGGTAAAGGGTTCTTCCCTCTTGGAGGCCGATACTGTGTCTCATCCCACAGAATCTCTTCACCACCCTGAGCCTAGTCTCCTCCCAGGTGATCCTCCCGCAGAGCACCATCCCCAAGGTAAGGATCGGAAGTGTCTGCCTTTCCCTAGCCGCCACCTGGGAGGGCACTTTAGGCAGGGGTTTAGTGAGGGATCAGCAGGATTCATCACACAGGACAGTCTTGTAAATAAATATCTTGCCAGCAAAAATACACTTGCTCCTCCATCATACATCGACTGGGGTAACTGTGGGCAAGAGTCAGACATTGCAGACTGTTCGATTGCACCACATGTAAATAATCTGTCATAGCGCAGCCTGTCTCTAACCACATAAAAAGCTTGTGATTTCTCAGGCTTTGTTGCAGGAAAACAAGTTAACTTGTTTTTTAATTTTACACTTGAATGTTTTTGTGGCCTTTACTTCCTACTTACTGTTTTATATTTTCACCTGCAGGTTGAGTGTTCACTAGCAGTGGAGACTTGTGAAACATCATCATAAGGATTGCAAAAATTCGTGAATCCGACATTCAGCACGCAGTGTAACAGGAAGTTACTGACTGCTAATATTTGCAATTGGGTATTAAATTGGAGTTCAGGGAGCTTCAGAGGACCAACACCAAAGTTCAAGTATGCCGTGGGTTCAAGCAGTGCAGCCAGACAAAGGCGATGATGTATTTGACGAAGAGGCTGATGACCTGAGTCTCTTGCAGCAGGAGTGGAAGACTACGATGGAGAAACGTGTCAAGGTAGTGTCTTTACCGTATGAGAATGAGGCAGTCCCAGGACATTGCTAACAAACATGTTGTATTTCATGGTTTTCAAATTATGCCTTGCTACAGTAGCTGTGCAGGCTTGGCAGCCAAACTACAGACACATCAAGCAGTGAGGAGAAGGCTGAATGGCATTATTTGTGCTCATTACGTTTTTGCAGACCCGTTACCTCTCCCACTTTACCACAATCATCTCAAAATCCCTTACTCCGACGTCTCATCCCTTTTCCTCCATACTTGTGGGACATTGTCCTTCGAGACGGGACCGGAGCACTTTTAAAAAAAAAAAAGCATAAACATTTAATTTATCCTTTTATTTTTACGCAAGGCCACCGCACAGGACCGTAACCCTGCCTTCCTTAGCTCTGACCCGCGCATGGCCCTTCAGTCCTTTTCGCTGCGCGGTCGGGGTCAGACTCACTTCCATCACTGGGAATCTTGTTCTTTTTGTTCCCTTGTCCTTCATTCCTGCTCCGGTTCCACGGTCATCTTTCCACTGTCTATGCTGGAGCATCTGGGATTTGTGTCCTGTTCATCGTGCGAATGCAGATTTGTGAGGGCAGATCCCCTCTCTTTGCTTGGAGTGCTTAGACCTGGAGCACCGTTGGGACTCGTGTTTTTACTGCGACTCCCTCTCCGCCCAGGCACTCCAACGTCGGCTTGTCTGGTGGGAAAAGGTGTTTCAATGCGTTCCTCCACCACATTTACCAATTGAAGGAAAAAGGAAACTTCTGGTAAGTTTGTGCCTTTTCAGGGCACCCCAGCCAGGGGATTCCTTCCTGAGGTCTTCTAGCTCTGGCAGGGGCTCATGTAGCCCTATTACCAGGGGTCTCCCTGAGTGTCCTGCAAAGGATCTAACAGGCGATCCATAGTTTCCTCCGAGGACCCCCGAAAGTGGCTGCCAAAACCGGATCTTCTTCAGAGGTTCCCCTTTCAGGGGCTAAAGTTAGGCACAGTACTTTTGGGGCTGTTACCGTGGTCAGCCCTGAGGTTTCCACTGGAACGAAGTGTACCGAGTCTCGGTTCGAGGTCTCCCTCGAGGTAACTAAACGTACCAGGGTTACTCCCAAGGTTCCCTTTTTCCTGGGGCTATATCTAACACCAGTAAGATTGAGGGGTCCCCTTGAGGGCTCTGGCTTCCGAGGTTGACTCTAAGCCGTCCCATTATCAGACCTGTGGTGGAACCAATCCTGCTGAGGGGGCAAAGAAGCTGGTCAAGCACCATAAGTCTTCCAGTACCGGCTCTGCCGAGGGTCCCCTACTTGGGGCTAATTCTTCAGCAGTCCCTAAGGTGTCTAATGAACACACTAGATCTACTAGTACCTGCTCCGCCGAGGTTCCTTGTTCCAAGGCTAAAATGGCACATAAGACCCCTGACTCCACTGTGGTGACCACTGCCTCACTTACACCTGTGACGAAGTTTGCCTTAGGCGTTGAGAAAATGGCGACCCAACCCCTGCGGTCCACAGCGATAATTTTGACTACCTCTCTTACACCAACGTTCACCATGGCTGGTGCTGAGGGGCCTGTTTTTGGGGCAGAGCAGCCTTTTCCACGTATTGTGGAAAGTAAAAACCTGTTCCGTCCTCCAATGGATAGGCATGCACGGACTCTAATGCTGCATACAGTCTCGCTCCCTCCTACGTCTGTGATCTCCATGGATCCCATTGGTGGGGGACCATCCTGGCAACCATCCTCTTTGCGATCCTTTGGGTATGCCCCTTACGAGCAGCATCTTCTCACTCCAGCGCCTAGAGTCTCATCTGATCATGCATTTTTTGGCAAATTTCAGACACTTATGCATTCTGATCCTATGAAGGCGTACTTTAAGGATTTGTTCAAGGAAATGTATCCTACGCCGCCTGAACCGGCCCCTGCTCCGGCAATCCCCATGCAGGTTCCGGTAGTGCCACCTCCTCCACCTCTCCCTGTGGGGCCTCCTCCCCCGCTGCCTCCACCTTCCCCTGTGGAAAAGACTCTGGTTGCTCTACCATCACCCCTTTGGGGACTGAGGCGCCATGTCCGGCGATCAGTCTTCTGCTCCTGCCTCACTGGATAAGGACCAGGCTGGCGATGAACTGCCCGCTCTATTAGAGCCTTTCATGACCGGGTGCTGGATATGATGGCACTGCTGGACATTTCAATACCTGAAGCCCCAGCTCCACCAGAGGGGGTACTTTATGGAGCCTTCACTCTGTCGACACAGGAGCGCCCCGGTCTGTTCCTTCAGAAGGACGTCCTGGCAGAGGTCCATAAGGTCTGGGGAAAACCTCATTCTAGGCAGCACCTGAACAAGAAAGTTGATGCTTGCTATAGGTTTCATGCGTCTGAGGCCATATCCTTGTCCGCTTGCCCGCTCCCCTCGTCGACGGTGGTGGCAGCAGATATGCTCCAGTCACAGCCGGCCTCTACATTCTCCACTGCAGGGTCCCCAGATCCTTTCCAAGGAGGACCAGCTTCTTAACGCCATTGGGGAAGAAAGTTTTTCCCAATTTGGCCCTTCAGCTGCGTCAGGCTAATATGGAGCTTATCCTGGCGGCGGCCAATGTCAAATGTGGCAGGAGCTAGCCGAGTTTCAGGAATGTATTCCTGCTGATAGGCTTGAGGACTGCAAGGGCGGTTTGTCAGACGCCAGGATTATGGCACAGGATCTACTTGAGGCTGTGGCCCATCATGTAGACACTTCCGCTCAAGGCCGTGGTCGGGGTAGACCTCTCCTGCCAAGCGTGGCTGCATGCTACGAAGTTTTCGAAGGAAGTTCAGGACAAGGTGCTTGATCTCCCCTTCGAGGGTTAAGAACTTTCCCCACTCCTCCACGGATGAGGAACTCACAAACACCAAGGCAAGCATTCAAACTGCCAAGTCATTGACCGGTCCTTGCAAAGGCACCTTACACTCAGCGGTCAGGGTCTCAAACAAGTTCATTCTGTGGTTTCAGAGGCATTCAGGGCCACAGTGCGCGCCAAACAGGTTCTCCAGCCGGTGGGCCCCACCGTAAACGGCAACGGCAAGGTGGCTGGTTTTTCTCTCAGCCAACAGCCTCGGCTTCAGGAACGGGTGGTCTCCCCACTGATAAAACATCTAAATTATATTTTCCATCGGTCGCACGAGACTCCAGTGGGAGGACGAATTTTGTTTCATCTGGAGGCGTGGCAGACCATCACCGAACACCGATAGGTTTTGTCAGTCACGCAGGCGTGCTTCTGCTTGCCCCTTCCTTTCAGCAGACTGTGTAGCCCTTCCTTGGAGACGAGGCACAGAAACTTCTAGCCCTCAGAGCAGCGGAACCTGTTCCCCACCCCCCTCAGGGAGCAAGGGGAGGACTACTACACCCGGCTGTTTACAGTGCCCAAACCCAACCAGGCTGGCCTGCGCACCATCCTAGACCTATCCAAGTAAGTTCAATCTCTTCCTCCCCTAAGAGAAATTTAAGATGATTACGCGCAGCCAGATAAAGTTCTCTCTCCGGAAGGGCGATTGGCTCAGCGTGGTAGAGCTTCAGGATGCATACATGCACATTCTAATGTGGATCCTGCATCAAAAATATCTACGGTTCTGCGAGGGGACGGAACACTTCCAGTATCGTGTGCTTCCGTTTGGTCTCAGCTCGGCACCACGTGTCTTTACGAAGATGATGTTGGTCATTGCAGCATTCCTCAGATTGCAGGGGATTCATGTATATACATACTTGGACGATTGGCTCCTGCGCTGTCCTTGCCCACAAGCCGCTTTGGCCCATCTACAATTACTCCTTCAGCTCCTGTTCCATCTTGGGCTGTTGGTGAACTGGTGGAAATCGTTGATGACTGTCTCTCAAGACCTTAATTTTCTGGGTTTCTGTTGGGATACTGTCCGTACCAGAGTGTTCCTGACAGAGGACAGAATTGCAGACCTTTCAACCACATGCCAGCTCTTCCTCCAATCCTCTCACATGACGGCTTGGTGGTTCCAGAGACTCTTGGGCCTCATGACTACTTGCATATTAGCTCTACGTTTTGCACGCCTGAAAATGAGACGCACTGAGCTTGCTCTTGTCACAGGCTACGGAGCCAGATTCAAAGATGATTCCAGTCCCTTCTTGCATGACAGCGGATCTTCACTGGTGGTCTACCGCCAGCAACCTTGCAGTGGGGTCCTCCTTCCAGGAGCCCTGACTAGAATGTAACAGTGACTTCAGAGTCCTCCCTTCTGGGTTGGGGAGTGACACTGCGTCACCTCGAGGTGTACGATTTGTGGATGCCTCCAGACCGGCGCTTCCATATCAATACTGGTGCTCCTGGCAGTTTTTCTGGTGCTCAATGCTTTTTAACCCTCTAGCACCAACAGCGTGGTTCGAACACACATGTTCAATTCTGTGGCAATGTTTTACATCAACGAACAGGGGGGGAGGCCCTAGTCTCCCCTCCTAGTGGACATTGCCATCCAAATTTGGAATTGGGCTATCCAACACAATGTTTGGCTCCAAGTGGTGCACATTCCGGATCACATCAATGTAGCTGCAGACTCCCTCAGCGCCAATCTGTGGCGAGTTAGGTGTGGGAGATAAACACTGATGTTCTCACTAAGATTTCTCAGCAATGGGGTACTCCATAGGTGGACCGCTTTGCGACATCAGTGAACAGGAAACTTCCTCTTTATGCTTCCAGGGACAGGCTTGGAGTGTCTTCCTTGGGAGATGCCCTCGTGATCCTGTGGGACAACATGAAAGCTTACACCTTTTCTCCTTTGCCACTGATTCATCAGTCACTTTGGACACTCAGGAGTGCATCCGACTGCACTCTCCTCTTCCTAGCGCGTTGGTGGCCAGCCAGGTTCTGGTTTTCAGAACTGCAGCATCTGTCGGTGTCCTCTCCGATCCAGTTGTGGCACCCCCCCACAATCGTTAAGCTTTGCGACTTGGTGCCTGAGTTCCGATCACTAGCACGGTTCAACCTTTCTGAGGACAACATGCGTATAATTCAAGCGGCAAGGAAGCCCTCTACGAGAGCTCAATACAAGAGCAAGTGGCTCTGTTTTTGCCATTGATGTCTAGCCAAAGAGCTTGATCCCAGGCATGCTTCTATTGACACTGTTTTGTCCTTTGTATCTGACCTTGCAGCCTCTGGCATACATGTCTTATCATGCAGGACATATTTGTCCGCCATTGCGGCTTACCTGTCTACAGACAGCTGCTCCTTTTCGCTGGCTAATCCAGTCATCATCAAAAGACACTTTTCAGGTTTCATCTTTTTCCACCGGTTCGGCCCCTCATCCCAAATGGGCTCTGAATATGGTCCTCACTGCGTTATGTCATAAGCCTTTTGGAACCCATGGTCACTACCGAACTCCAGTACCTGTCTTGGACGGTGTCTTTTTTTGATTGCTGTGACATCTGCAAGACTGATAAGTGAGCTTCAGGTTCTTTCTGTGGAACATCCGTTCCTACCTTTTCATAAGTATAAGGTGGTGCTTCGCACCCACCCTTCCTTCCTACCTACAGTGGTTTCGGAATTTCGTTTGAACCAGTCTATATATTTACTGGTCTTCTTCCCGAATCCGGTCTCTGATCATCCATCTCCCGCTGGGTGGCTTCATGTGTTTCCGAGGCCTACAAGATTCAAGGCCTTCAACCACCTAAAGGCATTCATGTACATCTGGTCGAGGGCAAAGAGGCTGCTGTTGACTTCCAAAAGTGCGTCCCTTAGGAGCCCATTGCCAGGGTGACTACGTGGGCCTCCCCATCAGCTTTTTGCAAACATTACTGTCTCTACCTGAGCTCCCGGGCTGATGCCCAATTTGGCCAGGCAGTTCTCAAGAATGTATTCCAATAAGGGACATTTCCATCCACCCGTAATACCTATGGTCAGTGCTTGGGAATCTCCCGTTAGTATGGAAAAAAGGGGACGGGACATAGGAGTATGACAAAGTTACTCACCGTAGTGACTACTTTACTTCTAGTCCATAGTCCCCTATCCTCCATACGCCCGCCCGCCGTCCCCTAAATAAGTATCCTGTATTTTTGCTTAAATGGTCTCGGACCTGGCGATAGAAAAGGACTGAAGGGCGGTGCTCGGGTCAGAGCTCAGGAAGGCGGGGTTACAGTCACATGCGGTGGCCCCATGTAAAAATAAAAGGACACAATTTAATTTGTTGATGTGTTTTTTGTTTTATTTTTAATTTTTTTTTTTTTTAAAACCAGCTCCGTTCCCGAAGGACGGAACGTCCCACAAGTATGGAGGAAAGGGTACTATGGAATAGGATTAAAGTTGTTACTACGTTGAGTAACTTTTTCACTCCTTGCTATGTGCAGTGACCTGTTGCTGTTCAGGTCCTCTGTGCCACTATAACAAAATAACTCACTTATTTTAATCTGTTGTATTGCAAGTTCACTACCCCACCCACTGGGGTGATTCAGGTGCATACCTGATCAGATCACTTGTTGTTTGACATTAATGATGCTTTCTGAACAGGGTCAGCACTTTAAAAGAATTTCCCTCAAAACTATGCAGCCATATTAAAGAGGGACTCGGCAGGATTTATCTAGCTTTTAATCAGGTTTGCAAACAAGTACCCCTCCCAGTTATCTATCCCCAAATGTCATACTATTTTCTATCAATAATAGGTTTACCCTAAATCGTAACATAGTTAATCCAAAATTCCTGGAGGGAAATAGGATCAAATAAGCACAGGCACCCACCCTCTTATGAACTATGAGCAAATTTGGTGTCACTTTGTAACAATCAGATCGCCATAGCATGGTTTTAAATGCAACAGGATTCTGCATAACCTTCTTATAATCTAGACCAAGTTTTTCCAACAGTGAACAAATGTTAATATGCCAACTCACTACGTTACGATCTGTTGATTTAAAATAAAATTCAAATAGGCATTTTTTGCATTGAATTATTTTGCATTAAATTCTCACATTGAGAAATCATCCCCACTTCAAACCAAATCACAACAGTTTTCCAGAACATACCTTCCAAGATAGTAACATCGTGAATGGAAGGATATGCTAGATCTCTAAGCCATATACAATAGCTGGTATAATCGTTGCCTTTTAAAATGTTCTAACTGGCAGCAGGGAAAACCTGCTGTCAATTGTTAAAATGTTGCATTTGGGCAGCCAACTGCTTGTCTTGCCCCTTCAAATAATTTAAAATGAATCTTGCTTGAATGTGTAAACCTTTTGAAAACCTAAATATTTGAATTAATCGACAACGTCTACCCTGCTGCCATTGAGCCACCTACATTGTTTTTTCCTTCACCCTGCCGAAATTGTCAATATTTTGGTTTTATTAGTATTTATTAACAAATCGTTATTAGAATATATCAGGAAAGCTGACAATAACCGCTTGAGCCCATTGTGTACAATCCATTAATAGAATATCATCTGCATATGAAATCCATGATATTTTACACCCATTATATTTTAGAGAAATTATGCTTTAAGGGGATGCCCCAAATTAGCTAAATTAACATGAAATAAAAATGGAGCCAAAATACACCCTTGACAGAGACTGCAACAGGCAAAAACTCCCCTAGTAAAATCACTGTCCAGGGTTAAGGTGGACTTTTAGCGAAGAATCTCAATGGAGATGTATTAAAATATTTAACAGATTAGGAAGGCCCCATTATTTTAATTTTCAACCATAAAATCCCCCAACCCCATCAGGTGCCAGGGACAAACTATTATTGCTACAAAATTGTACGTAATTTTTTCCCCCCCAACCTGCTTTTGAATTTAATCAATAACTAATCCCACTAAGGTGGTGCCGACGCCTGCTCTGAAGCCAACCTGATTAGGACTAATTATAATATTTTTATTCGCCAATAAAGTTTATTCTATGAACAGAAGGGAGGCAAATACCTTTTGAATCTGTATCAAGCAGAGCAATCTGCCTGTAGTTGGCAGGATTGCATCTATTCGCTTTCTAAAATATAGGCAAGTTGTGAGACAATCTCCAGGTTTTAAGGATCTGTTCCATCTCCAAGATTGCTAGGCATAGATTGTATAAAATCCTGGCCCACAGTTTTGGACTATTCTTAAAGGATCCTTAAAGGCCAGATTACAAAGCCCATGTGGGCCAGAGACCCTAGAGCTACTACCTTTTATCATAAATTAGTACCCAGCGTGCCAAACAGAAAATGAAATCTATGCTCCAATTGGAGCGATGGCAAGCCTTACCTCGCCTATAATCCCGATCATGTTGCGCCGCGTCAGATTCCTTTCTCCCGTCAGGCCGCCATGGAAAGGGAGAAGGGACTAAATAGTCCCTTCTCCCATTCCATGGTGGCCATTTTTTGGTTTACTTTTTTTCCATTTGTCTGAATGGCCGCCATGGAAAGGGAGAAGGAACTAGTCCCTTCTCCCGATCCCCGGTGGCCATTTTATTCGCTTTTTTCCCCTCGTGTTGAGTAACGGTTGCAGCGCAATTTCAATTAGTGTCCCGGGGACGACAATCCAGGTTACTAATGGCAATATGACCAGAGAAGCCATCGTTGACAAAACAGACGCCCAATAGAGATTTAGTAAATTGCATACAACTAATACCTCATCCTGTAAGCAGCAACTTCTTCAGGGGAACAATGTGCGACTGAATAGCATACAACAAACCTTCAACATGAGATTCAAAAGCCTAGTCTATGTTAATGAGCCTAATTTCAGTCTATTATAAATGACAAAACATGGCTCGGGTTTCTAAGTATGACTGGGGGCATTGCCTGACCAGTAATGGCCCCCCTCCGCGGGTCATATTGCCGAATTCAATATCCTGTAGGAGTAACTATTGACCAACAACAAAACATCAATTTTAAGTTGGCGCTCATTCTGAAGGTATGGAGCCAGAGCAGGGATACACTTCTGGGAGCTGGAACTATTTTGATCCTTCCTGCAGCCACTGAGCCAGGTCAGCTTTGCGTCAACAGCTACCACCAATCTGTGTTTGATTCTCCAGACCAGCTGGTGTCAGATAAACCTACCTAAAAGGTAGCAACTCTGTGCTTTTGGGAAATTGTAAAAAATGTGTATTCTGACAGATCTGAAAGTCATGTTTATTGTAATTTGTCATTTATGCAGACATTAACCAGAATAAAAAACAAATTAAGCACTTGGTAAAATGTCATCAGAGTGAACACTAATTTACAATATCAAAACAGGATCTTTACAACCAAAGTTACACGTGAGGATAGTGGAAAAATTTGATGTTGATTATTCCTCATTGTGCAATAATGTGATACAGTAGGCGGACTGTGGCGAATATATTATAGCATTACTTCTCCCCCACATACATCTTGCCCAAATTAGATTGTGAGTCGAATTCGAAGTATCCGACATGTAATCGCCCATAATTTGGTTTCTTTGCGTGTCAGTGAATACAGAAAAGAAAAAGATGCTTTGTTTCCTGCTCAGCAACAATCCCACAAAAGCAGCAACTCCCATGTGACAAGTCGCAATGCCCGGTTTTCCAATTTTTTTTATACGGGATCTGGTATGAATCTAGTCAATTCTGAATCTCATATAGAGGCTTCTAGCCTTATTACATGGAAAACAGATTAAGTAGGGCATACAAGGTAACCGACTAGGTCTTAATTTGGCGTATTCCTCAAAAGAAGAGTAATATAATCTGCAATGCAATCGGATATTGTAGACCAGTCGTTTCAAAAGTATGATTTTTTTGACTAGTGCTGGTCGCAGAAGTATGTCTTCGGGGCTTCATGTTTATTTTTATCTAAAATAACCTTCATATGCCCATTAAAGTGGGAAATCGAGGCAGAATAGGCCTTGAGAAGCATGTCAGAGGTCCTCATAAAGCGAATTGCCCTGAGGGTGTGACATTTTATTAATGTTAGATATGGTTTATCTTGACCCGTTACAGGGCCAATTACAATTTCACAATTTACACTCTCAGTTGGATACCTAACAGAGACCTTTGAATGAGCACCCACGTGGTGCCGGACCACTCTGAACCTTTGGAACCAAGATAGATACCATATACAGTCACTCCTTGGATGTTCAATTATATCTGCGTCACTCATCACATACGCTTCACACACTGTTTCCTCAGATTGCTTCATACAAAGTTGCCACTTCAACCTTGGTCCTAACACAGACTGTCTGCTATCAGTCTCCCTGAATCACTGGCTGTGCTGACTTTATTGGTGTTGCTTTGTTGGACAGTAACATGGCAGCAATCACTCCTACCTGCCTTGGTTATTGATGCAGGAGAGCCCTGGGCATCTTTGACAAACAATGCACCTTCCTTCAGCTTTAATTCCTGGTCTTATGTTTCTTATTCTCGAGGCCTTGCAAACTGCTCTAGTCTTGGCGTCTTTCGCCTCGTATTAAACTGATACCTTGGAACTGCTGCTTCCTCATGTGTTTTGCTTTGCTCAGCGGGTGCTTCCATGTTCTGCCTTTTATCCCTATGGGGAAGAGAAATGGAGGTTAGGTCTGTGTTCTGTGGTGCATGACTCTGCCTGATCTCATTAGCGGAACAGGCTCGCAGGAAAAAGCCAGAGGTATTTCTTTCTGCTTTGTTTCTGGGTTGTGAAATGAATAGGGGGATTGTGGGAACTGTAGTGTTTTATAAAAGCAATCTGGGAGTTCAGAAAATAGAGGGAAGGGGAGAAGAATTTCTGGGATGGTGGGTGTTAGAGTATTCCTGAGTAAGTAGAAAAGTAGTTGCATCAGAGAGACAAAGGAAGGTATATTGCGAAATAGAGTTTGTGTTTGTTGCCCTTGCCTTGATCGTCCTCCCTTACTTCCAGTGGATGTTCATTTCAAAGGGTAGAGGTCGGGTAGATTATTGTCAAGAGGTCTTGCAGGGATGTTTCTACATTTCAGAGAAGGACATGGTTGGGATGAGGTTGAGGTAGAACGACAGCATCCTACGAAAGCTGGGTGGGACATCGGACAAGGACATTAGAAAGAGGAAGGGGAACACCCTGTCTCGCCTAATGGCATTCTCCTCTTTTGGTATTCTTCCCTGACCTTTCCACACAGTTTAGGCGAAAGGAGGAAAAGACCCTTTGGTTTTTCACGGTAGATATCATAAATGACCAGAAACAGTACTAGAACACCTGCAAATTTCCAGCAGTTAAAGCAAACGTTGATACACTAGATGCACATCCAAACCTGGCTCAGATTCTCAAATAGAAAATGTGCTCTCAGTGAGCTTTTTCGCTGAAAGGAGCTCAAAGGTTCTGCAGCAGAAGGCCAGTTTATTTTGTATTCATTAAACATGGATTTATGTCACACATACACAGGTTTTTACCAACAGATATATGGGTCGTGCAAAAAAATTACACATGCCAATACAGTACGCCGGGTTGCCTGCCACTACAACAATACTGGACTGAGATGGCAAACATTAGTTTTTGAGCAGTTATATTCAGTGGGTAACACTTCAGAAGCCGGGTCCTAGCACTGAGCAAGTGAATAGGACCTCAGGGGGCCCATGTATCTCTGGGTCTCTTCCTGGTCCACTCAGCAGTCCATAGACTCCATCTAGTTTGCTTGCCCTGGTCAGACCATTAAGCCATGTAACAGCATCTGGGGGAAGATGGCTGGTCCACTGAATAAATATGCATTTCATATCTAGTATCATGCGTGTAGTCAACAGTTTGCTACTCGAATCCGGGACCCCTGGTAGCCACCCAAACATGTAGCATAACAAATCGCACGGTACACTGTGGTGCAGTACCTCAGTGAGTAACAGTCACCTCCCTCCAGAACTTCCCCCAATTTAGGACAGGACCACAACGTGTGTGAAAGGTTCTCGGCAGCTGGCCTCCGACATCTTGGCTACTCGTCACTTTGAGATTTGTCAAATAGGGCATGACGAGCTGGCGTCAAGTATACCCTATGAAGGATTTTCAATTGGATTAGTTGCAAGCCCGTATTGGACGCTACTTTTGTGATCTGGAGCACATCATAGCTCACTGTTTATTGGTGAATGAGACCCCAGCGTCCCTTTCCCACTGCCCCTTACACTTCTGCGTCACTTTGCGGGAGCCCTGTTGAATCATTCTCTAAATGGTAGGCACCACACTCTTGGCAGATGCTGAGTGAAGAAGGTACTTCAGAATTGGGAGAGGGTGGGAGAGAGTCGAGAAAGTGGGGGAGAACATGTTTTAAGTGTCCCTAATATGAAAATACTGAAGCAGTCTGCTAAAGCCCCCCCCCCCCCTTTTTGGCTGCGACCACCTCCTGTCATACAAACTCGCCCACTAGATATAAATCTCCCATTGTGCCTGTTCCAAGACCCAACGCCTCTTCACAAGTGGAGCCAAGACACTCAATCCTCCAGAGGTGAAGCCCCGGGTCAAATGGGAACTCAACCACCAGTTTCCAAGCGCCCTGTTCCATGCATGCACAGTGCATGCGACTGGGTCAAATTTGCAATTATCTGCCATCTTCCTGAATTGCATGCGGATGCACAGAGCATTTCTCTATACGGACATGAGAGTACGGCAGCAAGCCCGGCTTCCAATATGAAATCAAGTGTAATAATTGGGCTGCAATGAAATACAACTCCATATCGGGTGCTCCTACGCCCCCCCCCCCCTTGTCCCAGGGGATAACAAAGTTCTTCCACCCAATCCTAGGGGGATTGGGGTGCCATGCCAGCCTAACCATCAACTACCTCAAAGTGCTAAAGAAGGATACTCCAGGCCACACCGGGATGTTCTGGAAAATATACAATACCTTGGGGACTACCCACATTTTGGCAATAGCTACCCTCCCCAGCAATGGTAAGGGAAGCATGCACCATCTGTTCACCTTCTTCCTTGGGACATCCAGGCATGCCAGATGATATTCCACCAGGAAAGACCAGGAATCCCTACTAAACCTCACGCCCAGATATTTAACAGAGGCTTGTTCCCATCTAAAACCTTCCAGGTCCCCAGGTTTCTCCGTTACCGCCGTCGGAGGGAATAATATTGATTTAGACCAGTTCACTCGAAGGCCTGAGTACTCCCGGAACTCAGCCACTGCTGGTGACAAATGCTGCACGTTCTCTCCAGGGTTCTTAAAATAGAGTATCGCATCACCAGCGTATAGAGATACCAATTCCCTCACCCCACCCGTGCCAATCCCTGGTGGATATGAAATTTCTGCAATCTGGATGCCAATGGCTCAATAGCCAGGGCTAAGAGGAGCGGGCAAAGTGGGCAACCTTGTCTTGTACCCCTTCCAAGATCAAACCTCATCTGCTCCACCCAGTGAGGAGAGAGGACCCATTCCAACACTATGTATAGCAAATAGCCCATTTCTTTACAGTAATATTCTGTTACAAACCACAGAAAGAAAGAAAAAAGCACGCTCCCAAGAGGACCATTGAGTAGTCCTCCTCCCACTAGCAACACAAAACATTTAGCAGATAGAGGATCCAGCGCTGAGACCCCCTCGGGCCCTTTTCAGTGTGTTGGTAGAGATTCTGCAAAAGCAACCACTTCAGCGGGGCTTGTGAAGAAAAAGATCTTGTACACAACTCTCAGCTTTGATGGGTACAGCATTGCATACTGTATCTGCTTCTCAAGTAGCATATGTTTCGCTGTCAAAAAGGAGAGCCTAGATTTCTGTACCGACAGTAAAGTCTTGAAAAAAGGATATTCTAGCCACTTGTATTGAATGTCCCCCCAACTCGCGGTAATTTATCACTTTCATAATGACCGGGCGAGGGCTCTGTCCCAGCGCCTGACTTGATATCCTTTGGGCTCGCTCCACTATGAACTGAGAGGAAAGCGGGGGATTTTGCAGCACCTCCTCGACAAAGGACACCATGAATTCCCCCATGTTCCGCAAAGACACCGATTTCGGTATCCTCACAATAACATTACCTCCAGGACTTAATTTTTGTCTCGCCCCTCTTTCATTTTCCTCTGGAGGATTATTTCAGAGACTTCTGTGCTGGTGTCCTCTAGTACCCCCACTCTATGCTTGGCCTTACAGAGCCTGCTACTCTCCTTGTCGATTCTCTTGCATCCAGTCTATCTTGTACTCCATGCCATCCAACTTGGTGTTTACCGCTGCAAATCTGTTTTTTCTCTGCTAGTACCAGGCTTAATTCAGAGGGCTGACTCCCCACAGACATTGGCACACCTGTACGCAATTCTAATGATGTTACTGCTTCATTCTCTCCTGGTCTAGGGGAGGCCATGGTGCCCCTTTCAGTGGCAAAAGGAGGGATTGTATAAACTTCAGGCAGCCCTGCTTTTTGTTCCCTTTTGCCATCCGGTGCAGTGTAGCATGGCAGAGCCCACCTGGGGCCCCCACAGCAGGATAGCACCCTTAGGGGGACCCTCCTCCTACCGAGGACAGCTCTTCAATTTCAGTCATCCACTGTGCACCTCAAGCAGCCTTCTCCCCCTGGGTCGGAGTTCCCCAATGCCACACGAGGCTCCAGCCAGTGTTGCTGCTCCTCCCCTGATCAACGCGGGACCCCCAAGATAGTTAGCTGGCCCAGCAGGTGGCACTCCCCACAGCCCCAGGAGGCCCTCCAGTCTGCCTCTCGCCTCCACAGTTGGCCCTCAACCTCATGTCAGAGCCCCAGGCTTCCCAGCCCCGCCCACACAATCCGCGTTTCAGACCCTGTGGGTCTCCCCTCCACTGCTCTACATCGCCTCCAGGGCAGGCAGCAGACAATGATGGTACCACCCCACGACCGTCTGCAGTTCCCCGATGGCTTGCACCTCCCGGCCTCTGCCACCCAGCAGGGCTCACAGCAGTTCAAACAGCCCAGGCAACTCGCCCGGGCTCGCCTTCCGCCGTCCCCAGCGGCGGCATGGGCAGTCCTCCCATGGCTTGCTGGGGGTAAGGGGACCAGATACAGGCACTCCAAGCGCCGACCAGGCGCAGGGTTCACCAGTTGCACCAGCGGTATTACAGGGAGAAACGCCTCCTACGTCCGATTAGTGTCCTCGAGCATCAGCAGTGGGCTAACGCAGCCAGCTTCTCACAGAGCTTAGTCGGCGGCCATCTTGGTCGCCGGCTCTCGAGCGCCCCAAAGGCCAGTTTATTTTGCAAGCAGTGACCAGTTTCCAGTGAATGTCTTGTGTTTCGCTTCTAATGAAATCCGCACCTTCAAAAATGTACTTTAGTGTCAGGATTCATTTATTATAATAAAAAAAAAAATCTAGATGCCCATAGCAAGTTCCAATATTTTCTAAAGTTCATATCACTCTGCCTCCAGTCCCAAAGATGGTTCCATGCTAGACCTGTGCATTTTTTTTTTTTACCGTAGGTACTAAAATCTTGTGGTGATTGGTGGTTGTGGTATTTTTTTAATTTTTTTAAATATGGATCTTCTATTGAATTTACATGTTTTTAATGTTGAAAAATATAGAAATTAATGGACATTGAAATAAAGACATCACTTTTGTGAATACCTAAGTTGCTTTGGGAAATCGGGCTGTTTTACTTCTATATAGCTCATGACCTACATTTTGGTCCCAACCCTATTTCCTTGGATTAATGGCCCAAAGGAGTTTTAATGATTACTCTACATCCTTCAGCCTCCACATCCCTTTTCAGCTGTAGTGGCCAATTAGAATAATGGGGAATTTTCAAAGTGACCAACAGTTGGGCAGGGCCCCCATTCCCCCAACTTTTTTTTTTTTTTTTTTCTTTTTTTTTTTCTTTTTTTTTCTTTTTGTAATGAGCACAATCTGAGATTTACTAAGCAGCAGTAGTAGCCAGGTGGTCTGATAATCCAATTCCGAACCGGTCATAGTGGTAACAAACAGCAATGTGACTGCATTTTAAAGCTAGATCCCATTGAGTTATATGATTACAGACCAGGATATTGAAGTGGTGATGATCTCACCAGAATCCACCAAGTCATTCACAAGGTAATACATTGCATAACCCTAGGCAATAAAATCCAACCAGTGTTCATCTGAAATTGCAACCCAGTATCCAAAGGATACTGAATCAGGCTTGACACTAAAATCTTAAAGGCAAGATAGCCTTAGGTTTCAGAGCAATAGCCCTTGATGGAATATACCTCAATGGGGCTATAAAATGCTCATGAGTCTTACCTTCCCAAATGTGAGCTATTGAGATTAAGAAAACTATGTTGGCAACTGAATTTATAGATCGTAAAACCGCTTTCAAATAGTCCACTCCTATTTCAAACTGGAGAACGCACTGTTCAGGTAGTCTGATTAGAGCATATAGATTGGCATTACTAAAACAGCTTTAAATTAATCAATTTGGGGGAGGACTGCCTGAATAACCATGAAAGAGCAGATAACAGAGATTCAGAACTGGCTTTTGTCCCAGCCATTATCTATCAATCTTTTTTCCTCAATTAAACACACAAACTATGCCCATTTCCTTAAGGACAGTCACTTTTGTAATACAGAGAAAAAGCACCATGTAATATGATTTAGCCGATTGCCACAATTTCTGAAATACAGCCATTGGTTGTTGTAAGATTTGCATCATAGAAGCAACTACAATGCCACTAGTGCATAGTTCGAAGTAACCAAATTAATGGGAATCCAATTTTCATTCCGGTCTTCTACAAATACCTAATCTTCTTCATAAGGTGATTTCTGACTTGCTAGCGTATAGCCACCAAGAATGTTGCACTCCAAGAAGATGCAAGAGCCACTGTGTTTAGTGTATTTTAACAGAGATCAATTAGGGGTTGCTTATCGCTATAATGTAACAATTCCATTTAATACATTTCATATTGTCACTTTTATTAGTATAGACAGACTTGTACCTCAAGATTCAAGTTGGCAGTTCAATCAGTCATACATTGCTGCATTTGTATTTCTCCATCTTTCTAAATTTCATTATTTTTGTCAAATGGATTGTCCTTGTCAAAGTATAGGCACTTCATGAGGAAGGAATGAGGGACTCCACTCTACGTGGATGTCTGCATCATTCTCATTCAGCTGCTGGAGCATTGCCATCTCCAAAAAAAAGCATTATATTGCACAATCCCTTATTTCTGATGGCTACAACTTTAAAATAAGTGGGTACATTGGCAGGTAGTCCGACAGAACTTTCTGTTGTTGCCCAAACAACTTAATTGCATGGAGTGGCCGGTGAATGTAAACTCCATAGTGTCATTAGAATGTTCCTTTAAGTTACACAGACAATATAAGCAATTGGTGTATGTGATCTGCTGATAACTTGGCTAAATGCAGCATCCTGCCATTAAAGGTAGAGCAATGCATGTTTTAAGCCGTAAACGTAGATTCTGTTTACAACGGAATGTCAGAGTAGCAACTAAACCTGCTGGAAATCTTTCATGAATAGAGATTTGGAGTGATATGTTGGAAGAAAATAATCTGAAGAGACCGCACCCTGCCAGAATTGCTCCATCGAAATGTCTTGGCAGAGAGACAACGCCTGAGTTGAGGGATCATCCTTCTCTTTATTCCTGTGGCCAAATAAGATGCTTGTTGTGACATGACTTTGCTGATTTACTGGGCCAATCCACTCATTATATTATGAGGGTAGCAATTAAGGCATTACCCTAGAGCAGACTGTATATTTAGGATGGTTATTTTGTTTTAATTTTCGCAGGCTTCCTCCATGATCTGACTTGCATTATTGTGATTTATACAGGAAGGCTATCGTGATGGAATGGATGCAGGAAAGGCTGATGCACTTCAGCAGGGCTTTAACAATGGCTACAAGGAAGGTATGGCCCTAATGATGACCTGTGGAACACTCAAAGGGTCTCTTTGGTGAGTTTAGGCGTGTCTGTGAAGGGGCAAATAACTGCATAATATGTTTATCAGAAATTGCCTTTCTAAGATGCTTTCTATGTAGGGGCTTCATATCTGTGACAGAATTGCAACACTTTAGGCATATTGATCAGCAAAACAAGCTATTATTTGGTGATTTTGCATTGCCAGCTAGTAAACCCACAACAGCAGCCCAGAGTGTGTAAAGGTAATGGTGACCAATCCTTGTAGCCACACTGGCAATGCTGGAGGGAATGTGTGTTTCGTAGGGGAACAGGAAAGGAGCATATGTTTGAGTCAAAAGCTCAAAGCCTAAAAACAGCAGAAAGGCATTGTAGCTGTTACAGGAATGGAGAGAATTGAGGAAATGGGTAACAACTGAAGCACTCCTACTGAATAACGAGACGTTCAGAAGACAGCTGGCTGAGGATTGGCAGCAACAGTACAAGAAAACCAGGCAATTACTACAGGAAGGTAAGCAAAGGAGTTGGTAGAGAAGAAGAGGATTGGTGTAGCCAGACATTCAAACAAGTGGAATCTAGGAGTGTTTTGTGATGCACTGAGCTATTCTTTAATGTTCCTATTATACTTGTGAAGCAGGGAGGGAAATGCCATCTGGAGGAACTGAAAATGTGTGTGCCATCACCTTGGAATGGAAGATCATATTTGGAATTATAGTAAACGCCCCCCCACCCCAGAATTTCAATTATAAACCTGTAAACCATTTGCCTTTTTCACTGCATTATGTGCACCTAGTCCTTTATAAATGAATTGGGTCAAACCAAAAAGCAGACAACCCCACTCTAACCCATGAATGCAAGAAGAAATACATGTGCTAGACGCAATGCCTTTATTTGCATACATTACAACTATTCCACTGTTAACCTTTTTGTTTGCGATTGTGTATAGTGTTGCTTGCAAGGTTCGGCTGTGTGACGGTCACTTTGGGAATACCCCTATGGGTTAAGGGAAGCGACCAGATATGTGATTCTACTCCTGGAGTTGGTATGTGGGGGCGATGCTCCAGTGTCCTCATTACATGCCACCATAATCACCCGTCAGTTATCTTGCTTCCCTGGAAAATATGCATCTGATTTAGAAAAGCTTCCCAAATGTCCCCTACTGTGAGATAAATTAGATTAGATGCAACAGATCACGAGAAACATGTCTGCAAGTAGGTGTGAAGGCACCAACCCCATATTCATGAGCAGAATGGGATTCTGACATAGTGCACCACAGCAGAGTGGAGCTTGTTTAGAATTGCATGGCAACCTAAAGTCAGTAAATGTCTTTCAAAGGGATTGGTTCCTCTGACTTATTCCACATCTATGACAGGTAATAACCACAGCTGTGCTGCTTCGGAAAATTGTCTGCGTCTTACGTCGATACGGTGTCGTTGAGGGCCTCCGTCGAGCTGACGTCACCGGATGTTATAAGTAGGATGCAGGACGCTTGTAGCCTCAGTTCCGTTTTTTCCACCAACGTGTTCGCTTCGGAGATCTCAGGGCCCTCGGTTCTTCGAACTTGTGAAGTTATCATGTCTTCTTCTACCCCGTGGTCGGGATTCAAGAAGTGTCGGGACTGCGGTTCCAAGATGTCACTTAGAAGCTGTCAGTAGGGGGTTTTCCAAGCCCCGAAAGTCGAAATCCGTGGGGCTTTCGACCGACAATTCGAGGGGTGACTCTCTGCATCGTTGGCATAAGTCCAGGGGGTCTTGGTCCCAGAGTGGTTCCTGCCATTCCTCTGCCTCTTCGAGGCACTCGCGGAAGCAGTCACAGGTCGCCTTCCCCGTCCTCGTCGGAGGACTCCGCCAGACGGCAGGTAGCTTGTCCTACCAAGCATTCCTCTCCTGCGGAATGGAACGCATTTCATAAGGAAATGATCGTGATTTTAGAGTCGCAGGGCTACGTTCCGTCCACGCCTTCGAGAGAAGCCGGCAAGGAACGCGCAAGGGCCACTGTTTGCATGCCTTTGGGCTCGGGTGGTCGTCGCGATCACCGGGAACCTTCGAGGTCCCGGTCGGACAAGGTGGATGGCTCTAGCCATGCCTGCTCCAGGTCCCAGTCCTCAACACCCTCAAGACCGGTAGAGCCTGTGAGGTCTTCTAAGAAGGCATCAGCGCCATGTCTGTCGAGGGACTCTCAAGGCTCCGCCTCCAAGGAAGTCATCAACTCCATCGGCGCCGAGGCCGTCAAAGGACACGCTCGGGGCACCGCCCTGGAGGCCTGTGTGGAAGCCATCGGCGCCACGCTCAACGCCGATTTTGTCGACGCCTTTTATGGAGGCTTTACCGGAGATACCCCGTGCATCGCTGGAAACTCTGAGGAAGGCCCTGAAGAAATCAGTAAGGCCTGTATTTGAGCCTTTTTCTGTTCCCTTATCCAGGGTTTTATTCCAGCCTCTGGATTACATCTCTGAGGTAGATGAAGGGTCTGAGGAACGTTTGGTTCCTGATGAGGTTCCTGATGACCTGTTATCTGGTCATAGCCAGTTGGTAGACCTCCGTCAGTCTTTGCACGACGCCAGTGGTCTTGATACCTCCCCGGAGGTTGAGTTTGGCAGGCCTGGGCCTGAGCCTGGTACGCATGCTGAATCTTCGTACAGGCGACTCATGTCGAGGGTGACTGAGTACTTGGGGTGGTCTGCGCCACCAGTGGATTTTCTACAGGATGACCTGACAGATATCCTTGACCAAGGTCCGCCCACTGACCCAGCACTGCCATTTCATATGGCTTTACAGAGAAGAGTGGCGGCGGCAGCTTGGACTGCTCCGGAGAGTCTCCCGGCAGTGAGCAAGTCGTTGCCGAAAAAATACCGTCCAGCCAGTAGCGACCCCTGCTACTAGACTACGCACCCCACTCCGGAGAGTTTGGTGGTGCAGGGGGCTATGGCCCCAGCAAAGCAGGCATCGTACCCTACCATCCCTCCTGATAGGGACGACAAACATTTTGCTGGCTGGGCGAAGAAAGTGTTTTCTTCAGGGGGTATGGCTTTACAGGAAGCCAACTCTGTGTGTGCCTTAGCACGTTTCACTCACACTCTGTGGAATTGTCTCTTTGGCGGCTGAACATATTCCCGAAGTGGAGGAACGGGATGGTTTTCTTGCCCTTGTTCAGGATGGCAAGGATGCCATGTGTGAATCCGTTCAGTCGGGACTGGATATGGCAGACTGTATCAGCCAGTCCATGGTGGCGAGCATCGTGATACGCAGATTTGCATGGTTGCGGAAGTCAGGTTTTGCTCCTGACGTACAAGCCCGACTTCTCAACTTGCCCTTTTGATGGTCAACATCTTTTTGGCAGCAAGGCTGATGAGAGCCTTGAGAGGTTGCAGACCTCCAAAACTGCAGCAAAGTCGTTGAGCGCTGCAGTTTCCCAACCTCTGCCTTTTCGTCCTAGGCGACAGCAATGGAGGGGAGATTCCTTTCGATACTATACTGTTCCTTCGGTAGATCGAGGGGAGCTGCAAGTCAAAGGGGCCACTGTAGGAGTACCAGAGGTGGAAAACAAGGTACTCGAGGTGCCAAGGCCGCTCGGGCAGTTACCTCTTTGCCCTCAGGCATTGCCGCAGCCGCTTCAGCTCCGTCATGAGGCCATGTCCCATGGTTCGCCGGTTGGGGGAAGGCTGGCGCAGCATCTTGTAGAATGGCGTGCCATTACTTCAGATGTGTGGGTTCTGGAGATCATAGCCCACGGCTACTGTCTTCCTTTCCGGCAGAGGCCTCATGACAATCCACCAGGGAATCTCTCTTTGAAGAGTCCGGATCCGCTACTTGCGCAGGAAATCAAATCCCTGCTGGAGAAAAGCGCCATAGAACTGGTGCCTGTAGCGGAGAGGAACAAGGGATGGTATTCCCCATATTTTTTGATCCTGAAAAAAGACTGGAGATTGAGACCAATCATGGACTTGTATGGTTTGAACAAGCTCCTCAGAAAGGACAAGTTCAAGATGGTTTCTCTCTTTCAAGTCCTCCAGGCCCTTCAACTTCAGGACTGGTTGGTGTCTCTAGACCTCAAGGACGCTTACTTTCATGTGCTGATTCATCCCAAGTACAAGAAGTATCTGAGGTTTGCGGTTGGCGACTCGCATTTTCAGTTTTGGGTCCTGCCGTTCGGATTGACCTCCGCCCCGAGGGTCTTCACCAAGCTCAGTCACCTTCCACTCCCCTCACAAGCTGGACTTCTCCCTCAACGTCCCACTTGACACCTACACAGCGGCTCCAGTACATCGGAGCAGTGCTCGAAACATCCCTGGGGCAGTGTTCACCTCCCCAGGTGAGGGCTCATCACATTCTACAGATGGGTGCACATATTTCGACATGCCAAGAGTCTCCCGGCGTTCGAGTTCGTGAGGTTGCTCGGCCTCATGGCATCCTGCATTCTTCTGGTGCCAGAGGCCAGGTTGCGGATGAGATCTCTGCAGTGGGCTCTCAAGCTGCAGTGGTCGCAGTCCTCCGGCAGGATGTCGGACCCCGTTCAGGTGCCGCCCTCGGTCGCCCAGGATCTTCTGTGGTGGGCTGTCGAAGGCAATCTGATGAAGGGGGCTCCATTTTGGCTACCCTGGCCGGAGGGACGATCGTGACGGACTTATCCCTCACGGGATGGGGAGCTCATGCCAACGAGTTGGGCAGTCAGCGATCGTTTGTGTCCGTCGGAGTCCAGACTCCATATCAATCTATTGGAGCTGAGGGCTGTCAGGCTAGCACTGAAGGCTTTTCTGCTCTCTTTGCGAAGGAAGAATTTCCTGATTCTGACAGACAATACAGTGGCCATGCGCTACCTCAACAAAAAGGGGGGGGGCAGGGTCTCTCCCTCTGTGCAGAGGCGATGCAGCTCTGGTTCTGGGCCATCCAGCAGGAAATTTTTATCTCTGCAGTTCATCTGGCCGGAGACGAAAATGTGGCGGCGGACACTCTGAGCAGGCAGAGCACGGTCTCTCACGAGTGGGAGATGGCTCAGGAGATTCTCCTGGAGAGCTTTGCCCTTTGGGGGACCCCACAAGTGGATTGCTTCGTCACCTGTGTCAAACGGAAGTGCGAAAGATTCTGCTCGCGGGAATTTCCTCCAAGAGGAGCCTTAGGGGGCGCATTCGTAGTGGAGTGGTCCTTCCCAGTGCTGTACGCATTTCCTCCAGTCCCTGTCATTCCGCAAGTGCTGCGC
This sequence comes from Ambystoma mexicanum, assembly GCF_040938575.1. Taxonomy (NCBI): domain Eukaryota; kingdom Metazoa; phylum Chordata; class Amphibia; order Caudata; family Ambystomatidae; genus Ambystoma; species Ambystoma mexicanum. The sequence continues at coordinate 857,551,563 of NC_090930.1, read as the reverse complement.
AGATGATCCTTATTGCTCCGGCATGGGCCAGGAGAACGTGGTACCCGGACCTTCTCGACATGTCCATCGGCCCTCCATGCCGTCTTCCCTACTGAGACTATCTGCTCTCACAGGAGGGGGGGTGGGAGGGTCAGGTTCTCCATCCAGAGGTCAAGTCCCTCAACCTTCATGCTTGGCTTCTGAAAGGTTGAGGTATAAGGTTTGGGACCTCCCTGAAGACGTGATAGAGGTGTTGCTTTCGGCAAGAAGGCCCGCAACAAAGTCCCTGTACCGTTGCCGTGGGAGAAAGTTCTGCGACTGGTGCAGGGTTAAGAATGTGGATCCTTTTTCATGTGCCATTCCTGTGGTTCTGTCTTTTTTGCTTTCATTCGCCCACAAGGGCCTGCAAGTGGGTACCATTAAAGGTTACCTGGCGGCGATGTCCATATTTAAGCAAGCCAGGTCATTCTTCCGGCGTTCTATCCTCCTCTGCATCCTGGTAAGGAAGAGGAGAGGCTACATAGTTTGGATCCTAGGAGATCGTTGAGCTTCTACATCTCACGCATGTCCCGGGTCAGAGTGGACGATCAGCTCTTTGTAGGATACGCTGGAAGGCATTTGGGTCAAGGTGTTATTAAGCAGACCTTGTCCAGATGGATTATCTTGACCATCTCAGAATGCTACCGTCTGGCGGCTAAGGACCCTCCGGTAGGCTTCAGGGCACATTCTACTAGGGGTGTGGCTGCCTCCACTGCTCTGCAGAGGGGTGTTCCCATTCCTAAAAATTGTGAAGCAGCCACATGGGCCTCTGTTCATACTTTTGTCAAACACTTCTCCCTGGATACTGTCCATGGGCAAGATTTGGCCTTTGGTAAGGCAGTCCTCTCCTCTGCAATTTGATTGGGCATTCTAAAATTCTAAATTATTTTCCCACCTTCATACGTTGGTACTGCTTTGGGAGTCTGTCATAGATGTGGAATACGTCGAGGAACCAATCCCTTCAAAGAACAAGTTACTTTCATACCTGGTAACGTTCTTTCGATGGGATGTTCCGACGACGTATTCCACATCGCTCCCTCCCTACCTGCCCCTCTACAGAATTTCTTATGCAATTGCAGCTTTCGTTTCCTCAAGGCTTTCTGTAGCCATTCTGGCAGAAGATTGGTGCCACACATTCTGGGAAAAAACTACAACTGAGGCTACGGGCGTCGTGCGTCCTACTTATAACATCCGATGATGTCGGTTTGACGGAGGCCCTTGAGGACATCGTATCAACGTCATCGACACAGGACGCAGACGCCGAAAATTTCCAAAGCAGCACAGCTGTGGTGATCACCTGTCATAGATGTAGAATAAGTCATCGGAACATCCCATCAAAGGAACGTTACCAGGTAAGAAAGTAACTTGTTCTTCCTTCCCTCTGGAGGTTGAGGGACCACTTTTGCCCCCTTTTCAGATCTTCTTTGGTTCCTACCTCCCCGGGTCTCAGGTTTCACATCCCCTCTTGCGGTCCGATTTTTCTTTTAGCCCGCTCTGGACTCTGGTTTCTTCTACACCGGCTGGGGGTATGGTTTGGTCTTTCTGCCCACACCCAGCTCTCAGGAGCAATTGTGTATCTCTGCTCTTCGCGTGGTGCTCCTCCACGCTGGTGTTCTTGTTGGCCAACGCAGCTTTTCTGCCGCTGTCTTGTCCGACAGCTCGGCGTATGTTAGAGCAGCTGCTTCAGTTTCGCTGCAGCTGTGCAGCATTTCGGCATTGGTCCCAACTTCATCCGGTTGTTGCTTGAGCTCTCTGTACTTCTGGAGATCCTCCCAGACTGGGCATCGCCGGTCCAGACCGCGGTAGGGCAGTCGGGTGCTTCGAAGGCTTCTGCGCTTCAGCCACCCATGCTGAGTGTGTGCAGTCTGCACACCTCCCAGGTAGTAGTCTCTCATTCGGTCCTGCTGTATGTACATATTCCCACTCTGTAGACCCTCTGGCTCCTCCCTCGCTATTCGAGCACTATTGGGTCTCATCACTTGTGTAAAGGAGTGGGGGTTTCTCCCATTCTCCACCTCGCATAGAAGATGGTACCTGCAAGGGGTCAAAAACACACCAGAACGGGCTTCAGAGTATTTATATACATTAGTTGGTACTTACACATTACTATCATAAAGCACACAGACTGTCCCTAGTGGAAAGCAGACCCTAGCCCTGTCGGGGTGAACTCTCCCTAGGTGTCCGCTGGTGCGCCGCCTATCTAATACGGATAGAAAGAGAACTTTCCCTCAAACAATTATACAAATTTCTCAATAACACTCAATTAAAAGACCAGAGAAGTATAGATTGAGACAGTAAACATTAAATCTTGTCTCTTCTGTGTAGTATGGAAGGCTACTTTTACCAGGATGTGCTATATATTTATTCACCAACTGGGTAGAGACCTTTCAGACATCAGACCTTGTTCTAGAATATTAAAACAAAAAAACCCAAATTATGTGGGAGCACCTAGAGGCCAGGGGCCTATCTCGGGGAGATAGTTGATCTGACGTGTTCAGTCTGTCTTACAGGAACATCACCTTAATCATGAGAAGACTCCTGATCCTTGGGTCGACCGGTTTCGATGACCAATACAATTGGGGTCATCATGTTCAATGGTCTGCAGGTGTGGAACAGGTGGTACCTCCGTCCCGTAGAGGGAGACAAAAGGTGAAGAACTGGGAGTTATTTCCAGCTGCTTGACACGCTTACTGTAGTTAAGTTAGTACTGTGCAGCCGTGTGGTTGTTTTCAGAAGCCTCATTGGCAGTGTCTAATTCGTAGGACGTGCTTGATGTCCTATAACAGACAGAGAAGTGAAGGCTAAAGGGGGAGGGGGGGGCAGGAGGAGTGGTTGGCATTCTCAAAGTCCCAAATGACCTGGTGGAGTGGGCCACCTCTCCGGTGTCTAGTGGGTCGTCTGACATGCGCATATGAGTGGTGGTGCCACCTACCCGCTCCCAAGCATCTCGCATTGATCTGGGAGGTGGAGGTTATTCAATGAACGAGCCGAACATGCTTCTCCGCTCGATTAGTCTCCCTCGTTCTGGGAAGGAAAAAGGATCTATTAAATGTACATTGTACATATTGCAGAGCATTGATTCAAAGGCGCTGGACAGCTGGTCCGCTTACCTGTAGGAAGACGTTATGGTGCAGAACAGTCGCTGCTGCAGTCGTGAGCCGAACGTGCATCTCCGTTCATTTTGTCTCCCTCGTTCCGAGGAGAAAATGGGGTGGGGGGGGGTCTATGATCTGTCCTATGTCAATGCAGCAGAGCATAGGTTCTCAAGCGCTGGCCGTATGGTCCGCTTACCTGTAGGAAAATGCTACGCTGCTAATCAGTCGCTGCTACCATTGTGTGCTGGCTGTAAAGGCTCAATGCCGGCTGTGTGTTAGTAATGGAAACATTTTCGTGGACGTAGGGCTACTTGGATGCTGTAAACTAGGGTCGGCCATATTGGAGCTCTCTCTCTCTCCTGTGGCAGGAGGAGAGCTACAGCTCCAAGATGGTTGTTTCCTTTACTAACACACAGCAGGCAGTGAGCCTTTACAGCCATCACACCATGGTAGCAGCGACTGATTGGCAACGTCTTCTTCCATAGAGAATGGTACCAGCTACCAGAGCACTGTGCACAAAATCATTCTGCCCTGAATATGGCCCATACATCGACGCTAGGGTGACATGCAAGTCCCCCAGTAGGCCTGTTACAAAGGGAAACCACACCTCCCAATCATGCTTCACCCGTTTAACCTGAAATGGGTCCCTCTTCCCAATAAGGTTGCCAACCCCCTGCTTTTTGAGGAGGTGCGTGGAGAAGAGCTGTTGCAGAAACTCCCTTGTGCTGCACCTTGTTTAGCGGGTTTCCTTAAAATCAGCAATAACCCCTTTGCCGTGCCCATACCCCATCCTATTTTCTAGGATTCTCCAATGGTCCAACTCCCCCTCCTTTCTACACAAACACTGGGCCGAGGAAGAGGCGGACTGAGAGTAAAGATGCTAACACTTGCACATCTCATTGGACGTGTCCCGTTAATAAGGTCAGGCACTTGACGGTAATCACATACAGCTCTCCCCCACATGGATAAAAGGCGGAACATAGAGAAGCAGTCTGAGCAAGGTGGGACACAAAAAGGAGCAGATCTCCCGGGGCGCAGGCAAACCCATTGGAGCAGGACGACCGATCGAGGGACAAGAGCGAAAGATGAGGGAAATCCTGGAGATCCCTGCAGGAGGTTGTTGCATCTGGGAAGCCGTGAACGATACGTGGAGGAAGCCAAATCCCAGGCAAGAAGCCTGCATTGTGTTGCAAGAATACCAGCGACCCTCTGGGTGAATGGCAGGGTTGGGAAGGCGAGGACAAGCCTGTGGGATCAACCGTGTCTCAGGAATCAAAGTCGCAAAGACAAGAAAGGAATGCACACAACCAGTGAGTTGGCGAAAGACATGAAAGGACAGTTTGTCAAGGAAAGATTGAAGCTGCAACAGTGTATCTGATTGAAGGTTGCGTGCATGCTGATGACACGCAAAAGAAGGCAAACTAGTAGTGAACTTACCGATAACTGTGAAGCCAGTGGATGCATAGTAGCGGAGTAACTGTTAACCTTATAATTCTGCTTCCGTGTTACTCGTTTAAATTCAGTTATCTTGGGCATGCTCCAATTTAGCGCATAGAGCTAAGTGATTATTAAGTCCCCTCTCCTTTTCATCAGGTTATCCCTGCAGCTAAGTTTGCGCCTTTTTACTGTGCCGAGCTTTCATTTTCACCACATTTGTCCCTCCTTTTTTATTGATTTATCAATAACTAACACTTTTACCACCCCCAGTCCCCACTATGTCACTGTCTTTTTAGGGATCCACACCCTTCTTAGTCTAGCCATATCACCACCATCTTCCTCCCAGTCTTCCAAGGATCCTGCTATCAGTATACACCCCTGCCCATCCTTGTCACAAAACACCCAATGTTCTTCATAATTCTCTGTATCCTCAGGCTGCATAGTAACCCATCAAGATCATCCACTACATTACCCTTTGTTAGTTTGTTAATACACTTCTCTTTATCATGTACCCCATCAACGTTGCCAATGTAGAAGGTGATGAGCAGGAAAACCAACGCGGGGACAGTCGCCTTGAACGCTCCCAGGGAAGAAGTGTGTCCAACCAGGTGTTTGATTGAACTCATTTGCTTCATTTGACATCCGTTCATGCAGTGTCTGTATCTCATTAATTGCTGTTTGGAAGGTTCCGTTCGGTGCATCTCCATCAGGCACTACCATGCAGCAACTGCTGCCAATTGTCGCACACTCTTCCATCAATGGCAGTTAGTAGATCTAAAATGTAGTGATTTTGAAGTGCCAACAAACTCAGTGCCCTCTGTTCTTCCTTTACTAGGTTTGGGCCATTTGCTGTTGAGTTGGCCGGTCGCAGTTGTGAGAAACCAGAAGGTGTCTTTCATGCTAATCCCTGGGGATTTTGCATCCAGATGGCCAGGACACGGCCATTGCTGTTGGATCCAGTTCCTGGGGGTGGACCAGTGCAGGAGGATCACCTAGGTGAGTGATCCACGGGGAGTAGGATAGGGGCACCTGATGGCGAGACACGGTATCCCCTTTCCTTTATGACTTCTTCCCCATCCTATTATACAGGATTTACTGACTTCCCAAACCCTCTTTTCCCCCTCAAACACTGAGACGAGGAGGAGAGGGATTGGGATGGTGAAGATTACTGACGAGACAGAAGACTGACTCTTTCCTATTGACAGCAGACTGTCCCAGTAAGGAGGCCAGCAAAGTCAGGCCTCCCTTTAAAACTATGCACACCTGAACCTAATTGCCTCTTCCAGGAAGTATAAAAAGTGAAAACCAAAGGCACTTTGTGAGCGGTTCAGGGATGCTGGAAGGTGCCGGGAAGCAGGAGAAAGACCTAGCAAGCTGCAGAGACCCATGGAGACCTGGAGGAGAAAACCGCCCAAACACTGGCCTCGTTACTTGAGAGGAGACTGCAGTGTGGAGAGGGAACTTTACCTCCAGAAGGCAAGACCAGGGGCAGCTGGGGTTACCTGGTGGTACCCACAGCAAAACTCCTCCCCTGGGCCAGGCAGGCGAACCCACGTGGCTGCGAGGCAGGAGATGAAACCCTTACCTCATTTGAACATCCCCTTTTGGCTCCTGCCGCTCCCAAAATCATGGAATGCCGTTTTCAGAGGAAAAAAACTCATAAGCCCTCCAGGATAAGAAACATAAGAGCGGGAATTAAAGCAGAAGAAAGGTGCTTTGTGTGTCGAAGGTACCCAGGGCTCTGCCGCATCAATAGCCGAGGCAGACAGGAGCGATTGCCGCGGTGGTACTGTCCTTTTCTCCTACAAAGCTGCCGCAGTGGTACTGTCCTTTGCTCCTACAAAGCTGCTCCCGTAAAGTCGGAACAGCCGGTGAGTCCGGGAGACTGATGGCAGACTGGTCTGTGTTGGAACCAAGGTTGCAAGCAGCAACATTGTATGAAGAAATCTGCAAAGAGTGTAAGGCGTATATGACGAGCAAAGCAAATATAATTGAATATCCAAGGAGTGACTGAACTTTGAAACCAAGGTAGATGACATATACAGAGTAGTCTGGCGCCACGTGGATGCTCATTCGAAGGTCTCTGTTAGGTATCCAACTGAGTGTGTAAAAATTGTCAACTGTGAAATCGAAGTGGGCTTGCAACAGGTCAAGCCAAACCCTGTGCGCATTCGAAAGTCTGATAGCAAATATGAACTATAATTGCTCCGAGCCCGGCTGAGGAGACTAATTGTGGAAAAGAGATCTGAGCCCGGCTGTGGGGGATACAGGGTGAAGAGTGGATCGGCCAACTTGAATATTTGTAAAGGAACTTTTAGTTGTTTTGTACATCAGGCCCTCTGAATCAAGAGACTTTGATAACTTAAGAGTCTTGGGCACAGAAGGCCCTGATGTTAGTAATGGAACTCCAGCCTCGTGCCGAAGAGGCCAGAGTGTGCTCTGCTTGACTGAACCGCCTTGTCCCATGCTGAAAATGTGGGGAAGGGAGGCCAACGGCCTGAACATCCTGACTTATCATTTTGTGAACACTTCTTTCTTTTTTCATTGTTTCCCCACACTATTTGTAAATGAGCAGTAAGGATTGGCAAAGGCTTTTTTAGTATAGGCCCTTTTATTTTGATGAAGACTCCACTAGGACCGCGTTATTATTATTTAATGGTCGTAGATTGCTCCCATATTTAGATTTAGGTCTAGATGGGCGTTTATCACACACTTGATACATTACAATAAACACCCTTGAACTGTGGTCACGGGTCTCTTACTTTGAGACCATGCCTTCCTTACACAGTACTTCGTAGCGCGTCAGCTGCAACCGCTTAGCATTAGCTGCAACTTGCACCCCTGGTAGAAACAAAGAATATAGTGGCTTTGGAAAAATAGCCTGTATTCTGCTGGAATACCTATCAAGCTTTCTGCACTCTTATCGGACTAGTAGTTATTGCCTCTGCTTTTTCGGCTGTGTACTCCTTTCATTGCTTGTTTCTTATCCTGCTGCACCACCTTTTTCTTTTAGTTCGATTGACTCCTCCTTCAATGATAGCCCCATATTGTTGCTGCTTCGGGGCACCACCAGAGTTGGGCTATGCAGTGTAACAATTGCACAAAGACCACCTCAATCTGGAGGAAGCTGCAAGTAGGCCTTCGATCCACGGGCCCACCATATGTCCATCCAGACTGCTGTTCCCTCTGTCAATGCTTCACTCATCACCTTGGCACAGCGATTGTTCGTTCCCAAATATAGACCCACTGGACCTGAAACACAAAGGAAATTGTGTAAAGCTTTTTATATAGACTGGTTGATACATTTAAATTTACCAGGTCAATGCATGCACATATTTTCCCCACACTGTCTTACAGCGGTCATCCACCTTGGACACCACATTTTGTTCAAACCCCACCAACCCTTCAACACAACATTGCATTATTACCCCCTCCCATTGGCCGTCATATCACACAGCCCCCTTTATTTTCATCAAAGGTCTTGTGTGACAGCAGGGAATGCGACACCCCTATTCTCTAATGCATTGTAGTTATTTGTGTTCTTTTATCATTTGTTCCCCCCTTTTAAAGCCTGCCTTTATATATTCAACGACCTTTTTTTTGTTACTTTTTTTTTGGGCTGTGCAATCTATTTGCACATAGTTGTTAGTGTAAACCTCCTCCCCTTCATCCACCCACTGGCCGAAACACTTGTCCCAGGAAAAGACCCCTAGTTTTACAGAGAGATAAGTGAATTAGGCATCCTGCTTCCTCATATGATACGGCCTGCAGTAGGAAAAGCTTGGGTGCTCCTATTACGCATGGAATGTGTGAGCAGAGGTAGCATGTGCCGTTTGCTCTTTCTCTTCCCAATCGTAACATTTAGTCCTACCAGCCATTACTAGATGTTGGCTCCTGCTGTTTTTCACTGTCATGATGGTATTCTTTGTTTTAAAACGCTTTTCATATTAGTTTGCATAGATGTAGCCCCTTTTCTTTTTCTTTAAACAAAAATGTAACCATATTAGTCCTATACTAATGCACATGAATGTTATGATACTCGATAAAATAGAAATCCTTTCTTTTTTTTATAAAAACATTGTCCTGAAAAACACCTTCTCATTCTTCCCTTGGTGACCTTCTATAACGTCTTATTGCTTAAAAGAGAGTTAATGAAAGCTGACAAATACTCCCCATCATGTTGTTCTCTGCCCCTCTTCTCCGGCCGGAGCTGGTGCTCTTGTCTCTGCGCACGGCGATGTGGACCCATCCTCAGCGCCCCGCTAATTTCACTGCTGTTGGTGTTCAGTAGATTACGGTGTCTGATCCGGGGAAACGTTCCTCTTCCGAACATGGTTTCTTACTAGAGCCTTATCGCCAAGATATAGAAGTGCTGCTTGTGGAAATTCCCCTACTTGTTCATCTGCTCGCTCAGTTTGTGTCCTTGTATTTCGAGGGGATTGGGTCCTCCGACGTATTCCATATCTATGACAGGTAATGTCCACAGCTGTGCTGCGGACATTACCTGTCATCGATATGGAATACGTCGGAGGACCATCCCATCGAAAGAACGTTACCAGGTAAGAAAGTAACTTGTTCTTCTGTGTTGGGATATGTATTTGAGGGACTTAATAAGTTCAGTGAGGTACGTATGAAATTTTTCCTCCAAAATGTTACAAGAGGAGTTAGCATCCCAAATTGTACGTGCCGGAGCTATAGGTGCATGCATTCTCCGACAAGTAACGATTTTGTGTGGAGTGAGATGATCTCCTTCAGGCGAGTTACACAAAGCAAAGAGAGCAAGAGGCAAGCGGTATAACCAAGATTTGCCAAGGGTGCATATTAGCTTTGCCACACAATCTTTTAGTAGTCCATTCATTCTCAGCCACACCTTTGGCTTGTGGATGGTAAACCATGCACAATTTGTGTGTTATTCCCATAAGTGTAGTTATTTCCCCAATCATATTGTTAGAAAAGTGTTCCACACTGTCTGAGCGAATTTCACCTGGGATCCCCCATCTTGGAAATACCTCTCCCCAAGAATTTGGTGGCTGAGTGGGCATCATTACGGGCACAGGTACCAGCCTAAAGCCAACATGAAAACTGACACACAACCGTAAGTATATACGTTTACGAGTTACATCAGTCTTGCATATGGATAGTCGATATAAGGAACTCATGGTGGCAACAGTAAAGTCAGGCACAAGTCATCACAGTTCAAGGGTGTTTATTGAACTTTATAATGTGTGAGATAAACGCCTAATCTAAACCTAAATCTAAAATGGGAGCAAACTGTCAATCAAATAATAATAAGGTAGTCCTGTAGTGGCGTCTTGTCAAATAAAAAGGGCCTACACTTAAAAATAACAAGCCTTATTTCTAAATTAGAGTGTGGGGATAATGTTTACCAGAAAAGACAGAAGTGTTGACTAAATTATAAGTCAGGATGGTATGGCTGGGTCTCCCTTCCCACGTATGAAGCACGGGACAAGGCGGGACTCTCGAGCACAGCACAGTCCTTGGCCTCATCAGCACGAGGTTCACAGTTCAGTTCAATGACATCAAAACCTTCAGAGGCTAAGTCTCCTTCTTGCAAAAGTCTCTTGCCTTAGAAGACCTTTGGTGTTTAACAATGACAAACAAAGGTTTTCTCTGTGCTCTTGCACCTTGGCCGGTTGCTCTTCGCCCCAGGATCTCGCTCGGCCAGGCCAGGTTCGGTTCCTTCTTGCAAATCAGGCCTCCCTCTGTCGGGTTCACTACGGTCTTTCAAGTGCAGTTTACATTACTCATTTTTATCAGAAAGCAAGGTTTTCCTTCTCCTAGCTTTCTTTAGGCATCCCTCTGTCGGGTTCACACCTGCCTTATTTCACAGTTCACAATCTTATTGGAAAGCAGGGTTCCCTTCCCCTAGCTTGCCTCTGACAACGGGTCAGAGACTTTCGATTGTACATGGGATTTGACGTAACCATTGTAGGACCACTCTGATGCCTTGCGCCACCGTTTCCTAGGTCCTTCTGGTTCTTGTAGTTTCAAAACCAGTCCTGGTCGGAGCCTTTCGAATGACTGCCCATGTGGCACCGGACCCCTCGGCACCTGGACCTAAACTGGGCTTTCTTTAAAGTTCAAACACCTACACGAGTTATTTCTCTTGTAAATTCCTTGCGTTTAAAATGTTGCTACTTGCAACCTTGGGCTCAACACAGTTCGGTTTGCTATCCGCGTCCTCCGATACACCTGCTGTGCTGAACCCGTTGGCTTCTCTGATCACTGGATTAAAGGATAGTACCACGGTAGCCAGTTCGCCTCTCCACCTGCGTTATCCATGCGGGAGGCCCCTGTGTACCGTTGGCGACTGCTGCTTCGCAAGCCAGCTGAAACTCCCGGTCTTGTGATTTACCTTTCTGAGGCTTTGCAGGTCTGAGTTGAAATGGGCAAGGGCAATTCCCCCTTCATAGTCCTCCCAGGTCTCGCCGCCTTTCTCCTCAGTTTGAACTGTCGGGTTGGTGTAGCTATCTCCTTGTGCATTCGTCCTTGCTCGAAGTGTGCTTTTGTTCGCCGCCTTTTATCCCTGCGGGGAAAGTAATGGGCCATCGGGTGTGCATGGTTATTGTCAAATGCCTGACCCCTGTGTTGGGACATGTCGGGTTAACGGCTTCTAAATATCCTACATGATAGGATGGGGAAAATGTGTTACAGGGACCACCACCTTAACAATAATGCCTTATGTTATCGTGCCGGGAGTTTGGTTGCTTCTCCTTTTGTTCAACCGCACCCCCTATACATGCTACACCACTTTTTACAGAAGAGCCAGCACTGAACTAACATGTAATCGCCACAGCCACAATAAACTAAACAAATGCACTAATCGCCGCTTCACCACAACAAACTGCTACTGCTTCAATTATAACAATGCATATGCCTTTCCCCTTTCCGCCATCACAATTCCCGTAAATAAAAAATTCTGCAACTATACCAGTTGCCTGCACTATGCGCAACCCTTGTTTAACAAGGTCTGCCACTTCAATTCAACCTTCTGCTCTAATGCAGATGGGCCACAGCCGACTTACTCCCTATCGGTCAACTGGGCCTAAAATCTACGACTACTACAGCCAATCACCCTTCACCATATGAGCGTGCGTCCTATACACCAGAATAATCAATCCCTCCATTCAGCGCATTCATGCATGGGTACACTCCCGTATCATTATTCGGATATTCTCGAGTCCTCTCGACCTCAGTCTCCCTTAAAGGCCAGTGCCCCTTTCCGAGTGCAGGTTGCGTTTAGACCAGCGCAGACCTTTGTGAACTCAGTGTTTGCGGTGCCTCCTCGGTGTTGAGCTCCAAGTACTGGTCTGGAAACGCTCAAATGTAATCCAAAAAGGAATGTACACTAGGCAAGAAGTAACGCAATTTATTTATGGGCCTAGGCGCAGCTGGCAAAGCGAGAATCACACGCAACACGGAACAGAACTAGATTAAAAGTACTGTCAAAGATACATCCCTACAACAAAAGCTTTTATAACCACGTAAACTAATTATCAGAACTCGTTGCAACGTTAAGCCCGTCCTCCGCCAGGAACTTCTTAATAAAAAATGCATCATCCCATTATAGCGGGACCTACATTGTTCTGAAATGATTGGTTCCAAAAACTCTTACCACAACACTATCGACCCCCCTGTGTGATGTCACAGTCCAAGCCCTAATTCTGACACGACTGTGACAAGGCATTGAAACATTTGAGATGATCAGCAGAACTTTACTCATCTGCCGATGAGCATCTTTATCCGCTTCTCATGGGAGCACTACCGTTCATGACATAAAGGAGCCTTGAGCAAGTTGTCATTTCAATGTTGCATCTTAAAAACTTTTCAAACTGCTTCCCATGCTATGTTATGTTAGTGGGCACTTTTAGACCGCCATGGGGGAACTTTAAAACTGCCAGTAGACAGGCTTCATAAATGAATATGCTGAATTACAAAATGTCACATTTACTTGCATTCCCCAGCACCCATGAGCTTGGCTCCCTCACCTCAAAAGTATCAAAGACTAACCTTTCTTTTTTGCATGTTATTGGGCATGTGTGATTTTGCAATGTGCTTCCAGCTTCTGTGGCTGCTATGCAAATTCAATGTGTGAGCTTGTTTCTTAATAAAAAAAAAAGCAAGCTTTTAAGGCCTGTGTTAAAGTACCCGGTCTAACATTACACTATACATGTATACCTACCTGTTCACCTTATAATTTTGCTTCCATGTTACTCGTTTAAACTCCATTATTCTGGGCATTCCCCAATCTAGCGCATGGAGCAAAGTGATTATCAATGAAGCCCCCTCCCTCTTATCAGGCAATTCCTGCAGCTGATAAGTGTGCCTTTTTACTGTGCTGGGCTTGCATTTCCACCACAACCTTCCCACATCTGATCTGCGTAAGTGAGTTTCCTGGATCAATGCACGTTCAACTAGGTGATGCTTTGGCCGTAGGGCACAGCGCCATCCAAGACGCTGCTTGTCAGGCCGCGGCAGTCTGTCATGCGGTTTAACTCCTGCCTGTAGGCCCCACTGCCTGCTTGTCTTCCGGCCGGGAGCCCGTACCCCCTCTCACAGGGGTCTCTTGCTCTGCAGGATGCCCCCTGGGTGCCACGGTGCCCCCACAACCAGGACGCCCCAGGGAACACTCCACCATGGATCGGCAGAACTCGTTTATGAAGCGCCATCTTGTTCTCCTCCCCCCCAGCCGCCTATCTTTATGATTTAAACTGTTGTCGAAGAAAGACTAAGTCCTTTTGGATCAATTTGGATAATTGGAAGAAGCCTGATGCCACTCCTACTGTTAAAAAGGAGTGGGCCAGAAAATATAAGCCATCTGCTGTTGATCCAGATTTTCTTTCCAGGCACCCTACTCTTGAGAGCTTAGTTGTACTAGTGTCTACTTCTACGTCTAAAGTAGCTGCTTACCCATCCTTTCCTCTGGATGGGGATGCTAAAAAAAAAGTATGACATGCTTGGAAAAGGGGTGTTCTCAACTGGGAGTATAGCGCTTGAGGCCATTAACACGTATTGCGCTTTAGCCAAATACACATACACCTTGTGGGGTGTGGTCTCCGAAGTGGCTGAAAATATTCCTGAGGGGGAAATGAGGGATGCCTTTATGGACATCATCAATGATTGTAAGGAGGCTGCATGTCAGTCTCTCCAGTCGGCATGGGATGTGTCAGACCGTTGGTCGCTTTGTTGGCATGAGTGATGTCATAAGATTTGCATGGCTGCACAAATCTGGATTTGCTCCCGATATCCAGTCATGACTTTTGGGGCAAAGGCAGCTTCAAAATCCTTTTGTGCAGCCATCCGTCAACTTCAAAAGCAACATCCACCTTCCAAGGTGGTTGTTTGCTTCTGTTCCTCCTTTGGGTACAGAGGTAGAGGTCAGTCTTCCCTAAGAGGGCAAAGGAGAAGTATGCGTGGCACTAGAGGCTGTGGAGGAAGAGCAGCTCGGGCAGTCGCCTCATTACCCTCTGCCACTGCTCCAAAACCCCTTTGGGTGCTTCACTCACAAGACGCAGGTGGGAGGCAGGTTAACTCTGCATCTCGAAGAATGGCAATACCTTACTTAGGATGCTTGGGCGCTGCAGACATTAGTTCCATCTCCCATTTAAAAGGCCACTGAGCAAGCAATCTCTTTGGGAAACAGACTCGCTCCTTCTGCAGGAGATTCTCTCCCTGTTGGAGAAAGGTGCTGTAGAAAGGGTACCTGTAGCAGAGCACCACCATGGTTGGTACTCCACCGAAAGACTGAAGACTGCAACCTATCTTGGACTGAAGATGCTTGAAAAAGTTCCTCAGGAAGGACAGATTCAAGATAGTCACTCTTTTGCAGATCCTCCAGGCCCTTCAACTCCTGGATTGGATGGTGTCACCCGACCTTAAGAATGCTTACTTTAATGTGCTGATACATCCCAAGCATGGGAAGTAACGGAGATTAGACATTGGTGGTTCTCACTTTCAGTTTAGAGTATTCTCTATCGGGCTGCCCTATGCATGAGGGTTTTCTCCAAGTTGATGGCGGTGGTGGCAGCAAATCTGAGGAGGGAAGGGATGCCCATCTTTACCTACTTAGACTGGCTGATCAGAGCTTGTTTCCCTGAACAGGCTCGTAACATCTAACTGGCAACCGTCACTCTCTCCACAAACTAGGCTTAACCCTCAACTTCAAGAAATCCCACATGACGCCTTCCCAAAAGCTTCAATTCATTGGAGCAGTACTGGACTCTTCCTTGGAGAAAGCTTTAACTCCCAAGTTAAGGGCTCAACATATCTTGCAGGTGGTGACATTTCAGAACGCCCAACATCTACCGGCTTTCGATTTTCTGAGGTTGCTTGGTCTCATGGCATCCTGCATTTTCCTGATGCCAGAGGCCCGCCTAAGGATAATTGGCTTTCTTCAGGTCCCAAGCAAGGTCACCTAGGATCTTCTGTGGTGGGCCTGCAAGGAGAATGTGTGATAGGGGAACCTTTTTGGCAACCCCGGCTGGAGATGGCAGATTCTTTCCTTCCAGGCTGGGGAGCCCACATGAACAATCTCATGATCAGCGGTCTTTGGTCCCCATCACAATCCAGACTGCACAGAAACCTTTTAGAGCTGAGGGCATTCAGACTGGCGTGGATGGCCTTTTTGCCATCCATACAGAGGAAGAACATCCTGATAATGACAGACAACAGAGTGGCCATGCACTACCTCCACAACACATGAGGTGTAGGGTCACTAAAGCTGTGCAGGGAGGCAGTGCAGCTGTGGTTTTGGGCACTGCAAAACAATCTATCAGCCATTCACCTAGCCAGGGAAGAGAACACTATGAGCAGGTGGAGCACGAGTGGGATTTAGCTAAGGAAGTCCTTGAAGAGATCTTCACCCCTTTGGGGGAACCCCTCCATGTGGATCTGTTTGGGTGCAGTTTCAACAGTAAGTGCAACCTGTTCTGCTCCGGGGTATTGCCTCATAGAGGATTTTTGGGGATGCCTTCATAGTGGACTGGGATTTTCCACCCCTGTACGTGTTCCTGCCAGTCCATGCTGTTTCCTCATGTCATGAGGAGGTTGAGGAAGTACATGATCCTGATTTCTCTGGATTGGGCCAGGAGGACGTGGTACCCAGAACTTCTAGACCTGTCCATCTGCCCTCCATTCAGTCTTCCAAAGAGGGGGGGACAAGAGGGAGGCTGTCTTCACCCAGAAATCAGAACGCTGAACCGTCATGCCTGGTTTCTGAGAGGTTAAGATACAAAGATTGGGACCTACCGGAAGAGGTTATAGAGGTGTTCCTTTCGGCAGAAGGCCAGCAACAAAAGCACCATACCGCAGCCGTTAGGGAAACATTTTGTAGCTGGTGTAGAGCTAAAGATATTGATCCTTTCGAGGGGATTGTGTCCTCCAACGTATTCCACATCTATGACAGGTAATGTCCACAGCTGTGCTGCTGCAGAACATTTTCGGCAGAGGGCGTCCTGCGTTGATGGCTTCGATCCGTTGTCCCTGGAGGGCCTCCGTCGAGGGTCGACGTCACTGGATGTTATATAAATATTTAGGACGCAGGCCGCCCGTAGCCTGTTCCGTTTTTTTTTTCCGCAAACATGTTTGCTTTGGAATCTCTGTGCGCTCGATTCTTTCTTAGTGTACGATGTCTTCATCTTCTTTTACTACCCCGAAGTCGGGCTTTAAAAAATGTCAGGACTGCGGTTCGAAGCTGTCCCTCATGGACCCGCACGCCATCTGCCTCTGGTGCCTCTGCGAAAGCCACGCCAACGACTGCAAGGATTGCCAGTCCTTGATGTCTAAGGCCTTGCGGGAACGTAAGGGGACATTTTGAAGGTAGGTAGGGTGTCTAAGCCCCGTAAATCAAAGTCCTCTGGGCTTTCGACCGTTGACTCGAGGCATGACTCTGTCAGTGAAAATCCAGGGGGGTCTCGGTCTAGGAGTGGTTCCCGCCATTCCTCTGCCTCGTCGAGGCATTCTAGGAAGCGCCGTCACCGTCCTCTTTGCAGGAGGACTCCGCCAGACGGTTGACTTGTCCCACCAAGTGTTCGTCGCCGGCCGAATGGGATGCATTCTGCCAGCAGATGATAGCGATTTTTTGAGTCGCAAGGCACAGTTCCAGCCGCGCCTTCGAAAGGAGCTGGCGGGAAACAGGCTCGGTCCACCACTCGCACGCCTTTGGGCTCAGGCGGTCCGTGCGATCATCGGGAGCCGTCGAGGTCCCGCTCGGACAAGGGAGATCGCCATAACCGTGCCAGATCCAGGTCATCGGCACCGTGTCTGTCGAGGGACACTCTGCAGGCTCCTTCCTCGAAGAAGTCTTAGATGCCGTCGGCGCCTCTGTCGACGTTGATTCCTTCAGCGCCCTCGACGCCGTTTGTGGAGGATTTGACTAGGTGCCCCTGAGGGCTGTGGAACCTCTGAGGAAGGCTACCAGTAAGTCTGAGGCCTATTTTTGAGCCCAATCTGTTCCTCCTGCTAGATTGGAGTTTTTCCAACCTTTACAGGATATTTCAGAGGTTGAGGAACTTTCTGATGAGCAGATGGCCTTGCCTATTCCTCCTGATGTCCCTGATGACCTTTTGTCTGGGCATAGTCAGATGGAGGAACTCTGTCAGTCATTGAATGACACTAGTGGCCTTGACACCTCTCCGGAGGTGGAGTTTGGCCAACCTGGGGCGCATGCGGATTCCTCCTATCGGCGTCTCATGTCAAGGGTGACAAAATACTTGGGGTGGTCTGCTCCACCTGTTGATTTTACTCAAGATGATTTGACTGACATCCTGGATCAAGGTCCGGCCACTGACCCGGTGTTTCCGTTTCACATGCCTTTGCAAAGGAGGGTGGCAGCGGCTTGGACTGCTCCGGAGAGTCTACCGGCAGTTAATAAGTCGCTTCTGAAGAAATACTGCCCATCCAGTAGTGACCCCTGCTACTTATCGACGCACTCTATGCCGGAGAGGTTGGTGGTGTAGGCGGCTACCGCCTCCTCTAAGCAGGCTGCGTACCCTACCATCCCTCCTGATGGGGACGATAAGTGCTTTGATGGTTGGGCTAAGGTATTTTCGGTTGGGGGTATGGTGTTGAAGTCGACCAACTCCACTTGTGCTTTAGCAAGATTTACACACACTCTGTGGAACTGTACGTCTTTGGCGGCTGAGCATATTCCCAAAGGGGAAGAAAGGGATGGTTTCCTAGCCCTCATGCAAGACGGCAAGGATGCCATGTGCGAATCCCTTCAGTCGGGTTTGGACACCTCAAACTGTCAGCCAGTCCATGGCTGCGAGCACCGTGATACGCAGGTTTGCGTGGTTGCTGAAGTCGGGGTTTGCTCCTGATGTGCAATCCCGTCTTCTGAACATGCCCTTTGCTGGTGTTCATCTGTTTGGCAGCAAGGCTGACGAGAGCCTTGAGAGGTTGCAGACCTCCAAAGCTGCAGCAAAGTCTTTGAGCGCTGCAGTACGTCAACCTACGCCTTTTCGTCCTAGGGGACAGCAATGGAGGGGAGGTTCCTTTCGGTACTTCTCTTCCTTTGGTGGATCGAGAGGAGCTGCCAGTCAAAGGGGCCATCGTAGGAGTACCCCGGATGGAAAGCAAGGTACTCTGGGTGCTAAAGCTGCTTGAGTAGTTGCCTCTTTGCCCTCAGGCACTGCGGCAGCAGTGTCCACTCAGTCATGAGGCCATGTCCCATGGTTCACCGGTTGGGGGCATACTTGTGCAGCATCTTGGAGAATGACGGCCCATTACTTTAGATGTGTGGGTTCTGGAGATCATAGCCCACGGCTACTGTCTTCCCTTCTGGCAGAGACCTCATGACAATCCACCGGGGAAGCTCTTTGAAGCGTCCTGATCCGCTCCTTCACAGGAAATCTATCCCTGCTGAAGAAAGGCGCCATAGAACTGGTGCCTGTAGCGGAGAGGAACAAGGGATGGTATTCCCCTTATTTTTTGATCCCGAAAAAAGATGGGGAATTGAGACCCATCATGGACTTGCGTTGGTTGGACAAGCTCCCCAGGACGGACAAGTTCAAGATGGTAACTCTTTCTCAAGTCCTCCAGGCCCTTCAACTTCAGGATTGGTTGATGTCTCTAGACCTCAACGATGCTTACTTTCATGTGCCGATTCATCCCAAGCACAGGAAGTACCTGAGGTTCGCGGTTGGCGACTCGCATTTTCAGTTTCGGGTCCTGCCGTTCGGATTGACCTCCGCCTGACTGTCTTCACCAAGCTTATGGTGGTGGTGGCAGCGTATCTCAAGAAAGGGGGGTTCCACGTCTACCCATATCTGGATGATTGGTTGATCAGAGCACGCTGGATCATCTGTCCGTCACCTGCCACTCCCTTCACAAGCTGGGTTTCTCCCTCAATTTAAAGAAATCACATTCGACACCTACCCAGCGGCTCCAATACATCGGAGCAATGCTCGACGCATCCCTGGGGCAGTGTTCGCCTCCCCAGGTGAGGGCTCATCACATTCTGCAGATGGTGGACAAGTTTCAACGTGCCCAGAGTCTCCCAGCGTTCGAATTCTTAAGGTTGCTTGGCCTCATGGCATCCTGCATTTTCCTGGTGCCAGAGGTCAGGCTGCGGATGAGATCCCTGCAGTGGGCTCTCAAGATGCAGTGGTCGCAGTTCTCTGGCACGATGTTGGATCCCGTTCAGATTCTGACCTCGGTCACCCAGGATCTTCTAGGGTGGGCCGACAAAGGCAATCTGATGAAGGGAGCACCATTTTGGCAACCATGGCCGGAGTTGACGATCGTGATGGACTCATCCCTCACAGGTTGGGGTGCTCATGCCAACGAGTTGACAGCCAGCGGACGTTGGTCTCCGTCAGAGTCCAGACTCCACATCAATCTATTAGAGCTGCGGGCCGTCAGGCTAGCCCTGAAGGCTTTTCTGCCGTCTGTGCTGGGGAAGAATGTCCTGATTATGATGGACAATACAGTGGCTATGCACTACCTCAACAAAAAAGGGGGGGCCGGGTCACTCCCGTTGTGCACAGAGGCGATGCTGCTCTGGTTCTGGGCCATCCAGCAGGAAATTTCGATCTTGGCAGTTCATCTGGCCGGAGACGAAAACGCGGCGGCGGATGCTCAGAGCAGGCAGAGCACGGTCTCTCACGAGTGGGAGCTGGCTCAAGAAGTTCTTTTGGAGATCTTCGCCCTTTGGGGAACCCCACAAGTGAATCTCTTCGCCACCAGTGTCTACCGGAAGTGCGAGAGATTCTGCTCGCGGGAATTTCCCCAAAGAGGAGCCTTAGGGGACGCGTTCGTAGTGGAGTGGTCCTTCCCACTGCTGTACACGTTTCCTCCAGTCCGGTGTCCAGTCAAAGTTTTGAAACAATAGTTTCGAATGCCAAAAATTTCGAATTCATTATTTTTTTTATAGTAAAATTTTTTTTTATTTCGTATTGTAAAATGTTTTTTTTAAAAAAATTAAAAAAAAAAAAAAAACTGGTTTGGGGTCGAGACTCACCCAAAAAAAAAATTGAAACTTTTTTTTTTTCCCCCCACTTTTGTGTCGAACTTTTGCCATTCGAAACTTTGACTGTTGAAACTATAACTAGGAACTCTCCAGTCCCCGTCATTCCGCAAGTGTTGCAGAGGTTACGGAGGTTCGGTTCCCGAATGATCCTTATTGCTCTGGCATGGGCCAGGAGAGCATGGTACCCGGATCTTCTAGACATGTCCATCTGCCCTCCACGCCGTCTTCCCTACCGAGATGATCTGCTCTCACGGGAGGGGGGGGGGGGTTGGGTTCTCCATCCAGAGGTCCAGTCTCTCAGCCTTCATGCTTGGTATTTGAAAGGTTGAGGTATAAGGATTGGGACCTCTCCGAAGACGTGATGGAGGTGTTGCTTTCGGCCAGAAGGCCTGCAATGAAATCCCTGTACCGTTGCCTTTGGAGAAGGTTCTGTGACTGGTGCAGGGTACAGAATGTGGATCCTTTCCATTGTTCCATTCCGTTAGTTTTGTCTTTTTTGCTTTCTTTAGCCCACAAGGGCCTGCAAGTAGGTACCATTAAGGGTTACCTGATGGGGCTGTCCATATTTAAGCGCTCGTCTGAGGAATGTTCTTATTTTAAGATTCCTTTGATTTCCCAGTTTCTAAAAGGGCTAACTAATGTGTTTCCAACGTCGCCTTTCCAGGTGCCGGGATGGGATTTGAATTTGGTTTTAAAGTTCCTATTGGGAGCTCCGTTTGAGCCCTTACATTCTTGTCCGTTGCGACTGTTGTCCTTTAAAACTGTTTTTAGTTGCGGTTACTTCCGCACGCAGAGTGAGTTGCAGGCACTTTCCGCCAAGCCACCCTTTACTGTTTTCCATAAGGACAGGGTTGTCCTGAGGGTGCAGCCTTCTTTTCTTCCAAAGGTTGTGTCGGAATTCCATTTGAGCCAGAAGGTGATTCTTCCGCTGTTTTATCCTTCACATCCTGGTAAGGAAGAGGAGATGCTCCATAGGTTGGATCGTAGGAGAGCTTTGAGTTTCTATCTCTCACGGATGTCCCGGGTCAGCGTGGACTATCAGCTCTTTGTTGGTTATTCTGGAAGGCGCTTGGGTCAGGTTGTTTCCAAGCAGACCTTGTCCAGGTGGCTCATTTTGACGATCTCTGACTGTTACCGTTTGGCGGGAAAGAACCCTCCAGTAGGCTTACCGGCTCACTCTACTAGGGGTGTGGCTGCCTCCACTGCTCTAAGGAGGGGGCGTTCCTATTCGCAATATTTGCGAAGCAGCCACATGAGCCTCTGTCCATACTTTTGTGAGACACTATTCCTTGGACTCCATCCATGTGCAGGATTTGGCCTTTAAGGCAGTCCTTTATTCAGCCATTTAATTGGGCATTCTAAAATTGTAAATTCTCTTCCCACCTCCATACGTTGGTACTGCTTTGGGAGTCTGTCATAGATGTGGAATACATCGGAGGACACAATCCCCTCGAAGAACAAGTTACTTACCATATCTGGTAACGTTCTTTCGATGGGATGTTCCTCCGACGTATTCCACATCGCCCTCCCAGCCTGCCCCTCTTGAATTTCCTATGTGATTGCAGCTTACGTTTTCGCAAGGCTTTCTGCAGTCATACTGGCAGGAGATTGGTGCCACGCGTTCTGGGAAAAAACTACAACTGAGGCTACAGGCGCCGTGCGTCCTATATATAACATCCGGTGACGTCGACCCTCGATGGAGGCCCTCGAGGGACAACGGATGGACGCCGTTGACGTAGGACACCCTCTGCCAAACATTTTCTGAAGCAGAACAGCTGTGGACATTACCTGTCATTGATGTGGAATACATCGGAGTAACATCCCATCGAAAGAACGTTACCAGATATGGTAAGTAACTTGTTCTTCACTTGCGACACACCTCCAGTGCCACCTTTTTGTTCCACCTTGCCCACCAGGGTTGCAGGTGAGTACTGCCAAGGGCTACCAAACGCACGCCAGAGCAAGTTCATTTTAAAATACCCATCGTGATACAGTTCCTCCAGGGACTGACATGTATTTTTCCAATAGTCCCTTTTGTAGTCCCGGCTTCAGATCTGAACTTGGTATTAACATTTTTGATGGGAAGTCTATTTGATCCTCTCCATTCCTGTCCACTCAGGTTATTAACCTTCAAGACAATCTACTAGTGGCCATCACTTGTGCCTGCAGAGTGAGTGAGCGAGCTACAGGCTCTATCATGTAAACCACATTTCACTACATGAGGGTCCACCCCTCCTTCCTAACCAAGGTGGTGTCTGAATGTCATCTGACACAAAAGGTTACCTTGCCAGCATTTTATCCACCTCATCATCCTTCCAAGGCTGAAGAAAGGTTGCACAGACTTGACCCAAAAAGGCCTCAGAGTTTCAACTATTTGCCGGTGACACTGGACACAGACTGGGTCAAGCCGTGACTAAACAGACCTTTCACACTGGATCATTCTGTGTATTTCAGATTATTCTTTGGCTGGGAAGGATGTCCCTGAAAACCTAAGGGCACATTCCACCACAGGAGCGCCAACCACTTCGGCTCTGTAAAGAGGTGTACCAGTGTGGGACATTTGCAATGCTGCAGCTTGGTCTTCAATTCACACCTTCTCAAAACATTAGTGTTTGGACACCTTGTCGGGTCAGGATGCTCGGTTTGGGAAATCCTGTATCCAGGCTTGCAACATTATGTATTACTACTGACTTCTGCAATTCTATTCACTCTCCCATCTTGCTTCTCCACTCTTTTTGACTGCTTACTCTGTTCTCTCCTCCTCTCCCTTCTCCCTTTTCCCGTCTCCTCCTGTCCTCCCCTTACTTTCTTCTATGCACTTACTCTATCAGAATAGTCCCTGGACCTAGTATGATAGCAACCTTGTCTGTCTCCTCCCCCCTTCCCTTAATTTCCAACAAGGGGGGCCCTGGGAGTCTCTCTGCCAGACATTAGTCCTGGTTACGAGAGCCTCCCAAGACCGAGATCAAAGACCAGCTCGCGGGACTGCGTGGTGGGCTGCTCCTCCACCCCAGGCTGGAAGATGCAGCAGAGGCTCTGTGAGAGGCAGCGTTGTAACGATGATGCTGGTACTTGGCAACCTTTTGTGTCCTGAGATCCCTTGCTATCCAGCAGCTGAAGGATCGAACTGTGTCAGGAACGCTGCATGCAGGTGAAGCGCCCAAGGGCTAGCGGCACCCTTTTCTTGGCCGAGCGTTGTACAGTGTTGGTGCTTTTTGACACAGTGGACCTACTTTGCGCTCCAGAGCATGGCAGACTGTAGCAGCATTGAGGGGGAGAGTGGCCTGCGAGAGATGTGACCAAACAAATACATTTCGAAAACTAGAGTACAAGCTGCTTTTTGTAGTTTGGAAATTATTTTTCTATGAAAGTGTCAAATGCACATTTGGAAAACAATAGTGTACCCAGCATGTAGAATGCCTGCTTTCAACAGTGATGACCCCCGCCCCAGTGATCGTCATGGCCCGTTGATTCCTGTGGTGTCCCTTTCAGCACAGAAGAAAGAAAACTGGCTGAGCAAATGGAGTCAGGAAACGCGTGAGTGATGAATGGTGAAAGGAGGACATCACAGATTAGGTCACGGAGCCCCCATCATCTCTCAGCGAAGTTGGGGGCTCAGTAAAACCCTGGACAGGGCTGAGGCAGGCCGGGTTGCGATATCCAGCCAGACATCTGATGCCGGATCTCAGACCCTGCAAGAGCTGGCCCATTGACCAGCGCTGATTACATAAAGTTCTGACAATGCTGAAAGTGAAGCCTGACCTGGTAAGAGCCGCAGACAGTTCAGCCTTAACATCGGGTCCTATTACTCACTGCACTCAGATGGTCTCTTTGACATGTACACCTGAACAGAACACTTTTGAGGCCATTGCAGCACCGCATTTGGTGTTGTACTGGTTCCTCTGTGGTTATCTCTCCATATCTAGCAAGGAGACGACATGGGCCAAAAGAACCACAAACCAGAACATGGCTAGATACTGTCAAGCGGCATTCCAAAGTCCCGCGCCAGAGGCTCCAACAAACTGACCGACTTTACTAACCCATTTTCTCTTCCTGCTCCTCCTACATAACTGACATCACAACACCAGACCTTCGACTAGCCACTCTCCACAAAATAACAGAAACCCATGACTAGGGCCACACCCAGTATGTACATATACTGAAGGACACCTAGAGAGAACCACCCACATAGTCCATAAACCCATCAAGAATGCAACTACACCCCAAGATGCCGGATTATCTTACAGCTACGACCACCTGTGACTCTTGATCCCTTACGGACACTATCTAACCAGTGCACACAACCAACCCATCATAACCCACACAAAACATGATCACACGCCCAAGACACTGAATCTTACCCATACTCTTACAATGCACGAGGCCTCTCACAAAACTACCACATGCAAAACACTCACAGATGCCAGTTCCTCCTCTTCTTCTGAATGTATCCTCTCACCCTATCCCCACTAATGCCTCACCACTCCCCCCCGCCCCTCTCTTGCAGAGCCACACAAGCGCCTGGAGACTGCCCCAGCTTGGTAGCGATGCACGGTACACACCAACATAACATAATGCCGATTTCTAATTGGGAAGCGAAAACTGGAACTTTTTGTTCCTTGTATTGTGAAGAACAATGGCTATACCATGTGCAGGATCCTTGCAGCCCTAGTAAACTCTTGGTACATATCAGAGCCTTGCAGACCACCCTCCGGGATTGTTTCCTGGATTTCCTCAACTGGAAGCCTACCTGCCCATAGATGGTACGATTGTCCCATCAACATGCTTCTAGGAGCATGCCTCCCATGTGAATGCATTTATCCTGTTACTCGGGCTGAGAATTAACACTTATGTGAGTACTTAAAGGACACTCTTCAAACAGGTTTCATTTGACACTCTAAATCCCCAGCAGCACATCCCCTCTTTTTCCTTCCTAAAAAGGAGGGAGACTTAAGGACCCGTATGGCATACAGAGCTGTAAACGCCATCACTGTCAAGAACAGGTACCCTTTGCTCATTATTTATGTCCTGTTGGGTCAGGTACAGGGAGCTGTCGTATATACTAAACTGGACTTGCTATCATTTAGTCCATGTCCAAGCCGGGGATTAATAGAATACCTTTCCATACTTGCTAAGGTGTAATGCCCCTGGTACCTTCCAACATGTTATCAACAACATATTTCTTCATGTCCTAGACATGTTTGTCCTATATCTTGATGAAATCCTGATGATCTTCCCATCCCTGACACATGTATATCATGTTAGAGAAGTACTTCAACGGTTACATGTGTTCTGTCTGTTTGCCAAGTTGGAAAAATGTGTTCTTCATACCTCCAAAGCCTAATGTTTGGGGTCCCCCCATAACACCCGAAGGTGTAGTTATGAACTAGCATTAGGTACATGCTGTCCTGTCCAGCCCCAACCTCTCTCTAAGCATTGCAATCCTTCCTAGAATTCGCTAACTTTTATCAGCGATTCATTCGCGTTTTCTCTACCATAGTCAGACCCCTTACAGGGCTTACCCGAAAGGCGCACCCTTTTAGATGGGGAACGCATTTATTGTGTTGAAAAAGGTGTTTAATACAGCGTTACGACATGCCCTTTTTGTTAGAAGCAGACGCTCCAGATACCGGCATTGGGGCAGCTCTTTCTCAATAATGCCATCAGACACAGCATCTCCATTCAGCAGCGTTCCCGTAAACATATGATGGCAGAACAGCATCAGACCATTACTCACTAAGAGTTGTTGGCTATTAACGAAGCCCTCCAAGACTGCAGACATCATTTCTTGGGCTCTGATCATCCTTTATAAATATACACTGATCACAAAACCCTCCATCCCAAAGTACAGCCAGGTTTTCTAAAGCGAGACAAGCACAATGGCATCTGTTTTTTTTCTTCTCCAGCATGCAGTTTTGTGGTCTCACATCGTCCTGGTACCAAAGCTGGCACCTTAGCTCACCAGTTTGGGACGAGCGTTGAAAGTAAACAAGAACCAGAGAGGATCTTGGACCCTAAGCATGTGGTTTGCTTGTGTACCACACCTCAAAGCATAGTAGACCGGCTTTATTCCTGGACAACATGATCCTGAACAGCAAAGTTCTGTTCGGGATTGAAGAACCCCATGGACTTCCTTTCCGAGTATAGTTCCTTTTGCTTCCTATTAAGGTAGTACAACAGCAAGCCATTAAGTGGTGACATGATACCAAACTAGCAGGACCGCCTAGTTTCCTGAAAACCTTGGAATCACTGCAAGGCTGGGCGTGGTGGCCATCCATAAAGTCTGAAGTATGCCAATACCTCCTTTCATTTGCTATCTATGCCCAGAGTAAAAGACATCCAGAAAAACCAGTAGAGCTCCTATGTATCGTGCCCCTACCCACAGCAGTGCGACACACTCAATGGATTTCATACTGGAGTTACCTCTTATAAACAAACATTTTATTTTAATTAAATGTATTTTTTTTTATTTTGCATTTATTGCATCACATTGCAATACTACAATCGGTGCTGCATCAACCCATCATCCACCTCCCACCAACTCCCTTAACTTAACTCATAACTCACGGCTGGTTACCTACTAAAATTCTTCCAGGGACACTCCCTCATCCCATTCCTGGGATCCTTCTCGCCCACCTCTTATGCACTCCCTAGTTCCTCTTACCGTAACCCATCTCCATAACTCATCGCTCCCCCTTCTCTCCCAACCAGGCTTCAAGGGGATCTGACAATCTGGCAAGCTAAACAGTGAGTGCACCAAGATGTTCCAGACTGCCACATTCTCTGAAATCTCCCGCATTCCCACCTGTAGGATTCATACCACACTGCAGCCTCAGCCATTGACCAGCGTCTCCGGTCATTCTGCAACTTTGCTATACATGGGGGGGCCTCCCAGGATATCCACGCCGTGGCAGTCTTGCTCTTTGCTAACCCACGTCAGGTCTATCATCCTGGTAGCCAGCTTAGCGTTCTTTGGCCGTGGAAACACCCTGAGTAGACAAGCCTCTGGTTTCCAAGTGCATCAAATTATGCCTCCCCTCTGGAGCCTCAATTGCTTCTCCTGCCAGATCCATCTGACTGTTGCGCGTGTCCATAACATGTGCATCATGTCCGCCCCTCCTTTGCCACACCTAAGGGACTCTTTCTCTGTCGAGCCCAGGAATTTTGAAATGAGATGTGGGCTCATATAGGCCCTATGCAGTATGTAAAACTTGGTCAATCTGAACCTAGTGTTCCTCCAAGAAAGTTTTTTGGGTATTTTTTGGCCCTTTAGACCAGCCCCACTCTGTAAACCCCCTACCTATGTCTGCTTCCAATTTGTGCCTTATTATGGCAAAATCCTTTGGTAGTGCCGCCAGCAGTCCCTGATATAATCTGAACACTCCATATCCTCCCTCTGTAACATCATACATTAAACCCAATGTGTTATCCTCTGCCAAAAGATCCAGGAAGCCCTGCCACCACCTTCGCACCTCATGGTCCATCCTGGAATGTGTCATAAACTGCTCATGTCGCACCCCAAACCCTCTTCAATCTCTGAAAACTCCTGAGTATATCGGGGGGAAAGTAGGTCTCTAATCTTCACTAGCCCTTTCTTCTCCCTTTTGGGACCTCACCAGTGCCAGGTCCACTGTATCTTCTCCGTAGATCCCCCGCGAGGGGTATGTGGGTAGAGTAAGGTTCCCCAAGTTTCAACATCACCTTAGCTCTGGCCCAAACCCTCCTCCTCAACTGCACAAGGTAAGGAGGATCACTAATGCTACTCTTTTTCAACCAGAGCACCTCTTTCAGCAGATACTGAGCGATAGCTGCATGCAACAGGGTGTGTTCTATTGTTTCCATGTCTGATAGCCATCCAGCCACATGCTGCAGCTGCCCTGCTAAATAGTACAAATCGAAGTGCGGGAGTCCCACTCCCCCATCTTTATAGTCCCTACACAATGTGTCTAGGGCCAACCTGTGCCTACTGGATCCCCATATGTATCCTTCCACCACTGTCTGCAATTCCCTAAAGAAGGGCTTTGGTATAAGATAGGTGATGTTTAGGAAATTATATTATAGACTGGGGAGAGCAACCGTTTTCTGCAGCACAATTCTTCCCATCACTGATAGTGGTAGTTTCTCTCAGAGCACTCCAGCTCCTTCTAGGCTTCAATCGTATTCTCCTGGTGGGTTTTCCTAATATCATACATATTCACTCCCAGTTATCTAAAAGTCTGGACCCTCCACTGCAGCCCCAGTGCTGGGAGGCATGACTCCTCTTCCCCCACCCACCCTGCTAGTGGGAATATGCACGATTTTGGCTAGCTTATCAATATCCCTAACAGTGCCACAAATTTATCGAACACTTTTATATATTGCGTTAGGTAATCTTCTGGACTATGCCCATACAGCAGCTTGTCTTCCGCTTATAGTAAAACCATGTGGTGTCCACCAACTACCAGGAGCCCTGTATCCCTAAACGCATTCCTCAGGAACACTACTAAGGGCTCCAGGGCCAGCCCATATAGCATGGTGGACAACGGGCATCCCCCTTTCAAACCTCTCTGGAAATTTAGCCTCCCAGACACGTGTCTACCTATTTTCACCTTTGCAACCGGAGCAGAGTAAAGCATTTGAATCCACTGCAGAAACCCTTCTCCCACTCCAAACTTTCCCAGTGATGCTGGCATCCACTCCCATCCCACAGAATCGAATGCTTTAACTGCATCTAGTGCCACCACCTCACAGCCTTCCAACCACGTTTTTGTCCCGTCTCTGACTGCATGTAGTCTCCTTAAGTTCTCTGACGTCGCCCTCCCTAGGGCATAACCCGACTGGTCAGGGTGGATCAGTTTTCCTGATCACGATTTTAAGTTGTTCCTCTAGGACCCCTGTACAAATTTTGCTATCCTGATTGATCAAAGACATTGGGCGGTATGATTCACAATACTGCCCCTCTTTACCCGGCTTCAATATCGGCATGATAATACATTCTTCCATACTGGGGGGGGGCAGTCGTCCCTTCTCATACGCTTCCTCAAAAGTCTGCAACCGCCTCGGAGCTATCTTATCTGCAAATTCTTTATAAAATTAATCCAGAAGGCGCCACTTCCTGGCCCAGATCACCGCCCTCACTTCCTCTATTGTAAGCGGTGCGCCCAGCACTTCCGCCTGCTACTGACTTAGGGGGTCCTATATCTGACAGTTTTTCCGCAATCTCCAGCTTCTTATTCCCGCTTACCCCCCGCGTCATATAAATCTTAGTAGAATTCCCAAAATACTTCATTAATTTCTCTCTTCGACTGCCACAATTCCCCACACCCATCCTCTATCTCTGTAATCCCACCACGGTGCTGAGCCCTACGGAAGAGCCATGCCAACAGGCTGCCTGGCTTATCACCTTGTCCATGTAGTTTCTCTGTGAATTTCGCATAATTGAATCTACCCAGGCTCTCCCAATATTCCATACATTCCTGCCTAAGCAAGACCAGGTCCCCTTCTACTTCCTCTCGGATAGGTTCCCTCCATTGCTTGATCGCCGTCTCTGCTCCTGCTATCTGCTGCACCAACTTCTTCTGAATCCCCCCAGCCCTTGCAATGGCAACTCCTCGTATGACCACCTTGAAAGCCTCCCACAGGTTCCCTTGTCAACTAATACTCCCTTCATTGGTGTCAAAGAACAATTTTATTTGTTCGGCCACGCTATTTCAAAATTGCCCATACTGCAGGAACTCCGCTATCAATCTCCAGGTTGGTACTGGGGCCGGCTGATTACTCGCCACTCAGTCTATTGTCAAGGGAGAGTGATCAGAGGGCGTTCTTCCTTCATATGTGGCTCCTACAAGATTGGCAAGCTGTTCTGCCCCTGCAAAGAAGTAAATAATCTGTGTATGTACCAAATGCTCACTTGAGTAGTACAAGAATTCCCTCTTAGGGCCATTCCCCCGCTGCCAACATAGACTCATCCTGGTTGGGAGCGTAGGTGTTTATAAAACATACCTTGTGTCTATCCAAGAACCCATGCACTAACACCATACACCCTTCGTTATCTGAGCAAACTTCGACCACCCAAAAAGGCACTGCTGGGCGCACCCAGATAAGCACTCCCTTGCATATGTGGAAAAGGTTGAGCCATACCACGCCCCTCACCATCTTTGGAGGACCCATTTCTCTACTGTAAGGTGTGTTTCTTGTAGCATTGCCACTGCAATCCCTCCTCCACGCAGATATGAGGCCACCAGGATCCGTTTAACATAGTTGTTCAGTCCCCTGGAATTCCAGGAGGATAGTCTCAGTAACTCAGCCATTCAACCATGCCACCTGGCGTCTATATCCCTCCGTTTTCCGCAGGTGCTTCAGTTCCTCCCTGCCAACACCTCCCCTGCCGTCCCTGGAAAAGTGGTGATTCCTTCTGTCCCAGATTACCAAGCCGTGTTGAAGTCAACAAACTATAATCCCCCAACCCTTTAACATAACATGCTTGTCAACTCTGCTCCCAAACTACGACACCCTATTGGTATCTGTGCCTCTTATGTGCCACATATATCATGGCTCCGCTCCCCCTAACAGCGTTTCAGGTATTCCTTCCTCCCTCTTTCATCGGCACCATCTGGTTAATGTCTATCCAGGGATTCACCTTCTCCAGGTCCTCAAAATCCAGGGCTTTTTCCTTGTATATCACTTTCAATTTTGCCAGATATAGGAGCATTTACTTTATTCCCTGCTGTTGCATCCTAGCCTTCATCGGGACAAACTGGCCTCTCCTCCTCTGGACTTGCAAGGTATAGTTTGGATAAATTGCTAGTTGGTCAACCCCTGTTTGATCTTACCTCCCTCTCTGGAGAAGGCCAGGATCCTCTCTTTGAAGTTTAAAATCTTAGCAATAGTCGGCCGGGGCAGCAACCCATGAGGGAGTCTCTTAATTAGTGATCTGTGGGCTCTCTCCACTGTGAACCCCTGTGACAATGTTCCTGGGCTGATCTCATGAAGCAACATGTTTTCAATGTATGTGGTGGAATCCCTGCCTTCTTCTCCTTCCGGCAGTCCCAGGATTCGAATATTGCTCCTGCTTGCTCTACCTTCTACATCTTCCGCCAGGTCCTGTAGCATCCGTACCTTCATTGTGAGGTCCTGGACCTTCTCACGCAAGTACTTTGTGGTGACGGACATATCTTCCTCCTTTTTCTCGGTTTGCACCACTCTGCCTGCCAAGCTGCGCACCTGTTGCCTCAAAAGTATTGGATTTGGTTCCATTTTTCTCACGAAAGTACTTTGTGGCGACGGACAGCTCTCCCTCCTTTTTCTCGGTTTCGAACCACTCTGCCCGCCAAGCTGTGCACCTCTTGCCTCCAAAAGTCTTGGATTTGGTTCCATTAGCTATTTTTCAAGAACCAAATCCAGTAGTAGCATGTGAGGACATAGAAGAATTCTTCCCACCGCAGCTACCAATGCCAGGGCCCTGTAGGGTACATCTAGAGGAGGAATTTGAAGTAGGAACTATAGGGGACAGAATTGGGAAAGCATATCATGAGAAGAGGACAAAGCGAGGGGAAAGTTTATCAATTTGAGATTTCCCAGTTACGAGGCAAGGGGGGACGTCCGTTCAGTTTCCGAGCACCAAGCTTTGTCTTTGGACAGGCTAACTAAATAGGGACGAGAAAGAGGATAGCCATACAAGTTGGGGACAAGATACATCAGACGAAGAAACGGAAACCTTCCGTAGGGAGGAGGGAGCTTCTGCATGCGGTCCTCAGAGATGTTTTCCGACAGACAAGGAAGTGAGATGGTCAAATCTGGACCTACCTATATCGAGGACGCCAGAACTTGTGGTGTGGCCAGGTCGACCTAAAGGGCGATCCCATAGTGTAAGGGGGACTTGCCACCATATGTAAACAGACTAAGTTCATTGCCAGGAAGAAGGCGATCATGAACCATTGTCCACGGGGCTTTAAGTGGGGTAAGAAATCGGGAGGGGGGCCCTCATTAGGGGACGTGGCTTCTGGGAGGGGCGTGGCCTAAAAAGCACGCAAATGGTAAGGTCTGCACATATATATATATATAGGTGTGCGTACCTTACTGTGGTTTGTGTACTTTGCAGGCCATCTTTTCTAAACATAGAAATATGTTACATATTTCTATGTTTAGAAAAGATGGCCTGCAAAGTACACAAACCATAGTAAGGGACGCACACAGATATATAACATGCATATATATTTGTGTGCGTACCTTATGGCTTGCCTAGTTTTCAGGCCATGTTTTCGGGTTTATAAAAGATGGCTTTGAAAGTACACAATTCAAGCCATCTTTTATAAAGCTTTGACTAGGGACAAAATTGTCAGTCGGCAAAGCTTTATAAAAGATGGCTTGAATTGTGTACTTTTCAAGCCATCTTTTATAAATCTCGAGGAATCCCCAGGTTCGCCGAGGGTTAAAGACGTCTCAGCGACCTGGGGAAACAAAGGGACAGTAACTGCCTCTGGTGACCCAGGGCGGGAGAGGGCGGGCGGGCGGGAGGGAGGGAGGGCGGGTGTCACCAAAGACAGTTACTATGACTGACGGAAGTGGCAGCCAGGCACAGCATCGCTGCAGTTGGCTGCCACTTCTGTCAGCTAGCCCGACTTCATGGCAGGCGCATCTCCCATCGCGGCTGCAACGGAATAATGCATCCCGCCAATGTTGCGTGCGGTGGGACTGGGGGCCCCGGCAGGGCCCCGCTCAGCCCCACTTTTTGGAGACTACCGGGGCCCGGCCCCGCAGGCCCCGGCCCACTTAAAGCACCGATTGTCCCTAATATTCCCACTGGTGCCCTCTTTTTAAAAATGCATGGGGTTCCCAGTTTTCCTTGGTGGCCTGGACACCCTAGGCCCAAATCTGTAGGTTATCTCCCCAAACTCTTTTGTGGTTACCAGTGGGTTAGCCTTTTCCCTTTGCGGCTAGGTTGGTGCACCCACACATGTGAGGTACCGTTTTCATTGGGACACCTGTGGGAACGCGGGAAGGTATGACCTCTGTTGTCAGTGACGTGTTTCGGTGGGTGGGCAGAGGGAAATGTATCTGAAATTTCCTGGAAATAAACAATTCCCGCAAATTTCACTCTGGTCACCCATCAAAATAGGCTGCCAACACCACATGTCCTACCTTCCTGCATTTCCACAGGTGTCCCAATGAGAGGCAGACTTCTCGTGTGCGGGTGTCATTCCTGAGTGACGATGAGAACATCATTTGTACAGCAAGTTCTATTTAGTGCGTTGAGTAAACAGTAGAGTACTGTCAGTAAGCCATTTCACATGCACATTTCCTCACACTTCCCATACATACCAGTCACAATGCTAGTGCACAGGCAAGGTGGGATTTAGCACAAGGACAAACCTCCTTGTGTAGCACAAGGAGGATCGTCGTCGTGAGCAGTGATGCCACGACAAGGCACCACCGGATCACTGGCCATTCGTACCCCTTTCGTATCTGCAGTCAGTAGGCATCCATTTCAGCAGTTGCACTTCTACCAAATCACTTGCGCCTGAGCAAGCATATCTACACACTTATAGCACGTGCACATCTACTCACAATGCAACTGTGTCTCTAGCAATACCTTGTACATCATTTGTCAGCAATTGCATAGCAACTGTGTCTGCATTCAAACTCTATGCGCCTGCAATTGTATGTGGACACTGATTGCAAGTGCATATTGGCTCACTTGGCTACCTGCCCTACAGGCGCTGTCTTCCACACCAACTTAAAGTATGCCCTTAGCCACCTTGTTCAAACATTCATATGTTCAACCGTACCCACACAAAACACACACCCTGAAACATGGCAATAATTTCTGCAGTGCTGGGAAAGTGCATTCACAGAAATAACATCTGCATGTTCTACCTAGCTTGACCTCATTCACACACCAATCTTATCCAATTAATTCCTACAGAAGACATGTTACTTGCACCACACATAACATTACTTACAGTAAAACAATAAAGGCAGGATGTTACAAGGTATGCAAGACACCGCCGCCATATAGTTGGTGTCCAAGTACCACTTTCATGACGCTTAGACCTCAAGGGAGGGAGCCAAAGCGGCGTGTACTATTTTCAGAAGACACCCCTGGAGATAAGTGAACCATGAATGGTGTTCCCAATCCACCCCTCGAATAGAGGGAGCGGGACTGGTGTTTCTTTGCATGCCAAACCTTAGGTGGAAGGAGCCGGAAGAGAAGGGGGCTTCCCTGACGTTTTTTCCTACGGTAATCCCGAAGTGCAGCAAGCTGCACTAGGGTGCCTTGCCAAGACACCCCAAAGGGGAGTGACCCAGAGTGCTGTTGCCTTCTTCTCCAAGGCCCCCCTCAAGTGGAGTTAGCTGAAGTGCCATTCCTTTCCAAGAAGCACCTGAAGTGGAAGGAGCCTGAATGGCGTTACTTTGTAAGTCAGACCTCGTGCAGAGGTAACTAGACTGATGTTTCCTTCTGAGGCAGACCTGAAGTGAAAGGTACTGGGATGGAATGCCTTTCCAAGGCAGGCCTCAAGTGGAGGTAGCAGGACTAGCATTGCTTGCCAAAGCACGCCAAAGGGTACTGAACGAGAGCGGTGTTCCCTTCTTCTGCATGGCCCGCCTCAAGTGGAGGGAGCTGAAATGGCATTCCTTTCCAAGAAGCGCCTGAAGTGGAAGGAGCCTGAATGGCATTACTTTGCAAGTCGCACCTCGCGCAGGGGGAGCTACACTGATGTTTCCTTCTGAGGCAGACATGAAGTGAAAGGTACCTGGATGGTGTGCCTTTCTCAGGCAGGCCTCAAGTGGTGGGAGCAGGACTAGCATTGCTTGCCAAAGCATACCAAAGGGGAATGAACCACAGTGGAGTTCCTTTCTTGTTCATGGCACGCCTCCAGTGAAGGGATCCGTAATGAATGTTCTTTCAGAGGCAGGCCTGTAATGGAAGGAGCTTGATTTGCGTTCCTTTACAAGTTTGGGTCAGTTCTGGGTAATGCTGGAGAGTTGTCATTGAAATGCAACATACGGTGCAGTGCTTGAAACCGATTTCTACTCATTATAGCTGGAAAAAAGGGGCTAGAATGTGCCGCTATAGTAGACCAGTACATTGAGACAGCGGGCTTCTGCGATATTCCCATGAGCAGAATGAGAGCCCAACATTTTATCAATTCAACATCGGTTGTGGGAACCCATGCATGTGCTCTGGACTGGGGTTTGAGTGGGACCCCTTCACCTCAAGAACTGTGCAGCGTATACATTTGTTTGCTCAACCACATCTGCAATTAACCCATCATCAACAAAAAGGTTGAAAAAATCAATAGGCTGAAACCCATCTGTATACACTGTGCACCCAGATATACCAGTAAAAGGGGCACAACAGGCTGAGCCATTGCTTGAGGCACCCACTGCGACTCTTCAGCCATGTCAGGAACTGCCACATTGCGTGGACGTCCTGCACGTCCCCTCCCCCTTCCAGGTCTCCTGCGTGTGGGAAGTGTGCGCAAAGGTACATGTTCTGTCATCCTCTTTGTCATCAGATGATGATGAGGAGGAGGTGGCGCCGGAACCTTCATCTATTGAAAACTCACTTCCCCAATCACTTTCCTGCTGACCCTCAGAAGCACTATCTGTTTCAGATTGCATATCCACCTCTGTGCCTTGCTCTGAGCCAGACTCCATCCCTGCAGCAAAAGCCTCTTCACCGTAGATTGATCGACGAGAAGCCATGAGTGCTGTCGCTATGGAACCCTTCACTGCCCAAAGCCCAGATGAAGACTGAAACAATAAGTATGTGTGCTTCTTAAAGTATGGAACGTAGTACAGTTAGTGGTATTCAGTGCCACAAGCCTACACCACACAAGTACGCCAAAAGGTCCAAACTTTGCTCAAACTGTAGCAGCCCTCTGCAATATGAGGTACTCTTAAAACGATACAAGAAATAGAGTACTATTTTGCAAACACTCACATGAAAAGCTAAGGACCAGCTGACTGCTTTCCTCCAAATGGGTAGACAGCTACAACACACCTGCACCTAAAACAAAGACAACAAAAAAGCTACAGACAATGTACTCTTGTGCTATACATTACACAAATACAAGTGTAGGGATGAAGACTGCACCCACACTACCAATGCACAAACAGCCAACGTGCTTTGCACCATCCCCTCCTCCATGGGATGCTGGTGGGTGGGAAATGGAGGTGAGAAGCAACAATGGAACATATAAGTGATTGCCTCTGGCTTTTCAACTCACCCAATCAAGACACAGACAGGGAAGATAAGAACATTACATGGCATGCCCTTCTAGACAATTGCTGGCATCTCCTTTTGCCTCGACATTGCTGATGGCTCCTCGGAGCTGATTAAGGCGCATCCCCCCGACCCCAAACCAATGCACCGCAAGGGCATCCCTTCCAGACCCAGATGTGGTTGGCCCTCGGACAAGTTGTGCGGCCCTTTTGATGAAAGAATGGCTGAAAATCCACACAACCCTCATCCTCACTAGGAAATGGAAACAGGAAAACCCCCATGAATATGGCCAGACATACAGTTTACCAATTAGCACAATGATTGCATCAACACATGGCTCTTGTAACAATCCCAGACACACACTTTACCCAATCTGACATGCACCTCTCATGTGAGATAACAGTAGGTCGATATGTAATTGGCACATTATTTTCAGGGGAAAGAGGTGAAGAAGACAGTATCTCACCTTGTGCCAATAACAGTTGTGCTGGCGCAATTGTAATCGGTGAAGGTTTCTACTCCTGTGGGCCACCAACTGCACTGAACGGTGGTAAGGTGACTTGCACATGCTACACCGGTGTACTTTGGCAGGGTGACTACTCTGCCAGAGGAAGTCCACAGCAAGTGTGCTTTGCACGCTCTCTGAATATAGGTGCCCAGACAGAATGAGCCCCATTTACCACAAATGGATGCAACTTTAGACGCTTTGTGTGCTTCGGCCACAGCTCCAGGACCACTGGTGAACTTGGGGGTACTCTACTACCAAGGCAGAGGGGCGGCCAAGGTCACACACATCAACCACCACCACCACCCTACATCTCTGCCCGGCCAGCACTACAGCTTTCCCCTCCAGGAAGGGATGGGGACCCTGCCGGGGCACCCAGCACCCACTGCTGAATTTGGGGGACAAAATATCCATCTGGGAGACGGACGCCCAAGGCCAATGACATCAACCCCCCCTCCCCAACGTTCTGCCCCTCTAGCTACCTTGCGTTACAGCTTTTCCCCCTGCAAAAGGATGGGGACTGCTCGAATTGGACCACAGAAATGGTGACTGTTGCAGTAAAAGGAATGCACTCTGTACCAAGTGTGCATAGCATGCTCAGAAAAAATGACCATCTGCATAACTACCGGAAATATTTTTGAAAGTTTGCTGCTACTTATGTCGGCCAAACGTTTCCTTCTGCAAATCAGCCACCTTCCTCAATACAAGGCACACCCATCACTGGCCCCCGAACCTCCCCACTACCCTTTCCCAAACATACCACTGACACTGCAGCCACAGTTCCTCCCACCACAGTAGCCCTCCACCCCCACATTACCAAGTAATATATGTAGTACTTACATAAGTCAGCAATAGCTTTTCAGTAGCCGCAACTGCAAAGGAAACATAAAAAAATTACATTCAGTGTTTTGCCTACCAATAACCCATCCAAACTGTCTGGCAGCTATCTTTACATTTTTCAGTTGCTTCCACCAGATACATGACACTTCTCAGTCATCTACCACCACTGAAGGCTGGACTGCACACTGATTGGAAATGGAAATAAGACCAGTGGGTGTATGACATCCCCCAGCACAAACAAAACCTCCTGGAAATAATCTGGAACCAAGCCACCAGTGTTTGGAAACCTCTGTGCAATCCATTCCAGTTCCTCCATGAGCAGCTCCTGTATCCCTTTCCCTCCCACACACGCCAGATTGTTTCCTCCCAGGTGCACCACTATAAGGTCGGGGGGGATGCATCTCCTTTTGCCTGTACATCGCTGATGGCTCCTCTGAACTGGTGAAAGCGCTTCCCCCTGACCCCAAACGAATGCACCGGGAGGTCATCCCATGAGACCCAGATGTGTTTGGCCCTCGGAGAAATCGTGCAGCCCTTTGGATGAGAGTGTATCCAATTATCTACACAGCCCTCATCCTCACTAGGAAATGGAAACAAGTAAACCCCCATGAATATGGCCAGCCATACAGTTACCAAATAGCACAACGATTGCGTCAACAAATGGCCCTTGTAACAATCCCAGAGACACCCTTCCCCCCCCCCCATTCTGACATGCACCTCTCATGGGAGATAACAGTAGGTCGATACATAAATGGCACATTCTTCTTAGGGTGAACGAGGTGCAGAACACAGTATGTCACCTTGTGCCAATGACACAGTTGTGCTGGCGCAATTGTCATCACAGAAGGTTTGTGCTCCTGTGAGCCACCGATTGCACAGCACGGTGGTACGGTGACTTGCACATGCAGCACTGTTACACTTCGGCAGGGTAAGTATTCTGACAGAGGAAAAGAACTGCAGAGCAAGTGTGCTTTGTATGCTCCCTGAATATAGGCACCCTGACAGAATGTGCGCCATTCACCACAAATGGATGCAATTTTCGAATTTCATTGCAAGAGCTTCAGCCACAGCTCAAGGACCACTGGTGACCTTGGGGGCACTCAACTAAAATAGCAGAGAGGCACCCAAGGGCACACATATCAACCACAACCCTCCTATCTCTCTGCCTGGCCAGTGCTAGAGCTTTCCCCTCCAGGAAGGGATGGGGACGCTGCCAGGGCACCCTGCACCTACTGCTGAACTTGGGGGAGAAAACGCCCACATGGTAGACGGCGGCCAAGGCCAGTGACATCACCCCCAAACTGTCCTGCCCCTCTAGCTACCCTGCATTACTGCTTTTGCCCCCTGCAAAAGAATGGGGACCGTGGCGGGGCTCACTGGGACCACTGTTGTAATTGGACCACATAAACGGTGACTGTTGCTAAAAAAAAGGAATGAGCTTTGTACCAAGTGTGCATTGCATGCTCGGAACAAATGTCTGTCTGCATTACTACCAGACAACATTTTTGCAAAGTTTTTGCTAATTATGTTTAACAAACTTTTTTTTCTGCAAAGCAGCCACCTTCCTCAATGCAAGGAACACCCATCACTGACCCCAGGACCTCCCCACTACCCATTCCCACCCACACCACTGACACTGCAGCCACAGATGCTCCCACCACAGTAACCATCCACCCCCACATTACCATAGCTAGCCACAAAAGTAACATATGCAGTACTTACATAAGCCAGCAAAAGCTTTCCAGTAGCCACAACTGCAAAGGAAACAAAAAAGAATTACATTCAGTACTATCAATAACACATTCACCCTGTCTGCCCGCTACCTGTAAACTTTTCGATTCCTTCTACCAGATACATAGCATATCCGAGTCATCTACCACCACGGAAGGCTAGACTGCACACTTATAGGAAATGGGAATAAGACCAATGAGCGTATGGCAACCCCCAGCACAAACAAAAGCTAGTATGGATGGCTTAGTGGCAAACTGCCCTCCAAGGGGAACAGCACTGTTCAGCTGGTCTGGGGGGCAATTTGTGCACTACCCCGGCAAGTGTGTCTCTGGCCACCCCAATACCTCCCCAGAGCACCCACTCTTGTTCACTCCACCAACACTACAGGCCCAGTTCCCACCCACCCAGTAGCAATCTGCCCTCCGCATACTATACAATGTTGAAATAACCAAATGTCCATACGTACGTACCAAGGGAGAAGCTTGAACTGCACAAGACCTGTAAAGGGAAGAAAAAAAAACGTAAATTATCTGTGTCAGCCCAGCCAAATACCAAACCACCCACACAGGCCCTCCATTGAATTGGGCAGTAGGTTGTAGGCACCCTGGGGCCAGATTGATATGATATGGCATTTATAACGCGCCTATACACAAGTGTTTCAAGGCGTAACGAGCCAGGGGAGGGTGAACAAAGGGAGAACAGACCACAATCCTACTAGGCCAGGTTTCATTCAGATGCCCCACTGATTTGCCCATCTGCGTCAAGCAAAGTTTGGTAAACAAAGAAAACAATTGAAAATGGTAGTCTGCACTTTGGGGGGGCTGAGGGACACCCTACACTGCCGGGTAATTTTGTAATGTAAAGGGGGGTGCCCCTCTCCACCCCCACCCCAATTGGCGGGGCAGCGCATCTCATATAGCCCTCCCTGAGGGCAGATAAGGGGGGCTGTCCCAGGCAGCCCTTCCTAGGAGCAGATATCTGGTCCCAGGGAGGACTGCATGACATGGCACCCACTCCATTGCGGGTAGGGGGTGGGGGGTCAATGCCCCATCCCATTAGAAAATTCCCTGTCCCTTTGGGGTGCCCCACAGCCCCTTAAAATGCGTTCCACCATTTTCCTTTTTTTCCTTTGGTAACCCAACTCCCCTTGGCACAGAGGAGCACATTGGTGTGCCAATCTGGCCCCGGGGTGCCCAAACCTTACTGCCCCACCCACTGGTGGGCCTGTCCCACAATTTTTGGGGACACTCTTCCCCCCTCACCCCAAATGGGTGGCGGGGGATCCTCATGCAGGCCCTCCTGTGCCTCCTACAAACGGCTGCGTGAGGTACATCCCCCACCCCCCTCCATTTGGGGGAGAGGGCCCCCAGAAATGGTGGGACAGCCCCCCAGTGGGTGGGGCAGTAAGGTTTGGGAACCCCGGAGCCAGATTGGCACACCAATGTGCCACTCTGTGCCAATGCAAGTTTAGTAAACAAAAAAAATAATTCAAAATGGCAGGCTGCACTTTAGCGGGGGCTGAGGGGCCCCCTACACCGCTGGGGAGTTTTCTAATGTGAAGGGGGTGCACCTCTCCACACCCACCCTAATTGGAGGGGTGGCGCATCTCATGTAGCCTTCCCCAGGGGCAGATAAGGCGGGGGCTGTCCTGCACTCCTCCCTGGGCTCAGGCGTCCCTTCCTAGGAGCAGATATCTGGTCCCAGGAAGGGCTGCATGACATGGCACGCACTCCATTGCGGTGGGGTGGTCAACGCCACATCCCATTACAAAATTCCCTGTCCCTTAGGGGTGCCCCAGGGCCCCCCTAAAATTAATTCCACCATTTTCCCACCCAACTCCCCTTGGCGCAGAGGGGCACATAGGTGTGCCAATCTGGCCCCGGGGTGCCCAAATCTTACTGCCCCACCCACTGCGGGGCCTGTCACACCATTTTTGGGGGCCCTCCCACCCTCACCCCAAATGGGTGGCGGGGGCAC
This sequence comes from Ambystoma mexicanum, assembly GCF_040938575.1. NCBI lineage: Eukaryota > Metazoa > Chordata > Amphibia > Caudata > Ambystomatidae > Ambystoma > Ambystoma mexicanum. Next base: position 857,510,263 of record NC_090930.1, on the reverse strand, counting down.
CTCATGCAGGCCTCCCTGGGCCTCCTACAAACTGCTGCATGAGGTATACCCCCTGCCATTGGGGTTTTGGGGAGAGGGCCACCAGAAATGTGTGAGAAAGGCCCCCTGGTGGGTGGGGCAGTAAGGTTTGGGCACCCTGGGGCCAGATTGGCACACCAATGTGCCCCTCTGCGCCACAGCAAGTTTCGTAAACAAAGAAAAAAATAGAAAATGGTACACTACACTTTAGGGCGGGCTAAACCGCCCTTTTAGGGGGGCAAAATAAATCCCACCCCACACCCCATCCCAGTTTTTGTTTTTCTTTCTTTTTATTTTGCCCCCTTCCCTGGGGGCAGATGATCAGCCATCTGCCCCCAGGGTTTATCAGATATGTGCCCCCCTTGCTTTGGGGGATGGGGGGGGGACAGGGCTGCCTACTGTAAGTAGCCCCTCCCCACGTCACAAAAGCATCCCTGGTGTTCCAGTGGGAATGCTGGTCGCGGATCGAGCGTTCTGCGCCCGATCTGCGCCCAGCAATACGGTAACAAAGGGTATCGTTGGAAAGGGGAGATTCTCCCCTTTCCAACACCACTTTTTCAAGAATCCCTGGTGGCTAGTGGGCCCCAGGGCCCCAAATCCCCTCCCACCTCCCCCCTTCCCCCTTCCTTCGAACATTTATTATTCTTTTTTCTTTTTCTTCCTCACCCGTGGGGGCAGATGATCACTGCCCCCAGGGGTCTCCAGCGCTGTGGTGCCATGCTTTGGGGGAGAGGGGGCTGCTTACATAGTAAGCAGCACCCCTCCCCCTGCTCCCAAAACAGATCACTGGTGGTCTAGTGGGCATTACTGGCCACGGATCGAGCTCTGCACCCCGATCCGTGACCAGCAATGCTGTCACACAAGGTATCACTAGAAAGGGGAGAATCTCCCCTTTCCAACGATGCCAGCCTCGACCTCCGGCTTGTAATACAGCCGGAGATCGAGGCAGAGGGAGAAGGGCTCTTACCTTCTCTCTTCACCGCGGCAGCCAAAAATGGCTGCCGCAGTGAATTTACTTTCAATTTCATGTCGGCGTGCGTCATGCACGCCGATGTGAAATTGAAGTAATCCAACCCCTGGGCAGTGAAGGGGGACCTCCCCCTCTCATTGCCCGGGGGTTGGATTACAGTTTTATGCGATCCCTGCTCTGCAGGGATCGCACAAAAGAGTGCCTGAAAAGGACGAGGTATCTCGTCCTTGGCAACAGGAGGGGAATTCAAAGGACGAGATACCTCATCCTTGGCACTAATGAGGTTAATTGTAGAGTGGCAGTCTGGAAAGCACTTGGAGTACAATATCCTGACACGTCAGATCTGGGAGCAAAAATGGCACGTAAAATGCAGGATCTGCTTATTTATATTCTGAATTTTCAAGAGCAGTGGTCTTTGGAACTGTGGGGAAAATCTATATCGGTATTCTAGCATATTCTATGTCAGGGATTGCCAGAACAGGTACATAGACAGCTTAAGAAGCTGGTGGGTATGGAGGCGAAGCCACGGCCAGAAATACAGCTGACCATAGGGCATCATTGCCAATTGTTGTAAGAGAAAAATCAGAAGGAAGGACACTAGGAAGATCGAAGAAGCTAAACTAGTGCAGAGGAAATTGTCCAAATATGCTATAGAAGAACAAGTTACTTTCTTACCTGGTAACGTTCTTTCGATGGGATGGTCCGACAACGTATTCCATATCTATATCTATGACATGTAATCACCACAGCTGTGCTGCTTCGGAAACTTTTTTCGGCTCCTGCGTTGATGACGTCGATGCGCCGTTGTCGAGGACCTCCTCTGACGTCATCCGATGTGATAAGTAGGACGCACGACGACCGTAGCCTCAGTTGTAGTTTTTTCCCCCCAGAAAGTGTGACATTAGTCAACTGCCAGTCAGACACAAAGCCTTGCGGAACGTAAGCTGCAATCGCAAAAGAAATTCTGCAGCGGGGAAGGCAGGGCGGGAGCGATATGGAATACGTCGTCGGACCATCCCATAGAAAGAACGTTACCAGGTAAGAAAGTAACTTGTTCTTCGAGGGGATTGGGTCCTCCGACGTATTCCATATCTATGACAGACTCCCAAAGCAGTACCAGAGCAAGGAGGAGGGAAAGAATCTAGAATCAAAATTTAGATTTGCCAATCAAATAGCAGAGCAAAGGACCGCCTTGCCAAAGGCCAGATCCTGTCCTCGGATGGAATCGAGGGAATAGTGACGTACAAATGTATGTACTGAAGCCCAGGTGGCTGCATCACAGATGTTGCGAATAGGAACACCCCTCTGCAGGGCAGTAGATGCAGCCATACCCCTGGTAGAATGGGCCCGCAAGCCAGCCAGTGGGTCCTTACCCGCCAAGCGGTAACACTCCGAGATGGCCAAAATAATCCAGCGAGACAAAGTCTGTTTCGTCACAGCTTGCCCCAAACGCTTTCCAGCGTAACCAATAAAGAGTTGATCGTCCACTCTGACCCGGGACATGCGTGAAACATAAAAGCTTAAAGCTCTCCTAGGATCAAGCCTATGGAGCCTCTCCTCTTCCTTACCAGGATGCGGAGGAGGATAGAATGCCGGAAGAACAACCTTCTGGGCCAAATGAAATTCCGTCACTACCTTCGGAAGAAAAGAAGGACGAACTCTAAGGACAACCCTGTCCTTGTGAAATACAGTGAAGGGTGGCTTAACTGAAAGTGCCTGTAACTCACTCACTCTGCGAGCGGAAGTAACCGCAACTAAAACACAGTTTTCAGAGTTAACAGCCTCAAAGGGCAAGAATGTAAAGGCTCAAACGGAGCACCCATAAGAAACTTAAGAACAAGGTTTAAATCCCAACCGGGCACCAGGAAAGGTGACAGTGGGAACACATTAGTGAGCTCTTTCAGAAACTGTGAAATTAGGGGATTTTAAAGTAAGAACACTCTTCAGACGAGCGCTTAAAGATGGACAGCGCCGCCAGGTAACCTTTAATGGTACCCACTTGCAAGCCCCTGTGGGCCAAAGAAAGTAAAAAGGACAGAACCATGGGGATGACACATGCAAAAGGATCCACATTCTGAACTCTGCAGCAGTCGCAGAACTTACGGCAACGGTACAGAGACTTTGTTGCTGGCCTTCGGGCCGAAAGCAACACCTTCATCACGTCTTCAGGGAGGTCCCAATCCTTATACCTCAACCTTTCAGAAGCCAAGCATGAAGGTTGAGGGATCTGACCTCTGGATGGAGAACCTGACCCCCCCTCCCGTGAGAGCAGATCGTCTCGGTAGGGAAGACGACGTGGATGGCAGATGGAATGCAGGATGCCATGAGGCCGAGCAACCTCAAGAACTCGAACGGTGGGAGCGTCTGGGCATGCTGAAACTTGTGCACCATCTGCTGAATGTGAAGAGCCCTCACCTGGGGAGGAAAACACTGCCCCAGGGACGTGTCGAGCACTGCTCCGATGTACTGGAGCCGCTGTGTTGGTGTCAAATGGGACTTCTTTAAATTGAGGGAGAAGCCCAGCCTGTGAAGGGAGTGGCAGGTGACAGACAGATGATCCAAGACTTGCTCGGGAGAGCTCCAACTGATCAACCAATCGTCCAGGTAGGGGTAGACGTGAATCCCCCCTTGCCTGAGATGCGCTGCCACCACCACCATGAGCTTGGTGAAAACCCTCAGAGCGGAGGTCAATCCGAACGGCAGGACCCAAAACTGAAAGTGCGAGTCGCCAACCGCGAACCTCACGTACTTCTTGTGCTTGGGATGGATCGGCACATGGAAGTAAGCATCCTTGAGGTCGAGTGACACCAACCAGTCCTGAAGCTGAAGGGCCTGGAGGACTTGAGAGAGAGTAACCATCTTGAACTTGTCCTTCCTGAGGAGTTTGTTCAAACCGCGCAAGTCCATGATGGGTCTCAATCCCCAGTCTTTCTTCGAAATCAAAAAATAAGGGGGAATACCATCCCTTGTTCCTCTCCGCTACAGGCACCAGTTCTATGCGCCTTTCTCCAGCAGGGCTTGAATTTCCTGCGCAAGGAGCGGATCCGGACTCTGCAAAGAGAGGTTCCCCGGTGGATTGTCGCGAGGCCTGTGCCGAAAGGGAAGACAGTAGCCGTGGGTTATGATCTCCAGAACCCACACATCTGAAGTAATGGCTTGCCACTCTACAAGATGCTGCGCCAGCCTTCCCCCAACCGGCGAACCATGGGACATGGCCTCATGACTGAGTGGGAGCGGCTGTGGCGTTACCTGAGGGCAAAGAGGCAACTGCTCGAGCGGCCTTGGCACCACGGGTACCCTGTCGTCCACCTCTGGTACCCCTGCGTTGGCCTCTGACTGCCAGCTCCTCTCGCTTTACTGAAGGACGAGTAATAGCGAAAGGAACCACCCCTCCACTGCTGTCCCCTAGGACGAAAAGGCGGAGGTTGGCGAACTGCAGCGCCCAGCGACTTAGCTGCAGCTTTTGAGGTCTGCAACCTCTCAAGGCTCTCGTCAGCCTTGCTGCCAAAAAGGTGTTCACCGTCAAAGGGCATGTTGAGGAGCCGGGACCGCACATCAGGAGCAAACCCCGACTTCTGCAACCATGCAAACCTGCGTATCACGGTGCTCGCCGCCATGGACCTACTGATGCATTCAGCTAAGTCCAAACCCGACTGAACGGACTCACACATGGCATCCTTACCATCCTGGACCATAGCAAGGAAACCATCCCGTTCGTCCCCTTCGGGAATATGTTCAGACGCTAACGCAACACAGTTCCACAGAGTGTGTGAAACGAGACAAGGCACAAATGGAGTTAGCGGCCTGAAGCGCCATACCACCAGAAGAAAACACTTTCTTCGCTCAGCCATCAAAACGTTTGTCGTCCCTATCAGGAGGGATGGTAGGGTACGACGCCTGCTTTGCCGGGGCCGTGGCCGCCTGCACCACCAAACTCTCCGGAGTGGGGTGCCTGGTCAAGTAGCAGGGGTCGCTACTTGCTGGACGGTATTTTCGCGACAAGGACCTGCCCACCACCGGGAGACTCTCCGGAGCAGTCCAAGCCGCCGCCACCCTTCTCTGTAAAGCCATATGGAACGGCAGTACCGGGTCAGTTGGGGGACCAACATCAAGGATGTCCATTAGATCATCCTGCACAAACTCCCCTGGGGGAGCAGACCATCCCAAGTACTCAGAAACCCTAGCCATAAGGCGCCGGTACGAGGAATCGGCATGAGAGCCAGGCTCAGGCCTACAAAACTCCACCTCCGGAGAGGTGTCCAGTCCACTGGCATCATGCAGTGACTGCCTCAAATCGTCAAACTGACTATGGCCCGAGACAATTTCATCTGGAACCTGACTAGGAACCAGGGCATCAGAATCCTCATCCGCCTCTGAAATATATTCCAGGTGGCGAAAAGAAGGCACCCGAGAGTGCTTGCTCTTAACCAGAGCCTTCCTAGGGGGTTCCCCCGCCCGTGCCACAGGGTACCTCCGACACGAAAGGCGTCGATGGCGTCGAGCGAATCGGCGCCGGCGTCATGAGAACAGGCATTCGCTGCCGAGAGGATCGACGTCCAGTAAATCGGCGTCGTCAGATGCAGCGCCGCCAGCATCGGCGGCGTCGACACAGCCCTCGAAGCCGGAGCCCCGAGCGTGTCCTTCGACGACCTGAGCGTTGACGGCTTCGACGACTTCCTCGAAGCCGGAGCCTCGAGAAAGCCTGTCGACGCCCCCGACGCCTCAGACGTCGATGTCTTCCTCGAAGACCTCACAGGTGCACACAGTCTCGAACGCGTCGAGGACCAGGACCTGGTATGGGTACGTCGAGAACGAGTCTCCTTGTCCGAACGGGACCTCTCCCGTGACTCATGCCGACCACTCTTGCGAGCGGTGTCTCTCGACCTCTCACGACCGACCCCACTCGGGGGCACGGACGGCTTAGTACCCTGCGACTCGAGAATCGCCAGCATTTTCTTCCCGAAGGAAGCCCATTCCTCCTGCGTCGCACGGCTGGTGGGGTAAGCGATGTGCCGGGCAGAATCCTCCGAAGAGGACCTGGAAGACGACCGGTGTCGGCGCTTCCGAGAATGCCTCGAAGAGGCTGAGGAGTGGCGAGACCGACTCCTAGAAGGAGACCCACGAGACTTCCGACGATGACGCGGAGAGTCACCTCTTGAATCATCCGTCGAAAGCCCCGCAGACTTCGACTTCCGGGGCTTGGACACCCGACCTACCGACAACTTCTTCTTACGTTCGCGTAAGGCTTTGGACGTGAGCGACTGGCAGTCGATAGTCATCCGTGTCATGGGCCTCCCCGAGGCACCAGAGGCAGGCGTCGTGCGAGTCCGTCACCGACATCTTGGACCCACACTCCCCGCACTTCTTGAAGCCCGGACGCGGGGTTGAAGACGAAGTAGAAGACATCTCCACACAAAGGATTTTCACTAAAACGAACAGGTTCGAAGAACCGAGAAGAACAGAGCTCCAAAGAGTCGAGGCGTTAACTGAGATTCACGAAGCAACACTTTCCCGGAAAAAACGGAACTGAGGCTACGGGCGTCGTGCGTCCTACTTATCACATCGGATGACGTCGGACGTCAGAGGTGGTCCTCGACGACGGCTCATCGACGCAGGATGCAGACGCCGAAAAAAGTTTCCGAAGCAGCACAGCTGTGGTGATTACATGTCATAGATATGGAATACGTCGGAGGACCCAATCCCGTCGAAGGGCAATGCTGACTAGTGGAGAAGGGCCTGGAGCACAGCAAGAAGCATGTATGCCACAGGTGAATAACCAACAGCAGTCAGATCAAGGAGAAAACTGATTTATGCTGAGAGGCAGAGGAGGCTTCCGCGGAAGAGGAGGATTTCAGAATAATCAGGGAAACTTTCAGAGTAATCCAGGAAGTTTTCAGAATAACCAAGGTGGCAATCGGGGCATGCAGGATGGGCAAGTTAGAAGATTCCCTCCTGTATGTTGGACATGTGGAATGACAGGACATATAGCGTGAACATGTGGGAGCCAAGGGTATGTACAGAATGGGCAATTCTCAAGGAGGGGCAGTTTATCCTCCAGCATATAGCCCACAACGCAGGGACAGGTTCGCCAAGATCAGACGGTGAATCAGACCCAAGCACCACGAACACAGCAGGTTTTGCAATCCCAGCAAGCACCATTGAGCCCGCCACAGCACGCACCCATGCAGATACAGCAAAGTGCAAATACAGGACAGTTTTTGACCCCCTGGAATAGGAGGTGTCACCGTGGAGGGTGGGAATTCTTTTATAGGTACGGGAATAAGTATGTACCCACAATAGGACAACTCACTGGGTGACTTGATCTGTTCAGTACTGTCTGTGACGCCTAATCCTCAAGAGGAACCAAGGGTTGATGTCACAATAGGAGGCAATTTTTTTTTTTTTTAAGTATACACTGGAGCAACTCGCTCATGTATACTAGAGGGAACATTTTTATTAACGGGTAATGCCATCAATGCTCAAGGATTCTCAGGAGCCACAAGTAGAGCTCCTTTTACTGAGAAATTGCCAGTCGATATGATATAATAGTTTATTTATATAGCACCTATACACAATGTTTCAAAGCGCTTCAAGGCAAGGGAGGGAACAAGGGAAAATATGATTACATTCTTACAGGCCATGAACAGTAAGGATGTGAAATTAACTATCATACTCGGCCTGATGACATTTCAGATCGTGCCAGAGCTAAGACATAGATAAGGAAGGGAAGGGGAGAGTGGGAAGGAAATGGAAACAGACAGGCGACTACCGTACTAGGCCTGACAACATTTCTGGTAGAGCCAGAGAAAAAGAAAAGGTGAGGGAGAGGGGTGCAGAAAGGGAGGGGAGGAACCAAACAAGTGACTATCGTACTAGGCCTGACGACATTTCAGATAGTGCTGCAGGGGGTTCGGGGGGGGACAAATAAGGGAAGGGGGGAGGAGACGGACGAGGTTGCTATCATACTAGGTCCAGGGACAATTCTGATAGAGTAAGTGCACAGAAGAAAGTAAGGGGATGAGGGGAGGAGATAGGAGATGGGGGGGGGTGGGGTGGAGGGAGAGGAGGAGAGAACAGAGTAAGCAGTCAAAGAGAGTGGAGAAGCAAGTGGGGAGAGCGAATACAATTGCAGAAGTCAGTAGTAACACAATTTTGCAAGCCAGGATACAAGATGAAGATGGGAACAGCATAATTCAGAGCCACCTTGAGTACAAGATGCAAAGGAAGTCCAGCATGAGAGTTTAAAGGGTGACTGAGAGAATAGGGACTATAGAAGAATGTGATATGTCTGTTACATTATTGTATTCGAAACAACGCCATTAATATACTAGGCCGAGATTTAATGACAAAGTTAAATATGACAATTTCTTTTACTGGTGAAGGCATAGTGTGTTCTACACCAGGAATACATTATTTGAATGTAAGTGAATTCATTATGGCATTCACAGGGCAAATAGCTTTGGAAGGATAGCCGCTAGTACTAGAGGTTTTTCACTATGGGGTACGCATTTTGTTAACATGGATTCCTGGACTATTGGGCAAGGTAATGAGAATACCTGATGAATGTTTGTGCAGACCACAGATACCTATGGACGAAGCGGGGGACAGATATTTCCCTTGGAGTTACAAGCAGCTGTAGTACGAAGGGAGCTGGCCATGCTCGAAGGATTCGATGATATGGGCAGGCCATGGAGGACATTGATTGCTATTGGGGAAGGTTACGATTGACTGATGAGAATATGTTTAGAGACGACCTGTCAGATGACGAGATAGTGTTTGAGATGAGCATTACATATTGAATCAGAACAGAGAGGCGAGAGATCCCACAACGAATGGTGATCGTGCAGCAGCATCCCACATTTTTTGATGAATACATGGAGAAAATACCAATCTCTTTATGGACTGCGGGCCCTTATGACGTAGGCCTGTTGAAGGAGGGGGTGGAAGAAGTCCAGATTAAGCTGAAGCCAGGAGCAATTTTACCTCGAGGAGACAGTATCCTATGCTTCGAGAGGCAGATGAGGGGATTTTTAACACTATCAGCCATGATGGATTAAGGCATTTTAGTGGCGTCAGTCGCCATGCAATTCCGCATTGTATCCTATCAAAAGCGGGGTCGTGGCCTTTAATTCAGGACATGAGGCCTATTTAACAAGACTGTAGGGACAGAGTTTCCTCTAGTTCCAAATCCGGCGACAATCCTATATAGTATCCCGGTTGAGGCACGATATTTCACAGTGTTAGACCTGAAAAATGCGTTTTTCTCAATCCCGTTACGTAAGGACTCTCAAGATCTTACCTCATTTACGTTCAGTCGGACTAAGTTGAAAAGCACATGTTTGCCTCAAGGGTATTGTGAGTCTCCATCGATTTTTCAATAGGGTCCTGCAGATGGACCTAAGCAATATTGATTTGCCAAGTGTTAATTTCATTTAGCAGAGAAAGGGTATAAGGTAGACAAAGAGAAACTACAGTGCCAGCAAGAAGTGTTCTACATAGGACAGTTAATCTCACACGAAGGAAAGGATGTTACACCTGAAAGAGCTGAGGCAATTTTGAAAACAGCAAAACCCCACACGATAAAGCAAATGCAGCAGTTTCTCGGACTGTACAATTATGTCAGAGCATGGATATTTGATTATAGTTCTTACACGAGACCATTGTTGCAAACCCTGAAAAAGACAGCAGAATCAGGAAAAATGGAATGGACTGAGTAAATGGAGTAGGGGTTTGATGAATTAAAAAAGGCACTATGCACAGCACAAGTTTTAGGATTCCCCTATTATTCTGAGGAGTTATTTTTATTTTTGCACACAAATGGAACAGTTACGACAGCAGTACTCACACAGAACTACATTGGGGTACAAGCCTCACTTGTACCCTGCCCTCTTGAGATTGTGCCTTCTATCATATTTGTAGCTAATGTTATTGCATGTAGCCTCATCCACACCTACCATGTTGTCCAAGGTCACAAGCAAGCTCCCAAGCCTAACCATCTCAAATTGGCATCTCACCATAACCGCAGTAACTGCTCTCCTCCTTTGCCTCTCCACATTCTCTCTAACCACGAACTATACTAGATCCTCCTGCTTACCACACCACAATCTCACCAGTGAGCCCCCCTTTACCATGTCCGCACACCTTACCACACAACAGCCCTCCCATGCCCATACAGCGTCTGCATCAACACTGTCACGCACACTCAATACAGTCAGCAGACTCCTTAGTCTCAGAGCCCGCACTCACCCACTGGAACTATCCTGCCTTCCCATATGCACGGCATCCAGGAATCTCAGAGTAGACTCCTGCTCTCTCCCCAGACACACCTCCTACCTCGCTCACCCATCTGTGCTGGAACGGCTACCAACCATTCCTCTTAGGATTTCCACAACCAAACGCACACCCATCACCTCTACTCCACTTTTCAACTTGCCTACAGCCCTGCCCGCCATACCTCCAGAGATGAAAATCATACCAACACCCCATCTCAAAGGTGCCCTTCTGAAGGTTCGTTCCCTTCCTGCCCATGCGTTGGAAATAAATGATCTCCTATCCAGCTATGACCTCAACCTATTGGCCATCGCCTAAGCTTGGCTACAGGAGTCATCCGGCCCCCCCATTGCCCTAGCACTCCCACCAGGTTATACCATCCTCAGACAAGATAGACCATCCTGCCTAAGAGGTGGAGTAGCCCTTGTCTTGAAGAAAGCCCTATCCCTCAGACTGAACAGTCGCCTGGCGGTGGGCAACTCAGACATCCTGTCTGCTAAACTCTCACTGTTCCCCAACAGCACCATCAACATTCACATCTTATATCTCCCCCCAGACCTCCCATCAGATTTTCAGGGACACCTCATTCACATACTCAATGACAACATTAAAAGCTCCACCAAAACTCTACTACTTGGAGATCTAAATTTCGGGTTCAATGACCCAAAAGAAAGCAGCTGCCACTCTCGCCAAATAATTTAAGTATTTAGGTGTCTTACAAAAATTATGAGCCCTACCCACACTCTAAAGCCCACTCCCTGGACTGGGTTGCAGACCACAACTGCCCCACCACCATCACCTCTATTACTACTTATCCGTGGACTGATCACAAATGTATTCAATTCTCAATACCCACATCCTCAATCACAAACTCTCACCCATGCCCCCCCCAGCTCAAGTAAAAAGTTCTAAAACTTAACAAGGACAACCTCTGCCCATACCTGAATGCCCCAGAACTAGCTCTTCCCTTTTCCAATGACCCCAACACATTAGCAAACATAAATAAGGACACCCTCACTAAAGCTATCAACTCTATAGCACCACTCGACTACAAAAAAGTTACTGCACTCCAACTCCTGGTTCACTATAGAACTGCAGGCCCTACGCTCTAGCAAACGGAAGGCCCTCAAGAATTGGGAGGCCAACCCTGGCGACTATGCAAAGAACTGCTTTAACCTGATCCCCCGCCAATATAAAGACCATCACCAAAGCCAAATCCAATTCCTTCAACGTCTGCATCACTAATGCAAACTCCCAATCCAGGGAAATCTTTGCCATCTTTAACAAACTCATCTCTCCTCCTACTAGCCCAGATAAGATCATCAAAGATGAAGCCTGGTGTGCCAGTGTACAATCTGTCATGATAAATAAAATTGATCTCCTTTTAAAAAAAAAAATAATCAGAATCACTATAAAGCCCTAGCCCACCAACTTAGGCCCTGTCCAACAGCCCCCGCTCCTATGGAACTCCTCAACCCCCTTTCTCCTTCAGAGACATCACTGAGCTAGAAGTCATAATCCCCCTCAAGCAACTTAAACCATCCATGTGCAAAGGGGACATATGTCTGCCTAAATGAATCAAGGACTCTGCCGTCTCCCTGCCGCCCCTACTGACAGCTTTCATTAATTCCTCCTTCATAACAGGCATCATGCCTGCTAGTCTCAAAGAAGCATGGATACACCCCCTCCTAAAACAAAACACCTTAGACCCTGCACAGCCCAATAACTACCGCCCCATAACCACCATGACTTTCCTCCTCAAAATCCTGGACAAAGCAGCCCACAGCCAGATCCAACACTTCCTTGAAGCCAACACCATTCTTGGGAAAAGACAATCTGGCTTGCACAAAGGGCACAAACTAAACCAAGAGAAACAGTGGGGGCCAATTTAAAGACACCAGGATTCGGCCCTGATACTCCCAAAGGACATTCTAACAGTAGGGAATCAGAGTGTCTGTCTCACCCACACAGATTAGGACAGCTCAGTCCATGTACCAAATAGGTCCTGAGTCTGCTGTTTTATATTTGAACATTATTTTTTATTAGTAATTATTCTCAAAATTCATCACCAAAAAAACACAAGTTTAAATAACCATTTTGCAACAACTGACATAGAAAAACACAATAAATGCACTTTGTCAACATACAATTATACAAAATGATTCTTAAAAAGTCTATTCCTAAAACTACCCTTCATGTACACAATACATAAGTGTTCATAAAAGCACCCTTCCTATACAAATCTAAAACCAACAGTGATGTATATATAAAAACACCTTACAGTACAATAACTGTGTGCAAAAGTGCAAATAGAGCTATAAGTTGGTTAGCAGAAGCAGACTGCTCCTTTTTTCTTTTTCTGGGATGCCTAGCTGGAATTCACAAAATCAAAAGAATATAATAACGCCCCTTTCTCTGCTTACAGGGGATAGATGTACAACCTAATGTAAATTAAACACAATGTTTGCTTTACAGTGACTTGGACCCAAAATGTTTCGTCCATCTCATAAAAATAAAAACAAAAACTGATCTTCGTGGACTTCCTCAGGGGTATCAACTTCAATATATTTGAGGTAGACTAAACGTCTACTATGCCTTCTTGTGTCAATATGTATTCTTAAAATACTGATTGTCAACTCCACACATTAAGTGGGTGTAGAAATAGAATGTCCAAAACCTGAAGTTGAGAGGGAGGAAAAAGGAAGAAAGAAAAAGGTGGCAGTCAGCATCAAAGGTCTGTATTAGTTGCCACCCACATACGGGGTTTAATTGTGTTCCCACGTTAGGCTTACCGTGTTAAAAGGTAATGTTCTGTTCCCTTTTACACGTCTTATGTTCGGTGTCTCGTCTGTAGACCACTAATTCTGGGAAAGAGGAAAGAATAAGAATAAGAAACAGTCAACTCTAACTGGGAATACCCACATTCATTCTATTACACTACACACTTGTGTCAAATGCCTGCTAGCACATAATCTGGCTCCAATTACTATGCAAAAAAAGGTCAAACGGTTACTGTTAACTCTTAGTCAGCTGTCTGGAACCGGTCGTAAACTAGAATTTCACAGTATTTGAGCTTTATATTGTTCATGGACTTCCCCAACCTACGTAATGCCCGCTACGTTGAAAACCAGTGTAATCAGTGTACAAGTCTTTTACCTTAATCTATAAATCGGCTCTGTCGGATTCACGTATTTTACTGAAAATGGTTATTGCTTTTCGATACGACGTGAACCGGGATCCATGGTTATCTGCCATCCCCACCGGTATCCATTGCAAACAGTGTCCGCGGTATGGCGGTCTGTATTCGCCTCTACGAGTGAAGCATAAGACACAAGGTGCTTAGATTTAATAAATGGTAAATCTCCTAACAGCTAGTTCCACAGTGTCCTGCTCATATGTATTCATCTCTTACCGTGCTGTTTAGCTTCTATTGTTCAATGTCTTCAGTACACCCGCGAAGTAAGGCTCTCCGTGTTGTTCCGTCCCGATACTACTGATGAGATGAAGGACTTGGCTGTGTCATGTGATCTAATTGACATGTGTCCTATGTCATATTGGCAACTAGCGCCTTACTAGGGAGTACAGCTAATGCTAATGTTATATTCTATGTACGCAAGAGTCCACCACGGAAAGGAGAACAAAACCACAAGTCCTACACTTCAGTGATCTATCATCCTGGGAGCAGGGCTAAAGACACCTACTATTTTTAATATGCTGCCACCTACTAAAGGTTAGATTGTGCCTGTGTCTGGATTTGCCCGCTTCCATCCGTTTCCTAGGAAACTCTGTTCAATGCTTTAGTTCTTGTTTAACAGTTATTCCATGCAACCAGTTCGTTCAGGCCTAAATCAGAGGCTTTTGTTAAAATAATTAACCATTGTTCTCTGAACAATTTCTTTGCGTCCATTTCACTATTGTGAGATTTCTCCAGATGCCATAAAATGGTCCACCTTAGTGTATCACTGGTGTGCTCCATTGTCAAGAAATGATTGACCAGGGGGGCTGTCAATACCTTATTCTTAACACAACTGCGATGTTCACTGATCTGTTGCTTGGCTTTCCGCTCTGTGATTACAATATAAACTTTGGGGGCAAGGGCACCAAATAGCATACAAAATATTGGTTGTATTGCTGTTGGTAAACCCAATCTGTTTCCAGGGTCTTTCAAGTCCTAGGTCTACCTCCTTAGAACGACTTGTAAACTTGCAATTTACACATTGTCCACATGAGTTTCCCGAAAGAATGGGCATCCCCCATTGTTCAGTGATGCTTCTCGGAGTATTGTTTCTCAAGAGGAGTTCTTTAAGATTGGAGGCGCATAATGGTTTTGACATAGGGCAGTCTCCCCCTTCCAATACCAATGTTTATGAATGCTCTTGGTAATTTCATTGGGCCGAGTGTTAAAGGTGCTGACGAACACAATCTCAGTGTTCGTTTTGCTTCTAGTTCTGTATTCCAATAGCGCTTCTGTGTTGTGTGTGTGTTGTGCTTGGCTCTTTTGAAGGCTCTTTTGACCATTTTTTGGGGATATTCTCTCCTTAGCTGCTTGGAACTTAAACTGGCTTCTGATAAGAATGTCTGATTTTGGGTGCTATTTTGTCTGAGCCACAGAAACTGGCTGAACGGCAAGTTTTCCTGTGTGTGTCTGGGGTGGCAGCTATCGAAACTCAAAGCATTGCAATCCGTAGGCTTGTGATACGGTTTTACTTTCAAGATCTATTCTTCCTGGTCGACCCAAATGGAAATATCTAAGAAATTGATTTCTTTTATTACTGCACGTGGATGTGACTTTTAAAAACTGGTTTTGTAGGTTCATCCACTGTGTGAATTCTAAAAATGAACTCTCTGACCCTTCCCAAATAATGAGGATATTGTCGATGAACCTCGACCACAATGTGATCCGTTCCAAATGAGGATTAGAGGTATGATAAATGTGTTGGATCTCAAAGAATTCACCATACAAGTTGGCAGCAGTGGGGACAACTGGAGAACCCATAGCAGTACCATGGGTTTGATGGTACAATGTTTTGTTAAAGCAGAAATAGTTCTGAGTGCCATTGCGGCACACCACAGGATAAAACTGTTGGGGGGGGGGGGTTATGCCTGTAGTCCTTTTGGTGAGGAGGACCTCCACGACGACCTCAAGTGTATTTTTCTGTGGGATACACGTATAAAGAGATACAATATCGGGGCTCGTAAGTAATTGCGTCTCGGGGTTGAACTGGAGGTTCTCCATCATATTAATGACCTCGGTAGTGTCCTGAATATACAAGTACATAGTCGTAACATAGGGTTTCAAGTATTTATCTGCAGACTTAGACAGGGGTTCCAGTAATTACCCTTTACCTGATACTATTGGTCGGCCTGGAGGATTAATCAGGGACTTGTGTATCTTGGGTAAGATATAGGACCTGGGTGTGAAAGGTTGTTGAACATTCAAATATTCATATTCTTGGTTCAAAATCCATTCCCCCTGTAAAGCTTTTTCCAGTTTGTCTAAGATGAGTATAGATAGTCTTGTCATTATTGGTAGCTAGACTTAGGGTTGCTTTTTTCTCCTCATTGCTGACATTATGGAAAACTGGTGTTTTAAGTTTCTCTAGTGCTGTAATATCATGCCATACTTTCTTGGCATACAGTATAGCTTCTGGTTTCCTGCAGTTCACCGTGGGATCAAACAATGATTTGTTCCGTAATCCGCTCTCGTTGGTGGGGGGAGTCATAAGTTCTGTCACTGAAATATTGATGTAGATAAATTTTCTGCAAATGGCGTTGCACGGAAACAGCCCTGGTAGACCTAAAAAACCAAATCACACAAATCATGGATAAAGGCAAGCCAGCTCTTCTGTTACTTTTAGACCTCTCGGCTGCCTTTGATCTTGTAGATCACAAGACACTCACTTCACATCTCACCCACCCAGTCAATTTCTCCAGAGAAGCAGCTTCCTGGATGACTTCCTTCCTTGAAGCAGGGCAATTAATGTTCTCCCCAATACAGCTAGTGCAGCCCCCACCACTATCCACTGTGGAGTCCCACAGGGCTCGTGCACAGCCCCCACACTGTACAACTTGTTCACGAAGCCCCTTTTCAACAAGCTTGATGCATTTGGTATAGCATATACCAACTACGCTGACAACACTCGAGTACTCTTACCACTCTCCGGCTCCTATAACCAAGACGCCGAAGCACTTCATCTAATCTACACCACGATCCAAGCCTGGATGGCGGCTAATGGCCTTTGCCTCAATGGAGACAAGACCGAAATCATTCTCTGTCAAAAAGCCACACTAGCCAAACTCTATAACCTTTACTCCAACTTCACCATTGGCAACTGCATCATCCCCGTCTCCTCATCAGTGAAGACCTTAGGGGTTTACATAGATTCTACCCTATCCATGACAAGGCAGGTTGGCGCCATGGCCTCAGCCCACACCACCAAGCTCATCAACGCGATTAAACCTTACCTATCCAAACCTAACTGTCTATCAATAGCCAGAGCAACTATTGGTGCTAAATTAGACTATTGCAATGCCCTCCAAGCAAGAAGCTCTGCTAAAAATCTAAACGGACTCCAAATAGTGCAAAACAATGCTTTAAGAGCAGCCTTAAGTATTCCCAAAAGAGACCATATTTCTCACGCTAGGCAGGCAGCACATTGGCTCCCTGTTAAAGAACGCATCACTTTCAAAATCCTCTCCCTCACACACAAATGCCTCACAGCTCAGTCATACCTATCGGAGAATACGGTTAAATCCACAAGACCCATGAGAACTTGCTACACCAACCTACTGTCCGCTCCACATATCAATAGGGCCGAAGCAGGCGGGATCGGCTTCCCCTACATAGCTGCCAAACTCTGGAACTCGCTCCCCACAACCCTCTGATCAGAGAACTAGCTCCCTGTCTTCCGGAAAAAACAGAAAACCTCTCTTCAACTAATCCTTGAATGCACTGTATATACTTCTTGTGTGTACTAAAAAAAAAAGTAATGTTTTACTCCCGTAACTAAGAATCATTCTGTAACAAGCGCCACGATGCCCCCGGGCTGTTTGCGCGCTCTACAAATGCGAATAAATAATAATAAAGCTGCTGGCGTATTACAGTGGGACTTTGGACCCAGTAATGAGGGGTCACTTCCCTTGGGAACAATCGTTGGCAGCCACTGCGTTCGCTATTGAGAAATCTGCAACCATAGTAATGGGATGTTCCATGATGTTATTTGTTGAGCATGCTTTGTTTGCTGTTTTGGAGATACCTAAAGGTACACAGACCTCTCGAAAAGCCTCTGCTTATGAGGTGGTAATATCGAATCCGGCGATCAAAATAGTCAGGTGTAAAATGGTGAACCCTGCCAGGTTTGTTGCTGAACCACTGGCCGAGGAGGAACAAGTGCACAATTTGTTCAAATTATGAGGAATTATATGATGATATTGCGGGAGTGAAAGAAAATGCTCTTGCAGCAGGGGGGATTCTTTTTATTAATGGTTTTTTCGAGATTCGATCAAACTGATGGAGAAAGGCATTCAGGCACCACTGTTGTAAAGCACAAGGCTAATGGGGAGTTCGAAGTAATGGCGAGTGCAAGACTACCGTCTCACTTTTCAGCACAAGCTGCAGAATTAGTGGCGCTGATTGTCGCGCTTGACAAACACACAGACCAGGAAGTAAGTGTACAGTGACTCCACCTATGTGACGTCAATCATGCACGCAAGGCTAGCACGTTGGAAAAGGAGGGGCTACCTCCAAGTCGATGGCACTCCGGTGCAACACGCTACTTTAGATAGGCTCAACAACTCCCA
Organism: Ambystoma mexicanum; assembly: GCF_040938575.1. NCBI lineage: Eukaryota > Metazoa > Chordata > Amphibia > Caudata > Ambystomatidae > Ambystoma > Ambystoma mexicanum. The sequence goes on along the minus strand of NC_090930.1, from coordinate 857,492,205 downwards.
GTAGCCATCGAAATAGTTAAGTGTGCAGCCCACGCTAAGAGAACAGACTTTATTTCATGCGGAAACCAAGCTGCGGACGAAGAGGCGAAAAGGGTTGCATATTCATCTGACATAATGAGTTTTGATACGCCTGATGTGAAACAGCACATTGTTGTAATGATGATTGTGAATGAAAGCTTTAATCACTTCTAGAAAATGCAATTTATGGAAGTTCAGGGTGGAGCCCCACAGGAAGAGAAAGACTTATGGACTCGGAGGAGATGTTCTTTAACCCACACCAAGGCACTGTGGCGACAAGACAGCACTGGTAAACCAGAAATGCCTGTAGCCTTATTAAGGGTGGCATTAGAACAGCTACACTACCCTGAGCATGTCACTAGGGAAAGCCTTGCAGCAACCATTGTTGAGGACTGGTTCGTACCAAAACTGTCAAAATATGTTTAGATGCATTTGGTATAGCATATACCAACTACGCTGACAACACTCGAGTACTCTTACCACTCTCCGTTGCTTTTTATGTAGTAAATTGCATCGTATTTCAAAAGTTTACTGCTGGGCACCTGCTGCGAACAGTCAGGAGTTATCCCTCGACCGAATGGTCCATTTCAGCATTTACATATTGAGTATGTTGATATGGTGCAAGTCTGTAATGGTTATAGGTATATAATAGTGGTGGTGTGCCCCTTCTCAAGGTGGATTGAAGCAGGTCCATGCACACACCCTGACGCCACTTGCGCTGCAAAGTTTTTAGTCCGAGAAGTATTTCCTAGATGGAGAATATGTGAGGTCCTGAGATTAGATAATGGCCCCCATTTTGTGAATGAAGTATTCCAGCAAATTAGTTTGTTGCTCAGCATAAAGCGCAAGTTTTCTTCTGCTGATCACCCGCAAACAAATGGTATATGTAAGAGACTCAACGCTCTGCTCAAGGAAATGATGGCCAAATTAAAGCTAAACCTGAAGAAGGGGTGGCTTCATTGCTTACCCCTTGCATTATATGCATTAAGAAATCAACTTGACTCAGACCACCACCTCACACCCCACAAACTAGTTACAGGGAGGCAAATGAGAATGCCTCTAACTCCTCCATCGAAGATTAGGAGTGATGCCCAGACAACTGCAGAATTGTTAGGAACAGAGTTACGTGATTACTTAACATGTATGACGGCTAGTATCGCTGTCATTTCAGATCAAGTCGAGCGGACGGGGTGTCGGTCTCAGAACACCAATGAAGACCATTCAGCAACCCGAGTTCAAGAACTATCTATACCTAAGATCTTCCCAGGAGATTAAATACTGATCAGAAATTTCGCAAAGGAAGTGGGACAAGCCTAGATTTGGCGGCCCTTTTATTGTGGAAAATGTCAGCAGTCAAGGTCCTCGGAAGATGAGCTTGGATTCATCAAGGTGATGTGAAAATCTATGCTGGAGAGACCCCCGAACCCATTCGGAAGCAAGTAAAGAAGAAGCAGTTCAGCACGTGCAGACTAGATTGATTTACGCAGAGACTATCCAATAGATAGACTACTTTGACTGTGGCCCCTTCGCATGCACTCTTTTAAATACTTGTTTGGAGTGCATTCCAGCAATTGTTCTTGAGTCACAAGGATTGGTGACATTGGCCTGTGGCTTCCCTGAAAACACTCTTTATCTGCTACAGCAAAGAGTGACACAGTTACTGTTCTTAAGAAGAGACGGCAGTTCCCTGACTCTTTCCAAACAGAGTTTCTCTTTGGTGTGGCCATATGGTGCTCACTGATGTCGACGTACACAGACTACTTCTTGCTGTCTTCATCCTTATACTCGGAGCTTACCCTGCTCTTGTTGGCCGTTCAGGTAATTGTCTGATCTGGTCTAGAATTGCTGCCAGAAGACGTCTAATCGCTGGGCCATTCTTGGGATCTTGGGCAAAAGTGCGCGCTTCAATGCGATGGCCAACAAGATGGAAGTAGTTATTTATGGTACCCTCCATATATGCCCTGAGCACTACGTCTGCAGGGTCAGTTCATTTAGCCTCCAAGGAGGATGCTGTTTACCCCTCTCTGTGTCAATCTCTATCCAAATTATGACTGGCGAGTGGTCAAATGGATATTGTGGTCCAATCTCCACTTTAGTCACCCGGGGGATGAGAGCTGCCGAAACCAGGATCATGTCTATCCTAGAATAGCTTTTATGTAACGCGGAATAGTGCGTGTATTCTCTGTTTTCCCCCTGAAAGAAGCGCCAGGTCTCGATCACTCCCAGATCTAAAAAGAAAACGTCCCCAGGGCCAGTCTATTTCTAAGGTCTGCAGCCGTGGGCGGAAGCGTTTTATAGAGACTAGGGTCCATTACACAGTTGAAGCCCCCCCCCTATAATTGGGTGACTTTCGCACCAACTCCCTATTTTTTCAGGAGCTCAGTAATATATACGTCTTGTTTATCGTTGGGTGTGTAAACGGACAGAATTGTGTATGTCTTCCTTTCGGTTATCCCTTTGATCACCAGATATATCCCTTCCGCATCACGGATCAAGTGTTGCTTCTAGAATCCTAGGTATTTATTGAATAAAATAGCTACCCCCTCTGTTTTTGATCCACTAGAGTCGAAGTATCGCTGGGGGAAGGTCCTGTTTCGCAGTCTTTTCTCATCTACTTGCAGGAGGTGGGTCTCCTGTAGGATCGCAATTGTTGCTTGCAACCTATCGCGTCTGCTGAGGATTGTGCAGCGCTTCTTGGGGGAATTGAGCCCCTGTACGTTTAGCGATCTTGTCGTTTCCGCCATAGGAACCTGGGTTTCTCACCTTGCTCTGGTCTCTTTTTGATGCTCTTGGGGTCTCTCCCCTCCTTCGACTCCTGGGAACACAGTTTACTCTCTGTTTGCACTCTGGGCCATTTGTCACATATAAAGTATCTCATCTAACCCTCCTGGGGCTTCCATGGCTAGGGATCTTAGAATCTCCCCGCCATGTCCCTCTCGGGGCATGGGCCAACTTCGCACCCCATTTGTTCGTATGCCGTGCTTGGTTCTTAAGCCGGATCAGATTCCAAAATGTGCCGTTTTCCTACCTCGGTGCAGGATTCTTATGATTTTGCTTGCGGCTTATCTGCCTTGACTTGGTGCTTCACAGTCGTCCATTTCAGGAGTTTATCTTTTTTGTTTGGTTTTCAGGGCCTCTCTCTCTCTCTCGCAGTATTTAAAAGGGCCGGCCACTTTCTTTTCTCTGTTCACTCTTCTTTTCTTTTCGGTCGACCATTCCCAGGGATTACTGGGATTACTCTGGCTGTTGGGGGCACTGTGTTGAGGGCTTTCTTCCATTTGGCTTTGGTCAACCTCCATTTGTAACAGCGAGAGGCCTTCTTCGGACGTGCTGATTCGCCTTTGTTTTCCATCCCAGGAGAAAGTGAGGCCGAATGAGTGAGTCCATCTGTACGTGATTTGTTTCGCCTGTAGGATTTTCGTTACTGGTTGCATAAGCCTCCTCTTGAGGAGGGCGACTAGTGCCAGGTCTTGGTACAATTGAATGTTTCTTTAAGCCGTAAGATGTCAAATTAGGACATCCCTGTGTATTGCTCCCGGCTCATTCCTTTTTGGGCCCACTCGATGAATCGTATCAAATTCGAACCTCTCTGGGGAGGGGATGTCCTTCAGAAAACTGCTGAAGCAATGTTGCATGGTGTCTTGCAAGTCTTCATCTAAGATCGTTTCCAGAAGGCCTTTGACTCTTCGATTAGATCTTCGAGATCTGTTTTCCAGATCCTCAGCTTTGAGTTCTAGATTGTTCGTAGCCTTAGCAACCTGGTCCAACAAGCTGTTGTTTTGCTTTGTTTCGTCTGCCATGCATGATAGTCCATTTTCAACCACGTCCACTGTGTCCCCCAGGACATTCAATTTTTTTCCTGACCTCTTGTAGTGAGGATTTCAGATCATCCATCAGTTCCAGTTGACTTTGGAACGCGTTTGTTAGTCTGGCTTCCATACCCTTCAGGCAGCTTTGGAGTTCCTCTTTATCCGAAGCCATTTTGTGTGTGGACGGAGAGCGGCTTGCTGTAGAAAGACTACCTAGAGACGGGGGAGCAGGCCACTGTTGTGCACTCAGCACCTCTTGAGCTGGCGTTCTTGATTTGTTCTGTTTCGGTGGTGGGCGTTTTTCATTTTAGTCCCTGGCATTGAATACACTCTCTTCGGGGTCTCTGTGGAAGGAGGGGCCTCTTGTGTTTCTAATGACGGACAGAGGTTCTGTTCTGCTGTCGTAGGTATTGTTTGTTAGAGGGTGGCTCTCCCCTATCCTCCCACACTCCACACTTCTCTTTATGGTCTGGAGCTCCCCACCGCTTTGGTTTTTAGGGTTCCAGTGATATCCAATGTACTCTGGATTGTTTACTTCCCCCTTTTTTTTTTTTTTTAAAGTCCTGCTGGCCACTATGGGCTTATGTGGCCTCTATAGCACGATGGATGTGCAGAACCTTTGAGGCGGTCAACCCCCTGTTCATGCTGCTTGCTAGAATCTGCATCAGCTCCCTGCCTCCACCCTCGCCTTGGGATTAACATCAAACTTGATTTCTGTCAGAAGCCAGGTTTGGTTTGAATCACCGTATGAATTCAATTGCAGGGCTCTCAAATCAGTGAGATTTTGCTCTCGCTCCTTGTTAATGGGTAGTGGGCTCCTGCAAGTGTGCTCCTACATTGGGGCTGGCATGGACTTCCACACGCCCAACTTCAGCGTAGTGTCCCTCGGGGGAGAGGGGTGTAGGGGGTCTCAGTTCGACTTTTCTTGTGCCCATCGGCACTCGTGGCTCAGTTCAGTGTTTAGCCTCAAGCCCGTCTCGGGGTATTCACTTCCCTTCCACACCGGCGTGTTTGGGCTGTTGTCAGCGGTGACTGGGGGATTTTGAGGCGTTACTGGGAGCCCCTGGGGCGTTATAAGAACTCTCAGGTTCCGGCCCCCTGAGAACGGAGATGTCCGATTCCCAACTGCACTTACTTGTGTCGTGCCCCGCCCGGGTGCGGGGAACCTGGCACACTCTGTCCTCAGTGAATTCCGGGTCCGCTCCCCTCTCTGTCTTCACCAACCTTGATGTCAGGCTGCGGGGGCTCGCGGCAGCTTGGCACCACCGCATATTATGCAGGAGCAGGTCGGGGCAAGGTCCTTCCACTCGTTCCTCCCTCGGACCAAGGATCAGCTCACGCTGGCGCGGTTCCCGCCGGGACCTGGGAGACTAGGGCGTGTATCCCAGTAGTCAGGTCTCGGCCCGGCCGCTCCTTACTTCTGTCGGCTGCTTTGGTCCGGGACAACTGGGTGCTCTTCGCGGCTGATGCTCCGGCTGGGGGGGCAGTACGGTCACCTCCCGCCTGCCCTCTCCTCCTAAACCAGCATCGGCCAGGGCCCGCAGAGTTGCCGCCACAGTCGGGGTTCCTCCTCTTTCTCGGACGCTTCAGGGTCGCACCTCGCAGCTTCTGTGTATGTCGCTCTGGTGTTGTAGTCTGGTCCGTTCGGGGAGGGGGGGGCGCCAGCCTTGCTTTTTTGTTTTCCTGGAAGTATTGCCAACAGGTTACCTTAGGACTGTCGGGGAAGGCTTTCTCTGTAATTCGGAGGAGACAAGGATTGCGTCCCTAGAGTCTGGCGGCCATCACGGAATCCCGCACACCTTTCATTTGTAAGATAAACCGACACTATTAGGCAAGGGAAGGGGTAGCACAAATGGATAGAGACACGGAGCAATTTGGCCTTTCCAAAAGTATGTGAGGAGGGCAGCCAAGCTATCCGTGACAAAATGTTCTTAACGGGACGTTATGGTTTAATTGCGGTACCAAATTCACATTACCATTACAGAGAACAGTATGCTAAAGCAACGTTCCGGTTACAATGTCCTACTAAAAACATATGCAAATAAGTAACAACAAATATTGGTAAAGGGACGTTATGGTGAAGGTGGGGTACTACAAACATATCACCTTTACTGCAAAGCCTATGCTAAAGCAACGTTCCTGTTACAGTGCCCTGCTAAAAACCTATGAAATTCACGAACAAAAAACTTTATTAAAGGGACGTTATGGTTAAGTTGCACTACTAAAAAAAAAAATGAAATTAATTGGTAAAACGTTCCTACAGCGACGTTATGGTTACAGGTAAAACTGAACCCCCCTCCCCCCCCCGAAATTTGCCAGTTATGGTAAGGTACGCAACCATCACTTGCGCTACCACTGTGCACTCCTCGACTAACACCCATGACATCACAAATGTCACTGATGACATCACATATCTGGCCCACTTGTTTTTGTTCACTGACATATCTAGGGCAGGTGCTTTTGTTCACTGACAGTCAGAATATTAAACTTAAAAAGGGGCTGCATATCTAGACGTTAACCTTGTCATATGGTCTTAGAGTACTTTCATTAGGGTTTGGTCTCCGCTTATGGTGCACATACATGGGGCAATAGGCAGGCCAAAAACACACAATTAATTTGTATAAATGAAGATAAACTTTCATTGCTATTGACATTTTCTGATGTTGCGGTTTCTTTCTTCCTTACTTTAGTTTCCCTGTATGTGCCTCTGATGTGTATGCATTGTGGGTATTCATATGTATTGTTTGTACTAGCAGAAGTGTGTAGTAAGTCTTGAATTGTTAGCTAGTTATTACATATTTAACATTACACAATCACACCTGACATCTTGTTACCAACATTATAAACGCAACCCCTTTATAGGGATGTTTCATCAAAATTAATTCCACATGTGATGTCATCAATAACCTTTGTGATGCCATCTTTGAGGTCATGGGTGTAATTCCTTGCAGTGCACAGTGGTAGTGCGAGTTATGGTTGCGTACCTTACCATAACTGGCAAATTTCTGGGGGTTTTTGGTTTTACCTGTAACCATAACATCCCTGTAGGAACATTTTCCCAATTAATGTCATAGGTTTTTTAGTAGTGCAACTTAACCATAACATCCCTTTTTATCAACGTTTTTTGTTAGTGAAAATATATATATATATATATATATATATATATATATATATATATATATATATATATATATAGATGGATAGATAGATATCTCTAAGTGAACCGCCTCAAGACTAACTACTAAAAGGGAAACAGCCAAGAGATGGGCATTCTTTTGGCAAACTTTAGCTATTAGGTGGTAGTAGGGTCAGATAGATTAAGTTTTGGACAGAGGACATTGTTTGGGGGAGTTGGACTTCCTGACGACAGACGAGCACCCTAGTTAGTTGGGATAGGTAGGGACCATCCCTATAGCGATAGGGTTAGTTGGGTATTTTCTTCATTATTTTAAATAAACCTGTTAGAAATGTCCAGTCTGGGTCTGACTCACCACATTTAGAACTTTGGGTGGTTTTGGCTAGGCTTGACAAATAAAAAGCACAGTAAGTGGCACAGAGGGTACTACTTCCCGATACATGTATAGACTTAAATGTAAGCATTCCCACCCATGCTATTTTGATCAGTTTTTTTCATTGGTTATAAATCTAACATGGAAATGTGAATCAGCATGGAGTTTCTGGGTTTTATTTACACCATTAACGAAACTGATAGTAAATGCCACCTGCCATATCCGTGCATTGTAGATGGCATCAACATGGATTCTTATGGAATCCACCTGGTTTTTCCAGGAGCAAGAAATACACAGATTCCATGGGAATCTAAAGCTTCTCCGCCAGTGTCGAAACCAGATGCGGGCACAGATGTGGTCAGATGTGTGAGGCGGAATGGATGACGGTTGTGAATAATTAAATTGTGATCCGTAACTCATCTCCGCCACAAATCAATGAAAATCAGACGATGGGTAAAACAAAAGGCATAAATAATAAAATGTCCACACTGTACATCACTACCAAAATGTCCCACTTCATGTTATGCTTGCATAATGCTATAATAAAATTGATTTAAAGTGAAGTGCAAACATTCACTCCCTTTTCTATGCGGGTTTTGATAATATTTCGGGTTTACTTTTCGATTGTGACAAAGATGCACTGTTGTGTTGGCCCAACAGTAATTCAATGACAGAAAAAGTTGATCTTCATTATTCATGCGTAAAGGATGAAAAAAGTATTCAGTTTTCCATTTATGTGCATTTCTTTATTGTGATACAAGTCTCAGTTGTGAAAAAGAAATAACCTCAACGCGTGTTTCACCACTTATGTGGATCTTCAGGAGGTGAGTCATTTTTAAATGAAGATGACTTTTCTGAAATTAAGGAAAAAATTAAATATGAAAAATAAAAGTAGAACTTGGTGTAAAGCAATTTGCTAATATATTTAAAGCAGATGAGACTTTATTAAGGACTCCACAAATTGGCATTAATAGTTGCCTCTTACCTTTCCAGTATTTTGGGTTGATTTGTTGGCGCTTCAGCTTTAACTCTTATTTTTTTATTTCTATTTAAGTTAATTAGACTTCCAATTTCTCGAAAGCTATTTATTGCAGTTCATGTGGGAAAGGAAAATACATTTCGGGTTTACTATCTGTAAATAGTCTTTTTACAGTTTCAAAATATTTATTCACAATGCTGTATGAGGAACCTGATAGTCACAACCCTCATTTTATCATGCTGTATATTGAGCATGTGCAAGAATTACTGCATCTATTTGATCTATTTCATTAATACCGTTAGTTGGTGAAAGCCAACAAAGTTCAGATTTTATATTTTTTTTTATTGCCATAGAGAAAGCACTAATTCAATGTTTAAACTTCTAAACATGGTCTACTTTTACAGGAAGAAGAACAAGTTACTTATCTTACCTGGTAACGTTCTTTCAATGGGATGTTCCTCTGACGTATTCCACATCTATGACGGCACAGCTGCGGTCATTACTGTCATAGATGTGGAATACGTCGGAGGACACAATCCCCTCGAAATAGCCTTTTCTGGTACATAACAAATTCAGTCTCTATGCCCGAATAGACAAGTTAAGTTGTAATGTCCTATCTTTAGTACTTAATTGATTGAAGAGGATCATTCCTTCTCTCCCTGGCTGTGCGCAATTAAATGAAATTCCAAGCGCAATTTATGTGGATTTGCGGGTGACGTCATTGCGCTCAGAAATTAGCGTGATGATGTAATACCGTTCCGAAACGCTAGGAACGCTTTAACCTAAGCTGACTGGCAATCCGGGTTCTGAGATATTCTATTTAAATAAGTATGTTTTGAGGTACTTTCTAAAGGCCCTATAACTTGGTTCCAGTCAGAGGGCTAAGGGTAGGTTCTTCCAATGCTTTGCTGCCAGAGCAGGGAAGACTCTGAGCCTGTTTGCTGCCAGAGCCTGTTACTCCGCTGTGGGGAGGCAATCTGATCCTGCCTTGAGCCTCTGATCTCCGTGAACGATTCGGGATGTATCGTCAGATCTTTTTCTTGAGATATGCCAGCGCGGTGCCATATAAGCACCTGTGCACTAATGTCAAGGTTTTGAACTGGATCCTGTCTTCAAGCTTTCCTTTCCATGGAAATGTGATCTCTTTTCTTCATACTTTTCATAATACGTACGCCATTATTTTCCATGATTTGGCATCTCTCTATGCAGTTCTTAGTGGCCCTGAGCATAAGAGTCTCCATAGTCCAGTCGAGACAGAATGGTTGCCTTGGAGATTGTGGCAGTATTCCTCTCACTCACGGACGAATGGATCGGAGTAGGCGGAGATAGTAGGAATTATTCTTGTGTAGGTAATGAACCTGCACCTCTGCTCCCAAAGAAGCCTTCATGATCATCCTGAGGATTTTAACCTGCTCTGACACTTGTATGCATGTGTCCTTGATGTAAAAGGACTCCTAGTCTAGCCCTAGCTTGGCTCCGGCTTGACAGGTACCGAAGATCATCATCTGTCTTTTTACTCTTGAGGCCAATCCAATTGCCCTCCATCCAATTTTCAATGATGTTGTACAATGTTGAGATTTTGGCGCTATCCTTAAGATGGTCGCCCTCCAGCTCTACCACCAACTGGGTATTGGCGTAGTTTGTTTAAAAAGAAAAAAAAAACGCAGACGCTTTCCAGTAGTTCGCACAAACGTTGCATATACAAGTTGATAAGGAGAGGAGATAGTCTGGCTCCTTGTGGAACCCCGTAACGTAAATGGGCTGCCTTGGAGAATTTTCCCCCAATGGATTTTTGCCTCACGGTCGGCCAGGAAAGATGTCAACCATGCCAATGTTTCCTTGGAGCAGCCGGCCCTTTTATCCATGACCTGTTGTAATAATTGGTGGTCTACTAAATCAAATGCTGCGCTCAGGTGCAGGACCATCAATAGCCCTCTCTTGCCCTTATCAAGAATGCTAAGCATATATGTCTGTAAATCCAACATGGCGGTCTTCGTACTGTGTGCAGCACGGAAACCCAATGGTTGGTCGTGCAAGATGGAGCTGGCTTCGAAGTGCTTCTGAAGTTGGGCTGTTGCTATTTTATCCAGGACCTTAAGTATGAAGTTGCAATTGGTAATGGGGTGCAAATTACCTGGATCCTTGGGGTCTAGACCTGGCTTCCTAATGAGGGGGTGATGGTAACTGCTTTTATGGACTTGGGCACAGTACCTTCTTTAAATGAGGCATTTACTATTTTAGTCAGGACTGGTGAGAAGATTTCCTTATTTCCAATATAATTTTCTGGGGGTATTATATTCTCAGAGCAGGAAGTGGGCTTCATGGCGGTAAGCACTCTGCCCAACTCCTCTTCAGAAGTGGGATGGAAGTGGAAATTCGCTACTTCCCACTGCCTGGGTTCCCCAACAGGTGTGGGTGCCACACTGTTGGATGTTTCTCTAGCCGAGATTATAGTATCTCTGGCTTTCTGAATTTTAGAAGCAAAAGCCTTTTGCACCGACTCGCAGTCATCCTGCGTGGGGTTGAAGGGGAGAGATAGCGCCTTAGGTTTCTCTATCAACTTGAGGATGTCAAATAATTTGCCAGTGGAATTAGGTGCAGCTGCTATCAATTTGTTGTAATAGTTTGTTTTAGCTTCTCTAATACCCTTTCTATAGCGCGAATCAGTGCACTTCCATTGTTTTTTATTGGCAGGTGTCGGGTGTTTAAGCCACTTCCTTCCCAAACCTCCTTTTTCTGTTTTGAGTTTGGTTAGCTCACTATGGAACCATTTCTGGTGGCTGCTATTTTTCTTTCTTACCAACTTTGGTTTTAGTGGTGCGAAAGTCTGAACTGAGGGAAGGAGGTCTGTAAATAACTATGAAGTTAATACAGTCACTCTTTGTTGGTGAGAACTTAAGATGTAGCGTTTCGCATCTAGTACATGAAATAGAGGCCTGTAACAAATGCATGGAATCTGACTATTACTGCAACTCCTCTCCACACGCTCTGTTCTTGTTATGAATAATAAACCCTTCTGGGACCGCAATATCACACACCGGGCCTTTGGGGTCTTGGATCCAGGTCTCAGTGAGGAATAAGATATCTAGATCCTCCTCCATTAAGAGGTCATGTACACTTAAAGTGTGTTTACCTAGGGAGCGGGTGTTCAAAAGACATATTTTTAAGGCATTGATATCTTCCTTCTTATATTTGGGTTTGGCTGGAGTTCTAATGGTCACCGTAGTCAGGTCTTTGCTGACTTTCCTATTATTCATTTGCAATATGCTAGTCTTGATTTGAGGCTGATGCTCTAAATGCGGTAATGTGGATACATTATGTCTCGTGCTTTCAATATCATTTAAAGCCACATTTTGGGCCATTGTAATGCACCACTTACCACTGAAAGTGGCTAAAACCTCTTCTCCCACTGTTGGCAAGGCCTGGGAGCTGGTAGAGGAAGGATCGGGATTCTGAGTAGCCATGACATCAGCAGTCATCGCCTGCCCTTTAATACGGTTTCCATCATCTAACCCATCAACCTGTGCAACGCTTACTTTCCCCTGCACTGACATGACTAGGAGTAAGCATCATATGACCTACCCAGTTATCCTTACTGATGTTACTGGCATCAGGATCCACAACAACCTGCTCAATCCCTTATTCAACAAATTGCACTTTCTTGGTACATGGTAAACGAGCTAAAGACTGCCTTCTGTCTTTAGCAATTGCCTCAAGGACTTTGGCGATACCCATAAGTAAATAAAAAGTGACTCATCACGTCAACACGGACTTCCACAGACTGGCTAAACCCGTCCGCGATCAATCCGGGTTTATAGTGAAATACCTGTTAGAACTCCAAACGAAAAAAGGGCAGTTCTAGTTAGTTGGCGCTAGAACGCTTGCGTACAGAGATAATTCTGTTTTAAATCGCACGGATAAGGCTACAGGAAAGTGGAATGTAGAAAAAAGGTTCCTACCAATTCTGAAGCTAGTTTCAGTAAATGATACTAAATTAAACCTGCAAATGTAAAATAATGATGGCGCTTCTAAAATCAAGGTAACCATCAATTTTAAAATACAATCAACAGCAATGCAACTAATAGCACAAAACTATCTAAAAATAAATACTCAACATTATTTGTGGAACAAACATGCAAGTCATATACATTGATAACAGGTATTTCATTGTCTTGATCTTTAGAGGTGGATTGTTGACTAGTGAGGATATGAATGCCATATTTATTTTTGCATTCTAACAACGTTCATGTCTGGTAATTGTATAGACGCATTAAGATTAGTTTTGAAGAGCAGTAATTCAAGCTGTGCATACTTTATAAAAACACAGGCAGTCATTCTTGCACATGTTCAAGATACAGCATGATAAAATAAAGGTTGTGACTATCAAGTGGCTCATACAGCATTGCGAATACATCTTTTTAAACTGTAAAAAGATTGTATTTACAGATGGTAAAACCAAAAATGTTTTGTTTTCCTTTCCCATCTGAACTGCAATAAATGGCTTTCGAGAAATTGTAAGTCTAATTACCTTAAATGGAAATCCAAAAAATAAGGATTAAAGCTGAAGCGCCAACAAATCAAGCCAAAACACTGGAAAGGTAAGAGGCAACTATTAATGCCAATTTGTTGACCCCTTCATAAATTCTCATCTGCTTTAAATATATTAGCAAATTGCTTTACACCTAGTTCTACTTTTATTTTTCATAATTAATTTTTTTCCTTAATTTCAGAAAGTTACCTTGATTTAAAAATTACTCGCCTCCTGAAGATCCACATAAGTGGTGAAACACGTGTTGAGGACAGACTTGTATCACAATTCAGAATTGCACAAAAATGGAAAACTGAATACTTGTCATCCTTTACGCGTGGCGTGGATAATGAAGATCAACTTTTTCTGTCATGCTACAATAAAAGGGAATGTATTGTGAAAGGTGTGGGTGTTTTTAATTTGTAATGTAAAAAGAATGTGTACAGTGCACCCACATCAGCTAGGGCATCAAGGGGCTGAAGGTGCAGGGACTGAACAGAGGCAGACAGACTGTGAAAAGATAGAACCTGGCGAAACGAAAGATGGTCCTCCAAGGTCCGCAAAGACAGAGGAGTAGCGTTCCATATTGTAAAAGCCGCAACAAAGAGCGGGCCCCACCTGTGCCAGTTTGAACCTGGGAACCGTAATCCTCAGACGAGGTGGAATGCAAACACAGAGCAGGGACATAAGGCTGGAATTAAGCAAGCAGGAATTCTGGCTCTTTACCATAAAATGTGCGATGGACCAAACAAAGGGCTTTGAATTTAATACACTTGTCTACTGGAAGCCATGCAATTTTAACTGAATTGGGGTCATCGGACAGGACTGAGGGCCCCCACAGCTAACTGAGCTGCCGAATTTTGCAGCCGTTGGAGAAGGTCAGCCGGCTGCGCCAGGTAGAGCGCATCACAGCGATCTAGAGAGCCGGAAATAAGAGGAGATAACCAATGGCCGGAGATGCAAAGGAAGGTAAGGAAGAACTTTACACAGTATGCAGAGTTTAAAATGAGCCGACTGGCAGACTGTGCAGATCTGATCCTGCATCGAGAGCGAGTCTGAAAGCTTTACACCCAAATTCTTGCCATCACTGAAGGAGTGGGCAGAGGGCTGAGATTAGATGGCCAAAAGGCTGAGGACCAACCAGAAGATACCGAACAACTAAGTTAGAAACTTCTAATATTGCGTGCACACGCCTGAAGGCTTCAGGGCGCTCACATAACATACCAAAAAAGAGACAGCAGGAAGCTGCATGTGCCACTTTAAGAGACTGGATGCCAAGACATTCCAGGATGACGATTCAATATTGTTAATTCAGCTATATATCGAAAAGGAATGTTTTAAGGCGTTTCCTGAAATATTGGGTAGTGGCAGGCACATAACTTGATGCCTAAAAGAAGCAGGTTCCAAACAGCCGGAGCAAAAGGTTGCACCAGGAGCATCTTGTTGTTTGAACGCAATGTCCGTTGAGGGCTAACTTTTTTGACTCTCGAATCAAGGTAGCCTGATGCTAGTCCCTTTGAAGTTTATACGCTGTTCTATCGAGAGCCAATGCAGCTTCCTACGATATTCTGAAATGTGAGTTTGGCGACCAAGACCGCAGACAGCTTGGACTGCATCATTTTGCAGTACTTGAAGTTTCCTGATATTTCCTTTCAATGTTCCAAGAAGAAGGCTATTGCAATAGTCTAACTTTGTATAGACTATAGCCGCCGCAATCAGGGCCTTGTGTGGTTCGGATAGAAAGGGGTGGATTTGTCACAGAAAATGTATGTAGTAGGAACATAATGATTTTAGGTGGGATGCGTGTTTTTAAAAGGAAAGGTGGGAATCAAAAAAAGACACCCAGCGTCTTCACTGAGTCGGACACTGGGATCAGATTTCCGTTAATCACAGAACAAGTTACTCTCTTACCTGGTAACGTTCTTTCGATGGGATGGTCAGACGACTTATTCCATATCTATGACAGGTAATCACCACAGCTGTGCTGCTTCGGAAAATTTTCGGCTCCTGCGTCGATGTCGATACGCTGTCCTCGAGGGCCTTCGTCGAGCCGACGTCACCGGATGTTTTAAGTAGGACGCACAACGCCCGTAGCCTCAGTTGTAGTTTTTTCCCCAGAATGTGTGGCACCAAACTACTGCCAGTATGACCACAGAAAGCCTTGCGGAAACGTAAGCTGCAATCGAATAAGAAATTCTGTAGCGGGGCAGGTAGGGAGGGAGCGATATGGAATACGTCGTCTGACCATCCCATCGAAAGAACATTACCAGGTAAGAGAGTAACTTGTTCTTCGAGGGGATTGGGTCCTCCGACGTATTCCATATCTATGACGGACTCCCAAAGCAGTACCAACGTATGCAGGAGGGAAAAAGAATTTAGAATATAGAAATTTAGAATGCCCAATCAAATTGCAGAGTAAAGGACCGCCTTGCCAAAGGCAAGATCCTGCCCATGGATAGAATCTAGGGAGTAGTGTCTTACAAAAGTATGGACCGAAGCCCGTGTGGCTGCTTCACAGATGTTACGAATAGGAACACCCCTCTGCAGGGCAGTAGAGGCAGCCATACCCTTGGTAGAATGGGCCCAGAAGCCTACCGGAGGGTCCTTACCCGCCAAGTGGTAACATTCAGAAATTTCTAAGAGAATCCATCTAGACAAAGTCTGCTTAGTAACCGCTTGTCCCAAACGCCTTCCAGCGTAACCAATAAAGAGCTGATCGTCCACTCTGACCCGGGACACGCGTGAAAAATGTAGAAGCTTAAAGCACTCCTAGGATCCAGCCTATGGAGCCTCTCCTCTTCCTTACCAGGATGTGGAGGAGGATAAAATGCTGGAAGAATAACCTTTCTGGCTTCGATGAAATTCCGACACAACTTTCGGAAGAAAGGAAGGACGAACTCTAAGGACAACCCTGTCCTTATGAAACGCAGTGAAGGGTGGCTTAACTGAAAGTGCCTGCAACTCACTCACTCACTCTGCGAGCAGAAGTGACCACAACTAAAAATACAGTTTTAAGGTTTAACGGTCTCAAAGGACAAGAATGTAAAGGCTCAAATGGAGCACCCATTAGGAATTTTAGAACAAGGTTCAAATCCCAACCAGGCATGAGCCCTTTGAGAAACTGAGAAATTAAAGGAATTTTGAAATAAGAAAACTCCTTAGACTAGCACTTAAATATGGAGAGCGCCGCAGGTAACCTTTAATGGTACCCACTTGCAGGCCCTTGTGGGCTAACGAAAGCAAAAAAGACAGAACCACAGGAATGTCACATGAAAAAGGATCCACAGTCTTAACCCTGCACCAGTCGCAGAACTTTCTCCAACAGCAACGGTACAGGGACTTTGTTGCCAGCCGTCTGGCCGAAAGCAACACCTCCATCATGTCTGCAGGGAGGTCCCAATCCTTATACCTCAACCTTTTAGAAGCCAAGCGTGAAGGTTGAGGGATCTGACCTCTGGATGGAGAACCTGACCCCCCTCCCATGAGAGCAGATCCTCTCGGTAGGGAAGACGACGTGGAGGGCAGATGGACAAGTCGAGAAGGTCCGGGTACCACGTCCTCCGGCCCCATGCCGGTGCAATGAGGATAATCCGGCAACCTAACCTCCGCAGCACTTGCGGGATGATGGGGACTGTAGGAAACGTGTACAGCAGAAAGAAGGACCACTCCACCACGAACGCGTCTCCTAAGGCTCCTCTTGGAGGAAATTCCCGCAAGCACTACCTTTCGCACATCCGGTTGACACTGGAGGCGAAGAGATCCACTTGAGGGGTCCCCAAAGGGCGAAGATCTCCAGGAGAATCTCCTGAGCCAGCTCCCACTCGTAAGAGATTGCGCTCTGCCTGCTCAGAGCGTCCGTCTCATTTTCGTCTCCGGCCAGATGAACGGCCGACATCGAAACTTCCTGCTGGATGGCCCAGAACCAGAGCTGCATCGCCTCCCTGCACAGAGGAAGTGACCCTGCCCCCCCCTTTTTGTTGAGGTAGTGCATGGCCACTCTGTTGTCCGTCAGAATCAGGACATTCGTCCCTCGCACAGTCGGCAGAAAAGCCTTCAGGGCAAGCCTGACGGCCCTCAGCTCCAACAGATTGATATGGAGTCTGGACTCCGACGGAGACCAACGACTGCTGACTGTCAACTCGTTGGCATGAGCTCCCCATCCCGTGAGGGATGCGTCCGTCACTATCGTCACCTGCGGCCAGGGCAGCCAAAATGGAGCCCCGCTCATCAGATTGCCTTCGACGGCCCACCACAGAAGGTCCTGGGCGATCGAGAGCGGCACCTGAATGGGGTCTGACATCCTGCCGGAGGACACTGACCACTGCATCTTGAGAGCCCATTGCAGAGATCTCATCCGCAACCTGGCCTCTGGCACCAGAAGAATACAGGTTGCCATGAAGCCGAGCAACCTCAAGAACTCGAACGCCAGGAGACTCTGGGCATGTTGAAACTTGTGCACCATCTGCTGAATGTGATGAGCCCTCACCTGGGGAAGGAAACACTGCCCCAGGGATGTGTCGAGCACTGCTCCGATGTACTGGAGCCGCTAGGTAGGTGTCAAGTGGGACTTCTTTAAGTTGAGGGAGAAGCCTAGCTTGTGAAGGGAGTGGCAGGTGACGGACAGATGTTCCAGGACTTGCTCTGGAGACCGTGCCCTGATCAACCAATCGTCCAGGTAGGGGTAGATGTGAATCCCACCTTTTCTGAGATACATTGGCACCACCACCATGAGCATGGTGAAGACCCTCGGGCGGAGGTCAATCCGAACGGCAGGACCCGAAACAAAGTGCGAGTCACCAACCACAAACCTCAGGTACTTCTTGTGCTTGGGATGGATCGGCACATGAAAGTAAGCGTCCTTGAAGTCGAGACACCAACCAGTCCTGAAGTTGAAGGGCCTGGAGGACTTGAGAAAGAGTAACCATCTTGAACTTGTCCTTCCTGAGGAGCTTGTTCAAACCGCGCAACTCCACGATGGGTCTCAATCCCCCATCTTTCTTCGAAATCAAACAATAAGGGGAATACCATCCCTTGTTC
Source organism: Ambystoma mexicanum (assembly GCF_040938575.1). Lineage (NCBI taxonomy): Eukaryota > Metazoa > Chordata > Amphibia > Caudata > Ambystomatidae > Ambystoma > Ambystoma mexicanum. The sequence goes on along the minus strand of NC_090930.1, from coordinate 857,474,325 downwards.
CTCTCCGCTACAGGCACCAGTTCTATAGCACCTTTGTCCAGCAGGGACTGTATTTCCTGCGCAAGGAGCGGAGCCGGACTCTTCAAAGAGAGAGTCCCTGATGGATTTTCGTGAGGCCTCTGCTGGAAAGGAAGACAGCCGTGGGCTATGATCTCCAGAACCCACACATCTGAAGTAATGGCACGGCATTCTACAAGATGCTGCGCCACCCTTCCCCCCCCAAACTGGCGAACCATGGGACATGGCCTCATGACTGAGCTGAAGCGGCTGCGGCAGTGTCTGAGGGCAAAGAGGCAACTGTCCGAGCAGCCTTGGCACCTCGAGTACCCCGTTTTACACCTCTGGTACTCAGACGGTGGCCCATTTGACTTGCAGCTCCTCTCGATTTACTAAAGGATGAGTAATATCGAAAGGAACCTCCCCTCCATTGCTGTCCCTAGGACAAAAAGGCAGAGTTTGGCAAACTGCAGGGCTCAACGACTTCGCTGCAGCTTGGAGGTCTGCAACCTCTCAAGGCTCTCGTCAGCCTTGCTGCTGAAAAGATGTTCACCATCAAAGGGCATGTTGAGGAGCCGGGCTTGCACATCGGGAGCAAACCCTGACTTCTGCAACCACGCAAACCTGCGTATTACGGTGCTCGCCGCCATGGACCGGCTGACACAATCTGCCATGTCCAGACCCGACTGAACTGACTCACACATGGCATCCTTGCCATCCTGCACAATAGCAAGAAAACCATCCGTTGCTCCCCTTCAGGAATATGTTCAGCCGCTATTGAAATACAGTTCCACAGAGCGTGCATGAAACATGACAAGGCACACACGGAGTTGGCTGCCTGTAAAGCCATACCCCCTCAAGAAAACACTTTCTTTGCCCAGCCATCAAAACGCTTGTCGTCCCCATCAGGAGGGATGGTAGGGTATGATGCCTGCTTTGCTGGGGCCGTAGCCGCCTGCACCACCAAACTCTCCGGAGTAGGGTGCGTGGTCAAGTAGCAGGGGTCGCTACTGCTGGGCGTTTCTTTTTGCGGCAAAGACTTGCTCACTGCCGGGAGACTCTTCGGGGCAGTCCAAGCCGATGCCACCCTTCTTTGCAAAGCAACATGGAATGGCAGTACGGGGTCAGTTGGTGGACCTTGGTCGTGGATATCCGTCAGGTCATCCTGCAGAAAATCCACTGGTGGCGCAGACCACCCCAAGTATTCTGTTACCCTCAACATAAGGCGTCGGTACGAGGACTCGGCCTGGGTACCAGGCTCAGGCCTACAGAACTCCACCTCTGGAGAGGTGTCCAGACCACTGGCGTCGTGCAACGACTGATGCAGGTCTTCAATCTGGCTATGAACAGACAAAATCTCGTCGGGTACATCAGGAACCATACCTTCCTCAGACCCTTCATCCACCTCAGAAATATAATCCAGAGGCTGGAATGAGGGCACAGAAAAAGGAACAGACATTTTTAGCCTTGGCCAGAGCCTTTCTAGGGGGTTCCACCGTGCCACGGGGTACCTCCGACAAAGCAGCCTCTAAAGGCATCGAGGGCGTAGATGGAATCGACGTTGAGCGTTGCGCCGACGGCTTCGACACAGTCCTCGAGGGTGGAGCCCCGAGCGTGTCCTTCGACATCCTGGATGCCGATGGTGTCGACGGCTTCCTCTGAGGCAGAGCCTCGAGAGTCCCTCAGCCCCGAAAGCGCCGATGTCTTCTTCGAAGACCTCACAGGCTCCGACGGTCTCCAGGACCGGAACCTGGAACGGGCATGTCTAGAGCGACCATCCTTGTCCGACCGGAACCTAGAAGGCGCCCGGTGGTCGTGACGACCACTTGAGCCCGAAGGCGTGCGAGTGGTGTCTCTAGCATGGTCACGGCCGGTGTCTTTCGACGGCGCGGACGGAACGGACTCCTGCGACTGAAAAATCACCATCTCCTGCCGAAATTAATCCCATTCGGCAGGAGCGGAATGCTTGTTGGTGTTGGGGAGAATTCTCCTTCTAGGGCTAATTTCCCTCACCTAGTGAGTTCCCCCAGCAGCTTTGCTGGATTTCTGGAGTTTATTTTTTCCACCTGGTAAGAGTGTACATCCTTTTTCCACACTTGCATGTGTTTTTGCCTATGTGTTTTTACTCATTGTGTGATCTTGGGCACTGGAGCACACCATTCCAGGTGCCCCTGTTCCTGTACGGGTTACACAGCATCTTTAGTGCAGTAACCCAGGGTTGTCTTAAAGACTTCCCTCTGACTCCATTTCGCTGGGGCTGACTACTGTCCCCCAGAGAAAGGTAAAGTTGCCATTTACTTTACATAGTCATTTTTACCACAGTCCCAGTACACCCCATCTTACATGGAGTACTGGAAAGGGCTAATCTGTATCCCTTTTCTTTCAGTCTGTACCTCCCTGAGCATTGTTTCGCTCTTAACATTTAGACTTGGCTTGTGGCAGTGGTATCTACCCTTACTTTTCTATCACGATTATATTAGATAAACGTGGTACTGTTCTTGGCTATTATATTAACCTCCAACATAAATCCGCTTGACCAAATAGTCTTTCTTTTGGATCCGGTTGGGTTTATTCGCCATTTCTTTTTGTTAAAGTCCTTCTTGTGTTTTACTTTGCGCGGCAAACTAGGTTTGCCTTCTTTGTTCACTGTCTTTTGGCGGGCTTCTGCAGAGAAGTCCTCCTCTTGGCGCCTGGGTGTCTAGGTAGACAATGTGGGGAAGGGGTGTAGTCACCTCCTGCACAGGGTATCCTAGGAAACCCAAGTCGCACTTTGCCATGATTGGCTGAGGTGGTTGTCCCGGCTGGACAACCCCCCCCCCCTGCTGCGTGATTGACAGCCAGGCTGTGTGAATGGGGGTTTTGTGCAAAAGTCAGTCACTCTCTTGGGCTAGAAGTCGGTCGCCTCTGGAACTACAAGGAACCGAAGAGAAGCGGAGAGAACGACAGCTGCTGCTGCAGTCCTGAGCTATCTTCCCTTCAACGACTAAGAGGAGATCCAGTCCGGAGTCTTCTTCCCCTTGAGCCTGGTGGGGATAACCAGCTCATCTTCAGCCAGAGATCTCTGCCGTGATCGAAATCGTTGCACACTGCTGTAGTGGTCCGGATAGCCACCTGCTGAGCCTCTTGTTTTTAAGGAGCACACCTTTTTCGTTGTCGCTGCTGCCGGCTTCATCCCTGTGTGGTGCAGACCCCCTTCAGACATCCTCCTTCACAACGAAGCTCCAGGAATCGTGGGTCTGCGGGAAACCAACAGGAACAATTGCCAGGACGCCAGCTGCATCGTTGGCATATGGTCCTGTGCTCTACTCGAGGAAACTGGGTGAACCCCTTTTCTTCATCCTCAAGGCTCGTCCTTGTCTTCCCTCCTTCTTATAACTTTTGCTTCCGAACATTGTCAATATCCAAGTACTTTTGGGCTACGCTGAATCGTGAACTGTCTAACGGTGTGATCTTCGGCACAGGTCTCCGGTGTCACTTAAACCTGGCTCTGACGCTTTGACTTTTGAACTCCTGTTTCTGAGTGTTTCTCGATACTGTCTGCCTAACCTAAATATTGCCTGTGAGTTTTGCCTCCAACTCCCTCTGGGTATCTCAGGTGCTAAGTGTGCTTTTGTCCCGGTAGCATTTCATGTTACAGATGCGCATTTATTGAGTAGACCGAACTGTCAAAAAGTGATTGATTGCAACCGTATCTGCGTTATCGTGTATTGTTCATAACACCGGTTCATTCAAACACAGGGTACTTAACTTGAGACATACTGTACAAAGTGGATTGGTTAGTTGTAGTATATTTAACGTGTGGTTTTGTTTAAAGTTTAATAGAGGTGTTGTGTTTATAACTGATGGTTTAAAAATAAATGTACTTCTATTTTTTACCTGAAACCTTGAGTCAGTGTTTACTTGAGTCACAGTAATTGTGGTCCCTTTGTGTAATCTCTGCTACTGCTCATATACTCTTGAAGTAAGCCTGGCTGCTCTGATACTGCTACCACTATAACTTAGTAGTACAGGTTTGTACCAAAGGTAAACTTGTATTGCCACCTATAGTCTTAATTGTGTGTAGTGGTCCCTAAGCAGAATCCTGTGTAGTGCCCTTAACAGTTGGGACAAGCAACCCGCCGAAGGGCGGAGTCCTCGGACGAGGACGGGGAATGCGACTGATGACGGCGCTTCCATGAGTGCCTCGAAGAGGCAGAGGAATGGCGGGACCTACTCCTGGACCAAGACCACCCGTACTTACGCCGTCGATCCGGAGAGTTGCCACTCGAATAGTCGGTAGAAAGCCCCGTGGACCTCGACTTCTGGGGCTGGGCCACCTTACGTACAGAAAGCTTCTTCTTACGCTCCCGCAAGGCCTTCGATGTAAGCGACTGGCAGTCTACACAGTCATCCGTGTCATGGTCCTCCCCGAGGCACCAGAGGCAGGCGTTGTGCGAGTCCGTCAACGACATCTTGGACCCACAGTCCCGACACTTCTTAAAACCCGGCCGCGGGGTGGAAGAAGACGAAGACATCATGGTAAATCTTCACAACGAACAGGTTCGAAGAACAGAAGAACAAGGCGCACCGAGATCTCCGAAGCGAACACATTCGCGGAAAAAACAGAACTGAGGCTACGGGCGTTGTGCGTCCTACTTATAACATCCGGTGACGGCTCAACGGAGGTCCTTGAGGACAGCGTATCGACGCAGGACGCATATGCCGAAAATTTTCCGAACCAGCACAGCTGTGGTGATTACTGTCATAGATATGGAATATGTCGGAGGACCCAATCCCCCTCAAAAGTTTTATATTGTGGGTCTAAATTCTTTAATCTATATGATCTTACGATGAGTAGCCCGGTCTTTTTATCAGTAAGTGCCAGAGAGTTTAGGGTCTTCCATTTTTGGATGGCCCCAAACACCATGTTGACATTGGCTACATCCTCCTCATAGATCCCTGATAGCTTAAAAACTCTCTGGGTATCATCTGCGTAGTTGGCAAATTTTTCACCCAGGAATTGCAGAAGATCTCACAAGCATTTAACATAAATGTTAAACAGCAAAGGGGATAAGCATGATCCCTGAGGGACACTGCAGGTTATAGGTTATCTTCTGTGATTGAGATGCTCACTTGGCTATTCTGGCTCCTAGGAAGAATTTAAGCCAGGATATTGCCAAAGGGGAGCATCTGCCTACATGTTTTAATGTATCTGCCAGTAGACCATAATCGACCAGATCAAATGCTGACTAAAAGTCCAACAGAAGCAGTAGGGCAACATTTCCCTCCTCAATGATCTGTGATATTTGTCTTCAAATCTAACAACGTAGTCTCTGTCCTGTGATTTTCTCGGAAGCCTGATTGCCCTTTTGCCAGATATCATGCGTCTCTACAAAAGATTGAAACTGGGAGTAAGCCACCTTATCAATCATTTTTAGAATAAAGGGCACATTTGTTATAGAAAACCAAGGGGGTGCCTGGGAAACTCTCTACCAGCACGAACACAGCCAATTGACTTGTTCTTGGGTGGATGGCCCCTGGGAGAGTCTCAACCAAGACTTTAGCTCACTGTTCTTTTCACAGAGAAGAAATGTCCCCACATATCAGTCTTTGTCCTGCCCAGGGGCAATCCAGCACCAAAATGCTAGGCAATTCTCCTCTGAACAAGAATACCACAGCAATCCCATACACGTGTTTCAGCCTTGTTGGGCATAATAAGTGAGGTGAAGCTGCGCCTCTAAGAACAGTGAGCAAGGGGTCCACGTCTGGATCGCCCTGGTAACTTAGGGTTGGACCCAAAGTTAATTTATGCAAAACAAGGGGGGGGTCTGGGAAAATCTCTACCAGCACAAACACAGCCCATTGACTTGTTCTTGGGTGGATGGCCCCTGGGAGAGTCTCAACCAAGTCTTTGTGCTTTGTGTTCGTGCTGGTAGAGAGATTCCCAGACCCCCCTTTGTTTTGCATAAATTAACTTTGGGTTTCACCCTAAGTTAACAGGCCGATCCAGACGTGGACCCCTTGCTCAATGTTCTTAGAGAGGCAACAGTTTCACCTCACTGATGATGCCCAACAAGGCTGAAACACGTGTATGGGGTTACTGATGGTACTCCTGTTCAGAGGAGAATTGCCTAGCATTTCGGCGCTGGACTGCCCCCGGGCAGGACAAAGGCTGATATGCGGGGAAAGTTCTTCTCTGTGAAAGGGACAGTGAGCTAAAGACTTGGTAGAGTCTCTCCCAGGGGTTAATCACCCAAGAACAGGTAATTGGGCTGTGTTCGTGCTGGTGGAGAGATTCCCAGACCCCCCTTTGTTTCACATTTGTTATAGGATGGTAGTTTTCAGGAGGCAGTGGTTCGACGATATCCTTTTTTAATAAAGGTGTTATCCATGCTTACTTAATGGCTTTGGGCACAGAGGCCTCCATACAAGAGCGATTGATCGACTCTGTGATCCAGGGGCTCAATATTGGTGCAAAATCCTTATAAAAAGTGGAGGGGAAAATGTCACCCTTGCAAGATGTTGGCTTCATCTTGTCTATGACTTGTAGTACCTCTTGTTCTGAAATCTCTCAGAAGGAGAAACGATTGGTGCTTTGAGTGGGGTCTTCCAGGTTTATAATGTCAGTCATTGTCAAAGAGGTGTCTCAATCCGTTTTGAATGTGTACTTGGTGTTGTAGTGTTTTCTGACAGAAACTGTCTAGAATGCTCTGGCACCAGTTATCTATGTTAAATGAAGGCTCAATAATTGAGCTTTTAGTTCCTGAAGAACTGGAAAGAGTTCTTTAGACTTCGGTGGATCCCCCTCTACCCTGACATTGAGGGTGTAACGTTTTGCTTCAAATATGGCACTTTTGGACATTTTAACAGATTGTTTATAAGCTGCAAGTGTAGAAATTGGTGGATGTAAATTCTACATTTGCACTCAGCTTTTCTCTTGTTCCGTTTGGCTAACAGTATTTCTGAGGTGAACTGTAGCGTGTGTCCCCTTTTGTTTCTTAGATTTAATTGGACGAAGACGGGTGAGGTAATCAAAAGCTTTATTAGTAGCTAGTCTAAAGGAGATTATAAAATCCTCTAAAGGTAGTTTGCTAGCTAATGATGGCAGTAATGGCTTTATTGCAAATTCAAAAGCTTTTGGGGTGATATTCTTTAGATTACGAGCTGTGCTTAGTGCACTTGTTTGTTTAGAGGTACTACCAAATGCTAATGAGAAATTGAAATGAAGCAACGAGTGATCAGACCAGGGACATTTATCAATGTGGTGTAGGGCTAATGGTTGGTTTAGATAGTAGCCAGTCAAGTATGTTTCCTGCACTGTGGGTAGGGTTGTTTACAACCTGATCAAAACCCAAAGAGGGGGCGTGTAGGAGTGATAGCTCGAATCCTGTGCGTGTTTTGCCCACAGATTAAAGTCTCCTAATATAATAAGAGCTGAGATATACTTCGATGTGCCACCTATAAAGGCCAGCAGTTACTCCTCAAAAAGGGGAGTGTTCCTTGGTGGTCTGTATATAATCGGCACACTAAGTGAATGAGAAGGATCAATATTTAGTTTGAGTATCATTGCCTCGCATGAGTCTATATAGGGATGTGTGGAGATATAAGTCAGGATTCTGTGTAAAAATCATGGCCAATCCACTGCCTCAGCCAGTTTTCCAGTCGACATGAAGGCACCTATATCCCTCTGGTGTAGCTAATGAGGCTGCATGCTGAGCTGACGCCTGAAGCCATTTCTATGTAAGAACGAGGAGATCAAAATCATGAAGCATAATGCAATCTGAGATTTCTATAGCATGCAATACCAAAGAGCGAGTATTAAGCAGTCCGCATATAAGTGTAGTGCTGTCATTGCCCAAAGGCAGGGTAGTGGCACTGTTCGTTTTCTGCAAGCTATGTTGGGGGCTTTGGGTGGACTGACTCACTGTTATGCTCACCCTTGACTCTTCATCTCCAAAGCTTAATGATTCCTACATAAGAGCAGGAACACTAATTTCCTGGGGTTCAAATATCATTGCCGTGTTTGTGACGTTCTGTGAGATTTTCATTGGCCTGTAATCTGAGACCGGCTCAACGATTCCTTTGAATGGATGAGACTAAGCTGCAGTGATCCGTGCTTTTATACATACATTCCAGAATAGATGGAAATGTAAAGAATGGCTAATGGATAGCAAGGGAAGAGGTTACAAGGAAACAAGCAAACCAAATCACTCACCGAACACGAACCGGCACAAACCGGCTTCTTACGTTCGCGCCTGAGGTGCAAGGTCCAGCGAACTACAGTACTGCTGGGAGTTGTAGTTCAGGGCGGCACCGTGCGTGCAGAACCTGCGCAAAGGTTCTTATTCAAATTGCGCGTTGTAAAGAGCTTACTATGGTAAAAAGGCAACAACAAATACTTCAAAGGTGCTAAAAGAGGTTAAAAAAACAATTCCAATTCAATTATTTAAAAGGCACCAGGTTGAAAGTTGCTAATATTAAAAATATGCCATATGGACTGATTCAAATACGAAGTAGTAACTAGCAGCAAGTATAAGGCAAGAGCCAACTACTAGTAACTCTGTTTCAACGCTGTTAAGGCAAAGCCAATTTCTGCCCATCCACAGGTAGATTGCAAGAAGGCAAGAGCGGCAACTTTCAGCCGAAGCATGGTGGGAGAGATCGATCAAGCCTCACCAGAATCTGTGTGTCGTCCGCATAAGAGAAGCACCGGAACCCAAGAGTGAATCATCTTCACAAGAGGCTGGATATATGGATTAAAAAGAAGGCGAGAAGGAGCAGAACCTTGAGGGACAGCACAAGTGAGGGGTTCCACAGCAGAGATAAATGGAGGTAAGGAAAGAGACTCGGTGCAGCCAGTAAGAAAAGAAGGAATCCATTCAAAAGCCCGCCCGAGAAAGCGTCAGCGGACAGTCGCTCCAGCAGAATTTCATGATCGACGGTGTTGAAAGCGGCAGACAGATCAAGCAGGATCAGGGCGGCAGTGCCAACCTGATCGACAATCTGAGCCAATCAACAACCACCACCAGGACCTATTCAGTTCCCTGGCCGGGCCGGAATCTGGATTGGAAGGGGTCGAGGCATCCAGAATCCTCAAGAAAGGCACAAAGAAGAGGTGTAACCAGAACTTCCAGCAATTTCATAGGGAAAGTGAGGAAAATAGAACAGAAATGAGAGTGTGGAGGAGTCCAGATTAGTTTATTTTTTTAAGAAGAGCAAGGATGAGGGTGTGCTTACAGGAACTAGGATTGTGAGCTGACTCAAATGAGGCATTAAGCACAGCAGTGAGCATATTTAATTTAAGAAGATAAGTTGACTGGGGCTTAAAGTACTCTCCTAACCTCAAAATCCCTGTTTGGATTGACTGATAACAAAATACACACTTCTCATCCTGTGCTGTATGATTTGTGGATCAATGTAAAACATCAGTTCCATAGCTGATAATCCACCTTTCAAAACCATCAAATATAGTTTAACATCATGAAGATAACAGTACTGTCAATACTCTTTCTTCATGCGCTGTAGCATTGCAAGTTGTGTTATATTCTACTTTGGATATAGTGCTAGGTTCTAGAAGTTGCATAATAAAGCACCATTATTTCTACAACTAGATGAGCAGTCCTGTTTTTAAGGTTTGCCAGAAGGGAAAGTGTTAAGTCATTGATAACCATTTCTGAGGATAGATCATTATAAATTGATTTGGCACATTGAAGAGAACTGTTTTAGTCTTCTCTCTTAAAAAATAAAAGGGGGGAGACTGGAGGAAGACCAGTGGAGAAAAGTAGGGCTTTGACATTCAAGCCTTAAAGGCTTTTGTATGCCAGCTAGATCTGATTCCATTCCAAATGTTCCCTAAAAGGTGACAAGTTTAAAAGTCGTAAAAGTTGGGTGGTGGTTTGTCTCTTTACTCCTACGTCCCGTCCCCTTTCCTCCATACTTATGGGACATCTCTCCCTCCTGTGGGACGGGACCGGAGAACTTTGTAAAAAGCATCCAAAAAATGTTTTTCAAAATTGTGTCCTTCCTCTCTTTCTGCGCGGGGCCCGGCACGTGGCTGTAACCCCGCCCACCTTGGCTCTGCCCCACGCATCGCCCATCAGTCCTTTTCCCTGCTCGTTCAGGACTGGACGCACTTGCATCCTCAGAAGATTTTCTTCCCTTTTTTCCTCTCTGGCTCTCGCTAGCGATCGTGTACTAGTCTGTCTGTCGTTCAAACTAGACTTTCCAGACTGTTCATCGTGTCACTGTCGTTTTGCGAGGACGGATCCCCATCCTCTTTGCTTAGAGTGCTTGGGTCCGGATCACCGTTGGGACTCCTGTTTTTACTGCGACTCCCTTTCGGTCCGGGTACTTCAACATCGGTTGGAGCGGTGGGAGGAGGCGTTCCGACGAACTTGTCACGACCCTCACCCAAAACCCCCCCTGGGAAACCCATTGGCCAGGTGGAGTCAGGACTCGGGCCTCTAGAGCCTACCATCCTCTTCCAAAACCCTCTTGGGGCCAGTCCTGGCGCCAGGCTCATACATCATGAAAAACAATGTGCTGTGCTTGGGAACTACTTTATTGTGTTGTCAGCCAACATGGAGGTGTCGGGGTGATTATCCCGGGGTCGGCTGAGCCGTCCGCGGACCTCCGGGCTGGGAGGCCCCAACTCCTCCCGTGTTCCCCAAAAATGAGTATGAGACACACACAAGAAGCAAGGCGGTTCTGCTGTTTATTAAACAGCAGGGATGGGTCTAGGATCTTACGCGTCCGTCCAGACTCTCAAAATTCATGGGGCTTGCAGGCCCTTTTTGCTTCAGTATGACGCGCTACTTGCGTCACCTGGGAAAGTTAGCGAAAAACCTATTGCCACTCCAGATTGGTTCCTCAAGTGGTAGGGTTAGTATAGCATACATAGAGAACAATATTAGTGGTTGAGGATGAGTTAGGTGGTATACTTGGGTTGTCCCTTCTATTAGATAGTTGAAAATTGTTACACGAAGACCCCTGATGATTGGCTAATGTTAGTGGCATCAGTGATGAGTGCCCCCATGTTCTGATTGGTCCACCGCGAGCCCCCCAGTCTGGGACCATCGTTGGTCCCAGCTCGCGGTGTACCTGTCACTAGCAACAATGTGTTCACGCAGACAATGTGCGGATTTGCTCATAGGCTTGAGAGCAGACCATTCCCATCGCTGTAGGTGTCCATCGGGTCATTTCATTGTTGCAACCTGTGTCCCAGATGTGGGACCCAGGCGACTTCTCTCTCGTGGGTCTGGCACCTTGTCAGGTTGGCTTGGTCACATGTGGAGAGACCGTGGCTCGGGCAGAATTCTGCACATTTAAAGTTGTATTTTGCTTCTGTGTGCTTGGCTTTGCTTACAGGTGTGACCTTGGTGCTGGCTGGTAGCATACGAGTTGCAACATCGCCCCCTTGGCTGTGAGCTCTCGCTGGGCTCATTCTGCGGGATCAGCACTTGTACTCTCGCTCATTCAGTGTTCAAGGCGGTTCTTGCTTGCGGCCCACTTGGGCCTGGTTCAAGGGTGGGGTTGTGTAATGCACGGCACCTGGGTCGCGGTGTGACATGGCTTCGTAGGCAGTATTACGTCTTCGTTATATTCTCATCACGATGCGAGGGGTGGGAGAAGCGTCAGCAAGCGTATACGCGAGTGCTTTATGCGTTTCTGCATTACGGAAAGACCTATGTGAAAAATAATAAAGATGCGCGTCAGTGGGTGTATCCGTCACCTACGTCATAGCACTGAATATATTCTTCGTGTGGGTTGGTGCGTGAGTGACCAGTGTGCATGGTGGCACGTGTGTTCTTGGCAGTTGGCTAGGTCGTCATGGCATCTCTAACGATGTGAGTGCTTGTTGTTGAGGTCTTAGTCGAGTTCATCCAATGCCCGCAGGTGTCGGCTTGAGTAGGGCAGGCTGGTGGGCATATCCTTATGTTCTTGAACCAGGGTATTTGGTCATCTGGTAGATAGACTAATTCATCTTGTGGCGGGTGTCTGGGCCGCGATCCTCTAGGCCATGGTCGCGAGGAGATTGGGGGGAGCTTTTTCTCCCATTCTCCCACTTCAGAGGCATCCACATAGTTTGGTTTCTTGGAACCAAGCTATGCGGTCTAGTGTTTTGGGTGTGGTAGCCTAGGGACTACCTGGACTATTTTGTTGGGGCTATTTAAACCACACCCGAGCAAGACAACACGCTTCGCGTTACTTTGCAGCTTGCAACCTGACGCTCACCGTGTCCAGCTTTACTCCCAAACCTCGGAGAAACAGAACCTGCATGGAGACAAAAGGAACATCATTAGCAGCAGCACCTGCAGTCTTCATCTTTAGTTACCTTAGCTTTCCTTGGATCTGCACGCCTCCCGGACTGCACGACCTGAAAGAGGAAGATAGAGGCAACATTAAGAAAGCAGAACAGACATTGCAAATTACGAACTGCTCAAAAGGCTTACCTGGCTGGTCGCCTCTCGGCTGGCACCACTCCGGAAAATTACACAAGCGCTGAAGAACACCGTGACCTGCAGGGAAATGAGACAAAACAGGTTAGCAAAGGCAAGCCATCGCAGCGCTGCGCATAGCGCTTACTTACCGCATCATAGCGCTCTTAAAGCGCCATCATTTACCAGCGGGGCTCAACCAAGCCAGTTCGCCGCGCTGAAGCTTCGCATACCTAAGGGAGAAAAAGAGACATTATTAAACAAGAGAGGCAGGCAGGATAGCAACAATACTAAAGAACAGCAATAAAACCTACCTGAACGATATCAAACGGGCCGGCGTCGGTGAAGTAACTGGTCCGCACACGCCCACGAAAGACAACGCGCCCCTGCAAAGAAGGCAGGACGGAGAGCACGCCTAACACTACCACAAGGCAGAACCTTCCCCGCAGACCACATCTTGGCAAAACTGAGAAGCATACCAGCGAGTAACCCGGCTGGGTGGCGTCCCTGTGGATACCAAGTGAGCGTAAAAGAACTCCTTCACATTTTCAGGCATTCATCGACGAGAAGAAACGGCCGGTAAGTTCTTTACTTTTCAGAGCACCCCGGCCAAGGGATATCTTTCCAGGTTCCTCTCGGGCCAGGAGGGGCGTTGTCCGCTCTGCCACCGGGGTTTGCCCTGAGGTGCCAGTTGGGCCTAATAATTGTACCAGAGTTTTCTTTGAGGGTCTCCGTAAGGGGCCTGTGGATACTGGAGCACGCTCCGAGGCCTCTCCTGTGTGGGCTGTTTGTAGACCCAGTTCTACTGAATCGTGGGATACCGGAGCTCGCGCTGAGGCCTCTGTCGGCTTCCCTCAAAAATAAGACCGGGGTGCGGCCCGAGGCCTTGGTGGGGCCTGCTGTTACCGAACGGATGTTCGGGGCCCACGCGTATAAGGCTGTCACCGGACGTGGGTCCGAGGTCCCTCTTTGAGAGGCTAAAGTTACCAACATTTCGGAGAGGCCTGGCAAGGCCTTTACCGGTTAAGGCTGTTTCTCACCGTTCCCGCTCTTGTGGCGACACCAGATCTGTTGAGGGGGCAAAGAAGGAAAGCTCTTCTTTTACCGGCAAGGCTGAGGTCCTTCCTGGGAAGGCTGATTTGGCGGTTGGAATGTTGCAGAAACATTCCAGGCCTCCTTATGTTGAGGATAAAGTTATGACCCCTGATCCATCGCGGACCACTTCCTCACATGCCGCAGTTCCCCTCAGATGATGACAAAATGGCGTCCGTCCCCACCACGACTGTGGTGGCCATTTTGGGTGCTACCCCTAAAACTACTCCATCGGCCTCAGGTGTAGGGCTGGGTTCCTTGGGTGAACATAGAGTCCCTTGTGTGCATCCTTATCGGCCAGTTTATGACTGGAATGCCCGGATGCCTCTTCCGCACAATGTTTCGTTGCCTGCGGGGTCGGCACCTTTGATTTATGTGGATATGTCAGTGGAGGGGCCTGTGTGGCACCCTTCCCCGTTACGTCCCTGGATTTGTCCACCTCGTGAGAGGCCTCCTCAGGTTCCGAAGCAGTCTCCAGAGGAGGCCTTTTTTGGTACCTTTCAAACGTTAATGCGTACTGACCCCATGAGGGAATATTTTAAAGGGCTTTTCAGGGAGATATGTCCACCCGTGCCTCCGGCTCCACCCGTTCCTCCGGTGGTTCCGCCGGCGCCTCATTTTGCCTGCGATGCCTCCCCCGATTCTTCCGCCTTTGCCCCCCATTGTCCCCTGTGGACAAGGCAGCGCCCGACACGGTTCAGCAGGATCCTGACCTGTCGGATGAAGTGCTGGGCGATCAGGACAACTAGGACCTGCCCCGCTCTATTAGAGCTTTTCATGACCGGGTTGGACATGATGTGCTTCTTAGATGTTCCGGTGCCCGAGGCACTCACTACGCAGGAGGGTGTGCTTTCTGGGGCCTTCACCCTGTCTCCTTTGGAGCGTACCGGCCTGTTCTTGCAGGACGACGTTCTGGCCGAGGTCCGCAGGGTCTGGCAAAAGCCACACTCTGGACTTTTTGTTAATAAGCAGATTGACGTGAAATACAGGCTGCATTCGTCGGAAGAGGTGGCCCTGTCGTCTTGTCCGCCCCCCCCCCCTCCTCCACAGTGGTGGCTGCAGCCACTTTGCAATCCAGGCCTGCAGCATCCTCTTCCACGACGGCTACTCAGGTTCTGGGAAAGTAGGACAAGCTCCTTGACTCCCATGGGAGGAAAATCTTTGCCAACTCAGCGTTACAGCTCAGGCAGGCCGACGCCGAATTGGTATTAGTAGGAGCTAATATGCGGATGTGGAAAGGTCTGTCTGAGTTTGAGGAGTTTATCCCGGTCGAGAAGCTGGAAGACTTTAAAGGGGGCCTATCAGACGCCAGGGTCTTGGGCCAGGATCTCCTGGAGGCTTGCGCTCATCACGTAGACACCTCGGGGCCTTATGCTGGGGGTTGATACCTCACGGAGGGCGTGGTTGCATGCAACTAAATTCTCAAAAGAAGTGCAGGACAAGGTGTTGGACCTTCCGTTTGATGGGAAGGAGCTCTTTCATTCTACAACAGATGTAGAGCTCACCAAGACGAAAGATAGCACTCAGACAGCTAAGTCCTTGTCGGTCCTGGTTAAGACTCCTTTCAAAACCCAGATACCGGTGTCGCAAAGTCGACCTTCCTCTGGCTTTAGGGGCTTCCTCGACCGTAAATCTCAGAGTAGATACCCCTGCGGTGAACAACCGCCGTAGGCAACAACGGACGTGGTTTTTCTCCCGCTCCTCAGGTTCAGGTGGCAACGCCACCGATAAACCTACTAAATGAGGGTTTTCCGCGCTCACACAAGACTCCGGTGGGAGGACGCATTGCGTCTCTTTGGGAGGCGTGGCAGACCATCACAGAAGACAGATGGGTCTTGTCAGTCACTCGGGCGGGCTTCTGCTTACCTCTAGCCCCTACCCCACCTCTCAACCCTCCTTTTCAGCTGTTAGGCTCGCCCTCCCTCAAAGCCGAAGTTCAGAAACTTCTGGGCCTCAGAGTTGTGGAACCCGTTCCCCTTGGGGAGCGAGGGGAGGGCTTCTACTCCCGGCTGTTTACGGTGCCCAAACACAACCAGGCTGGCCTGCGCACCATCCTAGATCTTTCCCAGTTCAATCTTTCCCTACCCCAAGAGAAATTCAAGATGATCACGCCCAGCCAGATACGGTCCTCCTTGCAGATGGGCGATTGGCTCAGTGTGGTGGATCTTCAGGATGCGTACATGCATATCCTGATTTGGAACCCACACAGGAGATATCTCCGCTTCTCTTTGGGAGAGGAGCACTTCCAGTTTCGAGTGCTTCCTTTTGGCCTCAGCTGGGCGCCGCGTGTCTTCACAAAGAGGATGTCGGTGATTGCGGCCCATCTTCGTCTCCAGGGTATCCATGTGTATCCATATTTGGGCAACTGGCTCTTACGTAGCCCTTGTCCGCTGGCAGCAGCGGGCAATCTCCAGTCTCTCCTTCAGCTCCTGTTCCATCTTGGGCTGTTGGTGAACTGGCGGAAATCTTGCATGACTGTCTCGCAGGACCTGATTTTCCTGGGTTTTCGCTGGAACACGATCGACTGCAGAGTGTACCTGACCGGGGACAGAATGGCAGATCTGTTAGCCACGTGTCAGATGTTTGCGCAGTCGGAGAGCATGTCGGCCTGGTTGTTCCAGAGGCTTCTGGGCGTCATGGCCTCGTGTGTGCTGGCTCTTCCTCTTGCTCGTCTCAAGATGAGACAGACCCAGGTGGCACTTCAGAGTTCCTGGTGTCAGGCTTTGGACCCGGATTCCAAGCTGATAATTGCGGATTCCATGAGAGTGGACCTGGAATGGTGGTCATCTCTCAGCAACCTGTCGGTGGGTGTGGGGTTTCAGGACCCAGCTCCTATGGTGAAAATCACGATGGACTCCTCCCTCCTGGGGTGGGGTGCGACGTTAGATCTTTTACAAGTCTCGGACCTCTGGTCGCCTCAGGACAAGCTCCTGCACATAAATCATTTGGAGCTTCTGGCGATCTTTCTAGCGCTCAGGGCGTTCAGACCGGTCATTGCCAACAAGTTGGTCCGCATACGCACGGACAATGTGGTGTCGATGTATTACATCAACAAGCAAGGGGGAACAAAGTCCCCCCCCCCCCTCGTGGACCTGTCCATCCAGATTTGGGAGTGGGCCGTGCTTCATGGTGTCTGGCTGCTTGCAGTGCACATCCTGGGCCAGCTGAATGTAACAGCAGATGCCCTCAGCCGGCGGACAGTGGTCAGCTACGAGTGGGAGTTGAAGGCAGAGGTCCTCTCAAGGATCTTCTTGCGTTGGGGCACACCGGAGGTGGATCTCTTCGTTACGGCGGTGAACAGGAAGCTTCCTTGGTATGCTTCCAAAGGGGGGCTGGGAGCCTCCTCTCTGGGGGATGCTCTCGAGATTCCATGGCACAACATGAGAGTTTATGCCTTCCCGCCTCTGCCTCTAATCCATCGAGCAATTTGGAAACTGAAGAACTAGGTGAACTGCTGCCTTCTACTCATAACCCCCTGGTGGCCGGCCAGGTTTTGGTTCTCAGAACTTAAACACCTGTCGGTGTATCCGCCGATCAGGTTACTAGTGACCCCCGATCTTCTTTATCAAGGAGAACAGCAGATATAGCTCCCCTCCCCACAATCGCTCAGCTTGGCGGCATGGTGCATGAGTTCAGGTCTTTAGAGCATCTTAACTTGTCTACCGATAACATGCGTGTTATCCAGGCAGCCAGGAAACCCTCGACCAGATCGCAATACAGGAGTAAATGGCTCAGGTTCTGTCATTGGTGTTTGGTAAAGCAGTTGGACCCAAGGGTGGCAAAGATTGACACTGTGCTGTCCTTCGTGTCCTCCCTAGCAGAGTCGGGTGTTCACGTTCTGTCCTGCAGAACTTACCTTTCAGCGGTCTCCGCTTATCTTTCTACAGACCAATGTTCCTACTCTGAGGCATTTTGCAGGCTTGACACGCCGCTACGCTACAGTTCGCAGTCCACACCCGGCGTGGGACCTAAATGTAGTCCTGATGGCGCTGTGCCATAAGCCTTTTGAACCCATGGCCACGGTGGACCTCAAGTACCTATCATGGAAAGTGTCCTTTCTGGTCGCCGTTACCTCGGCAAGGCGGGTGAGTGAGCTCCAGGCCTTGTCAGTGGAGCATCCCTTCTTGGTCTTTCAGAAGGGCAAGGTGGTCCTACGCACAAACCCTGCCTTTCTACTGAAGGTGGTAACTGAATTCCGTCTGAATCAGTCGATCTCCCTGCTGGTCTTTTTTCCAAACCCTACCTCGGCGGCAGAAAAGGTTCTGCACTGTCTTGAAGGGCTCTTAAGTTCTACCTTGACAGGACTTCCGAGCTTAGTTCTTCTCAACTTTTTGTGACTTTTGGTAACCCTCAAGGTAAGCAGGTGTTTAAGGCGACCATTTCTCGGTGGATCGCTGCCTGCATTATGGAGTCTTTCACCGTCCAAGGGCTGAAACCTCCTAAGGATATTCATGGCCACCTGGTGCGGGGCAAGGCAGCTGCGGTTGTTTTTCAGAAGTATGTCCCCTGGGAGTCCATCGCTAGGGCAGCTACTTGGGCCTCCCCATCCGCTTTTTGTAAGCATTATTGTCTTGACATGAGCTCGAGAGCTGATGCTCAGTTTGGTCAGGATGTGCTGAAGAACCTTTTTTCCATAAGGGGTATTTCCATCCGCACGTAGTTCCAGTTAGGAGTGCTTTGGAATCTCCCAGAAGTATGGAGCAAAGGGGACAGGATGTAGGAGTATAACCAGGTTACTCACCCTAGTGACCACCTTACTCCTAGTCCATAGTCCCCTTTCCTCCATACGCCCGCCCGCGTCCCCTCTAATAAGGTTCCTCTGTTATTGCTAATAGGTCTCTGACCTGGCGATAGAAAAGGACTGATGGGCGATGCGTGGGGCGGAGCCAAGGTGGGCAGGGTTACGGTCGCGTGCCGGGCCCTGCGCAGAAAGAGAGGAAGGACACATTTTTTGTGTGGAGGAAAGGGGACTATGGACTAGGAGTAAGGTGGTCACTATGGTGAGTAACCTGGTTATTCTGCTCCCCTGGTCATTTGAGTTGCAACTTTATGGATGCCTTGAGCTTTTGAACTGAAATAAAATTTTAACAGTTATGTTAAAGTTCTTAGCGGTTCAACCAATTTTTCATTTCAAGTCGGTTGTCTAGTGGGAGAACTTTTCTTCCCCTGAGACAATTTGATATTCTAAACGATCATCAGTATCAATATTTAGATCATTTCCTCAAGCTTTGCGGTGGCTCAGATGTGCACCGCATATAAATAGGAAAAATATGACAAGGGAAGATCAGTAGCAACTCTAGTTAGTAGCACAGCAAATATTAAATGGGCCCTGCAATTCTTGCAGGGGTAGATCACAAAGAAATGAGTAAAACCAGATCAGGGAATGTTTTTACACACAGACAGAGTTCACTCTGTCTAAATTGTGCATTCAGTCAAGGATACCAAAGTCGGTCTGTAAATTAAGTTGTGCAAAGAATGCATGGGTCCCATTGCAGTTAATGCTGAACAGTTCATTCAAAACTGCTGCTGTGCCTATTGAAGTTTCATGCAGCAACCAAAAGCAAAACGTTGCTGGATCAAGAACATCATTGTAATCTTGTAACTGTAGCAGTTGCTTGTTTGCAGCAAACTATAGCTATAGAAATCAAGTGGTTAGCTACAGTGTGAACATTTTATCAAAGTTGGCTTCTTCAAAATAGGAACTACTCCTAAAACTCTGGGTCTAAGCAGAATGTCACATTTCTCAAAATAAATGTACGGCTCGCTATTGTTTCCAAGGTTGTATTATCATTTGGCGCATTGTCATACCAAATAAGATTATTTCCTGCATACATTTGTTGAATCTATTTACATATAAATTATATACGCATATATTGATGAAAGGACTTAAGTACACCCATTAACAAAACTGTGGTTTAACTATTCTTTTTTTCTCTTAAGGGCTTTAAAGTGTTGGAGTCAGCTTCGTGCGTATGGCTCCTATTTGACAAATGAAATCGAAAAGCTTCTAGAGGCAGTTGGCCAATATGAAGAGAATACCTCAAGGATTCTGTCCACAGCATCACATCAACCTCATCCAGGAGAGTTGGCAGATTCCATTCAGGACATAAGCCTGAACCAGAATGTCAAATCTCTGGAGCATTTAGACTCAAAAGAGGGAAGGTTCTGTGAAAGTGGTGCTCGTTCTGATGGCGAATGTTGCAAGCACAATAATGGGGCGACCTTTTCGGATCCAGGATTTTGCAGAAAATCTCAAGAGAGCAAAAATTCTGCACAATTAAATCAGCTTGTTCAACGGACAATTTCTGTAGCTAAGAGTATGAACATGTCAGACGAACTTGTGAAGGTTTTAGAGAATCTAGTAAAGCAATAGACTATTTCTTCATATTTTTAGTTTAGTGAAAATGGGAGTTACGTTGTGCGTTTTCTTAATCCTATACAGTGATGGTTGAGCTGCCAAATAAAGCATTGTCCTTATTGGGATTGATTTATTGTGTACTCATTTAAGCTGTACGCCTTGAAAAAGGAGCACTTGGGTTGGTTTGCTAACTCAATATTTGGAGCAAGCATAGTGAGAATATTTGACCTTGCTGCTGGGGCAATTGAAGTTGAGGTAAGCATTACTTTTTTGGTGACAAGCATGTCTCATTTGGTAATTTGAACAGCATAACAGTGAAGATTGCTTCTTATCAGATTATATGAACATGCAGTGTATGTGCCAGTCATGAGTTCACTATCTGAATTTAGCAAGGTATTTTGTTAACACAATGTTCCCATTTCGTTTTTGCACTGAAACTAATTTTACGGGCATAGTCTTGACATTTGTCACTGTGTACTCTATGTAGTTTATTATTTATTTCTGTGTACACTACCTTTTTTTGTGTTATTTCTGAGGCTAGTGAATCTGCTTGAATTCACATGCTTTGCATAGGCCTCCATCTAGTGGTTGGTGCAGAGTGTTACATCTTTTTTATTGAAGTTAAAAAAAAGGGGGCGTTGACAGGGGCATACCTGTCATTGTATCCCTATCTTGCGTGTACAGGAAGCCATGATCCCTCATGCTTCAATGTCCTCAGATTCTTTGGCATGGAGCCAAGAGGTGGAGGCAACATCAAACAAAGAAATTCATCATTTGTCAAATAGGCTCTCAACACTATAAGGCAAAAACTAGGGATAGTGGGGGATAACAAGTTCCATGCATTATTTTTCCTAGTAGCAAAATGCCTCTTAGCCCCCCATACTTTAGATTTTACAAGCCTCCTTTGGTGTTTTTCCAGCTTCCCTGGAGAATACTCCCTTTAATTTTGTTCAACAAAGTTCCCTTGGAAGGACATAAAAGGGGTGTCCAACTGTTGCCTTCCAAGGGACCATGGTAAGTCTTTGTCGAGCTTGTAAACTCTTCAGACTGAAGGCGTGAAAGGAGTGTAAAATCAAATGCTGGCCAGGCTGTGCCATGCAGGCAAAAGAAATCGCTGTGCAAATCTACTGCTACAACAGCAGATATCAAAGCAGAAGTATTAAGCAGCTTTGAAAGCAGTGCCAAAGAGCAAATTAGAGAAGAAATGTCAGGTGTTTCTTCGCAGCTTCCCCACGACTGTGAGTCATCCCCTGGCATCCATAAGGCTGCACAGGATAAATCTAGGACCAAAACAAAAATGGATGACGCCCATGCAAGGTTAGCGTCCAATTTACACGACTTCAACAACATGGCCTAAGGTGGCGGTTGAGCATGCAAGCATGTGTTGGAAAATTAAAACAAAACCTAAGGAATATCGTTTTTAAAGTCAAGCGCAGACAGAGAGAGTCCAGTAGTACTAAAGACACACACCAAAATTCAATCCCACATAGTTAAATACCAAAATTTCAAGTTTCTTCCTCTAATTAATAATTTAGCATTTATATAGCGCTAAGAACCCTCAGCGCTGCTTATTATTACCCACAGTGTGTGATGCTCATTTATCGACCTTGGAAGGATGAAAGGCTGAGTTTGGCCCTGCCGGGATTCGAACAAGTCGTTGCCGAAAAAATACCGTCCAGCCAGTAGCGACCCCTGCTACTTGACTACGCACCCCACTCCGGAGACTTTGGTGGTGCAGGCGGTTACGGCCCCAGAAAAGCAGGCATCGTACCCTACCATCCCTCCCGATGGGGACGACAAACGTTTTGATGGCTGGGCGAAGAAAGTGTTTTCTTCAGGGGGTATGGCTTTACAGGCGCTTACTTTCATGTGCCGATCCATCCCAAGCACATGAAGTACCCGAGGTTCGCGGTTGGCGACTCGCACTTTAAGTTTCGGGTCCTGCCCTTTGGATTGACCTCCGCCCGAGGGTTTTCACCAAGCTCATGGTGGTGGTGGTGGCAGCGTATCTCAGGAAAGGGGGGATTCACGTCTACCCCTACCTGGACGATTGGTTGATCAGGGTGCGCTCTCCCAAGCAAGTCACCTGCCACTTCCTTCACAGGCTGGGCTTCTCCCTCAACTTAAAGTCCCACTTGACACCTACCCAGCGGCTCCAGTACATAGGAGCAGTGCTCGACACGTCCCTGGGGCAGTGTTTCCCTCCCCATTTGAGGGCTCATCACATTCAGCAGATGGTGCACAAGTTTCAACATGCCCAGAGTCTCCCGGCGTTCGAGTTCTTGAGGCTGCTAGGCCTCATGGCATCCTGCATTCTTCTGGTGCCACAGGCCAGGTTGTGGATGAGATCTCTGCAACGGGCTCTCAAGATGCAGTGGTCACAGTCCTCCGGCAGGATGTCGGACTCCGTTCAGGTGCCGCCCTCGGTCGCCCAGGACCTTCTGTGGCGGACCGTCTAATGCAATATGATGAGGGGTTCTCCATTTTGGCTACCCTGGCCGGAGGTGACGATCGTGACGGACGCGGCCCTCACGGGATGGGGAGCTCATGTCAAAGAGTTGACAGTCGGCGGTCGTTGGTCTCCATCGGAGTCCAGACTTCATATAAATCTGTTGGAGCTGAGGGCCGTCAGGCTTGCCCTGAAGGCTTTTCTGCTGACTGCGAGGAAAGAATGTCCTGATTCTGACTGACAACAAAGTGTCCATGCACTACCTCAACAAAAAGGGGGGAGTCAGGGTCACTTCCTCTGTGCAGCGAGGCGATGCAGCTCTGGTTCTGGGCCATCCAGCAGGAAATTTCGATCTCGTCAGTGCATCTGGCCGGAGACGAAAACGAGATGGCAGGCGCTCTGAGCAGGCAGAGCGCTATCTCTCACGAGTGGGAGCTGGCTCAGGAGATTCTCCTGGAGATCTTTGCCCTTTGGGAGACCCCACAAGTGGATCTTTTCGCCGCCAGTGTCAACCGGAAGTGCGAAAGGTTCTGCTCGCGGGAATTTCCTCCAAGAGGAGCCTTAGGGGACGCGTTTGTAGTGGAGTGGTCCTTCCCACTGCTGTACGCGTTTCCTGCAGTCCCCGTCATCCTGCAAGTGCTGTGGAGGTTATAGAGGTTCGGTTCCCGGATGATCCTCATTGCTCCGGCATGGGCCCGGAGGACGTGGTACCCGGACCTTCTCGACTTGTCCATCTGCCCTCCACATCGTCTTCCCTGCCGAGACGATCTGGTCTCATGGGAGAGGGGGGGGTCAGGTTCTCCATCCAGAGGTCAGATCCCTCAACCTTCACGCTTGGCTTCTGAAAGGTTGTGGTATAAGGATTGGGACCTCCCTGAAGACGTGATGGAGGTGTTGCTTTCGGCCAGACGGCCTGCAACAAAGTCCCTGTACCGTTGCCATTGGAGAAAGTTCTGCGACTGGTGCAGGGTTAAGAATGTGGCTCCTTTTTCATGTGATATTCCTGTGGATCTGTCTTTTTTTTTGCTTTCGTTAGCCCACAAGGGCCTGCAAGTGGGTACCATTAAAGGTTACCTGGCGGCGCTGTCCATATTTAAGCGCTTGTCCGAGGAGTGTTCTTATTTCAAAATTCCTTTAATTTCTCAGTTTCTGAAAGGGCTCACTAATGTGTTTCCACCGTCACCTTTCCAGGTGCCCGGTTGGGATTTGAACCTTGTCTAAATTTCCTAATGGGTGCTCCATTTGAGCCTTTACATTCTTGTCCTTTGAGACTGTTAACCCTTAAAACTCTATTTTTAGTTGCGGTTACTTCAGCTGGCAGAGTGAGTGAGTTGCAGGCACTTTTTGTTAAGCCACCCTTCAGTGTTTCATAAGGATAGAATTATCCTTGGGGTTCGTCCTTCCTTTCTTCCGACAGTGGTGTCGGAATTTAATTTAAGCCAGGTCATTCTTCCGGCATTTTATTCTCCTCCGCATCCTGGTAAGGAAGAGGAGAGGCTCCATAGGTTGGATCCTAGGAGAGCTTTAAGTTTCTACATTTCACGCATGTCCCGGGTCAGAGTGGACGATCAGCTCTTTATAGGTTACGCTGGAAGGCGTTTGGGACAAGCTGTTACTAAGCAGGCTTTGTCTCGATAGATTATCTTGCCAATTTCTGAATGTTACCGCTTGGCGGGTAAGGACCCTCCGGTAGGCTTAAGGGCCCATTCTACTAGGGGTATGGCTACCTCTACTGCCCTGCAGAGGGGTGTTCCTATTCGTAACATCTGTGAAGCAGCCACTTGGGCTTTGGTCCATACTTTTGTAGGACACTACTCCCTAGATTCTATCCATGGGCAGGATCTAGCCTTTGGCAAGGCGGTGCTTTACTCTGCAATTTGATTGGGCATTCTAAATTTCTATATTCTAAATTCTTTTCCCTCCTCCATACGTTGGTACTGCTTTGGGAGTCTGCCATAGATATGGAATACGTCGGAGGACCCAATCCCCTCAAAGAACAAGTTACTCTCTTACCTGCTAACGTTCTTTCGATGGGATAGTCCGACGTATTCCATATCGCTCCCTCCCTAACTGCCCCGCTACAGAATTTCTTATGCGATTGCAGCTTACGTTTCCGCAAGGCTTTCTGTGGTCATACTGGCAGAAGATTGGTGCCACACGTTCTGGGAGAAAAAACTACAACTGAGGCTACGGGCGTCGTGCGTCCTACTTATAACATCCGGTGACGTCTGTTCGATAGAGGCCCTCGAGGACAGCGTATCAATGTCATCGACACAGGCGCCCAAAATTTTCCGAAGCAGCACAGCTGTGGTGATTACCTGTCATAGATATGGAATATGTTTTCGGACCATCCCATCGAAAGAACGTTACCAGGTAAGAGTAACTTCTTCTTCTGAAGAGGCACATGGGCACGAAGTGCGTTATAAGAATTACAATAAATAAATACAATGATGGATCAAACAGGATGATGGATTTATCACTTATTTTCCAACACACCACTTTTCCACAACCACAGTACTTTAAATCATCATCTTTCCTGGTTCACTCACCTGCCAGGATAAAATTCCTACTACTACAATTGTACTCTGTGGTAATGCTTGTTCCAAAATTCTCCACCCCAGAATTCTAAGTGAGGAGGTTTGAACAAAAAAACTCTCTTGTCAAAGTGGGTTATAGCTCTTCCCAAATTGATATTCCTTAAAAGGGAAGTTACTCGCTGCTGTCTGTATTATTATCTTGGCTGCTGGCAATTTAGGTTACAATTCTCTCCCAATTGGTGTCCCTTATTGGGAGGGTTGTGCCCTGTTCGCCTTGGCAATAGGTGTTGCAATTGTCCCCTAATTGGTATCCCTTGTTATGAGAGTTGCGCCCAGTCTGCCTTATTTCATCTACTCGGTATTCAAAATAATCAAATTCACCTACCTGTCTTTTTTGGACCGCCCCGGGTTCACTTGCTCATCGGTATGTCTTGACATCTCCTGACTCGCAGGTGCTGTTGCAGCTCTCTACGCGCAGTACACGCAGTCCTTCGTGGGAGCTCTGTCTGCTCTCCAGTTCACCTTCTTAACCGATCGGTTCATGGCGGGTGGGGCAGTCGTCTCCAACACAGCATAGCTTTTTTCAGAACTGCTTCCAGCTGTGCATTCTCTGCATGGCCACGCTTCTCTGCTTCCACTGCGTCTTCCGCACATAGTCCTGATGCTGCCACTACTGCACCATTGGCTTGCCCTTCCTCTGTATTCCCCAGCACCTGAAACTCTTTTATACATTTAAAGATCCCGCTTAGGTGCTTTCTGCCACAACCAGACCGCTCATTATTCTTCAACTAAGTCCCTCTTCCTTGTCCTGGTGTCATGATGCCTACCCCCAGAGCACCAGGCCAGGCCCAGCACCCCCGGGAGCAGGCATCATGCCCCCGGGTAAAAGCCCAGCGGCCCCTTATAGGGGCTCT
This sequence comes from Ambystoma mexicanum, assembly GCF_040938575.1. NCBI lineage: Eukaryota > Metazoa > Chordata > Amphibia > Caudata > Ambystomatidae > Ambystoma > Ambystoma mexicanum. The sequence continues at coordinate 857,448,562 of NC_090930.1, read as the reverse complement.
TTGGGCGCCAGGCTCATGTTGGACATCAGTCCTGGCGCCATAGGCGCCAGGCTCACAAAGGAAGGTGTTTTGTGCACTTACCTGATGCAGACCATGCTGCAAGATTCAGGCCTCCCTGAGACCTGAAAGGGACTAATTTTTCATTGGGACTATTTTGCCACTTGGGCGTGGCCAGGGAAGGATACTTACCTGGAACTACTTTGGGGGCTATTTAAGCCACGCCCAGACAGTAGCTCACGCTTCGCATTGTTCTGCATCCAAGCAGCTGAATGCTCACCGTGTCTGCTCCTGCATCTGGTCTCCAGCCACGCTCGCCTCGATCCTGGAACACCTGTAAGGAAAGAAGAGAAGAGAAAGGTGAAAACCAAGAATTTTATCAAACTTCTTACCTGCATCCGGAACCTGCACGCCAGCGTTCCTGAGAAAAGACTTTCATTTAAAAGCACTGCGTTGCTCGCTGCAGCGCCACGCTACACTCACCTGTCCTCGGGAGTTCTTCTGGCTCCACCGCGACGGTCTTCACCGGTCACCACATCTCTGAGCCTAGGGGAGAGAAGAAGAGACAAAAGGTGAGCAGAAGGAACATATGAGGAAAGCCTAATTTTCCGCCATAACACTTACCGGTCTTCTGTTGGTGGACCATTTCGGGTCGGCGCCGCTTCCTTGGTAGGTACCGCACCCTGGCCCCTATGTGGAAAGGACAAAAGACATTACTGGAGGAATATAAAGACATTAAGAGGGATCGCCCCCATCGCTAACTCACCTGAGTTTACCATCGGCAATTCAATCCCTCAACGCATCGCCTTCATTCTGCACCTGAAATAAAGGACAGATCACAGGTTAGGAAGGCAACAGAAAAGGAGGCTCTACACTTGAACTTTTGTAATCTTCATACTTACGGCGCTCCGCTCGGAAAAGACAAGTGGATTTTGCCAGCGCCATTCTGAAAACCAGTGAAGTAACTGGACAAACACGCGCCCCTGCACCAGATTGGAGAAGAACGAAGGGGGAAAGGAGGAGCAAGCACACTATTCTGCAGACTGTTAATCCCCTTTCTCATCTGCAGAAGGATATTCCTACGGGCCAGATAAGCAAGATTTGAGGGTCCTGTTCAGTAGGTGTTCAGAGTTCTGCGCATCACGCTCGAAGAGGCCACAGCAACCCAGACTAGACCAGCGCCACCGTGGGAGTCAGGTGAGCGTTACACCCGGTAACTCGAGCAACATGGGACGCAATTCCCTAGTGGTTTTTATGTCAAAATTGTCACTTTGTTTACAGTAGGCAATTAGGGCTTTAGGAACATTAGGGGAATCATGTAGAGTGTTCTCCCACTCCCCTTGACATAAGTACCCTCCAATGTGATCCTCCCGCATAGTACCATCCCCAGGGTCAGGATCAGGTAGCGGCTGCCTTTCCCTGGCCACATGAGAGGAGGCCCATGTTGGGATTTTAGGGATGATCTCATTCGATTCATCACAGTACTAAGTGAGTGCTTGTCTCAGTATGCTCCATCTGGACTGCCTTAGAAAAGTACGTATGGTAGGATTGAAGAGAAACGAGGTGTAGGAAAGGTGGTGTAACTGCAGGAAGGTCGTCTAGGGTCATGCGATTGATGGGAATACAGTGTTCTCCTCAGATAGTCCCTATTCGTATAGGGGATCCCTCCCCCATAAGATTCTCCTGCCGAGTACTGCCCTCAGGGGCACTGTTAGCGGAATCACCTCCCTGACCCCGTGAAGAGGGTATCCCACTAGGGGAGAAGGGACAACATCCAAAGATTTGTGTCACACTTCTCCAGGAAGCGATTCAAGCTATGGTTCTAAATGGAGCTATACAACAGGTACCTCCTGATCAGGTAAATCTAGGTATGTCTTCTTTGTACATACTACTAGCACCCAAAAAAGGGAAAACAAAAAGCCAGTTCTTGACCCACGACCAGAAAACAAATGGCACACTCCATAAACAGGATGGCCACCCTACAAGAAGTCATCCCATTGTTAAAGAAGGGAGATTATATGCCCACATTGGATATAAACGATGCATACGTTTATATTTTAAATGTTCCTAGGTCACAAGTATCTTTGCTTCAGAATAGATCAAAGACATGTTTACTTCAAAGTGCCCACTTCTGGAATTGTGTCAGCACCTCCTGTTCACCAAGGTGCTCACAAGTATTGCAGCACATCTGCACAGCAAAGTCATTCCAGTTTATCCATATCTGAACGATTGCCTGATAACGGGCGAGTTTGGAAAAGTGTCTCTAAAATAACAGGAAATCTGCTCCACAGTATATGAATCTCAATCTCGTTCCAAGTCAAAATAAATGTTTCTAGAAGCAGTTGCAGACACTCGAAAGGCAATGGCTTATCCATCTCTAGAAAGAGTGCAATTGCTGCAGGCATACATCCATGTTATTTAGAGGGTCTTCAGATAGGAGTGAGAAGATTAAGGAAGCTACTGGGAATGATGGTATTGTGCATTTGTATCTTTCTGCATGTCTGTCTCAATATGAGCCAAAGCAACAGTGGTTGGTGGACAAATGGTCTCAAAAAGCAGTGAGAGGATCTAGTGGTAGTCTCCATGTTCAGTATATTGTGAGCTTGAAACTCGCTGGCTTCACGGCTTATGCTTACTCAGCCTCCTCCAGGTGTTCCGCAGCTCGGGACCTTCCCATGCCTGGGTATGCGTTTCCTCTCTCTTGCTCATCGTGTATTCGCTTGTCGGGTACGCTCTATTTAATGTGCTCATCCTAGTGGATTGTATACTTCCATTTAAAGGGACATGTTCTCTTTCTGGGTGGTACGGACATCTAAGTTTTTCTACGTCCCAGTCTTGGTTTTTTTTAACTCTTTATTTGCATTTCCATATTGAATTTTATGGATGTTATAATGTGGGTTATTGCTGGCCGCCATTCCCATGTTCTCCCACCCCTTCCCTCCCCCACATCTCAATTGCATCCCTGTCGACCCAAGCTTGCCCAGGTCCCAAAGTTCTTGTTTTTCTTTCTAGCCCTCACTGTCCTCCCATTTCCCCCATATTTTCAAATATTTCTCCTGCATCCTTCTATTTCGATATACTATCTTCTCCATGCAGCGACAGTGTTCCAGCCCAACTTCCCAGTTTAATGTTGGCATGTGACCAGACCCCTGCCCCGACCTAACCGCCAGGTCTCTTTTGACCACCATTGCCGCTATTGATATTAGTCTGCTCTCCCACCTGGACCCTTAGTAGTCACCACTGGCATGTACAAGTAACATTTTGGGGTGCTTGGGGACATCTCTGCCAACCACCCATGACAGGTTAGAAAGTACCCTGTCCCACAAGTTGGAGATCAGTCTGCATTCCCACCGGAAGTGGTAAAAGGTCCCTTTAGCTTCACCACATTTGAGGCACATGTCCGTCTCTGCTCTATGCATTCTATGAAGTTGGTCCTTCGAATAATACATCCTATGCAAAATTGTGTACTTGATGAGCCTCATCCACGAAGACCCGTTGACCGATCTAGTCGCCACCATCGCCTCCACCCACTCTTCATTCTCCAGGGTGCCCAGATCCTTCTCCCACTTCTTTCAACTGCATTAGTGTGGAGAAGTTATTAATGGCCCGATACAGTATTGTTATGCCCTTCTTTTGCAGTGCTTAAGTGAACTGTCTATCCGCGATTCAGGATTGGTGCGCCTCCAATGATCTCTGCCTTAATGCCAGTAAGATGGAGATCCTTTTCATTGGGGGCCCCTGCTCCTGCTTTCCCTCTCACTCTGGTCGCCCGCTTTGGGCCCTCTTCCTTCGCCTTCCTATAAAGGCAAAAAATGTTGATGTTATCTTTGACTCCACTCTCTTCCTCTCCTCACATCTCGGACGTTGCCAACAAGTGCCACTACCAGCTGCACCTCCTCAAGGGACTCTTCCCTTTCTCACTTTCCCCCAGAAGCTCACTGTCTGCGGAGCCCTGGTTCTCTCCAGGCTGGACTACTGCAACAGCCTCTTTCTCAATCTGCCTTCCTCTACTCTCCGTCCTCTGCAACTAATCCAGAAAAGGACTGCGAGACTTGTACTTGGCCTCAAGCTCAGGGACTGTATCTCTCCAGCCTTGAAATCTCTAGACTGGCTCCCAGTGGCTGTAAGGATAAGGTTCAAGACCCTTTGCATTGTCCACAAGGCTTTCTGGGGCCAGAGCCCCTACTACATGCAAAGCTCTTGCAAGTGACCTTTCTTCTCGAGCCCTTCGCTCAACTACCTCCAACTCTCGAAGGGTGTCACAAACACTAACCCTTTAGCACTTGCCTCCACCAATCCTGTAATCCATTCACACATATATGCCCCAGGGTGCTCCCATTGGGTTCATAAATCATTAAGACTTTCTCACAGCACAGTCAGCAGAACCTGGAAAGAACCTAGCTGGACCCAGGCATGGCGCGCATGGCACCAGCTGCAACACTCATCACTGGGCCGGCCACCCAACATGGAGGGGAACCAGCCCTGAACTCTATTGAGGTCTAGTCTCTGGGTGTGGCTGGCTATATAAGCCACACCCAGACATGCTCCCTTGCTTCGCGTTGAACTGCCCAAGGCAGCAGAACGCTTACCATGCTCCGGAGGAATCTACAATATTGCCATAGCAGCCACAGTGTCCCAGGCTATGCACAATCTCTACCAACGAGTCAGCAAGTTCACTGGTGAGCTCCTCCAGCTTCTTGATCCCGCGACACGCTCTCTTCAGTGTTGTAGTCCCGCCGCTCAAATTTTCCAGCCTTCGGCTCCCGCGACGAACTCCAGGCTCCTCCATCACGCTCCGCTCCACCTCAGCTCTGCATGGGTGCCGATCCTGCACAAGACAAAAGAACAAAAGGCACGCATTCAGCCACAAATACAAGGAAGGCGCATGAACAGGGAAAATGAGTGGCAACAAAAGCATAAGAAAGCGAGTGTAGACTGAACGCTTGAAGGGGAAATAAACAGGAGGAAGATACCAGCACACGACAAGTGCAAAGACTGCATAAAGCAACCAGCACAGGAAACGTGCTAAGACTGCATAAAGCAAACATATTTTATTTCTATTTATTTACATAGAAATAAATGTATTACTACATAGCAAGCAATCATTCAAGACTGAATATAGAAAGCAAATATAGGCTGTACAGTACAAGGACTTCACTAAAGAAAGCATAATAAAGAGCCAGCAGGTCCTGTGTAAGCAAACATGAGAACAAGAGGCACAAAGCAAGGGAGGGTACACAGGCACCCCCACAGAGACTACCACCATCACCTTAAAGTGCCAAACCGCGCAGCAAGCATCCCTCCAATGCCACAGCAGGCCTGGGCTTGGAGCTAACATCAGTGACTTAACTGATGATACTGAACAATTGCGCCCCTGCTGAGGAGTAAAATCAGGATGGAGAGTCTCCCTTCGATCTACACAAGGTGAGCGCATTCACAGGTGGGAGGATCACAGGGAAGCGGCGGGGTTGTGGGTACCTGCCACTTACATTTGACCAGTTCCCCAGATACTTGCGTTTGCCCTGCACTCTTGATTCCAAACCTAGATGCAGTCATCCCTGAAGAGGCAGTCGGGAGTACCCAGTGGCACAGCACATAGGTTCCAGGTGCTCCTGCAGAGCTAAGGTGAGCATAACAAGGGTCAGATGCTTATCCAGGCAGAGTGGGGGCTAAATCTCTCTCTGCTGCAGGTGCCTCCCTCTGGAATGGCCTCCTTGCCCCTCTCGAGCTGCTTCCGGAACTTCAGGTGGTCCGGCTCAAGTTTAAAACCTTCCACTTCTCCTCTGCTTTCTCTCCCTCCCCTGCTGTCCTACCTGATCTACTTGTCTGCCCTACCAGCTGGTTTCTTAGCTACCCTCAGAGTCTCAGTGTGTCCCAGGCTCTTTCTTGATCAGTCACCCTTGCACTGCCTCCGGACCTACCACATGCTTGGCTGCTACTTAAACCCTTCATTGCCTTGTCTCCTTGCACTGCTCAGAGCCGCACTGCCCTGCCTGCACTTACTCAGAGAATTGCTGCACTGTTTCCCCTCCACTCTCCCTTGCACTTCCCCCTTGCACTTCTCGTTCTCGCATTTGCACGATATGAATTACACAAGGCCTAGTAAGATTGTTTCTCTTGTCCTCTCTCTGTCTTCCCTCCATTGTCTTGTCTCACCTAGAAACGCTTCTGTACAGGTGCATTATAAATGACTTATCATATCATACTTCAAGGGGGCTGTGGCCCGGGAGATCCAGGTCCCCTTCAAGCTGTGTCGCCATCGCATGTGCTAGACATGTATATGTGTTTGCATCTCTGTCACAGGCCATATTTGTCTCTCATACCTTGTAAGGACATTAGGGTGTTTTGCTCTAGTACATCCCCCACTTTCCCTAACCCCGCCCAAGCCCATCATTTCTGTTCGCCCAATTTACTGATCTCTTTCAGGCCTGGGTTATCCCACATTGGCTGGAACGGTGTGATTTTCCGTGCCCCCAGTCCCATCGCTCTTGTGACTTCCTCCCGTATGTGCACTAACCTTCGCCCAGCCAGGGGGAGTTGCCTCCCTCTCGGGCCCCCATACAGTGTTTGCAATGAACCCTCCCCCGACCCCAGGGCATCTATTTCTAGTCTTGTGTGTGGCAGTCTCCCTTCCCCAAATAGCCATTAGTTTGCAACCACCATCTGGGCAGCCCAATAATATTTTCTAATATCTGGCAGTCCCACCCTTCCCTGCCATACCAACCTGGTCAGTGTGCGTAGTGCTATACATGAGTTTGTTCCCCCACATCACCCCTCTGATCAGGGCATTCATCACATCAAACTGTCAGGATCTTCACTGGGGTGTTCTGTAGCACATATAGTCTGGGGAGTGCCAGCATGTTCAGCAAGTTGATCCTGCCCTTTAGAGTTACCGGTAGTGTAGCCCAATATTTTGCATCTTCCCATAACCGGTTGACTACCGGGGCTAGGTTACTCTCCAGGAATGTCACCATGGCCTGTTGCACCTGGATCCCCAAGTACTTGAAACCCTCCACCTCCACCCGGAGGGAACAACTCTGTGGTATACTATCCACACCCTCTAGTGATTGGCATTATCACAGATTTTTACCAATTGACCTTGAGACCACAATACCACTGAAACTCCTGTAGTAAATCGATAGTTCTTGGGTATGTTCTCGTCTGGTCCCCCAGATATACCAATAGGTCATCTGCATATAGGGCAATGTTGCCCCCCCACTCTCCTAAGCCACCTAAAGCCCTGGATTGATTGGTCTGCCCTAATGGTTTTTGCCAGAGACTATTGCCATGAGAATCAGTAGGGGGTATAGGAGGCACCCCTGTCGGGTCTCCCTCTGCACCTGGAACTGGCGGGACCTGTGGCCATTGACCCTTACACTAGCAATTGGCCATGAGTAGATCAGTCACACAAATTGTGGCACCAGTCCCATATAAGCCACCACTGGCCAGAGGAAGGCCCACCCATCCGAGCCAAAGGCCTTCTCTGAGTCCAAAGCCATCATCACATGTGGTCCGTCCATGTACCCAGAGACCACCAGAGCATTGTGGATCCTCTGTAGGTTCATCTGGGTGGCTCTTCCCAGAATGAAACTGCACTGGTCCGGGTGTATTAACCTTTTTATTAGTGGCAGCAGCCGGTTAGCCAGAGCCTTTGGTAAAACCTTTGCCTCCGCATTTAAGAGCGAGATTGTTCGGTATATGGGGCATTTGCATGGGGCCTTCCCCTTTTTCAATACTGTCCAGGTATGGGCCCAGGGAACCTCTGCGTACAGGTTTTGGTAATAATCCGCAAATGCTTGGGCTATGTCCTCTCCTTCCATGTACACCCCCTATCTGTCTGTCATGGCCCTGACCCACCTTGCCCCTTCCGCTCTCCTCTCTAGCCAAGCCAGCATGCCCTCCCACCCCCCCTTATCCCTGAGGTTGTACACCTGCGTTCTCTTGCCAGATAGGCCTGTCGGGCTTAGTCTGATGCCATCTCCTTATAAGCCACTTCCGCGCTAGCAAGTGTCCACGTGGTTTCCTCTGACAGTGAGTCAGTATGACACTTCTCTGCTTCCTCCACCTCTCCCTCTTTTTCCCACAACTTGGCTGGTCTCCCGCGCTCGTGTGCCTGTATCTCGGATTGTGCTACCCCCTTATCACACTTTTGTAGGCTTCCTACAACGTGCGACGATTGTCCTGTGTTCAAGTTGAAGTATTCTTCATATCTTTCCAAGATCGCTTCCCTAATCTTGACATTTCCCAAGTGGTATGCGTTCAGTCTCCTTTTCCCTTACCCGAACCTTTGCTGTCCCTTCCACTTGGATGTAGAGTGGGGGCATGGTCCGATAGCCCCCTGGGCAAATAACGTGCCTCTGTCACCCCACCCATGGACGTGCAAGGTAGTGCGAGAATCCAGAACGTGTCTCGCCCGCTTGTCTCTGGGGATCTGTCATCCAGGTGGCAATGGCACGGTCATCGCCTTAGGATCCAGACCCTGAGGGTGGACCAGTGCGGGAGGATCACCTGGGTGAGGGGTCTTGTGGAAGTGGAACACCAGATGTCGAGACACGGTATCCCTTACCCTGTAACACCTTTACCCCATCCTACCAGGTAGGATATGTGGGTACCCTCCCTCCCTTCTCAAACACTTTCACACGGACAGCCCATTCTGGGGGAAAAAACAGACCAACACCCGAGCGGTGTACCTGGCATGTCCTGCTACTATGGTTGGGCAAAGTCAGGCAATTACTGATTATCACTCACACCTGACTTCCATTAGACTTCCCCACACGGATAAAAGTCGGAGCACGAGAGCACACTCTGAGCGAGGCAAAACACATGAAGGAACAGCAGTTTTGAGTCGGCAGCTGAACGAGGGGAGAAAGACAGCAAACCAAGAAGGGTTCATAAGAAGGGAAATACCCTTGTCCTTTTCGACAAGATGTAGTTACTTTCAAGAAACCTTTGAGACAGAAAGCTTAAGGCCAGGAAACCAGACTGAAGAATCCTGCATTGTGTGTGGAAGATACAGAGGGCCCTCCCGCATAACTGACCAAGGCGGGGAGGAGCAGCAGCTGCCATGGTATTATCATTGGCTCCAAGAACAAAGAAGCGACAAAGATGAACACAGCCGTTGCGTTGGGGAGACCGATGCAAGACCGGTCTGTGTTGAAGTCAAGGTGGCAAGCAGCAACATTGTAGAACGAGTGCTGGAATTAACATTGTTAAGCGCATGTGATGAAAGATATGAACAAAGCTAAACTGCTGATGAATGTTTGAACTTGAGAAGGAAAGATACGATACCGTTAACAGAGTGCTCAATAAAAGGTCTCTGTAAGGTCTCTCCAAGAGAAACTAAAGTTAAAAGATTGATACGAACACTGTGTGAAGTGAATCGAAGTGGTTCTGCAGCGGTTTAAGCAAAACCCATTGCACATTCCAAAGTCTTTGATTTTGATACTAAGAGGATCCGGGCCTGAATGAGGGAGATCCACAACAAGAGGATCTGAGCCCGAATGAGGGAGACCAAGTGAGAACTGATAAAAAGGGGTTCTCAAAAGGGAGACCCATGATGAACATTGAAAGCGAGAACTTATGCATGTGAAAATCCTAATATGAATGGAATTTTGAGATTCGTTTGTTACGACAGAACCTCTGCAGTAAGAGACTGTTATTGGAAAAGAGACTTTGGGCAGAAGGCCCTGATATCTATGCTTTGAACTGTATCCTTATGACCGAGAAGCCAGAGTGTGTGCAAAGCTTGAATTTTCCACTTTGCCCCATGCTGAAAACTTGGGGAAGGGAATCCAACTGCTCAACCGTCCTGACATTATTTCTTGCACACTTCTTTTGCATACACCATTATCCCACACCCTTTTATATTTTGAAGTAAGGATTGACAATAGTTTTATTAGTATACGGCCTCTTATTTTGACAGGTCTCGACTAGGACTGAGTTATTATTTGATGGTCGTAGCTTGCTCCTGTTCTTAGATTTATGTTTAGATAGGCATTCAACCAACCCATTTGAAGTTCAGTGAACACCCTTGAACTGTGATCACATGTGTCTGTCTTCACTGTTTGATACCATGCCTTTTATAGTAGCAATACATAGTCGAGTCTAAACTGGGAATCGTGGGCCCCGGAATAGAACTGCAGCTGGGTGAGGTGGATGTCCCTCCATGCATTTCGCAGCTCTGTCGCCGCAAAGAAGGTTGCCAGTTTGGTGCACACCTCCACCCTCTGGGGCACTATCTCCCGGGACCGTCTATCCAGACCCCTGTCCACCACACCAGTAAAATCGCCACCCACAATTGTTAGATCAGCCCTGTGTGTAGCTAGTAGTGTCTGCATCTCTGCCAGAAGGTCATACTGCAGCGGCGGCGGTGCGTAAACACTGACCAGCAGGGCTGTCTCTTCCCTCCCATCCCCCAATAGGTCCCCCAGCACTCCCACATATCAGCCCCCAACATCCCTCATCACTCGGCCGACCTGCAACAGTATGGTTTTGTGCACTAGGACTGCCACCCCTGGGAACCCCTATGGTGTCCTGCATGCTCCATAACATTGTACTGCCCCTTCCCAAGGCATTGACATACTGATCCCATTAGGTGGGTGTACTGTAACAAGGCTATGTCCACTTTGTGATCCCTGATGTAGCGCATTACCACTACCCTCTTAATCTTGTCAAGCATGCCGTTGACGTTACAAGTCAGGCATCTGAGCACCCTATATTTCCCATATCATTTGGTGAATTGGGTGCTCCCCAATTTCATTGATCCAGTCCATGCTTGGCTATCATTCATCCCCTATTGTGCATGAAACCTGTAACTTCCCACCCAAACAAAGACCAGTGCCACCTCCCTCCAAGCCCCCCCCTTTCTGACCTATACTTCTGCCAAAACAGAAGCATCTGTCAACCCCATAACTAATAACTAAGCCTCTCCTCAACCGTGGGAGATGGCCCCTGGTATAGAGGGCTGCGCGTATTGGTCGCACGCCCCTACTCCCATGGTCACACCGTAGTCTGATATTATTTTGCTGCTCCGACCTCCCATGGAAGAAAAGGATACAACATGGTACTCGCAAGCTCTGCCGACTAGTTCTAAATCCTAGTTGCTTGGTGTGGGGGATTGGTGGTTGTCTGTGAAACCGGTGTGTCCCGGGGCACCCGCCCTCAGTGGTTCTGTGCAGTCACAGGCTTCAGAGGGCTTGGTGAAGAAGCGCACTGCCTGCAGCCACAGACACAAGTGGTGGCTGGGAACATCCTAGCATACTAGACCCCCATTCTCCCCGAGTTTTGTCCTCACCGGATTAAAGGATTGCCTCACCTTTAGGACCACTCTGGTAAAGTCTGGGTACACTGCCACCATTGCTCCATTGTGCTGCAAGGGCCCTTTCTTCCGCGCCACTTGGAAAATGGTGTATCTGTCACAGTAGTTTAGCAGTTTGACAATCACTTGCCTGGGAGGGGCTCCTGGTGGCGACTCCCTTCGTGGAAGTCTGTGGGCAGCTTGATTTAAAAAAAATAAAAAAAAAAACTGCTACAGTTCCTTGGGCTCCATCCAATCCGGAATCCATTTCTCCAGGAATAGCTCCATGGAGGGGCCCTATGGTCTCTCCGGCAAGCCCGTTCAAGCGTATGTTCCAGCGGGACCGCCCCTCTGCATCCCAGTCTTGTTGTTTAAATGTCTTCAGTATTTTAGAGCAGCCCATGTAGGCCACGGTGTGCACAGCTTCAGGGAGTTCCTCACAGGAATGGGAGTCCTTGTCCCCTAAAGGGGAATCTCTCTCCGGTGAGGTGCCACTTGCCTTAACACCTAGGAAGGGTGTTGTGGAGCAGGCCCACCTCCCTATCCTCACAGGGGGGGGGGCTCCCGCTTGGGTAGAAGGGATGAATTCCATCGATTTGGTCACAGCAGATACAAGTCACATGCCAAGGATTATAAGGAAAATGATGTTTGAGGTACACAGATTTCAAGCCATACGAGAACATTCTCCAGCAGACAACTTTGCTGCTGCAGCTGTGTTTGTGTGTGCTTCAACCCCTGCCCTAGAGGCGTAGAAGATTCCAATGTAATGTAGGGGGGATTGTTGGAGGTAACTTTTTGAATGTATCAACTTCAGAGGGACTTTTTAAGGGTGTTGCAATGGCTTCTGTTCCTAGTCAGATGGCTGTTGCTCAAAATATGAAACTTTGTATTAATGAGTTCAATGTTTTCTGTTTTTAAATTAAAAAAAAAAAGACTTCTACAGTTGGAGTTCATACCAATAGCTTTACTGGACGTTTTTGGTAAAATCTTTGCAATCCAGGTACTGAACCACTTAACATGGATCCATGAAGTAGACGCATTGGATATTCAACAAACAGGTTTTGTAAAGGGAGTTGGCTGCTCGCGCAACCTGTTCATATTAAATATCCTAAAAATGGAGGCAATAAAGAAAAGAGCAAAGATATATCTGGCCTTTGTCAATTTGGCAGATGCCTTCGACAGTGTTGACCGAGAATTGCTCTGGACTAAAATGACAGACCGCAAATGTCCACTGAATCTATTGAAAGCCGTTCAAGTACTCTACTCTGAAACGGAAGTCAAAATCAGACTAGATCACAAAGGATCCCTGTCCTCTGCAATAAAGACCTTAAGGGGAGGGAAGCAGGGTTGTCCTTGGAGCAACCCCATTCAGCTTCTATATCTCTGATGACCAGAGGGAACTAGGAGAAGTAAGAGCTTTTCCACCGAAGATAAATGGAAACCACATGGGCCATAACCTGTATGCTGATGACTTTGTTCTGATCGATGCAACGCTGGTCGGATTACAACGAAAATTGAGAGCCTTGGAAGCATATACAGCTAAAAACAGTCTTGTGATAAATGTGGCAAAAACCGAGATCCTTGTGCTCCAAAGTCTAATCGGATCCAAATCTTCCAAAAGGAAGAAATTCAAGTGGGACGTTGGTGGCAAACAAATCAACTGTGCAAGCCAAGTACCGTATTTGGGGGTCCTGATTAGCTGGCACATAAATTATGAGCCAATGGTTCAAAAGATCAAAAGAAATGCAAACTCTTGGCAGTCCAAGGTGCCATGATAAACAAAAAATATGGTACATTTTCTATAAAACCTGCTCTTGAGTAGTATAAAGCGAAGGTTATTCCATCATTAATTCTCGGAGCAGAGGCCATGCTGGGGTGCACGCACGCGACATGGCTCTGGTGCGAAAATACATATTGGAACAGAATCCTGCATTTCCCGAAAGGGACCCCCAATGCTTGTACGAGATACGAATTAGGTCTGACGTCTATTAACGCCATGGTAATGTGGGACACTTTATCTCTATACAGGAAGATTAATGGCGTTGAAAATCTACCTCAATTTAATATCTTCAAACAAACTGGGGAAAGTCCTACATATGATTCGATCCAGGTAGAATGGGAGAGCAGCTGTGTAAACTTATTAGCACAACTAAATTCAGATAAAGAAACACTATCACAGAATCCAAATGAAGTGAAGAAAAAAAAATATGGGAAATCGATTGTTATGAAACTTACGACACTAGAAATGCACATCGCTGTATGTATCTTGCAGCTCCGGAAGTCAGGGCAAACAGTACGATTCCGAAATACCTGGAAATATTTCCATGGGCCAGCAAGAGAAGAACCTACATGAAATTCCGAATGAATTTGTTCCAAACAAAGGAAATTCTGAATTTACGACAATCGACTATGACTCCGGACTACTGGTGTCGATTCTGCAAAATAGAAAGAGACTCTAAAACACCTGACCCTATATTGTACTAAACTCTCTGAACTAAGAACAACACTATTGGGGAAGGTGTTGGCAGAAAAACCTCGTCTATCTGGGGAAGATTGGTGGAAAGGGATGTTCGAGGGAGCTGATGTTAAACTAGTATATGCATTGGTGTTTTTTTTTTTTTGGAGGCATTAGATGAGTATTAAAAACTGCTGAAACAGGCTAGCCCAGACAGGAATTTTAGGACACAATATGCCATGGCATCTACACTTTTCGTGATGTATGAAGTGAACGTGTGAAAAAGGAAATGCATTCTTCATTGCTCTATTTTCTGCATTTGTTGCCGTTTTCTTTTTCTCTTCCTTTTTTTAAAAAATTTGTAATGAACAATATAAAAAAATATCAAAATACTAGGTTACCCAGGATGAGGGTGCCATTTTTCCAGTCAGTCATTTTCATTACTTCATAGTCTTGATGCTTATGGCAAAAAAAAGATTTTTTTTTTTGTTCTAATTTAAAAAAATAAAGTATTACATTTTAAGTTATCAAACATACAAACTTTAAACAACCCCCTTCTTTCCTCCCCCTCCCCCTTCCAGAACTACCATCCGTCTCGTTGCTTCGATGTGTTGTAGGAGTCGCATCATGTCCAGTATCCTTATTTTGTGAGGGCACCATTGTGCCATATATTCACTCTGCAGATATGTAAAAACTGGTCCCCAATCCTGTTTTAACACTTCTTGATCCCCTTGGCTCGTGTATGTTACCCACTCTAGGGAGACAGAGCTCCATACTTTCTGCAGCCAGTCTAGTTTCACCTCATTCATTGTTGGCGTGATGTTGACCGTTATCTTAAATGTGTTGTACAGTCTTGTGAGGATTGGGGTTAGGATATCCACAAATTGGTTATAAGTTTGCCGGGAACCCATCCAGGCCCGGGGCTTTATTTTTCGGTAGGACCTTTATGGCCTTCCTAACCTTGTCCTCCCCCATTTCGTCATCCAGCATATCCTTTTCCTCTTTGGTGATCTTTTTCCTGCCCCTGTTCATTACAGAGTTTCATCATTGTCTGGGTACGCCTCTTTTCCTTTAGCTTTCTGGCCAGGTGTCTATCCACCTTGTTCGCCTTTACACAGTGCCCCTGTTTCACATATAGTAAGTCCCTCTGCGCTCGCTTGGTTCTTAAAATCTTTAGGTGACCCTGTACAGTACCCTCCTAAGTTTATTATTCAGGGATTTGGTCCTTTCCCCGCTGTATCACACACAGTTTTCCCTCTAGTTACACTTCCCACTGCCGCCATTGCATATTCCTCCTTGCTTTGAGCCCAACGGGCGTTTCCTAATGACCACCTTGAATGCATTCCATTCTATTTCCTGTGGTACCTCACCTATTTCATTGTCCCTAAAGTACTGCTCAATCTTTTCTCTAATGTAAATTAAATGAACTGGTTCGTTTAAGAGTTCTGTGGGAAATCTCAATTTCTACAGACCCCCTTTCCAGTCACCCATTGTGATGTTCGTTTGCAGTGGGGCATGGTCTGACAGAGATATGAAAACCAATTCCAGGTGTTTTTATCTTCCCCATTGGCCCTGTCGAGGTCCAGATGTAATCTATCTGGGACATCGAATTATGTCCATGAGAATAGTGGGTGACTCTGCTCCTGCATTCTTATTTCCCTCCAAACATCGTGGACTCCCAGCGTGGCTATCTTGCGCCGGGTTCCCACTTCTATCTTGTTTGGGCTCCCACGTCATATTTAAGTCCCCAGCTAAAATGATTTCCCCTTTCGTGAATCCCTCTATCTTTGATAAGATTTCCCTCAGGGACCTATCCTGTCCCATGTTTGGGGCCTATATCGTAGCTAGTGTATATGTTCGGTTCCCGATAATTACGTTTAGCAGCACATAGCTCCCCTCCTTGTCTACCATAGATTCTGTACTTGGGCCCCAACCTGTTGTGTAGTGCTATCAACACTCCTGCCCTCTTCTCTCCGGCATTCGCTTGGTAGATTTGTGCATATCCCCTTAGTCTGAGTTTCCCCCTCTGTCTTGTTTGTGGATGCGTGTCTCTTGGTACATCAGAATGTTTTCTCCCCGTAGGAGATTTTCTACTTTTTTCCTTTTGACTGGGGTGTTGAGTCCCCTTACGTTGTACGTGAGTAACTTTAGGTCTTTCAGCTGACTTAGCCCCCTTCCCCCTCCTCTCCCACATTGTTTGACCCCAGGCCCTACGTACTCACTTCTGGAGCACCCACCCATCCCCTGCCCGTATCTTTCTTCCCCTTCCCTGAAATGTTAATCCCCCAACATAATGTGTCCCCCTTCCCTTTTCCTGGGGATAGCACAGGATCCTATGACCGCTCAGACACTATACCCGTCGCACCCATCTCTCATAACTTCCCAGAAAGTCTCAGTGGGGAATGCTAAACCCAAGTTGCGCCCTCACATCCTCCTCCCCAGGGCCGCAGCTCATGTTGGCATGATCATGTCATAACCACCTCTCTGAGGTGTTTTCCTTGTGAGTTTCCCCCACCCGGCCTTTGCCCTGCTTACTTCTAGCGATCTCTTGTTCACGGCCTCTCGTTTCTCCTTCATGTCCTGTTCCCACCTTTGCCGTTCGTCACGGTTTTCCACTCCCACGGTTTTTGAGGCCGCTCTCCTTTGTGTTGGTCCTCGGTGGATTCTTCCCTTGCGCTTGTAGACTCAGAATCTGCTCTTCCTCTTCATAGGTCGGGATTCTCTGTTGGCGACCTTCCCATGAAAAGATTAGTCCAAAAGGAAATGTCAATTTATATTTTATTTTTTTCGTCGCTAGAAATGTCACTACTGGCCCCACCCACCATCTCTTATGGAGTGTGGATTGCACTTGATATTGGAAGAGTAGTACTTAGTCTCCATTTATTGAACCTGGCCTGCTATCCTCGCTTTCTGCAGGATCGGCTCTTTCTGGGAATATGAGATTACTGCTAGTAGCACATCTCTTGTGCGTGTGCCCGTTCACCCGTTCTCCGTGGGATCCACTCGATGAATCCTGGACCTCTTCTTCCGTATTGTCCGAGTTGAAAGAGTTGTTCAACTGTGCACCTCAGATCTGAATCTTCAACTGATTCGGCTAGATTGTTGTTTCTGATGTTTGACCTTCGAGATCTGGTTTCTAGGTCTTTGCACTGGATTTCTAAATTATGTGACACGCGCACAAAATATTCAAGTGTTTCAACGCTTTGTTGTGTGTCCTACTCAATGTTTTGAACAGCCTTTTCAGTGCGTCAGTTCTCTCTTAGTTTTGCTATGTCAATTCTCAGTTCCAGAACAGTGTCATTTCTTCCTTTAGAGACTCGAATTGTGTCTGAAACAAGGTAATAAACTGGTCCTGAAATTCTTTGAACCAGCTCTTCATGTCCTCCTTACAAAGCGTCATCGCTCCTTCTCTGGCCTTCGGTGTTGGCAAGCTTTGGGCAGTCCCCTCCCCCCTTTTCTGGGTTGTGATGTATTCTCTGCGCCCCACAGTGGCTTAATGCTAGTTTTCGATCTTGCATGAGGGGGCTGTTGGGTTACTGATGCCGCCTTCCCTCTTATTTTGGACATATGGACACTGTCTGAGTTACCTCTATGTGCCCCTCCGTGTGCGCTCGAGCCACGCCTCTGCTCTGGATTTGGTGTTTCAGCTTGTTCGGCTATGCCGAATTGTTCATTCGTAGGCCTGTTCCCTCTTGTGGGCTTCAATGGGCTTGCAGCCTTTTCTTCCCATTCCTTCTTGGTAACGTTGCTTCGCCAGCTCGCCGTAACTCAGTTCGGTGATGTGGGTCCCCCGTTGGCTTCCGATATTTCTGCTGGGGCCGAATTACCTGGTCTGTATCGTCAGGGTGCCCCTTGGGCTTCTCCCTCTTGTCGATCTCCTTACGTGCCCCGTGCCCTTCCTCATGGCCAGGTCTACCGCCCTCTTACTCCTGCGGGGGGCTCTGCTTCTTGCCTGGGGCCGCTCCAGGTTCTATCTTGCACAATTCAGCCCTTTGTTTTCATGGATCGTCCCTTTGCATGTTCTGTTATCGCGCTGAAGTGATTATTTCTGTCACCACGTTGCTTTGTTGATAGCTTTTACTTTGGCCCATTTGGGAGATATGCTCAGGCACGTCCTACTCTGCCGGCCGCCATCTTGGAATTTTTGTTCTGATGTTTTAACTTTTAAAAATGAGGAATGTTCCCATGGATATGGGCAATGTTTTAGGCTGGGGTTTCTTTTGTAGAGGTTACTGAAAACACCCCAACAGTGTATAAGTAGGATGATGATAAATTGAGAAGGCACATATCTCGACACTAATCGTGTATTTGAACTTCTTGATTTGCTTGTAGGAGTTTGCAGGCTGACGTTCTGTGTCGAAGATATTTAGGGGCCGATTCATGGAATTATTTCTGCCGAAAAACGGGGATTTGTGCGCTATTCTACCCGCAAATCCCCATTTGTCAAACAGGGATTTGCCGGCAGAATGACACACAAATCCCTGTTTTTCGGCGCAAATAATTCCATGAATCAGCCCCTAAGTTGGAAGACAGAATTTAACAGTAGGTTTTGGGTTTGAGTATTAGATCCTGCATTATTTTCAGAAATCTTAAGTAAGGATTGACATTTTCCAAAAGCTCAAGGGTATATAATTCTATATCCCAAACGAGGAAAAGGACTTACTAATGAAAATCTTGCAGCACTGTTTCTACACATAC
Source organism: Ambystoma mexicanum (assembly GCF_040938575.1). Classification (NCBI taxonomy): domain Eukaryota; kingdom Metazoa; phylum Chordata; class Amphibia; order Caudata; family Ambystomatidae; genus Ambystoma; species Ambystoma mexicanum. The sequence goes on along the minus strand of NC_090930.1, from coordinate 857,430,116 downwards.
ATTGCTCGTCATCAACATTTATAATATCTGCTGGCAAGCAGTGCACCCTTTGCTGCAGTAAGAAACCCTTTTTCTAGGTGAGTAGAATCTTGCGAATTTGCTTACTTTTTCCCAATCACCCCTTGGCAAAATTGAACGTAACAGCACCCACGGTGATGTGCTGTGTTTGCCCTTACACTTGGACAGGCTTCTTGGTCACGACTTTTGTGCCATAGCTTAGGGGTTTTAGCGCTCGCACCTGAAAACATTGTATCTCGTCTCCAATTTGATTTAATTGCCAAGAAATGGCTTACAATTAAAATAAAAAAAAAATCAACTGTGCTGTGTGTCGTATTTTTTTTCCAGGAGCAATTAAATGTTATCTCCCACAGTGGCAATTTGTTGTAAATTAAATCAACCCATCTGGCAACACAAAAACCCAACACATTCTTTGACCATATATTGCGAGAAGGGGTTCGGTTTGTTTTTTCCATCGTTAAGACTTCCCAGAACCTGTGTAGGTAGACATAACCCTTCCGTCAGTGGCTCAGTCTTACCCCCAAAGCCTTGGGATACACCATCTTGCAGCAACCAGCAATTTTATAATCAGCCAGAAATCCAGGGAGACAGTGACCTTGAAGTTCTGAGGCAAGAGGCTTCGGAGAAGAAACATTCCCTATGGGCACTCAAACCACCAGAAACTGCGCAAGGCCAGGCACTCACCTTATAACATAGTAGAAACCCCCAATCCCATATCCCCCCCACCAACCTGTTGTGTTATTGTTTATGCAGCACAATAGGAGAATAGTGGCATCTATAAGAGTTTCATCTGAATGTCGTGCCTAGAAACACGTGTGTACAAGCACAATATCGTATCAATGTCTTGTGTCTAAACAGACACTGTTGATTTATGGCGGGTCCTTTAGACGCAAACAAAATACTCCTGTTGCACATCCACCTCAAAATCTCTTTGCCAGGACAACATTTTATTTATCTGGACTACAAGGTGTATTTGAAACAAGAATCTTATAAAATGTATAAATTAAGTCTTTGGCTGAGTTTGCATCATGTAGGGTTTTCTCAAAACTAGTTTGTAGCGAGCCTCCTCATTTATTATGTTTGTGTAGAGTCCAGTGTCTCGGCTGTAAGTGCTGGAATCACTCCTGTTTGGTGATCCTAAAGTCGGTTTTGTATTCAAGGAAGCTTTTTAAGTCCCAGTTATGAAAAAGATCCCCAACATACACCAGCCTGCCTGCACCCATCTATAAAAGCTATTGGGCTTTAAACCTGCTGTGAAATCAGGATTACCCATTAAAGGAGTGATGGGACAGGGGCAATATAGTAAGGTTATTCCTCCTGCATATTATCCTTCAGCTATATTACCCTTGTGAGAAACCTGAAGGTGTCGCACCTGCTAGTCCCCGGGGATCTGTCATCCAGGTGGCCGGTCCACTGCCATTGCTTTTGGATCCAGCTCCTGGGGTGGACCAATGCAGGAGGATCTCCTGGATGAGGGGTCTATGGGGAGTGCATGTGGGACACCAGAAGGTGAGACGCGGTATCCCCTTCCCTGTAACACCCTTTCCCCATCCTACCAGGTAGGATACCTAGGAACTCAACACCCCCCACTTGCTTGCTCCCATCTGGAGATTTAGATAGGCGTTTATCACACCCTTGTTAAAGTTCAATAAACACCTTTGAACTGTGGTCACTTGTCTCTGTCTTACTGTTGATACCATGCCTTCCTTACACCCCTAGAGTTGTCTTTGTGACAGTATGGACTTACAGGCTCTTAAGCCTACTTTGCCTGGGAAGACGGGGTTGCTTTGATAAATGGATCAGGCCACAGTCTGCTCCATGAATAACCAATTTTGTTTTAAATTGTTTTATTTATTTTTAAAGCTCAGCTGCATCCACTCACTTAAAACGTTAAGATGGATAGCATTTTACTAGTCCCTTATGTCCACATTAGCATGGCCTCCCTTCTCCATGGGTTTAAGCAATATTTGATGTGCCCCCTCTTACCCTCCCAAATAAAGTGAAAAACAATATTTGAAGTTTCAGTAATTCCACTTTGGGAATCGGAATGGGGAGAGTCTGGAATAAGTGAAACAAACCGAGTAGGATATTCATTTAATAAATTACTATCTTGCCCATTCAACTGGAGTCATTTTCCGTAGCCCCTTCAGATTTGCTCATAGAGCTCAGGAAAGTAAGTGGAGTATAATCTCACAAAATTGTGTGTTAAATGCACATCCAAATATTTTTGAGCCAAATGTATCCAGCGAAACGGCATGGATCAGTGCTACAGATAAGATTTTGAGGTGTGAGTATTTTACTCCCTATTTTTAAACTTTGAGAGGAAATGTGATTTCAAAGAGTAAAAATGAGTTTTCTCCTTTGCAAGAGAGTAAAATGTATGAGACATCCAGTCAACATGTGAAAAAACTGTATGAAAATCAATACCATGCGGCAGCTTTCCGCATTGTGACAGAATACACCTTTCATAATTTCTCTAAGGTCTGGCCATTTGATCTCTCCTGTATATATTTAAATGTTGAAAACACAAAAACCTAGTCAATTACATAGTAAAGCAAACGTGAATTGTATTGTGTGTTTTGAGGTTTGATAGCAGAATTGTCTTTTGATGTTTAATGAAAGTCCTCATTTCCTGAAACTATTACTACCTAATGGAATGCCAATGTTATGATACAATAGTGTAGAGGGGCAAGGACTCCATGCTAAATTATATACCTAATCTCATGGTCAAATTGTTATTTATATAGCACTTTTGGCAAAGCTCTGTGCATGGAACATATTTATCACAATTATCCCCAAACCGAAGTTGGTACTCCTTTATCGACCTCGAAAGGATGAAAGGTTGAGTTGTCCTTGCCAGGATTCGAACATGCAACCTACAGATCACACACACATCGCAGCAACGAGCGCTCAACTGGCTGAACTATCCTATTGGCTAAAGTCCTTCAAAGGTCGGTAAACTGAGTATCGCCTGAGTTATAAAAATCACAGTACCTAGATGTTGGATGAACTATGCACAAACGCGCTACATAAAGTTGAATACCTATCTGAATTATGAAATGGACCGGTTTCGCTGAGTTTCTATTTCAATTACAAATATTGCTTTAATTTGTTTTTGAACAACACTTGCACTTCCTGCAGAGTCAGGTTTTGGAGGTTTTAATTGTAGTCTTGAAGATTTGAGAGGCTCTAACACTGATTGGTGTAATGACAATCACCGTTGAGCAAAGTAGACTGTGCATACTCATCATTTAATGTACACTCTAATTATAAAAAGTGTTTAAAATAATAAGTGTAAATATCATCTGCCTCAAAAATAAAGCTGTCGTATTTACAAGATTTTCATGTGTAAAGAAACCTGGTACAGCCCTTATCTAGAGGTCTGGCATGGATGATTCCATAGTCTTTCTTTTGGGCTCCAAGGGAATTGAATGTAATAGTTTAGATTTTGACAGGTTGACTTTAAATCAAATGCATTGATTTCCTCAAACATAGCACGGAGTGAGCTTCCAGAAGCGGTTAAGATCAAAAGAACGTCCACAAATAAGCATAGTTTATGTTCCTTAGGGGCCCAATGTACCCTTGGATTCCACAAAATTTTCTAATGTGAGCAGATAAGGGTTCCATTACCATAGAAAAAAGTGGGGAGAGCGAATACCCGTTTTGTACTCCTTTGGTGAGAGAATAGATCAGAGTGGGCCCAATTAACTCACTCTCACTCTAGGAGACGTTCAGCTTTACAATATCATCAAGGCCCTTTATCCTCCCGAACCAGAGTTTCTGTAGGACCTTACCCAGGTCCAATCAACTTAGTCAAACGTTTTCTTCGTCTCCAGCGTGAAAAGCAAAGCCATGTGTTTGAACATTTTGACCTTGTCCAAAATGTGACAGTCCTGGTGTTGTCTGGTGCACGTCTTTCAGGACTACTGGCCAAAACATTAATGAATATTTTTGCATTCAGATTTATTAGGGCAATGGGCCTATAGTAATAACAGTCGGATCCTTGCCTGGTTTGGGTATTACAGATGTGTGAGAAACCCAAAGGTGTATCACTTACTAGTCCCCAGGGATCTGTCATCCAGGTGGCCAGGACACGACCATCACTATTAGATCCAGTTCCTGGGTGTGGACCAGTGAGGGAGAATCACTTGGGTGAGGGGTCTTCAGGGAGTGGAAGTGAGACACCAAGGGTTGGGACACAGTACCCCCTTCCTAGTAAAACCTTTTCTCCATCCTACCCTGTAGGATATTCAGCTCTTAGCCCCCCCCACCCCTTTCCCAACACGAACACTTTCTTACACTGTAACAGGCAATGGACTAACACCAGAGTAATTTACCTGACATGTCCCAACACACAGGTCAGGCAATTGACACCAACCATGGTCACCTGATGGCCCTTTACCTTCCCCACCAGCCTAAAAGGTGGAGCACGAAAACACATCTTGAGCAAGGCCGAATGCATGAGGAGACAGCTACACCGAACCGGCAGTTCAAATGGAGGAGAAAGGCGGTGAGACCTGGAAGGACGAAGGTTGAACTGCCCTTTTCAACTCAGAACCGCAAAGCCTCTGAAAGAGAAATCATAAGACTGGGAGTTACAGCTGGTGTACAGAGTACCAGATGTCAATGGGGCACGGGGGCTGCCCGCATTGATAGCAGCAGAGTGGTCTGGCGCCGTAGGAGTACTCAGTCCAAGACTCTCGCTGGCCCCTTGTGTGTTAAAAACTGCACGTACCAGAAAGCCCTTGGAAAGGGGTGGCGTGAGATGTCAAAGTGGTCCTACAAAGGTCCCATCAAATCCTTTGTACAATTGAAAGTCTCTGACCCACGGCAGAGAGAAAGCTAGGGGGAAGGGAACCATGTTCTTTGATGAAAATGAGCAAATCATGAACTGTGTTGAAATTGCATAAACTGTGTTAAAGAAAGGCCTTAGTGAACCCAACGGAGGGAGGCCCAAGTTGACAGGTTGAGATACAGCAAAGCAAACTGAACAGTGTTTTAAAATGGCTATATGAAGTCGATGGAGGGATGTCAAGGGGAGAGCTGACAAGAGTGAATTCCATACTGTGACAAAGCAAGTTGAACTGTGTATCTGACAAGAGTGAACCTGGCCAAGGGTTGTCCACAGGAAGAAATTGTTCAAAAGACATTAAGACTCTAGAAAATTGCAAGCTGCAGTTGAAAGGCTGTAGTGAACCCGACAGAGGGAGGCCCAAGTTACAAGGAGGATCCGAGCCCAACGAGGGGAGATCCTAGGGGCGAAGAGCAATCACCCAGGTGCAAAACCACCGAAGGAACTGTTTGCCTGTTTGTCGTTGTGAATCAGCAGACCTTCTAAGGCAAAATATTTTTTCAGGAAAGAGACTTAGCCTCTGAAGGTTTTGATATTGTTGAACTGGAACTGTGAACCTTGTGCCGTCGAGGCCCAGGAGTGTGCTGTGCTCAGAAGTCCCACCTTGTCCCGTGCTTAAAACGTGGGGAAGGGAGACCCAGCCATACCATCCTGCCGTATTATTATTACGGTGAACATTATCCCACACTCTTTTTGTAAAGTACAGGCCCTTTTATTTGACAAGATGCCACTAGGAATGCCTTATTATTTGATGGTCGTAGTTTGCTCCCATCTTAGTAAGTAATTGGGTAGTTGTTGGGAGTCAACCTTAGGCCTTTTTTATAAATTACAGGTGTCGCGTCGGTGTGAAATATAGTTTCGGAGGAACCACTACCCCACCTGCGAGGCTTTAGAAGAATTTTCTGGGGATTTCACACTGTGACTGCGCCACACATGTTAGACGGTATTGCTATTTGATTTACTGAGACAATAAATGTAAACCAAATGTAGGTCACAAATATCCCGTAGGAGAGCCCTTTTTGACATGTATTTCGGCTTGTGCTGAGCCTTTCTCAAAGCAGGGCATATCTCAGTCATTGTATCACTGTTAATCACACAATGTATAGACAATGTATATATATGGACAGAGATTAGGGAGGGGTGTGGGGTAGGATTAGGTAGAAATGAAAAATAGTACAAGGAAAAATAAAACAAAAGACTGAGGTTAATTACATGTTAAATCTCACATGCTGATATTAAGTAACACATTTCACGTACAGTGTTTCATGGCATACAAGTTGTTTATGGCTAAACCAATCATTAACTAGTCAGACATCTTGAGTTAAACTGTCATCTCCTAAATGTATAAAAAACATATTTGTCCCGTTACCAAGTGCATTTCACTTTTAAATATGTTGATGAAGTTCTTACCATCACTGTGGCGTTCCAAATGCATGAATATAAGAAATAGTGGTCACTTGTTCAAGTCCCTGGGTTCGAATCCCACCTGTGAAAGTATGTTATTTAATTAGCATAATGTCCCAGAGTAAACTCCATTTTATAATTCCTAGATTCTATGTCAAGACCGGAGACTTGGATTATGCTTTCTCTGCATCTTTATTGTTCAGCAGCAAAGAAAAACCAAATACCAAAGAACATGAGAATACAAAACTAGTAAAAAAAACTACAATAACCATGTTTTTTCCTGAGTTTTTGTAGTCCATTTCTATTGGTCCTCGAACTGACAATGTGATAAGTCTAACCAATAAACAAGTCCTCAATGTATAAAACCTCCTGTCCTCTTTCCATTCCTCCTCCTTTGCTGCTCGGCAGCGAGTTAAGTACTTTTTCATTCTCTCTTTATATGGTGTGAGTGATCGTGAGAGTGTTTACATAGTGTTATTATACTATCCTTTCTTTAACACGCAGACACGCACGCTTGAACAGGCGGAGCATATCCGCATTAGCTTAGTCGGTTCTTGGGAGTTGCGGCCGCGACGGGGCTGGTGCACCGCCGGCCACAGCTCCACAGACCCGACACAGAGGGCCCTACGACACGGAAGAAAGCGCGCAACGGGAACGCGTAGTTCCGGCGCTCTCTCCCCCATCTTCTACATTCGAATTCCACGGCGAACGTACGAGTGATACGCGCATTGAAGAAACTGATTTCTTTTAGATCGAAAGATCCATCATTATCAGAATCTTTGTTCCGCTTCAGCACGCATCGTTCCATCGGAGCGTAGCGTCCTGTCAGGAACACGACAGCGCCCCTGCATATAATACGGGCACAGTCCCATGTAAAACTTGTCAATTGGCATTATATTTGCATATACTTGCGAACCAGGGGATCTATACAATATATATACATATTTATTTGTATGTATTAGCTCTCTTTACAGAGGGAATATAAAGAACCAAATCCCTGGTGTATATATATTATATACATATTTTTCAATTCCCCAGAGTCTGCGAATCATGAGCTCCTCCAGTGATGAGGGGAAGGCTAGTGTTAGCCAAAAGAGGAGCCACACGGACATGACTGATGTCTTCCATAAAGCCCTAGGGGCTTCATTGGGACATGGACCTCAGCAAATAGCGCTGATGGAGGCCTGGCTCAGATTCTCGCAGGGCCTGGAGGAAATCAAGGGCCTTAAGGCACAGAAACAATCTAAATGGGGCAGAAAAGCAGCCCGCAGGGCGGAAGAAGCCCACACCCCCCGGGCACACCACTGAAGAAGGGTGGTAAAAGGAAGAGGAAAGGAAAAGCGGGGTAAGGTAGGGGACAAGAAGGATCCTCAAATACCTCAGATGAGGGAGAGGACAACTGGGAGGAGGAATACTCAGAGGAGGAAGAATACTATCTATATCCTCCTCAGAGGAAGAAGGCCACAAAGCGCTGAAGAAAACAAAGAGTGAGGAGACAGGAGGATGGTGCAGAGGACAATGATTTCGATCAGGAAGCACTCATTCATCCCAGATCATCTGAATGGGAGCCGCCCAAAAGAATAGCAGCATATCTAAAAAAACGCCTGAGAGCGCCACTAGCCAAAGACGCTAGGAGCAAGATGAGGTCGTAATGCCCCAGACCACACCTCCGAGAGGGTGCTGCGGATACACCAATTATAGATGAGAAGTTGATAACCTTCATGAGCAAATTCACAAAAGATGTGAGGAAGGGTCTGGATAGATCCTGGCGATCATGCCAGGATAAGATGTTAGATATGACGGGACGCCTCACGAAGATTCTCCAGATAGGAGAGGAGGCTAAAGTCAAAGGAGAGCCGATAGACCCGTCAATTTTAATCGGGTGGGCCCAGAGGGCGATATGCATGTTGCGGAACGCCAATCATGCCATTACCACGGAAAGGAGATCTTTGTTAGTGAAGATCGACCCTAAGTTGTGTGAGTTGGCCTCCTCAGAATCAGCATCATCGGCGAAAGAGAAATTATTTGGTGACTCCTTTATCAAGGAGCTAACCAAATTTGTGAACTCCTATGCAGCCTTGGATAAGGCACAAGCCTCTCTTAAGAGAGTGTTCGGGAGGCACATTTTTGGAAGGGCCAGCAGAGGCAGGGGTCGCTCGGCTGGCCGGTTCCAATACAATCGATCCCATCAGGACAGAGCTCAATGGCGAGAGCAAGAGGAACGTAGACAAACGCCTTGCTTTCCATCGAGGAGTAGAGGAAGAGGCACAAACTGGCGACAAGGGGAACGTCAGCAGAATAACCCAGGTGAGAATAACATACCCACATATAAATACCCCAGAAGTGGGGGGGGAGGACTGCTCAATTTTTACACAATTGGTTGAACATATCAGGAGATTCCTGGGTAATACAGGCCGTTCAAGGTTTTTGTATAGATTTTCTAGAAACACCACATCAGGGAAAACCGCCAAAGGGGCTAGAAAGTAACAGGGAAGACAGTCTTACTGAAAAGAGAATTGCGAGGGCTGGAAAGCAAAAAAGCTATATGACCCGCATCAGGTCAGGCAGGAGGTTACTTAAGCAATATGTTCCTAGTAACAGCAAAGCACAAGACAAGACCAATCATACATCTGAGAGGCCTAAACGGATATGTGGTGTTCAATTCAAGATGGAAGGCATACACCTGTTAAGAGATACCCTAATCCAGGGAGACTGGCTAGCCAGGATAGATTTGAAAGATGCATACCTGACTATTGCCATAGCAGAAGAGCACTGCAGATTTCTGAGGTTCATCTGGGAGGAAACAACATGGGAATTTTGATGCCTATCCTTCTGTCAATCTGGAAAAAGTGAATACCCTTCATTTGAATGACAGACGTAACTTGATGGCCGTAGGCCAACCGTCTTATGCACCGAATTATAGAAAATACAGACTGCAATGCTTGACCAACAAGTGGCCATTTTAAACGTAGCAAGAATCGCCATTTTGCTTGTTAACCATTGCTCATTGCTTTCTGTCAAACTGCTTTGCAGCTTGCAATTCTTGCGGATTCTGCTTACTCTGCTCAACTGTTAACATTGTTGTCTGAATATGAAAGGGCAAGGTCGTGGGACTGAGGAGTTTGTTGAAACTCTGCGTGAGTAGCCCAGAAAGGAATGCCCACGCTCCCTCTCTGTAGCCTTGAGGGAGAGCTGCAGGGCATTTAATAATTTCACAGCTGCCAGCCAGTCTCGTACTGTGGTAGAATATGTTAGAATAAAGCAGCTAAAGGCTTGAATTATGCTCTTCTTACGGCCCCCCTTGGCAAAACCCTTTAGAGCGTGTCGGCTCCCAGGACACGAATAGTACCTCAGAGATAGCAAAGCTTGGAATGTGACTCTTCCCCCGTGTGCAGCTTGCTTCCAAGAACAGAACAACCGTGTTCTGTTCAAAAACTAAAAGATGCCTCCGCACTTTCTAATTGCACATTGTTACTAGAATAGACAATCGAAAGTGTCATAATTGTCATACCCATCGGAAATGTCCATCGTCATCCCGAGTTCAAAGAAACTTAATAAAGGAGGGTGTTAAACATGACATAGCTTATTGTATGATATGCATTTTGTATATATGTAACTGATGTACGTAATTCGCTCTCTTGCGTCCCTCGAGGTCTAGGAAACTCACGTCGCGGGGCGCGAGACCACAGTTGGCCAATTGGGACTATTTTTGCTTGCAATAAATCCTAGCATTGGGAATTTGAACCTCGTGTCTGGCGCATCTTTTCGTGTATGGTTATTGCCTTGTTTCCATATCGCGAGGGACCCCTAGGGGCCCCTTTCACTTCAGCCTAGCATCAGCACCATGGTGTTTCACCAAGATGATGAAACCAGTGGTATCACATCTCAGGGTTCAAGGGATAATCCTTATAATATATCTAGACAACATATGTCTGATGTGCCAAGAGAAGGAGACGCTGATAGTACAAGTACAGATAACAATAGATTTGTTAGAGTCTGGGTTTTCTAATAAATTGGGAGAAATCCAGTATAGTACCAGTACAATCAATGGAATTCCTGGGTTTCATAGTGGACTCAATTCAGGGAACGCTCAGTCTACCCATTCACAAGGTGAACGATATCAAAAAACAGCTGAGACACACACTAGCGAAGGGAGAACTGTCGTTGAGGGACATTGCGAGACTAGTGGGCCGCCTAGCTGCATTAATCCAAGCAATATTCCCAGGACCTCTTCATTACAGGGCATTCCAGAGGCTGAAGATCCATCACATCAGGAGGGGCGCTTCCTACGAGTCAAAGGTGACTATTTCACAAGAGGTGAGGGAAGAGTTAGAATGGTGGCTCATTCATATGGATGCATGGAACCGGAGAGCGATATTTGGTTCCTCCCCGGACCCGATTATCGAATCCGACACCAGCAGATGGTGCTGGGGAGCCCGATGCAGAAACCTGTCGACAGGGGGCAGGTGGTCGGATCAAGAGACGAGACTCCACATCAACTGCCTGGAGTTGCTTGCAGGGACCTTTGCAGTGAAATGCTGGACCCAGGAGAGGGCTCAATGCTGCGTGCTGCTAAAAACGGACAATGTATCGGCAGTCAGGTACATCAACAGACTGGGAGGGACAAGATCGGTTACTAGCAGAACTGCAAAAGGATTTCTGGGAACTCTGGAGAGAAGAGTCTCAGTGACGGCGGAATATCTGCAGGGCCAGCCGATTGGAACTCCAGATACCTGAGAGACGCCAGCGATTGGAAGCTGGACGAGGTAGTGTTTCAGGAACTGATGTCTCGATGGGGTCCATGCCAGATCGACCTATTTGCATTGAGATTAAAAAGGCAACTACCCCGGTTCTTCAGCTGGAGACCGATCCAGAAGCAGAGGTGACAGATGCATTCCTGCAATCATGGGGTCAACAGACGAACTATGCGTTCCCTCCTTTCTCCATGATAGCGAGGAAGCTAGCCCAGGTGAGACGCCAGAGAGCATCCCTAATCCTAGTTACGCCGGACTGGAAGGGGCAGGTGTGGTTTCCCAGCCTGCTGGAATTGACTCATCAGTGGCTTTACCCAACACAGAATTCATCATTCGAGATCTGTCAACCACTTGTGAGATCAGGGGGACTCAATCTATTAGCGTGGGAGATTTGAGGAGATCTTGGGTTAGGCCAGGACTATCGAATGAGGCTGAAAACATCATTAGCAAATCCTGGGCCCCAGGGACACACAAGGCTTATAGATCAGCATGGGATAGATGGAGTAGCTGGTGTTTGGAAAGGAATATCCATCCTGATGGAACGGATGTAGTTCATGTAGCTAATTTTTTAGCTCAGATGGCAGCTCAAGGAAAGGCATACAGAACTATCAACACAGCCAAGTCTGCGATATCTGCAGGGCACCCCAGAGTAGAGGGCTTAGCGATTGGGGAACATCCATTAATCTGTAGACTACTGAGGGGAGTAAAGATGCTCAGACCCCCTAGCGAAAAGTATAATCAATTATGGGATGTAGACAAAGTTTTGAGATTATTTTTTTATCATGGCCAGATAATCAAGACTTGACACGGAAAGCGATTTCAGGCAAGTTATCCATGCTCTTCTGTCTCTTAGCATGGGCATCGATATTGAGAGATATGGCGCCCACTCAACTAGAGGAGCGATGGCTACTAAAGCGTATAACATAGGAGCCAGAGTAGAGGACATTATGAGGTCTGCAGATTGGTCGAATGAATTGACTTTCAAAACGTTCCATGTTAAACCTATGGAAAGTACGACATTGTTAGTGGTGAGTAAGCTTTGAACAAGCATAATCCGAGCCTCCGGTCTTGACATAGAATTCAGATTTTCAACACATTCGTTACAGAAAGTCACAATTCTATTAAAGACACGGAGGCGAAGGATTATCCCACCCAATCAATCGTAAGAATGTAAAGTATTATAAATTATGTATGGGTGATATCTATTATGTTCAATGAGACATACATGATGTATACTATATGCAATAATATTGTAAATGCTCAATGGAGAAATTAATTGCTGTGTAGTTGAAATTACGATTGTCCCACCCTTGTTTCGGTCTATAGTCGCCTCTCTGATTTTGTTTCTATAGGGATGGCGACAGACAGCAAGCAATCCGGGATTTGATCTAGGATGCAGATGGAACGGATGGAATTTCAAAGATGAACTGGACGCAACCTCGCATGGACAAAGAAAGAGGAGGAATGGAAAGAGGACAGGAGGTTTTATACATTGGTTAGAGACTTATCACATGGTCAGTTCGAGGACCAATAGAAATGGACTACAAAAACTCAGGAAAAAACATGGTTATTGTAGTTTTTTTTACTGGTTTTGTATTCTCATGTTCTTTGGTATTTGGTTTTTCTTTGCTGCTCGATAGTAAAGATGTAGAGAAAGCATAATCCTTCGCCTCCGTGTCTTTAATAGAATTATGACTTTCTGTAACGAATGTGTTGAAAATCTGAATTTCTGATAATCGTATTCACTGGCCGTACGTGCACTGATGGGATGTTTTCTATGCGTGTATTTCTTGTTTACACATACATCAATTGCTACAAAATAAAATATTACAAAGATGTGATATTGTAAACAAATGCAAGCTTCCCAGCGCACAATGTCATGCTCGTGTTAACGTTCTCCTGTATGAGGCGTGGGATTGTGATAAATGAGGCAAGAAAATAGGTGGATTGACCCATACTTCATTTGCTGTTCAGTCCGTTTGAACAAGCCTCAATATTTCAGCACAAGAAGTCTTTCTGCCCAAGATCCTAAGGGCCTACCATCCTTTCACTCGCGTCGGCTTGTCAGTTCAGAAACGCCAAGTCGAGTGCTGTGCTACTGTTTTTAGGTGTAACCATGACAATGGAGCAGAGTCCTTCTTTGCTGTCCATGTCCTGGTCGACTATGTCTGCCATGTTTTGGGCTCAAATATGGGATAAGTACGGTTTTAGACAGTGTGCATCCCAACACACCTAAGTAGATTCGATATGGGTCAATCTGGCCTTAGCCAGACACCCAAAAACGGACGATGATCATGTTTTCATCCAATAATGATGCATAATTAGGTACCTAATTACTAATAAGCGGATTGTGCGTGTATTTAAAAAGTGTATGAATTTTTTTCCAAACAATGTAAAAGGTGGTAAGACCACGTGCTCTAAAGGCAAATACCTATTTGAACGTATTGGCCATACCCTGGTGTTTTCTCTGTATCAAGAAAGGATTAATTCCATACATGTGTGTGGCCATCCCTAGGTGCTCTCTCATAGGGTAAGGTTCTGAATAATTGTATGCGAGTGGTGAAATCACTTGGTCTCATACAGTCCATTAGGTCCAAATGTACAATATTGGTAAATGATCTGCCTCAAAAAACTCAACTTCCACAAGTTACAATTTACAGAAAATGCACCATTTCATTGTCCCGATTTAAACCAAAATCAACTGATCTAAATTTGCATATTAACCGTGCTTCTGCTTGTCTTAGCAAAGTCAATGTTTCCTCCTCTCCTTCCAACTTTCACCTTCTGAAGTCCAATAAATCTAAGGTTCTGTTTCATGTCCACTTGGTGTATTTGTTGCCATTGTGAGGCCAAGGGCAGCGTTGTGTCTTGACTGCCTATTGCGGAAATGTGTTCTCAAATTCTTGTTCCGATTTCTCGAATGGTGCTTCCAATGTATATGCACTGGCATACACATACTAGCACATACACCAGATATTTAGATCTGCAGTTTGTTTTCTTGTATCTTTATTTTAGTTCCCCTTGTGTCTTGAAGTCCCTTGTACTCTTGTGGGCAAAAATACACATTGTGCATGATCCACATTTTTGTAAACCTACCGGTTCCTTGTGTAGCCAGGTTTCTTTAGCCTTAGTTGATGTCTCGGGTAATAATGAAGGCCTGAGATTCATTGTAATAGTCTGCTTTTCTGAAGATTAGTCTTTGCTGCTCTTCGATGTATTTTGTTAAACGGGGGTCCAGTTTCAAACGGTGCCAGTTGCGTTTCATGATCAAGATTAATTCTCGATTATCTGAACAGTATGTTGTAATCAACTTGATCTTGTCAAGGTTCTGGATTGATCTTTTGTCCTGAGGTTTAAGTGTTTGTTCTCTACTCATTTTCAAAGCTTTCCTACGGGCCGTGAGTATACAACTGCCTGAGTATCCTCTTTCCCTAAATCTGCTGGCAAGTAGGTTGCACTCTTTGGTCAATATTCTTGGGACCTTACAGTTTCTTCTGGCCCTGATAAATTCACCTGTTGGTATGTTCCATTTTACTGATCTGTGATGACAACTCATTGCATGAAGTGTTGGATTCACCTCTGTTTCTTAGGGTACTTCAGATCGCTTTGTTCTGGGGCTAGCAAGGGAAGCCTAACTTGATCCAGTTACTCTTCTTGGCACAAGTTGGAATATTCAGCTTTGTAAATGGAGGAATAGAAATCTGCAAATACCGATAGTTTCTTATTTTATGTGGTGACCATACAAAGTATGTCACCCTCTGTAAGCTGCATAAAGGTTCAACAATGTTCTTCCTTAGGTTGCTTAGCTAGGAGAGCCCATTTTAGAACCATGTTTGAAAAATCATTGCTTAGATTTTTTGTAACATGCTCTCGACTTTGCATATAACGAGGTTAAGCTGTGCCCTAGCAACCCATCCATTTCCTCTGAAGGCCCCCCTGATTGATTAACCTTATACTGCCCTTCTAAGTTTACTGCTTGTCGCCTCAATTCCGATCCCAAAATCATAGCCACCAGTTTGACCGCAGAGGAAAATTCAAGCTGTTTCCTTCTATTGGCATACTTTTTAATTGCTATAAGAAAAACACACTGCTTCATTTGGTGTACGCAATGGGGTGCTTAGAGTTAAGGTGTGGTTGCTTCAGACTGTATGAATTCAAAGTTTTTGTTGCTTTAAACCATCTCCTTAATATATTTTTCAACTAAACCTTTCACAATTTCCAGATTTCGGTTATGCTGGAGCTCACCCTAACTGAAGTACTAAATGTTACTAATTTCATATGTTTCCAAGCTACACACAATGCGATTTTGTTTTTCCCCCCATTACAAGACTATTGCCAACTGGCCATTGACCTAGATTCTGGCCAGTGGGCACATTGTAATAATCGGAACTGAGTCAAAAACGCATTTGATGTTTGTTCTGTTTTAGCATATCTTTTAAGGAGGGCTTTTTCATGTGCCCCCTAACACCCATTTTTTTTCATCCCATGCGATTGTCTTGAGATTTTACCACTAGAAACACTTGCAAGAAAGTGATGGTTTCCTCCCTATCGCAAGCATAACTCTGGCAAGAAATCTCCATTGGCAGAATGCTACATCAAACGCTCAAGCTTCTCGCTAATGCGTCATTGATTCTCATGATGAGACAAAAATGCAGTATAAGGGAGTAGTTTCTTACCTGTAACTCCATTTCTCCAGTGTTGGTATCTATCATGGATTCACATGCTGTGAATATTTCCCCGTCGTCAGGCTGGGAAACCTCGGTAACTTTAACTTGGCGTTTTCCTATGGAAAACTTCAACACTTTAGTGTCCTATCGATGTTATTTTTGGGTGCTTTAGGCCCCACCAATAGGACATCTGATATAAATAGCCCCACCCCCGCTGCTTCCCTTCAGATTTTCACCTCCAAAGTAGAGAGAGAACCGGAACCCAGGTTTGCCTGTAGGGGCGGCCGGAAGGCGCATGTGAATCCATGAAAGATACCAACGCTGGAGAAATGGAGTTATAGGTAAGAAACTACTCCCTTCGAAGGGATTGTGTCCTCCGACGTATTCCTTATCTTTGATAATACGTTTCCAGCTTGCTGGCCTTGGAAATTTTTTTCTGTAGAGGGCGCTGTGCGTCGACGTCCGCCGAGTCGATGTCCCTCGACGGCCACCGTATCGGCGCAGACGTCACCATGCCCATAAATAGCCACGCGCTGCGTCCGTTGCTCAGTTCCGTTTTTCTGCGCTTCGTGGGGCCTCGGAACGTCGTTGCTCAGTTCAGTCAGGATAGTTATCTATTTCTACTCGAATATTCCTTATAGTTCTTGATGGCTTCTTCATCAGAACCGACGACGCCGCGATCTGGCTTCAGGAAATGTCGAGACTGCGGTAAAAAAATGTCGATAACGGATCCACACAGGATCTGCTTATGGTGCTTGGGATCCGAGCACCATTGTTCGGAGTGTGAGGACTGCATGTCCATGACGGCGAAAGCCTTGAAGGAGCGCAAGGGGAAGCTCGAGAGAGGTAAGTCAGCCAAAACCGCCTCGAAAGTTTCGTCGGCTGAGTCGAGGCATTCGTCTCCTCGCCGTCAAACATTCCCATTCTAGATCTCGAAGCAGCTCCCACCATTCGTCGAGATCAAGACACTCAAAAAAGAGAAGTCGAAGGTCCCATTCCTCGTCTTCTGTGTCCCCAGAAAGTCTCCTGTCCCACCAAACACAGTTCTCAAGCTGAGTGGGAGGAATTCAGAAAGAAAATGTTAAGCGTCTTCGAGAACGCGGCCTCGACCCCCTCGAAGACCGCTGAGGGTGATACCCCGGGTGAAAAACCCAAAAAATCAAAACGCTGCGAGTCGCAGCACCCGGCGAAACATTCCACCCGAGAGCGCCATGAGCCACCGTGTAAGAAGGCACCGTCTTCGCCGCCGTCGTCGAGGATTCCTTCGACGCACGGATCGGCACCATCGACGCCGTTGTCGAAGGGTTCCTCGACGTATCGGTCGATCGACGCGATGCCGATGAAAGAGGACCAAGGCCACCCCACAGCCAACAGTGATTTCAAGGGCTTCCGGCACAACGCCGAAACCGTTGTCGATGCCCTTGAGTAGGATCCCAATCCTCTCTAGTTCTTCGAGACCCCTTCCAGTTTTTTCGATGCCGTTTTCGGCACCTTAAAAGCCTGCTACATCGGTGTCAACGACATTGACGTTTTCTCGTCCAATAACGACGAGTTTGGCTCCTTCTGCCTTAGAAATGGGTTTTACTCCATTTCAGGGGTCAGAATACCCTAGACTTTCTTCAATTTATGAAGAAGGGGAAGATTCTGACTAGGAAACATTCGGGTTACAGAGGACCACACTGCCTACTGCAGAGGATTTCACGTCTGAGGAAAGAAGGCTGAAGGAACTACAGGAGTCACTACATGAGGCAAGTGGGCTGGACACCTCCCCAGAAGTGGAATTTGTTAAGCCAGACCCAGGGGAACATGCCGAAACACCATATAGAACCCTGATGGCAAGAATAATTGAGTTTATGGGTTGGTCTGCGCCTTCACCTGTTTTCCAACAGGATGACCTAACAGATATATTGGACAAAGGCCCACAGGAGGACCCGGTGGTCCCCTTCCATGCAGCCTTACAAAGAAAAATTGCATCTAATTGGGAAACTCCCGAAGTTATCCCTGCAGTCAACAAAAGATTGTCAACCAAGTATAAGGTAGCGGCTGCTGACCCTGAATACCTGTAAAAACACCGGACCCCAGAGAGCCTGGTGGTTCAAGCGGCAACTTCATCTAGCAGTAGGACCGCTTACCCTACTGTCCCACAGGATAGAGATGACAAGAGGTACGACTCTATGGCAAAGAAAGTCTTCTCTGCCTGTAGTATAGCGTTGAAGTCCATCAACGCCACCTGTACGCTCGCCAGGTTCAGTCACACACTATGGGAGTGTGCTTCATCAGCGGCTGACTGCATACCCGAAGGAGAGGAAAAGGAAGCCTTCCTTAACATTATTAAAGATGGCAAAGATGCCATGTGTGAATCACTTCAAACTGGCATCGATTCCGCTGACAGTATCAGCTGGGCCATGGCGGCAAGTACAACAATCCGCAGGCATGCATGGTTGCGAAAGTCGGGCTTTGCCCCTGATGTACAGGCCAGACTTTTGAATATGCCCTTTGACGGCTCTTCATTATTCGGGAAAAAGGCTGATGACAGTCTGGAAAAGTTACAGAATTCTAAAGCAGCAGCAAAATCTTTAGGATCTGCTATCCGCCAAACTCCTTTTCGCCCCTCAGGAACCTCTGGGAGAGAAAAGTCCTTTCGCTATTATTCCGCGTTCGGGAAAGGCAGAGGACAGCCGGCTCAAAGAGGCCAAAGGAGATCCACCCGAGGTGGACGGGTCAAAAGTACTAAGACCGCAGCAGCAGCAGGGGCGTCTTTACCCGCGGCATCTGCATCAGCCTCCCCCAAACCACTCTGAGGTCTTCCCACACAATACACCTATAGGGGGCAGGTTAACTCACCATCTGACGGAATGGCAGGCTATAACGTCAGATGCTTGGGCATTGGAGACAGTTGCCCAAGGTTCCTGCCTACCCTTTCTACACATTCCTCAGAGTCATCCACCGGGGAACAGCTCTCTAAAAGTTCCAGATCAGCTCCTCTTGCAGGAAATCATAGACCTGCTAGAGAAATTTGCCATAGAACCGTTACCTGTAGCGGACAGGAACAAGGGCTGGTACTCCCCCCTGCTTTCTCATACCAAAGAAGTACGGAGGACTGAGACCCATCCTGGACTTACGAGAATTGAACAAGTTCCTCAGGAAGGACAAGTTCAAGATGGTAACTCCATCTCAGATCCTTCAGGCCCTCCAGCTTCAGGATTGGCTGGTATCTCTGGACCTTCAGGATCGTTATTTCCATGTGCCAATCCATCTCAAACACAGGAAATACCTGAGGTTCGCAATTGGCGACTCATTATCAATTTTGAGTTCTGCCATTTGGGCTGACCTCCACCCGAGGGTCTTCACCAAGCTGATGTTGGTAGTGGCGGCGAGTCTAAGGAGGGAAGGGATCCACGTCTACCCCTACCTGGACGATTGGCTGATCAGGGCCGTATCTTCGGAGCAGGCCCAGGCCCAGCTAGATTATGTCTGCCACTTCCTTCACAGACTGGGCTTCTCCCTCAATTTAAAGAAGTCACAGATGATACCATCACAGAGACTCCAGTTCATTGGAGCGGTCCTGGACACTTCCCTGGGAAAAGTCTCGCCACCAGAGGTGAGGGCTCAAGATATTCTGCAGATAGTCACCAAGTTTCAAAATGCCCAACGTCTCCCAGCCTTCGACTTTTTGAGGTTGCTAGGCCTCATGGCATCCTGGATCTTCCTTGTGCCAGAGGCTCGCCTGAGAATGAGATCTCTTCAGTGGGCACTGAAGTCAGTGGTCGCAATTCTCAGGGAGAATGACAGATCTCCTCTGGATTCCGGACAAGGTAGCCCGCGACCTGCAATGGTGGGCCTATCCAGAGAACATCTTGAAAGGAGAACTGTTTTGGCAACCATGGCCGGAGATAACAGTCACAGACGCCTCACTCACGGGGTGGGGAGCCCATGCCAACGACTTGACCATCAGCGGTCGTTGGTCTCCATCGGAGTCCAGACTACACATCAACCTATTAGAGCTGAGAGCGATCAGACTAGCGATGAAAGCTTTCCTGCCATCAGTACAGGGGAGAAATGTCCTGATAATGACGGACAACACGGTGGCCATGCACTAGCTCAACAAAAGAGGAGGCGTAGGGTCACTGCCACTGTGCAGAGAGGCGATGCAGCTCTGGTTTTGGGCGATCCAAGAAGGAATCTCTCTATCGGCAGTCCACCTAGCCGGAGAGAAGAACTTGACAGCGGACTCTCTGAGCAGGCGGAGCAGTCTCCCACGAGTGGGAGCTAGCTCAGGAAGTCCTTCAAGAGATCTTCGCCCTTTGGGGAACCCCTCGGGTGGATCTGTTCGCCACAAGCACCAACAGGAAGTGCGATCTGTTCTGTTCAAGGGAATTTCCCCCGAGAGGAGCTCTAGGAGATGCGTTCGTAGTGGACTGGGAGTTTCCACTCCTTTACGCGTTCCCACCAGTCCCTGTTATTCCTCAAATGATCAGGAGGTTGAGAAGATTCCGGAAAACCATGATCCTAATTGCCCCGGATTGGGCCAGGAGAACGTGGTACCCGGACCTTTTAGATATGTTCATCTGTCCTCCAATCTGTCTTACACTCAAAGAGAATCTTTTCTCGCAGAAGGGAGGTCAGGTTCTCCATCCAGACACCAGAACCCTCAACCTTCACGCTTGGCTTCTGAAAGGTTGAGGTACAAGGATTGGGATCTCCCTGATGACGTCATGGAGGTGTTGCTTTCGGCCAGAAGACCAGCAACAAAGTCTTTATACCGCTGCCGTTGGAACAAATTTTGCAGCTGGTGTAAGGAACAGAATATCAACCCTTTATCATGTGGTACACCAACAGTGTTATCGTTTCTACTCTACTTGGCAAACTCAGGCCTTCAAGTGGGCACTGTAAAAGGCTATCTGGCAGCGCTCTCTATGTTCAAGTGCACTGTGGAGGAACCATCATATTTCAAAATTCCTCTAGTGGTACAATTTCTCAAGGGACTAACTAATGTTTACCCTCCAAAACCATTCCAGGTTCCCTTTTGGGTCTTAAATTTAGTCTTAAACTTCTTAATGGGCACTCCATTCGAACCACTTCACTCTTGCGCGCTGAGATTTCTCACGCTTAAAACTGTCCTATTGGTAGCACTAACATCTGCTAGGAGGGTGAGTGAGCTACAAGCTCTCTCCTGTAAACCCCCATATACAATCTTCCACAAGGACAATGTTGTCCTACAGGTGAAGCCTAATTTCCTCCCAAAGGTGGTTTCTGAATTTCATATTACTCAGAAAATTACCTCGACTTCATTCTACCCTCCTCCCCATCCGGGGAAAGAGGAGGAAAGGCTACATAGGCTGGACCCTAGGCGAGCTCTCAGTTTTTACATCAGCAGAATGGCTAGGATCAGGCAAGCAGACCAACTGTTTGTAGGATACTCAGGTCACAGGTTGGGACTACCCATAACAAAACAAACCATCTCCAGGTGGATTATTTTGGCCATCCTGGAATGTTATAGGCTAGCAGGGAAAAAGCCACCCCAAAATCTCAGGGCTCATTCAACCAGGGGTACCGCAGCCTCTTTGGCTCTCCAAAGAGGGGTACCGGTCCGGGACATATGTGCGGCTGCCACATGGTCGTCCGCACATACATTCACAAAATTTTACAATCTGGATTCCTCCACTGCTCAAGAGACCAGATTTGGCAAGGCCGTATTACATTCGGTCCATCCCTAAAGGGATACATAACACTATCACTCCCACCTCCAATCACATGCCACTGCTATGGGAGTCAATCAAAGATAAGGAATACGTCGGAGGACACAATCCCTTCGAAGAACAAGTTACTTCTTACCTGGTAACGTTCTTTCGACGGGATGTTCCTCCGACGTATTCTTTATCGCCCCTCCCATCCATCCCCGCAGTGATAACTTCCCTTGTGGTTGCAGCTTACACTCCTTCAAGGTCACTAACCAATTCAGGCATTACTTTTCTTATGCTACAAAACGGAACTGAGCAACTGACTGGCTATTTATGGGCATGGTGACGTCGGCGCCGATGGGGTGGCCGCCGAGGGACATCGACCAAAAACAGTACGGATCTAGTAAGGGGAAGAAAAAGGAGTCTAGTGTCTAAAATGACCCCTTTATTGATTTAAAGGTACAGTGACCGAAAAAACGGTACAATGTTTTTGGTCAATGCCATTATGCCAATGGATGCAGGGCATCCTTTAGACACTTAAAGATGGCCGTTTTCCTTTACATCTTGCTCACGTCTACACGTGAGTATTTAACCATGTGACAAATATCACATGACCTATTGGATGAACTCGGTAATGGTGATGTCGCCGCAGTAGAAGAACCGAGGGCTCCAACCCACAAGTAGGTTCTCCCTCACCTACGAATAGATTAGATTCTTCCACGGCAACAAAAACTAGCATTCCTTATTTAATAACCTTTGCAGCGTCTCGTGTCTTTCAGAACGGCATTACTGCACGCGTTAGCTTTGGCACGCATATGACCTATTGGACGAACTCGCTAATGGCGATGCCACCCCAGTAGACATACTGAGGGCTTGAACCCACAAGTAAGTTCTCCCTTACCCACAAATAGATTAGATTCTTCAACGGCCACCAATACTAGCACTTTCTATGTAATGGATTTTGCATCCATTCGTGTCTTTTCAGAACGGCAGGACTGCACGCGTTATATTTGGTACGCATAATAGCAGCATCACGGGAACGCTTATTCTGAACCTCTCTGTGCTGTTTACATTTATATTCACACGATGATCTATTCAAGGTATGAAGCAACATATATATGCATTCATGCAAGATGGAACAGAATAACATACATACTTCTGATCACGCACTAATGTGCTGTTGTCTGCACTTCTTGTGTCTTTTATACAGCCAGGAATGGCTACCATCGGCATCTTCGGTCCTCGAGACGCCTACGAAATATTGACACAGATTGTGTGATTTAAAAAGAACATTCCAGTGAAGTTCAACCGTAAGGAACCACATTATTTTTGTGTTGCACAGAATGGGGCAATTATATTAATCTCCATTCTTTGTCTGATGGAATCACTAACTATGTGTTTCCACACGCAAATGCAATTAGATAAATAATATACTTCCAACAGCCCAACTACAATGGCGATTTAAATAACAGAGATATATACATGATTAACCATGAATATACCCAGGTTGCACACTATATATGAAATACAATCGCTGTTTTTTCACATGAACTGTTATGGCATGTGTCACTTTTGCCATTCATAACACAGCTAGTTTTTAACATATATTTTTGTTTGTCCTTAGAGGTACATCCCTAGACACCCTATACTCACTAAGAAGAATACGACACCTGGGCCTCAGCTGTTGTTTTTCCGTGTCCTGACGAAAGCCTTATCTGGTCCTATATTCATCTAATGGACATCAGTCACCCGTTATATCTCTGAAGACTGTATTCTTTTAAGGCTGGAAACAGAATCATCCTGTCGACACACCCCCACACGGTTTATGTTTACATACTGTCCCGACTGGGGTTTATACAGAAGTATTACCATTCTATGTCTATATGATGAAGTCACTCTTGTCACTACTAACATCACCTTTGAAAATACAATAGGTTTGATGTATATCTTGAATTAAGCCAACAGATCTATGTGATTGTTTGCACATGACTTTTGCCTTATAGGATTGTGATTTCTCTTTGTTTTGTTCTATGTTTTTTAACATTTTGGACCTATTAAGCTCCAATTGTTTAACATGTATTAGAAAAATAAAAACAAATAATTGTTCTATTGCAATACTAGCTTGGTGCAGATCTTGTGATATTTGACACAAGACTGTGATTCACTTTTGCCCCATTTCAGTTCATATTAACCAGCCTAGCAGTGTGACACCATTAGGTAGCTTGTTTTAGGAACCTCCCCCTTTTTCTATCTTGTTTGGAGATGGACTGCCCCTTGTTGGAGGGCCCAAATGCCACAGGACTTCCTGAAGTCCTGTGTATGATTCAGATAAACCTTTAGTGCCCCCTTAACATCCAGAGAATGCAGAGCCTTTTCTGCTGGCGTGGATGCATTAGCAAAGAACAAGGGTAATGCAATAGAGGCAAGTTTGTGAAATGCTGACGCAATTTCGGGATAAAGTGCGTGCTAGTAGCCAGGAGAACCATGTCCTTCATAAACCTTAGATAAGGCGGGTTAATTACCAGTGCTTGCAATTCTGACACCCGCCTGTCCGAGGTAATCGCCACTAGAAAAGCCACCTTCCACAATAGGAACTTCAAGGAAGCCGTCGACATGGGTTCAAAAGGAGGTTTCATCAAAGCCGAAAGGACTACATTGAGGCTCCACACTGGTGCAAACTCTTCACTGGCGGAAATGTCCAAAACAACCCTTTCAGAAAATGTTTCACAAAGTGATCACTAAACAGAGGAGCGGTATGGCGTTTTCTCGTGAACCTAGAAATCGCCACCAAATGCACCTTAATGGATTACAACGCCAGGCCCCCTTCTGCCAGGTGCACCAAGTACGGGAGAACCTGAGCCGGTGAAATGTCCAAAGGCTCAATCTCAGGATGACCCCTACACCAGGCACAGAATCTTTCCCATTTATGACCATACAACACATTTGTGGATGGAGCCCTTGCCGCCTCCAAGATCCGTCGACACTCCCTGGATATTCCTAGATGACTGAACTCTGAGTGATCAGGAGCCACGCCGCCAGGCTGAGAGACGCCGGATTGTGATGCCACACTCTGCCGTCGTCCTGAGACAGGAGATCTGGATCTGCTCCCAACCGAACAGGCTCTTCCACTGCCAGATGAAGGAGATCTGAAAACCACGTCTGCCTGGGCCAGAACGGGGCAACCAGAATCACCCTGCACTGGTACTTCCGATTCCATTGGATGGCCCTCCGAATGAGTGGAAATGGGGGAAACGCATATGCGAAGAGGTCCGTCCATGGGAACGAAAAAGCCCCCCCAATGACTCCGGATGAGCCCCTCTGCTGGCAAACTACAGACACTGCTTGTTTTCCCTCATAACAGATCTAATGGAGGATTTCCCCATCGCCGGAAGATTGACACCTGCTGCGCCTTCAGCCTCCACTCGTGCAGCTGACTGGTGTCCCTGCCGAGCGCATCCGCTTGAACATTCAGAACCCCAGTCAAATAGCGACAATGTTGATCCCCTGAGCTAGAGACCAATGCCAAACGTCCTGCACCTCCATTGACAGGACTCTGGAACGCGTGCCCCCTCTGCTTCCTTAAATCGAACACTGTGGTGGTATTGTCTGTTAACACGCTCAGCACTGATCTGCGGATGCGCGGAAGAAAAGACTTCAGGTCCCAGTGCGCCGCCCTCAGCTCTAGCCCATTGATATGCAACACAGTCTCCACCTGAGACCATAGGCCCCGAACCTGGGATCCGTTGAGGTGTGCCTCCACCCTATCCGGGAGGCATGTGCCACAATCGTGAAATGGAACTCCGGCTCCAGCAAGGGCATGCACTTCTCAAGATTGGTTGTGCACGTCCACCATTGAAGGGCGTCCACCAAGCCCTCGCTGACCACTAGCTTGTCCAACCATAATCCTCGACTTTGCGACCACCTGTATGCGAGGAACTCCTGTACCGGCCTCATGAACAGGCGGCAATTGGGAAGAGTAGGGATACACAACCCCATGGCCCCCAACAGTGACATGTACCCTCGGACCATGACCACTGTGCCCCCTCTCCACTCGCTCACCTTGGACTGCAACTTTTCCACTCACTCGCTTGAAGGCATTATCAGATTGTCCCGTGTAAGAAACTGCGCCCCAAGAAACACCAACTCTCTGGACGGTGTCAAACATGATTTGTCGAAGTTGACGGCGAATCCCAGCCATTGCAAAAATTGCATGGTTGCCATTAGAGACTCTCGTGCCCTTTCCCGCGACAAACCCCTCACCAACCAATCGTCCAGGTGGGAGTACACATGATGACCCTCCCTCCAGAGGAAGGCCACCACCGGGGCCAGACACTTTGTGAACGTCCTGGGGGAAGACCTCAGGCCAAATGGGAGGACCCGAAACTGATAATGATCCTCTCCGACCACAAAACACAGGAACTTGCTGTGTTTCCACCTCATAAGGCTGTGAAAATAGGCATCCTGCAGATCTAGTGCACCAAGTGGATGACATCTTGAAGGGTGAGAATCTTGAACTTCAGGCTTTGCAGATTCTTGTACAACACCCAATGATCTAGAAGAGGCCTCCACTTGCTGTAGGGATTTTTCACTACGAAGTACCAGGAGTAGACCCCAAGGCCCCACTCTGCAACCGAAACTGGTTCTATTGCGCCTTTTTCTAGCATGAGCACCACCTCCTGCCACATGATTGGAAGATGCGGCTGTACCACCTGCACTGCCGGAACAGGGACAGGAGGACGTCAGAACTCAGAGTGGCCGAGAGGCACCGTGTCCAGCACCCAGCGATCTGATTGTCGACATGGATTGCGACCCTGCTCCCAAGCAGATTGTCCATAAGGCTGTCATCGTTGAGCTTTTGATTGTCTGCTCTTAGCCGCCTATGACTGCAAACCTTTCTTTCGTTGAGCTTGGAAGTCCCTGCCCTTCTGAGCCAATTGGACTGATCGTCGATAACCTTGAGACGAGTAGCTGGAGCGCCCATAACCTCGATCTCTGGAGGAGGCAAACCGGGCATTCCCAGAGGCTCCACGAAAAGCTCAAAAGGGGCGAAAAGAGCAACCACTTTGCGAGGAACCCAAGGATTTTGCTGTCGCTGTATCCTCTTTCATTCCTTTCAGGGCCTCATCCATTTTCTCACCGAACAAGTGTTCACCCTTGCAGGGCATGTCGATGACGAAAGGGACCGGAGGACGAAAGTCTGTGCACTTCAGCCAGGCCTGCCGTCAAAGCACCACCCCATTATTAATTTGTTTAAAATCTGACTCCGCCAGGTCCAAAGCAATATTGATGCTGTGGTTGGAGGCCTCCTCCCCCTCTCGAATCAACAGCATTGCTTCCTTTCGGTGTTGCTCCAGCAGATGTTCAAGAATCGGGGCCAGCCGATGCCATATTTCTCAATCATATCTGGCCATAATTGCAAAGGAATTTGCAGCCTTCACAGTCTTAGCCCCTACCGGCAAGACCTTCTTTCCAAAGGCGTCCTGTTTCCTGGCCTTACTGTCCAGAGGTGTAACACATTTATGTTGGCTCCTGGCCTTACGGCTGGCCGCTGCCAAAACCACAGGCTCTGGCTTAGGCTGCGACACCAGGCATCTAGGGGTAGACTCAGGAGCCTTACATTTATTTTCAAGGCAACCCTTCACCGCTGGTTCTGAAAACGGGTGGCGCATCGTGCGCAGGCCCTCCTGCCACACGTGGTCAAGAATTGGCACCGAGAAGACCGCCTTCCTTCACTTGCCCATATGGTTGAAGAGAAAGCAGTCCTTATGTTCCTCTCCAAGTGCCAGCCCAAACTCCAGACATGCTTTTGACATCATGGCGCGGAACGCCCCAATATCATCCGAAGGCGATGGTTGTGCTGGACTATTGGCTGCTCCACCTCAGGGTCTGTGTCCCACGCGTCATCCCTAGTGGGCGACTAAGACACTTGTTAGTGTGTCCCACGGAACACTCTCAGGGTCCAATTCAGGTAACTCGCCCTCTTCCGGGTGAGACCGTGGACGGCCCAACCCCACCGGCAACGGCAATGACAACCGTGCCAGAGGAGATTTCCTTGGCGCCTCACAAGGCAAACCCTCGCCCACTGGCACCGCCGGACTCGGGGGGAGGTGGCAACCTCGCATCCAGTTGCCCCAACAAAGACTGAAGCGTAAAGAGCACCTGCAACGATAGCAGAGATTTCTGGTTAACCAACGGGTAAAGAGGCGGCCCAGCCCCCACCCCACTCAATGTTGACTGCCTCACAGTCTGTAGGCCCAGAGCCGATGGGTCAAACACCAGCTCATGTTCCAACTCCATCCCCAAAGAAACAGAAAACGTAGCTGGATCCTGCTGCAAAATGTTCTCGGGAAGAATGGAAGAATGAATTCAAAGGTGGCGGACTGCCACGCCCCACCCGTCGCCAACAACACTTCCGATTCCATCTGCGACGACAACAGCAGTAGACCACTGTCCATCAGTCGTGGACGGCACCAACGTCTACGACGAAACTATAGATTGCATCACCACTGTCGACGAAACAGCCGTTGATGACCTAGTTGTCGGACACCAGGTCCCCTGGCTTCGATTCCACCGGTGACCCAGATCTTTGGAAGAAGAACCGGAACGGTGCTGCGAAGACTCCCGGCTGGACGAAGACTTGTCAAGGTCCCTGAACGACGAGTGCTTCGACAAAGACTCCTTCGGCTTCGCCAGGTCTTTCTTTGACACCATAGACTTCTCAGGCCTACCACTAGACCCCCCGGACTTGTCTGGCAGACCATGCTTGGCCAATGAAGAGCTACTCTCCTTCGAATGATACGACCTAGATGAAGACTTGCTGCCTTCCCCACCTCCGATGCAGGCAAGGCTGCCCAATGCTTCTTAGCAGGGGGTTCCGCTGACACTGCTTGGCGGTCTTCTCCGCTCTCCCTGAAGACTGGCTCCCCCGGGCCGAACCCACCTCACAAGCCGGGTAAGTGCCCTCGATAAGCCAGCAGATGAGCCGTTGATTACGGTCTTTTAAGGTTTTCTGCGAAAACCCCTGGCATATCTTGCAGGCATCCGCCGAGTGCTGGGGGTAGAGACACTAAAGACAGTCCATATTACCGTCCCCTTCATACACCTTCTACATGCCGCAGGTAGCAAAAGGCTGAAAAATAGACTTCTTCTGGGCTACCAATGACATACTAGCTCACGAACCGGACGCATGTGCAAAAAACACAAAGAAACACGTGGTGATCCCAACAGTTTGGAGACGGTTGAAATCTGAAGAGAAGCCATGGGGCGGGGCTATTTATACCAGTTGTCCTACTGGTGGGGACTAAAGCACCCAAAAAGAACGTCGATGGGACACAAAGTGTTGAAGTTTAACTTAGCGTTTTCCTATGGAAAAGTTACTGAGGTTTCCCAGCCTGACGAAGGGGAAATATTCACAGCATGTGAATCCATGAAAGATCCAATGCTGGTGAATGAAAATGTTTCCCAAGCCCCCTCTAACTGTTTTTGTGCCCATTTCCTACTTTTTTTTTTAATGTCCCCACATCCACTCTGAAGCCAAAGTGTTGCCAGGCTCCACCTAATATAATTTTAACCACCTTGTTGTTATCCCTGTGGCGTACTTCCAGTATTAATTTGAATTCTCACAGGAATGTACCTTTTCTCGTTAATTGATCACAAGAACCTAACTTTTTTCACGAAAAGGAAAGTAAAACGATAGTGTTCCCTAAACCTCCTCAAACTACAGAAATTGTCCTGTTTCACTCTCTGAGCATCCACCCTGTTTGCAAACATCTTTCACCCCCTCATATCATTTAAGCATGCTCTGTTTTATATAATGTATAGACTATAGTTGTACCTGTAGAAAACACAAGTCTCCTTTTTGTTTCCTCTCCCCATGACAAGGTTATCTTGTAATTAATTAAATCTACGATTGCTAGGTGGATTGTACGCTCCATATAGGACTGCTACACACTAGCGCAAAAAGCATTGCTTTCTCAAACAAGGGCACTTTCAACACAGGGCACCAAGGCTTCTCTGCATATATAGGCAATGTTCCTTAGGACAGTATGCATTGATAAAATCGCAGCAAAAATGTCGCCTGTACAAAAAATCATGGCAAAAATGCTGTGGTTTGATACGTTTAAGGTGTACCCCATTACACAATTTAAGGGGAACAGGGGGTGTCGCCCGCACTCCTTAAATGGTGCAATGGGTCCAGGGGTTGTGGGGGTGTCCCCTGCATCCTTTACATGGATTGCGGTGGCAAAACCACAGCCTTTTTGCTGCAATATTTTGTGTCCACAGCCATTGTTGCCACGATTTTAACACATGGAACCCTCTGGATACCATTTGCTTGGATTCACAAAGCATAGTAGATTCACAAGCAGGCTAGGAAGTACTGCACAATTTGTTTTCTGCAGTTCCATTTACACCCCAATAGCTAAGTCGCACACTGCTTGCTAGTCAATGCATCACGTAATAGATTCACAAGCAGCAGAAAACAAATCTTACACAGTAAAATAGTTTTTCTGAAGCTTATATATGTTTAGAGTTGTGTGCGCACACCTTGCAGTAAAGTAGGCACTAACATAAGCACAAATGTGGTAAGTAGGAGAACATATGAAATTATTCTCCAGCGGTAACACCTGCTCACAGAAGTACATACACACAGAAAACAAACAATCTGAGAGCATAGGCACTGAGTGGCATTGTAGGTCCCTGTACACATAGTATAGGGATAGTTTGGCAGTAACGCCCTTGGCTAGACCTACTTTTGGGAAAAGCAACTTGTAATATGCCAGTCCGACGAATAAGTTAAGTGGCGAAATATGCAAGCTTGTAATTAATTTGTACAAGCTCTAGAAAGACTATTACTGGGTAAAGTTTGTGATTGTTACAGCTCTGCCTCCTTTCTGTTCTGCTCACCAGGCATTCGTTTGAGCGCCTTATAGGTTTTTTTTTTATTGTATTTGGTTAAAAACCTTTACAAATTCATTTACACAAATATGATTTACCTAAAATCAAGTACAAAACAATTACATATTAAGATAAAGGATTAAGAAAAAAATGATTCTCAGACAACTTAGTGAATAACAGATTCCTCATAATTCATTTCCTTCAACTTAAAATCAATGTTAACCAAAATCAAAGTTAGTCTAATAATAAGCTTAGTACTTTCTCCCCACATACATCTCCGCCACAAAGCTTCACGAGACAGAGTAAAACATGAATACATAAAGTTCCCGAACATGGAATGTCACAGGCCCTCGAAATGTTCACAATAAATGACCAGGTGTTTCAGGGTCTCAAGGATTGTAGCATCGTTACAAAAATGGCATGAACCCATTGCAAATTTGTTATCACATTTACTCCATTGTAGCAACCTTTCATTTGTGTGAAGTAGGTTCAGTTTGTATCGAAGATATAAATTGCGACCTGATGTAGATGGAAATTTCATAATATATCTTGACCTGTCCCCCCACTTCCTTCTAAACTGGGCAAACTCATAATAAGATCTGTATGACCCAATTCTGTCTGCCTGACAGCTCCAATAATACAAGTGCAGTTTCAATTTACAACTAGGTAAACCCAATATAAGATCTTCCTTCGAGATCCCCAACAATAGCATAAGATCATTCATTTTTTCAGCAGAACTTGTTAATGAACTCACAACCTAGACTAAGCTGTTTATTCAAATCTTTGTAGAGTGAATTACAAGGTGGATCAAGAATTTTTGCATAGTTGTTTACTAACCGCCAATTCAGTTTGGCAGAGAATGGTAAAAGACCTAATTCGTGACGAACTATGTCATTGGGAACAGAGGCAGGTAACCCAAGTACTCTTTTCCACATTCCTCCTTGTAAGGTATCTAATATATCATCCACCTCATCTATACACATGTCTAGGATGTAGAGAATAGATGGCTCAACCTATAGAAGGTAATACTGAAGGACAGGCAGAAGCGAGAATCCACAGTATTTTGCCATCATTAGTCTCATTTGAGAGACTAAAGGTTTGATTTTGCCTTGGATTTTTTCTTCCACCAAGCCTTTGAAAAGGAGTCCGATAGAGGATACCCCAAATATTTGATTTCTTGTGCTATTTCAATTTGTATACCATCAATCATCCATTTGCAGGAGCATCCTTTTTTTCCCCCATCTGTATCACAATTTGAGATTTGGACTGGTTAACCCTTAGATTATGGGCTGCAGCATAACAAATAAATGCATTGATCTTATTCTGCAGCCCAAATGGGGTTTTTATCAAAGATAAGGTTATCATCGGCAAAACCAATATAATTCAATTTATACGGCCAATTTTGATTGGATAGATAATTTACTACACCCAGCATTCCTCCACATCACAAATATACAAATTAAACACCGCTGCCAGCGTGTAACCCTGTTTCAGCCCAATTTTAGAAGGAATAAGGTCAGTGAGCACACCCTCATTGTTTAAACGCACTCTATAATTGGTGCGAGAAGGTAACCGGGCAATGAGCACCACCAGATGTTCTGGAAAGCCCATTGCCAGCATCTTAACTCATAATAGTTCTCTCAGCACAGTATCAAACGCCAAACTCAAATCAAGAGCTGCCATATAGACAGCTCCCATATGGTTATGTTTTGGTGTTCCATTGTATATGTGATACCAGAGTAGCATTGAGAGAGCAACCCATGTGGCATCTAAAGCCAATCTGAAATTTAGAAAGTATGGCCTTCTTTTTCATATATTCTTGGAGTTCTTCAAGGGTTAACTGACAAAAAACCTTTGAGGATGCATCTGTTAGGGCAATAGGTCTGAAGTTAGCAGGGTCATCGATGGGACCTTTTTATAGATGGGAATAATAACTGCTGAACAACATGATGTAGGTATGGCTTGTGAGTGAAATATAGCATGAAATTTATGTTCCAGAATCATTGCCCACAAATGGATATCGGATCTAAATAAGCATGCGGGAATACCATCTCGTCCAGTAGCCCTTGAAGGGTTTAATTTCATAATTGACCTTGATATATCTTCCAGGCACCAGGGAGAACGAATCAGCATGGCTTTTTGATTATCAATTCTAGTATTATTTAGACATTGATCTGGTAGGTCGTATTTAGACTTGATGTAGTTAACCCACTGATTAGCTGAGATACCATTTTCCTTTTGACCCTCTTTTGAACCAT
The DNA here is from genome assembly GCF_040938575.1 of Ambystoma mexicanum. Taxonomy (NCBI): domain Eukaryota; kingdom Metazoa; phylum Chordata; class Amphibia; order Caudata; family Ambystomatidae; genus Ambystoma; species Ambystoma mexicanum. The sequence goes on along the minus strand of NC_090930.1, from coordinate 857,397,587 downwards.
TTATCAACCTAATGATTGACCAGATTTTACGTGCATCACTTAAGTATATGGTACATCATATTCTGGTTATCATTTAAATAGAGTTTTACTTTTAAGTTATTCGCCGCAGTTTTGTAATTATAAAGAATGTTCTTTTTTAACAAATAATAATTTCGCGGTTCAAGTGATAATTTAAGGAGTTGTCATACCTTATAGTTTTTGAGCTTCTTTAATCTGAAAATGTCTATATTAAAGATATGTGTGTGCTGTTTTTTAATAAGAGCAGGTTTTCTTTGCTTTACCATCAAGTGATAGTCTATCCTCTTAGAAATCATTGTGTCTAATCGTACCGGATCAAGATGGAAAGCTGGCAAGATTATATTCATTTCTGGGTCGACTTTAATTCGACATGTTAGCTGATGGCAGGTTGAAGGGTTCCATCTGACAGATAGGCCTACCCGATCATTTTCTACCAGTTTCAGAACCTGATTAGGAGTAAGACCCCAGCCATCTAATTTCAATTTTAGAAAGATTGCATGATGGTCGCCAAATCCCAACTTCTTTATATCAATAGTATCAAATGAATTATAAAGTATCAAGGATTTTAAAAAATGGTCAATGTGCGAATACAGTCCTCCTCGTGACCATGTATGAGTGGAGTCCTTCTCTCCAGGGGGGACTACTTGAATATCCCAATTGAGGAAGAAGTCCACCCATTTTTTCATCTTCTTTACAGTACTAGAAGAAGTTAAAGATTGCCGCCCCATATGCATTTTATGAAACAAACAGGAGGAATTAAAATCGCCCCCACTACAACTCCTACCTGGGCGTGTCGGGTGAATGCACCTTCTAATATTGTGTCCAAAGTATCAGTGATTTCATTAAACATAGTTGTGCCACTATTCCAATAAATGCACATAATGAGTAAAGGATTATCACATAATAAATCTGGGGTTAGTTCAATGGCTATTACAGTTGCATCCTTGTAAATAAGTTTCGTGGTAAGTTTACAGGCATTGCTAACAAGAATTGCTATCCCTCCCGAAGGTCTACCCTTTTCCCCTCTGGTGGCAGGTTGTGAGTGACATTCGAATCCTTCCACAGCAAAATGTATTACATTCATAGTTTCTTGTAGTAGGATAACAGCAGGATGGGCATTTCCATCAACGGTGCCCCACCATCAATTGAATTTAGCCAGCCCACAGCTATTGTACGACAGACATTCAAATGGTATTTCATGTGGCACAGGGCTAGGGTGGCACTGCCGAAGCCGTCACGGGCACCAATGTGGATAAGTTATTATATCCAGAAAGTGCAGCAGCCATGGCTAGTATCTGCTTAACAAAATCTTTGTTGATATGTCGGAACTGAACATGCTCCGTAATTCTGATTTACAATTATAGGGGGAGCAATTGGTTTCTCCAAGAAGGTTTTGGCCTCTAATTCAGAATGTATAAGGAATGGAGTCAATCCAACGTACTCAAAATTCTCTTTCTGCTCCCAGACCAATTTCATAATTAATCTGCAGTAGAATTCACATGTCATCCTATTGTTGTGATTGGAAGCTAATCTTACCCAATCAATATCTTCTGAAGATAGTGTTCTTAGACAAGGAATTGTATGGAAAGCTTTTAACAAGGAAGAGCGATTCAGATTTAGTTTGGCATTAGTTTTTGGATCACTTTCCCATCCTAATATAAAAGGCTGGTCTTGATTCAGGTCAAAATCATGGATTTCATCTTTTTGTATAATACTTATACCACTTGTCGCTCCAGCTTCAGCTGGTATAACCATTGCCATAGGGATCTCAGTAACCTTTTCTTTTGGTATCTCCACCTTTATCGGTGGTGTTCTTACACCATTATTGGCAGGCAGATCATTCAAGGGATGCACAATCTCTTTGGATCGTAACGGATCCCTACCCAATGCCCCCATTATCCATGCCTCACCAGAGGTCACTTTATCTGCTACCCCCCCTACCTCTTGACTCTGATTTACTAGCCATTAGTTCATTTTCTTTTATTCTTTCTTTATTGAATGTGGTTTGCTTGTGAATCATGGGATAGAACTGGGAGAGAAACATCTGCAGCCCCCCAATCATAGTGCCTGGAGAGTCGGGGCTTGTTGGTGGTGTAGTTTTACATTCCTTTTTACCCCCATTTCTTTTTTCAATAGCGTTCACACTCACATTAGTTTTTATCCCTGCTTTATTCAGTGTTTTTTTATCTTGGTTTTTGTGAGGTGGGTTAAGGTCCAATAATACCCTGGATTCATCATCCAACTGGGGTAGGTCAATAACTACCTCATTCTCATTGCGTTCGATTGGGCTGTTCGCGCTGCCCTAGCCTGTTTCTTTGCCAGGGCATTTGCTTTAGCTCTCCTTTTTTCTGCCCTCCGAGCGAGCCTTTTTTCTTTACGGGTTAAGACTACTTTGGGTTGAGATAACAGCTCACATTCTGTTTGATCCAATAATTTAGATTGCCCCATGACCGTACATTCCTCAGAGAGATCAATTAAGTCAGTCAATGGTGAGGGACTATCCAGACTTTTTGGCTTACCACTAGACTCCTCCAAAGGAGTAGGGACCAAAGCCAAGGGTTGTGCTTGGCATGATTCTATTTTTAATTTATCCAAGTGACGTTCAATTTTTTGGACAGAAGTCAATACTTTAAGTAATTCATCAACATTTTCATCAGTCTGTGTGTGGACCGTTTTGTATACTATAGGGGTCAATACGCTCGCAAAAGAACGCTTTTTCTGCGTAGGCACACCAAAGATCCCATCAAATTGGATGGCACTATCAACCATATCGTTCCTTTTGGTTTGCCTTTCAGAAAAGCATCACAGGTGAACAGAAGGCCTTCAATTCGATTGGTTTTGTTTGTAAGTTCGCCAATTGCTGCCCTCATAATTCTGATCTCATAATGAGAACGCTCATGGCCCTTGTCTAACAGGTCCAGAATTCTTGCAAGTACAGGGAAATCAGGACTTAATGATGGGACATCAAGAGTAATGCTCTCCGAGCGTGCTTCATTACTGGAAGCTTACTTATCTCCGTCATTCAAGCTAGACTGAAACTCTTGAATGTCTATAATCATTCTATCATTAAGTGCAGTTTGAACGCTTTTTACATTTGGAGAGCTCACCATAGGTTTACTGAGGGTCTCATTTGTATCAAAGTCAGTTTCCCATGTCAATTTTGACTTTTCACCGCCTATGACTCCAGGATTAAATTTAGATGCTGTGTTGACCTTTTTTAGAGCATGATTGCTCATCATGAATACGTCTTCTCTCCCGACCATTTTCTGATTTACTGGCGTGGATGAGCCAAGAGAGAGTCGAACACGCTTACCCAATTCCGCTTCAATTGTGGGGCCCATCATTGAACAATCGATAGCGTCACCTTTATATGATGTGTTAGTAATACTATACATAACATTATCATTAGAGTGCAATGAATCTGTTTGCGGGGTACCTGTTTGATTACTATTATTATTACTATTATTCAAGTCTTTCAGCTTAAATTTCGTGTTTGTAAGAGCAGCATCAATATCACTCTTAGCACAATGAATCATGGCAGTCACATTAAATTTAGGAGTAATACCCATTTCTTCTAAGATCCTTGGTTTCAGATCTAATGGTGGGCTTGTTGCAGTACTACCCATTGCCTCGCCCACGTCTGTTAGCATAACAACTGGTAACACAGGTAGAACCTCAATAGGCGATGATAAATCCTCGCTATCAGGATTAGGATGCAGTGTGGTTTGTGGATCTATAATTTTCCATCCACTACGTAACCCATTCACCATTCTGAGGCGAACGTGAGTGTAATAAAGCGTTATTCGCTCCAGAAGGTAAGAGGGAAGCTAGAAAGAAAAATGATCACAAATCGGTAGCCGAACAGCCCAACAGCACTTGCAGGGCACCTCCGGATGCGCGTGCACCCGAGTTTTATGCAAGGCTGTGGTTTGCGGGTGATGGGAAGTGGGGGGCGTGTTACGCACGCAAAGGATCTACGAGGGAGAAACAAAGTGAATATGCGTAAGTATCCCGCCAATGATTACGCACTAAAGTTAGCAGGAGACTATGTGCTTTTCAACACAAGCGCTATATAACAATCAGCCAGCAGAGTAATATCCTTCAACACTAAAGAAAGTCAGCAGAGTAATGGCCTTAAACACTGAAGAGAGTTGAAGTATAATGTAAATAATTACTCTGGAGCATGTAGTTCAGTAGCCCGTTTCGCCGCAGGTTAACAGGCACAGCTTCCTCTTGTGCATGGACGCCTTGTATGCCTTAACCAGGAACAGCGTCTCAACGAAGCAAGCACAGCACAGCACAGCACAGCACAACCAGCCCAACAGCACTTGCAGGGCAATTCCTGCAAGTGGGTTGTTTATACCTTCAGACTTCATAGTCCTTTGTTTATTTCCTGCACATGTTGCTTTGACACTATTTTGTCATGTGATCATGGCACACTACCATCTGCACAGAATTGAATTTCCTTAGTCACACAATATGTTCGTTATTGGCGACAGAGAATATGGAGACCATTTCATAGAAGCTTTGTAATTCACAATTTAAAAAGTCTTGTAGTCAAAAACCTGATATAACATTTCCTATGACCCTTTTTTGTCTGCAGAAACATGTCTTTTAAATGTATGAATAATCAAAACAACCTTTTGCTGTCTTTCTCACTGACACTTATTGATCCACAATGCCTTGTGGCCGTTATGGCAGCACATAGAGAAACGGGCTTGGGATCATGCCATCCTGCCTAACCTCCAAGGTAACATTTTGTCTTTTCAAATTTTCTTCCAGCATGCCATTTCCACAATCTTCCACACAGCTTTGACACTAGTTCATTTATCTTGTTTTACCATTCTTAATACTACAGTCCAGAAGAAAAGATGGGAAGGCTTGCAACCTGTCAACTGTTTTTAAGGTTGCCAAAAAATAATTCACAAATGTAGCTTTGCATGTTGGAATTATTACCATCATAACTATTTACATGGAGGGCAAAAACATTTAATCCTTTGCACATGCAATGATAACGTGTTTTTCTGCCAATGAGACACTCTATTCCTGCTGATTTACGAAGTGCAAACAACCTTTTTCCCATAAGCCAAAAATCATTCCGATAAGCGACGCCCCTGTTCAGCAACTGTGACCTGACAGTGTGGATTGTGAACAGTTGAGTAAATTAATGGAACAGTGCCTCCAGATCCATAGACCGCTTAATACATTTGTATTTATTAGAAAGGGTTAAAACCACCCCATTACCTACATTATCAGTTCGCCCCTCTAATACATCACCGAGATGTAAAGATAATCCAGTTCCAACTAGGTAAATCGACTATCGACATAATATAATGAAAATGCTCATATTGAAGGAAGCAGGAGTGTCCTGAGGGAATCTTCCAAAGCAAAATAACATTTTGAGCAAGCTTGTGTTAGTGCTTGGTTTTCTCGACGCCTACTTTTAGGATGCATGATTCTTCATTTAAAGTACTTGCAGTACATTAAGGTTATCGAATAAGGCTTTCAAGTTAGAAATACATGAGTCTTCTTTTTCCAAACTGTTAGGTTTAACATATATAGGTTCAAAGGACAACACCACCCTTAATAAATGTAATGTTTGAAACCATGAGATCAGTAAGCTCTAATATCAATTCAACAGATTTAATTTTCAAAGATACACTCTGCCAAATCAAAAGTCCTCCATTTTGGCACCCACTCAAACCTTTGATAGCCGACACTGAAAATGTCTCATATCCTTGCTTATGCTCTGGGAACAAAGACCATGTTTCATGGAAGCAGATAATATCTGTTGTTTAAATAAAAGAATGCCAATCATGATCCTACATTTTGTTGCTTAGCAGATATCTTCCATGAAAGCAAGTTCAAGCCAATGCTTGAACCCTTCACACATGTTACCAAAGCTTGTTTGCAATAGGGGAAAATGCAGGAAAAAATAAAATTCTGGAAAAAAAGCACTGCACAACGCACACACGTAAACTGGGTGGTGGAGTTCCTTCTTTGGAGGCCCTGGGAACTAATTCCTCAGGCATGCAGACTTTCCATCGAATAATTATGCATCAAAATGTATTCATTGAAATACTTTTCCATCGAAAAGCATATTCATTGCATTTTTTTCATTGAATTTCCAACTCAAACATACCAATAAAATAGATGTTTGGGTTGGAAAATCAATGGGTTAAGGAAAGGGTTACATTTTGAAAATGGGGGTTTGGGGGCACCCCAATAAAAAATAAATACTACACACGTTAGAGGGAGCTGTCCAGTGCTGAAATACATATAGATTTCCGCACTGGACAGCTCCCTCTGACTTGTGTAGTGTGCACTTATTTTATTTTCTAGGACTGGGGACCTTTATTTTATTGAGGGCGGACCGCCCCAATAAAAAATAAAATAAAAGTGCACACCACACAAGTTAGAGGGAGCTGTCCAGTGCTGAAATACATTGCAACTGTATTGAACAGATTTTAGCACTGGACAAGTCCCTGTGACATTATAACGTTATGCATGTTCACCGACTTTCCATGCAAAAAATGTAAAGTGTTTATATAACGAAACCCTATTCGATGAAAGGGTTTCGATGCATAAACCCTTTGCACTTTATGAATGGCAATCCGATGAAACATCTTTCAGTGAAAAACATTCGATCGAACATAGCTTTGATGGAAACCTTTCGATGGAAAAACATGTAACCACCACTGTGAGATTTATGTGCCACTAAAGAACTGGAGTTTTTGTGCTAAAGAGTACTTTGGGTCATTACCTGTCTATGTGACGATGGGAACTTATTAGAATATGTTATCATTTGTATAGGTGCTAGTGAATATTGTATTTTTCTTTCACAACTTTTCTAACAATTCATATGAAATAAGGGCCAAAAAATATGTTTGTGAAGTTCACATTCCAAAAAGGGGACTGTTTTTTATTCTTACCCGTGCATATTAAAACATTGTGTGTAACAGAATGTCTTTGTATATAATTATTTAAGACTTGTAGAACCCTACAGCAGGCGGGATGTCACGAAGTGGTAGTGACAAGAAAGCGTGGCTCCAGTTTTAGGATCTCCTCCTGCTCTTGCGCAGAGGTAGCACAAACTTCTAGCTTCCCATAAGGTTTTGGCTCCTGCACCTCTATGGTACCCAGGCCACTGCATCCAACCGGGGAAAGAGGGTTAGGGACCATTGGATTGGTTGGGTATGGCCAAGTCTGGTAACCGGAAAGAGGGTTAGGGCGAGGTTATGAATGGGTAAGATGAGGTTGGGGTAGGGGGGTAAATACTCCTCGGCTCCTTCTGTTCTTCTAGAAGGCTTGAAACCTACCCTTTCACACTCTCATTCACACTTATATTAGTTATGACACACCAATACTGGGGTTGCATGAACGTCACTCAGATTTGGTAATGTCCTGTGCAGAGACACTGTGCGTGGCCCAAAATGTACTAAATCAATTGTAGAAAGTGTGCCATCACCATATAGCACACAGTGAGCATCAAATTAGGCTTTTCATTACTTAATGCAAAGATACATTGTGTTTGTGGGTCCGTACATTACCTAATACCAGGGTACATTGTGTGTAGCGGCTAGTATCTTGCATTAGCCCTTGCATGAATACACTGTGGGCACGTCTTGCATTACTTCATGCAAGAATACAATGTGTGTGATTCAGGTTTACCCATGTATCATTACATTGACACTGTGTGAAAAAAACAGTTTCCACAAGAAACACTATACACTTCAGCAGAATATAGTATCAAGAAAGAAAGATACTTAGCTTTGTTTTCATGCCGGGATGACGCTCAGCCTTCTACTGAAGTCTGTGCGCTCAACTGTGAAACAAAAGCTAATGTCAGTACTAGTTTACCAAAGGAAACAGAACTCCTAGAAACTGGTATGCAGTGATCATGCTGTTACTTCAGAAAGCAGCTTATGCAGTCTGCTACTAGCAACCTGTGTAGTCACTTATGCACAGTAGTTCTATGTTTGTGAAATGCGTTAGTCGTGTTACGTTCAAGGAGACCGACTGAATATGCACTTACCCGTGAGTGGGGCGGGCTTCAGTGTTTTATAGGCGTGGGCTGGGCCCTACTGTGGCTTGCCTGCAGCAGCTCTCCTTATACACGTCCGACGTGCTGGAGGTTTGAAGGGCGAGTGAAGTCTTGTGGCAGGCGCGCAGACATGAAACTTGCATGGTGAGGTTGGAATAGAGACTAGCTGGGAGGCATTTAAGTGTGTCATGCGTGGAGTGGCTATGAAGGTGTCGGGGATCAAAAAAAGAAAAAGGGAGGCAGATTTAAAATAACTCAATGCTTTGGTGGCCTCTTTAGAAAAGGATCTCATGAGACAGTGTAATATTGGAAAGCACATTAATCTGATGAGATTAAAGTACGAGCTAAATAAGATCCTTAGTGAAAAGGCGGAATTTGCACTGTTCAGACTGAAATGCAAATATTTTGAAGGCTAAGAAAAATGTGGAAGGTTATTGGGTCATAGACTGAGAACAAGGGAATCTAGAAGGGCAATAGGAGCCATATGAAAAGATAATGGTGTGACCAGAAATCCAGGTGAGATAAACAGTGTTCAAAACCTTTTACAAAGACTTGTATAGTGAGACAAACCCAAATGATACAGAGAAAATGGCTACATTCTTTTGAAAAATTGTTTTGAAAAAAATGTCTGAGGAAGAAAGTCATTCCTGGTTTCCGAAATATCTCTTGGAGTCAGGAAAGCAATTTGGAATCTGAATATTGGAAGAAGTTCGGGCCCAGATGGCTTACCATCAGAATATTATCATGTCATGCCAGATGGGGTCTTGGAATTGATGAGGGATATGTTACAAAATAGTAAAAGAAAGGGTATACTACCACCATCATTACGCAATGCGATGATTTCCTGTCTGCTGAAGTCAGATCGTTAAGAGTTGGACCCTGGGAGTTACAGACCCATTAGTCTAATGAATACAGACAGTAAAGTGTTGTCTACAATCCTGGCCTCCCAACTAGAGCAAATTCTCCCAGGGTTAATTCCCTCTGACAAAACCGGCCTGGTCAGAGTGGGAGTGTCATCTACGAACTTGAGAAGATTATTGTTAACCAAGCAGGAGAAATCAAAACTTGAAACGGTTGCCATTTCCCTCGATGCCGAAAAGGCTTTCAACAGGGTGAACTGGAATTTCCTGTTGTATACGATGAAGATGATGGGTTTTGGTTTGGAATTCATGGATTGGGTGAAGGTTTTGTATAATAGTCCAACAGCAATGATCAATACTAATTGTCAGTTGTTGGAGACATTATTACATGGGTGGAACTAGACAGGGGTGTCCACTGTCTCCATTGCTGTTTGTGATTTTTATAGAACCTTTGGCAGAAGGAACTAAATCTGCAAGTAGAATCGTGGCAATTAACTATGATGCAGTATGTCAAAAGGTCTGGTTATATGCAGATGATTTGCTGGTGGTGGTGCAGGATTTATCAAATTCAATTGCAGAACTGATGAAGGTTCTGGATGACTTTGGTGTGATCTCAAACTATAAGATCAATTGGCAGAAATCTAAGGCACTACCATGCACTAACAATATCAATAATGCTGTATTGAGGACTTTCGGCTTCCAATGGTTTGCAGATAAGATGAAGTACTTGGGTGTTTGGATGACTAAGGATGTAGTGACATCATGAAAGTCAATATGGACCTGTGCATGCAGAAAATGAAACGGGGAAATTGATTGATGGTCTTCATTAAATCTATCCATGGGAGGCAGGGTCAATGCAATAAAAATGATTGAGATCCAAGAGGACTTATATTTTAGGCATGGTTCCACTCCCGGTAGGGAAGTCCATTTGGAGGAAAATGGACAGTATGCTAGAGTCCTTCTTTTGGAATGGAAAAGTTCCTAGGCTAAAACTCTGGAAATTGCAACTAAAAATAGACAGAGGTGGATTAAGTATTCCAAATTTTGAGCAATGCCATCAGGCGTTCACCATAAGACACATCCTTCCTTTGATGATTGGGCTCGAGCCGAGGCAGAGAGGACAAAGCCCTTGGATACGTGGGCAGTGCTTTCTACCACCAACTACAAAGGCAATTATATTTCTGCAGTAACAGAATGTTTGAGGATAACCTGGAAGGCTTATGAAACTATGACTAATTCAGATCCTGGGAAAAATGAAGACTCTTCAATCTGGTTGAATCCGGTGATAAAAGTTGCAAAAAAGGTGATATTTTGGAGGGAGTGGTTCGCGGCTGGAGTAAAGAAAATTGGAGATTTGTTTGGTGATGGGGCTTGGAAGACATTTAGAGAATTTAGGGCTGAATTTAATCTGCCTGATTGTTCATACGGAAATTACAGAAAATTGAGAAAGGCAGTAAATATGTTTTCATTGAAAGATTCATCATTGGTTTCCAGTATTAAGAAACTAATGAGAACTGATCACTTGGCCTCCAAAATGTACAATTTATTGAATGAGTTTTCTGAGCCGGATCCTCAACTCCTGTTAACCTGGTCGTCCGTGTTGAAAGATGAGATGACCACAGAAGAACAAGTCACTTACCAACTGGTAACATTCTTTCGATTGGATGCTCCTCCAACGTATTCCACATCTTTGACATGTAATGTCCATAGCTGTGTACTTTGGAAACTTTTTCGGCAGAGGGCATCCTGCGTCAATGGCGTCGGGTCGATGTCTTGAAGGCCTCCCTCGAGGGCAACATCACTAGATGTTATAAATAGGATGCACTGCGCCCGTAGCCTCAGTCTGTTTTTTCCTTCATAACGTGTGACATGCACATATCCAATGCCTGCTTGACTGCAGCTTACGTTTCCGCAAGGCTATGTGCAGTCGCATAGGACATTTTCCAGAGGGGCAGGCTGGGAGGGCGATGTGGATTACGTTGGAGGAACATCCAATTCAAATAACGTTACCAGTTGGTAAGTAACCTGTTCTTCGAATGGATTGTGTCCTCCAATGTATTCTACATCTTTGACAGACTCCCAAAGCAGTACCAGAAAATGTAGGAGGGAAAAAATTGAGTACCCAATCAGATGGCGGAATAAAGAACCGCCTTACCAAAGGCCATATCTTGACCATGGATCGTATCCAGGGAACAATGTTTAACAAAGGTGTGGATAGAAGCCCATGTGGCTGCATCACAAATATTCCTAATAGGAACTCCCCGTTGTGGGGCTGTGGAAGTAGCCACGCCCCTAGTAGAATGACCTTGCAACCCTTCAGGAGGGTTCTTTTCCCGCAAATCAGTAACATTCAGTAATGGTGAGGCTAATCCACCTGGACAAGGTCTGTTTGGTAACAGCCTGGCCTAATTGGTGTCCAGTATACCCCACAAAAAGTTGATCGTCCACTCTGACCCTGGTCATCCTAGAAATATAAAAGCTCAGAGCTCTCCTAGGGTCCAACCTATGGAGTTGCTCCTCTTCCTTACTAGGATGAGGAGGATAGAAAGATGGAAGAACCACTTTCTGGCTTAAATGAAACTTCAGACACTTCCTTGGGTAGAAAGGAAGGACATACCCTCAGTACAACCCTATACTTGTGGAACACAGTAAAGGGTGGCTTAGATGAAAGTGCCTGCAATTCACTCACTCTGCGAGCGGAAGTAACCGCAACCAAGAACACCATCTTGAAAGACAATCTCAAAGGACAAGTGTGCAAAGGTTCAAACAGAGCACCCATCAGGAATTTCAAAACCAAATTCAGATCCCAAACTTGCACCTGGAACGGGGTCGGCGGGAACACATTAGTGAGAGCCCTTTAAGAAATTGGGAAATCAAAGGAATCTTAAAGTAAGAACATTCTTCAGACGAGCGCTTGAAGATAGACAGTGCCGCCAGGTAACCCTTAATGGTACCCACTTGCAGGCCCCTGTGGGCCAAAGAAAGCAAGAAAGACAAAACCACGGGAATGGAACACTGAAAAAGATCAACATTTTGTCCTCTGCACCAGTCACAAAACATACGCCAATGGTACAGGAATTTTGTTGCTGGACTCCTGGCCGAAAGCAACACCTCCATCACGTTATCCGGGAGGGCCCAATCCTTATACATCAAACTTTCAGATACCAAGCGTGAAGGTTGAGAGTCCTGACCTCTGGATGGAGAACCTGAACCCCCCCACCCCCCTTCCGATTTCCCCTCCTGGGCGAGAGCAGATCCTTTCGGTAGGGAAGACTGCGTGGAGGGCAGATGGACATTTCTAGAAGGCCCAGGTACCACGCTCTCCTTGCCCAATGCGGAGCAATGAGGATCATATGGGATCCGTACCTCTGCAACCGCCTTAACACTTGAGGAATGACGGGGACTGGAGGAAAAGTGTACAGCAGTGGGAATGACCAATCCACTACGAATGCGGCTCCTAAGGCTCCTCTCAGAGGAAATTCCCTTGAGCAGACTCTCTCGCACTTCCGGTTGGCACTGGTGGCAAAGAGATCCACTTGTGGGGTTCCCCAAGGACTTCCTGAGCCAACTCCCACTCGTTAGAGACTGTGCTCTGCCTGCTCAGAGGGTCCGCCGCCGTGTTGTCCCCTTCGGCCAGATGAACTGCTGAGAGCGAAATTTCCTGCTGGATTGCCCAGAACCAGACCTGCATTGCCTCTCTGCACAACAGGAGTGACCCTCCCCCCCTTGTTGAGGTAATGCATGGCCACTGTGTTGTCTGTCATGATCAGGACACTCTTCCCCCGCACAGATGACAGAAAAGCCTTCCGGGTCAGCCTGATGGCCCTCAGTTTGTATATGGCAATGTTCCCTGGCTGGGTATTTAGACTTGTGTGTTTTTTTTTTTTAACCAAAGTCTCCCTAGGTTAATTCAGCGAGTACATTGGGATATATTATTATGTACCCACAAATAGAAAGCTGAAATTATGCCATAGGTGTTGCTTTTTTAAATATATATATATATATATATATTGAATATAAGTGGCAATGGACAAAAGGTATCCCTACGTATTATCCCCACCAATAATATTGCCGTATATATGGTCGTCTAACACCATAGGCAATATTTTTTGGGGAGGGTCATTTGTGGTTGCAAGGGTGCCCCCCGCACATTTAAAAATATTTACACATCTGTGTAGACTCTCCATACTCCATTTCCTGTGTCATTTGTCAACACTGTTCATCATTGTTTCAACACTGTGTCTACAAATTGTATTAGCTGTTGTGACCCCTGATTGTTGTTTTTTGTGGACAACAGGAGGTAACTTATTATTTTAAGTCACTATACAATAATATGGAGTTGTAAATATATCAAGTATGTATGTCCTACAATATCATGTATTTGGTTCATGTCCAGTCATCAATGAAATGTTCTGTATATTTTGTGTGCTATTAGACCATTAGGTCTCCCTTTTTCGAATATAAACATTAATTGAAAAAAAAGGCTGGTCTATCATGTCATACTAATGATACTCTTGGGGCAATCGAATAGGCAAGACTGACCTTGTTCACTTGTTCATTGATCATAAAGCCCTCCTGGGCAGAATAGGGTCCCCACCAGGAGCCCTTATATACTTAAGATACATTATACATACATTTCCAGAACAGTTAACACTTCCACATCTCTCTCATGTTCTTCTTGACTGCTAGGGAGGATGGTATGAGCCACATCCTCTGTCTTGGGCGTGGTTGGCAAACAAGTATTTGCCCAGAATCCAACCTGCTGGCCTCTCCTCTGCATCAGCTGAATCTTAAATGACAAGTTCCTGTACCTCACACGGGAATCAGATTAGTCTGAGATTGCTAGCTCTAGTCTCTAGGAGTGGACATTTGAGCTCCTGGATTCATTTTTGGAACTTTGTGAATCTTCCAACCTCATACTGTTCAAAATGGGAAATCCTCCAGAAATACCTTTTAGTGTCAAAAGGTTTCATTGGGGCACCAACAATTGCCAAACTTTGTGTGACATGAAGACATGACAGAAACATGGTCATCTGTGCATTCAAATTAGTGTGCAAAATGTAACTTCTGTGGGGCTCATTTTTGAGTTTCTAGTAATTATGTGGCCCGGACCTGTTCCATTTACACTTTTGTGTAAACGGGTCCCTGGCACGCAATTGTCCTCATTTGTGGACCAATGTACAAAATGGTGGTGTACTCATCTGTATGTCACCCATGTGCACACATACATGCAAATGGAGTAAATGCTGCCTGCAGCACTTAGAATGGATTCCTATGGGATCCACCTGCTTTTTGATGGTATAGGAGCTGGCAGATGCCATAGGAATCCACAGCATTTGCACCAGCATGGAAATGGATGCTGGTGTAAATGCTTGAGTATTTGTATGGCAGGGGGGAGTGCAATCATAACTTATGATCTGCACCGCCTCTCTGCCATAAAAATGAATGAAAAATGGGGCATAACAAATAAAATGCAGAAAAGCATTGCACAGTGTGTTTTTGCATTTCATTTACGTTATGCCCCGGAGCAAAATGAGCTCCAATGTGTTGATGAGATTAAATCATTACTATAACCTTTCACTCTGCATGACAATAGTTGCAGTTTGTTTCCATCTACTGCACTCGAACCTCACTCTGTCTTTATACTTTTTCAAGTCAGATCCAGCTAATTGCGCACATCAAAAGAGAACTTTACCTGTCAGACTGTTTTCCTTTAGAAGGATGTCATTTTCATAGGAGAGTAGTTCAAATTATGTGTTTTGAACTTGATCCATCTGAAGGTGTTTCGTGGGTGTATGTGTGTGGTACTTGAAGTAGGGCTGGAAATGTTGATGTGATGCCAGATATTGTGCCTCAATACGAGTCCGGCGGTAGCCGTGCTGGTAAAACCGGCAGGCTGCTGCAGGACTCGTGATGATTTATCGTGGCCTGACTTTCCAGAATAACTGGGGCAATACAGCCCCAGCGGTCTGGCAAGTCAGGCGGCGGCATTCGTAAATCCCCATTCCCATTTGACTGTGTGCAACAGTGCCAGTGCTTCTGTCAAAGTCTGCGGGCGGGTGCCGTCCATAGAACTCAGAGCATGCCGGTCCGATAACAACGGTGCTGGTAGGCTTACCGTCACCGTTGTTACCGGACTGGCACACTCGTAATGAGTCCCACTGATCGGTGAAGAACTCAAGCGAAATGTCCACTTATGAGTGGGCTGAGTAATTGTTGGTACAGTGTTTGGTTTCCTTGAAGGGGTTTTGCTTTTTTGGATGTCATGCCAAGGGTCTTTTAGTAGTAGGTGGCTTTGGTCCTAGACAGAACATCCAATGTGCTAAGTGGAGCATTTTCAGAATGGCAAGATATTATTGCTGCTCTTTTCTTGTCTGCGATAGTCCCATTTTCACCCTTGTATTCAAAGAAACGCACTGACAGAAGATGGCTTACATCTGTTGTGGAAAGGCTGTGTGTGCTAATGAGCGCTTGGATACTTGTTGAGGGGTCAATAGTGGGAGCAAGAGAGATTACCTTGCTATCTAGAATACCTAAGGGGAACTCTTGAAGGCCTGGTTTGGTGCTTTGGTCAGTTTCCAATGGCTGTGGTATTCTGGGGTGGGTGTATGTAGTGAAGCTGAAAAGGCATGCTTCTATTGTCCGACTAGTCCAGGGGCATGACAGATGAGTACTGGATATTTACTGATGTTGAATGTACTAGGTCGAGGGGGTTGTCTTTAAATTTGGTGTACCTGGTGACTAGTTTTTCTATATTCAGATGTCCAATAGGACAAGGAGTGCTAATTTGGTGTTCTCTGTGGATTGGGTTCAAAGTAAGTTGACTTTTGAATGAAACATGTAGTTTGAATGGTTGCTGGTATGAGGTCTGATTGCTTCTGGGTGCCATTATTGGCCTGGGGATAGTTGGTTGATTACATGAATGATGATTCTTGTGTGCCATGAGTGGTAAGTGGGAGGTAAGGAGCTCCATGAAAATCATCTTCGAAGGTGTTTGGAGGGAAAATAACAAGGCCTTGTGGGAATTGAGAGGCTTGCTATGGTTTTCCCTTTTTGGTTGATGTTCTGTATGTTGTCTCCTTTGGTGAAGAGGACAGCAAGGATGTGTGTCGACATAGGGTGAAACATGTCTCAAATAGTCATTAATAAGCTGCAACCTCCAGGCCACAGTGTTTGTGCGCTCTGCCTACCTGCTGCTATGTCATCTGCTGCCTGTGACCCTGTTGGGACTGGAGCTGCCATCCTCCCTGGCCATTCCACTGCCACGGGCTTATAACCTGGCTCTGCCTCCCGTGGACTGGTGACTGCAGTGGTCACGTGATCCCATGTGACCGCTATAACAGGAAGTGCCTCGGGTGTAGTGCTGTCGCTCCTGCAGCCTCCATGCCATAGCGTGTGCGCACTGCCTACTTGCTGCTGTGTCATTTGCTGCCTGTGCCCGTCTGGACTGGAGCTGCCATCCTCCCTGGCCACTACACCACTGCGGGCTCCATAGCCTGGCCCGCCTCCCGTGACTGATGACTGCAGCATGGGATCACGTGACCGCTATAAAAGGAAGTGCCTCTAGGGCGTCTCTAGACCTGGATTTCCCAATCAAAGCGGCAACCTTCTAAGGGCTTTGACTATTCCTGTTTGCGCCTGATCATGCACCGACTTGCCATCCACTTGCTCTTTCTCCCGCTTATCTCTTTCACTCTTCTTTTCATGTCTTGCCCTATTCCATCTAGGATAATCCACCATTCCTTTCCTGAGTCAATCTCTGCTTGCATCCGCGACCATTCCAACCCATGCTGCCCCCAATCTCTACTAATGTCTTGCCTGCTTTCTGTTTTGGCCTTCTCAATGCCCGCTCAGTCTGCAACAAATCTCAATCGATTCTTGGTCTGTTTTTCCACTCTTATTTGCATTTTCTTTGTTTAACTGAAAATTGGATTACACCTGATAATTCCTTTATACCAGCTTCATTTCACACTGCTTCCACCTTATTCTCTCATAGTCCTCGCCCACTCAGGCACTGCGGGGGTACTGGGGTTCTTTACAAAACTTCCTGGACTCTTACCTTCCTCTTCTGGCTTTCCAACTTTTAACTTGTTTGACTATCACTTTTCTTCTTTCTCTGGCCCCATTCCGGTCTCGATTCTTGTGTATCGTCCTCCTGGTCCAGTTGGTGACTTTCTGGACCATCTTGTTCTTTTATCCTCTCTTTCTCCTTCACCTTTTTTCCTTCTGGGTGACTTTAATCACCCTTTTTCTAATCCTTCTTACTCTCTGTTGACTTAATTTACCGACTCTTATTACCAACAGATGTTCCAATCCTCTCCCTCCCATCAGTCTGACTGTTCCCTCAATATAAACTTCTCACTTCCTTCCTCTGAGCCTGTTCCTTCTATGCTTCTGATCACTTTTTACTTTCCTTCTCTCTTTCTCACCCTACCACTCCTTTTTTGCCTACCGTTACTCATTGCAACCTTCATTCCTTTCACTATCTTTTCTCTCTTCTGTACATTCCTCTCTTCCATCTATTCCTGCTTTCTCTTCCTTTACTCCTTATACAGCTGCTAGAACCCTGCAGTCCACCTTGCTGTTTGTACTTGACTATGTTTCCTCTCATTCTTTTTCTCCTACTCGAAAAACTCACCAGCCTTGGCTAACTTCAGATTTTATCTTCCTCCGCTGCCGTCTGCATAAAGCTGAGCGGCACTGGAAAAAAATCTAAATTTCCCTTCGATCTTGCTGCACTTTCATCTCTACATTCTCCCTTTGACTCAGCCTTACTTGCAGCAAAAAAATCGTATTTTTTCAGAAATTACTGTCTCTCTTTCTCACCACCATCGTCTTTTCCAGCTTCTCCACAATATCCTGTCTCCTAAATCTCCCGCCCGCCCCACCTCTCCTCCCTTTCTTCCTCTGTCTTTGCCAACTTTTTCACATCTAGAGTTCCTAATAATCATTCTGCTTTCATTTCTTCTACTTCTCTCCCTTCTCCTAGTCCGTCTTCATACTCTCCATCTTCATTCTCTCCCCTTATTAATTCTGATACTTATGCTCTTCTTACCCGTGCTCACCCTACATCATCTCCTTTTGATGCTCTTCTCTTAATCCCAGGTCCATACCCCATCTTCTTCTAGATCTTACTTCACTTATTAATTCTTCTTTTTCAGATTTATGTTTCTCTGCTATTTTTAAGCACGCCCCTATTCTCCCGATTCTCGATCCCTCTAATCCTGCTATTTTTCACCCAGTATTGCTTCTTCCTTTCCTCTCTAAAGTTCTTCAGCGGGCTGCATACACTCAGGTAGGTTGTTTCCTAAAATCTTTATTCTCTTCTAGCCTCTCTTCAATCTGGATTCTGTCCCTCTCATTCTACTGAGACTGCTCTTTTGCATGTCTCCAACTCTCTTCTGTCTGCTCGCCCGCTAAGCTTTCCTCTATACTTCTTCTTCTCGCTCTATCTGCGGTGTTTGACACTACTGATCACGCTCTTATTTCTTTGCTTTTTTACAATTTTGCAACGCAGAGTGCACGTTGAGTGCCGTTAGCTGTGGGTCACTAACCCTCCAGCCTTCTCCTGCAATGCAGATTTCCTTCCACAGTCTCTGTTGTGACATTGGCTTTGGAAAACTTCTCTTTTCCCTCCTTAGTGACCGTGAGAAGCCACGCCCCCTCTTACCCGGAACATCTTAAAGGAGAGGGCCGCGCACATCCCAACGCACAGCTGTGGGTCACTATCCCTCCAGCCTTCTCCAGCAAAGCTGATTTCCTTCCACAACCTCTCTTACATTGATTTTGGAGAACTTCTCTTTTCCCTCCTCAGTGGTACGCTTATGGAACGAGGACTGGTGAAGATCTGAGCTCTTACTTAAATAGCAGATTCAAATCTAAAGTAATTTCGTTCTCTCTTACAGACCATGAGAAGCCACGCCCCCTCTTACCTGGGAACATCCTTAAGAAGAGAGCCGCGTGCATCAAACACGCGCAACGCAGAGTGCACATCAAGTGCTGTTAGCTGTTGGCCTGTTGGCTGTGCAGCTGCGCGCACTCGATGTTGCAACCGCTCATGCCCTCCCCCTTGGTTCCCTCTGACATCCCCCACATGGCGGTTTACTCACTTAAATCAAAAATGCCAGATTTCGCAGGGCACCTCAGAATTGCGGCACCTGTACAGCTTCGATTGCCTGCAGTAACGGAGTATAAAGCACCTCATGATTCCTTTGTGCCGCACGAGAAAACTTCATTTAAAAAACGCTCCAAATCCATATTGATGGATTTAAGAACCTTATAAGCTAACACAAACAACAGAGAGGTCTCTCTCCTTTATGCTCCCGAACGCGAGCAAGGAAGTACCTGAAGGGAGTGGGCATTTACAAAGTCCTAGGGCTTCATTAGACATTCCAGCATTACCCGCCACCCGCCAAACATAAGCGCTTCCTCTTCAGGCTTGCCGATCATCCCAAATGAGGACAAGCTACAATTACTTCAGGCAGCAAATGTACCCAGCAAAGTACGGTCCACACCTGTTTAAACAATAACCAACCAAATTTGTACTCTCAGGCTCCAATTTCAATGGCAGGAGTATCGACATTATTAGGCGATAAAGAACTGGCTGTTGCACCACCCCCTACCTCGCCTAAGCCTGCTCCCAACTGTCACATTGTGACAGCTATTAATTCACCTAAGATGAGTTATGCTCAACTAGATGAGCAGAACACACTTAAATCAAAGACACCATCCTCAACTCTATCTCAATCTGATTTTATAGCCAGATTCAATAGAATCGTCTCCTAATACTACCGCCTTGTCTGAAATGTCATTTAATAAATCCACTCCGAGACCCTCATTCGGTTTCCAATCAACCCCTATCCCTCCTGTTGCATGGGAAATAACCTTGAGTGCTATTACAACATGCATCTGCAGTTTAGTCCAAAAAATGGAAAATCTAATGCTAAAAAAAAAAAAGAAAAAACACACTTTATTATCCTCTAAAGTTGACTAGGTTGCAAATGAACTACAACAAATGCAGTATAAACCTCAGACAAGGGAAAATGCATTATCCCCCCCTCACCCATTACCATCTCTAATGACACCAACTTCAAGGACGATACCCTTGAGGTAATTGCGGTGGGCACTATACCTTTGATAATATGATAGGTTATTTTATAACGCGCTTAATACCCAGAGGTTTCTAAGCGCGGACCCAGGGATTGAACCCGTGTTGCTGTGTCGTCTTGCTTCCAAGGCGAGCACATTGCCCTGAGGTATCATACGATGTAACAGACTCAATTATATGCCAAGTACTTATTAACGAGAAAGAGGTACCAGTAAATTTGAATGAGGCGGAACCCTCAGTTTATGAAGAATTAAAAAAAAACACAAAAAAGGTGAAATAAAGGCCAAGCGAGCATCTTATCAAAATGCTCAATAAATGCAACTAAAAAGACAAAACAACAGAACACTGGAAAAAAAGTGATGAAAAGCAAATATAAAAACATTCTTGGGTAGCCTAAAAACATCTACTCAACAGAAACAACTGGCGCCAAAGGCAAAGAAAGATTTACCCAAGATACAATTTGATCAATTGGAAATGGTGAAGGATGTCCACCAACCTTCTGCGCAGACACCATCTTCTGCAAAACCGAGAAACACTTTTAGAGAAATTGACTGTCCAATAGACTCAGAAGACCTAATGAATCTTTCCACTTACTCAAATACAACTTTACGAGATGAAACAGCATCTCCTGTTAGACTTGCATCTAGTGATCTATCGTTACTCACAGAGGTCATCAATAGTGAACATAACTACGATGAACATAATTTTTTAACACTAGAGCAGAAAAGAGCTGGCCAGGGTGTACAAAAGAGTTAAAACATAATTACTAACAAAGTTACAGAGAGTGATCCTAGCACATCCAAATCACACTATGACAACCAGCATAAACCTCACTCATCCAAAGACGACATCCTTCTAAGAATGGTTAATAGACAACGACAAGATCTATTTCCAACTAAATCTATTGTACTTGCAGTTTTTAAATTAATTCCAAGCCTAGAGCTGATACAATCGCGAGATATACAATATCAAAAACACCGATAACAAATACACGGACATGATTGAAATTATGATACTGTCTCTAATAATTAAATAAATAATCTGGAATTCCAAAAATACCCTTCAAGAATAGGGCTTGAAAGTAGATTATAAAAAAGGGTCTATAATTCAGAAAATAGAAAAACAATAAGAACACATTCAGATAGAGAACCAGAGTTGCAATCTAAAAACTCTCAGTATCAACCGCTAACAATAAATTGTTTAGGGCGCCCAGGCCATTTAAACAGAGAAGTGGTAATAAAGCCTCTCAAATCAATTCTACAAATGTCAAAATTGGCCTGGACAACAAAGCCTTCAAATGAATCAAAACACTCTGAAGAATACTAATGCTAAATGACAAGAAAGCCGTTAAATATGAGGATGGCTATATGGAACACCAGGGGATTTAAACACCCGATACAAAAAAACCTGGGAAATCCAGTATCAAATTATGATATCTTAGTCTTTCAAAAAACCTGGATAACAACCCAACTGATATGGCCAGGTTCTGACATCTGCTGGATCCCGGCCGTTAAACACCAGAAAGGAAGACCATCTGCAGGTATGTGAACAACTATTAAATTGTCAACCTGTGCGTCCTTGTCTCCTTAGGAATCTCGCTTCTTGGGCATCCAGCTGGCAAAACTAATCCTCCCTGGAACAAGAAAATCCAGAGGTACCAAAATAGCCATCCTCAATTTGTATTGGAATTCCATTGTGATAACAGACGAACAAGTTACTTTCTTACCTGGTAACGTTCTTTCGATGGGATGGTCTGACGACGTATTCCATATTTATGACAGGTAATGTCCGCAGCTGTGCTGCTCCGGAAAATCTTTGGTGTCTGCGTCAAAGACGTCGATGCGCCGTCCCCGAGGACCTCCTCCGACGGCCGACGTCACCCGATGTGATAAGTAGGACGCACGACGCCCATAGCCTCAGTTATAGTTTTTTCCCATAACGTGTGCCACCAGTTTTCTGCCAGTCAGACACACAAGGCCTTGCGGAACGCAAGTGGCAATCGCAAAAGAAATTCTGCAGCGGGGGAAGGCAGGGAGGGAGCCATATGGAATACGTCGTCGGACCATCCCATCGAAAGAACGTTACCAGGTAAGAAAGTAACTTGTTCTTCGAGGGGATTGGGTCCTCCGACGTATTCCATATCTATGACAGACTCCCAAAGCAGTACCAAACAAGGAGGTGGGAAAGAATTTAGAATACAAATTTAGCATGCCCAATCAAATTGGCTGCATCACAGATGTGAGGAATAGGAACTCCCCTCTGCAGGGCAGTAGGCGCAGCCACACCCCTGGTAGAATGGGCCCGCAAGCCAGCCGGAGGATCCTTACCCGCCAAGCGGTAACACTCGGAGATAGCTAAAATAATCCAACGAGACAAAGTCTTTTTCGTCACAGCTTGTCCCAAATGCTTTCCAGCGTAACCAATGAAAAGTTGATCTTGATCGTCCACTCTGACCCGGGACATGCGCGAAATATAAAAGCTCAACGCTCTCCTAGGATCAAGCCTATGGAGCCGCTCCTCTTCCTTACCAGGATGTGGAGGAGGATAGAACGCCGGAAGAACAATCTTCTGGCTTAAATGAAATTCCGAAACCACCTTTGGAAGAAAAGAAGGACGAACTCTAAGGACAACCCTGTCCTTATGAAACACAGTGAAGGGTGGCTTAACTGAAAGTGCCTGTAACTCACTCACTCTGCGAGCGGAAGTAACCGCAAACAAAAACACAGTTTTCAGAGTTAACAGCCTCAAAGGGCAAGAATGTAAAGGCTCAAACGGAGCACCCATAAGAAACTTAAGAACAAGGTTCAAATCCCAACCGGGCACCAGAAAAGGTGACAGAGGGAACACATTAGTGAGCCCTTTCAAAAACTGCGAAATTAAAGGAATCTTAAAATAGGAACACCCTTCAGACGAGCGCTCAAATATGGACAGCGCCGCCAGGTAACCTTTAATGGTCCCCACGTGCAAGCCCCTGTGGGCCAAGGAAAGCAAAAAAAGACAGAACCATGGGAATGTCACATTCAAAAGGATCCACATTCTTAACTCTGCACCAGTCGCAGAACTTTCTCCAACGGCAACGGTACAGAGACTTTGTTGCCGGCCGCCTGGCCGAGAGCAACACCTCCATCACGTCTTCAGGGAGGTCCCAATCCTTATACCTCAACCTTTCAGAAGCCAAGCGTGAAGGTTGAGGGATCTGACCTCTGGATGGAGAACCTGACCCCCCCTCCCATGAGAGCAGATCGTCTCGGTAGGGAAGACGACGTGGAGGGCAGATGGACAAGTCGAGAAGGTCCGGGTATCACGTCCTCCAGGCCCACACCAGAGCAATGAAGATCATCCAGGAACCGAACCTCCGTAACCTCCGCAGCACTTGCGGGATGACGGGGACTGGAGGAAACACGTACAGCAGTGGGAATGACCACTCCACCACAAATGCGTCTCCCAAGGCTCCTTTTGGAGGAAATTCCTGCGAGCAAAACTTTTTGCACTTCCGGTTGCCACTGGAGACAAAGAGATCCACTTTAGGGGTCCCCCAAAGGGCAAAGATCTCCAGGAGAATCTCCTGAGCCAGCTCCCACTCGTGAGAGATCGTGCTCTGCCTGCTCAGAGCTTCCGCCGTCTCGTTGTCGTCTCCGGCCAGATGAACAGCCGAGATCGAAACTTCCTGCTGGATGGGAGAACTCGAGCTGCATCGCCTCCCTGCACAGCGGAAGTGACCCTGCCCCCCCCCCTTTTTGTTGAGGTAGTGCATGGCCACCGTGTTGTCATTTAGAATCAGGACACTCTATGCACAGTCGGCAGAAAAGCCTTCAGGGCTACCCTGATGGCCCTCGGCTCCAACAGACTGATATGGAGTCTGGACTCCGAAGGGGACCAACGACCACTGACTGTCAACTCGTTGGCATGAATTCCCCATCCCGTGAGGGATGCGTCCGTCACGATCATCACCTCCGGCCAGGACAGCCAAAATGGGGCCCCCTTCATCAGATTGCCCTTGATGGCCCACCACAGATGGTCCCGGGCTACCGAGGGCGGCACCTGAACAGGGTCCGACAGCCTGCCGGAGGACTGAGACCACTGGAGCTTGAGTGCCCACTGCAAAGATCTCATCCGCAGACGAGCCTCTGGCACCAGAAGAATGCAGGATGCCATAAGGTCGAGCAGTCTCAAGAACTCGGACGCAGGGAGATCCTGGGCAAATTGAAACTTGTTCACCATCTCCTGAATGTGAAAGCCCTCACCCGAGGAGGAAAACACTGCCCCAGGGACGTGTCGAGCACTGCTCCGATGTACTGGAGCCGCTGCGTTGGTGTCAAATGGGACCTCTTTAAATTGAGGGAGAAGCACAGCCTGTGAAGGGAGTGGCAGGTGACGGACAGATGATCCAGGACTTGGATCGTCCAGGTAGGGGTAGACGTGAATCCCCCCCTTTCCTGAGATGCGCTGCCACCACCACCATGAGCTTGGTGAAAACACTCGGGGTGGAGGTCAACCCGAACGGCAGGACCCGAAACTGAAAGTGCGAGTCACCAACCGCGAACCTCAGGTACTTATTGTGCTTGGGATGGATCGGCACATGGAAGTAAGCATCCTTGAGGTTGAGAGACACCAACCAGTCCTGAAGTTGAAGGGCCTGGAGGACTTGAGAAAGAGTCACCATCTTGAACTTGTCCTTCCTGAGGAGTTTGTTCAAACCGCGCAAGTCCATGATGAGTCTCAATCCCCCGTCTTTCTTCGAAATAAAAAAATAAGGGGAATACTATCCCTTGTTCCTCGCCGCTACAGGCACCAGTTCTATGATGCCTTTCCCCAGCAGAACCTGAATTTCCTGCGCAAGGAGCGGATCCGGACACTTAAAAGAGAGGTTCCCTGGTGGATTGTCGTGAGGCCTCTGCTGAAAAGGAAGACAGTAGCCGTGGGTTATGATCTCCAGAATCCACACATCCAAAGTAATGGCTTGCCACTCTACAAGATGCTGCGCCAGCCTTCCCCCAACCGGCGAACCATGGGACCTGGCCTCATGACTGAGTGGTAGTGGCTGCGGCGTTGCCTGAGGGCAAAGAGGCAACTGCCCGAGCGGCCTTGGCACCTCGAGTACCTTTGTTTCCACCTCTGGCACTCTTACGATGGCCTCTTTGCCAGCTCCCCTCGCTTTACTGAAGGACGAGTAATAGCGAAAGGAACCTCCCCTCCATTGCTGTCCCCTAGTACGAAAAGGCAGAGGTTGGCGAACTGCAGCGCCCAACGACTTCGCTGCAGCTTTGGAGGTCTGCAACCTCTCAAGGCTCTTGTCAGCCTTGCTGCCAAAAAGGTGTTCACCGTCAAAAGGCATGTTGAGGAGCTGGGACTGCACATCAGGAGCGAACCCTGACTTCTGCAACCATGCAAACCTGCACATTACGGTGCTAGCCGCCATGGACCGGCTGACACAATCTGCCAAGTCCAAACCCGACTGAAAGGATTCACACATGGCATCCTTACCATCCTGAACCATAGCAAGGAAACCATCCCGTTCGCCCCCTTCCGGAATATGTTCAGCCGCTAATGCAACACAGTTCCACAGAGTGTGTGTGAAACGAGACAAAGCACATATGGAGTTGGCTGCCTGAAGCGCCATACCCCCCCCGAAGAAAACACTTTCTTCGCCCAGCCGTCAAAACGTTTGTCGTCCCTATCCAGAGGGATGGTAGGATACGACGCCTGCTTTCCCGGGGCCGTAGCCGCCTGTACCACCAAACTCTCCGGAGTGGGGTGCCTGGACAAGTAGCAGGGGTCGCTACTGGCTGGACTGTATTTTCGTGACAAAGACTTGCCCACTGCCCTGAGACTCTCCGGAGCAGTCCAAGCCGCCGCCAACCTTCTCTGCAGAGCCCTATGAAACGGCAAAACCGGGTCAGTGGGGGGACCGAGATCAAGGATATCCATGAGATCATCCTGAACGAACTCCCCTGGGGGAGCTGACCAACCCAAATACTCGGTGACCCGAGACATAAGGCGCCGATATGAAGAATCAGCATGAGTGCCAGGCTCCGGCCTAGAAAACTCCACCACCGGAGAGGTGTCCAGTCCACTGGCATCATGCAGTGACTGCCTCAGGTCATCAAACTGGCTATGGCCCGAGATAAGCTCATCAGGAACCGTAACCGGAACCAAGCCGACATCAGAGCCTTCATCACCCTCTGAAATGTACTCCAGGCGGGGAGAGGAAGACCTCTGGGGACCAAAGCAGTGCCTAACCTTAGCAGGAGCCTTTCTAGGGGCAAACCCGGTGCCATGGGGCCCCTCCGACACCACCGGCTCGAAAGGCGTTGAGGGCGCCGAACGAGTCGGCGTCGACAGAAAAGGTGCCGACGTCGAGCGAATCGGCGTCGACGTCCGCTGCAGCGCCGCCAGCATCGGCAGCGTCAACACAGGCCTCGAAGCCGGAGCTCCGAGCGTGTCTCTGGACGACCTAGGAGCCGACGGTGTCGACGACCCCCTCGGAGGCAGAGCCTCAAGAGAAATCTTCGACGACCTTGGCGCCACAGGCGCTGACGTCTTCTTCGAAGACGGCACAGGATCACACGGTCTCGAGCGCGTCGAGGACCGGGACCTGGAATGGGCATGGCGAGAACGGCTACCCTTGTCCGAGCGGGACCTTTCCCGCGAGCCGTGCCGACCACCCGAGCCCGAAGGCGTACGAGCGGTGTCTCTCGACCGGTGCCGACCGACCCCACTTGGAGGCGCGGACACCCTGCGATTCAAGAATCGCTAGCATCTGCTTCCCGAAGGAAGCCTATTCCTCTGGTGTCGCTTGCATGGAGGGATAAGCGACACGCCGACGGGCAGAGTCCTCGGTAGAGGACGGGGAAGGCGACCTATGCCGGTGCTTCCGGGAATGCCACGAAGAGGCGGAGGAGTGGCGAGACCGACTCCTGGAAGGAGACCCACTGGACTTCCGACGACGCGGAGAGTCGCCCCTCGAGTCACCCGTCGAAAGCCCCACAGACCGCGACTTCCGGGGCTTAGACACCCGGCCTACCAACAGCTTCTTCTTGCGTTCCCGCAAGGCCTTTGCCGTGAGCAACTGGCAGTTGACACAGTCGTCCGTATCGTGGGCCTCCCCGAGGCACCAGAGGCAGGCGTTGTGCGAGTCCGTGACCGACATCTTGGACCCACAGTCCCCGCATTTCTTGAAGCCCGGACGCGGGGTTGAAGATGAAGTAGACATCGCCACGAACAGGTCTTCACAAAAAACCGAACAGGTTCAACGAACCGAGAATTAAAAAACAGCAAACTCCAATGAGTCGAGGAGTACCGAGATTCACGAAGCGAACACGTTCGTGGAAAAAACGGAACTGAGGCTATGGGCGTCTTGCGTCCTACTTATCACATCGGGTGATGTCAGCCGTCGGAGGAGGTCCTCGGGGACGGCGCATCGACGTCATTGACGCAGGAGCCAAAGATTTTCCAGAGCAGCACAGCTGTGGACATTACCTGTTATAGATATGGAATACGTCGGAGGACCCAATCCCCTCGAAAATACCTTTTTAGGCCTTGTGACTGACATGCTAGATCTCAAAATCACTGACTCTTTGATCATGGCAATGCTAATTGTGGGTGACTTGAATTTAAAAGGGATAGTTCCGAAAGATGGTCGATTGTCCTGGCGAGCAGACCGCTGGATGCAGATTATGAATTAGAGATTTTGCTATGTTAAATGGGCCCATGGAAGGTGATGTCCCCCCCCAGCCACTACATGGCATAGAGAATAGTCGGCATCTATCTTAGACTATGCATTTATTGCACATGAGAATCTAAACTTAATAGAACATCTTAAAATAATACCAACATCGCAAAGTGACCACAATATTCTAGAATTGAGTTGGCTCCTACGGACGCATATGGATGACGATAACTATAAACACCCCTTTCAGATCTCAGAGGGATGTAATCGTATTGAAGCATCCCCCATGTTCTTACAAAAGATAACTAACCACTATCAAGAGGAAGCTCACAGTAGCAATAACTTAGACTATAATGAGATATTATATTTCTTCAATGAGCCTAATACCTTTCCGTGGACACCGCAAATAACTAATAAATATCCATTTGATGCTGCTATCCAAACCATGAGAACAGCCATGCGTAAAGAGCTAAAAACAATCCAGAAGAGCCCAACTGAGGACCGCCCAAATTTGATAAGGAACGTCTGGACTAGATATAAATATTGTATAAAACAAAATCCAGTAGAAACAAATAGTGCTGATATATGGAAATGTTTGTAAAACATCAATAGCGTTCCGGCAGCAAATCATCTTATCAGTGTTATAAGGACATATGCATCCCACTCACCATCCCAAGGGGATACATAACCATTAATAGTTGATCCTTTAGATCTAGTCATATTAATAAAAAAACTGAGCTCTTCCCGAGTGCCAGGCCCAAATGGCCCATCTAATACAGTCTTGAAAGCGCACCCGGATACCTGGGCCACCATCCTCCTAATAATATTCCAAAAATTCTTTGAAAAAGAAGGAATTCGTCAAACCTGGAGGAAATCAACCATCTTGCCTATCTTTAAGAAGGGGAAAAGAGCCGACCTGCCAAATTATAGACCGATATATCCCGGGAAAACTCTTTGCTCGACTTATCCTCCTGGACCTCCAAATATGGCTTGGAGAAAATATTCAGCCAGACAGGCTTTGTTGCTGGCCTTGGCACCACAGCTAATCTAATATTAACGAACATTAAAAATCAGGCCATTGCGAAAAATCGACCAGTGTATTTTGCATTTATTGATTTTAAACAAGCTTTCGATTCAATCTCTAGAGAACTACTATGGTGTAAGTTAGCTAAAGCTGGCTGCCCAGCTCATTTACTTAGCTTAATGCAAAGATTTTACATAGACAATTCAGATAAAATTGAACCACTCAGGGCTGCTATCTAAACCTATTCCAGCGCATCGTGGCCTAAAACAAGGTTGCATTCTTGCAGCTACACTCTAATTTCTATGTAAAAGACATCAATGCTGCACTTCAACCGATTTTGATCATTTTCGCCAAATGTGGGAGGCCAACCAATATCTTGGTTACTCTATGCCGATGACCTAGTCTTGGTTGACCTGACACCCTTAGGACTTCAAAGAAAACTAAATGTCCTGCAAGTCTATGCAGAAAAGAATGTATTAATAATTAACACAAAAATCGAATACCCTACTGATTGCAGAAACTAAATTGAAGACCGCCTCCTTTAAATGGCGCATAGGTGACGTGTTTTTGGAAAACGTCCATGGATTTAGGTATCTTGGGCAAAATGTTAATAACCCCATAAAGGAATTAGCTTATAAAAAGGAGATAAGTACAAAATGGAAACATTAACATCCCAAGCAAAGATAATCCAAAATAAATATGGTAAATACTCGTGCAAGCCAATAATGTTTTACAAACAGAAAGTGATTCCCATTGTAGCAAATGGTGCGCAGGTGAAATCTTTAGATAACCAACCGAATTGGAATCTAAATGAGGGACTTTTCTGGAAAGTTTTATTAGACCGCCCAAAAAGTTTCCGAATTCAAATAGTTAGATTTGGATTAGGTCTCCCCTCCATGCAAACTATAGTTACATGGGAGGCCCTAGCCTTATACAGAAAATGCTTATTAGCTGACACTGAAGCTCCCACCCTACTCCCGGTACTCGTGAAAGCTCTAGTTACTAAACAAGGCTCGTCATTAAATAATTGGCAAAACAGTGCATAAATATTACACAAGATGCTGACATCGATGTCATGCTATTAATGGAGAGCCCAGAGCTAGCAAAAAACTGCATGAGCATGACTGGATGAGGCTGTGGGATACATGTACGAATATATAAAACTTTTAAAGTCAGAGATTTCAGAATGAAACTAATGCATCAAATGCCGACATACCTTCAGCAATACCCTGATCAAAAATAAAGAGCACATGTAATGAGGTTACGATTTAACTTCTGGCCAACGAGAGACATAATGGCCCCTCGTAACAAACACATAAATGCTGCTAGTTATTGTAGATTCTGCAAATTATTAACGGAAAAGGAAACTTTACAACACCGCCTCACTGGTTGCACAAAGCTTGGAGCATGGAGGAAGGAACACTTCTACAAATATTTGGGGAAATTCAAAGTATTGAATGCAAAAGACATGTGGTCCGTTATTTAATGCACAGCATAGTTCCCTAAATATTGCAAAAGTTAAGTTCCTACTTAAATGAAACCTGGAAGGTGAACTACAGTAAATGATCTGAGGAGCGTGATTCTTAATAGAGATAATGTAATGTACAAAGTTGAGTCTCTTTAAAGTACACAAACATCAAAGGAACACCACATTTTAACTATGTAAATAGAATGAGAATTTATGTATTTTAAATGTGTGTAAATGTTGAGCTGAATCCCGTGAGCTAATGCAGCCTGTGTACTGTGATCTGAATCTAGCTCGTATGTTTACACATTACGAATTATTGTAACTGCATGTTTAAGTGATATTCTATGTTTAACTATATGTACAGAATTTGGTAATTTTAATTTAAATGCAACTGAGCACTCTGTATGTGTATGTAAATGTGTGCATATGCACATGTGTATTTATATGTGTAATGAAGTATTTTGTGCAAGGTTGTATTTCAACCAATATCACAATAAAATAAAAAATAAAAATGTTAATGTGCATTTGTAAGACGCTTATACATTAAGAAATGGTGTTTCTTTTGGTATTACTGGTCTGCCCTTGATTGGTTTCACTGTTATCTTTCTCAGCAGTCCTTTTCTGTATCTTGGGCTGGGCACACTTCTTCCTCACTTACTATTCTCTATGGTGTCTTTCAAGGTTCTGTACTTGGTCCTTTTCTCTCTTTACAATGCCCCCTCTCTGCTCTTATTTCTTAATTTAATCTTTTTCATCTGTATGCAGATAATATACAAAACATTTGATATTTGTCTTCGTTTGACTCCATTCTGCACTCTACTGTATCAACTTGCCTTTCTGCTGTCCAAAACTGGATGTCCTCTCATTTGCTTGATCTAAATCCTTCTAAGACTGAGGTTCTGTTTTTTACCGGCTTCAACTATTCCTCTTACTCTTCCTCCTCTGTCTCTTTCATCCTTATTCTTTGCCCTTTTCCTCTTCTGCATGCAATTGGGAGTTATCTTTAATCCCTCGCTTTCTTTCACACAGATTTCTCTTCTATTGCTCGCTCCTGTCACTATGCTCTTTACAACATCCGTCGTACTCGCCCTTACCTCTCATTTCAGGCTACTAAACTTCTTCTGTTCTTTTTGTTTTTTTTCTCATATTGATTGCTATACTTTTTTTTTTGATCTCCCTGCCTCACATCTTTCCCTCTGCTCCGTTTATAACTCCTCAGTCCGCTCTCTTCATCTTTTCGCTCTTCTATTACATCCTCTCTAGTGCCTATTGTGTTGCTTCCCTTTGAATCGCGCCTTTTCTGCCATTTTCTTTCAATTGTTTTTCAATGTACCCACGTCTGACTCCTCCTTACCTTTCTCTGCTAGTGTCATTCTATCCCCCGTCCCAGACTCTTCGATCACAGAATCCGCTTCTTCTTACTGTTCCCAAACCCCACTGTGCTTCTTCCCATTTCCGATCTTTTGCTCTCTTCGCCCCGAAATACAGGAATTCTCTTCCTTTTTCTGTCCGCTCTTCATCTCTGTATGCAATTGGGAGATATCATCCTAGATCATTGTACACCCTTCACAGAGGAGGAATATCAATTTGCAGATCAGTCTGGCTTAAGCAGTTTAGCACCGAAATACTAGGTAATTCTCCTCTGCAACATGTAGTGTGTTAGCGAAATGAGCCAGAAAACATGGCACCGATGCACGGCCATCTTAGATATTCACTACCATTTACTGCAAGAAAACAGTAATGAAAGCCTACGTTTTCCTGGGCTCAGCTAGCAAACATGTATTTTCTGCTGCGGAGACCAGGTCACATATTTATGTCAGATGACCGAGCTGGGGAGAATAGTTATTGTATTGTCCGCCGAAGGACAAGCTATGGACAAATTGTATGGTCCGCCAAAGGACGAGCTAGAAAGGTAGTCAGAGCCCTCTGCAGGTGCAGTTATAAGGAGCAGTAGGAACGACGGCAAGGAGGGAAGATGGTTTTTTCCACTTCTAACTGGAATATTCCACTCCGTTTATGCCTCATGCTTATTGTCTGCTCTTCGGCCGAGGGCAGCTTGGTAACCATGAGGGGCAGGGATCGAAAGTAGCCCCCATAAGAGACGGGAGTTTTTCCTCTTGGAACTTCAGAGTTAGAAGTTACACCACGGGTGTTGCAGTCTTGCTGGAAGGGAGGACGCTCCGCTCCAGATCCTGTTAGGACGATCGATCTCTCTGCCTACCTGCTGTGGGACTATGACCATTTTTGCAAGGGTCTGGAGAACGCAAGTACGTGATCTCCCCAGGCAACCACGATAAAGCAAAACAATTGGCACTGTGAGCAGGGTCTTTGTGCTGCTATTGATACCAAAGTTCCCTGCATATATATTTTGAGATGTATAATATTGGACTCAGTCAGGCAATCTTGGGAAGTGAATAGCTTGTGTGGTGAGGTATTAACAATAGGGTACGTGTAATATCTAGTCGGTTACATGAGTTCCATATTTAGGAAAAAAAGGTAGCTCTGCAGGCGGAGGCTGCCCGGAGGTAACCATTCCAGGGTGGATCAAAAGTCTGTATGATAAAGTTGCTCAGACTTGGGCATGTGGGGTGGGTTTGAGTGAGGAATGGGACACCAGAATAGGAGAGGCTAGTCCGGACGACTTAATGAGTTGTCTACAAAAGGTGCTGGTCGAAAAAGGGAAGGATTGTTTGGCCCTAGGTAGGAGGGGCTGAATTTTGTTGCATGCTTTCTGAAAATTACACCAGCAGAATGTCGAATTACCGGCAAATGTTTTGAAATTTAGAAAAAGAATTGGCGGCCGAGAAACAATTCGCATTAATGCAACAACTCCAAATGAAATTATATCTTGATAAAGCAGAAAAATAGAAGGTGGTGACAGAGAGCTGCTGTAAGAGTGGCTCTCTCTAATATAAGAAGAGAAGGGGAGAGTGAATTCCCAAAGGTTGGCAACAGTCATAGCCACCGCAGGGATGGATTGGGACCCCGATCTTTGGGATGCGGATGTGTTTGATAGCATTAGTACTGACAGTGGTTTGGAACCTGAAACTAAACCTAAGACTGAACCTGATCGAAAAGAGGTAGTGGTTAACCCAGTGATATGACAGATAATGGGCCATAACACCAACAATCCTGGGGGTGGGGTAGTGGATATGACCGCATTGGAGGATTATTCCCAGCATGAAATTGGGGAAATAGTTGGTCCGTTGAAGCAAAGGGTGGTAGAGCCCTTGCTAATTTGGATGATCAGGTTACTCTATGGTGAGGCAGCAGGTCTGCATGTAGATGCGACAGACTCTGCTCGTTTTTTACCGTTGACGCAGGAAGTCCAAATACAGGAAATTCTACAGGTGGGGCCTCCACGAGAGGCTGACGGAGGAGATTCTCAAATGTGTCTATTGCAAATGGTGGCGCAGAGCTGCAATCGCAAGTATCCCATCGCGTCAGATTGGCTGATGGAGGAGAAGAAATGGTACACATTGAAAGAGGCGATTCAAAGGGTGAGAGAACATGCCATGAAAGAGGGTATCAATTTAGATGATCCCGAACATATGGTGCTGGTGGCATTATCCGTCTAAGCCAGGAATACTCTCATCTGCATCGCCCCTCCGGCATATAAGAATGTTATCATGACTTTATTAGTAGGTATAACAGGCAAAACAATGGATGAAGTGGAGAGATGCAATTAGACAATTGCCAGATTTGTAAGAATGGGAAAAGGCAGAGGAAAGACCCAGAGAACGAGGGAGGAGCGCAGTGAAAGGCACACTCCTGGGAAGAGGTTTAACAGCCGCAATACGTGCGTGTCCCGAAAGGATATGTTC